>NC_135544.1:12493755-15391347 GCF_045843805.1 Urocitellus parryii
TATTTTTAATTTTTTTCTTGTTAGAATTATAAAAGTTTGTTAAAGCATTAGCAATATAATTAATATTTTTAGAAGTGTACTTATTTTTTCAACAAAGAATAAATGAATGCTCTTGAAATTTTTCTCCAAAAATATGAAATATCTAGAGATATACAGCAATGATTTTTGTCATACCCATATTTTTATATTTTAGCTATGCTGCTGGTATAAAGGATTTCAGCACTTGTAGTGTGGATACTTTTAAATATTTAACCTCAAAACGTGGCCTTTCATGTCTTGAGAAGAATCCTTTTGATATGCCAGTTCGGGTAGAAGCACAAAGGAAAATATGTGGCAATGGAATAATAGAAGGTACTGAAGAATGTGATTGTGGCACTTCAAAGGTTAGTAGAATTTTTTTTCAATTTTTTCTCAGTTTCTTATATTTGTGTATAATAGTAAGAAGAGACCAAGAAAATCCTTTATCTTTTAGTAAGAAAGATTTAAAAAGGGCATTTTTGGAGGGGAAGATGGAAATCTTTATATGTCATAATTTTATTTTTTGAAGAGAACAAATAGGTTTCTTAAATAATGTTTGCCTTCAGACATTATTTACTGTATCAGCTAAAAATTTAATGACCACAAAGACTATCTAAGCTGTTGAACAACATGCTCTTAACAACAGCAGTAAGGGAAGTCTACAAGACCCCCAAAGAAAATAGACTATATCCAATAGAACAGCAAAATGTTATTTCATAATATATACAGAAAAATTGTTCTGTTTTCAAATAAAATCAATTAAAATATTCTCAAATTAAATGTATTATTTGTCTAAAATATAAAAATATAAACCAAAAACCATACCGAAGGATGAAAGATAATAGAGGAACATCAGCCAGCTGGCAAATCAAAGCTGCCTAATGGTTGTAACCCCCTATAAAAAGGAGGTCAGTGGTGAAAACCCTGTGGAGCACAGGTATTCAGTTTGACCACATAGAGACCATAAGGAAATACCTTGTCTCTGCTACAAAATAATACCACTTGGTATGATCTCAGAACCAGGAGCACTCTTCTCTAGGGTATATAAATAATTCAAAAAGCTAAACACCAAAACAACAAATAAGCCAATCAGTAAATGGTTCAAGAACCTGAAGAGACAATTCTCAGAAGAGGATATACAATCAGTCAACAAATACATGAAAAAATATTCATCATCACTAGCATTTGGAGCAATGCAAATCAAAACCACTCTTAGATTTTGTCTCACTCCAGTCAGAATGGCAGCTATTATGCATATAAACAACAAGTGTTGGCTAGAATGTGGGGAAAAATGTACACTCATACACTGATGGTGGGACTGCAAATTGGTGCAGCCATAGTGGAAAGCAGTATGGAGATATCTTGGAAAATTTGAAATGGAACCACCATTTCACCCTGCTAACCCTATCCTTGGTCTATACCCAAAGGACTTAAAAACAGCATACTACAGGGACACAGCCACATCAATGTTCATAGCAGCACAATTCACAATAGCTAGACTGTGGAGCCAAGATGCCCTCCAATAGATAAATGGATAAAAAATGTGGCATATATACACAATGGAATTTTACTCAGCAATAAAAGAGAATAAAATCATGGCATTTGTAGGTAAATGGATGGAGTTAGAAAAGACAATGCTAAGTGAAGTTAGACAATCCCCAAAAACCAAATGCCAAATGTTTTCTTTGATATAAGGAGGCTGATTCATAGTGGGATAGGGAGAGGGAGGGAGCATGGGAGGGATAGGTGAACTCTAGATGGGGGCAGAGGGTTGAGAGGGGAAAGGAGGGGGACATGGGGTTATAAATGATGGTGAAATGTGATGATCATTATTATCCAAAGTGCATGTATAAAGACATGAATGGATGTGAATATACTTTGTATACAACCAGAGATATGAAAAATTATGCTTTATATGTGTAATAAGAATTGTAATGTATTCTGCTGTCATATATAAATAAAAAAAAGAAAAAGAAAAAGTCATTAAAGACATATAGTATTTGAACAACATAATAATGACCTAATTATAATGTTCAGAATATTTTTTTACAGCTGCTCAGTATACATCATTTAAAAATATATTTTGTTTTCTCTCTCTCTCTCTCTCTCTCTCTCTCTCTCTCTCTCTCTCTTGTTTTATTTTTTTCTGTTTTGGGAATTGAACACAGAGATACTTTATCACTAAGCTATACCCAGCCCCTTTCCCTATTTTTTTTTCTTTTTTCTTCTTTTGTGACAGATTCTCACTAAATTGCTTGAAGCCTCATGAAGATGCTGAGGCTGGCCTTAAATATGCAGCCCTCCCCCTCAGCCTCACAAGTCATTGGCATTACAGGCATGTATCACCACATTGGGCTTTCACATTATCTTTAAACATGGAATTTAAAAAATATCCAATTAGTCTTGGAAATTTTCAAAATATTAAAATTACACAGTAAGAGACTGAGTGTACACTGGTATTATTTTATTGAAAAGCTTTTGGCAATAAAAATATATCAAATATTTCAGTATTCAGTTCCAATTACTGCCAGCTGGCCCTCAATCTTTAGCCAAGTCAAGCCTTTGGAGAATATAAGCAGGCCAAAACTTATTGTATGTATTGTATTTCAATGGAAATTTATATATTTAAGTGTTTATATTAGAAAAGGGGAAAAAGGCAGAATACCCAGTAAAATAAATGTTCATTCAAAGTGTTGAAAAAAACAAATTTAACTTGATAAAAGTAGAACGACAACAATAAAGACCAAAAATCATCTTATACAACCATTATGAAGTAGAGACCCTGGGGAGAAAATCTGCTTCCTTTGAACTGAAAAAGTAAAAAAATTCAGAAAAAATTAATGAAGCCAAATAAGAAAAGGCATTAACAACCAATATCATGACTGAAAAAGAGAAAACACACCAAAACTTTCAGCCAGAGAGTATATGATGAGACATGTTATATTAATAAAATCTGAATTGTTTTATAACTATTTAAATAGTTGTATTCATATTTTAAATACTTTAAGTACACCAAATAACTTCTCTGTTAAATTCTAATACTGAAAGAAGTAATAATTCAATTGTTTTCACAAACAATTCTCTATTCATTTTATGAAGCCAGTGTAAACTTGAAACCAAAAGAACCCCCCCAAAACCAAAAAACAATTTGTGAAGAACATTGTAAGAAAAAAAAAACTAAACTATAAGTTAGACTCACTCATGAACCTATATGTGAAAATCCAAAATGCATATTAACAAGATAAATATGAGCTTATTTCAAGAATATAAGCATGATTTAATATTTGATAATAAACCAGTCTTATTTACTACAGTAAAAGAAATAAGTTGGTGCAATGACACACATCTGTAATCCCAGAGGCTTGGGAGGCTAAGGTAGGAGGATTGCAAGTTTACAGTCAGCCTCGGCAATTTATGAAGGCACCAAGCAGGTGCATGAGACCCTTTCTCAAAATAAAAAAAAAAAAAGGGAATGGGATGTGGCTCAGTGGTTAAGCATCTTTGGGTTCAATCTCCAGTAACAACAGAAAAAATAAATAAAGAGAAAACTAATATGATAGATCCAGTTAAAAAATTTAAAACCATTAGATATAATTAAACAACAATTCATAAGCCTTCTAGGGAGTGCTGATCAATAGAACTTTATGTAGAGATGGAAATGTTCATCTATTCTGTTCAGTATCTGATATGAGTTGTCTAATACTATCCACCCATGGTTATTGAGCACTTAAAATGGCCTTGTGTGACTATGCAATTGAATAAGTAATTTCATTTATTTATTATTTTTAGTATTTTTGATGCTTAGAAATTTATTTTAGTAACTAAAGCTATTTTAGACTTACTTAAACATGACCTTCTTTTAATATAATATGTGTGTAAACAAAAAGGAAAGTATAAGCACAATAATTAGATGTAAATTCCTAAAACAATCCTCATCACTAGTCTGATTCTTCTGAATTACTGTTTTAACTTTAGATTTAAAAATAAATTGTAGAGTCACATGGAGTTGTAAGAAATAATACAAAGATTCCTTGCACACTTGATCAGTTTCTCCTATCTTAAATCTTAATATTTTATAATACTAGAGCATATCACCAGGAAATCAATACTGATATAATGCATTCATTTTATTTAGATTCCTCAATTTTTTACTCTGTGGGAAACCACCCTTGGGTTAAATCTCCAGTACAAAAAATAAAATAAAATAAATGCAGGAATATACAATGTTTAAAGAAAATGATAGTTAATGAAGTACTTCATAATATTCCTCTAAGTTTTGGCTTCATAGTGGTATTGTTCAAGTTATATATTTTTTCTTTTTTTCAAGCTATATTTAATGTACAGAAACAACACATTAACAAAATTCTAAATGAAATGTTGATTTCTGTAAATATAATATAAAAATGAGACTACTAAAACTAAAAATGTGAAAAAAGTAGTTTGTAAAGTTTTGTGTTGCAGTTTTATTTGATGGTACTCAATTATGTATGATTCATAACACCTAGTATTCCTTTACAGAATTGTACACATAAAGACTGTTGTGATCCTTCATCATGTAAGTTAAAACCCTCAGCAGTATGTGGCTCTGGAGAATGCTGTACAGTACAGTGCAAGGTAAGTGGCAATTTGTAGTTGATAATAATTCAATGTTTTTTATTTAAGGTATGTGTGTTTTAAGGAGATAGAAAACATGGATACCACATTTGGCCTTTTTCTGTATTATATACAAATACAATTGGACCCAATTGCATACTTTATTCCATTTAGTAATCTTTCCTTTCCTATACTGTCATATGTCTGATGTTTTTACTCTCCCAACTTGACTTCCCATTTCTATATGCCATTATGAATCTTCCTGTGAACCCTCTAATTTTTTTCTATAATCACCATGCCCATAGCAATTATCTTAGTATATGTTTTTTAAAAAAATCAAAGTTACATAGGATTATAAAGTTAGTGTTTTATTGGACAAATTTATTTCACTGTCTTCAGATAAAATAGTCTTTTCTTTTACAATTCATTCAGGTATTATTGCAATAATTCATTGCTGCTTTATTAACACTATTTAAAGAAGTTCCAAGTCATTTCCCATATGTACCCAGCATAGTTTACTGGGTTCTAAGAAAAAAATTCTGAATGAGGTAAATAACAAAATCCATAGATTAGAGAAAGTATATGATTTTAAAATTAAATTATTATATAATTCAAAAGCTAGTTCAGGAAAATGATCTTAAAAAATTGCAATCCTGAACTTATTAAGAGAGCATCAGAAGAAGGGAATGGAATAAAATAAAATTAAAGGTATATGAAATGAAGATTACAAAGTACATTTGCAAATTAAACATAATATCAACATAATGTAGTGAATATTAGAATAGCTGTGGCTTAAATTATTGACATAGAAGAGAAAGAAGACACACCCAAATATAAGGATTAGATCAGAATGAAAAGAGAAAAAATAGGTAATGATGAAAACATGATTTTTACATTTCTTCCTTATTTATCTGTTTTTAATTGCTTTATTATAAATATTAATTCATATAGTATAATTATTCAAATTAATGTGATTAACTGCAACATTTTCATACATGCATATTTCATGCTTTAATCCTAACCAACCTTTCTACTAATCTCTCTTGTTTTTCTCTTTTGCTACTTCCCCCTGATCTTCTATACCTTCTTTAGTAGTCTCTCATCTATTTCAGGTTTATTCACTTTTTTAAAAAAGTGTTGTATATGAGGAAATATGCAAAACTTGTATTTCTGTGTCTCCTTTATTTTGTTTAATATAATGTTGTCCAGCTGTAAACATTTAATTGCAAATAATAATATTTAATTTTTGTCTATAATTGTCATGTTTTCTTATATTCATCTTTTGATGATCTCCTAGCCTGATTCTATACCTTGGCTACTGTGAATCATATTGTAATAAAGATAGGCATGCAGATTTATCTTCTAATGTTGACTTGGATATCATAGTTGAATCATATGGTAATTCTATTTTTATTTTTTGAAAAACCTCCACATGAATTTCCATGGTGGCTGGGTTCCCTATTTTACTCCACAGGTATGTGTGTCTGTTGGATCTGTTGTACTTCCAGCATTGATTTTTTTTTCCTGAGGATTGCTTTGTGTATTTGGGTCTTTCATGCTTCAATATGAATCTTAGTAGGGCTTGGGGTATAATTTCAATTCTTGAAAAAAACAGCTGCTAACCAAAATTGCTTCATTCAGCAAAGCTGTCCTTAAGAATCAAAGAAGAAATAAAAACCTTCTAAGATAAGCAGAAACTAAAGGAATTAATGACTGCTAAGCAAGACTTGCAGAAGATATTTAAAGGCATCCTCCACACAGAAGAAGATAAAAAGAACAAAGAGAGGTTAGAAAATCAGGAAATAAGAAGGAGAGGTCAGTCTCATTAAAAAAGTAGATAGGCAAATGAGAAATATAATTGAATCTAACATCAGAAATAAATCAATATGACCACTCTATCATAACACTGAAAGTAAATGGTATAAATTCTTCATTTAAAAGACATACACTAAAAGATGTATGTTCTCTGTTTGCCTCATAGGCAAAGACATTAATAGGTTAAAAGGTTAAAAAATGGAAAATGATATTCCATGTAAATAGAACTGAATGAAAACAGGTGCATCCATATTCAACAAAGTAGGCTTCAAGCCAAAATTTGTTAGAAGAGACAAAGAAGATCAGTACATATTGATGAAAATCCAACAAGAAGGTACAATGAGAAAAAGTTATTATGCCCTAAGCATTGGTGAACCTAATTAGATAAATAAACATACTAGACATAAAGCCTCAGATTGGTGCTAATAAAATAATTCTGGGTGATTTCAATACCTCTATCACTAATATATCATTCAGGCATAACAGATACTACAGAATCATAATATATTATAGATCAAATGGACTTAACAGTCATCTACAGAATACTTCATCCAACAACAGCTGAATAAACTTTCTTTTCATCTTGCATGAAACTTTGTCAAAAATTGTTCATATTAAGCAAGTTTTAGCAAATATTAGAATGTTGAAATGTGTCCTTGAATCTTATTAGATCATGATATAATGAAATTAGAAATCAACAGCAAGGTCACCACAAAAACTACACAAATGCATGGAATACATTTTTAAGTGATGAATGTGTCATTAAAAAGACTGGAAATGCAACAAAAGTGACAGAAATTGTGAAAAAATGAACTCAAATTGTCCATTTGCAGATGATGTGAACCTATACCTAGAAGAATTCTAGCAGGTAAACAAATTCAGTAAAGTAGTAGGATATAAAATAAGGATACTGCTTTTCTATATACCAATAATGAATCTGAAAAAGAAGTCAGGAAAATTATCCAAGAAAAAAAATTATAAACATAGGAATAAATGTAATGAAAGATATAAAAGGCTTCTACAAGGAAAATTACACAACAATGAAAAGTTAATAAATGAAGATACTAGAAGATGAAAAAAACTTCCATGTTCACATATAGGCAAAGTTAACATTGTTATCATAGCAATTTTACTAAAAGTAATCTACAGATTCAATGAAATTTCTATCAATATACCAATGTCATTCTTCACAAAACTAGAAAAAAATAGCCTAAAATTAATATGGAAGAAAAAGAACAATCAGAATAGCTACATTGATTCCAAGCATGAAGAGCTATGCTGGAGGAATCACAATACCATTTTAAAAATTACACTACAGAGCTATAGTAACAAAAACCACATGAAACTGGCATAAAAGACATGTAGACCAACAGAATAGAAGATTCAGAGACAAGTACATATGGATACAATCATCCTTGACAAATGTGCCAAAAACACATGTTGGAGAAAAGACAACCTTTAAAAAGCACACCTAGCATAACACCTACTATATGTCCTCTCTAACATGCAATAGTTAGAAATGTGTCTTTATATGACATATATCTAGAATAGAGACTGGCATTTAGTAGGCCCTAAAAAATATCAATAGGTGCTAAGGTTTAAATATCTCCTCCAAAGATGATAGGTTGGAAACTTAATCCTTAATGCAGCAGTTTTGCAAAGTGGGACCTTGAAGTGGTTATTAGGTTTAGGCAGCTCTGACCTCATAAATATATTGATTCCATTATAATCAGTGGGTTCCACACCCCAGCAGTGAGTTCCTAATGAAAGAATTGAGTTGAGCCTCCTCCTCTCCATCTTCCCTCTCTTTCATTAACGCATATGCACACACCTGCCTCTTTCCCTTCCACATTCCACCATGAGATGATGCAGCAAGTAGATCCCTTAGTCATAAACTTTCTGGACTCCTTCTAGAAAACAAATATATTTTCCTTATTAATTATCCAGTCAGTTATATACTGTAATAACAATACAAAGTAAACTGAGATAATGAGTGAATGAATGAGTGAATTCCATCAGCAACGACAATTCTACCAAGGGTAATCTCCTGTCCTAACACTGAGTTAAAAGGAAAATGACTTGGAAATTGAGAGGGAGTAGTGATTTAAAAGGAAAGATATTTTAATATATTATTATATATTATTAATAATAATAATAAATAATATATTAATATATTATTTTTAATATATTATTCTTTAGGGGAATAATAACTAAAAATGTGTGTGGTGGTTCATGAAATATAATATATATGTTTGTTGGTTTCATTTTGTTTTTTTACTCAACTACAAAATGTGACCCAGTTTCAATGTATAAGGAAACCATTGACTTCTTCTAAAATTTGGGGAATTGTGGATTTTATTCATAAGTGCTGAAAGTGTATGTGTTTTGTGTGTGTCCTTTGAAAATTTACGTAAAAAATGATCCTGGGAAAACACATTACCCTATGTAAAAAAAAAATGAAAGGAGATCCCTCTCATCTTGCAGAAAAGTGAACTCAAAATGGGTCAGAGACCTAGGAATTTGATGAGAAACTTTGCAAGTCCTAAAAGAAAACATAGGGGAAACTCTCTAACATATAGGTGCAGACATGGATTTCCTGAACAGAATTCCTAAAGTTCAGAAAATAATATCAAGAGTCAATAGAAGGTATTGGTTTCAAATTAAACACTTCTGAAGAGCAAAACAAGCAATTAAAGGCATGAAAGGAAAGCTACTCTTCCAAAAGAGGATTCATGCGTAGAACATATGAACAGATGAACACAAGCCCTCCCCCAAACAAGCAAACAAACCCAAATCACCCAATCAATGAATGGACATAGTAACTAATATAGACATTTTCTAAAGAAGTGCAAATGGCCAAGTGTATGAAAAAAAAATGTTCAACATCATTAGCCATCATGAAAATGTTAATCAAAACAACACTGAGAATTCATCTCACCCTGCTTAGAGTGTAATCCTCAAGAATTCAAGTCAGAATTAATGCTGGTGAGGAAGTAGGGGAAAGGAGTTTTTTTTGTACCCTGCTGGTGGGAATCTAAATTAGTACAGTACTATGGTTGGGATATGTGGTGTCTCTAAAAGCTCATGTGTGAAACACTGTAAGAATGTTTACAGGGGAAATGATCAGGTTATGGAGGCTTTAACCTAATCAGTGCATGATTTTTATGAAAAAAAAAATCAAACTAGAATCCAAACTCACTCATGAACCTATATGTAGAAATCCAAAATACATATTATCAAGGTAAATATGGGCTTATTTCAAGAATATAAGTATGATTTAGTATTTAATAATAAACGTGTTATTTATTACAATAAGCTAGGTGCAGTGGCTTGGGAGGCTCAGGCAGGAGGATTGCAATTTCAGAGCCAGCTTGCAATTTATCAAGGCCCCAAGCAACTTAGCTAGTGTTTTAGTCATCTTTTTTGCTGCTTTAATTAAAATATCTGATAAGAAAAAGTTTACGGCAAAAAAGTTTATTTTGGGGTTCAAGGTTTGTTTCACAGCTCTCAGACCACAGACATGTGGCTGCATCCCCCAGGGGCTCCAGGTGAAGCTGAATATCATGGTGGAAGAATATGGCCAGAACAAAGCAGCTCATGTGACCAGAAAGCAGAGAGAGAGGGAACTACTCTCCAAATACAAAATATATATCCCAAAGGCAACCCCCAGGGACTCTCCCCCCTTCGCCACATCCTACCCAGGCATTAGTTAATGCTATCAGAGGATTGATTTACTAATTGGGTTAAGGTTCCACAATTTAGCTATTGTGGATTGAGCCATTCTGACTGGAGTGAGATGAAATCTTAAAGTAGTTTTGATTTGCATTTCTCTAATTGCTAGAGATGTTGAACATTTTTTCATATATTTGTTGATTGATTGTATGTCTTCTTCTGAGAAGTATCTGTTAAGTTTCCTAGCCCATTTATTGATTGGGTTGTTTGGGGTTTTGTGTGTGTGTGTGTGTGTGTGTGTGTGTGTGTGTGCGTGTGTCTGTGTGTGTGAAGTTTTTTGAGTTCTTATATGTCCTGGAGATTATTGCTTTATCTGATGTGCATGCGGTAAAAACTTGCTCCCCTTCTGTAGGTGTTCTATTCACCTCACTGATTGTTTCTTTTTTTGAGAAGAAGCTTTTCTGTTTAAATCCATCCCACTTATTGATTCTTTATTTTATTTCTTTAGGAGTCTTTTTTATTTTATTTCACTTTAGGACTCTTGTTGAGGAAGTAGGAGCCTAATCTGACATGGTCAAGATGTGGGCCTACTCTTTCTTCTACTAGGTGCAGGGTCTCTGGTCTAATTCCTAGGTCCTTGATTCACTTTGAGTTGAGTTTTGTGCATGGTGACAGATGGGGGTTTAGTTTCATTTTGCTGCATGTATAGTTTTAGTTTTCCTAGCACCATTTGTGGAAGAGGCTATCTTTTCTCCAATATATGCTTTTGGCAACTTTGTCTACTATAACTGTATTTATGTAGGTTTGTCTCTGTGTCTTCTATTCTGTATCATTGGTCTACCAGTCTATTTTGGTGCCAATACCATACCTTTTTGTTACTATTGCTCTATAGTATAGTTTAAGTTCTGGTATTGTGATGCCACCTACTTCACTTTTCTTGCTAAGGATTGCTTTGGCTATTCTGGGTTTGATGATTTTCCAAATGAATTTCATGATTGCTTTTGCTATTTCTGTGAGGAATGTCATTGGAATTTTGATTGGAATTGCATTACATCTGTACAGTGCTTTTGTTAGTATGGTCATATTAACAATATTAATTCTGCCTATCCAAGAACAGGGGAGATTTTTTCTGTCTTCTAAGGTCTTGTTTAATTTCCTTATTTAGCATTCTGTAGTTTTCATTGTAGAGGTCTCTCACCTCTTTTGTTGATTCCCAAGTATTTTATTTTATTTTTGAGGCTATTGTAAATGGAGTAGTTTTTCTAGTTTATTTTTCAGATGATTTTCACTGATGTACAGAAATGCCTTTGATTTATGGGTGTTGATTTTATATCCTGCTACTTTGCTGAATCCATTTGTTAGTTCTAGAAGTTTTGTGATGGAATTATTTGGATCTGCTAGGTACAGAATGATATCATTGGCAATAGTGATAGATTGAGTTCTTCTTTTCCTATCTGTATCCCTTTAATTTCTTTCATCTGTCTTAACTACTCTGGCTAGAGTTTCAAGAACTGTGTTAAATAGGAGTGGTAAAAGAGAGCATCCCTGTCTTGTTCCAGTTTTTAGAGGTGATGCTTTCAATTTTTCTCCATTTAGAATGATATTGGTCGTGGGCTTATCATAAATAGCTTTTACTATGTTAAGATGTGTTCCTGTTATCCCTAGTTTTTCTAGTGTTTTGAACATGAAGTGGTGCTGTATTTTGTCGAATGCTTTTTCTGCATTTATTGAGATAATCATATGATTCTTACCTTTAAGTCTATGCGATGTGATGAATTACATTTATTGATTTCTGTATGTTGAACCAACCTTGCATCCTTGGGATGAACCCCACTTGATCATGGTGCACTATCTTTTTGATATGTTTTTGTATTTGATTTACCAGAATTTTATTGAGAATTTTTGCATCTATGTTCATCAGAGTTATTGGTCTGAAGTTTTCTTTATTTGATGTGTCTTTGTCAGGTTTTGGAATTAGGGTAAGATTGACCTGATAGAATGAGTCTGGAAGTGTTCACTCTTTTTCTATTTCATGAAATAATTTGAGGAGTATTGGTATTATTTCTTCTTTGAAGCTTTTGGAGAACTCAGCTGTGAATTTGTCTGGACCTGAGCTTTGCTTGGTTGATAGGCTTTTGATGTTTTCTTCTTTCATTGATTGAAATTGATCTGTTTAGCTTGTGTATATCATCCTGATTCAGTTTGGGTAAATCATATGACTCTAGAAATTTGTCTATGTCTTTGGTATTTTCTTTTTTATTGGAGTACAAATTTTCCAAAGAGTTTCTAACTATGTTTTGTATTTCTGTAGTGTCTGTTGTGATATTTCTTTTTTTATTATGCATTTTAGTAATTTAAGTTTTCTCTCTCCTTCACTAACATGGCTAAGGGTTTGTCAATTTTATTTATTTTTTCAAAGAACAAATTTTTAATTTTGTCATTTTTTTCAGTTGTTTCTTTTGTTTTAATTTTATTGATTTTAGCCTTGATTTTAATTATTTTCTGTATCCTACTATTTTGGTGTTGATTTGTTCTTTTTCTAGGAATTTTGACTCTTGAACTTGAGAAGAGTTTGTTTGATAAACATAGATGCTCATTTGTTTGGGGCAGATATATTTGTAATTGTTATGTCTTATTGGCATATGGTTCCCTTAAGCAGTATTAAATGGCCTTCTTTATTCCTTTTGATTAACTTTAGCTTGATGTCTCCTTTGTTTGATATGAGGAGGGAAACCCCTGTTTGTTTCCATAGTCCATGTGATTCATCTTCAGTTTGGGGATGTCTTTTCCTATGAGATGAGTGTCTTGTAGTAGCATATTGTTGGGTCTTTTTTTATTAAATCCAATTTGCCAGTCTATGTCTTTTTATTGATGAGTTTAGGCCATTAACACTCAGAGTCATTATTGAGAAATGATTTGTATTCATGGTCATTTTGTTTATTGGTTTTTAACTTGGCTTGATTTCTCCTTTGATTGGTTTTTTCCTTTCACTGATTTTCATTGTTGTTTTTCATTTCTTTCTCATGGAATATTTTGCCAAGGACATTCTGTAGTGCAGGTTTTCTAGTTGTAAATTCTTTTAATTTTTGTTTATCATGGAAGGTTTTTATTTCATCATGAAATCTGAAGCTTAATTTTGTTGGATATAAGGTTCTTGGTTGGAATCCATTTTCTTTCAGAGCTTGGTATATGTTTTTCCCAGATCATCTAGATTTGAGGGTCTGGGTTGAGCAATCTGAAAAGATCCTAATTAGTTTACCCCTATATGTAATCTGATTCCTATCTCTTGTGGCTTTTAAAATTATCTCCATATTCTGTATGATAGGCATTTTCATCATAATGTGACTTTATGTAGATCTGTTGTGATTTTGTACATTTTGTGTCCTGTAAGACTCTTGTATTTGATTTCCATTTCATTCTTTATGTTTGGAAAATTTCTGATATTATTTCATTGAATAGATTGTTCACTCTTTGGTTTGCAATCTATGTCTTCCTCTATCCCAGTAATTCTTAAAATTGATCTTTTCATGTTATCATAATTTTTGGATGTTCTGCTTATGGTTTCTCTTACCATCTTCACTGTGTGGTCAACTTTATTTTCAAGATTATATATTTTGTTTTCATTGTAAAGTTTGCCTTCTACATGATCTAATCTGTTGGTGATGCTTTCTATTGAGTTTTTAATTTGATTTATTATTTCCTTCATTTCAAGAATTTATGTTTATTTTTTCAGAATATCTCTTTATTGAAGTAATCTTTTGCTTCCTGTATTTGTTTATATAGCTCTTTATTAAAATGATATTTTGTTGATTGTATTTTATCTCTTATATTATCCTTGAATTCACAGAACATTTTAATTTTGTACATCCTGAACTCCTTATCTGACTGGCCATGGATTGTAATAGTGTAGTGTCTTGGTTTGTTTTGGGGCACTTTCTTCCCTTGCTGTCTCCAAACCCTGTCCCATGTCCCCAGGCTACCTCGTGGAGCAACTATGGTAGCAGTTGAGTGTTCCAAGATGGAGGTGATTAGAGAGCCCCATGTGGGTAGATGGGGGTCCACATGTGGATGAGAGACATACATGGGAGTGGCTTCTGGGGGTCCTGTGCAGGTTGGAGGCTGGGAGTCCTGCTCGGGCACAGCCTGGGTGATCCTATGTGGGCACTGAAGCTGGATGATCTGTGTGAGCTCAGTGACTGGGATTCCTGCAGGGGTCAGGGGTCCTCTAATAACTTGAAGAGAAACAGTATTCCCATGGCTTGAATACTGTCACAGAGTGATGAGGAATGCAGCTTCCCTCTAGCTTGCCATCTTGGATCCCTGGTTTCTTAAAATTTTAACTCATTTCATTACCTTTATTCATAAAAATTTTCCTTGATTTAAATAAGATCTCATTATGAGTACATGCAGTTCTACTTTTCTATCACTAAACATCTCATAATGTTAGTTGTTTACATTAGATATGACTTGAAACAAATTTAGTTTCTATTTTATCTATCATAGGCAAGTGTTTTATTGATTACCAATTTCTTTGTTATTGCTACATCAAGTAGAATTATTTTTGACTGAATAAAGTACATTTTCCTGTGCCCAAGTATACATTTAAAAAAATATGTTTCGAGACTTGGTAATAAACACATTTCACATTGGTCCCTAGATCCAGTTGTGAAAAGGTACATAGTTCAACTTATGATTTTTTTGACAGATAATGGTAGTTTCATTAATATGTAATCAAGATGGTGGTGGGGCCAATCAGAGGTTATAAATGAATTTGCTCATTCCTGGTCCAGTTACGGAAGGAGACAAAACTTTGACCATGCATTTAGACAAAACATGTACAATAGACATAACGTGTACAAAGTGAGAGTCTTGGTAAGAATAAAATGTTTACCCCCCTTCCCACCCCCACAATTAGAAGGAAAAATGTCATAAACAAAAATAGTATTTAAAAGTTTCCAGCAACAGCAAATTAATCAAGAGAGTCAAGGAAAGAAATCCAACACATATGTTTTTTTTTTTCTCTACTCATTATTCATGGAGGTAGTAGGAAATTTAAGCTTGGTTCAGACAGCATTTGAGAAACTGAGTATTCATAGGTATGAAAAATATGTTAGAATAAAAGTAAAATTTTCATTAATACAAATTTGTAAAAGGAAGCAAGTTGTGAGAAAATAGTGTTGATACTTTCTTATTATTCTTTTATTCATTTTAAATTTTTTTCATTGGTTTTGAGTTGAATGTTAATTCTGTAAGTTTGGGTGACACAAGTAGATACTATGTTTTCTATTGTCATCTATCACTTGGAGAATTTCAGTGATATTTGCTACAAATAATTTTCAATGCTCAAGAAAAAGTACTGAGAAACCTATTTTGGGGAGATGAATATTATATCAGCTGGCCTCTGAGACCTTTGAAAACTAGAAAACTTACTTTGAATAAGATAATGATGAGGAATTGGGGCTTATATTGATGAGAAGACAGTTTCCAGAGTTGATGATTAAATGTTTATTTGCCCAATCAAGCATGCAGAAGGCAGCCCTGAAATAGATCAGCTAAATCATAAGCACTGAATACTAACTGCAGAAATTATTTTCTTAGTTATTTACAGCATGATATATGAAATAAACTTTGTGTATCCTCAAACTATCTTATTTTAAAATCAATATTTTTCAAAATATTTATGATGTATATTACCATTTCATAAATATTTGCTGGTTTCTTAAGATTGATAATACAGAGACTTCAGAAGCTGCCCATAGCCATAATGGCTTACAAGGAATTTTTGTATTAATTTTTTAGCTCCTTCCTATTTTAGCAGCCTGCTTATCTTTGATATTCTAACATCTCTAAGAAACATTATCCACTATTTATGTGCACAAGAAATTCGTTAATATCTATGTGATGCTTTAGTAGATAACCAGAGATTTTCTTTTCTTTTTACTTTGCGGTGGGGGGTGGTGGTTATTGAACCCAGGGGAGGTTTAATCACTGTGCAGCATCCCCAGCCCTTGATAGGGCCTTTCTAAGTTGCTGAGGCTGGCTTTGAACTTGCAGTCTTCCTGCCTTAGCCTTCCAAGCCTCTGGGATTTTCCATTTTTAAAATTGCTTTTGACAATTTAGGGAAAACATTAAATGGGAATTTAGAACCTAAAGAGAAAGAAAATTAAGTATCATTGATACTATTCTTATGATTCTTTCCTCTCCTAGATAAAACCAGCTAATATACTTTGTAGGAAATCATTTGATTCTTTCTGTGATTTCAAAGAATTTTGTGATGGGAAAAATGCATACTGTGTGGACAACACTTTTTCTCGCAACGGACAAGAGTGTGATTCGGGTAGAGGCTATTGCTTTGATGGAATATGTCGGTCTTTTGACAAACAGTGTCAAAATTTAATCGGAAGTGGTAATGAACTTAATTTTTTCTCAGTTCCTTAAATATTATTATTCCAAAATCAATTTTATACTATAAAAAGGTAAAAATAATTTGTTAATGACTTAAAGTCCTGCCTAGTATATATTTGTGTTAGCCTCATCAGACGTTAATTCTTTCAAAAATGTTTTTGCTTGCGATATCTATAAGCAAATGTAGAAAAATGACTAGCAATTTATTCCTAAAATACCTTGATTGTTAGATAATGGAAATTCTTTGATCTGGTGTCTATGCTTAGGGCCAGTTGTCATCCATAGTAACCTAAGTTA
Organism: Urocitellus parryii; assembly: GCF_045843805.1. Taxonomy (NCBI): domain Eukaryota; kingdom Metazoa; phylum Chordata; class Mammalia; order Rodentia; family Sciuridae; genus Urocitellus; species Urocitellus parryii. The sequence continues at coordinate 12,510,556 of NC_135544.1, forward strand.
GTGTTCCTAATTTGTTAACTTTCCAAGTCCCTTTAAACATGTTTACCTACAATATTGGAATCTCCCAGATTTGTGGATTTTTATCCCAATTTACTCTTTCTTATAATTTACTAGTTTCAGAAATCCTATATTTGGGATTTAAAAAAAGAAGTAGAGGACAGTATTTTAGTTTCCTACCTAGCAGACTTCAAAGATTTTTATAAATCCAAGGAATTAATAGATTAACTGCCTTGGGCAGTAAATAATAAAATGATGATGATGATAATGATAATAATAATAATACAATAAAATTCATATATCAAGAGCAAACTTTTTACATCTCTTTGTGTCTTTGGAATATACTTTTGTATGGCTCTCATTTCAGTTCTAGACCATGGCTTAAATTTCTGATAGTTTCCACCTAACATTAACACAAAGATCTTCTGCAGAAAGGGTCCTTAAGTTTTGTGAAATGGCATCTCAGTCTTAGGATTATTTTCCTCAGCACATACAATTACTATCCCAAAAGCAATTAACCTCAGACTATGGAACATGGAAGGGAGGTTTTAACATGAAGTGTTAATTGAGAGAGAGAGAGAGAGAGAGAGAGAGAGAGAGAGAGAGAGAGAGAGAGAGAGAGAGACTCTCTTCTGAGTCTTCTGAGGACTTTTTAGGGGAACTCAGTCAAAGTCTGTTGTTCTTGTATGTGAACACCATTCTAATGGACTTCCTCACCCATAGGCAGAAACACAAGTGTCTGCTCACCTTCATCACAGACCTGCTCTGGGAATGAAGTATGGTGAAAAAGTATTGTGAGTTATAAACATAAAGGAATTAACAACTGCCATAAAATAAGTACATTTTGTTCAAGGATCTTTGAACTACCAAAGGAAAGGAAAACCAAAACCAAAAACAATACAAAAGAACTAAACAAGCAAACAACAACAACAAAACAACAGTCATTAATGTTGACTTAGGCCTACTGGGTTACAAATGCATCTTTTCCTCCGAATCTCTTCTAAGAGAATTCCCACAGTAGGTTACTGGAGTTCCTATTGTCATTGTCCTTTGACATTTTCTGTCCCTCCACAATGCACCCTGGTAACTTCTGATGCAGCTATGGTCATCAAGGGTCTATCCTAAAATGTTCCAATCTCCAGTTACTCCTAATTTACCATGTCAGAGTGATGAGCACCTATTGTAAATTGAATCTTTCACAATTTAAAAACTAGACATAATTAAATATACCAAAAAGCTGAAGTGGATGAATATTGATGTCCTTTCTAGTTTTAAAATTCAATAACTCTTATATGGTGATTATTAGGATACCAGGGAATAGGGATGGGGGCTGTAGTATGGGTTAAAGAGAGTTAATGATCTTTGAATTGGTTATCAGTATTACACTCTAGATAGTATTCCTCTATTAATACAGTAAAGTGTATCTTTACAATAGGCAGGGAACTAAGACACAAAATAATCATTTTAGGAGAAATAGGACCATCACTGCTTATTTTCCTAAAACTACAGAACCTTTCTAATAATTTTTCTGTTTACTTTCTGTTTAATATAGAACAAAGTCCACCAAACTTAAAATTAGAAGCTCTCTTTTTAACCTAGTTTTCACATCATCAACCTTTTAATGCTGGGAAACTATTCATCTCTTTCAGAATCAAATAATGATTTCCAGAGCAGATACATTATTTCTATTATACAATACAAATTCTGAATTCTAATTTACCCAAGTTGTTAATGTTGTTTTTTTAGATTCTAGAGGTGGTTCATTTGGTTGTTTTGAGGAAATAAATTCCAGAATTGATAGATTTGGAAACTGTGGCCCGGACGTTTGTCGTTTTCCGTATGTATTTACAAAATTACAATTATGCTTGGAATGTAGGTGATAGGTTGCTAAAATTATAGAAACTTTTCTGTACAAAACACAATGGCATATTTTGCCTGGGTTTCTTTATCTGAGCTAAACAATATTATTTACTGCCTATAATAACATGTGTTTAGAATCTATAATATAAAAGTAATCATAAAAAACCTCTATTATTGCAAGGGGATAGATGTTATTAGGCAGTTTACATATATATAATATATTTATGACATAAATTATATAGTTATACATCTCAAATGTGTGTATTAAAAATTACTCATCCCATTTTTTTGTATGAAAAATTGAATGAAATGATCACTTGTTCAAATTTAAGAAGTTAGTATAGGGCAGAAAAGGGCTGTCAGACTGTAACAATCATTTTTCTCTTGCTAAATTGCCTCATAAAACAAAAATAGCCATATTGTAAGTCATTGGTAATTTTTTTAGAATATTATTTAGAAAAAAATGCTGAAGACCTAGGATTACATTAATAAAACATTCTTCTTAACTTAGCTGTATGCTAAGTTAATTAAAAGTAAGCTATACTTTCACATTTGGTAGGGAACCAAGACAGAAAGTCAACAATTTAGAAGAAATAGGGAAGGCCACAGCTACTTATTTTCTAACAACAGAAAACATATGTTATTAACTTATTTTTCGGAGTTACCTGTGTTATTTCAAAAGTGATATTTTTCCCCTTATTTTTCTAGTCATGCGCTATGTGGAAAATTAGTTTGTACATGGCCACATAAGGAGTTAATTTCAAGAGCAAATTTTTCTGTAATTTACTCACATGTACGAGATCAAATATGTGTATCTACATATCCTGCTGGTCGGAAACCAGCTCATGATACGTTGACCACTTACAAAACTGCTGACGACAGAGATGAAACCTTTGTAGAAGATGGCACCATGTGTGGTCCTGACATGGTAATTAGAACTACAAAAATTCAAGTTATTTTAAAATAGTTATTTTTATGGTTACACTCATTTTGATAGTATACTAACCATACATATTTCCCCAATTATTTTTATTGTGGTAGATTACACATAATAAAGACTCCCACTTTAAACATTTTGAAGTAAATAATTTAGTGGTATTAAATATCTGCATAATGTTGAACAAACATTACTACCATGTGTTTCCATGACCCCTTTTCTCTTGTAAAACTTTACTAGTTGAACAGAACAATAGCTCTCCCATTCACTCCTTCCCCCAGGTCCATTCTGAGTTCTTTCTTTATGAGTGTGACTCTACAGGTACCTCACATGGAGGGAATCCTTCAGTATTTTTCTTTCTGATTTGTTGCATTTAGCATAAAGTTCAGTGATCTATACTGAACCACAAGTCAGTATTTCCTTTCATTCTTTTTAAGGCTGAATATTATTCTATTGTAAGTATATGTCACTTTTTCTTTGTCCATTCATCAGCCAATGGATATTTGGAGGCTCACCCAGTTTAGCCATTGTAAATAATGTCACTATGAATGCAAGGATAAAAATATCTCTTTTAAGACAAGACCCCAATTTCAATTAGTTTTAGTATATACCCAGAAATGGGATTACTGAATATAGTAATATATATATATATATATATATATTTTTTTTTTTGAGGAACTACCATAATGTTTTCCATAATGACTATCATTATATGTTCCTGCCAGAATTTCACAAGACTTCCATTTTCCCTGTTATCATCAAGACTTTTTATTTTCTGTTTTTTTCTTCCTTTTATTTTCTTGTTTTGATAGCACACATCTTAATGGATATGAAGTGCTATCTCATTGTAGGTTTTATTTATATTTCTATAATGATTAGTGATATGAAACATCTTTTCATGTACTCATTGGCCATTTGTGTATCTTATTGAGATCAATATCTTATTTGACCTATTATAGTCCATTTGTAATATTTCTGTCATTGGGCCTGTACCACATTATTATCATCACTGTAGTTTTGTAGTAAGTTTTGAAATCATAAAGCATGAGATCTTTACAATTGTTCTTTTTGCAAGACTGTTTTGCTCTTGGGTCCCTTGAGTCTCTATATGAATTTAAGTTCTGATTTTTCTGTTTCTGTAAAGTATATTATTGGAATTTTGATGAGAATTGCATTGGATCTGTAGATTACTTTAAATAGTATACACATTTTAACAATATTTTTTTGAAACCAAGAATGTGAAATGTGGTTCCATATATTTATGTCTTTAGTTTCTTTCACTAATGTTTTGTTGTTTTCATAGTCCCAGTTTTTCACTTCATTGGTTAATTCCTAAGTATTTTTTTTCTTTTTGGTGTTGTCATAGATTGAATTATATGAGTAGCTATCTTTTCAGATTGTCCATTGTTAGTGTATAAAAATGCAACTAACTTTTTTGTTGGTTTTTTATCTTGATACTTTGCTGAATGCATTTATTCTAATAGCATTTTTTGGTGTTTTCCTTAGAGTGTTCTACATATAACATCGTATCATATGTAAACAATGATGGTTTTACTTCTTGCTTTCCAATTTCTATGCCATTTTTTTCATCCCTAATTGTATTAGTTAGAACTTCTAGTATTATGTTGAATAGATGTGATGAAAGCAGGCATCTTTATCTTGTTCCTGATCTTAAGAGACCTTAATTTTTTTATTATCAACTACAATATTTACTGTTGGATTTTCATATACAATTTTTATTCCATATAAGTAATTTTCTTCTCTCTCTAGTTTGTTTATCAGGAAAGAGTGCTAAATTTTCTTGAGTACCTTCTCTTTACCAATTGAGGTCAGCCTGTATTTTGGTCCTTCAAAGATTAAATGTCTCTTGATATTACATAACAAATATTTTAATGCCATCAATTTATGAGTCACATTTTATAAACCCAAACACATTACTGTTTTATAGATTTTTAACTGACCAAAGTACTTGAATTTATACTTAGCAAATGGTAATTGTGACGATCCATTATGGTGCTGGAAATTCTATTGGCTATTATTTTCTTCAGGATTTCATGAAGTGTATTGACCTTTAATTTTTTCTTATAATTTTGTCGCCTGACTTTAATATCGAAGAAATCCTGACCTCATACAATGAATTAAAAATATTGCACACCTTAAAAATTTTAAAAAAGTTTAAGAAAGATTGGTATTAGTAATAAAATGTAACCTGTCAGAGGAAAGGCCAGAGCTGGATGACACAGATAAATTAATTAAGTCTTATCTTTTTTTTTAAATAGCTTACATGTTATTACTGATTCAGTCTCTTTAGTAATTAACTGGGATATTCAGATTTTTTATTACTTCTTGATTCTGTTAGCAAGATTTATGTATCTAGGATTTATCCATTTCTTCTAAATTGTCCAAATGGATAATAGTTCATAGTAGTCACTATTTACACTTATATGATCCCAGTGGTTGTATCTCCTCTTTCATTTATAATTTTATTTGATTCTCCTATTTTTTTCTTTTTTCATAGTAATGATTTTATTTTTTTTGCTTTTAGAAAGTAAAAAAGAATACTTTTTAGTTATACATGACAGTAGGATGTATTTTATCATATCAATACTCATATGGATTATAAATTCACATTCTTGTGGTTGTACTTGATGACAAGTTACTGCGTGTGTATTCATATATGAACATAGGAAAGTTATATCGAATTCATTCTCTCTTTCCCATTCCAATCCTTTCTTCATTCCCTCTATTCTGCCCTGTCCAATCTGGTGAACCTACCTACCCCCTGCCTGTTGTGAATCAGCATCCTCATTTTAGAGAGAACATTTGGTCTTTGGTTATTTGGGATTAGCCTATTTCACTTAGCATGATCGTCTCCATTTCCATCCATTTACCATCAAATGCCATAGTTTCGTTCTTTATGGCTGAGTAATATTCCATTCTGTATATGTATCACATTTTCTTTATCAATTCATCTGTTTAAGGGCAACTAGGTTGGGTCCATAGCTTTGCTATTGTCAATGAGCTGCTAATTGCTAGAGATGTTAAACATTTTTTTCATATATTTGTTGACCATTATTATTTCTTCTTCTGTGAAGTGTGTGTTCAGTTCCTTGGTCCATTTATTGATTGGGTTATTTGGGGTTTTTTGGTTGGTTTTTCTTTTGATGTTAAGTTTTTTGAGTTCTTTCTATATCCTGGAGATTAATGTTCTATCTGAGGTGCAGGTGTCATAGACTTTCTCCCATTCTGTGGGCTCTCTCTTCATGTTCTTGATTGTTTCTTTTGCTGTGAAGAAGCATTTTAGTGTGATACCATCCCATTGATTGATTTTTAATTTTACTTATTGCTCTTTAGGTGTCTTGCTGAGGAATTTTGTTCCCAAGCTGACACAGGGTCTTTAGTCTAATGCCTACGTCCTTGATCCACGTAGAGTTGAGTTTTGTGCAGGGTGAAAGATAGGGGTCTAACCTCATTTTATTACAGGTTTCCCAGGACCATTTGTTGAAGAAGCTATCTTTTCGCCACTGTATGGTTTATGGCACTTTTGTCTAGTATGAGATAACTGTATTTATGTGGGTTTGTCTCTATGTCTTCTCTTTTGTACCACTGGTCTTCATGTCTGTTTTTATGCCCATATCATGCAAATATTATTATTGCTTTGAAGTATATATAATTTAACATCTGGTATTGTGATGCCTCCTCCTTAACTTTTCTTGCTGAGGATTGCTTTGGCTATTTTGGGCCTCTTAATTTTCCAAATGAATTTCATGACTGCTTTTTCTATTTCTATGAAGAACATCGTCAGGACCTTAATAGGAATTTCATTAAATCTGTATAGAGCTTTTGGCAATCTGCTTAGCCAAGAGATTGGGAGATCTTTCGATTCCTTTCTTTAGTGTAGTGTATGTAGTTTTCCTTGTAGAGGTTTATTTGCCTCTTTTGTTAGATTGATATCCAAGTATTTTATCTTTTTAGGCTATTGTAAATAGGGTAGTTTTCTTAATTTCTCTTTCTGGAGATTTCATCACTGATGTATAGGAGCACATTTGATTTATGGGTGCTAATTTTACATCTTGTTACTTTGGTAAATTCATTAAGAGTTCAAGAAGTTTCTGGTGGACTCTCTTGGGTCTTCTAAATAAAGAATCATGCCGTCAGCAAATAGGAATAGTTTGAGTTCTTCTTTTCATATTTGTGTCCCTTTAATTTCTTTCTTTCTTCTAATTGTTCTGGCTAGAGTTTCCAGGACTATGCTGAATAGGAGTGGTGAAAGAGGGAATGCTTTCAATTTTTCTCCATTTAGAATGATGTTGGCTTTGGGTTTAACATATATATTTTTTACAATGTTGAGGTATGTTCCTACTATCCTTAGTTTTTCTTGTATTTTGAACATGAATGGATGGTGTATTTTGTCAAATGCCTTTTCTGCATCTATTGAGATAATCATGTGATTATTTATTGTGATGAATTATAATTATTGATTTCCATATGTTGGACCAACCTTGCATACCTGGGATGAACCCACTTGACCATGGTGCACAATCTTATTAATATATTTTATATGCAATTTGCTAGTATTTTATTAAGAATTTTTGCATCTATGTTCATCAGGAATATAGGTCTAAAATTCTCTTTCCTTGAAAAATTCTCTTTCCTTGATGTGTCTTTGGTTTTGGTATCAGGGTGATAACTAGCTTTATTGAATGACTTTGAAAGGGTTTCCTCCTTTTCTATTTCATGGAGTAATTTGAAGAGTATTTATGTTAAATCTTCTTTGAGGGTCTGATAGAATTCATCTGTGAATCCTGTGAATCCATCTGGTCCTGGGCTTTTCTTTCTTTGTAGGTTTTTGATGGCATTTTCAATTTCACTGGTTGAAATTCATCTGCTTAAATTTTTATGTCCTCCTTATTCAATTTGGGTAGGTCATATGTCTCTAGAAGTTTGTTGATGTCATCAAGATTTTCTACTTTAATAAAAGTATAACTTTTCAAAATAGGTTCTGATTACCATCTGTATTTCACTATTGTCCCTTGTGATATTTCCTTTTTCATCATGAATTTTAGTAATTGGAGTCCTCTCTCTCTTTATTTTTTAGCTTCAATAAGTGTATCAATTTTATTTATTTTATCAAAGTACCAACATTTTGTTTTGTCAAATTTTTGAATTGTTTCTTTTGTTTCAATTTTATTGATTTCAGTTCTGTTTTTAATTATTTTCTGTCTTTTACTGTTTTTGGTCTTGATCTGTTGTTCTTTTTCTAGAGCTTTGAGATGTAATGTTAGGTTATGTATTTCTTGACTTTCTGTCTTTTAATGAATAAGCTCAATGAACTGCTTTCATACTGTCACAGAGGTTTTGATATGTCATACCACTATTCTCAATTGCCTCTAAGTATTTTTCTTATTCCATTCTTGATCTATTCTGCTGTCTACTGGACATTCAAAAGAATATTTTTTAGTCTCCAAGTATTAGAGTAAGTTATATTTTTTATTTTATCATTGATTACTAATTTTATTCCATTTTGATCTGCTACAATGCAAGTTATTATCATCATTATTTACATTTTCTAAGAGTTTCTTTGTGGCCTAAAATATGCTCTATTTTAGAGAAGGATCCATATGCTGCTGAGAAGAGATATATTCAGTCATTTATGGAGAACTATTATAAATTTGTATGTCTAAATTATTAATTGTATTTGTAGTTCTATAGCTTCTTTATATAGTTTTATTTTAGAGGAATTATCCAGTGGTGAGAGAGGTGTGTTAAAGTCACCCAGATTATTGTGGTGTTGTCTATTTGCTTCTTGAAATTTAGAAAGATTTGGTTGATGTACATAGATGCTTCTATCTCCCTGTTGAGGTGATCTTTTGCTTCCTATATTTGTTTATGTAGCTCCTTGTAAAAGTGATCTTTCACTGTCCATATTTGCTCTCTCATGTCTTCCTTAAGTTAACAGAGCATTTTAACCATGTACATCCTGAACACCTTCTCTGTCTTTCTTCTGTTGTGGTTTCCAACGATGTGGTGTCTTGATTTGTCTGGGGCACTTTCTTCCCTTATCTTTTCATGTTGCTCGTATGTCTTCCTTTCCAGCTCTGTGCATCTGGGGTGTTATTGTTTTTACCCTATAGGTTTATAGTGTTCTTGTAGGGTTCCAAGACCTCTCATTTGTGGGGAAGGACAATGTTAACAGATACCATTATTGACAATATACCACATGAAACAATTTGTAGTTATTAAGACATTTACAGTTTAGTCTCAATGTACAGAAATGTTGGATTCAATTATTATCTAAAATATAATCAGTAGTTTTGTAAAACAATTTTACAGTTTCTGATGGTGGACAATGAACTGGGGGTGGGATGTAAGACGATATGCTGAGGGAGGTAGGTTGTGAGGATACAGAGATATATCTTAGGAAGTGTGAAAGAGAAATCTAAGGAAGAGGGTTAGTAGCAAGAGAATAGATGGGAAGTAATTTAGGGCAGGCAAGTGTGTGGGAAGATAAAACAAACACACATATGTATTTAGAAAAATACAGAATGTTGAAATAGTAAAATTTGGAGGGGAAAACAAAAATGAAAGAAGGAAAAGGAAAAGAGGGGGAAGAGCATATACAACACCTCTATGTTATATTACATTATTCAGATGACTCAGTCCTCAAAATCCTCCTTCATGAAAAGTTCTTGGGGATGTGAGGGCCGGAGGATAGAGGGGTAGAAGAGAGAGGTGGGAAAAAAAATCTCCAAGGAAGAAAACCAGGATTGTTGCTAGTTTTCGAGATCCATATCATTCCTGCTTCTCTTCTCATCCAATAGGTGAGGTTGTCTATTGTAAGCTGGTGTCTCTGCCATCAAGATGGTGGAGGTAACCAGGGTGGGAAGAGTGGTCCTGGTGCAGGGCTCCTGGAAGTGGGGAGTGGCACCTGCCAGTCCCTGCAAGGAGACTGCACCTCACTGGTCTCTTTCTGGAACCGCTCATATGAGTCGAGCGTCCAGTACTATCTCCCTATCTTGCCTGGAGATTTCCCAGTTCCTGGTCTCTCTGGTAGGCTTCAAACTTTAGCCCCGTGTCCCTCTCCCTTAGCAATTCTCAACTGAGGAAACTCTCACACTGGACCCCCCCATGGGCAGTGCTCTGGTTGCACTGCACATCTGTGTTGGACAGCTACTGTGTTGGGTTACTGTGGCTGGGAGAGAGATAGGTACCTGGCTGCTGGAGATCTGATCTGGGAGCTGCCCCCACCTAATATGGCAAGAACATTGAGCCAAGATGAAGGCAGTCTGCTTTTAGTACCAGGGTATCTGGTGCGTGTGGGGGGGGGGGTAGCCAGGTGATGGTGTTGTGCTGTGGGTAAGTAGCAGCTGAGTGACCTGCGTGGGAGTGGAGCAAAGTCTTGGAGATCTGCAGATGTGTTGATAGGTGATTCTGCTAAGGCGCTCGCAAGCCCTGTGTGGCTTTGGGTGCTGGGAGCCTGGAGTCCTCCTCAAATGCTCAGCATCCTGCTTGAATGCAATGGCCCAGAGCCCTGCTTGGGTTCACAGCTCTGATGATATCTGTGGAGAGCAGCTGTATAGGGGTCTTCCAACACACTCAGAGATGCATTGTTTCGACTAGGTGAGATCTGAATCATGGAGTGACACAGAATGCTGCCTCCCTCTAACCCACCATTTTAACCTCCCCTTCTTTATTTATGAAGGCTAACTTTGTTTGGTATATTCTGGGCTGACTTTATTTTTTTCTATCCCTTTGAATATAATATTCTATTCTCTTCAGGCCTGCAAAATTTTTGGTGAGCAATCTGCTTTTATTTGGCTTGATATATTTTTCTCTTGATGTTTTAAAATTTTACTCTTTTTTTTCTTTTTTCTTTTCTTTCTTTTTTTTTTTACATTTGACAGTTTGATCATAATGTGTGTCAGAGAGAACTTCTTTTTCTGAATATTTTTAAGGACCATTGAGTTTACTTGATGTTGATTTTCATATTTCTCCAGAGTTAGGGATTTTCTGGATATTATTTTGTTAAATGTGCTTTTCTCTCTTCTTCTTCTGGGATTACCATGAAGCAATTATTTGTCTGCCTAATGATGTCTCATGAGTCCTGCAGGTTGTCTTAATTTTTAATTTTTTTTTTCTCCACTCCTCTGCCACTGGATTTTTACAAAAGACTTATCTTCACTTTAAGAAATTCTGTTTTCTGCTTGATCACTCTGTCGGTGAATCTGTCAATTGTATTCTTTATTTCATTCATTTAATTCTTCAATTCCAATAATTTGATTAGTACTTGTTATATATCTATTTCTTTTTTGAATTTCTCATTCCAGTCATGAGTTTTTTTCCTAACATCATTGGATTTTCTCTGCATATTCACTGTACCTTACTTTGTATCTTAAAGATAATATTTTTTGAATTACTGGAACTTATATTTGTCTTTCTTTGGGGTCAATTATTAGACTCCAAGAAACTATTATTTTTAATTATAATTGTGTAACACAACATAAAACAGTTCTTGGGTTCCTTTGGTGCAGTCTTGTTTTCCATCCTTCTTGTGTCCTTATATTGATATCTGTGTCTATGTTGAAACATTTGTCTCTCCCAACTTTACAGTCTTTCATAGGATTTTAAAAGATTTTTTCTTATAGATGAGTGTTGATTTGGTACAGTGCCTTTGCTTTTGTTCTGCATGAATTAAGTACTGTAGGGTTAGTGCTGTTTCTTCAGAAATAGTCCATGTCAGCAATACCTGAGAGTACCTCTGTGGCAAAAGTTGCAGCAGTTTTTTTCAGTCTTCCCTGAGGAAGGATTATTCTTAAGCTCAGTGTATGCTTGGTATTGCAGGTATGTTAGCTTGGGGGTTGGTCTAATTGGGATGGGGTTACAGAATTGTTCTCACATTAAGTTAGCCTGGCTGGGTATGAGGTGCTAGGCTGATTCCTAAGCCTACACCATGTGTAGTGGGATTACTGACTTGAACTCAGCTTCACCATTGTGTAGGATTGTTTCTTTTCTGGTGGGTGAGATGCTATCCACATAGAATAGCATTATGCTATTGCTCTAAGTTTTAATATCTGGAGTTGTAGCCTTACAGTCACCTGAGTGTGACAGAATGATGTCAGAACCCCTGGTATGTATAGTACAGCTCAATAACAAATTTGTAGAACATTGTTCTTTGACTGTTTTCATAATAGTACTTTTAGAGTTGTATTCATTGTTTCAGTTGAAAAAGTCAAATTTTGCTGATTTTACTTTTTATAATGGATTCAAACGTTTTTCTTATTGGTAAATGAATAATTCAATTGAAGATTACTATTGCTAAAAGAAGATCTTTAGTTTTCAACCCTGGCTGCTTGTAAAAATTGTCTGAACCTGTTCCCAGAGCTTTTGATATAATGGTCTCAGGTGGAGACCAAGCATGGGTATTGTTAAATGCTTCTGAGATAATTATGATTTTCTCATCATTTATCTTTAGAAGAGTACTTCTAGTGTTAGATGGTGAGATAAAAACTCCAACTTCTTGCATATAATTTTTATCTTTATAATTCAAAGGTACATAACTATTTCAGTGATGTCACAATTACCTTTTACTTTATGGAGTACTCAGGGATTTTTATGCCAATTCTGGGTAATATGAACTCTGGGATTTTCTTGAAATTTTCTTATGTGTTATTATGCACAAAATCTGATTGCTTATATTTTTTACTTTATTTTGCTTTGCCTTAGTATTGTGAAGGAATGCAGTGTAAAGAAGTTCGGTTCATTATAGATGACAGTGTTTGCAATGCTACTAGAAATTGTGATAACCATGGGGTAAGTAACTTTAGTGTTCATTTTAAGCACTATGCTATTAACAATTCAATAAACAATTGGGGATTTAAAAAATGATTTGATTTTTTTTTGGTAATTTTGTGCTATAAGGTGTTCTTTAATAGTCTATAATTTATAGCTTAAAACTTGTAGTGTTAAGAAACTTGCAAAACCATTATGGAAGTAAAAGATGACTCTGGATGTATAAGATGTTTACTAAGTGTTTGTAGTGGATGTGTTTTTGTCATTTTGTAAAAAAAAATTGATCTTATTTTTTATAAAAAGAAGGCAGAAAGTGTTTAAAAATGTCATTAGAATCTTATTGCTAGGCTAGCTAGTTTAATTTAGTATGGGCTGTCCTGTGAAACTAGCAAGTAAAATTATAATTAGTGGTATACTGTTAGTAATTACAAGGTATTTGTGTCTGGCTGTGAATAAAGTTAAAAGAATTTTAAAAAATTGATTTGGCAACCGAAGTTATATGTTATATGGCATGCATCAGGGAAAATTTAATGAATTTGTTTATTTAAGATAAATTCTTTGTAATGAGATGCTCTGTGGATTAAGCATAGGCTATCAGTCTTTACAGAAAGCTATCTTTATTATTCCAGGTTTGCAACAATTTTAACCATTGCCATTGTGAGGAAGGATATACCCCTCCTGACTGTGCAAAGAAGGCTGGAGGATTTGGAAGTGTTGATGATGGACATGAAATTAAAATGGGTTGGTGTCCTTAATATTTTGTTTGAAGTTAGATTACACAGATAACCTTATGTCAACAGATATGGCTTTATTTTATTTTATTTGTTAGACTTTAAAATCTGAAATTGTAGGTTTGTGATGTTCTTTCTGTCTTAGCACTGACTTTGTTTATGAATAAAAAAGTGTACCTAATATTAGGCAATTTTAAAAGTAGAAATTCCATTGCATATACTTTGACCAGTTAATTCAAATTTTTCACTTTTAATTGTCTCAGATATTCTTAGTTTCAAATGTTTCACTAGTCATGGTTATATTAATATTCCTGGGATTCAGGCTGTCTTTTTTTTTCCTATTGACTTGATACTTGGTTGTCTTTCTCCTGCCATGTGACTCCAAAGTAGTCTTATGAAATTTCTTCTTTTGCATTTCACCCTTGCTGTACCTGTGTAGTATTTTGAGATAAAAAAAAAAGATGAGACTGCATAAAACTAGGGGACATCCCCTGGTTCTACAAGGTATATCAAACTCATTCAAATTAACTGGGAACATTGGTGAGCTGTCCATTCTATTCCCCTTCCTTTTGGGACTTTATAAGAAAATCATGCAAGTCCTAGTCAGACTTCTCTGTAGTTGGTTGTTATAAGGTGATTAACTTTTTAGAGAGATGATATATAGCCATATCCAACTATGTATCAAGCTAAAAGAAAAGCTAAATGTTACGTATGACTGTGTGTGTGTGTGTGTGTATCTGTGTGTATATATATTATTTTCACACAAAAGTAAAAAGTAGATATATAAATGATTATATATTATTATATATTGCTTACATTTGTTGTTTAAAGCATAATAGGACTAGTGAACAGTATTAGTGATAATTGTTTATGACATAAACAAATCTTATTGTTGAGAAAGATATAGTAGCATTTTATAAAGAGAAAAAGAAAGTCCTCCAATGTTTCAATTTAACTTTAATAAACTGGGTCCATTATGCTGGCTATGTTCTTAAGGCACACAAGACTTTAAAAACATAAATAAATAGGAATAATTAGACATCCCTTATATTAAATAAAAATAACTTTTTGTTCCGTGATGTAGTCATATATTTTTAGCCTTTCTGTTTTATTTTCCAATATACTTCTGTGAATTGTTTTTAGCTTTTAAGACACCCTCATTTTTATGTATTAGCAAAACTGAATAAACTTCAACAGTAAAATTTATTTTGACTTGCAACTCTACTCCATATCAAGCCATTATTATTTTGATTGCTGGTGTCAGCACAGCAAAGTGCTTTCAAAGCAAGTGAGGTCATCAAGTAAAATATCTTTGTAATGAAAGTATTGTAGCTTGGATTTCTTGGGATTTTATTTGACAGAAGCAACAAGGTCAAGATTTATTTTTCAGGTCTACAAAACATGTCCACTTACTTTGTGTCTACAGGCTTGTACTGGAAGAAGGGCTATTTGTCAGTCAGGTCTTTTGCATACTTCATTTTCTAGGTTATGCAGGTCTAAAATGCTTGTCACTTTTAAACACTTCCAAAGTACCTTAGTGTTATAGAGTCACATGAGCATACAATAAGCACTGATAAAATTCAGCCTCTCTTTGTCCAGCCTCCTCACCCTACCACATTCTTATCAACCTCTACTATTCATTATTCTATATTCAGTTTGACTTTTTTTTTTAAGCTTCCACATATGAGGGAGAACATGTCATACTTGCCTTTCCTCATCTGGCTTATTTCACTTAGCATAATCTTTTTGAAGAAAGAGTGGATAAATTTCTGTTTTATTGTATCTTCCCGTTTTCTGTTTTCATCCTCCATGTTATTAAAAATTAGAGAAGAATAACCTTATATTTCCACATTTTAAAATTAAGGATGTATGGCAGGCTCATATGTTAACATATGTTCTAAGTCTGGCAGCAATACTAGTTATCTTGTACATATATATGTCTGCAGAAGTTATCTTCTCTCATTTTATAAATAAAAAGGCTGGGTTGTGGCTCAGAAGTAATATGCTCATCTACCATGCATGAGACACTGGGTTCAATCCTCAGCACCACATAAAAATAAAATAAAGATATCATGTTCATCTGTGTGTGGGCTCTCTCTCATCCAGTTGGATCTTATGGCTTCTCAAATAATTCCATTTTGGTTGATATTCTTCTCTCCAGGTTCACTAGCATGGCAATGTCACCTTCACCATCCAAGGTTGTAGCCCTAACCCCTTCTTTAGGTGCTTATTACACTACTTCATCCTTTACCCATTTCCAGTTCCAAAGTCATTTCCACATTTTTAGGCATTTGTTAGAATAGCAGCCTACTTCCCAGTACCCAAATCTGTACTACTATCAAGGTTTCTTCAGAGAAACAGAACAAATATGAAAATGGCTCAACACCATTATGGAAGCTGACAAATGGCAAGACTTTCAAGGTGAATTGACAAACTGGAAAATAATTTAGTAAATGTTTGCAAATATTATATAATCTAAGAAAACATTACATAGTGTAAAAATTGAGCAATCAAAAATATCAGTAAAATATTCCCAACAGCACATTTATATACTTAGTTCATTTTTTGTTTTTTATTTTATTCACAGTCAATATGAAGAAGGTGTTTGAGGTTTGGGAATAATGTTGATAATAATGCCTTCTCCATTGTCTCATTTGGTTATTGAAATCTCTGACCTAATTTCAAATTGATATTTTCTGTTCTAGCTGGAAAATCTGCAGATAGAGGTCCTGGTAGTTCACAAAAACAATACTTTCAAGTCAGTATGTACGTTTCCGTACCTCTGCTTATCATTACTATTGCCCTTTTAATTAATCAGGATAAAATAAGAAAGCAATGCTTCAGAGAGGAAAGTGAAGTTGACAGGTATGTACTTGTATAAATTTACTCTTATAACAGTAAACAAATTGAGAAAATAGTATTTGTGTTTTATCAGAAATGACTGTGACTATAGGTAAGGCAACATAAGGAGAGACCTGGAGACACATTCAAATTGGTTTGATGTCCATTGTGTGTTTTCCAGTATTGTTCAACCCTAGAATCATTTAGTTTACTACCAGTATCCCTGTAGGAGGAAACATGGCTGCCGAGAATATCTTAGAAGTATATGTAGCCTTTTGATCCTGTTAAAACAGCCATATTGCCCATAGGCTTTAAAGAACAGGTGACACTGCATTTCAAGGGAACTTACTAACAATAGTTTTATTAAACGTGGCTTCTCAGGTCAGTCATCAACACGATATCTGTATTACAACACAATCTCTTTCTGAATTAGAGATAAGATCTTTGAACCTGCTTCCATGATATTAATTACAGTGTCACTTCTTAACTAGAAATCACATGTATGGCAGTTAATATTAGATTCAGAGTCAGAAAGCAGTATTGTATGTAATCTGAAATATAACTCTTAGCTTTGGAAAACTTGTTCACAAATTCTAAATCTTGAATGTAAAACTGGTATCTTGAGGAAGTGATTTAATTTTTATGTACTTCAAACTATTCTGTATAACTAATTCCCTAGAGTAAAAGATGATAATGGCTTTCTAATGTATCAAAAACTTTTGGATTCATCAACTGAATAAGTGAAATCATCATATTAACTATAAAGAATCACACACATTTTAGTATATTTAATATTGAGTTTCCTTACATAATTTGCAGGATTTTGCCATATGGAGTACCATATAATGTTTTGATTAATTGAATTTTTTTGAGTGCTACTTAACAGTTTTGGCTTAATTTGATCTGAAGAATTAGAAATACCATAGAGTACAGGGGCCTTCCTATACAGATGGGCTTATGGCATAAATGCTTGAATAAGTACACATTGAGGTGAAAAGAGCCAACCAGCAAAGCAAGGTGCTTGATAGCATTCACTTCAATAATGAGACTGTGCCTGTTTTGTTTTATGTTGGAAAAAGAAATGTTACATATTTGATATTGTTTGCTTGAAGAACAGTCTTTAAAAGAACTTAAAATTTTCTCCACTTTTAAATAAATTTATTGATTTCATAGATCTATGGCAGAAGAAAACACTACCACTAGCAGCATCAAGTCATCCCCCACTGAAAAGTGAGTATGGAACAATGCAATAAATCACCTTGCAACCTATGTTTTGATCATTGTCTAGGACCACTTAAAATGGCTCCTTTAAAAACAATTATATTTATTCATAATATTCTTTGCTATTCTCACTAGAGTTTATTTTATAATTATAAGCAATGAAACTTGGTTTCTTCATTTCTCAATCTCCCCTCCCTGTCCTATCCTGAAGGAAGGGTGTTTTGCACTCACCCTAACATTTATGGGAATATATATTAATTCAATGATATCATTAAAGATCTGGATGCTATAATTTTAAATTTTCTTACAAAGTTGATATTTGGGCATGCATCAGGACACAAAAGCCAAGTCAAATTAAGCCAACCCTTGCATAATCATTTTAACTTATATTTTGATTAATTAAATAAATAACAATAGCAAACTCATTATTCATGGAAAAGTGTATGTAATATGCTCCACTCACTCCAATAGGATGTACTACAAAGTCACGTGGCAAATAAGACACATAAATAATTACATATTGGGATATTAGTAAAGAACTGGAAAAGTAATTTAAATGATTACATCCTCCAAATATTTAAGGAACAAACTATGTCATTCTTATACATTCTGAAGTAGAGAATATGGGGGGTTATTAAAAAAAGCAAACCTAATCATTTTTATAGATGAATAAGACTTATATGAAAATCCATATGTAGTAGAATGAAATTTAACCCCTATCTCTTACCCTGAACAAAACTCAAAAATGGATCAAAGACCTAGGAATTAGACCAGAGATCCAAAGGAATAACGCCAAAGGAAAAAAATGGACAAAAGAGCTGCAACACAGAGAAAAACATTAACAAAAGGCACCATTATGTCCTTATGTAAAATAATTGACTTAAATGGACATAGATTAAATTACCCAATCAAAAGGAATGAATGTACTAACAAAAGAAAGAAAGAAAAACACAATCCAAATAAACTACAAAATACTCACTTTACAGTTAAAGGCTCTCGTAGACTCAAAATGAAGGGATGGACAAAACTATGTGAGTGGCACCAAAAGGAGCATAGAGACAGCAGTTTCCAGTTTCTGGGTATGCATCTGAGTAGAGCAGCAGTCCATGTGCTCACACTCATATTGCTGACCTACACGCTGCAGATGATAACTGTATTTGAACTCTATCTTCCTGCAATATCCCTTGATGCCCTCTACTGAGATGATGTTTAAAGAGATTCCATTAAAAATTGCAGAACACATATATAAAGGTGAATTTCAATCTGGGAGGCACTAGGTAAGCTAATGGGTAAACCTATGATTCAGAAATTCCTCTGTCTCCAGTAGCAATGAGTGATTTTTAAATTGAAAGTATAAGAATGATTATTGTAGATTTATTCATAATGTGCAAAAGTTTTCAACAGAAGAATGAATATATAAATCCTGCCACATTTATCTAATGGAATACTGTACTGTAATTAAAACATACAAACATTATTTAGGTATAGCAACCAAGATAAATTTCAATGACATAGTATGGAAAGAAGCCAGAATCAAGAAGGGATTATTCATGTTATATAAAAAATGATTCAAGACAAAACTAATCTCTAGATAGAATAAGGGGCACTTTTAGGTATAAATGCTACCTAATGGTATAGTGAAGTATATTTCTGAAGTACTAATAACAAATTATATATAATCCAACTTGTGGTTTCATTTATGTATACAATTGTGAAATTGAACTGAACATTTAGGATTTTTGTATACTTTAATAGTTTCAAGTATTTCATTTTGAATAATATAAGTTATACCAAATACCTGGAAACATCAAATATCTAGAAATCTATGGAAGTATGTTCAGCACATATACACATCGAAAGACATGCAATGTGAAGTAGCATTAAAGAAAATTAGTGGAATATGCTATTTTTATAAATTGAAAGACTAACATTTTAAGCTTAATTAATTATGACAAAAGAGAGATTTCAGTTTGAAAAGTATGATTTTAGTATGTGGTTGGTTGAAAAATTTCATTGAAAAAAATTCTTGACTATTATCTGAAAATCTTTATACACACACACACAAACACACAATGCAACACAACTTCAAATATGTGCCCCCCCCAAACATTATAATTTTATTTTAGATACAAATGTGAAAAATAAAATAAGAAAATATCTAAAATAAAAATTTGGAAATATCAAATATCATTTTTACCTTTAGTTAGACACAAACAATATTAACCATAAAGAAAACCCATGGATTTGTTGAAATTAGGAGTTTCTAGTCATTAAAACATATTGCTATGAAAGTGAAAACGTTATCCACAGGATTGGAAGACATACTTGTATTCAACAAATGTATATTTGTTCGCATTCTGTATAAATGGTATGCAAAAAAGAACTCCTACAAAAGAATGGGTAAAAGAAAGGTCTACTGATTTTAAAAATATAGGTAAAATACTTCAATATGTACTACAAAAGAGACAGAATTTGATTGAGCAATGCACATACTAAAATGTTCTAAACCTCAATATTCAGGTGGAAGACACAAATTAAAAATACAATATGTTACTACCATGATATCTAATATTATAACAATTATCTAATATTTTAACAAGAACCATATGTGTATAAGAACTGAAAATTTTATATACCCTTGAAGGGAGTATAAATGTGCAAAAGCAATTTGTGAAAGTTTCAGAATTGTTTACAGTTCAGCCAATGCATAATCCACCAGATCCCATTAATTAGTGTGTACCATTAATGTGTGTGTGTGTGTACACACACACACACACACACACACACACACACACACACACACTGAGAGAGAGTATTCATAGCAGAACTAATTGTGATACCAAACTACTAGAAACAATCCATCTTTAAGTTTTTACTCTATTCTTTCCCCAAATCAATAATGTTCATATGGTTAAATATTTAATGTAAACCCAAATTTTTTTTTGAGACATAGACAAGAAGAATTGGGAAAATATTCTGAAATTCATATGCAAGAAGAATATATGGTAGGCAGGCAAATACCATCTTATTTTCAAAAAGTATTTTTTTTATTTCAATGTACTGTGGAATACATACTAAAATATCTAAGAAACCTTGAGAGATGTGAGGATTAAAATTAAATTCTCATAATCATATTACCCAAAGAGGGTGTATGATAACAACTTATATGTGCATCTTCTTAAATGTTTTTCTAAGTAAAATATTAGAAGACCTTACATATACTTTTGTTCAAGAATATTATGGACAACTTTCTTTTTTTTAAAACATGGATCTCTATCACCACTTTGTAACATAAAAATAATTTATTTTAAAAGTCCACTGTTATGAATATTTAGGCTATTACCAGTTTTTAGTCATTACAAACATCCTATAAAAAATACCTCTGCATGGATGTAAACATCTTGGAACAACTGTCCAGTTAGGTCCTGGAATAAATTCTCAGAAAAGAGATTGATCAAAGAATGTTTACTTTTGTGTCTTAATTTAACCTATTGTTAAATTACCAGCTAATTTGTGTCAAGTTATAACTTTCCTGAATTATTAGTTTTTAGTCAACTTGACATGTGAGTGGTAGATTTCCTGAGCCTTAGCGTATCTTAAAATTTACTTTCTTTTACTGTTCTATAGAATTTTCTTTGTAATTTTCCACTGTGATATTAAGGAATGAGGTATAAAAAGTATGGAAATAGAAGTAGGAACCATATAATATGATCATATAGAATTAAAGAGCTTTGAAGACTACATTTAACATGAGGGATGTTTCACATATTTTAACATTCTCCAATCTCCATTGATTTTTATGCTATTTAAATTAAGATTTTAGATCTAGGTTACTGTTAAGAAACCCCTGCTTTTTGTATATTGTTTTGGTTTTAAAAATATTTTCTAATTGTCACCATTATACTTAAGTTTATAATTAAGTAGAGTTAACTTAAGTAATTGAATTCATGTTATGTTTATTCTGTTTCATTATTCATAATTTTAAAGGATGCTTTTAGCTTTGATGGTATTAAGATTCTGGTCTACTTGAATTGCCTGAATCTTGTCTACCTTCACTCTCCTAACTCATTCAATAAATTGTGAGATCTAAATCATTCTGCTTCTTATGACACTTAAACAAATGAATCATGGTCAATCCTGGCCCATCCAGGGATGATCACTGTTCAAAACTTTCAGTGTATGGGTATATACCCTTGTGTGTGTGTGTGTGTGTGTGTGTGTGTGTGTGTGTGTGTGTATGTATGCACTTATGTGCATATTGATGTTTTTATTTAATATAAAATATAATAGTTAGAATTAGCCTTCTTTTTCCTTTTAATTTTAAATTAAAATTATTTCACATATTTAGAATGGAAATTTCCATGGCCCTTCATTTATTGACTTGAATATGTACCAAACATGGACAAATAAACACTTAGGGTATTTTAGGAAGCAATGTGTATTATAAAACTGAGAGTATCTGGGCTGGGGTTGTAGATCAGTGATAGAGCGCTTGTCTCACATGTGTGAGGTACTGGGTTTGATTCTCAGCACCACATAAAAACAAATAAAAAAAAATAAAGGTATTGTGTCCATCTACAACTAAAAATAGAATAAAAAAAAGAAAAACTAAAAGTATTTGTAGTTGAAGTGACAGGTAATTGTTTTGTTTTGTTTTTTTTCTTTCTGGGATTAGTTTTCATTTTCTTAATTATCTTGAATCACTGTATCTTTTAAATTTTGTGTTTTGGTTTCTTCTACAGCAACAGTTCCTAACTATCTTGAATGCTAATATCTGAGAGAGAAGAAAGTACCAAATCTATCATCATAAACTGGCTTGAATCAAGAAGGAAAAAAAAATCTCTCAGCTCTGTTGTCACTACTAAAGGGTTGAAACTATGAAAAAAATAAATCACCTTGCCCCAAATCTCCTGAGTTATGTACTATATTGTCTCTGTGTTTTCAGGACCAGTTTTTACTTTATCTTTCCTAACTTGCCTGCAGAAGTGGCTCTAACTGAGGTGAGAAACAGCCTAAGACTCTCATCCTCTGATACTAACAAGACCTATTCAGCCTCACAGCCCAAGGGCAGAGTGTAGGCTCTTTTCTTCTACTTATAGGTCTGACTCTACTTTCCATAGTCTGACCACCTCACTTTCCTTCAGAGTGCCTACAAACTCTGACTTGGCATTTACTCAGACATGATCTGAATCCAATCCCTTTAAGGCTACCACTTTTCCTTGTACACCTGTTTTAGTGTGTTGAGAAATCTGTTCACCAAAAGTAGATTTACCATGAAGCTAAAGAAGCAACAACTTCAGGGCCATTTACCCACATAACCCCTTTTTGTCCATGGACCTAATTTGTATTCTTATGTTCATCAAATTTTTATGGTTCAGGCCATACTGAACTTGGCTCTATTTCTGCTGTGTACCAATTTCCTTGGTAGTGGTGAGCTGGAGCTTGTTCACACCTGCTCACAAGAGCAGAATCATTTAAAATGTCAGAATTTATGCTCCTTAGCTGTCATACATGATTTAAATTTAAATAATGCGTTAAAAATACTTAGACTGATCATTATTGTTTTATAATTTAGTTTCATTTTTGCTCTTGAGGTTATAGTTACCATATCTTTATAGTGGGATTACTATAAAGTATTATACTGTGTGCCCTGCTTGCCTCTCTTTTCAAGTCTTCTAAAAATAGTGGTTTGAAATTGGCCTTCACTGAAACGGATAGACCTATAAATTTGGGATCCTTTATCTTCCAGAGGGTTAGATGTATAACATATATCAGCAAACCACTGCCTTTGAGGGCATTTCAATTTCCTTTGAGTTTTCTTTTCCAGTATTTTGATAGAGGTGCATTTGAGAAAATAATCGTAGCTTTAATCTATCCTCAATTCTTCCTGGAATCAGAATACCCAGTTGGTTGGTTCCCTATTAAGTTTTGACATGGTTTTTGGTGAGGCTGAAAGCTACCTCTGGCAGAGGCAAATAAGGTGTGTTTCAGATCTGCTGGGTTCTGGAGTGTGGAGGAGCAACTGAGTTGTTCTGTGTTTATACTCCCACAAGTCTAAGTATCTTGCCCTTAGAGCTGTTCAAATACTGATGAGCTGGGATGTCTGAAGAAAGGAACAGGAAGTAAGGCCAAATTTCCCAGGTGCTGTGAATAACTACCAAATACTTCAGTACCTCTGGACCAACAAGGTGAGTCTGGAGTTCCATATAAAAGAGCATTTGTACTTTCACTGTCACCCACCCTAAAATGCTCAGAAGAGTTAAGAAAGATTTTCAAAGATAGAGTAGAAAACATCTTGCGAAGAGTCACTGTGCTTTGGGATTTGAAAAGGGAGAGGAATGCTGCAGGTATGAAGGTGCTACCAGATTAGAATGTTTTGTTTTCTGAAAGAAAAATTTCCTATTCCTCATAATTTCGCCTGAATTGGTCAAAGGCCAGTGAAGATGTAAACATTATGTAGTTGTGAAATATTTAAGGGCATTTAGGAAGAATGGGGATTAGTAATTCTGTAGTTAGCATTAAAGGTCTATCCTGTTAGGCAGATATAGTTAGGGGCATTTATTCACTTTATAGGTATAAGTTCTCAAACTCAAAATGTAAAATCATTTTCTCATTGTTCACTGAAGAGAGGGTTCAGTCTTTCTCTGAAATTACTAGAAAAATCATCACTTATGTATATGCGGCTGTGGATTACTTTCACTTCTCTCCTTTCTCTGGCTTTCTTAGTTGATATTTGAGTGTTCTATTATCTAAAAGAAGAATGTCATTGAGTAAAGACAGTAGTAAATATTTATTAAATTAAAGCATACTCTCTGATCACAGATTCTATTCCAGTGTTAGTAAAGTATGACCTCACTTAGACATGGGTACTATGCATCTCAACCCATTATTTAACGAAGGTATAATAATACTACTCTCACTAAATCATGCTATCCTGTAAATCCTATACATTTCACATTTATTTTTATCACTTTAATGTTTACATAAGATATTAAATGCATATCTTAAGTATTTTTTTTGCTTTGATCATTTTTATTCCAGAGCTTTTGGGTAATGCATATAATGAAACTGGCCATTTGCATTTGGATTCTTCACATGTTAAAGCAATAAATGTCCTTGACATGTTTCTTTCTTGAAGTAGACATATCACCAATATTGAGAATTTTTTCCACATTGATCACAAATAGTTCACTTTGTTTTATGTAGAAGTTGCATGGGAATAGACATGAAACTCTGGTAGAAGAGAGTACTTGTGAGTCCATAGGTGGTACAGAGTAAGAAGATTTAAAAACCTTTTTTTTATGTACACATGTGTTAATAATTCTGTTTGACATTCTTATGACAACTTATGTTCTAAAACTTCAGCAATATTGACAGTGTACTTAGTATTCACAAAGAATTAATTTACTTTCTATATGATTTTCTAAATGTATTTTTTAGTATGCAAGGATATTTTGTGGAGTGAACAAATTCAGTTATAACTTATAACATTTTGCACCCATTCTGAAATCATCTCATAGCCTTTTAGAGGATATACATACATAAAAGAATTTAGGATATACTTGAAAATGTGGCTCACATGAAGAGGAATCCTTTTCTTATTTTGCGGTGGCATGTGGTTATATAGATCTGTAAAACCTTAAGAGGGACAGATGAAATTTTTAATAAATGGGCCCATGATGGTTGGCCCTTGAATATGACAGCACTTACTTAGTGTGTTTAGGAGGATGTGGAGGGGACCCTCTCATCAGGGGGTAACCTGTCAGTGTGTTTCTTTTCCAAGTCTTTAATAGAATAGGGTTCCTGGGCTGAATATGTGGAAAGATAGGGTTGGATCGAGGTGCTGGGACCACTTGATTTCTGAATTCCAGAGAGCCTTTTGTACCTGTCTCCAATCTTTTGTATTATAGAATCAATGGCAAGGTCTGAGGTCAGAAGTGATCTTCTGTGGTGCTCTTCTTAAGGGTTCAGTTGAAGAGAGGTTCTGGGACAATTCTGACTCTTCATATGGCCAGAGTCATTAACCAGCCTTCTAAGGTGTCTTGGGTTAATTTTGCCAAGGCACTTTTGATACAAAGCACTTTTCCTGATGACTGTGTGTCTGGAGGTATGACTATGATAAGTAATGTTCAATGCCCCTGAGACTTATTTTGTCACTTTGGAGATAAAGAAAGGTCCATTGCCACTCTGGCCCAGAGAGTTCAAACTAAGGAATAATAAACCTTTAGTGACCTCTTGGTCCTTTTTTGGTTTGGATGGAATATGCTTTTATCCACCCAGAAGAAGTATGAAAGGCATACCTGGAGATTGTATCTTGGTATTGCATGGGGTTAAGTAAAGGACAGAGCTTGATCCCTAACCCCATTGTTACAGAGGCATAGAGGGCAAGTCCTAGTGACCCCTCAAATGGAGGATTCAAGATCATTTCCCCTAAAGGTTCAGGTGACTGGGCAGTAAATGCTTCTCTTCTTAAATGACACAAAACATGAATCCTTTTAACAATTTTTCCTTGGTCAGTCTCGGGTAGTGAAATTTTATGATTTCCCAACTCTTTAATCCACAAGTTGTCTTCTGCTGGCTTATTTTGCTAATATCTTGCCTATGTTTCCTCAAATTTTGAAAAAGAGGAGTTTGTGTCCAAGCTTGGGGTAAGGTATATTAGAGCCATTTCTGAAACATTTTGAAGTTGATCTTCCAATATAGTTTTCTGGATTAAAGTAAAAAATTGCCTTTTTGGTTTATCATGCTGTACATGATTGCTTCCTAGAAGGGTAGATGTATTATTTCCAGGAAAGTGGGAATTTCAGGCTCATGCTTGGGGAGTTTTTTGGTTAGGAGGTCCCCTTTATTTATTTTCATATGGCAACATAAGCATGAGAGAATAGTAAAGCATATCTAAGAGTTAGTATAGAAGCTGACTTGTATTTATCTTTCTCTGGTTGTAGTGATTGGGTAAGCAACATTATTTCAGCCCCTTAAATTGCTGAGTTGCTTGGGGGAAGGGATTTTGCTTCAATTACCTCTTGTGTGTTACTCTGCTTTATGTCTCTCTGACAAACACCTGAGAAGAAACAACTTCAAGGAAGAAAAAAAATTAATTTAACTCACAATTTCAGACCATGGTTGACTGCCTCCATGGCAGAAATATCATGGCAGAAGGGTGTGGCAGAGACAACTGCCAAGTTTATGGCAGCTGGGATGCAGAGATAAGAGGATAGAGCTGGGGACCCCAAAGGCATGGTCACAAAGACCCACTCTTTCAATTAGGTTCTACCTCCTGAGGCAGGAGGACAGGGAACAGGGTAGAAAATGGAGGTTGGGGAGATGGAGACATGCAGGATGAATGAAGAACTGACACCAACAGAACTTAAGCTACTGCCAGAACTTGGATCTTACAGTGACTGAAACTTGAAACTTAGCGTAATTGGATTTGAAAAGTATGAGGATTTGACAAAATGTTTCACCTAGTTTGTATATGGACCCAGCCATTTGTATATGAGACCCGTGTCCATATTCAGAATAAAAGAACACAAAACTCAGACCCTTGGGGCATCCCATTCCCGCTAGGTGAGTCTGGTGTTCCTTTCTTAGGCAGTGTACTTATACTTCAATAAATCTTTCTCTGTCTCGTGTGTGTCTCATCCAATTCTTTGTTCATGACACGGCAAATCTGGAACTATGAACTTTGTGGTTGTACAAATCCAGGAACACTACTACAGTTCTTAATAATGTCTTCAAACTGTTAATCCATCAGTGAGATCAGATCCAATCAATCCCCTCATGATTTAATCATTACCCCAAAGTCACACCATCTGAACCTTGCTGCGTTGGAGAACAAACTTTCAATACATGATCTTTTGGGGGACATTCCAGACCCAAAACATAACATCTGGAGACTAAGAAGTTATAGAACCTGCTCTTTAAACCCCAACACCCATTTAACTGCTTCCATTTGTGAACCATTCTACATCAGGGTTGGTCAAAGTCTGAGATAAGGCCTACTATAGTAGAACTGCTCTATGGTCTCCACCCAGGAACTGCCGATGTCTTGGGGGGGCACCAGAATCAGGAGGCACCACACAGCTTTGTAGGTTCAAACAGCAATTCTTTATTCCGGATCTCACACCAGCCTCCACACACGTTCAGGGGCAATTCCAATATGTCCGATCCTAAATCCTACTCCACGAGGCTTTTTCCAAATCCCATTTTAATCTCACGAGAACTCAACAGGAACAAGCAGCAGGAACACCCTAATCCCAGCAGCTATAATCTTCAACCTCAACTTCCCTAAAACTCCTATTGTCACGCCCTAAACCCAAGGATGGAGATAATACACCCTAATCCTGGATCCACCCTGGTGATTGAGCAGGGTTACCTTTCTCAAACTCACAAGCAAGGTCGCAGCAAATTTCCAAGGCAAGTCCATTTAACATGGGGTACACTGGCAAGGATTACAATGCGTCACACCTACTTGGTAATGGCCCTCAGCAAGGAACAAAGTGATCTCCTTCCTCTGGGGTAGGAAACAGGGTTGCTAAGTTTAAAATTCAGCAAACTTATAGAGTGGCTTCAGGGGATTCCAGTAGGAGAGTAATCTTCTAGCTCTCCTTTGGTGCCCTTTAATTTCAAGGGCACTATGAACCTAGTGGGGAATCTGTACCTTCAGTGTGTGTCTTGGGGTTAATTTAGTGGAAATTTCCCACTAGAAAAGCTGTGGCAGACATGGCCCATAGGCATCCTGGCCATGCATACAACACTAGTTACATTTAGTAAAGTAAGTCACAAGTTGAGCAATGCCACCTAGCCTTTGATTTAGGAATCCCAGCACTACATCTTGTCTCTCAGCTATACATAGAGTTAATGGCTTACCCAAGTCAGAAATCCCCAAGCCTGGGCAAACATCAAAATTCCGTCAAAAAGGGATGGATGGAGTATTACACATTTGGCAAAGTTTGTTTTTCTTAAATGATCAATAGGTCCCTCTGCTCTGGAGATAAAAATAGGAAGTAGAAAGATATATTTTTTATCTCTAGATATGATCTTATATTTTTCTAACTAGTGCCTTGCATCAGAAAGGTGACGCATCCTTACCTTTGACAGACACCTTTGCTTTGAGAAATTCTTGTAGCTTCAGGAGGCTTCAGATTTGTTCAGCGTTCCACAAAGGAGAGAACAGAAGGACCCAGTGAGGGCTGAGAACATAATTGGCAGTGGTAGGCACAATTTGTTCTCCTATTTTCATCTTAGTTATCCTTGTTCGAAATGATTAGGACAGCTATGAGGCATCCCCTGCAGACTGTCCTGGATTTCAGGATCAAGATTTCTGACATAAAACCATAACACCTCATGGATGACATATAGTTTGAATCAAAAAAATGTTTTATCCACAAGACTGTTGTCAAATTGAAGTCATACTGCTGATTATAAGTGATGAGTCCTGCTTCCTCACATGTTGAAATATAACATTAGAGAAACATGCCGAGGCAAGCACATAAAGCAGGGTTTATTTAAAAAGGGGTAATGCAGACTTATGCCAGGAGCGAGAAGGGGGCCCTAGTTGGTATCCTGGTATCCCAAGAAGTGAGAGCATTCTTCCTCTAGATTTTCTTTGTTCTTCTGCCTTCTTTTTTTCTTTTCCTTTTTAAAAAATATTTTATTCTAATTTGTCATATATGACAGCAGAATGCATTACAATTCTTATTACACATATAGAACACAATTTTTCATATCTCTGATTGTGTACAAATTATATTCACACCATTCATGTCTTCATACATATACTTAGGGTAATGATCTCCATCTCATTCCACCATCTTTTTTACCCCCTTGCCCCCTCCCTTCCCCTCCTTCCCCTTTGCCCTGATCTATAGGTTATCTATTTCTCCCATGCTCCCCTCCCCAACCCCACTATATTCAGCCTTTGTTTTTTGAGGGGATTGGCTAACTTAGCATCATATTCTCCAGCTCCATGCCATGATTTTTAATTCTCCTTTATTGCTGAAAAATATTCCATTTTGTATATATACCACATTTTCTTTATCCATTCATCTACTGAAGGGCATCTAGGTTGGTTCCACAGTTTAGCTACTGTGAATAGTGCAGAAGCCACTTGATCACAGTGTGTTTATTTCTTCAAGTGGTTTTGAATGCAGTTTACTAATATTAAGAATTTTTGACTCTATGTTCATCAGGGATATTGTTCTGTAGTTTACTTACCTTTATGTGTCTTCCTCTGATTTTGGTATCCAGGTGATACTTGGCTCATAGAATGAATTTTTGAGTGTTCTCTCCCTTTCTATTTCATGAAATATTTTGAAGATTGGATTTGGTTCTTCTTACAGATCTGGTAAAACACCTATGTTGGAAACATTTTAGTTGCTGCTTCAGTCTCATTGCTTCATACTACTCTGTTTAAATTTTCTAGGTCTTCATGGTTCAATGTGAGTACATCATATATATCTAGAAATTTGGAGATAAATTCTAGATTTTCCAAGTTCTTGGAGTATAAATTGTTTTCTAAAAATTTTCTAATGATTCTCTGGATTTCAGAAGTGTCTGGTGACATCTACTTTTTCATGTCTAATTTTGTTGATAAGGTTCTTCTCTCTTCTACTAGTTAGTTTGGATCAGACTTTCAATCTTGTCAAAAAACAACTCACTGCCACATTGATACTTTGTATTAATTATTCTAAATTTTATGTATTTCAACTCTGATCTTAATTATTTTCTGTCTTCCAACTTATTTTGAAACCAACTTGTTCTTTTTCCAGGGTCCTCAGATGTAACTTTAGGTTACTTCTCCTAATCTTTCCACTTTTTAAGTGTAGGCACTCAATGCATTAGAAATACAATGAAAGGAAATTTTAGTTACCTCTGAATAACAACAACAGATGAAAATGGCCTAAACTATTTGATCACAAGACATAGATTGGCAGAGAGGATTAAAAACAAGTCTTAACCACATATTGTTTATAAGGGATTACTTTATGGGCAAAGACATTAATAAACTGAAAGTAAAAGGATGGAAAACAATATACCATGCAAACTCTCTTCTAATTGTTTCTTAGTGCCCCAAACATTTTGATATGTCATATCTCTGTTCATATTTATTTCTAAGATATTCTTATTTTTCCTCTGACTTCTCCTATAATTCATTCCTCATTCAAAAGTATATTTTTTATTCTCTAGGTGTTAAAATGTTTTCTGTTTTTATCTTGTTTTAAATTTCTAACTTAAATCCATTATGGTCTGTTGATGGTCATTCTAGGTACTGAGAAGCTGTGTGGACGGGACGGGCATCAGGCCAGGAGAGATGGGGAAGTGACACCACCATGGAAGAAGATTGCAACTGCCTCCCTGAACTTCCCAACAAATGTCTGAAACTGCAGGTGTCCAAAACCCAGCTCACACCTATCCCCCACCTCTCAAACTTTTTTCACACAGGACACCTTACTCTACTAAGTGAAAAATTAACCTCTGGGAAGGACTAAACATTAGGTGCTGTGATGCCTAGACATTTGGTTCCTGAACAGTTATTGCTAATATCAGGCTGGGGGTGAACCACATGGCCCCAAATAAGGTAGTGGCAATGAGGAGAAGGGTGTAAGTAGCACCATTCCAATTGGTGTTTTAAATGCCTTTA
This sequence comes from Urocitellus parryii, assembly GCF_045843805.1. Classification (NCBI taxonomy): domain Eukaryota; kingdom Metazoa; phylum Chordata; class Mammalia; order Rodentia; family Sciuridae; genus Urocitellus; species Urocitellus parryii. The sequence goes on from NC_135544.1 coordinate 12,541,574, forward strand.
TCAATATATAAAGGTATTAGAAATCCATACATTTAAAGTGAATATTCGTACATTTAAAGTGAATGTTTTTTAGTATATTCACATTCTTTAACACAATTAAAATTAGACAAAAATAAACATTGCTCATTAGAGCCATCAAAAAGAAACCCTGTTCACTAGCACACTTGGAATGGAACCACCATATGACTGAGTTATCCCACTCATGGGTTTATACCCAAAGGACTTAAAACCAGCATATTGCAGTGGTGCAGCCATATCAGTGTTTATAGCAGCTCAATTCACGATAAACTATAGAACCAACCTAGTGTGCCCTTCAAAAGATGCATGGATAAGAAAAATGTGATATATATACACAATAGAATATTACTCAGCCTTAAAGAAGAATGAGATGATGCCATTTGCAGTAAATGGATAGAGATGAAAAATATCATGCTAAGCAAAATAAACCAATCCCCAAAACCAAAGTCCAAATGTTTTCTCTGATACAATAACAGCAGTGTGGGGTGAGGACGAGGGAAGAATAAAATTACTCTGCATTAGGAAGAGGAAAGTGAAGGGAGGGGTGTGAAAATAGGGTAGGCAGGATAGTAGAATGAATTTAACATTTTTACCCTATTTGCATATATGTTACATAACCAAGTAATTCTACATCTTGTACAGCCAAAAGAATGAGATGTTATACTCCATTTATGTATGATATTCTTCTGTCATGTATAACTAATTTGAATAAATTAAAAATATAAAAAAAGGATCGGTACAATATTCAGAAACTCAGTGTAATCCATAATGTTAACAGCCCAAGAAGCAACATCATAAGACCATATCAAATGACACTGAAAGGCATTTGTAATTATCAATAGTACCATCATCTACAACACAACATTCAAAACCTAGCTATTGAGGGGAAATTTCCTCAAATGTAAGATTATTTAAAAATATTCCTACAGATAGCATAAAAATTAATGGTTATATATAGAAATATTTTCTCATAAAGCCAATTTTTTTTCATTAAAAATCACAAGAAGGGCTGGGGATGTGGCTCAAGCAGTAGTGCGCTCGCCTGGCATGCTTGGGGCCCGGTTTCAATCCTCAGCATCACATACAAAGTGTCCACCGAAAACTAAAAAATAAATATTAAAAAATTCATTCTTTCTCTCTCTCTCTCTCTCTCTCTCTCTCTCTCTCTCAAAAATCACAAGAAACATACAATTTCAGAACTAAAAATAAAATTAACTATGCAGAATATAGTATGCACACACACACACACACACACATACACACACACACACACCTCAATTGTATATCTATATATTACCAATGAAGTAGAAGTCAAAACAAATAAACCAACACAATTTACAATTATTATAATGAAAATTGAACAATAAATAATGAAATAACCACACATGTGAGATATATGGTGAAAATTCTAATAATCTTATAAAAGATATCAAAGAATTAAATAGGGACATGCCACATTCAAACACTGGAAAATTCAATAGTAAGGTGATTGGCACCAATACCATTTATATCAAAGTCACAGTAAGGTTTCTTGTAAGCATAGGGAAATTGATTCTATGAAGTATAGAGATAGTAGAAATGCTAGAATAGCCACAACAATGTTGAAAATAAAGAACAGAGTGAGAAGAATTGTTTTTCAAAGTGAAAATGGGTGTTAAAAAAATCAAATGACACACAGATAAATGGAAGAGAAGAGAGAACTGAAAAAGTACACCAACAAATAGATCTAAATAGTTTTTGACAGAGGTAGAAAACCAACTCAACAGATGAGGGGTCACTTTTTCAAAAGGTTTTACTAGAGTAAATGGACACTTACAAAACCGTTTTGATTGCTCACTTTTCAAAAAAATTGTAAGTCAAGATGTAGCATGTGATTAAATGTAAACCATAAAGCTAGACCTTTTTGAAATACCATAGCACAAAAACTGAGGGCCTTTTTCATAAAAGAAAAAAAAGCAATGTCTTCTAAATAAAAAATTTAAAAACTCTTGGAGAAAAAATAGAGACCTAGAGAAAATATAGGCAAATCACACATTAGAAATAGTAAAATACACGCAAAAATGTTCCCTAGATGGGATGAAAAAGATGACAGATGAACAGTTAAAGATGGTTCACATCACATATATGGAAGTGTGAATTAAAACCATGAGAAACATGAGTACATTGCAAATAGAATGGCTAAAACAAATACTAGTATTTTCAACAAGTGTTGGTGAGAATGCAAAGAAGTGGGTCATTCGTGTGTCATTGTTGGAAACATCAACTCTGCAAAATAGTTTCTTTTGAGCAGTAAAAAGCTTAAAATATAATCCAGCAATTTTACTCTGAGACATATATCCCAGAAAATTAAAATTCTAATTTTAAGTAAAATCTTCTTTGTAAATATTCATAACAAACTGATTTATAATAGCTAAAAATTGATAACATACAAATGCCCTTCAGTAAGTGAATGGCTGAAATATTTCTGATATATCTACATAAGGGAGTTCTAGTTATCAGTAAAGATAATTCAAACATGGAAAAACTTGGATGTGCATCATGGATATTACACAAGAGAAAAAAGGAAGCCGATCTCACAGGGATACAGAATTTGTGATTCCATTTAAATCACAGTCAAGCAATCACATAATTAAAGAGATAGAGAACTGTTCAGTGGTTTCCAGGAGTTAGGAATGTGGAAAAAGGATCTTAATATATCCATGAGGGGTAATGTAGGGAGCAATGTAATGATTATATGATCATGAATCTTTATTGTGGAAGTCATTACATGAATGTAAACTTGGCAAGATTGCATAGCACTAAACACACAAACATGCATATACACACAGAGATGACTGCACATACATTGATGCAATTGGTTATAGTCTTGCCTGTTTTTCCAATGCCATTCACAGTTTGGATAGTGTAGAAAAGGAACATTTTAAAGTTGGGAGAGGCTGAGTAAGGATTATATGGGACGTCTCTCATATGTTCTTTGTAGGTCTTTAAATCTACTATTATTTCAGCATAAAAAGTTAAAATATACACCAAAATGGGATAGAACTACACACCTAACATATGACAGAGAAAAATGAAACAACATAACAAAACTGAATATATCATATGGTGGTGAAAATATGAACTGACTGGGCAGAGTCCAGAACTCACATAATGGGTTCAAATGTGAAAACAAGCACATCTGGTAAAGCCAGTTTGCAAAATAGTTTGCTTCTTATAACATTAGATATACACATACTATATGATACATCAAACTCATCTCTAGGTATTTACCCACAAAACAAACTTCTGCATACACAAACTTTGTGTGAATATGTCTATAACACTTTTATTTCCCACAACTGTCAAATCTATAAACTACCTGAAAGTCCTTTAGTGAATGAATGAATGAACAAATTATTGTACATCTTTTTGATGGGAATCTCCTTAGAAATAATAAAGAGAGAACAATTGAACTACTTGATAACATAAATGAGTCTCAAATATATATGTATTATGTATGACATTCTGGTAAAAGCAAACCTGTATGGACAGAGAGAAGATTTGTTGCTGGCGACTGACAGTGGTGTATGACTACAAAGTGGTAGCCAGAAGAAAAATAAATAAATAAATATATATATATATATATATACAGATATATATATATAGAGAGAGATACACATAGATACATATATATACATATACATATACTCATAGACACATATATACATAGTTATATAAGATTTAAACATTTTTTCATATATTTGTTGATCAATTGTGTTTCTTCTTTTGTGAAGTGTCTGTTTAGATCCTTAGCCGATTTATTGCTTGAGTTATTTGTTTTTTGGTGTTTTTGAGTTCTTTATATACCCTGGAGACTAGTGCTTTATCTGAGGTGGCAAAGATTTTCTCCCATTCTGTAGGCTCTCTTTTCACATTCTTGATTGTTTGTTTTGCTGTGAAGAAGCTTTTTAGTTGAAATCCATCCCATTCATTGGTTCTTGATTTTATCTCTTGTGCTTTAGGAGTCATGTTAAGTCAGTTCCTATGCCAATATGGTAGGGACTTTTTCTTCTATTATGTGCATGGTCTCTGTTCTAGTGCTTAAGCTTTTGATCCACTTTGAGTTGAGTTTTGAGCATAGTGAGAGATGGGAATTTAATTTCACTCTGCTACATATGGATTTCCAGTTTTCTCAGCACCATTCATTGAAGGGGCTTTTCTCCAATGTACGTTTTTGGTGCCTTTGTCTAGTATTTATGTAGGTTTCTCTCTTTGTCTTCTATTCTGTACCATCAGTTTATGTGTCTATTTTGGTGACAATACTATTTTTTTAAAACTATGACTCTGTAGTAAATTTTAAGGTCTGGTATTGTGATGCTTTCTGCTTCACTTTTCTTGCTAAGAATTGCTTTGACTATTCTGGGTCTCTTATTTTTCTAAATGAATTTCATAATCGCTCTTTCTATTTTTATGAAAAATGTCATTGAGATTTTAATTAGGAATTGCACTAAATCTCTATAAGGCTTTTAGTTTTATGGCCATTTTGACAATGTTACTTCTACCTATCTAGGAGCATGGGAGATTTTTCCATTTTCTGAGGTCTTTTAAAATTCCTTTCTTTAGTGTTCTGTAGTTTTTATTGTAGAGATCTTTCACCTATTTTGTTAGATTGATTCCCAAATGTTCTATTTTTTTGAGGCTATTTTCAATGGAGTAGCTTTCCTTATTTATTTTTAGTGAATTCTTCACTGATGTATAGAAATGTATTTGATTTATGGGTATAAATTTTATATCCTGCTACTTTGCTGAATTTATGTATTAATTCTAGAAGTTTTGTGGTGGAATTTTGGGGGTCTTTTAAATATAGAATCATGTCATTGGAAGACAGTGAGAGTTTGAGTTATTTTTTCCTATTCCTATCATTTTAATTTATTTCTTCTGTCTAATTGTTCTGACTAGAGTTTCAAGGACAATATTGAATAAAAGTGGTGAAAGAGGGCATCCTTGTCTTCTTCTAGCTCTTAGAGGGAATGGTTTCACTTTTTTTCCACTTAGAATGATGCTGGCCTTGGTTTTAGCAAAGATAGCTTTTAGAATGTTGAGGTGTGTTCCTACTATTCCTAGTTTTACTACTGTTTTGTATATGAAGTGGAGCTACATTTTGTCAAATGCTTTTTCTGCATCTGTTATGGGCCAGGCTATATGGGCAAACACCAGACTCCACTTAACCCTGAGACTCCATGTCATGTAAGAAGTGCTTCTTCCATAGAAAACGCCGTCTCTGCTATTCTGATCCTGCTTATCATGTACTTATTAAAGCATTGACATGCTTTCCTTGCAGTATAAAAGGTATGCTTTAACTCCTGGAAGGGGTGGAAGAGTGTAGACATGCAGCCTGCCCTTTGGCTCATTAACTAGTGAACAAAGATAGTTCTGTGTCCTTTAAAATTGACTCAGCGATTTATTGCAATCTAGCCATAACACCTCTATTGAGATAATCATATGATTCTTGTCTTTAACTCTATCTATATGATAAATTGTATTATTGATTTCCATATGTTGAACTAACCTCGAATTCCTGGGATGAACCCCACCTGATCATGGTGCACTCTCTTTTTAATATGTTATTGTATGTAATTTGCCAGAATTTTATTGAGTATTATTTCATCTTTGTTCTTCAGGGATATTGGTATGAAATTTTCTTTCCTTGGTGTGTCTTTGTCTGGTTTTGGTATCAGGGTGATACTAACCTCATAGAGTGAGTTGGAAGGTTTCCCTCCTTCTCTCTTTCATAGAATAATTTGAGGAGTATTGGTGTAAGTTTTCCTTTGAAAACTTGTATAACTTGGTTGAGAATCCATCTGGTCCTGGGCTTTTCTTAGTTAGTAGGCATTTGATGGCATCTTCTATTTATTTGCTTGAAGTTGATCTGTTTAAATTTTGTATGTCCTCCTGATTCACTTTGATTAGGTCATATGTCTCTAGAAATTTTTAGATGTCTTCAGAATTTTCCATTTTATTAGAGTATAAATTTACGAAATAATTTCTGATTATCTTCTGTATTTTGATAGTATTCATGATATTTCCCTTTTCATCACAAATTTTAGTAATTTGAGTTTTCTCTTCTTTATTAGTATGGCTAAGAATTTATAAATTTTATTTACTTTTTCAAAGAACCAACTTTTTGTTTGTCAATTTTTTGAATTGTTTTAATTTCATTGATTTTAGCTCTGATCTTAATTATTTTCTGTCCTCTACTGATTTTGATGTTGATTTGTTCTTCTTTTTCTAGGCTTTTGTGATGTAACATTAGGTCATTTATTTGTAGACTTTCTATCCTCTTAATTAATGAGCTCAATACAATGAGCTTTCCTCTTTGCACTACCTTCACAATGTCTCAGAGATATTGTTATGTGGTGTCACTATTCTTATTTACTTCTAAGTATTTTTTTTTTATTTCATCCCTGATTTTTTCTGCTCTCCACTGATCCTTCAGTAGCATATTATTTAGTTTCCAGGTGTTAGAGTAGCTTCTATTTTTTATTTATTATTGATTTAATAGTTTTTATTCTATTATGATCTGATAGAATTCAGGGTGTTATCTCTATTTTTTTTTTTTTGTATTTGCTAAGAGTAGCTTTGTGACCTAATATACGGTCTATTTCAGAGAAGGAACTATGTGCTGCTGAGAAGAAAGTGTATTCACTCATTGCTGGATTAAATACTCTCTATATATCTGTTAAGTCTAAATTATTGATTGTATTATTTAATTCTATAGTTTCTTTTTTGCTTGGAGGATATATCCAGTGGTGAGAAAGGTGTGTTAAAGTCACCCAGTATTATTGTGGTGTGGTCTGTTTGCTTCTCCAAGTTGAGAAGGGTTTGTTTGATGTATGTAGGCGTTCCATTGTTTGGGGCATGAATATTTATGATTGTTACTTGTGATGTATAATTCCCCTAAATACTATGAAATGTACCTTCTGATTAATTTTGGCTTGAAGTCCACTTTACCTGATATGAGGATAGAAACCCCTGCTTGTTTCTGTTATCCATGTGAGTGATACTGTTTGTTTTTTTTTTTTTTTCCCCATCCTTCATCTTCATCTCCAGTCTCTTTGCCTATGAGGTGAGTCTCTTAGAGACAGCATATTGTTTGGTCTTGTTTTTTTGATCTAATCTGCCATTCTATGTCTTTTGGTTATTGAGTTCAGGCCATTAACAATCAAGATTATTATTGAGATATGATCTGTATTCCCAGTAATTGTTTTGTTTCTGGTTTTAATTTGTATTAGTTTCTCTTTTGATTGACTTTCTTTATGTAGTTCCTCTCTTTGTTGGTTTTTCCCCTACTTTTTTTTTCATTCCATCTTCGTTGAATATTTTGTTTAGAATGTTTTGTAGTCAAGCAACAGGAGCAGCAAATAAATCACTGTTTGAATCTCTAGAGCCTGGACTTGGAGTCTGCTGCTTCTGGGAATGTTTCAGTGCAATGATGCTGAAAGACATGTCCATTTGCAGGTAGCTGCTCTTAATGAGGTAGAGTCCATGCCTGATGTGGAATTTATGGATTAGATAGCTTTGAATTCAGATGCCTGCTCTCCTGCGGTGGAAGAAATATGGGTGTGCTCAGTAGCCTTGTGGTGCCAGCTATACCAAGCCTAGAGATGATATCATGCAAGTAGGTGAGCTCCAATTAGCCTGTTCCTGCTCAACTTTGCTTTTTGTTTGCCTTGAAGAAGTTTTCTTTCACAATAAATCCTTTTAACATTTTTCATATATAATAAAGAACATGTGTTTTTCTTCTTTGTTAGGGGTTGGACCCTTGGGTTGAACAACCTACAGAGTCCTGCTTTTTAAACTATTTTCATGCTTTTGTCTTTATTATTTCTGACCTTTATTTTCTTAGCCAGCTCACAGCCTGAAAGCAATTAACTGCTCACTCACTGTTCACTCACTGTGCATGATGGAGCAAGATCTGGTGCCTGAACCTAGACCACTGGCTAGGTATTCAGAGAGAGAAATTTCAGGTGAGCTTGGCTGTCCCTCAAATCAGGAGACACTCGAATTAGTCAATTTAAAGAGAGGATGGAGTGGGGAGTTTTTAATAGCTTGGTGTTAAACATGGGGAACTAATTCTAAAGAGAGTGAATTCTTTCTCACAATACTTAAAACTATGCTAAGGCAAAGAGGGAATCCAGTAAACAACGTTCAGCTGGCACAATTTTTAGAAGTGTTACTGGAGATTTGCCCACTGTTTCCCAAAGAGGGTTCCTTTAATGAGCATGTTTGGGAAAAGCTTGGCAGAGAATTATGCACTGGATACAAATCAGCCAAAATATTCAGGTGCATGATCGATTAACTCAGAGAATATGTGGACTTAATACAAACTTGTTTAGATTCAGATCAAGAGAGTATGACATGGTCAGCAGTGGATCTGATTGCTAGTTTTAAGAAAGCCCTCAGCCGGCCTTCCCCAGTCTCTTTGTCTGCAGAGAGCATGCCTGAGATGGGCTGGAAGACCTGAGTCAGAACCAGCTGAATTAGATGGAGAGATTCAGAGTGATAAGAGAAGGGAACCTAAACAGGAATATGGGGAGGATTCTCAAGGGTAACTAGAAGAAGGTGAATTAGTTAGTGAGCTCTGTAGTTTAAATACAATGCTCCGGGCTCTCTGCAAGGCCTGTGAGAAACAAGAGTTTCAGAGAAGATGTGGCCAGATTCTTATTTATCCCATCTTTGAGTAGCCTGATTTTGCCCTGTCTTTTTTGTTTTTTTATAGGAGTCATTCTAATGAATATGAATATAAGATATTTATTATGGTTTTGGTTTGCATTTCCCTAAAGATTAGTAATGCTGAGCAACTTTTCCAATGCTTATGGCTATTTGCACATGTATCTTCTTTACAGAAATTTTCATTCAAATCCTTTAGCTATTTTTGAATCACATTATTTGTACTTTCTTGTTGAGTTTTTAGAATATCCTACATATTTTGGATCTAAATCTTTTATCTATTATTTGAAATGATTGTCTCCCATTCTATGGATTGCATTTTTACTCTGATAATATTCAGGGAATACAGCTGAAAGAATTGAAGGCAGAGTCTCAAATATTTGTTCATAGTTGTTCACAAAAATAGTATTTACAGTAGCTAAGAGGTATCTACCTATGGCTAAGTGATAAAACATGTATATATGCAATTTTTTTAAACAGCCTTAAAAAAGAAGAATTTTTGGCCAGTGGTACAACATGTGTTAAACCAAAACTCAAAGAAAAGACCACTGACTCCAATTTTAAATCAAATGCAAGCAAGCTTGTAATTCCAGCCGGGATTGTCTCTCCCAAAATCCTTGGGTTAGAGAACAGTACCCCAGCTCTTTAGGAGCATAGTTTTATAGCACAAAAAGTTACAAAATGGTGGTGTCTTGAGAACTTACAGATAATAGGATTTTGACAAGCATAATACAAATGCAGATAGTAGGTTAATGATCTAAATGTTCAACATTTCAAGTTAGGGAGTAAATTTAGACCCCAACACCAGAATTTATGAGGCACTGCTAAGGTTTCATAGAGGGTTGTTATCTGGTCAAGGAAAACCAGAATTTATGAGGTGCCACTAAGTTTTCAGAGAAGATTGTCAGGGAAAGCCAGGAATGGGTGAGTTCAAGGTATAGGGAGGCTTTCCAAGCAAGTTTAGAAATTGCAGTACTTTATAGTAAAACAAAAATTAACTTCTCATGACTTTGTGACCCAAAGATGGCTCCCAATCATAAGATGGAATTAGGCTGGGTTCATCACATAGAGGAAACTTGAGGACATTATGCTAAATAAAATTAGCCAGTCACATGATGAAAAATATGGTCTTATTCCTAATTGTTAGGTTCCCTACAATACTCAAATTCAGAGACAGAAAGAAAATTCTTTGGGGAAAAATGGGAAGATGAAGAGTTATTGTTTGAGTTTCAGTTTTATAAGATGAAAAGAGTTTTGGAGATGGATGGTTTCACAACAATGTGAGTGTATTTAATTCCTCCGAAATGTACACTCAAAAATGGTCAAGGTGGTAATTTTGTGTTTTGTTACAGAGTGTTACTATAAACAAATTTAAAAATTGTAAAAAAAATTGAAATTATTCTGATGATCCCAGCCTAATTCCATCTTAAGATTGGGAGCCATCTCGTCACAAAGTCATGAAAAGTTGATTTCTGTTTTACTATAAATTACTACAATTTCTAAACTTGTTTGGAATTCCTGCCCGTGACTTGAACTCACCCATGCCTGGCTTTTCCAGATAACAACTCTCTCTAAAACCTTAGGGACACCTCATAAATCCTGACTCCCCCTGACCTGATAACAACCATCTCTGAAACCTCAGTAGTGCCTCATAAATTCTGATGTTGGGATCTAAATTTATTCCCTACCTTGAAATTTTAAGCCATGTAGATCATTAACCTCCTATATCTGCCTTTGTATTATGCTTGTCAAAATCCTGTTATCTGTAAGTTCTCAAGACACCTCCCTTTGCAACTTTTTGTTTTATAAAAATATGCTCCTAGAGAGTTAGGGTACTGTTCTCTAGCCCAGGGTTTTGGGGCGAGACAGTCCTGGCCAGTTCCAGTGTACACAAATACAAGCTTGTTTTAATCTGATTTAAAATTGGAGTTGGTGGTCTTTTCTTTGCATCGTGGTTTAACAATTCAAGATGACTGTAATATTAATCCATAAAAGGAAAGTTCTCTCCATGTTAACTCTGCTGTCTTTCCATTTGTAAGCTCTGTATTTATAGAGAAAAAGTTTTCTTTTGGCTATTTATTTAATGTCTTTAAGCCATAAGTTTTTCTAAGAAACAAAACTGTACAAAAGTGAACAAGTGGATTTTTAATTGTTTTTACAGGGTCATTGTTTAGTTATAATTTTTGCTTATAAGTCAATGAAAAGAATAAAACAAAGGTAGTAGGTCTCTGTTTCTGCAGTTTCCATATATGTAGATTAAATCAACCATGCAGTTACAATATTAAATATATATATTCTTAACAAAATCAGGTGTTTTTTTCCTATCATTATTCTGTAAACATGATAGCATAACAACAATTTACACAACATTTGTATTTACAATGTATTTACAATGTATCAGGTATTATGAGTAATCCAGAGATGATTTTAAGTATATAGGTAGATGTTTGCAGGTTATATGAAAATACTAGCCATTTTATTTAAGGGACTTGAGCATTCACAGATTTGGTATCCACTGAGGATCCTAAAAACAATTCCCTACATACACCAAAGGAGAACTGTACATACATTCATAAATAGAACTTTGTTTAAACTTCTTAGTTTTCTTAGAATCCATCTTAACCATAACACAATAATTAGTTGTTTTTTTTGGGGGGGAGGTCTGTTATTTTTAGTAGTGGGGATTGAACTCAGGGGCACTCAACCACTGAGCCACATCTCCAGACATATTTTAGTTATAATAAGCAATTGTCTGCTACAAAACCTATTGTGAATTTCTTGAGGTTTGTATTTTCCTTTAATACAGTAGTTTACCCATTGGCCCACAAAGCTCTGCTATGGAATACAAACACTACCAAAAACTTCCCTATCAAATATCTAAAGGAGAAAATGTGCTTTATAAAACCCTTACGTTACACCGCAATACAATGTAAGTGTCAAGCTTTTGGGAAAAGGCACCAGTGCAGAGAAGTGCAGGCCTCAGTGTGCTTTAGCAAGTACAGGGGAGATGTGAACAGGCACCTCTGGGGCTGTAGAAGGCTGGGTTCTGCCATCCACAGAGCTGGCTCAGGACTGGACAAACCAGCCACGCCCTCCAATCTTTACTACTGTCTGGCTCCCCGGGTATTCCTTTGACCCCGCCCTGCAAGAGCCCAGCAGTTGGTGGCCGCGAGACCCAGGCGTTGCATTACAACCGCCATCACTGTGGCCAGGCCGGTTAACCACACAATGCTGTCTCTCCTGATAATCCTCTCAGTCCTGGCGTGGCCGACCTCTGGCGGCCAGAGTAAGTAAAGGGCCCAGCTGGATGAGAGGGCAGCCTTTAGCAGAGACCTTTAGCAAGATGAGCTTCAGCCTCCTCGCTCCAGAAAGCTCAGACAGACTGGTGAAGGATGCAGCAGAGCCAAACCTGTTTCAAGGCTCTGATCTTTGAGGGCCCCTGAGCCCTGGTGGTGAGAAGGCTCCTTGCAAACCCTGGATACTTGTCCCTCATTTGTGTGACCTCTATAAGAAGAGGTGCATCTCCTGTGGAGGTGCGGGAAAGAGAGAGTCTGCATGGGGTCAGGACCCTGGGATGGGGTCTTAGGTTCAGGGTTGAGGTCAACAGGCCCCAAAGTGTCTCTGGATAGTGGTAGCAAATCTCTTGCTCTCACAGGACCTTCTACCTGGGATCAGCAAGGTGTAGTTTTGGAGCTTGGAGTATGTGCAAATGCTGTGGCTTGGGAGTTTAAAAGGTGATGAAGGGAAAGGAGACAAGTGAAGACTGAAGATTCTACTCCCCACTGGGGAACATTGACCTGTGCTTTTTCTTGCTGCAGGCTCTAAATCATCACTTCTGCAAATTACAGTGCCGGAGAAGTTTGACAAAAACACCAACCGTAAGGATGTTACAGAAACACACGTAATTAAGAAATCAATTTTATAAAATTTATCCATGCTTTATTTTTACTGTACTATAGCCCAGATCAATTTATGTACATTCCTTTGTGAAATTCTGTTTGTGTTCTAATTTACCATGCTAAGGAGTGTTTTAGTTTGAGAACAATGTTTCATTTTTTTTTAAATTTTTTTTAGGTAATGTAGGAATTATATGTAATTATTTTAAAACAAAAACTGAAGAACAAAACAATACAAAACAGTGCCCCAAATTTTTGGAATACAAAATGGAGTGTACCATTTACAGGACTCTTACAAAATATATACATTTAAATGTATGGTCTTACATGAGATCATGCTAACATTGACCTTGTACCAATTTTAAACTGGAATACAAAAAAATAAAAAAAAGAAATAAAAAAATAAAAGCCAGAAAACTTCATGGCTATATAGGCATCCATATGTATATATAAAACCTTCAGAAAAAGGACATTATGTCATTTAAAAAGGATGTACATTGCAAAATTAAATCTAGACAGCACGAACAATTGTGAATACAGTGAATATTCACTTTGGTTCTAAAGATAGTAAATTTAAAGTATGTGAATATTTACACATGGACATACACATTTATAATGATCATCTGAGTCTTTATATGGTTGTAATATCACATATTTTACAACACTTTTGACATGTACATTGTTTCATAAGGCTTTGGTAGTCATCTGCATAGGATCAATGAGTACACAGGTAAATATTTTTAGGATGTGTATTTCACTTTTTTCCAAATCATATAGTTACTTTTACACAAATGGCACACTACATTAATTATCATCATTTCAGCATAAGTCTCTGAAATTTGGTATTTTTCTGCTTTTGCTTTTCTTAATAATTTTGCCTGTTTCATTTTTTAATATGTAAATATTGTACATTGTCTTGTCCAATTTTACAAACAGTTTCCTGGGATTTTGTAATAGATAATATTCAATCTACAAGTCAATTTTTGAGTGAAATGAAATTTCAATAATATCAAGTTAATTTATGAATGTGATTTTTTGTATGTATTTGTCTAATTTGATTGTTCTCCGTCATGTTTTGTATTTTCAATTATAAATAGACTGCATATATGCTTTAAAATTTTTTTAGATGTTGATGAACCTTTATTTTATTCATTTATTTATATGTGGTGCTGAGAATCAAACCCAGCACCTCACACATGCTAGGCAAGCACTCTTCCACTGAGCCACAATCCTAGCCCAAGTCTGCATATTTTTAAGGTTTACTCACGCTATGTAAAATGGTATTTTTAAAGTTTATTTTATAATGTATAGAAATAAACCATATATTTGTGTATGTAACTGTATATATCAATACTGCAAATAAGAATTTTAAATAGTTAATAATAGTAGTAGGTTTCTGTTTCTTTTGACTTTTTATGTATTACATACATATTATTTACAAAAGAGCTTCATTTTTTCCCTTTTTTCCTATCCTTAGGAGTTTTTTTCCTTTTTTTCATTTTTATTTCATAAGTAATAATGAGAAGCTCCCAAATGACATTAAATATGAGTTAATAGTTCATCAATTTCATCCATGTTTTTTTTCTTTCTTTATTTTGTGCTTTGATTTTCTTTAGTTGTAGGGAGAATTTCAATGTCAAGACTAAAAGTGATAGTGTCTGTAGTTTTAATAAATGACATTTATTAATTCAAGGAAGGTTTTATTTTCAGACATTATGCTATGTGTGTGTCTTTGATGTAGTGAGTCATTTTTTTCCATTATAATAATTAACTTCCATTTATTATGATAAATTTTATATTGGATTTAATTTGCTAATATTTTATTTAAGACTTTGGAATTGTAATCATAATAAATATTTTACTTCTGTATCATATAGTTGTCTGGTTGTGATATTTGGTTTGTACTGCCTCCAAAAATTTGTTGCGAAATGCTCTTTCTGTATTCCCAGACGATTTTAAGATTAACATTTTTTTTCACAATATTTTTAATCTTTATTGCAATTTACTCCTTAGACCTTCTAGACCTGGAGCTTACATTGTGAGATCTTTAATTACAAAGTCAAATTTTTGAAATACTTTGACTTAAATCTACCCCCTTTTAATCTAAATATGCCCTTTGTTTATTTAATGGTTTTGATTCTTCCCAGGTTTTCTTTTTTCATTATTCCAGTTTACTTCGTCAACTGGACTTTAGTCATGTGTCAGTTACAAAGCATGTTTCCTATTACTGGGAAGTGGAGAATGGTGTTTGGAATCTACTCTGTGTATGCAGAGAATGCTGATAATTCCTACTGGCTGGGTGTCACTGCTTCTACTATCACTCTATGCCCAAGCCAGAAAAACGTGTGTACACACACAAACACACACAAATTTTGATAACACAAATGTGTTAAATGGATATGTGTGTTTATATGAAACTTTAAAGTTCATATTGATAAACCCAATCTCAATATAAAATTACAAGATAAATTAGAAAAAAGAGGTGGAAAAGATATGATATGCAAAAAATGAAAAAAAGCAGTGAGAAAGTAGGCTTATGATATAATAATGTATTATAAATATAATAAATGTGTTATAAATATAATACATTTCATTAAGTACAATGTAACCTTTGCAAATAAAGGTTATTATATTTTATGGAAAAATAAAACTACTTACAAAAATTGTCCTTTAAATATGTTATGAATAGGTTGAAATTTGAAATACTGAAAATACAAATTATAGATTATGGATTCCCCCAAAACAAGGAAACAAGAGTGGGTAAATTAATATCAGAGAAAATAGATTACAGGACAATGATAGTGCCCAGATAAATTATGTAATTTTCTAACAATAAATATCTTAATTGACTAAAAGCATTGTAATTTGAAAACTATTTGCATGTAATAAGGTCATTTCAACAAAAATGAAGTATAATTCTACCAAAGAAAATGAACAGGCAAATGTTTGGGTTATTGTTTTGGGAAAAGATATTTTGGATATGATCTCAAAAGCAAAGGATAAAAAAGTAAAAATTGACAGAGTTACATCCAACTTCAAAGCTTCTGTAGAGTAAAAGAAAAAATTAAGAGTTAAAAGAGACAACCTAATGAATGGGAGAAAACATATGCAAACTATTCTGATAAGGGTTAATATCCAGAATGTATAAGGAATGCAAACTACTTGGCAGAAAAACCAAATAATTAGATTGAACAATAGACAAATGATCTAAATAAGTTCTCCAAAGAAGATATACAAATAACCAAGTATGTAAGAAACCCGTCCAACATCACTAATCATTGGGAAATGCATATGTGAACCATAATGGTGTTTCGCTTCTCCCAAATTAGGTAACTATTTTCAATACAAGAAAATGACAAATTCTGGCAAGGCTTTGAGAAGGAGAAACTCATATACTGTGGGTGGGGATATTGTTTAGTTCAGCCATTATGAAAAAGAGTACAGCAATGTATTAGAGTTCTCTAGAGGAACAAAATCAACAAGAAGTATAATTATAAAAAGGGGATTTATTAGGTTGGCTTATGCTACCAGAAGCAGGATAGCCCACAGTGGCCATCTGCAGGCTGGAGAGCTAGAAGAACCAGTAGATGTGCAGTCCAAGAGGCTGAACAAGAGGGATAAATGGTGCCACCCTTGTCCCAGACCAAAGGCTTCTGGAGAATCACTGGCAGAGTCTGCTTTGGAAGAGTGAAGAAGTGAGAGTCCCATATCCTCAGACCATGCAGCAGCAATCAAGAAGTCATTCAAGAATGGAGCTTGCTTCTGCTATTGTTTCCTTGTTGTTCCAACTTTTATCCCAGCTGACCCATCATCCTATTGGTTGGTGCTACCTGCACTTAGGAGAGGGTTCTCCATTTCACTTGGCTATCCCACATGCCAGTCATTCACAGACACACCCTCATTAACACACCCATAAGCCTTTTAATCATTGACTTCTCTTAATCCAATTAAGGTGACAATTCAAATTAACCATTATAAGCAGTTTCTAAAAAATGAAAAATAGAGCTATTATATGATCCAGCATTTCTGGATTTGTGTCCAAAGTAAAGAAAATCAGTATGTTTGAGGGGCATATGCACTACCATGTTTGCTGCAGAATTATTTACCATTGCCAAGATGTGTAATGAACCTAGGTATTCATCAACAGACGAATGGAAAAGGGAATGTGATATACATATAAAATAGATTATAATACACTCATAAGAAGGAATGAATTCTTGTCATTTCTGGCAACATTCATCATGTTAAGGGCATTATGAAATTGAAATATAAGTCAAACTCTTAACATACCACAATCACTTATAGGGGGAAGCTAAGTAGTTGTTTTCATAGACACATTAGGGAGAAGGTGTGGAGAAAGGATGCTTAACAGGCACACAAGTGTATCTGAATAGGAAAAATAACTTGCAATGTTCTATAGCACAGCAGCAGAATTATGGTTGACAACAATTAATACTATATTTTAAAATAGGTAGTTCAGAGGATTTTGAACATTTCTGACACAGAGAAATGAGAGATGTTTAAGATGGTGTGTATACCAGCTTCCCTGATCTTATCATTTCATATTGTACACATATATATTTTAACATGCCCCAGCTCACCTCATAAATATGTGTAATATGTGTCCAGTAAAAATTTGAAAAATTAAATGAACCAAAGTACAAAAGTAAAAATGTATGCAAATCTATAAATAAATTTAGTGATTTGGCCCCTGTTTTGGTGCATGATAAAAAATTGTTACATAGACAATTAGTAGGAATATAGCTGAATCATGATACTCATAACTATATTGACTTTTACCAATTTGTAGAACATTGGAAATGAGTATTTAAGTGCTATCACTTTTTTTCTGCAATTATCATCATAGTTTGCCATAAATCTTGGCATTTGTTTTAAATAAGTTTCTTTTGATTCTGTAAGAAATTTAATATTGCAATAAGTTGTTCCCATAAGTCTTCCAGCCAAATTGTTTAAAGGCTTTAGAAAATACTTCAGAAAATACAATATATATCTTGTTTACAGAATTGTCCTAATTGCAGAATTCACTAATCTCAATTCTTAAAAGGTATTTATATAGTATAGATGTAGAAAACAAATGAAGTTTAAGAAATACGAATTATAGATTCATAGGTTCTATCATTTACAAAAATATGAAAACATTGAAAATAGCAAACAGTTGCAAAACATTATGAGCAAGTAGATTATCTCTCCCTGGAGGGAAGGATAATGTCATACCAGAAAAAGATGATTATATTAACTCAGTACACTGATATGTTTTCAAAAATCAATAAATATGTTCAGAAAGAGAAAATAAAACCAGAATGAGCATTCTAGAAAATGACATAAGTATTTACATGAATCTGCACAACAAATACACACAGTATATGACCACAGAAGGAAAGAGCAACAGGCTCAACTCAATGTGGTTTAAATGAATCCAAGCAATGAGAGCAACAATAAGCCCAAACTATAATATATGCATGCTTCATCCTTATCTATAGTAAATACATAAAGTAAGAGAATAGAGTTGAAGCATACTATTAGAGCATATCATCAAATGGACGATAGCAAAAGAGGGAAACATCTGACAAAATGAACAAAATGGAAATAGTAGGTCTTTACCTATTAATATTAGTTTAAATGTAAATGAAATGAACTCTTCAGTCAAAAGATATAGTGTGTCTGCATTAATAAAAAAGAAATCCAGATGTGTTGCCTTAGAGTTACTCAACAAAAAAGCCCCATTCCGTGGAGAGACCTCTGATTAAATGATGGTTGTCCCAGACAGTTGTAACTTATTGTGAGGGGGGCATGTGTGTGCGTGTGTATGTGTGTGTGTGTGTGTAAATAAAAGTGCAAAGTTTTGCATATAATCAAATATAGATTGCAAAGCTATCTCTTTAGCTGAAGCAATTCTCAGAGGACAGGGAGATAAGCAGTGTTTGTGCCTAACGCCTTCAATCATGTGGTGAAGTTTTATTATCTTATGAAGTTGTCAACTTTTTGTGCTGGAAGCTGCAAAGTGGAAATATGGCAAAATTTAAATTTTCTTTAATGAGTATTCAGCATTTCTAAACATAAACTTAATTTAAAATTCAATAAGGGGTAATGGCTAATGCACTTATATTTGAAATAGATTTATACTCCTTGATTGAATTTAAATTTAGTTATGAATAATTCTGTCATAAACTTCAATTTTGAGGTGTGTAGTATATAATTCATGTGTATGAAAGAGTATATACATATAAAAAAATCTTAGCTTTTTACTTTTAAGGATCTAAAATTTCTAACGACTATTTTAATACTTTGCTGCAGGTGACCTATAGTATCACTATTGAGGAGAAAACATACATTCTCTCTCTCAAAAAACAGTAAGTGTCCATTTTTCTTTTCATACAGTTGTTTTTATAATCAACACCCTAAACTGAGCTTAAATAAAAGCATAAATACTTCATTTCTTTAACACATTGTATCTGCTTTGGAGTTAATGTTAGGCTTGAATTTCAAACATTAATTGTGATTTAATAATCTAGCCAAATTCTAATTTAATGATAGAAATATTAATGCATGTTTGATGAATGAGAATTATTCTATTTTACTCCTTAAAATGTAAGCAGAAGTGCAATAATCAAAGGCCTTTTTTATGTCTGTTTAATTTTTTTACCTGTAGAGATCATTTTACATATTTATATTTTTTAAGCATCTTAATTCACAATACACTTGTCAAAATAAAAATTAAAATGGAGATCAGGCCTGAGAAGTTCCTCAACCAAAAAAAAAAAAAAAGAAAGAAAAAGAAAGAAATCAGATAGACCATGAAAATAGCCATAAGTTGTACACATAATTACAACTTAAAGTGGGTCATTCTTTGTAAATACCAGTGTTGGCAAAATAAAACTTAAGCCCAGAGAATCTAAAGTGCTTAAGTAAGGCTTAATTATATGATCAGGGACCTTCCCACAAGGGAACTAAAAGAAAATTTTATAACGGTAGCCAATCACATATTTCCTTTGTTTTTACTTCCAAAGTTACAATATAGATACTTGCCCTTCAACTCTTCTCTGATTTTATGCTTTCCATTCATGAATTGCTGTGAACTGAAGTTCACTCTTTTTAAGTTCTTTCACATTTTGTTGCACCTCACAATAATGTTTTTCTCATTTTGCTACAGTTTATCTTTTTTTATCTCTTAAATTCTCTTTTCTCCTTTTATTCTATTAGAAAACCAATGGCATTAACTTTGTACATAACCTTCAATAATTTCCTATTTTAAATTCTATCTTTAAAACAACACATAGAAATGGACAGAAAAGTTTGTTTTTCTACAAACATCTATATTAATTTGAAACTGGTAGATTTTATTAATAATGTGCAATGTATATCTTGTTATTCTCTGCATGACATTCTTTAATAGATAACATTCCACATTATGTAGAATCATGGATAATATTATTTTCAGGGAATGTATCTCTGGAACCCTACAGTGAGCATCCTTTTATATAAATTCTTATATACATTTTTTGCTTTATAGGTTTGACATCAACAAATGGGATGCCAGATCAAGAAGTACCAATAAAATGACAATAATAAATAGCAACAATGACAAAAGTGGCTGACATTTATTAAGCACATACTGCTTGCCAGACAGATTAAATTAACAATTTACATATACTTATTTAATTTTCACAATAATCTCTAAGGGCAGGCATTGTGTATTACTCACATGTTATAATGCACTAATAGTTCTAGAAATATTTTTATATAATTATAATATTTTATATAATTATGACCAATTATTTTCTGAAAAGTCAGTACCAGTTTAATTGTCCAAAATAATGCATGATGTGCTAAAATATCTTTTCTCAAGGTAGCATATCGTGTCAGGGAGCACATCATAAAGCAAGCCATTTACCTGATAGCTGAGAAGCAAATAAGAGAGAATGAGGAGGAGACCAAAGTTCCCATGTACCCAATGACCCAAAGCCTCCTACAATAACCACAACTCTTTTAAAAGTTCTACTACATTCCAATAGTGCTTATAGCCTGGCGACCTGTCATTTAACCCATGGGCCTTGGAGGACATTGCAAATGCAATCTACAGCCACCTACTTGAATGCTCTATTATTACTCTATTGAGAGTCTTAGTCATTTTCAATAAGGGATCTTGCATTTTCAATTTAGTGTTGGCCCCCAAAATTAACTAGCTCATTTGTGGCTATGTTACTTAATTTGTTCAGAGTGTTAGCTGACACAAACATAGGGTTGAAAACAGCCTTTGTGATTTTCTGCTTCCCATCAAGTTTGTCTACCATTGTCATGAAAATATACTTGAACTAACTTCCTGGAAGCAGTGTCACATGGATTGCAGCCAAAATACCTTATAAGTCTCATTCAAGGTCAGCCAAAATTCTCTTGAATCCTACACCAAATCTGGTTGAGGTTAGTAAAAGTACTGAATCTACCCTCACATTACCCAGAAAGTGACAAGTATTTGCTTATTTTTTTGTGTGCATATTGTAGTTTTCTGGTAGTTTGGTATGTAGCATTTTATGTAAGATCATTATTTAGGATTGATTCATATTGATGTATATATACAAAATGAGTTCATTTATATTCAGTGCATATGTAGACATCAAATCAATATGTCTTACCTATTATTTATCCACCAATATTTGTAAGGATGTCCATTAATTTCACTCAATTGATTAACAACAATACCAAGAAAAGTTGTCTATGGATGTCATTGTTCTTGTTCTTGACTTCCTAGGAGGCACCTGTGAAATTGTTAGGTCATAAATGAGAAAACATTCATGTGTGGCATACACTGCAAATATTTTAGTTGAAGAAGTGCATACTGACTGCCACTAACAATTCAAAGCTATCTCTACTCTATATCCTCAACCAAATGCACAATTTTACTCTTTTATTATTGCCAATTAATACATGAAGGATTCCACTTCATAGTAAAACAGTTCAATATATATTTCCCTACTTATTAAGAGCATGCCATATGTTTTCAAATATTTGTCCACCATTCTAATTGACCCCTTCCCCTAGATTTAGCTTTTTTTTGTGGCTTTATTTTTATTCCCTTGGATTTTTTACAATCAGCTTTGGAGAAATTATATTATATTTTCTGTGTATATTAACCCTTTGATTTGTTCTAGATGTTGCAGTTTTGCTGCCCAGTCTCTCTATTGCCTTCTTTGTAGGATTTACTGCTATAAAAATTTAATTTTCATTTCAACAGTTCTATTCATATTTTGTCTGATTGATTTTAGAATTTCCCACTTATGTTTCTTACATCTTGAATTTGTATCATAATGATCCTTCAGTGATACTAAAAGTGTTTATACACTTCAGATGAAAATATAGTGCTGGTTTTATTGATTATCACTATCTTCTTATTTTTCTTGATATTGCAACTTTTATGCAGACCCAGATATTGGTTAGTCAGAAAACTTGCAGATTATTTTCTTCAGTTGAAATAAATGCATAGAATGCTTTCTGAATTGGTGTGTTTCTGCAGATTTTCCCTTTGTTTTCATTGAACAATACCTCATGAATCATATTCATTCATATATTTTTTGTTCGAAAAGTTCATCTTAAGTGAATTTTTCAGTACATGTTTTGTTGTTGTTTATATTTGTGTGTGTATGCATATGTGTGAATTTTGAAGTATTTATGCTTTACCAATTCAGTTCTTGGCCACCAAAATCTCTTTGATATATTTATTAAAAATTTTCAGTGTGATATGTTTCAGTTTTAGAATGCCCATTTTATTTTTCTTGAAATGATCTCCTTTGAAATCAATTAACTTTCCTTCAAATTCTAATTTTGCTCTTAAATCAGTGCTACTTCAATAGAAAGTAGCTTTAAATTTCTTATTTATTTTCCTTACATGGGATATTGGTTTTTTAGTGATCAATTATCCCTTTGCTATTTAAGCCAGACTCCTTTGTAGGTTCATGTAGGAGTAAAAAAATATACTTCTGAGGGCCTAAGGTGAATAAACTTGAAAACTGAAGTGTTATGTTAGATTTCTTTTAACATATAATTTTCCCCCTGAATACGACTTCTGTATCCTATTTCCACTACCTTCATTTGCATGCTTTACAGATACAAAAATGTGACTCTGCTTCCATGCCATTATTTATTATCCAGGATCTTGCACCTAAATTTAGATATTTTCCTTCAATCTGTACATTTATTCAGTTTCCTTGAATGAACTGATAAATAACAATGTTTTTTCTGCATTGGGAAAATTACAGTTTCGGTTCTAAATTGAGAAGAAAAATTTGTCAGGAATGAGAGAAAATGAAATAGATATAAAGAGAGAAGTGGGAAAGAAAGAAGTCTGTGTGTGCCCCAGCATCTATTCTAGTCTGGCCTTGAAATGTGTTTTGGTGCCTGTAATCCTGATAGCTTGCTGCTTAATCTTCCTTTCAACCCCTGGAAAAATAATACCTCTCACCACTTTTTGTCAAGTGCATCCACAAAAATTATTTAGCTTGTGAAATTTGAGCAAAATACTAGTATCCCCTGTGAACTAAGCTTTAGGACTAACATATGCTTACACAGCTTCTTTTGCCTTTTTGCTACAAAAAGGCATGTTTAAGGGTAAGGCATGCCTTTCCTAGATTCCAGAATGAAGTTGAGACTCCAGGAGACTCATGAACACTCATTGTTCTTTTTAGGGCACTGAGGAATTGAAGGTTGTTTCAATCATAGTATAATTTCATGAAAACTATTTAATGAAAAAATAGGAGATTAACCCATTTTTAAGTGTTAGCAAATATTAAGATATTCATCCCATGGTATCTATTGAAGATGGATCTTAAATAAAAGTCTCTTGAAATCTGAAATTCCTATTTTTGCATGTAAGTTTGCATTGAACAATTTATCATTCTGAATTCATCACAGCTCCATACTAGTCCTGGTTATAGTAGTTACTTTTGTTTTGTAATTTTTCTTTTGTAGATAATACACTATTAAGACAGGTGAGTCTATTTTAGTTTAGATATTTGGACTTAAAACATTGAAAGTAAATCTTGATTCATTTCACTGTTCTAGAAGTTATTATTAATGACATTAATACAATGAAATTTTAATGTTTGTTTGAAATAGGTCATATTTAGCCCCAAATTTCCCAGTGTTTTCATATAGCAAGTGGGGATCATTACAAGAAGATTCTTTATTTGTTAAGGTAAGTTTTGATATTTTCTGTGTTTTAATTTGGTTAAGGTGCTAGTGTTGGCAAGAAAACGAACGCTTTATACTCTATAATGTTGTTGGGGAAACAGATAACAAACACCTCCTCCCCCAGGCAAATATGGCAAATTTCTTGGAAATCATACTGAATAAAACAGATACTTTTACTTTACTGGAAATCACAAATCATTTACCAATCAATCAATAAATAAAACAAGAAGAAGAAGAAAAAGGAGAGATCTAGGTATATGAGATGTTTGAGGTGGGGAAGTAAAAGTGGGCCAAGGGGCTCAGACATACTGAGAAATTGTCCGTGATAGAGCACAAGACTGTATCTTTTTAGAGAGAAAAAACAGAATGGTGTGTCTGAGGATGCAAAAACACGCACAGAATCTTAAGTAGGTTCACATGTGAATCATTGGAACATGAATGGTTTCCAAAAGGCTTTCGGGAGCTAAAAGGTTTTGGAAGTATGTGAGAAAATAAGTGTGTAAGATATTTATTTTGGTTGAACAGATTGGTAAGAGGCAAATGATAGTGATGGGTCAGATTATTTTGCTATATCAGAACTGAGAGATAATGTGATTAAAAATTTAGTAACTATAGTCTGTTTGGTTCACCCTACGTTATGCAATTAGTAAGCAGAACAAAATGAAAGAGATATGTTACAATAGGCTGATTGGGATTCAATTTGGCTTTCTGACTGGGGATACTATCTGGACTACAGCATAGGGGTTGGAAAGAAGCAGAACTCGAGTTCTGAGTTCAGAGACACTGAAGCAGTTGAAACTTGCATGGCACATTGTCAGAGATGTGGGGGTGTACTGTCTGCAGCCCACTTTGCTAGGGTAGTGGAATGGGTTGCCAAGAGACCAAAGAAAGCACCCAGAGAGGGCATGCAAGATGTATGTTTTATTAAAAACTGCTTACAAGTAAGGTCCAGTGATAACAGTTTGAACTGATGGCACTTGGCATCTGTTTTGTTGATAAAGACAGAATTTTACTTTTGTTGACATCTGAATATTCTACCATTTATACAAATTGCATGTTCTTTTCCATTTTTCTTTTGTAAGGGGAGTTAGGCTGATTCCATATCATAGCTATTATCAATAGTATTGCAATAAAATGGGCATATAGGAGCCTTTTTGTAATATTGACTCCATTTCTTGGGCTATATACCCAGAGTTGGGAATCACTGGGTCTTAGAGTATACCTACTTATAGTTTTTTTGAAGAGGTCTTCCTTTTTGTTAATTGTTTTATGTCCTTGGGTGGTGCTTCCTTGCTTGACTGTGAATTTGGCTACACCTATGTGCTGAATTGTTGTGAGTGAAATAGGGATATAAATATCAGACACTATTGGGATATATTGGGTATCAGCTGAGGTTTGGTGGAATCATCATGCTAAGTCCTCAGGCATTCATCTAAGATAAGAAAAGATTTTACTAAGAAAAAATACTAAAGTCTAGAGGGAGGTCCACCTTATCACGCTCAACCCTCTAACTCAAAGTCAAAACCCAGCAGTAAGAAGGTTAATTTGAGTTACCATTAAATTAATTGCCTTCTGTAAAAAATGCAATACTGTATATAGAGAGGTTACACATAATATAGAATGGAAAACATTCAGATAAAGACAGAAATTAATGAGACAGAAGCATAGAAAAGAATAGGAAAAAATTCTACAAGACCAACCTTGATTCCCTTGAAAGTATTAGTGAGAATAATACCAAGTAAGAACTCTCTAGATCAAAATTTAGACAGGAAAAAGTAAACAATCTCAGTTGACATTTATTTAAAATTTGAATTTTTAAACACCAGATTTAGTTAATCTCACTTTAGTGCATTCCCCATGTTCTGAGGAAGAGAGGATATTACCTATTGAGAGGTGACTTGGCTGTTGCAGCTATGGTATTAAAAATAATGCTTCCAAGAATATTCATGTGCAAATAGTTGTGTGGATGTAAAATTTTATTTCTCTGGGATATGTGGTTAAGGATGTGATTACCAGATCCAGTGGTAAATAAATGTGTGTTTTGGTGATTTTTTTAAAGAAAATACCAAATTATTTTCCAGAGTGTCTATAGAATTTTTATATGCTTACCACCAAAGTATGAGGGATAGAGATCTTCATAATTATCAACATTTGTTATTTTAATTATGCACACACACACAGACAAATATTAGCTTCTCTCATTTAGCAGTATCTCCTGTGGTTTTGATTTGTGTTTCTTAATGGCTATTGAGTGATGGATATATTCTCATGTGCAAGTGTCACTTTTTGAGATAGGTCTATTTATGTTTTTCTTTCATTAACTGGATTGCCTTCTAAAACTATTATGCTATTATATGCATATATTTTAAATCCACATTTTGTCAGATATTTTTTTTTTCAGAAGTGTCTTCTCTCAGCCTGTGAGGTACTGATTAGAAAGTAAGACTATTTCATGACAACTTTTTTTTTTCTAAAAGTTTTATGGTTCTATGCATGCTGTTTAATTCTGTGTCTGAGACAATTTTGATTAAGGTGTGCAGGGTTTGTGTCAAGGTTCCTTCTTGACTGGTTATGTAACTGTCCAATAACTTTGATAGAAAAGGCAGCCTTTTAACATTAAAATAAAGTATTGTGGCACTTTTGTCAAAAATCAGTTGGGCACATTGGTGTGGGTATATTTCTGTGCTGTTTATTCTATCCAATTCTAGGTGTGTGTCCAGTTCTATAATGTCACTTTCTTTACTCTGCTTATTCATTAAATATTTATATAGACTATAGTGATCCTACTGTATTCTTCTTTCTCAAGGTTTCTACTATGTTCTATTTGAAGATTTGTCTTTTTAACGTAAATGTTAGACAAATCTACTCCATATGAAGAAAAAACAACTCTACTTGCTAGGATTGAGCTATAAATTGTTAGATCTGTAGGTCAATTTGAGAAGAATCAACATCTTTACTTTTCCCTCCCCCAAAACACAGTCTGTCCATCTCTGTTTTTTTTATGTCTTTTATTCGAATTTTATAATTGACCTTTTTCAGCTTATATTTTAAGGTTTACAAATAAATATTTCATTTCCCTTGGAACAAATGCTACTACTGTGTCTAAAAATCATCTTCCATTTGATTGTTTTTATCGTCTGGAGATCAACTCACTTGTGTTTAACTTACATGCTACCAGCTTGATAAATTTCCATGTTAGTTCTAAAAGTTTTTTTTTTTTTCAGATTCCTTGAAATTTTTTAATAGACACTTATTTTACAAACAGGAATGGTTTCCTTTTCTCTTTTTCAATCTGTCCACTTTAAAAAATTTATTTCCTTTGACTCATTGTACTTGCTACGATCTGCACTAATGTGCTAGCAGTAATGAAGGTAGACTTGCTCCATGTATCCCCCATCTTAGGAAAAGTGTTCAGTCTTTCACCACTGGGGAGAATGTTGCCTGTAGGTTTGCTTAGACTCTTATAATTTTTTTTTAAAGAGAGAGTGATAGAGGGAGGGAGAGAGAGAGAATTTTTTTTTAATATTTATCTTTTAGTTATTGGCGGACACAACGTCGTTGTTGGTATGTGGTGCTGAGGATCGAACCCAGGCCGCACGCACACCAGACGAGCACGCTACCGCTTGAGCCACATCCCCAGCCCCTGCTTAGACTCTTTATCAAGTTGAGAAAGCTCTCTTTTTCCAATTGCTAATTGTGTTTTTCTTTGCCATTAGTGGATGAAGGAGTTTTTAATTATATCAAATGATTCTTCTGTATCAATTGGTAGGGTCCTCTGAATTTTTTCTTTGTTTTCCTAACAAGGTAGATTGCACTAATGGATTTTCAAATCTTGAAACAGTCTCACATACCTAGAGAAGCAGCATCTTAGGCCTGGTATGTAAAATTCCTTTTCTCATGATTGAGATGATAATGATGATGATGATGATTTGGATAATTTCTTGAAGATGGTTGTTATCAAAGACCATCAGAGACATTGATCTGTGGATTACTTTTTGTACTAGCTTTATCTAATTTTTGTATCGAAGAATACTGGCCTCAAAAAGTGCATAGGCAAGTATTACCTTCTTTTCTATATTCTGGAAAATGCTGTATCCAATATGTGAACTTTTAACATGTTTGGTGAAGTCATTGTTCTATATGAAATGGGTACATTTAAGTTGCCAATTCAATTTATTTAATGGTTGTAAAAATATTTATGCTTATTCTGTGTTGCTTTAGTGTTTTGTGACCTTTGGGGAATGGTCTGTCTTATCTTGGTGTATTCATATATATAAATTTGTTCATTACATGTCTTTATTATTCTTCGCAGAAGCTATAGGCCTGCTCTTTCTTGAATTGATTGTTTGTGTTTTCTTTCTTTTTAATTGAATTGATCAAAGAACCAGCTATCTCTTCTTTGATTTTTCTATATTGTTTTCTTATTTAGAACAGTGTTTATTATTTTCTACATCCCAGTAGTTTGGAGTGAACTTTGGTCTTTTTCTAGTTTTTTTGAAGGAAAAGATCTTGTTGATCTTTCCTCTTTTCTAGCCTAAGCATTTTCCTACTAAAATTATCCTCTCAGAACAGCTTTGGCTGCATCTAACAGAAATATGTTTATTGTTTCTTTAATTCAGATTTACCTGTAACCATATTTAATACAAACACATAATTAACATTTCCTTTGAGTTTTCTTATTTGATCCCATGCCCTTAAAACTTTATTTTCAAATTTATATATATATTTCTGATTAATGTAATTTTTCAGTTCTACATTCATACTGATTTCTTCCCTAGTACCTTTGAACCCTGAGTGTTTTAAATAGCTTATTTATTATTGTGGGTTTATCTCTCTCCTAGCTATATCAGTGATGATTGCTTCTGTTTTTTTTTCCCCAACTCTGATGTTTATTACCTATACAATTAAAATGGTTAATGTCTTTCAGATGGATTGGTACTTTAATCTCATCTTTTTCTTTCTTTCCTTTTTCCCCCTCCTCCTTCTCTCCCCCACTCCCCAGTACTGGGGATTGAACCCAGAGGTGCTCTAGCACTGTGCTGCATCACCAGCCCATTTTATGTTTTATTTTGAGACACAGTCACCCCAAGATGCTGAGGCTAGCTTGAACTTGTGATTCTCCTGCCTCAGCCTCTGGAGTTGCTGGGGTTGCAGGCGGGCATTACAACAGCCAGTGCTTTTATCATATCTAATGTCTCTTTCTCTAGTGGATTTTATTTTCACTATTATATCTACTTAATTTGATAGTAATAAAGAAATTTATTTTATGAATGTTTGCATGATATAGTTTCATCTTCTTATAGTCAGTCCATCCATGTTCTTATGTTGTGAACTATTTCTTTTAAAAATTATTCTGGCATTCACTGTTTGGGTATATGTGTGTTTAGACTATCCCTGAAGTAATTATTGGTATATTAGGATATTAACTCAAAATATTCGTATTTGTCTGTGTTTTATTCTTTTATTTCTTCCTTTGTTTCTCTCTTTATGTTGTCGTCTGAGATATATGAATATTTTTAGGTTTTCATCCTAATTTTTTGGTAATATTTTAAAACTAACTTGTTAATTATGATTAATTTCCTTAGTGTTTGCTCTTAGTATTAGAATATACATATATAATTACTTATAATATCATTCTATCATGAACTTTTGAGTGAACTATTGAAATGCTACTTCAATTTAGTTTCCCAACCCTCTTTACTTTTATTGCTTGTATTCTTGATGATTGACATTCTGACTGGTGAGATGAAATATTAGAGTAGAATTTATCCTGTTATCATTAACCATCACATGAAATTGTGTTTAATGTTTCCACCATCATAGTATATCAGAATCTTTTTTCTTTTATTTTTTAATTTGCTCTAATTAGTTATGCATAACAGTAGACTGCATTTTGACACATTGTACACAAATGGAGCACAACTTCTCCTTCCTCTGACTGTACATGGTGCAGAGTCACACCCAGAGTGTAATCATACCTGTATATAGACTAATAATGTCCGTCTCATTCCAGCATTCTTTCTATCCCCACAGCCCCTTCCCTCTTCTCCTTCTCCTCTGCACAATTCAAAGTTCCTTCATCCTTGTCTACCCCCCACCCCATTATGGATCTGCATTCACTTTTCAAAATAGACATTCAGCCTTTGTTTTTTTTTTTTAGTTTGGCTTATTTCCCTTAGCATAGTATTCTCCAACTCCACACATTTACCTACAAATGCCATGATCTTATTTTTTATGGCTGAGTAATATTCCATTGTGTATATGTACCACATTTTCTTTGTCCATTCTTCTGTCAAACAGCATGTGGTTTGGATTCATAGTATGGCTATTATTAATTGAGCTGCCATAAACACTGATGGGGCTGCATCACTGTAGTACTCTGATTTTTAAGTTCTTTAGGTATAAGCTGAGAAGTGGGATAACTGGGTCAAATGGTGGTTCCATTCCAAGTTTTCTGAGGAATCTCCATACAGCTTTCCAATGTATGTTTTTCTCACCTTTGTCTAGTATGAGATAACTGTATTTATATAGGTTTGTCTTTATGTCTTCTGTTCTGTACCATTGGTTACCATATTTGTTTTGGTGCCAAAACCACGCCAATTTTTGTTACTATTGCTCTGTAATATACTTTAAGGTCTGGTACTGTGATGCCTTCTGCTTCATTCTTCTTGCTAAGGATTGCTTTGGCTATTCTGGGACTCTTATTTTCCAAATGAATTTTATGATTTTTTTCTAGTTCTATGAAAAACGTCATTGGAATTTTAATAGGAATTGCATTCAATCTATATAATACTTTCGGTAGTATGGCCATTTTGACGATGTTAATTTTGCCTATCCAAGAGCATGATAGATCTTTCCACCTTCTAAGGTCTCCTTCAGTTTCTTTCCTTAGTATTCTGTAGTTTTCATTGTAGAGTTCTTATACCTCTTTCATTAGATTGATTCTCAAGTATTTTATTATTTTGAGGCTATTTCTCCCAAATTCTCTTGCAGTGGATTTATCACTGATGTATAGAAATGCATTTGATTTATGTGTATTGATTTTATATCCTGCTACTTTTTTTAATCTTCTCACTATAGAATCATGTTATTGGCAAATAGTTGGCCTGGGGTTTAGCATAGATTTGCTTTTTCAATGTTGAGGTATGGTAAAAACTACTATTCCTAGGTTTTCTAATGTTTTGATCATGAAGGTGTGCTATATTTTGTCAAATGCTTTTTCTGCATTTATTAAGATGATGATATGTTTCTTGTCTATTGATGTGATGAATTACATTTATTGATTTCCCCATGTTGAGCCAACCTTGAATCCCTGGGATAAACCATATTTGATTTTGGTGCACTATCTTCTTAATATGTTATTGTATGTGATTTGCTGATATTTTATTGATAGATTTTGCATCTATGTACATCAGGGATATAGGTCTGAAGTTTTCTTTCCTTTATGGTCTTTGTCTCATTTTGGTATCAGGGTGATACTAGCCACATAGAATGAGTTTGGAAGGATTCCCTTGTTTTGTATTTCATGGAATAATTTGAGGAGTATTGGTGTTAATTCTTCTTTGAAGATCTTGTAGAATTTGGCTGAGAATTCATCTGGTCTTATGGTTTTCTTGGTTGGTGGGCTTTTGATGGAATCTTCAGTTTCATTGCTTGAAATTGAGCTGTTTAAATTGTGTATGTCCTCTTGACTCATTTTGGGTATATCATGTTTCTAGAAATTTGTTGATGCCTTTGATATTTTGTATTTTATTTGAGTATAAATTTCAAAATAATTTCTAATTATCTTCTGTATTTTAGTAGTGTACATTGTGATATTTCCTTTTTCATCATCAATTTTAGTAGTTTGAGTTTTCTGTCTTCATTAGTGTAGCTAAGGGTTTCTCAATTTTATTTGATTTTTCAGAATCAACTTTTTATTTTGTCAGTTTTTGATCTTCACTTGTTTCTTTTGTTCAATTTCATTGATGTCAGCTCTAATTTTAATGATTTCCTCTCTTCTATTGTTTTGGTATTGATTTGTTCTTCTTTTTCAAGATCTTTGAGATATAATGTTAGGTCATTTATTTGTTGACTTTTTATTATTTTAATGAATGAACTCAAATGCAATGAACTTTCTTCTTAATACTGCTCTCATAGTGTCCCAGAGATTTTGATATGTTGTGTCATTGTTCTCATTTACTTAAAAGTATTTTTTTTAATTTCCTCCCTGATTTCTTCTGCTATCCATTCATCATTCAATAGCATGTTATTTAGTCTTCAGGTTTTGGAGTAGCTTCTATTTAATTTTATTGTTGATTTCTAGTTTCATTCCATTATGATCTAACAGAATGCAGCATAGTATTTCTAATTTTTTTTGTATTTACTAAATGTTGCTTTGTAGCATAACACATGGTATATTTTACAGAAGGATTCATTGCTGTTGAGAAGAGAGGGTATCCACTCAATGATGGATGAAATACTTTTTATATGTCTGTTAAGTCTAAATTATTGATTTTATCATTTAGTTCTATAGTTTCTTTGTTTAGTTTTTGTTTGGAAGATCTAGCCAGTGGTGAGAGAGGTGTGTTAAAGTCACCCATATTATTGTGTTGTGGTCTAATTGGTTTTTGAAATTAAGAAGAGTTTGTTTGATATACTTGAATGGTCCATTGTTTGGGGCATATATATCTATAGTTGTTATGTCTTGAAGATGTATGATTACCTTAAGCAGTATGAAATTTCCTTTATCCCTTCTGACTAACTTTGGCTTGAAGACTACTTTGTCTAATTTGAGGATGGAAACCCCTGCTTGTTTACACAGCCCATGCAAGTGGTATGTTTTTTTCCCAACCTTTCACCTTCAGTCCATGGATGTCATTGCCTAGGAGGTGAGTCTTTTAAAGACAGAGTATTGTCAATCTGCCAGTTTATTTCTTTTGATTAATGAGTTTAGGCTGTCAATGTTAAGTATTATTATTGAGCTACAATTTATATAAATTACCATTCGTTTTGGTTTATTTCTGGTTTTTAACTTGACTCAGTTTCTCCCCTGTTTGACTTTTCCTTTAGTGAAGTTCTTCCCTTTGCTGGTTTTCATTCTTTTTTCATTTTCTCCTCATATAATAGTTTGCTGAGGTTATTCTGTATTGCAGGCTTTCTAGTTTTGAATTATTTTAACTTTTTTTTTAATCAAGGAAGATTTTCATTTCACCTTCAAATCTATATCTTAGTTTTTTTGGATAGAAAATTCTTGGTTGGCATTCATTCCTGGAGCTCTTGGCATTGAGGGTCTGGGTTGAGAAATCAGCTGAAATCTGAATTGCTTTTATCCTATATGTAATCTGATTCTTTCTCTCACAGCCTTTAAAATTCTATCCTTATTCTGTATGTTAGTCATTCTTATTATAATGCATCTTGGTGTGGGTCTGCTGTAAATTTTTTTTTATATTTGAGGTCCTATATGCCTCTTGTAGTTGATGTTCCATTTCATTCTTTAGATTTGGGAAATTTTCTGCTATTATGTCATTGGAAAAAATTATTTATTCCCTTGGTTTGTATCTTTATGCCTTCATATATTCTGATAAATCTTAAATTTGGTCTTTTCATGTTATCCCATATTCCTTGGAATTTCTATTCATGGTTTCTTTTTTTTTTTTTAAAGAGAGAGAGTGAGAGAGGATAGAGAGTGAGAGAGAGAATTTTTAATATTTATTTTTTAGTTCTCGGCGGACACAACATCTTTGTTGGTATGTGGTGCTGAGGATCGAACCCGGGCCACACGCATGCCAGGCCAGCGAGCTACCGCTTGAGCCACATCCCCAGCCCTATTCATGGTTTCTTACCATCTTCTCTATATGATCAACTTTATTTTCATGAGTATACATTTTGTCTTTATTGCTTGAGGTTCTGTCTTCCAAGTGGTCTAGTCTGTTGATGATACTCTCCATTGAATTTTTAATTTGGTTTATTTTCTCCTTCATTTTGTGGATTTCTGTTTGATTTCTTTTTATGATCTATGCTTGACTATTGAAGTGATCTTTCACTTTCTATATTTTCTCTATGATACCATCAGTCTAACTATGTACCTTCCAAAGTCCTTCTCTGACATTTCTTCTAGTACATTATCTATAGATTCCATTGTTGGGAAATCTTGGTTTGTTTGAGGTGCTTTATTCCCTTGTTTTTTTTTTTCATGTTCTTTATATGTCTTCCCATCTAGCAGTATGGATCAGAGGCAGCACAGTTTCTACCCTGTAGTTTTATAGTGTCCCTGAGGCTTCTACCACCTCACCTTTAGGGAGGAGACCAATATTAACAGCACCAACTGCAAACAATATATAACCTTCAACCAAATATCTCCTATTAAGATTTTATCACAATAAACAGAAATGATGTGTTCAATTATTGTCCTCAATATAACAGTAAGTTTGCTAAAAGGGTTTACTGTTTCAAATGATAGACAAAGAGGGAACAGAAGTCGCAATGGATATGACATTTATGAAGGAGAAGAAGAGAAGATACAGGTAAAAATTTATAGTAAGAGCATAGGAGGAATTAATAGAGGTTAGCTGGTAGCATGAGAAAAGTGAGAGAGAATCCAGGGAGACAGATAAGTGAGAGAACAAGTCTATACAGATTTAGAAACAAAGGTAAAAATATAAGGATACACAACAAAGTATAATATTCAATTCAAACATCTCATTCATCAACAAATTGATGCATGAAAAATATTTGTATTCAAAGACAGTAGAGATGTGAGACGGGGGTGGGGAGAGAGAGGAAAAAAAAGAGAGAAGAGAGAGAAATTCTCAATGGAAAATTGAACAATTGCTTTTGTTGGCTTTCAAAAATTTTCTCAGCTGCCAATGGGTGGGGAACCTGAAGTTTTATGGTAGCTTCAGTCTGGTGGGTGCCACACTTCTTCCAGTCTTCCTACCCATTGTGGATGGCCCCTTATGTCATCCCTGCCCACTTCAGGATTCACTAAATGTCTCCACTAAGTTGGAGAGAACCCGTTTTTCCCCCAGTTTGTCCAACCCGTGCTTCCCCCCATACTCAGGGAACTGCCTCCAGTCTCTGGCTTTCCATAGGCTTTCTAGGCCCAGACTGGCCCACACAGACCCAAGGTACAATTTGATGGATTTGAACCTCAGATTCCCCAGGGTCTGCCCTGGTGGAGATGGTGGCAGTGGCAGCAGCAAACCTGCAGGCCCCTTGGCTCTGGACTCCCAGGCCCTCACTGGTGTCACAAAATGGTGGTGGCCATGTATAACCAAACCTGCAGTGTTTCCTCTGCTTGAATCCTGAGTCATGGAGCTATGAGAAATGCAAACTTGTGGGCTGGGGATATAGTTCATTTCTTTTTTGAACCTTCTTCCATTGCCATACATGTGAGCTTTTGGGGGACACCACGTCTAAACCATGACAATCACATATTCTTTATCCATTTGTATGTTGATAGGCACCTGGAATGATTTGATAACTGGATACTGTGAATTGTATTACTATAAACATTGATATGTTTGTATCACTCTGTATGTTGATTTTAATTCTAGTGGATAAGGAGTGGAATTAAGAAGCAGTGGAATACCTGGGCCATCTGGAGGATCCATTCCTAGTTTTTGAGGAGCTCCATACTGTTTCCAAGTGGTTATACTAATTTGCTTCCCTACTAACGATATATAAGTGTATTCTTTGCCCAAATCCTCATCAGAATTTATTATTTGTATCTATAATCACTGTCATTCTAACTGGTGTGAGATGAAATCTCAGTGCAGTTTTCATTTACATTTCCCTGATTGACAGATATGTTGAATATATTTTCTTATATTCATTTGTAATTTGTATTTCTTCTTTTGAGAAGTGTTTATTGAGTTCACTTTCCCATTTGTTCATTGGATTTTTTTGTTGTTAAATTTTGGGGTTCCTTATGTATTCTAGATATTAATCCCCTGTCAAAGGCATAGCTGGCAGAGATTTTCTCCCATTCTCTAGGCTCTCTCTTCACACTCTTGTTTTCTATGTTGTGTAGAAGCTTTTCAGTTTGATGTTTTCTCACTTACTAATTCTTGGTTTGATTTCTTGAACTTTAGGAGGTCTTCTTAAAGAAGTCAGTGCTTGTGCAAATATGTTGGTGTGTTGACCCTATATTTTCTTCTCACAGTTGCAAATTTTCTGGTCTAATTCCTAGTTCTTTGTTGACTTTGAATTTACTTTTGTCCAGGGTGAGAGATAATGATCTAGTTTCATTCTCCTAGATATAGACATTCAGTTTTCCCAGCACCATTTGTTTAAAAGCTTGTCTTTTCTCCAACATATACTTTTCTCACCTTTGTTAAGTCTCAGATTACTGTATCTATGTGGATTTGCCCTGTGACTTTTATTCTATTTACTGGTCTTTAGGTCTGTTTTAATGGCAATACCATGCTGTTCTTGTTACTGTAGATTAGTAGTATAATTGGAGATCAAGTTTTATGATGCCTCCAACATCAGTCTTCTTGTTCAGTATTCTTTTGGCTATTCTAGGTATTTTTTGTTCTTCCTTATAAATTTTTCATTATGTTTCTCCATCAGTGAAGAATATCACAGTCATTGTGAGGGGAATTGCATTGGATCTGTTTAAGATTTTTGGTAATATGGCCATTTTGACAATATTAATTCTGCCTGTTCAAAGTATGGCTGGTCTATTGATCTTCTAAGATCCTCAATTTCTTTATTGAGTGTTCTACAGTTTTTATTGTAGAGGTTTTCATCTCCATGTTAGATGTACCCCTAATATTTTTTAAGGCTATTGTGAATGGGATAGTTTCCCTGATTTATTTCTCAACTGATTGGAGTATAAGAAAGCTGTTATGTGTGTAGGTTCCATATCCTGCTACATTGCTAACTTTGTTTATCAGCTCTAGAAGTTTTCGGGTGGAGTTTTCTCGTGTTCTACATATAGGATTCAGTCATCAACAAACAGAGGTAATTTGACTTAATTTTCTATTTGTATCCCTTTAATTTTTTCTCTTTTCTGTTTCTTCTGGCTAGAGATTAAAGAATTATATCAAATAGGAGTGATGAGAATGGACATGCTTCTTCCTGATTTGGGGGGAAATGCTTTCACTTTTTTCCCACTCAATATGATGCTGGCTTGGGTTTCTCATATATACTCTTTATGATGTTGATGTGAGTTCTTTCTAAGTCTAGTTTCTCCTGCATTTTTGACAGAAATAGGTGCTGGAATTTATGAAATACTTTTTTGAATCTATTGAGATGATCATGTGATTCTTGATCATGGTATATTATCTTCTTACTGTGTTCTTGAATATGGTTTCTTAATAGTTTATTAAGGATATTTAAGTATATTTTCATTTGAAATATTAATCTATAGTTTTCTTCCCTTGATGTGTCTTTGTCTGGTTTAGGTATCAGGGTGATACTGGTTTCATAGAATGAATTTGGAATTTTTATTTCATGGAATAATTTGAAGAAGATTGGCATTATTTCTTCTTTAAGGATCTGGTAGAACTCAGTTGAGAATCTCTGTGGTCCTGGGATTTTCTCTGTTGGATGACTTTCTCTGTTGATTGCTGCTTTAATCACATTGCTTGATATTGTTTTGTGTATATTTTCTATAGTCTCTTGGTTTAATTTAGGTAAGTCATATGTATCTGGAAATTTGTCAATATCTTCTCATTTTTACATTTTCAGTTGTTTGGAGTATTAATTTTCAAAATAGTTTCAAATGAACCTTCTGATTTTAGACATGTCTGTAGTGACAGATTTTTCATCCCTAATTTGTTGAGTTGGATTTTCTGCTTATGATTTTGTTAATTTGGCTAAAGTTTATCAATCCTGTTTATCTTTACTTTGTTGTATTGATAATTTTTATTGTTTTTTTAAATCTCAATTTAATCTGTGAAATTACTTCCTGTCTTTATATTAATATTGGGATAGTTTGTTCTTTCCTCTTTAGGACCTAGAGGTATAACATTAGATGATGATGATGATGATGATGATGATGATTATTATTATTATTATTATTATTTTGTATTTTGTAACACTTGCTTTGTATTCAAAATGTGGTGTCTTTACAAAGAAAGTGAGTTTGCTTGACAATGGCTGAAAATAGTTTATAGATGTCTGTTAGGTTCATTTTATTAGTAGCATTTTTTTTTTAGTTCTGAAGGGTCTTTACTCAGTTTCAGTTTGGATGATCTATCTGTTGAGAGAAGTGTATTGAAATCAACCAGTATTATTTTATTGGGATCTATTTGAATCTTTCTGTTGACTAGTGTTTGTTTTATATATGTAGGTGCACCATTGTTTTGAGACATAAATATTTACAATCATATATTTTGTTGGATGATTCTCTTAACCACTATGAAGTTACCTTCCTTGTTTCTTTTACTTAATTTTAATTTGAAGGCTACTTTGTCAGATATGAGAGTAGCTATTTCTGTTTGCTTTTGGTCTTTCCTCTCAGTCTGTGGATGTCTTTTTCTGTAAGGGGAATCTCTTAAAATAACTATGGTTGGGTCTTGTTATATTGAACTAAGACAATCTATGCCTTTTGATTGGAGCACCTAGACCATTTAAATTCAGTATTATTTTACAATAATGATTTTTATTTCCTGCCATTTTGATTTATTTCTAATATTAAATTCAGATTTGATTCTTCTTTAATTGACTCTTCTTCCAATGCAGTTCATCCCTTTGTTTGTTCTCGTTTTTTTTTTTTTTTTTTTACCTTTCTTCTGGTCTGGGTGAAATATTTCACTGAGTATGTTTACTAGTGTTTAGTAGGGCTGACTTAGTGGTTATGAATTGTTATAATTTATATGAATCATAGTAGGTTTTCCTTTCATCTTCAGTTTAAAAAGATAGCTTTTCCAGACCCAACAATCTTGGTTGGCACCCACTAATTTTAAAGTTTGGTATATATTATTCCAGGTCCTCCTGCTTTTTCATTTATTTCAAGAGAATTTGTAATTGCTCATTGGGGCCATTTTATTAGGACTGCCTTCTAATCATTTTAAAAGTAGTTCTCATGTGTTATACGTCTTAATGTTGGCATCAGTTGATTTCCTTTTCTGATTCTTATTGTGATTTTGATTATACTCTTAACATTTACTGAAGGGTACTCCTGATCTTATTTAAACATTCTCTTTTAGAAGGCAGCCTTATAGTTTAATTTAACGTGTAGTATGGCCTGATATTCCAAGGGCAATGTAGCTTTCTTGGGACTTGCCTGTGCTGAATCTCCTGATTCATCTGAAGTGATTAAACTATAAATTTATATGGTACTTTCCTGGGCCAAATGGTATTGATATGGGGGCATGGGTGATGAATACCTGTGGGATGAATAGCAATTGCTCTGGTTATCAGAGGAATGGGTGTCACGGTACTTCTTTCTATCTCTTCTTATGTCCCTTAGTAAGGAATTCTCCTGTCTGGCTGAACTTTTACTGTATGGTTATTAGAAAATATCTTACAGGGATCCTATCCTTTCTCTTGGAGCATGTTCAGGAAATGGTAAATTTGTATTGCTTTCTATTTCTGGGAAGTGATTTGGGACCTGCTTTCTCTTCTACTCTTTGTGAAGGGAGTTACAGGGGTCTGCTACTATTGCTTAACGTGAAGTAGGGTATTATATTGCTGTGTGCAGACAGTCATTTCTAGTGATGTGCGTGGGTCCAGCATTTTGCTCTCATTGTGTGCTAAATAAAAATGGATTAGCTCACCTGGGCTCTATTGACTACCACAGAGGATAGATCTAGCTTGCCACTCTCCATGAGTAGAGGTAAGGGTATTGTGTAAATTAAAATAAACAAACAAACAAAAGAGCCAGTGATGCCTGGGAGCTAATCGTATATAAACAGACTCATAAGAGACCAATGTGATGACCTGAAATTTTCACAGTATTGACTACTAAAAGAACAGAACTGACTCTAGAGATCACTAGAATTTAAAGGAAGGGAAAAAGGAATTCACTAAAGGAATGTTAGGGGAGAGATGAGAAAAGAATAAGATTTTGAAAGTCAATGGTAGGGAGAGCTTGAAGTAATGATCATCAGTGATTTCTCAAGCAAGATATTAAAAAGAAATCAAAGTGAGGGAATGTCATTTACTAGGCTTTTAAGTAGCCCTGAAAAATTAATGGAATGTTTGCAGTTGATATTAGCTGTATTCTGTTAATTATAAGTTAGGAAGGATAAGAAAGTTGTTCACAAAATAATTAGAATTATAGCAAGAAATGTTTGAAGTAGGTTGATGATCCTGATGGTTTATAGGCAGAAGACAGTTTAAAGGATCAATTTGCACACCAAGAGTAAGGACACAGAATATCAGATGGCTGGTGTTATGATGATAGCTAAATCTGAGTGCTTGATGATATCTAGGGAGTAAGAATAAAACAGAGAACTTCATTTAGAAACCAATTATGAATATATCTTCCTTCTTAGGGTGATTGCTTTTATCAAGGAAATGTTGAAGATATTCCACAATCTGCTGTGACACTAAACGTCTGCTCAGGACTCAGGTAATGGCATAATCTGAAGGTGGACATTGATTGAGGTCTTTTGTCAACTCTTGATTTTTAGAATAGAGTGAGACAAAAGAATATAGTTTTTGATTGTGTTTCTTTTCATATACTTTGTTTCCTCCTCTTGTGCCTATCCTTTCTCATATTTGTCTTCTTTGTTTTGCCATCCTAAGAAAAAGCCCCTTACTAGCATGAAGAATTTTTATGTTTTTCTGCCATATTAGAACCACAACTCACTTTAAATGCTACAACAGAGGGAAGATCTGTATAAAACTGGTTTTGAAACTTAATTCAAGTGGGAGCTATTCTTGATATAAGATTACAGAGAAATGCAAATTAAAACCACTCTAAGATACCATCTCACTCCAATAAGAATGGCAGCCATTATGAAGTCAAACAACAATAAGTGCTGGCGAGGATGTGGGGAAAAAGGTACACACATACATTGCTGGTGGGACTGCAAATTGGTGCAGCCAATTTGGAAAGCAGTATGGAGATTCCTTGGAAAGCTGGGAATGGAACCACCACTTGACCCAGCTATTCCCCTTCTCGGACTATACCCAAAAGACCTAAAAAGAGCATACTACAGGGACACAGCCACATCAATGTTTATAGCAGCACAATTCACAATAGCTAGAATATGGAACCAACCTAGATGCCCTTCAATAGATGAATGGATTAAAAAATGTGGCATTTATACACAATGGAATATTACTCAGCACTAAAAAGTAACAAGATCATGGCATTTGCAGGCAAATGGATGGCATTAGAGCAGATTATGCTAAGTGAAGCTAGCCAATCCCTAAAAAACAAATGCCAAATGTCTTCTCTGGTATAAGGGGGTGACTCAAAATGGGATAGGGAGGAAGAGCATGAGAAGAAGACTACCACTAAATAGGGAAGAGAGGTGGGAGGGAACAAGAGGGAGAAGGGGAGTTGCATGGAAGATGGAAGGAGAACCTCATTGTTATACAGAATACATATATGATGTTGTAATGAGAAAAAGAAAAAAAAGTGTATCACATTAGATTGGATAGAGAGAAAGGATGGGAGAGGAGGGGAGGAGTAGGAGGGATAGGAAGGTCAGCAGAATAGAATAGACAATATGATTGTATGTGCATTCCATGTATGTATCTGCTGTCATGTATGACTAAAAAATAAAAATAAGTTGTATGGTAAAAAAAAATGTTTCTTATGATATCAATGTATATTTTTCAATGGTAAATTTGAACTAATTAAACTTTCATTTCTTTTACTGTATTTGAATATTTAGGGGATTCTTGCTGTTAGAGAATGTCAGTTATGGAATTGAACCTTTGGAATCTTCAGCTGTATTTGAACATATGATTTACCAAATAAATAATGATCAAGTTGAATATCCCCCCTTAATAGAAGGTTACTCTAGGCCCCACTATATAAGTCAGCCTTACAGGATTCTTGTGAAAACAGACGTGAGTAACCCTTGTTATTATTATCTTCGTATATGTTATGTTTGTTAAAGTTGTTCACTTTGAAATTTTGAGATTTGATACATTTGGAAAACAGACTTAAAATGATAATTACAATATTAAAAACTTTTATTTTGGGGTCTTTTTCATAAAATGTTTTTGTTTATTCAGATAGAAAATACAACAGATAAAAACCCCAATGGCATGATTTTTATGGACAAACATAAGGTTTCTTTTTACTGCATATGTACACTAATAGTATAATGATTTCAAAAGGTATATGTTATTACTCTGGAACCATTATCTTTGTCAATTCAAAGTCTTTGTTTAAAAAAGTGTGTTATTTTGATAAAAAGTTTAAAAGTAGGATGGAGACAAGATAATTACTAACAATTGTCTCAAACCTCAATATCAAAAGAGTGCACTGTTAGAATTTGGGCAATTTGTTCTGATTGTTTTCATTTTTGCAATTATGAATGTAGATTTTTGAGTGTATAGACTTTTAAAATAATATAATATTCTAAATTTCTTTGAAATTTTCATCTTGCTAGATGATAATACTTTACTTTATTGAATTGTTACATTTATTATTTTAAAAATTAATATGGCTTAACTTATCTATCAATATACTAAAGAAAAAATTAAATGGAAATATACCAAAACACATTTTTAGAGCTAAATTATGTTGCTTCATGCACTATCATTTTGATGTAAATTGTTTTTCTTTTTCTGACATAATTATATATGTTGAAATTTAAATTTATTCATTTTATAACACTGTATTATTTATTTTTTAATACTTTTTAAACTTTTTTTTAATTTATTTTTTAGGTGTAGATGGACACAACACAATGCCTTTATTTTTATGTGGTGCTGAGGATCGAACCGGGGTCCTGGCCATGCTAGGCGAGTGCTCTACTGCTGAGCCACAATCCCAGCCCAACACTGTATTATTTTGAAGTCTTATTTTTCTGTTTAATCAATAATTAACTTTTGAAATGTACAAAGTTTTTGAACAATCAAACTCTTATAGATAATTACATTTAACAATATTATAACAATAACATATTTTAAAAATATTTTTGATGTACATCGTAACTTCTCTCTTTAGAATGATTTTATAACTTACATGTGGTTATCAGTGGAAAATATTTTCTTTCCACACATTGTCATCAACACTGCTTCACATTAAAGGAAAGTCAAACAAAATAACAATAAATGAAGCTTGAATTTAATATATGACATAGTCCATCTCTCTGTTTCCTTACTTTGCTTTTATTTATTTTGGCAGAGGTATTAATAAAAGGACAGGTCAAGAAAATTGACCTTTGAGAAACCCACAGACATTAGAATTAATAGGTAGAAATAAAGCATAATTTTTAGTGAAACTGAAAAATGACGTCCAACTTCACATTGGCCCTTTGGAAACACTCTTTGTGATGTGACACAAAATTGTACACAGTTGAAGGAAATATTCACCACTGAAACTGAGCCTTACACAGAAAGTAAATTGAAAAACTTTGAAGGATTCTATGGATACACATCTTCAGCAAGAGAAAAACACGAGAATTGATGTGTTAGGAAAGACAATTTAGAAACTGTTTGGAACCATCCTCCTCCAGTGAACCAGTAATAGAGAGGGACTGGAAGAGTCACAGATAACTTTCACCTCCATCTGCCTGAGTTTGAATTGCAAATCTGACATCACATGAATGTGGACAAGTCACATAATTATGTAAAAAGTGTTTATATTTTATCATTTATTAAAAATATAATAACAAAAATTAATTATATTAACTAGTAATATGCAATTATTACAATGTTTAAACAAGTTTAAATGTGGAAATTATTTTGCATAGGATGTGGAGAATAAAAGCAAACAATGAATGTTAATACTATAACTATTACTATTTTCTTACCACATTTTTTGATGTAGTGGAGCATATAATCAAGCAGTTATGAAAAGTTTGGGTAAGCAGTTATGAAAACTTATGAAAAGTTTCAAAGACAAAATGCAACAATGAATTAAAACAGAAACAAATAGTTCCAAATTTCAGAAACTATTAAGAAGTCCCTGCATAGATGTCATTACAGGAGTAGAGATAACTGGGTATTGGTACATATTTGTGAATTTCATATCTTTCATGGGGATCTCAATCATTGCTTTTCATTATCAATTTGATAGATTTAAATTATATATATATATATATATATAAATCTATATGTGCAAAACTGCTTTATAGGGACAAATAACATAAAATCTATTTAGACATTTTCTTACATATGTGAAAGGACACCAATAAACATGGAGTTGAAAACAGAACCAGTGGTCAAACGAAATATGATAAAGAGCTTTAAAACCTGAACACATCTGTTTATCCCTGCTCCTGCCTTAAACCCCAATAAAAAGGCATCAACATGCAGAGACAAGCAGTATAGGAGAAGAGTAACAGCAGTAGAACTTGAATAGAAGAGAGACAACAGCTGATTTAGCCTCTCCAAAATTGATCTTATCCTAGAAATGAAGACAAGCTAGCAAATTCTAAACTGGAGGACAGTTATTTATATTGCAGAAACATACAACAAATTTCTGGGATTGTCTAGTTAAATTCATTAGTTAGTGGATATGAAGGTATCTTCAGAGGGAATTTGGGCGAAAATTTAGAAAAGCCATCTTCTCCTAAGCAACTGCATTTTATAGACAGATGGAAAGCAAACTTTTGGGAGTGTTTGAGGTCATGATGCCAGACACAGATGTTCTGCCATCTCTCACAATTAAGATGAAAAAAAAAAAAAAAAAAACCACTGAACCTACTATGGTTAAATTAAATGTGTGGCGCATGGGGTAATGAGAACCAGGCTTTGATATTCTTCTAAGGAGTTATATTGGAAGATGATTCTAACTAACCAAAGAAAATA
The DNA here is from genome assembly GCF_045843805.1 of Urocitellus parryii. Lineage (NCBI taxonomy): Eukaryota > Metazoa > Chordata > Mammalia > Rodentia > Sciuridae > Urocitellus > Urocitellus parryii. The sequence goes on from NC_135544.1 coordinate 12,586,276, forward strand.
CCTAGCCATATTGATAGCAAAGCTGTTTTTTTTTAAATCAAAGACAAAATAAAAAATAAATTACTCTCTGTGAGGATTCCATCCCATAAAACACTACAAAATCACAGAAGTTAGAATAAGGTATTACTGTTAGATTCTTAATATGGAAGGATTGGATAAAATGAGGAAGAACACCATTATTCTCTTTGTTCACATTGTTAATATTTAATTCCATAATCACTAGTGCTCTCTCCACTTGATTTTATTCAGTCACAGAATGATAACAGTGTAATATGAAAGACAGAAACATGGCCAAAATATAGTTAAATTTTGAAGTAACAAAGAGTATAGAGGATGAGGACAAAAAATTACTATTAGTATCCTTTGAGAGGTGTGAGAAAGTATTGATCCACCAAATCAAAATCAGGCATTATTAAAAATAAAATTTAGCAGATTCACAAAAGTTATTGTAAACTTAATAAATGAAATAGAACCAAAGATCATTGGTTAATGGATTTTTTACAATGTTGCTAAGGATTTTCAAAGACTAATCAATTCTTAAGAAATGGTGAGAGAGTATTGGATGTCCATACAGAATGACATGAGTTCTGAACTTTATACAAAAATTGAATTCACTGTAGACTTAATGGCCAAAGCTAAATGAAATTTTTAGTAGGAAATTCAGTAGAAACCAAGTTAATGAACTGCAAATGTGTGAAAAGAGATATTGAACACTATCAAGCACCTGAGAAATTCACATCAAACCTCAAAGAGATATTAATACAGAACAGCAGGATTGGATAAAATGAGGAAGATAAAGTACCAAACCTAGAGAAGGATGTAGAACAATTGGGACTATATTAATTCTTAGTGAGAATGCATAATGATCAACTTACTTTGGAAAGTCACTTGTCTCTTTCATACAATTTTACATACCCACAATTTCTATATAAGTAATCCAAGCAACCATCATCAGTCTTGTGTCTAAATGAATTGTGATATACCTTTACAATGACAACAAATCTGTTGAACTACTAATAATGCCAAGGATTCGAAGGAATGCTGACTGTCACAAGCCAAGATTACATACCAAATGAGGCTACTTACATAAATTCTGGAATAGATTATTCTAATCTGTGGTGTGAGAAAGCTATTTACATGGAAGAACATGATGGAAAGATTCTTTTAATTATGGCAATGGTTATGTGAGTGGATAACATTAGTTATAAATCATAACTGTATCCATAAATGGATGTATTTTATTGATAAAGTTAATAAAGTCAAAGTACAAAGAACAAGAAAATACAGATCAGGTTTAGACAAGTGCTGATGGAAATTTATTTGGAAGATGGTGATGTGGGAGTTTTCTGCAAGGCACATGGGAATGCTTTGAGAGGAAGAAACCATGGATTGCCATCTCATTTCAGTGATTTTTTTTTTTGAAGATTCTAATTGGCAAGAATATAAAGTGGAATGCTGTTGACTTGTTTCTAAGATCTTCATTTGGATTCTTACCTTTTAAATGATCACCCATACTCTTAATTTCATATAACACATCTGTATCCATGTATCTAATGTGTTTTGTATCTAATGTGTTTCTGTGAATGTACAGAATACACATATATACATGTCTATAGCATATGCTAATTACATGTAAGAATTTTTTAAATGTTTTATTTCACTCTTGTCCTCTATTTCACAGAAAACTTCAGAGATAACATTGAAAACAACACTGAAAATACAAATCATAATAGATAAAGCAATGGTAGGTATTATTGATATATTTTATTAGATTTTTGCTTTGTATTGGAATTAAGGGGAATATGTTTAAGAAACTTTTGATTTTTTACAATAGGGATATATTTTATTCTATTCAAAATATGTGCTTCAGCACATATTTTAGGGCATAAAGAAACATTGTACATTGCCTTTACACTGAAATAAAGCGACCAAGTTTTATGTGTTGTCCTTCAAAACAGTATAGAATTATAGAAATAATGTAGCACTTTGTATGGAAGGGCTCTACTATACTATAGCCTACTGAGTTATAATTAACTGTGGATTCTTCTAGGTGCACTCCAATATTTAATGAAATTCTTTCCTAAATCTCTTTCCATATAAGCTATTTGATTAAATGCTAAATTGGAGAAACTTTTTAAAAATAAAACTTTCTTAAAATATTACTTTGTTTAATAATTGGTTCTTTCTCAGAACTTCTATTTTAATTGTTTCTAATTGTTGTTTAAAGAAATTAAAAGAAATTTCATGTTTCTACTCTTACTCATAATTTCCAAGGTTTTCATTCCTTCTAATAGGTGTGCATGACTGATATTTCTTTTATCGTCCTGAATTCTCTCCATTGTTTGTTCTTGTGAAATTGTTACTTTCATCCTTTTTAAACTTTTTATCTGGAAATAATTTCAAGCTTTCAGGAAATTTGTAGGGATATGAATATTATATAGACCACCATTATTCTCTTTGTTTACATTGTTAATATTTAATGCCATGATCACTAGTGCTCTCTCCACTTGATTTTAAAATGCAAGTTGTAAAGCATATCATGAAGCATAACTCTGAAGTACTTTATTGGGTGCTTACTTTGCGTTTGAAGAGCATTGTGTCATATAATCACAACAGTGTTAGTCCTTTCAATTAAAGTAGCATTGCTAAAATGCTTTGTGAAGTCCAATGTAATTTACTGTCATCAAATTAAGATAATACTATCTAAGAATGCTCTGAATTTGGTGTCAACATACCTTATATACAATCAGAGATATGATAAATTGTGGTTTAAAGGTGTATTAAGAATCATATTGCAAATAATAATAATAATAATGTTCATGTATAATGGCATAATTTGGAGTGAACAGACTTTATATACAGAGTTACAAAAAATGGTGTTGTGAATGGATAATTATGATTGTAATGCATTCCACTACTGTCATGTATGTAAGAAATAAAAAAAAGTTAAAAAAATAAACAAGTAAAAAAAAAGTACTTTTTATATCTTACTATAGGTCAGTTTATATAAGACAGTTATCTATAGCCTTTCATTGTTAACATAAGTTTGTACATAAATACATAAAAACCATACCATATATATTAATAATATTAATATATTATTAATAATTATGTTATCAATATTACATGTAATACCAATATATAATAGCCAGTGTTTGCATGAATGTTTCAAGTCTTACATAATCTTACTGTTAATTTATCTGCTCTATCAGTATTAAGAGAATCATATAAAAATATCTCATGACACATGTCAATTTCTATTTTTAATTCAGTTAAATATTCTTTAATGTGTTTTGTGGTAATATTAGTTACAATCAAGTTTAGAATGTTTCCATCTCCCCGAGCTGAATATTTTATCAATAGGTTGTGATAATAATATACATTTTTCTCCTTTATCTTTACCTTTATATTTATTAACATAATAATATATTTCTCACATAACATGTGCTTTGTGCCTAGTATTATCCTGGTACTAGAAGATATATTTTTATCCTTTGACTCTTCATATTCCCAAAGTTCTCTTATATTTTAGAGTTCTTTATTTAAACTCCCATATATTCCATTTTTATTTTCTTTGCAATGGAGTGTGTTCTCTGTTACTTTTTGATTATTTATATATTTGAATTCATTTGCACAATCATACTCCATTTTGATTTTCATATGAGGCACGTTCACTCAAACCTCACATTCTTTCTTACGTACATGTATAATATAGTTCATTGCGGAAGGTTACTGGCTAAGACAGGAACACAGTGTGAAAAACATTTCTAGAGTTCTCTAAAGAAGGATGCCATTTCTTTTGTCTGTATTGTAAATGTACTTTTTTTTAGTTATTTTTCATCACTGTGACCAAAATCCTCAGGAAAAATAATATAGAATTGGAAAAGTGTATTGGGGGCTGACAGTTTCAGAGGTCTCAGTCCATAGATAGACAACTCCACAGATTTTGGCCCAAGATAAGGCAGAACTTTGTGGTGGAAGGGCATGGCTGAGGAGTGCTGCTCCATTCACAGTAGCCAGGAAGCATAGAGAGAAAGGGGAAGGGACCACGGGGAAGATGCACCCTTCCAGGGCACAGCCCTGGTGACCCATGGCCAACACTAGCACCCAGATAGTCGACTCATAAAGTATGAATTTGTAAGATTACAGCTCTCACAATTTAATCGTGTACCTCTGAATATTCCTGTAGAAACACAGGAGCTTTGCAGGGGGATGCACCTCAAATCCAAACCATAGCAGTACTCTGTGCACTACATTTTATTTTTGTTAGGAGACTTCAATCTTGTTGGGAATCAGTGAGAACTCTAAGATGCCTATTTTTATGTTTCCATCAAACATTTAGAAATGTGTGTATGTACACAATTAGAAATAACATTTTCAGAGATAACATTATGATTTTTGTCACCTTAAAAGAAGATATGTTCTTGAAATTGTTCACTATTATGGTATTCATGGCTTTGTGTTTAGAAAGTACATTGTTTATCCAGGATATATATTCAATTTGTTTAATCGGAATGAAGACAAATGATGGCAGCATATGATGGCAAATTAGATTTAGTTGTTTACTAAGTTTCAGATTTGATTCCTTTTTTAAAAATCTTTATTGGCTATGCACTCTTGGAACCTTAATGCACCAATCCTTAATATGTGTATCTGCAATGAGAAGATTATCACAGCTATCTTAATTTAATATTCTGAATTGTTCTTTAAAGTCTCTAGGCTTATGTCTAATGCACAGTAAGCTTTTGATAAAACTTAATTCTACTTTTGCTCTTTCATTGGAGCACTTCATTATTTTAACTTTATATTAATAATTAAGAAACAAAACTGTTTTTCAGTTTGAATATATGGACTCTGACATAGATGTGGCAGCTGAGAAAGTGATCCATATCATTGGTCTTATCAATACGGTAAGTACTTGTCCTTCACATTTAACTAAGAAAAAATTCATATTAATGCATTAGCATTGCTTTTTTTTAAGTGTACTCATGCCAACTTAGTTTCACTCAGGAGTGGATTTGTCTCACAAAATAGTAAATTGAATATATTTGCACTGTGTATCAAAATGGATCCATTCTGTCACGGGACATTTAGTGTATTTCTCTATGGTTAACCCAAATTGCACACCTGTATCTTCTCTTTACAGATGTTTTCCCGGCTTAAAATGACTGTTATGCTATCTTCTTTAGAGATCTGGTCAGATCAAAATAAGATTTCAACTAATGGGAGTGCTGATGAAGTATTACAAAGATTTTTGTCATGGAAACAAACATATTTGTCTTCAAGGTCCAATAATATGGCATACTTATTAATGTAAGTACTTCATTCATATTGATAGAGGGGTTTTCAATATTTTGATGAGTTGACTATCAAAAAAGTTTTATGCATAATGTTAAAACATTTTAAAATTTGGGATAGTACTGTGTTGGCAAAATTAGAACATGAAAATCTGATAACCATGTAAGACACAAATCTTATTAAGTTGTTGTTCCCATACTGGATCAGTAATTTATGGGAATTGAAGCTGGAACTTGGAAAGCATTAGGATAAACATGAGGCCTCAACGACTGTAAAGATCCTCTAACAGGTAGTCCAAACTATCATTTTAACATAAAGTGTAAATTAGTTCATAGAGTATAATAGTTGCTTATAATGCTGATGATAGTAGCAAATATTTAAATAGTAAATAACTGAAATTGCCCTCTCCACCTTCCCTATGGTACAAGTAATTCTGTACTGACCTAAGCTGTACCTATTTATCTGTTGGACTAAAATGTGAGGACACTTTGTACAAGCTATGTTCATTTTTCTGGGTACATCTCTTAGTTCTCTCTCCTCCTCACCTCCTCTAGTCCAATACTTTATCCATACTTTTAGGGTTTGTTTACTATGTGAAAATCACAATACTTTATTTCAGATTTTAGAACACACCCAGTGTTGACAACAGTGAACTTTGTTGTCATGGAAGGATTAGGTACTGCTAAGTTTTGTGCTGTGTACCAGATGATGTTAAACAGCTTTTCGAACTTAACTTCATATGAATGTGGGACGAAACCCCCAGTAAATTATTGACAGTGTAAAACATAACATGTATATTATGATATTTATGTTTTAAAGAAAGCATAGCTTTAGTGAGGAGTGCAGTTTGTCAAATGTCATTAGAAATATTCTGAAATGCATGGATTCATGAGCAAAACCTTTTTCACTTAGTTATAAGGACCATCCTAATTTTGTGGGAGCAACGTACCATGGAATGGCTTGTGATCCAAAGTTTTCTGCTGGAATCCTTCTGGTATGCATTTTGTTCTCATCTTTTCAGTAATAATATCAGGCTTAGAAAGCTCATGCCCACTTCAATAAAAAAGTATATGTGATTTACATTTACTCACATATCTTTACGAGATTATATTTTCAGCCTTTGAATCTCAAATATTGTAATCATTGAAGTGTTTGCTACTGTGGTGAAAACTCATACAATTTGCAGTTTTAACCATTTTGAGTGTACAGTTCAGGAGTGCTAAACATATTTACATTGTTGTCAAATCTCCAGAATTTCATCTTGCAAAACTGAAGGTCTGTATTAAATAACAACTCCTCTTTTGTACCTGATAACAATCAATGAACTCAAGCACTAATTATAATGTTCTAATAAAAAAAGAAGGGGGACAATCTCATGAAAATAGAAGTGATATTAGTAAAGAAGAAGTAGTGGATCAAGGGGGAAGGAGAAAGGGAAGAAAAGAGGAAGAACTGATAAAAATCAGCCAAATTATGCTGCATACATGTATGTATATACCACAATGAATCCCACTTTTATTTGTAATAACAGTGTATCAATGAATAAAAGTATTTTATTATTTTTGATTCTTTCATAACTGGAATTATTAATTTCTTTTTGAATTATCATTAGTATATAGAAACATCATATTTTTATGTCCTGAATTTTTGTTCAATTTGCTTACTAAACAGTTTCTTTCTTGTGGACTCTTTAGACTTTCTAACTTGTAAAATCATGTAGACCACAAACCATCCCAGTTCATCACATTGCATTCTCCTTTCTAGATGCCGTCAAATTCTGTTTGCTGGTCTTTTTTGGTGGTATTTTTATCAATATTTCAAGCAAATATTGTTTATTTGAAATTTCTCCTATTGCATTTTTATTCGTTGGTTAGTTTATGTCTGTTTTAAACTTTTACTTTCTCTTTCCTTTTTTCTGAGTTTCTTGAGGTATAAAGTTGGATTGTTTATTTTAGATCTCCTTATTTTGTAGTGTATGCACTTCTGGCTATAAGCTGTTTTTAAAGACTGTAAAAGTATCTTGAATTTTTCTTTTCATCTTCCTTTGTCTTAAGGTATATTCTAATTTCCTTTGTGCATTCTTCTTTGACTTATTTGTTAAAAGCCGGTTTTAAAATTCCTACATGTTTATCAGTAATCAAGGTTTCCTTCTCTCCTTGATTTCTAGTTAGGTTCAGTTGAAATTAGAAAAGATACTCTGCATGACTATATATTTTTAAAAAATTTTTTTAGCGGTCTATTCAGGAGAATGTTCTAAATATACTTGAGAATATTATGTATCTTAATTGGCTGGGTAGAGTATTCTGTATACTGTTATACCAACTGGTATATCTTATTGTTCAATTTATATATTTAAGTATCAGCTGCCTTGGTTATTCTGTCCCTTATCAAAAGTCAAGTACTGAAGTTTCCCATTCTTATTGTGTTGCTGTGAAGTTCTCCTTTCAATATTTTTCAGATATTCCTAATACTTTTAGGTATTCTGATATTTGGTGAATTTGCACTTTAATGTGAACGTAATACCCTTCTTTTTCTCTTGTAACAGTTTTGAACCATTTCTGTTATAACTACCCTTCTCTTACTTTGGTTATTATTTGCTGAAACAATTACTTTTTTTCCTTTCTTTTCCAGCCAATTTGTATTCTTAGATTTTCAAGTGATTCTTTCCAAGGCAGTGTATAGTTAGATCCTTCTTTTTTAAACCACTTCAATCATGTCTGTCTTAATTTGGGATTATAGTCCACTTACATTTATAATAATTACTGATAAGGAACAACTTATTGTTGATATTTTGTTTTCTCTGTTGATTATTTTATGTATATGTATATGTTACTGAATATCTTCTAGATGTTGTCCCTCCTTTCTCTCTCATTAACTTCTTTGTGTTTTATTGATATTTTATGATATGCTTTGATTCTCTGATCTTTTCCTTGTGTATATATTTTATAGAATTTATTTTGATTACCATTGAAATTTCAGAAACTATCTTAACAATTTTAATCTAAGCTAATAAAACTTAATGTCAAATTACAATACACAAATTCTACTCTTTATAGATTTATAGTCCACTTAATGTTATTTATGTCTCAAAATAGATACGTTTGTATTGAATACTCACTACATACAACTCCATTTTTTTTTCTTAATTTTTGTTCTTTGAATTGTATGTAACCTATAAAAATAAGTTCAGGCATTGCAATCCCAGTGACTTGGGAGGCTGAGGTAAGATAACTGCAAGTTCAAGTCCAGCCTAAGCAACTTAGTGAGAGCCTGTCTGAAAATAAAAATAAAAGAATCTTGGGTATATATCTCAGTGGTAAAGCATCTTTGGTTCAATCCCTGGTACCAAAAAAAAAGTGAATTCACACACCAAAATTATGATAATTTTTCTTTGTGTTTATCTTTCTGAGACAACTCAATAATTTTCACAAGTCTTGATTTTTTCTTGATTTTTGCACTTTCTTTTTAACCTGAAGAAATCGTTTAGAATTCTTGTAGATTAGGTTTATTGACAATGTACTTTTGTGACAATGTACTTTTGTATTTCTGAAAAAAATATTTTTCATTATTTACATATGACACTTTTGTTTTCACAAATATATTTTTGGTTGAGTTTCTTTCATTTATTACTTTTACTGTATCTCTCAACTCCTACTGGCCTACAAGTCTTCTCCAGCAAAATTCACCAATAACATTATGAGAGCCCCTTTCTATTGCAGTCACTATTGCATTGATGCATTCAAGATTTGTCCATGGCTTTGGACTTATGACCGTTTGATTATACTATACCTCCTTGAGGTTCTCATGAAATAAGTCCTACTTGGATTTATTAACTTTCTTGATTCCAGTTTTATTAGTTACCAGATTTTCTGTCCATTATTCCCTCATACTTGCTCTTTGTCTCTTTTTTATTAACTTTCTTGATTCCAGCTTTCTTAGTTAACAAATTTTTTGTCCATTATTCCCTCATACATGCTCTTTGTCTCTTTCTCTCTTCTCCTTGTAAGACATATATTACTCTGCTTGATAGTCATAGGACTAGGAACTTTTAAATTTATTTCACTGTTTTCTTTTTTCATTTTGTGCTTCTGACATGATGATTTCATTTTCACTCATTCTTATGTCTAATCAATTGTGCTTTTGAACTGCTCTGGTAAATATTTCAGTTCATTTGTTGCAATGTTTGACTCTACAATTTTCTGTTGATTTTTCATTTTTTTTAGTTTCTATAGCCTTGTTTATATATATATATATATATATATTTTTTTTTTTTGAGAGAGAGAGAGAGAAAATTAGCAGATTATGCTAAGTGAAGCTAGTCAATCTTTAAAAAACAAATACCAAATGACTCCTTTGATATAAGGGGAGTAAACAAGGACAGGGTAGGGACGAAGAGCTTGAGAAGAAGATTTACATTAAACAGGGATGAGAGGTGGGAGGGAAAGGGAGTGAGAAGGGAAATCGCATGGTAATGGAAGGCGATCCTCAGGGTTATACAAAAATGACATATAAGAGGAAAGGAGGGGTAAGACAAGATAATACAAATGGAAGAAATGATTTACAGTAGAAGGGGTAGAGAGAGAAAAGGGGAAGGGAGGGGAGGGGAGGGGAGGGGAGGGGAGGGGGGATAGTAGAGAATAGGACAGACAGCAGAATACATCAGACAAGAGAAAGGCAATATGTCAATCAATGGAAGGGTAACTGATGTGATACAGCAATCTGTATACGGGGTAAAATTGGGAGTTCATAACCCACTTGAATCAAACTGTGAAATATGATGTATCAAGAACTATGTAATGTTTTGAATGACCAACAATTAAAAAAATAAATAAATAAATAAATAAATAAATAAATAAAAGACAATTAGCTTAATTACTCATTTTAATAGGCTAAGTAAGAAAGCAAATCAAACAAATCAAAATCCAACAGTTAATTTCATGCTTATGTTTAGAAAATAATGCTTTACTGCTAAGATCAGGAACGAGGCAATAAAGAAGCCCACCACTCCTACTCAACATCATATTGGAATCCTTCTGGATTATTATTCATGGTTTAAGAAAATGAGTCATTAAACCATGAAAGACATAGATTGATTTTAACAGTGCTTAAAAAAAGAGCCAAAAATTAATGGTCTATATATATTTATAATATTTATAAAACCTGTATAACATAGTATAATAGAAAAAAACCATTGAGACAGTAAAAAGATCACTCATTGCTAGGGCTTTAAAGGAATACCATTTGAAAAATATTATGTTCTTCTGCTTTAAAAAAATAATTTAAATATTTTCTCAAACTATTTATAAAATCATATTTGATTATCCATTTAACTCTTCGTAATCTGTGAAGTTTTTCCAATGTTGTTTTCATAAATACAGTACTTAAATCACTCTTAACAAAATGTTTTTTGATGTTTTAAATCTTATATTATTATGATGTTCATCTTATTTTAATATATTTTGCTGCCATTTGGGCTAAAATATTTTTACACCAAAAGAATATCAAAATTTACCAAAGTCTTTCATGTTCTATATTACTAAGAAAATAGCTTTAGTAGAGTAGTTTCTCAAATTTGATTTTACATTCATGGCAATGGCACAAAAAGTTGACAAATCTAAGAGATAGAGAAAAACTTAAGCAATTATTTCTGCTCTTGTTGTCTATTTAGCACCCCAGGACAATATCCTTAGAGGCATTTTCAGTTGTTCTGGCACAGCTAATTGGAATTAACCTGGGATTAGCTTATGATGATGTCTACAATTGTTACTGTCCAGAAAGTACATGCATAATGAATCCCGGAGCAATGTAAGATGTTTTTGATATCAAATTTATATCAACTTTTGGGAAGTAATTGTAGTATTCCTCAATATGTAATTTCTCACAATACAATGAATAAGAATGTTTTTATTAAATATATACATGCTTATTTAAAATATATGAAAGAGAGTGAGTACAGGACTTTATAGAAAATGTGATAAATAGTTCCTTATTCAATGACTGTGTAGAGATGAAGTAGATATTAATGAGGTCATTCTGGGTTTTGTAATTATTGATATACTTTTCAAAGTGAGCAAATATAATAATACTTTAACAGTCACAAGCTTGACTGTAAACAGAACTAGAATAATGATGCTTGGTGAGGTGTTGGAACAGGTTAAACAGAAATAAAGAAAGCAGAAATGGTTGGGGATATAATGAAGGGTGTTTTAGGCAGAGGGAAAAGAAAGTGATATAGGAAGCCAAAGAATCATGAGTCAAGGAATGAAGCCCAGGAAATTAGATAGGAAATGTAGGAAAGCAGTTGACAATGGAATCATGAAGAAAGAGAGAGATGGACTTTTATAATAAATGTAACAAAACACAATTTAATCAATTTATTCTGTATAGATAATAAAAATTATCCTGTAAAATATATCAGAGGGAGCGAAAATAAGGTAGCATGTGGGAGATGATGATTCTTATAAAAATCCACAGAAATGTACCAAGATTGAGTGGAAGGGAGATTTTAAGAATTATTCGTAAGTGTTGAATACTATAATTATTAATAAATATTGAGCAAAGGGCAATGCTTTAAGAAAGAAGAAAGTGGGGAGAAATTTTTAGGGCTGTTTCTGTTTGTTAATTCTGAGTTATTCTGAATCATCCATTGAAATTGTCTAACACAGGGTTTTATAGGTCTGGATATTGGAGGATAGGAGTTCTAAAGTACAAATCATCAGTAGATGGAAGAGAATTAAAATCATGAACTCATAATTTTGAAAAAAGTTGTAGAGTGAAATTAGGTACCATAAGATAAAGTTTTCAGTCATTCTCATGTATACAGGTACCTGAGGGAAAAGCAATAACATGAGATGGTTGAAAACATTTTAGGACAAGAACCCAAATAAGATGGAGTGTTACACAGGGAGGAATGTGTTCTTGAACCCCAAATGCTAAAAGTATCCACTAGGCATGTTAGTCACCCAAAGGCCTTCTTTAAAATAGAAAATTAGGACAAATACAAAAGCAAGTACTACAAGATTCCCTCACTGGAATGCAACAAAACTATTATGTAGGACTAACCCATTGGTAAAATAATATCTGCATGAAGTAAGTAGCTGTGTGGGAGAAAGTAGAAGGAACATAGCGGGCCCTCTAAAATCTTACAGATCTGGAAACTAAGAATTGTTGGCTAATCCACATCCCAAAACATTATTGCCCCTGCTGGCATCGAAATATCACTATGTTCATGGCCACACAGGGACAAAATGAGTTGTGAACATTTCTTAATATGCAGGCACGTTCTAAGTATCGAATAACAATACAAGTATGTATTGCCCATTCATGGTTTTTAAATGCTCTTCTCTACCAAAAGTAGAATATCAGAGAAATAGTTGATTTCAAGGCTAAGGCAGAGAAAATAAAAATAAACCTGTGATATGCTGCATCTGAAAATAAGGACAGACCCGAATATTTGTGGAAATACATTCTGTAATAAAAGCAACAGATCAAAATGACTTTTATCACTAGTAGAGCTAATTGAAACCATGTGCCACTGTTTATTTGACAATGAAACAAACACTGCAACTCTCACAAAGTAATGTGGCCAAGATGAATAATTTAAGTCTAATCACAAGGATATATTTCATAAACCTAAATTGATAGACATTGGTTAAAATAATTAACCTTTAATTATAAACCTTTTCAAGGTCACAAATGCTAACAAAGCATATGCAACTAAGAAGATGTGAGTGCTAAATGCAGTGCTTCCTTGTGAACTGGGTCGTAATGTTATTGATATGTGAAATTATTTGAGTGGATGCACAGGATTAGGTATTAATAATGATTTTTATTTCCTGATTTTGAAGGTCCTGGTGTTGTTACAAAGAACTCAATTGTATGAAAGAATTAAAGTACTTAGAATTATCAGGACTCAGTGCTGGTATCTATTAATGTTTCAGCAAGCAAAATCTGTTTTGGACCCTATTTGCATCATTGCTCAGTGTTTGAGCTTGCCATAAAAATTAAACATAAAGGTCACTAAACAGTACACGTAAATACATAGAAATACTGTTGCTGGGCTTGGTGACCTGGGCCTATAGTCTCAGCACTTTTGAAACTGAGACAGGAGAATCCCTTGAGGCCAGGAGTTGGAGACCAATCTGGGTAGCATAGTGAGACCCTGTTTTTCTCCAAAAAATGAATAGAGGGATTGTACATTACATATTCCTCAGTGTTGAAAAACTATGTTTAATTCTGTTACTATAAAACAACTAGCCATGATTTTTCTATAACTTGACAAATCATCCTTTACTCCTCTTAAAATTTCAGCCTAAGTTCCTGGGTTTGTTCCATATTCTTAATGGCCATTTGAAATTTTTGTAATAGAAATGATGCTGAAAACATAGAATATACTCTTAATAGAATTTACGTGCAAATCATTTTGAGTGTTTTGTCATTTTAACTTCCTCTATTCTCTGTATGTCTATTATAAAGAATTACAAAGGAAGTAAAATCATTGCTTTTGTTTATGACCTGTGTTAAGAAATAAAGATGATCTCCTCTCCTTTGGCTCTTTACCAGAACTCATAACACTTTTTGAAGAATGTTACCTTGATATTGACTTTATTCTATTTATCTGAGGAATATAATTTAATTTTAGACAGTCCCAAGGTGTAAAGGTTTTTAGCCGTTGCAGCACAGACGTATTTAAGCAGATAATTTCACAACCTCAATTTGGATGTCTAAGGAAAAAAAAACTTCTTTCACAATTGACTGCCAAACAAAGCCCACCTGCTTGTGGAAATGGAGTTGTGGAAATCGGAGAGGACTGTGATTGTGGCAAGCCGGAGGTCAGTGATAAACTTTCATAACATAGCCTAATATTTGTTCTTGTGTTCCTTATTTAGCCTTGTAGAAAGAGAAAGAAGACTTGTTTCTTTAAGTTATGGTACCATTTTATTACATAGTTTTGATGGGGAGATATGTGACATGCAATGACTGACATATTCTGAATTGGATGCATTTGATGAACTTAAAAAAAACTTATTTACAGATCAGCATGGCATGGATAAAACAGATTTTTTTTTTCTATTTTACAACCAATAGCTGTATCAGTTTTCTGAACTGGCATCAGTAATCTAATGTAATCATCTCTTAAATCATATCCACATTCCTCCAAATTGACTACATTTATTTTGTTATTCATCTCCTGATCTCCCAATTCCAGTCATTGACTCTGGTTTTCCAGAATTCAGTTATTTCCATTGGATTATTTGACTTTTTTGACACCTAATAATCCATTATGTGAATAATATAGGATTATAGACTTCCTGTTTTCAAGTATTTAGTGAGTTTTGTAGATTTTTTTCTGATACTAATTAGGTTTTTAAATTTGTTTTTCTATACGTCTTGAACTTAATTCTTGTTGTACTTAAGCGTCTCAAGTCTACATATCTAGATATGGAAATTTTGGGTTATCAGGTAGGTGAATAATGACTGGGAAAAGGCAAATTTATTTCAAATGTGGCATGCTAATTTATACTTTCAATGGCTGTTTACACTAGGATCCATACAATTTTTTAATAGTGAATCAACACTTGCAATTGCCAGACAATTTTATGTTTAAAAAATATTTCAAGGGCTTGGGTGTGGCTCAGTGGTACAGAGCTTGCCTAGCATGTGTAAGGCACTGAGTTTGATTCTCAGCACTGCATAACTAAAAAATATTTTTAAAAAATATTTCAATGTGGTTTAAATAGAACTTTTCTTAGTAATAGTAAAATTGATTATAAACTTACTAGCCATGTAAGTTTTCTTTGCTGTGAAGTGTCTACTTTTTGTACTTTGGTTTAGATGCACTTGATTTCTACACTGCAAACCACTAATCTTTTCTTAATGAGAACTAGTGGATTTTTATTTAAATAATTTAAATGTTCAAGTATTTTTCTTGACTTAAAATTCCATGTGATTCCTTTAAAAAAATCTTACTTTACTGGAAGAAAAATGTTACACAAATTAAATGTAGCAGAGTTTACATAGGCAAAAAATCAACTCACAAATCAGGGATCCCCCTGAGCTAAGAGAGGCTCAGAAATGTTTACTTAATAATAGGGCCAGGCAGTTTTTACTGACAGAAAACGGATGTAGTGTACAGAAACAGCTTGATTGGTGATAGCTCAGCATTTGTTTTATTTGGACATGGTGTGATTATGCATTTTTCTTATATTTACATGGTCTGATCAGTTGCCAGCCTGTGATTGGCTGAAGCTCCACTGATGTGATTGGCTGACACTCAGCTATTATAAACTCTCAGCTTGCAGTTTCTAAGTAGGGACTCAGCAGTTTAGGCCAAATTTAATTTAAATTAATAATTCCCCCTTTAAAGTCAGCCTTTCAATTGGAAAAAATTGATCAAAAGCTGTTGTCATCATAATGGGTTTGTTTGATTTCCATATGGATTTAACAATTTTGAATATGAAATCAGCTGAATATTTCTTTTGGGACAATTTTTTTTCTGTATCCTACAATACAGAGATCATTTGATTGGTAGTGTACAGTTGCCTAAGAGCATATTATATCCTTCAGGGGGATGCAAAATAGCAAGAAGATGTTATGTTGACTATCATGAAGATAGCACTAAGAGACTAGATGTTTACTCTTTACCAGGAGCATTCAAAACCTGACCTTTCAAAACAAAATGTTTAAAAAATAAGACAGAAGAAGAACCTTGTTTATGGATTTCTTGCTACTAAGCTTCTATTATACCCAGTATATTTATTCAAATGAAATAGGAGGTATTAGATAATATATACTCCTTCCTGTGGAGCTGACAGTTCAATGCAATCATATCATCTCAAACTAGTTTAACAAGAGAAATTAAAGAACTTTGGTCTGCAAATGTACTCTTTGCAATGGAAACAGTTCTACTATTAATTTTGACATGAATTTCTAATCATAGCCTCGTTTAGATTGATTTCAATTAAGGCAAGGAGTATTCTACAAAATGATGCTCACTTCTTAGAGATATGCCTCTACTGGCAAATTCCTATTTATTTTTTAGTCTAGACCAATGTTCATTTCTAGTTGCTTACCAAATAGCAATGATTCTGTTAGAAACTGTAATCAATTTTGACCCCTTATTTACATTTGTTGCTACATGAAGTTGCTCAGGCATAGAGTTGATCATTAAATTCTCTAAAGATGAAACTATATCCTCTAAGAACAAAAGGTTGTTCCCTGTGGGATGCCCTTGTCTTAGGGATTAATAGTAGAAAAGCACAGGTAATATTTGCTTATGGATCCATTATTGAATCATTGCATAATTAGAAACTACTTAAGTGAAGGGATCAGAGTCATAAATTTTCCTGAAAACTATTGTTCCTTTTAGGTTTCTTACTCAATTTATGACATAATTTAACTGCAAATCCCTCAAATATGTCTTGTCTATTATCATATTATGCAACCTGATAATTTGTATAGTTAATCTAAAAATCTGGCCCTGTAGGAAGGGACCTGATGATGGACTTGGAACATCATTGAAATTTGTTACACACATTCTAATTTTCAGCTGTTTCTTGTAGAGAGAATCCATTAACAAATCTTACTTATTGCATTATTTTGACATATATAAACTGGAAGGAAATATGGGAAAAAGAGGACAAGGGAAGAGAGAAGTCTGGACCTGTCATCTCTGGAAAGCTTTCCATGTCTAGGATTCTATGTGCTTCTGAAGAGAAACATCCATGGTCAGTTTTACTTTGAGGTCTACAATGAGTGTACAATAGGGGACCTCTTGAATTGAGTGAGATAGCTACGAGACTGGTGGCTGTGAAATGTTGATGCAGAGAAGAATCGAGTGTCATCCTTTCCAATGGAGTTCATGGGTAGTTCTTATGTCATTTTGAAACACCTAATCTCCCAAGTTCTAGATCATGAAGTGTGTGGTTTTCAACAGTTGTTTGGTGACAAAGGGCATCTTTTACCTGGTGAAAATAGGCTTAAGGAATGACAGGGTTGAAATCATATCCTTGCAATCAGCAGTCCTGTTAGAGTCCTGTTAAGAGTAGGAGGAGACACATGGGGTCCTGTTATTAGGCACATAAACCTTCCCTTAACTTTTTTTTTGGGGGGGGGGTACCAGGGAATGAACTCAAGGAATGAACTCGACCACTGAGCCACCAGTCTTATTTTGTATTTTAAGGTCTCACTGAGTTGCTTAGAACCTCACTTTTTCCAAGGCTAGCTTTGAACTCACGATCCTCCTACCTACTAGAATTATAGGCTTGTGACACCATGCCCGACCATAACTATTTTCATAGGGGTCAGTCTGTGTTTTCTATGGGAGATAGATCTGATTGCCTTCCAGGCTAACAATAATATCATTGGCTAGGACAACTCAGTCAATTCAGTTAGCTTTGCATTGGTAGTGTTGTGTTTATAAGTACTTAGTTGACTCCTTTACAACATGTCCAATGAAACAAATATCTTTAGCAATGGAGACTTCTCCAGGAATTTCCCAGAAATGAAACATATTTTCTAATAAAGTTTTTGTTACTCTTATATCATCAGCCTTCCTGTGAGGGAAAGTTTCTGTCAAAGCAGAAGACAAACACTGAAGTTGGTAATTGAGTGTAATCCATCTGTACATATTCAAATGACCCCACAAGTATAGGAAATGCATCACCTGTACTGTCTTACTGTACTTAGTTTTATATATCAAACATCAGTCACTCTACCAGTATTATTTTTATAATTTGAATGATTTTATTTACTCTATGATAAATCATAGACAGTAGTTTCAGAGTATTTTTTCCATGTTGATACCTAGCCTCATTTGCTGGAAAGACTATTCCTTTTCATATTGGTTTAGTTTGGCATATTTATTGAGAAGTAATTGATCATATTTGGTTCATATTTTTATAATTGCACTTCCTGAGAGTAGAAGGCAACAATGGGGCTTACCAGGGTTGGTCAGAAAGAAGAAAGAGTTGGGAGGAAAGGATGGGCACAGGGCTTATTGGGTTTTTCATGGAGAAGACAAGGCAAGGAAGGAAGGGTACCTGATTTAGGACTAGCTAGCTTGAATAGTAATGCTGGTGTTCTCTGACCTACAGAGTTGGTACCTAGTTGTCAATGTCTGTCTCCAGTGTTGTTATGAATTGGAAATATTGGCTTGCTGCATAAGAGTTAGATAAAAGTAGTGATTGGAATTATGGGTTATGGACTGGTTTATTTGCATGTGAAAGGCTTTCTTACAGGTAAATTGTTCACTATCTGAAGGAATTTCAATTAGCTATTCCTAGGAGGGACCATTTCTCAACACCAGCAAGGCCCCTAAGATGTAAAAGCATAATTAAATACAGATAATAGAAAATATGATTAATATACATGCATGGCTATAATACTATAATACTTTTACTTTATAAATGTTCAACTTTTTAAAATTCTTTGACTCTTTAATAACAGCTTTAAAAACAAGGGAATTTTAAGCTCTCCAAAATACTTTCTTTCTGTCCTTTTTCTTTAATCTTTTATTTTATTTAAGTTCTTCCATTGTAACTGTAACTATATTTTGATCAAAAACTAAGAAACACCCACATTGACTAGCCTCAGCCTGTACAGGGTCAGGATTATCAATAACACTGTCTTTCTTTAGGGGCAATAAGTTGTTTGAAGCAAGTTATTCATAATAATACCATCTTCTGAAAATTTCCTGAAATCTCTGAGACTGTTTTATAGATAAATTTTCTTTTATTAGAAGGAGAACACTATGATAAAAATCATAGCATAGTAAATATACAAACCAGAAACATGGCTATTTATTATTTTTGTGAAGTGTTATGTACT
The DNA here is from genome assembly GCF_045843805.1 of Urocitellus parryii. Classification (NCBI taxonomy): domain Eukaryota; kingdom Metazoa; phylum Chordata; class Mammalia; order Rodentia; family Sciuridae; genus Urocitellus; species Urocitellus parryii. The sequence goes on from NC_135544.1 coordinate 12,605,401, forward strand.
GTACATAACTGTGTGTGATAACTTTATGTAATTGGCAGCTCAGTAGTCTTGCTTATACAGAATTGTCACTTATGCCAGAATTGTTACAAAGTAATGTGTTACACGATTAAGTTATAATGGTTATGTTACTAGGCAAAATGAATCTTATCTCCATTCATTTATAGGACTATTTCTTTTTTTAAATTTTATTTTTACTTGTAGGCGAACACAAGAATCTTTATTTTTAGGTGGTGCTGAGGATAGAACCCAGTACTTCACATGTGCTAGGCACGTGCTGTATTGCTGGGCCATAACCCCAGTCCAGGACCACATGTTTTATATGGTCTGGCCTTGACAGAGTGTAGGATTATATTATTACAAAACTGTTTCTAGATTACTGAGAATTTATTATGTAGCATATGGTCATGATGAATGTAAACAAAATTGTATAATAATCAAGAATCTCTGTGCTTTGTGTTTAATTATAGGCATGCAAATATACAAAGTGCTGTAATGCCGAAAGTTGTACTTTTGCTAAACCTAATTTGGAATGTGGCAGTGGACCATGCTGTAATCCAAGCTCTTGTACCGTAAGGTTTCAAATGTTTCATTATCTTCCATCATGATTTTTTTTGTGTTCTTATGTATCCCTTCCCTTTTTTAGCTTCTTTGAATCACATCTTTCAAGTAATTTATATTCTATCCTGTGAGCTCTTTTTGGATCAAGTTATTACTCACATATAAATAATGATTTTGCATCCTTAGAATGTGTTTGTACAGGACACATTTTATTCCACTGAGGAGTAGATAGTAGATATTTTATGTTGTTTTTGTCATTTTGTTTGTTTCAAGTTCATTAGTGACTCCTGTTGGTAACCAAGAGAAACCCAATCACACATGATTAATTACAGACTGACAGGATGCCCTTAAGGCTCAACTTTCTTAACTGCAGTTTTTACTGAGCCCATATGGAAGTCCCATTCAGTTCACATACAATACTAATTCTATATTATTTGGATGTTGTGACTTTCTTTGGGTCATGCCTGAATATAACTCTTCATGACTAAATGATTGATGTCACATTTTGAATAAACCATCTTAACCACACACAGTTGACATGCAGTGTTTCAAGAAACAGGCAACAATAATAACAACTCTTATTTTGAAAAAAAAATTGCAGAAAAAGAATCAGTGCAGAAAAGTCAGCAGTATGTACTATATAAAATACTGAAATAGCTTTGGTAAAGTTTTCTTTTTCCACTCTGTGGACTAGTGAGTAAAGCCAACAGCTATTTATTTATAAGGTGCATGAATGCCAAAGACAGACCTAAGGTTTCTACTTTTTAGACCCTGCTGCTTTTCCATTCACCAGAGCCCTTGGATTGGCTTTTGTCTTCTGAGAAGTCTATTGCCATCTGCCTACATCCTAAAGGAATGGAGATAATTGCTCCTTTTGGTAAATGAAAATTCACAGCCCAAATTGCTAGGCAGGGCCTCAGTAACAATAACTGAATGCATTAGATGTGTTCATATTAATTTTTTTGTACATTGTAAAATTTGACTTTTGCTGCCATCCAAAAGCTCACACATGTTTTATACTCTGTCATTAGTGAAGAAGGCTTCATATTTTGTCTTCTTTCAAAAAGCAGTGTCTTTTCTTTTAAGATGGACACAATATGTTTATTTTATATTTTTTTATGTAGTGCTGAGGATTGAACCCAGTGCCTTACAACATGCTAGGCAATTGCTCTACCACTGAGCCACAACCCCAGCCCCCAAGTGTCTTCTTTTCAGAATAGATTCTTTTTAGTTATACACAACAGTAGGATTCATTACTACCAATGAGATTCGACCCAATTTTTTTCTTATAAATTTTCAACTTAGACACAACTTCATACAAATACATGAAAGAAAATAGTTGAACCAACTGATTTCTAACAATAATGAGTGAATTTCTGATCAGAACTTCAATTACTATAGGTAATTAAAATTAATTAGTATCACATTAGAATAATTATTATTGGTCAGTTTAGTCTTGACAATGAATAGTCAAAGAAAAACAAATATTTCAGAAGCTTAAGTAGAATTTGTTTAAGTGTATGCTCAGATGAGTCTTTCTTCAAACATTAACAAGAATTTTACTCTCTGTTTTGGATATCTTTGCTTTTCTGCTAGAAAATCTCAAAGAAGCCTTCCCCACATATGTTGTATGGTTAGGTTATCACTTCTTACTGTTTTATTTCGTACAGTCTAATATTTCAAAAAAGTATAGAGATTCTGTCTTTCGAAATATCCACAACAATTCTTAGTTTTAAAAGGAAATCCTGATTGAGCCTGACAAATATTTGTCTTTTTCTTTGTCTCAAAGCTGTACGAAAGAGGACATTTGTGTAGGAGAAGTAGAGATGACTGCGATTTTGCGGAATTTTGCAATGGAACATCTGAGTTTTGTATGCCTGATGTGAAAGCTGCTAACTTAGAGCCATGCCATAATTATACTGCTTATTGTCTTTATGGGCTTTGCCGAGATCCGAGTAGACAGTGTAAGGACATATTTGGAAGATGTAATTATCACCTTTTTTTTTTCTGGGTTTCATTTTTAAAATGCAGTTAAGTTAAAATCAGTAATCCATCCTATGGCCGTATTAGAAAATGTTGTTTTACATTTACATAGGAAAGTAAACTTGTAAACCATCGTAACTTTGATCTATGTCAAAAGGTAGAATTGGCCTACTAACTATAGAACAGATATTTATCAAGTTTCAAGTGATTGGAGGAATAGGAGTAGACTATTAGAATATGACTTCAAAGAGAAAATGACTGGTTTCTTAATAATATCTGGACTGTATTAAAGATTTTCACATTCGGGACAACCTGTAGTTATTGTCTGGTTTCCTCGTATTACATGGTAAAAGGAATCAATATTTCATAGTAGATGGGTGGGCATTGTTGTCTACGTGTCTCTTTATTGACTGCAAGCACTTGTAACAATTTTAATGAACTTTTAAATATGAGTAATTGAAAATTCATATTTTTTTCAGATGCCTTAAATGCTCCTTATATATGTATTGAAGAAGTAAATTTTCAAAATGATAAATTTGGAAACTGTGGAAGAAGTTGTAATTTTGGGTAAGCACTTAGGAAATCATACATTTTCCATGTATATATACTGTGTATATACAGCAAAGTGTCATGTGATAGAAATGAGAGATGAATGTGCACTTTGTTCTGCTTCATAAGATGGTTTAGTTTTGGTGTTATGATCTGTATAATTCTTTATCTTCTATTTTGAATTGTTATTTTCCAAGTATATTAGAAAACTAACTTACAGACAGGTAACTTTTATGTTTCATATTGCCAGGTTTATCCTTTGTGGAAAAGTAGTTTGTAGCTATGGACATACAGAAATAGCAGATATGAAAGATTATGATTTTCAGTATACGTACCTTGCAGGCCATGTATGCGTGTCTGCACATTTAAGAAATTCTTCAAGACCTGATGATACATATGCACATACTGCCAATCCTTGTGATGAAGATAGGGTAAGTACAATTTTACTTGATATTACTTATGGTGTAATTGTTTGTGAATGTGTGAATTTGTGTTCATAAGTGCATGTGTGTATGAATATTTGTGACAGAGCTTATTTTTTAAAATTTATAATCAATGCTAATACTTTTGGATACTGCATCATATCCCTTTAGTGAAAAGATCAAAATTTGTTTGTCAGAGGAAACTTTTGGTTTATTTTTACTGAAATTTTTCAATAAATATTTGAACTTGATTTCTCACACTACTGAATATAAGCCCCCATTCTCAAGCTAAGATGTGATCTGCAGTAATTATGTAATTGACAAACCAAAAGAATGAAATGATACACATAAAGATGGCACAACAAAAATGCCACAAAAATGACAGCTTCTCAGAACAACCTGAATTATGAGAACATTAAAGAGAAATTTAAAAGGTTAAGTATTTCCTCTGGTAGTGATTGTCAAGGAGAATTAATTTGGTTACAAGTAAAGTAAAATATTTATGTTGCTTATTAACCTATACTCCTAAAATTTCCTCTAAAACATAATATTCCTGTTAAAAATTCTTTCCTCCATAAAACACAATAATAAAAAATTTTAAGTTATACTTTTCTTTTTTATGTAAATTTTTAAAAATTATATATGACAGAAGAATGGATTGCATTTCTTATTACATATATAGATCACAATTTTTTATAACTCTGGTTGTATACATACATAGTATATTCACACCAATTCGTGTCTTCATACATGTACTTTGGATAGTAATGATCAGCACATTCCACCATTAATTACCCCATACCCCCTTCCTTCCTCTTCAACCTCTGCCCTATCTAGAGTTCAGTCTGTTTCTCCTATGCTCCCCCTCCTTACCCTACTATGAATCAGCCTCCTTATATTAGAGAAAACATTCAGCATTTGGTTTTTTGGGATTGGCTAACTTCACTGAGCATTATCTTCTCTAAGTCCATCCATTTACCTGAAAATGTCATGATTTTATTCTCTCTTATTGCTGAGTAATATTTCATTGTGTATATATGCCACATTGTTTTTATCCATTCATCCACTAAAGGATCTAGGTTGGTTCCACAGGTTAGCTATTGTGAATTATGCTGCTATGAACATTGATGAGGCCATTTTTAAGTCAGCAGGACAAACCAAATCAGGAGGCTATATAAATGTAATGAATCAAATACAATAATTCCCTTCCTTCCTGGTTCATTGGATCAATGCTTCCCTCCTGTGTGTAAACACATTTTCTGAACCACTACTGGTTTGGAGATGCCGAATTCATAATTGACAGCTCAAATAAATTTTTAACATTTGGTGCTTTGATTTATCTTTTAAACAAAGACAATCTTCATACATGTGAGGCACTGGGTTTGATCTTCAGCAAGGCATTAAAAAAAAAGCAAATGGATAAAATAAAGATATCGTGTCTATCTACAACTAAAAATATTTTAAAAAAATATTCTGTCAGATAACATGAGAAAAGCCAGACATCATCTTAGAACATGCCTCAAAAGACTAAGTTTTAGTAGAAGACTATTAATATGTTAGGTAGAATATACATTGTAAAATTTGTGGTTAATGAACATTTACCATATGCCAAATGGCTTTTGTTCACTTGTGTGCAGCAAGTTTTTTCACTCTTATGATATGTGAGATGTTTAATAGTATCCCATATGCAAAGATGAATTAATTGATGTCTGGAGAAATTCAGTAACTTTCTCCAGGCCACTCTGCTAATATGAAAGATATAAGTGGAGATAAAGCAAACATGATGGGAATACTGCTTTTAGCATCAATGCTAAACAATGCCTTAGGTTCTGTGAGTTAAGAAGTTCTTGCACTGAGAAATAGTTCTTTCATAGCCTATGGCTTGAACTTCAGTGTGTAAATTTTATTCTCTCTCTCTCTCTTTTTTTTTTTTTTTTTTTTGGTGGTACTGGGGTTTGAATCCAATGTCTTGTGCGTGCTAAGCAAGTACTCTACCAACTGAGCTGTATCCCCAGCCCCATAAATTTTATTCTCTTCAAATATTAAATGAAAGTAAAAACGCTCCTCAAGGGTTTTATGAGCATAGAAAAGAAAAATGCATTAGGTGCAAAGGCAGTTCCTAGTCAAAATATTTAGTAAAAGCTTGTTTTGTTTGTTCTTATACCAATTCATAACAATTAATGTACACCTCTGCTCCATCAAGGGAAAAATGTTTTGTTTTTGCAAATTAATACTTCATAAAGGAATAACACACTATGTTGATATTGACTCCAAGATTGTTTTGAAGCATGAACTATTTTGCATATCACCCCTCCAATATAAGTTTTACAACAAGTGTGATTCCTCAACTCTTGAGTTTACATTTAAAGGTTTTGCTGTTGGTAGTTGCTTCAATATTTTAAGTTTTAACATGTGTTTTAGTCTTGTAATGGCAGGTCATGTGTTCTCGTACATGAACATCCCTATAAAGCACCTTGTAACTCACATGAACAATGCAGAGGACATGGGGTATGTAACAGATTCTCTCTTTTTAAATAAGCTTTTATAGGATAATTATGTTCAGAATTATTTGATGTGGAAATTTATTTTAGAAAATCACAATTAACAAGGAAATTACATTCCATTATTTTTTTTTTTTTTTTTTTTTTTTTTTTTTTTTTTTTTTGGTGGTGGTGCTGGGGATTGAACCCAGGGCCTTGTGCATGTGAAGCAAGCACTCTACCAACTGAGCTACATCCCCAGCCCCAACATTCCATTATTTACACAAATGTACATAATTTATTTTTATAATCAGATTTTTATAGTCCTTATGAGCATATTAAACTTTGAATTTGTGAGGTAATGTGAGAAACATCGTGACAATGCTTAATTAAGATGATGGAAATTTAGAACTGGATTTATTAAGCATTACACATACATTATACATTTATATTTTTAAATTGAATGGGCATGTACTTCATATATTTATAAATACACAAAGTATTTTTAATATTCACGTTGCTTATCATCTAATAACATTATGAAATTATTTCTTTTCCATTGACATTCATTTCATCTTTTGACAACTTCAATTTATTTCATTTATGGATCTTTTCTTCTACTCTCTTCAAAGATTCATATATTGATGGGCTTCCAAATAATATTAACTTTTAACTTCTGCAAATAGTGGTAAAAATAGACATTGTTGTGCATTTTGCTTTGCACATTTATCTGATTTCTTCAAATTATTAGCATTGAAATATAATGGGCAAAACTTATGTAAAATTTAAATTTTTTCATAAGTGCATATTGGCTTTTAGAAACATTATACCAACTTTTGATCCCAAATATCATGTATGAAAGTATGCATTTCCTCATATTTTTGTTAGACTATTTTATCAGTCTTTTTAATGTCTTCTAACGTGCTGAATCCATCTCTGACTTGCATTTACTTAGTATTCAATGATATAGAGCTTAAAAATTTTGTTGTATCTGAGGTTGATATTTGTATTCATCCATCCATTGTTAAATTAATTGCTAGGTTGTAGAAATTTTCTAAATTTTGTAAGCTTTTCCAAGCTACATTTTGCTTTAGTTTGTGACCAGTGTCTTTATCCATATTGATGCTGTATATAGTCATTCTGCTAAAACAGAACCTGTGTCTCACATCAACATTTTTTCTCAAGTCCCATACATATTCTGTTACACAGAATTTTGTTTCTGTTTCTTATATGGTTTTAATTTAACCTCTTATTTAATTTTTGCATGAGACTATTTCTGAATTCTTCATTCGGCTACTGCTGATTTATTTATTTGCTAATTATATTTATAGATATAATTTTCAATCCTTCATATGAATATTGGCATTTGTAATTGACTAAATTATTTCTCCTTTTGTTTTTCTTCCAACATTCATAGACATTGTCTCTTATCACAGTTCATTTTACAATGCATGGCATAGATTAATAATAAATTTATCTTCATTTTATTCTTTCTAGCTTCATTGTCTCTATTTTTTTCTAAAATAATGCATTTTAATTTATGTCAATACAAAGGGGAATAAAGGTAAGGGAAGAAGGATAGGAATAGAGAAGCAGTAGAATGAATCTGATATAACTTTCCTACATACATCTATGAATACCACAGTGAATCTCAACATTGTGTGCATTCACCAGACTGGGATCCTAATTAGAATATGATACATTCCATGTTTGTATAAATATGTCAAAATAGACTCTACTGTCATGTATGACTAAAAATTACAAACATTTTTAAAAGAATGTTATGTAATTATATTTTAAAATATGAAAAACAATAACTATATTTAAAAGGATGTTTCATGCCACTTTTATTAAATTTATTATGGTGTACTTGGTCTACACAAAAAATGAATTAATTTTTATATTGTATATAAAAAGTTCTTAGTTTTTTTTTGGTTTTGGTTTTAGATTTGCAATAGTAAATTACATTGTCACTGTGACGCAGGATATGCTCCACCAGATTGTGAAGAAATGCTGTCATCACCAGGAGGGAGCTTCGATGATGGATTTTGGGTTCCATCAGGTTAGTCTCCAGATCATTTTTTTCTAATAGAGCTTGTGGTCCCATAGAAATGGTCTATATAATTTTTTTGTTCTTTATGACTATTAAGCACCTGACAAGTGGGTAATACAACCAAGGAATTGAGATTTCCATTTTTATTTTATCTTTTTAAATAGCGATGGATGGCTATTTTGTAACCACACTTTAAATTTTAACCTAGAAGAAAGCATTTTAGGAGTTCTCGCCTAAATTTTAATCATGATTGTTTGAACATGTTTATTTATATAGCAAATGTTTTTCATAGACATATATTTAAATTATATGAATGATGATATTTACAGTCTGTATTATCCAAGAGTGTCCTATGTTGTGATGTCCTATTTCACAATCAAGTTGCAAGTTTAAGTGTAGCATTGAATAGGAAAAATATCCATTTCTTCCATATCCAAAGCATATGATAGTAGGCACTAAATATTTGATTCCATTAAATCTAGTTTGTGTTTTATTAAAATTTTATGTTATATCCATTAATGTGTGCCTTAATCTGTACTATTTTTATTGCTCTAATTTCTCAGACCAGTTTCTGGAGATGAAAATCTTATTCTCCCTGATTTTAATTTTTTTCAATTTTTATGTATTTAAGACTATAAATTTCCTTATGAATTATATATGTAAAACTACATATACCCAGTAACAAAAATTTGATATGGCATATCAAATTTAACATAGTACTATTCTTTGACAATGTCAGGATTTTAATAATTTTTATGGCTGAATAGTATCCCATCATGTTTATATAAATACATAAGAAAAGAAAATTATGTATATTTATATTATTAAATTATTATATTATTAAATCAGCTGTTATAACACCAATACATTGTAAAAAACATAACAACTAAATAAACTGGAATTAATAATAATTAAAAGTTGTTGTGAATAAAAAGACACCTTCAAAGTGAAAAGAAAATCCACAGAAACTATTTTCAAATCATTATCTGTTGAGGTAGAGAGTATGAAAAGAAAACCTACAACACAACACCACAATAAGAAAAATGGCCAAAGAACTCAAGTGGGAATTTTTCCAAAGCTGTTGAGATGGCCAGTTGTACATGAAAAGATGCTCAATATAAATAATCCTTAAAGAAAATGCAGTCAAAACTATAATTACATATTAAATCATACTATTAGAAATGGCTACTATGGAAATGTTTAGAAAATATCAAATTTTGGACAGGATATAGAATATGGGAACTCTTATGCATTGATGGTTTGATTTTTATTTATCCTTGAAAGCACTGAAATTTTAACAATGGTCCCAATATGGATACAAAATACTTTTTAAAAAACACTATAACAGATCAAGTATTATATTATTCTGCTTCAAGTAGTCAAAGATGAATTCTGATTGCCAGAGGTTAGGGGAAAGGTAAGTGTTAATATTTTAGATGGTTTCAGTTTGGCAGTGGGATGGTATTATTGATGGTGGCACAAAAATGTGAATGTACTTAATGTGACCTTTAAAATATTTGAAATTCTAAATTTTATGCATTTCATATTTTATTTTAATATAAATTAATTTAGGCAGATTTCAGTTATTATATATCAAAATAATATAATGTGTTGAGATAATCTTAAGAAATGTGACATGCACTGAAATTTAAAAATTTATTGTTGAAGGTAATTAAAGATATATGTAAAATATATATAAATATATCACATTCATTTAATGTTAAATTCAACATTGTTAACACAGAAATGCTTTGCCCATGGATTTGACACTATTCTTAGTAGACCCAGCTGAAATTTTATATTTTCTTTACTTTCTTTTTCTCTTCTCCCCTAATCTATGTGTGTATGTATGTTTGTGTGTGTGGTTAAGTTACTCCTTTCATGATTTATTCTGGGGCACTTAATTCATTTACATTTTCTATTACAATACTAATGGGCTGATTACCTGATTTTTAATTTTATATTTTGATTTTCTGGGGGTTTTGTTTGTTTTTTCATTACTGGGTATTGAACTCAGTGCTGCTCTACCACTGAGCTACATTCTCAACCCTTTTTTGTATTTTTTTAAAATTTTGAGACAGGGTTTCATTAATTTGTCAAGCAAGACTGGCCTTGAATTTGAAATCCTCCTGCCTAAACATCCCAAGTCATTGGCATTAAAGGCATACACCACTACATATAGTTTATTTTCGTTTTCAGGCTTCATTCTTTTGTTTAATAAAAATAAGTTTCCATTGGTTTTATTTTTCTCTCTTTTACTTCTTCTTTGCTCTGTCTTGTAAACTGAAGAAACTTCTATTAAACAATAGTAAATTTAGTGTCATAATTAGCAGTTAGAAGAAATTATGAGTAACATTGCATATATAAATTTAAGTATATGTAAAAAATTATAAATGCATGTGAAATATATATTATCAATGACTTTTTTGTCAATTACATCTAAGTGTATTGAGTTAAAATAAATGTATAATGTATTTTGAAACAGACAATATTATTAAACTTCTAAATTTAAATTCATTAATTCTTTAACCATATCATTGGACTTCAACATTTTTTTTGTAAATATGAACGTAGCTCTTAAAAATGTTAAAAAGTACACTTATATTTTCAGACCAAGCCAAACTTATGCTTTTAAACCAAAAAACTGTTCCTAAGAAAAATGGACTCTTGATCAGTTTCTACATTTTTCTACCTTTCCTCATTATAACTTCCATGGTTGTTCTTAAATGGGATAAAATGAAGGAATTTTTGCATAGAGAAGAAACACTAAGTGGAGGGTAAGTAAACATAGTATTTTTATTTTTTCTTAGCTAATTTGTTATTGATTAATGATAGTTATACATAGCATTGTGATTTATTTTGACGTAATTATAAATTCAGGGAGTAGAACTTGCTCCAATTAAGATCCCCTTACACTCCCCCTCCCCCTGTTCCCTGTCCTCTACTCTAGTGATCTTTCAACTTATTTATAATTTCTTTAAAAAATAGTATATTGTGGATATACATAATAATGAGAGTCACTGTAGTTTATTCATACATGTACATTGGAAAGTTAGGTCAGATTCATTCTGAAGAAACTCTCCTGATTTTTCTTTTATTTTGATGGATCCCCCCACCTTTGTTTTCTGTCTCCCTTTCCCTGCCCCTTAATTTTAGACTAACTTCTACATATCAGAGAAACTGTTCAACACTGGACTGAGTCTGATTTATTTCACTTAGCATTATAGTCTCCAGTTCCATCCATTTATCAGCAAATGACATAATTTCCATTTTTTTCATGGCTTTTTTCATGATCCATTCATCTGTGGAAATGTGGCTACATTGGTTCCCTTGTCTAATATTGTGAATTGTGTTGCTATAAACATTGATTTGACTGCATTCCTAGAGTATGCTGAGTTTTAGGTATTTTGGATATATACTGGGGAGGGGGATTGCTGGGTCATATGGTAGTTTCAATCTTAGTTTTTTGAGGACTATCTACACTGCTTTCCAGAGTGGTTGCACTAATCCACCAGCAATGTATGAGTGTTACCATTTCCCACATCTTTGCCAACACTTATTATGTGTATTCTTGATAATTGCCATTCTGATTGAAGTCAGAAGAAATCTCAGTATAGTTTTGATTTCCATTTCCCTAATTGCTGGAGATGCTGAATATATTTTCATATATTTGTTGACCATTTGCATTTCTTCTTTTGAGAAGTATCTGTTTAGTTCTTTTTATTATAGATGGAGAATGTGCTTTTTGTTGTTTGAGTTTATTGTATTAGTATGGATATTATTCATATATTCTGCATATGAATGCCCTATCTGAGGAGCAGGTGGCAGAGACCCTTTCCCAATCTGTAGGCTTGCTTCACACTCTTAATTGTTTCCTTTGACATGCAGAAGCTTTTAAGTTTGCTGGCATCCCACCTATTGATTTTTAATTTTATTTCTTGCACTTTAGGTGTCTTGTTAAGGAGGAAATTTCCTGTGCAGATATTATGGCCTCTTAGGCCTATATTTTTTTCTTGTAGTTGAAGAATTTCTGGTTTAATTCTGAGCCTAATTAATCCTGAGTCTAATTAAATTAAATTCCGGTCTAATTAAGCCACTTTGATTTGACTTTTGTGCAGGGTGAGAGATAGAGGTTAAGCTTCATTCTTGTACATATGGATTTCCAGTTTTCCCAGTTTTTAAAAAGACTATCCTTCCTCCAAGGTATGTTTTTTGGCACCTTTGTCTAGTACGAGACGACTGTATTTATGTGGGTTTGTCTCTGTGTCATATATTCCAAACCATTGGTCTTCCTTTCTATTTGTATGCCAGTACTATACATTTTTGTTACTGTTACTCAGTAGTGTAATTTCAGGTCTGGAATCTTCATCTACTCCAATAATTTTTAAATTTGTTCTCTTGGTAATGTCCCAAATTTCTTTTGGTCATAGTCTTTATGGGTTGAAAAAACTGCAGAGATCCTAATTGGTTTCACCCTATATGTAATCTAATTCCATTCTCTCGTGGCTTTTAAGATTCTCTCCTTATTCTTTATGCCAGGAATTTTAATTATAGTGTGCCTTGATGTAGATATGTTGTGATTTTGTACATTTGGTATCCTGTAAGCCTCTTGTATTTGGTTTTCCAATTCAGTCTTCATGTTTTGAAAATTCTCTGACATTATTTCATTGAATAGATTGCTCATTCCTTTGGTTTGGAACTCTATGCCTTCCTCTATCCCAATAACTTGTAAATTTGGTCTTTTGATGTTATCCCATATTTCTTGAGTGCTCTGTTCATGGATTCTTACCATCTTCACTGTGTGATCTACATTCTTTTCGAGATTATGTATTTTTTGTTTATTGTCTGAGGTCCTGTCTTCCAAGTAATCTGTTGGTAATGCTTTCTATTGAGCTTTTAATTTGGTTTATTGTTTGTTTCATTTCAAGGATTTCTGTTTTTTTTTTCCACAACCTCCAGTTCTTTATCAAAGTAGTCTTCTGCTTCCTGTATTCGCTTATGTAGCTTAGCTCTTTATCAAAAAGATGTTTTGCTGCCTGTATTTGTTTGTTTATATCGTCTTTTAATTCACAGAACGTTTTAATTATGTACATCATCAACTCCTTCTCTCTGATTTCTTCAGTTGGACTATCCATGGATTCTAATAATGTAGTATCTTGATTTGTTTGGGGCACCTTTTCCCCTTGTTTGTTCATACTGTTTGTGTGACTTTCCTTCTAACACTGAGGATTCATAACATCACTGTTTTTTACACTTTAGGCTTATAGTGCCCCCTGCAAGGTTCCAATACCTCTCCTGCCCAGCTGGTGTTCCAAGCTGGGAGTTTCCACAACTAAAAATGGCAAGCATGGGTCACAAGATGGAGGCAGCTGGTTTCAGCAATGGAGTGTCAGGTTGGGGTAGTGGGGGGTGGGAGGGGGCTAGGGGTGGGAGACCCAGTGGTGGTGTTTGCCAATGTGTTCAGAGATGCAGCTCGGACCCAGTGTGGGCTCTGCGGGCATCTGTGGGGCTGTCCTGGGTCTGCCTCTCCATTGAATTTTTAATTTGGTTTTCTGAGTCTTTCATTTCCAGAATATTTGTTTGGTTTTCTTTGAGAATCCCTATCACTTTATTGAAGTGATTTCTTCTTTTCTGAATAAAACTCTAATTGAATCTTGGTTTGGAGTTCATTAGGGTTTGAGACATTTTGAAGATGTTCCTCAGCCTTTTAGTTTTTGATCCCTCCTGCTAAAATGCAGGAGCCACTTCCCTAGTTGCTATGAACCTCTCACCAGCCAGTACTGGTTTGTCAGCCCAAGGTCCTAGAGCTGGCTACTGGGAAAGGTATAGCATTGTGTCTGCTTTTTTTTTTTTTCCTATTGTGTGGTAGAGATCAGGATGTAAGGCTCTGGGTTATTGATGTGGTTCTCCATGTCCCAGCTCCCTTCTACAGAATTCTTTTTAAGGTCATATAGAGCCTGGTTGGCTATCTCTATAAGCACCAGTTTTGTAGTGTGGGCTCTCTGTGGGTGATCTGTGGGGCAGAGGTATTTCTCCTGACACAGCTCACTGTCCTTCCTACTGAGTAGGATGAGTTGGTTCTATCTTCCACTGTCCCAGGTTGGGTATAGTGGGTGCCATTTTCCTTTGCTGACTGTGACTGAGGCAGTACACAACCAGTTTCCCAGCAATGTCTAGAGATTCACCTGTTGCAGTCACAGGTCAGGCTGTGTGCTGTGGCTATTCACTCTCTTGGACCTACACAACTGTTTTGACTGACTTCCCAGTGATTCTGATCTTGGTCCAAACATATTCCTTTTAAGCTTCCTTAGACTCACACATTTTCTAGGCTTGGCTTTCTACTGGTTGTAGCAATGATGTGTGGACAGTCCTTCTATGTTGCTGAATGCCCAGGCCTGAACTGTAGCCATAACCAGGGGGATAGACCTTCTAGATTTCTTAGGACCTCAGGCAATTTCCCATTATTTTTTCCCCCAACTTCAGTAGTCACCAAAGGCATGAGTCCTAAGGGTTTCCCTTACTTCTGAGGCCAAAACTACCTTCATGCTTGGATTAGAGCTCTTATTTCCTGCCTTTGGGAATTGTGGGCTACCCGTCTCTGCCCTGGCTCCCACAGGCATTGCTGGGGTACCTGAAGCATTCCTTCCCTCTGGAGTTCTGGGGACACTGTATGGGGCATTCCTTCCCTGTCTAGGTTTTTGTGGGGGAAGTACGGAGGGCCTCCTCCCTGTTTGGGTTCCCAGAACCCTTGGAGGGATGCAACTTTCCTGCCTGGTTTCCATTCATGGCCCAGGGTTTTGCAGAGACTGTATGGAGAACTCCTCCCAGACCGTTTCCGTGGGATCCTCATTCCCTATCCAGATTCTGTGAAGAAACCCTTTCTTGCCTAAGTTCTCACAAATGATTTATAGGGTGACTGGTCACTTGTGTGTTCCACAAAATGGCTGTGGAATTCCACATTGCTTTCTGTTCTCAAATTGTGTTAAATCTGGATTGAGGACAGTATTGTTGCTTCTAATGCGATTAAATATGGTGTGTTCCCCTGCCCCCAAATGTTGATAAGGGGGAGAGATTTGAGTTCTTTCCTGCTCCATCTTTCTCTCTTTCCCTCTCTTTTGTCCCTCCCCTGCTCCCATAGGCGCAGGTTCAGGGTTAGGGAAGTCTCGCTCTTGGTTTCTATGCTGATAATCCATCTTTTAGTCTCTCCAGATGTCAATCTTTGTAATATTGGATATTAGAGCATTTATTTGGTCACCCAACTCTTAGATTTGTTTAGAATCATTAAATAAGAGGTAAAACACACATGAAAGCTCACTTCACCTTTCTAGCAGTTAAATATCCTTCATGTCCCTGGAGACCCAGAACAATTGAAGCAGCTCAGTAAATCCTCAGTCCCTTTCAGATAGAAAACCATGTTGACCATGATTGTTTTAGGGAGGATCTGTCAAATTTCCAAGCAACACCAAATTCCTTGCATTGACAGTTAAGTTGTGCTAAGGAGATCAATAGAGACAGTTCTGAAAGAAATGATAATTTTCGAATTTGAAAATGTTTGTATAAATTATATTTTTCAATATGTATAATATTACAATAGATATATTAATCTGCCATACAGACAAGTTAGAGTAAATAATGGACGGATAGGTTTTTAGTTTGAAATTTTAAAGAAATGCTTTACATCTTCGAAAGTTAGATTAGCATTTGCAAAAGACAAAACTGTAGATGATTGAATGGGATATGAAATGCTAAGACAGTGCTAGTACATATTCATTGACTATTTAGCATAAATCTAAATTTTGTTACCTTTTTTGTTTTTGTTTTTGCTTGATTACTTGTTTTCTAACTTTAAAGAAAATTCTATTTCTTTTATACAGATCTACAATGGAAGACAGCAATACTAACAGCACCGAGTCATAGAGGTAAAAATGATTGAAAAAATTATATTGTTAACAAAAAGATAACAATTTATGAAGTAAATTTTTATTGTTAACAATATCTTAGTATGACAACACTATTATTCAGGTAGTGTCATCTTGATTTCTATGTTTCAAATGCTAAAATAAGGCTAAGTTAAAACATTTGATGTTAATTTTGTATCATATTAATGTAACAATATTTAATGTAAACAAATTCTCACCAGAAATTTATCAAGTTAATTACTTTTAATAAGAAATACTTGAAAGAAATCTCTTTAATGGATAATAATACCTTCTGTTTCCTCACATAAGGCTCCAGGTGACAAATTGACAAAAGAGATTCTCTCTTCACCTTTATATTTCTTCCTCACTAAGACTCCATGTATCTAACTTTATTTTAAAAGGAGGAAATGGACATGAGGAATAATTTAAATGAGATTTTCATGAAATATATAGTTGGAGTTTAAGTTGTCAGAATGCAGAATTTAAACCCTTAAGGGCAGTGGTAAAACAAATAGCCTGACATGTGATTGTGGCTAAGGGATGGAACTGGCTTTGATTGAGGACCTCTGAGATCCCAGGAAGACTGCCAGCTGTACTCTCCCTCCAATGTAGAGAGAAGGTTTTTACAATGAGAAAATGTAGGGATCCAAATATATTATTAAAGTTTTATTTCAAATATGTAAAAAATGATTATTTTATATATCAGTCCTATCACTGGTAGTCATCACAAAAATTCATAAGTTCAACAAAACAAGAGAGTTTGCCTAATTGTCTGCTGTTGGTTCACACCTCACTTTGACTGATGGTCAAGTCAATGGTTTGCTGTTTTCTGTGTTACCAAGTATTGGGGGTTGGTGACATTCAAGGTTCTTTGAAGGTTCTTTATTTAAAATTTTAAAAATCTCATTGTTAATCCTGCTGCCCGTCACTTGACAGCAGCTCTAAACCAGATACCCAGACTTTCCTAGAGATAAATATAGACCTTTATCTTTTTGTGGCTGTATAGCAAGGCTCTTTTATACAACATGTGGCTCCATATGTGTATCTGAGAAATAGCTGCTCATGGATGATTCAGTGTGAAAATAAGTCAGAATGTTTGATGAATAAGAAGGATGATAGTTCATCTGCATAGGAGCTGCATAGGAAAGTGGGCTATCACTGATATTAGGTCAGAAAAGTCAAACTCATTCAGGGTCTTGGAGCTCTGGAGGACAGTGTCTTTTCCTGAGAGGAAAAGAAAGTAATGATCAGAGGATTCATATTCTAAGCATTAAACTTACCTGTTGAGAGAGTAGGATTTAAAAACTGTTTATTATGGCAGGGATAAGAGAGAAACTACTACAGTACTTCAGATCAGGGTGATAAGGATATGTTAGTGATAAAGTTAAGTTTGAAGGTAAATGTATTGGCAGCCTAAGAAAAAGTGAAAAATGTAGACATAAAGCAGAATAAGAACCTGGCTAAATTGTAATTTCAAAGTTTGATAAGGAGTCTAATTTTATCAGATACAAAAAGAGACATAAAGTCTTTCTATTATTGTAAGAGGAGGAATTCACGTGGTATAGTTGATAGTTTACAACTTTCTCTAACATAAACTACAGTAAAATGGATTCACTCAGACTTGGAGACTAGTAAAGTAGGTAAGAGACAGTTTCTAGTTGCATAGTGAAATTAGATAGTTACTATTAACAAGAAAAAAATGTAACTTTTGCTTTTCTGTATTTCTTTTTCAACAGTAATTAGGTAACAATACCAAAAGCCATCTGCAAAAAGGATATCACCAAGAAACTCACTGTTAACTGGCCTGATGCAAAAATGAAACCATCTGTTTTTCTCTCCTTTTGTTATGGTGCACAGCATTCAGTGTAACAAACCAAAATAAAACCTATGACTGAAAGCATGCAACCCTGTATTTGTTGATTTGGAAGTAAGCAGCCTTGCCTCTTTTTAACCAGGGAGACTATAACATTCTAGCTGAAATATTCCACTGTCACTGCCACTCTGAGATGGCCATGGCCATGTTAACTGCTTCCATCTCTAGACAGGACAACACAGCCCCCACCTCTGCAATGGCTCACAATTCCTCTGCTCCATCTATGGTAGGCTTTGGAATATTAAAAAGGAACATCGATAAGTAAGGCTATCTCCTAACACCCCCAGACAGTCACTAGCATTCTTTCTTAAAGGGATTGCTCAAGGTGTCTGGCCATAAATACCTGTTCCATCTCCAGGTGACGTCTCCTTGGCCCCATTAAAACTGAGATATTTCTTTATCCCTTTGGGAACTGAAAATTGCTACCTTAGTTGGGACCCGGAGAGAACAATTTTAAGGAGGCTCACAGTTGCAGAGGTCTCAGTCCATTTCGCGGAAGAGTGTGGTAGAGGGAAATGGATCATATGATGATCAGGAAGCAGAGAAAGACTCCACTTGCCAGATACAAAATGTATACTCCAAGGCACACTCCCAATTCCCCACCTCCTCCAGTCACACTGTCTTTAGTTCCCACTGAGTTAAACCCCATCATGAGATTAATTCACTGATTTAAGGCTCTCATAACCCAATTTTATCTCTGAATGTTCTTGCATTGTCTCATGCATTAGCTTGTGAGGTATACATATCAAGACTATAACATGGCCTCTATTTTAACTGAAGCTAAGATCCTCTGGGTAAGATTTTCTTGCATCAGTCTTCCCTTTCCCCCATCTCCTTGCTGCAGAGATGGGTGCACCTCTGCATTTAAGAAAGCATTTTAATGGTTTATGGAACCACCTGCCCACCTGGAGTCTGAAAAGCACCTAAACTGTCTGTATTAAAAAGGTGATTCTGTGTGAGGGTTGGGAAAACCTCATCACAGAAGGCCTCAGTTTCCTTTTCTAAGTGCTCACTAATTGATGAATGTGTCAACAAAACATACAATGGGGTAGTTTTCAGCAATAAAAGTAATGATGCCCTCCTATAACAGGGATGTAACTTGAAATCATTATGGTAAATGAATAAAGACAATCACAAAGACCATGCATCATTCATTTGTATAAAATTTTCATAATAATGACATCTCTAGATATAAGAATTCATTTTTCTAGGACTAAGGGTGGAAGTCAGGGATGCAGGACTAGTGGAAAAGTGATGACTCTAGTGAACAGGGTGTGTGTGTGTGTGTGTGTGTGACTGGGAATTGAAACTTGGGTTTTATTTTTGATGACAAACTAATGAACGTGATTTCTTTTTGTCTTTTGTGTTAAAGGATGTGAATACACTAAAAAAACATTCAGTTGTGTACTATAAATGAGTGAATTTCAAATACCCTTATATATTGATAAAGGCATTTGAAACACCATTTGGAATGGTGCTGCTACCCCCTTCTCCTCATTGCCACTACCTTATTTGGGGCCATGTGGTTCACCCCCAGCCTGATATTAGCAATAACTGTTCAGGAACCAAATGTCTAGGCATCACAGCACCTAATGGATCCAAAGTTTAGTCCTTCCCAGAGGTTAATTTTTCACTTAGTAGAGTAAGGTGTCCTGTGTGAAAAAAGTTTGAGAGGTGGGGGATAGGTGTGAGCTGGGTTTTGGACACCTGCAGTTTCAGACATTTGTTGGGAAGTTCAGGGAGGCAGTTGCAATCTTCTTCCATGGTGGTGTCACTTCCCCATCTCTCCTGGCCTGATGCCCGTCCTGGTCCCATCCACACAGCTTCTCAGTACCTAGAATGACCATTAACAAAACATTTAGGTTAGATTTTAAAACTTTCCCTTTCCTTCAAGTATAGTCTATCATAATAAAGGCACAGTTTTTGAAAAATGGTTTTTGAGAACCTTATCAAAATCAATTTCTATTTTCTTGACATGTGTTCCTGTTTTTCAAAGATAATGTTTGAGTCAGCAGTGCCATGTTTTAGGAAATTGCTAGTAATAATAGGTAGTGATATTTAATATCTCCCCTTTCCCTTTATTGACACCTGAGAAAATAATCTACCAAAAAACTGTAGCATGAACAAATGAAATTACCAAAACCTTACTAGCGGGGCAAATCATGTTTTACGCTACGTTGCTACTGAAGGGTTTAAATACTTTAAACTTTTCACAGCAAGCCATTTGTAAGCAAATGTTTATGCTAGTGTCTGGTTTCCTCCTCCCATTCTGAATATTTAATTTCAGTTTATTTTTCATTTCCAGAGTTTCAATTTATACTTTTTTTGTAAGTTCAATTCTCTCATTGATATTCTCTATTGAGACATGATTTTAATACTTTTTCTGGTTTATATGTGGTTCATCTTTTACTTTTGAAATGATGAAACAAATAATTCAGATTATCTTTCTATTAAATCAAATATATGATCTCCCTCGAGGATACATTCCCTTGATTGTTTTCCTGTGTAATGGCCACTCAAGTTGTTTTTCTGCATATCTTTTTTGAAAACTGAAACTGGACATTCCATATAATACAATGTGGTAATTCTGAAAATCAGGTTATCCTGGCTCCCCAGAGACATTTTTTGTTATTGCTATTTGTTGTAGTTTCTTTTGTGAGTTTTCTGAATTTGTTCTGTTAAGTCTGTATTGGTTGTGTGCATCCACTGAATGATTCTACATGTTAATGGTGTGTTAATGATTAGAGAGAGACTTGTTTAAATGCTTTGGCCTGTATGCCTCTCATTATTTGTCAAGGGCCTCTGGACACACACAGAAGCATGCTTTTATTACTCAACCAAGAAATTTTGTATCCTGCTTGCCTTAAGTCTTATGATCATCCAGAGGTGACAGTTTCAGGTTTTATCAGGTCTTTTCTAAACATACACACTTCCCTGTCCATATGCTCAGCCCTCTAGAGTCACAATAATTTGTCATAGCTCCTCATTAAGTTTCCAGTAAGGCGAATGAGAAATAAAAAGAAAATAGCTACAGTTGTTTTCAAAAAAATGTCCTTGGGAAAAATAGCTTACACACTGAGTCTAGTCTTTTATGATAAAATACAGACAAGCTTGAAGGGGCTCTTCTAGGAATCACAATAGAAGTCATATCCTTAGGATTTTCTAGGCTTAAAAGCCATGCAAATAATATGAAAAATCAAGGGGAAAAGGCATGACAATCTACAACACTTCAACAACTGATCCCACTGACAACAAGTGGAAGAAATATCAGAGAATGAATTTAGAAACTGCATAGTTACAATTGTCAATGAATTAAAAGAAGATGTAAAGAATAAACTAATAAAGGAAGTAAAAATCATTGAAAAGAGCAAACAAACATAAATCCTGTCAATAAAAGGTAAGCCAATAATGATTTCTACAGACTTCTTAGCCCAGATCCTAAAAGCCAGAAAAGCTTGGAATAATATATACCAAGACTGTAAATAAGGGGCTGGGGTTGTGGCTCAGGGGTAGAGTACTCGCCTAGCACGTGTGAGGCCCTGGGTTCAATCCTCAGCACCACATAAAAGTAAATAAAATAAAAGCCATGATCCCTTAAAAAAAAAAGACTGTAAATATAAGAGCTGTCAACCAAGATCACTCTAACATCCAACAAATCTATCTTTCAGCTAAGGAAAAGACTCTTCAGAAATAAAAAGTGCCATTAATAAAGTGGAATTAACAGATATTTGTAAAATATTTCATCCATCAGCAACCAAATTAATTTTATTCTCAATGACATATGGAACATTATCAAAGCTATAACCATATTTTATTACAGATCATGATAGAATTAAATTAGAAATCAATAACACAATAGAAACATAAATCAACACCTGGAGATTAAGTAATACACTTTTGAATGATGAATAGTCATAGGAAAATTAAAAAAATATTAAATTTAAAAATTTCTTAGAAGCAAATGGGAATAGACATACAACATATTAAAATGTCTGGGATAGTAGGAAAGCAGTTCTCAGAAGAAAGTCTGCATGCTTTATTGTTTTCCTTCCTTTCACTTTCAGTATGTGACTGTCTTTTTGAATCAGCTTCAACTGGTTATGCAAGCTTGGTAGATTTCCTAATGCTTTGCAGTAGTGCTTAGTAATGTTTGTTTTGTTTGGGGGTCTTTCTATTGGAAGCTCCTGCCTGGCACTGCTGTCCTCTCTCCTACTTTCACTAAGGTCCCCTGCAACTGCCATTTGAAGGCTTCCTGTGATCTTCCCGCCCCGCCCCCAACACTCCTGCATCCGATCTCTAGATTTTACATTGAACAGGTAGGTCTGTTCTTTTCTTTCTTTTTCTTTTTCTTTTTTCCTTTACTATTGATAAAATTTTATTTTTTATCTGTATATGACAGCGGAATGCATTAAAATTCTTATTACACATATAGAGCACAATTTTTCATATCTGGTTACATAAAAAGTGTATTCACATTAATTCATGTCTTCATACATGTATTTTGGATGATAATGACCATCCATCACATTCCACCATCATTTCTAACCTCATGCCCCCTCCCTTTTCCTTCCACCCTTCTGTCCTATCTAGAGTTCTTTCTCCCATGCTCCCTCTTCCTATTCCACTATGAATCAGCCTCCTTATATCAGAGAAGACATTCAGCATTTGGTTTCATAGGATTGGCTAACTTCACTGAGCATTATCTTCTCTAACTCCATCTATTTACCTGCAAATGCCATGATTTTATTGTCTTTTATTGCTGAGTAATATTCCATTGTGTATGTATGCCACATTTTTTAATCCATTCATCTATTGAAGGGCATCTAGGTTGTATCCTCAGTTTAACTATTGTGAATTGTGCTGCTATAAACATTGATGTGGCTGTGTCCCTGTAGTGTGCTGCTTTTAAGTCCTTTGGGTATAGAGTGAGGAGAGGGATAGCTGGGTCAGATAGTGGTTTCATTCCCAATTTTCCAAGAAATCTCCATACTGCTTTCCAATTTGCAGTCCCATCAGCAAGGTATGAGTGTACCTTTTTTCTCCCATATCCTTGCCAACAGTTATTGTTGTTTCTATGCATAATAGCTGCCATTCTGACTGGAGTGAGTTGAATTTTTTTTCAAACTGGCCCTTGATTTTGGCACAAAGCAGAGAAGGGAATGATCTGAACCGAACCTTACAAAGCAAGTTCTCTTTCATCAGTACTTTGTCCTAGATTTCAAGGATGACAGATTCCGATGCACTCTTTTAAAAAATTTTCCTCACACATCAGCTTTTGATGCCTTTCTTCTAAAAGAATCATAAAGAGAGGCATTAAGCTGATCTTCTATCTTCTTTATAGTGTTATGTTTATGTATCTAGATAGACATTATCATCTCAGGTGGTTAGCTGGCACTAATTTATAACTATTGCGAGAGACCATGCAGCAATATACCTTTGCATAGATGCATCCAGACCTGTATAAATATGTGTCTTTGGTTACCGGTGATGAGTCCTGCTTCCTCAGGTGTTGAAATATAACATTAGAGGAGTACACAGAGGTGAGCATATAAAGCAGGGTTTACTTAAAAAGGGGTAACATAGACTTCTCTTGAGAAGGAGAAGGAGGCTATAGCTGGCAGCCTGGTATCCCAAGAAGTGAGGGCATTCTGCCTTTTTTATATGATCTTGAATTCCTTTGTTCTTCTACTCTCTTCCCATTATCTCAGGAGATGCTCCAGGAGAATGGCTAAAAGGTGAGAAGCAGATGGACAGGGGAAGGGCCAAATGGAATGATCAGGGAAGGAAGGGGGCATTAACTAACAACTTTTAAAGCTCTCTGTAGGGAGGGACAATCCCTGAGACAGGATACCTCAGTAACCAGTTGGCGCAGGGGCAAGTTTTCTTGAGAAGGGTGGAGAAAGGTCTCTGAAGGTATTAACATTTGAATCCCTTCATTCTCTGAATCCCACCCTTGCCTATCTGCCTGTCTAATTCTGGCTTCATTTATGCATAGGTGTAAATGAATGAGCATCATTTCTCCAATTGTTTTTATGCCTTGTCCCAAATTAGTGACTGAATTGATAGAAAATGGCTAGATTTTATTCATACTGTTTTTTGTTCTCAACTTTAAAAGGAATCTAACTCTTAAAATGGTAGTTTAATGTTTGATTGAGTTTGTGCCACTTTAACCCTTTCACTATTATTCACATTTTGTTACATTTCTGTTATGGGGACTTTATGTTGAAATATTGTATAAAGCATTTGTAGCAGTTTAAAAGTAAAATATTTAAAATTATTTAAATTGTTTGGATGCTTTAATTGTATTATATGTGATTTACATTTTGCATTTTTTTTACATTGTTAACTGAAGGGTCTTCCTATATAAAGTTTGCTGTTATTTTCTTGCTTCTTGTTGGAGAGTGCTATAAAAACTATTCTAATAAGAACATTAAAATTTACAATTTGACATAAAAAAGAATTATAAAAGATATGAATAAAAAAGGCAACATGATTACTTCTGAAGTTCAAAAGTGGAAGCAACTGATCCCAAAGATACTGAAGTTCATGAAATGTCAGATGAAGAGTTCAAAAGAATAATTATGAAAAGAGGAGGAAATTCTACAAGAATAATGTAAAACAACTGAATAGATTAAGAAAGACATAATGGATATAAACAAAGTCTAATAAAAAGAGATTTTGAAAAAGAATCAAATGAAAATTTGTTAATTAAATATGATCTGTTCATATATATATATATATATATATATATATATATACAAACACACATATATATGTAAATATGAATTATATAAATCAGCACCAATTAATGTACATAAACCAACAAACACAGATAAGTCACTACAAGCATCAACAGAAATATCTTCCCTTAATATTTTCTACTTCTTGAAGAAGATGTTGGAACTGTTAAGAAAGTGCTTCACAGGAAAGATTTTTTAGTTCTTTGTATAGCCCAGATATATTAATATTTTACCTGAGATTCAGATGGCTAAAACTTTCTCTCATTCTCTAGGTTAGAGATAGAGGTTTAATTTCATTTTGATACATATGGGTTTCCATCTTTGTGAAGGCCTACTCAATGGGCCAGATTGGCTGGTTCTTCCTCATGGCTGTGATGTACATTACTAGAGCTGATGTTTATGCTGCTTGGATTTCTGAGTGCTTCTTTCTTGAAAAATTTGATGTAATATTCCAGTCCCATGAGATTTTCCATGTTTTGGTGGTGGCATCAGTCTTTGTCCATTTCTATGGAGTCTCCAACCTTCAGAAATTCCATTGTGACCTAGAAGGTGGCTGTACTGATGACTTTCTTCTCTGAGTCTTTCTACCTTGAGGTGGAGAAGAAACTTTCCAAGTGCTTTTAAAAATATTTTCTTTTTGCTGGTGAGAGAAAGAGTCTGAGTTGCCTGTTTCTAGAAGAAACCTCTTAGAGATTTCAGTACCAGTTAAGTGTCAGCTCGCTCTCACAGGTACTGAGCAATAAATTTTCAATTTCTATTCCCCTGACTGGGGAAAGTAAGGATGATCATCCTCCTCCTAAGCAATCAACCTCCTCAGCAAGACAACTACTGGTCCTTCACAGAGACAGTATTTCAAAACTCAGTTTGAGATTTTAACTCATCCTACAATTTTGGGGAAAAATTAATGGACTTTGACTCTTTAGAAATTCTGTTTTGTTGCTTTTCTGAAAGAAAATGTCCATCCCTTATTTCTGTCCTTACTTTGTAGCCTGTCTTATAACAGGACATCCATTTTTGTAGCACACTTTTCAAAAACAAGTGTAAATGGTCCCATCTTACTAGGGCTTAGATCTGCTTACATAGCAGGAAGATTAAAGACAACAACATTTATGTGGCCCAGCTTATCATGGAAATGTGTCCAAGTGTCAAATAACTTGAGTTTTATTTTCTTGGCAGAGTAATGTAAAACTGGGGGAAATACTTAATATTTAATGCTAAGCTTTAAAAAGAAATCTGTTATCATTGCTGCGTATCTTCATGCAAAGACTGATGATAATAAAGAAACGTACAAGAGACACTTGACATTCAAAGGAAAAAATAAAAAATAAAAGAAACAGATTAGTGGAAAGGATTGAAAAACAAGATCTAACCATATGCTGTTTGCAAGAGACTCATCTCATGGTCAAAGACCCTTACAGGCTGATGTAAAAGGATAGGAAAAAAATATTTCATACAAATGGAGTTTGAAAGCAATAATAATATTTGATAATATTAGTACAATAATAATATTTAATAATTTCAACATACCTTCATCACCAATAGGTAGGTCATCAAAGCATAAAATCAAAAAGATTTATCCAACCTAAATAATACTATAAATCAAATGCATCTAATATACAAATACAGAATATTTCACACCCAAACACCTGAATTCACCGTCATTTCAGCTTATGGAATATACGTGAAAAGAGACCATATTCTGGATTACAATAAAAGTCTTAGAAAATACAAAAATATCAATATAATCTCATGCATTATATCAGATCATGATGGAATAAAACTAGAAATCAACAGCAAGAAAGATAATAGAAACCACATAAACACATGGAGATTAAACAAAGCTCTTTTGAGTGAAGAATGAATCAAAGAAGAAATAAGAGGAGAAATAAAAATTTCACAAATAAATGAAAACAAAGATACAACATATCAAAATTTTGGGAAAATTTTGTGTGAAATTTTGTGAAAATTTGTGAAATTGTGTGAAAGCAGAACTAAGAAGAAAATTATTGCACTGAGTGCCTATATTTAAAAAATAGAGATAACATAAGAAAATAAGCTTATGCCCTATGTCATAGCTTTAGGAAAGAAAAGAACAGAATTACTCCAAATTCAGTATAAGACAAAAAAATAATAAAAATGGGAGACAAAATTAATGCAATTCAGAATAAAATAACAATGCACAGTATCAACAGTACAGAGTAGGTTCTTCAAAAAGATAAATGTGATTGATAAATCCTTAGCCAAACTAAAGAGTGAGAAGAATCAAATCAACCTGATCCGAGATGAAAAGGAAGCGATCATCACAGACACTTCTGAATCAAGAAGATAATTAGAAACATATTTAAAATGTTTCTATATATATTTAAATATATATATATATATATATATATATATATATATCTAAGTGCAAATATTTAAATATGTATGTATATATTTAAATGCAATTGGGTCAACAAATTGGGGCAACCCAAAATACAATTTTGAGTCAACAAATTATAAAATCTAGAAGACAGATTTCTAGATACATGACAGATTTCTAGAAATTTCTAGATATTGGACAACCTGCCCAAACAGAATCAAGAAGGTATAAAAGTGTAAACAGATCAAAATCAAGTAATAAAATTTAAAAATCAGTTAAAAGCTTTCCAACAACAACAACAACAACAACAGACCCAGGACCTGATGGATTCTCAGCAGAGTTGTACCTTTATAGGCAGAATTAATATTATAAAAATGGCCATACTACCAAAAGGGCAATCCAGATTTAATGCAATTCCTATTAAAATTCCAGTGATCTTATTCATAGAAATAGAAAAGGCAGTCATGAAATTTATTTGAAAAAATAGGAGACCCAGAATAACCAAAGGACTCCTTAGAAAAATGAAGCAGGAGGCATCACTATAAGCATACCTTGAATTAATCTACAGAACTATAGTAACAAAAATGGCATGTTATGGGCACAAAACAGAAATGAAGATCAAAGGAACAGAATAGAAAATATAGAGACAAACCTATAATATATACAGTTATCTCAGACAAAGTGCCATAAACATACATTGGAGAAAAGGTAACCTCTTCAAGGAATGGTGCTCAGAAAACTAGAAATCTATATGTAGTAGAATGAAATTTACCCCCTATCTCTCACCTTGCACAAAACTCAACTGAAAGTGGATAGAAGATTTAGGCTTACTAGAAGTGAGCCCAACTAATATTCTGACAGCACAGGAAGTAATATCAAGACTCAGTAAAAGGGATTGTATCAAACTACAAAGCTTCCTCACAGCAAAGGAAACGATCAAGAACCTGAAGAGAGAGCCTACAGAATGGGGGAATATTTTTGCCACCTGCACCTCAAATAGAGCATTAATCTCTAAAATATATAAAGAATGTGAAAATATTAACACCAATAAAACAAATAATTCAATCAATAAATGGGCAAAGGAACTAAACAGGCACTTCACAGAAGAAATATGAATGGTCAACAAGTATGTAAAAAATGTCCAACATCACTGGCAATTAGAGAAATGCAAATTAAAACTACACCAAGATTCCATCTTACTCCAGTCAGAATGGCAATTATTAAGAATATGAGTAACAATAAATGTTGGCAAAGGTGTGGGGGAAAATTTCCACTCATACATTCTGGTGAGACTGCAAATTAGTGCAACTACTCTGGAAAGCAGTATAGAGATTCCTCAGAAAATTTGGAATGAATCACCATTTTATCCAATTTTCCCACTCCTCAGTATATATTTTAATGTCTCATCCCATCTTCATGTAGACAATATGGAGAAAACTAATGGATGAATTATTAGTTTTAAATTTAAAAAGTAAGCTTAACTAATTGTTTTTGAAAATTAGACTACAACGAGGAAATAAAACCCACAAAGAGTAGAATATAATCTCTGTCCATGGAATATGATAAGCAAGCTGGATATTTTTACATATTAACAGAGTAAATTACACAATTACATATTAATAGAATAAATTACATATTAATAGAGTAAATTACAAATTAACAGATTAAATTACAAAATTATGTAATTTTTATATATTCAATTTTGCTGTTGTTATTTAAGATTACAGTGCTTCCTTCCCCTGAAAGTAATGCAATCTTTTTTTGTATTGATCTATATTAGAAGACAGCAATAGTAACAGCAACCAGCCATAGAATTAAAGGTCAACTAAGAAATCAAATGTTTCACATAATATAGCTGTTTATTTTTAATAATGCCTAGCTATGAGAAAACCATTATTTTTATATTTCACCATCCTGAAACCAGTTTGTGAATGTCATATGGTAAAACAAAACTAAGATAAATCATTTGATGTTAATTTTGCAATAAATAATATTTTTGTAGTAAGATGACTTTAAAGAGATAGTTTCTTATTTATCAACAGTAATACCTCCTTCTCCCTCATTTGAGGCTCTAATTGTAAAGAGATTGTATCCCCACATTTATATTTTTTCCTAGATTCCATGAATATTGTTAACCCTATTTTAGAATTGAAGAAAGAAGACTAAAGACGTTAGGTAATGGCTATGTGTATAGATTTTCAACCAGTTTGGGAGTTGTAGTTTAATTCAATGCATTTAAACTCTCAAGACTGCTGTAATCCTGGTACATGTAGTCATGTAGTCTAATGTATTACTGGGTGTGGAGGAATGGCATTTGCCTTGACTTCACTCTACTAGATGTCAGGCAAAATGCAGAAAGACAGTTGGGATGAAATAGATGTTTATATATCTTGTTGAAGAATCTAATTCATACATGAAAAAAACTGTGTTAGTCCTACCACTGGGGCTAAATAGAAACATTCACAAATACAGGAGATGCTATCTTGGCCCCATGTAAACTGTGATCTAGATATATGTAAACATATACATATATATTCCTTATTTGTCAAGATAATAAGTTATTAAGTGAATAGCATGTAGAAAATGGCTAGTAATAGTAATTGACATTTCCAGCTTGCTCTTCCTCCTCCACAGTAAATACAACCTATCAGAAAACTGGTAGGGTGAAAGGAAATGACCAAAAAAAGAGAATCATGCTTCTTTCCCTCTTTATCCCTACTGAGGAATTTAAACAATTTAAATTTGTTTACAACAAGTGAGTTGCTCACAAATGTGCATTTTGTTTCCTTTCCCTTCCCTATGGAAGCCAGGAAACCTCCCAGGAACCACAGTCCTCACCCACAAAGGCCCTCACAGCAAACTGTCCTCCCAAGATGCAATGAGCCAGGGCCCAGGGCTTTCCCGCGAGACTTGTGTCTGCCTAACGGTCTTCTTCCGCGGCTGTGCTTCCCTGCTCTGACCAGCCATGTTCCTTCTCTTTGCACTCTTTGCTGAGCTTGGAATGCTGCAGGCCAGCCTTGGTAAGCCATACCATGCCAGCTGCCCTGTTCCTTCTCCTTTCCTTCAGAGAAACGCCTGGCTCCTCCTGGGGAAAATTTTCCCATAGCTCTGATACCTGCCCACACCACTGTGTAGATTCCCTGCTGGTGCTTGTCTCCATATTACCCCTACCCCACCCCCACCCAGGCCTGGTGAATGCAGCACCTTAGCCCTAACTCAGCAGCAGACACCTGCTACTCTTCCAGGGTCAGCTCACCTTGTGATGGAAGATGCAGGTTGAATGTGCACTGTTTAATCCCCAGAGTCCTGAAGGAAACAACTTTCAACGTGATTCTGAAAAGGAATACAAAGATCCTGTAGCACCGCAGTATCTAATTATATCTGAGCCACTTCCAAAGTGTCCTTGCAAATCCATTGCAAGCCCAGCATGAAAAGCGTGGGCACATAAAATTAGCAGTTTTAGACCTCAGGGTATGGTCTGGTTAAGAACACTTACTTGACTGAGACCATTTCTGATGAAAGGAAAAAAATAAAATACGACAAAAAAGCATATTCTTATTGCAGATTCTGAAGGAATATTCCTGCATCTCACGGTGCCACAGAAGATAAGCTCAAATGAGAGTGAAGTTTCAGAGAGGAAGGTAAGTGATCAAAAATATTTGTTTTATGTTTAACATTTTAAAGTTAAGTACTTTCTGGTAAAAGAAATTGGAAAAAAACAGGTTTCCTTCTATAAAAACAAGCAAACAACAAGAATCAGAACAACAACAACAACAACAACAAAGAATTAAATCAAAATAGTTAAAATGTTTTATATTACAAAGTGGAAGTCACTACAAACACTATAGGAGTTTAGATTTCTATGTGGGTAGAATTGTGGGGCCAATATACATTAACCCTCTGAAAATGTTTTCAAAGTAAAAAAGTATAATCCAAAATAAGAGTAAGAAAAACAATTAAAATTCCATTAACTATTTTGGCAATCAGTATTGGAACATATTATGATTATCACCTACTAATAAATAATTATAATAAAAATAAGTAAAATATATAAGAAGTTACATTGAGAATCACAATAGAATTACTTCTCCTTTAGAGAAGTTATAAAATACTTTCATATATTAATTTCATTAATGCTCATAATTGCTTCCAAAGTAGGTGATGTAAAAATACATATGTGGAGGTATATTTATGATATATATGTGTGATATATATAGTTGTTTTTTAAAAAAAAAACTAGAAAAAGTTGAAGATATCAAAGCTACAAGTATCAAGACTTACAGTCTAATCTTTAATTTCTGCTGAAAAATATATTACATGTTATTGTCTCCATTTTTTTCTTATTACTCTTGTACAGAGTCACTGCATTACCACTTTAAACTTCTAATTTCTTCCTATCAAGAAATATATAACAGCAATGCAGGACATGGAATGATTTTACTAGTACAAGACCTGAAGGTTTCAATACTTGTCCATATTTTTGATGTATTTGATTCAGAACTAATGAAGCCATTTTTACTGTGATAGGGTACATTTTATGTTTTTAAGCTTAATTGAAATATAATTGATACAAAAATATATATGTCAAAGTATACATTTCAATGAGTTTGAACAGATACATACATCTGTGATACAATTATAACAATTAATTAATTGTTATTTAAATGTTATTTAATGTTTAATTGTTAGCATTTATCACCTCCCAAACTTTCCTTGTGTACCTCTTTGTGTGTGGTAAGAATATGAGCTATACCCTATTAACAAGTGTTTATGTGCAGTATAGTTTACTATAGACAACTCTTATGTTGTACATCATCTCTCTAGAACCATTTCATTTTGAATAACTCTAACTTTATAATCATTGTGCAAGAATTCTCTATTTCCCTCTCAAAGTACACCCTGTCAACCATTCAGCTCCCCATTTGTCTGAGTTTGACAATCCTAGGTAACTCATATAAGTGGAATCTTGGGGAGTCTTCTGTGTCTGCTTATTTCACTTAACATAGTGAAAATAGTGTCATCCAGGTTCGTCTATGTTGTATAAATATTAGGATTTCCTTCTTCATTAAGGACAAATAATATTTTATTATATGATGATACTGTTTTTTTCTTTGTTTATCTGTCAATAAGTATTGGGTTTGATTTCATATCTTGGCTGTTGTGAATAATGTTGAAATGTCCAAGGGATGGCAGATAAGTTCTTCAAGGTCCTTTTCAGGTTTTCCACATATGTAGCCATAAATTGCATTGATGGATTGTATAGTAGTTGTTATGGTTCAGATATGAGGCGTCCCCTGAAAACCTTTTGTGAAAGGAAATAAGTTAAGGAATGTTCAGAGCTGAAATGATTAGATTATGAGTTCTATGACTTCATTAATAAATTAATTAATTTGATGGACTAATAATTTGATGGCAGGTAAGGTGTGGCTGGAAAAAGTAGGTCCATGGGAACATGGCCTGTCCATGGCCTCCTCCCACTCCCCTTTCCTGGCTACCATGGTATGAGCAGTTTTCTCCACCACACTCTTCTGCTATGATGTTCTGCCTCACTCAAGCCCAGAGTGATGGACTTGGTCTAGGATGGACTGACACATCTGAAACCATGACCCCCAAATAAACCTTTTTGATATCCTTGTCAGATATTTTGGTCACAGCAACAGAAAATTAACACAGTAGTTCTATTTCTAATATTCTGAGGTACTTCAATATTGTTTTTCATAGTGATTGCCCCGTTCTTTATTCTTTATTATGAGAATTCCAGTTTCACAAAATTTGTTACTTTTTTATTTTTAAATTTTGATAGTAACCATTCTAACTGGTTTGAGTTATGTTTCACTGTACCTTTGAGCCTGCATTTCTATGATAATACAAATTTTCTTATTGATGATCATTTGTATTATTTTTTTTTTACACAGAACTCTACCTTCCCTTCATTACCCATTGTCTAATCTAATGAACTTATATTCTTCTCCTCCCTACCCTGACTTGTTGTGGGTTAGCATGCACATATCAGAGAGAACATTTGACCTTTTTTTTTTTTTTGGTATTTTCTTACTTCAGTTAGTATTATAGTTTCCATATCCATCCATTTACTTGACCTTTTTTTTTTTTTTTGGTATTGTCTTACTTCAGTTAGTATTATAGTTTCCATATCCATCCATTTACCAGTAAATGTCATAAAGTCATTCTTTTAAAGACTGAGTAATATTCCACTGTGTACATGTGTATATATACCACACTGTCTTTACCCATGCCTCTGTTGAAGGGCATATAGGGTGGTTACATAGCTTAGATAACTGTGAATTGAGCTGCTGTAAACATCAGTGTTGCTGCATCATGGTGCTAGGCTGATTTTAAATCCTTCAGATATATAACAAAGAGTGGGATGAGTGGATCAAATGGTGATTCCATTCCAGTGTTTTGCAGAATCTTCATATTGCTTTCCAGAGTGGTTGAACCAATTTGTAATCCCACCAGCAATGTATAATATGTACCTTTCCCCCACATCTTTAACAACATTTATTGTTCCTTTATTCTTTACACTTGTCATTCTGACTGGGGTGAGATGGGATCTCAGTGTGGTTTTAATTTGTATTTATCTAATTGGTATAGATGTTGAACATTTTTAAATATATTTGTTGACCATTCATATTTCTTCTTCTGTGAAGTGCCTGTTCAGTTCCTTTGCCCATGTATTGATAGGGTTGTTTGTTTTTTTGGTGTTAAGTTGTTGTAGGGACAGATGAGGCAAGGCACCAAAGATAGCAGGAAACAGTTTTATTTGGCTGCAGCCAGGTTCAAAGGGAACAGCTTTCGCTCTAATCAATCAATGCCCTGAACCCCAAGTTCAGGTAGTTTCAGAATTTTTTAACAGCATGAAACGGGAGGGGCTCAAAAGTTTAAAGTCTTCAGAAGTTCACATAAAAGCAGTTTTTTCTTTCATTGTTCTGGGAAATTTAACCCTTCAAGGACAACACCTGAGAAGGGGAGAGCAGCTTCTCCCCTTTCTTTCCTCTTTCCTATTAGCTGTCACCATGGAGCCCAGTTGGTAACTTCTGTTAGGAATGTAGACATCTCTGTGAAGCCCAGCTCAAGGCCAGAGGCCTTGTTTACATATTTCTAGAAACTACTATACTGGATAAATGTTTGTAAAAAATCTAGTAAGGGGTAGCACCTGGAGTGCTGATTTCTGCCAGGCTCGTGGCCAAGTAAAATAGGGCAACATGAAGATAGGAAGTTTATCTACATTGAGCTCTTTTGTAGAGACTCTTTTGCTGACAGTCCTAAAATTAGCCATGGTGAAGATTTCTGAGAAGCCCAGTTGAGATTTCCTTTGGGTAAAGGGGGTGACACTATAAAGTTTTTGTGTTCTTTATAGGTACTGGAAATTAACTCTCTATCTGAGGCACAGGTGGCAAATATTTTCTCCCATTCTATAGGCTCTGTCTTCATGTTCTTGATTGTTTCTTTTGCTATAAAGAAGCTTTTTAGTTTGATCCTGACCTGCTTTTACTTCATGAACTTTAGGAGTCTTGTTGAGAAAGTCAATTCCTAAGATAACATGATAGTTTTGGGCCTACATTTTCTTCTAGTGGGTGCTAGAAGAAATGGTCTTGATCCATGATCCATGTTGAGTTGAGTTTTGTGCAGATAGGAGTTCAGTTTTATTCTGCTACATATGGGTTTTCAGTTTTCTCAGCACAATTTGTTGAAGGGGCTATTTTTTCTCCAATGTATATTTATAGTGTCCTCATCTAGTATGAGATAAGTGTATATATATATATATATATATATATATATATATATATATATATATAGGTTTGTCTCTGTACCTTCTATTCGATTCCATTGGTCTTCATATCTGTTTTGGTGCCAATACTATGCCTTTTTTGTTTATACCTCTATAATATAATTTAAGGTCTGGAATGGACATGCCTCCTGATTCACTTTTCTTGCTGAGGATTGTATTAGCTATTCTGGCCTCTTATTTTTCCAAATGAATTCCATGACTGCTTCTTCTATTTCTATGAAGAATGTCATTGGAATTTTGATGGTATTCACCTTCAATCTGCATAGTACTTTTGGTAGTATGGTCATTTAGACAATACTAATTCTGCCTATCCAAGAACATGGAAGTTCTTTCCATCTTCTTTGATCTTCTTCAATTTGTTTCTTTAGCACACTGTAGTTTTCATTGTAGAGGTCTTTCCCCTCTTTTAACTCCCAAGTTTGTTTTTTTTTTTTGAGGCTATTGTGAATGGGATTGTTTTCTTAATTGCTCTTTCAGTTGATTCATCAATGGTATATAGAAACATAATTAATTTATGGGTGTTAATTTTATATCCTGCTACTTTGATGAATTCATTTTAGTTCAAGGAGGTTTCTGGTAGACCATGGGTCTTCTGTATGTAGAATCATGTTATGAGTGAACAAAGGTAATTTGAGCTCTTCTTTTCACATTTGAATCTTTTAATTTCTTTCTTTGGTGTGATTGCTCTGGATGGAGTTTTAAGGACTATGCTAAATAGAAGTGGTGAAAGAAGGAATCCCTGTCTTGTTCCAGTTTTTAGAGGAAATGCTTTCAGGTTTTCTCCATTTAAAATGTTGTAGACCTTGGGTTTAGCATATATAACTTTAAAAATATTGAGTCATGTTCCCACTACCCCAGTTTTTCTACTGTTTTGAAAATGAATGAATGCTGTATTTTATCAAATGCATTCTCTGCATCCATTAAGATAATCATTTGATTCTTGTCTTTAAGACTATTGGTTTGATGAATTACATTTATTGGTTTCCATATATTGAACCAAACTTGCATTCCTGGGATGAACCCTACTTGATCATGTTGCACTATCGTTTCAATATGTTTCTGTATGTGATTTATGAGTATTAATAATTTTTGCATCTATGTTCATTAGGGATATTAGTCTGAAGTTTTCTTTCCTTGATGTGTCTTTGTCTGATTTTGGTATCAGGTTGATACTAGCTTCATAGAATAAATTTGGAAGGGTTCCCTTCTTTTCTATTTCATGGAATAGTTTGAGTAGGATTGGGTTATTTCTTCTTTGAGAGTCAGAAAGAACTTGGCTGAGAATCCATTGGGTCCTGTGTTTTTCTTTGTTGGTATGCTTTCTATGGTGTCTTTCATTTTATTGCTTGAAATAGATCTGTTTAAATTTTATATTTCCTCCTTGTTCAATTTGTGTAGGACATATTTCTTTATGAATTTGTCTATGTCTTCAAGATCTTCTATTTCATTGGAGTACAAATTTTCAAAATAGTTTCTGAGTTTCCTCTGTATTTCAGTAGTGTTCATGGTTATATTCCTTTTTCATCACAAATTTTAGTACTTTAAAGTTTTTTTTTCCTCTTTAATTTGGTTAGCTTGGCTAGGAGATCATCAGTTTTATTTTTTCAAAGAACCAAATTGTTGATTTGTTGTTTTTTGAGTGTGGTGGTGGTTTTTTTTTTTTTTTTGATTTGTTGTTTTTTTAGTGTGCTGTTTTTGTTTTGTTTATTTGTTTTTGGTTTTTTTGTGTGTGTGTTTCAATTTCATTGACTTTGGCTCTGAATTTAATTGTTTTCTGTTTTATGCTGCTGTTGGTGTTGATTTGTTCTTTCTCTAGGGCCTTAAGATGCAATG
This sequence comes from Urocitellus parryii, assembly GCF_045843805.1. NCBI lineage: Eukaryota > Metazoa > Chordata > Mammalia > Rodentia > Sciuridae > Urocitellus > Urocitellus parryii. The sequence goes on from NC_135544.1 coordinate 12,641,980, forward strand.
TTAGAATATTTGGTGACTTTGTATTTTTTAAATGAATGAGTACAATTCTGTTCACTTTCTTGTGGCACACACCTATAGTCCCTGTGACTCAGGAGGTTGAGGTAGGAGGATCACAAGTTCATAGCCAGCCTCAGCAATGGTGAGGCACTAAGCAACTCAGTGAGGCCCTGTCTCTAAATAAAATACAAAAAAGGCCTGGGGATGTGGCTCAGTGGTTCAGTGCTCCTGAGTTCCATCACCAGTCCCCCTCGACCCCCCAAAAAAGAACTGCTTTTTAAAAAGTTTTAATTTTAACTTGTTATATATGACAACAGGATGTATTACAATTTGTATTACACAAATAGAACACCATTTTTCATATCTGTGGTTGTACACAAAGTAGAGTCACATCCTTTGTGTCCTCATAGGTGTACTTGGGGTAATGATGACCATCACATTCCACCAACTTTCCTACCCCTGTGCCTCCTTCCTTCCCCTCTGTCCCTTTTCTTCTTTGCCTTATCTAGAGTTCATTTAATACTCCCATCCCACCACCCCAGCAGCGTATTATGGATCAGCATCCTCAGAGAAATCATTTGGCATTTGGTTTTGGGGGATTGGCTAATTTCACAAGCATTATATTCTGCAGCTCCATCCTTTTACCTGCAAATGCCATGACTTATTCTCTTTTAATGCTGAATAATATTCTATTGTGTTTATAGACCACATTTTATCTATCCATTCATCTACTAAAGGTCATCTAGGTTGTTCCATAGTTTAGCTATTGTGAACTGTGCTTCAATAAACATTGATGTGGCAGTGTCCCTGTAGTATCCTGTTTTTAAGTCTTTTGGGTGTAGACTGAGCAGTGGGATAGCTGGGTCAAATGGTGGGTCCATTTACAATTTTCCAAGGATTCTCCATATATCTTTATATATTAACTGCACCAATTGGGAGTCTTATCAGCAATGTATGAATGTGCCTTTTTCTCCATATCCTCCCCAACACTTATTGTTGTTTGTATGCTTAATAGCTTCCAATCTGACTGGAGTACGATGAAATCTTAGAGTATTTTTGAGTTGCATTTCTCTAATTGCTAGAGATTTGAACATTGTTTCATGTATTTGTTGACTGATTGTATATCTTCTTCTGAGAAGTATCTGTTCAGTTCCTTGGCCCATTTATTGATTGGGTTATTTGTGTTTTGGGTGTTAAGATTTTTGACTCCATTATGTATTCTAGAGATTAGTGCCCTATTAGATGTGTGTGTGGTAAGAATTTGTTCCCAATTAGTAGGCCCTCTATTCACCTCACTGATTCGTTTTTTTTTGTTGTTGTTGTTTTTGTTTTTTTTATTGCTGAGAAGAAGCTTTATAGTTTGAATCCACCCATTTATTGATTGTTGATATTAATTCTTGTGCTATAGAAGTTAATAAGTTAAAGAAGTTGAGGCCTAATTTGACATGATGGAGATTTTGGCCTACTTTTTATTCTAATAGATACAGGGTCTCTGGTTTAATTCCTAGGTCCATGATCCACTGTGAGTTGAGTTTTGTGCATGGTGAGAGATAGGGGTTTAATTTCATTTTCTTGCATATGTGTTTCCAATTTTCCCAGCACCATTTGTTGAAGAGGCCATCTTTTCTCCATTGTACATTTTTGATGCCTTTGTCAAATATAAGATAACTGTAATTATGTGGGTTAGTCTCTGTGATGTCTGTTCTGTACCATTGGTCTACCAGTCTATTTTGGTGCAAATACCATACTGTTTTTGTTACTATTGCTCTGAGTATAGTTTAAGATCTGGGATTGTGATGCCACCTGCTTCACTCTTCTTGCTAAGGATTTCTTTAGCTATTCTGGGTCTCTTATTTTTCCAGATGAATTTCATGACTGCTCCTTCTATTTCTGTGAGGAATCATATTAAATATGTACAGTGGTTTTGGTAGCATGGTCATTTTGACAAAATTAATTCTGCCTATCCAAGAGCAAGGTAGATCCTTTCATCTTCTAAGGTCTTCTTTGATTTCCTTCTTTAGGGTTCTATAATTTTTATTATACAGATCTTTCACCTCTTTTGTTAAGTTAATTCCCAAGTATTTTATTTTTTGAGGCTATTGAGAATGGGATAGTTTTATAGTTTTCCTCACTTCCCTCTCAGAGGTTTTGTCACTGATATACAGAAATGCCTTTGATTTACGGGTGTTGATTTTATATTCTGCTACTTTGCTGAATTTATTTACTAGTTCCAGAAGTTTTCTTGTGGAATTTTTTTGGGGTCTTCTAGGTATATAACCATATTTTTGACAAATAGTGCTAATTTTAGTTCTTCTTTACCTATCTGTATTTCTTCCATCTGTCTAATTGCTCTCACCACTCTTTAAAGAACTATGTTAAATAGAAGTGGTGAAAGAGGGCATTCCTGTCTTGTTCCAGCTTTTAGAGGGACTGCTTTCAATTTTTCTCCATTTAGGATGATGTTGGCCTGGGGCTTAGCTTAGATAGCTTTTACAATATTGAGATATGCTCCTGTTATCTCTAGTTTTTCTAGTGTTTTTAACATAAAGGGGTGGTGTATTTTGTCGAAAGTTTTTTTTTCTGCATCTCCTGAAATGATTATATGGTTCTTATCTTTAAAGGCTATTGATGTGATGAATGACATTTATTGATTTCCATATGTTAAAACAACATTGCATACTTGGGAGAATCCCACTTGATCGTGGTGCATGATCTTTTTTGATCTATTTTTCCATTGGTTTGGCCAGAATTTTATTGAGAATTTTTGCATCTATATTCATTAGAGATATTGGCCTGCAGTTTTGTTTTTTTTGATGTGTCTTTGCCTGGTTTTGGAATCAGAGTGATATTGGCCTCATAATATGAGTTTGGAACTGCTCCCTATTTTCTATTTTCTGAAATAAATTGAAGACTATTTGTATTACTTCTTATTCAAAGACCTTGTAGAACTCAGCTGTGTATCCATCCAGTCGTGGGCTTTTCTTGGTTGGTAGGCTTCTGATGGTGTCTTCTATATCATCATTTGAAATTGATCTGTGTAAATTGTGTGTATCATCCTGATTCAATTTGGGCAAATCATATGACTCTAGAAATTTGTTGATGCCTTTTATATTTTCTATTTTATTGGAGTATAAGTTTTCAATATAATTTCTAATTATCTTCTGTATTTCTGTAGTGTCTGTTGTGATATTGACTTTTTCATCACATATATAAGAAATTTGAGTTTTCTCTCTACTCTTGGTTAGCATGGCTAAGGGTCTGTCAATTTTATTTATTTTTTCAAAGAACCAACTTTTTGTTTTCTCGATTTTTCAATTGTTTCTTTTGTTCAATTTCATTGATTTCAGTTCTGATTTTAATTAGTTCCTGTCTTCTATTGCTTTTGATGTAGATGTTTTTGCTCTTCTTTTTCTAGGGCTTTGTGAAGTAATGCAAAGTCATTTATTTGTTGACTTTTTCTTATTTTAAAGAATGAACTCCATGCAATGAACTTTCCTCTTAGATCTGTCTTTATAGTGTCTCAGAGATTTTTATACATTGTATCTTTGTTCTAATTCAACTCTAAAATTTTTTTAATTTACTCCTTGATATATTCTGCAATCCATTGTTCATTCAGTAGCATATTATTTAGTCTCCAAGTTTTAGAGTATCTTTTATTTCTTATTTTATCAATTGTTTCTAATTTCATTCCATTATTATCTGATAGAATTCAGGGTAGCATCTCTACTTTTTTTTATTTGCTAAGAGTTGCTTTGGGACATAATATATGGTCTATTTTAGAGAAGAATCCATATGCTCCTGAGAAGAAAATGAATTCACTTGTTTAAGGATGAAATATTTTTACATATGTCAGTTAAGTTTAAGTTATTGATTGTATTCTTGAATTCTGTAGTTTCTTTGTTCAGCTTTTGTTTGGAAGATCTATCCAGTGGTGAAATAAGTGTGTTAAAGTCACCCAAAATTATTGTGCTGTGGTGTTTTTGACTCTTGAATTTGAGAATCATTTGTTTGATGAAGGTAGATGCTGAATTATTTGGTGTATAGTTCTCTTCAGCAGTATGTAGTGTCTGTCATTATCACTTTGATTAACTTTAGCTTGAAGTCTACTTTATTTGATACGGGGATGGAAACCCCTGCTTGCTTCCACAGCCCATGTGAGTGGTATGCTTTTTCTTAACTTTTCACCTGCAGTCTGTGAATGTCTTTTCCTATGAGATGAATCTCTGGAAGGCAGCATATTGTTGGATCTTTTTTTTTTTTTTCTATCCAATCTGCTAGCCTATGTCTTTTGATTGGTAAGTTTAGGCCATTAACATTCAGTTTTATTATTTAGATATCATTTGTATTCCCAGCTAGTTTTGTTTATTTTTGGTACTTAATGTGACTTGGTTTCTCTACTAATTACCTTTTCCTTTTTCATTATAATGTGCTTTGGTGTAAATCTGTTGTAATTTTGTACACTTGGTGTCCTGTTAGCCTCTTGTATTTGGTTTTCCAAATCATTCTTTATGTTTGGGAAGTTTTCTAGTATTATTTCTTTGACAAGATTGTGCATTTCTTTGGTTTGAAACTGTGTCTTCATTATCTGATGTTAATGTTGTGTATTCTAAGTGATGTTGTCTGTTGGTAAAGATTCTATTCAGTTGTTTTTTTCTTTTTTGGGGGGGGAGGGGTTACTGTTTTCTTCATGTAAAGGATTTCTGTTTTTTTTTTCAGAGTCTCTTTCTTGAAGTAATCTTTTGATACCTGTATTTGCTCTCTTATCTCTTTGTTGGAGTGATCAATTTTTGCCTGTACTTGCTCATTAAGGTCATCCTTTAATTCACAGATCATTTTAATTATTAACATTTTGAATTCCTTCTCTGATATTTCATCAACTGCACTGTCCATAGGTTCTTTTATTATAGTATCTTGGTTTGTTTGGGGCACTTTCCTCCTTTGTTTTTTCATGTTGTCTGTGTGTCTTACTTTCTTGCAGTGTGGATCTGAGATATTACAGTTTCTGCCCTATATTCTTGTAGTATCTGTGTATATTGTCTGTCCCTCACCTTGATGTTGGGCTTTCAGACCCTTCTGGTGTCCCTCAATGTATGCTACTGCAACTAAAAGTGGTGGCGGCAATAGGGGAGTAACTCCAGATAATAGTGGAGGTGCCCCAAGATGGATGCCATGTTTTACAGAGATGGGGCTAAAAGGATGGGCCTTATACTCTTTTGGGGATTCCTACTCTGAGAAGCAGCTACTTCTAGTCCCTGTCTGTTGTCAAAAAGGTAGGGGATACTGTGTGGTGAAGGCTATGGCAGTGTCTGCGTTGTCCCAAGATAGAAGTGGGTTAGGCTTGGGATCCCAGGTGGGGGTGGGAAAACTCAGACCTACCCTGGGCCTGGGTCCCATGTATGTTGGTGTGGGCAGATCTGGGCCAGTCTGAGTTCCCATGGTAGTCTGCAGGTATGAAGAGGCAGTACTGCTGGTGGCAGGATGGACCTGGGCCTACTGTGCAAGAACTGCTTTAATAGTGTTTCAGGGATGTTGGTATATTGTGTCATTATTCTCATTTATCTCTAAGAATTTTTTTTATTTTAGTCTGGATTTCTTCTTCTATTCATTGATTATTCAATAGCATATTATTTAGTCTCTAGTGTTTTATCATTGATAAATTCCATTATGATCTGATAGAATGAAGGTTTTATCTCTTATTTTTTTTGTATTTGCTAAGAGTTGCTTTGTGGCCTAAGATATGGTCTATTTTAGAAAATGATCAGTGTACTGCTGAAAAGAAAGTGTATTCAGTAATTGATGGATAAAATAGTCTACACATGTCTGTTAAGTTTAAAGTACTAATTGTATTTTTTAGTTCTATAGCTTCTTTAGTTAGTTTTTGTTAGGAAGATCTATCCAGAAATGAGAGAGGCATGTTAAAATCACCCAGTATTATTGTGTTGTGGTCTATTTGATTCTTGAAATTGAGAATTTGTCTGATGTATGTGGATGCTGCATTGTTTGGGGTATAAATATTTATGACTATTATTTATTGTTGTTGTATAATTTCCTTAAGCAATAAAAAAGCCCTTGTTTGTCCCTTCTGATCATCTTTGGCTTGAAGTCCACTTTATTTGATATCAGGATAGATATGAGGATAGAAACTCCTCCTTGTTTATGAGATCCATGTGAATGATGTGTTTTTCCCCATTCTTTTATTTCCAGTCTGTGGATATCTTTACCTTTGAGGTGACTCTTTTGGAGATAGGATATTTTTGGGTCTTGACTTTTAATCCAATCTACTTGTCTATATCTTTGGGTTGATGAGTTTAGGCTATTTATACTCAATGTTATTTTTGAGTATGATTTTTATTTCCTGGCATTTTGATTTGTTTCTGGTTTTTAATTTGTATTAGATTATTTTTGATTGACTATTCTAGTATAAATTGATGATTTTAAATTTCATTTTTTATTTCTTCTTTATGAAATATCATGTTGAGTATATTTTGTAGTGCAGGCTTTATAATTGTGAATTCTTTTAACTTTTGTTTAACATGGAAAGTTTTTATTTTATCATCAAATCTGAAGATTAGTTTTGCTGATCATAGTATTCTTGGTTGACATCCATTTTCTATCAGAGCTTGGTATATATTGTTTCAGGACCTCCTAGCTTTTAGGATCTGAGTTGAGAAATCAGCTGAAATACAAATTGGTCTACCTCTAAATGTGACAAGGCATTTTCACTAGCAGCATTTGAAATTCTACCCTTTTTCACTATGTTAGGCATTTTCATAATAATGTAAATTGGTGTTGGTCTGTTGTAGTTTTATATATTTGGAATCCTATAAGCCTCTTGTATTTGATTTTCCATTTTATTTTTAAGGTTTGGGAAGTTTTTCTATATTATTTATTTGAAAAGTTCATGCATTTTTTTGGTTTGTATTTCTGAGCCTTTATCTATCCCAATCCATCTTAAACTTGTTCTTTTCACCTTATCCCATATTTCTTGGAAGTTCTATTCATGGTCCCTCAACATATTTTCTCCATGCTTACCTTTATTTTTAAGATTATATATTTTTTCTTTGTTCCCTGAAACTCTGTCTGCCAAATGGTATAGTATTTGGTGATGCTTTTCATTGAATTTTTAATTTGGTTTATTGATTTCTTCATTTCAAATATTTCTGTTTGATTTTTTCAGTATCTCTATCTCTTTATTTAAATCATCTTTCATTTCCTGTATTACTTCCTATGTTTTATCTCTGCTTTTACTCTTTACATTGTCTTTTACCTTATAGATCAGTTTAAGTATTAACTGTACAAATTCCTTCTCTCCCATTTCTTCTACTATGGTGTCTCTGTATTGTTATTGAGGTATTTTGGTTTGTTTGAGATGGTTTTTCCTCTTGCTTCTTCTTGTTGTTTGTCTATCCATCTAACAGTATGGATCTGAGGCAGTAGATTTTCTACTGTGTGAACTTTAGTGTCCCTGAAGTTTTCCAGTACATCGTAGTTTAGAGAGAGATAAATAACAATAACCAATATAATGATATATAGCATTAAACCAAATATTCTTGCTATGATATTTTCAAAGTTAATTGTTACAATAAGCAAACAATGTAATCAGCTATTGTCCATGGTAAAAAACAGTAAGTTTGCAAAAAGCATTTGCAATTTCTAAAGGTTAACATAGATAGATCAGAAGAGCAGTAGGGTGTGATAATTATGGGAGAAGAGGAGACAAATAGAAGTTATAAAAAAGGCTAAAGGAAGAGTGATAGAACAATATGTTGTGCCAGGATCTTCTAGCTTTCAGGGTTTGTGTTGAAAAATCTGCCATTATCCTAATTTGTTTACCCCTATATGTAATCTGATTCCTTTCTCTTGTGGCTTTTAAAATTCTCTTCTAATTCTGTATGTTGGGCATTTTGATTATAATGTGTCTTGGTGTGTATCTGTTATGATTTTGCATATTTGGTAACCTGTAGGCTTCTTGGATTTGGATTTCTGTTTTATTCTTCATGTCCAAAAATTTTTCTGATATTATTTCTTTGAACAGATTGCTCATTCCTTTGGTTTGGACCTCTATGTCTTCTTCTATCATAATAACTATTAAATGTGGTCTTTTTATGTTATCCCATATTTCTTGCATGTTCTGCTTGTGGTTTCTTATCATTTTCACTGTGCTGTCTACGTTCTTTTCAAGATGATATACTTTATCTTCATTTTCTGATTTCCTATCTTCTAAGTGGTCAACTCTGTTGTGATGCTCTTGTTTTGAGTTTTTAATTTGGTTTATTATTTCTTTTATTTCAAGGATTTCTGTTTTTTTTTTTTTGTATAAACCTCTGTCTCCCTGTTGATGTGATCTTTTGCTTCTTGGATTTGTTTGTATAGCTCATTGTCAAAGTGATGTTTCACTGCCTGTTTTTGTTATCTAATGTCCTCTTTGATACCCCCAAACATTTTAACCAAGTATATCCTGAAAGCTTTCTCTGTCCTTTTTTCTGCTGTAGCTGTCAATTCTTCTAATGATGTGTTGTCTTGAATTGTTTGTGGTATTTTCTTCCCTTGTCTATTCATGTTGCTCATGTTTCTTTATTTTCAGCTCTGTGGGACTGGTGTGTTATTGTTTTTACCCTATAGATTTTTAGTGCTCTTGTATGGTTCCATGATCCCTCCTTTGTGGGGAAGGGCAATATTAACAGGTCCTAATATTAACAGTATATCACCTATGAAAACTATTGTTATTAAGTCATTTATAGTCAGTCTCAATGTCCAGAAAAGTTGGATTCATTGGTTATGTAAAATATAATCAGTAGTTTCCTAAAAGGTGTACAGTCTCTGGTGGTGGACAGTGAACTTAGGGTCAGGCATAGGATGAAATGCTAAGGGGGAAATATCTGAGGGTAAAATATAGCTTAGGAAACTTGAAGGAGAACTCTAATGAAGAGGGTTATGTCTTCTTTGATATATTGAGAGCAACTAAGAACAGAGCAGGGAGGAAGAGCAGGAGGAAAAGATTAACATTAAACAGAGACATGAGGTGGGAGGGAAAGGGAGAGAAAAGGGAAATTGCATGGAAATAGGAGGAGACCCTCATTGTTATACAAAATTACATATAAGAGGTTGTGAGGGGAATGGGAAAAAAAACAAGGAGAGAAATGAATTACAGTAGATGGGGTCCAGAGAGTAGATGGGAGGGGAAGGGAGGGGGGATAGGAGAGGATAGGAAAGGCAGCAGAATACAACAGTTACTAATGGGGCATTATGTAAAAATGTGGAGGTGTAACAGATGTGATTCTGCAATCTGTATTTGGGGTAAAAATGGGAGTTCATAACCCACTTGACTCTAATGTATGAAATATGATATGTCAAGAGCTTTGTAATGTTTTGAACAACCAATAAAAAAAGGAAAAAAATTAAATAAAAAAACAGGCTAGAGATATGGCTCGGTGGTTAAGTGCCCCTGTATTTAATCCCTGGCACAAAATAAATAAATAAAAGTTATAAAGGCAAAAAAAAAAAGAAGAGGGTTAGTAGCAGGAGAATAGACAGGTGGTAATTTAGGGTAGACAACTACATGGAAGGACAATAGAGCACATAAAGACAAACACACATATTTATTTAGAAAATTACAAGATGTTAAAATAGTAAAATTTGGAGGGTGAAAGAAGAAGAAAGAGAATCAGAGAAAAAGGGAAAGAAAAAGAGAAGAAAGAAGAAAAAAGAGGGGGCCTTATGAAATTCTTCTATATTATTCAGGTGACTCAGTTCTCAAAGTTCTATTTCATGTAAAGTTATTGGTTTCACATATGTTGGGGCTGTGAGGGTCAGAGGATAGAAGGGTAGAGGAGAAAGAAGAAGAATAAGAAGGAAAAAAATACTCTTAGAAATCCATTTCCTTCCTGCCTCTCTTTTCTTCCAACAAGAGAGTAGCTATTTTAAGCTGGAGTCTCTGTTCTCAGGGTGGTGTAGGTAACCAGGTGAGAAGACTTGAGACCCCCAAGGCTTCCCAATCCTGGTCTCTCTGATTTGCTCCAGGTTTTAGACCCCTCCTCTCTCTCTCGCTTTTCAGCTCCCAACTGCTGGACCTCTTGATTTGCTAGTATTTTGTTGAGGATTTTTATGTCAATTTTCATTAGAAATAATAGTCTGTCAATTTCTTTTTGCATTGAATCTCTCTTTGGTTTTGGTGTCACTGCCTCCTAGATTCAGTTGGGAGTGTTTTCTTTTGTTGTTTGGAAGAATTTGAAGATGTTTGGTTTAATTCTTTTTACATATTCGGTGGAAATTTATAATTTAGCCACCTAGTCTTGGGAATTTTTTATTTTGTGGGAGAGATTTTTTTAAAAAAATTATGTCTTCAATTCTCTTATTAAATTTGGGGCTGTTCACATTTTTAAAAACTTTTATGAAGTACTCTTGATAGTTTCAATGTTTCTATCCAATTTTCCATTTGTCCTTTGTTATTCTATTTTTGAAAATATGATTATTCATAATATTTTTTATAATCTTTTTGATTTCTGTGGTATCTGTTGTAGTGTTCCCTTTCTTATTCCTGTTTTCATTTTAATAGTTGGTGTTTTTTTGTAGTTTTCTTTAAAGCAAAGAATTTATCAATTTCATTGATAGAAAATGTCTCTTGACTTTTAAAATTTTTTGTTTTGATTTTCTTTTGGATTTTCTTGAGTTGTAAAGTTGGGTTTTTTAATGTAAACATTCCCTGCTATAAACTTCCCTTTTATTACTGCTTTCATTCCATCTTATACATGTTGGTATGTTGTATTTTTCTTTTCATTTATCTGCAGATATTTTCTAAATTCTTGCTTGTTTTATCTGATTCATTAGTTGTTTAAGAAATAAATTGTTTAAGAGAATGTCACTTTTATGTACAGAAGACAGGAAGTTTAATAGAGTTGAAGAAGGAAAATGAGGGAGGGAAGAGAAGAAGAAAGAGCTTGAAATCAAAATCCTTGTATATATGATTTTGTTAAAAGGAATCCAATTACTTTGTATAATTACGATACTCTATTAAAAATAAAATTAAAAATAATTTGTTGAATTTTCATAGTTATAGATTTTCTTACTTTCTGCTGGATTGATATTAATTTCAATCCATAAGGAAGGGAAAAACTGTGTTATATGATTTTAATATTCTTGTAATTTTTTAAAGATAGTTTTCTGGTCTATTTGTTTTTACTCTGTCTTGGATGTTCCATGTGTTCTTTGTGTGTGTGTGTGTGCGCGCGCACAGGGATTGAACTCAGGGATTGAATTTACCCACTGAGCCACATCTCCAGCCCTATTTATTTATTTATTCATTTATTTTTAATTTGAAACAGGATTTTGGTAAGTTGGTTAGGGCCTTGCTAAGTTGCTGAGGCTGGCTTTGAACTTTCCCTCCTCCTCCTCCTGCCTCAACCTTCTCAGACTGTGGGATTACAAGAGTGCTCCACCAAACCTGGCTCCATGTGTTCTTGAAAAGATAGTATTCTATTTTTATAGGGTGGAGAACTCTGAATGTATCTGTAAGTTAAATTGGTTTATATTGCTCTGTTCCCTTATTAATCTTTCTGGGTGTTTATCCATACCTGAAACTTAAGAATATCTTTACCTACTGTAGTGTTGTTATTCATCTCTTAGTTGTCAGTTTTCTTCAGATATTAGGAAGATGTACTGTTTGTCAAACTTATAATTATTATGTCTTCCTGGTAAATTGTTCTTTTTGTGTTATATAATGTCCTTCTTTGTCTCTTTTGACAGTTTTTAACCTAAAGTCAAAGTGTGAATACTCCTGTATCTTTAGAAGTCTTCAAGAACTCCTGTTATCTTTAAGTTCCCATATTTATGGGATATCTTTTTTCAGACTTTCATTTTTAGCCTTTTAACTGAAAAGAGTTTAAGAGAGTTAAAAATGGAGCTGAGACCATTCATATTATTTTTATGGATATCATATTATCATTATTATTCATATCATATTATCATTATTATTATGGATATATATTTGTAGTGCATTTGGATATATATTTGTAGTAGGCTGCCATTTTGATTTTTTTGGTATATTTAATTCTGTCTTGGTTCTCATTTAGCTGATTAGTCTTCCTTTGATTTTCATTTATTTGGGATTTTGGATTTTTTGAAGGGGGGATTAATCTGCATGCAATTTATCTTCGAGAATTCTTTGTAGAGGTGCTTGTTTGTATTTTTTTTAGTTTTTCTTTGTCATGGAAAGTTTTTATTTCCCTATGAAATAAATATGGAAGATAATTTTGCTGGGTATAGCAATCTTGGTTGGCAATTGTTTTCTTTTCAAGTTTGAAATATCTAAATCCAGGTCTCCCTTAGGTTTAGTGTTTGCATTTTGAAATAAGAAGTGAGTCTTGTTGATTTGCCTTTAAATGTGACCTGATGTTTCTCTCTCTCTTGCTGCTTTTAATATACTTTCCTTGTTGTCTATGTTAAGAAATTCTGATTATGATGTGTATTGGAGAACTTACCTTCTGATCAAGTCTATTTGGAGTCCTGTTTGTAGATTTATGTCTCTTTTTTGATATGAGAAAAGTTTTCTGTGGCTATTTTGAAAATATTTTAAATGCAGTTAGCTTGTATCTCCACATTCTCCCTTGTCCCAATGATTCTCAGGTTTAGTGTATTGATGTTGTCCCAGATTTCTTTTATATTCTGACATGTCCTTTTTTTAAAAAAATTAAAGCTCTTTATTGTATTCTGTATTTTGCTCTCTATTGTATTCTCTATTATATTGTATTCTCAAGTTCATATATCCTGTCTTCAAGGTCTGAAATTCTGTCTTCAAGGGTTGAAGTTCTATTTTCTATGGAATCTAGTGTGTTGGTGATGTTTTCATATAAATTTTTATTTTAACTCATTGTGTCTTTAATTTCCAGGAATTCTTTTTAATATATCTGGATTCTTTGTAATATACCTATTTCTTTATTGAAATCATCTTTCATTTCCTGAATTTGCTCTTTTACTTCATCTCTTATATCTTCTTTTAGTTAATTGAACATTTAAATAATCAGCATTTTAAAGTCCTTCTCTGGAATTTCATCCACTCTGTATCTGTGGGATCCTTTTGGGAGTGTTGGGAGTTTGGGGGAGAGATTTGTTTGCCTATTTCCTCATCAGTTGAAATGTATTCCCCTTCTTTTATACTCATGTCCTTAAGTGTGTAGTTTTCTTTCTTCCTTTCTTTCATCCATCCTCCCTCCCTCCCTCCCTCCCTTTCTTTCTTTTTTTCTAGAATTTCTCTCCTTTTTTGATATATGTATATACATCCAGGTTGAGGGCCTGAAGTTCCCTTCTGGTTGCTCTTCCTTGGAACCTGGTTTTTATTTTGACAATTTTGTCTCCGGAAGTCTATGAGTTGAAGTCATGTTTAGGCTCAGGTGTGGTGTGGTATAAGATTTACTGTTGATTGGCTAAATTGTCAGAATTTCTCAGCAGCAGGGTCTCTGATCTCTAATCTTGAATTGTCCCAATCACTTTCCAATCCCTCCTGAAGGGGGAAGCTAGGAATAGCACTGATGTAAGTAACCAAGATAAATGCTCAGTGTCTACTTTGACTGTTGTAACACTAATTGCCCCCTATAGAGAAGAGGTGGGGTTAGCAATTAATATCAGTACCAGCAATACAAAACAGCTAAATCCAGCATTTGACATTAAGTGCCTACTATGTCATTCACTCTATTAATAATTACCTCAACATGAATGAGGTGTGAGTTGCATAAACTATATAATTCTATTATTCAGTGGGATTGTAGTTTCTTAAATAAAGAGAAAATAGCATGGAAATGTGGTAATAAGTTTGAAATATTCAGAGAAAGGGCAGGAAATGGTAGTAGATGTCCTCTGTAGGAAGAAAGAACAAAAGATTAACTGAATGTAATAAAACAAAGAAAAGGATGAAGTTGAAACAGGAGATGTTGGCTGTGAAGAAGGGAAGATAGAAGGTCAGAACCAAAGTAACTGTAAGATCAAATCAACTCTAACTCACATATACTTGAATCTCACCTAAGAAATATCAAGGCTAAATAATAAACAAGTGCTGCAGAAGAAAGCAATTGATGTGATCATAAAATTATAAGAAAAAATATATACATATATTCAAACATCATACACACATATGCCCACATACACTTACACAAAATCATGTAATACAATATAGTAAAATCTACTTTTAGTGTTTACAGACAAACCTCCACAGATTTCAGCTTCACTGCTGTGCATATGAAATACTGGTTGTCCATCCTGGAGTGCAGATACTCCTGAATGCCTGCCATAGTGCCAGCAATAAAGGTACCTTTCTCTCTTGGGATCCAGAGTCTGAGATCCAGGTGTAATTTTATTTGTGCCTATTTTGTTCTTTCTGGTTTAGGTGTCTTCCAGAAGTTTGTTTTTTTTTTTTTTTTTTTAAGTTAGTTGGGAGACTACCAAATTCCCTGCCACTGCTAGCAATAGTCCCAGATACACTGCAGTGGTCCCACACTGGTTGTACATGCTGTGGAGCACCCAGGGATGATCCTTCCAGGCTGGTGTTCCCACAGACTATAGTGAAGGCAGAGTTTCTCACCAGGTGCCTGTGTGAAGTGGGGGCTTTTCCTGTCACACACACACACACAGACACACACACACACACACACACACACCCTGGTGACCACAGTGATTTTTCCTGTAGGGGGCCCATGTGGACTGTGGTTACTGTGGCAGGTGCTTTCCTCACCAGGCACATGGGCAGAGCCTGTTTACAGACCTGGTGGCTTTTCACACTGAGTGCTCAGAGTCAAGCGTCCTCTTTCCTGGCCCAAGTGCATTTTCCATGTCCAGAACATCTGCTGATCCAGGAAAACTAATTTTGGGTTTTGCTTACCCTAAACCACTTACCCTATGGACTCTGTATCCATTAAAAGCAGCCTTCCTCCTTAAAACACAGGTTGCCTCAATCCATTTTTTTTTTTTAAAATGTCTTTATCCACTGGCCATGCTCTTCCCTTTGTTTGCTGCCCCTCCCCTTGACTGGTCCCTGGGATGCTGCTGAAGCTGGTGCTTCTCTAACAATATTCTTACATTCAGGTTTCTGATTTTGTCTATCTCTATAATTTTATTTTTTCTTTAACTGTTCAGTATTTAGGTTCTTTCTTTTTCCTTTTTTTTTTTTTTTTTTTTTTTTTTTTTTGTTGTTCTTGGTGGTGGGGATTGAACCCAGGGTCTTGTGCATGCAAGGCAAGCACTCTACCAACCTAGCTATATCCCCAGCCTCAGTATTTAGTTTTAATGATTTCCCTTTGGTCACCAGCCTCCCTGAGAAGCAGTCATCTCATTTTGTGAGTCCTGTGCTGAGGAGTGGCACTGCAATTGCTACTGAGCTGGTTTTTCACAGGATGTATTTATTGATACTATGTTGGTCTTGTTCTTCTCTGTCCAAGGGCTGGAGGTGGTGCATTAGGTAACAAGGAGCTCTTTTTAGACCTCCAAATATGTGAGACCTGGTGTATATTTGCTATTGTTGTTTACAGGTCGTGGTCTTATCCCACACATGACAGAGCTGGCATGTAGTCTTTGCTGCAGAAGGGCGGAAGGGTGTTTAAACTCCCAGGTACATGTGACCTACTAACTTTTGAAATTTGTTGTTTGGGCTCTTCTCCAGGCCATGGAAGCCTCAGATTATATAGTAATGCTAGACTTGAAGCCTGAACACGTAGTAATTCAAGACAATTAGCCCTTCCCAACTCTTCCTTTGCTGACCAGATCAACTCTATTAGAGGACTGTGTTATTAGCTATTTGAACACCGCTGCTGGCAATATAAGCTGTGTTTCTATCTGGCCAGCATGGTCCAGCCCATTCCGTTTTCCCCTAGGTTACCTATGATTTGGGAACCAAAGTGGATTTCCCTAAAGGCTACAGAGGCTGGGTGTCACACTCCCCTGTTCTTTTTCTTTTTTTTTCCTGACACCTAGGTATTTCTGTGGGTTGAAGCTGTGCTGCTTTCGCTAGAGGGGGCAGGGAACACCATCCAAGCAGAACTATTTCTTATCCTATCAGTGCTGATTTTTATTCAGCTCTGTGAAACACACAGTAGACACAGCCCTATTCCTATGCTTGAGGGTTTTCATCACGGTGTTATTTTCTGTTGGTAGTTGCTAATTTATCAATTGGTGAAGAAGAGTGAAGACTGGGATTTTTTTACTCAGACATCTTGATGATGCCATTTCAAAAAAAATCTGCACAGAATTTTAAAAGCAAGTGCCAAGCCTAGGGTGCCTGTTTAATTCCATCATTCAAAGTTCCCACCAATAATATCTATATTTTTTAAAAAACAGCTTTGTGCATCACATCAACATTTAATGGTACCTTTTTAAAATTTAACTATCATTTAAGGTATAAATTAATATATATAATTGTAGTTTTAAGTTCCAATCCCCAATAGATAATGATATATGTTTGTCATCTGTATATCTTCTTCAAAGAAAAGTTTGTTCACATTTTTTTGCCCATTTCCTAATTGTATCATTTAGATTTTTTAATATTGGATTTTGAGAGAATTTTTGTTTTCTAGATACATGTATTTCCTTTAATACATGATTTACACACATTTTTACAAATTTTGTGATTTGTGTTTTTCTCAGACCAAGAGTTTTCAATTTTAATTTTGAGGAGGTGTATGTTTTTCTTCTTTGATCATGTTTTTGTTGTCAAACGTATGGATTCTATTAGTTCTAGTTCCTGAAAATTTTCTGTTATGGTATTTCTAAAAGGTGTACATTTTGATTTTGGTAAGTTTTAATTAATATTTATAGAGTGGGGAAATTTTAAGTTAACATCTCATATTTTCTCTTTGAATTTCTAATTACTCTATAAAATATTTTTTTAAAAGTTATTAACCATCCAGTCAGTTGTTTTTGCATCTTTGTCAAAAAGTTAATTGGATATACTTGTATTGGTTACAGTAATCTACATAGTATTCTCTTGACTGATTTGATTATTGTAGCTCTATGGTAATTTTTAACAATGGAAAAAGAACATTATTCATATCTTTAAATTGCTGTGTCTATTTAGACTCTTGCTTTTTCATACATACTTAAGAATGAGCTTATTTATGTTTATAAAATATTTGCCTGTAATTTTTATATAACAATATTAAATATGTACATCTATTTTGGAAGAGCTTATATTTCTACTATTAATGAATCTTCCGATTTATGAAGAAAACATATCTAGCGATTTATTTGGATCTTCTTTGGTTTTCTACTTCAGAATGTTGTGGTTTTATGAGATACTCTACACATTTTGAAATTTTGTTTTCTATTCATTTTCTTTAGAGCAATTGTAAACGATGCTGTACTTTCTGTTTTGGTTTCCATTTGTTCATTGTTAATACATCTATATGCAATTGATTTTTTTGTTGTATTTAGTAACATAATTGAATTTACTTCTAGTACTGATGATTTCTTGAAATTTCCATGTAGAAAATCATGTCATCTTCAAATTCAGAGAGTTTCATTCATTCTTTCCAACAAATCACTTTTATTTTTATTGTCCTTTTTATACTATATACCTATATGTTGAATTGTGACAATAAAAAGCATATCTTCATCACTAATTTCCTAGGGGGAAATAATATTTTTACCATTGAGTATGACATTAGTTAATTGAAGGGATTTGTAGATAATTTTTCTGAGTTTAAAGAAATTCTCTTCAATACAGAGTTAATGAGATTTTCTTTTTGTTATTAGTGATATTATTATAAATACTTTTAGTGTCAATTGATAAAATCATATGATTTTGCCTTTTTGCCTGCTGATACAATGAATTATATGGACTTCCGAATATTAAATGAATCTTGAATATCTTTAATAAATTCTCCTTTCTCTTTATCCATTACTTTATTATTATTATTTTATTTTATGTTAGTTATCTTTAGTTTTACTTATGTTTTTCAAATGGTTGTGATAATTTATATTCCCACCAAAATGCAGAGAGTTCTGTTTTCTTCACATCCTTACAAACACTTGTTACCTTTAGACATTTTGATAATAGATGTTCTCACTGAAGTAAGGTGATATCTCATGGGGGTTTTTTTTTTTTGTGTGTGTGTGTGTGTTTGGTTTTGCAAATTCTCTACTACTGATCTATACCTCCAGTCTTCATTGAATTTCATTTTTCTGATGATTAGTAATATCAAGTGTTTTCACGTATCCTTTGGTCACTTATATTTCTTCTTTGTGAAATATTTATATAGGTCTGTTTCCCATTTTAAAATTGATTTGATTTTTACTTTGTTGTTCTTGTTGAGTTTTTCATGTTTCTTACCTATTCTGGATATTAATACTTTTCCAAATGTATAGTTTGCAAGTATTTTTACCCATTTTATGGTTGTCCCTTCACTCCATTGACTGTACAGATCCTTTGGTCATTTTAAAATTTGGTTGTTTTCTTTCTATTGAATTGAATTTCTTATATATTTTGGATGTTAATACCTTACCAGGTTAAAGAGTTTCAGATACTTTCTCCCAATGTATAGACTACCTTTTTATTCTGGTAATTGTCTCCTCTGCTTTGTAGAAGCCTTTTAGTATGATATAACCCCTTTTGTCTATTTTTTCCTTTTGTTGCTTGAGTTTTCATTAACAAATACAAGATATCATTGCTCAGTCCACTGTTATAATTCTCCTATGCTTCCTCTACTATTTTTACAATTTTAAGTCTTGTTTGTTAAGTCTTAATGTATTTTTAGTTGATTTTGAAATATGATTTTAAGATAAAGGCATAATTTTGTTTTTTGCATGTGAATAGAGTGCGTAGAGAAAACAAGGAAGCTACAATAGATTATAACACATAAACAAAGATTGAATAAACATAAAAGATTAATATAAAAATTTCAATAATATTGGATATTGTTGAAATTTTTATTGTCATTGCTATATATGTATACAGAAGTATATTGGTTGACATAAATATATAATGATCTTTGGGGCATAGTTACAGAATATTGGAAAACATTCTTACATTTAAATTGACTTATTTATTTTGTAACTAGATTATTTAAATTCCATATTTAAAAAATTAAATTAATAGTATTCTCTGATTATTGTTTTTGAAAGAGTTAAAAAGTATCTTCTTTTCAGCTGAAAGGACAGCCCTGCTTATTAAACAATGACATACTATTCAAGAAAAAGAAAGTGGCCTCTTTTTTAAATCAATTTAGACGTTTTACTACCTAATTCATTTTAACTGCCATTATTATTCTCAAAAAATAAAGAAAGAAAGAAATATTGGCACAGAACAGGAAACTTAAGTGAAAGGTAATTAAATTTATTAACATTTGTATTTACAAATATACTGTGGGAAAATTTTCAATGTAAGTTAAAACTATTACAAGTAGGTGCTCCTGGATAGATTCAGTTTGTTTAGAAATATTGAGTGACAGGTCCCAGTATATTCCAATGTTTTCCAGATTTCACACAGTTGGATATCCTTCATGTTCATATAGGCCAAAAACAATTGGAGCTATATAGCAAATCTTCAGTGTGTTTCAGGAAAAAAATCCATGTTGGCTACAATTGTTTTAGGAAGTTCAACTTCCTAAACAACTTCATTTTCCTCACATTGACAGTCAAGTTGAGCCAAGAGTATTGACAGACAGGGAAGCAAATTTTGTGAACAGAATAAGTAGAGGTAAGAAAATAGGTGACACCACAGAACGAGGGAGGAAACAGATGTAGGATACAGTGTTTTGCACATAATTAATAGTGGTCTTGTGTTTCTAAAATTATCATTAAGGCGCTTGCATATCTTTTTACTTTATTGTAACACTATTACAAGTAGTATTAGCTCAGTGAATTATTAGGAAAATGAAAATGCAGCAGGATAATATGTAGGTCTTCTTGTTCCATGATCAAGGAGAATAAATAAATCAAGTAATTAAAAGTTCAAGGAGGCTGTATAAATATTATAAATATGACAAAATGTTTCTAAATGTAGCTCAGGAGACAGAGGCTTCATTAAGTGTCTTGTTAAAGTGCACTTATACTCCAAATAATCAGTTATTTATATATTTATTGACAGAAATAGTAAATTGGTAATTTAAGGGTGTGCATGTATTTTTTTTCTTTTTTAACTTTGGAGAATGTTTATCATAGCTATTTTAATGTCTCATCCCATCTTCATATAGACAATATGGAGAAAACTAATGGATGAACTATTAGTTTTAAATTTAAAAAGTAAGCTTAACTAATTGTTTTTGAAAATTAGACTACAACGAGGAAATAAAACCCACAAAGAGTAGAATATAATCTCTGTCCATGGGATATGATAAGCAAGCTGGATATTTTTACATATTAACAGAGTAAATTACACAATTACATATTAACAGAATAAAATAGGTATTAATAGAGTAAATTACAAATTAACAGAGTAAATTACAAAATTATGTAATTTTTATATATTCAATTTTGCTGTTATTTAAGATTACAGTGCTTTCTTCCCCTGAAAGTAATGCAATCTTTTTTTGTATTGATCTATATTAGAAGAGAGCAATAGTAACAGCAACCAGCCATAGAATTAAAGGTCAACTAAGAAATCAAATTCTTCACATAATATAGCTGTTTATTTTAATAATGCCTAGCTATGAGAAAGCCATTATTTTTATATTTCACCATCCTGAAACCAGTTTGTGAATGTCATATGGTAAAACAAAACTAAGATAAATCATTTGATGTTAATTTTGCAATAAATAATATTTTTGTAGTAAGATGACTTCAAAGAGATAGTTTCTTATTTATCAACAGTAATACCTCCTTCTCCCTCATTTGAGGCTCTAATTGTAAAGAGATTGTATCCCCACATTTATATTTTTTCCTAGATTCCATGAATATTGTTAACCCTATTTTAGAATTGAAGAAAGAAGACTAAAGACGTTAGGTAATGGCTATGTGTATAGATTTTCAACCAGTTTGGGAGTTGTAGTTTAATTCAATGCATTTAAACTCTCAAGACTGCTGTAATCCTGGTACATGTAGTCATGTAGTCTAATGTATTACTGGGTGTGGAGGAATGGCATTTGCCTTGACTTCACTCTACTAGATGTCAGGCAAAATGCAGAAAGACAGTTGGGATGAAATAGATGTTTATATATCTTGTTGAAGAATCTAATGCATACGTGAAAAAAAAAAAAACTATGTTAGTCCTACCATTGGGGCTAAATAGAAACATTCACAAATACAGGAGATGCTATCTTGGCCCCATGTAAACTGTGATCTAGATATATGTAAACATATACATATATATTCCTTATTTGTCAAGATAATAAGTTATTAAGTGAACAGCATGTAGAAAATGGCTAGTAATAGTAATTGACATTTCCAGCTTGCTCTTCCTCCTCCACAGTAAATACAACCTATCAGAAAACTGGTAGGGTGAAAGGAAATGACCAAAAAAAGAGAATCATGCTTCTTTCCCTCTTTATCCCTACTGAGGAATTTAAACAATTTAAATTTGTTTACAACAAGTGAGTTGCTCACAAATGTGCATTTTGTTTCCTTTCCCTTCCCTATGGAAGCCAGGAAACCTCCCAGGAACCACAGTCCTCACCCACAAAGGCCCTCACAGCAAACTGTCCTCCCAAGATGCAATGAGCCAGGGCCCAGGGCTTTCCCGCGAGACTTGTGTCTGCCTAACGGTCTTCTTCCGCGGCTGTGCTTCCCTGCTCTGACCAGCCATGTTCCTTCTCTTTGCACTCTTTGCTGAGCTTGGAATGCTGCAGGCCAGCCTTGGTAAGCCATACCATGCCAGCTGCCCTGTTCCTTCTCCTTTCCTTCAGAGAAACGCCTGGCTCCTCCTGGGGAAAATTTTCCCATAGCTCTGATACCTGCCCACACCACTGTGTAGATTCCCTGCTGGTGCTTGTCTCCATATTACCCCTACCCCACCCCCACCCAGGCCTGGTGAATGCAGCACCTTAGCCCTAACTCAGCAGCAGACACCTGCTACTCTTCCAGGGTCAGCTCACCTTGTGATGGAAGATGCAGGTTGAATGTGCACTGTTTAATGCTCAGAGTCCTGAAGGAAACAACTTTCAACGTGATTCTGAAAAGGAATACAAAGATCCTGTAGCACCGCAGTATCTAATTATATCTGAGCCACTTCCAAAGTGTCCTTGCAAATCCATTGCAAGCCCAGCATGAAAAGCGTGGGCACATAAAATTAGCAGTTTTAGACCTCAGGGTATGGTCTGGTTAAGAACACTTACTTGACTGAGACCATTTCTGATGAAAGGAAAAAAATAAAATACGACAAAAAAGCATATTCTTATTGCAGATTCTGAAGGAATATTCCTGCATCTCACGGTGCCACAGAAGATAAGCTCAAATGAGAGTGAAGTTTCAGAGAGGAAGGTAAGTGATCAAAAATATTTGTTTTATGTTTAACATTTTAAAGTTAAGTACTCTCTGGTAAAAGAAATTGGAAAAAAAAAAGATTTCCTTCTATAAAAACAAGCAAACAACAAGAATCAGAACAACAACAACAACAACAACAAAGAATTAAATCAAAATAGTTAAAATGTTTTATATTACAAAGTGGAAGTCACTACAAACACTATAGGAGTTTAGATTTCTATGTGGTTAGAATTGTGGGGCCAATATACATTAACCCTCTGAAAATGTTTTCAAAGTAAAAAAGTATAATCCAAAATAAGAGTAAGAAAAACAATTAAAATTCCAGTAACTATTTTGGTAATCGGTATTGGAACTTATTATGATTATCACCTACTAATAAATAATTATAATAAAAATAAGTAAAATATATAAGAAGTTACATTGAGAATCACAATAGAATTACTTCTCCTTTAGAGAAGTTATAAAATACTTTCATATATTAATTTCATTAATGCTCATAATTGCTTCCAAAGTAGGTGATGTAAAAATACATATGTGGAGGTATATTTATGATATATATGTGTGATATATATATAGTTGTTTTTTAAAAAGAAAACTAGAAAAAGTTGAAGATATCAAAGCTACAAGTATCAAGACTTACAGTCTAATCTTTAATTTCTGCTGAAAAATATATTACATGTTATTGTCTCCATTTTTTTCTTATTACTCTTGTACAGAGTCACTGCATTACCACTTTAAACTTCTAATTTCTTCCTATCAAGAAGTATATAACAGCTATGCAGGATATGGAATGATTTTACTAGTACAAGACCTGAAGGTTTCAATACTTGTCCATATTTTTGATGTATTTGATTCAGAACTAATGATGCCATTTTTACTGTGATAGGGTACATTTTATGTTTTTAAGCTTAATTGAAATATAATTGATACAAAAATATATATGTCAAAGTATACATTTCAATGAGTTTGAACAGATACATACATCTGTGATACAATTATAACAATTAATTAATTGTTATTTAAATGTTATTTAATGTTTAATTGTTAGCATTTATCACCTCCCAAACTTTCCTTGTGTACCTCTTTGTGTGTGGTAAGAATATGAGCTATACCCTATTAACAAGTGTTTATGTGCAGTATAGTTTACTATAGACAACTCTTATGTTGTATAGCATCTCTCTAGAACCATTTCATTTTGCATAACTCTAACTTTATAATCATTGTGCAAGAATTCTCTATTTCCCTCTCAAAGTACACCCTGTCAACCATTCGGCTCCCCATTTGTCTGAGTTTGACAATCCTAGGTAACTCATATAAGTGGAATCTTGGGGAGTCTTTATAATTCTGTGTCTGCTTATTTCACTTAACATAGTGAAAATAGTGTCATCCAGGTTCGTCTATGCTGTATAAATATTAGGATTTTCTTCTTCATTAAGGACAAATAATATTTTATTATATGATGATACTGTTTTTTTCTTTGTTTATCTGTCAATAAGTATTGGGTTTGGTTTCATATCTTGACTGTTGTGAATAATGTTGAAATGTCCAAGGGATGGCAGATAAGTTCTTCAAGGTCCTTTTCAGGTTTTCCACATATATAGCCATAAATTGCATTGATGGATTGTATAGTAGTTGTTATGGTTCAGATATGAGGCGTCCCCTGAAAGCCTTTTGTGAAAGGAAATAAGTTAAGGAATGTTCAGAGCTGAAATGATTAGATTATGAGTTCTATGACTTCATTAATAAATTAATTAATTTGATGGACTAATAATTTGATGGCAGGTAAGGTGTGGCTGGAAAAAGTAGGTCCATGGGAACATGGCCTGTCCATGGCCTCCTCCCACTCCCCTTTCCTGGCTACCATGGTATGAGCAGTTTTCTCCACCACACTCTTCTGCTATGATGTTCGGCCTCACTCAAGCCCAGAGTGATGGACTTGGTCTAGGATGGACTGACACATCTGAAACCATGACCCCCAAATAAACCTTTTTGTCTTCTAAGTTATCCTTGTCAGATATTTTGGTCACAGCAACAGAAAATTAACACAGTAGTTGTATTTCTAATATTCTGAGGTACTTCAATATTGTTTTTCATAGTGATTGCCCCGTTCTTTATTCTTTATTATGAGAATTCCAGTTTCTTTACATCCTCACAAAATTTGTTACTTTTTTATTTTTAAAGTTTGATAGTAACCATTCTAACTGGTTTGAGTTATGTTTCACTGTACCTTTGAGCCTGCATTTCTATGATAATACAAATTTTCTTATTGATGATCATTTGTATTATTTTTTTTACACAGAACTCTACCTTCCCTTCATTACCCATTGTCTAATCTAATGAACTTATATTCTTCTCCTCCCTACCCTGACTTGTTGTGGGTTAGCATGCACATATCAGAGAGAACATTTGACCTTTTTTTTTTTTTTTTTGGTATTGTCTTACTTCAGTTAGTATTATAGTTTCAATATCCATCCATTTACCAGTAAATGTCATAAAGTCATTCTTTTAAAGACTGAGTAATATTCCACTGTGTACATGTGTATATATACCACACTGTCTTTACCCATGCCTCTGTTGAAGGGCATATAGGGTGGTTACATAGCTTAGATAACTGTGAATTGAGCTGCTGTAAACATCAGTGTTGCTGCATCATGGTGCTAGGCTGATTTTAAATCCTTCAGATATATAACAAAGAGTGGGATGAGTGGATCAAATGGTGATTCCATTCCAGTGTTTTGCAGAATCTTCATATTGCTTTCCAGAGTGGTTGAACCAATTTGTAATCCCACCAGCAATGTATAATATGTACCTTTCCCCCACATCTTTAACAACATTTATTGTTCCTTTATTCTTTACACTTGTCATTCTGACTGGGGTGAGATGGGATCTCAGTGTGGTTTTAATTTGTATTTATCTAATTGGTATAGATGTTGAACATTTTTAAATATATTTGTTGACCATTCATAATTCTTCTTCTGTGAAGTGCCTGTTCAGTTCCTTTGCCCATGTATTGATAGGGTTGTTTGTTTTTTTGGTGTTAAGTTGTTGTAGGGACAGATGAGGCAAGGCACCAAAGATAGCAGGAAACAGTTTTATTTGGCTGCAGCCAGGTTCAAAGGGAACAGCTTTCGCTTTAATCAATCAATGCCCTGAACCCCAAGTTCAGGTAGTTTCAGAATTTTTTACCCAGCATGTAACCGGAGGGGCTCAAAAGTTCACAGTCTTCAGAAGTTCACATAAAAGCAGTTTTATCTTTCATTGTTCTGGGAAATTTAACCCTTCAAGGACAACACCTGAGAAGGGGAGAGCAGCTTCTCCCCTTTCTTTCCTCCTCCCTACCAGCTGTCACCATGGAGCCCAGATGGTAACTTCTGTTAGGAATGTAGACATCTCTGTGAAGCCCAGCTCAAGGCCAGAGGCCTTGTTTACATATTTCTAGAAACTACTATACTGGATAAATGTTTGTAAAAAACTAGTAAGGGGTTGTCTAGCACCTGGAGTGCTGATTTCTTCCAGGCTAGTGGCCAAGTAAAATAGGGCAACATGAAGATAGGAAGTTTATCTACATTGAGCTCTTTTATAGAGACTCTTTTGCTGACAGTCCTAAAATCAGCCATCGTGAAGATTTCTGAGAAGCCCAGTTAAGATTTCCTTTTTAGAAAGGGGGTGCCAGTATAAAGTTTTTGTGTTCTTTATAGGTACTGGAGATTAACCCTCTATCTGAGGCACAGGTGGCAAATATTTTCTCCCATTCTATAGGCTCTGTCTTCATGTTCTTGATTGTTTCTTTTGCTATAAAGAAGCTTTTTAGTTTGATCCTGACCTGCTTTTACTTCATGAACTTTAGCAGTCTTGTTGAGAAAGTCAATTCCTAAGATAACATGATAGTTTTGGGCCTACATTTTCCTCTAGTGGGTGCTAGAAGAAATGGTCTTGATCCATGATCCATGTTGAGTTGAGTTTTGTGCAGATAGGGGTTCAGTTTTATTCTGCTACATATGGGTTTTCAGTTTTCTCAGCACAATTTGTTGAAGGGGCTATTTTTTCTCCAATGTATATTTATAGTGTCCTCATCTAGTATGAGATAAGTGTGTGTGTGTGTGTATATATATATATATATATATATATATATATATATATATATGTTTGTCTCTGTACCTTCTATTCGGTTCCATTGGTCTTCATATCTGTTTTGGTGCCAATACTATGCCTTTTTTGTTTATACCTCTATAATATAATTTAAGGTCTGGAATGGACATGCCTCCTGATTCACTTTTCTTGCTGAGGATTGTATTAGCTATTCTGGCCTCTTATTTTTCCAAATGAATTCCATGACTGCTTCTTCTATTTCTATGAAGAATGTCATTGGAATTTTGATGGTATTCACCTTCAATCTGCATAGTACTTTTGGTAGTATGGTCATTTAGACAATACTAATTCTGCCTATCCAAGAACATGGAAGTTCTTTCCATCTTCTTTGATCTTCTTCAATTTGTTTCTTTAGCACACTGTAGTTTTCATTGTAGAGGTCTTTCCCCTCTTTTAACTCCCAAGTTTTTTTTTTTTTTTTTTGAGGCTATTGTGAATGGGATTGTTTTCTTAATTGCTCTTTCAGTTGATTCATCAATGGTATATAGAAACATAATTAATTTATGGGTGTTAATTTTATATCCTGCTACTTTGATGAATTCATTTTAGTTCAAGGAGGTTTCTGGTAGACCATGGGTCTTCTGTATGTAGAATCATGTTATGAGTGAACAAAGGTAATTTGAGCTCTTCTTTTCACATTTGAATCTTTTAATTTCTTTCTTTGGTGTGATTGCTCTGGATGGAGTTTTAAGGACTATGCTAAATAGAAGTGGTGAAAGAAGGAATCCCTGTCTTGTTCCAGTTTTTAGAGGAAATGCTTTCAGGTTTTCTCCATTTAAAATGTTGTAGACCTTGGGTTTAGCATATATAACTTTAAAAATATTGAGTCATGTTCCCACTACCCCAGTTTTTCTACTGTTTTGAAAATGAATGAATGCTGTATTTTATCAAATGCATTCTCTGCATCCATTAAGATAATCATTTGATTCTTGTCTTTAAGACTATTGGTTTGATGAATTACATTTATTGGTTTCCATATATTGAACCAAACTTGCATTCCTGGGATGAACCCTACTTGATCATGTTGCACTATCGTTTCAATATGTTTCTGTATGTGATTTATGAGTATTAA
Organism: Urocitellus parryii; assembly: GCF_045843805.1. Taxonomy (NCBI): domain Eukaryota; kingdom Metazoa; phylum Chordata; class Mammalia; order Rodentia; family Sciuridae; genus Urocitellus; species Urocitellus parryii. The sequence goes on from NC_135544.1 coordinate 12,669,590, forward strand.
TAATTTTTGCATCTATGTTCATTAGGGATATTAGTCTGAAGTTTTCTTTCCTTGATGTGTCTTTGTCTGATTTTGGTATCAGGTTGATACTAGCTTCATAGAATAAATTTGGAAGGGTTCCCTTCTTTTCTATTTCATGGAATAGTTTGAGTAGGATTGGGTTATTTCTTCTTTGAGAGTCAGAAAGAACTTGGCTGAGAATCCATTGGGTCCTGTGTTTTTCTTTGTTGGTATGCTTTCTATGGTGTCTTTCATTTTATTGCTTGAAATAGATCTGTTTAAATTTTATATTTCCTCCTTGTTCAATTTGTGTAGGACATATTTCTTTATGATTTTGTCTATGTCTTCAAGATCTTCTAGTTCATTGGAGTACAATTTTTCAAAATAGTTTCTGAGTTTCCTCTGTATTTCAGTAGTGTTCATGGTTATATTCCTTTTTCATCTCAAATTTTAGTACTTTAAAGTTTTTTTTTTTCCTTTTTAATTTGGTTAGCTTGGCTAGGAGTTCATCAGTTTTATTTTTTCAAAGAACCAAATTGTTTATTTGTTGTTTTTTGAGTGTGGTTTTTTTTTAATTATTATTTATTTTTTATTGATTGTTCACAACATTACAAAGTTCTTGACATATCATATTTCATACATTAGATTGAAGTGGGTTATGAACTCCCAATTTTACCCCAAATGCAGATTGCAGAATCACATCAGTTACACATCCACAAAAATGGTGTGGTTTTTTTTTGTTGTTGTTGTTGTTTTTGTTTTTTTTTATTTGTTGTTTTTTGAGTGTGGTGGTTTTTTTGTTGTTTATTTGTTTTTTTTGTGTGTGTGTGTGTGTTTCAATTTCATTTACTTTGGCTCTGAATTTAATTGTTTTCTGTTTTATGCTGCTGTTGGTGTTGATTTGTTCTTTCTCTAGGGCCTTAAGATGCAATGTTAGAATATTTGGTGACTTTGTATTTTTTAAATGAATGAGTACAATTCTGTGAACTTTCTTGTGGCACACACCTATAGTCCCTGTGGCTCAGGAGGTTGAGATAGGAGGATCACAAGTTCATAGCCAGCCTCAGCAATGGTGAGGCACTAAGCAACTCAGTGAGGCCCTGTCTCTAAATAAAATACAAAAAAGGCCTGGGGATGTGGCTCAGTGGTTCAGTGCTCCTGAGTTCCATCACCAGTCCCCCTCGACCCCCCAAAAAAGAACTGCTTTATAAAAATTTTTAATTTTAATTTGTTATATATGACAACAGGATGCATTACAATTTGTATTACACAAATAGAACACAATTTTTCATATCTGTGGTTGTACACAAAGTAGAGTCACATCGTTTATGTTGTCAAAAGTGTACTTAGGGTAATGATGACCATCACATTCCACCAACTTTCCTACCCCTGTGCCTCCTTCCTTCCCCTCTGTCCCTTTTCTTCTTTGCCCTATCTAGAGTTCATTTAATACTCCCATCCCACCACCCCAGCAGCGTATTATGGATCAGCATCCTCAGAGAAATCATTTGGCATTTGGTTTTGGGGGATAGGCTAATTTCACAAGCATTATATTCTGCAGCTCCATCCTTTTACCTGTAAATGCCATGACCTATTCTCTTTTAATGCTGAATAATATTCTATTGTGTATATAGACCACAGTTTCTCTATCCATTCATCTACTAAAGGTCATCTAGGTTGTTCCATAGTTTAGCTATTGTGAACTGTGCTTCAATAAACATTGATGTGGCAGTGTCCCTGTAGTATGCTGTTTTTAAGTCTTTTGGGTATAGACTGAGCAGTGGGATAGCTGGGTCAAATGGTGGGTTCATTTCCAGTTTTCCAGGGATTCTCCATATTTCTTTATATTTTAACTGCACCAATTGGGAGTCTTATCAGCAATGTATGAATGTGCCTTTTTCTCCATATCCTCACCAACACTTATTGTTGTTTGTATGCATAATAGCTTCTGCCACAGTCCAGCTGCAGCAAAATAACCCGGGGGTGAGGAGGAACTTGTGTAGCTTGATACAGCAGGAGTGGGAGCCATTTATTGTAGAACAACAGAGGTATTTATACATTCCACACAGCTTATCTAATTAACATAAACTAGATACAGCAGTCATTGCTGGTATAATTTTTCCAAGGGCTTCTGGCATGGAGCCATCAATTGGCTTGGTATTGTGGCATTTTGTATCCTCCCCTTCTGCTTGTAGCAGATTGTTTATGGTTTTTGTGTAAAAACCACTATGGTCGTTATTTAAATTAAACAAAAGGGGGAAATGTTAGAGTGTGTAAACAAGTCTGGATGGAGCCTGGCATTTTGCCAGAGGGAGTGGTTAATGTTAAAGTCTGTAAACAAGTCTGGATGGCACCTGGCAAAATACCAGAGGGAGTGGTTTGTGAAATAAGGCCAGTGAGCAATTAAGTGTGGAGATTTCTTATTGGTTGACTGCTGTATATAGTTTATGTTAATTAGATAAGCTGTGTGGAATGTATAAATACCTCTGTTGTCCTACAATAAATGGCTTCCACTCCTGCTGTATCAATCTACACAAGTTCCTTAAAATAGGCTACTCCACTGACTGGAAGACAAGAGAGGCAGGAAGGAAATGGAATTTTAAGAGTATTTTTTTTCCTTCTTATTCTTCTTCTTTCTCCTCTACCCTTCTATCCTCTGGCCCTCACAGCCCCAACATATGTGAAACCAATAACTTTACATGAAACAGAACTTTGAGAACTGAGTCACCTGAATAATATAGAAGAATTTCATAAGGCCCCCTCTTTTTTCTTCTTTCTTCTCTTTTACTTTCCATTTTTTTTTTAAAGAGAGAGTGAGGGGGGGGAGGGAGAGAGAGAGAGAGGGAGAATTTTTAATATTTATTTTTTAGTTCTCGGCAGACACAACATCTTTGTTGGTATGTGGTGCTGAGGATCGAACCCGGGCCGCACGCATGCCAGGCGAGCGCGCTACCGCTTGAGCCACATCCCCAGCCCTCTTTCCCTTTTTTTCTGATTCTTTCTTCTTCTTTCACCCTCCAAATTTTACTATTTTACCATCTTGTAATTTTCTAAATAAATATGTGTGTTTGTCTTTATGTACTCTATTGTCCTCCCACATAGTTGTCTACCCTAAATTACCACCTGTCTATTCTCCTGCTACTAACCCTCTTCTTTTTTTTTTGTCTTTATAACTTTTATTTATTTATTTTGTGCCAGGGATTAAATACAAGGGCACTTAGCCACTGAGCCATATCTCTAGCCTGTTTTTTTTTTATTTAATTTTTTCCCTTTTTTTATTGGTTGTTCAAAACATTACAAAGCTCTTGACATATCATATTTCATACATTAGAGTCAAGTGGGTTATGAACTCAAATTTTTTACCCCAAATACTGATTGCAGAATCACATCGGTTATACATCCACATCTACTTTTTTATATTTGCTAAGAGTTGTTTTGTGACATAATATATGGTCTATTTTGGAGAAGAATCCATATGCTCCTGAGAAGAAAGTGTATTCACTTGTTTAAGGATGAAATATTTTTCCATATGTCAGTTAAGTCTAAGTTATTGATTGCATTCTTGAATTCTGTAGATTCTTTGTTCAGCTTTTGTTTGGAAGATCTATCCAGTGGTGAAATAGGTGTGTTAAAGTCACCTAAAATTATTGTGCTATGGTGTTTTTGACTCTTGAACTTGAGAATCATTTGTTTGATGAAGGTAGATGCTGAATTATTTGGTGTGTAGTTCTCTTCAGCAGTATGTTGTGTCTGTCATTATCACTTTGATTAACTTCAGCTTGAAGTCTACTTCATTATATGAGGATGGAAACCCTGCTTGCTTCCACAGCCCATATGAGTGGTATGATTTTTCTTAACTTTTCACCTGCAGTCTGTGGATGTCTTTTCCTATGAGATGAATCTCTGGAAGGCAGCATATTGTTGGGTCTTTTTTTTTATTATTATCCAATCTGCTAGCCTATGTCTTTTGATTGGTTAGTTTAGGCCATTAACATTCAGGTTTATTATTTAGATATGATTTGTATTCCCAGCTAGTTTTGTTTATTTTTGGTAGTTAATGTGACTTGGTTTCTCCTCTAATTACCTTTTCCTTTTTCATTATAATGTGCCTTGGTGTAAATCTGTTGTAATTTTGTGCACTTGGTGTCCTGTTAGCCTCTTGTATTTGGTTTTCCAAATCATTCTTTATGTTTGGGAAGTTTTCTAATATTATTCCTTTGACAGATTGTGCATTTCTTTGGTTTGAAACTGTGTCTTCATTATCTGATGTTGATGTTGTGTCTTCCAAGTGATCTTGTCTATTGGTAATGATTCTATTCAGTTTTTTTTTTCTTTTCTTTTTTTTTTTTTTTTTTGCGGGGAGGGTTTACTGTTTTCTTCACGTAAAGGATTTCTGGTTCTTTTTTTTTCAGAGTCTATCTCCTTCTTAAAGTAATCTTTTGATACCTGTATTTGCTCTCTTATCTCTTTGTTGGAGTGATCAATTTTTGCCTGTATTTGCTCATTAAGGTCATTCTTTAATTCACAGATCATTTTAATTATTAACCATCTGAACTCCTTCTCTGATATTTCATCAACTGCACATTCCATAGGTTCTCTTATTATAGTATCTTTGTTTGTTTGGGGCACTTTCCTCCTTTGTTTTTTCATGTTGTCTGTGTGTCTTACTTTCTTGCAGTGTGGATCTGAGATATTACAATTTCTGCCCTATATTCTTGTAGTACCTGTGTATATTGTCTGTCCCTCACCCTGATGTTGGGCTTTCAGACCCTTCTGGTGTCCCTCAATGTATGCTACTGCAACTAAAAGTGGTGGCGGCAATAGGGGAGTAACTCCAGATAATAGTGGAGGTGCCCCAAGATGGATGCCATGTTTTACAGAGATGGGGCTAAAAGGATGGGCCTTATACTCTTTTGGGGATTCCTACTCTGAGAAGCAGCTACTTCTAGTCCCTGTCTGTTGTCAAAAGGGTAGGGGATACTGTGTGGTGAACGCTACGGCAGTGTCTGCGTTGTCCCAAGATAGAAGTGGGTTAGGCTTGGGATCCCAGGTGGGGGTGGGAAAACTCAGACCTACCCTGGGCCTGGGTCCCATGTATATTGGTGTGGGCAGATCTGGGCCAGTCTGAGTTCCCACGGTAGTCTGCAGGTATGAAGAGGCAGTACTGCTGGTGGCAGGATGGACCTGGGCCTACTGTGCAAGAACTGCTTTAATAGTGTTTCAGGGATGTTGGTATATTGTGTCGTTATTCTCATTTATCTCTAAGAATTTTTTTTAATTTCAGTCTGGATTTCTTCTTCTATTCATTGATTATTCAATAGCATATTATTTAGTCTCTAGTGTTTTATCATTGATTCATTCCATTATGATCTGATAGAATGAAGGTTTTATCTCTTATTTTTTTGTATTTGCTAAGAGTTGCTTTGTGGCCTAAGATATGGTCTATTTTAGAAAATGATCAGTGTACTGCTGAAAAGAAAGTGTATTCAGTAATTGATGGATAAAATAGTCTACACATGTCTTAAGTTTAAAGTACTAATTGTATTTTTTAGTCCTATAGCTTCTTTAGTTAGTTTGTGTTTGGAAGATCTATCCAGAAATGAGAGAGGCATGTTAAAATCACCCAGTATTATTGTGTTGTGGTCTATTTGATTCTTGAAATTGAGAATTTGTCTGATGTATGTGGATGCTGCATTGTTTGGGGTATAAATATTTATGACTATTATTTATTGTTGTTGTATAATTTCATTAAGCAATAAAAAAGCCCTTGTTTGTCAAACCTTCTGATCATCTTTGAGTTGAGGTCCACTTTATTTGATATTAGGATAGATATGAGGATAGAAACTCCTCCTTGTTTATGAGATCCATGTGAATAATGTGTTTTTCCCCATTCTTTTATCTCCAGTCTGTGGATATCTTTACCTTTGAGGTGTCTCTCTTGGAGATAGCATATTATTGGGTCTTGACTTTTAATCCAATCTACTTGTCTATATCTTTGGGTTGATGAGTTTAGGCTATTTATACTCAATGTTATTTTTGAGTATGATTTTTATTTCCTGGCATTTTGATTTGTTTCTGGTTTTTAATTTGTATTAGATTATTTTTGATTGACTATTCTAGTATAGTTCCTCTCTTTGATGATTTTAAATTTTAGATTTATTTCTTCTTTATGAAATATCATATTGAGTATATTTTGTAGTGCAGGCTTTATAATTGTGAATTCTTTTAACTTTTGTTTAACATGGAAAGTTTTTATTTTATCATCAAATCTGAAGATTAGTTTTGCTGATCATAGTATTCTTGGTTGACATCCATTTTCTATCAGAGCTTGGTATATATTGTTTCAGGACCTCCTAGCTTTTAGGATCTGAGTTGAGAAATCAGCTGAAATACAAATTGGTCTACCTCTAAATGTGACCAGGCATTTTCACTAGCAGCCTTTAAAATTCTACCCTTTTTCACTATGTTAGGCATTTTCATAATAATGTGAATTGGTGTTGGTCTGTTGTAGTTTTATATATTTGGAATCCTATAAGCCTCTTGTATTTGATTTTCCATTTTATTTTTAAGGTTTGGGAAGTTTTTCTATATTATTTCTTTGCAAATTTCATGCATTCCTCTTTAATGTAATGTGTCATGTGGGCAGATTCATGTATGTTAAACTAGCCATCTCTGCCAAGAATATATCCCACATCATGATCAATGATGTATAGTATTTTAGTGTATTATTGAATATGGATTGCTAAGATTTAATTGAAGACTTTGACATCAATGTTCATGAGAGATATTGGCCTGTAGGTTTTTGTTGTCTTGTTTTTATTGTTATTTTGTATTTTCCCCGTGAGGCATTTTTGTTTGGCCTAGTTATCAAGATAATTTTGGCCTTGTATTACCTCTTGCTCAGTTATTTTGAAGAGTTTATGAAGAATTGGTAATAATTATTCTTTGAATGTATGGGAGAATTGAGGATCATTCTTTTCTGGAAGGTAATTGACTTGTGCTTCATCCTGTCTCCTCCTTTTCTCTCCTGATTTCCTTTTCTCTTCAAGCTTTTTCTTTCTTTTGATTTAATCTTGAGAAGGTTAGTTTTTCTAGGACTTCATCCGTTTCCTCTAGGTTATGCTATATGTTGGCCTAATGTTGTTCATAATAATCTTTTATGGTCATTTATTTGTAAGGTATCTTTGCAGTGTCTCCACTTTCATTCTTTTATTTTATATTAGAGTCTTCTCCTTTTCTCTTATTCTACCTAGTGGTTTGTAGATCTCATTTATTTTTTTGAAAGGATCAATTTTTGGTTTTATTGATTTGTTCTGTGGTTTTGCCTCATGTTATGGCAGTTTTGATATAAATTCTATTTATATTTTGATATAAATTCTAATTATTTTGATATAAATTTTGATATAAATTCTAATTACATCCACCTTTCCTCTTTTTGGTTATTCTCTGTGTGGAATATCTTTTTCCATCCTCTTATATAGATATGCTGTGCATGTAGTGTAGGCAGGACATAATTGTTTCTTTTTTTTCACCTACTCAGCTACTCTCTCTTTGGGTTACAGAGTTTAATTCATTTATAATTAAGGTTATTATTGATAGGGACTTAATTTTTCCATTTCATCAATTGTTTTCTGGTTGTTTTGTACAGTTCTTTTTCTTCTATTATTTTTAACTGATAAAGACATAAGAATTTTAAATATTAATAGGATACCATATTAGGTTTTAATACCTATATGCATTGTGTAATATTTAAGCTAGATGCTTCTAGCTCCACATTTTTATTTCTTTAAAAAACATTGACTTCAAAGTCCTTTCTTATATCTTTTTTGAAATGCATAGCACATTATTGCTAGAAGAAAAAAAACACAAATATCTTGCTTTTAAAATGGGCAGTCTAAATTGTCTTTCTCAAAACAAAGCATACTAATTGCCCACAGGTATATGAAAAAAATGTTCGAAATCATTGATTAGGGAAACTCAAATTGAAGTCATACTGAGATATTACCTCATCCTAGTAAGACTGGCTTTTATCAAAAAGACGAAGGGGCTCAGGGCACTCAGTGGGACTCTGGAGTTCACTGGTTAGCAATGTCTCATATTTTTGTTCCCCACATTCTGGTGCAACACTCTTTGACTGGGAGACTTGTGGATCAAGCTGCTCTCTGGAAGGCACAAATGCTAAGTATTGATGACATTCATATAGGGCTAACTCTGTAGGTATGTAGAGTATACAGTTGTGGAGGCATGGCATTTTCCACCTAGATTTCAAAGAATGCCTCAGAAAGCCTCAGGGCCCAAAGATTTGACTTTTAGGAATGGTATCTCTTCAGGATCCCCATTAGGGTAATGCAGGTGGAGTCCTGATGGTAGCGCCTCCTCTGAGATTTCAGAACTACAAAGCCATCAGTGTGAAATTCCACCCTGGAAGAGCCACTGGCATCTGATTCTCTCCATCTAAAGTTGCTAGGTGAGCTGTGTCCAGCAAAACCACCAGGGCAAACTATTTAGGGCGTTGGGTGTCCAGTCTCTACCTTAGCATGTGCAGAAGGCTGCACATGGAGTCAGAGGTTATTTTCAAGCCTTAAGACTTCATGTTTGCCCTTGAGACATGTTACTCCTTTTCCTTGACTCTTTCTCTGTCTTGGAATTGATTGTCTATCTTATAGCTGGCCTGCCATTTTATTTTGGAAGCATGTCACTTGTCTGATTTCATGAGTTCATGATTAGAGGGCAGTTTGTCTCAGAATGAAACACACCTTTGAATCTTACCCACAGCTTACTTAAATGATACATGATTCTCTGAATTTTAGACATGGAGTTATTTCTAGAACAAGTCACTGGAGCTATTGGGATTGAAACAATGTATTTTTGTGTATGAGGAGAACATGAATTCTGAGGCATTGGGGTAGAATATTACTTTTTTTTTCCTTCTGAAATTCATGTTGAAAATGAATTCCCAAAGCAACAGTATTATATTGTGTTATATGAACCCTGATATGTAATTGTGACTGATTTATTTAGATTCTGCCCTCATGAATGGGTTTAAGTACTCTTATAAAAGGGCTTGACTGAGAGAGTCAGCCCTTCTATTCCCTTTCATCCCTTCCTCCATATGGGGATACAGCAGGGATCCCCAGAGAATGTAGCAACAAGGTGTCATCCTGGAAGCAGAGATGTCTTGTTATGGCAGCAGGAGTGAATGGTGATAGATGATCCTGTAGTTTTTATCCTTCATTCTGTTAGTGTGATGTATGACACTGATTTTCATATGTTGAACTATTCTTACTTTCCAGGAATAAATTAATCTTATTCATTCTATAATATTTTTAAAGTGCTCTTGAATTTGATTTGCTAGTATTTTGTTGAGGATTTTTATGTCAATTTTGATTAGAAATAATAGTCTGTCAATTTCTTTTTGCATTGAATCTCTCTTTGGTTTTGGTGTCACTGCCTCCTAGATTCAGTTGGGAGTGTTTTCTTTTGTTGTTTGGAAGAATTTGAAGATGTTTGGTTTAATTCTTTTTACATATTTGGTGGAAATTTATAATTTAGCCACCTATAATTTAGCTACCTAGTCTTGGGAATTTTTTATTTTGGGGGAGAGATTTTTTTAAAAAAATTATGTCTTCAATTCTCTTATTAAATTTGGGGCTGTTCACATTTTTAAAAACTTTTATGAAGTACTCATGATAGTTTCAATGTTTCTATCCAATTTTCCATTTGTCCTTTGTTATTCTATTTTTGAAAATATGATTATTCTTAATATTTTTTATAATCCTTTTGATTTCTGTAGTATCGGTTGTAGTGTTCCCTTTCTTATTCCTGTTTTCATTTTAATAGTTGGTGTTTTTTTGTAGTTTTCTTTAAAGCAAAGAATTTATCAATTTTCTTGATATTTAGAAAATATCTCTTGATTTTTAAAATTTTTTGTTTTGATTTTCTTTTGGATTTTCTTGAGTTGTAAAGTTGGGTTTTTTAATGTAAACATTCCCTGCTATAAACTTCCCTTTTATTACTGCTTTGGTTCCATCTTATACATGTTGGTATGTTGTATTTTTCTTTTCATTTATCTGCAGATATTTTCTAAATTCTTGCTTGTTTTATCTGATCCATTAGTTGTTTAAGAAATAAACTGTTTAAGAGAATGTCACTTTTATGTATAGAAGACAGGAAGTTTAATAGAGTTGAAGAAGGAAAATGAGGGAGGGAAGAGAAGAAGAAAGAGCTTGAAATCAAAATCCTTGTATATATGATTTTGTTAAAAGGAATCCAGTTACTTTGTATAATTACGATACTCTATTAAAAATAAAATTAAAAATAATTTGTTGAATTTTCATAGTTATAGATTTTCTTACTTTCTGCAGGATTGATATTAATTTCAATCCATAAGGAAGGGAAAAACTGCGTTATATGATTTCAATATTCTTGTAATTTTTTAAAGATAGTTTTCTGGTCTATTTGTTTTTACTCTGTCTTGGATGTTCCATGTGTTCTTTGTGTGAGTGTGTGTGTGTGCGCAGGGATTGAACTCAGGGATTGAATTTACCCACTGATCCACATCTCCAGCCCTATTTATTTATTTATTCATTTATTTTTATTTTGAGACAGGGTCTTGGTAAGTTGGTTAGGGCCTTGCTAAGTTGCTGAGGCTGGCTTTGAACTTTCCCTCCTCCTGCCTCAACCTTCTCAGACTGTGGGATTACAAGAGTGCTCCACCAAACCTGGCTCCATGTGTTCTTGAAAAGATAGTATTCTATTTTTATAGGGTGGAGAACTCTGAATGTATCTGTAAGTTAAATTGGTTTATATTGCTCTTCAATATCTCTGTTCTTTCTGGGTGTTTATCCATACCTGAAAGTTAAGAATATCTTTACCTACTGTAGTGTTGTTATTCATCTCTTAGTTGTCAATTTTCTTCAGATATTAGGAAGCTGTACTGTTTGTCAAACTTATAATTATTATGTCTTCCTGGTAAATTGTTCTTTTTGTGTTATATAATGTCCTTCTTTGTCTCTTTTGACAGTTTTTGACCTAAAGTCAAAGTGTGAACACTCCTGTATTTTTAGAAGTCTTCAAGAACTCCTGTTATCTTTAAGTTCCCATATTTATGGGATATCTTTTTTCAGACTTTCATTTTTAGCCTATGAATGTCACTAGATCTAAAATGAATCTCATGTAGATAGTATATGGGTTTTTTTTTAATTTATCTAGTCCACCAATGTCTTTTAATTGGGAATAATTCATTTATATTTTACATAACTTTGTATTTAATTTCCAGAAACTTTCTTAGCTTTGATAGTCAGTATTATTAATTTATTCCTAAAATATATCCAGTCTATTATTTAGGATAATATTTTACTTAAAAATTAAAAACACTGTTTTTGTTCTTTTGATCTGTAGTTGGTTCATTTCCATAATTGTCTGTTCTTCACTCAGTAAGTCTGTCTGGTATTCTTCATAAGCTAGCAGTGAAATACAGTGGTCAAGCACATGGTCTATCAAGTCCTAATAATCAGATGTGTCATCTTACGAGAGTTACTTATCTATATCTCTGAGGGTGAAAATTATGGGGGTTTTGAGGATAAAATGTTTTAAAAATATCTATAGTGCTTGGGATGATACTATAAATATGACAAGCACTCATTAAATGTTAGAAAGTTCTAGAAATAAAATTGTATTACATCTTATCACTCCTATTCTTTGAATGTAATACTCTTACTTTTTAACTATTCTTTGAATGTAATACTCAATATTACTTTTTAAAGAATATTAGATAACATTAGCTACACTTACACCAAGATCATAATTTGCTGTTTTTTCAGGAGTTATTTCTTCAATTTGTTAGATTTGCTTTTTTTTCTTGGTGTATACATTCTTCATAGTTTAAGTAGTTGTGTGTCTTTCTTTCTTTCTTTCTTTTTTTAAGAGTGTGTGTGTGTGTGTGTGTGTGTATTTGCCATTGTACTCAATACAGCATCACATTCTGTGTTTTGCATTCAGTTTGGAATTATGCATTAGATCTGCTGTGATAGCTTAGTGCAATGGTTAGATTTGTAATAACCCCTAAACGCCCATGTGTTAAACTGTTGGTTCCCAGCCTTTGACTATTAGGAAGTGTGGGAACCTTTAAACCTTTAACTAGGTGGGGCCTAAGTTAGGTCATTAGGTATGTGTCCTTGGAGGGGATATTGGAAAGGGGTATTTCCTGTTTTTCAATTTACTTCCTGTCTGACATGGGTGAGCAACATCCTTTACCTCACACATGATGTTCTTCCTTGACACAACCCTAAAAGCAATGAGCCAACCTACCATAAACTGAAATCTCTAAAACTGTGAGTCAAAATAAACCTTTCCTTTTCTTAAACTGATCATCTCAGGTGTTTGTTGCAGTAATGAAAACCTGACAAAAGACACTTATATTACTTTTAGGGAAGTGATGGGATAAGATTTGCCTCAGGTATGGTTTATTTATAGCTTAGTTCAAGTGCTCCTATTTCCAAGGTGTTTCCTGTTATAAGCCGCATTGTCCAGCTTTTTTTTTTTTTTTTACCAAGTTTACAGACTTTGTTCCAGCTTCACATTGAAGATTTCTTTTGAAAATTGCAGCATTTCTAGGAAAGATGTCTGTCTGCATTTTTGGAAATGGTCCAGTTAGTCAAATTCCATCGTTACTTCTGTTCCTGAATACTAATGCATCGCTTTAGGATGATGAAGATTGCTATTACTCAATTTCTAGTAGTTTAGGACTCTTATCCTGGAGCTGTGCCATTCTTCACTGGCTTCTTGTTCGCACAGTCTCTCAGGTCTTCTTTCCTCATAGATTTTTGTTTTAAGAGTTGCTAAATGTTTCTGAGTATACATGTTTTATTGGTTCACCATATTTGATGTGTAATGTGAGCCTGCAGTCCTGTTTCATTTATATTTACTTAAAATGCATATATTTCTAGATATAAGCAATTACTATAATATCAATCATGCTAAAATTTTATATTTTTCTGAAATTTATTCCATTTTGTTTTCCAAAAGTCATTTCTACACTTTAATCACAATGTCCTTAATTTATTGCTACTAAATTCTGACTGGTTAATATAATAAATTCTAAGAAATATGTTAATTTTAAATCTGTTGAATCAGTCATTTTGATTCACTGATAAAAAATACTTTTTTACTTTATGTACTTCTGATTTACTAAATTATCTTTATTGATTTGATTTATTTTAGGTGACTTATATCCTTTCAATTGATGGAAAACCTTACACTCTGCACCTTAGAAAACAGTAAGATCCAGTTTGCCCTTTAAAGGAGAGAGAATTTTGTACTTAGATTTTACTTTCCTAAACTTTTTTGTACATTATTTAAATTCAGAAATACAATATAATATAGACTTATTTGTTGAACTACTCTTAAAATTAGGATTCATTATTAGCTTTTGAATATTAGCTCTATGAGGGCCATTTATTTTATTTTTCCAGTTTTGTATGTTCAAATTAAGAAATAAGCTACATACCTATAAATTTTTAATTAAGTATAAGCCATTGAATCCAAGAATGTTAAGTAAAGTATATTAAGTATATTAGAAATGAAAACAGACATTGTTAATTTGTCCATTGGTTGTTGGAAATTCAAGTAGTAACATCCTTTTAATGATGTGTTAATCAGATATATGTTTTTATATATATATATAAACTTTATTTTATTTATTTATTTTTATGTGGTGCTGAGGATCGAACCCAGGCCTTGCACATGTGAGGCGAGCGCTCTACCGCTGAGCCATAACCCCAGCCCCTATATTTCTTTTTTATCAATCTTATTGAATATATTTTTATAAAATTCTCCAAACAATACAGTAATTCAGTACTTTTAAAATTGTTATGCAGTGTTGCAGTCATAAGCTCTATATAAGTTTAAAGATATTTCTTTCCCCTTGTAAAACCCCTCATGTCAATTCAGTTAATCTCCAGTCCCACTGATAACTCCATGAAATTATCTACTTTCTGTATCATTATTTATATTTTCTCAATAGCTCATATAAATAGAGTCAAACAGCCACTACTCTGTTTGTACTTTTTAAATATTTATATTTTGTTATTAATATATTTATTATTGTCTTATATAAATACTTGATAAGATTATCAGTGTTGTTGATGAGTTTTGATAGTTGTTAGTCTTCATTTTTCTCAACCATTTGACAGCTTTTGGAATAGCTGGTTAGTGTTTCCTTCATAAAATACTTTCCTCACTCATCTTCCAAATAACCACAAACTTATGGTGCTTGTTTGGCTCCTACTATGATTATTATTCCTTCTATTTGTCTCTATCTATCTCTCTCCTTTGTAGATTCCTCCTCATCTGTTTAATCTTAGAATACTTCAAGGTGAAGTATTCTTTTAAAAAAAATCTATATTTAACCATCTAATTATTTAGTTCAGTCTTGTGACTTTAAATGCCACCTATGTGTTAGATACTCCCAAATTTATATTCTTAACTTATTCTTCTCCTGTGAACACCATATTCATTTATTTGACTATTTGATAATGAATGTTTATTAGGATTCACATCTGTAATATGTTGAAAATGAATTTATTTTCCTCTTCCCAAATTTATATTTCTCATAATCATCTCAGTGAATGACAACTCATCTCTTTCATTTTCTCAGAAATAAAGAAAGAAATATAAAGGAAGGATTAAAAAAAATAACACCACATTGGAGTCAACCATGGATATCTTTTTTCTTTTATTTTCCCTTGGGTTCAGTGGACTATTTAACCATATGTGATCTCAAAATATATCCAGCATCGAACCTCCATCACTACTACTGTCCTTGTTCAGGCCACCATCATGTCTGGCCTAGATAGCAGTAGTTGCCTTGAAGCTGGTCTCTCTGCTTCGGTGTATGTGCCATGTAGATTATTCCAAACACAGCACTGATTCCATTACAGTGTTGCTCTGCTATTATCTTCCTCTGCCCAAATCATCCAAAGCTTTCTCATCTCTGTGATGCTACATCATCCTAGTATGTTTTCTTTCCACACTCTATTCCAGATGCATTGCCTTTATTTGTTCTTTGTTTACATAAGCATATCTGTGATTCTAGGTCCTTGTATTTTATCTTAACTCAGTCTGGAATAACATTTTTATGAAAATCCACATAGCTTGTTCTTCACATAGGTAATCATCTTTTCACCAGGCCTTTCCATGCCGATCTTTTAACCTCTACACAACACCCAGGCCGTATTTATTATCATATAACATGCTAGAAGTATGTATGTGTCTCTGACCGTCATAAAGACCAGAGACTTGGTTGCACAAGAGGGCCTGTCATACAGCAGGTACAGTAATAAATATCTGTTGAATTAAAATATATTCTGACACAAATGAAAATGTCTTAAATAGAGCAGTCACAGTCTACATCACTGTTCAGAAAGCCTGACTTCTCTGATTCACCAGTTCTCTGAATTTCAACTATGGTGCTACACTAAAATTACTCTAATCAAATTCTGTTATTGTATGAAAAGTATACACTCAATATTTATGTTTTCTAATGTGTATATTTGTACTGAATTCATGACTTAAACTTTATTTGTTGATTTGCTTTTAGCTCATTCCTGTCCCAGAATTTTTTGGTTTATACATATAGTAAAACGGGATCTTTGCAATCTGAGTCTTCATATGTTATGGTAAGAGTCAGATGTCTTAGAATTTTATTATCATATGTTTCTGTTGAAATGAACATATCATTACCTTTAGGATATTCTGTTCTGTGCTGACAGGTTTTTTTCCCCCCTGGTGCTAGAACTGAACCCAGGGCCATCCATGTACCTGCTAGAAAGCCACTCTACCACTGAGCCAGATACCCAGCCCCATATTGACAGTTTGATACAAATTTTTTTATTATTTTTTTAGTTGTATATAGACATAATATCTTTATTTGTTTATCTTTATGTGGTGCTGAAGATTGAACCCAGTGCCTCACATGTGCTAGGCAAGCACTCTACCACTGAGCCACAACCCCAGCCCTCAAATGTTTTATTCTGTATAACTCTGACCTGTTATAGGGTTTACAGTTGTACATGGAAATGTCATGTGATAAAGATGAAACCCAGGTACAAAGGAATACTCATGGATATGCATATGGTATGAAGATAGTTGTCAAATGTCTTTTTACATAAGCATTTACATTAATAATTCTGTATAATTTATGCTCTAATTATTAAAAATGTTTTAATACCTTTAGTCTTCGGAAATGTTTGTAGTACCTTATTTTATTCAGAAAGAATTCATGTATTTAACTGTTTATCCTGTTTTTCAGATGCATTGCCATTACCAAGGATACGTTGCAGAATCTCCACATTCTGTTGTGACACTCAGTGTCTGCTCTGGCCTCAGGTCAGAGCATCTTAGAGAATATTTGTATAGCAAGAAAGTAGGATTCACTTTAAAATTAAACTCAGTGGCTAGTGGACACAAATCAGGAAGAATCTGAAACTTTCTTTTAACATGGTCTTTCTTTGATTTGTCTTAATGTTAATATCTAAGTGTTCCAATCAAATGCCGTCAGTCCAGGGAGCCCTGAACAGAGACATTTCCAGGACACTGGGCAGAAATGTATACTATTCAAAAAAGAAAACTTTACAATATCCCTCTAAATATTGTTGTTGCGATCTCTATTATTATATCAGCTATTGAAAAAATCCTTAGTTATTTAAATATAATAGGCACATACAATATGGCCTCAGTTTATTAACAGACATAAGTTAACAAGAAGATTCTTAATAGACAAAATGTACAAATAGGTTATTTTCATCACTGATGCTGTAAAACTTACTTATAGATTTATCAGAGGAAGAAAGGTCTACAGTAGAGAAAAAACTTATTTTTCATGATAGCCACCTAATTTCCAGTATTTACTCATGTCAGTGCAGAAAACTGGCATTGCCTGAACATGATTTTCATAGAAATGCATCTCTTTAGATATCCATTCTGTGTATCTGATATCCATTACTTTCACCTCTGTAAGAACAAGAATTTTTTTTCTTGAAATTCTCAGTGAATATCTTGATTCCTGGCAGGATTTGACCCTAGTTAATATATCTTGAATGAATGCAGTTGTTATTCAGAAATTATAAAATATTGTTCACTCATTTACTTCTTTAAACCCTGAGAAAAATCAAAGCAGATTTGGTATCTGTTAACTAGTGGTAGATTTCAAAAACCAAAGAGGAAAAGAAAGTCTGTTTAAAAAATGTGCTTTACTACGATTTTTTAAAAATTTCTCACAACATCTCAGATATAGCTTTGATGGGATCATTTTTAAAAAATTTTATAATTATTGCTTTTATTCAGAGGATTTCTGCAGTTTGAAAATATCAGCTATGGAATTGAACCACTGGAATCTTCAGCAAGATTTGAGCATATAATTTACCAAGTGAAAAATGGCAATCCAGATGTACTGACCTTAGCAGATAATTACAGCCATATTAGGCAGAAAGACCAGCTCTACAAATTTCATTTAAGCTCACAGGTAACTGTGGTGATTCTGATGTTATAAAATACTAGGAAATTACTTCAATACTGAAAAGAAACTACTTAGCTTCTGAATAGAAATATTACATTTTATTTATGTTTTCTATACCTTGAAATAAAATATACAGATTTCATATAGAATATTTAGAAAAATTATATGGTATCATTTCTTGATATATTATGCAAGGTTTCTTTATTTTCTATTTTTTTTTCAAAGAAAATATTTATTATTGAAATAAATTTAGCATTACAGGAAGAACAGAGTCACTATCACTCCCAAAAGCCTGATAAAATTACCTTTAGAATTTTGACACATAGCTGTACATGCTATCTAATCAAATATTTCTAAAATAGGCAATCATTATTCAACTCTCTTAATTTTTTATAGAAGTTTTGGTTGACAGTTTCTTTCAACACTATGCATTTGGCCCATCACCTTTTGACCTTAATGATCTCTGACGAAAAATGAGTTATTAATCTTATTGAGGCTTCCTTGTGTAGGATGATACCTCTTCCTTTTTTTCTCCAAGATTTTTTTTTATGACTGTTTGCTTATCATGTGTCTGAGTGTATTTCTTTATGTTTATACTACTTGGAGTTCATAGAGCCTCCTGAATGTGTGAATTCATATTTGTTGGTTGGTTTATCAAATTTGGAAAGTTTAGGGTTATTAATTCTTCAAATATTTTCCTGCCCCTTTAACTCCCTTGATTCCTTCTGGTATTCTCATGTATATGTGTAATATACATTGATAGTGTCTCCCAGGTTTCTGAAGCTCTATTCATTTTTCTTCATTCTTTTTTTTTCTTTCTCTTCCTCATATTATCTCAACTGACATGTTTCCAAGTCCACTTATCTTTCTTCTGTCTGCTCAAATCCTTTCTTGTGCCTCTCCAATGAATACTTAATTTCAGTTATCATATTTTTCAAATCCATAATTTATATCTTTTTGTCATTTCTATACTTTAATTGATATTTTTTATCTCAGGAGATATAATTACAATACTTTCCATTAGTTATTTATACATGATTTCCTTTTGCTGTTTGAAATTACTTAAAATAGCTAACATATTTTTCTAGTATGTTCAAGATCAACATTTAGTCATCCACATAGACAGGTACATTGATTATTTTTTTCTTGTGTCTAGGCCACAGTGGTTTGATTCTTTGCATCCACCCCACCCAAATCAGAAACTGGATGGTCCGAATAATAGTAGTTATGGAAATACAGTTCTCCCTCCTATCCCACTTTTTTTTTTTGGCTCTGTGTTGTAATTATTTGCCTTGGAAATTTTTGAACTTGTTCTCTGTCTTTGTTCTTTATTGTGTGCAGTTTCCTATTCTGTTATCTCAGTAATGGGTCTTAAATCCCACAAAGTTACTGCTTTTATCCAGATCAATCCATTTCTTGAAGGAAAAAGAAACAAAAAGAACGAATGCCCACTTTCTAGAATTCTATAAGCAGTGGTTAATTTATACAGTTCTGAAAATTTTGAGTTTAACAATTATTGTCAGTCTCTTGATTTTATATTAGAATTTATAGTTTCTTACACATTTTAACTGATTTCACCATTTCATGAATTCTATGTGGCATGTAATTATAATGTTTTATTATAATGTGTTTTATAATTCCTCCATTAACCCATAGAACATTTAGAAGTATATGTATTTTGGAATTTTTCTAGATAGACTTTTGATTTTGATTTTCAATTGAATTTCATCATGTCTGACAGTGATTTTAGTGGGTGTGTTTCTCTCTGTATTGTACAGTTGTATAGTGTAGGGTTCCACAGATGTTTAGTACTTCTATTTGTTTGTGTTCTCCAAAACTTATATTCTACATCTTTTGTCCTTACATGGATTTATAGTTTATATCCATTAACACACCATTCAGTTTTCCTTGTGAGTCATTTTTAAGCTTTGTTGTAAGTTATATATTAGTTGTAATTGTTGGTAAACTTCCACTGTTTGCTTTCAGATTCTCAGGAGTTTTGTCTAGAAGTTTCTGAGAAAATTTTAAATAACATAAGATTCAGAAGCAAGCACGAGAACCCCTTTTTATTTTCTAGTTCCTTTCTAATTGTAAGGTAAACAACACTTGTTTATAAAAACAAAATATAAAGTTCTTATTGAGAAAGTACCATTTGTAGATACGTGAGGATAGCCACCGACAACCTCTTTCTGTATTGGGTGGTTATGCTGGAAGTATTATTAACAGAGATTTGCATGATTTTCTTGGCTTTTGTGTTCTTGCAGGAGATGATTTCAATTAAGACATGCCAAGTAGTAAAAGTGTAGCAAAATTTATTAAGAAAGAAAGCACACAAGTCACCCCTAAGGGACAGGGTAGATCATCTTGAAGAAGAGAGCAATGATTTTTCTCCTTTGTTCTTTAGTTTTATTGGGGTTTTTAGGGGAAGTTTTCAGAGGGTGCCATGAGTATTACTTCTCAGTTCTGGATTTCCAAACCTTTACTACATGTTCTGTAGCTCATAGGTATTTAAGAGAAACCCATAAGGAGGGAGAGAAAAGCTATAACTTACTGTGATATCATAAAACTAATATCATATGTGAATAATCTAAGGGCAACTCTTGGTCATCCTGATCCAGATGACAGGTTCTAACTAGAATTTGTTTTATAGAATTTATGCTTAGTGAGCTCTAGTCAGAATCATTCTCCTTTCCCAAATTGGGAATCTCTGGTCTATGATGTTTGAGCAGGTCTTGTTTAGATGTTTAAGCAATTAGGTCCCTTTGAGTGAATATACCCATCCCCTTAGGTTCTTACCTCTTACATTTATCAATCTTCCTCCTGTTGTAAGAAAAATTATTTATGAGATCAGGAAAGGGTATTTAAATAGTTATCTTTCATACCTTGTGGTGCCACTGAGACAGGGCCGTTGATTAACTAATTGGCTCAGTATTAAGTATTTTCTTAAACCCCTGACCCCACTACTCATGAAAAACTGTTACCTAACAGTATTTGGTATTGAATTTGAGTATCTGATGTTGCATGTTGTACAGTCTTTTCTACTAGACCATTTAAAATATTAATTTAAATTGTTTTAAATCCCGTTTCTGATAGGTTCAACATCTGTATCATTATCAGTTTGGTTTTTATGATTACTGAATCTTTCAGATTGTGCTTTTTCTTGCTTATCTGTAATCATCCTTATTTTTTTTAAACTAGACATATTGCATAAGGAAGTAATAATTTTTGGACCAGAGATGAGTATACTTTCTTTCTCGCCTAGGTCTTTAGTTTGAAAGTATTGTTATCTGGTAAGATGATTGGGTATATTTGATCTTTGTTGTTGTTGTAGCTTCTCCATTGTACCACAGGCTTCTTCACATTTCCCTAGGGATATCTTGCTTACATTGAACAACAATTTGCTATAGAGATGCCTGTTTCTTGCTTGTCTTTGGGTTTCTCTACTTGGCTTTGTTTTGTTCTATTACAGACAAAATCTGAGTCTTCTAGAGATTTCAGCTATCTTTACTGGTTTTTTTTCTTTATATATTTGAGCATAGAACACAGGTTTGAAATGAGGCAGAGAACACGGGCAGTGTTTTGTGTTATGATTGAGATTCAGTGTTAGCAGGCACTGTGAATTTTGATTTTGGGGATATAATCCACAAATGTCCCTACCCTTCTTCTTCTCAGCTATAATGCTGGATCTAGAAAGTATTCCTTTCCCTCCCAGCCAAGGTAAAACATTTTCCCACCCCCAGTAATGGGTTTCACCAGTACCTTCAGATTACAAACATCTTAGCCCTTTCCCCTGGTGATTAATCCTTTTCTATTATAGGGAATTGTATATGGAGGAAATAGATTTTGGAAATAGATTTTGATGTTCTCCCTTTCCAGCCAGCACCAGATGACATCTGTTATGATTGAGATGTGGTATCCCCTTAAAGCTCACATCTGAGACAATGAAAGAAGGTTCCTAGGAGAAATGATTGGGTTGTGAGAGTCTTAACCATATCAATGAATTAATCCCTATCAGGATTAATGCCCTAAGCCTCCATTGATACCACCAAGCTAGAAGGGGGCTTATGACTGTTTCTACTACACATGGCCTTCAATAATACTTCTTAGGAGTGAGGCTTGTTACCAACTAAGAGGTGCTAAAAATCAGTGTTCCTACTCAGCTTTCTGACATACGTCAGAGTAGGGAATGGAAGTCTGTGTTTCCCTATATGGTTTCCAGTGACACTACAGAGAAAGGGGCACTACTACCATCAAGCAGAATCAAAGTATAGCACTGTACCTGACAGGGATTAACTGAGTGGTAATTGAAGGGGTAAGGTGTGGCTGGAGGAGGTGGGAATTAGGGTGTGGCTTTGGGATACATATATTTGTATCTGGCAAGTAGAGGACTCTCTCTACTTCTTGATGACCATGATGTGAGCTGCTTCCCTCTACTGTACATTCCACCATGATGTTTGGCCACGTCTTGAGCCCCAAGAAATGGATCCAGCCTTTTATGGACTAGAATCTCTGAGACCTTGAGCCCTCAAATAAACTTTTCCTCTTGTACAGTTGTTCTGATTGGGTCCTTTAGTCATAGCAGCGAAAAAACTGAGTAAAACAACATCTTTTACATTTTTTTACATTCTTTTTTTAAAATATTTTTTTAGTTCTAGATGGACACAATACCCAGTGCCTCACAGCACAAGTCTTGTGCTCTACCATTGAGCCACAACCCCAGCCCTCATTTTTTTTCCATTCTTTATTGTTAGTAGCTTATAGAATTCCTAGAGGAAAAAAACATGTAAGTAACTAAGAAATCAACTATCTTTATAGTTCATAGACCTTTAGGTTTGTAGAAGCTTGAGCTTTAGAAATTCAGTCCCAAATTCTACCTGATATATTTATCAACTTACATGGCACTTGGTGTCCTCAGCAGCAGGTATGTAAATGTCTGATTCCTGTTACACTCTTCAGGGGAATTTCTCTCTTCACATTAGGTTAATATCTTAAACTGCAATTTCAGCTCTTAAAAGATTGAATAAAAATCACTAATATGGCTGGCCCTGTAATTACAACTACTAGAGAGCCTGAGGCAGGAAGATCACAAGTTCAAGGCCAGCCTCAGCAACATTAAAACAAACAAACAAAAACCAAAATAAGAGGACTAGGGTTATAGCTTAGTAGTAGAGAACCCGGGTTAAATTCCAAGTATTGAAAAAAATCTAAAAAATGTAGTTTCTCCAGGTTTTGCTCCATTGTATATGTGAAAGCAATGCTTTTTTTTTCATTTTTTTATATCCCTGATCTGAAATTAAAAATCTAAAAGGATTTTTTTTTGCAGCAGTGAGCTAAAAATCAAAATGAAAGCAAAATGCCTAGTATAATTCTGTTTCTCAACAAATTTGATGATAGCTGTGCGACTTGTATGTATTTGTCAGCACTTAACTCTCCATCATGGAAGCCAGAATGTTCTACTTGAAGATGTGAAGATCACAAAGCAAAACTATGCTAAAGTAGCATATGCATATACTTAATGTTAGAATTTTTTGAATACTTTGCCTAAAAATGATTCTAGAATTTATAGAATACTAGAATATTCTTTTCCATATCACTAATTTAGTCAAGTCTTCTTATGTATATCAATTATATTTCAAACACTTTGCTCATTGTTCAAATTCAGTCTTGAGTGGAAAACAACTGAAGGTACAATTCCAAGTGCATTATGACTGTTAGCTGAAAAAGAAACTGACAGTTAATGAATATCAGTTTTATGTCAGTATTACTAGATACGTAAAATTCAAAATTAATTTCAATAATCATTAAGACTTGTCTTTAAATAATCTAAAATTTTTAAGGACTATGGATATAGACAAGATAGATACATTAGCTCTAATTTTCTCTATACCTTAAAAATCCTAGACATTATTATGCCATACAAACCTAAGAACTCTAAAGCCAAATAGTAGGAAGCAGACAAGCTGGGCACCTCTATACACAAGAAACAGTATGACAGTGGTGAGCTCTCTGCCTTTGTTTTCACTTTTTTCCCCTCTCTTACCTTGAATGCAGGAGAAGCCCACAGCTTGCAAATGTAGGTAAAAGCAAACAAAAATTACAAAGAAAAATTTGCTCTTTGTTAAAAGTACCAGAAAAATTTCAACATGGCAAAACCAAAGCTTCCAAAGAAAAACCATCCTACTCCATAGAATGCTGAAAAAAAAAATTGTGCCTCTCTCCACTTCATTTCTTTCAGTATGGCCAAGTGGGGAAACTTGCATTCTCACCTTCAGGCAAAGATGTCTACTTGTATATGCACAAATAGTATCACGGCAGGTTAGGTACAGTGCTGTACTTTGATTCTGCTTGATGGTAGTAGTGCCCCTTTCTCTGTGGTGTCACTGGAAACATAGACTTCCATTCCCTACTCTGAGGTATGTCAGAAAGCTGAGTAGGAACCACTGGTTTTTGCCATCTCTTATAGCATTAAATGCTTACATTAGAAAAAGGCTGGGAGTGTACCTCAGTTGGTAATAAGCCTCACTCCCAAGAAGTACTATTGAAGGCCATATGTGTAGTAGAAACAGTCATAAGCCCCCTTCCAGCTAGGTGGTATCAATGGAGACTTAGGGCACCCATGGAGGCTAAGTTAGCGGCAGTAATGAGGCACAAATGCTGTTTTCACCCATGCAGCATCAGAGAAGTTATGCCAAACCATTTAAATAAGATCCAGAGACTCATTATATACTAACTGCACACAGAAAACAATAAAAAATATTTTTACACCATAAAATGAGAAAATTTTTACTTGAATGAGAGAAGATAATCAGCAAATGTCAAGAATGGAATGATGTAAAATTTGGAATATCTGACAGGTGTTGACAGAAAGTTCAAACAAGAAATTATGAACATACTTTGAAATGGTTAAAAATATGGGGCTGGGAGTGTACCTCAGTGGTAGAGTATTTGCCTAACATGCACTAGTCCCTCGGTTCCATCCTCAGCAACACCACACACACACACACACACACACACACACACACACAGACACACAAAGTCTTGGTAGAGAAACAGAAAATAGAAAATGTTAGAAAATAATTAGAAGTTATAAAGATGCTTGAAGTAAAAATGATAGCATTTTTTGATGTTTTTTCAGAGTACCTAGCAGATATATTTAAGACAACTACATTATAAAGAGAAGGTACAATATCTCAAAGAAGAGGAGTAAGTTTTCTGTATCTTATTCAAACTAATAAATTGTCAATTCCAGTAGAAATATCATGTTATATGATCCAGTCACTAGAGCCGTCTCCCTGAGAAAAGTCCATACACAAACATATTCTTAAAAATAGATAAATAAAAATCAGTTATCAACATTTTAAAGTAACCCACAGTAGGAAAAAAATGAGAAGAATATTAAAACAGTGAAAAAAAGAGAACAAACAAATAGTAACATGGTAAGCTAATTAAGCCCCAACATCAAAAATAACTTTAAGTATGAATGGTCTAAATACACCAATGTAAAAGCTAAGATTGGCAAAGTTTATGTAAAAGTAATGACTATTTATAATATAATATAAAGGTATTTACAATATAATATAAAAGTAATGACAAATTTTCTTAAAGGTAAGAAATAGGCAGCTTAAAGAGAAAAGGACATGAAAGATATTTCATGCAAAACAAAACCCTTATAAGTAATAGGTTGGTCAAAAAGGAAGTTTTGAAAGAAAGTAAAAATATGTACTGAAATAAGCAAAAAATAAAAGAGCTCAAAAATTGTGTGGCACAAAACAGTAGTAAGAAGAAATTTTATAGTATTAAATGATTACATTAGAAAAGGAGAAAAATGTGAAGTGCTAACATGTGGTATAATAAATGGATGATATAGAGATGACTGTCTTGAGACGATCAAGAATATTGCATCATGGTCAAGCACAGTGGGGTACACCCGCAATGCCTCTGACCTGGGAGGCTGAGGCAGGAAGTTCACAATTTTGAGGCCAGCCTCAGCAATTTAGCAAGACACGGTATCAAAATAAAAACAACAAAAAGGACTTGGGGGATGTGACTTAGTGCTAGAGTGCCCTGGGTACAATCCCAAGTATTGGGGGAGGGGGAATATATATATAGATATATAGATATATAGATATATAGATATAGATGGTGGGAGAAAGGGGGGTGGGTGGGGAGGACACATCCTATCAAGTGAGCCACACATGACCTATGTTCTGCAATGATTGAATAATTTCTGACATTTTGCACTGTGTTTTTTCCTATGTACCCACATGGTTAATACACAAACAACATTATTCACCTGAATTTCTGTGTAGACCATACATTCTCAAGTGTTGGAAGATTGTAGAAAAAATAATTTCCTATACTTTCCTACTGAATAAATGAAAGATTCTCGGTGAGCCATAGTTGATGTTACCATAGTCTTTAGGAGGATAATCAGTGAAGAATTCTCAAGTGTGACCTGGCAGTGTAGACAGGTCTTCAGATGAAGACAAAGAACTGATGTCTTTTAACAAACTCTCTTTTTCATGCAGTCCTAAGAGAATACATTACTCTAGCAGGATTACTGTAAATCTTTTATGCCTAAAATATTTTGAAGTGAAATTTTATACTTCACTATTAATTTTTATGTCTAAAATTTTTGTCCTCTTTGTATCCTACCTTTTGCTGTTAACAAATTTCATACATATGATATTTGATAATGCATTTGTTTTTTCAGGAAAAATTTATTTCAAAACTATTACCCCAATATTTAGAAATGCACATCGTAGTGGAAAAAGCTTTGGTAAGTAATGTTTTCCTTCTTTTCTTTTGCTTTATTTTTCTTACCCTTCCTTCCTTCCTTCCTTCCTCTGAATTAAAATTTGATGGTAATTTTAAAGACATCATGGATTTTTTCAGTATTTCCAAATAAAGTCACTTTACATTATGAGTGTTAGATAAACAACGTGTGGTCTTTACCTCCCATTATGAGTAAAAGCCCAAACTATCCTAGAGTGTCCTACACACCTGCCTCTCCTAACCCCAGCTCAGCCTGTATCTTTTTGACCTCACCTGTGACAATCTTTCCCTTCTCTTCACCTACTCTGGCTATATTGTTTTCTTTGAGCACACATTGTTTTTGTCAATTATTTGGTAAGCACACAGTCATTAGAAATTCTGCCTTAAAGAACTCACTTTTTTCCTTTCTTTTTGTGTATGTGTGTGCAGCCCAGACATGGTACTAGGGATTGAACCCAAGGGAAAACTATCCTGAGCTGCACCCCGCAGCCTTTTTTACTTTGGGACAGGGTCTCACTGAATTGCCTAGGGTGGCCTTGAACTTGTAGTCCTCTTTCCTCAGCTTCTCAAGTAGTTTGGGATTACTAGCTTGCACCTGGCTTCCTTCTTTTATTTGTGTGTGAGTGTGTGATCCTGGGGATGAACCCAGATTGTTGTACACACCATGCAGATGCTCTACCACTAAACTACATCCACAGATGAAGAGTGCACATGTTAATGGAAGGTACAGATATGGAACAAGAGAATTACACTATGATACATTATGTACATCCATGGAAATGTATATCAAATAAAACTATAGAATAGGGAGAGATGTAGTACTTGTTGAGAAAAAAAAATTCATGGAAAAGATATTTAGAGAAATAGCTAGGTTTTATCAGCTTGTTAAAGTTGTGTGATTCAGGCCTAGAAGTATGAAGGACAACTGCTGTCATTACAAAATGATGAGAGTTTGATCTCACTGAATTTCTTCTTTTAATTGTCTCAATTTTGTTCAACATATTTTGGTGATAGGTAACATTTTCTACTGATTGAGCACTGTTGTGTTTCTCTTACATATTGACAAACAGCTCACAATACCGCTTGAGTTGTTATGACATCTAATGTAGAAAACTATTTATCTACTATTTGATAAGGTTAAGTATTTACAGATTATCACAAATTAGTATTTTTCTTATTTGTATGTTTTTCATCTATCTACCATCTACCAGATGCAGTATCTTTTGTATAACAGAGAAAATATTGTACCTAGAGTATATTTAATTTTAAATTCAAGCAATGGAAATACATGGTTATTTTGACATTGCTGTTTTTTCAACCTCTGTAAGAAGTGAACCTAGTTCATTAACTATTCTAATGGTGAATCAACATCCAGGAATATATATGCAGCTATACTTGGTAGAAATCCTTATTTTCAACTTGTAAGATTGGTGATTTTGACAGAGGTATTAAACATTTTGATGAAAAAAAATGAAATGATGAAGGATATTCATTAAGCCCCAGATATGAAACTATATCTTCTCCAGAATTTGCAAAAAATAAAGGGCATTATCTTTCTTGTGTCCTTTTGTATTTTCTTCTCTTTGTTCTCTGTAAACCTTATTGACTCGTACATTACACATCTTGGTGACTTCTGCGTTTCTTGGTATAGATAGGTTTTTGAATTTCAATTAATATTTCTGTTTCTTTGTTTATTTACTCTTCTTAATTTTCCAAGCATGTAGTGAGACATACTTTCATTCCCTCTGTTTCATAGAAAATGCCTGACTCAAGAAGTTCCTCTATGATAGGGAGAAGTCTGCAGAATTGTTTTAGTATTCTTTAACCACTTGAGAGTATCTTTTTAAAATTATTTTTCCATGTTAGCAGAAAATACATATGTAGAATAAGTATACCTTGTCCCAATTAGGATCCCAGTATTGTGGTTATACTTGATATGGATTTACATTGGTCATGAAGTGTCACTACCATATAAAACAGGAATCCATTTTAAATGCCCATGTATGCTTTATTTTTGTTGTTTTATATAATTATAAATTTATTATCTTTCTGATAGCATGTTTTAAAATGTGTGACACAAACAATTGTTTTCCTGCCTGGTATCATCAAGATAGGTTCACCATCTAAAAAATTGCTATCTTTGTATCTTTAAAAAATCCTAAAAACTGAAACTTGTTTTTCAGTATGATTTTATGGGATCTGAAATGATGGCTGTAACACAGAAAATTGTCCAGATTATTGGGCTTGTCAACACTGTAAGTTTTAAACTTTTCATATTTCCAATTTTATGAAAAAAATAATTGAAAATACTTTTCATTTTATTCTGGCCAATTAATGTCTTGAATACCTATTATTAACTTAATACTCAAAATACTCAAATGAACTTTTTATATTTTATGTACTCTTTTAATGCAATGATTATATGCTTGAAAAATATATCCTGAATCTTATTTTTAGATGTTTACCCAGTTCAAATTGACTGTTATGCTATCTTCCTTGGAATTGTGGTCACATAAAAACCAAATTTCTACCAGTGGGGATGCTGATGACGTATTACAAAGATTTTTAGCATGGAAACGGAACTATCTTATCCTACAGCCCCATGACATAGCTCATTTACTTATGTAAGCACAATGTTCTACATTATTAAAGACATATGCATAATAATTTCATTAAGTTAATAAATTGGTAAATATATTGTGTTCCTCAATTTTCTGTAGGAGCTTTTAAAAATGTTTATATATGTGTGTCATATATAAGCACATATATATGTGTGTTTGTGCAGGTATATATGTGTATAAACACATATATATACACATGTGTGTGTATACACACACACACACATATGTATATGTGTATACCTTTTGCCAGGGAGGTGATGATGTAGTTGGAAATATAATTAAAATAAAAGTAATAGCAGTCAATTTTCTATCAGTATATTTTAAAGTACAATTAATATGAAAATAATCTGCATTTCATTAACTTTTATGATATCACCATTATTTGTAATTTATTAAGGATGTAAAAAGGACACTGTTCAGTTAAATTACCCATCTTGGTGACTTCATTTATGTTAATGTATTTCATGTCTAGTTTTCAACTAAAAAGGATTTGTGGGACCTGGTATGTGGGGTATATGTATAATCCCAGAGACTCAAGAGGCTGATGCAGATGCAGGAGGATCACAGGTTCATGGGCAGCTTGGACAACTTAGAGAGACCCTGTCTTAACATTTAAAAATACATAAATAAATAAAGGACTAGGGATTTATCTCAGTGGTCAAGTACCCCTGTGTTCAACCCCCAGTATCAAAAATCCCCCAAATCAAAACAAACAAATGGATTTGGTGTGTTTGTGTGTGTGTGTGTGTGTGTGTGTGTGTGTGAAATGTATAATAATTTAATTTTAAATAAAAGCTTCTCTTTAGGACAGGTAAGTTTGCTTCTTCCTCAAGTTAAAAATTATCTTCTTTTTAACATTTAGAGATCAAAACAGTGAATGTATAATAAATGTAAGTAAGTTGAATTTGAGATAATAAAATACATCAAATCTAGGATTTAGGTGAGAAAAGTTGGTATTTAAATGAGACAGTTTTCAATAATTTGAGCATTTTGTATAATTATTGGGTATTATCCAGATTGGAACTTAGTATGTTTACAAAGTCATTTTCCAAATTTTATGATATATTTAACTTAATATATAAGATTATAATGTTCTGAATAGCAAACTTAATAAAAAAGCAATACTATAATGATGTAGTTACAGGAAACATCCTAAATATATGGGAGCAACATTTCCTGGAACAATATGCAATAAAAACTATGATGCAGGTATTGCTATGGTATGTAAGTTTTATCCTTCTTTATACATTGCTACTTTTAAGACTTATACTACATTTTATGAATATTAATGAAAGTATTTGGTTTACAACAACTTCCTTTTTCAGTTTTTGTATATTTGTTGTTGTTTTGTCAGAACAAAATATTAGAATGTTAAAAAATGTTTATAAGTTTCAAGCAGAAGTAGTATAAGACAAATAGTATACCCATTCACCAACTGGTCATAATATTCATGAAAACTGCTTCAGATTTTTAAGTAAATACTTAGAGCAAATGTAAAGATTCCTATATAATTCCTTCAAGTTCAAGAAATTGAAAAAATCATGACTTGGTGATTACTGTTTTGTGTATACTTTATGCTATTTTTACAAATATAGATTTTTTTATTTTTACTTCTTTTATATGTCATCTTAGCACTATTTGCAATAATTTCTTTAACTATATATGCATGTTGAAGCATGCAACTCCAGGGTAAAATGTTATCTCTTGAACTTTTTATCATTATCAAGTAATGCATATATTCTTATAAATGCAATATTTACACAAATTACTAATACAAACTGTTATTACAAGATTAATACTGAAAAAACTTGATAGATCAGACACATGAATAATCTACATCCCTCAAATCCTCTTCTTCAATTCTTAAAAAGTTTCTTGCTGTTGTATAACTCCGTTCATTTTGTTTTAAGGGATTGAACCCAGGAGCACTTAACCACTGAGCCACATCCGCAGCCCCACTTAAATATTTTTATTTAGACACAGGATCTCACTAAGTTACTTAGAATCTCACTAAGTTGCTGAGGCTGGCTTTGAATTTTTGATCTTCCTGCCTCAGCCTCCTGAACCCCTGGGATTACATGTGTGAGCTCCTGCACCCAGCTTAAAAATTTCATTATAAAGTACATAATATATAAAGAAAATTATACAAGTCATAATTAATTTTTACAATCAATACATACGTATATGCATCACAAAGATCACAAAATAAGATATTAATAATACTGAAAAAGACCCCTCTGATCATGCCTCATCCCACTTACTATGCATAAAAATGGAAATCCAATTCTAACACCCATAGCTCTTGATTAGTGTCACAGTTTTAAAAACTTTTATATTAATGCCACAGTGTATATTTTGTGTCTATAAAGATCCCCTTTATTTACATCTGTAGGAATAGTTTGTTATACCATATTTTTAAAGACTATGCCCATAAAGTTTCTTGAGTATTCAAATGTAGGATTATCTGTCAACTTCCTCTCATTGAAGTTCACGCTAATAGCTAATCACATCTGCATTCTGCCTCTTTCATTCTTCCTCTATAACTTCATAATGTATTGGAATTATTCTGTTCTGTCCTGAGCCAAATAATGAACTAAGATCAAATTACCTGTAATGTTTGGTTTTTGCAGAATTTAAATAATTACATGATATTGATTTTGTTAAAATTCTGTAATAAAATTACAAATTGTCTCTACTTTTCCACGTTTCAGAATTTCTGTTCCTTCAGGAAATGGCTTTACTGCTCATCACCTCATGAAAATTTCTGAGGCAGGTGGCAGAAAAATAAGTCTATTCACAGCCTGCTTTGAGGAAGATAGAGGAGAAATTTCTGTCTCAGATCTCCTTTGGGGGCAGGAAAGGCCAGCTCAGGAGAGTGGGAAAGTTTTTATAAAAGACAGGAGGCAAAATAGGGCAAAAATCAAAGTGTGTGTGTGTGTGTGTATTCAAATTTAGTTAGCCAGAGAACTTGTCTGTCTGAATTTCCGTGGTGTCTGTCCTCAGCATAAGCAGTTTTTTATTCTCAGTGTAAGGAAGTTCAGCTGTTTCAGTTCCTCTTTTCTACTCCGGGGACATTCTGGAGAACTTTCGTTTTTTACCAGTTTCTATTAGACAGTCCACACAGCTGTATTTTGAGAATATTTAGTCTTGTCTCCTTCAGAATATGTGTCTTCCTCTTTTGTGGTTTTGCTCACTCATCCTGATAGAATACATTTGTGTATAATCAATATATATTTACTGAGAAACAGTTATGGGATGCAAACTGAATAAGAACTGCATGAGAGAAAATGTAAAGTATATGTAGGTACCAGGGATTGAACCCCGGGGATGCTTAACCATGGAGACACATCCCCAGCCCTTTTTTATATTTTATTAGAGACAGGGTCTTGCTGAGTTCCTTATGACCTTGCTGAGGCTGAGTTTGAACTCATGATACTCCTGCCTCAGCTTCCCAAGTCGTTGGGATTACAGGCGTTTGCCACCATGCCTGGCTGTAATAAATATTTTTAAAAGCTTGCTGACAATTTTTTATAACATATGGCTTGAACTTTTGAAGTCCTCTCTGTTGTCTTTTACTTCTCTTCAGAAATTACAGGGCACTTTTATTATTCTCATTCACTAGTGTGTGGCTTACTCGTTTTCTTTGTAGAGATATCCAAGAGATTTTTATCCTTACATGGTATCTTTTGTCATCCAGTGTTCTGGTTATATTGAAGCCCTTCCTATGTGGAAATTAATTAACTTCTAACCTGAGAAATTTTGCTATATTTTTTTTTGTTAATTTTTTTGTTTCTATTTTCTCTTTAGAATTTTTAATTATGTATTAGATCATTTTGATCCATCATCTACTTTCTTTTCTCGTATTTATTTTTGATTGTTTTATTTTGTGTTCCTTAGTATTTATATTTTGAGTCAATCACTCACCTAAGTGTTCTCAGGAGCCCCTGTTCTGGCTTGTCTCACAGAGAACTAGATTTACTATGCTTGGCTTTTGTGTATGTTTATCAAGTATGGGTAATTGGAGAGTAGAGGGGAAAACTTGTGGTATCATTTTATCCTGTCCCTGTTTGGAGTAATGTTACAGAACTATTGCCCCATGCCCTTTGAAGCAGCTCCTTCATCTGTGGGTTTAGCTCCTCCTGACCAGCACTTGTTTGTGTTTCTAATCATAATTCCTCCATCATACTTTAATCTCTCTTCTTGTGTTAGAAGCAACATTCTGCTTTTCTGATCTCGGAGTTGCCTCCTCAACCTGTCTTGCTTTGCCAATGATCTGTTAACTGTTAACCAGTTATTTTATTAAATTCTTTCTCTTTGGTTCCTGTATGTCCTTAAAATAATTGCTTTTGTTTTGTGATCACTAGACACATATAGCTAAGAATTGTGCCCCTAAATGTGTTGTTTATTAAATATATTTTTGCTGCAGTCTGGCTGGGCACAAAATCACGAGCCACTTAAGCAGGAACAAACTTTATTTTTGAAACTGCCTCCAATGCCCCGTAAGCCCTCGGGAAGAAGCTGACCTATGTACTGGTGTTCTCCCCATCCTAAGAGGAAGTTCCTCCTCCGGAATTCCTTCCTATCTACTTCCCCAACCAATGGGAACTCTCCAGGAGTCCCATAGCAGGCTGAGGTGGACAGCAGGAGGCCAATATCCATATGAATGTAAATCTTAACATAATCTTATCATCTCAATGGCTAGCTGGCATCACCTTTCAACCAAAAATGCCATGCATCATATTACTTGGCTGTGGCTCTTAGCATATTTTTACTAATTTATTTATTTTAATTAAGTAAATATGACAACAGAATGCATTTTGATTCATTGTACACAGTTGCAGCACAACCATTTTTCTGGTTGTACATGATGTAGTGTTGCACCATATGTGCAGTCATACATGTACCTAGGGTAATGAAGTCCATCTTATTTCACCATCTATTCTGTTAATTAATTATTGCAAAATTATAAATGGAAGGTGGTGTACAGATGCACTAAATCTGTCATTTTTTGGTAGGAGGTTAATTGGGAAGGACTGAATCCTAAAATTTGAGATGTAACATTGCATGAACAAAGATAAATGTGCTCATTCAGAAACCTAAAATTTCTCTACAGTTTTTTAAACATTTGAAATAAATTATCCTTATATGTCTGGTAAGATGAGCTTTCTCATTTCTCTTGCATAAATATCCTGTGATAATCACATTTGTATTTAATACCTTGTCCTCTGATGTATGTTCTCTTCATGCTCTGTCCTAAGGATTAGCAAATTCCTTTTGTAAAGGGCCAGAGAGCAAATATTTTAGATTCTATGGTTGGGCCATATGATCTCTGTCATGCCTACCATATTTTTAAAAATTATTTATTTATTCTAATCAGTTATACATGACAACATAATGCTCTTCGATTCATTGTACACCAATAGGGCATGATTTTTCACTTCTCTGATTGCACACGAAATAGGGTCACACCATTTGTGCAAACATACATGTACCTAGGGCAATGGTGTCCATTTCTTTCCACTGTCTTTCCTATCCCCATGCTTCCTTCTCTTTCCTCCCTCCCCTTTTCCCAACTCAAAAGTTCTTCCACTCATCCCATGCCCTCCCTCCCATTACAGATTAGCATCTACTTATCAGAGAAAACATTTGGCCTTTGGTATTTTTGAGATTGGCTTACTTTGCTTAGTATGATATTCTCCAACTTCATCCATTTACCTGAAAATGCCATAATTTTATTCTCTTTTATTGATGAGTAATATTCCAAGTTATTTAATTATTAATCTATTTAAGGGCATCTAGGTTGGTTCCACAGTTTGGCTATTGTGAACTATGCTGCTATAAACATGGCTGTGTCACTGTGGTATGCTATTTTTAAGTCCTTTGGGTACAGAACAAGGAGTGGGATAGCTGTGTCAAATGATGGTTCCATTCCAAGTTTTTAAAGGAATATATATATATATATATATATATATACACACACACACACACACACACACACATACATATATATATACACACCTTTGTCTAGTATGGGATAGCTGTATTTATGTGGGTTTGTTTTTGTGTCTTCTATTCTGTAGAATTGGTCTACATGTCTGTTTTGGTGCCAATACTATGCCACTTTTGTTACTATTGTTCTGTAGTATAGTTTAACAACTGGTTATAGTAATGCCATCTACTTCACTCTTCTTGCTAAGGATTGCATTGCTTATTCTGGGTCTCTTATTTTTCCAAATGAATTTCATGATTGCCTTTTCTATTTCTATGCTGTATAATGTTGGTTTTTTAATTGGTATCACATTTAATGTGTATAGTGCTTTTTGGTAGTATGGCCAGTTTGACAACATTAATTCTGCCTATCCAAGAGCATGGGAGATCTTTACATCTTCTAAGGTCTTTTTTCAATTTCTTTCTTTAGTGTTCATGAATCCCACTTGATCATGGTGTATTTTCCTTGTAAAGGTCTTTCACCTCTTTGTTAAATTGATTCCCAAGTATTTTATTTTATTTGATTTTTTAGGAGATTGTGAATGGGGTAGTTTTCCTAATTTCTCATTCAGAGGATTCATCAGTGATGTATAGAAATGGATTTTATATATATCCTGCTACTTTGCTGAATTTATTTACTAGTTCTAGAAGTTTTCTGGTGGACTTTTTTGGATCCTCTAAATTTAGAATCATGTCATCAGCATACAGTGATAGTTTGAGTTTTTCTTTTCCTATTCATATCCCTTTAATTTCTTTTGTCTGTCTAATTGCTCTGGCTAGAGTTTCAAGGACTGTGTTAAATAGAAGTATGAAAGAGGGCATTCCTATCTTGTTCCAGTGTTTAGAGGAAATGCTTCCAATTTTTCTCCATTTAGAATCAGATTGGCCTTGGGTTTAGTATATATAGCATTTACTATGTTGAGGTATGTTCCTACTATTCCTAGTTTTTCTTGTGTTTTGAACATGAATGGATGCTGTATTTTGTCAAATGCTTTCTCTGCATCTATTGATATAATCATATGATTCTTATTTTTGAGTCTATGGGTGTGGTGAATTATGTTTATTGATTTCCATATGTTGAACCAACCTTGCATCCCTGGCATGAATCCCACTTGATCATGGTGTCCTAACTTTTTAATATGTTTTTGTATGTGATTTTCCAGAATTTTATTGACAATTTTTGCATTTACGTGTATCAGAGATATTGGTCTGAAGTTTTCTTTCCTTGATGAGTCTTTGTCTGGTGTTGGTATTAGGGTGATACTAGCTTCCTAGAATGGATTTGTAAGAGTTCTCTTCTTTTCTATTTCATGAAATATTTGAGGAGTATTGGTATTAATTTTTCTATGTTGGTCTTATAGAACTCAGCTGAGAAACCATCTGGCCCCAGGCCTTTCTTGGTTGGTAGGCTTTTGATGACGTCTTTTATTTCCTTTCTTGAATTGATCTGTTTAAATTATGTATGTCCTCCTGATTCAGTTTGGGCAGATCATATGCCTCTAGAAATTTGTTGGCATCTTTGGGATTTTTCTATTTTACTGGAGTATAAATTTTCAAAATAGTTTCTAATTACCTTTTGTATTTCTGTAGTGTCCGTCGGGATCTTTCCTTTTTCATCATGAATTTTAGTAATTTGTGTTTTCTGTCTCCTTCTTTTCATTAGAATGGCAATGGGTTTTTCAATTCTATTTTTTCAAAGAATCAGCTTTTTGTTTTGTCATTCTTTTTAAATTGTTTCTTTTGTTTCAATTTCATTGATTTCAGCTCTGATTTCAATTATTTCCTGTCTTCTACTGCTTTTGGTGTTGATTTGTTCTTCTTTTCCTAGGGCTTTGAGATGCAATGTCATGTCATTTATTTTTTTACTTTTTTTTTCTTTTAATAAAAGTGCTTAATGCTATGAACTTTCCTCTTAGCACTGCCTTCATGGTGTCCCAGAGATTTTGATATGTTGTATCTGAGTCCTTATTTACCTATAAGAATTTTTCTTATGTCCTCCTTGATGTCTTCTGTTATCCATGCATCATTCAGTAATGTGTTATTTAGTCTTGGAGTTATTTAGTGTTGGACTTGCTTCTACTTTTTTATCTTATTGATTTTTAATTTCATTCCATTATGGTCATATACAATTCAGAGTACTATCTCTATTTTTTTCTATTTTCTTAGACTTGCTTTATGGCATAACATAAGGTCTATTTTAGAGAAGGATTCATGTGCTTCTTGATTAATGGAATACTTTATATATGTTGGTTAAGTCTAAATTATTGATGTACTATTGAGGTCTATAGTTTTTTTTAGTTTTTGTTTGGAGGATGAATCTAGTGGTAAGAGAGGTGTCATTCAGTATTGTGTTGAGGTCTATTTAATTCTTGAAATTTAGAAGGTTTTTGTTTGATATACATAGATGTTTCATTGTTTGGGGTATAAATATTTATGATTGTTATGTCTTATTGATGTATGATTCCTTTAAGCAGTATGAAATATCTTTCTTTATCCCTTCTGACTGACTTTTATTTGAAGTCCACTTTATCTGATATGAGGATGGAAGCCCCTGCTTGTTTATATGGGGCCGGTGCTGGGCCTACCTGGGCCTGCCTGGGCCTGGGGCTTCTGGCAGGTCCTGGGTTGGTAAGTGACTACTAGATTTTGCCATTGTAATGCAAGCCAACTATGTTGCAACAAAACTTTATGAATCTTGAAACTTGAATTTCATATAGTTTTCATGTGCTAATTCATATTGGTATGTATGTACCAGGGAAAATGTGGAGAGAAGGATACTAATGTTTCTAGAACAAAAAGAACAAAATAATTGTTAGTTCATACTAAATTAATATAGTTTACTAGAACTTCATTGAGGACTTTTCCATCTGTACTCATCATAGATCCCTCTGTATCCATCTTTTGGAAAATTTTAAAAAAGAATGATATTAATTCTTTGAGTATTTTGTAGAATTCAGTTGTGAAATCTTCCAGTCCTGGGCTGCTCTTTGTTGCAAGTTTGTTCAAATAAGATGAAATCACTTTATGTGTAATAGATTGATTTGGATTTTCTATTTCTTCATGATTCAGTTTTTGTAGGTTTTATGTTTCTTGAATCTTGACCATTTCCTTTAGATCATCTAATGTGTTGGCACATAACTGTATGAATAGTTCATTATGATCTTTTTTGTTTATGTGATATCTCCTTTAAAAAGTCTCCCTTTCGTTACTCTTTCTTTCTTTGTTAATGTAGCTAAGGTTTTGTAAATTTTATTTTTTAAAAAAAGAGCCAACACCTAGGTTGCTTTTTTCTATTATTTTTCTGTTCTATAATTTATTTCTTAATGTTCTGATTGTTGTTATTGCCTTCCACTAGTGTTAGATTTATCTTGTTCCTCTTTTTTCTAATTCCTTGAGTTGTAAAGTTAGGTCACTTAGTTGAGATAATTTTTTTTAAATATAGATTTTTATTGTTATAAATTCCCCTCTTAGTACTACTTATGCTGCATCCCATGGTGTGGTCATGTTTGGTTTTCATTTTCATTTTAATTTGTGTTGAGATATTTTTTATTGGTACTTTTTAATTATAGTTGACAATAGGATGCATTTGGACTTAATTATAAATAATAAACTAATAGGTTAGTTCCTAATATTTTATCTTCCCATCCCTTTCTCCTTCTTCATGTTCCCTTCTTTGAACTCTAATGATCTTTTCTGCTATTTACTTATAGTTCATTGATTCATTTATTTATTCATTAGTGTCTTGTGGATGGACATGATGGTGAGATTCACCGTGGTATATTCATAAATGTACATAGAAATGTTTGGTCAAATTCATTCCACTGTCCTTCCCGATCCCATTCCTCCCCCTCCCCTCCCTCCATTCCCCTTTGTCTACTCCACTGATATTTCTTCTATTTTTTTTTAAATTACACTTCCCCCATCCCCATGTTTTGGACTAGCTTCCACATATCTGAGAAAATATTTTACCTTTGCATTTGGGGACTGGTTATTTCAATTAGTCTCCAGATCCATTCATTTGCAGGGAAATGCCATAAAATCATTTTTCTTTATGGCTGAGTAATACTCCATCATGTACATATATCACATTTTCTTTATGCACTCATCTGTTGAACGACACTAAGTAGGCTCTGCAGATTCACTATTGCGATTTTTACTTCTATAAACATCAGTGCGACTGTGTCTCTGTAGTATGCTGATTATAAATTCTATGTATTCAAGCTGAGGATAACTAGGTCATATGGTGGTTCCATTCCTAGTTTTTGAGGAATCTCCATACTACTTGCTAGGCTGGTTGTACCAATTTGCAGTTCCACAAACAAATATATGAGAATACCCTTTTCACCACATCCTCACCAACATTTACAGTTACTTGTATTCTTAATTATTGCCATTTTGACTGGAGTGACATGGAATCGCAGTGTAGTTCTGATTTGCATTTTCCTGATTGCTATAGATGTCGAACACTTTTCCATATACTTGTTGACCTTTTGTATTTCTTCTTTTGATAGTTCCTTTGTCCATTTATTGATTAGGTTATTTATTTTGGTGTTGAGTTTTCTCAACACCTTTGTATATCCTGCACATTAATGCCCTCTCTGAGGAGCAGGTGGCAAAGCTTTTCTCCCATTCTGTTAGCTTTCTTCATGCTCTTCATTTTGATGTGAAGAAGCATTTTAATTTGATACCATCCCATTTATTGATTTTTGATTTTACGTCTTGTACTTTAGGAGTCTTGTTAAGGAAGTCAGTGCCTGAGTTGATATGTTGTATTGTGGGACCTACATTTTCTTCTAGTATGTGCAAGGTTTCTGGAGTAACTTCCAGGTTTTTGAAACCCTTTGAGTTTATTTTTGTGCAGGGTGAGAGATAGGGGTTTAATTTCATTCAACAACAGATGGATTTCCAGTTTTCAAGCACCATGTATTAAAAGGCTATCTTTTCTCCAATGTATGTTTGTGGCACCTTTGTCTAGTAGGAGATAATTGTATTCGTGTGTATTTGTCTCTATGTCTTCTATTCTACCATGGATCATTATGTCTGTTTTGGTGCCAGTACTATGCCATTTTTGTTTTTATATCTCTAGTATAATTTGAGGTTCTGTTATTTTGAAGCCTTCTGCTTTGCTTTCCTTGATAAAGGATTGCTTTGACTTTTCTGTGTCTCTTGTTTATTCAGGTGAATTTCACAACTGCCCTTTCTATTTCTATGAAGAATGTCATTGGAATTTTGACGAGAATTGCATTGAATCTGCATAGTGCATTTGATAGTAGGACCATTTTGACAATATTAATTGTCTATCCAAGAACATGGGTGATCTTTCCATCATCTAAGATCTTCTTCAATTTCTTTCTTTAGCGTTATATAGTTTTCATTATAGAGGTCCTTGTCCTCATTTGTTTGATTGGTTCCTAAGTATTTAACTTTTTTGATGCTATTGTGAATAGGATAGTTTTTCTAATTTATTTTTCAGCAAATTCAACATTGGACCATAGGATGCAATTGATTTATGGCTCTGGATTTTTTATCCTGCTACTTTATTGAATTTATTCATTAGGGGGAATTCTACTGGGGGATTTGGGGTTTCTAAATATAGGATCATGTCATTGGAAAACAGAGATAGTTTGAGCTCTTCTTTTCCTATTTATATCCATTTCCTTTTTCTTGCCTAATTGTTCTGGCTAGAATTTCAAGGACTATGATGAATAGAAGTAGTGAAAATGTTATGAAAAATTCTGCTGTATATGGGTAATAATGAGCGTAATGCATTCCACTATTGTCATGTATTTTTTTTTAAAAAAGAAGTAGTGAAAATGAGCAGCCTTCTCTTATTCCTTTTTTGGAGGAAATGCTTTCAATCTGCCTTTCTTCTGAATAATATTGGCCTTGGGGTTGTCAAATATAGCCCTTACAATATTGAGGTAAGTTCCTTTCATCCCTAGTTTTTCTAGTGTTTTAAATATGAATGGATGCTGTACTTTGTCAAAAGCATTTTCTTTATTGATGAGCTAGTTATATGATTTTTTTCTCTTTAAGTCTATTAATGTGATGAATTACATTTATTGATATGTATATTGAAGGAAACTTGCATGCAAAAACAGATTAAAAAGATAGGATGAAACTCACTTGATCATGGTATCCTATCTTTTTAATCTGTTTTTGTATGCAATTTGCCAGTATTTTGTTATGACTATTTGTATCTGTGTTCATCAAGGATATTGGTTTAAAGTTTTCTTTCTTTGATATCTTTGCCTGGTTTTGGTATCATGATGATACTAACTTTATAGAATCAGTTTGGAAGAATTCCACTTTTTCTATTTCATGGAATAATTCGCAGATTGATATTAGTTCTTCTGTAGAGGTGTGGTAGAACTTGGCTGAGATTCTTTCTGGTCCTGGGTTTTTCTTTGATGGAAGTATTTTGATTATTGCTTCAATTGTATTACATGAAATTGATCTGGTTAAGTTTTCTATATCCCCTGGTTCAATTTGAGTTAGCCATGTGTCTCTAGAAATTTGTCCATATCTTCAGATTTTCTAGCTTATTGAGTATACATTTTTAAAATTGTTTCTAATGATCCTCTGGATTTCAATAGTGTCTATGGTGGTATTTACTTTTTTATCTAGTATTTCGATGATTTGAGAATTTTTCCTCTTTCTTTTGGTTAGTTTGGCTAAGGGTTTATGAATTTTGGTTATCCTTTCAAAAAACCAACTTTTTGTTTTGTTGATCCTTTGTCTTGCTTTTTAAATCTCAATTTTACTGATTTGGCTCTGATTTTAATTATTTCTTGTCTTCTACTGAATTTGCTGTTGGTTTGTTCTCTCTCTAGGGCCTTGGGGCGCACAGTACATTCTAGAATATTAGTATTTTACCCTTGTGGTCACATGGCTCACTGGGATATGTAACTCACTGCTTCTACTCAGAAGAAAGTAATAATGAGGAAATCCACTTTCACCACTCCTATTTAATATAGTACTGAAAGTCTTAGCCAGAGCACTTATGAAGACAAAGAAAGAAAAGTCATCTAGATTGGACAGGATAAAATTCAGTTATTCATATTTGTGGATGACATGCTTCCATACATAGGAAAACCTAAATACTTAGTCATAAAGTTACTAGAAATTAACTTATAAAAGAATTTAGTTAAGTGTCAGGATAGAAACTCAACATACAAAAAAATGGTAGTATTTCTATATAGAAATAATGAACTTGCTGAAAA
Source organism: Urocitellus parryii (assembly GCF_045843805.1). NCBI lineage: Eukaryota > Metazoa > Chordata > Mammalia > Rodentia > Sciuridae > Urocitellus > Urocitellus parryii. The sequence continues at coordinate 12,711,712 of NC_135544.1, forward strand.
ATTAAGAAATCAATCCAGTTCACAATGGCTACAAAAAATAGGATGTTTAGGAAAAAAGCTTAACCAAGAAAGTAAAAGATTTCTGAAAAACAATATACCACTAATAAAATTATAAAGGACACAACATTGGAAAGAAATCTTGTGTTCATGAAAAGAATCATATTATTTAAATGATCATGGTATCCAAAGTAATCCATAGATTCAATGCAATTCCCTTCAAAATTTGATAACTTTCTTCATAGAAATAAACAGACACTTCTCAAAATAAGCCATAAAAATGGTGAACAAGCACTTGAAAAAATGCACAGTTTCACTAATCAGAGAAATGCAAATCAAAATCAAATTAGATATCATCTTACCACAGTGAAAGTGGCTATTATCAAAGAGACAAGAAATAACAAGTGCTGATGCAAATGTGTAAAAAGAACTCTCATACTCTGTTGGTGGAAATATAAATTTGTAAAGACTTTATTAAACATAATATGGAAATTACTCAAAAGACTAAAAATAGAACTATTCTATAATCTATCAATTCCATTACTAAGTATAGACCCAAATACAGTTAAATCTTTATGGAAAAACAAAACAAAACACTTGCACCTCCAGTTTTTTCAGCAGTATTCACAATAGCCAAAATAACGAATCAACCCAGATGTCTTTCATCAATGAGTGGATAAAAAAATGTGCATATTAGTACACATGGATACTACTTAGCCATAAAAAGGATGAAATCTTGTCTTGTGCAGCAATGTGCATCTAACTGGAGAATCTTACATTGAGTGAAATAAGCCAGACAGAAAAAGACAAGCATCACATGTTTTCACTCATTTACAGAAACTAGTAGGTCAACCTGTAGAAGTATGGAACAGATTTGTGGTCACTAGAGACAGAGAAGGTTAGGAGGAAGGGGACAGAAAGAAATTGAGAGTGACTTTTAAGGACTGAGAAGTGTGCTGTGGAGGAGAGGAAAAGGGAAGCTGAGGGTAGAAGTAAAATGGATGGATGGACATGATCAATGCACAATGATTACATGTATGGAAATATCACAGTGAATCCCATTAAGGAGAGAGTCTGGTACTACATATCACTAGCCTGGGAAGAACTAAAATTCAAACTTTGAAGTAAAGTTTCTACTGAAGACATAACATTTTTTCACTATCATGAAGTCAAAAATCATAGTTTAAACTTGGGAGGCATAAGTTGGGGATTGTTTGTACCTTTTTTGTGACCAATGTGATTTACGTTAGACAGTGTTTTATGTGCATTTGAGAGAAATGTGCTATTGGGTAGAAAGTTTCACACACACACACACACACACACACCCACACCCCTCATTTGGAATAGTATTGTTCAATTGTATTCTTTCCTTACTGGTTTTTAGAAATGTAATATTCAAGTTTCCTACTACTATTATATTTCTCTTAGTTCCCTCAGTTCTATCATTGTTTTGTGTATTTCAATACTCGGATACTGGGTGAATATGTATTCATAATTGTTTTATTTTTCTATTTAATTGACTTTTTTATCATTAGATAAAGACTTTAATTATGTCTTGTGAAGTTTTTTGAACTTAAACTTTACTTTATCTGACATGAGTGTAGTCACTTCTACATACTTTTGGTTAACATTTATTTGGAATGTCTGTATCTTTCCCTTCACTTTTAGGCTGTGTATGTCCTGAAATCTGATATGTCTTTTTTAGACAGCATGTTTTGAGAAGTATTGCCTTTCGTCGTTTATTTTTTCTTCTTTCTTTCTTTCTCTCCCCCACCCTCTCCTGATGATTTTGGTTATTGTTGTACAGGTGTGTTTTGATTCTTTTCTCTTTGCTTTTTCTATAACTATTGTAAAATTTTTATGGTTCCCATGGGGTTTACACTGAATCTTTTCTATTTATATCAGTTGTTTTAAGCTGGTAATTTGTCTTTAAGTATACACAGAGAATTATTTACACTTATGTATGCTTTCATGTTCCTGTTTAGGGTCTTTATTTAAGCATGAAAAATTACTTTTAGTACTTCTTGAAAGGCGGGTCTAGTGGTGATGAACTTCTTAACTTTATGTTTGTCTGGGGAAGTCTTTATCACTCCTTCATTCTTTAAAGACAGCTTTTACAGGTAAAGTGTTCTTTGCTATCTTTTTTTTTCTTCTAATACTTTGAATATATCATCTTCCTCTCTTCTCACCTGCAAGATTTCAACTGTGAAATTCACTGAAAGTATTACAGAAGCCTTCCTGCACGTGACAAGTCACTTTTCTCTTGGCTGCTTTCAAAATTCTCCTTCTCTTTGACTTTTGGAAATGTATTATATATCGTGGTGTAGGGTTATTTTGTTTCACTACATTTGAAGATTAGGGGCTTCATGAATCAAACTATTCATTGATTTTACAAAATTTGAGAAAATGTCTGTCATTATTTATTTAAATATGCTATCCTCTCTGTTTTCCTCTCTCTTACCTGTTACTCTGTGAAATATACATATATATATTTGGTGGTGTCCAATAAGTCCTATACACCTTTTCTCACTCTTTTTATTTTTAATTTTTGGCTCTCCTCACTGGGTAATTTTAAATGGTCTGTCTTTAGGTTCTTTCTACCATTTCATTGAATATGCTATTAAAACTCTACTAAATTTTCCAGTTCAGTCATTGTATTTTTTGGCCCCAGGATTTCTGATTCTTCTAAATTTCTACTTCTTTATAATTGTTTAATTTTGCTTACATATTGTTTTCCTTAGCTTGTTTAGTTTTCTTTTTCTACTTTCATAGCTCATGAAGTTTTCTTAAGAGCTTTATTAATTCTTTGCCAAGGACTTTATAAACTTATATCCTTTTGACATTATTGCTGCATCTCTATTAATTTCTTTGAAGGAGTTATATTTCTCTGATTCTTCTTGACTTGTGTAGCCTCACATTGATTCCTATATATTTGGAGGATTAGTCACTTTATTCATGGTTTGTGGACTGGCTTCAGCAGAGAAGAACTTTTTCTAAATAGCATGTATAAAATTTTGAGAGATCTCACTAATCTCACTAATAAACTAATAATTCGAGTTCATGAATGCACCCACTTCTCTCTTCTTATGCTTTGCCATTTTATACAATGTGTGATGATCACCCACTACTATTCCTTAGAACGGTGCACTGAGGTGCCAACATGATGGATGCAATCTCTCCTGAAGGAGCACTCTCAAACCAATAGCCGAGATCTACTGAGATATGCATGCTACCTATCAAGTATGTTTTAAGGACACATGATGGAAATGGGACCACTGGGACACCTGTTTCAGTGGCCTATAGGCCATAGACTGGCTGTAGCTCTCAGTTAGCTAACTGATAGGATCTTTGGAAAGGTTGGCTGACTGGGTCCATGTGTCAGTTATTGAGATCTGCAGGGTGGTCGTGTGGGTACCTGACCAATTTGTTTGCTCTTAGTAATCCCCAGGTGATCTAGTTCTTCCTGTACATTATGGGTACATTATGGGTGAGGCGAGATAGAGAACAAAACAAGCATTTTACTTCAACAGGATTTTCTATCTCTTGGAGTAGAACACAGCCTGAGAGGATGTCTCTTAGGCTTAAACTGTGTCAACTTGGAGGAGGGTTGTTCAGGTGATATTAAACTCTTTTTCTTACCCTTTTCAATGTGGCAATTCTGGGAACTTTTCCCCAACAGGTTATAAGGGCTTCCAAACTGAACCCTATTAATAAGCTATTAAAATGACTTCCTATGGATAGTTGTTTAATTGGCATTTCTCTGGGAGAGTAAAAGTTAGATCCACTTGACATCTTGCTAACATCAGTTCTTTGATTTTTTAAAAAATTTGTTGTATCAGAAAATTTCTTGTTTATGTTCAGAACAGCAATTTTGTATTTTGGATAATAGCTCTCCCCTCAGTTTGTATCTGTAGACTTTAAGTTGTGTTGAGGCTGTTCCATAAATGAATGTGTCCAGATGCCATCAGAAACTTGGAGACAGAATTTAGAAGATCCTCACTCTGGATCTTTCCCTTTTTACATTTCTACATACCCAGAGCTATCATTTTCTCATACTCATATTTGACTCTTCCCAGGTCAAAGGTGGGAAAATTTTTTTATGAATACATATGCCATGCCAATTCCAAATGTCTCCATGGTAAATGTCACAAAAATTATACTCTCTACAATTATTTTTTTTAACCTGATTCCCATCTAAATAAATTTTCCAGCTTTGTTTAATTCTTCAACATTATTGAGTAGCTGCTTTTTGTATCATGTGCAAAGGAGCAGAATTTATGTCAAATTTCTTTATTATTTGAAGCAAATATCCAAGTTAATGCTAAAGATTGCAATCTCTACAAATTATTTGTATATTCCCTTATTTTGTTCATTTTTTTAAAACATGTTTTAGTTGTAGATAGAAAAAAAAAAAATATATATATATATATATATATATATATATATATATATTTTTAATGATATTGAGGATTGAACCCAGGGCCTCACACATGTGAGATAAGCACTCTACAACTGAGCCATAGCTCCAGCCCTCTCTTTAAAATCTATAGATGGTTTCTTTTTTATTACTCATACTAATTATTTCTATCATCTCATTTTCTTGAACAGTTTAATTAGGATTATTTTATTTTGAGGGGATCTCTTTTCTACATGACTTTATCCTAGAGGCTTACTTTCAGTTGGATAACTAGAGCAGTAGAAGACCGTCCCCCTCTCTTACCCAGCATTGAAAGTCCAGCTTCTGGTTTTTACATCTTGCCCCAAGATGTAAACTAATGCCTCCAAATGTAAACCTTATGCCCCCAAATGAGATCATCACTCATGTCCTGTTCTGCTTTAACTTTCTTTCAAATTCTAACACTGGGATATTTAGGCTCAGGTATTATAGTATATTAGGGAAGTATACCTACAAATGAATTTTTCTATACTGCTGGATGTATTCTTTTTCAGTCATACACATGCATATACATACAAACAATATATTTTTCTTTTTTCTATGTATAAATTAAAATTTTCTACTATAAATTTCTTTTTTGGTTTTAATTAGTTACACATGACAGTATAATGATCTTGACATACATTTGAATCAGATTGAGTGTACAAGGTTGCCAATTCACATACCAAAATTAGAAATGCTGTAAGAATTTTATTTGTAGTGATTAAAGAATATGTAAAATATCATTAGAGTTAAATAATATGGAATAATATATTTAAATATTATGAAATATATTGACACTCTGCTTTGCCACCATTTTAAATCATTTTCCACCTCAAATTTCTTTACTATGGTTGTATTTATATCCCTAGCTTCTGTCCTGTCATTTCTTCCCTTCACTCAGACCATAATTTATTAACTGGTAGCCATTCAAGAACCCTGCCCATATTTATATTGTTGGGTCATCTCCCAACCTTAACATATCAGCCTACATACCAAAGAGGTTTTTGTAACTACCTTATATTAATATTTTACCTTATACTCCTTCATAAAATTCTCTTTTGAAGTATTTTGTTTTCTTCAAGAAACTTTTAATGATGTATTTGCCTTGAAGAAGTTTATTGTGGATTTCTGCTTTTGTTTTTCTCCCTTTCTATAAACTCTAGGTATGGATGAAGTCCATCATCTATACAGTGCCTGACACATAAATACACTGAAATGTTTTAATTGCATGAATTAATTAAAATGAAATATTTTGCATTGCATCAAAAATAATGTGTTCAAAATTGCAAAATTTGTGCATACTATATTTTAAATTAGTGACATAGTTAATGTTTTATACTAGTTCATTTTACTTAATCAGTAAATTAGCACCAATATACACATCAATGAAAATCAAAATGAATGATTATAAATTATACTTAACATAAAAAGTATTTAATTGTAAAGTTTTATAGAAACAAAAATGTTTCAAGTCATTTGTTGTTTCTGTGTTCTTCTACTAAAGTACTCTTTTCTTCAATTGTCTTTATTTTAGTATCCAGATGCTATAAGTTTGGAGGGATTTTCAGTTATTATAGCTCAGCTGCTTGGATTTAATATAGGATTAACATATGATGACACCAATAATTGTTCTTGCCCAAGAGCTACATGCGTAATGAATCAAGAAGCAGTGTAAGGCTTTTATTTCTTATTTAATTTCACATACACATTCTTGAGGTTGTTTCTAAGATCTGATGAATTTTTAAATCTTTTATATTCTATCACAAGTTGGAAAGATATGTTATACTTGAAGAGAATATCATGTGTAATATTTTTTCTATGTGTCCTGAGAGTGTGGAAAGTGATATGTACTATTATTAAGATATTTTCACTCAAGGGAATTAGAGGGATAAACTTGAAGTTGATGAAAACTATGGAATATTGTGTAAATACATGATGCTATTGTTTTTTTGTTGTAGTCTTTGTTACCCAAGACAAAGATATCTAACATCACCCTTAATAATAAAACAGTACTGGCAACTTTGGCTAATATACTGAGGGAAAGAAAAAGAAATGAAATATCTGATGAAGAACAAACTGTCCTTAATTTGTGATGTTATTTTGCCACCTTGAAATATCAATAGAATCAACTTACAATTAAGACAATATCAAAATAAAAATTCATTAGGTAAATGGATTTAGAAAATACTGTTTATATCAGCACTAAACAAATTAGATGAATTACTATACAATTGGTATTCTTTGCAGTAAAGTTTTATAAATTCAGTATAGTTTTCATGAATAATTTATATTATATTTAAAGGCACTTGATAAATTCTTGAGATGTGATAAAGCTAGTAAATAGAGCAATATTTTGCAGAGTATGAGATGTAATTTGTGATTAAAGGAAGGATTTTATAGATGGAAGACACTATATACCATCTCTAGACAGGGAGAAATAAAGAGAAGTCAAAAGTGCAGTAATGTCAGATGCAATAACTAAGAGTAAAATCACAGAGGATGGAAGCTGTAGTGCATAATATAGGGGCTACTTCTTATTAGGACTGGGTACATTTAATAATTGTGATGGGGGTTAGAAGAATAAATATGTAGAGAGGTATGTAGTTTAATTAATTGCAGGTGTAAAGATGATGGCAGTTTCCTCTGAGAGAAAACTAAGAGCTGAGTATGTAACATCTCTGATGGAAAGTGTGAAACAGTTGTTTTGGAGACTAGAAATTGAAATGCTTTAGGAAACATGCTAGGATTGTTGACCATTTTGAAACATTCAAATTTGTGATAATAAACAATGTGAATTCAAGGAGCCTGGTTGGTTGCTTTGGTTGATTTAATATCAGTTTTTGATTAGTATATTCAGTAAAAATGGAGTTAGTTTTTTTTCCATATTAAGTAAATGGGATTCAGAAAGAGATCTGTAGTATAAGCTGCTTTCTCCCAAAATAATTGTATTTCAAAAATTATTCCCCCATCATAGAACTTTGCTTGAGAAATCAACATATTTTGAGACAAGTGCCCTGGCTTACCTTATTCAAATTATCTTTTATTTTATTTTTTTCAAATTATCTTTTAGACCAGAATGTTAATCTAATCTGCAGGAGATGAATTGTTTTACATTTTCTTTCTATTGTCTATCAAAATTATGTATACCTAGGGATCAAATATATACATATACTCATGCCCCAGATAATGACTGTCCATCAACAATAAATTACATATACCATAGTAGTCCCATAAGACTGTATCGCCTGGTGATGTTGCAGCCATCATAGTTTGGATAAGTATATTTTGTGCTTGAACAATGACCAAAATAACCTAATGATGCATTTCTCAGAATTTGACATATGAATGTAATAATTTTTTCCATCTTTAAATTGGTGTCTTAGTCCATTTTCTGTTGTGAATAACACAGATAGTAAGTTTTACAGAAAAGAAGTTTATTTTAGCTGACAGTGGCCAAGGTTGAGGGGAAACATCCATGGATGGCTCTCCTGAAGGCAAAGTCCAGAGGCCATGCAGGTCACCACATGGCAAGAAACTGGGAGAGAGAGAGCTGGGGGGAGAGAGGGAGAGGGAGAGGGAGAGGGAGAGGGAGAGGGAGAGAGAGAGAGAGAGAGAGAGAGAGAGAGAGAGGAGAGAGGGAGAGAGAGAGAGAGAGACAGACATCTGTCTCCTTTTTTATGGTCTCTTGCTTTTCTCAGAAAGCCACCAGTGTTCAGTTGTGGTGGCTGCACTCTGCTGAGTATCTGACTTTAATTCCCTTTCAAAGGCCCTAATTTCTGAATATCATAGTCTGATTATGTTTGCATCTGCTTAATAACTTACAATGGATATTAAAAGGCAAGATGATTTTGTAAGGCACAAAACATATTCAAACCAAAGTAGTTTATAAGAAATGCTTTTTGGGAAAATACTAAAGTTAAGCAATATTGAAATGGAAATTTAATTATGATTATTTAATCCCTTATAATATATAAATTTTTATATGCATAATTATATGAGTTATATGATTTGTGTATGGATGTAATATTTTATTATCAAGGTTTTTTTTGCCTGAGGAATATTATTTCATTTTAGGAGAGCCAGTGGTATGAAGATATTTAGCAATTGTAGCATGTATGAATATAGGAATTTTATTTCAAATTTTGAGGCTCCATGTCTTCAAGACCTTTCATATTTGCAACCGTTATATAAAAATAAACCAGTTTGTGGTAATGGAATTTTGGAATCTAATGAAGAATGTGACTGTGGTAATGAAGAGGTAAGCAATAAATTTGAAGTTCGAGAATAATTTTTACATTTCTGATGAAATATAAAACATGTTAGTAATGGTATACATAGAATGATATATGCAACTATGTCTTCAGTTAATAACAGATATAAAAATGAAGATAAATGTAAATGAATCACTTTACAACACCACTTGAAATGAGAAGATGTGTATGGTGAAGGCTTGGTTTATCAAAACTGTTGCAAATTATGCCTTTAAATAGGTTTGAATATATAGGAAAAATTAAGTCCTTGTTAGTTGCTATTCAATTCCTAACTCATGTGGCTTTATTCTTTGTTTCCATACAAACATCTGTGAAATTTTATTGTACATTTTTTCCCTATCTTCTGTGGCTGCATGAATTTCTAAGCATTATAATGAGTTGTATTTAATCACTCTCAAACATTCCTGTGATTATGAGTTTTTGAATGGTCAATTTTTTTTCTATTTTTTTCATCATTTGATTATACTTCATTAGTCAGATTTTTAGTGTACATTACTCTCAACAGGTGGGACCACATATTTAGTCTATTATAAATATTTGTTCCAAATATTTATCAATTCTCCTCATTTATCTAAAATAAAGTATCTTTATCATTCTTCCCCCACCAGTCTCATGAGTTACTTCCCTTACAAAAGAAGCTGACTACCATGTTTATATACTATTAAATCCCTATCAGTTCTCTTAATCATCTTCTCCACAAAATGAAACTTCTATGTATGAGTCTGCTTATCTGTGTGTGCATTTTTGCGTGTGTGTCAAAGGTTTGCAATTATTATGCATTCCCCAACTCTTATTCTTCTGAGAAGCAGTACCACATTCCTCTTGCATTTCCTACACCTAAATATGGTACCCATCTCCCTGCCAATAAATACTGGCTATTTTTAAAGAAGGATAAAATGACACAACCCAATACATGGCTAGATACGCATACTGTGGTTTTCTACAAATACAGACTGTGGGTAGATTGACATTTATAACAGACACTATCAGTGCCCTACCAGCATGTACTGTTGCTACAGAGTGTTTTGTTACCTGTACCAGAGACTTGGTCCAATACTGCTTCTTGTGGCCTTAACAGTGTGTATAGCCATTAGCAGAGGAGGCTCAATGCACTTAAGAACTAATGATTGGCCCTCAGACAACCATTATGGTCAGTTGGTGGATAAATGTTCCAAATTACTGTGTCTTGTGAGGAAATTCTCTGAAGAATGTTCTACATCAGCTTTTTTCACACTGTAGCCAGTTGGCTAAATCCAGCTGCCACTTTTTTGTTGTTATTGTTGTTTGGTAGTGAGGTTTTACTAGAATACAAACACCATTTGTTTGCATAGTATCTATGGCTGCTACGAGTGTGGAAAAGTTGCGGTGCAGATCATATTGTGAACAACTTGGAACTAAGCACTCTTCGGTCCTTTACAGTAAATGTTGCTGATCTCTGCTCTATATCCTCTGTCAGATTTAGTTTAGTTAGTTTGCTGGAGCAGTAAAGAGTGCAATAACCCACATGTAGTAGTTGCTTCCCTTCCATAACCTCCATACTCCCATACCTAGTGGCTTGGTGGTAGGCATAATGGACCTTCAAAGGTACCCTCCCTGTAAAACCTGACATTTGTGGATATGTTACAGTACATAGCAAAGTGCCTTTCAAAAGTAAATAAGATTATGAACTTTAATAGGTAGAGATTATTGTGGATTATCTGGATAAACTCCATCTAACCACAAATGAAACTTCACCTGAGATCAGTTGCCTCACAAGACAATGCTTGACCTTCCCAAGCTCTGCACCCAGCTTCCTCTCTTGGTTCTAGACCACAATTTGTGTCAAGTGAAAGGATAGTTCAGGTGAGAAGGCACTCTCTGATTATGGAATAAAGGATTATTATGCTTTTTAATTTGCAGGATTTTGTTGATATGCATAGATAAGAATATGCCATGGTCAGATGTTAAGGATGCTACCCCAAGTTGTTAAAATATGCACCTGAATAGAGTATTCTTTATTGATAGGGAAGGCTCTCTGGTGAATGACCTCAATCCTTGGAAAGAAAACCTAAGGCCAATCTTAACATGCTGCTTAATTGATCTCTATAGATTGGAAACAACCTGTCCTACAATAAATGAAGTTGAGATGCCAGAACTACCTTGGCAGAGTTAGGGGTCAAAATTTAAAAACAGCCACTTGAAAAGTTCAAAACATTGTTGTAAACATTAACAATATTTTTGTTCTATAGACTGGTATTGGTCATTGGAGGCTTTATTATGGAGCTGGTTTCTTTTATGCCATGGGATTATTAGATTGCATAATAGCAAAGGCTAAATGGCAGCATTTTACCATGTAATATAATTAGCACAGATGCAATTAGCATAATGGGAAGTGAGGTATAGATGACAGGTAAGGGTCTTGACCTGCACGGATTTATACTTGTGGCTCAGATAGATCTGGCCACTCAATGATATTGTTTAATGTATATAACCAAAAATTAAGAGCACAGGATTGGTGCCAGTTACTCTAAGTGGAAAACTTACAATTCATTGCCAATTTCCAGACCTAAGCCAATCTCAGAGTTACAGCTATTTGTCTGAATAGAGCATGGGATCTTATAATGCTCCAGCAAGGATAACTAGCTATTTATTCAGTAATTTGCCCCAAAGTGTCCCACAGCTATTTACTAAAGTAACTTTACACTGTGGAACAGTGAATACCCAGGTCATTGCAGGATACAAAATTACAGTATATACATCAGAAGGCCCAGAATACCATTGTATTTATAATAGCAGTGCAAGGAATCCAGGCAATTCCTGGAATTCCTGCAAAAATCCATCTGACAGGGGTCAAGTGGATCTATCATCTTAACTCATTATCATTCCAGGAGTCCTTTAGTGACACACTAGGGTGGATCTATTTGGAAGTTGACAGGTGCTCACATTGGTTCTCTAACTTGTGCAGTAAGAGCTATAAAGACAGGAAAGGACAAATGGAAACACCTGAAATTACCAGAATAGAAATTAAGGACTAATATGTAATCGATGAAGAAATTAGAAAGCAATCTCAACTATGTGAAAGTTAAATGAAATGATAACCAAGACATTAGAAATATATTGTATGAAGAACCTATACTAACAATGATGACATCACAGACCCCCAAATGTCATCATGGTTGGCACCGATTCTGTATCTATGGTCTTATCAATGTAGGTACATGCTTTGCAGAATAAAGGAATAAGCCACCACTAACACTACTAAAAGAAAAATGTATACATTAATACACATTAAATGTATTTGATTATGCTTGTTATTCTTATAATAGAAATCTTTGATAAATGATTCACTAACAACACAATTGAGGAAAGTTTATATTTTTCCTAGAAATTCCCTTTTTAAAAAACATCCCCTGAAAATACATTTTCATGCTAGTGATTTATGAGTAAGTTTCTAAATATTTTAGCCAGTAAATTTTACTGATCAACTGCTAATTTAGATGTTGTTTTCTTAGTTCTTAATGGTTAGCCTAGAAATAGTAAAAGAAAGTAAAGCTTCATTGCATATAATTAGTAAATTGAACATGGAGTTTTGAATTGAAGTTAAGATTAAAAACAAGTTTTTGAGTTGTTCAACTGGAATAATAGCTATTCTTTTGGAATTTTAGGAATGTCAATTTAAAAAGTGTTGTGATTTTAAGACTTGTAAACTGAAAGGCTCAGTAAAATGTGGCTCTGGACCATGTTGTACATCCAAATGTGAGGTAAGTTGCTGACATTCCTGAAGAGGAAGTTGATTTCCAATAATAGAAGGCTGTGTTAACTGAATCAATATGAAATTTATAAAATGCGTATAGAATTAATTGAGTGAAATAAAATATAAATTGCATAAACAAATAAGTATATAAGAAAATTGGTATGAAATAAAGAAGACATCTCTGATTGGTACTGATTATTCTGTAGTGTTGAAACCACAAAGCTTACCATCTTCTAAATTATCAAGTAAAGAGAACAAAGAAAATATATATATTACTATGTCAAAAATATTGATGCTTAAATAAATCATAAAGTGAAATGAATAAATGACTAATTATGAAGAAATTAAAGCATTAAAAATAGGCACCATGTCTAATATGCAAAATATGCAAAAACTCACATATGGGAACCATGGTTATTATATTGGAATAATTATATAAATTATTCCTTAATGTAAAAAAGTTAGTAAATGTGGGTTATTAATTTAAGTTATCTCAATACAATAAGTTTGGATAGGAAAGCAAGTTCCTCAATACAAAATATTTTATTATTTCAGTTCTGGTCAATCACTTAGACTTAAATAATATGTATATTCTTTCTTCCCATTTTTTTTCTATTAAGATCTAACTTAGTGCTGCAAAGTTCTGTTAGTGAGTATTTCTGAGTGTTGTAAGCGATAACATCACAGCCAAGGCTAGGTTATTCTGTCATGCCTTCACAAGTCCCCCCTTTACTTCTTTGCTATCAATCCATATTTCACCCACAGCTCCTAGTACTCACCAGTCTGTTTTCTGCCTTTATAATTTTGCTTTGATACAAATTTCACATAAATTAAATCATACAATATGTGTAAACATATGAATTAGGCATTTTAGCACAATTATTTTGAGATTCATTCTTATGCAGGTTTTATGGGTTCATTCATTTTGTTGCTGAATAGTATTGAAAGGAGTAGAATGACATACCACAGTTTATTATTCATTCCCCAGTTGAGGAATGTTTGGGTCATTTTCAGTTTAGGGAAATAAAAAATGTACCTACTACAAATAGTAGATTGTATATGAGCATAGTGTGCCATTTCTTTTAACTGGACACTTTGAAGTAGGATTGCTGAACCATAAAGTAAATGCATATGAAACTGTGCTACTTTGAATTCAACCAGTAACTTTTAAAATTTACAGTTGCTTTGCAAATTAAATATAAATTCTAAAACTATACAACTACTAGTTTTATTTTATCTTCTCTATTGGTTTGCTGTTTATACATCTTAAAAATAATTTCACTCGTTGCTCCAAAATTTACAAGATTTGATTAATCAGAGACTAATTTCATATAACCTACCACTTCCTGTGTAATAAATTGATCTTACAAAAGAAAAATTCATGTTTAATCCAAACACAAAATCTGTTGTCACTATGTTTGCTTTAGTTAGCCTGTTATATTTTAGAGCAAGTGAAAAAAGAAAAATGAAGATTTATAATTAATACAACTTATTCAATTTCCAGCTCTTATTTCCTTTGTCTGTTTAGGTTTATATTTCTTGTCCTAAAAACCTTTTCTTAATATCTTTTTGTAATGTGGGTCTGCTGAAAACAAATTCTCTAATCTGTTTGTATAGAAGATTCTTATTTCTGATTCATTTTTTCCTTTCCATGACTTTTAAGATGCCACTTCATTTATTTCTCACTTTTGCTTTATTAAAGTCTGGGTATATGTGGTGAGCAGAGAGAAAGAAGGGAAAGAAAGAAGAGAAACAGCATTTGGATGTGATGGACTTTGCTATGAAATGCAAAGGATAACCAATTTTTTTTTTAGCAAGTCACAAACATTTAGTACTAACCACACTCTGAGCTATGCAGGGAGACCTTTATGCTCTCTGGTAATGATAAATATAATGATGGTGGTTCGATCAGTATTATATACACTGTTATCAAGTATTATAAGCATTCTAAGCATTTTTCCATTAAGTCAGTTTAATACCCATAAGAGCTCTATGAAATTATGATTATTACTCTAAATTTACAAATGTGAAATGAGATACCATATGTTGCATTCACACAAACAAGTTAATACGAGTCAAAGCCAGGGACTAAAGCTAGATTGACTGGCTTCTTGATCTCTCTAAGAACAAAAAAGTAGTGGTAATGTTCCTTCAATTTTAAGAAACATTTGACCAGTTTGACCAGTCTGTTTAGTTTCCCTTTAAATGCTGGTTGCATCAAACTGCCTCACACTGAAGGAAACCAGACAGGTGGGAAGTTGTAAGCCTGATGTCAGAGGGACCTTTGAGATAGTTACTCTTTCCTGGACTTCTCCATGCATGTTGTACCTTATTTTTCCTTGGGAGAACTCTTAGCCTCAGGAATTCTGTCATTCCCTCAATTATCAATAACCAGCCATGTTTTTTTTTTTTAAATTTAGTTTTAGTTGCAGTTGGACATGATACCTTTATTTTATTTATTTTTATGTGGTGCTGAGGACCTTGAACATTTTTGTATGGGTTTTATATGGTGCTGAAGACCCAGGTCCTTGAACGTGCTAGGCAAGCACTCTAGCACTGAGCCACAACCCCAGCCCTGACCAGGCATGTTTTCTTTGATAAATCTCTTCAGTAATTAATTAAGGAATTCACAGAACATAATTTTCTTTTTCATTTTCCTCCAGTTTTCAGTAGCAGGAACTCCGTGTAGAAAGAGTACTGACCAGGAGTGTGATTTTACAGAATACTGCAATGGAACTTCCAGCCATTGTGTTCCTGACACTTATGCACTGAATGGATACTTGTGCAGGTTTGGAACTGCATATTGTTATAATGGGCAATGCCGAACTACTGATAACCAGTGTGCCAAGATATTTGGAAAAGGTACTGTTGTTTCATATTTTTTTAACCTTAAATTTGTATCCTTCTGTAGGTTTCAAAATGTACTACACAATTCTAGAAGTGGATAACTAACTCAGTGAGGATGAAATTCAAACTAAGAAAGTAAAGTTGTATAGTACTTCTTGAGATTTTCCCAAGATAGTGTTGTGTCTTCCTTTTATCACAGCTTGATGTTTTGGTTTTGATAGTTGGCTACCTGGTGAAAACTCTTATTATATTTATAGCTCATAATTTATATAAAGATTTGAATGGCAAATCAGTAGATTCTGATCTAATTTTAATGGCACAAAACTTACAAAGATCAGAGTGAATTTCATTCCTCACTGAAGAGCAACTGCTAGGATAATAGTAGTCACAGGCCACTTGATCAAAACTCCATGTTCATAGTTTGCTTTTCAGATATCTTTTAAGTGTAATTCAAAAAAGATTCATGCATATATGCTTACTTTTTGGTGAGTAAATATTCAAAGTACTCAGTATGATTTTGTGTTTTTAGAGGGATTAAGATGATTTGAATACATCAAAATTACCCAATGAAATATATTCAAATATAATTATTTGCTAGTTGACTAAAGGTTACATAACACCTAGTTTTAATTATTTGTCAAGACAAGGAGTATAGTTTGTACTAAATGGTATGTGTGTGGTCCATGTTGGCTAATTATTTGAAATTGTCTTAAATAACTCAGGTTAGGTGACTTAACCAAATTCAACCAGATCTGAGTTTTAATTTTTAAATCACATGTCCATGCTGTTTTTTCTATGCTGTTTTTTTAATGCTACATTTTTGTATGGGTTTGCATATGCTTTTTCATTTTTGTTTATTTTTTAATATTATTTTTTAATATCAGAATAACTTTACATCATGATATAACACAGCTCTTAAAAATAAAATCAGATAATATTTCTTGTAAGGAAAATCTAGGATATACTCTCTTTTGTTAAAACTAAAAATTAAAACCTTGTACTCATTGGATAACCTGACATTTTATGTCTGTTTGAGTTCTAATTGAAACATTTAGGAGAGTTTACAAATCATCTGTTTCTTCCTCTAATAATACAAGCTCTAGTATCTTCACAAAATGGACATACAAGGTTCAAAAAAATCTCACTTTTTGATATAATTTGTTCATTCATTTATTCATTCATTCACTTGGGCTCTTATCTAATGCAGGCATTTTTTTTCTTATGTTACCAAAAACCATAGAGCCAAAGACTGTTCTGAGACTGCTTATGTGAGATGTGCAGAGTAGCAAATAGTTAGCATTAACTTAAAATTGCTTAGTGAAAGAGAATATGCTAGCTGGCCCAATGGAAATGCATGACTGAAAAAATATCTGCAAGGACAGTGGAATTTGATAGTAATTAGTAAGCACTATTAGGTCTAGGAAAAGATAAGAAAAACGTGTATTTCAAAGCAAAGTGTGATTTCAGAAGATCTACCTGCAAACATATAATGACTCTTTCATCACTTAAAAAATGAGGTTCTAAAGAACTAAAGAGTTGATTATCAATTTGAAGCAACTCTAAAAAAGGTTAAGTTCTTTGTTAGGTCTGTTTTCTCTTTTTTAGTGTTAAAGTTTTTGTTAGGTCTGTTTTCTCAGTGTTAAATTTCTGTCTGGAGAAAAAGTTGGACTTATATTTGGGATGGGGATGGTTGAAAACATGGCTCCCCAAATCCTGAGTTTCTAGGCTTCTATGAAACATCTGACCCTATGGAATGGTCCATCTCTGTTCCCTCCTTCTCTGTCTCTTAATTTAGCATGGCATAAGTATGATCCCCTTGGATAAAGAAACATTTATTGTTTAGGAAGCACTCTTGCAAAATCTAGGATTTATCATCCTGGCAAAGATGCTAGACAATAGTAAAAACTTTTTTTAATAGTATGGCTTCCAGACCATGAATCCTTATTCTAAAGTGAAATTTAAGTTCCAGAATTTCCATAACAGATTATGGAGAAAAAATGAAAATTCTCAGTAAAGTGTATTGTCTATACTGGGTGTATAAGGCCAAATATTTGGTCCAACAGGAAACCCCAAAGCCATAGGAAAGTGCTATGAGAGGGATACCAAACTCAGCAGTGCTTAACTTTCAGGAACCAAAAGGATGAACTCAATATAATTAGTGATAGGGTTGGAGTAGCAGACATGAGTAACTACTGAGAGTAAGGGAAGTGATAGAATATGACTTTTCTTGTTCTGTCAGCAGACCAAAAGAATATAACTCAATTTGTACCATCAAACAAAGTTTGATGAACTTTGTAACCTCAATAAATGTCATAATGACATGTCCAAATTCTGAATCTAAACCAGTTTTTAGAACCAAAACATACTGACTTAAGCAGAAGCTAAGACCCCAGAAGAAAATCCCCACTGTACCTTGGCAAACACGCATTCACAGTTCTCCTACCATGTTTCTACAACTATTTAACTAGGTATCTATACCTGGGGGAAAGAAAATGCCCAAGCATTTTTAAAACTGACGTAAACAGTCTGAATTGTCATGGATACCCATAAGGCAGATTTGGATATCCCCAAAACCATTTCATTGATTAATGATTTTATATAATAAGGCTCAATAAAGTTTAGCAAACATGCTAGGAGGTTTGTGTTAAATACATGTGCTACAGAGAACAGGAGGTAGATACCAAAACTTTTCAGGGTTTGTCAACAACAGGAAACTTTTTAGGAACCCTGTGGTTAGACATGATCTGTTATTCCCACAAAGTAAAAGACAAACTACCATATCTTGTACCTCATATTACAAGGAAAAAATTGCAATCCATGTTAACTTCTCTCGAGTCTGGAGGCAGTATCACTCACATGAGTAACCACTGCTCAGTTCCACTCATTGAATGGCATAAAATTTGCTAATTTTGAGTAAAATCAACAGGCTGGTCCTGGACAACAGCATGTCCACGCTGTGCTGCAAGCAGACCTGATTTTTGAAGATAAATCACAGCAGACCCAATAATATTAGAAGTGTTAGGTTATGAGGAAAAAAGTCACATATAGCCTGTAACAAACCTCTTTAGAAATATGGCAGTTCATGTTCTAATGTTCTTAGAGCAAGGCTGCTATCTGAACAGAAGTATATGACTTTAACAAAACATTTCTGTGTGTGTGATGCTAGTTCTTACAATGATGGAAAATCTGACTTGAGGACACCAACTGATGACCATATGCATCATAAGTTCACTTATGTCAGAAACACCAAGTTATGTGGTTAGATAGAGGAGTCATTCCTCTGGGTTCCAGTCTGCTTAAAAAAAAGAAAATCACAGAAGAAACATCCATGATCAGGAAACATCCAAGATCAGGAAATTTAGAGCAGTGTGCCTTTCTCCCCTCCTACAGCTTTTCTTTTCTCTGTCTCACAACTATGAATCCCTGGGGTGTCATCATGACCAGCTGACACAGGAAGAACAAGCCCAGATTTGTTTCTTAGGTGGGTTGGCTAGATAACTGGTTGTAAGGCAATGAAAAAAAAAATAGTAACTGCTCTGCAACCTCACTTGGGAGTGGTCTTGAAATATTCTGACCACCTAGTCATCCTCCTTCTATAGAAAGAGGTATGGCTGGTCATTGGACTACAGATGTTTTTTATAGGTAGTGACAAAGGGCTCAGTTTCTTGGTGGGGAAACTGAATGTGAAAAGATTGGAAGATTAGAAATAAAAGTTCTAGGGTAGAAATACATGGGTAGACAACTTAAAGTGGGGGTGCAATGTGAAAATCAGCATTTGAATTCATTAGGTGAACACTCATTGGAGAAAATCTACCATGGAAAGACACAAAGCACATAGAGATGTAATGACTCAACCACAGATGAGACAGAATATCAACAAAAGATGAGCCACATCATCCCTGCAGCACAGATACATTCCTGGATTTTCTCTATTACTTTTCCTTTTTGGTTTTGAAAGGGCTGATATTTTTCTGCAGGAGGCTTGTCTCTTTCTTGAGTACTTGCCTCACCTGGTCAAAGGCAGCCAAGAGTAACCAAGACACACGCTCTGTTTTCTTGCCTCCATGTCTAATGCAACACATCTATCAGTGCCACTGTCTTTAAATGATTAAGAAGAGTTTCCAAATGTGGCAACAGCACAGAGCATGAGCTACTCACTTCTGAGCTTCTTATAGTAGTTTTCTAATCACCCATCACTAGGCTTCACAGCCAGGGCCACATTTGTTAGCCATATTTGATAGCGGTTTGAATTCATTAGGTAAATACCACTTCTAGGTTTCTGTTCCTGTGTTTAACAAAATGGAATAACTCTCAAATCTCCAAGATTTAATATTCCATGTTATTTTCACTATGATACCCAACTTGAAAGATGAGTTTTAAAATACCACTGATCCCCTCATAAGAGAGGGGAAAAACCCATAATATGACACAAAGTATATGCCAATTCCAAAAATTTCTGTCCCCAAATGACATGCTTTAAAATTCTCAACAGATTAAGAAGAGCAAGTTACAAGGTTACAGCTAATAACATTTGGACTAGGATGTCGTTGCTCCCATAGGGAGAAACAATAGTTGTTTTTTAAAATGATTCAACTTGCCTCAGTAGACATAATCCTTTTCTGTTTTGTTAGATATGAGTATTATTTCTTTTAACTTGTATTGACAAGGTGCATATGAAAACCAAAATTGATCAAATACATGATTATTTTGAAATAAGAGTTTCATTAGTTCATTACTGGCAAATATTTAACTGGATTAAGGATGATAATGCAGTTGACATGTTTGCTATAGGTGCTCAAGGAGGTCCCTACACCTGCTTTAAAGAAGTTAATTCTCCTATTGAGAGATTTGGAAACTGTGGTTTTAAAAATTCTCAACCATTACCTTGTGAACAGAAGTACGTATATAGAAGGGGGATTATTTATTTAAGTCATAAAAATTACATAGTTCTTGTCAAGAGACACCAAATAATAAAACCAATAATAAATGAATAACAGGCCAATGTTTTCAAATTGCAGTGTGTGTGCGTGTGTGTGTGTGTGTGTATAAATATATATATATATATATATATATATTCCTTCTATGCCTTAAGAGTTTTCCTTTTCCTTACTTTTTTTGTTGACACCATCCTAAGAATGAGACTGAATGAAAATAAGGCTTTTGATTATTACCAGAAGAAGGAAAGAAGCACAAATTTTCAAAATTCAGGTCTCCTGCTCTGTAATTGAAATTGAGTTTAGATTAGGTCTATCAATGACAATAATCCTAAAGCAATTTTTTAAAGACAGGATTGTTGAAAGGAAGAAAACATTTTTAATTTTCTTTTTCTTATTTCCAAAAAAAAGCATAGAATTACTTTTTAATATGTCAATATGGCAATTGGAGCTGCTAAAAGCCACATGAGAAAGTGATTAATGAAATCCAATAAAGAAAGTTCTTACCCTGCAACAAACAAATGCTTCCTTAATTTCATTGGGTATTGATAATAAAATACACACACACACACACACACACACACAAACAATAATAACCAAACCAGAGTCAAAAAAATAAAGAATAAGGAAGATTATAGAAAACCCCTCAGATAGATCAAGTAATTCAGGAAGAGCAGAGCTTTCTTTTATTTTTCAATGAATTGCCTGGGGGGAAAAAAACAACTGTAAAATTCTTAGGTAATCATCACAGTTCAGTTCAAACAACCTTGACTCCTTATGAAGGTGTCTATTTGAGTGAGGCTAAGACGATATTCTCCTCTAGGCTCCTCCATCCATTAATCATCTGTACATAATGTATGGCACAAAGAAGATATAGAATTTCCCCCACTACCCAACACAGGAGGACTAGTGGATGGAAAAGGGATGTGGAATCATAAAGATGAGTGGGAACAACATGAGTAAACCCTGTATAATAACTAAAAGACAAGGTATAATCAGCTACACCTTGTTGGATACTGATATTGAGCTCCAGTGACTAAACACAGTAAGATATACCACAGTGGATCCCAATAAAAAGAGAAGGTGTGATATAGTAGTGCACTTAATCTCTCTCCAAGATGGCCAGAAATTTGTTGCCTTTGGTCTAACAGTACTGTTAGTTAGCTTTTCATCATCATGACCAAATTACCCAACAAGAACAACTTAGAGGAGGAAAGGTTTATCTGGGCTCACTGTTTAGGTGGTTCAGTCCATGGTTAGCCAACTCCATTGCTCTGGGTCACAGATGAGACAGAATATCATGGCAGAAGGGTGTGACAGAGGAAATCTGCTCCACTCATGGCAGTCAGAGGCATAAAGAGAGTGAGAGAGGAGCCAGGGATAAGATATAGCCCAACATTATGCCCCACCCCAACCTACTTCCTCCAGCTATGCCTTAGCTGCCTAGTTCTTTCAGATTGTTAATCCACCAAATGGATTAATTCACAGATGAGGTTATAGCTCTCATAATCTAATCTTTTTAACCTCTGTATATTCCTGCACATATATATCAGGGGGCTCAGGGTGTACAGAAACATATTTTCTAGAGATCATGACAGGGACCATAGGCATATCAGAAGATGCAGAAAGAGTAAATACAATTAGCTACTCTCAGCAATTTTAGGTAAAAAGTCACCAGATTGGCCAGCCTATATCAAAAGGGATACAAGTGATGAATTCTCCTAAAGAATGTGGCAAATTGTGATGAATGCTCCTAAAATAACTGGAAAATAGAGAATAATAATACTGTTTGAGCTATATAATCAAAAAAGAAAATTATGTATTCATATCTAATTTCAGTATGTACATTTCAATTCTGCTACAATGCTGATTAATCTGGTTGCATTTACTTGTTTCTAAAATGTGTTTTACCTTTATAAAAATATAAAACATGTTTCCATTTTGTTTTTTTATGGTTTTGTGCCATTGACTAAACAATATTTATGTTTTTATTCATGCAATATTCAATTGGAAGTTGGTCTCATTAAAAACTAAAATAATAAGGAATTTCTGCTTTCCATTTCCAGGGATATTCTCTGTGGAAAATTAACTTGTGTTTGGCCACATAAAAATACTTATAAAACTGCTGCTCAATATACAGTTTATTCATATATTCATGATCATGTATGTCTATCCATAATTCCTGGGTCATCTTTGAGTTCAGATGGAAGAGATAATGCTTATGTGGCTGATGGCACTGTGTGTGGACCACAAATGGTAACAAAATGTGATAATTTATACATAGTTTTATGAAATCTTCTTAATTATCACCTATCACATTTCATGATGCTAGCATAATTATACTGAATGGATTTCAACCTGGTGCTTACATTAATTTCCCATATAATATAAAGAAGGACAAAGTCTCAGTTATCTAATAATGTTGCTCTTTGTATGAACCTGTTATCAGCATTTAAGTGAAAAAAGAACATACGTGTTTTAAACACGAGATTATAGTAACTGCCAGATGTTTTTTGAGCCTTCAAATACTAGCTTTAAAATTCTAGTTCTGAATTTTTGCTTTATACAGAACCATAATCAATCTTTCATATTTCTTAGGTCATCTCCTTATGTATCTGATCAAAGCACTAAGTGTCAGTATTTCAACCTCACCATTTTCCTTGTCCTACCGCGTTAGCTAGTATTTGTAGAACAATAACAATGATAAATGCAATGATAGTTAAAAAAATGTCAGAAGTCTGGAAGAACTCAACAAGAAAACCATTTCTCTGTTTCTGTAGCAGGAATAATAGTAATAGTACATATACATGCTCATGTACATATGCATGTGAGTGTATATTTATGTGAGAATTATATGCTTGTAGTCATACCATAAAGGACAGAAGTTGTACAAAGACTTAGTCAGTCTGTAGATTTGAAGGACATATTCCTGGAAAAATAATATGACATTTGAGATATACAGCAGCCATTATAAATCAGCATTTAGCATTTACTTGGTGAATAAAAATAAAGCAAAACCTGCAGATGGTGGATCAAACAGAAACCAACTCTTAAATGTAATATCAGCAATCTGGTCCCTTAAGAAGTTTGCTTGTCCTGGTGTCCTGTAAAATGGCTCCCAATGATCCCACTTCCTGGTATCCACTGCTTTGTGTAATCCACTCCCTTTGTGTGTGGGTTACATCTAAAGCCTTGCTTCTAACAAACAGAATAAATAAGGCAAAAGTTATGGGATGTCATTGGGTTAGATCAGAAAAGACTGTGGTTTCTGTTTTGCATGGATGCTCACTCCCGCCTTCTCACCTTGTGCAGCATGGTGTCCTCAGGGAAAAGACCACAAGGAAAGCAACTGGGGTCCAGAGAGAATCTGAGGGCCTCAGTCAAGCAATCCATGGGGAGCTTAATTCTGCCAATAACCACATACACAAGCTGTATAGAAGATCTTTTAAATCAGATTTCTGCCCTACAGAAACTATGATATGACAAACATGTGTTGTTTAGTGTCATTAATTATAGGGAAAATTTGTTATGCAGCAATAGATAATGTAGATTTTGGTACCTGAAGTATGGTGCTGCTATAACAAATACCTAAAAATGGGGATGTGAACATAGAACCAGGAAGTGGGGAGGGTCTGGAGGCATTTGGAAAACGTTAATGAAGGAAGCTGTCTGCAACAAATCATGAGTATCCCTCTTGCCTTTGAGAGCCATGTATTAGTGAGAGGTCAAGAAATAGTGAGATGTATGTCATTGAAAACTGAAGGAAGAATAGTTCTTTGATTTAATGGTAGAGAGCTAAGCACTTTGTACCTAATGGGAGGAAAGAAATTGAGAGAATAATTATTAAATAAAAAGTATTATGACTTTATGATTTTGAAAATAATCAACCTCTCCAGACATAAAACTGCTTAATTAAGAAATTATTCCAAAGACTATTAGGAAAATGTGGCCCAGAGACAAAGCAAAGAGAAAAAGAATTTTGCAAACGTTAGTCATGAGTTCAAATAGAGCAAAGAATCAGGGCACATTTAATTATTTAAAATTCCATTTAAAGCAAGCACATGCCTCACAGATCCACTTTAAGAAAAACATATAAAAAAAGACATGTTCTGTAAAATCATCAGGGCTTTGATCTGCAGCCATCTAAGCAAAAGCTCAAGGTAGCAAGGGGCTTATTTTCAAGATATTTGTGAATGTGGGTATTGTCAAATATAATTAACCACAGTAATCTTCGCAGGAAGTCCACTATTTTAGAAAAATATTAGTAGGCACATTGCCAGCAATGATGAACAGCACAAACAGAATAAAAATGAAAAGTGGCCATTGGACCCCCTACTTCTCCTCAATTAGTAAGAAGTAGGTGGATTAGTCTCTGTGTCATCTATTCTGTACCATTGGTCTACCAGTCTGTTATGGTGACAATACCATGCTAGTTTTGTTACTATTGCTCTGTAGTATAGTTTAAGTTCTGGTATAGTGATGCCTCCTGCTTCACTCTTCTTGCTAAGGATTGCTTTAGCTGTTCTGGGTCTCTTATTTTTCCAGATAAATTTCATGATTGCTTTTTCTATATCTATGAGGAATGTCATTGGAATTTTGATTGGAATTGCATTAAATCTACATAGTGCTTTTGGAAGTATAGTCATTTTGATAATATTAATTCTGCCTATCCAAGAGCAAGGTAGATCTTCCCATCCTCTAAGGTCTTCTTTGATTACTTTATTTAGGGTTCTGTAATTTTCATTATATAGCTCTTTCACTTTTTTCATTAAGTTGATTCCCAAGGTTTTTTTTTTTGAGGCTATTGTAAATGGGGTATTTTTCCTCATTTTATTTTCTGAGGACTTGTCACTGATATACAGAAATGCAGTTGATTTATGGGTGTTGATTTTTATCTCCTGCTACTTTGCTGAATTCATTTACTAGTTTTAGAAGTTTTCTGGTGGAACTTTTAGGGTCTTCTAGATATAGAATCATATCATCAGCAAATAGTACAAATTTGAGTTCTTCTTTCACTATGTGTATCTCTTTCTTTTGTCTGTTTAATTTCTCTGGCTAGTGTTTCAAGAACTATGTTAAATAGAAGTGGTGAAAGAAAGCATCTTTTGTCTTGTTCCAGTTTTTAGAGGGAATGCCTTCAATTTTTCTCCGTTTAGAATGATGTTTGCCTGGAGCTTAAGACACAGAGAATAACCCACAAAATTACAATTTTCTTATATTAGACAAAAGCGCCAAAAACATGCGTTGGAGAAAAGATAGCCTCTTCAACAAATTGTGCTGGGAAAACTGGAAATCCATATGCAACAAAATGACATTAAACCCCTATCTCTCACTATGCACAAAACTCAAGTCAAAATGGATCAAGGACCTAGGAATAAAACCAGAGACTTTGCATTTAATAGAAGAAAAAGTAGGCTCTAATCTCCATCATGTGGGATTAGGCCCCAACTTCCTTAATAAGACTCCTTTGGCGCAAGAATTAAAATAAAGAATCAATAAATGGCATGGACTCAAACTAAAAAGTTTCTTCTCAGCAAAAGAAACAATCTGTGAGGTGAATAGATACCCTACTTCTTGAGATCTAATTTTTACCCCTCACACATAAGATAGAGCACTAATCTCTAGGGTATATAAAGAACTCAAAATGCTGAGCGCACACACACACACACACACACACACACAAAAAAAAACTCAATCAATAAATGGGCAAAGGACCTGAACAGACACTTCTCAGAAGATGATACACAATCATTCAACAAATATATGAAAAAATATTCATCATTGCTAGCAATTAGAGAAATGCAAATCAAAACTACACTAAAATTTCAACTCACTTCAGTCAGAATGGCAACTATTATGAATACAAACAACAATAAGTGTTGGCAAGGGATGTGGGGAAAAAGATACACTCACACAGTGCTCATGGGACTGCAAATTGGTGCAGCCAATGTGGAAAGCAGTATAGAGATTTCTTGGAAAATTGGGAATGGAACCACGATTTGACCCAGCTATCCCTCTCCCCTGTCTATACCCAAAGGAATTAAAAACAGCATACTACAGGGACACGGCCACATCAATGTTTATAGCATCACAATTCATAATAGCTAAACTGTGGAACCAACATAGATGCCCTTCAATAGATGAATTGATATAAACAATGTAGCATATATACACAATGGAATATTACCCAGCAATAAAAGAGAATAAAATCATGGCATTTGCAGGTAAATAAGTGGAATTAGAGAAGATAATGCTAAGTGAAGTTAGCCAATCCCCCCCAAAAAATGCCAAATGTTTTCTCTGATATAAGGAGGCTGATTTATCGTGGGGTAGGGAGGGGGAGCATGGGAGGAATAGATGAACTCTAGATATGGCAGAGGGGTGGTAGAGGAAAGGAATGATATGGGGTTAGAAATGATGGTGGAATGTGATGGACATCATTACCCTAAGTACATGTATGAAGACATGAATTGGTGTGAATATACTTTGTATAAAACCAGAGATATGAACAATTGTGCTCTATATGTATAATAAGAATTTTAATGCATTCTGCTGTCATATATAAATAAAAATGTGAATAAAAAAGAAGTAGGTGGAAAATGTGCAGCTGCAAACATGCAATCTTTTATGAAAAATAATGAAATAGTGTGAATGTCAGGGAAGAATTTAGAAAGTGTTCAGATGGGACTTGGACCCTAGGAAACAGATTCAGAATTCTGACAGGTGGAGAAAGATGTAAATTTCAGTTGAGATAGTAGATATCTTTATTCCAAGGCAGCAGAACCCCCCCAGGCCCTAGGCTTAGCCTCTAGCCAGCCAGTCCTAGTCATTTCCATAAGTCTTTTTTATATGCAGACCAGACTAAGAAGGCATATTGCCAACAGGTTACATAAGTGAGTACAGGCTCACAAGCAAATGTTTATGACCCTGAGTACATACACTGAATCAAGGGGTTTATGACTTTAATAAAAATCTCAGCCTGCCCTTCATAGGGCATATTCAAAATCCAAGAAAGATTATTATTCATAGACCCTGAATCCTAATCAAGGAACTCCCCAATATGGGACATGTGATTTCAGAACTGCTATGTATCAGTTTTTCCTTTTTATCTTCTGTCCCCTGCCATTTTTGAGTAGAAATGTCAATAGAAGTTATTCTGTTCTTGTGTTACATTTGTATATTAGGGACAGATTTAATTATTTAATTTTACATAGCCACAGATGGAAAAGGCATACTCAAAAGAGTTATGCCACAGTGTCTCACAGCTGGAGTTAATTTAGATAAAAATACTTTGAACTGAACTCATACTATAATGGAATGATAGCTTTGGAGACCTTGGGAATGAATGTGGCATGCATTTGTAAAGGACATGTTACATTAG
The DNA here is from genome assembly GCF_045843805.1 of Urocitellus parryii. NCBI lineage: Eukaryota > Metazoa > Chordata > Mammalia > Rodentia > Sciuridae > Urocitellus > Urocitellus parryii. The sequence continues at coordinate 12,739,313 of NC_135544.1, forward strand.
AGGATGGATGGTGGTCCTCTGTTTTTTAAATGCCCCTCAAAGATCTCACCTTCTCTTATCCATTTATTTGAATAATGCACATCCCTGTTATATCATATTGGCAGGATGGACCTAGAGACTTGCTTCTAAGAAGATCATTGCAAAATAACGGAATGTCACTTCAATATAGATTATAAAAGACAGTATCTTCCTTTTTGCTCCCCCCCTACCACCATTCTCTCTCCTTCTTTGATTGCCTCATTAGAAAGGGATTCATGGGAAGGAACTGAGTATGTCCTCAACCTAACAACCCTTGAGAAATTGAGGATGTTAATCCAAAAGCCTGCCAACATCACATGGAAGGTTTGTAAGTTGATTCATCTGAGTAAAATCTTCTGATGAAACTGGCTGGCACTTTAATTGCAGTCTCAAATGAAATCCTGAAGCAAATATCCTGAAGTTATGCCATGCACAGGAACTCTGTCTCACAGAAACCAAGATAATAAATTTATATTATTCAATTTCTTAAATATCCAGAAGTGCCATCTCTGGCTCACATGGTATGTACATGTTTGATTGTATCAGAAATAGCTATAAACTTTGACCCAGAAACTGTACACTTTCTCATTTTTCTCCATGATGGGTGAGTGATGAGGTTTCACACATCCTCACCAGCATTTGGTGTTACCACTAATTTTATTGTAACCATCCTGATGTTAGTATATTGATTGATATTTGTGGTTTTAATTACTTGTAATCCTAGCAGTTTAGCAGGCTGAGACAGGTGGATCGCAAGTTCAAAGTGAGTCTCAGTAAAAGCGAAGTGCTAAGCAACACAGTGAGACCCTTTCTAAATAAAATACAAAATAGGGCTGAGGATGTGGCTTAGTGGTTAAGCACCCTTGGGTTCGATCCCCAGTGCCCCAGTCCAAAAAAAAAATAATTTGCATAATCTAATGGTTAATTATATTCAACATTTGATTATGTAATTATTTACCATCAAAGCATGCTCAGAGAAATGTCCACTCATGTCCTTTTCCAATTTTCTGATAGGATCCCTTTTTTCTAATGTTCAGTTTGTTGGTTTTTTAATTATCCCACATACAAGATTGCAAATATTTTCTCTTATTCTCCAGTTGTTTTTATTTTTTATTTGTTTTGGTAGAATGTTTTTCCTTGAATCACTTTCACATATAAAAATTTATACATAATTATATATCTAACTTGATGAGTTTAGAGATAACTATGCATCAATGAAACTATCACCACAATTTGTGCTATAAATCTTCCTATAACTTTCAAAAGTTTATAACTTCCAATATATGTTACTTAATTATTTATCTCATTGAAGCATTTAAAATGTTATTTTCCCTCTTATATATTATTTAAACATACATTCCATAACAATTATACTGAACTATTGATGTACAGGAGATCTCTAGGAATTATTTAACTTTTATAACCAAAACAATGTACCATTTGACTGATGTCTCCTTATTTTCCCCATCCCTCAAATGTCTGTGCTTCTGTGTTTGACTATTTAATATTTATTATGTAAGTGATATCATGTAGTAATTGCCAATTTTTCTGGCTTCTCATTTAACATATGTCCTCCAAATTCATTTGTGTTGTAGGAAGTAGCAGGAATCCCTTTTTTTAAGGCTGAAAAATATGCCACTGTATGTATGTATCACATTTTCTTCATCTATTCATCCATCAGTAGACATCAGTAGAGTATTGAGAAAAAATATCAACAGTGAACATGGGAGTGTGCAAATATATCTTTGGAAACCCAATTTATATTCTTTTGCATATAAACCTAGTACTGGGCTAGCTGGAATTATATGGTAGATCTATTTTTAGTGTTTGAAGAACCTCCATACAGTGTTCCATAGTAGTTGTATGAATTTACATTCCTACCAACAAGACATGAGGATTCCCTTTTATCTACATCTTATCAAATGCATGTTATCTTTACTTCCTTCTTTATAACTATTTTAACAGGTGCCAGGTGATATGTCATTATGGTTTTAATTTGTATTTTTCTGATAATTAATGATTTTTAAGATTCTTTTATTTATCTGTTGGTGATTAGGATGTCTTCTTTTGAGAAATGCCTATTCAGATACCTTGCCTATTTTTAATTGGATTATTTGTTTTCTTACTAGTATTTGGATTTCTTATGTATTTTAAATATTAACCCTTTATGAGATGTATCATTTGTAAAAACTTTCCCACATTTCATAGAATGATAGAATGTCTGTTCACTCTTGATTATATCTTGATTTTGCAAATGCTTTATAGTTTGATATAATTTCATAATTTTTTTTGCTTTTTTGGCCTCTGCTTTTGAATTTACAGCAAAAAAATAATTGCCAAGCCAATGCTTTGGAGTCTTTTCCCATATTTTCTTTCATGAGTTTATAATATTTGGTCTTACACTTAAGTGTTTGATTCATTTAGAGTTGAATTTTTATAAACAAAAATCAGTATTGTGAGACAATTGTCTACTTTTATTTATCTACATATGAATATCTCATTTTCATAATTATTAACTGAAGCAACTGCTCTTTTCTCATTGTGTTCTTGGAAACTTTGCCAAAAATCAATTTACCATAAATGTGTGAATTTATTTCTGGGCTCCCTATTCTCTTCCATTATTCCATATGTCTGAACACTAATTTTTGTAATATATTTTGAAGTCAAATAGTCCAGTTTGGTACATTTTGCTTAAAGATCACTTAGATTAATTGGAATCCTTTTTGGTTCCATAAAAATTCAAAAATTTCACCTTCTCCATCTCCTTCTCCATCTCTTCCTTCTCATTCTTTTTCCTTATTTTTTCTTTCTTTTCTCTTTCCTCTCCCCTTCCCGTTCCTCTTTCTCCTTTTACATGTTGGACTTCATCAGACATTAGAAGATTAGGTATTCCAGTCATTCTAATCTGACTTTGGGCCTGTCTTTTCAGAAATTCTAAGCAGGCTGCTTAGAGGGGTGGTGTCAAACTAAAAAGCTGCTTTACAGCAAAGGAAACAATCAAGAATGCAAAGAGACAGCCTACAGAATGGGAGATAATCTTTCTCTCCTCAACCTCAGACAGACCATTAATCTCCAGGATATATAAAGAACCAAAAAATCATAGCACCAAAAAAAAAAAAAAAAAGGGAAACAAACTAATTAGTAAATGGGCAAAGGAACTGAACTGGCTCTTCACAGAAGAAAAAATATGACTGGCTAACAAAAATATGAAAAAGTTTTCAACATCTCTAGCAATGTGAAAAATACAAAGTAAAACTACACTGAGGTTCCATCTTACTCCAGTCAGAATGGCAATTCTCAAGAACACAAGTAGCTATAAATGTTGGGGAGGATGTAAGCGAAAAGGTTCACTCATGTAGTGCTAGTGGGACTCAAATTGGTGCAACTACTCTGGAAAGCAGTATGGAAATTCCTCAGAAAATTAGCAGTGGAGCTATCATTTGACCCAGTTAATTATCCCACTCCTTGTTATATACCCAAAGGACTTAAAATCAGCATACTACAGTGATACAACCACATCAATGTTTATAGCAGCTCAATTCACAATAACAAAGCTATAGAACCAACTTTTGTGTGCTTCAGCAGATGGATAAAGAAAATGTAGGGGAGATATATATATATATATATATATATATATATATATATATATATATATATATATATATATAATATTAAGCAGTCTTAAAGAAGAATGAAATTATGGATTTGCTGGTAAATGGGTGGAACTGGAGACTGTTATGCTAAGTGAAATAAGCCAATCCCCTAAAACCAAAGGCCACATGTTGTCTCTGACATGCTGATGCTAACACACAATAAGGAGTGCGAGGAGGGAAGAATAGAAGTTCACTGGGGGATGAAGTGAAGGGAGGGGGGATAGGAATAGGAAAGACAGTAGGATGAATCAGATATAACCTTCCTATATTTATATATGAAGACACGACTAGTGCAACTCCACATCATACACAACCTCAAGAATGGGAAGTTATACTCCATGTTCATTTATATCTAAAATCCGCCACCATCACCACCACCACCACAACAAAAACAAAACAAAACATAAGCAGCCAGGTTAATTTTTCATTTTCAATATTTTACCACTGTATGGTGCCCATTCCTAGCTTACCACAAGTCTGCTGTTATATTGTCACTATTTCAACATTAGAGGGCAGCTTTGACCCAAATCTGTATTTGGTGTGTTGCTCAGAATAAACCAGGGGAGTACCTAGAAAAGGTAGTACCAACCTGTGGTCAGGCACTACAGAATTCCTCTTAGCTTTGGACAGAATACCATAAATGAACAATTCACAACTATCATAAGACACCCATATATGAGACCACCAACCTCACCAAGTTGTGCCATACATTGAGGCTACCACAACCCTGCAAGACCAGAGAAGAATGAATACCCACACTGCTAGGGGATGCTTATCATTGAGCAGCGTTTTCGCTGCTGTGACTAAAGGATCTAACCAGAACAATTGTAAGGAGGAAATGTTTATTGGAGAGCTCACAGTTTAAGAGGCCTAAGTCCACAGAAGGCTGGTTCCATTTCTTGGGGCTGGAGGTGAGGCTGAAGATCAATCGTGGAGTGCATGGCAGAAGGAAGCAACTCACATTATAGTGATCAAGAAGCAGAGAGAGAGAGACTCCACTCTCCAGATACAAATATATACACCAAAGCCATGCACAAATTCCCACTCTTCCAGCCACACCCTACCACCTCAGTTAACACCCAGTTAATCTCTGTCAGAGGATTAATTCACTGATTAAGTTAAGACTCTTGCAACCCAATCATTTTTCCTCTGAACCATCTTGCATTGTCTCACATGTGAGCCTTCAGGAGATACCTCACATCCAAACCATAACTAATAAATTAAGGCAATATTACAATTGTTTGCCAACATATATTATAGCTTTCATAACATGGTCTATATTAGAGGAGGATTTGCGTGTTGCTGAGAATAAAGAGTATTGATTGATGAAATAGTCTATATATGTCTGTTAAGTCTAAATTAGCAATTGTATTTTTTACTTCTATATCTTCTTTATTTAGATTTTGTTTGGAGGATCTACCCAGTAATGACAGAGGAATGTTAAAGTTGCCCAGTATTATTGTGTTATGGTATATCTGATTCTTGAAATTGAGAAGGGTTTGTTTGATACACATAGATGCTCCATTATTTGGGGCATAAATATTTACAATTCCCTTAAGAAGTATGAAATTGCCTTTTTTGTACTTCTGATTAACTTTGGATTAAAGTCCACTTAATCTGATAATGAGGATAAAAACCCCTGCTTGTTTATGTGATCCATGTAAGTGATATGTTTTTTCACATCCTTCCACCTTTAGTCTGTGGATGTCTTTGCTATGAGATAAGTCTTTAGGAGATAGCATATTGTTGGATCTTGATTTTTAATCCAATTTGCCAGTCTGTCTTTTGATTGATAAGTTTAGGTGATTAATGTTCAAGGTTATTACTGAGATATAATTTATATTCCCAGTCATTGGGTTTATTTCTAGCCTTTAAAATTCTATCATTATTCTGTATGTTAGGTATTTTCATTACAATGATCTTCGGTGTGTGTCTGTTGTAATTGTGTACCTTCGGGGTCCTGTAAACCTCTTGTAATATATATTCAATTTCAATCTTTAGGTTTGGGAAATTGTCTGATATTATTTCATTGACAAGATTGTGCATTCCTTTGACTTGTATCTCCAAGCCTTCATTTTTCCCAGTAAATCCTAAATTTGGGCTTTTCATGCAATCCTGTAGTTCCTGGAAGCTCTGCTCATGGTTTCTTAACATCCATCTTCTCTCCATTATCAACTTTATCTTCAAGATTATGTATTTTGTCTTCATTGCCTGAGGCTTTGTCTGCCAAGATACCTAGTCTGTTGGTGGTGCTTTCTATCGAATTTTTAATTTGATTTATTGTTTCCTTCATTGTGAGGATTTCTGCTTGGTTCTCTTTTTCTGAATCTCTACTTCTTTATTGAAGTGATCTTTCACTTTCTCTATTTTTCTCTGATTTCACTCCTTGTGCTATCCTCGGCTGATCAGTTTAACATGTACATCCTAAACTCCTTCTCTGTCATTTTTCCACTGTGGTGTCGATGGATTCTGTTATTGGAGTATTTTCATTTGTTTTGGGCACTTTGTTTCCTTGCTTTTTGATGTTGTTTGTGTGTCCACCCATCTTACAGTATGGATCTGAGGCAGTACAGTTTCTACCATGTGGACCTATAGTGTCTGAAGTTTTCCAATACCTCGCTGTTCAGGGGAGACAAGTAATAACAACCAATGTAAACAACATTACAAAATTAAAATAGTTTCTACTATGACATCTACAGTGTTAATTATCACAATGAATGTAAATGGCATGATCAATTATTACCTCCAATAAAAATAGCAATTTTGCAAAGGCATTTATAATTTCAAATGGGGAGAAAAAGAAGTAAAAAATGAAAAGAAAAGAGAGAATCAAGGAAAACAAGTCAGAGAAAAAAATATAAAAAAGTAATTTTTTTCAAAAAATTAAAAATAAAAGAATATAAAACAAAACTAAAATATACCAATGGAATATCCTAGTTCACAAAAACCTAACCCATGAAAAATAACTGGGTTCAAAAATATTAGAAATGAGAAAAAAAAACAAATATGAATATGTATAAATGCCCAAGTACCATTAAGGTCACAATTAAACAGAGTAAAGAAAAGAAGAAGAGAAAAAAATCTCAATGAAAAGTTAAAAAACTATTTCCATTGGAATTCAAAAGATTCACAGCTTCTCTTCTCAGCAGGTTTAAGGGGGGGTCATCTGGAGCATGATGCTCCACACACTGGATTGTTGTGGTGAGAGAGGTAATCCACTAAGCAGAATTCCTGGAGGTAGAGTTTAGGCTTAGGTGGCCTCCAGGCTTTTCCCTGGAGGCCAGTTGGTCTAGAGATTTTAAATCAGCACACCTCCAGGGCTCAGTACTTGCCACTCCACACTGGAAGATTGTACTCCAGGGATCTCCCCTGGGTTCCATTCCTGTGGTGGAGCAATTCTGAGTTCCCTACATTACCTGTGGACCCAATGTTTCCTGGTTTGGGGTGTCAAACTCAGGTTTGCCAGGAATTGACTTCATCAATTGCTGACCCTGCACAGTGCCTGCAGAATAGTTCCTTCCTTTGCCCTCCACACACCACCAGGACACATGGTGCTCCACATCATTTATTGTGCAGTGTGCATTTCAGGTTTGCTGGGATGCTCCATACCCAGACATGCCTCTGGCCTCCCCCCAAAAGTGGATTCCTTTAATTCCCTTATCCCTCCACTATGCTCATGAAGAGACCACTCTGGCTAGTGTTTCAGCTGCAGTGGCTGTGCCACTGGGGATTTCTTCCTTATCAATTGATATGATCATGTAATTATCCTTGTTTCTAACTATAATTCTGTTTAATCCAAGTTGCCAAATTTAAAAAAAAACAAGTATGGAAGATTTTTGATGCTGCTTGGGACTTTGATGTACTAGACCACAAGGAAAACAATAGTTTGTGGAGATAGTAAATTGTCCCCTCATTCTACATATAACTTATGTTGATAGACATTAGGATGCACAAGTGATAAAATATACATGTAGAAATTAGAAAAACTGTTTTAAACAAAGATTTTGATGATAACTACCTGGGATATGTACATAAGATTGCTCAGCACCCTGGTTCTTTCAAGATTCCTTAATGATTGTGTTTCATTCTTAGAATGAAAACTATTATATTTGTCAAAGTATGAATACATTATTATAGGGGTATGATATTTGGTATGTATATAATTTTTTTTCTTCATTTAGGTTTCTGTGGAAATACTTAGATGGAATAATTTATTTTTTAATTTGTTATTTTTAGATATACATGTCAATAGAGTGTATTTTGATACATCATACATACAGACATGGAATATAACTTATTCTAATTAGGATCCCAGTCTTGTGGTTATAATACATGATGTAGAGTTTCACTGGTAGTATATTCACATATGAACATAGGAAAGTTATTTCCAATTATTCTTATTGTCTTTCTTATTCCCATCCCACCTCATTTCTCTTCATTTCCCTTTGTTTAATCCAATGAACTTTTATTCTTCCTTCCCTCCCCCTCTTATTATGTGTTAACATCCACATATCAGAGAGAACATTTGGCCTTTGGTTTTGGGAAACTGGCTTATTTAACTGAGCATGTTAGTCTCCAGTTCCATCTGTTTACCAGCAAATGCCATAATTTTATTCTTTATGGCTGAGACATGAAGACCAATGGAACAGAATAGAAGACACAAAGACAAACCCACATATATAAAGTTATCTCATATAAGACAAAGACACTATAAACACACATTGGAAAAAAGTATCCTCCATAACTAATGATGCTAGGAAAACTAGAAATCCATATATAATATAATGAAATTTAACCCCTTTCATCCTGCACAAAACTCAACTCAAAGTAGATCAAGAACATATGCATTGAACCAGAGACCCTGCACCTACTAGAATAAAATCTAGGCCCAACTTTCCATCATGTTGGTTTAGGAACTGACTCTTTAAACAATACTCCTAAAGCTGAAGAAGTAAAATCAAGAGTCAATACATGGGATAGTATCAAACTAAAAAGCTTCTTCCATAGTAAAGGAAACAATCTAGAATGTGAAGAGAGAGCCTACATAATGGGAGAAAACCTTTACCAAAATCTTTACCACATGCACCTCAGATAGAGCATAAATCTCCAGGATATATAAAGAACTCAAAAAATACCAAAAGTACAAATAACCCAGTCAATAAATGGGCAAAGAAACTGAACAGGCATTTCACAGAAGAAATATGAATAGTCAAAAAATATATGAAAAAATGTTCAACATCTCTAGCAGTTAGAGAAATGAAGATTAAAACTACACTGATATTCTATCTCACTCCAGTCAGAGTGATAATTTTCAAGAATACAAGTAACAATAAATGTTGGCAAGGTTGTAGGGATAAAGGTTCACTAGTACATTTCTGGTGGGACTGAAAATTGGGGCAACCACTCTGGAAAGGAGTTTGTAGAGTTTGGAGAGTTCCATTCCAACTTGTAATGGAATCACCATTTGACCCAGTTATTTCATTCCTTGGTATATACCCCATATATACTATAGTGATGCAGACACATCAGTGTTAATAGGCCCCCATCTCTTGATACTACTCTATTGAGGATTAAGTCCCCAAATATAAATTTTGTGAGGATGCAAACACTCAGACAATAACTTTATATCTCTTGATCGTATATTTATGTTCTTCTTACATGCTAAATACATTTATTGCATCCAAATACTCCCAAAAACCTTGACTTGTTTCAATGTTAACTCAAAAGCCTAAAGTCCAAAAAGTTTCATCTTATCTAAATATTATCTAATTCAGATATGGATGAGACTCAAGGACCAATTTATCCTGAGGCCTATTTCTCTCCAGCTGTGAACCTAAAAAATCCAACCATTTATGTGCTTCTAAATATATATTGGTGAGACAGGCATAGAATGTACATACTTAAGAAGTGTGGAGAGCTACGTTATACTCTCAACTCTGCTTAGATATTTCTTTTGCCAAGTATCCCATTTCCTTACACAGAAATTTCACCATCTGCAGAGCATTGGGGCACAAATACAATTTAGTAACGTAGTTTGACACTTTATAAGGATTATCTTTCTCTTAGTTCACAATACCTTCTTCCATTTGACACGTTATCAGGATGAATATTATTATCATATTTCCACCAATATTCTGATCATAACCATTTAGATCATCTGAGAAAATTGAAACCATTCTTTAGGGTTTTCTTCTTCTTTTGAAACTTCGCCTGAATTACACTTAATGAATTGATAGGAGTGTACGCTTTTTTCAGGCATGAACTTCCAAACCCTTCTATCCTTCTCCCATTACCCAGTTTCAAATTAATTCTACTTCTTTAGGTATTTGACATAGTAACATCTCATTTAGCAATATCAAATTTTGTCTTAGTTCATTAGGAATGATATAAAAATAATCTTAAACTGTTATTTTTAAACAACAGACACACATTGCTCATGATCTAGAGACTGAGAAGTTCAAGATCAAGGCAGGAGCAGATTCAGTGTTGGGTGAGGACTTGCTCTCTGCCTTACTGATGGCACCTTCCTGTATCCTCACATGTTGGATATAGTGAACAAGCTCCCTCTAGCCTCTTATAAGGGCACTCATTCCATTCAAAAGGCACTCATTCTGCTCTCATGACCTAATCAGCTTGTAAAGGCCACCTTTCAACACGATCTCATTGGGGATTAGTTTTCAACATGGAAATTTGAGGGTCTGCAAACACTCAAACCACAGCACATTGATATCTTGTTTAACCTATTTATATTTCTAAAATATCTGTAGATTATTTTCTCCTTTGTTGTGAAGCAAACACTGATTATTTATAAAAAAAAATGTTTTTAGACCCTGAGATTTTTAAAATATATTCTTTGTTCCTATTAAATGCATAGGATACGGAACTTAATGCAATTAGGGGATTCTTTTTAAAACTATTACCCAATACTTTTCATATATTACAAGATTAAAAATATTGCACCATGACTTTTCTTAGCACACAGCATATTGAGCACACAGATAGAAGGATAGTACATTAAAGGACAGGAAAAAATTTCTGACATCATAGGACTCAGAAAATGTTGATAGTTTTTAAAATTTTGGATTTCCATTTTTCATGTGTTATCTAACTAATCAGAATTTCTGAGTGGATTGTAGGAATCTAGGATATTAATGGATTAATTGATATTCACCAAATATGTTCTATTGCAATATGTACACACATTTTAAGATAAGGTTAATTTAACTTTCATGTGCCTATGTGGTCTTTCATGCCCATATATTTCATATTTTTGTGCTACTAAAAATCTAACAAAATTGTTATGGGTTTTATCCAGAATTTTCTCCAAAGCCTTGTGTGTTGACATTTTTTTCCTTGATGTGGTGGTGTTCAAAAGTGGGGCTCTTGGGAAATAATTGGAATAAGACCTCAGTGAATTAATCCGTTGATGGATTACTAATTGAATGGCAGTATGGGGTGGTGGTAGAAACTAGGCATTGGGCCTGGTTTGAAGAAGTAGATCACTACAGGTATGATCTGGAAGGGTATGTCTTGTCTCCTGACCCTTCCTACTACTTTTGCTTCTGTACTCTCTTCCTCCACTGCCTTCCTGGCTGCCATGAGGTGAGCATCTTTTCCCTGCCCTGCCCTTGCCATGATATTCTGTCTCACCACAGGCCCAGAATAAATGGAATGGGCTTGACCTTGTTTGAAAACATTAGAAATTGTGAGCCAAGATAAATACTTACTCCTTCAGGTGTGTTTCTCAGGTATTGGTTCCCAGCAGCAGAAAGCTAACTAATATACTACTTACATGTTAGCCTGCATTTTATGAATGATTAATGATGGTGCTTTTCATTTGCATATTTTCTCTTATTTATCTTCTCTGAAGATATGTATATTCAAAACCTTGGACTACTTCTAATTGACTTGATTTTTAGTTTTAGAAGTTCCCTCTATACACTAAATATTAATACTTTTTCAAACATATAATTTGCTAACAATTTTTTAGCATTCTATAAGTTGTCTTTTCAGTCTTTTGGTAATGTTTATAGATTCACAATTTTTTATGTTTAATTTTTCATTAAATTCAATTTATTGATGGGTGCAGTGGTGCCTGCCTGTCATCCTAGTGGCTTAAGAGGCTAAGGCAGGAAGATCACCAGTTCAAAGCCAGCCACAGCAAAAACAAGGCCCTCCGCAACTCAGTGAGACCCTGTCTCTAAATAAAATACAAAATAGGGCTGGGAATGTGGCTCAGTGGTTGAGTGCCCCTGAGTTTAATCCCCAGTACCAAAAAAAAAATCAATTTATCTATTTTTGCTTTCAGTTGCTTGTGATTTAGGAAGTATAACTAATAAGTCATTGCTAGATCCAAGTCTTGGAAAGTTTTTCTTATGTTTTCTCCTAAGATCTTTGTAGTCTCAGCTTCTATGTTTATATTTTTTATTCATTTCAAGTTAATTTTGCATATCACATCAATATAAAAATTCAGTCTCCTTTGTTTTATATTAATATCCAGTTTTCACAACATTATGAAAAAGCCATTGATTTTTCCCATTGAATAACTTTAGTAGCCTCATTGAAAATCATTTGATCAGGTATAATATCAGTTATTTCTGGGCTAATTTATCTCATTGAGTTTATTTATGTTACTATTGTGACTTTGCAGTAAGTTGGAGTTTTGTTTTTAATCAGAAAGTGTGAGTCCCTTAACTTTTTTCTTTTATTTCAAGACCATTTTGGTTATTTGGCATCTCTTGAACATTCATTTGAAATTTAGGATGGGTTTTTCTATTTAAAAAATGTTATTAGGATTTTATAAGATTTGCATTGAATCTCTTAAATTTCTGTGAGTGGCATTTTCATCTTAGCAATGCTTTCAACACATGACATCTACTTATGTATGTCTTCTTTATTTTTATCAATGGTGTTTTAGAGTTTTTACTATACACGTCTCTCTTCTTGGTTTTACATGATTATAAATGGATTTTAAATTTTCCTCCTTGGTTTGGCTCTTGCTAGTGTATAGAAATGCAACTGACTTTTATATGCTAATATTTTATCCTAAAACTTTGCTAATTCATTGATAGTTGTATCAGGTGTGTGTGTGTGTTTCCATGTGCTTCTGTTTATGTATAATAGTTAAGTTTTTCTACTTTTTAAATATTCTGCACATAAAATCATGTTATCTATGAACAGAAATTATTTTACTTCTTCCTTTAAAATATGGATATCTTTTCTTTCTTGTTCTTACCTAATTGCTATAGCTCAAAAAGCCAATAACATGTTGGGTACAGGAGCAAAACTGGGGTAACATATACATCTTGTAATTCATTCATTAATTTTGAGGGGAAAAAGGCTAATTTTTACTCTTGTTTGCTAACCTCATATTGTAAATTACTCAATCACACTTTATGCCGATATTTTCCAAAAATATTCCTACAAAACTAGTTAAATTAGAAAAAGGTAAGTGAGGCAAAAATAATCACATACCCAGATGACTAATTATTAATGGCTTACTCAAATGACATGACAAATCATTATCTAACTAATTATGCATAATGGAATGTTAACATATCATATATGAATATGCAAGTATAAATTCATATCATGTACAACCACAAAAACATGAAGTTATACTCCATGCAGGTGTGAAATATCAAAATACATTCTACTGTCATGTATAACTAAAAAGAACAAATAAAAAATTTTTTAAAATGTTAACAATAAAAATACCACTGATATAAAATTCAGAATAATCCTAACTATAGATGTCAAAATCAATGACTATATATAATATTTACAGAAACCATGTGAAGGCAAGCCGCTCAGATTTTTTTTTCTTGAAATTATGACTGCTGAGATTATTATATTGCAATATGAGAATTTTTGTACCAGAATCAGAATAATAACATGAATAGAAAATTTTCAACGTGTGCATCTCTTAAGCATGTGAGAAACTAATTTTTTTTTATTTTACATGAAACTGAGAATGATTATTTTATGTTTTATTTTAGTATTGTGTAAATAAAACCTGCAGAGAAACCCATTTAATGAGATATAACTGTAATGCCACTAAAAAATGCAAAGGGAATGGGGTAAGTAACTTTTTCTTCAGTAATTCTAAATTTCATTTATTATCATGAGTAATTTAAAAAGTAAATAATTATCCTGTTTGAGGAGATTGAGGGTCTATGTTACTTTAAAACTAACTTTGTCTTTAAAACTGACCAAGATTATTATGAAAAAAATTGAGTTAATTTAACATTTTTAATTGGATTGTACTTGATGTTTATTTAATTTGTTATAAGCATTCACAACTTGTGAAAAGCATTTATTCTTTTGTATACACAATAAATTAATATTTAACTTATGTTATGAACATTTTTTCTCCCTCACATGCTTAATAATGAAAATGTATGGCTCTAAAATATTTTACAAAAATAATAAAAACATTAACATGCTAAGTATTTTTATATTATACCTATGAAGAGGTTTCCAATAGAAAACTTAGCCTCATTTGAAAAAAATGAATGTTTTTTTTCTCAATTGTTCACCTATTTTAATCTATTAAGATAAATTTGTTGTACTTTTACATCACATATATTTTACAATTTATAATTTTGGGATTTTTGTTAATTTTCTAAAAGAAGATGAGTATATGATCCAGTCAATGATATATGGATGGACTAAAATTAATAAAATATATTAGCATTCAACTTTGTAATTTTTAAATTGTTTTGATGCTGAAGAAATAAAATGCTGCCACATTGTTATTAATCTGTTTTGAACTGTTAACAAGGAAATAACCATGTTCTGGTTTTCACTTTCAGTAACAATGTTTTCCATGATTGGTTGCATCATTTTGTCCAATTTTCTGTTTTAATCATTCAATCTTAATATTTTTATAAAATCTCAAATCAATGTTATCATTGTGAAGTTTGATACTTTGCTTTAATCAGATATAAATGTTTTCTTAAAAGAGTACTATAACTGTTATTTTACTTAGGCATTCTAGATGTTTTCATTTTGATGAAATATGTAATATGAAATAGGACATTCATTAAGAAAGTCTGTAAGTTAGAACTTTTATATTAATTTTTGTTTATACTTTTCTGTGAATGCTCTATTCCACAGTAGAAATATTTTAAAATAAAACTCTTCAAAAATAATTAATTAACTAAAAAGTAACTGAATTTAGGAAAAGCTATGTTTATACCCCAATGCCAGATTTCAATGGACTGCTCTATTGTTTTCATTTTCAGATCAGTTTTATTAGTACATAAGTGTTCAGAAATAGTGCACATTATTGGCCTTCAAGTATGTATAATGACTTGTATCCTTGATGGAATATCATACAGCACAGTTTCACTGCCCTACAAATGTCCTGTGCCACATCTTATGTTTTTCCACTATCCCTCCAAACTTCAATTATATTTTTACTATCTCTTAGCAACATTTATCTAAAATTCTTTCATACCTTTCCATGACTTTGTAGCTGACTTTCTTTATTGCTGAATATATTTTATATTTCAATTATAAAATATTGACAATTATAGTCTTATTCTTGTTTCATTAATGGTACACTTTTTTCTTGACTAATTTCCCTAGAAATTTATCATTTCATTACTCTGAAAATTAGTAATCCAGGCATCAATATTAGAAAGTTAGGAAAAGAACAGAGTACGAAATTAAAAGTTTTAGTATGCAAATGAATATAAGTGGTGAATATACTTATATTGTCCTCATAGTGAAAGAAATGATTTTACAACTTCACATTTTACTTTAATGTTTACAGAAGATTGGTTAAATGCTTTTCATATTAAAGAAAATAATCCTTATATTTCAATTCACTATTTTTATATAAATCAATGCTGAATTTTGTCTGAGTTTTTAAAATATCTGTTGCTCTTAACATATAAATTCTCTTTTTTAATCTATCAAAGCATGTTTTATTCAGCTTTTAGCTGATGTAACTGAAAGACCTGACAATAACAATTTTAGAGTAGGAAAAGTTTATTTGGAGGCTCTCAGTTTCAGAGGTCTCAGTCCATAGACAGCTAGCTCCATCCCTGGGGGCTCAAGGTGAGGCAGAACAGTATGGTGGAATGGCATAGCAGAGCGAAGCAGCTCACAATGATGATCAGAAAGCAGAGAGAGAGACTCCACTTACCAGATACAAAATATATACCCTAAAGGCATGGACCCTAGGATGCACCTCTTCCAGTCACACCCTACCTACATTCAGTTAATCCCATGAGGGGATTATTTCACTTATTGGGTTAAGCTTTCATAACCCAATCATTTCTCTTCCAAACTTTCTTGCATTGCCTCACACATGACCATATCTCCTGGCCCCCCAAAGCTGATGATCTCACAATGTAAAATATATTTAGTCCATTTTCAAGAGTCCCCATAGACTAAATAGTTCCAAAATTCCCCCAAAGACACCTGTGAGACTCAAAGCTCACATTGTGAGCTCCTGTAAAAATCAAAAGCAATTTACAAGTATCCAATATATAAAAGTACAGAGTAAATATTGTCATTCAGAGAAATAGGAGGGTAGGAAAAATGGAGGGGACCAAAGCGTGACAGAAATTCAACTGGGCAAAGAAGTTCTTCAGATCTGTGTGCAGCATCTGGAGTACTTGGTATCGTGATATTTTCATCAAAGGCTTTTGTAGCTCTGGCCCTCTGTTTTTGTTGATTGCAGCCCACATGGCTTCTCTTTTGGCTTGTCTATGCTCAATTCCCATAGTGTTCTTCAACAGATGTTTCACTGTACTAGAGTTTCTTAATCTTGGGGCTCCCCACTCGCGCTTAGGTTTCCTCCTCGTTTCTCCATGTATTGCCCTCTCTGGGGCTACACACAGGGACTCCAAACTTTGTGCACATTGTCTGGCCTCCAAGGCCTTCCTTTGAAATCTTAGTGGAAGCCTCTAAGACCTGCTAACTCCAGCATCCTGTAATCCTGCAGAACCAGGATTGTTGCTGAGGTCTGCCATCATTTTGAGCAGTAGGCAAGCCTCTAGGGATCACAGCTGCTGCATCCTGGACAGCTGAGCATGAATACAAAAAAAAAAAAAAAAAATCCTAGGCTACCCAGTGCCAGCAAGTGTCCCCATTGGTCTCTTCTCAAAGGAATTTTTACTTTTATTCCCTTGAACCTGAGATGAGTGTGGTCTTGCCAATTCCTGAGATGCCCTTAAGCTATCTTTCATATCTTCAGCAAAATATTTAGCATTTCTTTAGTGGCAGTAATGTCTTTAACAACTGCAACTTCCTTGGCCTCAGTTTTGCTCCCACTTTTCAAGTCTAATTTTTAAAAATCTTTCTGCTGTGCTTTCTGTTCCTGATTATTACAATAAATTTGGCTAAAAGCTGCCAGCAATAATCATTCCACTGCCTGAATACTAAGTTGCCTAGAAATTACTTCCGCCAGATTAAGAAGTCCATCACTTTTAAAATTAGCTTCACAGAAAATCTCAGGACACAGGCAAAATGCATCAGCCAGAGCATAACACAAATGGCCTCTAACCCAATTTCCAATAGACTCCTCCTTCTCTGAAACTTCTTAAGCCCTGTCTTTATTGTCCATAGTCCGATTGGCATTCTGGTCTTCTGAGCTTCCACCAAAATTGCTCATTAAGCGCCACTTACAACAATCTAAGACTTTTCCAGCTTGCATCAATAAACTTGCCAAAATTCCTCCAACAAATTCCAAAGAATTCCAAAAGCTTGTAAACCACATGGTCAGGTTAGTCACAGCAAGGATCCCACTCTCAGTACCAATTTCTGTTTTAATCAGCTTTTTAATTACTGTTATAAAAGAATCTGCCAAGAACAATTTTAAAGGAGAAAAAGCTTGGGCCTCACAGTTTCAGAAGTTTCAGTCCATGAACAGCTGAATCACCTGCCTTTGGTTATCACTCAGTTAATCGCCTCAGGGGATTAATTAATTGAATGGGTTAAGGATCTCATAATCCAATCATTTGTTCTCTAAACTTTCTTGAATTGTCTCACACATGAGTTTTGGGGTGACATCTCCCATCCAAACCATAACAATGCATGGATAAATTAACTGAGTTTTTAGTTAGATATCATCTTTCAATTCCCAGAATTAAACCATTCATGATCTTTTCAATTTTTGAATATTTTGTTTGGTACAACTGTTAAAATTCTATGAATGCTATTTATCATAAGTTTAATATGTTGTACTTAATGTCTTTGTTTAACATGTTTTTTAATACCAATATCAATGTTATGCTATGTTGCGGGTGCTTCTTATATATTTTCTATGGTACCTTTCAAAACTTGTAGACATTTTCAGGACAGTTTATAGTTCAGAGAAAAAGTGCCATGTAAGAACAGTTGCTATATGTCCCCTTTTCTCTCCCTGACCCCATTTTTGCTATTATTTATATCTTTGTGTCTTGCCTTAGTATGGTATAGTTGATATAACTCAAATGTCATCTTTATACGGGATTACTATCTAGGTTCCCCATAGTTTGTATTAAGATCAATGCTTTTTAGTACATATTATGGGTATTCAAATATATATGACATGTATTCATATAGAATAGTTTCCCTGTCCTAAAAATATACTATATGACATACTACACATTTCCTATAGCCTTTCAAACTCCAATGATCTTTTTACTATCACTTAGCAATATTTAATCTAAGATTATCCATATTTTTTAGTGGCTTTATAGTGGATTTCCTTTTGTCACTGAATAGTATTCAATTATACAAAGGTAGGAAAGTTTGTTCATTTCTCCATGAAAAGACAAATTTGTCTCTTCTAATTTTAGATAACTATTAATAAAGCTACTATAATTACTTAGGTGCAGGTTTTTGTGTGGATGTAAATTTTCAAATCTGTTTGATAAACAAAAAGAAGCACAATTACTGGTTTGTATGGCAACTTGTTTGGTTTTGTAAAGAATTGCCAAACTATCTTTTAAAGTGGCTGTACCTCATTTCTATAAAATATGAGTGGGAGTTCCCATTGATAGATACCTCCACCAACAATTGATGTGTTGGATTTTAACTGTTCTAATTACTGCGTAGGACTAACTGGTTTTCATTTTAATTTATCATTCCTTAATGATATAATTTTGATCATTATTTCATAAGCTTTTTCACCATCTACCTATCTTCTTGATGAAGTATCTGTTATATTCTTTGCCTCTTTAAAAAAAGGAATTTTGACATTGTTGAGTATTAGTTCTTTGTATATTTTGGCTCAGTCCTTTATTAGATATGTCATCTTATAAATATTTTCTTTCAGTCTGAGACTTTTGTTTCCTTGAATACCATTCACAGAACAGAGAGTCAGTTTTAATGAAGCTCATCTATTTGTATTTTATAGAATAATAAGTTTGGCATTATGTCTGAAAGCCCCCATCATCAAAGTCAATGTCACTAGATTTTCTTCTACATTGTCTTCTAGGAATTTAATGACTTTTCATTTTACTTTTAAGTCTATGATCCATTTTAGAGTTGTATTATGAAAACCATACTGATTTATATTGTGCTGAGGATATCTAGCACTATTTGTCAGAAAATCATGGAAAAGAAAATTACAATTACTTTTTTATCAAAGAATATATTTGATTTCTATTTGAACATATTTATTTGGATCTAATATTAGATGCTCTCCTGTTATATGTATTTATTTATTTTTATTCTGCTAATGCTACACTTTTTGTGATTAATATAGCTTTATAGTAAATCTTGATGTTGGGTCAGCAAAGTGGTCCATCTTTGTTCTTCAACATTGTGTTGGCTAATCTGTCTTTTGTCTTTACATGAAAACTTTAGTTTGAAAAATCAGTTTGTCAATATTCAAATTAAATCAACTGGGATTTTGATCAGGATTTTGTTTACTGTATAGATCAAATAAGAAAGAATTGATATCTTCGTAATATAGAGTCTTTTTTCCATTGGAACATCCCTACATTTATGTAGACCTTTCAGATTGTTTAATCAGATTTTTATGGCTTTCTAACAGATCATGAAGATAAGTTACCCAATTTATAAATAAGAATGCCATTTTGTTCCAGGACAAATTGTATTATATTTTTAATTTTAAATGTCAATTGCTTTTTGCTCTATATAGATAAGCATTTGACTTTTGTACATTAATATCACGTTATGTAAACTTGTCATAATCACTTGATAGTACTGGTATACTTTCACTGACTTTTTTTAGATTGTTCACACAGATAATCATGATATTTAAGAACAAATACATTTTATTTATTTATTCACAATTTTTAAATATTTCATTTCCCTTTCTTGTCTTATTGCATTTCCTAGAACTTATAGTGCAGTGCTGTAAAGGAGCAGTGAAGAAAGATATGTTTGCATGGCTTCCAATATTACCAAGAAAGCCTCTGATTTTTTTTTTTAACATTGTGATGTTAAGTGGAGGAATTTTTTGTAGATGTTCTTTCTCAGTTTGAGGAACTTTCTCTCTATTCCTCATTTATTTGTTGAGAGAAGGCAGAAAGTATATTTAATCATGCCATATATGAAAAAAATCAAGTTGTGGAAACAAAACCCCCATCTAAAGTGTTTGAAATTAGAATAGCAATTAATTCCCCTTCAAAAATTTCTAATTCATTGAATGGGGCATACATGGGCTTCTAGGATGTTGGTGGCATAATATTACTTCAGTATATCTCAGTTAGTTATGCTTTTCTGTTTGAAAATTAGCTGAACTGCATACTTATTATGTTCAAATTATGGTCTTATTATTTAATAGCATATTTTCATAAAAGTTTTCATTTATAACATCAGAAAAACAAGAGGAGTAGATTATTATTGCATCTGACACTAGAAAAAACTATAAAACAAATAATTTAAAATATTGAAAATGTATATGAAATGGCAGAATTGTTGGAAAACTTAAGAAAATAATCTTAAGAGAAAATAATCACAAATAATTTGTGATTATTGAAAAAAAACTGTAATCATTTGCCTTATTACAATAAAGTAGATCCAAATGGCTACCACAACAAATTATGCCAAACATATGAGAAGAAATGATGCCAACTTATGAAAATTTTCTATTATAGATTTCCAGTTTCTAGTCTGGCGTGTGAGCAACTTAGAAGTCAAACATTGCCATCCTTATAATAAGAAAAAAAAGCCAAATAAACTAAAAACCAGCAACACTTTTTAGATCCATCAGAGAATGGTCACAATGCCAACACTGCCCTCAAAATTGTAAATTCATAAATATGGATACAGAAGTTTAGAACAAATCCACAGACAGAAAACTCCACAGGAATCCATGCTGGAGTAGCAAAATCTAAACTATAGTTAATGGATTGCTGGGGACTAGTGTAGACAAGTTTAAGAGTGAAAAATCACAAAGGGACCCAGTCTTAGGAGGGATTCCTACACTTTCATGAGTTTTACCACCTGGGGGCCAATCAGATTCTGATAGTGAAGATTAGAAAGCATGACCTGTCTTCCCCCACCATGGTTCCAGCATGGGGAGGAAAAAGTAGTTATGCTGAAATATACTCCAAGAATTGTGTTTTATGAATGAACTGACACTGAAAGTAAAATATTTCATCAGCACCTAAATGACTTGAGTTTAACAGATCCTAACTTGAATGAAAGGAAATACCTAATTTCAGAATTCTCCAACTTAAAACAGAAAGGAAATATTCACTCAACTAAAATACACTCAAACGTTGTACCTGGGGTAACAGAAATGCTCACATTGAACGTTTTTAAGGACTAGGGTTGTGGCTCAGTGGCAGTGCACTTGCCTGGCATGTATAAGGCACTGGATTTGATTCTCAGCACAATATATAAATAAATAAATAAAATAAAGGTCTACCAACAACAACAAAAATATCTTTTTTTTTTTAAAAAAAAGAACTTTTTTAAAACTCCTGCATAGGGTAAGAGGAATTTCTAATTACTGATCCCACTAGATTTCCTGTGGCATGAATTGCAGTTTGGCTGCAAAATATGTCCACATGTCAGATCACAGGGTCATAAGCTCATTAACAACCAGACACCTAAAGTTAAACTACAGAATACTTGTTTCTCCATAATTTTTTAACCACAACAAAAAACTCTGTAAAGTAGAATACAACTAAAAAATAAAACTGCATGCCTTAGACCTTGTTTGAAAAATTTCTAAGGCAACTCAAAGATAATAGAGGAAACAAAAAAGAAGAACAAGAGAGGAAATTATAGCTACTGACACCTATGTCAATACAAGACAGTAAACAATTCTTAAATTCTAACACAAAAAAATTTGATCCAGTTTGTTGTTTTACTTATAATACATATATATATATATATATATATATATATATATATATATATACAACTTTCAATAATAAATTACAAGGAATGTTAAAAGATGAAAAACACAACTTTAAGAGAAATAACAAGGGCCAGAACTCAACTGGATGAAAGATCAGAACCATCAGACTGGGTTTTTAAAACAAATATGACTCAATATGTTGGGGGAAAGTGGAGAAAGCATACAAAAACAGATGGATAATGTAAGCAAAGAGATTGAAATCTAAGAAATAATTAAAATAAAATACTAGAAAAAAGAAAAAAAATCTAACTTAAATGAAGAATGCCCTGGGTGGGTTCATCAATAGATTGAACATGGTTGAAGAAGTGATTGGTGAGCTTGAGGAAATGTCCATAGAAATTTCAAAAACTAAAATGTAAAAAGGAAAAAAAAAACCTAAAAAGTCAGGAAAAAAATTCTAAGGATTGTGGGACAGTTTAAAACATGTTGTTATGATTTAGACATGATTGTGTTCCCAAAAACTTCATGTGTAAGACAATGAAAGAAAGTTTAGTGATGAAATTATTGGGTTATGAAAGTCTTAACCTAATCAGTGCATTGATCCCCTGATAGGGATTAACTGGATAGAAGCTGTAGGCAGGTATGTGACTGGAAGAGGAGTGAGTGGGTCATTAGGGGCATGCCTTTGGGATATATATTTTGTCCATGGTAAGAGAAGACTCTCTCTTTGCTTCTTGATTCCCACATCCTAAGCTGCTTTCCTCTTCCACACTCTTTCATCATGATGTTCTGCCTTACCTCTAGCCCAGAGCAATAGAACTAAGAGTTCTGAAACTGTGAGTCCCCAAATGAACTTTTCCTCCTCTAAAATGTTATTGACACAGTTTCTCGTCACAGCAGAGAGAAGTACTGAGAAGTGGGGCCATTGCTATGACTAACCTGACCATGTGGTTTAAAAGCCTTTGGATCTGGTTTGTGAAGGAAGGAATTTTGAGAGGTAAAAACTGGAAAAGCTTCAGATTGCATAAGCAGAGCTTAATGAGCAATTATGGTGGGAGCTAAAAAGACCAGAATGCTGATAGGACTATGAACAGTAAAGACTGGGTTCAAGAGGTGTCAGAGGGGAAAAAAGACTCCACTGAAAATTGGACTAGAGACCATTCATATGAGGTTCTGGCTAAGAAGTTGTCTGCACTTTTCCCATGTCCCGAGACTTTTCCTGAGGCTGAATTAAAGGTGATGAACTTCTTAATTTAGCAGAAGAAATTTCTAGACAGCATAGCATTTAGGCAATGGCATGGATATTACTGGTGGCTTTTAGCCAAGTATACTATGACAATCAGGAGCATAAAGTAGAGCAGGGAGATTTGAAAAACTTGGAGTTTTACCAGAAAATTGCAAGTAAAACTGGGGCTAAGGAAGTTGTGGTTGTTAAATGGATTATAGTCACTAAAGAAACACTGGATACTTAAGAACAATAAGAAAGATGTCTTGAGGGAAACTCAGGAATTGGCACGACCACACCTATCTTAAGCTCAAAGGTATAAATGTAAAAATTCTTTTTGAGAAGTGATCAATGGAAACTGAGACTTCTTAAACCATGAGCCTCCAAATCAACTTTTCTTCCTCCTCCTCCTCCTCCTCCTCCTCCTCCTCCTCCTCCTCCTGAGAGAAAGAGAAAGAAGACAATGGTACACCCTGCTTGCACAGGGGTCCTAGGAAGTTATTTCACTATGTTTAGTCACCTAGGCACTCAGAGCCTACTGCAGCATTCCCTAGAGACTTGCTTACTGTTCAAGATGGTGGCAGACCATCAACCATGTGGTGCTGGTTCTTCAGAATTACAAGATGCTGAATTTAGAGGTCATGGAGGCTTACACAGATTTCAAAGGAAGGCCCAGGACTTAGGCAAAGTGCAGAAGTTTGGGCAGCCCTTGAGAAGGCAATGCATGAAGAAATGAAAAGGAAGCTGAAGCTTCAGCTACAGTGGAGATTCCAAGCTTAAGAGAGCTAGTGGAAAGTCTGCTGAGGTCAGCTTCAGGAAGGAATCAAGCAGAAATAAGACAAGAGAAGCCATTTGGGCTACAATTAGCAAAGCCATAAAGAGAAAGCGGCACAAGTCCTTTGGTGAGAACATCATGATGTCATGTGCCCCAGATGCTGGATTGGCAGTTACAGGACTTGTTTGCGTAGCTGGATTTCTGTCTTGCTTTGGTCCCATCCCTTCTTTCTGTGCTCCTATTTCTCCCTTGAAGAATGTAAATGTTTACTCTTTGCCTTTATATATTGGATATATGTAACTTGCTTTTGATTTTTACAAGGGCTCACACTGAGTGTTTGTTCTGAGTCTCAGAGGGCACTTTGGAGTTGGACTTTTGGCAGTTATGGGCTATGTGGACTCTTAGAAATGGACTAAATGTATTTTGCATAGTGAAATTCGCATGAGCATTTGGGGGCCAGGGTGATGTTATGGTTTACATATGATGTGTCCCTCACAACTTCATGTGAGACACAGTACAAGAAAGTTTAGAGGTAAAATGATTGGGTTATGATAATATTGACCTAATCAGTGCATAATACTTTGATGGGGATTAACTGGATGGTAACTGTAGGCAAATAGGGTGTAGTTGGAGGAGATAGATCAATTGGGGCATGCCTTTGTGGTATATTTTGTTCCTGGTCTTCAGAGCCCTTCCTTCCTTCCTCTCTCTCTCTCTCTCTCTCTCTCTCTCTCTCTCTCTCTCTCTCTCTCTCTCTCTCGCCCCCCCTCTGTCTCTCTCTGATGTGATGTCCTGAGCTGCTTTCCTCCTCCACACTCTTCTGCCATAATGTTCTGCCTCACCTCTAGCCCAGAGCAATGGAGTTGGCCATCTCTGAACTGAGACCTCTGAAACTATGAGCCCCCAAATGAACATTTCCTCCTCTAAAATTGTTTATGTCAGGTCTTTTGGTCATAGCAGCAAAAAAGCTGATCAAAACAGATATGAAAGTATAGCACACATATAATGGACATATCAGGCTTCCCCCTTTCTCCCCCAAACCCCAATAAAACAAAAACATAATTTAAAATCAGAACAAGTTTCAATTAGCTATCTGACTATGAAGGCCAAAAAGTTTACAGTCTATCATTTTCCAACTAGGGAACAAGAAAAACCCACAGGTAGTGTAAAGCAACCTTAGTTCAAAAGCCCTCAAACAAGGAGTTTTGATTCTATAATATCTAAGCAAAAGGGTTTCAGAAAGAAATTTCACATTTTCCCCATCTTTTGCTCTGTTTATATACTTAACCCATTAAATAATGCATACCTACAATGGTGAGGATGGATCTTCTTACTCAGTCTGGCATGTAAGGATGTCACATATTTCAGGATGTCACTATTTTACACTTAGTCTGTTATCTCTTATTAGTAGCAGAATTGAATTGAACTTTTTGGTCATCCCATTGATTTCTGCTAAGGAGTTGAGGTGAAACAACTCCACAAATTTGGAGTACAGAGGTATTCTTTAACCAGAAAAGGAAACATGGTATTCCATGTGCAGTTGATTATTCAAAGTTAGAGGCAAATTGTTATGCCTATTTGGCATATTGTTGCCACTATTATTTTTGCTCAGCTTTAAAATCACACTTTCCAAATTGCTACCAAGCTTGGGAACAGCTATCAAATTACTTTTTCTTTAGACATTATTTCCTTCACATATCTCAAATGCATAACATGGCATCTGGGTTAATTCATTTTCTTCCATTGGTATACCATTTCAGTTTAACAACTATAAATATTTTAGTAATAGAAATGTCACTGCATCCCAAAAGCTGTCTATGCTCTCTCAGGGTCTTCAATGAAACCTGAACAGTAAGTGACTCAGTCCCAAAAGACCAACTAGATATCATTTTCTCAGATTACTAATGCTCACAACTATTATAAGTTGTGTTTACTGGACAGCAATTGAAGAAATGGAGATAATTCTGCAGAATAAAGAGAGTGCTCTTAAAGATAAATATCTATGAAAAGAAAGGCAAAATAGATTTGGGCATGGTGAGAGAGAATTTGAACTGCAAAGTAGTTTCCAATAAAAACTTCATTCAGCTGTGTAGGAAGTCCTAAAGATGAAATGACCTGTTAAAAATGACCCAAGTTGGAGTGAGAGATTCAAGGTTTTAAAATCCCACATCAATCATCCATCAATTGTAAACTTTCCTGAAAAGGTTATAACCTTGAAATTTGTTAGTTTTCTTTATTTGAAGAAATTCCCAAAGGAGGCTGAGGAATGTAGGTTAGCAAGAGGCTGAGAGCTCTGATAAAAACTAAGCTGATGGTTTATTATGATCTTTGTTTTATGACATTGGGATTAAACTTAGATCATTGACTTTTAGATTTTCGTTTATAAAATAAGCATTTAAAACTATAAATTTTCCTTTCTTTAGTTGTATTTCTAAATTTTTACTGTTTTATTGTCATCACCTATCAATTTTTATTTCCTTTTGATTTGTTTCTTTGCACAGTGGATTATTTAGAAATGCATTTATTGCCAAAATGTTTAGCTCTTTCCAAATAATTGTTATTGACTCCATTATGGTCAGGGAATATCCTCTGTTTTTATTTCTATTAAATCTTTTATCACTTTCTTTATGGCATACCGTATGTCCTATGAATATATTGTGTACATTTGAAAAGATGATTATACCATGTACCTGTGAAAACAGGTTGTACCCATTAGTCATAAGATTAAAGATCTATAAATAACAACTATGTCTACATAACTGGTAATTATTTGAGATTCTCTGTCTCTACTGTCTTAAAAATTGTCTAGTTGTCAATAATTGAGAGAGGTTTCAGAATCTTCCATGATTTGGAATTGAATATTTCTCTTCTATCCCACATACAGTTTTCATAATAATTATTCAGGGATTATCTAGAAACTTGGGCTGAATTTATAGAGAGAGTTTGGATTCATCTGTCCTCAATTATTATGACTTTTATCAGATTTTAGCTGTCCCACTGCTTCTGTGAGTGTTGCTGTCCTCAGATTAAAGTGGTTGCCAGGCCAGGGGCAGTGTTATACCAAGAAGGACTGCATGACCCCAGGTGTTTGAGGTCAGCCTAAGCAATATAGATTGATTCAGTCAGAAAAAAAGAAAGGAGAAAAACTGCTGCAGTGTAAAGCCCTTCCCATGTGGATAATTTCCACCTCCAACATTCCACTACTTTGCAAGTGTTTGTGCCTTTTATAGGCACCACTGTTTTATTGTTATTGTTATTTTGTACAAAATTTACACTTTATAATTATAAAAAAGAGAAATGCACTCTTCCATATGAGAAGTAAAACCATTTATCTTTTGTTACTTATTTCTTATTGACCTACCTTTAGTTCATAACTAAATTAATTCAGTGTTTTAAAATTTGTTGTGACTTAATTTATGTCCCAGTGTATGAGTGCCACGACACTCGACTAACTCAGTCAGGGTCACCCCAGGTGAATTGGGCTGGCACAAAATAATCACACAGAGTCAGAGAAAATACCTTTTTCTTGGGGTTCAGGGATGGTGCCTCTGTCCCAGCTCCTACAAGGGAGGCTGGCAGAGAGAGAGAGAGAGAGAGAGAGAGAGAGAGAGCGCGCGCGCGCACATCCTAAGCCCTGTTTATTGAGAGAAAGATACTTGAGGAAGTTCCACCCAAATGAGGCAAGGGATGGGGTTTCGGGGGGGGGGGGTATAGCCCAGTTTCATTGGGTGATACCCAGTCCAAGAGCATCATTCCCCTGGAGCAGAGGTGGGGTCCACCTGCTGTCTGGATGGGAAGCCAGTCCCACACACCTCCGTTGTTCAAGGCTAAGGGTCCGTGCTCACTCCTGTGTGGCAGCTCCTGACATGAGTGTATGATTAACGTTGGTATATATTGTGAGATCATTAATTCAATGTGCATTAAGGGAGAAAGAGCTGGGTTGGGGATGTTGGGGATGCAGCTTGGTGGAAGAATGCTTACCTAATATGTATGATCCCCAGCACTAAAACAGACATATATACATGTGTATAATTCAAGATTATTCTATATTGTCTCTTATGCTTTATTTTTTTCTTGTTTCGGATAGGGTAAGTTCCCTATCAGAATTGAAAGTTCCCATTACTATTTTGGAGGTGACTATTTTTCTCCATAAATCTATCCGTTTTTTCCTTGTATAGTTTTGAGGTGACACAGTCAAATCAGTTTACAAATTTACATTTTACAAATAATCCTCTTAATTTTTAAAATATTTCCTCAATTATTTTGCTTTACTTTGCATTGTCCATTTACATATATTAGCTTTCTTTTAACAAGTATCTGCATAATATAGGTTTTCAGTCCTTTTTCCCTACCTCATGTTTGAGATTTGTCTAAGAATCACAGATTTTCTAATTTAACTGTCAGGCTTTGTATTTAAACATATATGTACTGTAATTATTAACATATACTGAAATCTCATATGTATGTGCTTCCCTTTTATTATTAATATTATTTTAAAGTATCAAATCTTAATTATATATTCACTGGGTATAATGTTATGTTCAATATATGTACATAATGTGGAATAATTGGATCAAACTAATTAAAATGTCTATTACCTCACTTATTTTATAGTCAGATCTTTAATTTTTTTATGTATTGTTGCCTTCTTTCTTGTGTGGTGAGATTTCCAATTAAGTCATACTTTTTCCTCTGCTTAAAGGTAAGAAAATTCTTTACTTTCATTGATTACCATGGGTTTTTGTATTTTCTCATAAAAATGTTTCATTGTCTTGTGTTTTTTCCATTCTCCATTGATAATGCAAGTTTCTTAGAACATAGCAACTTCATTTAAATCTTTTCAAAAATATTAAGTATATGTAAATTATTTTTTGGAGCACATAATTGTCTCAAATTATTAGCATCTGTCAAGTACTCTTTATCTTTCTTCTAGTCAAGACTTTCCTGGAAACGTAGCTACTATCTTGATTTTGAATTTTATGTAAATTTAATTTATAAAATTGTTGCCTTCTGGCATGAAAAATTTTTTCTTATTTTAAATTTTATCCATATTATTGCATGTAAAATTTTGGCTCAATCTTATTTCTTAGTATATTTGTATTGTGCAAGTATATCACCATCCACTGCACTACTATTGGTGGGCATTTTGGCAGTTACCAGTTTTACATTATGCTATGCTTTGTTATTATTACCAGACACGATGCAATAAGATTGTTATTCACACCTTTTGGTTAACATATACTATTTCTATTTGGCATAAATGTTAGTTTGCTCAGGCTGTCATAACAAGATACCATATCTGACTAGATTAAAAACCAGGTATATATTTTTTGTCATCATTTTGGGGTCTAGAAGTCCAAGATCAAGGTGTCAACAAAGTTGGTTTAATTCTGTTTTCTCTGTCCTTGACTTGAAGATGGCTGCTTCTTTGATGCCTTCACATGATCTTTCTTCTGTATGCACATCTCTCAGTGGCTCTTTGTATGTGCAGATGTCTCCTTTTTATAAAGATGCAAGAAAGACTACCTTAAGGCTCACTCTGAAAGACCCAAGTTAACTTAACCACCATTTTTATCTCCAGAGGTATTCATATTATGAGGTAGTGAAGTTTAGGATTTCAGGGTACAAATTTGATGGGTTGAACACAATCTTGTCCATAACAGAACTAAGAATAAAATCATTGTCATAGCACAGACACATGTGCTGCTCTGAAATATGTATTTGGTCTTTTTCTCTGATTCCTAACAAGTGGATTTAAATTTCCCTGTTTCCTTGCTTATGGCTCCTAAAATTCTTGTCATCTCTGTAGTGATGAGTCTAATGAGAAAACTGGTAGCTCAGGGACTCTAGCTTCAGGATAGAGACCACTCAATGGAAAGATGAAGACATGATTAGAGGATTGGAACTTTCAAGCCACTTAACTTCTGGAAAGGGGAGAGGTTGGAACCCAAAGGCCAGGGATGTAATCAATCATGCCTGTCTGAGAAAACCAAAAATCCCAAAGCATTGGACTTAGAGAGATCATGCATCTGCAGGGAGAATGGCATATATCAACTCCATGTGGACAGAAGCTCCTGTGTTCAGGATGAATCCAGAGATTGTCCTATACATCTTGTTCATGTGGCTGTTCATTTATATCCTTTAAAATGCCCTTTGTAGTAAATGGGTAACTATAAGTGAAATGCTTCCATGAGTTCTGTGAGCCATTCTAGTAAATTAATTGATCCTAGGAAGTGACTGTGGCAAATCTAATTTATAACCAGTTGGCCAGAAGTTCTATCTAGAAGCTAGTTTTGTACCTGGCATCTGAAATGAGGGAACTGTCTTTTGGGAATGAGTCCTCAACCTGTGGAATGTGACACTGTCTCCAATAGTATGAGATATAGTGTAAGAATTAAAATGAATTAGAAGACTTGCAGTGTTGTCCCCTAGAGAATTTTCTTGGTGTGAGGGGGAAATACACCCACACATCAGTAGTCATGGAGGCTTTCTGTGTTGACTGTATTGTGAGAGTTCAGCAGGTAAAACCAAATTTATCTTTCCCTATATTTTCAGAGGTTATCTATAGGTTTAATAAATGATATCAAAACATTTTAAAAGTGGTTTGACATATTTATACTCCTTTAAATATCTATCTTGCTCATTTTGGCTATTCTGGTGGTTGTAGAATGGTATTACAAATTTAAGGTTGCATTTTCACTTCTTTGATAAATAATTATTTGCACACTTTTCATAGTTCTTGAACATAGAGACCCAGGAATGTCCATTTGATTGCTCCAGGTGGATTTGGATTTCTTTTGAAATTCTCCAAGGTTTTGTTTATTTTGCAGATTTTTCATCATTTTCTTGAGCATATTAACACAGTGACTGGAAAGTTATTTTTTGCTGTTTCCTCTTTAGATCATCTTAAATTGCCTTTTTATTTTTAAAAAATTCTGTCTCTTTACATGGTTAGTAATTTTTAATTAAAACTTTGAATTTTTGGTTAAATGATTGTGATGGTATTTTTCAAACAGAAGCTTCATAGTTTCCTTTTGCAGAAATATCGTGGGCCTGATTACTAAATCCAGTGTGGATTTAGTTTTATCAACGTAAGCTCATAGTTTTGGTTTATGTGTTTTATTATAAATCTAAGATTAAACTTATTAAATTAAAAAAATTCACATATAAAAGTAATATTTAATATATTCCCAAATATTTTATAATTTATCTTTTTAAATATAATTATTTAGAGAAAATTTAATGGAAATAATGTTTCCTAATCCTTTTCCATTTAACTAATTGGGTATTAACAAACATCAAATTATAACATGATGTGAAAAATTTGGAGATACTAGTATAAAGTGATTTGAGAAACATTCTATCATACTTTTCTCAAATCTTGTCAGGCTTAAAGGATATAGACATTTCATTCTAAAACTATTGGTCAAAATTAGTGAATTGTGACCTCTATTTCTATAGGACTTAGTTAATTAACTATAGTTTTCATTTTTTTCTACTAGTTGTTGATCTATTTAGATTAAAATTCTTCTAACATGAGTTGCTTATTTGCATTTTATTTAAAAACTAGTGTATTTTGTGTATATTTTAATATGTTCCAAAACCTAATATGTGCCAGATATATCTTTATAACTTATTTTTATTATTTTGCTTTTTGAATTGGTCCATTCTTGATACTTCTTTTGAATTTGTCAATATATGTATTGGTCTATTTCCTAAGTTTTACTTTTTAATCCATTTTTAACATCTCAGTCTTTATTAATTAATGTGCTTATTGTTTCATACATCACAGAATATTTATTCCTTAAATTTCCCCTTTTTTCCTTTCTTTTTTTTTTCTTTTTTTAGGTACTGAGGACTGAACTCAGGGGCACTCAACCACTGAGCTACGTCCCCAGCCCTATTTTGTATTTTTTTTAGAGACAGGGTCTCAATGAGTTGCTTAAAGCCTCGCTTTTGCTGAGGCTGGCTTTGAACTCAAGATCCTCCTGCCTCAGCCTCCTGAGCCACCGGGATTACAGGCATCTGCCACCACACCCAGCTGATAAAATAAAACTATTTCTCCCTGTATGCACAATTAAATCAACCATTTTTTTATACTTTAGAAAGCCCTCCATCTTTTACCTCTAAATTTTGTTTCTGTTTGGCAATTTTGAAAGTCAAAGTCTCTGACATTATAAGGGATTCTATGCATTATATTAATTTTGTCTCTTAAAAAATTGTTAACATTTAAATCTATATTTAAGTTTGCTACTTTATGTCAGGTGTTCTTTCACTTATGTTAGTGTGGCTTGGGAGTACCTTTTTAATTATAGTGTAGAGGGAAAATATACATAGGAGATACGCATTTTAGAGTTCTTATATATTAAAATTACAAAAAAATGTGCCCTTCCAAATAATTGGTCCCTTTTGTTGACTAAAGTTTTAAAATTTCAGTTTTATTCCCAAACTCAGAGCCCTTATTATATTGTCTTGATGCTTTTAGTCCTGTCAGAAAGGAACTGAATGCTAGTTTTATTCTCTTTACACTGTACAGAATGTGATTTCTTTTCTTTCTATCATTTTTCTTTCTTTTCTTTCTTCCTCCTTTTTCCTTCTTTCTTTTTGTTGTTATGAATATTTCTTGAGATTAGAAATATAGCCAACAAATGTTTGAGATTTGATGGGTTTGTTCATTTTTCCTATTGGAAAATCAGTCTGCTCACATGGTCTATGTCAAATTTTCTTCACTGCAGAAAAGGTGTCCAATACCATTTACCTTTTTTTTGTTGTTGTTGTTCTGGCTGATCATCTTTTCATACCAGTAAATATAAGATGATGATATCCTTTGTTGTTTTATGTTATTTAAATAAATATAAATTAATTTACAAAGGGATTTTGTGGAATAAATTTAAAATAATGCATAAGTGATATTCTAATCCTAATTTCAAAACTGTATATTAAAATGCTGATTGCCAGGCTCAGGTGGTAGCTCAGTTGGTAGAGCATTTGCCTAGCCTGTGAGAAGCACTAGGTTTGATCCTCCACATTGCATAAAAATAAATAAAATAAAGGTTTTGCATCCATCTATAACTTTAAAAAAATATTTATTGCCAGTGCACTAAACAGGTAACAGTAGGGGTGTGGCTATATAAAATAGGAGACAACTTTGTGGAAATGTAAGACTCTGATTCAATTTTTTTTTAATTGAAGTTTCTTTTGGTGTATAGGAAAGGGAGATTAAAAATTTAATGAACTTTAAACAGTTTAACAGAATAATGGTAAATGCACAATGTAATTCTGTAGAAATATCTAAACTACTGAATATTTTTAATCTAAATTTTAAATGGGCAAATTCTGCGCATTTATATAGGGATGGAAATATATTTATGGTATTATTTTGGCAAAAATACACGAATATGTGTTTGTGGCTGTAAATATGTGTGTTTATAAATGCATATAATACATACATATGTGTATGAATGAAATGTAAACTTCTTTTAGTGGGAAGTGGGACTTAGAGAGATTACAGGTATACACCACTGTATACCTGTAATCTCACTTTTAGTTACAAAATCTCATACTTTTAGTTACAAAATATGTGCTTAATTTTAAAATAAAAATTAACACTAATAAAATATTAAAGCACCGGTAATATGGAAAACTGCCAAATATAAGCTTCTAGAAATGCAAATTTATCATAAATTTATATTTATTGTTCATTTTTAATATTTTATTTTCAGATGTTTTATTTAAGAAAAGATATTCATGTAAAATAAAATGGAAATTTTTGATCAGTAGTATAAAATGTTGAAGGGTTTAGAATAAGACATTATAGTATCCATGTCAATTGATAGTTATTTTATCAAAATGTGTATAACAATTATAAATACATAAATAGAAATTGTCCAAATGGTGAAAGCAAATGTTTCCAAATCAAATAAAATAATACTTATGAAAAACTAAATTCACCTGAAGGTCATAAGTTTATTGAGTTTCATTTTTTTAAAAGATGATGGAGGAATACAAAATAAACTTTTATGTAAGTCATGATTTTTGCCATTTGAATAATTAATGTTGTCAAGATTTCACTACTTATTCTAATTATTTCTTATGTAGTCATAAAAATCTTATGAAAATTCATTATCCTTTGTAATTCAAATACTTATACCAGATATAAAGACCAAGATAATCCAAAGTAATTACACATTTTTCTGTTTCAGATATGTAACAATTTTGGCAATTGTCAGTGCTTTCCTGGCCATAGGCCTCCAGATTG
Source organism: Urocitellus parryii (assembly GCF_045843805.1). Taxonomy (NCBI): domain Eukaryota; kingdom Metazoa; phylum Chordata; class Mammalia; order Rodentia; family Sciuridae; genus Urocitellus; species Urocitellus parryii. The sequence goes on from NC_135544.1 coordinate 12,773,522, forward strand.
TACATTTCAGATTGGTTCACCAGGGGGCAGTATCGATGATGGAAATATTCTAAAATCTGGTGAGCAAAAGTTCAATTTATAAAGCAAAACATAATTTTATTTGTTTTACAGGGTACTAATTAAAGAAATCTACTTCTGCATCAAGTCTTTCATGCTCTCCTGAGAAATTCAAAGAGTTACATGTATGGTGTTTATTTAAATTAATGTTATACAAATTTTTAATCAGATTTTCTGAGACATCCAAGATTTATTTATTTAGTTAAATGAGATAACCTAAAATAGTACTCTTAAATTTCAGTTAATATTTTAAAAATCATATAGAATAACGAAGAATACATGTGTGATTTGCATTTCATATTATTAAAACTTTGTAAATCATTTAAAAGCAACTGTAGGATACAGTGTGCAATTTGAATGAAATTTGGAAAAACATATGGCAAAATATAAAAGTATATTTTATATGGAATAATACTAAATCAATTACATTTGGAGTGGGAGTGCATATTTATATTTTCCCCTGTTCCTATGTATGAATACAATATCCTAAGGTATGTTGCTTCAACCATTCATTCATACTTTCCCTCTACAAACGTGTTGTTGGATATTTGGAGAGGCAAATTAAAATTCATATTTCATAAACTAGTTATCTAGGTGCTTGGATGTGAGGTGTCCCCAAAAGTTCACGTGTAAGACAACCAAGAAGGTTTGGAGAAGAAATGATTGGGTTATAGCCTTAACCTAATCAGTGAATTAATCCCTGGTGTGATTAACTGAGAGTGAACTGGAGATAGGTGGGGTGTGGCCAGAGGGAGTAGTTCACTGGGAGCCTGGCTATGGGGTATATATTTTGTATCTGGAACATGGAGTCTCTTTCTCTGCATCCTGATCACCATGTGAGCTGTTTCCCTTTGCCATACTATTCTGCCATGATGTTCTGCCTTACCTTGAGCCCTGAGGAATGGAGTCTTCTGTCTCTGGATTAAGGCCTCTGAAACAGTAAGCCTCCACATAAACTTTTCCTCCTTTACAACTGTGCTGGTTGGGTCTTTAAGTCACAACAGTGAAAAGAGCTGACGAAAACAAGGCGTTTGGTAACGTCAGACTGAATGAAAATATATTACTTGAAAAGCAATGACTTTAATTATAAGGGCCTGAAGCAGACAATGAAAGAAGAGAAGACAGGTAAGTTGCTATATAATATCAGGTATATGTAAGTAACAATGAGTAAAGAAAAATTATCAGTTAAAATTGATACATGAAGAAAGGTGTTTAAGAATTAAAACCAAATTTTCATTAGAAATCAGAAGAAAGCTGGGTGCAGTGGTGTATACCTGTAATCTCAGCCAGTCTGAGGCAGGGGGATCACAAGTTCCAGGCTAGCTATAGCAATTTAACAAGGCTCTAAGCAAGTTTTTGAGACCCTATCTCAAAAAAAAAAAAAAAAAAAATTAAAGGCCTGGGGATGGAACTCAGTGGCAAAATATCCCTGGGTTCAATCCCCAGTACCCCAAAGTAAAAATAGTAATAATAACAAAAATAAAATAAATCAGAGGATGGACAGAGCATGAATATAATCCAATTTTCTCAGAGATTAGTAATCCATAGTTTATGGTTAAGTAATCAAAGTAATTGATGGAATGATAAAAGTATGCACAATGAGATGAGATACAACTTCAGGAAGCAACAAGAGTTTAGAAACAAAATCTCTGAGATGATTAATAATCCTGGAAACAGAATGAAAAGGAGTAGCAAAACAGATATGTACTTCTGGCCATGGCAAAGTAATAACAGAAAGTTACCCGAATGTTTGTCAACAAGTGACAACATGGAGTATGATCCTTCAGAAAAGGGAAACATGGAATGAGCAGCACAATGGTGATACATTGTCAACCATTCTTGTGTGTTTTGGAAGATTCAGATGAAGAGAAGAAAGTGAATGTACAGAACAGATATTTTTTTTTAAGTAATGGCCCAAAACTTCCCCCAACCATTATTCTTTTCTAGAGATCAACCAACAGCTGATTATAATGAATCTTAACATAACAAAAGGTGGTTTGGGTCATCCACAACTTTCTCCTGCTCCTACAGCACACTGAAACCTGGTATTGACTTGGCCTCCTTATGAATGAAAGTCCTTTTAGGTTTTTATTCATGAAGACTATTTCTGATAACAGAGTGTGAGGTCTGTGACTTACTTCCATAGGCTGCTTCTGACTCAATTCTCTCAATGTAGTAGTTCAACCAGGAAGAAGCTACTGTAAAAAAGCATTAGCTTTGTTTTCTTCAACAACCAAAAGAGAAACAATAACCAAACCAAAACAAAATGGTAAACCCCAAGTAAAGAAGGCAGAATGAGATCTCTAGTTTTCTTTTTTTTTTTTTTTTAAGAAAAGTTTCACAGGACTTTACCCATTCACAGTTCACAGGAACAAAATTAACAAAAACCATCCTCCAGGAATCCCCAAATATGATGTGTTAGACAAAGGCTTTAAACTTTAAATACTCTCTTACTAAACCTGCTCAACACCTACAGAGAAACATGGACAAAGAACTAAAGCTAATCACAGAAAAGTGTGTGAACAAAATGAGAATATCATTAGAGCTAGAACCAAACAAATTTTGGAATTAAAAAAGTACACCAACTAAAATGAAAAATTATAAAGCAGATTTGAACATATAGGGAAAGCAACAGCAAATTTACTGGTAGTTCTAGCTGGTTTGAATGATTTAAGGATTGTTGATTGTTACATGAATGTTAGTGGTAAGTCTGTAGGTACTAATGTGAAGGAAGCTGAAGGATGTTTGCAAACTCTAGATAAACTGATTACGGAGGAAAATTACTTGTGAGAGCAAATATCCAAAATGGGTGAAGCTTGTGTTCTGGAAATGGATACCTGAAAGGCATCATAATGAGGAGGCCAAGTTTCAAGCACACACACTGCCAGTGTGCTGCTGGAGCAAGAGAACGTCAAGGATAATCAAAACCCTCTTCTATGATGTCATGGTTCATTATCTACCATGATGGAAAGAAAAAAAAAGACATCAATCAAACCAGCATTAACACATTTTGAGAAAGAGCAAGACCTCCTCAAGAAGACCACCCAGCAGGTTATTCAGGAGATTTTCTAATTCTGGAAGAATTAGAACATCTATGACAGAAACAAGAACTTTATTGGGACTTGAGATGATATCACCAAGGAATTTATGAAATGGCATCTAGAAGGAAACACTAAAGAGGTTTATCCATGACTTTAAAAGATTTGTCAAGGATGAGGAATTACACATTTCAACAGGCTGGGGTTGGTATGGCAAACCACATTAATCTAGGTGTGGATAAGGATGACACCTACAGGTGGTTCCTGAGAAATGCACCAAAGTGGATTTATTGAAATTGGAAAAGGAGGACATACTTAAAAGAAAAAAATAATAATCACCCCCATGGAAGTTTACAGTGAAAGGTTTAGTAGATGCTTTTGTAGTAGACCTCAGTATACTTCTCAAAAAATTTGAAAATATAGACTCAAACATTAAAAGCTTTTTATTAATAGAGAAGAACGTTCATGGTGCATTCCACTATGCACATATTTCCAAAGAGAATAACACATCCTTCTCCAGAAGAGCTCAGACAAGTCCTTCAGGAAGCATTTGGAAGAAGACATTATTGTCACAGGAGATGACAGCTCCTGTATGTTTTTGCCCCTGAAGATCTTCTAGTGGGACAAGATGTGCAAGTGGAACAGTGATATTTATTATCTGTCTTGGGATAAACCTAGACTAATGTTTGTATTTATGTGTTTTTAATAACAGAAAACAGTAAAAAGTTTATTTTTTTAAAAAAAGTACGTAAAAACATACAATAAGGGTACAAAGAAAAAAATATTTTACACAGCTATGCAAAGTATTTGTGTTTTAAACAAATGTTATGACAAAAGAATCAAAAGATTAAAAAATTAGAAATTTTATAGAATAAAATATTACAGTAAGCTAAGGTTAATTTATTATAGAACTTAAAAACAAAATTTACTGAGGCCCTACTGTCCAGTGTGTATTAATTCTTCTGTAGTCCAATCCTTCACATTTACTCACTGACTCACCCAGAGCAACTATCTGTCCTACATGCAGTTTTGTTCATGGTAAGTGCCCTATTCAGTTGTATCTTTTTTTTTCCTTCCTTTTTTTTTGGGGGGGGGCGGTGCTGAGGATTGAACCCAGGGCCTTGTGTATGCAAGGCAAGCACTCTAACAACTGAGTTTTATCCCTAGCCCAGTTGTATCTTTTTTTTAAATTTTCATCTTTTAATACTGTATTTACTGAACCTTTTCTATATGTAGATATGTTTAGATAACCAAATGCTAATTGTGTTAGTTTTCTCCAATATTCAGTGCACTAATATTTAGTACACATTTGTAGGTGAGAAGAAAAAGGATATAATACATAGCCTAGATATGTAGTAGGATATATCATATAGGTTGTTCAGGTACATTTGTGATGATTGAACAATGACAAAATCACCGGTGGATGCATTTCTAAAAACATATCCCACTCTAAGTGCATGTGACTGTATATTTATAGTCATTGTAACTTCCTGATAAATAGACCCTTTTATCATTTTACACATTCTTTCCTTTGTGTCTTGTGACAGTTTGTCTCATGGTGTATATATTTGTCAAATCTCATGTAATTGAATATTTGCATTTCATTGTATATAAAAAAGGAAAATACCAAAGCTATGCAATAGCCAAGACTTTCCTTGGCTATTGATGGGAATATAATTGTTTCAACCACTTAAGAATATCACTGGAATTATTTACTAAAATTGAATAAAGGTATATGTTGTGCACAAGCTTTGCCACTCCCAAGGTGTACATGTGCAAGAGAAAGGCAAACATGTTAATGAGAAAAAAATATATATATAGTAGGATATTCATGGCAGCACTATTCATAATACCCAAATGGCAAAGTACCCACACATCCTATAGAATAGAAAGCTTTGATAGCTGTTATTTCTCTGCAATGATATAGTATCCACCAAAAAGCATGAACTTTTTACCACAATAAGCAATGATGTGGGTCCATCACAAAAGCCAGCAATATTGAACAAAAAATGTGAGATGGATTAAAAGTACATATAGTATAATACCATTAATATAACATTTAAAGTCTGTTGAAAATGATGCATGCTTTTAGAGGCCAAAGTAGTGATTTTCCTTGAGAAGGAAAACAGTAGCCTTGGGAAGTTCTGAGGTGCTGGTAAATGTCATATTTCTGGATTTGGTGGTGATTGCATAGTCATGTTCAATTTAGAAAATTCTTTGAGCTATAATAGTATATGCACACATTTTAAAAAATAATATGTTACACTAAAAATAACAAATAAATGATAATTGGAAAAATAAGTGTATATATATCTATGTATATATCTATACATAGATATAGATATTTATATAACAGGTTATATATATTAGATATCTGTATTATGTGTATATTATATGTGGGTTCTGTTGACATATTAATTTTATTAATGCATTATTAATTCTACAATATATTGATATTTTGTATATTTTTCTAAATTGTGTAATACTTTAGCTTTTCAGAAGTGTAAAAAATAACCAAAGGGCAAAACCTTGTAGAGTATAAATGAAAGGGGAAGTATATACACATATTATATCTAGATACACGATACACGGATATAGATATTGACACCAGATGCAAAGACATGGAAATTGCTTCTTGCAAGGAGAGGAATTAATTTAGCAGTGTTATGGACCAGGCTGTATGGGCAATGACCAAACAGACTCCATTTTACCCTAAGACTCCATATCATGTAAGAAATGCTTCTCCCATTGGAAAGCTCCACCTCTCTACCCATTAATAGTGACCAAGCATAAGATACTTGGCAACACAAAATAACAATTCTTATACAATATAAAATTGTTCTCTTTGGTTTCCTTTTTTCTTGGGCAATGTACCTTGTCAGAGAGGTTAGTAACCATTCTCTAACTTGAACTGCTTCCTTGCTGCGATGACAACCTGGAAAGTCCCATGGGAAGTACCAATATACCCATTGCCCCTAACTGCCCAATTCAGCTTCTGTACCTGTTTGCTTGCAACTACATCAACCTGGATGTGGTTTTTTCAGCTTTTGCCTTTAAATATCCAAAAATGCTCAGGCTCAGGGCTGTTCTTGCAGAGACAGTTATGGATTCTGTAGGGATCAAGCCAGCTGGCCGGCTAAATAAAGACTCTTCAGTTTGGACAAAAGTAGGACTTGGTGTGTTTTCCTTTTTTTTTAATTGGTTGTTCAAAATATTACAAAGCTCTTGACATATCATATTTCATTTTTTTTTATTGGTCGTTCATAACATTACATAGTTCTTAATACATCATATTACACAGTTTGATTCACGTGGATTATGAACTCCCCCTTTTACCCCATATACAAATTGCTGTATCATATCAGTTTCCCTTCCATTGATTGACATATTGCCTTTCTAGTGTCTGATGTATTCTGCTGTCTGTCCTATTCTCTACTATCCCCCCTCCCCTCCCCTCCCCTCCCCTCCACTTTTCTTTCTCTACCCCTTCTACTGTAAATCATTTCTTCCATTTGTATTATCTTGTCTTGCCCCTCCTTTCCTCTTATATGACATTTTGTATAACCCTGAGGATCGCCTTCCATTTCCATGCAATTTCCCTTCTCACTCCCTTTCCCTCCCACCTCTCATCCCTGTTTAATGTAAATCTTCTTCTCAAGCTCTTCGTCCCTACCCTGTCCTTGTTTACTCCCCTTATATCAAAGGAGTCATTTGGTATTTGTTTTTTAAAGATTGACTAGCTTCACTTAGCATAATCTGCTCTAATGCCATCCATTTTCCTCCAAATTCTATGATTTTGTCATTTTTTAATGCAGAATAATACTCCATAGTATATAAATGCCACATTTTTTTTATCCATTCATCTATTGAAGGGCATCTAGGCTGGTTCCACAGTCTTGCTATCGTGAATTGAGCTGCTATGAACATCGATGTAGCAGTGTCCCTGTAGCATGCTCTTGTTAGGGCTTTAGGGAATAGACCGAGAAGGGGAATAGCTGGGTCAAATGGTGGTTCCATTCCCAGCTTTCCGAGAAATCTCCATACTGCTTTCCAAATTGGCTGCACCAATTTGCAGTCCCACCAGCAATGAACAAGAGTGCCCTTTTCCCCACATCCTCTCCAGCACTTATTGTTGTTTGACTTCCTAATGGCTGCCAGTCTTACTGGAGTGAGATGGTATCTTAGGGTAGTTTTGATTTGCATTTCTCTGACTGCTAGCGATGGTGAGCATTTTTTCATGTACTTGTTGATTGATTGTATGTCCTCCTCTGAGAAGTGTCTGTTCAGGTCCTTGGCCCATTTATTGATTGGGTTATTTGTTATCTTATTGTCTAATTTTTTGAGTTCTTTGTATATTCTGGTTATTAGGGCTCTATCTGAAGTGTGTGGAGTAAAGATTTGTTCCCAGGATGTAGGCTCCCTGTTTATCTCTCTTATTGTTTCTTTTGCTGAGAAAAAACTTTTTAGTTTGAGTAAGTCCCATTTGTTGATTCTATTTGTTAACTCTAGCGCTATGGGTGTCCTATTGAGGAATTTGGAGCCCGACCCCACAGCATGTAGGTCGTAGCCAACTTTTTCTTCTATCAGATGCCATGTCTCTGATTTAATATCAAGCTCCTTGATCCATTTTGAGTTAACTTTTGTGCACGGCGAGAGATAGGGATTCAGATTCATTTTGGTGCAAATGGATTTCCAGTTTTCCCAGCACCATTTGTTGAAGATGCTATCTTTCCTCCATTGCATGCTTTTAGCCCCTTTATCAAAAATAAGATAGTTGTAGTTTTGTGGATTGGTTACTGTGTCCTCAATTCTGTACCATTGGTCCACCCGCCTGTTTTGGTACCAGTACCATGCTGTTTTTGTTACTATTGCTCTGTAGTATAGTTTGAAGTCTGGTATCGCTATACCGCCTGATTCACACTTCCTGCTTAGTATTGTTTTTGCTATTCTGGGTCTTTTATTATTCCATATGAATTTCATGATTCTTTTATCGATTTCTACAAGATATGCTGTTGGGATTTTGATTGGCATTGCATTGAACTTATATAGGACTTTTGGTAATATCGCCATTTTGATGATGTTAGTTCTGCCTATCCATGAGCAGGGTATATTTTTCCATCTTCTAAGGTCTTCTTCTATGTCTTTCTTTAGGGTTCTGTAATTTTCATTGTATAAATCTTTCACCTCTTTTGTTAGGTTGATTCCCAAGTATTTTATTTTTTGGGGGGATATTGTGAATGGAGTAGTTGTCCTCATTTCTGTTTCGGAGGATTTGTCGCTGATATACAGGAATGCCTTTGATTTATGCGTGTTGATCTTATATCCTGCCACTTTGCTGAATTCATTTATTAGCTCTAATAGCTTCTTTGTAGACCCTTTTGGGTCTGCTAGGTATAGAATCATATCATCTGCAAATAGTGATAATTTAAGTTCTTCTTTTCCTATTTTTATGCCTTTAATTTCTTTCGTCTGCCTTATTGCTCTGGCCAGTGTTTCGAGGACTATGTTGAACAGAAGTGGTGAGAGAGGGCATCCCTGTCTTGTACCAGATCTTAGAGGGAATGCCTTCAATTTTTCTCCATTCAGAATGATGCTGGCCTGTGGCTTATCATAGATTGCTTTTACAATGTTGAGGTATGATCCAGTTATCCCTAATATTTCTAGAGTTTTGAACATAAAGGGATGCTGTACTTTGTGGAAAGCTTTTTCTGCATCTATCGAGATGATCATATGGTTCTTATTTTTAAGTCTATTGATGTGGTGGATAACATTTATTGATTTCCGTATATTGAACCAACCTTGCATACCAGGGATGAATCCTACTTGATCATGGTGTATAATTTTTTTGATATGTATTTGAATCCGATTCGCCAGAATTTTATTAAGGATTTTTGCATCAAGGTTCATTAGAGATATTGGTCTGTAGTTTTCTTTCTTTGAAGTGTCTTTGTATGGTTTCGGAATCAGGGTGATGTTGGCCTCGTAGAATGAATTTGGAAGTTCTCCCTCTTTTTCTATTTCCTGAAATAGCTTGAAAAGTATTGGTGTTAGTTCCTCTTTAAAGGTTTTGTAAAACTCTGCTGTATACCCATCCGGTCCTGGGCTTTTCTTAGTTGGTAGTCTTTTGATGGTTTCTTCTATTTCCTCTATTGTTATTGGTCTGTTTAGGTTGTCTATATCCTCCTGGCTCAATCTGGGCAGATCATAAGACTCAAGGAATTTATCTATGCCTTCACTATCTTCTATTTTATTGGAGTATAAGGATTCAAAGTAATTTCTGATTATCTTCTGTATTTCTGTAGTGTCTGTTGTGATATTGCCTTTTTCATCCCGTATGCTAGTAATTTGGGTTCTCTCTCTTCTTCTCTTCGTTAGCATGGCTAAGGGTCTGTCAATTTTATTTATTTTTTCAAAGAACCAGCTTTTAGTTTTGTCAATTTTTTCAGTTGTTTCTTTTGTTTCAATTTCATTAATTTCAGCTCTGATTTTAATTATTTCTTGCCTTCTACTTCTTTTGCTATTGTTTTGCTCTTCTTTTTCTAGGATTTTGAGATGAAGTATGAGATCATTTATTTGTTGGTTTTTTCTTTTTTTGAGGAATGAACTCCAAGCAATGAATTTTCCTCTTAGAACTGCTTTCAATGTGTCCCAAAGATTCTGATATGTTGTGTCTGTGTTTTCATTTAACTCTAGGAATTTTTTAATTTTCTCCTTGATGTCTTCTAATACCCATTGATCACTCAGCAACCTATTGTTCATTCTCCAGGTGATGCTTGATTTTTCCTTTCTTCTTTTATCATTGATTTTCAGTTTCATTCCATTATGATCAGACAAGATGCATGGTATTATCTCTACCCCTTTGTATTGTCTAAGAGTTGCCCTGTGACATAGTATATGGTCTGTTTTTGAGAAGGTTCCATGTGCTGCTGAGAAAAACGTGTAGCTACTTGATGTTGGGTGGTATAGTCTATATATGTCAATTAAGTCTAGGTTGTTAATTGTGTTATTGAGTTCTATAGTTTCCTTATTTAACTTTTGTTTGGAAGATCTGTCCAGTGGTGAGAGAGGTGTGTTGAAGTCTCCCATGATTATTGTATGTTGGTCTATTAGACTCTTGAACTTGAGAAGAGTTTGCTTGATGAACACGGCTGCACCATTATTTGGGGCATATATATTTATGATTGTTATGTCTTGTTGGTGTATGGTTCCCTTGAGCAGTATGAAGTGTCCTTCTTTATCCCTTTTGATTAGCTTTGGCTTGAAATCTATTTTATTAGATATGAGTATGGACACTCCTGCTTGTTTCCGTGGTCCATATGAGTGATATGATTTTTCCCAACCTTTCACCTTCAGTCTATGTACATCTTTTCCTATCAAATGCGTCTCCTGTAGACAGCATATTGTTGGGTCTTGTTTTGTGATCCATTCTACTAGCCTGTGTCTCTTAATTGGTGAGTTTAAGCCATTAACATTTAGGGTTATTATTGAGATATGGTTTGTTCTTCTATCCATATTTGTTTATTGATGTTACTAAACCTGATTTGTTATCCTCTTTGACTACTTTCCCCCCTTTACTGTCCAACCTCCCATTGTTGGTTATCAATGTTATTTTCCATTTCCTCTTCCTGTAATGTTTTGCCAAGGATTTTTTGAAGAGATGGTTTTCTAGCTGCGAATTCTTTTAACTTTTGTTTATCATGGAAGGTTTTAATTTCATCTTCTAACCTGAAGCTTAATTTCGCCGGATACACGATTCTTGGTTGGAATCCATTTTCTTTAAGCGTTTGAAATATGTTATTCCAGGATCTTCTAGCTTTTAGAGTCTGTGTTGAGAGATCAGCTGTTATCCTGATTGGTTTACCCCTAAATGTAATCTGCTTCCTTTCCCTTGTAGCTTTTAAAATTCTCTCCTTATTCTGTATGTTGGACATCTTCATTATAATGTGTCTAGGTGTGGATCTCTTATGATTTTGCACATTCGGCGTCCTGTAGGCTTCTAGGATTTGGGATTCTGTCTCATTCTTCAAGTCTGGGAAGTTTTCTTGGATTATTTCACTGAATAGATTGCTTAATCCTTTGGTTTGGAGCTCTGTGCCTTCCTGTATCCCAATGACTCTTAAGTTTGGTCTTTTGATATTATCCCATAGCTCTTGAATGTGCTGCTCATGGTTTCTTAGTAGACTTGCTGAGCTATCTATGTTCTTTTCAAGTTGAAATACTCTGTCTTCATTGTCTGATGTTCTATCTTCTAAGTGATCCACTCTGCTGGTAGTATTCTCAATTGAGTTTTTAAGTTGGTTTATTGTTTCCTGCATTTCTAGTATTTCTATTTGTTTGTTTTTTATTACCTCTATCTCCCTGTGAAATTGATCTTTTACTTCCTGGATTTGTTTGTCGATGTGATCTTTCATTGTCTGATTTTGCTGTCTCATGTCTTCCTTGAGACTCCAGATCATCTGAAGCATGTATGTCCTGAGCTCTCTATCTGACATTCCATCTGTTGCAGCTATTACCTCTTCTAAAGTTGAGTTGACCTGCATTGCCTGTGGTCCTTTCTTTCCTTGTCGTTTCATACCGCTGGCGTTTCTTTCTGCTTGGTGAAATTGTTGTGTCTTTGATATTTTCCCTCTATTTATTTATATTGCTCTTGTATAGTTGGAAAATCACTCTTGCAGGGCAGGTAGTGGTTGTGATCCTCCTCCAATTAGTGTGAACCATCTACCATGCTGGCAGGCCCTAGGTCTGCTTTGCTGGTCGGTCAAAGGTCCACCTACTCAGCAGGCGCCAGGGGCACCTGTGTCACTCCATAGGTTGCTGGGCCTAACCTCCCGATGGGTTGCAGGTTCGCCTCGTTTGCAGGCTCTGGGGGAGGGGCCGGTTCCGCCCCTCAGCAGGCTTTGGGCCCGCTCTGCTGTTGTTCACAGTCCCCCGCCTACCTGCAGACACTGGGGGAGGGGACGGGCCTAGCCCTCAGCTGTCCACCGGACCTGTCCTAGTGGGTCCGGTCTGCGTTCCCCGCAGGTGTATCTGCTGTCTCTTGGCTGGTTGCTGAGCCTGACCCGCCCGCCCGTGGCTTGCAGGTTCGCCTCGCTTGCAGGCACTGGGGGAGGGGCCGGTTCCGCCCCTCAGCAGGCTTTGGGCCCGCTCTGCTGTTGTTCACAGTCCCCCGCCTACCTGCAGACACTGGGGGAGGGGACGGGCCTTGCCCTCAGCTGTCCACCGGACCTGTCCTAGTGGGTCCGGTCTGCGTTCCCCGCAGGCGCGTGTATCTGCTGTCTCTTGGCTAGTTGCTGGGCCTGACCCGCCCGCCCGTGGCTTTCAGGTTCGCCTCGCTTGCGGGCACTGGGGGAGGGGCCGGTTCCGCCCCTCAGCAGGCTTTGGGCCCGCTCTGCTCTTGTTCACAGTCCCCCGCCTACCTGCAGACACTGGGGGAGGGGACGGGCCTAGCCCTCAGCCGTCCGCTGGACCTGTCCTAGTGGGTCCGGTCCGCGTTCCCTGCAGGCGCGTGTATCTGCTGTCACTTGGCTGGTTGCTGGTCCTGACCCGCCCGCCCGCCCGTGGCTTGCAGGTTCCGACATATCATATTTCATACATTAGATTCAAGTGGGTTATGAACTCCCATTTTTACCCCAAATACAGATTGCAGAATCACATCAGTTACACATCCACATTTTAGCAACCTGCCCTACAACAAGCAGGGAGTGGGTAAAGTTTTTTACATTTTTTTTAAAGTTTAGCTTAAGTGTTTTTAAAATAATAAATTATTTTTATTTAAATTAATATTATTTTTAACTTTTACATAAAACATAAAAGTTGTACATACTAGTGGGGTAACATGTAGTACTTCAATACATATATACATTGTGCAATACTTAAATCAAGTGAAACATACCTCCTCAAAATTTATAATTTTTATGAAAACATTCAAAACTTTCTTCTGACTCTTAGAAATACACTATCATCATCCATGGTCACTCTATTGTGCAACAGCACAGTGAAATTTCACACTCCTACCTACTTGAGAAAGGGAAAGGTTGATCAATGAGTCCTTTTAAATTATTGGTGTTACAAATGAATCCAATGCAGTAAATAGCACTCAGAATGTATACAGCACCATAGTATTTAAACAGATATGTATAAAAGACAAATTAGAAATGTATGAAAGGATACCATTATGATTTGGGGATTATGAGCTTAAATGGTTTTTCGCCTTAATAATTGGAGTGTGTTTTAAAATTTCGTGTGTGTGTGTGTGTATACATTTATATGATTAAAATAAGAAAACTATAAGTTTATTAAAGTTTCCAACGAATTTGTACTTTCTGATGTTTCATTTCTAGATTTATTTTTTCTTAAAGAAGGCTATAATGCACATCGGTACAACTGGCTTATTCTGAATTTCTACATTATTCTGCCATTTTTAATTTCTTTCATCCTTGTTATCATTAAGAGAAATGAAAGGAGAAAATCAGACAACAGAGAGAACACAGAATGTGAGGGGTAAGTATGAATCTTGTAGTTAATTTATTAGGTTAAATTGTACTTAATATTGACCATTGTCATAAAATCATACTAATGTTATATAGCATCTGTTATTTTTACTCCTAAAGATGTGCTATTTTAATATAATATAAATGCCATTTTTACAATTTTGCTTTCCAATAGTTTGTTAGTTTATTGAGCCAAGTAAAAAATTGGACTGTCCTAAAACATTTCCTGGTGAGTGTTCCACACTGTACTGGGGAGTTTATAAATCAGAGAAGAATATATTTGGTGCATTATTTTAAGCCTCCTTCTATTTGAATCTAACTTATGTATTAGATTTGGCTTTCTTCAAGGAAAGCCTTTTTTAAAATTTAGGAGTTGCATTAAAACTTTTATTAGCAAATTATTTTAATCTCATAATCTTTCTGTCTCAAATACCATAAAAAATCTCACTTAAGATTTCCTCTGACATTATATACTGTTTCCTGTAGGTTTGTATATGCTATTCTTAGATTTGTGATTTTTTTCTTCTGATGACCAAACATTCAATTAACTGAAGGCAAGAAACTCATATTAAGACTCTAATTGCACCCTGGTTGTCTCAGTCTGTTTTCTGTTTTTCCAATTGAATATCACAGACTGTATAATTTATAAAGAATAAATATTATTCAGCTCACTATTCTGAAGGTTGGGAGGTCCAAGATTGAGAGATTGCTTCTGTGCTGAGGTTCTTCTTGCTAGTGAGGGGGACAGTCCTGAGATGGCACAGGGCATCATATGGTAGAAAGGGGATCCAAGAGACAGAGACAGAGTGGATTTTTTATGACACAACCACTCTCAAGGGAACCCATTAATTCATGAATCTATGAGTGGATTATTCAGTTCTTGAGGTCAGAGTTCTCATGACCTAATAACCTCTTGAAAGTCCCACCTGATTTCACATCTTTACACCTCACAATGAGGGTTAATTTCAACATGAGTTTTGATGAGGACATTCAAACCATAACATTCACAAATTGTTTCATCTTCAAAGTGTTGTTTTATTTTAAAGCTGTTGTTATCGATCTGTTTCAGGAAGATACTTTCAGTTTTATCCACACAATGCATATTGTTCCAGTGAAAGAATAAGTAACTTAATTAGGCTATCAGCATTTTTCTGAAGAAAAAAAAGGCCTTGTGTGCTTGCATATGATACAATTGAGGGGATCTGGGTGATGTATGTGCTCAATACATCTCCATAACCCAACATTTTTTTTATTTTTTGTATTTCTACAAGTAATATTTACTTGGATACATTGAAAAGTTATTTTAACCAGTTGTGGAAATATAGGAATATACTCATTTCCACCATGCATCACCTCTTTATTGAATTTTATAAAGGGCTCTATAAAGGCCTTTGAGTCTCAGGAATCTTTGGATGTATTTAGTATAGAACCATCTGTCTTGCTGCCCAGCTTCTCTAGAGTTCCCTTGAGAGTAACAACCTAAGGCTTAGTCCTAGAAAGTCTTGTTCCTACCCTTGAGTTAGTTCAATTTTTTGATGTCTTAGGTTATAAGTAAAAAACAATTGACTATGGAATATTTTTCATCTATACCTTGAGTGAGTGTTAATGTAAGATAGAGTTGGATTTCTTTTGGTTTCTTTTTTCTTTGTTCATTTATAAATGAGTTTTTCAGAGTAACTTTTTATTTATTTCTGATATTTAGGGGTAAGGATGGCTTCTGCAAGCATGCTTTTAGTCATTCTTATCCTTGTCATACTCGATCTTTCACTTAAGTAAACTCATGTAAAGTCAGTAGACAAAATATTGGACTTTCGTATAAAATATGGTAATGATCATTTTCATTCAGATCTTCATAGAACTAATCACTGAAATTAACAAAGAAAATACTGTATTGAGAATTTCTTTAATTATGTGAAATCCTAGGCACATTCCCAGGTAGAGTAGGAAAAATAAAAATGAGGAGAGCTCTAGCTAGGCTGGTAAAATTAAGCAAGGATGTTGGCAAAATTTGTGATCTTTTTGGCTTCATGCACTCCCAGGAAAAAAACATGGCCATTTAAAATTTGGAGGGAGGTAAGTTCAAACCCGAGAGAAAAGAATAAGTCTTCCCAATAAGTTAGGGGTATGATTTTATTGTGTATTAGGGTGTGTGTGAGGAGAGGAGGTGGTAATTGTATCTAACTTTTGTAAATTATACTTTCCTCTCTTCACATATAGTTCTTATTGACTGAAAAGTTGTGCGGATTTCTTGAACCTTGTGTCTGTGTAAAAGATGTCAAGTAAGACATAAGGCATTGTAAAAGTATAGCAAAGTGTGTTAGAAGAGAAGGAAGGGGGAAAAGACACTCTCAAGGGAGAGAGAGGTCGTATTTTAGAGGAGATAAAGAACCTACTTCTTGTGTCGCAGCTTTTATGGGGATTTTGGGGGGAAGTTTCTAAAGGGTCCCACATGAGAATCATCTCCTAGCTTTTGACTGACAGCTGGCTTATATCGGATTTCTAAATTCCTGTTGCATAAATGAGTGTCTAATGAAATCCATGTGGGTGAAAATTTATAATTACACTAAGATCATATCACGTGCCACAGACCTAAAGGCAATTGGAATTTTTTAAAAATATATATTTTATAGTAGTCTTAGGCCAGGGCACTCTGTCTTCCTCTTATCAAAGGAGTCATTTTGAATAGACACCTTTTAACCCTAGGGATAATGTTGCAGATTATTTTCATAATTAAGTCAGAGCAGTTAGTGTGACTTTGTGTAAGTGGTTTCCTTAAAAACATGTTGAGGGCTAGCACATAAGCAGGGTCTTTGCAATTAACGCCTTAATCTCTATATTTTCAGTGCTCATGTCTACCTGTTCCTTATCATTTCAACTATTTTTCCTCCCATTTGAGCTCTTATTTATTCAATGATTTCACCATCAGGAGAAACAAAGTAGATTGAAACTCCCAGTAAAAAAATTACTGTTCTACAAATCTATAACCATCAAAAAATTAGAAATCATCAAGATTCTTTCTTCAAAACCTCCTGTGAAATATAAAATCTATGAAAGATCAAGGCAAAATAATAATAGGATATCAAGATGTTAAATTGAAGCCTAATTGTTTCAAGAGTCATAATAAAGTTAAGCAGTCTAAATCCCTTATTTACAAAGCAGATAATACCAGATTGGATAAAAATAAAGAGAACTATAAGGTGACAAGAAACTCACTGGTGTGCTATTGTGACTATATATAATAATAATATGCTATGTATTTCAAAAAAAGTGGAAGGATGTAGAATATTTTCATCATGAAGAAATGAAACATATTTAACCCCAATTAAATTGGTGTACAGTATATATCTTCACGTAAACATCACATGGTACTCCATTAATATGTGCAATGTTTATATTTATATGTCAGTTAAAAACCAAATTAAATTTAACAAAATGTCTAAAGTTAAAATACATATTTTAACTTTATACATATATAACTAAAAATATTTATAGTTATGTACATGTGTGTGTGTATATACACACCATGCTAACACCAACCATAAGGAAACTAGTTATAGTTGACATGGAGAGCTATGTTAATATCAGACCAAAGGCTTTCTGAATAATTATTTTACATGAAGAGGATAATTCAGTATGCCAATTAGAATAATATAAAAATCAAGTCATTGTGGAGACACATAATTGTTTTGTTCTAATATAAAATTATTTTTTTATTAATTTCTTTATTTTTACCTTGGCTTTGTGTACTTGAACCTCTGTTATTTGGTGCATGAAAGAATGAGCTACAAATATTTGAAGTGTCAACAATCTTCTCTCAACAATTGATAGAATTAGTAGGCTGAAGATATAATAAGGACCTAAAAAATTGTAAAACAGTAACCAGCAGCAGGAACCTTCAGAACACTCTGAGATACATCCATCGGGAATCACATTTAAATGTACCTGAAACTTCTGACAAACTTGACCAATTTGGTGCCATATAAATGTATCAATAATGGTCCCATTATGAGTCCATTATGAGTGTATCTTTTCCCCCACATTTATGCCAACATTTATTGTTGCTATTTGGTTTAAGTTTTTCTTATTCTGCAAAAGCATAGGTAGTTAATGCAAATGGCTGGGCAAAGATAGCATTGGCAAAGGTTTTGTTCATGGATTTACAGAAGTTAGAAAGATAGAAAGCAGAACACTAGAAGACAAAATGTTTGAAAGATATGTAGTAACATTATCAGGCATCCTTGTATTATTCCTCAAAGTGAAGAAACCCATCCCCATAGGTAACCAGCTGAACAAATCATATAGACTTGCCTTCCTTTATTACGTGTTGCAACCAGTGGGCTTCAGGCTGATTCTTTCTCCCCCAGTCCCTGTTTCCCCAGAAGTGTTGACACAGTGCAACATGTTGTGTTTGCTATCATACATACTCCTCCATGTGGTTCTAGTAAATTTTCAGGAGCAATTCTGTTATGTAGGATTACCAGGAAAAAATACAATTATTTTTGTTTAGCAGCAATATTCTTGTAATACCTTGTGCTATTTGACCTGTGGTGGTAGAAAAAATTCTCACCATGTCTTGGCTTATGTATTCCCCAGCACTGCAAATAAGAATAGCAGGTATGTGTTGACCCTACCTTATCATTAAAACATGTAAACATGCTTCTTTTTCTTCTGGAAATAGAGTTATGGGGATTTTCCCACTTGAAATCATGTTTTGTGTAGCAAGAGGGGAGTAATGGAATGCCCTGAAAGGGAAGTATTCCTTCCATCAGCTCTCTAAACAAGGGATTGGTCCCATCCTTGAGTTGGTGGATAAATACTTATATCACAGACAAAAATGTAGATTTTGGATTGCAGATAATGCCACCAAAAGTACTTTCATTTATTTCTTTATTGACAGGGAGGATGAAAACTGTATCAAGGCAAGGATGGGTGTGGCCACAGAAGTCAACTGAATGATATTTAATTTGAAGGAGTGTCTGTCATAGTCTCATTTTGTTAATCTGGGTGAGACAGCTATCTATAAAGTTGGTAATAGATCATGGAGGTCCTGGTGCATAGTTTTAAATTAGAATAGCAACATTTATCTGGTGAATGACTTTTACTTAGAAGGTAAGATTTGAAAGGGGAAGATCTTCATGGATCATGACAGTAGGGATGGCACTGAAATTGGTTATAGGAATAACTAAGGGCATGCGTTGGTCATGGATCTATTGTGAAATCAGATGATATAGCCAACAGTTGGTTAAAACCATTGCTAATTTTATGACACTTTGGGACAACTTAATTAAAGCATGATCTTTCCAAGTTTGGGTACAGTTGTATATGGGCTTTTGTGGGTTCTAGCAGTTAGGATAATAATAATGTTGAGTAAGCAATCTAAAACATAGGGAAAGTAGCCTTCTGGGTGCAATAAGTTCAAAATTATTAATATTCATAAGAACAAAAATTACTTTTGGTAGCTAAAAATTAGCATAAGGACACATAAAATAAGGATATTAACTGAAGAAGTTACAGCCATTGAGCATATATGATTGATTATGCTTACAGAGAATCTGAAATAAGGATTATCAGAAAAAGTCATCAAGTAACTTGTAGTGTTACTAGGGATTAGATTAGTCTCTAAATCAGTCAAAATATCCTGGCTTGGTCCAGAACCTTGGGTTTGTAAGCTGACCATGGTAGATATCTACAACTTCTTGATTTTGAGTGTTAAATCATCAATAGGAGTAACTTCCCAGGAGGATTTTGACATTCCTTTAAAATGAGAAACATGAATCCAAAAATCATTACACTCTTTTAGAAATCTTAATGAGACCCGAGCCCTAATCATTGTCAGGGTATTGAGGTGCTGGGATGAATGTCCTTTATGGGATCCACCTCATGGGTGAGACAGGATTTTTCCTTCTGACCAGCAATGGGATCTATTTATTAGGGGAATTGTGTGAAAAAGCACCACATCTTGGAGTCCTGAAACCTCCATGAAGTTCCTAGTCACCTAGAAATACACCGAAGGGGCAGGGAGGAGTAGATGCCCTCTTCTCTTTGAGGTGAAAATACCCTCACCTCAAATATCTTTGTTGATCAAGTTAAGCAACTTCAATTTTCCAATTGCAATTTTGGAAATGACCAAAAGATGTCACTGTGAACTCAATGCAACAAGCAGAGCCAAGCAGAAGTGCACCCCATCTTGGAGCAGCTTCTGTGACAGATCCATATTAAAAATTTTGCTGAATACTATACAGAGACATTTTCTGAAGATCCCTTTACACATTTTTTTTGTTTCCTTTTACAAACTTAGAAAGACAACCAATATTTGATTGTTGTCTCTATGCATCATTATATGTAAGGTATAGAAACCCAGATAGTTTATGGAAACAAGAATGTAAAGAAAAAGAAAAGAAAGAGAAAGAAATAAAGAAAGGGAGGGAGGGAGAAAGAAAGAGTCATTGCAAAATTAAAGTTAGGTAATATACTCCTAGGTAACAATGTTCTTTCCTGCTGTTTTGTTTTTGTTTTTATTTTTTAAACAATAGTCATCCTAATAAATGTGAAGTGGTATCTCAATGGTTTGAATTTTCATCTCCCTGATGATTGGTGATACTGAGCATCTTTCCTTGTACCTCTGGGCCACAGGGGATAGGAAGCTATTTTTTAATGTGTATGAAATTTCATTTTTGCAAGATGAAAAGAATGGTACTGTCGTGGTGGCTGCACATCAATATGAATATGCTTAATACCGTGTAATTTAAAATTGGTTAAGATGGCAGATTTATGCTATGTGTATTTGCCACAATAAAATGTACTACTTAAAAATAAGTAAATTGTGAAAAAAATGAAATTAGCATGTTACAAACTCATTAGCCATAAAATGAAAACTTTTCCATGTTAATTCCATTGTCTTTCCATGTGTGAACTTCCATGTGTGAACATATTGGTGGGGGGAAGGTATGACCGATCTTTCAAATGCTAAAGCCATGGGGCTTTCCAAGAAACAAAGTTGTTCAAAACTGAATGAATAAGTGGTGTTTTTGTATTATGGTTATTTCATAGTTGTATTTTTTTTGTCTGATACTTAAATTATAAATCAAAACTAAAGTCACAAAACCATACACTTTGTAGTTAGCTTCTTGCTTGGACTACTCAGACAGTATTCTTAGACTCAAATTTGGCTATAATAAATTTTATTTTTTATTTGTTGATGTTTTGTGTGTTTTGAGCTAAAGCATAAAGTAGAACTCCAGCAGTAGATATGGTTACAAATAGGCAACTACTAATGATCATACTGAGAATTTCTTTCTTTTCCTTTATTCCAGTAATTCAGCTATTGTACCAGAAAGCTATGATGTGAAGTATTAATATTGCCAAGAAGTTCACCACCAAATGGCCTAACAGAGAAAATGTGCTTTATAACCCCATGTTATGCCCAAATGCATTGTAAATGTCAGACTTTTGGAAAATAAAGCCCACATACATAGACAGCAGGCTCCTATGAGTCAAAGGCAGCTTGCTGGGGGTGGGTGCTCCTGAGGCTGCAAGTGACACTGGCCTCTGTGTTCACAAAGCTGGGGCCTGGGCAGCTGAGTCCTTCATACACCCACTGACCTTTGACTCAGCTCCACTTCTACTGCCCCAGCAAGAGCCTAGGAAACAACAGGTGTCAGCCTGCCACAGTTCAGCTCAGCAAGTCCATCACTGTGTCCTGGCTGACTGGTGCTCTCTCCTTCCGGTTTTTTCAAGCCTGGGCAAACTGACATTCCCCAGTAGAGTCTTGCTGGACTAGGGCTTCCTATCATAGTGCCACATGGTAAGGAAAGATTTTCTCTTGGTTTAGAATTTCAGACTAGGCTGAAGGGTCCAACTGCCCAGTTTCAGTGCCCAAGAACTGTGGGGGCCCTGCTAGACCTAGTGGTTGAAGGGTTCAGTGCATAACAGAGACACTTGTCCCTCACTTACCTGACCTGCAGAAGAAGGTGCATTTCTCCTGGGGAGCGAGGAAGGAGAAAGCTTGATGGAGTCTGAGACCTACAGCCTACACTTCTTCCACTCAGGGCTGAGGTTAGTAGGCCACAAAGTGTCCCTAGACTATACTAGGGCAATTCTCTATCTCCTACAGGAACCTCTCCCAGAAATCAAAGTATAATTTTATGGTGCTTATGGTGTATATGTGGGTGTTTGGGTTTGGAATTATAAAGAGCAATGAGAGATAAAAAAATAATTAAATGAAGAATGAGGATGCAACTCTACACTGAGAAACGCCCATATAAACTTTGCTCCCCAAAGATTCTAAAACACCAGGACTGCAAATTACAGTGCCATAAAAGATAGGGGAAAACAACAATGAAGGAGATGTTTCAATATAGATAGCCAAGTTTGTGTGTGTGTGTGTATGTGTATATAAATACACATACACACACATACATACATATATATTTTTTTTTCAAAACACAATGTGGAGAAATCAAAACCCTTGCGTCCTGTTGATGGCAGTGTAAAATGGTACAGCCACCATAAGAAGCAGTATGATGAGTCCTCCCAAAATAAAAAGTATAATTACCAAAGAGGAGAGCTCTTCCGAGTACATACTAAAAGAATTGAAAAGGTTTCAGGAGATATTTGTAGACCCGCATTCCAAGCACCATTATTCTCAATAATAATAATAATTGTATATATATATATATATATATATCAGTGAATTATCTCCTTAGTGATTGGCCTATGGATTATAATTAATATTACAACGGATTAATACCAACTTAATTTCAGTAGTATGCAGAGTTAGTTCTGTGTACCTTTGTTCTCTCCATTATGTTTGGCCTTATTTTCACAAACACTAGTGTATGCACAGCATCACAGATTTAGAATTATTGCTTTATGTGATTATCTTTTAAATAATACAGGAGAAAAAGTTACAACAAAAAATGTGCTTGTACTATCTTTTATATTTACCTTTACTTCATAGTTTCTTTACTGGCTCAACAGTTCTTCATATGCATTCAAGTTACTGTCTAATGACTGTTAAGGCATCCTGAGGAACTTCCCTTTAGTATTTCTTATAGGACAGATCTATGTGTTAGTGATAAAATCTGTTTTTCCTCTATCTGGGAATGTCTTAATTTCATCTTCATGTTTCGAAATAGAATTTTGCTGCTTATGAATTTCTTGGTTAATTATTTCTTTTAGCACTCTATTTCATGCCACCACCTTCTGGCCTCCGTGGTTCCTGATGGCAAATCAGCTGTTCTTACCTGGTGTCACAGGTCATTTTCTTATATTACTTTCACAATTTGTCTTTCTTTCAGTTGTTTGATTATATGTGTATAATAGGCTTTATTTGGAGTTCATTCCACTTCTTAGATGTGTAGATTTATACATTTTTATCATATATGGGAAGTTATAGCCATTATTTCTTCAAACATTCATTATGCCCCTTTTCTCTTTTATCATTCAGAGATTCCCCTATTATATGTAAAGGCATAATAAAGTCCAGCAGAATTTTAAGGCTCTGCCTTCATTTTTTTTTAACTTTAAAATTCTCAGGCAATGTTAAGGGCTGGATTGCAACCTGCAACATTTATATGTTGAAGCCCAGTGACCCAGAATGTGATTATATTTTGAGGTGAGACCATTAGAAAGGTAATTAAATTAAAGCAGAGTCAAGGTGAAGAACATAGAATAGACTGAGAATCAACCTACAGCTATAAGAATAGAGCAAAGATATGGGGACACAGTATGAAGGCAGGGGCCATTTTCCAACTAGAGACAGAGAGGCTACATATAATAACTGTACAAAACTAGTGCTATTAGGTATACTTTCTAAAATTTGCAGTTATCTTCATACTAAAAATTTTAAAACTCTATGAAAGACAGCTAAGAATATCTAAACAGAAGCACATGAATAAGAAGAATCAACATAATAAATATGTCCATTTCTCAGTTCAATCTAATGATTTACTAGAAAAAAAAATTTAAAAAACATCAAATACCCTAAAACTGCAGAACAAAATTGGAAGATTCATACAACGACAAGATATACTGTAAACACCATATTAGTCAAGAACAGACACACAGATTTGTAGAAAGGAAAACAAAGGCAGTACAGGCTCTCACATACATACTAAGCTTGCATGTGATGATAGTGAGAAACGAATGGAGAAAAGATAGTCTCTTAACAAATGGCGCTGAAAGAATTGGACATCCACATGTCAATAAATATGCACCTCAACACACACCTCATACATTCACAAAAATTGAGAATGGGAAGGAAATCTCAGTGTAAAGTACACAAGGGTAAAAATTCTAGAGGCAAATATAAAGGAAAGATTGTTAGGGAAATGCAAATTAAGGAAAGATTGTTAGGGAAATGCAAATTAAAACCTTAGCAAGACACAGTTACTCATGCATCTATTAGAATAGTTAAATTTTGAAAAACCTGACAATGCAAAACTCTGGTAAGAATGAATTGCAACAAGTGTTCTCATTCATTGCTGGTGTGATAAGATCGCCACCACATTGAAAAGCCATGTGCCCTCTTTATATCAAAGAAGACATTTGGCATTTGTTTTTTAAGGATTGGCTAGCTTCACTTAGCATTATCTGCTCTAATGCCATCCATTTCCCTGCAAAATCCATGATTTTGTCGTTTTTTAGTGCTGCATAATACTCCATTGTGTATAAATGCCACAGTTTTTTAATCCATTCGTCTATTGAAGGGCATCTAGGTTGATTCCAAAGTCTAGCTATTGTGAATTGTGCTCCTATGATCATTGATGTGGCAGTATCCCTATAGTATGCTCTTTTAAGGTCCTCAGGGAATAGACCGAGAAGGGCGATAGCTGGGTCAAATGGTGGTTCCATTCCCAGCTTTCCTAGGAATCTCCATACTGCTTTCCATATTGGCCGTACCAATTTGCAGTCCCACCAGCAATGTACAAGTGTACCCTTTTCCCCACATCCTCGCCAGCACTTGTTGTTACTTGACTTCATAATGGCTGCCAATCTTACTGGAGTGAGATGGTATCTTAGGGTGGTTTTGATTTGCATTTCTCTGATTGCTAGAGATGGTGAGCATTTTTTCATATACTTATTGATTGATTGTATGTCCTCTTCTGAGAAGTGTCTGTTCAGGTCCTTGGCCCATTTGTTGATAGGGTTGTTTGTTATCTTATTGTTTAATTTTTTGAGTTCTTTGTATATTCTGGATATTAGGGCTCTATCTGAAGTGTGAGGAGTAAAAATTTGTTCCCAGGATGTAGGTTCCCTGTTTACCTCTCTTACTGTTTCTCTTGCTGAGAAAAAACTTTTTAGTTTAAGTAAGTCCCATTTGTTTATTCTTGTATATAACTCTTGGGCTATGGGCGTCCTATTAAGGAATTTGGAGCCCGACCCCACAATATGTAGATTGGAGCCAACTTTTTCTTCTATCAGATGCAGAACAGGGAAGAAGAGCATGAGGAAAAGACTAACATTAAACAGAGACGAGTGGGGTGGGAGAAAGGGAGAGAGAAGGGAAACTGTATGGAAATGGAAGGAGACCCTCATTGTTACACAAAATTACATATAAGAGTTTGTGAGGGGAAAGGGGGAAAAAACAAGGGAGAGAATTAAACAACAGCAGATGGGGTAGAGAGGGAAAATGAGATGGAAGGGGAGGGGGGATAGTAGGGGACAGGAAAGTTAGCAGAATACAACAGACATTAATATGGTATTATGTAAAAATGTGGATGTGTAACTGATGTGATTCTGCAACTTGTATTTGGGGTAAAAAAATGGGAGTTCATAACCCACTTGAATCAAATGTATGGAAGATGATATGTCATGAGCTTTGTAATATTTTGAACAACCAATAAAAAAAAAGAAAATAATAGCCGCTCAAAAAAAAAAAAAAGAAAAGCCATGTGCCAACAATATCTTAGAAAGTTACACACATATTTAACACATAACCCAAACATCTCACTCCTAGTGGTTTGAAAACAAAATATTAAGTATTGCAATATATAAATCACACTATATTGTGATCAGTATTTATTCAAAAATTTCAATTTTAAAAAGCAATTAATATAATTTATTAAATGAGTAGAATATAATTATCTGAATAGAAGCACAAAATCTTTTGATAAAATGTAACATCTATTCATGATATAAATATTAGCAAACTTGGTATACAAGTAAAGGATCTTTTTTGGCAGGGGAGTGGGCACTGGAGATGGAACTCAGGGGCATCAGGGGCACTCAAGCCACATCCCCAGCTCTATTTTTATTTTTATTTAGAGACAGGGTCTCACTGAGTTGCTTAGTATCTCTCCTTTGCTGAGGCTGGCTTTGAACTCATGAACCTCCTCCTATCTCAGACTACTGAGCCACTGGGATTATAGGCATGCACCACGGTGCCTCGCCAGAAGTAAAGGGTATCCACTAAAAACCTAGAAAAATGTCACATTTAGTTATTAAATATTGTAAGTATTATCTCTAATATTGAGAACAAGACAAGAATACCTGTTCTCATTCCTTATAATTACACTGCAGGAAATAATGTAATTAGCCAAGTAAAATGATAAAAATGTTGACAAGTGGAAAAAATTTATTTTTACACAAAATAATTGTGTTTATAGAAAATCCAAAATAATCTCCAAATTATTAGAATTAGATTAGAGATATTAATATTCACCTTATATGCAAATGCCAATTGCATTCCTATTCACCATCAAAGAGATAAAGTGAAATGCAAAAGGCTAGACTATATACAACAACATCAAAAATACCTAGGATTATATTTTAACAAGAGTTATGTTAGAACCTCTTCATAGAAAACTGCAATATCCAAGAAATATTAAAGAAGACTTAAAAACTAGAAGGATCTAGCTTGTTTGTGTGTTGAAGAAGCCACCTTGTATTTATGAGCAACAATCAATATTTCTCAATTAAATCTGTATTCTCAATACGTTCTGGCCAAAATCCAAGCAGATTATTTTAGGAAACTGACAAATATTCAGTGAATTAAATACACTCAAAGGAATGTTGTGCTCATTTTGGCAGCACATATGCTAAAATTAGAATATTAATGAAGTTTTACAAAATTGGAGCAAGTATACTTTTACATGTGAAAACTTCTTCTAAACATCAAAGCTAGATAAATTATCACAGGAAAAATAAACCATATACCAATATCTCCCCTGAGTATAATGATTCTCAACAGAATATTAGAAACTATTTTAGAAATTTATAAAAAAATAATTAGACATTAAATCTGTTATGATTTATTCCAAGAATGCAAGAACAAAATCCAAATCTATTCATAATAAAAATTCACAACATCTCCTCTTTTCCCATTGGAATGATTAAGTTTTGGTGATCTTTTGCACTGCATGGGGGACAATGTTAATAATATATATATATATATACACACACTATATATAAATAAAAGATATCCAGATAGTGTGTGTGTGTGTGTATGTATGTGTATATATATACATACACACACATTATATGGAGATTGAACCCAGGTATGCTTACTACTAAGCTACATCCCCAATCCCATTTTTTAAAATATGTTTTTTATTATTTTGGAGTCTCTATAAATTCCTTAGGGCCTAAATTGCTGAGGCTGGCCTCGAACTTGCAATCCTTCCTCAACCTCCCAATTCACGGGGATTACAGATGCCTGGCAGTGTATTGTGTACTTCAAAATTGCTAAAAAAAATACATTTTTAACATTCTTGCCATGAGAATAAGTTGATGTGTATGTTAATTAGATTGATTGAATCTTTCTACTATAAAAATATTTGTACCCAATAAATATGTCAATTAAAGACAAATAAATAAAATCAGAACAGACAGAAATAGAGGGAAATATCCTCAAACTAAATTAGGAAAGAAGAAATAAAAGATATCCAAATAGCAAAGGATGAATTAAAATATTCTATATATCCAATCATGAGCTTATATATGGAAAATTTAAGGAACACACATACCAAACATTAGAATAAATATATGAGTTCAGATATGTCACAGGAAAAAGATCTAGATAAAAAATCAAACGTATTTCCATATCATAGCATAAATAATAGGAAAATTAATATAGGAAATGATAGCATCAAAAATAATAAAATACTTAGGAATAAATTTAACAAAAGAAGTACAAGATTTAAAATACAAAGGATTTCTGAGAGAAATTAAAGAAAATCTAAATAAAGAGACAATCCATGTACAGAGGTTTGAAGAGTGAATATTGTTAAGATGGCAATTCTCAAAATGACCTATAATTCTAACACAATTCTTATCACGGTTCTTGAAGGGTTTTAGCAGAAATTGAAATGAAAAGATTACTATGGAAATTCAAATGAATTAGGACATGGGAAACAATTTGAAAAAATCAGAATAACTTTCAATTCACTTTCAATTTTCAGAATGTAAACATAAGGCTAAAGTAATAGAGTATGGTACTGATGTAAAGATGGACCTACATACCAATAAAACAGAATTGCGAGTATAGAAGTGAACCCTTGCATTTGTGATAAATTGACTTTCTATAATGGTGTCAAGTAAAGTCATTACAGAGAAGAAAGCATATTCAAAGAAGTATGCTGAAACAATGATGTCTCTACATAGCAAAGGATGAATTGTTACCTTTATCTTACATCAAAAATAACTCAAAGTGGGCCAGAGATCTAAATTTCTAGAATAAAACTACAGAATATTTAAAAGGCCACTTCAGGGAAAATCTTGATGTCTTTATTTTAGACAAAGAGATCCTAAATATGACACCAAAAGCAAAATTCATATAGGTGACGTTCATAAATTGGACTTGTCAAATAAACAGCAATTCAGTAAAGAGAGATTGTATCTGAGAGGATTATAACAAGAGGGGATGGAGAACTAACTAATAGAGTCAATTCTCTGATATAAGATTTGCAAGTATCAGAAGCCTTAGGGGGGAAAAATGTTTTTTTTTTCTTTTATGGGGAGTAAGAAATGTCATGATCAGATATCATCAGAGATGAGACATGTATCAGATACTGTTTAACCCTGGAGCCTGAGTTTTCACAGGAGGGACTATTAGGGAAGAGTTGTATATTGTCTTAGAAGATGGGCCAAAGATCAAGGATCTAGCAGAAGGAAAGAAGCTTAATTAAAGCTTGGTTAACAAGAATGTTGTTATAAGTGTTGACCAGTGGAGACCCACAGTTCAATTTATCATTTATGAGGCAAATGGGACTGGGGATTGGTATCTGTGAGCCTTTTCAAGGCAGTATAAGTGAAGTTGTGTCTTTGCATGAAGCCATTTTCCAGGACACAAATGGTGGGGGTTTTCTTATTTTTTGATACCAAAGGGATTTGGTAAGTTACAAAATTGTCTGGACCTCATCAAAACTAACTACTTTTGTGCTTCAAAATGCAAACACAAACTGGAAAAAAATATTTAAAAATGATTTATCTGACAGAGAACTTGAATCCAGAACACAGAAAGAACTGTTACCATCCATTTGCTCAGTTTCCAACACAATGCTTTGTTTGAATTAGGAAATCAATAAATATTTGTTGATTATACAATTTAATTGACTTACTCTTTTCACCATATTGATAACTTTATGATCTGATAAAATTCCTTTCAATCTTCATCCGTGGAGACTGAAGAGGGTTACTTTTTAAGACCCCAGACATTTGAAGATGAAAATAAGTCTCCTTATCGAAAATAGAATGATTAAATAAATTCATGCATACTGAAGAGTAAACCTGATCCTTTCTCCAAAGCCTTTCCATGACCTAGACATGGCAGCTGAAACTCTAAATGCTGGATTGGTATATACACCTCTATCATCAGAAAACTGATTCTGACTAGGACAGCTCAAGAGATAAGACCTAAAGATAATTGGCATTTGGGGTTTCTCAAAGAACCAGACCTTTTCTGTACCTTTCTTGTGTACAGAAAAGTTTGCCGTTTTAAAATGCCCCCAATATGATTAAATCTGACTGGTAATTTCTACCATTTCCATATTTTTTCTTCCTGGAGACATGCCTCTTGGTGTATCTATCTTCTCATTCTAGTCTGGATTATTAGGCAGTTGTTTTCCCAGGACTTCAGTTCCATCCTAGAAATTCTCAAAGACCTCTTTCTTCTGTTGGATACCATCTTTCTTTTACTCCTGTGCACCAAGGGTGTGGTTTGTCAAATAGCAAACTTTTCTGTATCCTATTTCTAAGGAAAATTTGGAAATAGCTCCTTCTCAAGGGCATGAATATAGTTTAAAAACTTTTCAGTGTCTCTGAAAACTAAACGTATACCCCATAATTATATTTACACAGAGACATAAAGAAATTCATTAAAATATTTAGCAGATTCTAATTTTTTTTAGAGATTATTCCCAGTCTGATTCTGGGATAATAGAATGTACTAAATGACATATATTAGGAGGAGGAACTAGAACCTCATTCTCACGTAGCAAACTAAAGCCTACCGACAATCATCACTGCTTCCACCCCTAGTGAACAATCTCCTGAAGAGTCCATCTATATGCTAATGACCCTGACTTCAATTTTGACATGCTGATTTTCTAGTGAAGTCGATTTACCTTAGCTTGATGCTGCTGGTCTTGTCTTTTAGCACAGCAAGAAAACAAAATGAAATGTCAATGAATGCAAGGCAAAGCCATTCTCCCTCAGGAATTTTCACCTTACCCTTTCTTCATTAAAAAATAAATCAGTTAAATGATCACACAATACACTCAAATTGAAGTCATGCAATTTCTTTCCTGAACAAGACTTTGCAGTCAGCAGCAGTGTTCCCATGACCCATTTGATCAGGTCAGGGTTTGTGTACGTAAACCACTGCAAGTAATGTGATCTCTCAAATCCAGGCAGAATATTTGAGAGGATTATTGGGCTCTCTGATTTTAATTAATTCATTTTCTGAAGAGGAAAGATTGGAGGGTCCCATTTTATTTTGTCTGTGGTTTCTACCAGGACACAGATAGTTCAAGTTTATACAAAATCTTTTGGGGTGTTGAAATGCAATAGACTGAGGACTGAACTAATTTCCTAACAAGTTCTGGATAAAATAATTTTACTCCATTCTGAACTGATGACTAGTAAAAGATTATGAAATGCTGGTGAAATTACTGAGTGTTCCAACCCTTGGTGTTAAAGGTCACTGAAGCAAATCCTGTCAAAAATAAGTAGGGATTTGTTTTAAAACTCTCTCCCCCAAATTAATAGGAATAATAAAATTGGGACATTATTTTGTGCTTTCTTACTTTCTGGTGGTTCAGAGACTATATTGGGTGACTCCTGGTAAAAACTAAAGATGATTATGCCCTACTTGCCAACACACATGTCATACTTATATTTTTTCTGTTATTAATAGATACAAAATATTTTATTAATAGACATGATAACTAACAGGACAATTGCACCAGTGAGTATCAGTAACTATCTATTGCCTCACTTGGAAATACATAGTGTGCAACAGATTGTGCTATCATTAATTGTCCTTTAACAAGGTACAAGCCCTCTTTCTTGACAGCTTCAAAGACGAGTATATCATATCTTCAACATACTATGGAAATGACTTGATTTTTATTATTTTATTTTATTTTTTGTAGTGCTGCAGATTGAGCCTGAGGTCTTGCACATGCTGAGCAAGCACTATCCCACAGAGCTATACCCCAGTAGTGTGATAGAACAATACTCATAAATACTTGAAGAAAATGTGTGGAGTTGCATCATCCAGTGCCCCAAAACAAGAACTAATGCCTGAATGTATGATTCTTCATGCAAACAGCAACAGAATCCTGCCATTAGAAATAGAGAAGTAATCCTCCTTTGAAAGAAGGGGCTTCAGTTGTTCCTCATGACTAGAACCATAATAAACAATGTACCTGTAATTTGTAACATGAATATTGCAATGTTAATAACAATCTTGCAGTCTTGTTTTTCAAAGTCCATTTTATTTTGATCAGTTCAGTATATTGCACTAATTATTTTAAGTCTTTTAATTATATGAAATCTACCATGTGTCAGAGATGATTTAATCTATTTAAGTGTTGAACTGCTAGTCGAACTTGTACATTTTATAGTAATTCAGAATTAGTAAGGAAACAGTTCACCAGTGTTTAGTTTTATATTGAGGTGCTCAGTTGGAATAAGGTGGTATAAAAAGCAAAAAATAAAAATAAAATATAAAGAAAAGAAAAAGAAATAGAGAAGGAAAGTGTAACTTGTACCTGTACATGGTACTGTACCTGGTACATGGTACCTGGTACTGCATTTATTAAAGAAACAAATCAAGAATGTGCAAGGATAATTTTATTATGACATAAAAAATTAAAATTAATTTAAAATTACTCAGTAATTGTCACATGTGTACAAGATTGGTGGCATGATTCAGGAGATCCAGTGCAAAATGCAAATGCAAGCTCTTCGAGGCAACAAATCCATGTAACTGTGGAGCCTTCTCCTACACATATATTCAACTAAAATATAGAAAAGTATTTAACTACTTTTTCCTCATTGCAATTGTATAAATTTTAGAATGCTCTAGATTTAGGAAGCCAAGGGATTTAATGTACTATGAATTTATCACACTCTTATAAGCATCAGGAGTTGATACCCAGCAATAACGTGATTAAAATACTAATCAAAGATATAAAAATTTCCAGCAAGTATAAGAAACTTTCCCGGACATGCAAAATGTGTGAAGGATCTCTGTAAAGTTAAAACATCAAAATCTCTTTACTTCAGAAAGATTTTGTCATCAAGATTTTTTTTTTTTTACAAAACACCAACAATTTTATTAAAAACATTTTCAACATCTCCAGCCATTGGGGAACTGCAATTCAAAACTACTTCACTTATATTGCCTTGAAAAGGCTCACAGATACCAATCCCCCGTCCCATTTGCCTCATAAATGATAAATTGAACTATGGGTCTCCACTGGTCAACACTTATAACAACATTCTTGTTAACCAAGCTTTAATTAAGCTTCTTTCCTTCTGCTAGGTCCTTGATCTTTGGCCCATCTTCTGTCTAAGACAATATACAACTCAGGAGGCTGATCAGAAGTTAAAGACCAGCCTCAGCAATTTAGCAAGGCTCTAAGCAACTTAGTGGGACCCGCCTTAAAAAAAATAATAAAAAGGCCTGGGTATAAGACTCAATAGTAAAACACACCTGGGTTAAATCTTCACTCCCCCAAAGTAATTAAAATAAAATATTTAAAATAAAAATATTTTTAAAAATAAAGAAATGTTACAGCTTTGCAGAAAATTTTGAACCTATCCAAAATAAATCATTTTAGTTGTAATTAAAGCACTCATATAGCTACTTTCTGACCCTTTCCTTCTCACTTGAATAGAAAAAAAGCACTACTGTGATTTTGATGTTCCATTCCCATTGGATGATCTTATATTTCTGCCACTGTAGATATGTATTTTTAAAAACTCGTATTATTTTAAATATCACATTTTTCTCTGGGTGAATTTTTTATTTAACATATTTTTCTTTGTCCATTTTGTAGTACTGGAGAACAAACACAGGAGCACTCTACCACTTAGCTACATCCCTAGCCCTTTACTTTTAATTTAAATTTTGAAACAGGGTCTCAATAGTTGCTGAGATTGGCCTTGAACTCATAATGTCCTTTCCTTAGCTTTCCAAATAGCTGAGATTACAGGTGTGCACCAGTGTGCCTGGCTTGTTCAGATATATATATATATATATATATATATATATATATATACACACATATATATACACACACA
The DNA here is from genome assembly GCF_045843805.1 of Urocitellus parryii. NCBI lineage: Eukaryota > Metazoa > Chordata > Mammalia > Rodentia > Sciuridae > Urocitellus > Urocitellus parryii. The sequence goes on from NC_135544.1 coordinate 12,806,859, forward strand.
CACATATATATACATACATATATACACACACATATATATGCATATATATGTATATATGAATCATATATATGCATATATACCATATATTATATTGTGAATATATATTATTTTATATATAGTGAATAATATATATTTTATATAGTTATATTTATAAATATATATAATATTTTAAATATAATGAAATATATATTTAATATATTTATAAATATATAAGATATTTTATTTACTACATAGAGTATATATAAAATATAACATTTATAATATAATAATATGTAATATATATGCATAGTACTTAGGTTCATTTTGACATACATGCATAGAATTTAATTTACTCCATTTCAGTCCTCATTGCCCCTCCTTCTTTCCTCCCCTTCTTCCCTCCTCCTATTCCCCTTCTACTCTATTGGTCTACCTTCCACTAATTCATACATTTTTAACTGATGCTTCATAGATACACACAAAGTTGGAATTCACTACTTTACTCATGCACATAGAGTAATCTTGCCAAATTCATTCTGCATTTTCTCCTCTTTCCCTTCCCTCCTTCCTCCTCCTCAGTCTCCTTCTGCTCTGCTGATCTTTCCTCTGTCTTTGATATCTGAACCCCCTTTTTATCCATTACTATGCTCTTCCTTCTACATCTGAGAGAGAACATGTGACCCTTGATTTTATGAATCTGTCTTATTTCACTTAGCATGGTCTTGTCCAGTTCCATCCATTTATCAGAAAATGCCAGGATTTCCTTCTTTATGTCAGCCATATAAGTTTGAAAGAATAATATGGGTTAATAGATAAAACTCTAAAGTGTTTGTTTTTATTATTTAATAGTATTTCTTTATATGAAAATATTATAGTCTATATAATAGATGAACATTTATGTAGTTTCTAATTTTTTGTTCTTATGAACAATGCTCCAGTGTATGTACATGTAGGTATATGTGTGTGTGCACGTGTGTGTGTGTGTGTTTATTATACACATCTGTGAGAAGTCCTCTTTGGCAATACTGTCCAACATATGAATTATAATTAATTCTAAGCTTAAAACACATTAATAAATTGTAAAGTTGATAGAGTTCATTGGGACACACATTTTTAGAGTATAAATGAATAGAAAGAATGGAATGGAATAGAATAGCATAGAAAAGATACAATAGGATAGAAGAATAGAACAGAAAATTCCAAGGTGCATCATGCATTCAAAAGTGAATATAGTTTAGTAATGATTTTTCTTTATTGATGTTAGGATGTGTGCCCATTGTAAAAAGTATCCACTTATCACTGTGGTCAAAATGTATGAAAAGAAATACCTATAGTTTGTTACCATTAAAGGGACTCTCAGGTTTTTGAACAAGAATATCTTCAGTTTTTTCAGACATTTACAAATCACTTCCAAGATTATTTGCACAATGATTGTAGAATTATTCTCCAGGAAACATATTTTAACATTCCTGCATCTGCACATTACCATTTGGTCATTTTCAAATATTTCAAAATATTTTTCTTAGAATATAAAATACATACAGAAAAGTACACCTATCATAGGTGTACCTATCATAGTATATGTCAGTTTTTATAAACTTATCTGTGAAAATACAACCTAGGAATAGAAATAGAACATTATCACCCGCCATGGTTCCACTGTGGGCTCACTTGTTTGGATTTTTAAAAACGGGAATACTATGTGCCTAGCCCTTTTTATTTGGCTTTGTGTGTGTGTGTGCGTGCCTTGTATGTGTTAGACGAATGCTCTGCCACTGAGCTATACACTTAGCCACATTTATTTATTTGTTTACTTACTTACTTAATATAACATTTTATTTTGAGACCAGGTCTCACCAAGTTGTCCAGTCAGACCTTAAACTTGTCATCCTCCTACCTCAGCCTCCTAAGTAGCTGGGATTAAAGGCCTGTGTTACCATGCCTAGCTCTATTCACCACCTTTTTCTCATCAATTTATTTAACCAATTACCTATCATAGAAATTTGGATAGCTTCCAGTGCAGAGCTTACAGAGATACTGATACCATAAGTATTCTAATTAATACATATTAGTAAACAATTCTATGTATTTTTATTGAAAATACAGAAAGCCATGAAATTATTGGGGCAATTGCTAAAAGATAATGCTACAGAACCAAACTATACAACTCAAAACACTCAACAATGATTTATTTCTAGAGGTTGACAGTGGTTGGGTGGGGTGACTCTAATGCCTATTTTAGACCTGAGTCAGTCAGAGCAGCTTCTGCCTAAGGTCTTATGTCAGGAAGAGTTCAGGGTTAGAGATATGGCAGCTGCTCACCTTAGATAATGATAAAAATACAGGAGGGCACACTCAATTACAAAAGCATATTTGAAAAGAGGTTAGTGTAGACTAGGAGAGCATTGGGGAAGAGGGATAGGGAGAGGTTGGTCAATGGGTGCAAAGTAACAGATGGTAGAATTAAGTTTCAATGTTCTGTTTTCACAGTAGGATAATTACAGCTAACAATAATGTAATGTGTATTTCAGAGAAGATACAAGACAGAATTTGAATGTTCTCATGTCAAAGAAAAGATAGATGCTTAAGGTAATTACCTGATTTTATCATTATACAATTTATACATATACAGAAATATCATTGTGCCACCACCCCAAATATGTACATTCATGTGTCAACTGAAAGAAAAAGACAGTACAACTAAATAAAATAAATTCTGATAATCTTTTCCTATCAACCTTTCCCCATCTCTTCCTCCAGAAATGATTAATGGATACAAAGTATAGTTAGATAGGGGTATGAATTTCTGAACAGTAGGTTGCCTGTAAAAACAGTTATTTACTGTCAAAAAGCTAGAAAATTTTTGAATGTTTTCACCGAAGGAATTTTGAGTGTTTGAAAATCTAGATATTTTTCACCTCACTCAAATATACTACAATGGTATCCCATTAATATGTAAGTTTCATGTAGTTACATTTTATGTAACACCTACAGTAAATTTAATTTTAAAAACACAATGAAATATTGGTACAAGGCTTATAATAGCATTTTAAAGAAAAAACAAAACCAGAAACTAACAAAGTGTTCCATGTATGTGAAGTAATCATTGTTGGTGGGAATGTAAAATGGCGTGGATGCCATGGAAAGTGTCTGGAAATTATTCTAAAAGGGAAACATTGAATTGCCCCTTGACCCAGAAATTATACCTCTAACTTTATACCAAAGAAATTGTAGAAAATACTCAGTTAAAAACAAACAAACAAAAAAAGTGTATTTGAATGTTCATAGCTGTACTGTTCACAGTAGCCAAGTAGAAACAATCCAAATGCCCATGAGCTGATAAAAGAGCAAATTCGGTATATCCACACAATAGAAGGTTTTTCATCTACAATGAGAGAAAGTGCTGATACATGTTAAAACATGGATGATTTTCAGAAAAGCATGCTGTTTTAGTCAGCTTTTTTCACTGTTGTGACTTAAAGATTCAACCAGCACAATTGTAGAAGAGAAAAGGTTTATTTGAGGGTTCAGAGTTTCAGAGGTCTTAGTCCATAGAAGGCTGGTTCCATTTCTTGGGGCTTGGCTGAGGCTGAGTGTCATGGCAGAGTGTGTGGTAGAGGGAAGCAGCTCACATCATGGTGATCAAGAAACAGAAAGATGGATACAAATATAAACCCAAAGCCACACCCCAATTCCCACTTCCTCCAGCCACTCCCTATCAGGGTTAAGATTCTTAGGACCCAGTCATTTCTCCCTGGAACTTTCTTGCATCATCTCACATGTGAACTTTTGGGGGACATCTCACCTCCAAACCATAACACATACTAAATGAAAGAAACCAGACGCAAAAGGCTGTATGTGGTATAACCCCGTTTATATGAAATGTCCATGAAACAAATAGATACTGAAAGTATTTTCAGGGGTGGGAGAAGAAGGAAATGAGTAATGACTGCTTTATTGAATAGGGTACATCTTGTTTGTTTTCTTGGTGTAATGAAAATGTTCTGAAATTAGATGGTGTTGATTGTGTAACAATGGACTAAATGCAATTGAGTTAGACACTTTAAGATGGCTAAAATGGTGAATTTGAGGCCATGTGAATTTTATCTCAGTAAATAAAATAAATTTAAGAACAAACAAAATAAGACAACAACTGTTCACATTTCATTAATCAAAGCAATTTTTATGGAGTCTCATCCTCTTGAGATTCTACACATGGCTTTGGGTTCTCAGAGAACTAGGATCCAGAATTTATTTCTCTCTCAATCTTTTCACTCAGTGAGAATTTATCACAGTGAGAATCTAAGAACAGGTTTGAAAATCTAAAATGTGAGCTGTGAAACTTCTTACAGTCTATCTTTGCAAGTACGAACTATTATTTCTGCCATACTCTATTGAGCAAAAATTATTGATAAAAACCTAGATTCAAGAGAGTGGGAAGCTGCTCCATTTTTTACTAGTTATAATCCACCTGGCCTCTCTCTTGAGCTGATTGTACTTGCTGCCTAAAGGTTTCCTTGAGAGATATTCCATGCCACTGGAATCTTCCTGGTTTCTCCATTGCAGCTTTGGCTTTATTCTCACAACTTCATGTGCCATCCTCTCAGGGGTTGCCCACAGGGATTCCAATGCTGTCACATACTGCCTGAACTTCCACAGTAACTTTTAAAATTCCAGTGGAATTCTTCATGACCCTGAAATGCTTACCTTCTTCAAGTCTGCAAAACCTGCACCACATGGTCAAGGTCTTCCACCAGTTGGAACAGTAGTGGAGCCCACTTGGACCATGGTTGTAGTGGCCTTGAAGTACCTGGATGGCTGCATACCATTAAACAAATCTTGGGGCAACAACTTCCTAGGTGGCCCTGTGCAAGAAGGAAACCCTAGCACTCTCTTCTCAAAGCAAAATCTTTGAAATGAATTTACACTTTTACACTATTGAGCGTGTAATGGGTAGGGTCTGGTCAATTCCTGAGATGCCCTTTAGTAATCTTTCCTACTGTCCCTGTGAAAAATATTTAGCTTTTCTTCAGTGGCACTAATCTCTTCAGCAACTGCATCTTCCTTGGCACCAATTTTACATGCACTTTTCTGGCCAAAATTCAAATTTTTAACATCGTTTTTGCCCTGATTATTGTTTCTGATTATCACAATAAACCCAGATAAAAGCCTCCGTGCTTGAGCTGGGACTGTGCTCAGTGGCAAAGCATTTGCCTTGCAAGTATGAGGCGCTGGGTTTGATCCTCAGCACCACATAAAAATAAATAAATAAAATAAAGATATTGTGTCCATCTACAACTAAAAATATATTTTTAAAAAAGCTTAAATGCCTGAAATTTCCTCTGCCAGATAACAACTTTAAATTCAGTCTTACACAATGTCTCAACACATGAAAAAAAATATAGACCAATTGGATGCCAGAATATAACATGTATGATTCAATTCTTAATAGATCCTCACTCCCATCTGAAACCTCATGATCACAGTCTTTATTTACCACAGCTCTATCATCATTCTGGTCTTCTAAGTTCATATCAGAATGTTCCATTAAGCTCCTCTTTACAACATTCTATGGCCTCTATAACCTGTGTTTCTAAACCTTTTCAAACTCTTCCCACAAAACAGTTTCTGAAACAAACCTCATGGACAGGTATAGTCATACCTCTTGGTGCCAATTTCCTATGTTGTTGTTTATATCGGGTATTTTGGTTATAGAGACAACATAACCAAAATACCTGGTATAAACAACAGAAAAGGAGGAATGATTTATTCTTGACTCACAATTTCAATGATTTTAGTCCTTGCTCAACTGGCTCCATTGCTGTGGGCCTGTGGTAAGACCAGACACCATGGCAGAGAGGATGAAGTGGAACAGATATGATTTCCTCATGGTAGGTAGAACAGAGAGGAAGAGAGAAAGAGGTCATAGACAAGATATAATAGTACTTTGAGGGCATGACATATGACCCACTTCCTCCAATGAATCCCTACCTCATCCATTTTCCACCACCTCTCAATAACACCATTAGTTTGATAATCCACTGATGAGGTCAGAGCCCTTACGATCCAATCACTTCCTAAAAGCTCCACCTCAGAACGTTGTTGCATTGGGGACGAGTCATAAATTATTGAACACTTTGGCCCCAAGGTTAAAAATAAGTCAAGAATGTGTACTCTTATTACTTCTAAACATCACTGTAACTGGAGGATATTAGATGAATGGATAATAGGTAAGTGATAGATATATAGATAAAAGAAAGAAGTAAAACTGTACTTTTAATATGTGGAATCATTCTATATGCAAAAAATCCTAAAGAATATGCAAACCATGGCTAGGGATATAGCTTAGAAGCAAAATCCTTGCTTAGCATGTGCAAGCTTACCAGGACAACTGAATAAATCTTAAAAGGTCAAGTGCCAGCATCTAAAAATAAGTTGCACTTATATACTCCCAAATAAATAGAAATGAATTTTAAAGAAATTACCATTTACGATAACATCAAATAAATTTAGTGAACAATTTTAGTGAACTATTTTTAAGACTTCAATAGTAAATACAAAAATTTTAGAACTTTAATAATTGAATTAATGAAGTATTATTATATTCATAGATTATATGATTCAATATTGGAAAGATATGAATTATCTTCAAATTGATTCATAGATTTAATGTAATGTCAATTAATTCCCCCTAAAAAATACGTGTTTGATTTTAGGTTCTTGAAGTTTCCAGAAGAGGACTTAGACTAGCTATCTACATAAAAAAATCCTTTACAAATAGTGGTGCTGGAACAACTGAATATTCATGTAGAAATAAAGCAAAAAGTCAAAAAAACCCTTCAAATTTGACTTCAGCTACACAAACTAAAATCAATTCAAGGTGAATCATAGATTTATATTTATACAGTTCTTAAGGAAAATCTATGTACTCCATATCCCCTTTCAGTTCTTTTTAGTTAAAGTTTGTGACATCGGAGCATGGGGTAGGAAAGATGGTGGAAGGAGATGAAATACATGGATGAAGACACGAATGGTGTGACTCTACTTTGTGTACAGAGATATGAAAAATTGTGCTCTATATGTGTAATATGAATTGTAATGCATTCTACTGTCATATATAACAAAATTTTAAAAAAATGTGACATTAGTTAAGTGGCTGATTCTTACTTGAATATTATATTTGTAATGGTTATGGTATTATAGTGATGTTCATTATTGATATTTGGTATTTGCATAATTTTTTTGTTTTTTCAGGGTTTACATTTATTAATGTCTTTATTCATTTTCTTTCTTTTACATTTTTTGAGATTACTTTGGTTATTTTTCCAAAAAAATATATAATGTCAGCAATATACTTCCCATTAAGTGTGTCATTAACTGAATCCCACTCCCTAAAATTTTTGTTAGTATTTACTATCAAAGTCTTTAAAAAATAGCTCACTAAAATAGCTCACTAAATTTATCTGATGTTTTTGTAAAAGATGATTTCTCTAAAATTCATTTCTACTTATTTGGTAGTATATAAGTGCAATTTATTTTTAGATGCTGGCAGTTGACCTTTTAAGATTTATTCAGTTGACTTGAATCAGGCAATGAAATGTTTCAAGCTCCATATTAATTAGTATAATATTGTTAAAAGAAAAAAATTAACAAATTTAACAGTTTATTTAAGCAAAAACTGATTCATGGTTCAGACAATACTCAGAGCTAGAAGAGGTTCAGAAGAGTGTTGTTCTGTAACATGGAATGAGCATTTATAGACAGGAAAGAAAGCAAAGCACAGGATATTAGGAATTGAACTGAGGTCATCATACCTGCTAGGATTACAAGCACTCTACCACCAATCTATATCCCTAGCCCTCTAATTTATGTTTTGAGGTCTTCTTAAACCAGTGAATCACATTTAAATTTTTATTCTTTTTTAAACATACAACAATTTTCCAAGTAGTTTTTTCTTCTTTTTCTTCTTCTTCTTCTTTCCTTGAGACCAACTCCTGCTATATTGCTCAGGCTGAACTCTGTTGAATTTAGGGAATCCTCTTGCCTCAGTCTCCCAAGTAGTTAGAGATATCTACTTGAGGTAGGATATCACAGAGGAAGGGTATGGTAGAGGAAAGCAGTTTAGCTCAGGATGTGATAAGAAGCCAACAGAGTCTCTGCTCAACAAGAACAAAATGTAAACCCCAAAGGCATAACCCCAAGGACCCACCTTCTCCAGCCACACCCTACCTGCTTTTAAAGTTACTACCCAGTTAATCCCTATCAGGGGATTAATGCTCTGATTAGATTAAGGCTTTATAATCCGGTCATTTCACCTCTAAATTTGTTGCATTGTCTCACACAGGAGCTTTCTGGGGAAACATACTATCTAAACATAATAAAAAAAAAAACACACATTTTTTTAAGACGAGTTCTTGCTATATTTCCCAGGTTGACTTTGAGCTCTGAGCTTAAGGGATCTTCTTACCTTAACTTCCTGAGCATTAAGGACTTTAGGTACATGCCACCAGACGTGGCTCAAATGTGCAGAAATTTAGAACTGTATCTTCCTGGCGAATCGAAATTTTTATGTTATAAAATATCCCCGTTTATCTCTGTGATGATTAGTTTTATGCCAGCCTGGTTAGACTGTAATACTCAGATATTAAATTAAACACTAATCTAAATTTCTGTGAAGGTATTTTGTAGATGTGGTTAGCATCTGCAACTAGCAGGCTTTACGTAAAGATTAAGTTCAATAATTTGGGTTTGACATATTAAAGCAGTTAAAAGGCCTTACAAACAAAACTTTAGATTTCCTAAAGAAATTCTGCCTGTGAAATGCAACATAAGTGCCTACCAGAGATCCCTAGTTTTTGAGTTGTCTTCCAGGTTTTGGACTTTCTAGCCCCCACACTCATGTAAACTGATTCCTTGAAGTCTGTGTGTCAGTCTGTCTGTCTATCAATCAAAAATTGAGTTCTGCTTCTCAGAATCCTGAGTGATAGAATTTCTAATGATACTAATTGCTTCAAAGTTTAAGTTACATAATTATACCAGTTGTTACTGTTAGTGTTTGTATGATGTATATTTTTATTCTCTTATTTTTAAGTTTTATTATATTTTAGATCTTCATATTTTAAATAGTGCATATGGGTATTTTTGAGAGTTCAATCTGATGATCTTTGAATTTTTTAATTGAGATATTTTGTATATTTTCACACAATTTATGTACCATGGACTTTCTTTTATATCTAATTGTTTAGTATCATTTTTTTTCTTTTTTCCCCTTCAGTAACATCATAAAATTCTCCTAAGAATATAATTATAAAAGTCAAATTTGTCACTATGTACACATTTTTTAGAAAATTCTTGTTACTAGTAAGTGCTCTGGAAACTTTGGCTATTATTAATTTGCACCAAAAATGGTGTAAAACATAACCATAGAAATACTAATGGTGAATGTCAGAAGATGTTGGTATTTCAATGAGTTATTTTATTATTCTTGCATGCTCCAGATCATTTGAGTTTTTAAACCTGAGAATTCTCTTCATTTGAAAATAAAACTATATTTTACAAATTACCATAACATAACATAAGGAGAAAGTTGGATGCATTATAGAGAATGCCATATTAAGAGGGAATCAATGTGTGTTTAGCACAGCTCTGAATAAAGTTCCTCTGTAGATCTACTTATAATACTGATGATGTCAAAGAAGTCCACAATGAAATAGAATAACACGGTTTTCAGGTAGAGATGTGCACCAGGCATTAGAAATGTGTCTGTAGCAAAAGGGATAAGTCAGGAAATATAATCATTATAGAAAAAAGAGTAACCAAATAATCAAATCATGCAATATAACAAGGTAAACAGATCCAAGTAAAGGCTCAGACTTAAGAAGTCATGAAGCAAAATGCTGAGTTCTGGGTAAAGTGTTCTCTAACATAGTGACCTGGGCACAAGTAAAATGCTAAAGAGGAAGATAAAGAATCCAAATGTGACCATAAAATTAATATGCTATTCAGAAGCCATGTGAAAGGAGTTATTCAACAATAGTATAATGATATGGTTAGAGTGGACAAAAATTGAAATAAATGAAGATAAGACAAACTGAGAATAGCATTTCAGAAATATGAAAGAAATAGACTATGGGGTATTTTTAAAAGGTAGGGGTAAAATTGGAGCAGTAAAACCTTATTGTTCCTGCAAAGACAGGATAGATTCAGTGAGGTAACTGGATAAGCCAAGTCAAAAAATCATTTTACCAAGACAAGCTTCTTTAAAAATCAATTCTGAGACATAGTTCCAAGTCAAAACAATCCAAAACTTCATTCCATGTTCAGACTCACTCATAGACATATTCAAGAAGGAAAAAAATCATATGAATACTCACACATTTTCTAATTCTTAAGAATTTTTTAGCATTATTGTCTTCCATGTGGATGTGACAGGTCTTAGTGATTTGTCCTTCCCTGTGCTTCCTCCACCCCACCCCCAACTTGGGCCAGGTTCTAAATTTGAGTCTACTGAATAATTTATTTTATTGAAGCTTAGTCATTGTATTCTCTTTGCTTTGTAATTTTGGTTTCAATTTCCCTTACCTTTTTTTTTTATAAAGTGGACATATTCTTGTAAAGCCCACTGCTTACAGAAAAGCCATAATGTAATAAAGAATAGTGTGAGAGCTATTTAGAATTGTAACCAAAACTATGTGCTAGTAAAATTTACTTCAAGTCCTGATAACCTGGATCATAAACCTATATTCTCTATTAATGTACTGCATAATAACTTTCCCTATTTTCTCCTTTTGATAATCAAAAGGAGATATGACTTCTTCTATTTTCAAAATCTCACAGTGAAGAGAGACTTTCATGCATCCTGAAAACCTTTACCAAATGTATCATAAATTTTGTATTTTGAAAAAGAAAACAGTTTCAATATATTTTATCCTTTGCTTTGACTTTTAACATATTAAAAAATCTACAAATGTGCAAGCATATTGTTTCATTATTCCCTGGCAATCAAATATAGTACATATGCAAGGAAACTTCCCTATAAGTGAGTTATTATGGATGTAAAGAAGAGAGAACATAAGCAAATGTTTATAAGAAAAATAGGAAGGTGGAGAGGTAATATCTTTCAATTGTCATGTTCTTCTACTTTTTCTACTTCAAAGCCACTGGCAATAAGCACTTCAGTGTCTCATGCATTGTATTCCAGGGCTTCTAAAATACGACATGGATAGTTTTCAAAGACCCCTGTAAGCATAAATGAAAGCCAATGGCTGGATTGACTAAATGATAACTTAGAGATATAGCCATGGTAAAAATTGTTTGAATTGAAAATTTGAATTTTTCCATAAAGAAATTTTTTTCCTTGTCACCTGTTCCCATAGTTCTTGTTATTTCAATCAAAATTTTTATGGTTTACCATATAGCAGTAAGCAAATGATGTTCTTTTTGAAGAAGCCCTGATAATGAATGCAAACTTTCAGTTTCTTCATAGGATGAACAAAGATGCTTTGTGGTTTTTATTGTTTATCAAATTACAAATAAAGAAAGTAGAAAATGAAACTATCCCAAAAGTGGAAGTCATTCTTTCTGATTACGTGATAAGCTGTAGTCACTGGCTCTAACAATGACTATAAAAAATAGATGTTCTGAAACTTCTTAGAGGCTGAGGAGGATCAGTGGAGTAGACCTCAAGAATGGCACTTATGGAAGATTCTTGGGAAATCCTTGAAGAGTACCATATAGATGAAGATCTGGGCTTCGCTCTGCCAAATCCACTGGTAAGAGAGGGTGGTGAAATAAGGGGAAATATCACAATTGGAGGCAGAGTTTGAATAACTGTGTCTCTCTGTTCTTCAAATTTTCCTCCTAGAAACTCAGTAATATATGTAGTTCTTATTTACCTAATAGAAATTAAGAATGATTAAATAAAGAAACCATGGAAGGTATTTTACCTTTACAAAAGGACTATACTATAGATACCAAAAGTTGACTGATTACAATCGTTTTTTTCTGAGGGTATTCAGAAAAGGCCAAAGTTATAAATGTCCATGAGTCATGCAGAAGCCCCTTTATCTAGTGATATCTGTCAAACTGGTCAAAGTTTGTGCTCTTGATTTGATTTGGTTTATGAAATGATACATCAAGTAACTTTCGTCTTGTATGAATAATGGTTACTGTTTACAGTAATGCAAATAAGTATGAAATACCTAAAAAAATTACATTTTGCAAGTTTTAGCTATAAAGCACAATGCATATGGAGAAAAATGCTTGCTTCAAAATTACATGTCCCTAAGTTGTAGTCTAAAGAATGCCACGTATATCAGTTTATCATTAATATTTTAATTATCACACATTTAGAGTCAGAGGGCAAGATAGTCATACAGAGGTGCCCAGCACTCACCTCTTTCACAAAGAAGCACCAGCATAACAAATAAAAGCTGAATTTTGAGGTGAGTGATTTTGGAACTCAGCAAGGTAGAGACAAGAACCCTGTAAGATACAGTCTTGGGAGAGTGGAGAGTATGGTATAAAGCTCACCGAAAAGTGCGACCCAGGTCAAGGAAAGGGGTAAAGTCCCAGCAGACCTCTGTGGCCATCAGCAAAGGCAACCTTGCCATCGACATTGGCAACCTTAGCGACAGGGGGGATAAGCTTGGAGCCCAGTTAGAGGGACTTTCTGGAGCGTGCACAATAGCTTGGCTCCAGAGAAGGAGTGTGCACTGTCTCCCCGCACAAACCCCAGATCCCACGATGCTGCAGGCGGGTCCCACATTGAGGGTGGAGCTATGCTGCCTTTTCTGCTGCTTACGGGATCAGGTTAATTAGCTAAGCAGTGTAAGAGGCCCAAACAGCTTCCCTGAAGGTTCCAACCTCTACCTAATCCCCCCAAGTTTCACCGTCAGTCCAGTTGCCCACAATCACGCTCAGCGGCGGACACAGCCGCAAGTTTCTGGAATAACCCGCCCAAGCAGCCGCCCTACCCCATCCAGGCGCGCAGCAGCTGAGCCACCGCTAGAAGTGGGCGTGTTGGGGGCGGAGCCACAGCGGGGTCCCTCCGGCTGAGGAGCCTGGCGGGGAAGCAGCTGCATCGCTCCGCAGGTCGGGCATTGGGATCAGCGGCCTCCTTGATCTGGCCTGGGTCCAGGCTTCATGCCCCGGCGGCGGTGGACTCTCCCAATCGCCCGAGCCGCTGTTGGGTCCCAGGGTGCGCCGCAGCTACCGTGGAAACTCCATTGTGCTCCGTTTCCAGCGCCACCACTTTCACTGCCAGAGTGACCACATCTACAATTGTGTGCAACTTGTGAACCCTGACACCCCCCCCCCCTTGGCTCCTGGAGACCTCAGGGCTTTCACACACACTGCGCCCAAACACATGCCTGTAGCTGAAGAATCTCTGTGAATTTTATTTATATCTGTTATTTTGCTTTATAGTTCACTTACAGTCTTAACTTGGTTTTAAAGTTCGAAGCCTTACCCATGTGGAATAAAGTTAAGCCATTTGTCTTCAGTCACCACAGTCCAGTACTGATGACCCCAAAGGCACACTTTGAAGCAACCTGAATGAGGCATTAGGGCAGGGTATACAGGGAGTTGTTCAGACTTCTGCCTGTGCCTCACTTCAGGATTTTGCCTAGGTCTTGCGTTTGTGTGTTTCCCTTTGGGTTTTGTTTGCTGTTTAGGGGAGTATTAGGAATTGAACTCAGAGGTGCTTAGCCACTGAGCCACATCTCTAGATGCCGTTCCGCACCTGGCTGTATATTTTCTTTTGATATGTGATAAAAAAATATGATCAGATCAAGAAGACACTTTTATTTGAATTTCATTTGTATTTGTTGGGCAAAAATCAAGCCTATAGTGGAACCAAAGTAGGCAATTTACATGCATACAGTAGTCCACCCTCTATGTTTTTGCTTTTGTTTGCTTCAGTGACCTGCAGTCAACCATAGTCTCAAAGTAAAATGGAAAACGCCATAAGTAAACAAATTTATGAGCATTAAATTGCTCACTGTTTTGAGTCTTATAATGAAACTTCACACCACTCCATTCCATCCCTCCCAGGACATGAGTCATCTCTTTTTCCAGTGTATTCATGCTATAAACTCACCTACCTGTTAGTAACTCAGTAGTGCCCAGGTTATCAGATGGACTGTCAAAGTTTTGCAGTGCTTGTATCCAAGCAACCCTTATTTTTCTTACTAATAACCCCATAGCACAAGAGTAGTGACGTCTCTTGACAATTTAGATATTCCAAAGAGGAGTTTAATGTGCTTCCATAGAGTGAAAAGGTGAAAGTTCTTGATTTAATAAAGAAAAAAATTGCTGTGTTGTTAAGCTCTATGGTAAGAACAAATGTATCAGTGAAATTGTGAAGAAACTATTCAAGTTGTTTTTTCTGTCACACCTAAAACTGCAAAAGTTATGACCAAAGAGCATAGTAAGTGCTTACTTCAAATGAAAAAGATATTAAGTTTATCATAGGATGTAGATATAGGGGAAACACATAGTGGTTAAGTGCTATTTGCAGTTTTAGGCATCAACTGGGAGTCTTGAAACATTTGCTAGAAGCATAAGAGACTTTATCCTATACAGTTTCTTCTATATTTCCAGGTGTATTCCAGTTCTTGAAAAAGATATAAATTTAAAATAATTTGCACATTATAATCCTTGTAATCAAATATTAAGACATAAAAAGACTATGGATTCTGAAATTGGAAATATATATGTCTGAATTACAATTGTGTGTGTGTGTGTGTGTGTGTGTGTGTCACAAGTTATGTAAACTGAGGCCAGGTTCTTTTTATTTATGACATAGAGACGACTTTTGGGGCAATTACAAGAATTAAATGAGAAATGCATATGAAATTAGTGAGCAGAAAGCCCAATCCACTAATGAGATTTTCTTCTGTTCAAAGAACTTAAAATCTAGTTGAAATGGAAAAAATATAAAACACAAGATTACTTAATAATAACATGTAAGGTATACTCCATAGGATTTATAATGGAGAAGATTGATGTTGAATGGTATACTAAGGAAGGTGTTAGAGCATCTGTTGGGTTGAATTTTGAAAAGGATGAAAAATGAAAGTGCTTAAAGAAAGAAGAGGTGGAAAACAGAGAAGAGCTTGATCCCTGTTTGTCAGGTGGAAAGCACAGGCTGGTGTTTTCAGACAAGTACGGGTTTGTTGGGGCAATGATGCACAAAATGTACTTAGAAGCAAGGGGAGTCATCCACAGGAAACCAACACTATTTTACAGTAACTTCCACTAGCAAATAAAAGTCCTATTTTTTTCTTTCAAGGAGGAACTACCTCATGATTATGATGCCTGGAGTTTCATTGCTAAAAATCTTCCTGAACTGATTGAGAATGGCCAACTTCGAGCAGAAGTTGAGAAGGTTTGAAATATATATTACATTTGTCTTCTTATATGGCTGCTTAACATTTTTAAGTTGATTTCTAAGCCTAAATTAGAAATTGGGTCAAGAGTGAATTGGGTCAAGTCTCTCCATTTGTTCTCAGATACCACTGCTCAGCATTGATGAGCTCCAAGGACATAAGTCACAGCGACTCGCACATTTGATTCTGGGATACATTACCATGGCATACGTGTGGGATCGAGGTGATGGAGATGTCCGAAAGGTATGGAGATTTTCTGATATTTCTTATGCAACATGAGTGAAAATGAAATCCAATTGATATTTAATGTAAACAATCCCAGTGTCTGGTTATAGGTTCCAGAGCATTTGCCTATCATGGGTGAGGTCCTGAGTTTGATCACCTGTACCACAAAAAAAAAAAAAAAAAAAAAAAAAAAAGAAAGAAAGAAAGAAAAAAAAGAAAAGAAAAAGAAAAAGAAAGAAAAAAAATAAGAAAAAATTTTCAAAAAGTACTATAACTGTACTTTTAAAGTTAAGATGAGAGAACAAAAAGAAAAGAAAATAACAGTTTACTGATTTAGCATATCAACTGTTATGATTATACTTGCCTTTTTCTTGTATAACACAGTTGCTCCATCCTATCCATACACATATGCATTCGACTTCTTTAATTTAATTATATTGTGAACACTTTTTAGTTACTACACAATCATCCTAATTGTTTGAAATAATTGTACAACTGTTCATTGAGTTACTGAACTTTTGCTTACCTACTAAATCTTCTATTGATAAATATTTAACTTTTCAAAAACATTTCATTATAAACTGGGCATGGTTACACGTGCCTGTAATCCCAGCAGTTCTGGAAGTTGAGGCAGGAGGATGCAGTGTTCAAAGCCAGCCTCAGCAACTTTGAGAGGCCCTCTGCAACTCAGTGAGACCCTGTCTCTAATAAAATACAAAAAAGGACTGGGATGTAGCTCAGCAGTTAAGTGCCCCTAAGTTTAATTTCTGGTACCAAAATAGAAAAAAAAATCAGTATTATATATGACACTACAATAAATATCTTTGGATGGCTCTTCATGGTTAAGGTGTAAGTGCTTCCATCTATCAACATAGAAGAGTATCTTGGTTTCCTTCAACTCTTATCAACATAAAACAACCTTAATTTTAAATCATCTTGTATATATATTTATAGGTATGCATTCATGTGTCAGTCATAGTCTTACTATTAAAATAAAAATAGCAGTGATGATCACATTGTAAATTAGGCTCATATTCGGTATCTGTCCTGTAATGCTGCTAAAATCCTTGCCTTCCCATCTCTTGTAGTGGTCCCAGATTGAGCCAGTGCAAACACATTTCAGATATGCAATTATTTAGTGTATGTGTGTGTCCTGAAAAATGCAAATTTGTTGGACATCCTGTATTTTATTTGGCAGCCACAATCTTATCAAACCAATACTTGAACTTTATTTATTTATTTGGGGGGAGGTTACCCAGTATTGAGCCCAGAAGCACTCAACCACTGATCCACATCCCCAGCCCTATTTTTTGTACTTTATTTAGAGACAAGGTCTTACTGAGTTGCTTAGCACCTTGGCCATTGCTGAAGCTTGTTTTGAACTCTATATCCTCCTGCCTTAGCCTCTGGAGCCGTTGGGATTACAGGTGTGCCCAACCCCACCTGGCTCTGAATTTAAGAATAAACAAGATTCAAAGGGCGTCTTCTACCACTTAGTGAACACTTTCCTTTTTAAGCAAAGCTAATTACTGTTTTATTTAGTTATTTTTCTTATCACATTGTGCTTAAAGGCAGGTGACCACATATGGTCCACCTATGTGATGAGTCATTTCGGACACACAGGGATAGAAGTTGTTGTTCTGCATGATCTTGGGAACAACTCATGCTAATCATTAAACTTCTACATCCAGATTGGGATGATGCCAAACAGTCTAAAACTGGTTCTAGTCTTATAATCTAACTTAAAAATTCTTTAAGTGAATGATCTCATTAGATTTGCTAGAAATATGTGTGTCTGTACTGAAAATCAGTCTATGCTAGTTGCCCTGAGCAGAAATCCAGAGGACTTAAATAGTAGTTGGTGTCACCACTAATGCTCAGAAGACAGAAAAACAAGGAAAGAGGAAAAACACTGACCAAGACCGTGAAGACCAGAAGGCATATAGTGTAATTGAAAAATAATAAATGTATCAGACTTTAGGTCAGAATTAAGAAAGAAAAGATGAAAGTGTATTTTTAATTTATCATGATTTCATAGTCTTATCATTCTGAAAATGATCTCAGGAGATAGTAGTTCTGTAAAACCAGTAAAAACACATTTCAGTGGGGCAGTTATTAAGAAAGAAAAAGTTAATGAACAAAATGTAAATCAATATAAATCACATTTTGCTTGAGAACTGGCAAGAAGTTATCATCTGAGTTTCATAGCAGCTGTATCTGTAATAAAGACATGTTTGAGCACTTTATTTCCTTTTTCAAGATCAGTTCGAGTTAATTATTCAACTAAATGTCACCCCTTTTACCCCTATGATCATTATCTAAATCAGAGAGGGACAAAATTATTTCCTTTTGAAAAATGTAACTATTTTGCCAGCTACAATGTTTCAGTCTTTAGAAGCACAAGCTCTGCAACATAAAGTATACATCCCAGTGTGATTTGATGACCAGTGATTTTGTCCTAACATTCTGTTCTCCTGGTTAAAGCCCTCAAAAGTCATTAAGCTAATGGAGAGTGACTTGGGTTATAACTCCTGTGGTTTTCACAAAACTGTGACCTATGACTTATCATCAGACCATCTCTATCCACTACCCCAGGCAGGCCATAATCCCTGTTCTTCCCCTCCTTAGATACACACATGTATCAGCCAAAGGCTGCTGATGACAATGATTATCCCAATTACTACATGGGACAGTACAATTATAAGCTAGGTGATAGTAGATGATGAAGTCAGGCAGATAAAGAATAAAATGTTAGTTTCATGGCTAAGGGAGTGATTGGAGAACTTGGCCTGGAAAGGAGGAAGCAGTGAATAGCTGTAAGAGCTCTCGGAATCAGCTTGCCTACTTAGCCATCTAGTTAGGCAGCATTAAATGACTGCAGAATCACCCTGTGTGGGCAGAAGCCTTTTATTCTGTGGCTGATTGCAGAGCAGATTGTACAAGTAGCAGGTTCAGAAAATGAAGAGTTGAGGAGGAAAAAGGGGCTGAGCTGTGTTTTCACTTCCAAACTCAGCAATTTGATGAGTCTCTATACCTCCTCTGAGGAAGAGAGTTTAGCCAAAAGTGCCATCTCAGTTGATGTAGTTATTTCTACAGTGAAATACAAAGCCAGGGTAAAGGAGCTCCCTTCTTCCAGGACAATTAAATCTGAAAGACTTACTAAGCACCAAGGTCCTATGGTGAATCTTTCACGGGAAAAAAAAAAAAAGTGTCCAGGAGAATTTCCTTCTGCATTGAGCTTCAAGAGTAGCAAACTGCACTTCTACTGTCTCTTATCCAAAAGTCTTAATTACAAAGACTTTGAGTATCTTTGACATAATCAATTTTATATTTTTATTGCTGGTGAATAATGTGGTGTCTTGCATAGAAAAATTACTTAATAATTATTCATGGGATAAATGGATGAGTGAAGGAGGGAAAATAGCTCCCAAGGCTACTGGGAAATAAAAGACACAGGCTTTGTACTCTGTTCTTTTTCTTCCTTAGAACCAAATTATGCCCACCCAAATTCCAAACATGAATGTTTAACAATTACCAGAGTTAAGTAATGAAATGTGGAAAAGAAAAGAAATCCACTTATTTGGTTTCAAATGCCATTATACAAAAAGCAGTCAAGGTTTTGGTACCCAGAAAGCAGCAAAAAAAGTAACACACTTCAATTATTCAAACTAAGTATTGTGTTTTAATTAGGTCTTGCCAAGCAATATTGCTATTCCTTACTGCAAACTCTCTGAGAAGCTGGGACTGCCTCCTATTCTGTGTTATGCAGATTGTGTCTTGGCAAATTGGAAGAAAAAGGATCCCAGTGGGTATGTAAAACTGTGATTATACCAGATGAATTGGAATGTATGTTATTTAAATCAAGATGTAGTTATTTATTGGTTTAATTTTTGACAGTATAGTTTCTCTGGTATTGTCTATTGTTTCTTGGACTATTGTGTCTGAAACTACAAATGTACAAAAGTGAGAGAGTGCTGTGTATTTAACATATAGTAAAATACATAGAGATTCTAAATGTTCAATTTGAATTTGCCTTTTGTATATAGGTATGCATGTAACTATGTCCCCAAACAAGTTTACAAGCCACAGAGTACTTTTGTGACCTCTGAAAAGTTCTTTTCTTTATTCAATTCCCTTCTCTTTTCCAGGCAAATACATTCTAATTTGTCTTATCAGAAATTAGTTTGTTTTTTATTGCATTTTGTATCAATGAAACCCTAGAGTATATATGCTTTGGTGCCTGAGTTCCTTGGATTAACACATTTTTGAGATTTTACCAATCTATTTTTAATTAATTAATTTACTTACCTTTTTTGTTAATATATTATGATTAATACAAAATACTGAAACTCATTATACCATATTCTACATGCACATACCACACTTTGATCAGTCTCCTTCCACAGAACATCCCTTTTCCTCCATTCTTCTCTCCCCTTGATTCCTTTGCTCTACTCTGACAATCTCCCTTCTATTATTAATTGTTATTTTTATTATTACCATCATAATGTGAATTAATTTTTAAGTAGTAAGTTGCATGTAAGAGTTTCCAGCAGGAAAGCAGCAGTGTCTGCTTCTCAGAAAAGACTGAACAGAATTGAGGCCACTCCTATCCCTGAGTGATGGGATTTGCTCCAACAAAGACCTGTGGCCATGGGTGGATACAGGAAGGAGTGTTCTACAGGTGGTTGTACCACAAAATGAAAAGATTTGATCTAGAAATTATCTTAACAGTAATAATGAGTTTTTACTATGTGTTCCTCGCATATTTAATTTTTAAATTTGTTTTATAAATTAAATATTTCCAATGCAATCTTTAAAGATACAAAAGAAAACACCAGTTTTTCTTTTTTATCTATGTCTTACCTCAGTTTGATCAATAGTATTTAATCTGATAATAGTAACTCAAAACCATTTGATTTCAATTACCTTTCTTTCTCTATTCCAATTGGCTCATGGCTTCCGGATTGATTCTACCAGGCCTATGACCTATGAGTAAGTATTCTAAGAACTATTTTTTATTCAAAGTGAATGTCGATTATCAAAGTATTACAAATACTTTTTTTTTAAAAATAGTTGATTGAATTCAGGCAAAAATAATTTAGGTTATTATTAAAAGAGCAAATAATCCCATTCCTTAAAACTATTTCTATGATTTTAATATGACCATGTCTATTTAATATTATAGGTAGAGACACTTACAAAACTACAACTTGATATGAATTATGGAATTTATATGCCTAAATACAAAATGAACATACATCTATGTATCTGTGATCTAAGGACCTCTCTGGGCAGAACTAGTTAACAATGTCAATAAGTAGTCATAAAGAAACCTGTTTTTGTTTGCTTGATTTTGCTTTTTACTAGTCCTTATTACTTTTGACCTATGTACTCGACATAGCCAAGAGCTGGAGAAACTAAGGTGTAAGCTTTTCCTAGTGAAGCTAGACTAATGGAAAGGAAAGGCAACTTATGAAAATTGTATAATGTTGCATGATTAATAGAAGGGACAAGAAGATAAACTGCTAGGAGCTCCAATCAATTATCTAATCATATAACATATTTAAAGGGAAGAATCCATGAGGCAATTTATTTGAAGTGAGTCCAGAAGACAGGAAGGATGGCAGTCTATATAGCAGAGGACATAGCAAGTGTGAAGACTTGGAACTGACAGAAGTCTTGGTGCATTATCAATGCTGAAGGCTAGCTGGTGTCACTGTAGACCGTGATGAAGATAACAGTAGGAGAAAAGGATGAAGAAATAAATTTATAAAAAGAAGGAGAAAAGTATGAAGAAAGAAATTTATAAAAAGATTATCACTTATCTTGCCCAGGGACATACAGCAAGCAAATAAGCTACAGGGGTGGTCTGACCTCAGAAACCAGAATTCTAACTACCACAAAACTCACAGATACACAGACATTGAAACCATTTTTGTACCAATGCCAAGACTTCAACAGAAAAGAAAAATAGGGTCTAACCAAGTTATTTGAATTTCTCGGTCAATTCCTTTATATCAAATAGGCCACTGATAAATTGAGAGAGGTTCACAGAAAAAAATTTAATGTATTTATTTAAACAAAAGATTACTCCTGGGCTGGGGATGTGGCTCAAGCGGTAGCGCGCTCGCCTGGCATGCGTGCGGCCCGGGTTCGATCCTCAGCACCACATACCAACAAAGATGTTGTGTCCGCCGAGAACTAAAAAATAAATATTAAAAATTCTCTCTCTCTCTCTCTCTCTCTCTCTCTCTCTCTCTCTCTCTCTCTCTCCCTCCCACTCTCTCTTTAAAAAAAAAAAAAGATTATTCCTTCAAACTCTACCTCAGATTTCTCTTAAAACCTTGAATATCTTTATCTATTTAATGGAATAGTAGAAACAGACATATTTGTGGACTTTCTAGTTCTAATTCTAGAACACAATTCCAAGTCCCAGTGTAATTTTACATATTATTTATTGCTAATTGTATGATCTTAGGTAGTGTGCCTAATATAGCTGTGTTTGTATGTGTGTGTGTGTGTGTGTGTGTGTGTGTGTGTGGAGTTGTTGATTTAACATGTTTGCAAACTATAAGTTATACTAAAATATGCTGTGATTTTGCTAAATTCTTGCCTATTTTACCTGATTTTCTTAGCAACATGGACATTTTGTTCTCGTTTCCTGGTGAGGAGTGCAGTAAAGGATTCTTCCTGGTTTCTCTGTTGGTGGAAATAGCAGCTTCTCCTGCAATCAAAGTATGTCCACTTACTTTTGAAATTTTTATGTCAATTCATAACAGAGTAATTCCTTAGTAGCTGAATTATAGTAGCATGAATTGACTTTGTGTTGGTTAAATACAATATAAGATCACTTAATTGGGGGTAATGGATTATCTTATAAAAATATTTTATTTGCTTTTGTGTATCATCTAAAATCTAAAATTAGGGGTCATATATTTAGAATCAAATTTGAAAATCCTGTAAGCAATAAAAATTTTCAATGCAATTTATCATTAATAATACATAATGACATAATCCAATTGTTTTGACTTTTAAAAATATAAATGAAGAAATAAATTTAATTTGTGGGTTAAGCTGGGGGAATTTTATATCAATGTTTAGTGGTAGAAGATCTTACATGTTTGTCTTTTATTTTTATTTTTTAAGGCAATTCCCATTATACTCAGTGCTGTGAAACAGCAGGACCAGGATACTTTGCAAAAGGCACTTCTTGATGTGGTTTTTTCTCTGAAAGAAGCCCTAAGAGTGTTTCAGGAAATTCATGGCAAGTACTGTACACATTACAACATTCTAAGAACAGTCAGATGTTTCTGATTGTCGTACAATCGGTTAGGAAATGAAAGTAAAAAACAGCCGTCAGTGAGCATGGTTTCACTTGTTATATTTATCTCATTACATAATTCCACTTTCCATATGGTAGGTTTTATTTTCTCCATTTTACAGATAAGGAAATATAAATTCAAAGACATAAAACACTTAAGGATACACAGGTAGTAACTTGTAAAGCCAGAATTTCATGCCAGATCTCTTTAATTCTGAAGAGATTTTTGCTTGCTTCTAATAATTACGAAGACATTTGCTAAATGGGAAGGAAATTTTAAATTCTGAAAAAAAAATCTTAGCTTCTGCTTGATAAGAGCTCTCTCTGCTAATTCTGCTTCTTCACAAGTTCACTTAGAAGCAACAGAGAAAAGCCATTGAGCTCAAAAGTTGTTGCAAAATTAACAACTAGAAAAGCTACAAAAAACAAACAAACAACAACAACAACAAAACAACAACAACAACAAAAAAAAGGTTTGCAAAAGGGCATCTGCCCTACCAGGTAACAGATTTAACAAATATGTGAGTATTTATCACTGGGCTTGGAGCTACTGCTGATTGCTCCTTGGCAAAGGAGACACATTTTCAGATCAAATGTTAGTAAGTTTTGGGGAGGAAGACCTAGGGATATATATAGTTCATGGGGCTGCTGTGTTTGTTTGTTTTGTTTTGTTTTGTTTTTAATTTTTATTCCCCTCACTCTTCTGGGGGCCTAGTACATGTTAAGCAAGTGCTGTACCGCTATGTCATATCTCCAGCCAGGGTTTATTTCTTGCAAGCAGTTTATCTGTGTGTCAGTAAGAATATAAAGCAATACTAAAGAAATGTTGACAGTTTAACTGGCCTGAGGATGTAGAGTAAGGAGGTGGGTGGCTTCTTAAACAAGCAATGTAGCAGTCTGACAGTGGACCCCATTCCACAATTGGTAGAAAAGTGAGAAGGGCTTGTCCACATGGGCTTTGTTCTGCATAGACTGACCTGATCCCTTTCCTGAAACCTGTGATCAAATCCTGTGAGTTATTTACAACACCTTGAACTCCCTGTATACCTCTAATGAGTCTTAATTAAACATATTCCATCTTTTTACAGAGTATGTGGACCCCAAACTATTTTTCAATGTTCTTCGCATATATTTGTCTGGGTATGTAGTCTTATGCTTGAATTTGTTTTATTTCAACTAATATAAAAACACACCAAATACTTATTGATGGTGCCTCACCATTCATGAGGTTTGGATAACAATTATGCTAAAAATGTATTTTGTAGAAAAAGAATAGATAGTACTCTCTGTTAATACTGGTCCAGGATTGCCCTAGAAGGGGAATAGGGAAACTTGTCATTTTAAATAGAGTGAATGATCTGGCTAGTTCAAAGGTAAGTTTTTTTTTCTGGGAGTATTTATACCAAATTTTCTCAGAATAGCATTATTATTTGCATACATGAAAATTAGGGAGAGATTTGGATAAAGAATCACAAAATCTGTCTTGTCACCTTCTAATACCTCTAGAGCAAGATTTTAAATCAGAAAATTGACAATTAATATAAAGAGTGATTTTTTTTTCTTTCCTTCCTGGTCTAGCTGGAAAGGAAACCCACAGCTGTCAGAGGGTTTGCTGTATGAGGGGGTCTGGGACACCCCGAGAAAATATGCAGGGGGAAGTGCTGCCCAAAGCAGCATATTTCAGAGTCTTGATATCCTTCTGGGCATAGAGCAGATTGCTGGTGGAGGTAAGTGGAAAATGGCAAATAATAATCATCGCTTGCAATAATACAACTTGTATCTTAATATTTATAAAGTTTCTTCCCATTGGCTTATTGGATGCTTTCAGGAGAATCAGAAAAGTAAGGATTACATGGCCATCATCCCATTTCACAGAAGAAGAAGCAAAAACTTAAGAGGATAATGTGACAGGCTTCTTGTTAAACAGCTAGAAAGTGGCAGAGCCAAAACCCAGATCCAAATCATCCTTCTCTCCATCTGGATTTGAATGTGTAATTTCAAGCTGATAGACTCTGGGGGAGCCAGGATCACATGTTCTGAAAATGTAGGATGAGATTCAGAAAGAAAGTCACTGCAAATGAAACCCAATTGTGAGCAGAAGTTGGGGAGATGCAGGCCGCAGTGACAGGAGAGACCTGGCATATCTTGTGTGCAGCCATCCTATGCACCCAGCAGCCCAAACAGGCTTGCACAGGAGTTTAATGAGGAGCTACATTCTTCAGGAGCATTACCACACACCTGTCATCCCAGCTGCTGGGAAGGCTGAGGCAGGAGGATTGCAAGTTCAAATCTTGAGCACTTTAGCAAGACCCTCCATCAAAATAAAATAAAATAAAATGAAAACATAGTTCAATGGTAGAGCATTTTTCTGGCATGTATGAGGCACCACACACAGAAAAAAAAGAAAGAAAAAAAGATGAGCCACTTTTTTATATGTATTTTATATGTATTTCTTCTTAGAAAAACTTCTTCCCACTTAAGCTTCTATTTTATATACTAAGAAGAAAGCACTGGGCTAGGTGAAAATGGTTTTTTCTTAATTTAAAATGATCCTTTAAACTCTTTTAAACTCAATGTCATGACCTAACAAGTGTCGATTATTTATACCCTGCCTATAACATCAGCCTCTTGAAAGAACCAAATACAGTAGAAAAATGATAAAGAAAACACATATGAACATTCTTAGTATGAAAAATAATTTTTGCTCATTTTATTTTCAGAATTAACTGTAGTTTTGTGTAGTTACCATGGCTGGCTGGTAGCAGCCCAATAACTGTTTATCTTCCAAACAGGGTGATCTTAACCTCAGAACTTTTTGCTATAGTTCCCAACAGTGATCTCCCATTTGCTCTGACCTCCCTCAGCCTTCTCCCCTGACTGGGGAAGACTTTGGCCTCCCTGTTACCTTGTCTTTATCTTGTTCCTTTAGGACCTGCTGCTGAGTTCCTCCAGGACATGAGAACATACATGCCACCAGCACATCAGGACTTTCTTCGCTTCTTAGAGACAGGTCCATCAGTCCGTAAATTTGTTGTTTCAAAAGATGATGCTGGCTTGCAGGAAACTTTTGATCAGTGTGTGGAAGCTCTGGTCTCCCTGAGGAGCTACCATTTGCAAATAGTAACAAAATACATTGTGATTCCTGCAAGCCAGAAACCCAGGGAAAATGAAATGGCAGAAGAGCCAACCGGACAAGAAAACAGAGGAACTGGAGGCACTGATATCATGAATTTCCTAAAGACTGTAAGAAACACAACCAAGAAGTCCTTTTTGAAGGATCGTTAATGTAACCCCAGCAAGGGTACATTTCACTGAAGCACAGAAATTGACATATTTTCCTGTCACTGCTCATTGAATCAGACCCATGAATTAATGATAGATAGTAATTTACTAATGATACACCATAAAAAGATTTCTAAATATTTTTTTCTTTTATCTATGGATCTATGTAGGAAAATAACAAAAAATGATAGTATAAGGATGCTACAAATAACATTAGAAATATTATAATCTATTTATCAATGGAATATAACGATGAAATTCAATAAAGAATCATGTAAGATCTAACAAATCTTGCTTCATTTTTGTCTACCATTAAATATTGCTCCAGATGAGGTATACTCCACACTATTTCCCTTCAGCAGGGCCAATGGATTCTGGTACTTTCAAAATGCTAGTGGTTGTTCATAATTACTCGTTTATTTGTATTCTCTTTGCACAATAAGCTTCAGGATGCCAGAAACATTCTGTACTATTTATTGGACCTGTGTTCCCTCAGCTTTTAGTAGATACTTAGCAAATAACTACTGAATGAATGAATGCATGAACACATCTATCAGGACACACAAGAAGAGGTCACCTTTGAAATGCAGTTTCTTCCTAGGTTGTTGAGCACTAACACTCTAGCATGAATTTGTTTAATAATGGAATTCTGGAAAGATAGAGATGGAAAGGAACTTAAAAATCATCTAAGCCAATCTCTGCATTTTAAAGATGACAAAATTGAGGCTCAGAAAAGTGAAGTAACTTACTTAGGGTAATAGTTGATATAAATAGGAAGAAATTTTGAGTTTTTGATAAGTCTTATCTTTTTTTTCTTTCTATTTGGAATAGATGAGGTTAGAGGGAAAGGAAGTATGAGTGAGGATAGGAAATGAGATGACATAGCAGGATCTTATCAGGAAGCAAATGGTCAGCCAGAAATTGGTTGCATAATGAAAGATAGAAGGAAAAACTATTCAATGCCCAGAGTGTGAGATTAGCAAACACCTTGAATTCATGGAAAGTTCAGCTCTAAGGATAAGGAATATAATTCAGAAATTTCAACGAGTATGCACAACTATGTTTGAAGAAGGAAATGCAGTCACATACTTCTAAAATCAAAATGTCTAAATACCATTTTAACATCATTGCTCAAATATACCTATCCCAGTGAAATCTTGTAGCTTATAGCAAAATTTTACTTGATTGCCTACAAAATAAGCTAAATTTCAATGGTAATCATACTTATTTGGTGAGATACATTTTCCCCCTTTTTCCCCTGTAAATGTTTCTGCAATTGACTACACATAATTTTATAGTGGACAAAGTATATGTCTATATATATGATAGTCTATAGGTCCAAATAACACAAAACCAGATTTTGAATTTTCCTCTAATGAATTTATATCTGCACTGAGAGAGGCATAATGAAATACTTGATATACTTCTAAAGATGTGGCTACTTCACATCCACTGCCCCATAGTCTCTGTTCATCACAGTGAGTGTTCTTTTGGGCACTGTAGAGGATGTGTCAATGGAGGGCAAAAGCGATATCTTATTACAGGAAAAGATTTTAGCTAGATGTCATAAATTCTTAGTAACATGGTTCCTATTTTTCTTAGTCCATTTTCTCTTGCTAATAACACAATACCACAGACTGAGTATGTTAGTCGAATTTCTGTTCCTATGAAAAATTACCTGATAAAATTCAACTTCAAGAAGAAAAAGTTTATTTTAGCTAAAGTTTCAGATGAGCTGTAATGAGCGGGCTCCATTGCTTTGGGGCTTGTGATGAGGCAGAACATCATAGAAAGGAGCACATGGTAGAAGAAAACTGCCCAGCTCATAGCAGCCAGGAAGCCAAAAGAGACAGAAGAACCAGGGACCCAATATGCCCTTCAAGGGCACATCTCCAGTAACCCCATTTCTTTCCATCAGACCCCACTGCCTAAAGGTGTTTCCACCACCTTTCAATAGCACCAACTGGCTGGCAACCAAGACTTTAGTCCATGAGCATTTAAAAAAAAGTTGATGGAAATGTAAAATAACACTGGGAAAGTTATAAAGAAAATAAGTTCATTTTGGATCACAGTACTGGTCCAAGATTGAGAACCAGCATCCAGTGATGGCCCTCTGGCTGGCTGAATCTTGAGAGAGCAGAAGGAATGTGCACGTTGTGGTCTCAATCTCTTTTCATAAGGTTACCAGGGTTCAACCATGGAGATTCCACCCTGATAAACATAAGTTCATCATAACTAATCCTAACCCCCTCCCAAAGCCTCTAAACTACCTACCAGAGTCAGATTGTTTCCATCCTCTCTTTACCTCAAGATGGAAATGTACATTATGAAATGCTGTACATACTTTAAGGCTTCAGAAATTAAAATCAATTACACTGAAGACTGAAGTGACAGAAGAAGACTTATGTCTTTCACAGAATGAGTACATGAAAGATTTCCAGTGACGAACACATAATTACTATGTACGAACCAAATGATGGAAGAAGTTTTCTGTTTTTGATTATGATGCACCCACCTACTGACAGTGTTAGTGGTAACAGGGTTGACAAATTACTAAAACAGAATCCTGGAGTAAATATGAATACTATTCCTTTGTACAACTTGTAAGATGTGTTTCCTAAAACTAGTACTATAAATGCAATGCTGGAGTTGATTTTGAGGTTGGGTATTATGATGAAGTCAAAAGAGTAAATTTAATGTCAGTGGTGGAAAAAACTTAAGAAAGGAGAAACTGAAGTTGATAGTTTGAAAGAGGAAATGAAAATATACATGGTTTTCACTAATGAGGCTCATTGTATTTGTTGAGCACTGGAAACCAAGATTTCAGAAGAGGGAAATAATACTGGGATTACTTCCTTCTATCTGGTTATTCTAGAAAAACAGTCTGGCAGTACTAGTATACCTATGACCTTATCACCTCCTCCTGTGGATCAAAGTTCCCAGTGAGAAATATTGGATCTTGTAATAGACTGCCATGAGTAATTTTACTTCTGCATTCCTAATCTAGCTATTGTTATATTATGTAGGATCTGGCTGAACAGCAGCAATTTGGGTACAAACTTTTGTTCCAGTGCCCAATATATTATCTTTAAAAATCAATATAACTTTGACTTCTATTTTTATGAAAAGTGTTGGTGGAAATACACAGTAAACTAGTGGATCCATGTGGATATAGTTTCATGATGGCTTACAGTTTATCCTGGAGGTGGGATTATTTTCTATTAATTATGAAATATACCAAAACAACTAGATACCAAGAATTAAAACAATTGCAATTTATATAGAAGAGAAATGGTATTTCACTTGCTAATTGGTCTATGGGCAGATTGACAGAATTTCCATTTTATATTGTAGAATTTAGCAACATATTTAAAACATTGGTTATTAAACATGAGCACTCTAAAAAAGATATGTAAATCCCATGATGAATAATACTATAGGCATGTTCATGAGCTGAGAGGGTATCAAGTAAGTATGAAGTGATGAGAAAATATCAGAATAGATTTGAAGCAGTGAGAACAGTTATGTGGTTGCTAGGTGGTTATTATAATATCTCAATAGTAAATGGCAAAAGACTCAAAGCATGACCTTGGATTGGAAAAAGAGAGAAATATTAGAAGCATTAGGACAGCTAGATTGGAAAGACCAGTGTTCTATTGGATGTGGGACTGCTGGAGAGATGACTCAGGTCTCTATCTGGTCAACTTTGGGCAGTCACACAGGGTCTTACACTTCATTCTCTTCTATCAGGGTCTTACAATTCTCAATATTTTTGAACAAGAGAACTTACATTTTTTATCCATTATTAAGCATCTCAAATTATATTGCTGGTTCTTAGAGATACCATTAACTGAATATGGAATATAAGAATAAGCTAAGTTTTATTCTTGTTACAATAGCATAAGTGACAACTTTAGCTTAGAACTGACACTAGACAGTGGGATGTCTGCTGAAGGCCTTCAGCCAGTAGCTGCAGATTTTGGCTTTGCCCCTATCTTAATGGAAGACATCTAGTAAAAGTTGAAGGAGTTGAGATATTTCATAAGGAACCTCTATAGAGCATCCAAGTCCATATGTCCAAAGGACAGAAAGACACATGAGTTTAGAAATCTGAAAAAAATCCAGCTGGAAGAACCACACTGTAGTCACCAGGCTAGAGAAAATGGTCCAAGTCATTGAATGAATGAATAAGCACACTCACGGAGAGGGCACAGAGCAAGCAGAGGGGCAATTCAAATCTTCACTATAAAGGTGACCAATAATCAAGTATAACCAGGAAAAAAAGGAGAGAAGACCCAAAGAAGGCAAGCCATGGTGGATGGGATCATGACTTTAAATCAGATTATCAGCGTTTCAGTCCTGGTTTACCACTCATAGAACCATGACACTCAGCTTTATCATAACTTTTCTTAGCTGCAGTGTCCTCAACTAAATAATAGAAATAATGATAGTACCTATCTCACAGGTCTGTTGTGAGAATAAAACGAAATGCACTATGGAAAACACTTACCTTAGAACTCAGCCGAGAGAAAAATCAAGGATCATTGGCTGCTATTTACCACTATTATTATTTTACAGCCAATAAAATGAGGAGGAATACATGTAGTGAAAAATGTCAAGGAGAGAAGAGAGTTAAAAAAAAAAAAAGTAGGCAGCAATGTCAGATACCTGAACAGTTCATTAAGGAAAGGACTAGGAAGTCCCCCATTGAATTTAGGAACAAAGAAATAATTAATGAGCTGGAGAAGAATACTCAGTGTACCAGTACTATTTGGGACTTTACTTATCACTTTAGAAACCAAAACTAAGTATATCTGATGGTGTTATCAGTAAACAAGTGAACTAAAAATTTTTAATTGGGAACATGTTTCTTTCATTTTCTAAATATTCCTTGGTCAATTTCCAAAAGTCTCAAATACCTAGTCTCAAAGAGATGAAGCCCTTTTTGTATATCCATACTTTTATGGGAAAGCTGATTATGGAATCCAGGACTCTGAAACTCCTGGCCCTACTGATAAGAGGGGAAGTTTCTGGGCACAGCCACATTTCCTCTTGGTAAATAAGAAAGACACCATGCTTTAAGTAGGATGTGTCTTTGTGTTCTTTACTGAAGAGTACATTTCCGGGGCTGGGTCTAAAATGGTACAACTTGGACCAGAGTATAGCTCTATCTAACATCAAGACCCTAATTCTAAAATATAAAGTCCATAATCTTGGAAAGCATTCCTTGTACAAACATTTATTGAGTGTCAGACACTAGGCTTGCTGCTACAGGAAAACACAACATTGGGTTAGATATGGGTTCTGTTTTTTACAATTGAATAGGAAAGATGAGGTGAATACATTTGTAATAATCAAACTAGATAGAATTTGAAATGGGAAATGAGCTGATTATAGAATTTTGCAGTGTGAGAATAATTCTAGAAAAGAGTTCTTGGAAGTATTAGCATTTGAGATTTGTCTTAAAATATTAGTTCAGCTATGGACACAAAGTATCATGGAAACCAGAGATAGTATAAATGAAGAGATGAAGTAGGTAGTAGTTAACAGTGGGAAGATCCTATACTGAGAAACAGTAACTCAGGAATGCTGCCAACTCCCAGGATGACATTTGATAAGTCTTTTCATTCCCTTAAATCTTGGGTTGTTCGTATAATAAATGAGGGTGTTGTACCATATCATTTATTCTGCAATGGCTCTTTGAATTCTAAAATTTTATGATTTTATAATTATGCAATAAATTCATGGGAGGGTGTAGAAGAAATGGATAGAAAATAACATGACTGGTATAAAAATAGAATTGAGTCATCTTTTCATCTGAGATTGAAGGGAAGATCATGAGGATGACATACAAAGATGGAAAAATTTTATTTAGGAACCATAAGAAATCAATCTTTATGTTTGGTTGGATATTGAACTAATGGCTAGTGAATAATTGAAAATGGATCTTAGTTGTCTCCTAATGGACCATTAATATGTTAGGCTGCTTTTGGTACACAAACTTCAGAATTTAAACCTGCCTTGGATCTGTTAGACGAGCTATCACAACAATTCTTTATATATCCCTATATTTATTTCAGGGAAAGGGATGAAGGAGAGATATGTATAGATGAATTAACTTTCAAATAAATTACATTTAAAAAAATTCAGGGTCCATGAGTGAAAGGCAAGACTTCAGAATCTCCCCAGTGCAGGTTTAGGTCCTGATAGTCATTATGGTGGGTTCCACATTAAAGACAATTGGCACAGATGACAGCCTGGCAGTCTGATTAGTGAAAGGAGCAATGTTCTGGTATTACCTCATCCTGATAATAATTACCAGCGCAATACTGGACAGTGCAATTCACATGTGCATGCTTCAGCTTACTAATCTATAAAATAAAACTCAGTACCTATTTTTACATTAAAACCACTTATCTTGAGGCTGGGGTTATGGCTCAGTGGTAGAGCACTCGCCTCACATGTGCAAGGGCCTGGGTTCGATCCTCAGCACCACATATAAATAAACAAAATAATGCTATAAAAAACCCCACTTATCTTAATGATAGGTTCTCAAAAGTTATTTGACAAAAGGAGAGGATTGAGTACAATCACTACGTGTCAATTAAAAATGAAAATATTTTTTAAAATAGTAGGTGGTTGAATCAATAGATCTGTTCAGGTTAAATTCAAGTTCATTGGTATCCATTGCTTTATTTGTTATACTCATTCGTTATCCAAGTATAATTTCTTAAAATAAGTTGAAACAAGCATGATATTAGAATTCGCTGTTTTAAAACTCATCTGAGCTTCTACTCTGCTGTTGGAATCCTCCCCATTCTGCTCACCATCCACTGCTGACCACCGAAATAACACTGAATCTAACTTCTACTTTTAATAGTTGCTGCTTTTGGAGAATAATTATGACCCAGTCGTCACCACAAACCAGATTCCCGTCAGTGTACATATTTCATCAGGTGCAACCAAAAGTCTATTTTATTTCCCCTTTTCCAAGGTTGAACATATATGGTTCTGTTTTAAACCAATCTTCTCGTATTGCGTGTGTGAGAATGGGAAGAAGGGATTTTCTTCTAGCAGTGGGTTGTTTGCCTGTTGGTTTTAATCAGCAGTTTTTAATTGTTTACTTATCCTTGTCAGAAAGCAAGTTCAGGGCACTCTGGAATTCAACCTGAGGGCAAGGTTCTCTTCTGTTGCTGAGACATCACACAACCAAATATAGTTTTGAAGCTCCCTTAACCTCAGTCTGTGCTATATATGGACCAATTGTTTCTTCAGTGGCAGCTTCACTGAAGATACTTCAAGTACAAATATGGAGCCTCAAACAGAAAATTTGAAGACAGCGTGGCAGGTGTCTTTGGGAAGCTATTACATTTCTGAGGAGTATGGCTTTCTACTTCCAAATCCTCTGGTAAGCATGGAGTCTTGGATGAGGTTAGAGGAGGTGTCCTGAGATTCTGGTTTACTTGTGTTTTAAACTTATGTCATCATTAAGAGAGAAACAATGTAATTTCTAAGTCACTAAACCTGAGAAAGATACTACAAATATCATAGAGTGTATTTACTGACTAGAGAAGTGACAGCTATAGCTGAGGATAGTTTAAATCAAATGCTTTGGTGCTGGTTTCTCTTAATAGATTGTCATCGATGCCAGGAAAATCTTAAGAAAATCTGTAGTTAGCAAGAAGAACTCTGAATATTGGTAGAGGATGAATTACATGGACATATATAGAGCCCTGGGAAGGTAGCATGGTGCTTCTGTGGTGCATTCCATTCCTACGCAGCTCTGGGACACCACTGATAGCCTATTATGTGAATTAGTTTATCTTTTTTGATAGTGGAAGGAAAAGAGAACAAGAGGAACATTAGGTGCTTTCAGAGCTGATTAAAGCGGTTAGATGGTATCAGGGATTTCTGAGAAGGAAATTTGAAAACAAACAGTATTTTTTCTTTCAGTGTGCTTAGCAATCCAAACCATAGTGTAATTCTGTCTTATCAACCAGCTTATCAATACTGGTTTTCTCCTTAAATATGACCAGAGACATAGACTACTAAAACAGTATTGGTCCCAGGAAACTATCTGGTACAAAACCCCTCTTTTTACCCCTCTGGCTAGTTGAAGTCCAGAGGGGGTGACATAGCCAAAGTCACATTTCTGGAAAAAGCAAAACTGATACTCAGGGCACTTGATATCTTTGTTCTATTACACTATAAAAAAAGGGTAGGGTCATTCAGTTAAAAAATACAGGGATGATTATGTTGCAATCACTGTAACAATTTATTGAACAAACAACCTGCCCCAGCCTAATTTGCCACTTTTTAAGACTAAGGAATTGTCTGGAATTCAAAGAGCTTTTATCAAATACCTATTCTGATGTTTGCTGATGTTTGTTTGCTTCTGAGTGTTACTGGAAGCATTTAAATGAAGATAAGAATTAAATGCTCTGTACAGCATCAAGTCACAGACCTACAAGTACTTGGCATTGGCAGTACAGGGTGTTTTAGATGGATAGGTTTGCAGTCTGGAGTACTGGATTGTGTTCTCTGATGCTTCCACTAGAATCACCAACTTTCTTTATGCTAAATGAATTCCTGTGAAGCAGGACTCTCAGTTGTAAGCTACGAAAGTCCTGGAAAAATCTGAAGGAGTCAGTCACTATATCTTGTTCTTACTAATTCTTATGACTTGGGTGACTTACAAATATCACCTGACCCTCAGTTTTCACATGGATGGAGATCTGCTGCATGGATATAAGTACAATGTGAAGATTTAGTGTAAGAACTAGAAACCAGTTCTCCTGATCCTTAGATCAGTGCTTGTAACAACTCCATTCCGTGTGAATAACTATAGTCAAGGATGCTCCCATCCTACCTAGTCTAAAAGGAAGGAAAGATAATTAGCCAACATGATCTTGTCGAGGTTAAATATTAAAAAAAAATGAGCTCAGGAAAAATATTACGAAGCTGGTAAACACTGGGTGGAGCCACAATTGTAGAGTTCCTCTCTTTGTTGTTTCCTTTTTTTTTTTTCTTAAATAAATATTGGAGCCAGATGAGAAACAATAACAACATCAAGTTCTCATGACATTCTGAGTCAGATAGAATTGTGGTGTGGTTTGGTTGATGGATAACCCTTGGAAATTTCCATTCCTGAGCTCACGTAAAAAAATTCCCTGGTCTTTACTGTCAGAGTCATACTTCCCAGATCTCTTAAAGTGTAATTCTTTGTTTCACTTTTAATTTTCTTTCATTCGGGCTGAGATTTCAAGCATCTCCTTTTCTGGGAAGAGATAGAGGAAGGAAATTTTCTTGAGAATCTACCCCAAGTTGCCCCACAGATCAGGAGACTCCGTCCCCAGCATCACCAGGGCAACAGTGTTGCAACCCATCACAAACCAGGAATCAGCGGTCAACACCTCTAGTCAAGAGCACAACTCTGCCTTGCTTTCCTTCCATGTAAGGGCAAGTGTTAGGAGGGGTGTTTCTCCATGTCAGTTGGCCTCAAAGGGGTTCATCTGGCATCTCTTCCAGGTGGACTTTGGGTTTGGTACTCTAGATGCTTATTTGAAAGTTTCTCTAAAGAACTTAATGTATAGGAAAATATTTGGCTTTGGGGGAGAAGGCTGACTTGGTTTTAAATATTCTAACCTGCTGTTTTCTATAAATTCTCAAACATTTCCAAGTTCCAAAATTTCAGGCTGGACAACTGATAGATATAAATCAACCACAGAAATCCTTTGCCAGATCATGTTTCCTGAGTGTGTGTGTGTGTGTGTGTGTGTGTGTGTGTGTGTGTTGGGGGGGACTATTTCCTTTAGACAAAGAACATTGGAAACTTAGCTTCCCAGGAATGGAGGGATCAAGAAAGATGACAGCTGGAGACTAGATTGGAGCAGAACTTGAATACTGCGTTCTGGAATTTGTATTTAATATATCTGGTGAATAACATGTACAGATGGCATTTCAACAGTTTCCTCAAACAATGTTAAGGGTGGGGTAGTTAAAAAAACAATGGTTCCAGGGCTGTACTGCAAAATTACTTAGGGTGTTTAAAAAGATCTCAGTGCCAGAGATTGATATAATTAAGAATCTATCGCCTATTTGACCTTACTACTCAAATACCAGCTTAAGTGGAGGACAATGGGAGACCACCACAGTGGTCCAGGTGAAAGATAGAGGGCTACACCTATGAGGTCAACTTGGAAATAAAAGTGTCTTGGCTAGGAGAAACACTGCAAAAAGAGCTTGAAAGCAGTTTAAAAATCAGGGAAAAGAGACATTTTACATGAACAACTTGGGCAGA
The DNA here is from genome assembly GCF_045843805.1 of Urocitellus parryii. Taxonomy (NCBI): domain Eukaryota; kingdom Metazoa; phylum Chordata; class Mammalia; order Rodentia; family Sciuridae; genus Urocitellus; species Urocitellus parryii. The sequence goes on from NC_135544.1 coordinate 12,843,358, forward strand.
AGAAAAGGACTGGTATAAGTAGCCATAAGGATGCTGGGTACTTTGTTTTTAATTATGATTGATCAATCTTTCAGGAAAAATGAATACATGCATGTTCTCTTGTAGAAACACAAAACACTTGATAGAAGCTGTGGACTCCAGCTAGTTAGAACAAAGTGTAGAAAATTATTTGCCACAATAGGCTCTAGCTTCCAGATAAGGAATACCTGGCAAGAGCTCAGACATTTCCCTAAAAAAATGATAGCACCATTGGTAGTTTCTGGGGCACCTCTGATTAGGCTGAATGGGGATTGGAGACAATAATGGTACCATAGTAGACACAGAGACAAAAATATCATATTTAATATGCAATAGTTAATATGCAAGTTTAAGAATATGTTTGGGGCTGGAGGAGAAAGTAATGGATGAAATCTAGATTTTGTGCCAATATTAAGAGAAAAGTGGATAGAGACAAAGGGGAAACAGATAGGCATGAGGAAGTGGGAGCAAGGACAGACAATCCCCTACAACTGAAATGTTAAATACTGAAGCAACTTAAAATGTTTTCACCTAGGTGGATAAAGAAACCTGAGACCACATGAGGAGGGGTGGATAGGCTGATGGAGCCTAAGGATGGGAAAATATGTGCCCAGTACTTTCAGCCAACATGAGGCTCAGGGAGTGTTTTGGGTTCCTGGGTCAACCCAAACAAATGACCACAGCCTGGTGACCCAAAGCAGCAGAAATTTCTTTTCTCAGAATGCTGGAGAACAGAAGTCTGAAGTGAAGGTGTAGACAGGCACATACTTCCTCCAGAGACTCCAGGGGAGAATATTTCCTTTTTTAGTTTAATTCTTTCATACATGACAATAGTGGAATACATTACATTCATAATTATCCATTCACAGCACAATTTTTCATAACTGTATATAAAGTATGTTCATGGCAAATTATTCCACTATGCATGAGCTCTCTTATTGATTTTTTTTTTTTTTGCATCACAATTCTTAATTTTCCTTGCCTCTTTCAGGTTCTGAGGGCTTCAGATATTTCCTGGCTTCAGGTTGCAGAACTCCCAATCTTTGCCCCCATCTTATAGGTCCTTCTCCGTGTCTGAATCTTTCCTCTCTGGTGTCTTCTCTTATAAAGACACTTAGTCTCTGGATTTAAAACCCATCCTAATCCAGGATGATCTCATCTCCAAATATTCTTTTCCAAATTATTCTATAATTCATTTCCAATGAACCTGTATTTTTGTAAGTGAGGTGTAGAGACAGGTACCATTCAACCCACTACAGGAAGTGGGAAGAAAAGATGAAAGGTGAGAGGGATAGAGCAACCTGAGCAATTAATTTAAATATTATAATATTTAATGAATTTAAATATTATCTTGTTCAAAGATTTCCAAACCTGAATTTATAGGTATTAAAAGGGGAAAGAGAATGAAAATTGAGAAAGAAAAACATAAAATGGTCTATGAAAGGCTGAGGGTGTATCTCTGAGTATTAGAATGTTGTCTAGCACCCATGAGGCCTTGATCCTTTGAAAAATAATAATAATAACAAATTAAAGAAAAATAAATCAAATGGTGAGGAAACACAGGGATAAACAGTGACTTGGTTAGTGTTGTTAATTCAAGGAATAAGTTTGAGTTCATACTTTCTTCATAAAATACATCAAATGCCTTCATATCTTTATCTGCACTCTGATATATTTTTATATATCAGTACAGATTCCAAGATCTCTGGACTACAGACCATCTTGGTGAACCATTTTAAATTACATTTTTTTATTTCCTCCATGCTTATTGTTCATTGAGGATTCCTACTTCTAGACAAAATTTTCAACTTTCATAATTTCCAAAATGGGGAACCCAACTGAAATTTTTGAAGGTATTGCAAAACTTATTCATGCTATTCTTTTTCTTATTTGCTGCCATATACTTTTTGTAATAGATAAAAAAAAAAAATTGAAGAAAGTTCTTACTTTGTACTTGGCTCTGTGTAGGGAAGTAAACTTTGCCTACCTCTTGCTTTCATCTATTCTTCACAGTAATCTTCACCATTTAGAAATATTCCATTTGATAATGGACTCAACTCTACCTCTGAGATCAGTCTCGTAGCTGACCAACTTTCCCCATTTCCACCCGAGTCCAATCTGCCATCCACATGTCCCCTAGACAATCTCCTCCCATCTTGTTTCTTTATTTCTACTCTTGCCCAGTATTCTGTGTATAACAGTCAATGTGAGTTTTGAAAATGAAGATGAACCATGGCACTTTGCTATTTGAAAGTCTCCAATTGTTTTTAGAACAGAATCCTACAAGGACCCCCATGTTGCTTGCCTATTTCTTCCTGAGGATATCTTACCTTCTTTCCCTCCACTTTACTACAATGCCATATCAGCCTCTTTTCATTACCAAACATTCCTGTTGAGATATGCCTGGTTTATTTTTAATCAAGTTTTTTATTTTATTTTTGACCCTCCTCATGCTATTTTCTTAACAAAAGTTTTAGTTAACCCAACCAAGTGATAATCTAACAGTGTATTGCTTATGTAAAACACATTCTTAAAAATCTGTTTTCCTTGTGGGCGCAGTGATGCACAGCTGTAATCCCAGTGGCTTGGGAAGTTGATGCAAGAGGATCTTGAGTTCAAGGCCAGCCTCAGCAAAAGTGAGGCTTTAAGCAACTCAGCAAGACCCTGTCTCTAAATAAAATACAAAATAGTACTGGAGATGTGGCTCAGTGGTTAAGTGCCCCTGAGTTTAAGCCTGGGAGGAAAAAAAAAATTGTTCTCCTTTTGAATATAAATGTGTTAAGAAAAATTTTCCAAAATAAAGCAAAAGGATTGTTGAATATTCTTTCACTCTCATCCTGAAGCATGATCTAACAGATCACTCTAGGATTACTAATCATCTGTGGGTTGTCCCACTGACCAGGGCCCAATATCTGAAGTTATCTGCTAATTGTATATTTCTGAGTTGCAATTTCTGTTGAGTAGAAATTACAACTCTGATAATTATGATCACAATACCCTGTAGGTTATTAACAGATTATGTGTTTAATCTGCAAATTTATTTCAACACTATTTTCTCACAACTCCATAAACCTCAGTTTTTCAAGTACTGCTTGAACCCACTTATCATCCTGCAGATATTAGCACTAATGAGCTAACTATATTTTGAAACGTGTTCTGTATGTGTGTGAGTCGCTTTTTAAACTTTTTGAAAAGTACAATTTGGGAAAAAACCCTAGAAAAACAAATATGAAGCAGGAAATTTTTTATAAAGAAAGAAAAGTTGAAGATTTTATTATTCCTGCTCATCCCATTTCTGGGGTTTATGATTTGGGGAATGAGGGAAGAAAAGCCTTTAAACCTTTTTCAAAAAAAAATTTTAAGTCAAATCGGTTTCTTTTTTCTTTTTTTAACATTTATTTTTTAGTGGTAGTTGGACACAATACCTTTATTTTATTTACTTATACGTGGTGCTGAGGATCGAACCCAAGGCCTCGCATGTGCTAGGTGAGCGCTCTACTGCTGAGCCACAACTGATTGAGCCCCGTTTGCTCTGAAGAGGATTGGAGAGTACACTGAATTTTGAGTTGCAAGAGGTTTGGTCTGGCCCCTAACCAGATGTGAAAACTGGAGACTGTTATCTAATCTCTCTGGGCTTTAACCCCCTTGATTTCAAAATGAAATAATGAAAAACTATGTGCTAAATATATATAACATGAATGCAGATGGATTAAAGACTTAACTATCAACAATAAAACTAGAAATATTTTTAAAAGAAATGAGTTTGGGAATGAGATAAACTTTCTAAATATGATTTAAAATTTCCAAGAATGAATAAAATATTGGTTTATTTGACTAGTCTGTTAGGCATAATTATTTCAAGCACTCACATAAAATTAGAAAAGTACAATGACCAAAGCATTCTACCACTGAGCTATATCCCCAGCCTTGCTGTGAAATTTGTAAACCACATGCTAAAGATGCATGAACTGACACCAAAAGGGATGTTGCTTAGTGAAACATTCATCTGTTGGTCTTGTGTCTTAAGCTGTAGGAACAACTGAAAAGGTATAGCTGAACTTAAAATAGAATGTTAGTAAATTGACAACGGTCCATGTGATATTCACAACATGTATGGAAAACCACATGAGAAACTTTCAAGTCATCACTGCTAGATGGAAAAATGGGAATTAGGAAACTTTTATATACTACTTCATAGGCTTCATGCTTTTTTAATGTCCTGTCATAGACATTGATTACATTTTTTAATCATCTTGCCTAAGAGAAGTGTATTTCTTGAAGGATTTTCTTAATTAGTTTAGTAAATACTAAAATAAATATAGATATTTAATCCAAATAATCCTAGGCAAAAAATAAAAGCTAGGTGCAGTGGTGCATGCCTGTAAACCCAGTTGCTCTGGAGCAGAGATGGGAAGATCGAAAGGAAAAGATTAAATAAAATCCATAATTTTCAGAGTAGTAAGTATAAGATATTAGACATGTCCAGGCTACAAATTGACTAGAAGCTTGACCTAGGATTTATTATAGGTTCTGAGGGACAGTGGATTTCTAACAAGAGATAAGTGGGTAACTTGTAGATCTCTGCCTCTCCAAGTCTATAGTTTTCTAAAGTGCTCTGGATTCTCAGAGTAAGTTCAGTCTTATTTACAAAGTTAATATGTAATATGAACCAGTTATGCACCCTGGTTTTCACTCCAATGTGCTAAGAAATTAAATGCGTAAAAAGTGGGCTCCTTCAGGCTCCAGATCTTCTCCTCTTACCACCTCAAGGCTGGATGTTCCTGGCTCTTCTCTCCTTCTTCCCTTCCTCCTTGGCCTTCTGTCTTTAATTACTCCCCTCTCTTGTCAGTAGTAGAATCTGAACCAGTTCTGTTATTTTTAGAGGAATAGCACTCTCAAGCACAAATCCCGTCTTTGCTACCATCTCCCCTGAAAAAGGTCATTTACTTTTTCTCTATTTTCTTACTTCCTTAACATATCAGCATTTGAATCCTGCTTCCATGACCCTCACCTTTATTTCTACACCACATATATACAAAAACTAGTATATTTTAGTGACTTCCTTGTTTTGTTCTCTAAAGAGTCTAATCTTACTTTAATTTTCCATCAATGCTTTTGACCTTCTGATGATTGTCCACTTGTGTGAAATCCTCTGATGTCCTGACTTCTGTGTGGTCATTCTCTTCTGGCTCACTGAATCTCTAGAACTTTTTTTTTAAAAAATCTGAATCAATGGATTCAACTTCTCTACCTGCCATGTGAATATTACCTAGTGTGGTAATCTAGGCTTACTTCTCCTTTTAATTTGCAAAATCTTCAGGAAGACTTTACACTTTTGTGGTTTTTAACCACGACATGGGGGTTTTCCTGCAGTTATATTCTGCTATGACCTTTCTACAGAACTCTGAACTTCTCGGTACAGTTATACTTTTAGATTCCACAGATATTTTAAGCTAAGTAAATTCACTATTATTATGCCCACTCTTTGATTTCCACTTGAATTTCTATTTCAATTTGTGTTTCTACCCATTCATGTAACCTCCAAATTCATAAAAATGGAAGTCATTTTTATTTTTGTTGTTGTTTGAACCCAGAGATAACTACACTCATTTGTACAGGCTATATGCTGAAAAAGGATGCCAGATAATTTGGCTAGATCACTGATTGGCAAGCTTTTTTCGAAGATCCAACTAATCTTGAAGCTGTGAATACCATATGCAGTTATCCTACTCTGCTGCTGTAATGCAGAAGCAGACAGAGATGAAATGTACACAAGAAAATGTGTCTGAAAGTAGAACCTCCCATAAAAATCGATTCATAAAAAGAGATGAGTTTGTCATCCCTTTGGATTAGAGTTGGGTACAGTAAATTCTACATGGGGCTACTGGGTAAACCAAGGACAATAGGAACGGTACTATTTGGACTAGGGATCTTCTTGACTGAAGTCTCTACTCCAAAATGTATTCATGACATCATTTTAATATTATTTTCCAAATATATCTTGGATACATGCTCTTTCCTTTTCAAATTCGCTGCCCTTATCTAAGTGTAATCATGGAAGAATATTTCAAGGTCTTCCTAATCTGACCGCTTACGGTAAAATCCTACAAATAAAATCACCTTTCTAAAATTCAAATCAGAATACAACAATTACTAATTGGGTATTATGTAAAATTGTGGATGTGTAACCGACACATGTGATTCTGCAATCTGCATTTGGGGTAAAATTGGGAGTTCAAAATCCACTTCAATCTAATGTATGAAATATGATATGTCAAGAGCTTGTAATGTTGTGAACAACCAATAAAAAAATAAAAATAAAAAAAATAAAAAATAAATAAAATTCAAATCACACTGAGGTAGGATAGAAGAAATAGAAAAATTAATGGAAAGGATATATAAAGAAAAAAAAAAGAAAATTGTAATTCAGAAGTTTTACATACTGTTTTAGGCCTGTCACTCCCTAAACCAGTCTCTCTGGCAAGCTGTGACTTCCGAATTCCTGGGAAATCTGCAACCTGTGCACTGTTCATTAACCACCCAAGAGATAAAGCGGAGAGAGATGATATTTTGAGAAACTCATAGTTCAGAGGCCTTTTTTTTATTTTTAGATATACATGACAGTAGAATATATTTTGATACTATGCATACATGGAGTATAACTTATTCTAATCAAGATCCCATTCTTTTGGTTGTACATAATGTGGAGTTTCACTGATGGTATATTCATATATGAACATAAGAAAGTTATGTCCAATTCATTCTACTGTCTTTCCTAGTCTTATCCCTCTCTCTCCCCATCATTCCTCTTTGTTTAATCCACTGAACTTCTATTCTTCCCCTCTCTACCCCTGGTTGTGTGCTAGCATCTGCATATTAGAGAGAACATTTGACTTTTAATCTGGGGGAATTGGCTTATTTCACTTACTATGATAATCTCCAGGTCCATCCATTTACCAGCAAAAGTCATAAAGTCATTCTTTTCTATGGCTTAGTAATATTTCACTGTGTATATATCTCTCATATTTTCTTTATCCATTAGCTTAGCTATTATTAGAATATTAGAATTGAGCTGCTATAAATATTGATGAGGCTATTAGAATTGAGCTTCTATAAATATTGATGTGACTATGTCACTGTGGTATGCTAATTTTATGTTCTTTGCGTATATTCTGAGGAGTGGGAAAACTGGGTCAAATAGTGGTTCCATTCCAAATTTTCTAAGGAATTTCCATACAGCTTTCAAGAATGGTTGCACCAATTTATAGTCCCACCAGCAATGTATAAGTGAACCTTTTCCTCCCACATCCTCACCAACATTTATTGTGGCTTGTATTCTTGATGATTGCCATTCTGATGGAATCTCAGTGTACTTTTTACATTGCATTTTTCTAATTGCTAGAGATGGTGAACATTTTTTTTGTCTATTTGTTTACCATTCGTATTTCTTCTTCTGTGAAGTGTCTGTCCATTTCTATTGTCCATTTCTTGATTAGGTTATTTGTGTGTGTGTGTGTGTGTGTGTGTGTGTGTGTGTGTTTGTGTGTGTGTTTTAAGTTCTTTCTATAATTCTGGAGATTAATGCTCTATCTGAGGTGTGGATGGCAAAGATTTTCTCCCATATTTCTCTCATATTTTCTCTTAATTGTTTCCTTTGCTGTGAGGAATGTTTTTACTTTGATATCATTCCATTTATTGATCTTTGATTTTACTTCTTGAGCTTTAGGAGTCTTGTTAAAGAAGATGGTTTATGAGCCAACGTGATGGAGAATTGGGTCTATATATTCTTCTAGTTGGTGTCATGTCTCTGGTCTAATGCCTAGGCCTTTGGTCCACTTTGAATTTTGCACAGGGTGAGAGACAGGTGTTTAAATTAATTTCGCTACATATAGATTTCTCATTTTCTCAACACCATTTATTGAGCAGGCTATGTTTTCTACAATGTATGTTTATAGCACCTTTGTCTAGTATTAGATAATAGTACTTATATGGGTTTGTCTCTGTATTTCTTTTCAGTTCCATTGATCTTCGTGTCTGTTTTGGTGCCAATGCCATTCTGTTTTTGTTACTATCGTTCTGTAGTGTAGTTTAAGGTTTGGGATTGTGATGCCTTCTGCTTTACTTTTCTCACCAAGGATTATCTTGGCTGTTCTGCAATTCAGGGACTTTGTAGCACTATTGTTTGGTCAGATAATGAAGAACATTATCCTCAGGATCCTGAAACCCATCAGATCATTTCCACATACATTTCCATACCCACCCTGCACCAAGTTTACTAGAAAAGAAAAGCTGGGAACCTCAAAAATGCACCTTTCACTCTTGAGATGACCAGAATTCTCCCTTGAGTCTGTATTCCTTGCTTTACCCCAAAAGATGTCTCTTTCTGAAGATTGTCCCCTTTCTCCCTTGAATGTGTACCTAATTTCCTAAATAAACCTTTGCCTGTACCTCTGACTTCCACATGCTGAAATTCTTTTCCATCCCATAAGCCAAGGTTGAGTTGCCCCTTCTCTCTAGGAACTCCTTGGACCTTTCTCTGGAGACATCTCATCTCTCATGACAAGACTGTATCCAACTCTTACATAAAGGGGAAACTCTCCATCTGTGTAAAGCACATTTTATCTAAATTTCTAGACTCATCTTCTAGTAATCTTTTCTCTTGAGCTTTGCAATCTAGCAACATTGATTAATTTGGAGTCCCAAGAAGCTTATGTTTGTTTATCTGCTATCCCATCTACCTTTACTACTTTACTTCCTACAAATTTCCACCTGGAAGAGCCAGCCACCTTCAGACTCCAACACTGGGTTCAACTTTCACATTTCTATGAACATTTTCTTTTAATTCTCCACAACAGCTGACAAAATTAACCAGTTCCACTTCTTTGCAAATCTGTAAGCTTACACACACATTAGTAATTGAACATATTATACTTCATTGGATCCATCTGATTACATTTTTTTCTCCATTACTAGACTATACAAGGACAAGAATTATAGTTTAGTCATCTAGGTTTCTTCAGTGTTTAGCACAAGGCTTAAAAGAAAATTCTCACTTTGTTGAACTGAATTGACTTGAATTCTCCTAAAGATTGAAATATGAAAGTAATTACTCCAGGGAACTCTAAAATATTGAGATTTTTTTATTTTAAATGCAGAGAGAACTTCCAGATCATTACAGGCCTTGGATGGAAATTGCCAGAAAGCTTCCTCACTTGATTGAAAGTCACCAGCTTCGAGCTCATGTCAACAAGGTATTTACTTTTCTTTTTCATCTCTTTATCCCCTTCTTACCATCTTGCTTCCATCTTCATACCACTTTTATATTTCAGTCTTGTGGAAGTGAGACAGTTGAAGTGAGAGAGTTGCCCCGGAGAATGGTCATTGCCATTGTCATGGTATATTACCATGACAATATAAATATCCCATCCTTCCTAAAAAATAGGGTGACTCCTTCCTGATCATGACTTTCCCTAAAGCTTCCAGAACCCATACAGACAATACTCGGAATGTAGTAAACACCAACCGAATGTTTGTTAAAGAAGAATCTGGCTGGGAGTTGAATTCAAGTTCATGAAAAATGTGTGACTCGGAGAGGATAGGTGTGGACATCCTCAGAGGCCTCATTCCAAGTCACATGATAAGTGCTCTGCTGCCTCTGAGTGAATCTGTGCTGATTTTATCTTGGGTCTCACAGAATACTTGAATACAAAAATTTCTGAATTCTAAAATCAGGATTAGCCTTGGATGATGCAGAAATAATTGTCTGCAAATATCACATAAGTATTTACATAGAGTTATGTATACGATGAGTAATATGTGACAAAATTAACCTTTTTTTTTCTCAAGAGTATGTAAGGAACCAAGAAAATTCCAAGGAAAACCAAAATGACCTCACAAGGAATAATAAGAGGGTATAATAGGAAAGCCATAGACTTCCAGAAATACCTGGATTTAATCTTGGTTCTATCACTCAGGTAGCACATGGACCTAGTGAAAATTTATTGACTTCGAAAATTTACTTCCTTCTTAAAGAAAATGGGAGAAATTCTAGTCTCATAGTATTGCTGTGATAACTAAGTGGTTTTGAAGGGGACTTCCAGGGCTTGATATATCTTTGATATTTCCTTCTCTTCTTCTCCATCCATCATAATCGTGCTACATGATTTCAGAGGCACAAGAAAGATTTTTCTACTCTTCAGAACTCTATTTCCTGATGGAATCATATTTCGTATCTGTAATTACACACTCATTTAAAAATACTCCTTGAGGTTCAACTGTAATGCACCAATAAAATGTAGAAAAATAAAGAAATAAAAATATTCCTTGAATGTCTGTTCTGTGAAAAGCACAAGATTAGAAACATATAATAAGAGATTGTCTTCAATGTCTGTGAAGATATTAAAAGTAAACCTTGAAAATTCTTTGCCATTTGTGTAAAAAGTTTCATGGGCATGACCAAAGAAATACAGAAAGAAGAAAGAAGAAAAAAAAAATAAAATATCTCTAAGGGCAGGAAAAGAGAGGAGATTATAGGTGATGGAACAAAAACTTTAAGGAGTTTTAAATCACATTAAGTAAATCATGGGTCAGAAAAGTAGAGAAACAAGCATGGGGTAACCCTGGACAGTTGGAAGGAGGGAAGAATGGAATTCATTTTGTGAAGTATGTAATCTCTTGTACCAGACTTCCCTAAAGTTTTATTTGATTAACCCAACATTAATAAAGGGAAGGGGTCTGGGGATGTGGCTCAAGCGGTAGTGCGCTTGCCGGGCATGCGCGGGGCGTGAGTTTGATCCTCGGCATCACATAAAAATAAAATAAAGATGTTGTGCCCACTGAAATGTTCCCGTAAAACTTTGTAAATGGTCTTGTAGAAAGAGCATCTTTGCAGATGGAATGAATTTAAGAGTTCATACTGGAATTCCATACTCTCTAAACCCGATATTACTGGAGTCCATATAAGAAGAGGGAAAATTGGACCCAGAGACAAAAGGATGCAGGGGAATCCATCAAGAGAAGACGGTGCAGTGCTGCATGCCTGTCATCCCAGCAGTTTGGGAGGCTGGAAAAGGAGGATCAAAAGTTCTAAGCCAACCTCAGTAATTTAGCGAGTCTCTAAGCAACTTAGCAAGACCCTGTCTCAAAAAGAGACAGAGAGAGAGAGAGAGAGAGAGAGAGAGAGAGAGAGAGAGAGAAAGAGAGACAGAGAGAGAGACAGAGAGAGAGACAGAGAGAGAGAAGATTAACACAGATACGGGAGAGATGCAGCAATCTAAAATATACTGAGGATTATGGGCAGTCACGAGAAGTTAGGAGAAACACACGGGAAGTCTCCTTCTAAGACTCCAGAACAAATCAACCCTGTTGATATCTTAATTTCAAACTTTTATCTTCCTTAACTGTGAGAGAGTAACTATTGTTTTAAGCACTCGTTTTGCTGTAATTTGTCAGGGTAGCTGTAGGAAACTAAGACAACCTTCTTAACCTCTCTCTCTATTTCTTTTTACTTATAAAATGTCCAACAACACAAAACCACTCAGAAAAGACTTCAATACCACAGGCTGAAGGCTGAGACTTAATCAGTTGGAAATCATTTCCAAGGAGATAATATGATCATTTCTAAAACCTCATATGGAGATGTGGATGAAAATACCTGTCCTCTGAAATCTCTTACTTGGTACAGATTACAATATAATAAGTGAGTATAAGTGTGAGGTCCTTGAAAGGCAGAAAGAATACAGGATTATAAAGGTCACTGTTCTCAAAAGAAGAGGTGGTACCAAGAGGAGGTGGATGGTGAGAGCAGCTGAGGACTTGAACCCCCTCCACCCCCCATCTAATGGCCCTCCCTCTTGCAGCCCATCTCTCTCTAGACATATGATAGCAAAATTCTAGATACCAAAGAGCAGATCCTATACCTTTTTTTTGGAGAAGAAAACAGATTGCCTACACAGGGAAGAAAGTCAAATTGAGATGAGCCTTCATCAGATCATCTTGATGTGAGAAGCAATACTTCTCTAAATGTTAAGACAAAATAGAAGAATCAAGAATTCCATGTCTAGCCAAACTATACATTTTCTGTAATAAAGTTATATCCCAATAATAGAAAAAAAACATGATGAATAAAGAAGTTTTCATAAGGGGCAAAAAAAAAAACGTGAGTATAAGATTCTGATCTTACAGTACACCAAGTCAACTTAGAAAGGCCCAATAGACTTACTTGTATTCTAAAACAAAGCTTGTTTATTAGCTGAGTCTCATCCTCCCACATTTCCTAAGACGATATGTTCACATGGAGTTATACAAGAAAATCAGTAGTATAATGCAAATACAATAAGGGAAGCTTTATTAGTTTTTAATCTTGATAAAACTGACCTTCTCTTGTGAACATAAATAGATAAACCAAAAGTTATCGAACAATGTAGAAATCATCAGTAATAGAAAGCGACAGTTGCCTACAGGACGTGCAGAGCCAATGGCTTCCAAAAAATAACCAAAGATGAGATTGATATTTTAAAAATTCTAATTAGTGTGTAGTATATTGTCTTCACTATTAATTGAAGGTTGATATGTAAAAGGAACTATCAGAAAGCAAAGAAATATACAAAATGCTCACATCCAATAAATTCAGTGAAATATTGACTTTTAAAAAAATGAGGTTTAGGAATTCCCCTGAAATTTTTTATAAAGCATATAGCAAGAATCAAAGAAACAGAAACTATCAGAAACATGAGCATATATACATATGTGGACAAAAAAGAAATGTAAATGATCTAAACTGTTATGTAATAGAATATTACATGGGATTACATTACAGATTATTATGGGTATGGGAAAAACAGAACTTCCAACATTTCAGATCTTATGAAATATTTGAGTTTTTATATAAGAAAAAAATATGAGAGGTTGAGTGAGAGATACTTATAAATACCCTGGTGAACTTTCAAATTTTTTTGCCTAATAAGAAAATTCTTCAACTTCTTAAGGAAAAATAAAAATGAAAGTAATTTAGTTTTAGAGAAACCATATAGAAATATTTATCTATAACATCACATATTAAAATGTAATTGAATACTTATTTTGCTAAAATTAATATATATATATATATATACACACACACACACACACACATATTCAGCCATACCAAATGCTGGAGAGGGCTACAGTGACTCCGTATGCCAAAGGAAAGAAGATCCAGGGAAGAAAGTGGTCCAGGGCCCTAACATTGTGAAGGAGCAAGAGACCAAGAAGGTGGTAAATCCTCTTTGAGAAAAGTCTTCAGATTTGGGGCATGGCATGGTACACTCAGCCCCAAAGGGACCTTGCCTGCAGGTTAATAGTGCCTTCTGCAATTAAACACTTCATCTACCCAGGTTTGAATTGCCAAAAGCTACCCACAATCAAACTGGACTTTTAAGTATAGACCAGGTAAGAGACAAGGCAAGAAAAGAAGCCAGAATTGTTGACCCTAGCTATAAAGAAAACTGTTGGCAAAGAAGTTATCTCTACTTAGATACCACCTGTCCTTTATATATGATGTCATCACCTTGTGGAGATTAAGAAGTCTCAGCTTCTGGTGATTGCACATGAAGTAGGTCCTGTCAGAATGGTTTTCTTCTTTTCTGCCTGATAGTATAAAATGGGAGTTCCCTACTGAATCAACCAATGGAAGAGCCAGATTGGGGCATCTAGCCCACAGAAGATCAGGAATATGTACAACACTGTCACCATAAGGCTATTTAACTAGACGGCAAGTGTGCTCTGCCTAAACTAGTGGAAGCTATCAGGACCAATTACAATGACACATGATGACCTTCATGGTTACTGGGGAGGCAACACATTGGGTCAAAACTGTGTGGCTTGTGTTCCAAGCTGGAAAAGGCAAAGTCTAAAGAACTCATCACTAAACTGGACTAACTATATACTGTTGAGTTTTCTGTACATAAAAATAATTTTTAAACGTCCGTATGTAACAATATTTCATTCATTGTTGATGAGAATGCAAATTTCAAAGCCACTTTGAAAGATAGCTTCACAAATTCTTGTAAAGTTCAATAGACTTAGCATACAAATCAGCAATAGTATTCCTAAGTATGTATCCATTGAAATTGAAATTTTATATTCACAGGAAAGCTGTATGTGAAACTTCATTCATAATTACCTAAAAAGACTTTGAAGCAACCAACATATCCCTAACAGAAGAGTGGATAAACTGAGTTAAAGCCTTTCTATGTAGTGAAATATATGGCCAAATACTATTTAGTGATAAAAATAAATGAACTATTGATTTGTGCAGCAGCATGAATGAACATTAAATATACTCAACTAAATGAAAGTTGTCAGACCCTGAAAGTACATATTGTATGATTCCCTTCTTTACATTCTAGAAAAGCCAAAACTATAAGCACAAAATCAAGGGTTACTAGGGTTTGGTGAGGACAGAGTACTTGACTCCAACAGGGATGCACACGGGGACTTTTAGGATGACGAAATTCTTTGTTCTTCATGGTACTCAGTAGTGGGCACATGACACTCCACAGTGAGCAACTCATGGAATTGTACAACATAAAGAATGGACATTCACATGTGTAAAATTTTAAAAAGTAAACCAGAATATTGGGAGGTCCCAGGATGCAATGCACACTGTGATGAATGAATCTAACTGGACTACAGATTTAGGGCAGAATCTCAATAAAGAGGGAGGGAGAAATGAGAGCTGTCCTAAATTACCTTGGAAAATAATATTCGACTAATATTATTAGCAAGGCTAAAGAAAAAATGAACTATACACAATCCGTACTCTAGGGGATAATCTGTTTTTCATTAGGTACAGTCTAAACTTGCTTTACTTGTACTTGGGTTGAGCAAATAAGTATTTGGATTATGGATGATATTTCCCTGTGAGAGAGGAAAGTTACAGATTAACAAGAAGAGAGGGAAGCTAGAAATAATTTGTGGTACTGGAATAGAGTTGGAGACATCAGTATAAAGTTATGTTCAGCTTAATATATATGTACAGACGTGTGTGTGTATCTTTATGAACATATATGGGTAGGTGGATACATACACATCAATAAATTGATACTAAGCCAGGTGTATTGGCTAATGCCTGTAATGCTAGTGGCTCAGGAGGCTGAGGCAGGAGGTGAGTACAAAGCCAGCCTCGGCAAAAGCCAAGCATTAATCAACTCACTGAGACTCAAAATGCAAAATAGGGCTGGGGATGTGAACAGTGGTCCGGTGCCCCTGAATTCAATCCTCAGTACCCCCAAAATAAATCAGTAAATAGATAATAAGTATATAATATTATAAGTATGTGTACACACACACACACACACACACACACTTTTCCTAGCTCTGTCCACTGAGAGGATGTGAAAGTAGGGATGATGAAATTTTTTGTTCTACATAGTACCAGGAGCAATGAACAAACCCATTACTCAGAGAAATACTCTTTTACTCTTTTTGACAAAAAGAACCAGGGCTCCCTGATTATGCACCTGGGTCAGAGAAAATACAAGAGCACCCTAGAACATCTTTCCAGAGAGTAAGGCACTGCTCAAAAAGAATTGTTATGGAAAAATCAAGTGAAACTAAGGAGCCAAACTTAAAGAGCTGCCAATGGCCAGGCTGGAACAATTTGAGCATGTAAATAACTAGTATTCACTTTCATTGTAACTCAAAATTAGTGTATACACACACATATATGTATATATATGTATATATACATATATATATATATATATATATACTGATATATCTTAAAAAGATAATTTACAGGTCTGGGGGTGTGGCTCAGTGGTGGAGC
Source organism: Urocitellus parryii (assembly GCF_045843805.1). Taxonomy (NCBI): domain Eukaryota; kingdom Metazoa; phylum Chordata; class Mammalia; order Rodentia; family Sciuridae; genus Urocitellus; species Urocitellus parryii. The sequence goes on from NC_135544.1 coordinate 12,859,184, forward strand.
ACTTATCTGGCACGCATGAGGCACTGGGTTCCATCCTCAGCACCGCATAAAAATAACTAAATAAAACAAAGGTATTGTGTCCTTCTACAACAACAACAATGATGACGACTACAATTTTACAAAATATAATTTAGGAATATTTATAAAGTTTGAAGAAAAAAGTGTCTTTAGTGTATTGATCATCTGTGAGGACAAAAGATAACAAGTAATCACTCAAATCAAGAAGTAAGAAAGTGTACCAGCCATTCAAGCATTTGTTCCAATCAAAAAAATTACAAACCGATATAAAGGAATTAGAGAGGAAAATATGAGTATTTCAGAAACATTGCTAAATGAAATTTTAAAATGTTATGACTGATTCTAAACAATCATTGATAACATAACTATAAAGGAATTTCTATAACAATGTGTGCAGGCATGTGTGTGTATATATGCATCCTTGTAACCAGGCTATGTTAATATGAAAAAGCTAAAATTTCAAAATTCTTTCTAACAAAATTCAAGACATAGTCATGTGAGAGTTGTGTAAGTTTATACTACATTTATGTCCATTTGCTATTCTGTATTATGAAGCAAATCAACCATAAATAATGTATATTTAACAGGAAAATAAAACAATTTGCCTTGCCAGTTGTTATGACATACTTTACTATTCAAGAAATTGACATCAGACGGTATGGGGCAGCAGTAAACAGAAAGAACTAAAAATTTAATAGAAAACCTACATATAGATCCATGTATATATTGAAACATGATATGTGGCAGAGGTGAAATTATAGAGCAATATAGAATAGGGTACTTTCTTATAGCAGCATGGCCTATAGTCCATACATGCTGCATGCATAGAGCAAACTAAATTTCATCTCCTTTCACCACAAATAAAAATAAAATTCTTTCAAGATGTTTGAAGAACTTAAATGTAAAAGACAAAGGTAGTCAAATTTTAAGAAGGAAATATAGGGGATTTTTTTAAAGAATTCCCTAGCAAGATGTATAATTGGGATTTTTTTTTATAAACCCACTATCATTAAACAAGGCTAAAAGAAAACGAAAAAAAAAAACCCATAAACAATCATTTCTTAGTGCTTAGGCAGGAGTGTGCCCTGAGAGGTGAAAAAGTATAATTAATCATAGCAAAATATATGCAATAGTTCTGAAAGTGATTGAGGTGCAGCTGCAGGCTGTAAAGGCTGATGAATATCAAAACCACAGTGTTGAATAAGAAAAGTAAATCACAGCATACATTAAGTATGATGCTATTGTGTTAAGTTCATAATCATTCCAACTAAACAACACAAGGTAGAGTGGTCATATGCATTTTTACATGACCTATAAATAGCAAGGGAATAAAAAATTCACCAAATAGATGCTTTTGAGGGACAGGCAGGGTATTAGATAATACAATTAGGGCTCTGAAGGTTTGATCAAGCTTTGTTTCTTAAGTTGAGTGAAAGGTAAGTAAGTGCCTATATGTATTCATGAAGCTGTAAACAGATATCATATGCATTCAATTCATATGAATTCACAAATACTTCTAATAAGTAAACAGCTATGAGATGAACTTCAGAATGTTCATTGGAGAGACACTGTTCAAACAAATTGGCCTGAGTCAAGTTGTAGATTCTGAAGGAATGTTCATTATTTCTGAGAAGCTCCTCAACTGTTTTTGTTTGTTTTCTGTGATGCTGGGAATCCAACCCAGGGCCTCATGCATTCTAGGTTAGCACTTTGCCACTGAGCTACACTATCAGCCCAGGTTGTAGAGCATAACATATAATTTGAGGCCTGGGGATATAGCTAGGTGGTAGAGCCACAGGATGCCCTGACTTTGAGCCCCTGAATGGCAAAACCAGGACAAAACCAAAGGGAAAAACTCATACTTCTCTCTGCCAACCTGAGTCCAGAAACTGTCAAAATGTTATTTGAATTTCATCAAGGAAGATAAAGGTTCAATTGGTAGAGCACCTTTTTTTTCTTTTGTGATGGAAACCATAATTTATACTAATTAATAAACTTTTAGTATCTTCTTATAAGGGAAAAATAATTATGTGTTCATATTTCCAAAGTCATTAAAAATTCAGAACAAATTGGCTGAGGAATAAAATGCAATCAATATATTTCATTCATCTGTGAAAGAGGTATTAATAATGACCCTCTCATAATATCTTTTCAATGTGCCCAACTATAATATAAATAATGTTAAGGTAATGTTCAAAGTATTATTAAAAGAAAACAATAAACTTGGAGGAATTTATAGCATTTATATCAAATATTAAGATCCATATGGAAAATGTGTTCCACCACATCAATAAGATGAATAATCACTGGAAAATATGGACAAAGGAGATAGAAAGACATATTCAAGTTGATAATAAATATGAAAAAATGACCTCATCAACAAACCAAATATGCAAGTGAAAACAATGAATTAAGTGTCTTTATCTAGCAGGTTGCAATGAATTAAAATAAACAAGCAAACACATTAGCATAGTATTAGTCATGATCTAGAGGAACAAACACATGTTCAAGACAACTCTTTCTGGCAAACAATTTTAAAGTACCCATTAAAATCTTAAATTGCTTCAATCCAGAAACTCTTTTTTATGAGTTCATCTTGCAAAGATATATACTCAAAAGGGCAAAGATGAGTGCACAAATCTGTTTATTGCAACAATTGTAATAGCAAAATAAAAAGATAAAATATGCTAAAGTTCTATTAATAAATGGATCTGTTAAACAGAGGAAAACTGCAGCTATTAAATTTCAATGTATGTGTGTATACAATGTATATATGTATACATGTATATGCCTATATATACATATTTTTTGCCATATAGGTCACTGAAAACAAAAGTGTATAACAGCATATAATGTGGACTATATGATGTATAAAGAAGATTGAATTATTATTGAAAAGATAGATGTATATATAGAAGACATATTAAACTTTTAATGATTACATCCAAGAAGTAATATAGATACTAGCAGAAATTTCTGCTTATAAATTATGTATGTTTTTGAGATATATTGACCTGTAAATAGTATTTGATACTATTTACAGCAATGTTTTATTACTTTTGTAACTTAAAAATATGAATACTATTTTTAAAAGACAATGTTTTTCTCCAGAAGCCTAGTCAAGCTGGTGAGACCTGCCAAGAAAAAAGATTAATGCTAGCTCTTTTAATACTACAATGTCACCAGAAAAACAACATGTGACTAAAGAAGCAGTCATTGAGCTGAGAAAAATTCTGGTGAAATAAAAGATATTGAAACCAACTAATGGAAATGCTGATTCTTATGTTGTATTTAAAGTGGCTTCAATCCCACCTCCTTCCTATCAAAGGAGATTACAACAAATACTAAGAAAATCAGGAAATAAGCCAGTTCACTGTTGTGAGGTACAAAAGTGGAAATGTTTTAATATTAAATTAAGCTAAACTATTTAATCCAAGTATATACTTTCTATCTTACAATGAACCAAAAGTAGGAAATCAAGCTGATTGCCTTAAATGGAGGGAAACAGGTGTATGACTCAGTTTCTCTAATTCATCTTTGTGTATCACATATACACACACTTCCATACACAAATATATAAAATATTCTCCTATAAGTTTTTCTTCTTTCTTTTTTTTCTGTTTTAATCCCTTTAGTTGTTTTTAGGCAAGTGATTTATCACTGAGCTAAGGCCCCCAGCATTTTGTTGTTGTTGTTTTTGAGACAGGGTTTTATTAAGTTGGCCATGTACGCCTCAAACTTGCAATCTTCCTGCCTCAGTCTCCCCAGAAGTGGAGACTACAAACCTGCACCACCATGTCTGGCTTTTAGTTGGTTTATAACTGCATACTTGGAAGGTAAGGCCAGGGACTCTGGAATGCATGTGCATGAAGTTTCCTAAAAAGTGTCTCCAATCATGATGAGAATTTCTCATCTGAACCTTATTCCTTTACCTAAAGGCTGTCCCGTAGGTTAGCTGTGATTATTTCCACAGCTAAAATGTGGCTAGTAAAAATTAAGGAGCTACTAATGGATTTTGAAGGCTTTAAAAGAGCAACTGTAAAATATCTTGTTATTTTTATATTGATTACATATTGATAAATCTTTAATACAACCACTTGGTAAAATTGAAAACTCATTTTACTTGTCTCTTTTTTACTTTTTTTTTTTAATGTGTTTTGACATTTTTCAAACGAAACGTATGACTCACATATTCCCATTAGACAGTGTTGACATGGACAGTAGGACTGTAGTGGTCAGCAGACCTGACCCGGTCTTTCCTGGCCTTGTGACTTTGGGCAAATATTTTAACGTCTTTGAATCTCAGTTTTATCCTCTGGATTTGGGGGAAGACAGCATACCATCCTGCATGGGCAGTTTGGACACTTTAGTATGCGTATTATAAGAAATACCTTAAAAGTAACCTAAGGACTGTTACAATTTTTAGCTGGTGCCGGCTAAAATGCAGCATCTCAGCAGGGCCGGCAGGATCAGCTCCCCAGCCACAGCCCAGAGCTGCACTTGGTGTTTGCGATAGCGTTGGAGAATTCTAATCCGGCGATGAGAGACTGCCCCCTGGTGGACTGAGTAGGGATGCAGAGGAGGAGGCCTAGGCTCCAGAGCTACGGGCACCAACCTCTATGCTCTGCCCGCCTGGCAGTGCCTGGAGAGCTGAAAGATGCTGGAAACTTTCCCCTTCATCCCATTCTTGACCTTCCCGCCGGAAGAGAGTCACCAGCAAGATCTAGCTTGGGCTGTGTCTAGAGTAGGGGGAGCACAAAGTGGAGAGGAGAGCAGCTGGGATGTGCTCAGAAAGACAGTGCTCAGAGATTGCTGAGATCAGCCACATAGCCAGGGGAGCCCCAGGCAAAATTGAGAAATCGGTGATATTTGTTAGGTGCAGGGCTGTCACAGATACCTAATGTCTGGCTTGAACCCAGGGATCATTATGCAAGCGAGGCAGGCAACTCTACCAACTGAACTATGTCCCCAGCCCAGGGACAATGCTTTTAATAATGACACTACCTTTAAATATCTCATTGAGGCCATTGTTATCCCCATTTTGAGAAGGAAGAAATGGGCATGGGAAGGGAGCAGGTATGAAAAGACCTTGCCACCTTTATTGCTTGTGGTTTTCAAACAAAAGCTGAACCTCCATTTTCCCCAGCTCATTTACCTTTCTATGGGGATATAGTCAAATTCCTAACCCCATTGGCCCTCCTTTTATTCCAGGAGTCAATGGAGAGTGCCCTGCGTGGTGACCACCATGTGGGACTATTACAGGGTTAGATGATGTCAAGTAAACAGATGGCCTTGATAAAACAAGACTGTAAAAGTTGTCAAAAGTGACACCTAAGAAATAAATTATCTCAATCCTAGGAGCAATTTATTCTACAATACTCGAACCAAGAACCAAGCAGTAGCTTCAGCAATGGAGACCACAGTCTTTGGCACTATTGAGCGGATAATTTAGGGATTCAGGTGGGGGTAATTGGGTACTTCCTTAACAATACCATGTGGGTTACCTCCCATACTGAGTGTCCTAGGATCTGGGGATAAATAAATGGGCATGAAGGCTATCAGCTTCTTCATTGAAATCTAACAGGCTTCCTTACACCTTTCAAATCACAGGACCCTGTACCTATCTCCCACCCTCACAGCTGTTAATCTTTGGAATGTCTCTTGAACAGATGCCCCTCCTGAGCTGCCAGTTCCTAAAGGGTTACCGGGAACAACGCTTGGCCCACTTAGTCCTGAGCTCTATTACCATGGGATATGTCTGGCAGGAAGGAGAGGCACAGCCTAAAGAGGTAAGAGGCAGAGAGATGCCTGTCCTATCATCTGCCTGTTCCTCTGCACCTGGGATAAGCTCTCTGCTTGGTACTATACTTTTTAAAGTGTACTTTCTTATTTATTTTGTGGGATATCCGTTGAAGGAGAGGAAAAGAGACAATTTAAATAAAGAATTACTTTTTTTCCTGGTAGGAAGCTAATATTCTTTTAGACTGATAGTCATATTCCCTTTTATTAATTAGCCTTTGAGACTATTTTCTCTGGTTCTTTCCTCCATGAATGTGTAAAGAGCTGCATTTGAAGGCATCCTGAAAACGCATTGAAGACTTACAGCTGTCTTATACTCCTAAACCTATCTGTTGTTTTGGCTGCTTTTTTACAATCTCATAAATATATAGGGTTACACTATGTCAATTTTACAAACTGAGGAGCACAGAAGTTAAGTCCCTTGTCCAAAGTCAGAGAGCAAATTAGTAGAAAAGCCAGGACCAGAACCTGGCACTTCTGATTTCCCTCATGGAGACTTCTTTTCCTAGAGGGGCACGTTGACATTTATAACACTGATCTTTATGTAGTACTGCTCTTTAGGCTAATTATAAGCCTATCTCTTGATAATTTATCTGTTCTTTTCTGACATTTTGCATAAACTTTTAAAATCACAACATGTACTTTGGGACATAAATTCCTGGGCTCTACTACCCATCTTCTAAACTAATATTACTTTTCATTTCTTATAAAGATCCTTATTCCAGAAATCAAAAAGTGTTCCGTGTTCTAGAAAGCACAGTTAAGTGAACAGCCTGTGCCCAGTTTGTCTGCCTGATTGATTCCACCTCTTCTTCCTCCCCAAAGCACAGAAAGGAGCCCTGGGGACAAAGTCGAGAGCTGCTTCGGGGCTTTTATGATGTACATCTCATTTTGAAAAAGTTGTATGTCTGAAAAAATTGAAATCTGGGCACATGGACATGCCAATGAGGCTCCCTATGCTACCTTCTCCCTAAATCACTGTCTTAAAGTAGGGGGAGAAGTAGTCCAAGGGCAGGGGGAGGCAGTCTCCAGCCTATTGCTGTATCCATGTGGTTTCAAGCCATCGCACAGGGCTCCTCATTTCCAGACCCCAGACCTGGCCTTCGGTCATCTCTTACTGTTTTAAAATGTTCTTATTAATACATATTGATTGCATGAATTATTGGGGTTCATTTATATTTCCGTGCATTGTCAAATTCAACGTCCCATTTCCCACCCTCTTCAAAATACCCCTTTCAATCCATATTAATCACTATTCTGTTTTGAGTTCCAGTTTTTTTTTGGGGGGTAAAGTTTCCACATATAAGAATAGATGGCACTTGCTTTTCTGGCTAATTTCACTTAATATAATGTCCTCTGATTACATATATTTTGCTCTTATTAGAGGATTTCATTCTTTTTTTGGGGGGTGGTGGTACTAGGAATTGAACTCAGGGGCACTCAACTACTGAGCCCCAGTCCTATTTTGTATTTTATTTAGAGACAGGGTCTCACTGAGTTGCTTAGCGCCTCAATTTTGCTGAGGCTGGCTTTGAACTCATGATCCTCCTGTCTCAGCCTCCCCAGTTGCTGAGATTACAGGTGTGCACCACCACACTCAGCGACTTCATTCTTTTTTATGGCTAATCCACTATTTTGTATACATACCACATTTTCTTTATCCTTTTCAGAGGCACCTAGGCTGATTCCATACCTCAGCTGTTGTGAGTACAGCTGCCATGTGAAGATGACTCTTTTTTGTATGCTGGTTTCATCACCTTGGAATATATATAGCTAGGAGGACTTTTAGTTTTTTGAGGAATCTCCACACTGGTTTCCAAAGTGGCTGTGCCAATTTGCATTTCCAACAAGAGTGTACTAAGATTCTATTTTCTCCACATACTTACCATAATTTGTTATTAGTTTTATTTGTTTATCTATCTATTTTGATAATCACCATTCTGGTTGAGTTGAGATGGCATCTCATTGTGGTTTTGACTACTTTTCCCTCATGGCTAATGACATTGAGCATTTTTCATACTTGTGTTGACCATGTATCTGACTCCTGTTGTCACTCCTGCCCTTGCCTTCTAAAGAAAGTGTTCCTTAGAGTTTCAAAATTCAAAAGTCTTTATAATTTTTTATCTAAAAATGTTTTCCCAAATCTACCTAAAACTCCAAGTTAAAAAAAACACAACAACAAAGTGAAGTAGAGCTTCTTTAAAGATATTTCTATCTTAAAAGAATATGAGATGAAGAGATGAGGAGCATACATATGTTTTTTTTTTTAATTTGGACTAATCTAACTTTAATTTAAATAGAGAATCCCATGGATCTGAGTAGCTTTTCTGGGATGTAAGCAGATAAGGCTCTGTGGCATCTGTTCAAGAGAACTCCAAAGATTAACAGCTGAAAAGGTAGAGTCGGGGCTAGGGGTTCCGTGACTTGAAGGATCCATTGGGTGTAAGGAGATTAGGTGTATTTTAAAGATGTCATACCATGAGTAATGGAACCAGGGACTTCATATCTCAAAGTGTAGGTTGAAACTACAAAAAATTATGCAAAGAGTCAGAGGAGATAGAAGAAGGTAAATAGTGTCTGTCCAGAAATGGTTTATTTGAAAGTCATTATTCGGTTTGACTTAGGAAGTGACCAACAGACTTGGTTTCCACACAGACTGAAATGTCTTCTTTCTCACTCTTCTCCAGTGTGCTCTGATCTCTCTGATTGACACACAAACACACAAGCACACCCATGTATTTCCATCTATGTGTATCCCCGTATCTAGAGGTCTAACTATCTGTCTAGAGAAAGAGTTTTTCCCACTGCTAATTTCTTTAGCTCCTGCTTTAGTACTGTTTTTTTGCATAGCCAGTTTCTGAGGTTAGTAATTTTCATACATGTTGCAGTGTGTACTCATAAACAGTGCTGCCACTAAGTTACTGTTCACGGATATCTGCATGAAGCATGTGAATAAGGATCACTCTGCTAATTCAAATGTGATCCTCAAATCATTTCTTGACCACAGGATTGCTGGAATAAAAGACAACTGTAGATAGGTATTTCCTCTGCCACATTCTTCCTAGAATATGATATTTGTCTGGATTTATATTTGAAAGGTGCTGCCAAGAAATCTTGCCATTCCCTTTGTGGAAGTCTCCAGGAACTTGGGGCTCCCTCCTATCTTGGTACACTCTGACTTGGTGCTGGCAAACTGGACCAAAAGGAACCCAGAAGGGTAAGAAAGGGAGAGAACATTTTGGATTTTGAAACTCAGTATAAGGTGGTCTTAAAACTTCACCTCTCTCCACAAGGAAAGTCCAGACTTTTTAGTTCCTTTATCATTAGGGATGTTCACATTGATTGTCTGTTTTTGTGGTCCCAAAGAAAGATTAAACTTGATCATAAGTGTCCCCAAAATCCACTCTGAATACATGGCCCACTTTTTCTTGCTGTTGTCACATCATATCTAAAATTTTTAACCCAACCTTTGAGGTCCTGTATAATCCTACTTCACTCTTTTTTCCCCTAATCCTACTTCATTTATTCCTTCTGATCAAATTGTTTCTTCCCTGATATGCCATCCATTGAAGTCAAGTCAGAACCTTCAATAAATGATCAGTATACAGTGATCATAAAATAATGATTGTATATGATTCGAGAGTTGGTGATCTAGGTATGTTAGACTGATAATGTCATCAATTCTACCTAACATATCACTTTTTTTGATAATTCTGCTGGGAATAAAAGCTTTTGTCTGTGGAACAAATGCATGATTTTGTAACAAGTAAGAAATCCAGTAGTCAGAAATGAGTGAGAGAGAAGTATTAAATTTCCCATTGAACTTTTATTTTCACAGACAAATTTATTTCTGGCTATAGATGCAAGATATAGCACTTACTTTTGTGACAGATTAAAATATCTGAAGAAACATTCAGGTTGGATGTGAGGAAGAACTTCTTCAGCACAATGGTTGTAGGTAGCCAAGGATTCCTAAAGGAGATGAAGGGACTCAACTGTAAAGGAGTAAATACTTAATACACAACTTAGCTATTAGGGTTAATTTATATTCCCATTAGAAGAAGAATCAATGGGTCATTTCAGGACCTCTAAGACCTGGAAATTTGTTTTGTTGAATAATTACATTTTAATTTTGACCAATTATGCTTTAATAACAGAAGTGGTGATCATTGAAAATAGCAAAATCTAGCTTAGAATTTGGGTGGGAAGAAATAATGAATGAACACACATGAATTATTCTTGTCAATGCATTGGATATTGAATAAGCTGGATTTACAATTCAGAATAAAGTTCGGAGACAGGAAGATTAAAGGGAAAAATGGCAGTACTGGATTGGGAAAGTCAAAACACAAAAAAGAAGGCTGGCGTCCTACAAAGTGAGAGTGTTGGGCTTATTTAATCCCAGATAAGCAGACACAGTCCTGGGCTTCCTCACAAATGCTTGTTGGTACATCTTGAAGTCTTTTAATATGCCTAGCACAGAGCTAACTGCTTTGAATAATAAATAAAAGCATAGTAGTGAAGGACTTCCAAAGTGGCTAAATAATGAGACAAAGCAGAGCATGACAAATGTCAAAGGGTGACACAAACAATATGTTCACTGGAACCACACAGTGGTTCCTAGTCCAGGCATAGCCAATGATGTGCAAGATGTATGTCAATATATGTATTAGTCGTGTGTATCACTCATGAGTGTGTGTGCCTGGGTACATGTGACCCTGGAAGCTATATCTGGTTTACAAACTCAATTATTTCTTCTTTTTTTCTTTCTCTTGGTGGTTTCCAATAACTTAACTTTGGCTAGACCCCTGGAAATTAGGTAAGTTGTCAGAAATCTTTTACTCTAGAATCTAAGCTAAATTTTGAAGCTTATAATAGAACATGAATATCCTAATTTATTTGTATTGCACTAATTTATTTGTATGCATAAAAAAGATAAAAAGGAAAATGCCAAAAATTAACAGTCCAAAAGTTGGAGATGGTTGATTTTGCCTTGTAAGAATGAGGAACTTACTTTTCTTTATTTCTTGATTTTCCAATCTATGCACAATAAAGCAAGTAAAGTACAATAGAAGGAAACAGATTTAAAAAATAACCTCACCAAGTATTTGACTCTTTGAAATCTAATGCTTTGAAAAATATTTCTGTCTTACAATAACTTCTATGAAAATCAAATTGTAGGCAGATTACACCTATAGAAGAATCTCTTTGAAAAATCTCATTATTATATGGAGTAGAGCTCATGGGGCAGGTATGGCCAAGACATTCTTAGGCTCCACTTTCCCTAAAAAGCAAAGCTACCCCTGAAGCCACTGTTGTTTCTCCCATCCTCAGACCTCAGCCTCCATTAAAGAATAAAAGAATAAAAGCTGTAGTTCAGGAGGTGGGGGGGGTGAAAGGCGAAAATATCACTCCCCACGCTAATGTAACTCTGTTGAATAATGCAATTCCTGTCTTAAGTTTTATTTTGTTCTCATTTGGTTTGTTTTGCTCTGTTCTTATACTTAAGGTGTGAGAGACATCTATTTTACAGTAATCTTTGGAGTTAACTTCGTAGGTTTTTTAGACTGGATCGACATCTGAGATATTTGAATCAATCTAAAGGACAACTGGTCATTTTAAAAAAGATGTATTCCTCTGTAATGGTCTTACAGCTCCTGGTATATTGGATGGCATTTAGTTCCAGATTAAAAGGAACACTGGTCTGGTTATGTGCTATAGGAGTTATATGTTGACCCTGAACAAGCCATTTTGTGTCTTTGGGCCATAATTTTATATATGTAAGAAAGGAGCATGGTTACCCCAGCTCGAAGACTCCTCATCTTTGGACAACAATGATGTGATCCTCAAGAAACAGCTATACCTTTAGCTAAGAACTGCCTATCCATACTTCACCTGGCCATTCCACTGGGTTGATAGTCCAGGACCATCAGGGCCATGCTAAACTTTGAGTGAGAGTCCTCAGGTAAGGTGAATTTGGATTTGAACGTATTATTCTCATTCCTCCATGATGCTGCTGAAGATAGATACTCATCCTCAGGTTTGTCTTAAGGAGTGGAAAGCATGTTTTCCTGACTTATCGGTAGTAGGCTACTTGGTGGAGACCTATGGCACTGAGTATTTGTAGCACAGTGTCCACCCTTTTAACCATGTGACAATCTCCTTCCCAAGTAACCTGGACACCATCATCCTGTTTCCTGGGGGAGAGAGTCTGCGTGGCTTCATACTGGTGACTGTTTTAGTGGAGAAAGCAGCTGTGCCTGGAATTAAGGTATCTTCTCACTTTATAGCTTTTTTTTTCTTTTAAATTTGAGAAATTAGTCCGAGCTCACTCTCCCCAACCCCAGTTTCCTTTCTCTGAAGTAGATTTCTCAATGTAGATGAATATTAACCTTGTCCTACTTACTTCAAATCTGAGAGAAAAGATCTCAACTCCAGTCCACAGTATTAGCTTCATTTGCTTAACTGCTGTAAAACTTGGAGTAGATAATTTCTGTATGCATCACTCTAGGAATGAGAAATCAAGATGGAAATTGTTCCAGCCTTGACGGAAGCACAGGATCTAGTGGAGGGAGATGGATTAATATAGAGTGAGAAGGAGAAAAAATGTCATGTTTCATGAAAAGACAAGTCTAGAGTTAAAGGATTCGGCAAAGCCTCCCCAGAGAAATGACAGCTAAGTTAACACCTGAATGGAGAGAGAGAGAGAGAGAGAGAGAGAGAGAGAGAGAGAGAGAGAGAGAGAAATCGAGAGCCACACAAATATATTCCTGGCAGAAAACATTGCTATATAGCCTCAGAGAAAAATGAAATGAAATGTATTTTAGGTATTTAGTGCCAGAAGGCAGCATTAAGTTGACCTTGCCCTGGGGATTGCAGGTTTGAATTTTTTTCAGGTATCCCACATGTATCAGAAAAGGCTGGGGGAGCTTTAGAATCTGTCTGATTTTTATCAAAGACAGAGCTTTGGAGTTAGGATGCCCTAGTTGACAATATAGTAGAAATGGACATAATGTGTAATAAATCCAAAAGAAAAAGGGATGAAAATGATAGAGCTTAGTCTCTTCAAGGTGTATAAGGAGTAGCAGCCACTAGAAAGAATCAGAAAAACCTAACCAGGGTTCTGTCTGGAAGATGCCAGAAAGATTCTGGCTTTCAATAGACTTCACTGCAAATCTCATATTAAGAATACTCCCAGGAATATGTGACAATCTAGCAGTTTATGGGGTGCCTGCCCCTGGGTTCCCCAGCCATGGAACCTCAGTGGGCTTTAAGAGAATGCTGGCAAACAAAGCAATCTCATCCCCAGGCACTTGCTCAAGCAATGCATGCTGTCCTGCAGCCCAGCCAGGATGCCCTACTCGCGGCCCTGCAGCAACTGAAGCTCTGCATCCAGGACATGACCAGAACCTTAGGACGAATGCATGGTATAATGCCCCCTTGCTCCTAAAGGATCCAAGAGGTTGAGGGCTCTGCAGGTGGGAAAGAGGGCCTAGAGTTTGGGTACATCCAAAATAGGTGAGGACTGATCTTTCCACAAGATGGCGCTGGTGCACTATCTTTCTTTTAAAGTAGACCCAATTTTGCTGTTCTAAGAGAATGAGTCTGTAGAGACATTTTCACAGTTTTGCCCTTCTTTATATTTTCCTGGGATTAGCATAATTTCCTCTCTTCAGAGGCCAGATATATTTTTGGTCTTGTAGGAAGCTTGGGAAGAGGGGATGGGCCAACCCTGTAATATTGGTCTTGTGTGCTGCCTCCAGCCATGTTTGGAGGCTGCAAGGCAGGATTGTGATGATGGAGTTTTACTTTATATTCTTCCTTTGGATTCTTTTCTCTCTGTTGGTATCTGAGATGACTGACTCTGGCTTAAGGCCTCTGTGTCTAGTACAAGCATGAATTGTAATGAATTGTGGCCAGTTAAGTGGCCTGTCCCTCCTGAGTTACATCTTATTCTGTTTACTACATTCAATGTCCAATTTCTCGCAGGCTCTTTAACTTCCTCTGCCAGAGAAATCTAAAAATCATGACTGGTGAGTGTTTAAGGAAGGTTTGGGAGAAGGGTGTGATCCATTAGCATGAGAAAAGTAGAGGCTAAGTATCTACTTCCCTGGATCCTGTTTCCCTGAAAGATTCTGGGAAAAAGCTTGTTCAGAGGAAACCTGATAGGAGAAGGGAGAAGGTGGTGCTGAGATTTGCACCTTACATAAGTTAAATAAATTTGTTAATCATCTGGATGCTCTGCACTAGTAGAAGTCTTCCCCAAATCACCGGATTATGTATTATTTCCAATCAACTTCTCTGTTACACACTTTCTATTTTCATTTTTTTCCCATTTCCTTGTATCTTACCCTTAACATCCTCATGGTCAGTAGGTATATTGCCAGACAAGTTCCCCTAGGTAGTGAGATAGAGTTTTGTGTCACCAAGACAACTTGAGATCGTTATTCAGGATGGGATGATAACCAGACACAGTGCAGGTGACTTTGGATCTTATCGATGAGTACCAGGAGTAGTTTTGAGGGGCTATGAGAGTCTCTGCACAGGTCACAGTGAATGGAGCAGTAAGTGGACTCATCTAATGTCTGGCGGAGGTTTTCTAGTCACTTCCTAAGTCTAGAGCAACCTCTTTTGCTGTCATAATTATCTTCTGCAGTAGGTCTGATGGTCTGGGATAGTACCAGGGATAACCTTCTTGTTTTCCCCAAAGACAAATTTTCCCACGCAGTCATGTTTGTTTTCAAGATTTTACTACCACTCATGTCTACCTCTATGGAGAAATAGTGAACATATCTGTATTTTCCAAAGATGGCCACAACATTCTCCCATGTCCTTCCATGAGCTCCTCATCAACGTGACCCGAAACTCCTCTCCTCCAGAGAGGAGTGTGTGTGCCTGGTCTTGATCAATAGAGTGCAGTTGAGGGAACAGCTCCTGATGACTTCTGAGGCCAGGCTAGAGAAGGTGAGGCATCTTCTGTCTTGTATATGGAGACACCATGTAAAAAGTCCAGTGCCCCTGAGGGCACCATGCTGCAGGAGGAGAAAAACCACACAGAGAGGTGTTTCAGAAAGCACCTGGCACAGGAGTGAATGATCCTTTCAACGATTCTAGGCTCCAATATCAAGTTATCCTCAGTCCTCAGGTCTTCCCAACAGAGTTCCCAGACACTGCAAAGCAGAGACAAGCCATCTCCACCTTGTCCTGGGCAGAAACCAGACCAACAGAATATAATGCCAGTAGGTAGAGAGTAGCAGCTTGTTATTCTGAAATCAGAATTGCAATCTGCATAAGAGAGCTGGGCTTTCAATCCCCAAAGTGGAACTTACCTAAACAAATACTTCTTTCAGAGCCCAAATGTAGGAAGTGTCAGATATGCTTCTTCTTTCCTTCATAAATACACCCTTTCCAGGCATGCAGGCCTGTTCATACTTAAGGCAGAGTAGAAAATGCTCTTTCTAGACTGCAGTTGGTACTTCAGAGAACTACCATGCTATGCATCCCAGTTCACTGGGTCTCTGTCCATATTTACAGAGATTGACACAGTGCTTACTACTGACTATAAAACGAGACTACTCTGTTTTCATTCTCTGCCTCCCCATAAGAGGCCATCACAGTGCTGAAATTATCATATTCATCTTAACTTGCCTTCACTTACTCATGTCAATATTGTGACTCTTGCAGGGTCTATGTCTAGCTCTTCATTTGAATTGGTGGATTACACAGTGTTCAACCAGGTGTGAGCTCTGCAATCCATCAGAAAGATAAAATATCTTCAGATTTTCAAGCACTTGAATTGTTTACAGACATAATATTTGCCATGTTTACTGATAGTTCTCATTCTCTAAGAGTTAATTTTTTTTCTTGGAAAAGCTAAATGATAAATATCTCTCCAAAGAGCCATGAAAAAAATTGCCTTTGTTTTCTTCTGAGTCAACCAAATTTCTGACTCCTCCTTAATCCATTGGCAGCTTTAAGAAATTTTCTCTAAACACTGATGTGGAGGCAGGATGTTTCCTTCTAACAACTTAGTATGTGCTATTAAATTATATTTTCTAAGTAAATTGGAGCTAAACTGTAGTGTGAACTTCTATTCATTCTCTTCTGAATGTTCACTTAGTTTTTTCAAAGGAATTTTCTGATTTAATTTGTGAACTCATTTTGTCTGAATCTAATTGGAAAATAATTAACACTGGAATTCTTCTATGTTAAATTCTATATAATGATAAAATCATATTAACATTTCTAATGTTTGTCTTCACTCATGAGTCAGTTACACACAGTAATTAGAATATATCAAAGCCATTGAACCCCAACTTAATTTCAATTTTTATTTACCTTAAGTCCAATTTTATCATGTTTATGGGGTAAGTCTGAAAATAGACCTCTGTATACACAAAGAGCTCACAAAATATTGAAGATTTTTATCAATCTTTAGAGAAGACTTCTTAGAGACATGAAAACTTAAATTACATATCATACATCAAAACTACATAAAAATCTACAATAATTATTATGATTTTATCTGGTTATACTTTACTTTGATTTGCTTATTTATTTACAAACTTTTAAAATCTTCACTCGTTTTGTTGCTGGGGATTGAGTCCAGGGGCAAGCGCTCAACCACTAACCTACATCTCCAGACCTTTTTAATTTCATTTTGAGATCAGGTGTTGCTAAATTGCCCAGGCTGGGACTCAGTCTCCTAAGTCGCTGGGCACAGGGGTATGTGTCACCTCCCCAGCTTGCTTGTCACTCTTTACACATATTTATTCCATCTGAAGCACATCTCTTAGGATTTCCTCTAGTGAGCAGCTGCTATGGCTAAACTCTTATGTATTTATTATTTGTTTGTTCCTGGGGATTGAACCCAGGGGCATTCAACCACTGAGCCACATCCCCAACCCTTTTTTATATTTTTATTTAGACACAGGGTCTCACTAAGTGCTTAGGGCCTCACTAAATTGCTGAGGTTGGCTTTGAACTTGTGATAATCCTGCCTCAGCTGCTGAGATTAAAGGTGTGCACCCCTGCGCCTAGCTAGGTAAATTCTTCCATCTAAAATTCACCTGATTTTTTTTATCTGAAAAATAGTTTTGTTAGCAGTTATATTCTTTCAGATGTTAAATATATCATTACAGCATCTTCAGGTTTCCTTCGTCACTGTTGAGACATAGCTTTCATTCCATCTTTCCCCCTGATTGCTTCTCAGAGCTTCTCTGTGTGCATCTAACTTCTTTGGTGGTTGCTGTTTGCGTCTTATTTCTTTTCTTTTTTTTTCCCCCAGTGGGTTCTGTCAGTTGGTCATCATCTTTTATTGCGTGTTGATTTTTTTCTTTTTCACTATGCAATGCTGATTATCCATGAAATAATATTTGCAAGCAGTGTTTTGAGACTGGAATAAGGAAGCATTTGCATTTAGTTCTTCCTGATTCTTGGGAACACTAAAATCCTGAACCACCTTGATTCAAATCTGGCAAACAAGGGCCTATCTGTCTAGTAGTTCCTTGCTGTTATCACAGATCTTAGATGTCTTTTAGATGTTTTTATGTTTTATTCAGAGTTTTTGGTTGTTCACAGTAAAAAAAAAATAGGTCCAATTCATAATAGCACTCCACTATACAACTGGAAGTCTCTTTCTTAAATATCATTCATATCTTTTTCTTCATTTGTTTTCATCACCAACTCTTGCATGGACTTCTGCAGTACCTTTCCAAATCCTTTCCATCATCTATTTTTACCTGGTCTAATTCATTGTCTACACAACACCTTGAGTGAACCTTTAAAGTGTAAATCAGGCTGTATCACTTTTGATCTTAAGATTCTGAGTGTCCATGTGGGCCCTGTCCCATACAGCTGCCTCTAGCCACATGTGGCATTTGAACACTTGAATGTGGTCAGTATGATTGGGAAACTAAATTTTGGGTTTTAATTTGAATTCAATAAAATTTAAAAATTGAATCAGAATAAAATAATTTTCAGTTAAAAGCCCTTTTATTATGACAAAGACTATATTTCACCTAATTATTGAAAATGTGGCATCCAAAACCAAGTTGACTTCAATATAGAAGAGTGATTACTAGAAATAGGAAATGCTGTGGGTGGTGAGAATTGAAGAAGGGAGACTTAAATTGATTGGTGCATGCTGGGTATTCATATAAAAATACCATATCAGACCCCATTAATATGTACAATTAATTCATGTTAATCAAAAATCAACTAGTTACTAAAAAATAAAATAAAATAAAATTTAGCATCCAAACTAAATTTGCTGTAAGATAGAAGTGTGAGTGCATGCATAGAATTATTATAAAAAAAACCTCATGAGTAATTTTTATACTGAGTAAATATTGAAATGATAATATTATGGATATTTGGGGTTAAGTAAAATACACTATTGATTTTAATCTTGCTTAATTTTTTTTGGAATGTTACAACAAAATTGAAAATTCTACATGTGGATCGTACCACATTTCTATTAAATAGCACTAGTTTACCCTAGGGATAAAGCCCAAATCCTTAACCTTTTCTCTAAGACCCTTTTCTGATATGACTCCATGCTGTTTTAATTTTTTTTTTATTTATTTTTTTTTATGCTGTTTTAATTTTAACCTAACTTTGTTTGCTACCAAGTTTCTCTTCGGTACCTTTTTCTGATACTAGCTTTTAGTTACTGAAAATAGCCTTATTTCTTCTATTTCAAGGTCTGTGTTCTTGCTTTTGCCTCTGGCCAAACACTTTTTCCTACTCACCCTTCTCCTAGTCAACTTCTGCTTATATATTAATCCCAAAGTTACTTTCTCTGGAAGAACCCTGGTCTCATCCAGGGCCTGAGAGCTGCTTAAACCCTGACAACTTTGCTATCAAACCTGGGAAGAGAGGAAGAGGCTGAAGCAATGATGGAAACAGGAAAAATGAATGAAACATTTAAAAAAAAGACTGAGGATGGGCAAAGTTTAGGTACATTTAGTAGCAGAAATAGGTATCAAATATGTATGTATAATTTCAAATCTGGATACTAAAACAAAAATCATGATGCCTTTGGATGGAATCAAGTTCTGCTTGGTTGGTTGTTTTTCAGAGTAGATGGGGATTTACGGGAAGGATGCTAAGTTTAATTGGTGATTTCTTACATTTTTCAATAATTTTCTCAGATTTGGGCAATGGGTAATGGTCATTAGCAATTCCAGTGGTTGGGATTTGGTGAAACAGTGAAGCCAAAGGAAAAATGCTGCTAGATATTAGAGTTAATTTGTGAGAAGATTATGACTCAAAATATATTGATAGCTTAAAAATAAAAAAAATAGATACACATATATATATCTTCAAGAGATTGAGAATAGCAGTAAGGTCTGAAACATTTGCTCAATAATTAAAGAGAATATTCTACATAAAATGTTCTATGGAAGCCAATAAATTTGACCAGGGAAAGTGGCATTGGGAACCTGAGTATCAGAAAAGCATACTGTTTCTTCTCAACCTTGTTGTACTTCTTAAATTGTGTACCAAATGCATGTATGACCTAGTCTCAATAAATGACTTTCTTAAAAATTAAAAAGGGAGAATTTAAAAAATACTCATTAAACTTAAGGTAATGGTGGGACATTCAGTGGAGATATATGGCTTTCCAAGATGCAGCTTAGTGGTCAAGACCCTGGAAAGTGGAGTTCAATCTCCTAGAGTGGCCACCCTCCAAGCCTTGCCTTCTGAGTTGGCCAATAGAGCACTGGCCACATCACGTCTCTCAGTGGGATTGTGGTGAACATGCATACAACATGACAATACTGCAGTCATTCTGGGTCTACAGTTCTTGTGACCTTGATCTTTTTGAGTTCTCTTTGTTTAAAAGCTTCTTCCCAGCATAAAAACCCATTATCTCTATTCCTAAATAGCTTCAAAAGCAGGATTCCTTGGTTTCATCATCATTGTCACCATCACCAATATCATCATAATGTTTATAACGTAAAAATTTTGATGAGCTTCATGCAAATTGACCACAACCACATAGGTTTTCTTGAGATTCACATGAGTTTCAAAGGAGATTATTTAACCAATATTTTATTTGTTTGTTTATTTATTTTCAATGCTGGGTGTGAGGCAGGCACTCTACTACTGAGCTACATCCTCAGCCTCCTATTTTGCACATTGCTGAACAACAACAGAAACATGGGAAGATATTTATCCAGGCACTGAATGCACCTGGGAGTGCCATCTGAGCAGAAGCCTTAGACCACAATGCCATTTTCCCACTCTGCTAGGAAGTCATTTGGAAGGGGTTTTAGGAAACATCTTTCTCAGCCAAAAGATACATATTGACCCAAGGCACTATGTTGGTAGTGGAAGAAATTATCTACTTGGGATCCCTTAGACAGTATTTGTAGTAGTCCCCCCAAAAAATTGCTTAAAATTTATCCCAGAAAATCAACTGGGTGGTAACAACAACAAATACCAGATTTTGAATCAATTCTGAACCTACTAATAGCCTTATATACTATAAACACTAAGTTGTTTTCTGGAAAAAAAAGAACAAAATATTTAATGTATAAACAATATAGAATATATGTATTGTCCACAACCCAGTTGTGGTAAAGCAAATGGATAGAACAAAACAAGATACCCAGAAATGGCACGTGATACATAAGGTTGACTAAAAACTGCTTACAGTGGCCTCAGACTGGATAGATAGCACCTCTGTCCCTCAAGAGGCTTTGTCAGAAAGTAGTGTCTCTGTCAAAGCACTTTTTCTAGGGGTAGCTGGCTGGACTAGCGTACATCTTTCCACAGTGGTCTGTTCTGCACCAGTTCCTACAGGGACGGGCATTAGGTTACATAAGCAGTGACATCCTTAGATTGCTTCATCCCATTTGTATGCCCAGCATCCCAAGGAGCTTAGCATACGTGCAAGAAAGTGGTTCCTGCAGATAATGCTAGTTTGCCCCAGTTCCCAGTGCATGAGAGAACGAGTCAGTGTTCTTCAAGATAGTGCTTATCTGGACATTCCAGTGTGGCCCTGCATTCATTTTCCCTTGACTTGGCCAGGTTCTTGGGAATGGAAAGTGGCATTTTGGGGACATGGTGTTTTGCTGGCCGCCTTTTTTCAAGGATGAAACAACATAAAATTGAATATATAGAAAAATAGTAAAATAAAACCCTCATGCCCAGCTTTCAACTTAAAAAGTGGACTGTTACCTAAAACTTTGAACCTTCTAAATGCTTCCTTTCAACTTCATTTCCCCAAAACATTTTTCCTGTTGTCAACATGTGGATTACTATATTAGTTGTTCTCTTTCACTTCTGTAAATTTTCGTTATGAAAGTATTTCATAATAGTACATTATTTTACATGCTTTTGAACCTTAAAAAAGAAGAATAAGAAGAATCAAGATGTATGTTTTCTTCCCGAATCCTGCCCATTTCACCAAGCGCCGACTTTGTAGGTCATATAAATTTGGTGCCTTGTCACTGTTACATAGCAGGTTTTTGTACAACTAGATTGTAATTTACTTATTTTTTCTGGGTTATTTCTCTTTTTTGTTTGTTTATTTTGTGTTTTTTATAATTATTTTAGACTTTGATGGACCTTTATTTTATTCATTTATTTTTATGTGGTGCTGAGAATGGAACCCAGTGCCTCACACATGCTAGGCAAGGGTTCTACCTCTGAGCCACAACCCCAGCCGCTGTGTTTGTTTTGCTGTTAAAAGCAATGCCACTACAAGTATTCATGTCCATGACTCCTGGTGTCTGTACTTAAGAGACTACCATCTCTAAGGTAGATGCCAAGGAGTTGAATTGCACAATAAGAAGGTATGTACATCTTCAGTTTTACTAACTAGCACCGAATTGCCCTCAAAGCAGTTCAGTGCTAGTTAGTAAAACTGAAAGTTAGTAAAGGATGGAGCAATCTAAGGATGTCACTGCTTATGTAATAACTGAAATCCTACCTCACTGGCATTTAATATTGTTCTATTCATTTACTAATTCATTTCACTCATTTATTCAGTTATCTATTTGGTTATTGCCAATTAGATAGATATGAAATGGTGTTTCTTCATGTTTGTATTTGCAATTTCTCTCATATCTGGTAAGTTCATAACTGTTTCTGTTTCTTTCTTATATCTGTGTGTGTGTGTGTGTGTGCACATACACATTCATACAGGCATAGACTCACCATTCATATCCATTTTCTGTAAGATGTGTGTCTTTCCTCACTTTCATATTGAACTTCACCTTTTACTTATTGTTTTTTCTTTTTTTGTACACTCTGCTGTTTTTTTTTTTAGTTACATGTGCTACAGATGTTGTGATGTTATAAGCAGAATGTCTTACAAAGTTATATAACTTGTGACCTGACATATTCCACAAAGAACTCTGTTCTCTTTAATGCATTTCTTCTCTTAGATATTGAATTTTCTTGTCCATGGGTCCAGTATATAAAGATTATCCTTTCATGTCCTAGTTTTTCTTTAATTTCTTTCAAAGTAAGGGACAGTCCTGAATGGAAATATTGACCTTTTTTTAGTTCTACTCTTTAAAAGAGTTATTTTTAATATTTTGCTATTAAGCATAGCACTTTTTGTAGATGTCTTTTTATCAGTTTAAGAATGTAAGTAAGAGACATAGAAATTCCGATTTAGCTGAATTATTTGGTTGCTTTAATCATGAATGAATTTTTAAAAAATCTATTACAATTACTTTACTTTAAAAATATTTTACATACATTGAAATAATCATTTGACTGCTCTCATATGTTAATTTACGTAAAATATTAAATTACTTCCAATCATTTCTGCTTCAGCACAAAGTACTGTGGTGGGGACAGAGTGCCAAAGGGGGTAAAACCAAGAAGTATTACTAAGGAGAAAAATCCAACACTTGGTCATTGTCAGACATGAGAGGTGAGAATGTGACATTATCCAGGAACATTTGAACACTCTGAGACGAAAGTAAGCGACTAAAAGTTCGAGCTACCTGAGTCCATGATGGTTCATAGAAAACAGAGATGGGAAAGAGATGGAGGATCACAGACTATGCATGATGGTAGAAAAGGGAAACCAATGGTTAGGAAATGTTATTTGGCCTCATTTAATAGATTTTTCTTTTTCTTTTAAGAAACAAAACAACCTAGATAGGAATTTGGATCAGATGAACATGTAGGAGGTCA
Organism: Urocitellus parryii; assembly: GCF_045843805.1. Classification (NCBI taxonomy): domain Eukaryota; kingdom Metazoa; phylum Chordata; class Mammalia; order Rodentia; family Sciuridae; genus Urocitellus; species Urocitellus parryii. The sequence goes on from NC_135544.1 coordinate 12,882,164, forward strand.
CAGAATTCAGAGGGGCCCCATATATATTGTGTGACCTGACATATTGTGAAAAGGGGACAGAATGGCTCTCCAAAGCTAACGAAAGAAATTTAGTAAAAAGAAGAGAACATACTTCTTTACATACAAATTAACAAACTAGTAGGATCAGTTATCCTCAAGCTTCGACGTAGATTCAGCAAGGGATGAACACATGAACAAATGCAGTTTAGATCTAAATGCATTTGTATCTGACTTGTTGTGACAATCCTGGACGATGGGTACTCCCTGCCTGTGTCCTTTGTTGAGTACACAGACCCTCAACCTGAGCATGGATGGATTTGGCTTCCCTCTCTTGTGGAAACCTTGAGTGGGGTGACTCTCTGCTTTTCTTCCCTCCCCTTCCCACATTCTCTCACAAATCATGTCTCTTTAAAATATTAATTTTGAGGATGGCCTTGTTGTGATTAAGTAAGAAAGGGAAGTTCCATAAATAGAAAAGGCCAGCATATGGAATCATTTAAAAGTTCTGTAAGGGCCAATGAGGGGGACCACAGAAGACAGCATTCCATCTGCCTCTTGTGGCTACTTCCATTCTGGTCTCGGTGCAGATCAGATAGAGGATGCAGCCCCAGGAGAGCAGCAGGGCCCATGCACATGTAACCAATTGTTTTCTTTTGCCTGTAGTAAAGTTCATATTCTGATTGCTTTTCCAGATTATGTAGATCCAGACATATTTTATGCAGTCATCCGGATCTTTCTCTCTGGGTAAGCATAGTTCAAGTGTTTCTCTGCATGAGGCCTCTGTAGCATTTTCCAAACTTATGAGAAGAGAAACAAACAGAACCTCCCTAAAGTAAGAAACATACCCAGTGACCCTTGCTAGCAAAGTAATCATCTGGATCCACTCTTGGATCAAGGAAGTGGGGCACCATCTGCAAATGATATAAAAGGCTGACTAAGTTAGGGTCTTTAGGTCTTCATATTAGATACCTTTATATTCGCTTTTCCTAGACTCCCACTTTGATGACAGGGTTCAATATTTCACCCACATAACTCTATCACTTATACCCATTCTCTTCCCTTGTTATTGAAGCAAGTGGAAATAGATAACAATATAGAAATGTTCTTCCAAAGTCTCTAGAAGAGATACTCTGTATGGTTTGATGTCTGCACCCCTTTGAAATTTCTTTATATTGCAACCTAATCAACAAGATGAGGGTATTAAAAGGTAGAGTCTCTGGAAGGAGAGTAGGACATCAGAGCTATGCTCTTGTGAAAGGCACTAAAGCACTTTGAAAAGGTTTGGGGAGGGCTAGGGATGTAGCCTGGTGGTAGAGCACTTACTTAGTATCCATGAGGCCCTGGGTTTATTCCTTGGCACTGATAAAATAAAAACAACAAACAAATAAACAAACAAAAAACCACCACTAGGCCCTTTTTACCCTTCCACCTTTTCCACTCTGTGAGAACACAACATTCAAGGGAGTCATCTGGAAGCAAGAGACTAGGTCTTCAGCAGCCTGATCCTGTGAGTGCCTTGATCTATGACTTCACAGGCTCTACAACTACAAGAAATAAATAAATTTCTATTACTTACAAATTATCCAGTGAAAAATATTTTGTTATAGCAGCAGGCATAGACTAAGACATTGTTTGTTTTAATCAGATTGCCTTCCTATTCACATTTGACAATTTGTGTGTGTGTGCGCGCGCGCGCGTGTGTGTGTGTGTGTGTGTGTGTTTAATGTTTAAATGGTGAAAAGCAAGGTTTTTAGAGTAACTTTAGAGTAATGATTACGTGACTTAAGGGAGGAAATGAAACAAATAGGTAGATTATTATGGTTTGGATATTAAATGCTGTCTAGAGGCTGGTGTGCGCTATTGGGAGTCAGTGGAATCTCTTCCAGGTGGGGCTTAGAGGAAGGAAGTAGGTCAGTGTACGCATGCCTTTGGAAGAGATATTGGGACCCTGGAAGCTCCTGGCTGCCATGAGGTGAGCAGCCTTGCTCCACCACACTGTCCCTGTCTCTCTATAGTCCTTAAGTGATAGGATCATGTGACCATGGACTGAAACTTCTGAAACTCTGAGCTAAAATAAAATTTTCTTTCTTGTATAATGATCATCTCTGGTATTTTTTTTTCTCTCATAGAAAACGAACTAACACAGGAGGGAAGTGTATGCAAAAAGAGTTGAGCTCATAGCTGAGAAATTAGGCTTTCTTTGTATACCTTTGGTAGGATTAGACATGAAAAAAAAAAGATCCATTTATTTTTTAACAAAAGTTTATGGAACCCTAGAGAAAGCTTACACTACATACAGAAATAGACCGGGATTTAGGAAACATTTATTCCAGGAAAATCTCTTTGTGCTTCACTTTGCTTTCTAAATCTGTATTCATTTTTCATTTGTCACATAACAAATTACCACAGATTTAGCAGCTTTAAACAATGTGCTTTTATCATCTCACAGTTCTGTAGATCTGAAGTCCAGACAAGCTCAGTTGGGTTTTCTGTCTAGAATCTCAAGGGACTGGAGTCAGAGTATCTGCTGGGTTGCCCTTTAGCTGAGGTTCTGAGTGAAGATTGGCTTCCAAACTCAGAGGTTGCTGCAAGAATGCAGTATTTTTGGAGTCCTAGAACTGAGAACTGTTTTCCTGCAGACAGCTGGGCAGGAGTTTCTCTCCGTTTCTAGGGCCTGCTGATCCCTGAAGTGGCTCCTTCCACCTCAGGAACACCACCTCTAATCCTTCTCTTCTGCAAGTTTCTCTGACTCCTTTTTCCCCTGCCAGTACACAGAGGAAACTGTGCACTTAAAGGTGTGTGATTAGATTCAGTTCACCCAGATAATGCAGGATAACTCGCTGTATTGAAGCTAATCAATCAGTAACCTTAATTAACATCTGCAAAGTCTCTTCTGCCTCGACATATAATACACCACATTGACAAGATATCGCTTAATATTAACAGTTCTAGAAATGAGAGTGGAAATTTTGGAGAACTCTTTTTAGAATTCCATGCACCACAGCATCTTTCAAGTGAATAAATAAGTTCTACATCTTTATGTCAAAGACATCAGATAAAAATGAACCACATCCTCTGAAATCTTCATGATTAGATGAGCACCAGAGAGTGACTATGTTTTCATTAAAATAAGTTCTGGGTCAGTGGCACATTTTAACTCTAATCTACATAAATGCCTCCCCATCAATTTCTAATCCTCAAAATATTTCCCATGTAACTATGTGGCCAGTACTAAATTGTAAAGGTATAGTATGTATAGATGGCCAAAACATCTGAACTGTTGAGAATTCCCAAGAGGGTTGTCTTGGAAAATGCAAATTTATTCTTTTGTACTTGATTTGTCCCATGTTTGATTTATTATTTTTTGTTTATTCCTTTTAAAAAAATTTTTATTTAGGAAAGTTGAGGCATTTCATCTGTAAATGAGAATATTCCCTTTAGTTCCCACTCACATTAAATTTCTTAGGGAAGTTAGATGCCTCTATGGAAAAGATGTCATATCAAATCTGTTGTTTAAACTTCCCATTTTCTTGGGGTTGTTAGAAATACGCTACAATACTCCTGGGCCCAAGAGTACATGGGATTGATACTCAGGCTGCTCAGAGAAATCCAATTTCTCTTCCTCGAACTGAACTTACTCTAGCTAGAGAACATCAATTTTATCTTTTCTTTTTTTGATCCTCCGCACTGGGGTTTCTTTAGTTCTTCAATATGGCTTCAATATATTGTCTCCACCTTGGGACACTAAAAGGAGTTTGGTTAATGTGTCTTGATAATTTGAAATATCTGGTAATTCTTTTAAGCTGGCTGGATCCTTTCAAGAAATGCCTTTGGGTTAGCATATTCTGGATATTAGATACAGATATATAGAATGCTATTTTTTCATTCATTCATTCACCGGATATTTAATGATGAGTGCTTACCACATACCAGGTACAGTTGTATGTGCTGAGAACAGAGCAGTGAAGCAAAACAACATCTTGGTTCTTGTTTGAAGGAGGGAGAACAGATAATAAATAAATAAACATGGAAAACAAGTGGGCCTTGTAAAGGCAAGGATCCTACAATGTGTGTTGCAACAATGGGCAATGTAGGGAAATGATAACCAGAATATAAGGTATTCGGGAAAGAGTGTTAGGTGTGGGGGCTGAAATGTCTTATTTGCTAATTGTCATCCAGGAATACCACATCACAAGTGGCATTTGAGCATTTGAGCAAACACTTGAAGGAAGTAAGAGAGTGATCCACCCAGATTCCTGTTCTAAGCAAAAGGAACAACAATTGCAATGACCTGGATGGAGGGTCATTGTCATTGCCTTTTTTGTCATGATGGGAGAACTGCAGGGCTGGACCGCACAGGGAGAATGAGAAAGATTCAGATGCGATGTGAGGGCATGTTGGCTCTTCCTCTCTCAGTGAGGTGAGCGGTTTTGAGAGTAATGGCATGATCTGTCTTTGGTTTCGGATCATCATTCTAGCTGCTGAGTGGAAAATAGACTATTTGAAAACAAGTAAAGTGTTTGAGAAACCATTACTAGGATTCAGTGTGGTAGCCTGGACTAGGGTGGCAATAGTGAAGGTGTTGAGAAATGGCCAGAATCTGTGTGTATATTGATGCTAAGGTTAACAGAATTTGCTGTTTGGATTACACAAGGAATTGAAGTACACCAGTGTACAGTGATTGTAAGGTTTCTTGGCCTAACCCACTGAAAAAAATTCATTCTGTTATCTCTTCTGCTGGGAAGACTGTAGGAGAAACAGGCTTGGGAAACAGGGAGGGGTCCTGGGAGATTACTTCAAGGGCATGTTCATCCTGTGGAGAGCTCAAGTGGGGAGACATACGATTCTGAAGTATGGGGTGGCGTCCAGGTATAAGTTTAAATTTTTAAATAGTTAAAGTTGGTTTTGTTAAGAGACTAGTTAAGATCACTTGTAAAAACAAAGAGTACTGAGAAGTCCAAGGAATGACCTCTCCAACATTTAGAAGTGTTCCAAGATAGGGAGGAAATAATAAAAGAGATTGAGATGATCATAGGTCATCATCCAAATTATAGAAAAATCGGATCAAGTCTGCAGGTGTGTCATGGTTCTGATTTTCACCCAGAGGTAGTTATGTGTTCTACATTTCTCCACCACAGAATACCTATCATTCAGCAATTTTAATAGATCAGGGTCCTGACATTGGACAAGTCACAAAACCTCTCTGGATCTCATTAAATTCTTCTGTTATAGGAAGTAGATACAAATTGGGGTACCTGAGCTTAAGAAATATTTGTCCAGTTACCAAATAATGAAAAGGGAATTAGGGGGTTATAGCTCAGCAGTAGAGTGCTTGCCTCAGACTCGTGAGGCACTGGGTTCGGTCCTCAGCACCACATAAAAATAAATAAAATAAACAAAGTTATTGTGTCCATCTTTAAAAAAATAAAAAAATAAAAGGGAATTAGGAATTCCACCTCTTTCTGAATAATATGATTAAAAATACTAATGTTTATCTAATGCTTCCATGTATTCCAGGACTGGGCAAATGTTATTTTGATTAGTTTTCACAATGATCCAATGAGGTAAATAACTGATATTACTCTCATGAGGAAACAGCATCTAAGAAAGTTTAACTGAGTCCAGACTCACAGTTAATAAGTAGAAAAGTTGAGATTAAAATCTCTATCTGCCTAGATCAGAGGCCTTGCTCCTAACAGCTACAGCTTGTCATCATCCCACAGTGGGACTCTTTCCTTCCCTCTTCCCATGTGCCCTGCTTTGCTTTCTGTACTTGATCTCTTTCCAGAGTGATAGCATCCTAAACTGCCAGGGCTACTGTGCTGTTCACCCAGTGAATACCACAGGACAGCCAGGCCCAAAGAAAACAACCCTGCCCCTTCTAGCCTTTGTAACCTCAGGGCAGTATTTGAGGAAGTTCACACACAGCTAGCAGAAGAGTCTGTGGCTTTTGTATATGTTTCGCATCCCTTCTCTGTTGACTTATAAGTACAGGAAGAACAGGGAACATCGATGTGTATCTGTTATGTAATCTGTCGTAACAGGGAAGGTGGCTTGATCCCAGCCACAAGAGGTAAAGATTCTTTTCCTGAGTAGAAGTAGAATCTACAAAATGGTGTTCTGAGGGAATAATAAAATAGGTAATTACAAGTTTGGAATTCAACATCTGGTTTCATGGTTTTTAACAATATGACCCTGGGGACTTAACTTCCATGAGTCTTTGTTTCTTTATCTCTAAATGGAGGTTAAAAAAAATCTGCCCTGATCTACTTGCAAGAGGTGAAGTGAGAACATGGATATGAAGGCGCTTTATAAACCATAGAGCACCACAGGTGCGGATGTAGTGAGCTCCCGTGGCTATTGTCCTGTCTCACTGTGGAATCAGCAGGGGCACTGGTCACTGGTCAAAACTGTAAACAGTCAGACACAGAAAAGTGAGTAAAGGAGGTGGCAGCAGAAAGAGGAGGCTCAGGGAAGACAACAAAGAAGGCAACCAAAGAAGCAGGAGAGGAGAGGTCTGGAGGGATGGGGAGGAGAGCCCACTTGATCTGAGTGAGACTATGAGTCCAGGCACCAGTCCTTCTCCATGCTGTGCCATTGGCCCTCTGGTAAGCCCCAGGGTTGTGTAATGTTCTCTTTGTGGCTGCCCATATTCCTAGAGCCTGCTGTCAACAGAGCATTTGGTAAATGCAATTCTCATAAAAGCAGGTCATATTTAGGACTGATAGTTTAATGAGACAACTGTTACAGTTATTGTTTCTGGGGAGAGAAATCAATAATGTTTATGTGTGAGTGTGTGTGTGTGTGTGTGTGTGTGTGTGTGTGTGTGTGAGAGTGTTGTATGCATATGTGTGTGTATTTGCGTGCATTTGTGAAGTTGAGCTTTTATAATTACAAGCATCAGGTAATCAAGGTTCAGAAGGGCTGCAATTCCTTAGCGAGTTATGAAGCTGAGGTTGATGATGCATCAGAACATATCCTGCAAAGACTCCCTATCCCTTGTCCCCAAACCACCACTTCTATATTCGCTTTCTCACTCACTCTCCATATGGAAAAATATATTCCTCACTCCTATTACCCACTTCTCCCTGATTTTTACTTCTGCTTAGATGGAAAGATAACCCAGCAATGCCCATGGGGCTAATATATGAAGGAATCTCCAAAGAACCCTTGAAATACTCTGGAGGGAGTGCAGCTCAGAGCTCAGTACTTCATGCCTTTGATGAGTTCCTGGGCATTCATCACAGCAAGGAAAGTGGTAAGTCAGGCATTTTCTTTTCTTTTTCCAAGGGGAGGGTGAACAAAGAGGTGTTTTTACCAAATGATAAAACCAAATCTAAGCGAGAATGTCAGGCAGTCTGTACTGCCCTAAATCAGTTAGGACACTGTGTGCCTGCCACATGTTATGGTGTCAAGTCAATTGACTCCAGATCTTAGCAGGATCTTGGCTTTCCTTTTGCAAATCTTAAAACATTGCCATAATTCCAGCTGTTCTCTGTAATTTTTATTTGGATCCTTAGGCGTGTAGCTTCCTTTTTCTAAAATGGGGAAATCTGGAGTTTGAAGGTACGACATGTGGCTGAGTCTGGAGCCAGATGGAAATGGGTCTGAAGTTCTCCACTGCAGTCCTTCCCCATGAAATGGTACAAGTTCCAGCCAAATCCATTTGGCCCAGAAGAGGGGGGTCTGTCATTTTGGAAGCTTGAAATTGCTCATTTCCTTTCTTGCCAGCACCGAGCTATGTGCTTAACAGCTGCAAAAAAGGCACTTCGTACTAAAAAGTTTTCAAGTTGGATTAGAAAAAAATGAGCAAAATTCAGTGTCATAGAATCATCTCTATGACAAAAGTCAATTCTGTGGAACCATGAAAAATTTTCATGAATTTTTTCATCGATGATATTAATACCTGCTATACTACACATAATATTAAGCACATAATGAACTTGCCATACGTATCTGTTGATTTTTAACCAACTTGGCTTCAAGAGTCTATTAGTAACACAGTTGCTCATTCTTTGTGTTTGGGCCCTTATAAACATTCTAACTTTTATGGTTCTTAGGACTCCATCCAAAAAAAAAAAAGCACTTAGGAAACAAAATTTATGAGAGTATTTAGCAAGTTAGTTTAAGGTTTGTATCCTACATTTATGGATATCCCTCATAGAAGCTGGCAACTACACACTTGGTTTCTATTTGGTATATGATAAATATTTATACATTGGTTGACAGATCTAGTTCCAATTCAGCTATCTGCAATGCACTTGCTTCCTTTCCTCTATCTCCTGTCAACAGTCAGAAATTCACATTTGAATATATGACATCTACAAGCAGAAAAGCCAGCAAGTAGATTGTGTTAGGACACCATCCACAGTCTTTGGTGCCTTCTTATCTGGAAAAGCAGCCAAGCTTTCCTAAAATCCCACATGGTGCTAAGATCATTCTGGGTTGTTTCTTTCAGCTGACTTTCTGTACAGAATGAGGGACTACATGCCTCCTTCCCATAAGGCCTTCATAGAAGAAATCCACTCAGCTCCTTCACTGAGGGACTTCATCCTATCCTCTGGCCACGGACACTGTCTGACAGCCTATAACCAGTGTCTGGAGGCCCTGGCAGAACTGCGCAGTTATCATATCACCGTGGTGACCAGATACCTCGTCACAGCTGCAGCCAGAGCAAGGAGCAGGAGGCTAGACCATCTCCCAGGGCCACCTCAGGCTTTAGAAGACAGGGGCACTGGAGGAACTGCAGTTCTGAGCTTCCTGAAGAATGCCAGGGATAAGACCTTAGAGGCAACCCTCCACCCAAGTGGTTAAGAGACCACCTTCTCCCCAATGGGGAGACCCCATTGGAGGGTAAGTGGAGCCGGACAATGAAGGTCAGGGTTCTGCCTGAAATCATACCGTGCCATTTATATCCCTCCTCTACAGTATGCCATATTCTCCTGTGCTGAGAGCTGTTGTCCTCACAGAGGAGAGTTTATATATACAGCCAGAAATAATCCTGCCCTACCTGATCACTGACTAACAGCAAACAGCTGTGGATGCTTTTCCCTCAGAAGAAGATATGCCCTATTCTGTTTGCCAAGTAATAGAAAAATAATATAAAATTTAAAAACTAAATGAAATTGCTCATGGATACATCTCCTTGTTGATTTCTTCAAAGAAAAAAAATTCACCTAATTTATTAAGTTACTTCCAAGCTCTTATTCAGGGATTAGAACAGGGATTTCTGTGACCTCAGGGACATCTCCTTGCATGTATTGAATTTGGGGTCTCCCTGCATGGATCAAATTTGGTAGCATGAGTTTAGGAATGCTCAAGTGGAGATGTATAGGAAGAGGATGTTGATAATAAAGACGTGGTTGTCATGCATGTGAAAAACAGAAGCTAATGATATGAGATTCCCTGATGCATGGTACATAGATTTGCAAATTCTATTTTAGTTTTCTCCTCTGTTTTTAGAAGAATGTTTTCTTTTTTTTTTTCTCCTTAGACTAAAAATCTGTACTTATAAAATGAAATAATTGACCTTTGGAAAGCAAATGAGCCAAATAGAAATAAATAGTAAAACAACATATTCAGTGTGCAAATAAGTGTAACTTTTTACTATATTAGTTTCTATCTCAAAGTCCCTTTCTGCCTGACAGAAAGTAGTCAGAAAATTTTAATCTTGCCAATTGAAAGTAAATTCCATTAACTTTGTTCCTGCCCCCAATTTGTACTCACAAACACACCTGGGATGTTATCTAAATACCCAGGGGGTCTCTGCTGTTCTGGAGTCAGGGAGTAGCTCCTGATCATTGAGCATCCTCTGTCTGAGTTAGTGCCTGGCAAGAAGTCACCTCCCCATGTGGACACACATCAAGTGTAACTGGCAGCATATCTTATCTCCTCTAAAAGGCCTTGGGGATTAGCCCTCAAAGTCCTATCATGGCACTGGGAAAGCATTCATGTCCTTCCCACATTTCCTAGAAATATTTAGAGACTATAACTGCTCAGGATTGCTGCCCAGCACTCACAGCAAAGTTCTCCACTCTCCAGTGCCTTAGAGGACAAGAAGTTAGGGACTCTTGTAGGCCTTTGATAAGTAGACATGAACCGTGTCTTCCACCAGGGCACCATGGAGCTTGGTTGTAAGTGATGAAGAAAAGGATAATATGACCCCTAAACAAGCAACAGGGTGAAACAGATCCAGGACTTTCCTTGGTCTCACTCAGCTACATTTGGTGAGTACACAGATCTCTGACTGAGAACTTAAGAAGCAATGCCACAGCCTCTTCAGGTTTTTTATATAGGTCTTTTCTAAACAGGGCTCCATCTCGTCCTTCAGAGTGACAGGATTAACAAAAAATGATCTTTTTTCCTTTGGGGTACCAGGGATTGAACTCAGGGGCACTCAACCACTGAGCCACATCCCCAGCCCTATTTTGTATTTTATTTAGAGACAGGGTCTTAATGAGTTGCTTAGCGCCTCGCTTTTTTGCTGAGGCTGGCTTTGAACTTGTGATCCTCCTACGTCAGCCTCCTGAGCTGCTGGGATTACAGGCATGAGCCACTGCGTGAAAAGAATGATCTTAACTGGTTCACTTTAAATGCATCCAAGTTCACTCAAAGAGACCCCAAAGCTTGACAAATAATTTTCAATAATGTTAAATATGTGGAAAAGTGGATAAATTGAATGGGGAGGGAAAAGGAATATTCAAAGCTTTGTCTTTCAAACTCTTCAGAATAGGTTTTATTTGTTTGGGATTAAGCCTTATGAAGAAGGATGCAAAAAATGTAAACAAGTCTTTATTTTATTTGCTGATGAACAATAATGAATCCAAAAACTTTGTTCATGTTTCAAGAGATGATTTTTTGAGGCAGAACTCAATTTTCAATTTTATGGTGCAATGAAGGGCATAAAACTTCCAGCACAGAAGTGAACACACTTTTCTCCGTAAGGGTAAAATTTCTAAGCTGTTTCTAAACTGCAAAGCCTGATTTAAAGTGTAAAAGACTGGGCATTGTAAAGTTTCCAAACTGCAAGGCCTGGGTTAAAAAGTGAAGGACCAGGTATTGTTAAAATCCTCTGTTAGGACAATACCTGAACTGCCCAGTAAATATTCCCACTGACTCCCTGGTTGTCTAATAACCTGGGACTCTGTGTAGTTTGTCACGTAGTTATTTAGGCCCAAACCCAATCAGTTTGAATGTGTACCTCGCTTAGGAGTGACCAATCACCCCTGCCCAGCCTGTTCCCGCCAATGAATGTACTAATCATGTCTCAGAGTTGTTGTTCAATTTTCCCGCCTCATGATGATTTGTTCTGATGTATGCAAAGCCCCCCGCCCTCCCGAAAAAAAGTGTACTTAAGCTCTGCTTGACCTCTGCTCTGGGCTCTGGGCTGCTCTCCCTTCCTGAGTGAGCCTTGAGCCTCAGCACGCTGAATTGGAATTCCTCAATAAACTCCCTCCTGCTTATTGCATGAAGCCAGTCTCTTGTGGTCTCTTCCTCAGAGACCCTTACATCTCAAGATTCCAGGAACAAAGTATGTGACCATTAGAGAACAACAACAACAACAACAACAAAACATGAACTAAGAGTAGAAATAATTTATTTTTATCATTATTATTAATATGATGTTGATGAAGAAGAAGAAGAAGAAGAAGAAGAAGAAGAAGAAGAAGAAGAAGAAGAGGAGGAGGAGGAGGAGGAGGAGGAGGAGGAGGAGGAGGAGGAGGAGGAGGAGGAGGAGAGGGGAAGGGGAGGGGGAGGGATGCAGGCATGAGGAAATGGTAGTGTGGGGAGTCAAGCTCCAGTATGTCTAGTATAGATTTTTATGTACCATAAAATCTGTTTACCTTGCTTAGCATTTCTAAATCAGAGCAATCAAATATGTAAATGAGTGTAATAGCTACCTTGCACTGTTTTTGTGAAAAGTAAAGCTAATATGCATTTGTAAGGTAGCACCCTGAGTAAATGGTAGTGCTGTGATGATGGTGTATGCTCCCTGAATCCCTTGTTGATCCAAACAACAACAACAGAAAAACAAGTCTAGGAAATAAACAGTGAATGGGGTAGGAGGCCCCTGTTCTCCTCCCTGCCAGTTCCAAGGAGAATGCAGAGCAATCAAGAAGTGCTGCAGAAACCATTTTCTCAGATAAAAGTAGGTTGCTTTCCAGTTGCTCTGTGGCTCAGGATTCAAGCAGCAGGAACACTGCTTTTCAGTGGGACTGGTGAAAGATAGAATTCAATGAAATTTAATATTGGACAATCAGAGTCTCTTAGACACTCAGAAATCCAGGTTCATTGAACAAAGAATAAGAAGCTGTGTAATGGAACACAGCCAATTGCAGCAGCAGCAGAAGCTCTAGCTTATCAGAAGAGAGGTATAGGATGAAGAAAGAAACACAACAGACACATTTGGTGTGGAAACCCTGTAGAACAGAAAAGCAGTCTGAACTTAGGGGATCTGGAAGTATACAGCAAACTGGTGTTTAAAAAAATGTTCTGTGTTTCCCAACTGGTGACTGGAGAGCTTAGACAGCAGCCATCTTGAGAAGGCCATGCTGCCCCAGAGTGAGTCCAGGAGCACATAGCAAATATTGTCACAGTGTTCTGGTAAGTCCCTATCCTGTGACCTAGGGTGTACCTAGCAAAATGCCAGTGAAATAGGCACAGAGAAGATTGTACCCAGGGAGTTTCAAATCTGAAAAATGAAGAGGAGTCCAGCTAGCTTCCTTTTGAGTCTGGCAGTTTATATGGCCATCTGAAGAGGGTCGAGAAACCAAATAGGCATAATTATCCTCGGGGGTCTAAGCCTTGGAATATTTGTGGGTGGTGGAGTGTGAGACACCTGTGGAGGGTCTACCTGAGTAGAATTCTAAGGACTCTCCTGAGATCCAGAATCACAGCAGGTTGGCATCTACCCAGCTGTGGGGGTGTGTTGATATCTCTCCAGAGCAGATACCACCCAACAACATTCTTGAGATCTGATTAAAGTTAAACCCTTAAACCCCAGCCGCAGCCCACCCCCTCTCCCAGAACTCTGCAGCAGCCCCACACTGGGAGCACATGGATGTGGTCTGTGCAGACCAAACTTCCAATGGTCAGTCCTTCCTTCCCATCCTGTTCTACCTTAAACTGGTGAGAAGGGAAGCTGAAAGCTACTTCATCCAGTTTCAGTTTTAGGCCATTCCAGCTGGCCTAAATCCCTGCTTTACACACATATTGGCAAAACTGCTTGGTGAGTAACTCAAAAAGCAGGAAGGTTTTAAAAAAATCCTAACTCTTGCTTTCTCTAAGAGGTACATAGCCCAAGAAGAAAGAGAGAAGGACAGTCGAGCTTAGAGTGCAAACATCCATCTTTGTTAATGGTTTTCACCCGCGGTGGAGGAAATTATTTCATTTTTCACTAAGAATTCATTAAAAATATTTTTCCTCTTTTATTTGGTGTTCTTGCTGTGCTTATTGATTCATGGATGTACACATATACACTTTTCTTTCTTTTTTTTTCATTTTAAACATTTTTTACTATTGTTATTTTTCTTTGACTTGCCTTTTGTGGGTTAGGGATTTTTTGTTGTTGTTGTTGTTTATTTTGGGATTTGTTTTCATTTATTTCTTTTTCTCTCCTATATTCTGTCTTTATAGTCAAATTCTCTTGTTCTCTCTTTCTCTTTTTCTTTACCTACTTTTTTATTTTTTTCTCCTCCTTCTATATAGCCATCCCTTGCTACATCTCTTTTGCTTTTTCTCTATTTATAGTTTAAATATTCTAAAATTTTGTTTTCCTATCAATTTTTTTTTCTCTTAAATGAATTGATTTTTACCATCTTTCAGAACTATTTGGCTTATATGTCTCCTTCCCCCACCATTTAGGTTGTTCCTTATGTAAGTACTACAGATGGCATAGTTGACACTTAATACTAAATTTAATGCCAGACCTCATTCATGGCTACCAGTTACTTTTGCTATTGTCAGTTGTTGACCCCAACATTCTTGTTTTTGTAGTAGTGAATATTACAGATGTCATAGTGCACACTCGATACGTACTTTAATATTATATATTGTTTGCTTTTGTGGTTGCTATTATTTATTTCTGCCTTTGTAAGGCATTGGGAATCTGCTGGTAAACTACAAGTTCATAGGGTAGATATACTGCTGCTGAGCTAAACCCAACCAAGGGACAGTGTAGTGAGCACCCTGCTTTACACATAATTTAGCTGTGTTCAAATATCAGTGATACTTAAATGCAAATAATAGGAGAGACGAAACCTTCAAACTAATGATCAGGCCCTAAATAGGAATGGCTGGGGCAGAGGAGGGGTGTCAGGTCCAACTCATGGACATTCACTCCTATAAAAAAAAATCCCAATTAACATAAAGTCAATGGATATCACACCCATGAAGTGTCTCAGTCTAGACCACTCTCATACCCCTTTAAAACACACAGAGTTGTTAAGAAGAACATCACAGATATTACCTCACATGCCTTGCTATACACAGCATAATTTCCAAATCTTTTGAAACCTACAGAGAAAGCGGAATCCTCAAGCTCTGACACAATATACACTGATTCAAAATATGCTAATCACCACCAAAGAAATGGCAGGGAAAATACTACAAAACCAATTTAGAAATGTATTAAAACATTTACAACTTGATATGTCAGAATTTTCTGGCAAGAGAAGTCTGTTCCCTAAAAAGGCCCACCTGTAAGAGTAGAAGAGAACTATATCACAATAGATGCATAAAACACAGTACAGGAATATAAGAAATATGAAAAAAATTAAGGTAACACGATACTTCCTGAAGTTCATAATTCATCAACAACTGGCTCCAAAGATACTAAAGTGAATAAAATACCAGATAAAGCATTCAGAAGGAAAGTTAGAAAAATGATCAATGAATTTCAAGAGACATAGAAAAACAACTGGATGAATTAAGGAAGTCAGGAGAGGACATAATTAGAAATTCATAAAGAGATAGAGAAATTGAAAAAGAACCAAATGGAAATCTTGGAAGTGAAAGATACAATAAATCAAATAAAATGTTCCATTTCCAAAAGGAAGACTTTGAGCAAAAATTAATCAGAAGAGACAAAGATTACTTCATATTGGTAAAGGAACAGTCCAACAAGAACATACCATGATAAGAAATGTTTATGTCCCAAATATTGTTGCACCTAACTCCAAAAAAAAGAAAATCCTTAAAACTCAGATAGATTCCAATATAATAATACTGATCAATTTAACTCAACTCTTCTACCAACAGATCAGTGATTCAGATATAAATTCAATAAAGACTTTCCAGATCTAAAAATGTTATAAATGAAATAGATCTAACAGAAATATGTAGAATATTTCATCTAACAACAACCAAATTTACTTTCTTCTTGGGCTCATGAAACCTTCTCCAAAGTAGATCATATTTTAGGCCACAAAGCAACTCTTAGCAAAGACAAAAACATTGATATAATTTCTTGCATTTTAGTGATCATAATGAAATGAAATTAGAAATCAACACCACAAGAAACTATAGTACATAAACACTTGGAGGCTGAAAACTTATGCTGTTGAATGATGAATGGATTATAGAAGAAATCAGGGGAGAAATTTAAAAATTCTTAGAATCAAATGCAAATAGTGATATAACATTCCAGAACCCCTGGGACACTGTGAAGCTAGTTGTAAAAAGATAGTTTATAGCTACAAGTATTTACATGATAAAATCAGAAATATACTAAGTAAACAACTTACTGATGTAACTCAAGGCTCTTGAAGAACCAGAACAAACACAAGTAATGAATATGCTGAGATGGAAATTAGGAAAACAGTCTTATTCACACTAGCCTTAAAGAAAGTAAAATACCTAGGAATAAATCTAACCAAGGAGGTAAAAATATCTACAATGAAAACCATAGAATACTGAAAGAAGAAATTGAAGAAGACACAAAAATGGAAACAACTCTCATATTCATAGACAGATAGAACTAATATTGCCAAGATAGCTATATTATCAAAAGCAATATACAATTCAATGCAAATTCCATTAAAATATCAATGACATTCTACAGAGAATTGGGAAAAAAAACCCCAAACGGTCCTAAAGTTCTTCTGGAAGAATAAAGGACCCAAAATAGCTAAAGCAATTCTAAGCCCAAAAAATCAATGCTGAAGGCATCACAATACCTGACTACAAATTACACTGCAGAGCTATAGTAACAAAAACTGCATGGTACTGGCATAAAATGAGACACATAAACTGATGGAATGGAAGAGAAGACACAGAAACAAATCCACACAGATACCGTCATCTGATATTTGGCAAAGGTGTTAGAAACATACACTGGAGAAAAGACAGCCTTTTAAACAAATCTTGCTGGGAAAACTTGTTATTCATATGCAGTAAAATAAGACTAGATTGTTATCTCTTATTCTGCAAAATAGTCAATTCAAAATTGTTCAAAGACCAAGAAATTGGACCAGAAGTTATAAAACTCCTTAAAGAAAATATAGGGTCAGCTCTCCAATATATAGGCTTAGGCAATGACTGTCTCAATAGAACCCCTAAAGCTCAGGAAATATTAAGAATTAATAAATGGAACAGCATCAAATTTAAAAATTTCTTCAAAGCAAAGGAAACAACTAAGAATGTGAAGAGAAAACCCACAGAATGGGAGAAAAATTTTGTAGTTAGTCTTTTGCCAGAGAATTAATATCCAGAATATACAAAGAATTAAAAAAAAACTTAGCACCAAAAAAAACCCAATTAAAAAATGGGCAAATTAACAAGCACTCCTCAAAAGACAAAATAACAAATATCAACAAATATATGAAATAATGTTCACCATTGTTAGCAATTAGGGAAATGCCAATCAAAACTACATTGAGATTTTATCTCACTCCAGTCAGAATAGCAGCCATCAAGAATACAATAATGCTGGAGAGGAGGTGGAGAAAAATGAACACTTTTACACTGTTGGTTGGTATTGTAAATTATGATTCCTCAAAAGACTAGGAATGGAACCACCAAATGGCTCATTCTCCTTGATATTTATCCTAAAGAATCAAAGTCATCGTGTTATATTGGTAGGCGCTTACTTATGTTTATAGCAGCACAATTCACAATATAAAAACTATGGAACCTGTCTAGGTGTCCATCAATGGATGAGTGAATAAAGTGAATGCAGTATATATACACAATGGAGTTTTATTCAGTCATAAAAAATTACGTAATTTTTGGAAAATGGGTGGATCTTGAGAATATTAGGGTAAATGAAGTAAGTCAATAGAAAGTCAAGGATCATATATTTTCTTTCATATGTGGAAGTTAGAGAGGAAAAAGGAAAGAAACGGTGTGTGTGTGTTTGTGTGTGTGTGTGTGTGTGTGGTGGAGGATGTCATGAAAATTAAAGGAGTATCAGTACAATATAGGAAAGGGACTGGGGGAAAGAGGAAGGGAAACAAGGGGAAATACTGGGGAACATTGGTCAAATTATATTGTTACATCATGTGCATGTACAAATATGTAATAATTAATTCCACAAATATGCATAATTATAATGCACCAATAAAAATGTGGAAAAAACTCTGGGGGGGCACATGTGTAATTCATGTGTGTCTGTGCATATAGTTGTCAAGAAGTGGAATTGTAACTGAGAACCAAGAGACTGCTGAACTAGTCCATGGTCAAATTCTAGACAGACACACTCTGATCTAGGATTAGAAAGTTTTATCTCTGTGATAAACAAGAAGGATGTTGTCATAGGCTTATCTTATGAAGTCATCCAGGTGTAATAAAAAACCAATTGTAGTGTCTAATTGTAGTGTCATGGCTTCTCAATAAGTGTAGAATGAATCCACACCCAGATTGAAAGAAATAGAGGGGTAGAGAATAAGTTCTTTCTTTCAGAAAATGGTTTTATTCAAGATACTAAATCTTTTTGCCAGGACCTCAATGGAGGTGAACAAAATATGTGTTTTCTTTGTATCACAGGGAGTTTGCATCTATGATTACAATAAAAGGTTAGTCAACAACAGGATCAAACAGTATCCTTCATGTTTTTGATGTGAGCAATATTTACCAGATTATGCTCAAATGTAGATACCTCCTTTGATGATCTTAAGAATTTATGAGATTCCTTAATTAGAGTTTTGAATTAGGGTGTTCCAGAAATTGGAAACAACAATATATAGAGATAGATAGATCCATTATTTATGTATCTATACTATTGTATCATATGTATAAATATATATATTTAGATCTAACTATATATGTACAGACATCTGTCTCTTTCTCTGTATGTAATTGTTAAATTATATTGTCATATCATGTACAAATATGTGACAATAAATCCCCAATTTATGAATAATTACGATGCATCAATAAAATATGGAAAAGAAAAGAGAGATTATGTTCAGGTGTGTCTATAAATATAGTTCTCTCTATATATACATATATATGTTGTGTACATGTGTGTGTGTATATATATATATATATATATATATATATATATATAGAGAGAGAGAGAGAGAGAGAGAGAGAGAGAGAGGAGGCTGGAAGTCCAAATCTTGCAGGGTAGGCTGGCAAGTTGGAGACCAGGGAAGAGCCAGAACTGTAGTTGGAGTCCACAGGACATCTGCTGGCAGAATTCTGAATCTTTTTTTTTTTTTTTTTTTTTTGCTCAGAGGGGTCAGTCTTAGTTCTACTAAGGCTTGAATAGAATTTTGAAGAGACTCTCCCATATTTTGGAGGGCAATTTCTGCTTTACTTAAGTCCATCAATTTAAACATTAATTTCACACAACAACAACAACAAAAATCACAAGCACAGACACTTCGGAATAATGTTTGACCAAATACCTAGGTGCCATGGCCCAGTCACATTGACATTAAATTAATGTCTCCTTAAGAGGAACCTGAATTAGGATAAATTGCATTTTCCATTAGAAAAAAAAAAAAACAGTTCTCCTTTTATATAGTGGCAAGAAGGTCACAAATGGTGAACAGTGTAGCTGGCCCTTAAGAGATACCTGGAAGGGAAGTGGCAGTGGATTGGATAGAGCATTGTAAGAGAAAAAATAGGGAACCCCTGGGCAATCTGATTTAGATTATTAAAGTCTATGCTGAGTCACCCAAGAGGATTGAAAATTCTATCTATCTATCTATCTATCTATCTATCTATCAATCATCTATCTATGGTTATTTCTTTATTATTTATTTTTTGCAGTGCTGGGGCTGGAGCGCAGGGCCTCAAGCCTGCTAGGCAAACACTGTACCACTGAGCTGCACCCAGCCCCTGAAAATATTGCCTTAATTAAAAATACAAACTCAATGACCTGAGGTTGGCAACACAGAAGAGCCTTCACCTGGGAGGGGATGACAAGGATGTGGAGACCCAAGCCATGCACACAGATTCCCTTTTACCTGGGTTGCCCCTACCACTTAACAGTGCCGGTGACAAGAAGAAACTGGTTCCTCTCAAGGTTGTGACAAGTTCAACAAGGACTAGTTTGGTCATTAAAAAGAGGCTGTCTTGGGATGATTTTAAAAGCCATGAAAGCAAAACCCACTAAAGGAATAATAGCTATATATAACATGGACTTATGCTGCTGGTTCTTGGGTTAACTGTGCGTGGATGAGTCCCTCAAACTGGGACACAGAGGTCTCTCCATCTGCAGAGTGTGAGGGTCAGACAGGGAGGCTCATGGGGTGAGTTCCAGTTCCTTCAAGGTGAGTTTGAAATTCATGGTTTGATGTCTCCAAACCAAGGTTAAAGTCTAACGAAAACTGACCTCTTCTTCCCCAGAAAAAAAAGACAGAGTAAAAGGAAAAAGAGACATAGAGAGAAAGAGGTAGAAAAGGAAGGAAGGAAAGAATTTCTTAAAAACTGTGAGCTGCCTTGGGTAGACTGCCCCTAGGTTCAATCCTCAGTACTGAAAAAAAGAAAAAACAAAAACAAACAACAACAAAAACATCCTATGGGCTCCTGTTCAATTTAAGATCTGTACTAGAAAACTGTCTGTACCTACAAGCCAATTATTCCTTCCAGAACACGAATTTCACCCACCCCATTTCGTCTTGCGTTTTCTTGGGCACAGATGTTCTATTTGCTTTGCTAATGGAAGGAACACTCTTCTTCTTCTTTGCTCACTTAACAGTAAACTTAATAAAGAAGTCGGATATTATTGCTTTCTGAAATGCAATCGTTAATTTTTGCAGTTTAGCATCTGCTTCCCAGTAACATTAAAAAACTGAATTCCTGAGTGTAAGCACCATCAAAACATAAATGAGTATTTTTGCAAAGTCATTCCCTTTGTAAACTCAAAAATCTATTGGCCACATGCTTCTGTGGCAGCTGCAGAGATGTCAAATGAAACTCTATTGTGGATTTACCTGTTAATTGTCCATAAACAATTTTGTCACTTTTCAGAGGTACCCTTCAGAGATTTCACCTGCACTCTGTTGGAATCCATTTCTGTAGGCCCAGAGACTCCACACTGTTCCTTGCAGGCAAGGGCACCAGGCAAGGAGACCTGGGGCCTAAGAGAATCACTCCTAAGATAAAAACATTTTATAGAACAGACTGGAGACATGACTATACTAGATGCAATCTTTAAAAAATAATAATTATGCACATACTACCATTTTATCACTAAGACAGGCAAGATAAGCATCCATTTGAAATTATATTGTAATTGGTAGTACTTTTCTGTCACATAAATGTTTTTATTTAAACCTAAAAATTTTCCAGTTAACAGTGACAATTAGCAGCAATTAATAGTGGGACTAATTAAGCAAATAACAGGTAATTGTTCTCATTTTCAGTTACCACAACTTATAGAAAGAGCTCAAAAACCTAATCATGATATTGAGAAGGCAGAAAATTAAATCCATACTGTCTCAATACAGCACCCCAGTTAATCCACAGTCAGACTGGCCATGCTCATGATTACAAGGCAGGAAAATAGCATGCTTTAGTCACCTCACTCACAGTAATCAATGGATGATCCTTTACTGGCAATCACAAATCACAGCTGTTAACATCAGCAATCAGAGGAGAAAAAAAACAAAACAAAACAGTGGCAATGGCTATGGATGATGGACGGTCTATGCTGTGTCCATTATCAGTAAAAACTGTTTCACTTTAGTCCTTTATTGTGGGCTGCTTTATGGGTTATGTACTTCTTCTTTTAACTTTTGATGCAATACTGAGAACTTGAAAATCAAGAATCAATAAATGGGGTGGTATTGAACAAAAAGCTTTTTTCACATCAAAGGAAACATTCAAGAATGTGAAGAGAGAGCTTACAGAAGGGGAAAAAACTTTAGCCATGTGCACCTCAAATAGAGCATTAATTTCCAGGATATAGAAAGAACTCCAAAAACTGAGCACCAAAAAACCCCCACAAATAACCCAATTAATAAATGGGCTACAGAACTGAACAGATACTTCACGGAATAAGAAGTACAATTACAATAGTCAACAGATATATGAAAAAAATGTTCAAGTTCTCTAGCAATTAGAGAAACGTGAATTAAAACTGCACTGAGATTTCATCTCACTCAGAATGACAATTATCAAGAATACAAGTTGAGGACGTCCTCACCAACATTTATTGCTACTTGTACATCGCTGGCTGGACAATGAATTGGTGCAATCACTCTGGAAAGCAGTATGGAGGTTCCTCAGAAAACTTGGACTGGAACTACTATTTGATCCAGTTATCCTGCTCCTTGGCATATACCCAAAAGACTTAAAATCATCACATTACACTAACATCATTACATCAATGTTTATACTAGCTCAATTCACAATAGCTAAGCTATGGAATCAACCTGCAACAGATGAATGGATAAAGAAAATGTGGTATACATAAAAAATAGAATATTACTTAGTTATAAAGAAGAATGACCTTATGACTCTTGCCAGTAAATGGACAGAACTGGAGACTATGATGGTAAGTGAAATAAACTAATCCCCATAAGCCCCCAAACCGAGGGCTGATTGTTCTCTCTGATATTCAGATGCTAACACATAACAAGCCAAAGAAGGGAAGAATAGAAGTTCATTGGATTAGACAAAGGGAAATGAGGAAAGTGAGGGGTATGGAATAGGAAAGACGGTAGAATGAATGGACTTTCCTATATTTATATATGAATACATAACCAGTCTAACTCCACATCACGTGTAATCACAAGAATGGGAAGTCATACTCCCACTCTTTATGTCAAAATACACACTACTGTCATGTACATCTGAAAAGAACTGAAGAGGAAGATCAGTAAATAGTCAAACAGGAAAAAATAAAAAATTAGAAAAACATAGACTGAGGACGTGGCTGTAGCATGCTGATGGACTTCCCAGGGCATGGGACTTTCAGTGCTAAAACAGGACGATCTATCCACACAGGTTTGGATGCCCTAGTTGCCTTGGAAGAATCCGTGTCACCTCCACTGCCTTCTGGATTATGCTCTGGAGACATGGGAATCAGAATTCTTACCAAAATTGGCCTAAAGAATAATTTTAGAATTCACACAGTCCTCTCTCCCTCCGGGCCCGTTCTTCACTGTTATTGATTGCTTCTTCAGTGCACGATTGGTGGTGCTTCTCTGTCACATAAATGTTTTTATTTAAACCTAAACATTTTCTAGAGAGCTGATGAAGCTTAGCCAGCGTGGCACTTTTTGGTTCCCACTTGTGTGTTCCTTTGGTGATGCTTGGGATGAAACGTGACCTTGAGCATGCTAAGCAGGCACTCGACCACTGAGCAACAGCCCCGCCTGAGAATTTTATTTTGATATAGATTTCCAGGTAGAGATGAAATTAAGGTAACAGAGTATCTGTTAGATTTATTCATAGCCTTTAAATATATATACGAATGGCATCTTGGTGTCCGTTTGCCCAGCAGGTCTTAAGGGAGTGGCAGCTGGTTCTTTTCATTGCATTGTCTTTGCTTGTAGTTCTGATGGGTGACCACCAGAGGGAGATAGGAACCTGCAATACTCAGCATGGCATTGCGTTCCAAGAAAGTTAGAGATTGTGGACTTAACTCACAGGCCAAGGATTTTTCTTATTTTTTTGAAATATCTTTTTCTCCATAGAAGGACTGGGAAGGCCTGGAGAAGTTATTACACTCAGGATGCTTCCTATAGACAGAACCACTTAAATCAACCCCAATGGGTCTCTCTGGGTTCAAAAGTGATATTTTATTTGTGAAAGTTAATAGAACCACAGGTAATTTGTATTCTTCTTTTATGTTTTTCTTCATTAAAAAGTAAAATCAGTAGTCAATACATTGTTTTGTTTTAAAATCGGAGAGGATTTCTTTATCCTACCTCCCTGGACCAGTGTTATCTCGAGATCTTTACTGTCAGAGAAGCTTACGTGCAAAAAGATTAGTAACAGGACTAAGCCCTGAAGAGGAAGATCAGTAAATAGTCAAACAGGAAGAGCCAAATCACTGCCTTGGGCTTTGAAGGAGATTAGTTGGATTTTTGTCTACAAGAAAAGACAAATATTATCTTTGAAATGAAATCTTTCTCCTGCTTGCCCCCGCCACACCCCAACTGTGCTATACTTGGCCACGTGTGATTCCATGGAACACGGACTATCCTCAGAGGTCATTGATGGGGTCAGCACATGCAAATAGACTGTCCATTTGGAAAAGTCCTATTATGGCAATCCCTGTCATATTCAAGTTCTGGATGGGACAGAGATCTTGCGCAGACAGAAGCAAGGTGACAATTATCTTATTGGCTCATTGTTGCCAAGTCCTACCTTCATTTAAAATACAAAACAAGCCTAGTTCTTTACCATTTTTCCATTCATATTCAATGATTAAGTAGGGTGTTGACCAGATATTTAAAAATTCTCATATGAAATGAATGAAAAACAACAAATCTACACACTGCTCAATCCTCCATACCCATAAAATAAATTTGAGATTAAGGATTGCAATACAGAGTATGAAGCCCACAGAAGTCTTCTCCTCACAGCGACCTTCCATTCTGTGTGACCTGCCTGGGTCTGTATGAAACCCAGTTGCTCCTTATGACATATTTTCAACATCTGAGTGCTAATTGTAGGGTGACAAAAATACTGACCTTTATAGGGCACGATGATCATGTGGGTTAATACGTCTCAGCCATTTAGATCAGTGTCTCTGCAGAACAAACTTGGTGTGACTGGTTGCAGCAGCGGCGGTCATTGTTATTATGAATGGTGAGGGGCTGTTAGATACACTGTTGAACAGTAGGGAAGGGAAGCTAATTTACCTGAATCCAAGACATAAAGTCATCGAAGAGTTCTATGAACTTCTGGCCTCTCCGGTTCCCCTTGAAGAAAAGTTATAATCTAAGAACTTCAGAGGAAGGCCTTGGGAAAATTAGAAGATGTCTACAGTATTGCAGTCTGATTTTTTTTTAGAAAAAAAAAATCGTTTTCTAACACTATTTGATGACTGTAATGTTCACTGCAGAAGACTTCTCCGCTGTGTTTAAAGTCAAAATGAAATGATGTCAGTTTTGTTGTGGGACATTGTAATGTTCACTGAATTAACTGAGCTATGAGGTTTGAGGATGTAGCTCCGTGGTGGAGGGCTTGCCTAGTATGCGTGAGACCCTGGCATCATCTCCAGCATCATAAATAAAGAAGGAGAAAAAAAGAAGGGGGGAAAAATGGAAGTCAGGAGGGAGAGGTTCAAGGAGAAATTTAACCCTCTAACTTCCATCCTCCTCTTGCTGTACCCCTTCTCCCAACATTTGACATTATCAAAAAAATATTTCAAGGGTAGATGTCTGTTTCTTTTTCATGTTTTAAAACATCCAGGGATAGAATGATGCCTCCATACTGACATTAATGACTCAGGTTACTCTGTGCCTTTCCTGGTATCTTCGGGATGTTTCTTCTACCTCATGGCTTAGGAAGGCTACTGAAGCTACAGCATTTACATCTGCTTTCCAGGTCAGGAGAAAAACAGGAAAAAAAAACCAATGTTGTCTATTTTGAAGAGACTTCAAGCAAAAAGGGGGAGGGTGTGAACAGATATTGAGGTAGGCAACAAAACCTATTTATATTACATCTTTCTCATATACTCTGATTTTTTTCAGTGTTCCTCATGTTTCTCAACACTTTGTTTTGTTTCAGAAAAGAATCTAAAAACTCACCCCACTGTAAAATAGATTGATAATGGATAAAAATATGAACACTACCTAATTGATTTGCACTTTTTTTTTTTGAACAGGTGATTGAACCCAGGGGCACTTAACCATTGAGCCACATTCCCAGCCTTATTTGTTTTTTATTTTGAGACAGGGTCTCCCTAAGTTGTGGGTTTGCATTTTAATAGGACTAAAAACTAGTATTGTTTTTTTAAACTTCACCACTAAAATTTCAAGAGAAAGGAAAGGGAAAGAAGCAGGGTGGCAGTTTGAATAGGGTGAGAGCTGCAATCATAGCCCATGTACAATAGACACCTTTCCCTTCAGCCAGTCAGTTTGCACTAAAAGTTGTAATATTATCTCCAACTTTCAGGTCCACTGATGTGGAACACATCATCCTGTGTAAAATTACTGCTCTCAGCATGGAGGAAATTCTGCCTCCCCTCACAGAGTCAGGAGTAAATTCTTTGAAGGATCCTTGTCCCCAGTTTCCAGGAGTGTTTCTCAGTTTCAAACTGTGTCAGAACTTTGTGGAAAGCTTGCTAGAGCTGAGATTGCTGTGACCACTCATAGAGGTTCTGATTCAGTGGGTTTTGAGTTCAACCTGAAGACTGGCTTTTCTTTTTCTTTTCCCCCATAGCTTTATTGAGGTAAAATTAAGTGCACATATTTGAAGTATGCAACTTGATCAGTTTTGACATGTATGTATCCAGTACAATCAATTTAAAAAGCATTTCCATTATTTTAAATTTGAAATCACACATACCGTTTCCTGCATGATTTATTATATCAGCAATCACTCACCTTAAGATATATAGAACCCCACCCACATGTGTCAACTATTTCAGAATTCAGTGGCACACTTACAAATACTTCAGAGGTCAAGGAAGAAAGCAGAAGAAATGTAAATAAAAAGTGCTTTGAACTAAACCATAGTAAAAGCTAAAAGTATCAGGACCTCTGGAATGAAACAGTATTCATTTATAACTTAGAGGACTTGTATCAGAAAGAAGTTAGAATAACAAATTATTTCCAAATTATGTGTCAGAAGGAAAAAAAAGAGTAGGAACAGAAATATATGAAATAGAGAAGAAATAATACAGCGAAAACAGTCTAATCAAGAAAAAAACAAGAGCACAAAAATTAATATTAATGGAAAGGGAGCTATCAAAATAACCCTAGAGATGCTAAAAATATATTAAGGTAATATTACATGCATGCCAACGATTGTGATAGCTTACACAACATGGTCTATGTTACAGAAGGATCTGTATGCTGCTGAAAAGAAAGTGTATTCTGTCACTGATGCACAAAATATTCCATATATGTCTGTTAAGTGTAAATTATCAATTGTGTTTTTTACTTCTATAGCTTCTTTATTTAGTTTTTGTTTGGAGGATCTATCTTGTGGTGACAGAGACATGTTACAGTTACCCAGCATTATGATGTTGTGGGAAGACTGGCTTTTCTAACAAGTTCCCAGGTTCCCAGGTGAGGTCATTACAAGCTAAAGTTTGAGAACCACTGGTTTATGGTGTTTCTCTCTCTTCCTTGTTAGCAAGAGTACTAGGAGCCCTTACCTACAATCCATCTCACACTTCATGAAAGTGTTCTGCTTTCTGAAGGGAGAAAGCTTAGGTTCTGTGTGTCTTGATGACCCTCACATTTCTCTCTACACCAAAACATCCAGAATAATGTTTGCATATATTATAAAGAGAAACACTTTATTTTGATCATTCTCTTGCACCATTAAGTTTCAACACTAGGACTCCAACATACAGAACAAATGTACATTTAAGGGGGAAAAAAAAAGCAATATTATTGTTAAATGAAGGGCATAGTAAAAATTCAAGACATCTTGGGCCCAAAGACTCAGGAAATAGATGGTTTCTCTTAAAATGAAAACATCCCCAATCAACTGCTAACTGCGATTTTATTGAAGGAAGACAGGTACTGGGACTTATATTAAAGCTACATTGGTGTGTTTATTAAGCGATGCCAAAATTAATGGATAAAATATTCCTTCACAAGTTAGTGAGAAGAGGCTGAGCAGAAAATGTTAGTACAAATGGGGATCTTCTGCAAAAAAAGATAACAGTTGGGGGCTGGGGATGTGGCTCAAGCGGTAGCGCGCTCGCCTGGCATGCGTGCGGCCCGGGTTCGATCCTCAGCACCACATACCAACAAAAGATGTTGTGTCTGCCGAGAACTAAAAAATAAATATTAAAAATTCTCTCTCTCTCTCTCTCTCTCTCTTAAAAAAAAAAAAGATAACAGTTGTCTGACTAGGTTTTTGTATTATTGCTTTCCTCTTCCCCATCTCTCTCTGCCTCATCTCAGTAAGCCCCCGTTCCTTCATCTGTAAAATGATCATACGGCACTGGGCAATCTCTCTCTCATTTCCTAATGTTCTCTGGTTCACTAATGAGTGCACCCAGGGTAGTCATGGGTAGAGTCCGCAAGAGTTGGGTTCCATTTGTAATATCAGCTAGATAGCTAAGCGCTTGTCAGTTTGCCATTGAGGCTGGGCCCTGCCTGTTTGCATTAAACACAGGCAGTGTTTATGACAAATAGAATGACAAAGCACAGAAAAAATTCATCATGACCAACAAAGAAATTCACCCAAGAGTCACATCCCCTTAAATGGAATCCCCAGCCTGTGACCACCAGCTCCCCTGAACAAACCCTCACTCAAACATGGTTTCCTGCCCTTGCCAAGCAATATCACTGAACCCTTGAAGGGGCTCTCACCATGTGCAGGTGGGTTCTAATAATTCCTCCTAACTTAAGAAAGTTGACTAAGTCATTCTAGTCCATGTAGAGACCCCCTGGAATGCCCTCAGGACTTGCCCCTCTGTCTTTCCCTGATGAGCTTCTACAAATCCCTGGGGTCTCAACTGAGGCACCAGCTTTGGGAAATTCTTCCTCCCACCACTAACTCCACTGCCCCCACCTGTTGTTGCCTAGCACCTTGTGTTTGCCCCTATTGCTGCATTTATCTCAAAACTACCTGTTTATATAGCTACTTCCTCCACTTAGTGATAAATTCCACCCAGTCACCTCAGGATTTCTGATGCTGTGCATGAGCAGTACTTAATATTTGGAGAACGAAGGAAAGCATGAGTAAGCTCAGAGGGTGGAGAGAGCTCGTCTGAGGTCCTGTCTGCAGTGTAAACACTGTTCAAACTTCTCTTAGGGGAAAAAGAATCTCTAGAGAATCTCCAGCCGGGGGCAAATGACTTTGTGACTCTTTCTCTCAACACAGTTTTATACCAATAACATCATATTTAAATTCACAGCAAGCAAAACTTTGAACATGGAGACTCGAAACACAAGCATCAGGAATGGCTGAGATAAAAGAGTTCAGGATCTATAATGATCAAAGCAGATGTATGTGATTGAGGAAATACTTTCATACAGGTTATTTCACCTAATTTTTTTACCCAAACCTGGTAAGACAAGTACTATTCTTATTTCAGTTTAGCTGGTGAAGAAATGCAGCCCAGAGGAGGTAGATGGTCTGCCTAACCTCTAGGAGCACAGGATGTGACAGGACCAGAAATCAGGACAGGTTGCTTGGCCTCACATGCAGTGGTCTCTCTGTTGTTCTGGACACAATTGTCATAGGAGAAGGAATTTTGAACACGGGATGTTTTTGTCTGGTGGGAGAGAGAGGAAGTGTATTTGCAGGCCAGTCTGTTGGGATTCCTCCAAAGTGGTTTCATGGGTGTCTCTGTCTGCACCCCCAACTTGTGGGAGCTTCTACTCCTGTCCCTGTGTTTCATCTTAGCTTCTGTGCCACTCTGGGAGCAGAAACCTAGAGACACAGGAAACCAAAATGACAGTTCTAATTGGTAAATCCACACTAATGACTTAGGACAGAGATTTCCCCTACAGTGAATCACTCTCCAAGGACCAGTGAGTCACGCCATTTAACTCTACTCTTTAATTCATATTTCATAAACAGTTCCATTTGCTTCAGAAGTCTTTAATTTGAAAGCCAGAGGCCATGGTAACAGCAATTGTAAGAAGTTCCCCCTCAGAAGAGAAAGAAGAGTGCAAAATGAAAGCAGATGTCCTTTTTCGTTCTCAGTAAAAAAATCCCTATTAATGTCACATCATCTTTTCCATCCCACTCTCCCTGTCACCCCCACTGACACTTCCCAGAGAGGGAATTTCACAAAGGGCATTTGCCATGGATCCTCTTCTCTGTTCTATTAATACAAAAATAGGGATTACCCTAAACCTTTATGTAACAAAGATAGAGCAACTCCACAGGTGTGGAAAGCGAATGATCCTTTCTAGCTCTTCACAGGACTTCCCTAGGTGGAGAAAGCAGGATGAGATTTGGTCTGTTGCTTCTTCTGGGCCCATTTCAGAGATTCCTAATGATATCACTGGCTCCATACCTGAATTGTGCTTCTGTACTAAGAGGAAGAGAGGGTTCAAGTTAATGTTCAAGGCATAGAGGAATAGATCCTAGTCTGAAATTCTCAGCAGCACTGAAAGAGATGCCTGGTGTGGGTGCTGCTTACACCTGTGTGGCTGAGGCCATGCCAGCACATACAAGCCTTTAGAGCTACTGCAGTGAGATATTGTGGTAGCTTTCAAAACAATCAAGGCTAGATTTTATGATTTCCATACCGACTACAAATGCCTGATACAACAGCATTCATCTCTAGAGTATTAAATGATAATTTTTGAAGTGCTCTCAATATTCCAGGCACCAGATAAATAACACACATCTGTATTTACATATATAGGTATTTTGTTCCTATATAACACATGGTCTCAAGACATGTCATCCATCCATGAAATCAGATAAACAGTAAGACTAATGCCTTAACTGGGAGAGGACACTTTTCCAAACACAAGAGCTATGCTATGCCTTATCTGCTGTCTACAGTAGACCACAAGTCTCAGGCACAAAATGGTAATGACATTAACACTTTTTTTCCCCCATCAAGTAAAAACAAAACAAACCCACCTCAAAACATCATTCACTCCACAAGCATAAAGTATTGTTATATGAGCTACTTTTATGATTTATTCATTTGCTATTCTACTCGTGGTTTTAAGAAGAGCTACAAGTTATTCCAGGGTCCAAGTTCTTGAAGGTGGGCCTCTGCCAATCTGTTTCTCTTCTCTTCCTGAGAAATGGGACTTCTTACTCCATGTAAGTAAACCCTAAGGGAAGCTGTTAAGCCCAGAGACATCCCAGTGTGGTCACACCGCAATTCAGACCTCCTGTTTTTCCCTCATTTGACCTTTGGTGTAACTATCTTAATTTGGCATCTGTATGTCAAAGTGGTTCCTTGTGTGGTCTCCTCCCACACACCTATTCTGACAAGACGCTGAAATATCGACTTTTCCCATAGTGACCCCTCCTTCCATGTTTCTTTATATGCAGCCCCTTCTTGAACATTCTAATGCTTTTATACCCAACTCCTAGTTCTCCACATGCCTGGTTGGGTCCTAGTTGCAAGGGTACCCTCATCCGCCCTTCAACACTTCAGGATCAATGGGAAACTTATTTTTTTTCCCATTGTATGTATTACCAGTGGGGCCAATCTAACTTCTGCCAATGAACATGAGCACGTGACTTGGTCATGCTGGAGCCCCGGTGAGCATTACAGGAGCAGGCAGGGGACCCACACAGGGTCACTCATATACTTCTCTGATTTTGCACATCTGAATAGCAAATGGGGGTTGGAAGCTGATTGTAGAAAGTATGTGTCTGAGAACAGAGCTGAGAAACGGAGAAGCCCAGTCAAGAGGATGACAGAGGGCAAGCGGGGAGAGGTGGGGTAGAGAGAAGAGAGCTTAGATGATGTTTTTCAAATTGCTGATTTAAGCCTGCTCTGCCCTTGGATTTACTAGTTATTTAAGCCAATAAATTATATATTTAAAACAAATAGCCCGAACACAATGAACGCTATCCACGTTTGTCCTCACTATGTACCTGTTCTGTACGTTTCTTCCTTGTTTTACTCTGTCAGATGTGACCTCAAAGCTATTAAGTCTTTCATGCTTACAGTTTCCTGGATTTTATAATCCCCCGAGGCAAAATAGGTTCTCATGCTAATCACACCCCTGACTCTTTTTGCTTGATAAATAATTTCAGGAGTCTCTCTCCTGATCCTCCAGCTATTCCATTCTCTTCAATTCCCACCCCACCCCACCCCACCCCACCCCCATCTCCATTTTATCCCAGCCCATTGATGTTTTTCTGTGCTATTTCCACTTGGCCTGAAAGCTCCTGGCAACTCTACCTAGATACACGGCGGAGATTAAATATCCATGCAGCGTATCAGGTTGCTCGTGAAAAGAGCACACTTTCCCTGACGGAGTGTACCCTTATTAGTACTGCAATTCCGCCTCTGCACTTTGAAACTGAAGATGTGTTAACTCAAAAAGAATGCAGATGAAATTTCATGCAGTGTGACAGATTAGGGGGATTTGAAATCTCCCTAGTACTCTTAAAGCAATGCCATGGTTATGGTATTGATCATTTTCTGTTGTGCTCAAATTCTTTTCTAAGGAAATTTGCCCTATCTATTGTCCTGGCTACCCAATGGGCCATCCCTTGTACTGCATAACCCAGTCCTCTTGGGATACAAGGTCAAGTAGGTAAAAGTAGGAAAAATATGTATATACATACACACTAAAGCACCTGCATTTTAAATATTTGCCTCATACTGAAAAGAGGAACACTATAGGACTACTAAGAAATTCTATGAATAACCACCTTTTGATTAAAAGAACAGTTTGAAGACCCTGACTTTTGAATATCCATGGAAACCTTTTTTTTTTTTTTTTTTTTTTTTTTTAAGCACTCTAACATTAAAGAGTAAAGCTCTGCTCCTGGTGTATGACTTAGTCAAGTGGTTCCATGTCCCTGGCAACCAACCAAATTAAATCGCAGAGTGTGACCTTTTGAGATTGGTCTTTTTCACTCAGCCTGTTGCCCTTAAGATCTATCAATGCTGTTGACTTATAAGAGGTTCATTCCTTTTGATTGCTAGGTAGTATTTCATGGTATTCATGTAGCACAGTCTGTTTAATCATCCACCTATTGTGAGGCTTGCTAATTGTTCCCAGTTTGGGGCTGTTACAAGTAGAACTTCTAGAAAAATTCGTTGTAGATTTTTGTATGGATCATTTTAAATTCTCTGAGATAAATGCCCAGGGATGCGATTGTTCTGTAAGGCAAATGTGTGAGTAGTTTTATAAGAAGCTGTCCAACTATTTTCCTGACTATAGCATGTTATATACCCATGGTCAATGTATGAGACAGAAGGTTTCTTTGCATCTTTGCATTTTATATTGCAACCATTTTTCATTTCAGCTATCCTGACAGGTGTGCACTGATATCACACTGTGGCTTAATTTCCCCAGTGGCCAGTGAGGCTGAACATCTTTTCATGCGATTATTTGCTATCCATAATACTCTTGGATAAAATGTCTCTTTATGTCTTCTCCATTTTATGATTTGTTTAATTTTTTTTTTATGGCTGTGTCTTAAGAGTTCTTTTTCTTTTTTAAGGCAAAGATAGAGGTTTATTTAAGAAGGTTGATACTCATTTAAGGGAGAATAAGTGCTGAAGGGAGAGTGAGAAACAGCTGAGGGTTCTTTAAATAATTTACATATGAGTACTTTGTCAATATGTGATTCGAAAATGTTTCCTTCCCTTTTGTAACTTCTCCCTTCAAAACATCCCCATGATCTTTCATAGTGCAAAATTTTAAAATTTTGATAAAGTTCAATTTATTGAATAATTTCCTTTTGTGAACTATGTTTTGGTGTCTTGTGTAAGAACTCTATACCAAGCTCTAGTTTCAATTTTTTTCTTTTATGTTTTCCTCAAATCGATTACAATTTCTGCATTTTACATTTAAATTTATGATCTATTTTGAGTTAGTTTTTTTTTTTTTTACAAGAGACAGTTTAGGTCAAAGCTCTCTTTCTTTTTCTTTAAGAAACTACTCAATTATTATTTTTCTGATCTCTACCTCCCTTCCTCCCTCCCTCCTTCTTTCTTTTCTCCTTTTTAAACTATAAGTAAGGATTGTAATGCCATTTATCAAAAGAACCGTCTCTCCTTCGTTGAATTATTTTTATATATTTGGCAAAAAACAGTTAGTCATACTGAGGTGGGGTTGCTCCTAGTTTCTCTATTCTGTTCCATTCATCTATGTGCCTCTCTCTCCTCAAATACCACACAATCTCAATTGTCTCAGCTAGGGAATAACTCTGAAAATGAGGCAGAGTGAATCCTCCCACTTCATACTCCTTTTCCTAATAATAATAACAATAATAACAGCATCAACAATAATAAAAACAATAAGCTGTAGTAGTTCCATTTACTATCTATAAAATTTTAGAATAACTTTGTGTATACAAAAAATATCTTGCTGAGAGTTTGGTAGGAATTGTGATAAACCTATGTATCAGTTTGGGGAGAAATGACATCTTTACCAAGTTAGGTCTTTATCTCTTTCTATTTAGGTATATTTTGTTTGATTTCTTTCCTTACTGTCTTGGAGTTTTTAGTGTACAACCTTATGTATACATTGTTAGATGCACATCTAAGTATTTAATACTATTGAAGAATTACAAGTGATATCTTATTTTTAACTTACTTCTATGAGTTCATTGCCAGTATTTTAAAAGGAATTTATCTTTGTAAGTTGATCCTATATCTTGAACATGCTGAAATCCTTTATTGGTTCTAGCAGTTTTTTTGTAGATTACTTGGTGTTTCTATGCAGACAGTGATGTCTAGGAATTGGGATTGTTCTCAGGAAATAAAAGGCATATAACTTGACAAGAAAGAATGAGAAACACCTTTTATTTTCTTTTAGTGCTTCATTATTCTGGGTAGAACTTAAGTAGGTGTTGAATAGTAGTGGACATACTTGTCTTGTTCTTGTTAGAGGGAAAGCAATCAGTCTCTGTATTGGGCTGGGTTCTTCCTAGGAACAGAATCAGTAGGAGATAAATTCATAAACAGATTTATCATGAAGAATGGATTTATGTAATTATGGAGGCTGAGAAGTTTCATGTTCTGCCATCTGCAAGCTGGAGACCTGAATGGTTTAATTCAATCAGAATATGAAGGTCTGAGACTAAATCTCCCGAGGCCCAGAGAAGATGAGATGTCCCAGCTCAAGCAGGAAAATAGGGAGTAAAGGGTGCAAGTTTACCCTTTTCTCAACTTTTATTCTATTAAAGACCTCAGTGGATTGGATGGTGCCCACCAACACTGGGCATAGCAATGTAATTTACAGAGTCCACCAATTCAAACACTAATCTCACCGAGAAATGCCCTCACAGACACACCCAGAAACTATGTTAAAGCTGGGCACCCTGTGGCCATTCAAGTTAACATAGTCATTATGACCTTTCACCACTCATTATAATGTTTGTGATAAGGTTTTGTAGATATTCTTCATCAAGACCTCCACTAGTCCTAATTTCCAGAGAGTTTTAATCATGAGTAAGTGAATTTTCTCAAATCTGTGTAGAAATTTATATAATCATGTAATTTTTCTTTTTTTATGCATTAAGAGAGTGAATTATATTGATTGATTTTCAAAAACTGAACAAGTCTTATATCTCTGCTTGACCAAAGCATATAATTTTTCTTCTGTATATCACTAAATTCTGTTTGCTAATATTTTGTTAAGGATATTTGCATCTATACTCATAAAAGATATTGGTCTATAATTTGGGAGGTTTGTTTTTGAATTTTGAAACTGTCTATGGTTTGGGTGTCAATGCTGAACTTATAATATAAATAACTGGCTATTGTCCTTTTTTTCTATTTTCAAAGACAGACTCCATAGAGTTTGGGTTATTTCTTAAAATATTTGGTAGAATATTCTGGTAAAACCATCTGTGTCTAGAGATTTCTGTTTGAGAAATTTGGTTTTGGTTTGATTGAGCTGGCAATTTGATTTCCTTAATAGTTTAACTGTTCAATTATGTTTATCAATATTGCTTTGTTGTTTTTGTTTTGTTCTCTTTTTGGTACTAGGAATTGAACTCAGAGGTGCTTAACCACGGAGCCACATCCCTTGACCCTTTTATTTTTTTCTTTTGACACCAGGTCTTATAAGTTGTTTAGGGCCTCACTAAGTTTCTGAGGCTGGCCTTGAACTTAAGGATCCTTCTGCCTCAGCCACCCCTGTTGCTGGGATTAGAGTTGTGCTCCATTGTGCCCGGCTTTCTTTTTCATATTGGGTGAGTTATGGTAGTTATGTTTTTCCAAAAATTAATGAATTTCATAGAAGTTGTTGTAAAATGAATGTGTGTGTGTGTGGACTTTTTGTAGTATTTTTATATTATCCTCTTAATATCTGGAGGCCTATAGTGGTAGCCTGTTTTATCCCAATGATTAGAAATATATGTTTCCTTTTTCCCCTTTAGTTAGCTAGATATTGTTTTTAATTTTCTTGATATTTTTTTTAAAAAATAGAATCAGCTTTTTATTCCATTTGCTTTGTCTATTGTTTTCTACTTTCAACTTCTTTGATTTCTGCTCTTTATTATTTCCTTCCTTCTGTGTGTTGTAGGTAAATATGGTCATTATTTTTAGTTCATACAGGTAGAAGTTTTGATAGCTGAGTCAAGACTTTTCCTTTTTTTCTAATATATGAATTTAGTGCTATAAATTGCCCACTAATCATTGTTTTAACGGATTACACACATTTTGATATGTTGTATTCTCATTTTAAATAAATCAATGTATATTTTTAAGTTCTCAAGAATTCTTCCTTGACTCATAAATTCTTTAAAATGTATTTTTTTTTATTCCCAAGTGTTTGGAATTTTTACTTTATTCTTTTAGTTACTGACTTCTAGTTCGATTTATTGTGTTCATGGAACATAATAGGTATGATTTCAGCTATTTTAAATTTCTTGAGGTTTGTTTATGGCCCAAGATACAATCTCTCTAGGAAATATTCTTTGAGTGCTCAAAAGCATATGTTTTCTAGTGAAGTTTAAATTAGATCCTGTCAGTCTATGCTGTGGAGTTCAGTGTCAATTAGATCATGTCAGATGTTGTTGAGTGCTTCTACATACTTGCTGATTGATTGTCCAGTTGTTTTATGCATTACTGTGAAAAGTATATTGAAGTTTACACCCATAATTGTGAGTTGGTATATTTTTATATATTTCTCATTTCAAATCTGTTAGTTTTTTCTTCACAAAGTTTACAAGCCTTTAGTGTATACATATTTAGCATTAGTCATTTCTTGATGGATTGACCTTTTTTTCATGTAATGTCCCTCTATCCTTGATCATTTTCTTGCTATGTGATTTTATATAGCTGCTTCTAATTTTATTAATTTTGTTCATGGTATTTTTCCCATTACTTTTTATGTGAGCCTCTATGGTTATATTTGGAGTAAGTTTATTATATGGAGGATATAGTTAGGGTGTGCATTTTAAAAAATCAATTTATTTAATTTTTCTTTTTAAATTAGTTTATTTACAACATTTACATTTAATGTAATTATTGACATTAGGGCTTATGTCTGATATTTATTATTTTCTTTCTCTCAATCTGTGCCTTCTTTCTTTTTTTCCTGTCTTTCTGAAGATTATGAAGAACTTTAACTTTTTTAAAAAAATTTTTATGTAGTGTTTTTGAGCATATCTCTCTGTAGAGTATTTTTAATGGCTAAGTTCAAATGAAGTGTAGAAAGCTTCTTACCTGATTTCACATAGTTTAATCTTGCCCCATTTATATCTGTTTTACATACATCTTTTACATATTTTGAGGATCATATAAGAAAGTGTTAAAACTTTTGTTGTAAATTCAAACCTTATTTGAAAAACTCAAGAGTAGATGGAAAGTCTATGGTATTTGCCTGTTCTTTGGTGACATATCCCAAGTTAAACTTTCATTGCTCCATCTTCCTTCCTGATTTTCCAGGACCTTTTGCTTTTATCCTTTCTCTTTGGTTTAAAGTTTTGGTGTAGGTAGGCTGCTGGTAAATTCTGTTAGTTTCCTTTTATTTTATAATGTCCTGATTTCCATTTTATTCCTGAAGAATATGTATCATTTCCTTTTATTCAGCACTTGAACAAACGTGCTCTGCTTCTTCTTGTTTCCTTGGTTTCTCATGATAAATCCATTTTTTTCTACTTTTTTTTTTAACAGAAGGCAAGTGTCACTTCTTACTGCCTTTAATCCTTAAAAGATTGATTATGATGCATCTTGGTATAGACCTTTATAACCTGGTTGGGATTGGTTCAGGTTCTTGACTCCATAATTTTATATTTTTGACAGATGTGGAGGGTTTTTAACCATTATTTCCTCTCTCCCTTCTTTCCCCTTTCTAATGGTATACACAATAAGTTTTGTTTTATTTTTTATTATGCCTAAACCTCTTTGTTTATTTTTAATCTATGTTTGTGTTATTTACTTTTAGATAACTAATTTCTATTATTTTATCTTCAATTTCACTTAGGTTTTTTTTTTTTTCTCTTTCCTCTCTAGTCTGCCAATGAGCCTATGTTTAGAACTATTTTTAAGTTCTAAACATTACAGGATGTTGTTTCTCTTCTGTTTCTTTACTGACAATTTGTATCTTCCATTTGTCTTAAGTATGTTTGTAATTGCTGTTGAAGCATTCTTCATATGATGACTGTTTTGAAGACTTTGTCAGATAATTCTAATATATCGGTCATTTCCTTGTTTGTGTCTTTTAATTGCCTTTATTCAAGTTGAGGTGTCCTCGTAGGACAAGTAACTCATGATTGAAGCTTGGGTGTCTTGAGTATTTTATCAACCAACAGCTCTGGATTTTATTTAAAATTTATAGTGTGGCAGGTCTCCTTTGACATTATTTCATCAGAAAAGCAATATCTTTTTCTTACTGCCAGCTGGGGGTAGAAATTCACATTCCCTACTGGGTCTCCATTGATACTCAAGTTGAAGGGGCATTGCTTAGTATTTCCAGATGGTAATTCGGTATCAGTACTTAGACCTCTGATGACACTAGCTGGGTGAGTAGGAGGTATTGGCCTTCCTACTGCTCCTCACAGGGATCATGTTGAGGAGGTTCTCATCACTACTGGGTGGTGATTTTCTAATTGGGTCCCCTCTAACACCACTGTTACATAAAGATAAGTGGCACTTGGCTTGTCAAAATCCAGACTCTCATCTGGTCTCTGATCCTCAAGTTGGATGGAGAGATTCATTACTGCCCAGCGGTGATAATTGTCCTGGTCTTGACCTTTTTTGTTTGTCTGTTTTTCCAGACAACATACCTGGGGATTAAGATGCCTCATTACAGCATAGGTTGCCCTCCTGTCCTTTGCTGATGAGCAGAGGGTTAGGTCAACAGGTTTTTTGTATGGTGTTTGGCTGCCATACAAAGGATTATTTCTAAAAGATTTTTTTTTTTTCTTACAGGCTGCTTCTTTCTTGATCCTTTTGGTAGAGGTAACAGGCTTTTGTTATGACTCTTGTGTTTATACCCATAGACATTTCTGAGTTCTAATTTTTTTCAATAACCAGTCAAGGACATACAGGGCAAAATGGAAATCCAGTGAAGACATCAGCCTGTTATTACTCAGATCCTAAGGTCCATATGTGGTCGACTTTCTTAACTCCACCTTCCATGGCATTTTTATGTTCTTTTACATTTCATGTCAAGGGTTTTTAAACTGTACTTAATAGGAGGAATTGGAAATTATGCCTTTTCTAACTTCCTAGAATTGCAAGTCACTACAACCCACTTTGAAAAAGACAAGAAGAAAAGTACCCCAGAGAACTAAAAAGCAAAACCTACAATATTGACCTCAGTCAAATGCTAATGTTAGAATGAATAAGCTTCCACAATGAAAATTCACAACAAAGGCAAAAACATAACAGGGGAAGAAAATGCTAATCCAAAGGAAGTGCCTTTGCCAGTATAATCAAATCTCTCTCCTTTCACAATAGAATATGGTTACTATGAGCTATTTACTGCTGTGATGTTGACAGTCTAAAAATTGAATTTATTCTGGCTGCCCAGCAATGAGTATTCAGCAATGACCACTTACATGTCAACCTTGGTGAAGGGATGACTTTGTGGCTGAGGCAATGCTCAGTTACTATCACTGCCACCATGTCTACTTTGTTAATGAAAGCTTTAAGCCAACTCTGGTGTGACCAATAAAGAAATTTGCTAACATGCAATAATCAAGCTTGTTTACTTAATTATTACGATAATAATATTTGCAGTGGCAGAATGTTGGTAAGAATTTAAATGGAATTGAATTCTGATTTTATTCAAACCATCAAACTAAACACGACTAAGTCTCGCCAAATGAGATTTCAATGGAAATATATGGAATTCCCAGAAAGATTGCTTAAAAGCAGCACATTTAGTGGGAGGTAATCGTCTTTTCAATATTCTCCTTTTTCTTTTCATTTCTTCCTTGAGGCTTTAGAAGGTGGATGATTAATATTTTACCAGTATTCTGAAGCGACCATGATGCCCATGGGGCCACTAAAGTAGTTCTGAATGCTCACCTAAATCTTTTATGTGAGAACAGCAAACAAAAAAGAATGACCTTGTATTATGTTTGGTTACTGTTTTGTCGAGTCTGCTGTTGTAGTAAGCTGAAACTATTCCTAAGTAACATGGGATCGTCTTTTCAAGATCCAGCTACATACCTCAACTTGACCTTGTCACCAAATCCGTTATCAGGTTCCTTCCTAGTTCCTCATCCTTTGACCAAACTATAAGCCAGTGACTATGATTAGGGAAGATTTTATCTCATATTATCTCTCCTGAGCAAAATTCATGATATATGCTCTTTGGCTCCTGTCCATGGAAGGATTTGCTTCATCCAAAATGTTTCATAGATGAGTGAGAATATAGGGATGTGGGAATCAACAGAGTGATCTCACATCAGGAGCATTTGATGGAAAGGAAACGAGGTTGCTATATTCTAATCACTACCTGCAACAGTCCTTCAAGATTGAAGTTTCTCATAAAAGTATCCCAAATGTCAAATTTAGTTACTCTGTCCACATCTTGTCCATATACGTTGATAGAAGGTAAAATCTAATATCTTTATTTTTAGTAAAATACAATTTAGTAGGGACATGGATTCTCTATTCTAACAACTCAAAAAAACAATAAGGAAAGGTTATTGTCCTTTTGTTCCCCCCCACACAAAAAAATGGAAAATTATAATGTAATTATAAGAAGGGAAGTATATGTTATACCAAAAAAAAGTGATAAAGCCCATCAGCTTTAGTTTGGGGCAGCTGGTTTTGAGTTCCAGCTCTACTGCCTGGTCCCTGATCATCTATGACAAATCACATGACCTTGAAAAGCTTAAATATTCACATCTGTATAAGAGGGAAGTATAATATAATTTATAAGATACATAGCCAAAACATTAAGTGACATCTGTATAAGAGGGAAGTAGAATATAATTCATAAGATACATAGCCAAAACATTAAGTGACATAATTTGTATAATTTACTTAGCACAGCATCTGATCATAGCTGTCACCATTCCAAATCTTCTTTTTAAAACGACTGTCCTAATGTTAGCCTTCTATAGAATGTTCCTGTCTGCATACTAGTAAAGTAATTAACAGCAAAGTATTTTGAACCCAACAGAATCAAATTTGAAACTATTTTTCTATTTAAATAGACCAAATGATACTGCTCAAACTCCTTATCTTGGTAAACATTTGTTTCCTAATATATAAACTGAAGATAATAAAGGCTTCAAAAATTTAAGGTAAAAATAAGATTATGCATATAAAGAATTTGGTAGAGTCTATCATATAGACAATAAAATAACCACTGATATTAATATTATCATTATTATTATATATTAAAATGTTGACTCAAGGCATATCATGTTATACAACATTCCAGAAATATATGATACTATATGAGAGTAGGGAAAAAATATCTCAATGTCACAATGAAAATGAAAAAAACTACATTTGTTATACCATCCTGAAAACATTTTTAATGGATAAAGATAACAATGGATAATTGCACCTATTACTCTATGATGGCTTTATAAATTATATTGAATCACTATAGAAACATAGCTAGTTACCTCCCCTCAGGAACCAGGGGTAGGTAGTTTAACTTGCACATAAGCCTCTTATTCAATTAAGAGATCCATCTGAAGCCCCATTGAAGCCCTGATTCTTTCCTGTATCTAGTTATAAATAAATGCCTCAAAAAACAAAACAAAACAAATAAACAAAAAACAAACAGACAAAAAACAGCCTTATAGGCAGTAGGATGTGCTCAAAGGGCATATACCAGAATGGAAAACCCACCTAAAATGATGTCTTACCAGTCTCAACAGTGCTATCACAAGATGCACCTAGAGGAGGTTATAATCCTCAGGGGTACAATGTGTACTTCTACCAACAGCAAGGAAGAAGTGCATTTATAGGCTTTCATAGTTATTTATCCTCTGCAAAGTCCTTTGAGGCCCTTTATTGATCTATTAGTTCACATTTATTGAGCATCCACTATGCACAGAGCTGATTACTCAGGAAATATATACATAGCGTAAGTCTGAAAACTTCAGATTGGAAGAAGTATGCATACATTCATTAATTCATTCATGCATGGATCCAAGGACTAAACAAATATTCAATGAACATCTGCTAAGTGCTAGACACTCTACTTAAGAATGGGTTGTGAAGATAAGTAAAAAATCATTAAGGTGCACCAAATTCAATCAAGTGTGTCCCATTGTTAAGGAAACACATTTGCCTTTTTGCATCTGTGATCTCTTTCTGGAAATGTGGAGCATGTGATAGAGCAGACATCATGTTGAAGTAGTTGGTGGGGAAGGAAACAAAAGTTGGGGGTCAGGTGGTACCAATAAAGTAGCTGTCCTCAAGCGCAGAGAAAGGTAAAAGGAAGACACTAGGTACAGGTGCACATTTTGCGGTGTAGGTGGCACTGACGTGAATCAAGGAGATTGACCTTTGGATTCTAGAGAAATGTCTTGAACAAACAAACATTTCAGCAAGTCTGGGAAAACTGGTTTCAGAAAGCTCTTATGCAATAATTGACAAAGGGCATTTGGTGCTGACTGGTCTTTGCATTTTGCTGCGTGGGTATGTTTTCTTCTATGTTCTCCCCACCCTTCTTCAGGGACTGTCTAAAACTAAATGTGCATGTCTGGAAGTTAATGCTCTATTGTGCTGCTGTCTCTGTCTGCCTCAGCTAATGGAGTGTAGGCAGCTAGGGTTGTTTGCAGCTTCTGTCCTCCCTTGAGAGATTCTAGTCAGTAATTTCAGCCAGTTCGGATAAACAAAGGAAAGAAAACTGGCATAGCGGTTGGAAATTGCTCACTCTGTGCCACTTGCCAGCCTGCCACAGGTCAGTGAAGGTTGGGGAAGAAAGATTATCTCCAAGCCTGACATATGATGGATGTGTACCTAAAATAAAATGAATGACCTCTCAGAGATGAAAGAAACCCCCAAAGATCACCTGGTGGGGAGGCAGGTGAGCAACAGGGACACAAGTATTATCTAAGGACATTTAGAAGGAGAGAGAAAGCCCTCTTCTTGTCTCCTGTCCTTCTTATTTGTAATGAGTGTGTCAGACTCTGAGACTGGTTTCTCCAAAAGAAGAGTTTGAGGAAAAGACATGGATGTGAGTAATTGATTTCTGAAGTAATCCTTCCAAGCACAAACAAAAGGCTTATAACAATGATCCAGGAAGGGAATAATCCCAAGAAAGGCATGTTCTTGTATGGGATAAATTCTGTAGAAGCTAGTGTTCAATCCCAGTGGGGACTCTCTAAGAAGCCAGGAAGAGGGGACACCTCTCTGAATTGTCCCACCAAAGAATGTATTACTTATCCAGTGACTCCCAGCCCATTTGGTTGGATTTCTCCCAAGAACATTAACTTCCTCCCACACTTACTTTTAAGTTAAATAAAGAAGCTCTCACGATATTGAATAAAAACTTAGGCAGAGGGTAAAAGAAACGTTAAGTGCTTGGGCTGGTGTGTTTCCAACAATCTGGAAACACTACCTCAGCCTCAGGGAGACTTTGAGATGAATTGTGTGTGTGGCGGGGGGGTGGGAAACTAATAAATGTCTGCCCCAGTCAGCAGAAGGAAGCTGTAGTGCAAGCACACGCGTGCGCGCACACACACACATGCATGTACCCAATTTGCATTTGGAAAGAAATAAATGAGAAGACAACTAGGAAGGAAAAAGTTTTCTTTGTATGAAATAGGAAGCCAAGATATGAGGTCTTGCGATAGAAACAGAAGTTATGGGAACAGATGGCCCTACACTGTTGCCTTAACTGTATTGACTTTAGTTTTCAAATCTGTGAGATGTGAGCCATCAGATCAGCTCAATGTCTCTCACAGAAGTTTTAAAAGTACAAATGAGTTACTTGCATAAAACTAAGTATCTTTATATACTGATTTTGCTTATTGAATCAATACTAATGACTACCTTAGGTGATATATCTAGAAATATCTCAGTATAATGTAAAATGCACCTTCTTAGCTATTTTTATGTGTATATTTAGGGGGATAAAGTACACTCACTTTGTTATACAGCCATTACTACCATCCACCTAAACGATATTCCTTTTTCACCTTACAAAACTAAAACTCTGCACCCGTTAAACACTGACTCCCATTTCTTTTTATTTCATCCCCTGGGAACTCCCATTTGTTCTGTGTCTGTGACATTTGCCTATTCTAGGAACCTTGTATAAATGGAAGTAATATAGTGTTTGCTGTTTCATAGGTCAATAAGTAATTGATTTGTTTCACTTAGCAAAGTGTTCCTAAGGTTCATCCATTTGTAATGTGTCAGAATTTCTTATTTTTTAAGGCTAAATAATATTCCATTATAGGCATGTACCAAATGCATATACCATGGATATCTGGTTTGCTTCCAGCTCCTGTCTATCGAGAATAATGCTGCTACGAACATGGGTAATGTTTTAGTCAGGACTTTTCTGTTGTGACTAAAAGACCCAACTCAAACAACTGTAGA
Source organism: Urocitellus parryii (assembly GCF_045843805.1). NCBI lineage: Eukaryota > Metazoa > Chordata > Mammalia > Rodentia > Sciuridae > Urocitellus > Urocitellus parryii. The sequence continues at coordinate 12,926,340 of NC_135544.1, forward strand.
GGGGAAAGAGCTTATTTGGTGACTCATGGTTTCAGAGATCTCAGTTCATAGACAGCAGACTCCATTCCTTGGGACTTAAGGTGAGGTAGGACATCATGGCAGAAGAGTGTGGCAGAGTAAAATAACTCACATGATGATCAGAAAGCAGAGAGAGAAAGACTCCACGCTGTAGATACAAAATATTATGCCCCATAACCAAGCCCCCAATGAACCACTTCCTCCAGCCACACCCCACTTGCCTCCAGTTTGTCCCATCAAGAATTAATTTACTAATTAGGTTAAAGCTAAATCCCAATAAGTTCTCCTCCAAACTTTCTTGCATTGTTTCACACGTGAGCTTTTGGGGGATACCTCATATCCAAACAATAACAGGTGATAAAAATGTCATTTGGAATCCCCAATTTCAAATCTGATAATTTGTATCTATTACCACATGCTATGTTTAGCTAGTTTTGTAAAAGCAAATATTTTCTTTATTAGTAAATATGGAGAATCTAGCATTAGATACAGTTCTCTTCCTTTGGGGATATTCATCAAAGTCTCTGTCAATACAGGTTTTATAGAAGGCAGAATGGAGTGAGGCCCTGGAACTATCCTTGGGTTTCAATTCTAAGACCTCCACTTAACTCTGTTGGCAAAATCAATTAAGTCATTCTGCCTCTTTAAATCTCAATTCACTCTTCTTTGAAATGCAGAGAACAGATCTAATCTTGCAGATGATGATGCATATTAATCATAATGTGTTACATGACCCAATGATTTTTGGGAACTCAGCATGAAAAAGTGATCCTTAAAAAAAAAAGATGATTATTTGTTCACAGTAGTTACAATACAGAGTCAGTCTAAGAACCCATCAACAGATGAATGGATAAAGAAAATGGGTATATATGCACAACTGAGTATTATGCAGCCATACAGAAGAATGAAATCCTGTCCTTTGCATCAAAATGGATAGAACTGGAGGACCCTATGTTAAGTGATATATGCCAGACACAGAAAGACATGTATGACATGTTCCTATATATGGAAGTTAGAAAAATGTTGACCCAGATGTAGAATAGTGATTAGCAGAGGTTGGGAAGGGTGTGGGGGGAGGGTAGATAACAGAAAGTTGCATTTGATCAGTGCACGCTGTATGCATGTGTGGAATATCACCCTGAACTCTAAAACCTTCCCTCTGCCAAGCCACAACCCACCAGAAGGGGATGTTCATCCTGAACGATGCTGACTTGCTTCTGCTAAGTTCAGGTTTTTCTTAACCAAGACTTATTTCCTAGCCCTATAACCCACAAATCTATTTTCTTGCTATCCCCACAATCTTCTTCATATATTCCATTTGAAATATAATTTTTAAGGTGCTTCAAGTCTTTTGTAGAATGAAACACAAACTCTTTTTCTTACCATCTAACTTGGCTGGAAAAGATATAAAATGCATTACTTAATATGAGATAAGTATCCTTTAAGATCAATGTATTACAAATTGTTGATGATGGAGTTTCTTATAAAAGTTATCAACCCTCACTCTCTAAGGGAAAGAGTAAGTTGAGAAGGGTATTGTACTGCTCAAAAAAAAAAATTCTTTCACAGAACAGAAATATTTGGTGACTTCACTGCAAAAGTTCAGCATAAATATGACAAAAAAAACCCAGCCCCAAGTCCAGAACAGCCTATCAGGAACTGTAACATCTCACTATGCAGTGGTTAGTTCCAGGTAATTTTCTTCAAAGTTTCTGGGGCCACCAGTTTCCAAAACAAATACCAAAGACTCCTGCATGTGAAAGCACTTCTCTTCCAAACACTTCCTTTTAGAAAGTGCTCATCAGTGACTCAGCCTGGCAACTAACTCCCTACCTTACAGTGCTTTCCTCTTTAAGAAGGGCCAATCCCATGGCGTTAGTTCAGAGAAGCCTTGTAATTTTAATTCCCAGACTTCAGTACAGGCATATCAGAAAGAAAAAAAAAATGAATGTCAGATATCTTCCTTGATAGTCTCAAATAGACCAATGCCCATTTTGTCAGGATTTCCTTTCTTGAGCACAAAACTGTGTGTTGCCTCAAGAGGTTTATCTGGGAGGTGAGATTGCTTCAGACCAGAGAATAGAAAGGAGAGGAAGAGGAAGGAGTGTTAAATTATCACTTCCCTTCCCATCATTCTAACTGGACCTTCTTCTAGCAGCAAATCTAGAAAATCATATGCTAGAGGGATTATTATTTCCTCTTTTGCTATTTTTTACAAGCTGATCATGTGTCTGAATTGTGTGGGTCTGTGGGCTGCTGGAGTGGAAGGGAGAAGAATGTTCTAAGATTAGAGTTAAGATTTTTGAAGTTGGATTAGTCTGGGTTCAAATTAAATCATGGAATCTACTGATCCAATGCTCAGCCTTCTCATCTGGAGGCAGCTCCTAGGAGAGATATTTTACTTGTTTTTCAGATATGGACATTGAGAACTATGACATCCATCATAGCATTTAACTTACAGTTAGTTGAAATGAATGAAATGAAACATAGTGAATGAATAAAATCATATGTAATTTGTCTAGCTTATACTAAGGGCTCAAGACACAAAAATATATTTTTAAAAAGTGTTGTTCGTATTATAAGTAGTTGAAGTCATGGCAGCATGGTTCACATGGGCTCATCTACAGCACAGTCCAGTGTGATCCTGCCCTGAAGAAATGTTTTAAGCTTTTTGATGTGATTTACACACCTTGTCCACTATAGAATTTCAGCATCAGGCAATTGTCCAATTGGCTTCTCTGCAGGTTTCCTCCAGGATAAAATACGACCGGAAAACAAGAATAAGAATTATATGTAGTTCATATCTCAGACCATCAAGGGTCAAGTTGCCAGAGTCAAATGTAACCAAGCAGGAAGAGAGCATGCTGCCTAAGAAAAAAGGGGTGGATAACAGCACCATCAGGGCTCAATTTAGCTTCGAAGTCAGCCACCTTTACGTACAAATTTATTTTGATATGCATTGAGCAACAAGTATTTATTAAATACCTAATATCTGTTAAACACTGCACACAAAATAGACCTTGTTCATAAGGAACAAGAATAAAATTTTTTAAGTAAAACATCCATGTACGTAAGTATTTGTTGTATTAAGTTCAATGAAGGCAGGACCCAGGGGGCAGTGAGAAAGAATAAGAGGGGAGATGTTCTACAGAAAAGGCTTCCAGACAGGAAGGCTTGCAGCCACATGCAGAGGACCTGGAGGAGGACAAATCTTGACAGTATTAAAAGCTGAAAGGTCAGAGTGACTTGGGTAAAGCACTGTTAGAGTTAATAAGGGGGAGAGTAGAGCAGATGGCAATGGAGGAGTTGACAGAAGATAACAATTTAGGGTCATTCGGGTCACATTGCAGAGCTTGAATAAGCAAAACACTGATATGATTTGATTTAGATTTTGAAAATCCCACTCCAGCTATTCTGTGGATATTGGCTGGGAAGGGGACATCAGTAGACATGGAAAGATCAACCAAGAGATTAATTTCTCGTTTCTCGTTTTCTCCTGCTCCATTTTTCTGCCCTTTCCATCCTTCCTCATCACCTTTCTTTTCCATTCTTTCTCTTACTTTTGGGTTTCCCCCCTCTCCTTCATATCGTCTCCCTCCCCTTCTTTCACCATCTCTTTCCTCCCTTGAATTCTGTCCCTTTTAATTTGCTTTCTTTTATCTCTGCCTCTTTTTCTGCTCTGCTGTAATTTCTATTTTCTTGCCTTCAGAAGCAATTCATTTCACAAGTTTTTAAGTGGCTCAGGCAAGGTATGTGTCTGAGCCAGGGTGGGAAGACCATGAGGGCTCAGAACAATGTGTCAGAGCCCAAACAGGGGAAAGGTGGGATCCACAACAGGGGTACTGAAGGTGGAAAAACAAGCAGCTCTTATTCCATGATAGGCAAGGAGAGGATCCAAACAGTAAGGTGTCACGGTGGGAGATGTGAATGCCAAATGATGTTACTTATAGGTTGTTCTTAAAAATTTGATCTGGAACCAACCTAGATGTCCTTCAATAGAACAATGGTTGGTTGTTGGGGGTGGGAAGCTGAGGGAAATGAAGAGATGCTGGTAAAAGGGTATAATCTTCCAGTTCAAGCTGAGTAAGTTTTGAGCATCAAACAACAAGGGTGGTGATGGATAGGTTAATTAATTCTGTTGTTGTAATCATTAAACATGGTACACGTGTATCAAACTGCTCTGCTGTACAGCTTATGTTCAATCTTTAGTTGATATTTCAGTACTTTAAGAAAAAATTCCATATCATATTTAGTATCATTCCTTTAAATTCAAAGTCAGCTAACATCATTCTTTTACTTTAAAATCCTCTTATGGTTTTTCTCTCATATAAGTATAAAATCAAACTGTCTTACTATGATTGGAAGGCACTATTAATCCAACCCATGGAGTTTTTCTATCTCCAACATTTGCTCAACATACATGGAAAGTATAACAGAAAGACTGCATGTCATATGCTTAGATATCAGAATTTAGAAATACAAATTACTTACATATAGGTGAAAATTTGAATGTTTACTTTCAATTATTAGTAAATTATTCTAAATAACTTTGTAAAAGTATAGCTATTCCAAGTTGTAACATTTATTACCCATGTCACTTCAAGAGTAATTAATGGGTATCACTCTTTATGTACGTTCCTTTGAACAATATGTTCATTAAGTGTTAAAATCAGCATACTACAGTGACACAGCCAAATCAATGTTTATAGCAACTCAATACACAATAGCTAAAATATGGAACCAACCTAGATGTCCTTCAATAGATGAATGGATAAAGAAATTGTTGTACACATACACAATAGAGTATTACTCAGCCATATAGAATGAATTCATAACATTTGCAAGTAAATGAATGGACGTGGAAACTATCATGCTAAGTGGAATAAGCCAGTCCTAAAAAAACAAAGGTCAAATATTTTGACTGATATTTGTAAGCTAACCCACAATAAGTGGGTTAGACAAAGGGAAATAAAGGGAAGGGAGAGGGGATGGCACAAGAAAAGACAGTGGAATGAATCAAAAAAAATATTCCTCTGTATTTACATGAATTCAACACAGTGAATCCCACTCTCATGTACATCTAAGAATGGGGTCCTAACTAGGATAAGATATATTCCATGCTTGTACAATTATATCAAAATGAATTCTAGTGTGATGTATAACTAAAAAGATCCAATAAAATCAAAAAGTGATGGGACTTTAATATTCAAAATATTCCTCAGACACTTTTTGTGTTTTTTACTGATACCATACTCCATGTTTGTGCATAAGAACCTCCAGATCTAAAACTGGAACACAAGAGAAACAAAAAGTTGGATATTGACATTTCTGGAAAACATCAGAAAAAAAATTGTCCATTGCATTCATGCTAAGAGGTAGGATTTGACAAGTTCATAATATATCTCTTCTCTTACCTAATCAGTTGTACCACTCAAACTCACCCTGAGATTCAAAGCTGCAACTTCACTGATGTCATCGGGGACATTACTCTCAAATCTTTATAGAATCTAAGCAAAATTGCTTTTTTTTTTTTTAAGTGTGTAGGGCAAGATATGTGGAAGTGCTTCCTTGAGAGGTAGTCAAAGAGTAGATGTTAGTAGACATGAGTGATGTTGTTTCAGTACAGAGTATGGGATTCTAAAAGACTCAGGTGCCAGGAGGCATTAATAAGTAGAATATCAGAGTTATTGTTGCTGCTCTTGTGGTTGGATTTGTGGCACGAAGGTTGGGAATCTTCCTTTCCTAGCTCTGAGGACAGTACTGGGCCCATCAATAATTCTCAGGTGGCATCTTTTGCCTTTGATTGCTATCCTCAAAATGTTGCCAGAGAAAATAGGCTTAAAATTACAGTCAAATTCTGCTGAAATTTCTGGATTTCAGTTCTCCTTCAGATTTTTTTTTTCAGGAAGTTTTTACTGTTTTGTGGTTTTAAAAAAAGATTTTAGAAACATTTTATATTCGATTTGTAGCTTCTTTTATTGGAAGCACTGGTCTTAGTGACCTTTTATGAGGATCCAATTTGAATTCTTCGGATGTGGTTCCTCTATACTAACCTTCAACTCTTCACCAATTTTGGCGAGATATTTGTTGTAAGAGTTACCCAAGACCTTCATGTTCTCAACAATGCATATTTTATTTGGCTGCTCAGTTCTCTAGTATTTCTTCTTATTCACCAAATATTCTCTCTCTACATTATATGACAAGTCCTTCTACTTTACATAACTCTGAATCTCCTCCAGGTTTGACCCTGGGCTTTTTCCTCTCTGTCTCTGCACTCTTCCACATTTGAGCTTCTGAATGTATTTGGCTTTAAAAATAGTGTAAATACTAATGTTTGCTAAATTATTATCTTCAAATTTGATCTTATTCATAATTTTAATAGATTTAAAGAGAAAATTCATGCAATTTTTTTCAAGGCATTTAGACCCATTTGATAAAATCCAAACTTCACTAATAATAGAACTCTGAAACTAGACAAGATGAAAAACTATTTGATCTCAGAGAAATTGGTATAAAACCTATAATAGCATCATACTGGTGAAATAATCAGAGTCTTCCCTTAAAAACTGAAACTAAAAAAGGTACAGGTATGTATGCTATCACTATTTTTAGTCAGCATTGGGAAAAGAAGGCAGGACAAAGAATAAAATATAAGGATTATACTGAAAGAAAGTGAAGATCAGTTACATAGAAGTAATTATTTAATACATAAAATATCTAAAAACATTGACAGATAAATTATTAGAACTAGTAAGACGGTTTTAAATAGGTAGTCATGTAAATGGTTGAAGCCATTTACAAAGTAAATCATTTGTTATAGCAAGAAATGAACACTTAGAAATTAGACATTATGAAATTTTAAATAAGAAATATTTAAATACTACTCATTTCACATGAACTAATGTGAAGAACTAAGAGAAATATGAAAACTCATGCAAGTCTTCCATTCAAGAAATTATAAGGTACTCAATGTTTTTGAAGGACTTCAAAGAAGTAAATCCCAAATAAAAGAATGAATTGCAACAGCAATCAACAACCCAGCAATTGTTGCTGTTTTCTTTGGGAGTATTTTGAGCTTACTGTAAAAATAATGTGAAAATGGAATCATCAAGTAAAGCAAGGTCATTGAAAGAGAAATCTTTCTAAGAGAACTTACTCTATCAGATATCCAATTTTATCCTAAAACCACAATAATCAAAACTGCTTTATAATTGCATGGGGATAATGCAATGAAACTGAATAGAGAAATGGTGCTCTGCTCATGGAACTGAGTCTTGAATATGTGCTTATTTATTATACAGTAGAATTATAACTTTTTTCATATGTAGCTTTAGAACAATTGGGTTTCCATGTGTACAAAAGAAATTTGAAGCATACACAAAACTTCAGTTTCAGGTTGGTTAATAACTAAATATAAAAGTCAAAGTATAAACATTATGGCTATAAAAGGGCATAATTAATGACCTACCAATAAGAGAATATTTTTAAATGAAAGTATAAAAATAAGTGATTGGCAAATTAAACGACTTAAAGTTAAGTTCCTTTAACTAGCAGATAACATTTACAGAAAAAAAAAGAGTTAGCCACAGAGCATAAAAAAATATTGGTGACACATGTTGTCAAATTGCTCAAGAGTCACTATCTGAAATATATTAAGAACTTTTATAAAAAATTGCAAGAAATTTAAAATATGGTCCAAAAATGTGAGCACACACTTCACAAAAAACAATCAAAATATTTAGTAAACATTTGAGAATGTATTCACTCTTATTAACAATCAAGAAAATATTGGTTAAAAACCACATTGTATCACTGAGAATAAAATCTAATATACTCTTACTACTAAAATTGGCAAACCTACAGCATGAGGAAATGTATAACTTCATATAAGCAGTATGGGAATATTTTCAAAAGTGAATGTTATGCATATTAAGCAATCTCACCTTTTGATAAGTAGACTAGGAAGTATATACAAGCTTTATTCTTACAGAATACTACCATTAGCAATGACTGTAAAAAAATAAAACTCGCATTTACATTAACATTAGGTTGAATAAATGTAGATCTCTATTTAGCAATATGAATAAATAACTGTAGCTGCATGCAATACCATTTGTTAAAGAGTAAGCAAACTATGACCCCTTGAGACCAAGAAATCCACCATGACATATTTTTGCATGACCATTGGTAAACTAGTAAGTTCAGTCTAAATTAGTTTTCAGACATGTGTGATGATATTTGACCCAAAGCAGACTCTTATGGTGAACAGAAACCAAGCTGGATGCATAAGCAGGTTGTACCCTAACAAAAGAGCATACCCTTATACCCAAACAGCTCAGCAGATCAAGGCAGCTGACCTCGTGGACAGTCACAGTGCTGGGAAGGGTCGCCCCCTGAGTAAAAGGAAAGCTAATATATATTTATTCACTTACTCCAAGCAAAGACACAGACCCTATTTTTTTCCTGGAAAAATAACAGGACTCACTAGGCCACAGCAAAACAGGGAGAGAAAATTGGCATAAATATTAGTTCCGAAATGAAGATAGTGTCATGTCCAGACTTATTAAGAAAATAGCCAAAATACCTATAGTTTTTTTTTCTGATATGTGTTCAAGCATACAGACACATGCACACACACACACAAGTATATAAACAAAATGATAAATGCTCAAGAATTTTCATATCTGCTGAATATCCATGAACCTTCACAATAAAATATCATCTTGATTATTGAGTTGGATAAATAAAAATAAGAATTCAGTGAGAGCCATCATAGCAAAAATTTATCGGAAAGGAGAAACACAGCTATTAAAGATGATCACAAGGAAAAGATAGATTACCTACATAAAGGGAATAGGTTGTTGATGTTTCATCAACAAAAAGAGAAAGTAAAAATCATTTAATGATATTTTGAAAGTGATAAGGATGGCAATGTGAACTTACCTTCTCTGCCCAATGAAGCTTCTCTTTCAAGAGTAAAAGTAAAATATAAATATTTTCACATCAATGCTAACTTTAACTATTTGTATGTAATACTAAAAGACCTAAAGTTTTGTGCATTTCAGAAAGATAAAACATGGATCTAGGAAGTGAAAAAGAGAAAACAAAAATGAGGGGCTGGGAAAAATATGAGAAAAATGTGAGTAAATTTAAATATAATTTACGATAAAATTAATTACTATACTTAAAACAATGTCTACTGGGAAAGGGTAAAACAATGTGTAACAAAAAATGACACACAACAATAAATCCAGAGATGTAGCTATTGTACTTTCCTTTTCTGCTCCCAAGATAAACTTATTATTTCAGGTATACATTTTGACAGTACATTCGACAAGAAAATTAAAATATCTTTTAAATTGGTACAGAGAAAAAAAGTCTAGTAGAATTTCTTTCTACTCATCCAATTGAAGAATGATTAAGAAAAAGAGAGGAAAAAAATCAACAAATATCATAAATAATCAAAAAATGCTATGCAAATAATTCTAAACATATATACATATAATCTTCATAGACTATACTTATCAGTTAAAAGATAAAGATCTTGGGTAAACAAAAATTAAGTAAGATATATTTTATAGACATTATATAGTGAAAACAAGAATTTTTAAAAAAGAAAAATATAATCGGCAAAAGCTGATCTAAGTAAAGATGATAAATAATATAACAATAACGTTGTAAAACAATTAGGTTTAAAGGGATAAAGAATATTAATGATAAAGATAATCACAGATATAATAAACAAATTCCCAGGCAAATAAGATTATACTAAAATTATCCACTTCTACAAGTATGACTTCAAAATGCATAAAGAAAGAAAAATTGATCAAATAAGCTCATAACAGAAGATTTTGGCTTACCTGTCAGAAATATGCTGTGGGAAAATGGAAAAAAGTAAAAATCATCAAAGCACACAATTAACAAGCTTGCTCAAATTATTACATAAAATCCTTTAACCAAAAATTAAGGTACTCATTATTTTATAATGGTGACAGAATACTGTGCCTGAATTTTACATGGAACAGACAACATTAAAAACAAATGATAAAACATACGCTGAAAAGACCCAAACAACTTGCAGAAAAGTTTTAAAATTTGAATATGTAAGTATTTCATAAGTCGAGGAGGAATCAGAATAGACATGGAAATATAGAGAACTAAAAAACTATATATTGAATCCCATGAAATGCAATTGAAATAATAAAGAAGATAAAAAAAAAAACTTTAGATGCACAATTAAGAATGAATGTCAATTTAAAAAATCAGGACCTATGTGTCTAATTTATGAAGTATGAAAAGACTAATGGGGTAAATACAAAGAAAGGAAGAGATAAGAGAGAAAAAGAAAGAAAAGGAAAAAAACAAAGGAAAATGAAGAGATCAACAAAATTCAAAGCTGGTTCATTGAAAATATTAATATAGTTAAGTCCACAGAGACAAAGATAGAGAAAGAGAGAGAAAGACATAGATGGGAAAGATAGAGATGGAAAAGGATCAAATACATCACCTTAGGAAACAATAAGAGTGATTATTAAGAAAAGTTTATGGCAATACATTTGAAAACAATAGACCAAGTTCTAGTAAAATCTGAATCAACAAAAACAGGTTAAGGAGAAATAAGCAACCAGATTGGAAATTGTGACATTAAAGTTATTCAACTGATTGTCAAGTATCTACCTTTCCCTCTTTCCCCACTCTCAGTAAAATAAAATAAAATAAAATAAAACTCTTACCTAGAAAATGAGTAAAGATAACCTTAGTAAATCATGTATTTCAAGCAAAGAGAAGACTCTCTCCCACGCATTCTGCAAAGCTAGTATATCAGTTCTAAAATTGAACTAAGAAAATACCAAAAGGAAAAGTTGTGGGGCCATCATGTACACAAAAATCAGTATACCCTATTAAATCCAGATTTTTTTCAGTGAAAAGGTAAGATGCATCCCAACAATCCATAAGTAGTTTAACATTAGAAAATCTCCAGCAATAACTTAAAATGTTATGATTAAAAGAGATAAAGTTATTATATTTAAATTGTAAAAAGTATTTGTTAAAATTCAATTTTCATTGTTTTTAAAAAGTCTTTAAACTACATCTAAAACTGTCATTATCTTTATAAAACTTATTATCAAAATCCTGAATTTAATATTGTACCTAATGATCAAATAATAAAGCATGTCCTCTAAAGTAAAGAAAAAAATCATACCTGCCATCAGTACTTTCCTTCAGGTTGTACCTACAGGCTTTGCTAGTCCTAAAAGATAAGAAAACATAAAAGTTATGCATGAGGAAGAAGCAAAATGAAATTCTATTCAAAGGTCTATGGTTATCTCCACAGAAAAGAAATAAAATGTATATTAAAATAGAATTAATAAAAGTACCTCAACATTCCTGAATATAACAATAATGTTTTAAGAAGACTACAAAAAATTTGAATATGATTTATCTAATCTTTTCCATTATAGCAACAAAAGTCCATAGGAATATAGAAGTAGGGATACTTTTTTTTACAGACAAATCGTAAAACTTTAGTGAAGGATATTCTAAAAAGACCAAAAGGACTTGGGTATATAAATCATGTTCATGTGTAAGAAGACTAAATATGTTCAGAATAATTCTAAACACTACCTCTCAGTGAATTGTTTACTATTTTGAAAGGAATTTAACAAATGGATACTAAAATTAATATGAAAAAAAGCAAAGGCTAAGAATTGCCAAGACTAAAGTGCGAGAAGGGTTGACAAGCTATTTCAGATCCTGTACAAGGTTTATTAGATGATGGCTTATTATGTTTCTAATTTAGAGTGACTAATAGAAGCAAAGAGAGGCAATAGGCTCATGGCACATCGGAGACACACATGCTGATGTATATACGGAAGTTTGTTATACAAGCTGGTTTTTTGAATCAGAGGGAAAAAAAAAGGTGGTATCATAAATATGGCTGAAGTAACGATCCATCCGTAATAAATTAACTTAAAATTTCTACTTTGTATGATAATAAAAAAGCAATAACATCAATAAAAATAATAACTAACATTTATTGAGTGCTCATTACATGCTAGGGCTGGTTCAATGAATGCTTTATGTGTGTTAACTCATTTAATCCTCTCTATATGCCAATGAAATACTTTGCAACATGAATAAACCAAGGCTTAGAAGTCTGCAGAACTTGCTCAAGGTCACAAAGCAAATAAGTGGCAGAGCTCTGCTTTGGACATTAACCATGTGGCTGTTGACCTCTGGCTCTGCAAAACCACACACTATGTGTCCTAGCAAAGAAAATCAAGTGGGAAGCTGCGCGCAGTGGCACACGCTTGTAACCCCAACAGCTTGGGAGGCTGAGGCAGGAGGATCTCGAGTTCAAAACCAGCTTCAGCCAAAGCAAGGCACTAAGTAACTCAGTGAGAGCCTTCCTCTAAATAAAATACAAAATAGGGTTGGGGATGTGGCTCAGTGGTCTAGTGTCTCTGAGTTCAATCCCCAGTACCTTCCACCAAAAAAAAAAAAAAAAAGGAAAGAAAGAAAAAAAAAGAAAAGAAAGGAAGGAAGGAGAAAAGAAAATGAAGTGTGGAATCCTACAGGTAAAACTCAAATCTTCAAATTTCAAAAACCAATTTTAGGACATACAATGTTAGGTACGGATAGGAATTCTACTTATGTATATTTAGTGAATTTACCAATAAATATGTGATATGTCATGTAACAACTGGAAAACAATTGTTATTATCTTGGAAGGAGGTAAGATCAACAGAGGACGAAGGTTCTAAGTCTTTGTGAGCTGTTTTAAATTTTTAATGATCTGGGACAAATATGAATAAAAACTTGTTAAGTCTCATGGGTGGATACTTGCATCTCTCTTTCCTTTTCCTGTGTGTTCCTAAATATTTGCATTTTAAAACATGAAGGCAAAGTATATATTTTTAAAGAATAGGTTGTGAAAACGAAGTAAAGTCATTGTGTACAGAAAACTTAAAGACCCAAGTCTGAGTATGTTTTAACGAGGCCACATGTGCTGGAGAACTAAACTGTAACTCGTAAGTTTTTTATTCCCTTTTTTTCCTCCTTCCATATAAACACTAAATGTGCTAAAATGACCTATGATGGTTCATTCTCAGACATGTATATGAAACTCTGGAACATCAATTGCTTTTTGCTCAGGATCTCTTCAGCAAACACTTGTTGATAGAACCATTTACAATTAGGTATTAAACTATAATAAACCAAATTAAATCATATTCATTCAAACAACATCTCACAGGTGTTTGTTTGGTACAAAATTGATTTCCAGGGTATAACTTTAGAAAAAGAAGCATGGTGGCCTTGATATCAATTTTTTTTATATCAAGTGAAATTGAGTGAAATAGATTAGAAAGTTTGTGCAAACTGTTTTAAAATGCTTCCTTGGAAATCTTGAGCATTTTGTTCAGTCCGTAAGTGTTTTTCTATCTCCCTACACGCTGGGCTAATATCTCTCCTCCAGCTTTGGCTAACCTTGGATGCCCTTTCTTCTGTTTAGAATTCCACAAAGACAAATTTCCATTCCAAGCATAACCCTTTGCTTCTGAAATTGTTCCCATCCCTCTCCCAGTTCTCATCCTGATAGTGTTTCCACTTGCTGTCCCGGGATATTCTACAGTCCTGAATCTACATTGCACAAAGCAGGGACTTATTCTTCCTGAGTTTCCTCTTTTGTTTTTACATCTATAATTATTTGAAATGGAACTGAGCTGAAACAATTGAATTCTAGGTACTTTCCAATTTGTCTCCACCTGGGATATATGGATTTACAGATTACCCAGACTTTGTTGATGCTGCTGTTGTTTTAAAGCCATCAGTGTGGAAAGTATTTCTGTCCAGGCTTTTAAAATCAGTTCATTTTTGCTTTGCTATCATGTCCTTTAATATTAATCAATATCCTATTTGGCTCAACTCCTAGATGTTTAAAAGTCTTTTGCAATTATGAAGATACACCTTGGTTCCTGACGTATCTAACAGCTTCTAGTATAAATATAAAAGTTTTTAAATTAGTTTTTAATTTTTTTTTAAATTTTTTGCACTGGGGATTGAACCCAGAATCATTTTACCATTGAATTACATCTCCAACCCTTTTATATTTTTATTTTTATTTTGGAGCAATGTCTTGCTAAATTGCTTAGGGCCTTACTAAGTCGCTGAGGCTGGCTTTGAATTTGGGATCCCCCTGCCTCAGCTTTCCTAGCCATTGGGATTATAGGCTTGTGCCACCATGTCCAGCTAAAAGTTCCTTGAATGTTCTTCTTAATTAATGTTTTTATACAAATAATCTTTGCTCAAAGCCAAAATATGTTACCATTTCCCTCTGCAAGTCCTGGGCTCTCTGAATTTGAATCTGTTTTCTTCTTTTCAACTCATTGCATTGGCAATCTTTCCCCCTTCAATCTATTTTGAGTTGACTTATTATAGCACCATTATACCTTTATAGAAGTAAGTATGAAGCTTGTGATATCTAAAAGGTTGTATTTATGAGAATAAATTAAATAAAAATATCAATTATTTCTGTTCTCATTTACTTTACGGCTTCCTGCCTTGTTGTCATTTCTAATATCCATCAACCTTGTTCTCTCCTTTGGGAATATAAAGAATATATCTGTAAAACATTATTTTTACAATAATAAAATATTGTAGTATTTATATATTCTTGCCTTGAAATGACCCTTATCTATGTCACTTTGTCCCTTTCTCCCCATACACACACACTGAGAAATAGTACCTTTTCTCTCTCTGCCTCACATTATCCCTACCTCCTTTCCCCAAGCATTTCAGTTCTCTTGCCTAACCACTATGCTCAACAATGATGTCAAAGGAAAAATTCAAAATTAAATACAAATTGTTATCTGCCTTCCAAGAACTCACAATCTACTTATTAGATTATAACACTAAATACTATAAGAGAAACTTGGCAAAATTATTGGATCACAACTTGGCCTCCAGGTGCCAGAAAAGGCCCCCAAGGGCTGATCTGAGTTTGGTCCAAGGCAGTATCAAAGTTAAGGGACTGTGGAGTCAGGCTTGCTTCCTCTTGAGCTGTCAATCTATTTGTCATGCAATCTCTAAATTTCAACTTCTTTCCTAATAACACTGTCTCACAAGGTTGTCAGACTTGAATATTCTGGTAGTATATAGTGTGGTATATGGTAGACAATAGACAGCAGCAGTAAAGCATGTCTTGTTCTATGTAGGCAGTCCTCAACAGATGGGTAAGTCTCTTATAAAGGAAAAGTGGACAATGAGACTGTTTATGCACATTTAGAATAGGTAGAGAAGAAGACAATATGCCAAGTGATGGAGGGAACTTAGTACTTGGCAAAGGATGAGTTAAAAATCCACTGGAAAGGGCTGGGGCTGGGGCTCAGCGGTAGCACACTTTCCTGGCATGTGTGAGGCACTGGGTTGGATTCTCGGCATCACGTGAAATAAATAAAGGACTATCAACAACTAAAAAGAAAAAAATTAAAAAAAATCCACTGGAAAATATAAGTAGGTTCAGATGGGTTTCCCTTTGACATGCTAAGGAGTTAAATTTGATTCTTTCTAACTGGAGTCAATCATTTTCTTTTAGTAGAAAAGTAGCACACCCTGTTTTATATTCAGAAGGCTGTGGGGAGATGGATTACAGGGTGAAGATGAAGAAGATTTGTAGTTTAATTAGCAGGCTATGGCAATAGTCCAAACAAAAGATAATGACATTTCAAATTAAGCCACTGAAGTTGGAGTACAGGGGCACATATGGGATATTTAAGGGATGGGATCAATAGACTTTGGAAAGAACCAGATGTTTTCATGTGGTGTGTGAAAGGGAGATATTACATTATACCCTCCTTTACTTGGCTACCAAGAAACTTACATGCCAAAATTTGTGTGTCTTCAGCTCAAATCACTGATATAGTTTGCATTCATTTGTCCATTAATTCATTTAGTTTTCCATTTAATAATGATTTATTGAGACACATTGTAGAGGAGCCTAAATATGAATATGACTTATGTCCCACAGATGTATGTGTTGGCCAGGAAGCAGAAAGAGAGGCCAAAGAATGGACCAGAGTCTCACATTTCCCTTCGATGGCACACCTTAAAAGATCTAACTTCTTGTTGGTTTCCACCTTTCAAACTTCTACTACAGGCCAATAGCTCCACAGTTAAGGGGTCAATAGTCCCATGGACTAGGGACCAAGCTTTAACACATGGGCCTTTGGGGGACACTTACCTAATCCATAGTAGACATTGTCGTGGCAGAAAGGAAAGGTATTTGGTGAATAATGGGCTGACCTCTACATGTTGCAGGTGGAGGAACAGAGACTCCTCTGCTTTCTCTATTTGTTGGGCACTACAGAGACCTGGGACATAGTTTACTACAAGAGTAAGAACAGGGGCTGCGGATGTGGCTCAAGCGGTAGCGCGCTCGCCTGGCATGCGTGCGACCCGGGTTCGATCCTCAGCACCACATACCAACAAAGATGTTGTGTCCGCCGAGAACTAAAAAATAAATAAAATTAAAAAAAAAAAAAAAAGAGTAAGAACAGAGTGAAGAATCCATTTCAACTATGTCCCTGGAAGAAAGAAAAATTGAAAATTTATGAACAGTCTAAATGACCAATCATAGTTGACTCCTCACAAGATATTTCATTCATTCTCCTTTCCACATTCAAATGCCACAATCTTCAAGAGAGCAGCCAAAAGCCCAGTCATGGCATCAAGCTGAAAGTCCAGGATCTTTGGAAGAAGGTAATTATTCTTCATCACCATGTAAAATATTGTAGTAGTCTCAACCCTAAACCCATATATGGAACCCATCGATGCAGAGATTGCATTGACCAGAAACCACACTTAACTGACTCCTCCCAACATGCACAGCCAATCTTTGATATTAGAAGAGGGTTGGGAAGTCCCAAGAAGCACTTCTTGGAGAAAAAAATAAAGGAAGACATACAGTCAATAGGAGTGTGTAGTTTAAGCCAGATTTAAAGATAGGTAGTTAGTGTAGTTAGATAAATCAGCTCTGATATCGGGTCAGAAATTGGGTCTGATAGAGAAAATGGAGTCAGGTCTGAGTCCAGGAAATCAGAAACTGCACCTGGGAGATTAAAATGTTAATGTCCCCAAAGCCTGCCCATTCTAAAGAACTGTTTTTTATGAAGCAACTCCTAGCAAATAGGGAATTGCTAATTAATTTGCCCTGGGACCCCCTCCTCCCCACCTCCTATCAGCCCACCTGTTTCCCACCTTTTGGCCTTCCCACCTGCATCCCGCATCACACATGCAGGATGAAAGGAAATAAACAATATAAAGGAGAAAAATGTAGAGGGACAAAGAAAACTTTAGATATAAAAGGGATGGGACTGCCTCATCCCTTGGATTCTACCTTTCAGGTTCCCTTCTTCCTCCAGGGAGAAGTCTGTTCTACTATCCTTTAAATAAAGCCTCTTCTTTTTACTCTACACTTGCCTTGGTGTGCTTCTCTGGTGTTAGGACTCCTCAAGGTAACCGGTGATATCATAGTGATTCCCAAATTCCACTGAATAGGGATTGAAAGTTGCTCCTGACAGGGGCGTGTGCATTATTCCTTATCAGGCCCTCCTGCGTAGTGGTTTAGGATCCTTTCTCCATTGTTCTTTCTTGAGGTTCTCCTTTTCCTGATCATCCTTGACTACATCTGAAAATGGCATTGGAGAGCATGCCCTCCTTAGGGATAGGGAGGGTTTTCTTCATACTACTTCTTGCCCAGGAAAAATTGGGAGGCACAGGGTTAATTAAAATTTGAACAGATACCAGTCTCCTTTATTCCAGACAGATGGCTCTTTGACAATCAAATCATTAAAATTTTTAAGAGTGAAACTGAGTTTTTAAAATTTTAGAATATATGATGCAAAGGTCTGTTAAATGTGACTGGGTCTGGTTTCATCTGTGTGGCTGTTGGCATGTGGAGCTGACTGGAATTAATAGATAAAATACTAGTAAAAAATGTGCAGCATTTTTATCCCTTTAACAGACATTCTGATCATTTTACCCATGTTCAGATATCATTTTTTCTCTTGTGTCTGTTCTCTATGAATATTGCATTTTAAAACTATCTGCACATTAAAATTTTTATCGAAGTCTCCTTCATGTGTATTTTTGCTTTATCCACTATGACTGATCTTGCTTTCTAATTATGTTTGACACCATTTACTCTTAGATTCCTTATCAAGGTATATAGTTGGATTGTGTTTCAAATATATATTATCTGTCTTTTGGCCACTGATAACCACCACAGGGTGCGACTTAGTTCCCTTGCAAACACTCCACTACCACAAAGTGACAGTGACAGTGGCAGAAACATGTATGAAGGGACTTTCATTTCCATTGTGTAGTTTATCTTTGATTGATTTGCAGTGGGCATCCAACCCAGAGGCACTGCCCCACTGAGCTACTTCCCCCAGCTCTATTTTTTTTTTTTTATTTCTTAGTTTGATGCAGAGACTCACTTACTTCCAACTCATCTTGAAAAGAAAAACATCTGGAAAAAAAAATGACTACCAAAGAAAAGTTGCTATCTATCCTTCATAAACGAACATCACTAATAACTTAGGGCAGAATCTTTGTCTTGAAATTCATAGATGAAACTTACTTTTGTTTACAAAGGTGACTGCCTCTGTTCTGAGTCTTGGGAATTGACTGATGAGAAGAAAAACATTCCTGGCTTTACTATGGAGCTTATGATCTAATGAACAGCAGGGGATGAATAACTAGATAAGAAAGCTACATCATTTAGAAATGCATACTATTTGTCACCGTTGTTATTTTTCTGACAACCTTATGGGATCCAAAACATTTCCTGGGGAGTCGGTGGTGATGGTAGAGAATCTTGAGTCACGATAAAAAAAAAAAAAAAGAGCCTGTATATTTATGATATGCTTCATCTTATGGTAGCTTCATCCCCATTCTTTATTGAATGTAGGTTCTTTAGTAAATAACAAAGGTCAGATTTCAACAACTCTGATGTCTTTGATCATTTTTTCACAAGAGCTACAATTTCTAAACTTTTCCTTCAAGGTTTCTGAGTTACTCCTTCGCTCTATTGTTCCATCTTCTTTTCTCTCTCTCCCTCTCTCCTTCTCCTAGTTTCTCCCTGCCACTCCTTCCTCCCTCCCCCTTTCTCGTTTCCTCTCCCCTCCCTTTCTGCTTCCTCCTCCTCTACATCTCTCCCTCGCTCTGGCTACTCTCTTCCCTTCCCTTTTCCCAGCCTCTCACCTTATCCCCCTTTTCCCTCTTCCTCTCCCTTTCTCCAGCTCTCTCTCCTTCCTTTCTTGACACAACTGTAGCTACCCTGGTATTTGATGGGTGAGCCACATATTTTAGTTTCCTTTTTACAGAGCTTTTTCTATCTAACTGAAAGGTTGTACTTGGTGTTACACCCCAAACCGAATTTTATTCTGATATATTTTAATCCATTCAGACATTGTAATACTCTGTAAATTGTATTGGAAACATTTTTTTCTGTATAATCCTATACAGCTGTTTGTGCCAAATAATGTATATTTGTTTGTGTTTTTTGTATATAAAAAGTATTACACATTTTATTTAGTATTTTTTCCACCAATGTGCCTTGCAAATATATCCATAATAAGAATTTCATAGGATTTATAGAAATTTCCATACTGATGGACCCTTAGAATTTTTTCAATATTTCCTTACATCAAATAAATATACAATTAATATTATTGTATACATTGTTTTGAATATTGTAAGTGATTCTGCAGAGAAGATATATTGAGAGTAGTATTGCTGAGGCATAAAATATGCAAATATTTTCTTGCAATAGATAGTGTTAAATTTTAAGCAACAATGGTCATGCCAATTTACATTTTCATCTATGATAACAATTTACATTTGTCAATATTTTATATTATCAACCTTGTAAATTAATGCCAGTTTATTGAGTGAAAAGGATTAATTTTATTTTGCTTTTCATTTTCTTCATCACTAAAGAGATGAAACATCTTTATTTAAAACTTTTTAAAAAAATTTTAATTTGTTATATAAAACAACAGAATGCATTACAATTCATATTACACATAGAGAGCACAATTTTTCATCTCTGGTTGTATACAAAGTAAAGTCACATCCTTTGTGTCTTTACACATTTTCTTAGGGTAATGATGACCATCACATTCCACCGTCTTTTCTACCCCAATGCCCCCTCCCTCCCCTCTTTCCTTTTACCCTATCTAGAGTTCATTTAATCCTCATATCCTCCTGTCCCCTGCAGCATATTATGAATCAGCCTCCTTAAATCAGAGAAATCATTCCACATTTGTTTTTTGGGGACTGGCTAATTTCACTTAGCACTATATTCTCCAGCTCCATCCATTTACCTGAAAATGCCATGCTTTTATTCTCTTTTAAAGCTGAATAATATTCTATTGTGTATATAGACCACATTTTCTTTATCCATTCATCTATTGAAGGGCATCTAGGTTGGTTCCATAGTTTAGCTATTGTGAATTGCGTTGCTATAAACATTGATGTGGCTGTGTCCCTGTAGTATGCTGTTTTTAAGTTCTTTGGGTATAGACTGAGGAGAGTCAAATGGTGAGTCAAATGGTGATTCCATTCCCAGTTTTCCAAGAATTCTACATACTGCTTTCCATATTGCAGTCTCACCAGCAATGTATGAGTGTACCTCTTCCCCACAACCTCGCCAACACTTATTGTTGTTCAAACATCTTCATTTTTTTGTCTGTTTAATGAGGATTTCTCTTTTCTTTACTTCTTCATATATCTTGCCAATTTTTCTAGGAGTTGAGCATTGTTTGTTTTTCTGTTTTGATGTGTGAGAAAATAAACTTTGTGAAGTTATTGCACCAAACATTCCTATGTCTATGATTAAAAAATATTTATTTTATCTTGTGTTTTTATCCCACAAAAATGTTAAAAGTTTGTAGAACTTAATATGTTCAACACTTGTCATCATGTCAACTTTTGTATGTGTCCAGATTAAGAATGGCAACTCTAAGAAAAAGATGGAATGAAGGAAATAGAGAGATAGGAGAGACGGCTCAACAGTAACACAGGTATATTTGGGGTAAACACGCACAGGGGGTCCCAACAAATGATTCTGTCTTATGCTTACAGCCTATGCAAATTATAGGGGAGTGAGGAAGTGGGGAATTTTTGCTATTAGGCTGTTAGGGGTTTGTCAGGGAAGGGTCCTGTGGTTATCACCTTCATTCTTTCTGGTAGTCACTGTTCCATATTGAACCAGAAGTTTCTCAGGATTTCTGTCCCAGATAACAATTCCCTTTCTCTGTGTAATGATGGAATATTTTCTCAAAGTTCAGGTCAAGCTATGTCAGTTATCTTGGGGTGATGTTGCTCTGAGATGGAGGAAATATTTCAAGATGGTATTGCCTAGGTTAAGTTCTCCCTAACAGCAATCATATCCCATGTTTAAGTGAACTATCCCACGTTTCTCGTATTTTAATTATTTTTCACATGTAGGTCTCTGTTTTACTTCTTTCTGTAATGTTGAAATCTATGGATTGATTTAAAAATTTACCAAATGCATGGCCAGCTTTTCCTTAGTTATTTAATATGTTAGAATTTCTCTTCAATAAAAAGGTTTTTCATAATGTAAGCATTTCACACACACACATACAAACACATTTATCTATCTATATGTACATAAACAAACATACACACATATGATCTGCTGTGTTGGCTGTTTAATATTAGTTTGTTCTAATTTCCATGCAGTTTTGATATTAAATATTTACAATATCTAGATATTTGCTAGAATAAGAGTTCTTTCTTTATTTTTCACTTTCAAGGTTGCCTTGGTTATTCTTTAACTTTTCTCTTTCACTTGAATTTTAAAAGTACTTCATTAAGTTTCATGAAAAGTTCTCTCTTTACTCTTGAATGTCTTTTCCTCTTGATTATGGTGGTCAAGAATTTATTCATATTATCGGCCTCAAAAATTACATCTTTTTCTGGGTATCAAATTACAAATCAAGTTTGTTTTTCCCCAATAATAACTTCATGTTTCCTCATGGCCAATTCAGTTCTTTTTTGTGTAAGTATAATATCAAATAATATAATAAGTATAATATCAAATCTCATTTTGGATTTTCTTTTTCTGCTTAATGTGTTAAACTGTTTCTAAATGCAGATGAAATAGAATTTTTTAAAAAAGTTTTTATTTTATTTTATTTTTTTTTAGGGTTCTGTAGACCTTTTGTTTTGGGAGCTCAAGTCTTGGATTAGAACCGAGGTATGCACATACAATTTTATCTTTTTTATTGTTTTATATTTTTATTTATTTATGTAGATAAGGTTGCCGGTATCTACATAATTTTAATTAAATAAATGTGAATTTGTTATGCATATATTTTATACACATACACATTTTTCTTAACTCTGTTAACTGAAAACTTTTTAGAATGGTGACACTGCCAATAGTAATCATCATTCGTAACCTTAAATCTTGGAGTTTAGGTAACATTTTCCAAAAGAATTAGGGTTCTTTACAGTAAACACCAGTGCCAAAGCTGGGACTAAAAATGAGTTTTAAAAGTAAAGAAATGCTCAAAAGATGATGGGAATATGTCAAAAAGACATACAAACTAAATTGAACAGGCCCTTATTGGTGAAATTTGAGATAATCTGGGTAATAACAACAAGTTAGTTTTTTCAACCAAAAAGTAAGAATCTACATATCCACATTGAAGATGAATATAAGAGAATAAATGAATGAATGAGAGGAGAAGAGAAAGTTCTTCTCTGGAGTAAGATCTAGTGAAATGTTTGTGTAGAGTTTAAATGATGCTATTTAAAAATTATTTTGGCTTCAGAAAGTTATTTGCAGTAGAATGACAACAATAAATATGGATGGCATAATATATCCAGAAAATTATCATTCAGTAACCACCATAGTAATGGTTGTTTTAGTTAAGATTGAAAATGGGTGAAAATTTGATGAGAAACCTGAACAAAATGAACAAGTTGACATCATCATTAATGAAACCAGTAGATATCATGTGGCTCCTGATAATTGTGCACTAAGAACAGCACTGCTCATGTAGTGTTTCTTGCAAAAATGTATTTTGTGAATCCAACCTCAAAGGGGCTTCAGAATATTACAAACTGAGTGTTAGTCTATCAGACAAATGACCATTAGTCTTCAAAATAACAATTAATAATAACAATGAAGATTATAAAGAATTAGGGATTATTTCTAATTAATAGAAAATAAGAAACAAATACTGCATGAATTCTGGATTGGGTCCTGGTCCAGAAGAGAGGGAGAAGGAGAGGGAGAGAGGAGATAGGGAGGGAGGGAAAAAGAGAGAGAGAGAGAGAGAGAGAGAGAGAGAGAGAGAGAGAGAGAGAGAGTGAGAGAGAGAGAGAGAATATTTAGCTAAGGTCTATAGATTAGAACAGAAATGTAGGGCTGGGATGTAGCTCAGTGTCAGAGTACTTGCTTAGCATGTTTGAAACCTGAGTTTGAGCCTCTGCATTCACACACACGTGCGTGCGCACACACAAACACACACACGCACACAGGCACATGCAGAAAGAGAGAGAGAGAGAGAGAGAAAAAAAACTGTACTAATAAGGTAAATTCCCTGATTTTGAAAACTGTATTCTGGTTGTGTGAGAAAATGTCCTTGATTTTAGGGAACACAAGCTCAGATAATGGAGCATTATCTTTGTGACTTGCTCTCAAACAATTCAGAATATTTTTTACATCTACACAAAGAGAGGGAGAGAACATCAAAAAACAAACATGGCGTAAGCTTAAAATTATTTGAAAACAACAAGATAGATTCTTTAAAATATGCATTATTGGCAAAGTATCCTACATCTGGGCACTGTAAGCCAAAGTATGCAGGCTATAAATTCCTGTCACAAGCAGATCACCAGAGGCAAAATTACATGCTGTCCCTTTCCACTGAATGATGGAGCCAGCATAACAATGGCCAGCTTTCAGTGATGCTATCTCTACAGCCTGTTGGCAGAACAAGGATACCATTTGAACAAATGCATAGTTTGGGCATTTAGCAGCTGAAGATAGGCCAACAAATGCCATGTAAGTGGTTATTAACCTTGGCTTAGTTTACAACTGAAAGAGATCTCCAAAATGTCCCAGCTCAGGCAAGTCTGCTTCAGAAAATGGAATCAATCCAAATCCAGGGATCACTCAGACAGATCCCACGTCTGATTTTAAATCATGCTTCCCCAAACCCATGAGCATGAAACAAAGTAAAGTAATAAGCAAGTGAAATGGGTTCTCTGGAACTGCAGGGCACCAAGAAAACATGGTTTGCCTCGGTATAGTCTTTGGGTAACCGATAGTCACATTCATGTGTCTTACTTTAAAAGGCCATCCATGAGTGCGGGATACCCTCAGGCAAGGCCAAAAAGATATTTTTTTTTCCTGCATCCAGTGGCAAAAAGTTTTACATAAACAGGAAATGGACTTGTTCAAGTTTTCTCATTACTGGAAATGTAGACTTGATTGAAGAAAGATGTTCAATGATTATTTTTCCCTGGGGCTCTGAGAAAGGAAAATTATTTTAGGTTTGCCTCCTATGACTTTTTATTGTCCATAAAGGGCTGTTAATGTAGGGTTCCATGTTTATGGGCACATTCATTTTTTAAAAAGTCCTCTCTCACTTTCTTTGCCTTGACTATTTCAAAACAACTGAATTCATCTCTTAAGAAATCTTAGAGCTCTGTGGGAAAGACAGAGAGAATTGACCCAATAAAATTGCTCTGACCTGATTCTTTGCTCTATTGCTTGACTCTTCTTCATGCTTCCTCCATTTATGCCTACAACTGTTATATCAGTGCATTCATTTCCTGGTTTATTTATTCATTCATCCATATGTTCACCAATCAAGCATTTATAGGGCACCTGCACTAGGTCCTCTGCTGTGGGAAACATGGAAGGACAAGACATTGTATGTGAGTGGATCTTCTCATACTTCATTATACAACACATACAGCAAGTAATAATATTAATTGCTAAATTATACAAAGCCCAAAGGTTCAAAACTCAGAAGAGATTTTTTTTCTAAGTTTACCAAAAATTTATGGAAGGTAATGAAAGAAAAAGATCAGGTTGGTTGGGAAAGGCACAGAGAAGGGGAAGTTCAAGGAGACCTTGACAAATGGGTAGAACTGGGAGTCATACAGAAGGAAGGGTAATCCAGAGAACCGTGGTGAGATTGTTCCTAGGAAAGACTTTGTGAAGAAAAAGTGGAAATATCTATCATGTCCTGTAAGCTCCAAAATGTGAATTCCATGTTGAACATATCCAAAGAATTTAGCTCAAAATACTTCTCTCTCCTCTTCCTGTCCTTTCTCTCCTTCCATTGTGCCTTCCAAAAGATTGCATACATAGATATCAGACAGCCATATCATCTAGGACTTTGTGTTGTGATTCTAAGGATATGTGAGTTTATCCTACAAAATTTAGGGGTGGTTGGTAGCAACACACCCTACATTCCCTTTATCAGTTCCTCTATGATTTTACAACTGAAGGATTACAGTATTCTTTTAAAGATGTTTCTGGGGTCTGAGTGAGTCCATTACCAATAAGATAGCAGTCAAGCCTGTCTTGTATAACTTGATTTCATTTGGAAGTCTCTCTCTTCTGCCTTTCCCTTTCTTCCTCTCTTAAATAGATAGAAATGTTGAAACTCAAATAGTTCTGGGAATGTACTCAAGGCACATAGTAAACTGATAAGAAAAATCAGAAATAGGGTCCTGCAATGGCTATTTAAAATTTTTTCTCCCCGTTAATTTCTTAAATATCTCAGGCAAGGCCCAGGGCAGTCCTTCTTGGTTTCATAAAAGAATATGTTATTGTTAAGAGAAGCAGGTAAGTTGGCTATAGATAATTTTGCCAGTAAATCTATTTTTTAAAGATTTCTCTGGGCTGGGGTTATAGCTCAGGGCCCAGCATGCATGAGGTCCTTGGGTTCAAATCCCTACCACTGGAAAAATTGTTTTTTTCCTTTGCCAAACGAGTGAGATTTTTTTTTTTTTTCAGACTTAACTTGGCTCTGGTTTCTTTTTAGCACTTAGATTTCTGTCCTCTTATTCCTATCTGTCTCCATCTTCCTGTTCTATCCTTGCCATCACCTGTATAAATGGATGACATTTTTTAATCCTCATTTTTGTGAATATAATTCCTACCACTATCCCAGAAGTTATCAGAATTTTTACAGTAACTCAGAGCCCAAGACCAGAGGCTACAGTTCATTCTCGGTCAGTGTTTTAAGGAAAGCCCAACTATTTCCATGAAGATTATAATAATAACAAAACAGGCTGGAATAGAAACAATGTCAAGGCAGGTCTAATGTGTGGGTTGGTGGGGAGAGGGGTGGGGCAGGGGTTCTAAGAGATAAAATGACCCAAAAGCATTTTAACAATTTAATAATTCAATTCGATAGATCTATTAAATTCTATGTTTGAATAAATTGGTCATTCAATTGGATTGATGATCAGGATGCTGTTTTAAAGCCCATCCATCTGGAGCTCATGGAAGGACTGAAATCTCCTTGGTAAAACATCCTCTCCATCTTGTACAATGACCTTAGCCCTGTGGTCAGTTATAATGTCTTGATTTATTTTTTTTCTGTCCTCTGGGATAGACATGTTGCTCTAGTTATACAGAGGTCATATTAACATCCCCTTGGGGAAGGTTGCATGGACTTTTTCCCATCAGTACTACACTTTTTAGGATTTTGTTTTAAATATTGCAGTGAAAATTAAATTATTGAAAATACATGAATAAGATTAGAATGTATTTTTTCCTTTAATTTTTTTCCCTTTTTAAGTGAGTTCTTAATCATTTTATAAAATTTAGAATCTAGTGCCCATGGAATACTTAAAGTAAATTCTTTGTCATGGCTTTGGGACAAGGTTAAGTGGGAAGAGAAGGGGACAAAGTTAGGTGCAATTATTATGTTCTGGGACATACTGATAACATGACACCATTATTCCCTTCTAATTGTATCTCTCCTTTGTTTCTGAGAATCGTGGGCCTCAGCCTCCATGATGTCCCGTTTCTCTGCAACAATTTGCTGTTGTTTTTAAGATTTCACTACACTGAAATCCATAGTACATAAATTAAATTTAATGGAGGGAGTGGGCAGATGACTAAAATCCTTTTTCTAAATTGTAGAACAGTATGGTTATGCCAGCATCCTGACTACTAATCACCAAACGGCAGGATTTTAATGTTTTGATATGCCTTTTATAAGCATCCACATGTATAGGTTTAGGTTGTATTTGTAAAGCTGGTCTTTGAAATGGAAGGGGCTACAGGGCAGCTGTGCACACAGTGAGACTTTTTTGTTGATTTTTGCCCACAGAGACACTCATTACCATTTTCTAAATAAACCTCTTTTTTTTTTTTTTTGCTTGTTAGTTTGGGGTTTTGTTGTTGTTTTTGTTTTTTTGGTACCATGTATTGAACCCAGGAGTGCTTAACCACTGAGCCCAGCTCCAGCACTTTTAATTTTCTATTTTGAAACAGGGTCTCACTACATTGCTTAGGGTCTCACTGAGTTGCTGAGGCTGATTTTGAACTTTCCATCTTCCTGCCTCAGCCTCCCAAACTGCTGGAATCGTGTGCACCAACGACGCAGCTGGATTATTTTTCTATTTTTTTTCCCTCCCTCCCTTCCTCCCTTCCTCCCTTCCTTCCTTCCTTCCTTCCTTCCTTCCTTCCTTTCTGATTTTTAAATAAACTTTTTATTTTGGGATAGTTATATATTTGCATAATTACTGTTAAGGTAGTACAGAGAGTTCCCATATATGATTATCCAGTTTCCATGATATTTTAAGAATTTACATTAATATGCCAGAAGTAATGAGCCAATATTGATATGCTATTACTAATTGAACTCAATATTTGATCGAGATTGCCTCAGTTCTCCCCTGATATTCTTTTAAGATTCCAGAATCCCATATAATATTTAGTAGTCATGACCCCTTAGGCCTTTTTTGGTAGTGACAGATTCTGTAATTTTCTGTTGTTGATCATCTTTATAGTTTTGAGGAGTACTGGTCAGGTATTTTGTAGATTTCTCCTCAACCAGAATATGTCTGCTGATTTTCTCAGAGCTTGGTTGTGGCAATGTGTTTAAGGAAGAAAGACCACAGAGGTCAGCAGATCATAAAGTGCCCTTTTCATCATATCATATCAAGGGCATACACTATCATGTAACTAATGAGAATTGATGTCAATCTTGACCATCTGGATAGGGGCTGTATTTGCTAGTTTCTCCACTGTGAGGTTACTCTACCAACAGCCCTCACCACTACTATGCAATATCCTTGCAAGGAAGCCACTATTTGCAGCATGGGAGTTGGGGTACATCTCCTTAAGAGTGGAATATCTACACAATGCAGTTGGAAATTGCTATGGTTTAGATATGGCGCCTCCCGAAATCTCACCTGTGAGAAAATGTGAGGTTTGGAGGAGAAATGATTGAGTAATAGCCTTAACCTAATCAGTGAATTAATCCCTGCTGGATTAACTGAGTGGTGATTGGAGGCAGATGGGCTGTGACTGGAGTAAGCATTTCATTGGGGGCGAGGCTATGGGGTATATATTTTGTATCTGGAAAGTGGAGTCTCTCTCTGCTTCCTGGTCATGGTGTGAGCTGCTTCCGTTCATCACACTCTTCCCCCTTGATGTTCTGCCTCTCCTTGGGCCCTGAGGACTAAGTCTATGGACTAAGACCAGTGAAACCGTGAGCCCTCAAACTTCTCCTCTACAGTTGTGCTGGTGGAGTCCTTTAGTCACAGCAATGAAGAGCTGACCAAAACAGAAATCAACATGGGAGATTTTTTCTAGTCTCCCCATTTATGTATTTATTCAAGCATTTATTTACATATGTGTAGATTCATGGATATTTACATTCTATTTTTTACTATAATCCATTATTTATTTAATTAAATTAATCAATTTATTGCTCAAATAGCTCTAGCTTTGAACATTGAGAGCTGTTTTGTTCAGCTCTCATGTTCCTTTGACATCCCCCCATCAATTCATTATAGGCTTTATGTGTGTGTGTGTGTGTGTGTGTGTGTGTGTATAAAATTTCCTTACATAATGCCACAGTACAAGATGATTCAGTCTCATCTTGTGTATTTCTCTGCCTCAATCCAATAATCTGCCATTTCTCCAAAGGGCCCTGGTTCCTTTTACTGAAAAAATTACAGTAGAAACTGAAATTTGGTATGCTCCCTTTGTTACTTCTATGGTGTTTATATAAACATTTAAAATTCTGAATTTTCAATAGAAAATGCAAACTTGTTATTAATCACTGTCCAGAAAGCTGCCCATTACATTACTATCAGGATTTCAGATAGTATAAATACTTTATTTATTTATTTTGTAAATGGACACAATACCCTTATTTTGCTTATTTATGTATTTTTTATGTGGTGCTAAGGATTAAACCCAGTGTCTCACATGTGCGAAGCAAGTGCTGTACTGCTGAGCCACAATCCCAGCCCCAATATGAGCATTTTATTAACATCAATTCTAGAATTCTTGAAATAGCATGAGGAAAATCTAGCCTAGCCTCTGGCAGTGGACAAAAAATAAAAGAGAATTTGAGGTGGTAATACGGTAAATGTAGAAATGACTTTTTTATGTCAATATCCAACAAGCAGACTTTCTCAATTATAAAGTGGAAAATCATTTTTCTCTAAAGAAAGACGAAAACAAAACTGCTTTGTATAGTACAATTTATTTTCTGAACATTTTCTAGATTGTTTCTTCTTTCTAGAACCAACTTGATTCAAACTTAGGGAGTGAATAGAACATCCTCCTACCACTCTCTCCCATCTTGGTTTTCTGATATTTATTCTTTTATTCAATGAAATTTGAGCACCTATTATTTTGATGAGGATAGATCAAAATCTAAGGTTCTAATCACCATTGCTACATAAAAAGATGTCCCAAAGCTCAGTGTTGCAAAAAAACAAAAATAAAACAAAAAACAAAACAAAACAAAACAAAACAAAACCCCAAACAGGCATTTTAATTGGGGGATCAGGAATTATAGAAGGGCTTAGCGGAGGCAGGTCTATGGAGTGCAGAGTATATCCAAAGGCTGTAATCCATGGGGGGGGGCGAGGAACTTGTGAAGGTTGATACAGCAGGAGTGGGAGCCCTGACGGGTATGTATCCATTCCACACAGCTTATCTTAATTAACATAAACTTGATACAGCAGTCAACCAATAAGCAATCTCCACACTTAATGGCTCGCTGGCCTTACTTCACAAACCACTCCCTCTGCAAAATGCCAGGTGCCATCTTGACTTGTTTACAGACTCTAACACCATTCTGCTTCCCACCACCTCACAGAGCCTCTTGTTTTCAGATGGTAGCCAGAGGTAAGATGGAAAAGAAGCCTTCAGCCCCAGCTTCTCATACTAGATAACAGATGGTGAGCTTGGAGATGAGAGAAAAAAGTAAATACCTAGCAAAGTAAAATTTAATAAGTAGCTTAGGACTTCTTTAAGCACTGAAATTTATACACTATCCACTTTAAATGAATATAAAATTGTGGACTCTCCATCACAGAAGGTTCCATATTTATTATTATTATTATTTTATGTCTAAGGCTCATTGGTGATCACAAGGATCTATTGTGTTGTGTAAGATTCCCTGACTTCCCCAATATCAACTATTCTATCTCCTTTGCGATATTACTGATTTGTTTAGTTGTTTTTGTTTGTTTGTTTTTCTTTTCACAAATAGGTTCACACTCTTCATGTCACAGCTCAAAGTCAGGCCTGCCCTATGTCTGTATTTGTATTTCTGTATTTTCAGCTTAGTAATTAGATATGAACACTTATTTAAAATAACATAAAATAGCAGAACATGTGCATGTCAGTAATCCTAGCCATTTGGGAGGTCAATGCTGGAGGTTTGCAAGTTCAAGGCTAGCCTCTGCAACTTAATGACACCTTAGCAACTTAGTGAGATCCTGGCTTAAACCATAAATAAACAAATAAATAAATGAAAGAACTGGTGATATATTTCAGTAATATAGCTCCTCTATATTCAATCCCACGCATAAAAATAAAATAAAATAACTAAATATGTTTGAATAAATTCCTTAAGTGTTCATCTGCAAGTCAAATGAATCATCCTAATACAGTCACCATTGCATGCAATTACATAAAGGCTTTGCTTCTAAGTTTGGAGTATTTTAGCCCACTAGAAAACTAATTTCTGATTTAAAGTTGTATTATTGTGGAAAATGTTCTCAGTATTTCTTTTTCTATTTCTATTTAGGAAAAACAAAGTAAGGCTTTTGCTTTGAAAACAAATGGGTTTCTTTTATGACCTTTAGGTGGTCAGTGTCAAGGAGAGACACACAACCAGGGTTGTCCAAGCAGAGTAGGCACAAGAAAGCTGTTGGGTAAAAGGATGTTGGAGAGCAACTCTGATTTATTTTTTATTTCTTGATCTCTTAGGCTGCAGATTAACTTATATATCTTTTCTCCATAATGTGGGTGTGCAAAAGCTCGTAATGTAAAGCTCAAATGTAGTTAATGCAAAGAAAATGTTTGACTTAGCTGGGGCTATTCAAGCACAAAGAAAAAACTTTCTCTCTGGGGAATGATTTTTGATCAGATTTGATTTTTGCTTAATTATTATCATCAAATCTTTATTCTCTCTCTTAGGAAAAATAATTTCAGATTCTTTAGTAACTTCATGCATATCTCTCCCAGCACTGAAATTTGGATAATATGTTTCTAGACCCAGTATCTGAAACTTCTTTTGGAGTTCCTTTTCATTGTCCTAAAAAGTTTTCTAAATTTCTAATTGCAGAATATTGTATTAAATGCCCAAACTCCTTAGGATAGAGTAGACCTGGTCTCTGGGCTTTGCGATCACTCAGTGAAGCATAAGATGTTCCTACAATTGATGATACGAATGTAATTGTACAAACAGATTGCATGTTTGCAGAAAATGTTCTTATTAGAAAACAAGTCTACCTTAACTGGTACTTTGATAAACACATTCCCATGGCAAGTAGGAACAAACTATAGGGAATTCATTGAACTATTATCTTAAGCATCAAAATATACAGGAATTACAAGTAATGAACCAGCACTACTAAAGTACGGTCCTGGAGCTGAGTATGTATCATACCTTTTCACTGTGTTCTTGTGGAGATATTAATAAGGCAGCTGAAAATTCAGATTTGAGTTGTTGAAACTAAGAAAGACAATGGGAGTCCTATAAATAGGGTGTAAGAAATGGATGTAGAAGTGTGTCGGGTTTCTGTTTTCGACTAAAAGGCTCAGGGGTCACTCCAAGTAACCTGGGCTAACTGGGCTACGCAAAATAACCACACAAATACCTTTTTCTTTGGGGTCGCTGTGATGGCTCCTCTGACCTTAAGGGTCAGCAGGAAGAGAGAGACAGAGAGAGAGCATGTGCTGACCCCTTTTATTGAGGAGAAGCTATTCAAATGAGGCAAGGGGTCAGGTTTCGGGGGCCTGAGTCTATCTTCATGATGTCCACTGTCAGCAGGTTGACTGACACCTGGGTAGGCCACACCCAAGGGCACAGTAAGAGAAGGGGACCCACAAAGGCACTTCTATGGAACATTCTATCCTAAACAGGGCAAGGGGTAATATTACAAAGGAACAGAGGAGCATAGCTTCACCCATGGGGCTGTAGGAGAACACAGTCACTGGAACCCTAGAAGAGCGGGGCAGTCTAGCAGCCTGGGTGCCTGACGCCACGTCGCCCAGCAGGGGAGTTAACTCAGTCAAGTGCTAGGTTGGTCTCCCACAGAAGTGTACTCTGAGGAAAAGGGAAAGAAAACTGAGGAGCCACCAGAGATTCAGGAGGAGAATCATAAGAAAGTAGCAACATGAAGTGAAAGGAACACTTTCTATTAAAAGTAAATGTTCAATTGAAAGATCAAAGAAGATGAGAACTAAATATTAGTAACTGGTAAGTCTTTGATCGGACTCTAATAAAATGTGACAGCTCAATTTAAACTCAGGTGACTCAAATTTTACAATCTGTGATCTTTCCACCATACCACACTACCTGCTATTAAAACAAACAGAAGTATGCACAAACTTCAGCTTCTGTAAAGTTAGGACAGATATCTATGTAGAAACATAGGTACTTATCAACTAAATGTTGATTCCATGACTGCTTTGATTGCACATAATCTAGACACTAAATGTAGAGTGGAAAGCATATATGATATCTCCCCTTTATAGAGTTTCCAGTATTTTGAAATAACTAAATATTAACCAAGTATCCACATTTACTAAGTGTTATGAAGGAAAAATATCAGAGGGGGATATAACAGTGAATGACAGTAAAGGGATACACTCAAGAGTATCCACCTGGGGAAAGCTTCAAGCATATGACTTCAGGTTTGAGCTAAGAGCTTGGGAATGCACATAGCAATGAGGTGGGATGGGCTGATAATGCCAAGTCTGGTAAGCTGTTTGAGGGTCTTTGTGTTAAAGTACAGAGAAGTCTGTACACGGCATTAATATTATGGGCAATCCCTGTATTGTGTTTCTGACCTTCCACTCCTTAGGTCATTCATTACCAGCAGACAGCAAGCACTGCATTCAAAGGAAGATCCTTATAGCTTTTACTGAGAAAAAAGTGCAGCTATGAATGGTATTTTTTTCTTCTTCTTCTTGTCAAAGCCAATTTAGCACTCACTGGATTTTCCTTTCTAACATCACCTAATAACCATGATTTGGCACCATCGTAGAGTTAATTGCTCTGAAAACACTACTGGTATAATTCTACAGGGTAGATCCAACCATTACCTATGAAGTATTGGAGCACTGGAAAATAAATAAAGGAAAAAAAAGTTAGGAAAAAGCTCACTGTGTGACAATTGAAAACAGGGAATTTCCTTTGTTTTTAAAATAGTGTAAATCCAGCAGTAAGCAATGCATTTCTCTTTGTAGAAAGTAGTATCAAACTTGTCCTAGTAAGATTTAGGATGACAACTTCAAACCTACAATCTAATCTGTCAGGCAGGGCACTCATTAAATCAGTTTGCCATGTGAATTGTTACCTTTGATTCAGAATGGTGCAGCCCTATTGAGTCATTATCCTAAAACCCCCACAGTGGGGGCAGAGGTTGGGAGTCCCTGAGATATGCACTGTTTGTGACTTGGGTAATGACTGTGCTTTGTTCTCTCTGTCACTTCCTGCATCTGCCTAGATTCAGTCACTGAAAATCTTATCTGATAGACACCCATGTTTGCTCATATTTTTTCCTCTTCAGAGCAAGTTGCTATGCAAAACACTATATGTCTCATGCCTTCGTCATTCACTATGAAATCGTCAAATAGCTCTCTTCAGCTTACTTGATCTCTCCCCCATACTATAATCTTACATTTACAATGCATACAGGGTATGCATTCAAATAATCATCTGTTATGGGTTAAATGGTACCACCTCAAAATTCAAATTTTGCCATTTCCCCTCAGTATCTCAGAATATGACCATATTTGAAGATAGGGCCATAAAAGTGGCCATTTAAATGGTCACAAGAGTGGGCCTCAATCCAAAATGACAGGTGTCTGAGTCGTTTAGAAGTGAATTTTGTATTTGTTGTTTCAATTTGGTGGGTGGGACTTCACCTGTAAATTGACACCTGAAGTACTCCTTCATTGATTAATATTATCTCATTGTACAAAATCTGTCTTCTTAGAATTGGATATTTGAATGGAATAAAAGTCAGAAGAACAAGAAAGTTGTAGCACATGCAAGCTAGATTCTTCTTTAATGGGTAGTTTTTTCTTAAAAAAACAATTTTTTATAACTTTATCTTATTTATTTATTTATTTATTTATTTATTTATTTATTTATTTATTTATATGTGGTGCTGAGGATCAAACCCAGTGCCTCACCCATGCTAGGCAAGTGCTCTGCCACTGAGTTACAGCCCCATCCATTTTGAACCATTTGGTTCAAACTGGGGGATTGTCTCAGCTGTACTCAACTGAGCCACATCCCCACCCTATTTTGTATTTTATTTAGAGACAGGGTCTCACTGAGTTGCTTAGCACCTCACTTTTGCTGAGGCTGGCTTTGAACTCAGGATCCTCCTGCCTCAGCCTCCCGACTGCCAGGATTAAAGGCATGTGCCACTGCCTGGCATTGAACACATTCTTAATTGCCACTGAGATGGCCTGAGGATATCAGATTCTTATTCCTCCACTCTTCCAAAGCAGACTCTGCCAGTGATTCTTCAGGGAGTTTTCAGAAGCCTTTTGTCTCAAACTGGGGTAGCATTGTTGATCCTTCTTATTCTGAGGCATCAGTATCTTGCACTGTGCAAGTACTGCTTCCTCCAGCTCTCCACCCTGCAGATGGCCATTATGAACTATCCAGCTTCTAGTTGTTCCAATCTAATAAATCCCACTCCCATTTTTTTTGAGGTGCTAGAGATTGAACCCAGGGTCTTGTGCATTCGAGTCAAACACTCTACCAACTGAGCTATATCCCCAGCCCAATAAATTCCATTTTTATAATCATACTTCCTGTTGGTTCTATTCCTCTAGAGAACCCCAATACAGCACCTATCACCTAGGTCTGCTATGAGGATTAAATGAGTTAATACATAGAAGGTGCCTATGCCAATACTTATAATAGTAAAATGAATGTATATGATTATTCTTCTAAAGAGAATGGGGAATAAATAAAGGAGTTCTCTATCTTTTTTAGTTGCCCTCTCAGTTTATGTATTAATAGCCACAAATCTTATTTCCCATTTCTACCATTCACAATTCTTTTGCTTCTTACCCACCACCAATCCCTTGAATGACTTTATACTGAGCAAAGGAGGCTGAGCCCAACTGAACAAACAAATTTGGTGATGATGGAAAATAGTGAAAATTATACAGACATGATCAGCGGAACAGTGTGGGTTTTATGGTTCTACGTATGAACCAATAGAACTCCAAAAATAAACTCTGGCTAAAAACAAAGGCCAAACTACTGCTTGGTGTAGACAGGGTGATCATACAAAGTATGTTTCTCCTGATTGAGGAAATACCAGACCTCTTCCAGATCAACATGAAAGATCCCCAGAGACCAGAATGAAATGATCTTTCCATCAGACAAAATTGCATATTTCTGACTTAATCTACTTACCACAGGCTACAGGGAAGTCAGTTAATATGCACTATGTCCCTCTCTTCCTCTTTCCTAAATTTTCCAAGGAATTTATGTAAAAATATTCTTTATGTAAACTAAAAAAAAGAATGATCCAGTAAAAATCACTCTTATATAATCTTCTCATTCTTTTCTCTTCCCCCCACCTATTTATTCATCTAGTGGTCAGTTTCCATATGTCTAAAATGAGGAATCCAGATCCAATGACTTCTAAAATACTCATGACATATTGTAATCTATGTGTCTTAGTGAGCCTTCTGTCATAATCAACTTATAAAGAGAAGATTTATTTTAGCTCTCGTTTTGAAATGTTAAGTCCATGGTCAGTTTGCCTCATTTCTTTAGGGCCTGTGGTAAGGTAACACATCACAGTGGGTAATATATGGTGAAGCAAACGGCCAGGAAGTAAAAAAGAAAAGGAAGAAGGAAGTAGGGTCCCACCATCCCCTTTAAGAGTACACCTCCAATGGCTGAAAATTCTCCACACTAGGCCACACCTCTTAAAGGTTCCACCACCTCCCAATAGTGTCAAACTGGGGACCAAGTCTCTAACACATGGACATTTGGAACACTCAAGATTCAAACCGTAAAAAAAAAAAATAACAAAAACAACAACAACAACAACAAAAAAAAAACATTCAGACCATAGCACTATGTTACTCTATGCTTGTCACTGTGCTAAGAGTTATGGAGATTAGTAAACTCCTACCTGGGAATACTTGCTCTATGTGGAAAAGAAAAACCCATTTAAAATAAAAATCTTTTAAACCAAGCAATCAATGTATTTTGAAACTTATAACAAATAACATGAAAGAAACTATAAATGTGGTAAAGAGAAGAGACTAATTCCTAAATGGCTGGGGGTTGGAGAAGAGTTTCTTGAGCTGAACTTAGAACCAGAAGAGGAGGAGAAGTAGAAGAAGATGCTGAGAGAGGAGAATGAGCAAGGCCGAGTCTAGAGCATGTGTCTCCTGAAGGGTGGTGAGGGCTGAATAGCTGAAATCTAGATTTCAGAATAAAAGTCAATGGGGGAAAAAAGATAAAAGAGAAGTATTGAGACCACATCATGAAGAATTTTGAATACCAGGCTAAGAGTGAATGCTCCACTTTTAGGTTTATTC
Organism: Urocitellus parryii; assembly: GCF_045843805.1. Classification (NCBI taxonomy): domain Eukaryota; kingdom Metazoa; phylum Chordata; class Mammalia; order Rodentia; family Sciuridae; genus Urocitellus; species Urocitellus parryii. The sequence continues at coordinate 12,963,712 of NC_135544.1, forward strand.
TTCTCAAAAAATTCCACAGGTGCATCCCCAAGGGTGTTGAAAATATCTGAATGCCCGTGTTCTCATTTAACTGCAAAAGGAAAAGTTTTGAGGTTTTTCTAACCACCTATGTGGATTCCTTTAAAAATAAAATAATGTATATGAAGGTTGCATTTTATTCATATTTATTTTAATTGCACTATAATAACTATTTTTTCCTTTATCAAAACTTCTGGAAAGTCTAAGTTGCAGCAAGATGTCTTATCTGAGAACTATACATACTCCTGTACTTACAATCAAAGAATACTTGAGCTAATATTATTCCAACTAAAAAGCACCAGCCTCAGGCTATAGGAAGCCCTTGTAAATATTTTGACAAGAGAATCACACACTATTTAAAGATATGAGATTCTTTAAAAGAAACAAGAGCTATAGGCAAATAAAAACTCTTTCTGTTCTTAGGGATTCTTTCCTAAGCTCTCTTCCACCCTGCAGACTCCACACAGGACAGCAAAGGCAAATACCATCACTATCATTGCTAAACATGGACAATATTTACCTCTTAGAAGCACTGGCACATGTATTATTTTTATTTCAGCATATTCTCCCAGTATGCAGCATAATCTTCAGAGGCCAATAGAGGACTACCAAGGCGTTGATTACCAGAAAAATGCATGCATGTCAGAGACCACGCTCTCTTTATTAAAATGTCAAAAGTTTGGAAAAGTTTGTGTCTTATGAAATAGTACATTTTCAGGTACAGGACTTCACTCCACAGTGATGGGCCTTTCTTGATAGTGAAGCAATGCTACGTTCCATTAATGAATGTATCTGAGCATGGCTAAGAACATTGCAGTAGAGTCTCTGTGAAGGCCAGTTAGCTGATCCTGGTTCCTAGGAACTGGCAGAGATGCTTCCTTTGAAGTACATCTATTCTTGAGGCTGTTGTGAGAAATTGTCCATTGAAACAGAGTGTCTACATTGTCCTGATCCCCTGTACTTGTGATTGACAATATTTATTTATAATTGGGGTATAATGGTATGCTGGAATGTGCATGTTTCTTCCTATTGCTATTCTTCTTTGTCAACACAGGGACTCAAAATCCAGCAAAATATTATGGACTGAATTTCTGGATATCTTCTAGGAAAGGGAAGAACGGAAATTAGTCCTATTTGAGACCCATGATATTTGAGTTTGAAACTTATAAATAGATATTAGAAAAGTACTGATTCAAGTGGGAGCTGTGAAAGGCTTTCCGATACCAAATATCTCCTTCTACTTCCCTGTCAAGAATCTGTCAAAAATAAGGTCATCAAAAGTCCCTTACTACAATATACATACCTTTTCTGGGGAAGGACTTTGGGAAGTGGCTGTGAGGGGGTGAGAGTCAAGGCCAGGTCAACATTAGCTCTAGCTGAGAATCTTAGAAACTTACAGGAGAATGAAATAGAAAGGGTCATCCTGTTCAGTCTTTCACCTAGGACCCAAATGCCTTGTAATTGCTAAAAATTATTCATCCTGCTTTAGCACAAAACTAGACAATAGCCAGGATCTCACCCCTGAGTAAGGCAATTCCTTCCATAATTACACCATTACAATGGTATTTGTTTTAACCATTATAGTGCTGTGCCACTTTCCGCATAGCTTTTCACCTGTATTGTGTATTTAATGTATCTCTATTAAAGCTTTCTTTCTTTTGTTGTTTGTTTGAACCAAAATCTACCTTTAGGCAACTCCCACCATTGGATCCCAGCTGTTCTACTAGGAGCAGTGCACACAGTGTGATTTCCTTGAAAGCTCTTCATGCAAGCAAAAATTATGCTCAAGCCCTCTTAAGCCAATCTGAAGTAAGGTTAGGAAACTTGGAGAGGGGAAGAGTTGCTGACCTACAGACAAACAATAAGAGTTTGGAAGAGAATTAAAAACTATACATGTGTAAGTTTACTTCTCGAAATTTAATTGTACAAAATCATAATTACTTAGAAGTCCATCACTGGGAGCTTAGTTTAAAATATTATGTGTGTGTCCTATGATACAACTATTAAAATGAGAATGTAGTGATACATTTTTGGACTAGGGATGATAGTCATGGCATATTGAGTGAAAGAAGCTGCTAATAATATATATATATATATATATATGTATATATATATATATATATATGTATATATATATATATATGCATTTGTATATACATGTTAGTTAAAGATTATAAGTGTGCAAACATATGTATGTGTATATATGTGTGTATATATGTATTTATAAACATGCATGAAAGGACAATGGAGAGTTAATCAATAATCAATATTGATTATATGTGGGTGGTGAATATTGATTATATGTGGGTGTGTTTTTCAATAGGAAGAAGAAAAATTGAAGAAAATATAATTTTCCCAAAAGTAATACAGCTATTTTCAAACAAAAACACAAACAAATGATTGCTTACTGTCACTTGGTATTCAGAATACATTTGTTGAACTTAAACTTGATAGTTAAAATGTATTATCTTCATTCTTTAAGATCAGGAATGAAACAGAGAGAGAGATATTGATGTGTGTGTGCATGTAAGAGAAACAGACAAGTTTAAAATTTTTTGGAAAATATTTTCAGGGTGGTCTAAAAAGAGCAATGGAAAGAAATTAAGAAAAATGTCAAAGCTGAATTTAAAAACTAAAATTCCCAGTGAGAGATACACTGGATAGTGGCAGTTGACCACACGGGAAGTGGCAAGAGTCTGTTGCTTGAGTCATGTTGAAAAAACAAAACAACAAATAACCTGAAGCACTCTTCTCTTTTTGGCTTTTCCAGTTTCTAAAAGTTAACCTTTCAGGTTAACAAACATCTCCATGTCTTTTTTTCATTATGAGGAAATAGAAAAAGTTAAAAAGTATGTATCAAATTTCTGCTAAAGCAGCCTAGGCCAAGGATGAACCATCTTTGGTATAAGAGAGACCACTTGGTGACTTCTCTGTCCACAGCACAGGCTTTCATCTCTGGGGAACATGTTCTTTGTAGAATTGTAGCCTGGGGCCTTCGTAGCCAGCTGGCTGGGCCTCAGCCTTGTAGGTGCATCATGGAAAACCGGAGCCTGCCTTTGTGACATGTGGGTTGTATTTAAACAGTATGTGATGGCCTCCTGCCTGTGTGTAGGTTTGGAGAAGGTCAGAACACATCTGGTTCTAGTCTATGCTCACAGTTTGAGCAGGCAGAAAGCAGTCTCAAGATGCTGTTTTCTTACCAGTAAGAAGGGGGCTATGAAGCTATCCTTTACAATGAAATCACATACAAAAAGTATTTTAACATTTTTTATTTCTCCTTTTTATTCATGTGAGCTGATCTTTGTAACTCTTCATTTCAAGCCACAAAAATAAAATTAAAAAACAGCTATGGCATTGAACCTGTTATCAGATGAATCATGGCAGTGTATATTCACGGCAGTACTATATTTGGAAACAGGTGGCCTCTTGATTCCCATTTCCTAAGAATCTCAGGTTCCAAAACCAAATCCAACAGACATTAAAACAAACAAAAAAGCAAACAACAACTACCCTACCCAAAGTAATAAACCTTGTAGTTGATGCCGATGTCTCTGTAACTGCTATTCTGCATCACACTTTCTAGTTTGTTCTTACCCTTTCTCATTTCTTCCTGTGATCAATATTCAGCAACTTTGTTTAGCAATCTGCCTTCACTACCTTCTAAATTAACTGCTGTGTTCTGACTTGAACCATAGCTACTCCATTAAATTCAGCTACTTCATCCTGTGGAGCTCATTCTCAAATTCTACATCCTTGATGTCAGTAAAATCTTGACCCCTGTGCCTGTCTGCTTCTCAGAGCTCTTCTGTCCGTTTCCATTGCATCGCATCCCAGTTGCTTCTACTCCTATTCCTTCACTCTGCTTTCATGGCACACTAAAGATCTTTCCCATTCTCTCTGCTCCTCTTTTTCATTCTAATTCTGTTGGAGAGAATTAGCCACTAGTGGCTACCAACACAATCACACTACCTACTGTGCACATTCACAAACTCAATATGCTAAATCAAGCTAATCTTCCTCATTGAAATCTGTATGCAATCACAAACATATTCCCAGTGGTCCTGTTCTCCATCTCCTCAATCTTGAAGGCCAAAAGATTTGCAATTATGTTTTATTCTTCCAATTCCTGCTTCTGTGTCCATCCTTCCACCAACATCTTCTATTTGAAATTATCATACAAGCTTATTGGTTGATCCACCCCTCTCTCATTTATGGGTTCTTATTGCTGCAGTTACCCCAAAGTTTGACCTCTCTGGATACAGTTCAACTGATATGGTACATGGCTATAAGATTAGTTCTCCTGAAATAGTCTATGTATTGGATTGTTCTATTTCTCAAGAGCCTAGAATGATTTACTATTGTAAGTAAAAAGTGTTTAGTATTAGGTTTAGTTTCCTAGGCCCTCCAAACCCCATCCCTGTCCAATTGCTTCCACTACCTTTTGAACTTTTTAGCTCCCTACCCCACCACAGAAATGAAGTCAAGCTGTACAAGGTAGATTTTCTTCTAGTCATCATGTCCTTTCTTCCTCTTCTGCGCCAGCAACTTCTGTATTAGGAAGGGACAGAGTCCACCTAGAGAGCACGTCTCCCATGCCTTTTTCAGGGCTTTAAGTGAGTTTAAACTCAATAACCAGTGAGAAAGAATTTTAGTTATGAACTGTGGAAAAGAATTTTAAATGGAGAATAAAGTGCTTTCATCTTACTTTTTGCCTGAAGCATTCGTGTATAAATCACTGCAGAAATTTCATATGAATAAAGCATTTCCTTCCTCACATCTGAATTCACGTTGACTTTAAAATGAAACCAAAAGCAATAAATATAAGTTGTTGGAGAAAAAAATCCAATTCAAATGGGTTTAATAATAATGTCTTTACTCATTTATATTCTCAGTAGGGAATGAGTATCATAAACACTTTTCTGTTTTTATCCCTGAAACTATTCTCCATTGCTAGGTCAATCTCAAGGGGATTTTATGCACATATGTACTGAGAAATTTTCTGTTTAAAAACCAGATAATGCCAAACTCCATCCTACTTAGATATTTATAAGCATCCTTCATTGCTGTGATAACTGGGATAAATTGAACATTTTCTTCACTTTTAAAATTCAGACTGATAAAAATATTGTAAATATTTTAAGGCTATCTATTTTGAGATTGTTTCACAAGCTGGCAATGGTTTTGAGCTTGCATTAATTGAACTTTAAATTTTCCTGTTAATGATTAAAGAATCTTTAGAAAATAAAAATTAGTTATTCAAAACCCTCTGGGTTAAAGTCGATTTGAGATGGCAAGTAAGAATATTTTGCAAAATGGAATACTATAATTTGGGGATTCACAATTTTTTCTGATTGAATGATAGAATTCTGACAGCCTACATAGGACACTTTCAAATATTGCTGGGAAAATATGAAATAAAGGATGAGTATTTCTATTTCACAATTCTAATATGAAATTAATAACAAAATAGTATGTAAAACATATCAAATATTTCACTAACAGAAAACACATGTGCTATCATTCACCTCACTCACAATCATTCACTCTTTCCCTCCTATTTGTTTAGTTGTAAAATATATAGAACATGAAGAATAGTTCATGAAATATAAATGTACGGTGATAAGAATGAATAATAAAGTGAACCCCTATGGATTGTCTGCCTTATTAAGTTATTGAACATTCCCACAGAAGTCCCCTGTTTGTCCTCTCCCTTCTCAGTTCTCTTCTTGGGCTATAATGAGAAACGGAGGCTATATCTGCTGCCTTATACAAATGGCCTGATCAACCTTTTATTGGCATTTCCAGTTAACTCCTATCTCTTTTCTTTTCCTGTGCTGGCCCTGGTTCCAAGTGCTCAGACTATTGGTGTTCTATATTCTGCCATCTAGAAATCCAGTCCCACTTCTTTTGAACCTGTATCTGTCGCAATCCCAACATGAAATAGATGCACACTCAAAGTTTGAGAAGAGTTTAATAGAAGATAGTATGTTTTCACAAAGTTCTGTGTGGAATATAGGGAAACCAATATGGAATGACTCCCTTCCTGTAATGCTCTAAAGTAGCTTGACAATGGAAGTTTCTGGTGCCCAGAACTAAAAAAAAAAAAAAAAAAAAAAAAGCATGTGCAGCTATATGACATAGACCCTTTTGTAAGAGAGAGAGCTACCATGAGTATCTAGCAGAGCGTGATCCAAGAAGTGATCTTCCTCCAGACTCACCTTCTTTTTTTGCTCTGACCTCGTGATGCTTATTCCTCATCCCACTGAAGGAACCAAATGAAAGACACAGGGCAAGAGAACCCGTTTATGCAGCCATGGGTCAGTCTCCTGGGGTACTAAGTAGATGAAGATGAGTGGAGAACATATCTGGACAAAAATAAATAAGTAAATAAAAGGCATGCACCACTCCTAAGGTGCCAGTAAGAGAAGCTCTGTGGAAACCACCTTGCCCTAGTGTCTTTGGATAAAAGGACAACTTTCTGATGCTTCCTTCCTCTTCTCCTGTGCTGTCTTCAGATTTGATTCCCACATTCTTGGGATCCTCCAAGGATCCCTCTGTAATCTGATCATCTGAACACACAAAAAACACTTCTTTATGATATCTTTTTTTATATGTATGTCTGGCAAAATATAATTCATCCTGCAAGACTCATTCTTTTTTTGAGTGGAACTTTCCCAATTAGAACTGTCTTCTCTTCTCATCTCTTTTTGCATACCCTTAGTCCATACCCCCCCCCCGCTTTTTTCAAATTTTTAATCACACAGTTTTATGAAGGAAAAGAAATGAACACATCTCTAATCTATGTGAATTCATGTTCATTTATAACTTTATATGCATTGGTGGTATTAATATTTACAGTATGAAAAGGTATACATATAGACCTTAAGATAATAAATTAGAACAAACAAAAGTTCATACAATTTTTTTTTTCTTTTTAGTCACCTTATTAGTTTACCCCACTATGGAGTCTCAATCTTTGGTCCATACCTAGGGAATATTTGTATACTTTTGTGCTCATGATGTTTTGAGCTCCTAGTGCAATGTTCTATAACTCTTACCATCATCCTAAAAATAAAAGAAATATAATAGAATTATCACTATGTGTAAAGTTGGTAAGTTTTTGTATTTGTGTTTGAAACTTTTGTTTCATGTGTGTTTGAAGGGGAGGGTTACATGGGTGCATATATTCAGCTATATCCAGCCATCCTCCAAGAAGAATCCCTGGCCTGCTAAATTGTTACACTCTATTTTCTCTTATATTATAGTGCATATTTCCTCACCTTTACTTGGTTCAGAGGTATGCCAAACAGGACTATGCTGATATGCAAGACAAACTCCCATTACAACTAAAATGTGGCTATATATAAATATACTCTTTCTTTCCAAAAACAGAATCACAACATTTTGATGATGAAAGGCTACTAAAGATCATTTTACTTCATTCCCCTTCATTCATTGTTTTCTCTATCTCTAAAAATAATTCATGTTTCATATAAAAATAAAAATATAGAATAAAAATATAAAATGAAATATATTTCACATCTAGAGAAACCAGATATTAAAATTTTAGCTTATATTTTAGTATTTTTTCCATATAGCATCTTTCATAACCAAATAGAAATTGTACTTCTTTTAAAAATCTTTCTTTCAGACTTAATATATGATGAACATGTACTTTGAGAATATACTAGTCACTGTTTAATAAATATTCCACCACAAAAGTCCATAATTTAATAAACCTTTACAGTTACCAAGTTGCATTGTTTCCAGATTCTTACTGTGAAGAAATCTCATTCTCAACTCTTTGTATAGCTCTTATATAATATAAATTTATAAAAGTGCTATTTCTGTTTCACAAATATAAAACTTTCAAAAATGACTCATACTTATTAGCATATTTTTCTCCACTTATTACTATAAGTTAAGAAGATGCTGAACATTCATTTAGTGGAGATTATATAATTTTTATCTACTTGCCAATTGAGTAAATAAAAATTACTAAATATTTTATTCATCATGTTTCTTTGATGGCTAGTGAGGGCAAATGCTTTTCCAATGTGTTTGTTTGCTAGTTGTATTTCTTATTTTGCAATCTGCCTGTTATATACCACTTTTTTCTGTTTTATATTTATCTTTTTGAAGAGTTCTTTATACATGGAAAATGTTAATCATTTGCCTATCTTATATGAACCCAGTATAAAATCTTGGGCTTTACCTACAAAGATCTGGGTCACAGATAGGCCTCATGAACTTTACATGGTAAAATACCAATCAATGTTTTAAGAAGCATTCTTCAGAAACCAGATCTTAACAAATATCAGGCCCTTTTAGAGATTTTATTTATACTGTAAAGGTAACCAGTTACACTGCCTATAGCTGGAATTTCCTTTCTTTCCTTTATCCAGATGTCCAAAAGTCTTGGTGCCTTTGTACTGATTCTTATCTGGTTTTGTCCTTAGGTCCAAGCTCTCTCTGCAGTCTTTTCTGCAAGAACCAAGAGAACAAAAACATTTTCTCCTGGAGTTGCATAGGAACCAAACAGTTTCCTTGTTAGTTTATAATTCTGACACTTAATGCTAACAAAGAGTTTCCAACACCACAGAGGGACAAGTTTTACTTAAAATATTAAGGTAATCATCGAAATAAATCATGCTAATCTGACACAAGCAACCTGACAAGCAAAATGTCTACTTAAATGTGATATGAAAGTGGTATGATGTAAAAATGTTTCCTTTTGAGGAAAGTAAATTTCCTAGTAAATAATTTCTTCATAGTCTCTATCATTTTTAGCTTCATGTAAAGCAGACAGATTGTTGAGGAATGTTTTAAATTCATTGGGGTTGAAGTTTACTGTTGCTTAGATCTTAAATGCTCCCCAAAGACCTTTGTGTTAAAGGCTTAGTCCCCATCTGGGTGCTATTGGGAGGTTGCATAAACTTGTATGAAGTGAGGTCTGGTGGTGGGGCATCTTTTGGTCATCAAAGGTTTGAAATGGACTGTGGGGGCCTAGGGCCTCCACTCTCTCTTTTTAATTCATAGCCATGAAAGGAATACTTTGCTCTCACATGCACTCTGTGTCTTGAGGCACCAATCTGCTGCAGACCAAAAGCAATGGGGCCTATTGATCATGGACTGAAACCTCCAAAACTGTGAGCCAAAATAAACCTTTCTTCTTTATAAGTTGTTTATCTTGGGTATTTTGTTATGGAAATGGAAAGCTAATTAAGACTTTTAACATTTTTTGTAGTACTCTTATTTAAACAGGATCTTCTTTAGAGCTTTGTTGAAATTATCTTGTTTTGGGCCTCACTTGTCTTAAATGTAAAATGCTACTGAATTAACTGTCTGAAGGAAAGAGACCAGAAGAGATCTCTCCTTGTGTTCCTTCTCACACACCCCTTAAGTTAACCCTCCTCCTCAAACCCTTCTTCTTTGATGAAGCAAGTCTGGTTTCTTCTGTTGATCCTTCACTGACTCAGGATTAGCTGGTATAAATAAGTAATCCATGAGACTCCTTATGTCTTGTAACTCTAGCAGGATACTTCTTAAATATTCTTATTTTTGTTTAATAAGATGCAAAGCCATCACCTAAGCCACTGTTATAGAGATATAAAAATGCTAATGTAATCTTTATAAGTCTGTTATTGCTTCTCTGGGAAGACTATAAGATAAATCAAACCTACATCAACACATCCTTTTCCTGTGTTGCCAACAGGCAGTGATAATAGTTGTAAACAGCATATGCCAGACATCTGTATTTCAAATTCTGGAGGGTTCCAGTTTACCTTCTGTCTCTATTTGTTCTTCCAAAAATGAGAATTCATCAGCTTTTCCTCAGAAGTTACTTTTTAATTGTCATTCTACTTAATGAGTACAGAATTCAAAACCACATTTTTATTTGACTTAATTTACAGAAGTACATTATGATGGGCTCCTTTATTCTTTTGTTTACAAATCTGAAAACTGAAAATGAGTGAAGCACCTGACATTCTTTATGTCCTAAAGCATTTAGTTTCTCAGAGTATCCGAGGTTATCTTCAACTGAACGTGTACTCCTATCTGCACTCCTTTCTCGTGTGTGAACATTCGTAGGAAACTTCCTTTGCCTCACAGTTATTATGGTACTCGGTGGCATAATAACATTGGTAAAAGTTGCTAAAATTATTGGACCCAGTTGGATAATAAATAATTTCAAAGATTTTTATCCCTGGTTCCTGAAAGGGAGACTCTAAATCTTAGAAATTTTCCAAGTGATATGAGTGAGTGCCTTTGTTATTTTTGATGGGACTTTGGGACCTCACTTTGAGGTCAGCCAAATCTCCCAACCCTGGGGGAAGGAAGAAGGCTGGATATTGAGTTCAAACATATAGCCAGTGATTCAATCAAATGTGGCTATGTAAACCCCCATAAAAACTCTGGACCCTGGATTTTGTGGAAGATTCCTGATAGGCAGACACATCAGAATCTATGATTCATTGAACACAGGAATTAATCCTCTAATTTAAAAGGATGTAAAGGTATACACAAAAGCTCAAAACAGAGGCTGTATTTTTTTAAGCAATACAGAGGCAAATTTTGTCTGTGTTTCCCAAGTCCTTTCCCCTGAACTGAGATCTACTCTGTTTTAGTATTGCCAATTCAAATCATGTCAGTGAGAGACACCTAATGACTATGAAACCTTTCCATTTAAAACTTACTTTGATGTAAGAACAAGACTCTGAATATACAAATTATATGCAAATGTTAAGGAGAATGTGCATACGAATACTTGGAAATCAAAAGGAATAAATCTAACATAATTTTCCTATGTACACATATGAAAATACTTAAGTGAACCCCACCATTGTACCCACCCATAAGATTGGGATCCTAATTAGAATGAAATATATAGCTTATGCTTATATAATTTTATCAAAATGTATTCTACTGTCATGTATAACTAAGAAGAATCAATAAAATAAAAAAAATAAAGAAAAGGTCACATATAGATAAAACATTGTCTACATTAAGAATGAAATCACCATTTCTTTGCTAGGTTGTGAGATTTTATATCCAGAGATTTGACCTGTTTATTACTCAAATATTCTTGAAGTTGTTCAAGAGCAAAAGGTATTTCCTATAGCAATAAAATGAAAATTATTGCAGTTAAACCTATTGGCCACACTTTGCAAGCCAGAGTTCTACAGATATTTCTGAGTAATATCCAAAAGACTCAACAGGTAGATATTGAAAGATTCTCTAATATTGGATTGCACTCAGAATGACAGATGAGAGTCAGATTTCAGTTAGGAGTAGCATCATGGGAAATAACCAAGATGTCAAATAAAATTAAATCCATCAAATTTTAGAAAAGCTTAAAGATAATTCATTGAGCCTAAAGAAACAGACAATAAAATAGTAAAGAAAATTAAAAGTGGGCAGGAAGGATAGAGGGAGAGGAAAAGAAACTTGAATAAACTTAAAGTTACAAAAACAAACAAACAAAAAAACCTTTCAACAAAATCTTTTGCAAATCAGCAAGTGCAAATTGTTGAGAACAGCTCAGTGGGAAATATATATTCTATGCAATGGACAAAAGAAACAAGCTCAGTTTATTACAATAAGTTTTTAAATGATATCTCCATAATGCACAGATTTGTCAGCAAAGCACCACCTGGAACATGGAACCAGTTTGCTTACTCTGATCAAATTTTCCTTACCTTGACTGTTTAAAACTTCACTAATTCAGAACAATTAGTACAACCTAGCATAAGTCTAAATTGTGGAATGTTTTAAAATAATGTGACCTGTATCAGGCTGCCTATACAAGTGTACCTTTGTCAAGATAATAGAGAGTATACTATAGTATATAGTATACTATATACTATTTATTTTATTTATTTTATTGATATCTTAGTGAAAATCCTTCATCAAATATATTAGAGGATTGAAAGAAATTATCTTTTATCCCACCAGTTTCATCATTCTGTAATTTGGGCATAGAATCTTAATTGTCCGTAAGTGGATTCTTTAATGTTAGTAAGTAGTTTATACTCTTCAGTAATTCGAAACATCTCTACATTAAATTTTAATTTAATTATTCATTTACTTTGTAAGCATTATATTAATAATTAATAAACACTTGCTGTATTTCTCCAACATTGCTTTAATTGTATCTTTGCACATATCTAAAGGTCCTCTGTTTGCTAGTGCATCAAGCCAAATACCACAATGTTACCTCTCTCTATTACATTAGGTTAACTTCATGTAATCGGCACTTATCTATTGCATGATATTAAGAAAATACTACATAAGTTATTACATGCACGTAACACTATTCTCATCCATTTGCAGAAGCATACATAAAAGTTTAACACATATTTAAGTTTCTCTTTGCATATTCTCTTGTTTTTCAGGCCTACTTTTAATTTACTGTTTTCTGCCAACATGTTTTTAGTTTGACTCCAAGTTTTTATAGCCAGTTCCTTACCAGAATTAATTTTTTCCCTACCTCCCAATTTAGAACCTACATAAACTTCAAACCCTCTAGTCACTCATTACCTCTTTGGTGACTTCTTCCTTGACCTTAGTCCATGCAATTCCACACTGAGTCCTCCTTGGTCTTCAGTTGCAGCCATGGGATGGATGTGAGTTCTAGGCCATATTATTCTCGAGTTGACTTAGTTTCTTCATGCATTTAAGGCAGACACCATGTCTTAACATTTGTTGTTTCCTTCTTGTAAATTGAGGAGGATAGTATTGAGTACATGATATTGGATATCATTGACAACCCATGTAGTATTCTCTTAATACGATGAAATAAATAATTGACAATTACATGGTATTTATCTAATATGATAAAAATGCAGAGATTAACTTCTTTTGAGAGTAACAGAAGAAAGGTTCGGGGGTGTAGCTCATTGGCACAGCACTTGCCCAGCATGCATGAGGCCCTGTGTTTCATCCCCAGCACCACAAATAACAACAAAAAACCCACAACAGCATAAAAATACAACAGGTGAGCATGGGAGGATTTTTTCTTGAAGACCTAGCCACATTGTTCCAGGTGAGTGAAACGAATGTTCAAACAATAGAAGAAAATGTTACACCCCAATGACATAATTTATAGAGGCCACCTGCAACTTGGCACAAGTCTGCAATAGTGGCACGAAGTCTCCAGCAGAACAATAAAGCGCCTGCCTCTCCTAAGCAAGATGAAACCAACAGGCCCCAGAGAGGGAAATACAGGATTTCCCCAGCCGTCAGCACAGTGAGTCAGCGTCTCCTGCACTGAACAATGGATGGATACACAGCCACTGAGTGACCTTTCATCCTTCTCCTTTTTTAGCACAGCATGTGCCCTATTTTCATAGGTAGGATCACTGACGCCTCGTTTTTTTTTTTTTTTTTTCTGCCCCTCTTTGCCACCATTTGTTAGGCAGGAAATCTGCAATGTTATTTTCAGTAAGTGGGAGGGGTCCACTGTCAACCAAAATGTAGGCAAAAAAGTTTTAGGTCAGGCCAGTCTTTCAGAAGTTGCCTAAAACTGTTGGGGGTATGTAAAATAACACAGAAAAATTGGTGATCAGCTGCAAAGAGAGAGTTATTCACGAATCTAAGTGGTGTGAATTTTATCAGGAGATCAGGCCCTGGATTGCTTAAATACTTGTTTAAAAGGACATTTCAGATAAGTTTACCCAAAATCAATCCTAGAGCTCTGAGACCTGGAAACTCACCTCTAAAAGCAATGCTTACGCCATAGTTCTTGGCATGATTTGTACTGTTTTAAGCCCAGTATATGAAAGAAGAGAAAACTATTTTTTTTAATTCATATTTCATTTGACTCAGTGCCATTATCCATCACTACCCAACACAATGACCTTGGAAACTCACAACTTAAAGTCCCACATTTTATGTTATAATCTGCCATGTTTTATTTCCTAGGGAAAGTTGGAAACCTTGAGTATCTTCCACACAGGAACCTGCTAATAACTCCTGAGCTCCAGTCATAGGTATCACCCTTGGGTCTCTGTCCTTTAGGGATTGCATTTGGCCACTTGTAACAGAAACCCCAAATTGAATGCCTACACAAATTACAGTTTGTTGATTCTTCTCACCAGACCATCCAGTGTTGGTATGGGGGCTTCACAATTGCACCAGGACTCAGAATTCCTTAGTTTTGTGCTCCTCCATTCTTACAGAGTGACCTCTGTCCTCATGTCCCCAGAATGACCCTAGAGCCATCGTGAAAAGAGAAGAAAAATAGGATGATCATGCTTTTGATCACATGGAAAGAAATTTTCTGGAAGTCTCATTCAGTGACTCCGTTTGCATCTCATCCAGAATTCAGTCACATGACTGCATTTTACTTCAAGGGAGGATATGATTATGGTCAGTTCTTGCTAGAAAAGAGAGAGAAAAGATCATTTTCAGGTAACAGTCTCTACCCCAGTGGAGAAGTCCACTGCAATGCCTATCCCCAATCAGAAGCCTGCCTAGACAAAGTCATCTCAAACAGGTCCTCTGTTTCCTCTTGAATCACAGCGAAGATAACAGCAAGCATTAGAATAATGATAGCTGCCCTGCCTTGAACATCAGGTACTACTTCAGGTGTCCTGTTTAAAATGTTGGCTACAATTCTTCATTCTTTTAACAATCTTTAAAATAACAGAACCCGTTTGTATTGGACCGGTATAAAATATCTACATGACAGGTTTTCCTTGTGGCCTTATGTTCATTATTTCTACTATATTATCTAGGATTTGGGGCAATGTTTAAGTACAAACTACTTGATTTAGCTTTCATGAGCTTTTCCAAATAAGTTTCTGAGCTGAAATTCTTAGTGCACACTAATAAGAATACTTATTATTACACTTAATCTGCTGTTCATATGTTGGCTGTATCCCAAAGAAAGATCCAGGTTCTCTAAAGTTTGCCAAGTTCAACATTAATTTAAAAAATGGTGTCTAATGGGTCATGCCAGCTCAGGGACACTTCAGATATCACTAAAATAACACTGGGCATAATTTTCTGCAAAATACATTATTTTTGTTTCTATTATCAAGTTGCCATTTTAGTATCCTTCAGTTATACCATCAGATCTTAAATTATAAAGAAATTTTATTTAGATTCTGATTGGTGCCGAGTAGTTAAGTCTCTCAACCATCTCACATTAAATAGTAAAACAACTGTACTAGGAAGCAAGTCTTAGAAACCATTGCTTTTGCTTCATCTTGACCCCATATTGATGTGCAATAGATCCAATTAGAGCAGTCAATGTATTTCAATATAAGGATTACCAATTTGCCTACTAATGTATATAGAGCTAGACATTTTTATTCACATAATTCATTTATTTGCCTACAAGCTAGAAGTTATTTTTAGCCCCCAAACCTGGAGCCCTCTGAGACCATTCACAGATGTGCAGGTGGTGAATAATTTGTACCCCTGATACACATGCTGTCTACCAAGGCCTAATAAAGGGGCATTCTGTTTTCATGCATCATATTACAAACAAGTGTTCTTTAGCAGTGTATTTTGTGCCACACTTTTCCAAATTTTATTTTTTTTTCTGTTGGTGATGCTGCTGCTTAAAATGGCCTCAACGACTTGGGGGTGTGGTACAGTACTTGCCTAAAATGCACAAAACTCCAGGCATAATCCCAGGACCTGAAAGAAAACTAAAAGGCCCCAAGGGTAGTGCTAAGTGCTGTTTAGTGCCCCTAAACAAAAGAAAGTTGTGGTTTCCCTTTCAAATAAAACATATTTATAAACTTTGGTCACGCATGAATTATAAAATGCTATTCACTGAGATCAATAGTAATGATCTGACAGTGCATATTACATAAGATTTCTTTAAGCAGAATACACATAATGTAAGGTATGCATTGACTGCTTAATGCATATGTTATGACTAGAGACTCAAAAGAAGCTCACCCTACCTTTCTCCTAAAAGCTATGTTTCTATTATTTACTAACCTAGGTGCCAGTGACTTTAGAGCTAAGAACTATGACTAATAATGAGAATCAATGGTATTCTGTCCCAGTTGGTCCTTACACAGGGCCTTTCTCTCCACAGGCAAGCCACAGTATATAGACCTTTCTTGTTTCTGATTTCATGCCTCGCTGGTCTCATTACCCGCATGGCTGAACTCAAGAGATCACAATTCTCAACTGCAGAAAAAGAGTGGATGAAATGAGAGAGAGAGAGAGAGAGAGAGAGAGAGAGAGAGAGAGAGAGAGAGAGAGAGAGAGAGAGAAAGAAAT
The DNA here is from genome assembly GCF_045843805.1 of Urocitellus parryii. Taxonomy (NCBI): domain Eukaryota; kingdom Metazoa; phylum Chordata; class Mammalia; order Rodentia; family Sciuridae; genus Urocitellus; species Urocitellus parryii. Next base: position 12,979,975 of record NC_135544.1, read on the forward strand.
ATTCATAATATTTTTTCTGAATACTTATAAGAATTAAGAGTATGCAATTTTATGCTCTATTAGTGTGTCTTAGAGGTCTGTATGTTTTTAATCACTTGATTTTCCAATCATTAGTTACATGGAACTGCTCTTCAGAGAAAACCGAGTCACTTTCTGGTAGCCTGCATAGGTACACTCTTGTGGCCAACCACCTCCAACCATCTAGCAGATGGTATCATTTGACAACTATACTAAATTCTTTCTCTCTCTCACACGTACACATGGCATACACAGAAACTCACATAAGGTACTGCTGATTTAAAATCAATCAGCACCATCAATTTATGTATTGAACACTATGGACCAAGTAAATCATTCTGGGAGACAAAGAGTTGGCTGAAACTTCTCAGAAAACTCAAGGTCTATTGGATCAGTAACAAAAAAGGAAAAAGAAAGATTAAGAAGGGAAGAAAGAAATGCAAGCAGTAGTGTGTGCTTATTCCTGGCCCTGTTTACATTTGGCTTCTTAGCCTAGATAATCTAGACACCTGTGGGCAGAACCTCTTGTAAAATGACATCACGAGAGAGGGGGCTATGTGTTTGCCTGTGTGTGTGTGTGTATGTGTGTGTATGTGTGTGCATGTGTGTATATGTACACATATTTATGCCCGTGTGTATCCTTACCCTTTGGTTTCTGTGCCTTGTACAAAGCATTCTAAGTGAAGCCATGCATGTGGGTTCACATGTGCTGTTTACTTCAGCTTTAATTGGGAGTTGTTCCACATTTCCTGGGAACACTTCGAAAGTGTCACAAGTTTCAGCTTTGTTTCTAAGATTGACAAAACTCTGTAATTTACCTAAGTCAGTAGCAATTTATCTTGTCATGTACAGCACGCTAAGGAACTCAAGAGATGACACCACATTTATAGGAAGTATGAGATAATTAATTCTTGATGAGAATCTAAAATTCATCACATCATTTCTCCCTGGTTTTGCATAATGAGATTAACTTATGCTTGTGGAAGGTAAAGAAAAGCTTAACACTTGTTGGCAAAGAATGGAAGCCCCTGTTCACTGGGGGAGCAACGTCTTCCCCATTGGACGTAAAGTTATGTCATGGAAAAAGTTTTTCAATCTTGCTCCCTTGAAAAATCAAACTACCCTACCTGAATTTAATCCAAGGTCTCAGTTCTGAAAACTCAGTTTCTGCAAGAGATAAAAAAATAAAACAAAAAATATAAAAAATAAAAAAAAAAAACAAATAAAACCAGAAACAGAGGGAAACAGAAAAGAATCAACCAGACAGAAAGAAAAGAGAGAGAGAGAAGGAGAGGGAAGGAAGCTGGGAATTTACCACAATAACACTTTATATTTGCACTCAACCTACTTCCAGATGTTATTTAAGAAGCCCTAAAAAAAAATTTAAATATTAAAAAAATTAAAATCATGATAAAAATTTTGAAAAAAATAATGAAAGGAAAGCAGCCACTCTAAGCCAGGAAACACTGAGCAAAAGTATTTATGAAAATTGAGGGTCACAATTTAACTGTGTTTTCTGTAGCTGAAGCAAAGTTGAATATCCACAAAATAGAAACCCCTCATTATCCTATTAATGGATTGTGAACCTCTGCAGGAAGGGATGCAAATGTGGGAGAAATGGCATTCTATCATTGGTGAAAAAATTCATAAACATCCTGTGGCTTTGTTCTTGCTCTCTTGGAGCATTAGCTCTTGGGGGACTCCTTTTGGAATCTAGTTGCAAGGATGTGGAAGAACTCATGGAAAAATCGTGTTCAAAAGCACCAGCTATGTTTCAGGCCAACAATAGGCATGATCTTCTGGCTTATGAATGAGCTTATCTTGGATATGTGACCTACTTGAGCTTTAAATGACTATGGCACCTAACAACACCTGCCTGAAAACATGAAGAACCACAGGAGAAAGCACTTAGCTGAGCCACATCCCTCTCAAAAACATGAATGTGTGTTTATGTGTGTGTTGGTAAGAGAGACTTCAGAAGATGTTCTAAGAAACATCTGAAAACAGAAAAATTATTGATAAAAATTTTGAGACAAGTATACTTGTGATATTTCAAGTATTTTACTTTAGTAAAAATATTAATATTGGCACAGGAAAAATACAGGACAGCAAAGGAGAGACAATGTTTGAGAGGGAGAAAGAGAGTAATAAACCCGGTGCCGTGATGCATCCCAGCGGCTTGGGAAGCTAAGGCAGGAGGACCACAAATTGAAAGCCAGCCTCAGCAAAAAATGAGGCACTAAGCAACTCAGTAAGACCCTGTCTCTAAATAAAATACAAAAGAAGGCTGGCAATGTGGCTCAGTGGTCGAGTGTGCCCAAGTTCAATCCCTGGTACTTCAAGAAAAAATTAACTGTAATAAATAGTTTATTTTCTGATAAACTAAATTTTAGTAAATGAAACCATGAAGTCAAGTCTGTAGCTATAGCCCTAGAAAAATGTACCATACTCCTTCACCTTTGTAAGAATTATGTCCTCCTATCTTGCCCCTTGCTTCTCCCCAGATTGACTTCCAAACCATTTTTCCATTGAGTAGGCAGAGTGAACAAAATCACTTTTTCACTTAAAATCATCTGAACATCTAGAAGTTTGAAATTCAAATTCCTGATCGTGATCTCTACAGATCTATGGGACCTGATCCTGCTTCTATCTGACATCCCTTTTTGCTTCACCTACCATATTGGAGTCAGACTGGCCTTCCTTCTGTGGTGGAACATATCTGGCTTGCTCTCATTTTAGACTATGCACTTGCTAGTTTTCTGTCCACCTGCAGTGAGGCTCCCCAGTCATGCTTAGAACTATCCCTTCGTAATAATTTAGTTTCAATTTCTATGAGGGGATCCTCCTCAAATCTTCCCTTGACACTAAACGTAAACATGCAGCCCCTCACATGTGTCACTCAAGTTCCATTTCATTTCCTTCCTGAACTTGCAATTACTTGAAAACAAATGACTTGTCTATTTATTTATTTAGCTGATTGTTTAGGTGGACTGTTGTGGCCACTAGATTGTAAACTCAATGAAGGCAGGTTTTCTGTTCCCTATCATTTTTATAACCCCAGTACTGAGGTCAGTGTCTGTCATGTAGAAGGTTCTTAATACATATTTTTGAATTATTTTATAATGATATTTTTCTCAAATGCAAATTGGAAAAAAATAATTTAAAAATTGGATAAACTTTAAAATATCAGGAGTAAAATGAGAATAGTATTTGCAAAATAATTGTCAAAGTATTGATATATTTACTATGTATTAAACATATAATGATTCAGTAAAAGAAATATTAACAGACAAAAAGAAAACTCAAATATATGATAGAAGAGAGAATAAAAAGAATATAGAAACATAGAAAGCATTTGACCTTTGTGTTATTCAAAAACATTAAAACATTGTGCTGTTCTATTTGCATTTCAAATTTTTCCAAATAATAACATTAAAAACTTGAAAGAATGGGCTGGGGATGTGGCTCAGCGGTAGCGTACTCGCCTGGCATGCGTGCGACCGGGGTTCGATCCTCAGCACCACATACCAACAAAGATGTTGTGTCCGCCAAGAACTAAAAAATAAATAAAATTCTCTCTCTCTCTCTCTCCTCTCTCACTCTCTCTTTAAAAAAAAAAAACTTGAAAGAATAAAAAAAAACATTAAAACAGTGAAATTCCATTTTTACTTATTTAGAAATTAGGTGCTTGAGTTTATGCTGTGTGTGCAGAGAGAATATAAATAAACTTCTTGATGATGAATTGGTACAAATGCTTTAGAAGTATTCACACACTTCATCCCTACAATTCTACCTGTGTGAATTTACCCTTGAGGAAATAATCAGATGTAAGCGAAGATTAATGAACAACAATATTTACTGAAATATCATTTATAAATTAGCAATAGCCTAGATTTTCAACAATGGAGGTTTGTTAATTTATAATGCTTTAATGTAACTAAACATAGGGCAACAATTTAAAGTCACATTCACACTCACAAAAAAATAATTCACACAGAATGTGAGTGGAAGAAACCAATATTTGTGTAGCCCCAAAGACAAGCATGGTACAAAAACCATATATTGCATACCATATGCTCTAAATTTTTTAATAAGCATATCCATATTTTTGTGTATATATTTTATGCATATGTGCACATAAAATCAACTGAAATAAAATACACCAACTGTTATCAGTTCTTATTTGAGAGTAGTAAGACTAACCAATTTATATTTTTGGCATTGTATTTTTTGTGGTTTCTAAATTTTTGTTATAAATGTACATTGCTTTTATGTTAATTTTTTTAAATTGCATGAAAATAATGATTCATCATACTCAGAAAACTATGGATATTCAGCTGAACTTTCTAGCATATCATGAAAGTAATTGAGGGTTTAATTTTGAAAGCCTGAAATTTTCAGAAACAGGACTCACCTGTGATACTCAATATATCTAAAATCCCATATAGTTAGGAAAAATAAAGTAATACCAGTTCAAAATGAATCAAATAGATGACATGATGAATCATTGCATAAATTACCACTTTCACTTAGCATAACTGCAACTCAGATTCAAAAATGAACTTATTCCCCAAGATGTAAAAATAAACATTGTTTAGGAATCTCTTGTATAATTTCTTAAAACATGGGGACAGTTAAAAGTAAATGGAAAAAAAAAGTAAATGGGATGTTTTCATCTGATATAATATTTTTTACTTAATTGGCCTCAATTCTTTTTGTACTAAATTGTTATTGCTATTGATTCAAATATAGAGCTTCACTATAGAAATCACACTGTAACATATATTACATATTCCTTATGTGATACAAAATCACATCACAAAATTTATGATAATGGGCTTTGTTTGGAGATTATCTGAGATTAGTCCTATTACTGGGGTCACCAAATTCATGCATTCATTCAACAGATGTTTATATGGCCCCATTATACCCAGGCAATTTTCTAGATGTTCAATAAACCAAATAAATAATCTTTGTACTTTTGAATACCCATATATTATATATAAATATAAATGAATGCAATTACTGCACATACAGGAACATAAAAATTATTTTAGAGCATGATAAATAGTGCTGATAAAAAATAGAATTACAGAACAGGAGTTGGTTGGGGAGAACTTTTGATTAAATTCTGAATTAGTTTCTTGGGGATTTAATACGTATGACCATGAATTGGGTAGACGAAAACAACAAGAATTTATCCTGCCTGAGTTCTAGAGGCTAAAGTCTGAAATCACTATGTTGACGGGGCATGTTCTCTCTGAAAGTTCTCCTGAAAGAATCTTTCTTTGCCTCTCCTAGCTTCTGGTTGTACTGGAAATCCCTGGAATTTTTTGCTTGTAGTTGCATCATTACTCCAATATTTGCCTTCACCTTCACAAGGCCTCCTCCCCTGGGTATCTGTGTCTAAAATTTCCCTCTCCTTATAAGGATACCATCCACTGATTAGGACCTAGCCTGATCCTGTATGACCTCATCTTAACTTGACTATATTTGCAATGACCATATTCTCAAATAAGGTAATATCCATGGATTCTAGGACTTAGGGCTTCCACATATCTCATAGGGAGACCCAATTCAACTCATAATGTTAAAGGACGCTTTATCAGATTTAAAGAAAAGGAGGGGGACAAAACAAAACAAAAACCCAGTCCTTGGAATGCCCTTTCTGTTCTCAAAAACCTAAGTAAATAAAGGGAACAATGAAAACTGGACTGGAATGTGCAGCTCATATGATCTTGAAGAACCCTAGCTTTTCTTTCATGATATTGAGAATTAGAGCAAGTTTGTGTTACCTGCAGAAAATGGATTTTGCACATACACCAGGACAGTTGCTCCTTAGGATGCTGGTTATATGAGGAGCCAAGCAAGCTAAAGCTGGTATCACCGTTTCTGTAACCTAACTTATAACCCTGCCTCCATGCTGTAACCTTCACTAACCAGAGCTCCGTGGAGGGGGACACTGTCATCTAGGTGGCTGCCCCCTGGATAGCGTTTATAGGAAAGGAAGTGCTACTTTCTGAGATACTGCAGGAACTCATACAATTGAGGAAAACCTGTTCAGATCATTGCCACTGAACCTACTGGGGAAGCACCTGTCCAGCCTGTTACCACTGGACCTCCCCCATAAGTATTTCTCAGTAAACCCTATATGTCATCTGTAAGTGTCTTTGCTAGTCTCTTGGCAATCTATCCCCCTACCCTAGCACAACTGGGTAGTGAATGGTATAGAATCCCTCTATAGAAAGGTGACAATTAGAATCAGGTTGACTGATAAAAAGGAAAGCACAAGGTCTCCTGGGGGAATAATATGTCCATATAAAGGACAGTTTAAATGTCCTAAAGAGGTCAATGTTAAGAGGCAAAAGTTAATACTCGCAGGGTGCAGTGGTGCATGCCTGTAATCCCAGCAGTGTGGGAGGCTGAGACAGGAGAATCACAAATTCAAAGCCAGCCTCAGCAAAAGTGAGACTGCCAAGCAACTCTAAATAAAACACAAAAAGGGCTGAGGATGTAGCTCAGTGGTTGAGTGCCCCTGAGTTCAATCCCTGGTACCAAAAAAAGAAAAAAAAAAAAAAGAAACAGTTAATACTCACAGGTTGAAGCAGTGAGTTGCTGTGAGATTTATTTTTGACATTGTAAGTAATATGATATTGTAGATAAAGCACATCCTGGATGTAGATACGGGAGAAAGGGGGAGGGAGACCCAGAAGTTTGACCAGGGTAACAGCGTGTGGATGCAATAACTTGGTGGAAAGACTTGATCGGGTCTTAGATTCAAATAGATTCAAATAAAAAGCAAGGCTTAGTCTTGGGGTGTAGCTTAGACGTAGAGCATTTGCCTAGCATGCAAAGGGCCTGGGTTCAATCTCCAGCTTTCCAATAATAACAACACCTACAACAAAACCCTGTGTATTAATTTCTTAACTGAACCTCTCTCTCCACAAATATCTGATTAGCTGTCTTAGAGGGTCCTGGTGATGATTTATAAAGTGTATGAAATGTGCCCCCAAAAGGGGAAACTGAGAAAATTATACTTCTTTTTCCTCTTTCTTATACAAACATTTGGACTTCTGTTGGCTATTTCCCATTGCTAGTTGTTTATAAACATCACCTAATGTTCAAATTTCCACAGTAACTTTTCTCAAACAATTTTCCAAAAAAAAAAAGAAAGAAACAAGTCTCCCCCTTTCACCATCAACAAAATAAAAATAATTGATAAATCAGCCAAATAGCAATATCTGGGCTTAAGAGCAAAGTAAGAACTTTTTAGTTGCCTCCTTAAAATGATGCATGTGTGGTCTGAACCAGAAGCAGAAGGTGAACAGTAAGATGGGTCTAGGATTGCTGTGAGGCTGGATCAGTCTTGCAGGTCTCAGAGAACCAAGAGCAAATTTTCTGACCTCTGACCTTTCACACACATTTCTTTTCTAAAGAATGTGCAGCCCCTCTCAGCTCTAAAATGCTCAAGTGCACTGATTATGGTTTTCAATTTTAGTGTAAAGAACTCAACAAGGCCATTCTTAAAATACCTGTTAAATAGATTTTGCACTCTGAGGTAGTTTTTCTCAATTTTTCTACTTCTTGACAAGCAGAAAACTGTGATCTAAAGTTGACAGGCATTCTCTTCCCAATTTTCAAGTGGTATGTTTTTGTTTGTTTGTTTGTTTGTTTATTTTTCCAGATCTGGGGACTCAACCCAAGCTTTGCACATGATAAGCATGCTCCCAACACTGGACTACACCCCCAGCCTTTAAATGTCATATATCAGTGACTTCCTGCCAGGAGTACACTGAGGAAGGAAGATGAGGATGGGGGAACAGTCAGATTCTGTTCTCACACAGCCTGAACCTTTCTTGCAAGCCCCGGGGCGTGGGATTCAGAAGCACCAAGGGCCAGTGAGCCGGTAAACTTGCATCTGCTTGCTGTACAGCATCTGGCTCTGCCTCCCTACTTCCCTGTGGATTAAGCACTGGCTGAGAGCAAACATGCCAAGAACGGCTGTAAACTCTGTGGACACAGAGCCTGACTGGACAAGAGGAAAATCCGGGAACTTGGTGTTCTGAAGTCTTTAAGGTTAGACAAACAGAGTGTTGGAAATGAGCTGGGAGCTGGAGCTGAAAAACTAGCCACAGTTCGAGTGAACATAACTTGCCAGAATGCTGTGCACACTCCTTTGAAAGTCAAAGTAAGTGGGCATACGGCTCGACAGCAGCCCTCAACATATACTTTGTGATTTACCGATAACTACTACTGGTCAGATGTGAAATCCAGTAAGGATTAGTGAGTAAGAAGTGGAGTACAAATTGTGACCAGGAAGGAGGGTTGACTGTGCCTTTATTGATAGTGGAAAGCTGAGGTTCTACAACATAATAAAAAATAAGGCTCACATGCAAATACCTGCTCTAAAAGATAACACAGAAAGTTATTCTCCTTTGCCCTGAAGTATAAAGTGCTGATCTCTATTCAGTGGCAGAGTATGAACAGAAGGGAAGGAGTTTGTTACCTTGAAAGAAGCAGGAAGAAGAGGAGGCTGGGACACTAAATACCAACTTTGCCCACTGTCGAAACTCCAGGAGATCATTAGATACTGATTTCTGTGGAGCTCAAAAACAAAACAAAACAAAAAAAAAACAAACAGGTTTTAGTCCTCAAAAAAATTACCTCATCTTCCTGAGTCTAATCTGTTAAATAGATTATCATGCTGCCATTCCGTTCACAAAATCTACATGATAGGACAGATGGCATAGCTCTGCCAACATTTCAGCCAAATTCATTTGTTTTTTACTGGAGGAATTATTCAATGTAAATAATTCCTAAATGATTTACATTAAATAATTCTAAAGTAAAATTTAGAATGCAGTTAGTTAAGTAACATTTAATGAGATCTGAGAGCATGTGCAGTGCGTCAGACCTCAAGAAGAAAAAGACAAAATGCACAACAAAATAAGTTTTTGTCAAAGACATTTTATTTATTTATTTTAAAAAGGTTTTTTTTTTTTTTTAGTTATAGATGGACACAATACCTTTATTTTATTTATTTATTTTTATGTGGTGCTGAGGATCGAATCTAGTACCTTGCACATGCCAGATGAGTGCTCTACCACTGAGCCACAACCCCAGCCCCCCCAGTCAAGGACATTTTAAAAAAAGAAAATTATAGGAAAATAAAGAAGGTCAATATACTCTAAAGGGCTCAGTAAACACTTAGTCAATATTGTTCAATGACCATGGACGAATTAATCAATGTTCAAAATGAAAGCAAGGTTCAGAGACCATGATACATTTCATCTGCATCTGAGACATAAAATCCATAACGAATTCTTATTGAGTGCTAATCTCATCTCAGAGTAATCATGAAACACATTATTGTGTTAAAGACTAATGTCCTTTTTTTTCTAGGATAGATTTCTCTTCTATCATCTGCCTTAAAACTTAGGTTTGACATGCCTGAGCAGAAAAGTAAGTATACATATAGAGATGTATGCTGAGATTTAATAACAGTTAAGCAGCTTGCCTAGTGTTTTAGGGACTCTCAAATTCATGTGTCAACTAACAGTAAATGAGCAAAGGGTCAGCTTTTGACTCTGTAAATTCTGAAAAGAGAGGCTATTGAGCATCCTGGGAGTGTTTTTTTTTATCTACTTTGTCAACTTTTACTCAAGGCCACCATGATCTCCATCATCCCACACCCAACAGCAGGATCATGGTCCTCTGTCTTGCCCCCCTTGGTCTCCCAGCTTCTGTCCCACTATCTCTCATTACAGGAAGAAGGAAAAAATCAGAATTTTCCAATGAGTGGTAAACAGGACTAATAAATTTATATGGTATTGGCTTCTTTAGAAGCCAGTAAAGTGGATGAGACATATTTGAAATAAAATTTTATTTTATTGAATAAACATACAAATGAACAAAGGAAGGAATGCCTGCATGGTCTAGGCTATTGAGACACATTTATGTAGTTCCATAGTTATAGAGTTTTTTTAAAAAAAATAATTTCAAGAATAATTGTAATGATACCCTTTGTACTGAGGTGTCTCATTTTGGGATGACTATTGTGAAAGTCTTAAACACAATCATCAAAGATGGCAGCGATAGCAACCACCTCATTATGTGCAAGTTTATTGAAGAAAATGATGACTCTCTAGGCAGTATTGCAAAGTCATTAAAATTGTCTAGTTCAATGGTTTTCAAAGTACAAGTTGTGGCCTATTAGTGAATGATGGGATCAGTTTAATGGATTGTGACCAGACATTTCTAAAAGATTATTAAATATAATAGAATGGAAAATAGAATAGGGTATAAATCTAATCAGTTGATTTTCCTCTGAAATTTGTGTCAGTATAATGTTTGTCATTTATAGATGCATTTCATATACACATACATACATCCTTATGTATCATACTTGAAACAAAATTGTAACACTTATATATGTTTATAACTTGATGATTAAATCTATTCATAGGAAAAATAAACATTCATCTATTTCTACTACTTACCTCTAAAATATTCCTAACTACAGTTGAATAGTTGTTCACCACTGACTCTCTCATTAATTCTCCTTAACTTTACCAAGTCAAAATATATCTGAAGCTTATGTGTTAATCTGACTTCTGCCCCTTTCAGATAAGCCTAATTTTTCTACCATGGAACACTTCAATCATTGGAACTGAGATGTGCTGTGCCTGCTCGGGGTTCTCTTAACCTCAAAAGCTACATCTCAATGGACTCTGTGAACCTTTGCTGATTAGATTTTTCTATGCTCCCTTGCAAGTTTGAGAAACATACATTTCTTAGAAAGTCAGACAGACTTAGGTTGCCCTGCAGAAAGAGGTGGTGTCGGATATGACTACCCCCTGTAGGAAAGAAAATAGAGGAGGAGTTTTAGGAGTGACCCTGAGTACCATTTGCAACTCAACAGAACTTATAAAATTTGGGACACGCATGCAAGAAGTTCTCATTTCCCTTAGTAGTTCCATTTTGAGAATGACTGAAATATGCCAACGTCAGAGCACTGAGCCAGAAGCATGCCATGAGTGGGTAGGAGCTCTGTGTGGGAGGAGATGGTTCAAAAAGACTTATTTTGGTTTAGTCATAGATTATAGAAACACACATGCTGCTATAAATATGTATAAATATCTCATGCTCACTTCCTGAGAAAAACATGTTAGTTTATGTTCACAACTGTTTTCTTTTTAAAGAAGCTATAAATATCAGGGCTCACTATCTGAATCTGAACAGCTAATTAAAATTATAAAAAGAAACAGTTTATCTTCAGTTTCTTTTTTAGGAAACATTTCAAATATAGACTGATGGTTTAACCAGAGACAGCTGTTTTATTTCACATGCAAAAGCATCATTTAAAAAGAAGTAATTTGCAAAAAAACATGGTTTTGGCTTTAATTCTTTTAAATAAAGCTGTGGATTTTCCCCCATAGTTTGAAAGACTTTGAAAATGCATTTACTTTTTTTTTTTTTAAATTTGTGTTGCTTCAGAATTTATTATTTTCTCTCTATGATACAAGCTAAATGTCAAAATAAAAATTTCTAAATACAACTACCACCCTTTCTTATCAGCAATAATTCAAGATTTAGAATATACTTAACAAAGTTTACTGAATAAAATGTTTTCTGATTAATTTTCAAAAGGGATTAACTACAACTATAGGAGAAATGGAAAGCTAGAATAGGTCTCAGATAAAAATATGAAATATAACAAAGACTTCAAAACAATTACTAAAAATAATAATTGTCTTTTCAGTTGTTAAGTATAGAAAAATGGAGGAGATTCAACAACAAATAAAAAGTAGCAATAAAACCAGTCACCAACTGTTTCAACTTTGTGTGCGACTTAGTCCTCTTAGAGCTAAATTTAAAATTATTATTAAAATATTTAAAATTATTAAATAGTTTTCTTATGTAAGACAATTCTAAAACGAGTTAAAGTCTACTTTGTGCCAAGAACTGTTCTGGTTTCTGGATTTCTATGTAAGTGGGATAAAGAAGCCATCCTCAATTCTGATTTCTTGACAGTCTTTACTGCGGGGGGCGGGGGCGGGGGGGGGGATTAAAATCACACTTCAGATTTTCCTGTGAGCATTAGCTTCCCATATTCCACTGTCCTGGATGTTTCCCAGGTATTTCAGATTTACCGAGCACATTACTGAACTCATGATATTTCTCTCCTATCCTCTTGGCCTCCTACCTTCCTCATGTCAAGCCTTCCCACCATGCTGCAAGTTACCCTAATTCATGACCAAGTGCCATAGGTTTATTGCCAAAATACATACAGCATAATCAGTTTACTCTCTAAAACCACAATTGTTTTCTTTATTTATGTCTTTGATTATTCTATAGCTAAAGGAATTTCAAAACATAAAATTAAGAAGACTGAGCAGTTCTCCTTCCATGCTTATAATATTTTAAGAGTATCTACTCCACTTAGAATGAAGCTTTAAATCTTTAACATGTCTATCAGCACTCTCCATAATGGGATCCCTGTCTGCCACCCCAGCATTGCTTTTTTCTTCTCATTTCATTGGTTTCTGTTTCCTAGGTACATTAACTTTATGTCTGTTCTTTTGCCTTCAAACCCATCCTATCTCAGGGACTTTGCACAGAATTTTCCTTCTGCCTCTAAAGCTCCTTGCTGTGATCCTCTTATAACTAATTTCTATATTTATTTCAAGTCAAGGCTTACATATAATTTCTTCAGAAATATTATTCATGACAACCAATTTAAATGAAATGTTCACATTGTTTTCTCTTTTATATCATCTGATATGTCTCCTTCTCAGGTACTTTTAACATTTTTCTTCATATAATTTTTGTTTACTTGTTTACTTAAAGTCTCGTCTCTTTTCTAGACCTAATTTCTAAAAACACAGGGACAATTTCCATTTTCCCTTAATGTATCCCTCATGCTCACAGCATTTTATCTGGCACATAGTGAGTATTCAGCAGATATTTGTGGATGAGATTTATAATTCATTGAATGAATGCATTAAAAGATAAATAGAAGAAAGTTATATTTAAATTTAAACTACAGAAGTTGAGAAAATTTTAAATATAATTTCAACATCACTAGCCATTAGAGAAATGCAAATTAAGACTACACAGAGATGTCATTTCATTCCAGTCAGAATGGCAATTATCAAGAATACAAATAACAATAAATGTTGGTGAGGATGTGGGGGAAAAGGTGCACTCATACATTGCTGGTGGGACTGCAAATTGGTACAACCACTTTGGAAAGCAGTATGGAGATTCCTCAGAAAACTTGGAATGGAACTGCCATTTGACCCACTTATCCCACTCGTTGGCATGTATCTGAAAGACTTGAAATCAGCATACTATAGTGACACAGCCACACCATTGTTCATAGCAGCTCAATTCACAATAGCTAAACTATGGAACCAACCTAGGTGTCCTTCGGCAGATGAATGGATAAAGAAAATGTGGTGAATTTACACGATGGAATATTACTCAGATTTAAAGAAGAATGAAATCATGGCATTTGCCTGTAAGTGGATGGAACTGGAGGCTATCATGTTAATTGAAATAAGCCAATCCAAAAAAAAAAAAAAAGAAAGAAAGAAAGAAAAAGAAAAGAAAAAATCCAGAGGCTGAATATTCTTTCTGATATGTGGATGCTGACATACAATTAGCAGTGGATAGGGAGGAGTGAAGTTTCATCAGATTGGCCGGGGGAGGATCGGGGGAAAGAAGGGTGGATGTTCTTATATGAATACATGACCAATTAACTCCACACCATGTACAACCATAAGCATGGGAAGTTATACTCCATATATGTATGATATGTCAAAATGTATTCTACTGTCAAGTATAATCAAATAAATTAAAAATTAATTAATAGAATCAAGATGCTATCTCGTGGTGGAAAGAATGCAGGATTCAAAATCAGAAAGTAAGAGTTCTAGTGCCAGCTCTGTCATTTAATTAGCTCCAAGATTTGGGGAAGATTAGTTAACATCTGTAATATTCATTCTTTTCATCCGTAAAAGAAAGATAGTACCAGTGATGTTGTGATAGTCAAATGGGATAATATATATGAAAACACTTTGTAATTTGCAACATAGCATGACATCTTCTTTGCTGAAACAAAAATGTATAGGGATAATTCAACTGAAATTTAAGGTACAGATTTAAGAATGCTGTTTTCTATATTCATATTCAGGATGTTGTTACACTGTTAGAATATAAAGTGTACATCAAAGTGAATTCTGTGTTCTTACATTCTTTTCTTATTCATGTAATAACTTACCTTTTGTTGGACATCTACTACATACCAGTCACTATATTAAGCATAAAAGAAATAAATAAGAAAAAGTCATAATTTCTAATATAAAAGGATAATCCTAGATATCAGTGACACTAACAGGAAAGGAAAAATTTTATTTAAATGTCAGGAAAATCTTCTTCCTTGAGATTAAAAGAAAAATCTAGACATGAAATCAGCTTTCACCACTTTCCATGGCAGATTTTTTAGCCTCCCTGAGTCCATTTTTTTTTTATTTTGGTGAAATATTCAAAAAGTAATAATAATATTATTATAATATTCCAATAATATGCCAAAGAATGATTTCAATATTATATGTGTAAAACTGAGTATACTCATGGCTTAATAAAGGCTACTTTCCCTTTGTTTTCTCAAATCTCTTCACTGAACACAAAATTAACCAAGCACATTCATTGCTGGCAAAGAGACATTCAGTCTCTAAATGATAAATATCTACTGGAAAACTGATGTCCAGGAAGAAGGACATTAACCAAGAAGCTGCTTCTTTAATTCACCTTCATCATCTTTTGTCTCTATTGAAGAAAGAAAAAAAAAAAACTATAAGGCATCCATGTGCCATCTGTGAATCCCTGCAAGAAACCCTTAGATTCTATTGTTCACAACATCCACTGAAAATATTTGTACAACAAAAGGAACGAGTAGGATGGTATTGCTAAAAGTCTCTCTAAACACACATGGAGTTACCTTTGACAAAGAGCACCAGGAGATCCTAACTTTAAGCTTTGTGTCCAATTTCTGGGAAGCAGACATTGTTTTCCTGTGGATGGTTTGTCATCTAAACAATTTCTAAACTTCTTAATCTCTCAAGTTCATCTGAATGCTCTAACAGTGCTTTAATAAAAGGGCTCAATGTCATGGAAAAATGATATTCAGACTTGATGAAAACAAAGTTGTCAGCTGATTTGAGAGCTGCCTCCAGAGGATTTAAGAGTCCAGTAGCACTGAATTCAAGCTGTCTTAACACAGCGGTAGGCATCTGGGAGTATATATTTGTTTCTTGTAGCTGCTGAAACAAATTGCCACAAATTTAGTGGCTGAAAAGAATATGAGGTTATTACCTTACAATTGGGGGTTCAGAAGTTTGTAATAGGTGTGCAGGGGTACAGTCCTTCTAGAGGATGTGAGGGACTTTCCTTGCTTTTCCCAGACCAGTAGAGGACCCTGCACTCCTCTGGTCCATGCCCCTTTCTGCCATCTGTCCCTAGCAGTACTTAAGTTTCTCTTCTCTCTGATCTTCTGTCTCCTTCTTGTAAGGACTCCTATGATTGCATGGGCCAACATGGACAATCCAGAGTGAATCTCCACATCTCAAGATTTTTAACTTATCCGTGCCTACAAAATATCACTTGCCTGTATTTAAACATTCCAAGGATTAAAATATAGACATTTTAAGGTTCCTTTTCTTTTTTCAGCTTAATGCAGAGAGTAGGGTTTTTAAATTTTCTTTATTTTTTGTTTGTTTTGTTTTGAGACAAGACCGCTCTGTGTTGTCCAGGTTGGCCTCATATCCCCAGGCTTCCATGATCCTTCTACTTCGGCCTGCTGAGTATCTGGGATTATGTACATATGCCTCTGTGCCTAGGTCTCTTATTTTTAAAATGGAAATTATGATAACTCCTACTGCATAGATTTATAATGAGGATTAAATTAATCACATACATTGTCATTTAACGCTACTATAAAATCTCTATATTAAGTCATCTAGGAGTTCTGGACACATTCAGGAGAAGGGTAGATATGATCCCTGCTCAGAGATAGACTTTAAATGAACAATCACCAAACTAAACATATGTTTGCAAACTCCAGTTACTAATTAAAATTAGTATCACTAAAGAAATGAAATGGGTAAGTTGGCAGAGCTCAGAAGGTCTATCTGAGCAAGTGTCTTTATTCAGCATTTTATGAATGACTAGGAATTACTTAGCTGAGATTAAAATGTAGAGAACATTTCTGAAAAAGGAAAAAAAATACATGCAAAGCCCTGTGACAGGAATGAGTGTGGTGGTATATCAAAGAAATTGAAGGTATTGGGTGAGGAGTGGCGAAATCTGAGGCTTCAGAAGTAGTCAGAGATCCCAGAAAGTCACATTTATGCCATGTTTAAAATTGAGGGCTAATCCTCATTGAGGGCAAGAATGGTTTAATCCAATTGCTTATTAGAAAATATTGCTCTGGGTACTATGTAGAGGACGTAAGGCAAGAGCAGAAGCAGAGTGCCAGGAAAGAGATTTGGCCTTAGATCAGGTGAGAGAGAACACAGTCACAGGCTGGGCTCTGGAGGAAGAAAACCCTGAGGAGATCAACAGGCAGGTGACTTATTATGAAGCACTGTAGGATCCATGCCTGCAGAGGGGAAGAAACGGGAGAGGACAGGCAATATTAAAGATGCTCTGAAGTATGGATGATCCCCAGGGTTAGGACACCTGGAGGAGGGGGTGGGGTTTGACCTTCCATCATCAGTCACTGGACACAGCTGCTGTGGGAAGGGGGAAAGGAGCACCCTTAGTCAATGTGAATGCTTTCAGAAGTGAGGGTTCCCAAAAGTGCTGATGGCTGAGCTTCTGAAAGAGAGTTTTGGGTTGTGCATTATAGCATTCACCATGAGGCAGCTTGACCTTAATAGTGGCAGTGAAAATGGAGAGAAAGTGAATGACTTTGAGAACTATTTTGGAGATAGAATTGGAAGTACTTGGTGATGGATTATGTATAGGGGCAGAAGAAGAGGAGACATCAAGGATGAAAACTAGATTTCTGCATTTTATAGGGAAATAGAAATTTTATCATGTTCTATCTAGTTGTATTGATGAGTCTGTACTTTAGAGGTCTGATCTGAGCTGGAATCAAAATGTGGGAGTACACAATGAATAGATGATAATAAAAACCATGAGCCCACATAAAAATCACTTTATGAAGGAGCATGGCATGACAGGTTGATGAAGCCTTGAGCAATTAAGATGAGTTATGTAAATTCCTTGTCATCATGCATGGTACATAGTAAAAACTCAGTAAATCCTCATTGCCATAGTAATAATCATAAAAACAAGGTTTTTTTATTAGCCAGAGAAAGGGACTGTCACAAAGATGTGTCATGCATGTCAGCAAATCCACAATCTTAGAAGTCAAAACATAGGTTCTTACAAGGAGAAACGGGAACACACATTAGCTGTTGTGGTTGGTGAGCTCAACAGCAGCTCATGGAGAATTGTCCTTCAAGCAAGCATCTGTGGGAGATATCATCCATTCTAACATTTTTTTTGCTTGAATTAATTTGAAAGTCTCTTAATTAGTCTTCTTGTTCCTCCTTCTCTGCTTTCCTCCCTACATTTTATTCTTTACTGATAAGTGGCAGTTATCTTATAAAATGATAAGGAAAATCAGGCCATCTCTCTGCTGCAAATTCCCCAGTGGCTAACTACCTCGAAGAGAGTAAAAGTTAAATCCAGGACCAAAGCCTATGAGGTCGCCTGCAAGTCTGACCTTGCATTTTTTCTAGTGGCTTTTCCTCCTGACCTCATCTCCTTTCTCACTTCCTGGTTCTCTCTGCACCAACCACACTGGTCTCTGGCTATTCTTCATACACTCCAGACATACTCTTGTCTTCAGGCCTCTGTACTAGTCATTTCCTTTCCCTAAAACACCCTTCCTTCTGATGTCTCTCCAGTACCCCACCTTCAGGTCTTTGCATAGTAACAGATTAAAAGAAGTTACCCCTGACTGTCCTGTGAAAGTCTCCACCTTCCCTTCCACTCTTACACAACTCTGTTTCATTTTTATTCACAGTATTCATTATTTCCTGATGTGGACATTACATCTGCACATTCTTCCACTATCTCCTGCTAGAATGTAAACTTTATTAAAGGAACATAAGAATTCTTTTCCATTGCTTTCCTTTGTTTGTTTGGTTTGTTTTCTTATTATATTTCCAATGCCTAGAAAAGTTTAGACTAATAATACCCTTTAAGAAATATGAATTGAACAAATGCTTGGGTGAAGCAAACAGTGAATGAATGAATAAATACAAAGAGTCCCTAACTCAATTTTCTAGTGAAGTGACTTCACACCATTTTCTACCTTTATGCATTTTCCAGATCTAAGTCGACTAGATAACAAGAAAACATAGACTTGTCCTGCTCTTTTGGAGGGCTAGAAAGTACATCAGGCATCAGGTCTCTGTGGTCCTTTGTTACTAACATCTAGTGTATGATAGCTTCACATATCTGTGGGGACACTGGCTGTTTGAATTTGTGGATGACAGGAATGATAAATTTAAATTCTTTCAAAAAACTCTCTGGGTGATTCTTACAAAAGTAAACTCACTTCTATTGGGCATTCTGTATACAAAGCACCCAACTCAAGTTTCTTCCCCACTTTTTCAATTGCTCATGTTGTCCATACATGCACAAACTTAAGGAGATACTACTATTGTTGTTGTTAATTTGCAATTTTATTCAGTGATTACAGATGAGCACTTGTACTCAGTCTTTGAAAAGTAATGGTTTCAGGCTGAACTGTGTCAGCACTGTGTAGGTAAAATTCAACTCTATAATCAGACGTTCTCCAAACTGTTTCCTTGATTGTTCAAACTTTCTCTCAATAGCTCTGGTATCGCCCTCAAGGGGAAGTCCAAAGGGCATAAATGTGGGCTGCCGAATGTTTGTAGTGCTCTGTAATAACTTTCTTTGGTAATT
The DNA here is from genome assembly GCF_045843805.1 of Urocitellus parryii. NCBI lineage: Eukaryota > Metazoa > Chordata > Mammalia > Rodentia > Sciuridae > Urocitellus > Urocitellus parryii. The sequence continues at coordinate 12,999,001 of NC_135544.1, forward strand.
AAAACTTTCCTGGGTTTGGCAGGACTCCTTGTTTCAACTGTTGTTTGGGAAGATTTATAGAGTCTAAGCTATCTCATTATGTCTCATATTTACACTTCACTGATTTCAACTTTTTTTTTTTTTTGTAAAGAAGGGCTCCTGTTTGTATCATGCAGTTGCCACAAAGGATGTGAAATCTCCACAGCCCTGCCCCTGGTCACTGAATGCAGCTTTCAGGAGCATTTTACACAAGAACAGGATATTGGCAACTCAACTGTTAAATCTGTCTGTGATCATTCTTCCTTGAGATCACTCTGATGTCACCAGTGTAATTTGAGCCGGGAGCTTTTGTTCGCACTTTAAATAGCAGTCCCGGAATGATTTTGCTACAGACTCTCTGGAGAGCCCGGGAGCTGAATTCCAGAAGATCCCCATATCGATGAAAGCAAAGCGAAGCCACCAAGCCATCACCATGTCCACGTCGCTTCGAGTAAGCCCATCCATCCACGGCTACCACTTTGACACAGCTTCTCGCAAGAAAGCTGTGGGCAATATCTTTGAAAACATAGATCAAGAATCACTCCAGAGGCTCTTCAAAAACTCTGGAGACAAGAAAGCAGAGGAGAGAGCCAAGATCATATTTGCATTAGATCAAGATTTGGAGGAGAAAACCCGAGCCCTGATGGCCCTGAAGAAGAGGACGAAAGATAAGCTTTTACAGTTTCTGAAACTGCGGAAATATTCCATCAAAGTTCACTGAGGACAAGCAAATGGATAAGGACGTGATCCACGAATGAACACTTAAAGACCCAGTGAGTTTGTGAGACTCTAACAGAGGCAGCATTTTGTGGCTGTGTTGCAAGCTTCTCTCCAGTCAGGACTCCGAGCCTGAGAAGGGACAGAGCAAACTGGTGGCCAAGACCCCAACCAATTCCACACCCTGTGCGATGACAGTGGAGAACAAAATGCTTTCAGCAAGAATTTGAAAACTCTCCCTGCAGGAAAGGACAGATGCTGGTAGAAGAGAATGGACAGATGCAGTGCCAACAGATGGCCCAGGAAGACAGACGGACATCCAGGGCGACATTGTCAGGCCCTGGGACTTAAATCCAAACTGAACTGTGTTCATCTATTTTTCTCCCCAAGTGAACTGGGCAGGGAGAGCGGAGGGTGAGAGAGAACGGAGAAAAATACCAAGCATCAATTGTTTACTGAATTCTTTTTATCAGAATGTTTGAAATGTGGTCAAGTCTCAATATTGTCTATTGGTAGAGATTTTTAGAGATCAGTTATTAATTATTTATTTGCATTTATGACAATGCCTGAAAAAGTGCACCACCTGGGTGTTAAGTACAAATGGAAGGAACTTTCTCAGCTCAGTGAAACCTACGCCACCTTCTGGTTTGTTTGTAAAGGGATTTTATACATTTCAAACAGGTTGCACAGAAGTTATTAAAATAATGGGGTTCTTCATAAATCTGAAGTACTGTGAAAAAAAATTTTATAATGTTTTTTTAATCTTCTGACTAATGCTAAAATATAATCTAATTAAATTTCTTATAGTTACCGCAATAAGCATTAGGAAGTGAATATGATATACTAAATAGTTTATAAAGATACTATGGTTTCTATAATTTATTATACATGCCAAGTGATATGCAACCCTAATAAATTATTATAAACTTAGCTGCTCTTGGTCTGTGATGATTGGTCTCAAAGGAATAAAATAAGAGGGTAAATTTTGATTTTTATAAACTCTTCTAAATATTTGACCTTAAAAATAAAAAGTGCTTTGAGAGTGAAATTACACCAATTGCCAAACTTTAAACATTTTTTTACACCCAAAATTGGGGAGATTTTTTTGTCCCAACTTTAAAACATAAGATATAAATATAGAAATTCATAGATTGACTTATCAATATGGTATTCATGTATCTATTCAGAGTGAATTTTAACTGGCTTTGTCTTCATATATTTGAATTTTATCCTCTGTGATTATAGTAGATATGTACAGGTGACATTTACTTCTCCCTAAACAATATATTTTAGGGTTAGAGTCTGAATTGTAATTAAGATTCACTGTTTAATATAAGCCAATATGGGAATGGCATTACCATCTCTTTAATTATTTCCTTATAATATTATAATAAATACACATAAGAAGGCATACATCAATGCTCTTTCCTAACAGACAGAAATAAAAGTTTTCCATAAATTGAGCATTGCAGAAATACTTACAAAATTGATTTTTATGACAATTATAGTAAATAAAACAAGTCTAAATCTTTTGGAAAGGTTACAAGTCAGGATTTCTAATACTAAATTTTTTAAAAGAAAAATCACATGATTAAGAAGTCAGTCTTTCCGACTACAAATTGACTGATCTACTGAAGATAATAAAATAATTACTGCATTATAAGGGAGCTCTTTCCAAGAAAGAATCAATATGCAGAGGTGTGCGTGTGCGTGTGCACACTTGATGGCTTTTTTCATCATATTTTCAATGACAACCCTGAGACCAAAAAAAGAAAAGAAAGTTAAAAGTTAAGAAAGAGGAAGGGCATTGCCAGGGGTGGCTTAGCTACTGGTGCTGTCAGGGGATTATGAAAGTGAAGATTGTTAAGAGGGCCCTGCTCCATCACTCCATCTCCCCAGCCTTTCCAACTGAGCTAGCTTAATGTTCTCTGCATGTGCTGGAAATAAGCTTCCTACCCCTTGCAGGTCCCCTCTGGGGAAAAATGTAAAGTTACTTTCTATTCAAAGATTGAAGCCCACCTTAGCTGTTGAAGGCAGTTCAAGTGCAATATTTATTATATACACCCATAACCACATACTCTATCATTGTTGTTTTCTTTTTCATTTGCATGTATTAAGTTGTTTTATTTCAGTATATTATCATGATTTTCTGATTTCTAATCCAAACCAAGGGCAATAAATTTTTAAAAAAAAAAGGTAGGGTAGAATGCACAATGGTGTGGAGAATAAGAACTCTTCTGGTAGATTATTTCCTCTTCATGGAGAACAAAGGGAGGAATCAATGAGATTGCACAGGCATATTTTTGGCTCCATAAAACATTCATTATGTAATCTCAGGTGAATAACCATTATTAGATCAGGGAGGACTGGTTCAGTTCAGAATTCCATCTGTGGCCCAGAGATGGCCACATAGATTTCAAGACATATTATTTTAATAGAAAAAATAAAAGCAGTAAAGATTAAACAGCTTATTAATAGTATTTATCTTATTGGTATTATTGAGCAGGTATTATTGACCAGTTTTCTAAGATTCTTTTTGTATTAAATCACTAAGTTCTATAACATAAGAGGGAAGAGCAACTGTGTGTATGCATGAGCATTTACACATATATGGGCATATATATAGTAATAAACCTGAAGCACAGAGAGATGAAGAAATTTGGCCAAAGTCACACAGCTGATAAATCCAAGATTCAAATCCAGAAAGACTGGCTTTCATTTCTAGCCACTAGGTTTGGCTGCCTCACTAGGAGAAAACAAGCTTCTCTTTTTCCTTTAAAGTGATAATGTCTTATATGCTATTCAGCCATCAACATGGGAAGTCGTGGCCTCTGAAAAATCACTGTGATCACACGTGTCCATTTGTCTGTTTAGTTAGCACTTGTACTGCATGGGGAAAGTGTCTTGGTTTAATACTTTTAATTGCACCAAGCATTTCTTAGATGGAGCCTTTGAAGCCCACAGTTAAAATAACACTGTATTGGCACCTTGGCGTAAAAGGCCACGCCTAGGGTCTCTTCCACTCAGCTAAGGCATTGGGTCTTGTTTGCTGTTTAGGGAAGTCAGGGACCACAGATTCATTATTCCATTTGCTCAGTCCATCACCTGGCCCACAGCAAAGGAGGATTTGCATTGTAGTTAGGATTTACTGAGAAAGGGGTCCAGGTTATGTGTCTGACTATATTTTTCCCATTGTCCAGGGGTAATCACAGGATGCAATTGATGTTCCCCTGGGAAGTCTTATCTGTTAATAGAAAATGATTAAGCCATGGTCTGGGGACTGTCTGTCCTTTCAGAGCACATCCTCTGCCCTTGTGGACTGCAGAGAAGGGCCTCCCAGCCTGGCATGCTATTTAATTAACCCCTTTCCCACACAGTGGAAATCAGAGATCACAAATAGGGAAAGCATTTGAATTTTATGCATTCATGCAACGTTTTCCTTCTCAGAGGAGTCAGAAAACGCTTTAAAAATGAACACCACACAGTGAGATTGGGGTTGGTTCAAACTTGATGCCATGGAAGAGAGTGTAGAAATTTGTGTGTATGTCTGTGTGTGTGCATGTGTGTGTGTGTCTATGTGTGTCTGTGTAGATGGCTATGTGTATATCTGTATGTATATGTGTGTCTGTGATTTTGTGTCTGTGTGAATGTGTGTGTGTATAAATGTGGTTGTATGTATCTGTGCATGTCTATATGATTGTATGTCTGTGTGAATGTGTGGGCTTGCCTGTGTGTCCGTGTGAGTATCTGCATGTGTGTGTGTGTATGAATGGCTATATGAGTGTGTATGTGTGAATATGCATGTGTGTGTGTGTGTGTGTGTGTGTGTGTGTGTGTGTGTTAGCAGAAGAATGGGAGGAGATCTAACCCTGTCTGGGGAGACACTGGAAGATTACATGGAGATCTTCCCCATTTCAAAATAGGAGTTGGGAGAGCAAAGGGGAAAATTTTTATTTCAGCTGAGCTTAAGCAATTCTGGGTGATAATTAGAAAAACAACAGGGCCTTAAATGACGAACTTTAGTATTAGTTTTATTCTGAAGGTAACAGAAACATTTATTGCCTAAGTATTATGTATTATGCCATAGAAAATGTATGATTAATATTTTGAAGAATAATATACTGCCAAGCAGCTGAACTCATGGTCAGAGTCTATAGTGATTCTTCCATAACTCTGTGGCCTTAGCTTTGGTCTACTGAAGTGAAAATTCATCCAGGACCTTTGCAATTCACTAGCAGTGAATTTAGCTGCATAGCTAAATTCATCTGAAGATGAAACAAAAGAGATTATAAAGACAAGTGTTGTGAGGTCAGACTGGGAAAACATCTCTTGTCTACTTAAATTTTGAAGGAATTGTGGATATGCTTAAACCTTGTGATAGGCCTTCATATTTAACAAGTATTATGATGAAATGACTACTAAGCTCTCTCTTCACTTGGATAAGCCTTCTGCAAACAGTTTCTAGACATTTGGAGAGATTATCGCAGGTACAAACCAATGTGTTCTATTTCAATACACACTGACATCGGAGATGGGTTGGCTAAGTGTTGGCAAAACTGTCTTACAGCATTTTGGAAATAAGCATCTTCTTCCTATGAAGTTTGGCAGAGATTTAAAAAAAGTAGATGAGTAGTCAGAAGATTTTTGTTGCAGTCACTTCCTGCTTTTCCATACTTTACACACACACACACACACACACACACACACACACACTGTAGACTGGAAGTCCTTCAAGAGTACAGGGGATCCTCTTCCCGAGCCTTTGTTCCCCCTACGTACAGCAACAGCATGCAAAGCAAACATCAGCAGACTGATACTAGGATTCTGGGTTTTCCCCCAACTCTGCCTCTGGAAAATTCATCTTTGGTCTCTGGATTTCATCTATAAAGGAAAAAAAGAAGTTTAACTAGATAATGTCTGTGGCCTCTTTTAGCTCTCATAGTCTGCATCAGTGGCAAATCATAACAGTACAATGTTACATGACAGGATTTCTCCCTGGATCCAGTTGGCATCTGCTATAGGACAGGAATTTCTCTTAAACACAACAAAGGCCCAGTTAAAATTTTTTGATCATTAGCAGTGGCTGCCAAGGGCAGGGAATTAAATTTCTGTGGCTAGACCTGTGATTTTAAATGGAATGTATTATTTTTGTTGTTGTTGGTTTGTTGGTGCCTGTCCCAATACTAGCTGTTAATATTTCGATTATCTCTTCCACATCCAAACAATGGCAGAATCACTGAGACTGTCACCACTGTTGTGCGAATGTTAATCTTCTGTGAAGTTTGAAAAATATAGATACCTGCTTCCAAATTCTCTGGGAACAGTGCCCAAGACTAGCTATTTTTTACAAAGTTGTATGTCTACTATAAATAACATCAGATTTAAGGAGTCACTTCTTAGTTTACATTGGAACTTCCATTACTGGCATTTCATAATATAAGATCAAGGAAAAAGATGACTTGATTTCATGGAATTAGAGTTTTTCTTACCATAGTACTTCTTTCACTCATGGAAAAATGATAACAAAAAAATTTGAGAAGACTACGATTACTTTAAGTTTTAATAATTGCAGTCAGTATAGGTTAATGCTTCCATCACTTTTCTTGGTGTCATTTAAAAAAAATTTATCATGATATTTATTTACTTACTTGGATACATACAAGTTTTACTAGGGGAAAAGTTTCTGCTTCCCACCACTGCCTTTCCCTCCTATTCTCCTGAAATTTGTCTATATTTGTTATTTACATCCCAATCTTACCATCTAAAAGGTATTGAAGAATGCCGCTGGTCCTGGAGTGTACAGGGAGCCACAGTATCTGAAGTGCTATTTACAAGAAGCATCTTCTACTGGTACTGCGGACAACCTAAGGCAGGGCAGCATGCTAGTTTCCAAGCCTACTCTTATCAGAATCTCCTGGGGGACATTGGAAAATCCAGGCCTCTGGACTTAATGATTCAGAATTTCTGGGGCTAGGCACCCACTCTTTGCATTCCACAATCACTCCCCAGGTAATGCTGCTGCTCAGTCAGATTGAGAACCGCTGACCTAGATTAAGTCACAAGCTGTGCTCGGTGTGAGGACATGGCTCACTCTAATTCATACACACATCCCCGGGAGTTTTGCAAGCTTCAGTGGAGTTCGCACCAAACTGCTGATCAAGGATGTGATCCGTGGACTTACTGGTGGCATACATTATTTTTTAATCATCTTTAATCTAAATAACACCATTATTTTGACTTTGCTCTAAATTCTATTTGTTCTGAGAAATCCTACCTTATCACAGCCACCTGAAGTAATTGCACCATCATTGAAACTTCTGTAAAGCATACAGTCTTAGCAATCACAGTATATTTTTCAAAAGAATGGAAGCCTTTCTTCCCCATAATATGCTTACCATTGGCCTTCTATTTTGGAGATTTATTTCTTAATTTATTTCTTAATTCAGGCAACTTAATCTTTTAAAAAGGATATTTACATGCACCACTAGTTGTCACTTACATTTTGGTACATTTAACAAAACACTGCCTTCCTAACAGCAAATTGTCTGCTATTGAGACAATATGGCTTTAACTTTAGGGGGAGAGTGCAGAGGAACAAATCTTTTGAAACTAGAGAGAGCAGACATCTGAAATTGGTAAAGGAAAAACACCTGAAGGTGATGCTCTGGAGGAGAACATCTTTCTGATTTTTTTCTATTACCTATCTTGTATGCTGGAGAGCTAGATAGTTCAATGGACATGTGGTGTGGTGGACATTAGAAAGATAAATAGAGCAGAGTAGAGGGCTTGTGTGTCCAATTTTGTCTCAGCCATTTACTGGTTACATGTACATTTTGAGTGAATTATTTATCCCTCTCAAGCTCACTTTATCATCCATAAAAATAGAGACAGCAACACCATCTGTATTGGTTTTGAGCACTGCCAAAACAAAGCACCTCTGACTGAGGAGCTTAAACAACACAAATTTACTTCCTGGTAGTTCTGGAGGCTAACAGTTTGAGATCAGGGTTGGTTTCTTCTCAGGCCTCTTCCTTGGCTTCTAGACAGCTGTCGTCCCCCTGCGTCTCCCATGGTCTTGCCCCCATGCATGTTTGTGTCTTAATCTCTTAATCTCCTGTTCTTATAAATGCCTCAGTCTTTTGGAATTAGGGCCCATTCTTGTGACCTTGTTTTCACTCCACTACTCACCTTTCAAGGTTCTATCTCCAAACACAGTCAGATTTTCAGGCTATGGGTTAAGATTTCACCATATGAATTCTGACTGGAGTGGGGTACAATTCCATTCCTAATACCTCTGTATTTATTTCTCTTGATTGTTGTAAGAATAGCACCAGGTAATAAATGTGAAAATGCTCAGAGGTTAAGTACCTGTAAAGGTATGTTTTTCTTATGGTTAAAGATTACAAAGCCTTTAGCCCAGAGCTTAACATGAGGTAGGTACTTTAGAAGTGTTTATTTAAAAAAAAAAAAAAATTCAGACCCATGCACACATCACTTTAACATAAAGTATTCATTTGATGTATTGGTTTATTAATCTTTGAAATCAACATCTGCATCCCTTTTGTCTCTCAAAAATCTCCAAGGAGAGCTCAGACCACAGTGGCCTATTAGCGTTCAATAAGTGAACTATGGCAAAAGCCATAGTTCAACGCTGGAAGAGCCGTGTCCATAATGGCCTTTTGCCATGGTGCATTTCTACCACTAAGCACTTTGTTTGCTTTTCATTTCACATGAATGGCTTCAAAATGTTCAGTGGAAGAGAACAAGTTCTTTGAACTTCTGTGAACTGAGTTTGCTGATACTGTCTAGTCCTGTTGTTCTTGACATACTTTCTATATCTGTGATTATAAATCTTAAGTCTGAAAAGTGTTGTTTTTTCCTCTTCTGAGTCCAGCTGCAGAATCCCATTATAACCAGCCACTGCCACTGGGCATTTCATTTGTGTGAGTGTGAAGAAGGGAGGGGGCCATGCTGGAAGGTTTAAAAGCTCCAAGTGCTGATCACAAAGGTAATTCTATATATCTTACCTTACATGCTAAGAATTTCAGCATGAATGCCATGGACTTAGAGTTCCATGGTCTGTGCTTAAGAAGTATGGGAAACTTTTTGAAATAAAGCCTTCCTCGTGTTAGAAACCAAATGCCATCAGTATTGTCTAATTGAAATTGAGAAAAGAAAAGTAAATATGTATCACACCAGCTATAAAGATCATACTGATAGGACACTGAACAATCACTTGATACAATCAATGGGCTAACATAAATCAGTCAAGCAAGTGTAGGTTATTGTGTAGGCAAAATAACAATCTGAGTGGATTTTATTTGTGATCACATTGAGTTGGTGAATGAATTATTGTTGTCTTTTTATTTTACATTGAGAAGATGAGGTTACCTGCTTCCTCATCTTGCTTACAAGATCAAAGGGGCAAGTGATGTTTCAATGACATCTAGTCTGACCTATGGACTCTTCATACATGAAAGATATCATGACCCAGAATTTGTATTTTATTGAATGCATTTTGTGTTTATTTCAGTTTCTCTTCCTTTATAGCTTTTCCTATTATTTTAAAGTAGCATAAGAAAATGATTTTTAACTTAAAATTTAAAAGCTTAATGTTGTTGTCAGTTACATTTGTTATGATTCTAGATAAATAAGTCAGAACTGGTTGCTTGCATAAGGCAGGGACATGCCAGATGCATCACCTCCCAAAGTCTGCTCTTTGGTAAATTAAGACCAGAAATTCAATATTCTGAGAACTAAGGTTAAGAGACATGAGAAGACTCTTTCTTACTAAAGTCACAATTTGCAATATAAACAAGAATTTACTCATTAATGGGAGAAATTCACCTACAAAGAGGAAGACAAAATATAAGTAAATGCAAAGGGAGATCCAGTGTCCTGAGGACACCTTCACCCTGGCTTTGTTAATGTTTAAGAACTTGCCTTTCAGCAGAGATCTATTATCTACTGATATCTACAGCAGTGTTTGTCCTGCGTGGCAAACCAGTCCAATACTTACTGATGTAAACTGGCAACTCTATTTAGCTCATGGTTCTGTGTGTCAACTTGGACATTCTTCTGCCCTGGGTCAACTCAACTATCTTCAGCTGGGCTCTCTCATGCATTTGTTGGTGATGTGGCAGGTCAGTTGGTCAATGATGTCAGGTGGCCTTACTAACACGCCTGGTGATTGACTGGCTCTGAGACAGGGCATCTAAACTCTCTTCCACCATTTCCTGCAATCTACTTGACTAGCCTATAAGGATTCTCAACCACAACTGTGCTAGAAAAATATTTGTCAAATCCCATCTTTCTGTTTTCCCCATTTTTAGACACCATGGTCACCATCTACGTTTTTTTTTTTGGTGTGTGCCATTATCCTTCCTATAACATAGTACATTATAATAATTACATTATACCTTATTTATGAGAATCACAACCTGGACCTTCTTCCTGAGATCAGATCCAGATTTCATTCAGGAAACTCCATCATTCATTTAGAATTTTAAAAATATTTATACTCATGGCTAGCTGATTCTATGCACAAAGTTCAGTCATTTCAAAATGATTTTTCACTTGCTCCTATGGCTAGCTGAAGTCTTCCACAAAATGTAAATGTTAAAAATTTATATTCAAGGAATATTTGTTATTGTCTTTCTAGAGTCTTTGATTGAACAGGAAGGGCACAGACTTCACTCTGAGCCTCAGCTACCAGTGCCAGTGCCAGTGTCAAAGCAGTGGACAGGGATAAGCAGATTGCTGACAAATCTTAACTGTCCTAATCATAATCTTTAAGCGCCCTTCTCCCTATGGAATGTGTAGGTTCAGACTATTGATCTTCTGAGCTTGTTTCTCTTGTTAACCTTGCTCTGCGGAGAGATCAAAATTAACTGCTTGTTCTGTTCTCTGGAATCATGGATGTTGAGAGCCATTAGCCTGAGGGAGACAGACTGACTCAGGGAAAAGAATTAATGGAAGCACATGGCTCCTGCAGGCAGGAAATGCTTTGATAGGCCTTTTCCTCTTTTTGTTACCCAGAGAACCTTGACAATAGACTCCACCTTGGAGCAGCTGCTCTCTCCCCCGTATGATGATCGCAGCACATTTTCCTTGTCAGACTTGGAGTCTGCACCCGGGAGTGCTCAGGAAGGGACAAGTACAATGTTGGGGATCTGCCCTTGAGTCTCCACGCTGTATGATGGGTGGAGACATCACCCCAAAGACACACACGGATCCCTCTGGCACACGTTTCAGGAAGACCATCTGCTTCTATTGTTCTTCTGACCTTTTGTTAGAACCCACCCTTAAACTGAAATGAAAGCATCAGGAAAAAAGTTAAACTCTATAGCAGCGTCAGACCCTGTTTTCATGGCAAGTCAAATTAGAAAGTATTAGGTTAGCCCCTAAGATGCGCCCTTTATCATGATCAATGTTGGAAGTCGAGGAAAAGCTAACATTTCCCATGCTTAAATAGTATTAGGACTACATAGAATGATATACATTTCATTTACCTTTTCCAGCATTTCTGAAATGCAAATATTGTTTTTTCCCCCATTTTATAGATAAGGAAACTGGGGCTCTGGGTGGCTTGTCAACTTCTCTGATGTCAGTGCAAATTCATAAGAAGATAGGGGAATACAAAATAGGAATTCTATCTCAATTTCAGGTAGGATACACTTTTGGTTCATGTATCGCTGATGTTTAATAGTTTTTGTTCCCCATTTCTGTGTTCAGTGTCTAAAAGGCTCCAAGACAATTGGGAATGAAGGGGTCTGGTTCTAACTTCATTCTGAGAGGTGACCTGGAGTGAGTCACTTACCTGCTGGGTTTCAGCTTCCTCTAAAATAGAAGGGACACGAACTAAATGAGATTGCAGCCTTTCTTATTTCTAAATATATAACTGTGTTATACAATGGGGTCTGGACTTCATAGTCATTAGAACAGTTATTACCAAAAACTAATAACTATAACCCAGGAAATATCAAGAGATTGTGGAGAAATTAGAACCCTTGTGCATTAATGGTTGGAATGCAAAATTCTAAAAATAATGTGGAAAAGAGTATGGCAATCCCTTAAAAATCTGAAATTAGAGCTACCATATTATCTAGTAAGTCCTCTTTTGGTTATATACTCAAAATAATTGGAAGAAGGGTATTAGTTTATAATAAACGTCTACACTGGGAAGAAAAACAGCATATCCAAGAAAATTAGAGCAAGGCGATGTTGCTGGAGCCCAGAGAAGAGAAGGAAAAATGGCATGTGCTAAAAAATGGAGACAGAGGCAGGACAAAATCATTTGGGGCCCAAGGTATAGAGTTTGCATTATGTTATACTGCAGATAGAATCACTGGAGAACATCAAACTGAAGAATAGCAATATTCGAATTTGTGTTTTTAAAAGGTCACTCTGGCAGCTTTTGTGGAAAGAGCCAGAAAAATGAAATAACACAAAATATTTATTTTATAGTTGGCTACTCTAGTTTTCTGCCTTTTGTAAAATGGAAAACAGAGAGAGAAAAAATTAGATTTCAGAGATACTTTGGAAGGAAATGTCAGCAGAATTTGGAGATATACTGGTTTAATCCTCTGCATTATTTCTCAAATCAGTTATTTGCCCTGGTGCCATAGTCACCTACCTGGGCTTCAATCATCTTCCACTGGAGGGTTGCTACTGTTGATGTGGGTCACTACCTTTAGTTCAGAGCTTGATTTGGTTTTCTAAAATGCCACGCACAGTATACATGTAACTTCCTTGATAACAATTTTCAAAGTTTACCCATTGCAAGAATCAAATCCAACTTCCTTAGACTAATGCTTGAAACCCTTTGTGGTCTGGTCTCTCTAAACTTGCATTGCCTTAACATGGGCTTAGCTAATTAAAAAAAATTATTTCTTTAGCATCTATTCTAGGCCAGATGCATGGCCACTGGAAACTCCTTTATAAACATTCTTGTTGCTTCTGTCTGTCTTTATGGAGTACCTCACCTTTCCTGCCCTTTATGGAAATCCCACTCTTCTTTGTCCTGGATTAGAACTCATTTTATCAGGAAGGTTTTCTTGTGCTTTTAGCTTGTACTATGCACAGTTAGCATTGTCTTCATCATCCATGGGCACTGGCTTGTTGCTAAAGTAACTTTTTTGTTTCTCACTAGAAATATAAATTTCATTTTCTGTGGAGAAAGTACTCAATATTCAGAAATTGCAGCCTATGATTTCAATAATCACATGCTCCGCTCAGAGTGGTAACGAGGCCTGAAGGTTGGGGATGCTGAGAGGCTGTGGTGGGGGAAGTCCCCCAAAGGGAAGGTGTAACATGTCTGGCATTCAGGAAACAGTTGTTGAATAAGTGGATAGATGATTGATGACTTTGTCTAGTGTACAGTATTGACATACAAGTGACTTGGGGATAGGGTAACATCTGACTCTTGTCCATGATATACTTGCAACTTCAGTTCAATTATTTCTTGCATACTAGGTTCAGAAGATGCAAAAAATTAGATTTATTTTAAAATGTTGACAGTGGGTTTAAGGGAAGGTGGGAAGAGGCAGACACATGAATGAATCATCATAACATAGGGCAGTAAGTCTACCAAAAGAAAAACATAGGTGACAGCAATAGCTCAGAAGAGGAAGCCATTAATGATGCCTAAAGAAGGTATTCATTGCCTAGAATTTATTCCCACCCCGGACTGACTGAAGAATATCACTCTCATTCCACTCTGATCTTTCCTCTCTCAGGTCCTTGCACCTAGCTCACGCAGTTGGGCTGCACTGGCCCAGCTTGTTATCTTCCAAAAAGCCACACTTCTCATTCTGTGTGCTAGCCCAGTATTTCTCAAACATTAAAATGCATACAGACCATTTGGGTATCTTGTTAAAATGTAGGTTCTGATACAGCGATGCTTGGAATTTTACTTTTCCAACAAACTCCCGGGTGATGCCAATGCTGCTGGTCTACAGAACAAACTGAGAGTAGTGAGATTACTGTCACATCCCTGGAATAGCTTTTACCCACATTAAAATTCTCTATATTTTTTATAAGTAAAATCAAGTATCTTCCCTACAAAGATCATCTCCTGAACTTTGGAATTGGGCATCAGTGTTTTTATCTCTGCATTCTCTGAGAGATATTTCTCTCCAAGTCTTGCCCCCAGGAGAATTCAAAGGTTTCATAGGGAAGGTCTTAGTCTAATTCATCCAGACTCCTGAATGGTATCTGTCACAGAGTTGTGACTTTATAACTATTTGTTCAATTAAATTTTAATTGAATGGGGCTTGTGGGTGATATATGCCCTATTCTATGTATTCAGACCAGATCAGAATCCATAGACAAAACCAGGTCATTGTAGCAGTATGTTACCATGAACTGTAATAAGATACAGATTATAGTTATCAGGGTGGGAGAAATCACATATTTGATAAAGAATCTATATTTTTTACTTGTTGATAACTGGGTCTTCAGAGTCTAACCTGTGCCTTGCATATAGCAAATAATAATTATTTATTGAATGCTAAAGGATTAAAGGATGAAGGTACTAAACTTCAAATCTGTAAGTATCACAATTTAACCCCTAGAACATAAAGGGGCTAAAGTCATGTTAAGATTTTAATTTTGCTGAAATAATATTAAAATATACAAAAAAAGAACAATATCCTGGGCTTTTCCACTTAAGAAAAAATAGGGCTGTAAAAATCTGAAACTCTTTCTCAATACTGAATACACATCAAATTTGTTAACTTTTATTAAGAATATTTTCATACTTATCAACAAAGCAAAATCTAAGGCAGTTTTCCATGTGAATCGTCTTTTTTTCCTAACATACCAAATTGTTTTAGATAAACAAAGAATTTGTTTTGTTACTATTAAATATCAAAAGAGACTCTTCTAATTGCAAACATGAAAGATTTTTCCCCTGCATCTCCCTTCTTTTTTGCTGATGAGGAAAATTTCATAGTCTTGGTTGGTACCAAAATAGCTCTGTTTTGCTGACCATTATCATCTTCATAGGGTGGGGCAATGATAGTGAACTTAGAACACAGGAAGTTTACCATCTCACAGTATTAAATTAGAATATCTTGTTAAAAAAATGCAACTAGAATTTTTATTTTGTGTTTAAGCAATTAAAAGTTTTATTTTTTCTGTCTGTTGATATTAATATGCTATGTTAATATATTAGGACAGTCAAGTAAGTAATACTTTAGAAATATTGTTTCATTGTCTATTTTTATTTGAATGATTTAAAATGTCTTATTGTCTGTTAAGCAGCATAGTTGTCATAGTTTGCTGAAGCCAGTGTTAAACAAACAGCAAACTTTTTAAAAGCCCATGTTTCTCTATAAAGAATTAAGTGTTAACAATTATTTTAAGTGCCAATGTAATTACAAGGATAGAAATTGAGAATAACATTTGATGAGTACTGTACCTACTGTAAAGTTAATTCAGAATAAACGTAATCTCATTTAATCTGAATAGTAATTCTTATAGATATCTATAGCCATTCCCATTTTATAAGTGATAAAACTATCAGAGTGATTTGGTAATTTGCCAAAGGTCTCATAGAGTAAATACTGGAGGTAAAAATTTCTCATCTTCCTAACTCCAAAGCCCACACATTTTCTGTTATAGCAGGTTGACCTCAGAAAGCTACTATTTTATTAAAATGTTATGCCTCTGTGTAAAAAGTATACTACACTAGGATGTCTATATCTTAGATAATAGAATTTTACTTTGTTCGTTTCTTCAATAAACATTTACTGGGCTTCTCATATTTAATTGGCAGTTTACTAAGTGCTAAAAATAAAGATAAAATATAGTGGAGTTAGGAGAGACAGACAATTCAAAGACAAATGCAATATGAAATTGCCAATGTTCCTCCACTTTTGAGTTACAAAAAAAGCCAATTTCATATGATTTATACTAAAACATATTATCCAATAAAGAAAATGGCTTATTTTATTCCAACTATTCCAACTTAGTATTTTAGAAGGCATGTCAGCGTTATTTTCCCAACATTTTAATCATACTAGATATGTAGACAAATTTTTTTTTGTTGTTTCAGTGGAATCCTGTGTTCTTCTGAGGACACAGCCACCAGAACAGAACTGGGCTTTAGGTAAGCTGGACCCTTAATGTCTCATCTGCCTGTGTCATTTACGAGTTTGGCAAGTCCTATAATCTCTCTCAGTTTCATTATCATTATTGGAATCATGGAGAAAATTTAGTCTATTTCAGAGTCTCATTCTTCAATAAATGAGTTTACGATTAACTTATCCCATAATGTCTAGTCTTCCTGTACCCAACCCCTTCATTCTAATTTAAATCCATCGATGTTGGAAGAGAAACAATCAATATTTCGGGTTTCAAATCCTTCAATTGTCGCCGTCTTTCATTGTTATTTAAATTCATTCTTAATAAATTTCTGTTTTGGATTTTATTATTTGCTGGGGGTGGGGAGAGTTTATCACCAGGCAGAGTCTTTTTCAGAGAGCCTGTCATTGGTGCGATATTGTCGTCCATCTCAAACTGACTCACCAATTCCAGCTCCCAGGGGTTCCCCAAGAAATGCCCTTGGATCTGGATCTTCTCTACTACACAGAAGTGACAGCCCAGATGCCAAACCAGCCTGGTTAAAACAGAGATCAATTCCCAGCAAGTCTAGTACCACACTCAAGGAGTGCCCAGAGCAAACAGGAAATGATTCAAGACTAGTGTTAGCCAGAAAGAGTATGTTCTCCCCCCGCCCCCACAGACTATAATAAATGGCTTGCATCACCAACCTTCCCTGAGTCCTCAGTGATTCAACAGGCTCCAGATATTGTGAAATAAGGGGTACTTTTGGTGCACATCTTTGATAGTGTTTACTTTAGTACAAGGGGTATTTGTAGGCCTGCACGTCACTCCCCTTCTTACACTCTCCACTATGTTTAAATGAGATGAATCCAATTCAACTTAATCAATGTAAGTATAGTTTCTATTGCTTCCCAGAAATGGCGTTAGGCTGTGGGTATAAAGTGACAAAATAGGTTTGCTGTCTGCATTTTTGGACCTACACTTGTTCATGTGGAAATAAATGCTAGTCACAAATACAAATAAATATATAATTACAGAATGTGACCGTGGATCTAAGGTACAAGGTGCTATTGGAGTATATCAGGGGACACTTTATTGACATTGGTCCTCATTGAAGTAAGGTTATCCCAGTAAAGGACAGAAGAAAATGGAGAGGCATTGGGACAGGAGAGAGGTAGTCCAGTGGCTATGGGGAAGGCTAATCTGCTGGGGTGCAGCTCCTACAATTTTGGTGGGAGCAAATCAAAGCAAATGAAGCATTTCAAAGAGATGGCTGGTGACATGAGCCCATATCTGTAAAGGTGGAACATAGATGGGATAAGGGACAACAGCAGGAATAAATAAAATAAAGGAAATGGGTTGTCAAGGAACATAGAAAATGATGTCGAAAAGATAAAATTTCTGGAAGGAGTGGTTGGAGGTGAAGAATGGGGAAAAACTACATCTGAGACATAGGCTGGGTGCAAAGTCCTCGAGATATAGTTGGAAAAAAAGGTCAACAAGGCACAAAACCAGTGAGGCAAACTGGTAAGGACTCGTTATTGTGGATGAGGACTGGGGAAAGGGTTTGCAGATTTTGAGTCACATTCTTTTAAGGAGATCTGGACCAGTCCACTCATTTTCTTCCTTATCACCACTGCCACCCTGATTCACTGCAAGAGAATAGAGCCCAGGCAGCAATGCTGACCACATCCTGGAAATATGAGTCCACTTGCTGCCCAATCCCCACTGGACCTAGCCCCATTCACCCACTAAGTGCATTATGGTCAAGCAACAGCACCCTGACATTCTCAAATGCCCTGAAGTACACCCTCTCTGACGACATGTGGTTAGCAGGAACTCCTCATTGTCCCCTCAGATGAAAGACTAAGCCTACTGGGTGGCTCCTACAGAGAGCAGCTCTTCCTGAAGAACACTTTGCCCTTTGAGTGTGAATAGTAAGACAGAGATGACTCTATTCTTTAAAGGTCTCCCAATGACCAAATTTGGCCCCTGAGAACTGGACCGAAACATTTCATATGAGTCATGTCTTTTTCCTCATTGTCTGTCGTTAGTTGTTATGGAAACTACACAGCACAGTCCAAGGGTTCAGAATTCCTGAAGTTAGTCTCAAACTTACCCACAGTTTATTCAGCAAACAAGTTTGCTTACTTTGTTAATCTTTAGCTACTTCCTGCCTTGTTCAAATTGGAAGCTGAAGAACTCAATATTGCCTGGAGCCGGTCCTGGTCTTTTCATATGAAACAATATACATCCCTTTGTTTTCTGCCCTGAGCATGGTATGGATCTTTAAAAGAATTCCAAATCACTTCTAGGGTTATCTGATTGCCGGATCAAAGCTGCTCCCCAGCTAACATAGAAACTCTACATATGGGAAAGGAATTTAAGAGCTCTTCACACTGTCTTTTGGGGTTTATCCCAATCTCTTGGCAAGATCTCCAGCCAAATCTTAATAGCCACTGGGCTTACTCTGGGAAATATGTACTTCAGAAAGATGTTTGACAAATTTTTGCTAGTTGAACTTCTTTGATGATATCTTCAAATCTCTGAAACAGACACAAGTCTTATGTCCATGATGCCTCCTGTTTATTCAAAGACCAGTGATGAATATTTTGTGACTTCTTCAGCAAGGAATCTGAATCAGACAGACCCAGCTTTGTAGTCTGGCTCCATCATTTCATAGTTGCTTATTTGAGTGGGTAACTTATCTTTGTTTATCCATTTATAAAATAGTAACTTCACAACTATAAGACCATGCAAGTTGAATACATTTGTAGAGTAGATACATTTGGTGGAAGAGATGCAAATTACTTAGAACAGGTTTTACACATAGTAGATGCTATGCACAACCTGTTAATATGCTATTAACAAATGTCAATTACCTTCCTTTTCCATCAAACTTGCTGCTTTGTGGCCATTTTGCTGCTCTGTAGCACTTTCAATTGCACATTAGCAGGATGACAAGGACGAAACCACAGGTAGAGATGGGAAACCTTAGTCAGGGGAGTTGGAATATCTTTCAGGTGTTCTATTTAACTTCAACTGCAATTTAACTTGGGCAGGACTGTAATCTGGATGAGCTATGACCATAAACTCAGAAGGATGGAGTAGATAATCCTGAAGCCAGGCACATTAACAGTTGTGAAGAAAGTACGATTCATGACTACAAAACCAGATGTATGTATGTATATATGTAAAATCTCATCCTGGTATTTCTGTGGATCAAAGGGTGAGTTTCCCATAAGCTCTCCATTCCCCTCTCAGGTCCATTAGTTCATATATTCTTGTTGATGTTGGTGACCTGTGAATTCACTTAGGGGAGGTCACGCTTCACTGCTAGTGGTATTGTATTCTCTGTGGGAATGCCCAGTTCACATCTGTGGCAGGTGGTTTTCTCCTAGTATTTTACATGCCAGAAGGTTGCCAAGTTCCAGCAGGCACCTGTTGGGTCTCACTCCTGCTCTATTCTGCATAGCTATGAGAAGAACAAGTCTCTACCATATTCCATTTACAATCAATCATCTGGACTTTGGAGTGAACTCCTGGGTCCTGCTTACTGTTGTTCCTCAAGAAATTAGCTGTTTACAGCTTCTGCATAGAGCTCAATACCAATCAATGGAGCCAGAACATGGACAAATACTAATCTTGAGCTAGGTGAGGTGGTGCACACCTGTAATCCCAGAGGCTTGGGAGGCTGAGGCAGGAGGATCACCAGTTCAAAGCCAGCCTCAGCAAAAGCAAGGCACTAAGCAACTCAGTGAGACCCTGAATCTAAATAAAAAGTACAAAATAGTGTTGGGGATGTGGCTCAGTGGTGGAATCCCCCTGAGTTCAATCCCCAATACAAAAAAAGAAGAACAAAAAACAAAAACAAACAAACCAAAAAAAAAAGAAAAAAGAAAAAAACAACCAAACAAACAAAAAACCCCACAACTACTCCCCAAAGGCCTTACCTATTATTTAGCAAATAAATGCAGACAGATTAGACTATCAACTGAAAATTTAGCCAGGACCCTCTACTAAAAGGACAGAACTTTAAGTGTGAAAGGTAATTATACTGAAGAAAGGCAAGAAAATAATGGTTTAGAAAATTTTTGAGAGAAGTCCTGAGAGATAGTTAACACCAGGACAATATTATCAATGGCATCCAGTGCTAGACATGAATTTACTGAATCAGACAGACTACATGCAGATTCATTATAGATGTGATATAGATTTACATATGCTATTTTTGTAAGTTTAGTGACTCAGAATTAAACCCAAATCTTAAGTGTTATTGTACTTTTGTGAAAATTATGTACCCTTTATAAACATTGCTGTATTCTGTGAAATTGGAATTACCCTACTTTTATTAAAGATTGCTGTGAGAAATATTCAGATGATTCATGTTGTTGGCACAGAACTGAATATGGGAGGCCTTTATTTTTCTCTTTTCTTAATACTAGACTAAGATGAAATTGTTTGACAAAAACTAAGGCTAAAAATTAACTGTATGTATTAATTATTTATCCATCAGTGATACATACCCTCAACGATGACAATGGAATAAATTTATTTATTTATTTATCTATCTATTTATTTATTTATTTTTGGTACCAGGGATTGAACCCAGAGGCACTCAACCACTGAGACATATTCACAGCCCTTTTTTATTTTTTATTTTTATTTTCAGATAGGGTTTTAGTAAGTTGTTTAGCATCTCACTAAGTTGGTGAGAATAACCTTAAGCTTATGATCCTCCTATCTTAGCCTCCCGAGCTGCTCGGATTACAGGCATGTGCCATAATGACTGGCAACAACAAAATAATTTTAATGTCATAATTTAGGAGCAAAAGGGCAAAATGGTAAAATTATTCTGCTAACTGTTCAGATTTTTTCCCCTTTTAATCCATCATAAACTATATCTGAACCCAGAAAACTGAAATACAACAAATAATGATATCAATAAAGATGTTCT
The DNA here is from genome assembly GCF_045843805.1 of Urocitellus parryii. NCBI lineage: Eukaryota > Metazoa > Chordata > Mammalia > Rodentia > Sciuridae > Urocitellus > Urocitellus parryii. The sequence continues at coordinate 13,019,762 of NC_135544.1, forward strand.
TCCCTGTAGTAGGTATGGTGTTATTGGAAAATGAGTTTGCCACATTAGTTTCTCTGAGCTGATACTATATTATTTAATGCTCAGTGTGTTCTCTAAAAGGTATGCTGCCACTTATGCCCAAGAATTCAAGAATTCTGGACTTTTCTTTGTTTATTTGTTTGTTTCTTTGGTTCTGTGGATTAAATCCAGAGCCTCACACATGCTAGGCAAGCAGTCAACTCCTAAACTATATCCCAGGCTTTTAAAAATAAATAACAGTACTCTTGGCATATGATCGACATAATACAGAACTCAATGGTTTAACATGTGAATTCAGTACATTTTATTATATTCACAGAGTTGTGCAACCATTGTTTATCAAAGAACTTCTGTGATCTTCAGCTGTTACGCCCCTCTGTGCCTTATTGCTAGATAATCGCTGGTTTACTTTCTGCCTCTATGGATTTCCCGATTCTGGTATTCATATATGTATAAAGAATCATATATAACATGTTCTCTTTTGTCTCTTGTTTCTTTCACCCAGCATGTTTCTTTCATCCACGTTGAACCATATATTACTACCTCATTCAACTTTATTGCCAAATACTATCCCATTGTATGACTATACCATATTTCATTTGTCCAGTCATGACTTAAGGAGATTAGGGTTGTTTTCCGTCTGGGGCTATTATTAATAATACTGCTATAGAATCAGAATTTTAAACCTAGAAGGTGCTATATGAGAACCAAACCTGATCCCTGTTAATATATATATATATATATATATATATATATATATATGCTCAATAAAACATCAGAAAGGTTAAATGAATGGCCCATTTCTTACTTCTTTTAAGTAACAAAATTTAACTGAAACTCAGCTCCTCAAATTGTTTTATGATTGCCATCTCATTTCCATCAAGAGTTTGCCAGATTTTAGAGAGAGAGCCTTCTGCCAACAATTATGATGCATCCAATAATTAGATAAGAGCCAGTCTCTGTATCCTCAGCAACACCCCATTTAGTGAAAAGGTGATTGTTCCTATTCTATTCATTTCTGAGACACTTTTCTCAGCATAGAACACACAGTGAGTACATAATAGGACATTGTGCAAGTGGTCCATTGAAAAGGCTGAACTGGTGAGGTATGAACACAGAAGCAACTTAATGTTCGATTTTTATTTTCCCTTTAAAGCTAATCAATATAGTAGCTGTGATAAATAGATGCAAAATCGATTTACATAAGCTATTTTTGTAAGTTTAGTGACTTAGAATTAAATCAAATCTTGAGTGTTTTTTTATTGTTTTGCTTTTTAAAAAAAAACACATTCCTAAATTTAAAACTTGGATAGGCCCCAAGAAATTAAAAGTCCTAGAATCTATATCACAAAACAAGTCTCAACTCAGTATTTAGAATGCTAATGCTATGTAATGGCAAAAAGTTTTCATCTTCATTGCAATTCATTTCTCTCCCACCTAAGATCTGTGATAGGCCACCAGCATGCAAGGGATGGGGAGTCAAGACACAAGGAGAACTGGAGAATGCATATAGGGCTGGTGCTGTAATAAAGTGACCTGGTGCTCTCTGGACCTGGCAGGTGTTTACAGCCTATTTCTGTCACAATCATTTTTATAGGTTCCCAAGAGACTTTTTATCCTCCATCACTGAGTGGTTACAATTCACTTAACTTGGATAGTTTGCACTGTGCTTGTTTGTCACATTCTCATTCTAGGAACACAGTAACATTTCAGCTTCTCTGCTGAAGCCAGATCATCCTTTAAGGTGGCCCTCTTGGAATGTTCTGAATGTTTCGTTTAATGGACAGCCCGCTTCAACTCACTGGAAATTGATTCTCCAGAATTCCTTGCCCTTCAAAGTCAAAACCAAATGCCCAGTGCAGCTTATCTACAATTAGTCTGTCAGCAATAATGATCCATCCTTATTTATTCTTTTAAAAATTTGTTTACTCATTGATAGACCTTTATTTTTTTATACATGGTGCTGAGAATCGAACCCAGTGCCTCACATGCCAGGCAAGTGCACTACTGCTGAGCCACAGACTCATCCCCCATCTTTATTTATTCCGTATTTTTCTTTAGACCATTCAAAGCTGTCCTCCTTCTTTTCTTGCTATGTACTTCAGACCACATATATTTACACTTTGGGTCATTTCCTTAAAGTCCCCTTTTTCATCTGAGATACGGAATAATGTTTCTCCTTCTTTAGGTATTGATGTGTCTTGGGACTGGGAAAATTCACATCAGAACTCTGTCCATGGAAATACTTCTAAACATTCCCTAAGCCTTTGATACAATGCATGTAGGGGAAGGGTTCAAAGGCCATCGTATTGCTTTTAATTAAACAAACAAACATAAAAACTTTGAAATTTTGCATCTTGGTCTGTTACCTTACTTTGGAATATAATATCTGTTATTTCTTGATGCCTCAAAAGTAATTTCCAATTTAACATCTGGTTGCACTCCTAAATTATATTGAAGACAGGGTGATAGAATGAAAAGAAATGCTAATCGAAAGCAATATTAGCTATCATGTGCAGAACTCTACCTTACACCAGACTTTATGCTAAATACCTTATCAATATTATCTCATCAGCCTCTTGCAACAACTCAATGATACCACAATTGTGATCTTCATTTAATAAATGAGGGAACTAAATCTTCAAAATGTGTCGTTTAGAATGATATCTTCAGTGCATCATTTAGTTGAATGGTTTCAACAGGAGGAAACATATGACATATGACTTCAAGAACAGAAATAAGTTCGACTTTACATAGTAGTGAATCCAGACATGGGGAAAATCCAATATTCATTAACTTAATGACTCAAAGATATCTGATAATCTGAGTTCTTTCCATCTCTCTGTTTTGCATACTTGGTATTTAAACCTGTCCTAGGTTAGTTTTTTTAATAGTCAGAGTACAGTACTACATTTCTGAAATCATGTCTAGTTAAGATTAGTGGTAGAGCACTTGGCTAGCACGCCTGCCCTAGCAGCACTACTGCAGAAAAGATAATTCTTAGAAGAATTGTTTTTCCTTTAGTAAAACTTTCCCCTAAATCTCCACCCTAAATACCTGAACATATTGGAATTCTGTAGCAGAAAAGAAAGGGTTGGATGTATGACAATTGTGGAACAGGCAGTTTACAGTCTTTACTACTGGTGACAATCATACTCCCAAAAGACAACCCCACAAATCATAATCCCAAATGTTAAAATCCTAAAAGATCAAAATTCCTGAAGACTAAAATTTCTAACATCCCCCAAATCACAATCCTAAAAGATTAAATTGAATCTTTTTTAATTGAATAACCCAAATATAGAAATCTGAAAAGCTGAATTCTCAAAAATTTCCATTTCCATTGAAAGAAAAAAACATATAAAGATAGAAAGCTGAATTCTGTGGAGAGGATAATGTGTTTTGGGTTGTACCCAGGACACTTACTTGCATGATATTAGGATAAATACTTTAATAGTGAAAGAGAAAATCTTAAAAACTAATTACTTCTGGTGGTGCTAAAACAGAAAATCACTAAATTGTAACAGCTAACCAATAACCAGGCTTGAGCTATGGCCAGCACATATTTATAAAACGTGTACACCACTCTCTAAACACTAATGCAGAATTTTGAAGATCACAGAAGTGAAAACATAGGTGAAAAAAACAAGAAAGCTCCCTTGGGGAATTATTCATTCAGGTACTATTTCTGCTCCTTCACACAAAGCACCATGCTTGACTTTAAAAAAAAAAAAGTCCTTTGTCAGAGAATATAAAAGAATTCAATAAGCTCTATGACCTACTGAACCAAAGACACTTGCTGATGTAGAGGTTTCTCCAGTGTTACAAAACACATTAAGGGGTAAACTATCCTGGGTTAGGGATTTGACTGTCAAAGACAGATTTCTTGTACTCCCCACTAAATCTAACACAGACAAACTAGTGCATGATTTCCTTTGTTTCACAGATGACACTTTTAGCACTGTCCCCACCGTTTTCTTTCTTATTATTTTTACAAATATACACAATTCACGCCCTTGTTGGATCCACAAATGCTAGAATTTATCCTCTTATTTATGTGTTATTGACTGCAGAAAGTGAGGCACTTTATTAATGCTTACATGAAAATTTGATTTTGGGATTCTGCAATAGAAAATGGATTTAAATGGAATCTCTGAATTACAGAGATCGATTTGGGATTAGATATGATCAAGGCTCCTGAAAGTGAATTTGAAGCTGTATCAATAGTTTGTTTTTGCTGTTCAATCCAATTCAATTGGTGGGGAAATTTGGATTAGTAGACTGACTTCAAAATATGGCAATAATAAAAGATTCCATTAAAATATATCATTTTTCTGCATGAAATTCTGCATAAATTACTGATGAAATTCCATTGCCTTTTAATGAGTATAGCCAATTCTGCTGAAGAAGCCAGTGAAATAACTGGTTGGAAAATCATTATGAGTGCTGTGTTGAATAAGAACACATTTATGCAACATTGTTGGTGTTTGAACACCAGTGCAGTTTGTACCAAATCCTTGTCTTGTAAATGAGAATGTGCCAAATGGACTAGACATATCCAAAACAACATAAAAACATGGCACAGAAAATGGGGAAAATTTAATTGAGAATGCTCATGTCAGTGGATATTGAATCAAAGAATTTCAAACAGAGCAAGAATTTTAAAGAGTTTTAAATTTTTTTCCAGAATATTATTTCTTGGATTTTGATCCTTCAATATTTCAACATTCAAAATATGGCATTGGAGATTCTATTTTCTGGGATTACAGCTCCAATCATTTGTTATGGGGTTAAGGAACTTGGTATTGATCATACAAGTCCATAGCAGGTGTGAGATCTGAACCCAGATTTAGTTTACTCTAAAAATAAATGAATCTCCAGAGTAGACTGATTTATATGTCAATCCATAATGGGCATATAGAGTGTGAGGAGAAAGTGGGCATAAGTACACTGGGATAACATTCACCCAAGTCAGTTTCCCAACCTGTTAAGCAACACTTTAGAGAACACCCTGTACAGGCAGCCAGTGAACACTGGGCTCAGATCATCTGGGGATACTAGTTTGGTTCCATTGCTACTAATCCCCACTATTTGCTGGTTTTGGCTAAGCCTTTATAGTATACAGAGATGTTTGCTTGGTGGTGAGTACGTGACTGAAACAACCTCTTATTTCTAGCCAGACATTTCTTCCAATCTCCTGACTTTTCTATGAACCTGAAGAGATAGGAGTTTACTTCCATATCTTAGGAAAAGAACTCTCAAATATATCCCAAATTGAACTCTTAGTCTTAACTAGAATTATATCACACCTATTTATCATTTGGTTCTCCACTTCATGCTCTCAGTTCTAATCTAAATGATGTCTGTCTGGCACGTGCATACTCTCTCATTCTTATCTCATTGCATAATTACTCGTTCACCTGTGTGCCTTGATCACATCACCGGGCATATCAGGAGGGCAATGTCCACTGTGTGGTGGTGATTCACCGTGAGAATGTGATTGCACGGCATGGTATATATCAGGTGCTCAAAAAGTACATGTGGGATTCACAAAAAGCACTGAATCACAGTTTAGAAGTTTGGAGATAAGCTTTATTATTTCTGAAGAAGCATGCAACCAAAGAAATTTCTAGGAAGCTGTAATACTTAAAACATATCTGCTTGTTGAATGAAATCAAACAGAGTGAAAATATGTGATAGTGACAAAATATTAGAGTATTCTATTTTCAATTACTAGGTATACATTTAATATCTTAAGAGAAGATTGGGATAATAATGGAAAAAATTACTAGACAATCCAAGGAAAATTTGCTTAATGTTTATTTATTATGAAATATAGGATTGTAAACTAGATTCTTAGTCCATTAAGCATATTAGAGAACTTTCAACCCCTTATTTGACAAATAGCAAAGTTTGGAGAGTAACTTGATTTGATCCCTATAATGTTGGATTGCAAAAAGCAATAATAAATCCTGCTCTCTAATTCTTGGTCCAGTATTTGTTTCATTTTACCATACTTTCTTGGCCAAAGTGATAAGGACTGTGACCATATAATATTTTGTGATATAATTACTTTATTATTAAGTGGTTAGTGTTTTAAGTGGCTGATGTTTACTAAAATTTCTTTATTTCAAAGTAAAACTAATTTCTTTATTTTGAACTAAAAAGGCTTTTATATTTATATATTTATAAAAATTTATATATTTATACATTTATTAAAAATTGTGTTATATTCACAAGATGGAATATATTTTAGTGCTAAAAGGAAGGAGCTATTGATCCCTGAAAAGACGTGAGGAAGCTTGAGTGCATATTGCTAAGTAAAAGAACCAGTTGAGGGCTGGTTGTGGCTCAGAGATAGAGCACTTGCCTAGCATGCGGGAAGCACTGGGTTCAATACTCAGCACCACGTAAAAATAAAGATATGTGTTCACCTGCAACTAAAAAATATCTTTTTTTTAAGAACCAGTTGAGAAAGCTACATTCTAAATGGTTACAACTATGTGATATTCTGGAAAAGGCAAAGCTATAAGGTCAGTAAAAAGATCAGTGGTTGGTCGGGTTTGAGTTGGAGGAAGGAGGTTGGAGGAGGGAGGAATGAATGGGTAGAGCACAGAGGATTTTTAGGGTGGGAAAACTATCCTATATAATGGTAGATACTTGTTATTATAACATTTGTCAAAACCAAGAGTGAACCCTAAAATAAACTCTAAACCTTGGGGAATAGTAATATGTCAATGTAGATTCATCATTCATAACAAATGCATCTCTGGTGAGAGGTGTTGATACTGAGGGAGTTTGGGCTTGTGAGGGATCAAGGAATATGTGGGGATTCTGTACTTTTCACTCATTTTTTTAATAACTTAAAAATATTCCAAAAATGAAGTCCATTGATTTAAAATGAATGAGTAAATACATAAATAGGGTATAAAGATGATGTTTCTCATTCTTTTAACTTTCATTAGTGGTCATCTCCACAGCACTACAGTTTGTGGGGTGCACTACTTTAAAGATAGCCAGAGAAAAGCATCTTTGTCAAACCATGGTCAGTACACAGCTTGTGCCAACTGTGCACTGCCATGTATGGTGAGTGTGTGTCTGTGTCTCCCCAAAATTGACATGTTGAAATTCTAGCCTCCAAGCGATGGTATTAGAAGGTGGGAACTTTGTGGAGGGGTTATATCATGAAAGGGTTTAGTGCCCTGATAAAAGAAGACTGAGGGAACTCACCAGCCCCTTCCAAATATGAGAACTCAGCAAGAGGATGACCATCCTTGGAATACAGTGAGCCCTCACCAGAAAAAGAATTGGCTAGCACCTTGACCTTGGACTTCCAGCCTCCAGAAGTATGAGAAATAAATTTCTATTGTTTATGAACTACTCAGTTCATAGTATTTTTTCCATAACATCTCAAATAGACTAAAATGCTGCCTAGTATCAAAGGTGTCATCTACATAGACTCTGATATTGGTCTCCTCCATATGTGCCATATAGTAGTAGCCATTATTCAAATCCATCTTCCTTTAGATGATGTGACTCAGTTAATATAATTAATATTTCTAAATTCTTGCCATCTGATTTACTGTAAAATTGAGATGGTAACATATACTTCATAGACTGCATGAAGAAATACATACAAGGTATCATTTTTAGGTGGAGCACACACCTATTAAGATAAGTGTTGTCCAGTCTATAGATTTCTAGATTATACTGTGTGCAGTCTATAGATTTCTAGATTATATTGTGTGCATGTTGGAATATATAACCATGAATCCTATCATTCTGTACAACTATAATGCACCAATAAAAATATCAGAAAAAATGGAATATTAACCCCCACAAAAAAAGAAATGATTGGTAGCCATGCTGGTTGCAAAAAGAACCATTACAGCTGCAGTTACACACAAGTGAAACTGCCTCCACTTGGGAAGGGCTCAGTAAAGATAATTTTCTTTCCTTTGAAGACAATTTTATTTAGTTTCCTGGAGAATGCTTTCTTTCTTTGTTCCATTTTTTTTTTTTTTTTTTTTTTACGTTTCTTAGACACAGCCATACATTGCTTAATGTTTCAGGCAACAAGGGCTGGACTTAAAATACAAAATGTTATGGTGGTCTCATGTAGCTTAATTGTGTAAGGATTACACACCTGTGCCCCATATGACATTCACACAACGAAGAACTCACCTAACAACACATTTCTCAGAAAGTGCCTGATGGTTAAGTGACACCAGTTTGTATAAAATATGGCTCTTTGTCTTGGCTAATAATGTAAACAAAGTGTATTCCCTTGAATCATGAGAAAATAGAAGGAGTTGTGCTGCTATAATCCTGTTGCAAATATTAAAAAATCTAATCTGGATGGAAGGTAGATTTAGTGCTTTCATAGAGCCTGTACTATACTCAATGTACACTGGAGAGATATGTAAACCAGGGAAACCAGAAGATGGTGTCTGACCTGGTTGGCACAAAAAGCTTAGAATCGTCCCTATTTACGAGCTAATGAAATAGGGAAAGATAGTCTCTCTTTTCAACCCAGTCTGAAGAAACTTGCTTTATTTATTATGCATATATTTCTTTCCTAGGAGAAGTGATTGTTTAAAAAGAGACCCTGCTAGATTGAATTCTGCCAAGACTAAAGAAGGAATCAAAAGCAAGATTTACCTAAAACTATTTACTCACAGAGAGAGAAGAGTTAACTCTACATAAAATAATGTGTTAAGAAATGTTTAAATAAGTGCAAAAAATGTTATTGAATGGTACTGACAAGAGGGTATGGGTGCCATTCAGTTCTTACATTGGATGAATTCTCAATTTCTTTTCTATAGGCAAAAGAAAAATTAAAATCTAAAGAATTTAAGAATTCATCAAATCTGTATTGATTATCAGGAAGCAGGCAAGAATTTTAATATGAGCCAAACTACACTCCTCAGTATGAGTCCTGTATTGCTTCAATATCTAGACGCTCTTTGCCAATAAATACATCACTAAGGACATTCATTCAATTAACCAATATTTCTGTTATGCACCACTGTTTTAGGAATTGGGAAGCCCTCCTTGTAGAATGCCTATTTATTTTGAGGGGACAGACAGAAACCAAGAAAACAAAATTAAAAATAGAAACAAAGCTATAAAAATGGTTTATGAATTTAGTAAAATGGATCTAATATTCCTTTATAACATAGATGCCCAAGGAAAGCCTCTGTGATGATTTGGCTTTTCTGAGATTAAAATGATCAGAAGAAGCTGAGATTTAAAGGACTTGCTCAGATAAGTAAATGAGTAATTTTACAGAAAGATTATGGACCTATTTAGGCAGTTCTAACGGGCCTCTTAAAAGTGTCCTGCATGATAGTATGTGTCGGAGTCACTTCCTAGGAAGCAGGAAAACAGATTCCTGGGCTCCAGTTTTAGTGGTTCTGATTTAGTTGGTGTCAGGCAGGGTCTAGAAATTTGTATTTTCAAGTCTGTTGAAGTATGTTCAAGTATGATGAAGGAAAGGCATGTGGCTTTTATCTCTATTATTCCTTTAGTCACTTATTCATTCAACACATATATATTGAGATTCTGAAGCTTGTACAATATTTTAAATACAGCGGTAAGCAAGAGGAACATAGAGCTTATGGTTCAGAACAGGCAAACACTGAAGCCATAGTATCATAATGTATATGAAAATCATAAGACGTGTGTGTATACATACATACATATAAAGATCACTTTATAAAGATGACACTGGGAATAAAAACTGCACTAAGAGAAATATAGGAGGAAGAAGCTGTTTGATATGTGAAGTTCCAGGAAAACTTCACAGAAACTGACAAGGTCATTCGGTTAGTAGGCGAGAAAGCCGTGACAGTCTCCTAGTCCCAGTGCTATTTCCCCTAAGCCTTGACAGTCCTTTAGTCTCAGTGCTATTTCCTCTCTACTGTGCTGTCTCCTAAGATGCACAAGGTCAGGAAATCACAAAGTCAGGAAAAGGACAAGGCACTCAGACCAGGAAGTGCCACTGTCTGGGACTGAATCTGAGGAAGACCCACACCCTGTGGATGCAAGGGCTGTCCCAAGAGCAAATCATCACATCGAGCAGCTGGTGACACTTTATCAGTGAGTTGAGTTTATGGTCACTTACCTTGTCAGGAAGCATTCATCCAAAAGACCATCAAAAGAGGGAGGAAACTAACTGTTTTTTTTTTTTTAGATGTTCTACCACATATTAGGCATTTGTTCTACTACATTGGAACTTTTGGAACTTATCATTCCCTTCTTACAGATGAGTAAACTCAGACTTGCAGAGGTTAAATAGCATAATTGAGATCACACATCTTAGCAGAAGTTGGTGAAAATCCATCTCTGTCTGACAAGAACGTCAGTTTGATAGGTAGCTCACAACCAGGTAGATTCACAGGTCTAAGGAAATGAAAATAACTCACAGGAAATCCAGAGATTTGAGGTAAACTTTTGACTCTGACCCAAGCATTAGGTGAAGACAAGTATTTTTCTCAGAAGTTTTCAAGTCTGTGTAAACAGAAACAGGGTATGTGCTTCAAACAGATGCTGGAATCCATGATTTAAGAATCTGATTCGGCAAGTCTGGGGTATAACCTGATTTGTACACACACACACACACACACACACACACACATCAGACATATATACATACATATATACATGCATATATATGTGTATATATAATGTGTATATATACCTATATTTGTTTTGTTTTTGTGGTGCTGGGGATTGAAACTTGGTCCTTGTGTATGCTAAGCAAGTGCTCCACCACTGAGCTACATCCTTGGCCCAACACACACATATTTTTAATAGTTTTCCAGGTAATCCTAAAGCCCAGGTATGTTCTATTCTATCAATTTCATTGATTCCAAGCCTGAGGATAGGTTGAGTGGGAAAATATATTAACATGGCTGGAAAACAAGTAAGAAATAGAATAATAAGGATATATTTTAATATTTTTATCACTAAAGCTATTATTTAATATTTTACAATTCATTTGCTCCCAAACCCCATGCTTATCAAACTTAGAGATCACATTTCTAATAATCTTGATATGGGCAAAGACTGTCCTAGGGAACATATCTCAATGCTCTTATCATCCTGCAGGTCTGTCTCTATAAATGGTGTTTTATGAATGTTGTTCCCAGGACTTTATTTCTTACAACCTCATTACCCCTTAACTATCATATGGACTGTGATCACCATCACTTGGAACATGGGGGTTACATAGACTTCATTAAAACTTCAGTGAGAAGACATGGTAGTATAAACCTATAATCCAGCTACTCAGAAGGCTAAAGGAGGAGCCTTTAAAGTTAAATACCAGTCTGGACATCTTAGCAAGACCCTGTCTCAAAATAATTTTTTTTTCTTTTTTAAAAAAGGGTTTGGATGTAACTCATTGGTAGAGTGCTTACCTAGCATGTGCTTGACCCTGGCTTCAATCCCCAGCACCACAACAAATAAACAAAACCTCAGTGAATCGCTCTTGTCTACCCCAAAGCCACAAACTAAGAACAAGATGACAAGTACAACAAACTGTCAGAGAACAGGTGAGAATTCTAGAAAATAAAAATAAAATGCCTGATTGCAAAAATGAGAGAATCTTATAGAAGAATTAGAGTATCCAATTGAGAAAAATTCTTAGAAGGTAGAACAAAATGGGCAATTTAAAAAATGGAGCAAAGAAAAAAAATAGGAAAGGAATGGGGAAAGGTTCATCAATGGGTACAATAGATAGGAACAATAAGCTATGGTGTGCTACTGCCTAGTTGAGTGACTAGACACAACAATGATGCACTTACTACACATTAAAAAAGGTTAAAAAGGAAGAATTTTCATAGTTCTAATCATGAAAAAATGAATGGCTGAGGAGTTAGGTATTTTTAACATGATTTAAAATTATACAATGTATGCATGTATTGAAAGATATATGGCACCCCATTAATATGTATAGGTAAAATACATTTAAATAATGAAAGTACTAGAAAACCAGTGCAGGACATCCATTATAAAATTCACTAAAAGAATGGAAAAAAGTGGACAGTAGAAAATGTATTAAAACATTAATTCAAGAAAATTTTCTAAAGTTGAAGAATAAGTGTTTTTAAATTTAAATGATTCACAAAGTATCAATAAAATGAATTTTAAAATAAATTCTCAGTGATATTATTGCAAAAAGTCACTGAGGATAAAGATCTTACAAGATGTCTGAAGAAGAATAACAGGTAAAAACTAAATCCATTAGTGTTCTACAAAGCTGGAAAACATAACTGTGAGCATTCTGAATATAACAATGTGTAATCTAGAATTCCATACAGAGTCCAAGCTGTCAATCAAGCGTGATGACACAAAAAAGATAAGATCATACAGGCATCAGGTCAACGTGGGCTTCCACCAACACTTTCTGTTGAAGATGCTGGAAAATATATTCCCATACAATGAGAAAATTCAAAAGAATGAGAAAGACTCAAAATTCATAGAACAGGAGGTCACAAATGGTCATACTGTAAGACTGGAGTATAACTCTGATTTTTACTTTCTTTTTGTTTAAAGGGACATTGGCGAAGAAATGGTTCCTTTGAAATACAGTTTTCCTATAGGCATTTTTCAAATAATTAGTATTATTTAAAAACTTAAATGAAGAATAAATGAAGTTGCTATTAATTTCCAGGAAAACATAGTTTCCGGGGGTAAATTTAATTAAAAATGTAATTGGAAAATTTACATAATTCAGTATTTATAGTTTTATATTATAATCATACATTAAATCATTAGATATTTTTACCAGTAAAGGTGGTACTAGCAGACAGGTTATATAAGTTAGGACAATGGCATGTATAGTAGTCCCCCTTTATTTATGATCCAAGAAACTCAGTAGATTACTGAAACAAGGGCCGGTATTGAAATTAATACACACACACACACACACATACACACACACACATATTCTTAGATGTACATACATGTGATAGAGTTCAATTCATAAATTAGGAATAGTAGGGCTAGATGTGGTAGTGCATGACAGTAATCCCAGCAACTTGGGAGTTTGAGGCAGAAGAATGACAAGTTTGAGGCCAGCCTGACCAACATAGGGAGATCTTATCTCAAAATAAAACATAAAAAGGGCTTGGGGTGAAGCTAAGTGGTAAAGAGGCCCTGGGTTCAATTCTCAGTACTATAAATAAATAAATAAATAAATAAATAAATAAATATTAGGCAATGTAGGAGATTTATTATTATAATACAGTAAATAATTATGATAATATAGTACAATAAAATCATCAACATTATTACTCTTGAGCTGAAGGAAGGTAATTTAAATACAAGCACTGAAATATTGAAATAGTCAACCTGTTAACCAAGTTATCTAATAGTACCCATCAGGCAGGTAGCTTATATAGTGTGGATACGATGGATGAAGGAATGAATCATGATTTAGACAAAATGAAGTAAGATAATGTAATATTTGATCACACTGCTCAGAATGATGCTCAGTTTAAAACTTATGAATTATCTGTTTCTGGAAGTTGTCACTTAGTATTGCTAGGTTATAGAGGACCACAGGTAATTGAAATTGCAAAAAGCAAAACTGTGGGTAAGGAGGAACCACTGTAACTGTTAAACACTCACCTACAAACAGCTTCTGTTTACTGAGCCCTTGCTGTATGCTGGGGAATGTTCTAGATCCTTTACATGCTTTACTCCTTCAACTCCCACAACTAAATAGTGAGTACAGCTCATAGGCCCATAACACACACGAGATACCTAAGACACTGATGAAGCAGTTGTCACTCAGCTGGGAAGAAGTGGTCCCAAATTTAGGCCCAGGAAGGCTAGCTACACTGTTCTCTTTTAAAGCTTTTGCCCTATATTGCCCTGAACTTGGATAGCATAGCCAACAAGAGGTGGTTTACATCTATAAATGGAAATCTGGAAATTGTTACTTAAGAATCCCATTTAGAATTATGGAGCCAAATACAAAAAAAAAAAAAAAAAATAGCAGTTCAATCAAATTGTTCAAGCCTGAGGACTGAGGTTGGGAAGATGAGGTCAAGGAGAGCTGTTTTGTGCTAAAGGTCTTTTTAAGCTTTTGAAATTATATGCTTGTATACTTTGTTTACAATTAAAATTAATTATTTAACAGGAGAATTTCCAGCCAGGAGTTAGAAATCTTCCATCCAAAGCTTAATATCCTTTGGAACTATCTTTTACTAAAATGTCCTGCTCTTATGTTTACCCATATAGAAAACTAGGTCAAAGTGTTTTTCAGTCATATAAGTGACTTTGCTATAAACTCATGATGTGATAAGAACTTACAGGAACAGGTAATAGCCAGATGGGTGTAGGTTGATAAATTCTTCCAGTGTAATGAAATAGAAATGCCTAGAAATGTCATTGAAACTGCAGTTGATAGTAATGATGGTGTTTTTTCTGTCTCCCCATATCCCTATCTCCCCACTGCAGCCCTATTAAAGCCCTCTCTCCAGCCACCCCAAGTTTCTTGGTGCCATTGTCGAAAATAGTAGTTACATAGGATGAATCTTTGTCCTAGCTCATGGTGGCAGTTCTTTAGTTCTTGAGCTGAATACCCCAACTAAAATTAGACTCTGATTTGAAGTTATGTACTAAAGAACTATTTGAAGTGAAGGAATCTAGTTGTAAGAATTATTTATGTTTGAAACATGAGCAATAGAGTTAATAATCTGCTGATAATTTGGAAAAAAAGATAGGCAAGATTTGTAGCCACTTGAATATTTTAAAAGAAACTTCAGGGAAAAAAGAGGAATTTCTCTTAGATTCTTGCAGCTGATTTATTTAAGCCTCTTACATGGAGCAGTGCAAGCATATTTCTAAGCATGAAAAATAAGCAACCAGGCCAAAATGAAGCAGGCTTGGTTGAACAAATTGTAAGAGAGAAATCCTACAGAATAGTAATGATTCATGGACAGATAATTGAAGACTATTTAAATATCTAGGACTAGAATAGAGGTGAAACTGAATAAGAATATTGTTCTTAGAAAGATACCAATTTTCTTTCAACTAAGGGAAAAAGTGGCATATAATATAATAAAAAACTTTCTAAGACAAATCCAAGAACATCAAAAATTTTAAAATCAAAGAACCTTGAGCAGTAGTCTATACAGGCTCCATCAGCCTGCTATTTAGGGACATGAGAAACAGAGATGTACTCACATACTCAAAGTCACACAATGAATTAGTGGCAGAGTCAGACTAAAAACTCAGGGGGTTTTTGCTGCTGATTGGTCATTGAACAAAACACATTTTTCCAGTCACATCTATGTAGAGCTGAATATTCAGAAAAGACAAGGAGGGGCTCTAAGCCCTGAGTTGTGGCATTTCTGGTGAGTGTTGATAATGGTTAATATGCAAGTGCTCCTGAAGAGGGCAAGGAGAATAAAATCAGGTAGGACTTTTGTGCAAGCATTTCTAGAAAACTGAGTAGATGGGCACTAGAAGAAAGGGATTTATACTTGAAAGCTTCTGCTTATGTATAGAAATTTATTTTCTTGTATCAAAATAAATAAGCAATTTTATGGCTAATGCTATAATCATAATTTCTTTTCTTAAAAAAGACATATAAAATTATATATGCTTAAGGACTGATACAACCTAGAACCACAGAACCCCTTGGATAGAGACCTCACTGAACATCATTATAATTTGGGATTTAACAAATCATAAGAGAAGACACTTTGGGAATAACGATGAGTCATAGACAATTCAGAACTATAAAGTCTAATAATTACCTAATTTTCACCTGAATTCATCTGAAAAAAATAAAAACTAAAACTTATTACACTACAAAATGAACTTTTGTTCTTTTGTAGAGGCCAAATAAATGTTTTAGGCTTTGTGAGTCATAACCACTTAATTTTCATCCTAGCGTGAAAGCAGGTATAGACAGTACTTAAATGAATGAGCATGGTGGTTTTGAAATAAAACTTTATTTATAAAAATGAACTGCGAGCCAGATTTGACCCACAGATAGTAGCATGCCAACCCTAAATCAGAAGTTATTTCGTTTTTTAAGTTATTTTGAATCGTGTTTCTCAAATTCAGTGTGATAAATATTTTGACCAGATAACATTTTATTGTATGTAGCTATTCTAAGCATGTACTATTGCAGTATCTCTGACCACTATCCATAAAATGTCAGTAGTATCTCCAACTCTTCAGTAGTGACCACTAAAAATATCTCTAGACATTGCCAAATGTCTCTTGTGAGACAAAGTCAGCCTCAGTGAAGACTTCACTAGACTTAATGGAGTTTTGAAATGTGTGTTTGGACAATGAGAGTTGGGGACAGACCTTCATATCTGAATAACCTGTGGGATTTGGTCTGAGTACTTCCATCTCTGTACTTCCTCCACTTGTCCCCTATCCCCTGAGATTATGGAACACTTGCAGTGAGTAATTCTCACTGGTGACTCAGAAACACAACTCCACCCTCATATGTCAATTACAACTTCAGTTTTATTTACAAATACAAGATTCATAGCAACAGTTCAATGTTTATACTATGTAAACTGAGACTCCACTCTTTGTAACTAAGATATTTCACTGCTAAGTTTAATTTTTATATGATCAATCATCTGTAAAAAATCTAAGGAATATCTTAGGTATATTTCCTCTGGGTGCATATTTTATATAGTCTGGCTCTTTAAATTCAAGACATTATAGTAATAAAATGCTGTGTGGAGCACATGTGGAATGCCTCAAATTCTATAAGCATTGACCCTCTGCAATATCCAATTCAGTGTCCTTTGTGATTCTGTACCTTTAAAGAAACAGGAGAATGTAAACCCAGAGCTTCCAGGTGTGTTCTCTATTTGGGAGATCACAAAACCCAGACAGTGAGAAAGAATTCTCGAAGCCATAGTATTTCCTGATGCTGTCATCACCTGATGCTGGTGATGTGGGGTTGGGAATTCTCTCTGGGATAATTTTC
This sequence comes from Urocitellus parryii, assembly GCF_045843805.1. Taxonomy (NCBI): domain Eukaryota; kingdom Metazoa; phylum Chordata; class Mammalia; order Rodentia; family Sciuridae; genus Urocitellus; species Urocitellus parryii. The sequence goes on from NC_135544.1 coordinate 13,036,758, forward strand.
TATGCTCTTTTAACATGAGAAATTCAGAGGGCAAATCAAATGCTACAGAATCCCTGACCAACTTAGTTTTCTATATAAGGGGGAAAACCATTTGTGTTTGCATTTCCTTCTTTGTAGGTAGCATTTGAGGATTGGAGAGTAACTTTTGAAGCTGATTTTGATCCAACATAATTTAGTCTGTCACGAAATGCAACTTCATCCGTACTTTTAAAATTAGGTTTAGCTTTCACCAACCCTGTTGATTAGAGCTGTTTTCAGCACAGGAAACCTAGAAATTTTGTTCCTATTGTTCTTAAAAATGTTCTTTCATAGTAAATCATTATACATTTGATCACAGGACTGGGGGCTCTCAACTCCCTAAGTAAATAAATTATACATAATTCAATATTTGATTATAAGATTTACAGTTCTGTTTCTTATATTTTTTCAGGTGAGTGCCCTCTAATTGAGCTCAAGTGAACAGCTCCATTAATTCTGAGCCTGGTGTAGGATGGATCCTGAAAGCCTAGGCCTGCTAAGGCAGATGTGTAAGAACAGGAGCTCAAGGAAGAACAATCCTTTCTCTAAATTTCTGTTCTCCTGCTTCACAGCTATGCTTTCTTTTCATATTTCCATCTCTAGGGAAACACTGCCTTCCACAATTGGAAGCCAACAAAGCATTTATTTCTAAGTGGGGTCCACCTTAATCAGATAAGTAAACCATTTTTAAGCTAATGCCATTAGAAGGAAGAGAGGAAAAATGGATATACTCAGCATGCCTCCAGAAGAATCTCTGCTTTCTTTTGTAGCTTTGCTGAGAAAATACCAATCAATATACACTGTGGAGGGCTCAAGAGCTTAGTCAAACATGAGGGAAAAGCAGTTTGTATACTAGTTACTACGTGGGAGTCTTGAGACATCTGGGAAACTTTGTAAGATTCTTAGTTATTTTTCCGGGGACTTTTTATTTCTTGACTTATGGGCTCATAGCTTCTGATAACACCCATGCAACCCTTGACTAATTGCCCTTCCTGGGGCATCACTTCAGATAACTGAAAAAACAAACTCTCTGAAAGAATGCCACATGAAGAAAACCTCCTATTTTGTGCCCAAAGACCTGGTAATAGAGACTATGTTATTTTTAGCTGTGAAGACTATGCCTGGTTACACAACCCACTTCTTTATATCCAGTAATAAGAAAGAACTCATAATTAGATCCAGGTGCTAAGACAAGCATAGGAATTTCTTGTTGAGCAGGTTTTCAACAACAACAAAAGAATCCTCATGGAGAAATCTGGCCTTTGAAGAAATCTGGTCTGAGTCATAGTATTGCTGGGAGATTCTGTGTAAGCCAGCCACAGAGAAACACATGGTCAGCATTATAATTCTTGTTACGTGATGTTCATTTGAAAGGTGTCTACAGAAGAACTCATCTCCAAAGAAGTGGATGACTTAGAATTAATTTTGAAGTTTCTTCCTAACTCATGTAGGTGGAAAACCAAGAACAAAGTGACCACATATGCTCAACTCTATCTGTATCAGAAAGCACACAACCTATGTACAGTAAGGCAACTTGGAATTGGCATATATTATATAACATATTATATATTATAACTATGTAATATGCATATATAATATGCATGTGATGCATATTACATGTAAACATGTATGTTATATACACATAAGATACATATCACATGTGTTATGTGCTCACATAATACATACTATAAACACATACATGCATATGTTTCTATATATCTGTACACTTCTTAGCTACATTTTTACTCAATAAAAGGAACCTCAATGATGTAGTTCTTAAAAAATATTTTTTAGTTGTCAATGGATATTTTTATTTTATTTATTTATATGCAGTGCTGAAGATTGAACCTAGGACCTCACACATGCCAGGCAAGTGCTTTACTGCTGAGCCCCAACTCCAGCCTGCTCAGTGATTTTTTTTTAACATTCACAAGGACTGATTTGGGGCATTGATCCACCTCAACAACTTTAGCATCTGAAAAGAGGAGATTCCTGTAATTGAAGAAAAAGAAATAAAAGGATAAAAATTTAGATACAAGAGTGTATGTTTCAATCCCACATAGCTACATCCTCTCTTTAGTTTCCCCCCAAGGTAAAGGAGGTTACAGATACCATTTCGCTTTACCTTTTAAACAAGAAGACAAAACAAGACCAGAAAAAGGCTTTTAAAACTATAATACACTCTCATGCTTAAAGTACAAGTACAGCTGGGTGAAGTGGAGCCCACCTGTAATCCCAGTGGCTTGGGAGGCTGAGGCAGGAGGATCATGAGTTCAAAGTCAATCTGGGCAAAAGCAAGGTACTAAGCAGGTCAGGGAGATCCTGTCTCTAAATAAAATACAAAATAGAGAGCTGGGGATGTGGCTCAATTGTTGAGTACCCCTGAGTTCAATCCTTGGTACCAAAAAAAAAAAAAAAAAAAAAGAAGCAAAAAAAAAAAACAAAAAAACACAAGTACAGACCAATGTGATGGGGTGGGTCTTCAAATCAAAAGTCAAAAAAAGACTGCAGAGCGAGGCCTGTTCTTTTATTAAAGTTATTCTCAGTCAATCTTCATCAGCCCTGCCTAGAGCCTTCTATCTGTTCTCCCTGCCACCATTCCTATCCCACTCAATCCGACTTTCAGAGCATCTGGGGTGATCTCTCAACAATGTCTATCTTACTATTTTTCCCCCATATAAACTGGCAAGCATTTTTAGCAAGGCTCACAAAATTTCTGAAAGTTTAAAATATACCTGATTCACCAGCTCCATTTCCCTCCTTTCCCTCTCTTGAACTTTGATCTTGACTTACTTTAGTTCCCTAAACACACTGTGCCATTGTTATTCTTGTGCAGTTGCAAAATATTTTCTTCTGCTTATGGAGACTTTCCTCTCTCAACCTACCCAGAATACCAGTAATCATTCTCTACTGAACACCACAGATTTGTGCTCTGTGAGGCTTCTGTGTTCTAGACAAGCAGAATCATTACCCCTCCCCGTATCACCACTCTCTCTGATATACGCTTATTTTCTTCATTCTTGTTTGTTTACCTGTTTACTTGCCTACTTACTGCTAATATCAAAACCTGAAAACATGTCTAACTCAACCATGATACCAAATGCCCTGTACACTGCCTGACACACAGAAGATGCTCAGAGTTTACTGAGAGAATGAGTGAATGGGGAAAAAGAGTTTATTTTTAGTCTTAGATTATCTCTCTTTCCTAATCTTTATTACTTGATGGCTACATGTTTTCCACTATTTTCCATATGCATCTATCCCCCTTTGCATGGCATAACAGATTCTTCACATCTAGACATCTCTTTTCTCATGTCTTCTCCCAAAATCACTAAAGCCACTGCCTTTCTGATATGTCTTCCCAGAAAATTGTGTCTTGGTCCCTTAATCCTTTCCTATTCTTTCACATCTATGAATTCCTTGCAGGATTATTCAGGTCATTTTACTTATTAAAGTTTCCTTTGCCTTTACAGAGTAATGCAAGATTCCCAGAACACAGGATAGAAAAATAACAAGAGGAAGGTGGGAGGAGAAAGAAGAATGTCTCACACAAAAGGAGGTGGAGAATGAGTACCACGAACTGGTACACTAACTACATCCATGGGGTGAAGGCAGGAGGCAAGTAGTTCGACTCAATATTATAGCAGTAATGTTGTCTAACAGTAATTAAGATAGTTATTATGCAAGCTCTTTAAAGAGTGTTTCACTCCTCTAAATACAGACACTTAAAGCATTCAGCTTAAAAAACAAACAAACAAACAAACAAAAAACACTCTAAATCTAGCCATCAGGGCTTCCAACCCACCCCTGTATCAAAAACCCAAACCCAAACCAAACCAAAGGAACAAAATCTTCCTTGGGTCAGTTAAACCACACATTAATCAAAAAGATTAAGTAATGTTTTCATGTATTTATAAAACTACCCACCCAAACTGAGTCACCTTGATTGAGTCTATGTGAGTAATCCAGTCACACAGAAAGTTCACAAAAGTGTTTCGACCTTAAACTGCAGGTATCTATATGCTCTGCTGATTGCTAAAGCACTGTCTTCAATGTACCCAATTCCATACTGATTCTTTGAATAATATACCTATAAGCTAAATCCATTTGATAGTCATATCCTAAATATTTATTAAAGAATTAATAAAACCAAGATAGTTCATAAACTTAGTAAAACTATTAGACCTGGAAAGGGTCTTTGAAATCATCTGACCCAACTCTCTGATTTTACAAACTGAGAAACAAGAGATGATGATGGTCAGTTATCTAAAGTCATGCAACAGGAGAAATGGGATTCAATTAGATCGCCAGAATCTTAGGCAGGATATTTCCCCTTAAATCATAATGGACACATCAAAGCACATACAATTCTAAACAGAATGCATAGTTTACACTTATACATACAAGTAAATATAAATATTTATTGCCAAATAAATTTAAGGCTGGGCGGGGTGGTACAGGCCTATAATCCCAGATGCTGAGGAGGCTGAGGCAGGAAGATCATGAGTTGAAAGCCAGCCCCAGCAAAAGCTAGGTGCTAAGCAACTCAGTGAGACCCTGTGACTAAATAAAATATAAAATAGGGCTGGGGATGTGCTCAGCGGTCGAGTGCCCTCAGTTCAATTCTCAACACCCTCCCCACAAAAAAATATTAATTCAGTTCATTGCTTCTAAAGTTAAAAAAGGAGCAACATTTTAGGAGAAAATTCCTATCAAATACAATCTCCACATATTTCTTGACAACTCAGTATATTTTTACTTTTAATTGTTATTTTAAAATTTGCTTTCTTTTTAAATTTAAAAAGGCAAACAGTGAATACCCAGGTGAGTCAATGCTTGAAGAAGGTTTCAGGGAACCCAGCCCCTCTGAAATGAAGAGTAGTTTTTTTTTTCTGTCTGACTGGGTTGGAAAGAGCTCTCTCTTGTGTTCATTAAGTGGAATAGATTCTTCTGCCTTAGAAACTACCCTTCTTGCTAAAGAAATCCCACTCCAGAGAAACTAGGAGTCTGAAACATACAATAGCCATCTTGTCACTCGCCCCTGCACACACACTGCATGTGTTAAGGACAAATCAAAGCATTAGTGTAAATAGTGAATGTTAGTATTTTATTCCTAACTTTGTTTTCTGCAATTCATTAACTTTCCTTCAAGGGTACACAGAAACTAATTTAAAGGAAAAAAAATAGCAAAGAAAGAGTGTTTCTTTTATGTACAGAACTCAAATGTGTTATTTATTTGGGTTTTCAGAAGCCAATCAGGCTAAACTCACCCTATTCCTTAATGACCCACATCAATTAATTTGTTAACTTCATAAATACATTAACACTGTTAATAATTCCTTTTGGAGTTTCTAATTTTCATAAATCAATGTCAGTAATGTGGGAAATATGAAAAATTAGGAGCTATTCCTGTCCTTAAGGAACTTACTACAGGGTATTAGAAGATAAAATGTAGTGCCCACAAAGTAAAATAGCATATGGCATAAATGACATCTCTCATGAAGTAACACACAGAGTTGCCAGAAGAGTTCAGAGGAGAAAAATTCTTCCTGAGGGTATGGAGTCCATGGACACCTTTGTGTAGACAGTGGCATGTCACATAGAACTCGATGATAAATAGCTTTTTACCAGTTAGATGAGAGATTTGGGAAAGAATCCTGTGGACAAGAAAAAGATAAAATTTAAAAAGGCATGATATCTGAACTTGCTGGAGTAGCAGTATGTGCAGAGAAGCCACTGACGGGCTGGCAGATTGCAAGGAGGCAGGCTAGATAGAGTCTTTGCAAGTCTCTTTGCCATAATAAATGAAATATGAGGACTACAAACCTTAGCATCCTCAATGTAGGGGAGTCCAATCCATGACCTTCGTTTTATTTTTATCATTATACTTTTATAATCCTCTGCACAAATAAGACCAGAGAAATAAACTGGCAGTGAAAAGGACAGTGATTCACAAACACATGGACTGTCACACTCTATAGTGACATTTTCAATAGAAAGCCTAATGGCTGGTCTGTTAATCTATCTACTCTTGATTCTGCTTTCCTGTAACTCTTTCCAAGTAACATTCCCAAATTACATTTAAATTATCAGTTATCTGCATTAAGGCCACAGAACTATGAAATGGATAGTCCAACTGTCCTTTCTTCTAGTTTTTGAAATGTATCATAATGGGAATTTGATGGAGAAAAATTTATTCTTTCCAACTCAATTTTTTCCTTCATTTAAAATTAATGTGGGATAGAGTGCCAGGGATCCCAGCAGCCTGCAGCAGGGCCCGGAGAGCCAGGCCAACTGATTCGCGTGGCCTGCCCTGTGGCTACAGAAGGCGTGGCGCCTCAGTGAAGCCATTAATTGGCAAGCAGGGAGGTTAGGGAAGGCCATTAGGTGGAATCCCACCAGCCAAGCCCACACGGACCCTTGGGCCGAGCACGGGTTCTCAGAAGGGGAAGGAAGCGGTACAGTCCCATCCCCCACAGCGGACACCCCGCCGAGGCAGTCAGCGGCCAGCATCCGGGAAAGCTGAAGGATACACCGCCACTCTCCTTCAGAGTGCGACATCAAAACAGGTCGGTGTCATTCAGCTCACCCCACAGACAGCGGGAATTCGCATAAAATCTCTCCTAGGCTTGCCGGGAGAGGGAGTATCAAGCTGAGCCTCCATACAGGCCAGGGGGAAACCAGAGACACCTGACCTCCAACCCCTCCTCCCAGTAGCAGCCAAAAGGAAACCTGGCTAGCCAGCGCTGGGGGAGGGGCAAGCAGAAAAAATCAAAGTGATAGAGTGCCAGGGATCCCAGCAGCCTGCAGCAGGGCCCGGAGAGCCAGGCCAACTGATTCGCGTGGCCTGCCCTGTGGCTACAGAAGGCGTGGCGCCTCAGTGAAGCCATTAATTGGCAAGCAGGGAGGTTAGGGAAGGCCATTAGGTGGAATCCCACCAGCCAAGCCCACACGGACCCTTGGGCCGAGCTCGGGTTCTCAGAAGGGGAAGGAAGCGGTACAGTCCCATCCCCCACAGCGGACACCCCGCCGAGGCAGTCAGCGGCCAGCATCCGGGAAAGCTGAAGGATACACCGCCACTCTCCTTCAGAGTGCGACATCAAAACAGGTCGGTGTCATTCAGCTCACCCCACAGACAGCGGGAATTCGCATAAAATCTCTCCTAGGCTTGCCGGGAGAGGGAGTATCAAGCTGAACCTCCATACAGTCTAGGGGGAATCCAGAGACACCTGACCTCCAACCCCTCCTCCCAGTAGCAGCCAAAAGGAAACCTGGCTAGCCAGCGCTGGGGGAGGGGCAAGCAGAAAAAAATCAAAGTGATAGAGTGCCAGGGATACCAGCAGCCTGCAGCAGGGCCCGGAGAGCCAGGCCAACTGATTCGCGTGGCCTGCCCTGTGGCTACAGAAGGCGTGGCGCCTCAGTGAAGCCATTAATTGGCAAGCAGGGAGGTTAGGGAAGGCCATTAGGTGGAATCCCACCAGCCAAGCCCACACGGACCCTTGGGCCGAGCTCGGGTTCTCAGAAGGGGAAGGAAGCGGTACAGTCCCATCCCCCACAGCGGACACCCCGCCGAGGCAGTCAGCGGCCAGCATCCGGGAAAGCTGAAGGATACACCGCCACTCTCCTTCAGAGTGCGACATCAAAACAGGTCGGTGTTATTCAGCTCACCCCACAGACAGCGGGAATTCGCATAAAATCTCTCCTAGGCTGGCCGGGAGAGGGAGTATCAAGCTGAACCTCCATACAGTCTAGGGGGAATCCAGAGACACCTGACCTCCAACCCCTCCTCCCAGTAGCAGCCAAAAGGAAACCTGGCTAGCCAGCGCTGGGGGAGGGGCAAGCAGAAAAAATCAAAGTGATAGAGTGCCAGGGATCCCAGCAGCCTGCAGCAGGGCCCGGAGAGCCAGGCCAACTGATTCGCGTGGCCTGCCCTGTGGCTACAGAAGGCGTGGCGCCTCAGTGAAGCCATTAATTGGCAAGCAGGGAGGTTAGGGAAGGCCATTAGGTGGAATCCCACCAGCCAAGCCCACACGGACCCTTGGGCCGAGCACAGGTTCTCAGAAGGGGAAGGAAGCGGTACAGTCCCATCCCCCACAGCGGACACCCCGCCGAGGCAGTCAGCGGCCAGCATCCGGGAAAGCTGAAGGATACACCGCCACTCTCCTTCAGAGTGCGACATCAAAACAGGTCGGTGTCATTCAGCTCACCCCACAGACAGCGGGAATTCGCATAAAATCTCTCCTAGGCTTTCCGGGAGAGGGAGTATCAAGCTGAGCCTCCATACAGGCCAGGGGGAATCCAGAGACACCTGACCTCCAACCCCTCCTCCCAGTAGCAGCCAAAAGGAAACCTGGCTAGCCAGCGCTGGGGGAGGGGCAAGCAGAAAAAATCAAAGTGATAGAGTGCCAGGGATCCCAGCAGCCTGCAGCAGGGCCCGGAGAGCCAGGCCAACTGATTCGCGTGGCCTGCCCTGCGGCTACAGAAGGCGTGGCGCCTCAGTGAAGCCATTAATTGGCAAGCAGGGAGGGTAGGGAAGGCCATTAGGTGGAATCCCACCAGCCAAGCCCACACGGACCCTTGGGCCGAGCACGGGTTCTCAGAAGGGGAAGGAAGCGGTACAGTCCCATCCCCCACAGCGGACACTCCACCGAGGCAGTCAGCGGCCAGCATCCGGGAAAGCTGAAGGATACACCGCCACTCTCCTTCAGAGTGCAACATCAAAACAGCGGACACTCCATCCAGGCAGTCAGTGGACACCATCCGGGAAAGCTGAAGAATACACCACCACTCTCCAACAGCTTGCAACATCAAAACAGCCAGCAGCAGGACCCCGGAGATCCAGGCCAACTGATTCGCGCGGCCTGCCCTGCAGCTACAGAAGGCGTGGCGCCTCAGAGAAGCCATTAATTAGCAAGCAGGGAGGTTAGGGACTGCCATTAGGTGGAATCCCGCCAGCCAAGCCCACCGCCCACGCCCAGAACAGGCCCAGCGATCTGCCAGCATTGTAGTCACGATACCCCAATTGGAATAGGGACAGAGCAGAGCCGCCTTCCACTCCCGGAACAGGCCCAGAGAGCCGCCAGCGTGGTAGACACGTCACCCCAATTGGAGTAGGGGCACAGCCGCTGCCCGCACCTGCAAGGGAGACTTTTCAAGTATACAAGAGCAACATAAATAAATAGGGGGTAAATTTCAAAACACAACAGTTGCACCAAGCAGAAAGAAACGCGAGCAGTATGAAAAGACAAGGAAAGAAAGGTCCACAAGCAATGCAGGTCAACTCAACTTTAGAAGAGGTAATAGCTGCAACAGATGGAATATCAGATAAAGAGTTCAGGATATATATGCTTCAGATGATCTGGAGTCTCAAGGAAGACATGAGACAGCAAAATCAGACAATGAAAGATCACATTGACAAACAAATCCAGGAAGTAAAAGATCAATTTCACAGGGAGATAGAGGTAATAAAAAACAAACAAATTGAAATTCTAGAAATGCAGGAAACAATAAACCAACTTAAAAACTCAATTGAGAATACTACCAGCAGAGTAGATCACTTAGAAGAGAGAACATCAGACAATGAAGACAAAGTATTTCAACTGGAAAAGAACATAGACAGCTCAGCAAGTCTGCTAAGAAACCATGAGCAGAACATCCAAGAATTATGGGACAATATCAAAAGACCAAATTTAAGAGTCATTGGGATACAGGAAGGCACAGAGCTCCATTCCAAAGGAATAAACAGTCTATTCAGTGAAATAATACGAGAAAACTTCCCAGAATTGAAGATTGAGACAGAATCCCAAATCCTAGAAGCCTACAGGACGCCGAATGTGCAAAATCATAAGAGATCCACACCTAGACACATTATAATGAAGATGTCCAACATACAGAATAAGGAGAGAATTTTAAAAGCTGCAAGAGAAAGAAAGCAGATTACATTTAGGGGTAAACCAATCAGGATAACAGCTGATCTCTCAACACAGACTCTGAAAGCTAGAAGATCCTGGAATAACATATTTCAAACACTGAAAGACAATGGGCTCCAACCAAGAATCGTGTATCCAGCGAAATTAAGCTTCAGGTTAGAAGATGAAATTAAAACCTTCCACAATAAACAAAAGTTAAAAGAATTCGCAGCTAGAAAACCATCTCTTCAAAAAATCCTTGGCAAAACATTACAGGAAGAGGAAATGGAAAACAACATTGAAAACCAACAATGGGAGGTAGGACAGTAAAGGGGGGAAAGTAGTCAAAGAGGATAACAAATCAGGTTTAGTAACATCAATAAACAAATATGGATAGAAGAACAAACCATATCTCAATAATAACCCTAAATGTTAATGGCTTAAACTCACCAATTAAGAGACATAGGCTAGTAGAATGGATCAAAAAACAAGACCCAACAATATGCTGTCTACAGGAGACGCATTTGATAGGAAAAGATATACATAGACTGAAGGTGAAAGGTTGGGAAAAATCATATCACTCATATGGACCGCGGAAACAAGCAGGAGTGTCCATACTCATATCTAATAAAATAGATTTCAAGCCAAAGCTAATCAAAAGGGATATAGAAGGACACTTCATACTGCTCAAGGGAACCATACACCAACAAGACATAACAATCATAAATATATATGCCCCAAATAATGGTGCAGCTGTATTCATCAAGCAAACTCTTCTCAAGTTCAAGAGTCTAATAGACCAACATACAATAATCATGGGAGACTTCAACACACCTCTCTCACCACTGGACAGATCTTCCAAACAAAAGTTAAATAAGGAAACTATAGAACTCAATAACACAATTAACAACCTAGACTTAATTGACATATACAGACTATACCACCCAACATCAAGTAGCTATACTTTTTTCTCAGCAGCACATGGAACCTTCTCAAAAATAGACCATATACTATGTCACAGGGCAACTCTTAGACAATACAAAGGGGTAGAGATAATACCATGCATCTTATCTGATCATAATGGAATGAAACTGAAAATCAATGATAAAAGAAGAAAGGAAAAAGCAAGCATCACCTGGAGAATGAACAATAGGTTGCTGAGTGATCAATGGGTTTTAGAAGACATCAAGGAGGAAATTAAAAAATTCCTAGAGTTAAATGAAAACACAGACACAACATATCGGAATCTATGGGACACATTGAAAGCAGTTCTAAGAGGAAAATTCATTGCTTGGAGTTCATTCCTCAAAAAAAGAAAAAACCAACAAATAAATGATCTCATACTTCATCTCAAAATCCTAGAAAAAGAAGAGCAAAACAACAGCAAAAGAAGTAGAAGGCAAGAAATAATTAAAATCAGAGCTGAAATTAATGAAATTGAAACAAAAGAAACAATTGAAAAAATTGACAAAACTAAAAGCTGGTTCTTTGAAAAAATAAATAAAATTGACAGACCCTTAGCCATGCTAACGAAGAGAAGAAGAGAGAGAACCCAAATTACTAGCATACGGGATGAAAAAGACAATATCACAACAGACACTTCAGAAATACAGAAGATAATCAGAAATTACTTTGAATCCTTATACTCCAATAAAATAGAAGATAGTGAAGGCATAGATAAATTCCTTGAGTCCTATGATCTGCCCAGATTGAGCCAGGAGGATATAGACAACCTAAACAGACCAATAACAATAGAGGAAATAGAAGAAACCATCAAAAGACTACCAACTAAGAAAAGCCCAGGACCGGATGGGTATACAGCAGAGTTTTACAAAACCTTTAAAGAGGAACTAACACCAATACTTTTCAAGCTATTTCAGGAAATAGAAAAAGAGGGAGAACTTCCAAATTCATTCTACGAGGCCAACATCACCCTGATTCCGAAACCAGACAAAGACACATCAAAGAAGGAAAACTACAGACCAATATCTCTAATGAACCTTGACGCAAAAATCCTCAATAAGATTCTGGCGAATCGGATTCAAATACATATCAAAAAAATTATACATCATGATCAAGTAGGATTCATCCCTGGGATGCAAGGCTGGTTTAATATACGAAAATCAATAAATGTTATTCACCACATCAATAGACTTAAAAATAAGAACCATATGATCATCTCAATAGATGCAGAAAAAGCATTTGACAAAGTTCAGCATCCCTTTATGTTCAAAACGCTAGAAAAATTAGGGATAACAGGATCATACCTCAACATTGTAAAAGCAATATATGATAAGCCACAGGCCAGCATCATTCTGAATGGAGAAAAATTGAAGGCATTCCCTCTAAGATCTGGTACAAGACAGGGATGCCCTCTCTCACCACTTCTGTTCAACATAGTCCTCGAAACACTGGCCAGAGCAATTAGACAGTCAAAAGAAATTAAAGGCATAAAAATAGGAAAAGAAGAACTTAAATTATCACTATTTGCAGATGATATGATTCTATACCTAGCAGACCCAAAAGGGTCTACAAAGAAGCTATTAGAGCTAATAAATGAATTCAGCAAAGTGGCAGGATATAAGATCAACACGCATAAATCAAAGGCGTTCCTGTATATGAGCGACAAATCCTCTGAAACGGAAATGAGGACAACTACTCCATTCACAATATCCCCCCAAAAAATAAAATACTTGGGAATCAACCTAACAAAAGAGGTGAAAGATTTATACAATGAAAATTACAGAACCCTAAAGAAAGACATAGAAGAAGACCTTAGAAGATGGAAAAACATACCCTGCTCATGGATAGGCAGAACTAACATCATCAAAATGGCGATATTACCAAAAGTTCTCTATAAGTTCAATGCAATGCCAATCAAAATCCCAACAGCATATCTTGTAGAAATAGATAAAAGAATCATGAAATTCATATGGAATAATAAAAGACCCAGAATAGCAAAAACAATACTAAGCAGGAAGTGTGAATCAGGCGGTATAGCTATACCAGACTTCAAACTATACTACAGAGCAATAGTAACAAAAACAGCATGGTACTGGTACCAAAACAGGCGGGTGGACCAATGGTACAGAATAGAGGACACAGCAACCAATCCACAAAACTACAACTATCTTATTTTTGATAAAGGGGCTAAAAGCATGCAATGGAGGAAGGATAGCATCTTCAACAAATGGTGCTGGGAAAATTGGAAATCCATTTGCACCAAAATGAATCTGAATCCCTATCTCTCGCCTTGCACAAAAGTTAACTCAAAATGGATCAAGGAGCTTGATATTAAATCTGAGACACGGCATCTGATAGAAGAAAAAGTTGGTTATGATCTACACGCTGTGGGATCGGGCTCCAAATTCCTCAATAGGACACCCATAGCGCTAGAGTTAACAAATAGAATCAACAAATGGGACTTACTCAAACTAAAAAGTTTTTTCTCAGCAAAAGAAACAATAAGAGAGATAAATAGGGAGCCTACATCCTGGGAACAAATCTTTACTCCACACACTTCAGATAGAGCCCTAATAACCAGAATATACAAAGAACTCAAAAAATTAGACAATAAGATAACAAATAACCCAATCAATAAATGGGCCAAGGACCTGAACAGACACTTCTCAGAGGAGGACATACAATCAATCAACAAGTACATGAAAAAATGCTCACCATCGCTAGCAGTCAGAGAAATGCAAATCAAAACTACCCTAAGATACCATCTCACTCCAGTAAGACTGGCAGCCTTTAGGAAGTCAAACAACAATAAGTGCTGGAGAGGATGCGGGGAAAAGGGCACTCTTGTTCATTGCTGGTGGGACTGCAAATTGGTGCAGCCAATTTGGAAAGCAGTATGGAGATTTCTCGGAAAGCTGGGAATGGAACCACCATTTGACCCAGCTATTCCCCTTCTCGGTCTATTCCCTAAAGCCCTAACAAGAGCATGCTACAGGGACACTGCTCCATCGATGTTCATAGCAGCTCAATTCACGATAGCAAGACTGTGGAACCAGCCTAGATGCCCTTCAATAGATGAATGGATAAAAAAAATGTGGCATTTATACACTATGGAGTATTACTCTGCATTAAAAAATGACAAAATTATAGAATTTGGAGGGAAATGGATGGCATTAGAGCAGATTATGCTAAGTGAAGCTAGTCAATCTTTAAAAAACAAATACCAAATGACTCCTTTGATATAAGTGGTGTAAACAAGGACAGGGTAGGGACGAAGAGCTTGAGAAGAATATTTACAGTAAACAGGGATGAGAGGTGGGAGGGAAAGGGAGTGAGAAGGGAAATTGCATGGAAATGGAAGGCGATCCTCAGGGTTATACAAAATGTCATATAAGAGGTAAGGAGGGGTAAGTCAAGAGAATACAAATGGAAGACATGATTTACAGTAGAAGGGGTAGAGAGAGAAAAGGGGAGGGGAGGGGAGGGGAGGGGAGGGGGGATAGTAGACAATAGGACAGACAGCAGAATACATCAGACACTAAAAAGGCAATATGTCAATCAATGGAAGGGTAACTGATGTGATACAGCAATTTGTATACGGGGTAAAAGCGGGAGTTCATAATCCACTTGAATCAAATCGTGTAATATGATGTATTAAGAACTATGTAATGTTATGAACGACCAATAAAAAAAAAAAAAAAAAAAAAAAAAAAAAAAAAAAAAAAAGATAAAATTAATGTGCTCTCCCTTATAAATACATCAGACTACCTTATATCAATGTGTATCCATGAATAGGCTACAGAGGGAATGAACCACAACTGCTAATGGACATCCCTTGCTGACTGTCACATGTATTCAATTTTATTTATTGATTTATTTATTTTGCATTAACAAGATGAGACTTTTCTACTTAAGTACCAGGATAAGAAATGTCAACCTTATCAAATCTTTGGCCTGGTTCCACTCAACTCCCACTGGGATAAGATTTTAGTTTAACATTGAGTTCACAAAATCCTTGAAATGGGGTCCTTTGACAATCTCTCAAAATAATTGTTTCCTCATTCACAGTAATGAATGCATATTAGTTTCCTGGTTATCCATATTTAATATCTTTTTCCTTTAGCTCAATATGCCCTCATATCCTCCTTCATCTTTTCAATGACTCTGCGATATCTCCTTCCCTGATGGCAGGGAATTTTCAAGAGTAACTCTTCTAAATAAAAGGTAAAAGGGGGAGTTAGGTTAATATCCCTGAAAGCAAAGTAGGGACAATTTTAGAAGTAAGCAAAATATATTATTTGTTTGACTTCAAATACCAGGGAAAATTCTGCTACAGAATATTACAGAGTCATCTACCATGATCTTCACCTGCCAGCATCACAAGCCAATGTTTACTTTATGAAAACTGCTGACAAAAAAATAAAAATAAAAATAAAAATCACTACCTGGCAAGGATAGCAGTGGGCTGGAATAATAGACAGGACACATTCTGAGATGCTGGTGCCCTCTAATGGTTGTGATGTTACCTGATGCCTTAGGGAGAGATTTTATGTGTCCAGATGGGAAGGCTTCAGTTTAACCTCTACAGGAGTCAAGTTTGAGAAGCGTCTTAAGATCAGTTGGAATTGTGAACGCAAGAAGGAGTGGAAATGTTATCAGGTTCTTGCTCTTGACCCCAGAGTTATTATTCTTGTTGCCATGACCACAAAAACCAGATATTGGATCCAAGAGGTGGTATACATTCTAGGGTAGATGGAATAATTGATCAGGGCAAATCATCCTCTGCACACATAGGCACGTACGCACCATACATACACAGGTGAATTTGTTTCAGATGTTTTCATGGGGGAAATTGAACTTAACAAATATAAAAATAAGTTTAGTGCAACTTAAAAAATAAGCTTTATTGTAAGTTTAAATAATCTTACATTTGGAAAGCTTTGGAATATAATTACATTCTGTACTAAGTCTTAGAATAAAGAAAGATTAAATTATCTGTGGGTTTTTAAAGCATTTTTGAACAGCGATGACAGCAAGATAGGAAAGATCACCTCAAATTTAATGCAATGATCATAAAATATATGTTTGTGAAAACATTCAGTGGATTTGTGAATTTTCTCATTTTTTTTGATGTCCAAATCCCTTCTGAAGAATCCATTTTTTTCCAACCATCTAGTGAAGCAATTCTAGTCCTACATTTGTTCGTGATTCTGGCAACTCTCCAGCAACCCCCTTGTTAACAACGTGTAATCTGCCTTCATAAAAACTTGTGGTTTTACGCTGCAATTTTATCAGAAAGGGATGGTTGAGTGAGTTCCAATTTTATAAGTGATCAGCTTATTAATGAATATTTTAATATATAGCAGCTTTTTCCATCCCAAAGAAGTTAGTTCAGAGAATCCATTTAGAGATAATTAATTCACAGAAATAAAGAACTCTCATCCTTGACCACATAGTTGATTTGACAACAGCTCATAGTAGATAGCTGGACTCCTAATCCTTCCCCTTATAGCCCTGCCTTCCTCTATCTCCAAAAACTCCCAGACAATCAGACACTCTTGAGGATCAGAGGATAACATCCTAGACATTATATTAAAATTGCAAATGGCATGTTGAAGCTTCATAGCTCAGGAAGCACTCTTTAGACTGGAGTAAGTTCAGCATTGGTCTCATTATCATTTGCCTTGGGCTGTTTATTGGTATAATGACAGCCACGCATTTGTGCCAACAGCATGAATAACAGAGTAGCTTTCCATTGCCATCACAATTATCATTTTAGCTGGGAGAAAAAGGACATTTGAAAGAAGCAAAAGGGGCAACTTGGTTAATATAGAACATGACTTCAGCACTGAGAACTTTTATCTGAATCAAGATAATGAATCCTAGTTGCATCAGTTTCTTTTGAGGAAGAGGAATTTACTTTTTGTCAATTGTAGTAAAGACTCTTACAAATTGTGAGCTAAACAAAGTCATTACCTTATGAGTTAGCTTTCATTTTTTAAAAATTTTTCTCATCAGCTGTCATTTTTTCCACTTGTTGATCATTTTTTGAAAATATTTTAAATTATTATTTTTTTTTCTTGTGGTGAGGATTAAACCCAGGTCCTCTTGCATTTGGGGCACCTGTTCTACCACTGAACTTCATCCCCAGTCCAAGAACTGAAAGCCTTATATCATCTGGTCCTCTGTGGTTCAGTCTCAGAGCAATGGAACAGGCAATGAACAACAAAAATAGACCAAATCTTTTGTTTGTTTTTCTTGAAAAACCTGAAATGTGTCCATACACAGAGTCCAAGGAAATCTCACAATGATCACCCTTTTCTGCCTACACTCTTCCCCCATACTCGGCAGCGGTTGAGATGTCCCTCTCTCAAGAAGCCCTTTGAACAAAATGATTTCCTACTTTAGACTTTTCAGCTTTGTTCTTCTCTCTCTAGTATTTCTGGGTTATTTAATTTATATTTTCTATCTAAGGCCTTCCCCATTTCAAATTCTCTTCACACTATGTTTCCAATTTTACATTATAAAAACTTCTTTGTTGTGCAGGGCACGGTGTCACAAACCCATAATTCCAGCTACTCTGGAAACCGAGGAAGGAGGATCACAAGTTCAAGGCCATCCTGGGCAATTGAGTGAGACCCTATCTCAAAAGGAAATGATAAGAGAAAAAGAATGGCTGGATACATAGCTCAGTGCTAAGACACTTGTGTAGCACACATAAGGCCTGGGTTTGATTCTCTGCACCACAAAAGAAAACCAACTCATCAAACATACTCAAATGTGCTTGAGACTTAGGAAGCAGAGAAAGGGTTTCTGAAGATAGCAATGAAGACAAGAAAATCAAACCCTCCTTGGATGAAACTGATATAGGTAGAAGGCTGGGAACACTTCATAGTTAATAATCTTAGTCACACCTAAGCATTTATCAAAAAAAAGCAATCCATAATTAGTGGTTGAAAATGTTTATCTTGTTGTCTTTATTCATGTTACAGATACAGTTAAAGCTAAACCAGAGGCTGTATGTTAAGAGAATCAGTGAATATGAAAACTTAGAAAAATCCCTCAGTTTGACTCAGCTTTGTGTCAAAGGGTGAAAAAACTCAGCTCTTAACACTCTGCACCATGATTTCTTAAACTGGATATATGTGCAGGAACTGGTGAAAAGACATCATCCAACCACCCCTTGGACAAGTGTTGTGCGGGCTAAATAGCTAATTATGCAACATCAGGGCTGAAAGGAACCTGTCAGGTTTATTTCATTTACACCCTTCCCCACCCATTGTTTTTAGGGCAAGATATTGACGGAAAGCCTGGAAACATTATGATATTCCCACAGCTAATCATTACTTCCTGAATTTAAATTCTTAGCCCTGGAGCACAGAGCGTACTTGCAGGTCTGTCCTCACTCTGAGCACCAGAAGATGCTAGGGATGATACCTGGCAGCTGAGAGTCAATGGGCTGCAGGGGCCTTCTGTTTGCAGGTTTCTGGGCCTCCGTCCCTCAGTTTGGGCCTGCAGGAGATTGCCAGGGCTCTGCTGCCTGCTTATTCCTCTAACACACATGGAAGAACAAATAGCCCTTCCAGAGATGCTGACCAAGGTAATCAGCATAAACTTACAGCAGCCCTTGCCTGAAAAGAGAACTTTTTGTGCAGAATGTGGGAAGACCAGGCTTACCCTCCTGCCAGTTTCCCTTTATAAAGGTTCTAAGCTGCCTCATAGAGTCCAATCACTGTATTCTTCCTTTAAGAACAGAAAAGAGAATCTGGAAATTCAAAAAGTCAGTTTTTATACATTTTTTTTTTAATTTTAGGGTTTAATAAATGAAACAGCAACCCACAAAAACCTCCAGAATGTTTCCATCATCCCCAGAGAAGCTAAGAGCATTTCTCAGGATCCTTTAATTTCATGCCATTTTCCTAAACCAAATATTAAATTTCTTCCTTTAAGTGAGAGTAATAAATCACGTAGGAGAGAATTGGCAGCTCTTATGAAAAAAAAAAAAAAAACTCAAAACACCTGAGGTAAGAACTAGAAGCGGACACCTTTCTCCCCTCCATTTCCACCCTGTGCATAGATACACAGGCCTCTCTTGCCCCTCAAGGTGTGTGTGCCCCTGACTGTGCCGGTGAGTCTGTTCTGCTGTTTGCTTGGTGATGTTCACCTTGTTTGGTTTTGTGTTCTTGTTGTTTTGCTCTCACAGAAACAGGTGTGAGTGTTTTGGTTTGTTATTTTATACCTCAGAAGCATTTTGATTTAAGTCAATAATGACAGCAATGTTTCCAAAGTGAAAGCAAACCGGTCTATTGCTTCAAACAACCAGGTAGTTGCTTTGATCCTATTGTTCTATCAAGGCTCTCTCTTTTTAACTTTTCAAAATAGCCCATGTGGGTTGCTTTAAAGCACATGTGGGTTGAGATTTATTTTGCAGAATTATATAATCTATACTCTCTGATTTTCAAAGAGCCTGCTATTTAATAAATAAGAAAGCTTAACCTCTTATGTTCCGTTGTACTAAATAAACCTATTAAAAAATCCACAAAGTTTGATGAAATTATAAAATTGCTCAATTTGAGTTTTTATAGGTGTCCTATATATAGGAATGATAAGACATATTGGGTTAATAAAATATCTAACGTCATGCCAGCCTGTTAACTTTATAGTACCTATCAAAACATTTTTGAAAATACAACGTGGAAATACACTTACAACAAAAGCATCATTTGGTGTAGTTCTGAAGACAAATGAGATACTGTAGTTTGGATCTGGAATGTGCCCTAGATGCCCCTGTGTGTTAAAGGCTTGGTCCCCAGGAGTACCATAGGCAGGTGGCAGAACCTTTAAGAAATGGCCTAGTGGGAGGTCTTCTTGTTATTGGGCCATGGCTTTGAGGGATATAGAGGGATCCCAGCCCCTCTTTCTCTTACTTCTTCTCCATGAGGTAAATAGCTTTGCTCTAATCACCCTTTCAATGTAACAATGTGCTGCCTTGCCACAGGTCCAAAGCAATGGTGACAACCAACCATTAACTGAAAACTCAAAAAATGTGAGCCAAAATAAACCTTTCATCTTTTTCAGTTTATTCTCTCAGGTATTTTGTTAAAGTAATGGAAAGGTGACTAACAAGAGAGAATCTTCTTTTTCTTCTTCTTTAAAAAAAAAGATGTGTGTTTTAAAGGGATATTTGCAAAGTAATTGAATATTTTGTAGATTTTCTCCTTAGTCTCATTTTAATAGCACAGGGAGGACTGGATTCATTGACATTTGGAAGATATATATAAGACATTTATATATGATATGGAGCTCTTAAAAATATCAAAAAACCTTGTTATATTTTTGTGGTTCATATTTACTGTTTCACAAGCACTGAATTTTCGTAGGCTGAACTCTGAGTGTTTGTCACTTGAAGGAGGGCTTCATTGCCATAATTCAGCTATGGTATCATATGCCTCTTCTTTTGGTGATATCATGTGAAACAGCAATCTGAATCACATATAAGGCATCACATCATTTCTTCTGGAATCTCAAAAATCTTTACAAGTACCCATAACTGAGGAATTTGGTAACTTTAGAACCTGTACCCATGACAAGAGCTACTGTTGTGTGAATCAGCAATGGCTGGACTTTGGATGCTTACTGAGGTTGAAGTCAGTCTATGACCACTACAGGAGGAAATCTTCAGTGGGTAAACTGGCCCCATGGGGAGAGAGGTGAACAACTTAGGCAATGCAATGAAAGAATGCAAATACAGAAAAACAATTTAAGTGTGCCAGCAATGCACACAATTTAAGAGACATTACAATATGAAGTAGTTGCTATTTGACTTGAAAAGATGACCAATACATTGAATTGGTATGGACTGGGGCTCGGGCATGGGTAATTTTTCCAACCTCCTAAGCACTGTTTCTACCCACCCATGATTGACAGCGATGGGTGCATCACTTTTAACCACCTGATAGTAACAGAGCAGAAGGATCCACCTCTGGGTTAGCTATTGCCTGAGGAAAACAGACTTTTGCTAGTCAGATTTTTTTTTCCCCCAGCTTCCCTGGAGATAGAAGAGAATAAAATAAAATAAAAGAGTTTAAATGAGAGTATGAAGGATTTGGATTAGATAGACGAAACTTTTAGAAGGAAAAAGATTTATTATTAAAATGTATCATTTTCTGGGCCATTTCATAATGAGGATGATGACTTCGATATTGTGTTTTTAGTAGAATGCCTATATGGTACTGAAGACTAAAGCACGTTCTTTCAGATAAGGCTGAATTCTGCACTTGATTCATTCAAAAAGAATCAAGTTTTTTTTTTTTTTGTTTTCCTGACGTGCCTTATAATATACTAAAGGAGGCCTCTGAGTTGGATAAATATTTCTGTGTACACAGAGTATTGTGTCATATTTATAAAAATCATAAGAGGCCGTATTGGATTTTGGCTAAGCATGTGGTCTCTACAGCCAAAGAAACCTGATTTCAGCTCTTCCAATTATTGGCAGATAGATACACTCCATAATCTCTTTTGGTTTATTTGTAGTGGGGATGATGGCCATGAGGTTGTAGTACCATCTTCAATATAGTGACTCTAAGAGTTCAATGACTTAATGTAGAGAAATTTACCATTCCTGGAACATAGCAGACACTTGTATAAAGATCAGACGTTTTTTCCATTAAAATTCATTTTAGGTAGTGTAAGTCATATGTTTATTCTATACCAATTTATATTTAATTTGCAAAACTAAAATATACACTTGTTTTCTCTGTTTTTTTTTTTGCAGTTTTTGAGGTTTTATTTAAGCACACACATATAAAGTGCACATGAGCTCTCTATTGATTTCTTTCACTGCACAGTCTGACATTGGGACTGGTGACTAACGGCCAACTGAGCTACTCTTCCCATGATGTTTTGTGGTTCTTGGAGGAAGCCTTGTGAGCAGCCTCAGCACAATAAGGTTTGTGGCACATCAGCAGCACTTCTAGCTCCTTGGCATAGTGGACCAGGAACTTCCAGAAATCAATGGGCAGCATGTGCTTTGCTTTCTTGTTCTCCCCATGACCAAGGCTGGACACCAAGATCTGGTCCTTGAATCTTCTCACTGTGTTGTCAATACCTCTGGGTTTCTGCTGGTTATACTTAATTTTGGCATATTTGTCTGATGGATGCCCGACAAACTTCTTGGTCCTGTTTCTGATGATTGGGCCTTTGTGAGCGGTCTGAGGGCAGCTATGATGTCCAATAGGAGATGGCTGCAATTGGCAGCGCCCAGGAAGAGAGCTTTTTTCTGTTCTTTAAGCCTCCACAAAGTACAATATAGCCTTGGATAGCCAAATCAGTGTCATAGGGAAATGGATAAAGTACAATATAGCCTTGGGTAGCCAAATCAGGGTCATAAGGAAATGGATACATCATTCCAGGAACTGAGGAATCCTTCTCAACACTGGTTACACACAAGAACCACCAGGGGGAGCTTTAAAACAATACCATTCCCAGGCCCAATCCCAAACAGAAGAATTGAATGTGGGACCAGACACATTTCTTGGTTGTTTTGTTTATTTATTTATTTATTTATTTATTAGCTTTTATATGTCATTCCATATTGTAGCAGAGATTTCAAGCCATTAGTGAAAACTATTTTTCACAATATCAGAAATTTCCTCAACTCATTTCTTGTTAATACTTGACAGAAGCCTCATTACCTCACATAAAATTGAATGTTCCCTTAATTTCAGTTTACTTAATTGTTATGGTTTGGGTGTGAGGTGTCCCTCAAAAGCTCATGTGTGAGCAGGTTTAGAGGCGAAACAATTGTGCTGTAAGAGTCTTAACCCAATCAGTGACTTAAAACCCCTAATAGGGATTAACTGAGTGGTAACTGAAGTGGTAGGGTGTGGCTGGAAGAGGTGGGAATTGGGGCATGGCTTTGGGCATATATTTGTATCTGCCAAGTGAAGTCTCTCTCTCTGCTTCTTGATCACCATGATGTGATCTGCTTCTCTCTGCCATACACTCTGCCACGAGGTTAAGCCTTATCTTGAATCCTGAGGAATGAAGCCAGCCTTCTATGGACTAAGACCTCTGAAGCCACGAGCCATCACATAAACTTTTCCTCCTCTATAGTTGTTCTGGTCAGATCCTTTAGTCACAACAGTGAAAAAGCTAACTAAAACAATAAGCAAATAATTCAGACTGACCACATTCAAAGTTAATTTTTGAATTTAAATTCCTCATCTCCTCAAATTGTTGGCCGAAGGTTTAGTCAATCAAGTGATAAATGCTAAATATAATGAAAAAATTCTGCAAAGTCCCTAACCTTTTACTACCATCACAGTTAAATAAAATGAAATACTTTAAAAGTAAATTGAATTCATTAGCAATATGTAATACAGCTATTATAACTTTAAATGAAATGACATAAAGATAGCATTTCTGTTTTGAAAGCTATTTGGGAATCTGGCTCCACATGATCAATTTCACATATTTCTTTTAGAATTTCATTTATTCATCTATTACCAGTTGTATGATAAACTATTATCAAGAACCAGTTC
This sequence comes from Urocitellus parryii, assembly GCF_045843805.1. Classification (NCBI taxonomy): domain Eukaryota; kingdom Metazoa; phylum Chordata; class Mammalia; order Rodentia; family Sciuridae; genus Urocitellus; species Urocitellus parryii. Next base: position 13,060,189 of record NC_135544.1, read on the forward strand.
AGGCAGCAGCCTTTAAGCATTAATAAGTCCAAAACTAAAGCTGGATTTAAGATTTTGTATTTTCTCAATGTTCAACACAGTTATTTCCTTCCTCTCAACTATTGATTGCATTATAGGTTAGTAATTAAGGTAATTTTTAAATCAACCTTATATATAGGAATCCAAAGTTGTAATTCAGGTAAATTAAGGAGTGAGGGGTGGGGAGATAAACTGTGGTCATTTTTGAAAAAGTGTATTCTTCTAGTTTATTTAAAATATGATTTAATTTGCCAATTTCTGGAGACACTGGTCAAGTAAACTCAGTCCTGCAAACAGCTGAGGATACTTTTGCTTTGATCCATCTTTAAATATTGGAGTGTATTGCCTTTAGGTTGGCTTAGAGGACAGAAACAAGATACGAAAAGGACTCTCAAAGGTTAGGTGCCATTTAATTAAATAAGGACAGATGATCTGCTTCTGTGTGGCCAGACAGAGGGGAGGCAGAAGTTGATCATTCCCATGAAGGGCATCCAGAAGGACGGCTACAAGGTAGCTGCAAATCACAGTGATTCCATCAGGAATGGCTGTTGAAGATGGTTTTTGCAATCTCATCAGAAAAATACTACTAAATTTTTATTTTTATGGCAAATTATTAGTGGGCCAAATATTATGTGCACAAATGATACAAGTAATAACAATCTTCCTAACCTTGTATTTAAACACCACTATTTCTCCAGCCTTTCAAGCACAGTTTTTGGGACTGGATTTATTGTTTTCTAGTTGTTATCACTAAAACATATCTTAGAAAACATTTTGTGTTATGGCTTTTCTCTGTTTGTTACATTTCCAGCTGAACTGGCAGAGACCAAAGGAACCAGAATTAATCCAATGACACAATTAATATAAGTGAGAAAGTATTTAGAATAATGTTGAATGGGAAGAAAACTGTTGATTGGAATTTTAAACATTTCAATGGGCTTTATTATTTTTCTTAAATAGTAAAGTAAATCTTTATAGGGTGCCTAGTTATTCTTTATTATACATCCAATCTCTCATATTCCAGTGTAACTACGATCCCTGTGAGCTTTTCCCCCAGTGATACACAGACAAACATTAACAATACTTAATTTAGATTTATACAATTCCATTCTTTGGAAAGACATATTCCCTGTTATTCTCACAGCAGTTCTGCACTGAAGGAAAATGCATTCTAAGGCAAGAAAGTTTTGGTTCCGTTCCTGTTTTTCTTTTAATTAATCTGGCCTTGGGGAAGACCTCTAAACTCTGTCCTTGTCTTTTTTATCTATAGCAAAAGGGATTTGAGTAGGTTGCATATAAGTCCAGCTTTGACATCTTATAGATCTCCCATATGGGCTGTGTTGGGATGGTGTCACAAGCCTTGAGAGGTAAAGAAGAAGCCAAGTCCCCTGTGTCACATTCCAAGGTCTTTCCATTCTGCTGGATCACTTATTCTTGTGAATGTGAAAATCAGTTCCGGGTTTACCTAATTATTTTCTTTTACTCTTGGATAAAGAAATCTATTTAAAGTCTCACTGCCACGTGGGATTTTTAACTAGTAACAAAATGTTTTAAGTAAAATAGTAAACAGTGTTTTGTTTTGTTTTGTTTTTTTCATTAAAGTGAGAAAACCAGGGGAGGAGGATTTCTGTTCTGATCTGCTGTCACCTCCGGCCACCCACTTGGTTTCAGTGATTTCATTTGTGCTATGGGAATAGGACCTGCAGATTACCACTTCTTCTCCAAGAGCAAAGGGAAAAGGATACCCACATAATTAGATTAATTATCTAATTATGTATCTAATTATACTTAGATAAGTTTCTCAGAGTTCTATTGTTTGCTTATTTGTATTTAAACTAACCCCAACTTTATAGATTTCTTAATCAAGAATATGTGAAGTTTCAAAGCTAAGCCTTTGAAGAAGGTTTGTTAAACTAGTGCTCTCCTCTCCTCCCTAGAAAACAACCACATGGACCCAGCAGTGGTGATCCCTCTCTTTATTCCATCAATCAGTTGTCCTCATCAAGCTGACTGGTGAAATATTTGGCTTCCATTTGGCTTCCACTGGTCAATGTTGCTAGGAGCTTGGGGTCATTGCATTGAAATAGCAAAGGGTCAATTGCTTGTTTCTTTGTGGGTTGCTCACACACTCTTGTTTCTCATCTCTCTGCAAAAAGCTCATGGGGAAGGGTCTCTTTCGCCAGAAACATTCCACTGTTCTCTGACTCCATTGTAGCAGGTCAATTGGAAGAGAGGTAACTGGGCTTGATACCTTCTCCAATTCAACATTGCTAGAGAGCTCTATACTTTGAGAGCTATTGGCAATCCCTTGATAAAACTAATGGACTGGTGGGGTGGCTTAGTGGTACAACACTTCCTACCATAGCATGTGATGCCCGGGGTTCAGTTCCCAGCAGCACAAAAAAAAAAATAAAAAACAAAAACAAACAAAACAAAACAAAACAAAACAAAAATTTAAAAATAACCAACCAAATAACAACAACAACAAAAATAAATAAATAAATAAATAAATAAATAATAAGAGAGAGAGAGAGAGAGAGAGAAAAGAAAATTGATGAATTTATGTCATATCTGGCTCCCATCTACCTAATTCATAATTTTTTTATGTGTTTCATTTCTAAACAGAGAGAGGACAGATGTCATTAGCACCTCTAAATTCTAAGAGAAACCTGCAAAATCAAATGACTACAGAAGACTACAATATCTGCTCTTAAAGTTTGCTAGAAAGTGGATGTTACAGTCCCAGATTAGGAAGTCTGTTCAGGGATTTAAATTACAGTCCATTTCTAATCTAGTCTAATTACATGCTAATGTATTCACACCTTGTCAATTGGTGAGAGAAAATTATACTTGGAAGCATCATGTGCCTCTCTTTCGAACGATTATCTTAATTTGTTTTGCTCACTTTGTATAGTAATGTAGCACAAGGCAGAAACCCAGTGCCCTGGCAGGTCAGTGAATATTACTTCACTACTCAGTACACATTTGTAGATCATAAACATGGTTCATTAGTTTCTCAAAGACAAGAAAGTTTTCTTGCAGCAGACGTTGCTGAAAGCAATAAAAATGATGTAATCATTCTTGAAGAACACGTAGCGTTTACAGTCATATTAAATTTTTCATGCACATGTGCACAGCTAACAAACGCTGTAGAGATCTGAAGTTAAAAGGAGCTCTTTTACCACTTAAAGCTTCATGTCAACACTTTCTTTAATTGTGATAAATTCTGTTCTCTCACCTGAGAAGGTGACATTTCATGGCAAATAAGTCTGGGAAATCTTCTGGAACAAGAAAAGATTTCCTGTTTTGTAAGCTATTTCCTATAATGACCAGAAAGTTGTGGACAAAAAGCTAGCCAGCAGTACATTTGCTCAGAGCTTTGGCAATCACAATCAGGAAAATGATGCTTCTGTTTCAGATCTCAGGTTCCACTCTGCATGAACCCATCTCAGAGATGTGGGGAAGTACAGTGAGTGCCTTTGCTGCTGAGTTTCAGGTCACTGGAGTTCTTACATGATTAGGCTTCCGCAGGAGGTCACAGGCTAAGCACTGATGTTGACAATAGGTATTCATGCATTTTATGTGCTGCCCTCTCCTCTTGCTGTGGTCCAGCCAGCACCTGTGTGATCACTCCATTTGCACAGGTACCTCCTTAGTCATTTACACGAATAAGAATGGGACTTGCACAAGATAGTTTGAAATAATGTCTCACTCTTTCTACAATTCTCCATCAGGGCCTGTTCCCCTTAGGATTACTTTATCTGTTGATTTTCTCTTTTAAGGTCATTTTTTATATTTAATTTAATAAGATACCACAAAGATATCGATGAAGCAAAAGGCCCAATAATATAATTTTTCTCAGACAATTTAACAGACAAGCAAATGAAGCTCTCAACATGTTAAAAGTCAGCTTCTAAAATGGATGAAAAGGAAGAACTTTTCAAAACCTGTTGCATCATCAAGTGCTTTTGTTTAGAGTTAGGTCGCTTTGCAAATACTTGTCCTCACAGAGATGAGTACTAGCTTTTCAGGACTAGTTAGGGTCAACCTTGGAAGAGCAAGTCTGTAAATGAGAAGAAAGAGGAGAAACAAGAGGCAAAAGAGGAGTGATGAACAGCAAGAAAGAAGTATCCTGTTCTCTTTCTCTCTGTTGGACTTTCAGGAACCAATTAAAATCAGTATCTTTCCACTTGGTCCAAATTCATATCCATAAACTTGAACTGAATGGAACCCTTCAATGGGCAGTTGAAATCCAGACCATTCAAATGAAACACGCTTACATGCACAACAAAACAAACTGAATTGAACACAGAGAAGATGCCTTTACCCAAGTGGGCCAACTATCTCATGATTCTCAATGTCTGTAAGGAGATGTGGAGATGCAGAAGGAGATGCAGAATACTGCACTGGAGATCTGAAATTAGATTAGCTCTGGATCTAGTTGCTATGCAACCTTGGTAAACTCCTTAGTATCCTACCCATCTCTTAATAGCATGCTAGAAGTAATAGTTAATTTAGCCCTCTTAAAGAGTCAATGTCAAGGTCAAATGAAGAAATCAATGGAAAAGTATAATGCAGCCAAGCATGGTGGTGCACACCCGGAATCCCAGAAACTTGGGGGGCTCAGGCAGGAAGATCATGTATTCAGTGCTAGCCTCAGCAACTGAGGGAGACTCTGACTCAAAATAAAATAGAAAAATTGGAGATGTAGTTCAGTGGTAGATCACCCCTGGGTTAAATCTCCACTACCACACACACATAAAAAAAGCATAATGAAATCATAAGGGGCTAATATTTATCCTTTTCTAAAATTATTGTTGTAAATAGTCTCAGTTTCTTTGTTTACATTTTTAATTCCCTTCTCTAAGCCTTAGGAGGAATAATAGAAAACATAATAATCCCTCTTAGTCTTTAAATTTAGAAGATGAGGTTATAACTCTATTATAATTAAATCAAGTTGAGGGAAAAATAAAGATAAAGATTAGTGTCTAGTTATACCACTTTGACTGTTCCCTCATGCCAAAACCAAAAACAAAAAACAAGAAAAAACATCAAAAAGAACCACTACAGGTATATTCATTCAACTAATCAAAGAACAGCTTGTAGTTGAAATTATAAAACTGTATATCACTCAGTCTAGAGTAAATGACAGGTATGGAAAATGTAATTATATAGTAGAAAAATGCAAAAAATATTACAGAGAAAATGGTAACTTCCACCGAGCATAGGGAATCAGTCTTCAAGGGAAGGTATCATAAAGCAAGAGGCATTTAACGGAATCTTGAAAAATAAACAGTTCTTTTTTTTTTCTATGTGGACAACATTCTGTCATCACTACTGAAATTATAGAAGCTTCCTTTTATATATTAAACTGAAGCTTCCTTTTATATATTAAACTAAGGCCGAGGGTGTAGCTCAGTGGTAGATCTCTTGCCTACCGCGTGCAAAGTCCTGGGTTAGATCCTCAGCACTGCCAAAAATACATACATAAATTTAAAAAAAAATAAGAAGTAAATATAAAAACTAAATAGCGAATTTATGTGAGTAAATATGGTAATTATCTTTCGCAGTAGGATAGGTTCTTTTGAAAGCAAATTAAATACTGTCTCTACTCAAGCAGTTCAGCACCTCAGGCAAACCTTGCTAAATGGTGGGTCTGGATGGAAATCATTTTACTGGTATCAAGTAGCAACACAATCCAGTGAAAGAAACATGCCTGCAAGACAGATGTTCCAAATGAGCTTAGAGGAAGTGAGAAGGAACTCAAGGGAGGGGAAGGTATGAGAAAATAGAAGAGAGGAAGGCGAGAGAAAGAGGTGGGGTGAGGGAAGCAAGATTCTGACTTTCTTACTCATTTTTTTTTTCTCAATTCCTTTAATCACTATGCCCCCTCCATCCAAAATGGGTATACAAAAGAAGATGGACTAATTAATTGGCTTCAAGAATTTAAGTGTTCATATGTCACCAGTTTATTTATAGAATTCTTAAGTTAATAACATCTTTATTAACTTGAGTTTAAAGCACATGGTACATTGAACTAATATAGCTTAGTAGACGGTCTGGATGAAGCTCACCCTGATACTGTTGTCTGTTGGATGTCACTGATAAGTTCTGGAAAGCGGGAAGAGCTATCTTCTTGTACTACCTTCTGAAGGAGCTCAACAGGAAACAAGGAAGTGAGATTTGTTCTGTTTCACCTTAACAATTTTCTGCAGGGCTGACCTGAATAGGGAGGTGTCAGTTCTGTGCAAAACTAGCAAATACTCCTCAGGAAGCTTTGCAATTTTTTTTTTAGCAGAAATAGTTTCATTCCAGCTAAAATAATTCAACATAAAAAAATTGACCTTAGGGAATTTCCCAAACCTGATTGAAAACAGAAGCTTGGAAGAAGGGTGGAATGGGCCTGAAATGCTGGGGAGGTAGGACATAGCATCAAACAGACTCCAGTGTGCCCCGTGGCAGGGCTGGCTGTCCCTTCGTCTTCATTTCCTTCTTCTCTCCACCTCTAACATCTCGCAGCCCCTATCTAATTCACTTCAGGCTTTCAAACACTTTTAGAACATCTCAGATTTGGGAAAGAATAATTGGTCACTCAAAATAAGTCGCCACTCCTGTATACACTTGGGGTTACAACAATAGTGCTTCTCAATTAGGTGTATGTATATATTAAAAATGCAGCCCACAGGACCTTGCAGAAAGCTATTAGAGTAATATGTTCTTTTAGTCAGCTTTTTTTGTTGTTGTGGTGACTGAAAGACCCCCACAAAAACAATCAGAGAAGGAAAAGTTTATTTGGTTCATGGTTTCAGAGGTGAATGACCCTCAGTTCATTCTGAATTTCACAGATGAATGACTCCCTAACTCTGGGCTCCAGTGAGGCAGAGCATCATGGCAGAATGTTATGGCAGAGGAAAGCATCTCAGCACATGGAAACCAGGAAGCAGAGAGAGCTCTGCTCATCAGAGTCAAAATATAAACTAAAAAGCCCTGCCCCAAATGATCTGCCCTTTCTAAGCACACCCTACCTACTGCCTTCACTTTCTACCCAGTTAATCCATACAAGGAGATTAATCCCTGATTAGGATAAGGCTGTCATCATCCAATCATTTCACCTCTGAAAATTCTTACATTGTCTAACACATGAGATATTGGGGGATACTTTATATCTAAACCATAGGGTTCCATCCCTGATCCCTAAAAGCTTATGCCCAACTCACAATGCAAAATACATTAAATTCATTTTTTAAGAGTCCCCATAGTTTCAACAGTTCTAGCATTGCCTCTGAGTCTCAAGACAGACTCTCGGTGTGAGAGTAAAGTTCAAAAGCAAGTTAAATTTATCTAGTATATAGAGGCACAAACACTTTCATTCCAAAATGGAGTAACAAGGTTGTAAAAAGAAGAGATGAGACCAAAGCAAGACTGAAACACACTGGGCAAACAATGTCGGTAGTTCTATCTTCCAGTGTCTGGAGTTCATGGCACTGTGATGTTCTCTCCAAAGGGCTTGTACAGATTTGCCCCTGTGGTCTGGTTGCAGCTCACATGGCCTCTCTCATGGCTTGTGTCTGCTATATTCCTGCAGCTGCCTTTGGCAGACACCTTTCCATGGTAGTGGAATTTTTTAAATCTCATGAGTCTCCACTGCAGCTTTGACTTCATTCTCAAATCTTCATGCATTGCCCTCTTAGGGGCTGCCTGCCGGAATAACAACCAGGTTACTTTTTGCCTCGCCTCCCAGGCCTTCCTTTGAAATCTTGGTGGAAGCCTCCATGACCCCCTAAGGACAGCATCTTGCATTCCTGCAGAACCAGCACCATGTGGTTGATGCCAAGGCACCATGTGGTTGATGCCATCTTAGCAGTAGTAGCCAAGCCTCCTGGGACCATTACTATAGCAGCCTCTGGATGCCTGTTCAGCCAAGTATGGTGAAACAACTTCCTGGAAGAGTAAGCAGGACACCCCCATGGTCTTTTCCTAAAGAAGATATTACTTTTACAATCTTGAACCCAAAATGGGTGCGGTCTTGTCAATTTGAGACTCCCTCAAGTTATCTTTCTTATTGTTTCTGGGTAAAAGTACTTTGAGTCTCTTTAGTGACTATTATCTCTTTAATAACCACATTTTCCTTAGCCCCACATTTCCTTAGTTTTTCTTGCTAAATTGCAAGCTTTTCAGATCTCTCTGGTCTGCTTTTTGTTTGTAATAATCAGAGTCAAGTTGGCTATAAGCTGCCAGTAATCTTTGTCTCTGCTTAAATGCTGTTCTGCCTTGAAATTTCCTCTACCAGATTAATTAGTCCATCACATTTAAATTCATCCTCACATAAAGTTCCTGCATATGGGCAAAATGTAGGCAACTTCTTTGCCACAAAGTAACACAAAGGCCTCTAGTTAAATTTCCAACAGAATCCTCTGAAATGTCATGAGCCCAGTCTTTACTGTCCCCAGTTCTATCAGCTTTCTGGTCTTCTGAACTCTCACTAGAATCGCCCAGTAAGGAGCTCTGCTTACAACAATCCAAAGTTGTTTTTTTGCTGTTTTTTTTTTTTTTTTTTTTGAGAGAGAGAGAGAGAGAGAGAGAGAGAGAGAGAATTTTTTAATATTTATTTTTTAGTTTTCGGTGGACACAATATCTTTATTTTATTTTTATGTGGTACTGAGAATTGAACCCGGCACGCGCGCATGCCAGGTGAACGTGCTACTCTTGAGCCACGTCCCCAGCCCCCCCAAATTTTTTCAGCTTGCATGTATAGACTTTTCAAAATTCTTCCCTCAAATTTAAGAAAGCTCCAAAACTTCTGAACCACATAGTTAGGTTAGTTACTGTGATGACCCCACTATCAGTACCAATTTCTGTTTTAGTTAGCTAATTGTCTCTGTGATTCAAAGATCTGACAAGAATGATTACAGGAGGAAAAGTTTATTTGACTCACAGTTTCAGAGGTCTCAATGCATATATGGCCAACTTCTTAGCTCAGGACTCAAGTGAGTCGATGAGAGAAGGGTGTTACAGAGGAAAGCATCTCAGAATAGAGTTCTGCTCACCAGAAACAAAATATAAATCCTGTGATCTACATTCTCCAACCACACCCTACCAGCTGATGGTTGCAACCCAGTTAATTCATATGAATGGATTAATTCACTGATTAGATTAAAGCTCTAATATTTCAATTATTTCACCTCTACACTTTCTTTTGTCTTACACATGAGGTTTTAGGATAGAGCTCATATCTAAATCATAACATGTCTTTGGGCTTCAGAAAAGGGTATATATTTTTAAATTTTCATTTTTTACTTTTGTAGGCTCTTCTGGTCAATAACCACTTGTCATTTATTAATTGCTTTTTTAAATTTTTTAATCACCAATGAACTTTTATTTTACTTATTTATATGTGGTGCTGAGAAATGAACCCAGTGTCTCACACATGCTAGGTAAGCTCTCTACCACTGAGCTACAACCTCAGCCCCTGTGAGTCAACTTTTATTTATTTATTTATTTATTTATTTATTTATTTATTTATTTATTTTGACTTTTCATATAGAACCTTTATTATGATAAGGTAGTTTTCTTCTATTCCTAGTGTGTTGAGTGATTTTTTTAAGTAATGAAAAGATGTTGAATTTAAATGCTTTTCTACATTAATGGAGATGATTTTGCAGGGTTTTGTTTCTTTTTTTTTAATTTTATTTTTTTATTGGTTGTTCACAACATTACAAAGCTCTTGACATATATTTCATACATTAGATTGAAGTGGATTATGAACTCCCAATTAATTATTAATTGTTAATAATATAATTAATTGTTAATTATATTGTTAATAATATAAGCCATTTTTTTATTTTATTGTATTGTATTTATTTTTGGTACCAAGGTTTAAACCCAGGGGCACTCAACCACTGAGCTACATCCCCAGTCTGTTTTGTGTTTTATTCTGAGGTAGGGTCTCACTGAGTTGCTTAGGGCCTTGCTAAGTTGCTGAAGCTGGCTTTGAACTCCTGATCTTCTTATCTCAGTCCCCCAAGCCTCTGGGATTACAGATGTGCCCCACTGTACCTGGCAATATAAGCCATTTTAATACTAACTCCACTTCTACATTGTAGAATCTCTTTGAAAGGGACTTAGAGATAATTCAAAATATCCTTAAGATGACTTTAAACCTCAGTAAAATTATAGGATTGGTGCTACTTAAGGTAGAGCCTCACTTACTTCAGTTAAAGGGAAAGTTAAATATCTTAATTTTGCCAAGAAATAATGTTTTTGATCTCTGATCAAATGTCAAAGAACTTACCTAGTTATTTTAAGGTGACTGTATATAATCATAAAGAAAAAAATAAAAGTAATTTTGCACAAAGTGTATCTATATTTGCTTTAAATTTGTAGAGAGTCTCATTTTTTCAATGTTTATATTGTTCTTTCCAATTTTCAGTCTTTTTATTTAAAACATGTTGCATTCTTACAAAAAATACACACATTATTTTATATATTTTTCTTGTGGTCTTAGAGATTGAATTTAGAGATGTGTACATGCTAGACAAGCACTCCACCACTAAGTAATTGTGTAACTATGCAGAGTGAGTACATTCAAGATTGTTTTTTATGACAAGCCTTTACAAGGCTTAATTCAAATTCATTTAAATTTGATGATTTACTTTAGAAATATAGGGCTTTATGAATTTCCTCTGTTTTGCAGAAAGAGTTAAAATCTCATTCCCCTGCCTTTTTGGGGACATTGTGGCTCTCAGCCAGACTAACATTTCCAGACTCCCTTGTTTAGGGTTTGGTTATGTGATGATGCTCTTAACATTGGAGTAGAAGTTATGTGTACACTTCCAAGGGTATATTATACTTCAGTAATTGACTTTGTACTTTTTTTTTCCCTGTGACACAGATTCCCTTGCAAAAAGGAAATGCAACAACAGCAATTCCATAATGGACATGTCAAAGTAGTGACTTCAAACATGAGACCCTGGAAGAGTGAAAGCAACTCAGCTCTCTATTGACCTGGACAGGCCTTGTTGAGATTGCACAAGAGAGCAATAAAATATTATAGTTTCTCTTTTAAGCCATTCAAGTACTGGATCTACCTTTTAATGTGTTCTATCAAATTTTCTAAACCGTTCCAAATCTTGAGTTCCTGAAACAGGGTATTGAATTTAAGACATGTCAATTTGATCTTTGTTTATTTTTTGTCTGTTTTTGTTTGCAGTGCTGGAGAATAAATTTAGGGCCTTGTGCATGTTAAGCATGTGCTTTGTAACTGAGCTACATCCCCAGTCCTCCTAGTCAATTTTTGTAACCATGATTTAGAAAAGGCCTGGAACAACCCCCCACACACACACACATTGTGTGTTTGTGTTTGTATGTGTGTGTGTATAAAGAATGTATACAGACATGATTGAAAAGAAACTTGCTTAAGGATGCATAGTCAATTACTTTAAAACTAAGCAGAAGTCTTTGTGTTTTCAATTATTTTTAATGTATCTTCAACTCAAATCTCACTTGCTTATTCTGAAAGAAATAAAAACATCAATCTTAGCCTTGGTCATGCAATTTGGCCCTCCTCTATGCTACTAAGAATTTTTTCTTAGAATATTCTTCCTGTTATTATTAATTATCATCAACCAGCTAGTACTATCCGAGGATTGCCCTGGATATGTTTTCATAGCAGACACAACATCTTGGTTTGTCAAATGTATTACAATTTCAGAGAAGAGAAAACAAGCCACCCCAATTATGTTTTGCCATTTGTCTGACACTTTCATTATCCCTGATGTAATTCCTATCACATGTTGTCTTGTTGTAAAAGCTATTTCTGTCAAATTAACTTAGGGAGGGTTGAAAATGGGGGAAAAAAACAGCAACAAAACAAACAAAATAAAAAATCTTCTTCTCATCTCTTTCTACCACCTAAGAATCAGCAAAGAAATATAATTTTATCATCTTTCAAATTAAATCAGATTCCGAACTTGCTGTTTCTGAAATAATCTAATATAAAATGGAAGTGCTGCATCCATCCATGACCACTTAGAAACATCCTCAGTTCACAGAAAATCAATTGCAGCTGAAAGCCATGTGGCTCTCTATGATGCCCCATTAGGATTTCCTTAATTTTTGTAAATCTAGTGACTTATTCATTTGAATGCTATCAGAACGAAGACATCTTCAGTTCAATAAAATCTTTATTCAGGAAAATCATCTGGGCTCTGGTCACAGTTCCTACCTCTATCAGGAAATACACAGTTTCCACTTAATGGAGAGGAAAAAAGTAGGTTCTAAACTTCTGAAACATCTTTATAGCTTTTCTTTTAAATTTTTTTTTCTTGCATTGGCTATAAACACATCCCTATCCCTTACCACATACAAAAATCCACAGGGCTGGAGGTATACAGCGCAGTGGTAGAACACCTGCCTAGCATACATGAGATCCTAGGTTAGAGTCCCAGCACCAGGAACAAAAAAGAATCCATTCAAATTTGATTATACATTTATAAGTAAGATCTGAATCTGTTAAAATATTAGGGAAAACAGAGGGGAAACACTTTAGGATGTTGGAACTGGCATATGATTTTTGGGGGACAAGTCTCCAACAAGCATAGGAAACAAAAACAAAAAATAGATGAACTGGAATACACCTCAGTAAAAAGCTTCCACACAGCAAAGGCACAATAAACAGAGTGGACTGACAACCTGTGGAATGAGACCAAATATTTGCAAATTATCAATCTGATGAAGGGTTAATGTCCAAAATATGTAAGGAACTGAAACAACTCAATGACAAAATAACACCCCACCACACACACCCAAAAGCCAAAAGCCAATAATCTGATTAAAAATTGAGCAATAGATCCAAACAAATATTTCTCAAAAGGAGACATACAAATAGGCACTAGGTATATGAAAAAGTGCTCAACATCACTGAACATCAACTATCAAAACTACCATGAAACATCCTATCACCTCAGTCCCGTTACAATGGCTGTTGTCAAAAAGGTAAAAGATAAACCAGGTGCAATGATGCCCAGCTGTAGTCCTATCTACTTGGGAGGCTGTGGCAAGCTGGAGTCAGCCTGGGCTACTTGAAAGACTCTGTCTACGAGAAGCTTTTAAAAAGTGGCTGAGCATGTATCTCAGAAGTAGAGCACTTGCCTAGCATGTGTAAGGCTCTAATTTGATCCACAGTCCCAGACACACACACACACACACACACACACACACACACAGAGAGAGAGAGAGAGAGAGAGAGAGAGAGAGAGAGAGAACAATTACTGTTGAAGATGTTAAAAAAAAAGGAGGGGAATTCTTGCAGACTGTTGTTGGGAATATAAATCACTATGGTTAGGAGGACAAACAGTATTTGTTTCCATAAAAAAGTTAAAAATAAAACTACCATATGATCCAGCAATCCCACTGCTAGGTAATATACCCAAAGGAAATGAAATCAGAGAGACATTTGCACCCCCATGTTTACTATAGTACTATTCAAAATAGCCAAGAATTGAAAACAACCTCAGTCTCCATTAACAGATAAAGAAAATGTGGCATATATACACTATGGAATATTATTCAGCCATAAAACAGAATGAAAACCTGTCATTTACTACATCATCACATAATGAACTTGAGATTATTATGGTAAGTGAAATAAGCCAGGCACAGAAAGACAAGCACCACATGATCTCACTCATACGTGGAATCTAAAGCACTGAGCTCAAAGAAGTTGACAGTGGAAAGATGGCTGCCAGAGACTGTGGAGAGTAGGGAGGAGGGAGGATGGGGTAAGGTTGATTGATGGGTACCAACTAACCTTTAGACAACAGCATGAAATTCTGGTGTGCTATTGCACACTAGCGTGACTATCTATAATGATAATGAATATTTTTCAAAAACTGGAAGAAAGGATCTTGAATGTATTTTTCTGTATTTTTAAACCATTATCTGAATGGGATAATATTAAGGATTTTTTTGGTGATTCGTACTTTTTGCTCGACAGTAAATATGTAAAATATTTTATGAAACTATATAAATGGAGCTATGAAATAACAGCTGCTGGAAAGGATTAAAAAAGAAAACGCTATGTGTTAGAACACAGAAATCTAGTCAAGAATATGGTAAAGGATTAACTATTTTCTAATCCTCATTTATTTTGACATTGCTGAAAGGATTCTATTGAAGCTAACAAGACTAAGAAACAGATAATGTAATCTGAATAGTTTAAAATAAAGTTGAAAGTTTGGGAAGAATTAGGAAAGATACACGTGTACGTGAGTTTTTGACGGAATGGAATTGTGAAGAGAAAAAGTTCAAGACTTAGAATGGAAAAATACGTTGACAGCACACACAGCCAAAATGGAAAAAAAAAGATACTTTTTGAGTAAATAGTTTTAAGAAATATTGGGGGTCAATTTAAATTGCAAGAAAAATATGCCCAACTTGATACATAACCAAATATATACCTGATACACAAACAACTGAATATACAAGAAAATATGTATTTCCATGGTTACAATGATTTTTGTCAAGGAAAAGTCAGATAAAATTATTAATCAGGTAAATAATTTTAATAATATCACTCAGAGGTTTGGTTAATATTTTTCATGTGTTTTTTTTTTACAGATATATTGAGTGATATTCTCGTAACATAACATTTTTTCACTTCTTTAAAATGTCCAGTCAGTGTAAATACTTTGTGGCAAATTTCCCCTGGTTTCAATCACTAGTACTAATACATACATAAAAATACAAAATTGGAAAAAAAAAATCCAAGAGAATGTATGATATTCATTCTAGTGTGAGTCTGCATCTAAAAGCAGGAGAAGATTGATGTCATAGCTCAATGAGAGGCAAGAGGGGATTCTTTCTGGCTCAGCCCTTTATTTAGACTTTCAGTAGATTAGGGAAGAATCCCACAACTAGGGAGGGAAATCTGTTTCATTCTTTCTAAAAATTCAATTGTCCCCCCTCCCCTCCCCTCGGGATGGTAGAGAATAGGACAGACAGCAGAATACATCAGACACGAGAAAGGCAATATGTCAATCAATGGAAGGGTAATTGATGTGATACAGCAATCTGTATACAGGGTAAAATTGGGAGTTCATAACCCACTTGAATCAAACTGTGAAATATGATGTATTAAGAACTATGTAATGTTTTGAACGACCAACAATAAAAAAAAATTAAAAAAAAATTTAAAAAAATAAAAATTCAATTGTTAATGTCACCTAGAAACATCCTCACAGACACATCCAGAATAAGATAGTCTCCCACTCATGTTGACACATAAAATTAATCATCACAATAAGTTTAAGGAATATTATCATCTTAACGGTATTAAGTTTTCCAATCTATATGGATGAATGTCTTTTCACTTCTTTAGATTTGCTTTAATTTCTTTCAATGATCCTTTGTAGTTTTGAGTGCACAAGTCTGCACTTTGTGTGTGTGTGTGTGTGTGTGTGTGTGTGTGGTGCAGGGGGTTACCAGGGGTTGAACTCAGGGGCTTTCAACCACTGAGTCACATCCTCAGCCCTATTTTGTATTTTATTTAGAGACAGGATCTCACTGAGTTGCTTAGCACCTCCCCGTGACTGAGGCTGGCTTTGAATTCTCCATCCTCCTGTCTCAGCCTTCTGAGCCTCTGAGATTACAGGTGTCTGCCAGAGTGCCCAGCCTTGTACTTCTTTTATTGAATTTATTTTCAGATGCTTTATTCTTTTGATACTCTTATAAATGGGACTCTTTCCTTTTTTTGCAATGCCGGGATATAAGGAATATTTTCTTCATTTCTCTCTCAATTTATTTATGGCTAGTGTGTTGAAATACAATCATATTTTATATTGATTGTGTAGGCTGAAATATTCCTGAATATGTTTATTAATACAAATAGTGTTTTAGTATATACTTTTAGATTTTCTGTCTGCAATACCTTGTCCTATATAAATAGGTAGTTTGTTTTTTCCTTTGCAATATGAATTCCCTTTGATTATTTTCTTACTCAGTATCCCCAACTAGAACTTCCAATACAATACTGGAAAGAAGTGGGAAGAGAGGACACTTATCTTGTTCCTGATTCCATGGGGGAGACATTCAGCCTTTCTCCATTAGTATTACTTAACTATGGAATTTTCATAAATAGTCTTTATTAGGCTGAGCAAATTCCTTTTATTCTTAATTTTGGTGTTTTTTTCTTTTTCTTTTAATCATGAAAAGCTATTGAATTATGCCAAAATTCTTTTCTGCATATATTGAGGTGATTATGTGGTTTCAATAATTTACTCTGTTAATATAGTGTAATGCATTATTTGTTTTCAAGATATTTAATTAATCTTGCATTACTGGAATCAATTCTAATGGTCTTCTAATATTTTCTGGGGAGTTTTTCTTCTGCATTCAGAAAACATATTTGTGAATCTGTTTTTTTTTCTTTATTTTTTTGACTGTTTTATTTTTTGTTGTTTTTCTAGTGGTAGGGAAACCATTCCCAGACCTGACTGGTTATGATAACATACTAGCATCAAAACATGAGTTAAGAAATTCTTTCTCTTCCAACTTTTTGGAAGTGTTTGTGAAGGACTGATATTAATTCTTCTTTAAGTGATACAATTCACCAGTGAAACCACCTGAACCTGGCTTTTATTTTTTTGAAATTTAAAAATTACTAATTCAATCTTTTCTCTCTCTTTCTTTTTGCTTGTTATAAGTCTCTTCAAATTTCCTATTTTCTTGAATAAGTTTTGATAGTTCCTATATTTCGAAGATATGTACTTCATTTCAAAGTTACCTAATATATTAGCATATGGTTATTTATAACATTCTTTTTTATTGTCTATTTTGTTACTGTAAAGTCCCTCTTTAATCCCTAATTTGATAATTTGAAATTTTCTTGGTGAATCTAACCAGAAGTTGCCAATTGTATTGATCTTTAAAAATTATAAAGTTGCAGTTTTATTTCATTTTTGTTTTGATTCTCAATTTTATTTATATGCACACTTACCTTTTCATTTATTTCTTTTTTTTCTTGTTTAGAGTTTATTTTGCTTTTCATTTTGTAGATTTTAAGGTGAATTACATTATTGATTTGAAATTTTTAGTTTTTCAAAATATATTTATTTACAACTGTAAATATCTTTCTAATCACTTCTTTATTGCTTCTTATGAATTTTGATATATTGTGTTTCCATTTTCATTCTCAAAGTATTTTGCAATTTTTCTGACTTTTACTTCTTAAGCCATTTGATCATTACTAAAAGTGTTGTTTAATTCCACAGTTATAAATTTCCAACATTTTTTCAGTTGATGATTTCAAAATTAATTCCATTGTGTTCAGAGAACATATTTTATATGATTTCAATCCTTTTAAATTTGTTAAGAGTTTGTTATGGTCTTTCACATGGTCTGTCCTGGACCATGCACATCTGTCTTGAGAAGAATATGTTTGGTTATTGAGCAGAGTCTTTTAGAGATTCTGTTGGATCTTTTTGGCTTATTGTGTTCTATTTTTTTTGCTGATCTTCTATACATTGTTTCAAGTAGGTGTTTATGTACAGCTATTACTTTGTAATTGTCTAGTACTTTCTTCAGTTCTGCTGTTTTCTTCGTGTATTTTGAGGCTCTGTGCTTAAGTTGTATGTGGATAAACCATTATGTCTTCTTCATGGATTGACCCTCTTCTAAATATAAAATATCCTTCTTTGTCCCTGGTAATGATTTTTGTTTTAAAGTCTATTTTTCTTATTTTAGAGTTACAACTTAGGTTCTTTTCTGATTATTGTTTGTATAGAATAGCACTTTTTATTCTTTTATTTTCAACCAATGTGACTTTTGTAGATCACCTATCTAAACAAATAAGCAGCAATCACATTATCAAATATAAAATCTGTCCTCTGCAGAGAGTATATATTTGTTTGATTTAAAAAATCCATTTTGTCAATCTCAGACTTTTGATGGTTTAACATGCTTTCACCTACTGCAATTACTGCTAAGGTAGGATTTATGTCTGCTATTTGCTTTATGTTTCCTATATATCTTTTGTCTTTTTTCTTTCATTATTTCTTAATTCATGTTTGCTTTTTTGCTAGATTTATATTTTCCAGCTAACCTTTTAAATTACTTTGTTTTTCTTTTCTGTATTTTTAAAGTTATTATTTAGGGAATGATTGTTCAATGGATTAACACTCCAACTTCAAAGAATCTACTTAGGATTAATAGTATCTTAAGTTTAGCATACAAGTACCATTATATTTTCTTCTATATATTTTGGCTTCCTTCCCCCTCCTTTATATAATTATTGGTATACTAACTGTATTTTTAAATATTATCAGTGCATAAACACAGTTTTGTTTTACTGCAGTATTGAGGACTGAACCACAGGCCCTCAACCACTAAGCTATATACCAAGCCCTTTTTACTTTTAATCTTGTCTCATTATGCTGTCTTGAACTTACAATCCTCTTACTTTAGCCTCCCAAGTCACTAGAATTATATGGTATACTGCCGTGCCCAGTTTTATAATTATAGCTTTATGTATTTGTCTGTTAAAATAAGACAAAAAGTTGTTGTAAACCAATACATTTTTACTATATTAATCCTATGTCATTAATTTTATTGGTGCCTTTTTAGTTTTTAATTCAAATCACCAATTAATGTCCTTTTCTTTCAGTGTAAAGTACTTACTGTACTATTTCTTGTAGTGCTTGTCTGTTAGTAATGAAATTTCCATTTTTATGTTTCTGAAAATGACTGACTTACTCCCTTAATTCCTTTTTATTTGGGGCGGGTACTAGAGATTGAACCTAGGGACACTACTGAGTTACATCCCCAGCCTTTCATTTTTTTTTTAATTTTGAAAGAGAGTCTTGTCACATTGCTGATGATGACTTTGAACTTGCAATCCTCCTGCCTCAGCCTCCCAAGTAGCTGGAATTACACATGTGTGCAGCTGTGTCCTACAACTTCCTCAATTTTGAAGAGCCAGCTACAAATAGAAATACTGATTGATAGTTCTTTTATTTAATACTTTGATGGTGTCATTCTGTTTTCTGATCTCCAAGGTTTCTATGAGAAATCAGTCAGTAATTTATTAAATATCCTGTGTCTACTATGCCATTTTTCTCTTACTAATCTCAAAACTTTCTCTAATTTTTATTAATTTACCTATGTTATGTCTAGATACATATGGGTCTCTCTGAGTTTATTCTACTTGTAGTTTGCTGAACTTCTCAAATATATCAATATTTTTCATCAAATTTGAGAAGGATTTGGCCTTTATTTCCTATTGTTCTGCCCCTTTCTCTTCCCATTATTTTTCTGGGACTCTCATTATGCACATGTGATGGTTTTTGACAAGTCCCTGAAGCTTTATTAATATTATGTCATTCTCTTTACCCCTCCTCCTTTCCTCCTCTACAACCTTCTTCTTTTTTTTTTGTACCAGAGATTGAACATAGGGGTGTTTAACCAATGAGCCATATCCCCAGATCTATTTTATATTTTATAAAATATTCATTGCCGTTATTATAAATTTTAATTCTAGAGTTTTTTAAGACAATTTCATCTCTGCATTATTGTTATTTATTTGGTCTGAACTCATTGTCATAATTTTCTTTTGTTCTTTAAATATTTTCATTTATAACTACTGATTTAAAAATCTTGCTTGGCTCAATGGCGCACCCCTGTAATCCCAGCAGCTCAAGAGGCTGAGGCAGGAGGATCACAAGTTTTTCAAAGTCAGCCTCGGCAAAAGCAAGGCATTAAGCAACTCAGTGAGACCCTGTCTCTAAATAAAATACAAAATAGGGCTGGGGATGTGGCTCAGCGGTCGACTGTCCCTGAGTTTTATCCACGATACCCCTGCACCCCCAAAAGTACTTTGTCCACAAAGCTGACAATCTGGACATTCTCAGGGATATTTTATGTTAGATGCATTTTTCCCTACAATTTTTTTAAATTTCTCATAACATTTTTTTTGTTGAAAAATGATCATTTTGGATATATTATTGCATTGCTGGTATTAAATTTCTCTGTTGCCCATGGTTTCCATGGTTTCTTGTGGCTTATGATCATTGTTTCTGTTGTTTTGCTTTTTGCTGCTCATTTGTTTAGTGACATCCCTGGATTAATTCTGTACATTTTGAGGTTTTTGTAGTGTCTGGCTTCTGAGTCATCTGCTAATGTTTTTTTTTCCCCTTAAATTCTTAATCTTATTAAAATTGTCTTCTCAGGGTTTATGCCTGGGGTCAATATGTGGTCAGCCAATGCATGGCCAAATTTTCCTAAATGCTTTGTTTTTAAACATTTTGTCTTTTGCAAAAAGAAATCTGTATGAGGAAACAAGGCTTCAAACTTCATATAATTTACAAGACAGCCTTAGTTTTTACTTGCTGCTTGGACAGAGCCTCAAAATCAGCCATAGGTGCGTGAGGTATGCCTCTTCTACCAAGATTTTCCTGGGATTTCACAGTGCTGTTTAGAAACTCAGGAATACTGGGGAACTTTTCAGAGTTCTTGTAGTTGCCTACTCCTGGATTTCCTTTTAAAATTCTTGGCCAGCCTCTTGTTTACCTCAGCTGAAATCACAGCCTTTCACTTAGGCAGCTGAAAGTTGCTAGGAATTGCTATTGTTTTAGTAATGCCCTGGGGGTAGACTTCCTCCTCTTCTCCCTGGCACTGATCTGAGCTCTGAGTCAAATCACATACCTACCATGCTCTGAGAATAGAAATTTTTCCAGGGAGCTGCAAATGTGAACAAAATATTGACTGTGCACCAGAGATGGTGCTCTGAAAGACAATCTAAAGCAGTCAGATTCTTTGTTGTCTGCAGGGCTGGCTTGATGTATCATGCCACTGAGCTGAGAGAGAAGGGGCATACAAAGAGCCTCAAGTTAAACCTTTGTAGACTCTCCTTCCCTCTTACTTGAGGGTTCATCCTTATTTCTTGGATAGGTAGTTTTCAGGTTGCTTAGTGGTTCTCCTCAAATGACAGGAGTTTTGAGTTGGTCTGCTTTAGTTATATTGCCTATATTTTTTGTTTTGTTTTGTTTTAGAGGGAAATCATTTTCTTCAAAATGCTTGCTGCCATTCCAGTTGTTGTCTTTTATACAATTGATGAATTTTATCTCATAACTCGTATAATTAATCTATATATAGCAGTCTTCATATGCACTTTGCAACTATTTGCTGGGCTAGAATTCAGGGCATCACAGCTCATCCAAGGTCAGATAGCTACAACACCTGCAGTACTGAGTGTCTGAAACCTAAATTCTCTAAATAGTACATTTTTCACTCTTACAAAGAATCTCTCATATAGAGATTAACATGTAGATCAAAGAAGAATAAGAGATGGGCTTCAAGAATACTTTGGTGTTTGGTTGTATTATCAACTCACGTCTTTTCACCCAAATGATTCCATTTAATGCTGCTATGTAACAAATGACTCCCAAATACAGTGGTATCAAACAAAAAACCATTTTGTGAATGTCACAACTTTGTGGGTCAGAAATTCAGGCAGGGTTCTATAATGCCTGAGGAACTCACTCAGTGTTTTTTCCCTGGTGGTTGGTCTGGTATCTAACTGGCATGCTCCGTAATGATATTATTCACCTACCTGGTACCTTTGTGAGGTGGCTAGAATGATAGGCTCTACTGAATCACTCTGTCTTCCTATCTGTGAAGTATTAGAGTTTCTCCGTGTGGTCTCTCCTGCAAGGTTGTCAGACTTTTTCATGGCTCAGAGCTCCCCAGAAAGCAGAGCAGGAATCGCTAATCCTTTGGAAAGTTAGGCCCAGAATGGGTTAGTATCACTTATCCTATGTCTATGGCTCAAAGTCATCAAAGGCCAGCTGAAGTAAAGGGGAGGTAAAATTGACCCCACCCTTTAAGGGAAGAATGTCAAAGAAGTTGATGATACCTTCAACTTCAACATAGCCTCTCGCTGGTCTGAAAATGAGATACAAAGGATTTAGCAATTTTCTGGTCCCAGGACTAAGCATGTCCCTGTGAATCTTGCATCATAAAGGGCTTCTGAGCCATCCTTAATAAAGCCAGGGTTTGGTTACTCCAGGCAGCCATTATTCTGATTCATTGAGCATGACAGCAGCGCTACCTTTTGAGAATTACCACAGCATCAGTGGGATAAAGCCTTTGCTTTTCAGAAGTAGAAGGGGAAATAGTTCCCCAGAATTGGAAAAGTTTTCCAAAGATGAAGTTTCTTAATTTTTGAGAAGAAGGTACACCCATTTCTAGCACATAATAATGATGTAAGGTATAGTTCTTCTTTCCTGCTGGACCACTTAGCAATACAATCTGCCTAACTGGGCCTCCCAGGATAACAAAGCCTTTAGGAGGAAAGTGGCTTCGCTTCCTTAGTACAACTGAGCTAGGTTTTTCTAATGTTTCACCGTTTTGTTCACACATCTGCCTTGTCCTGCCTCAAGGGCACTTTGTCTTAATTGACTTAGAGTTTTTCTTCATTATAAAACTCTCACTTCTCTTTTCTGATCCTGAGGCATCCTACCATGGATATATTTATATATCCCTAATCCTCAAAATCTAAAGAGGCTCTAATATTCTTCAGCTCCAATAAATCACAGACTGAAACAAAAATAGGTCCAATTTATTGATTTTTCTTTTGAGGAAGTAGATTGTCATCAGACAATCTTATTGATTTTAAAGAATATCAAAAACAAAAGACAGTTTACAACCCCCAAAGGGTAGAAGGAGAGAGGTAGATAGTTATCTCTCTCAAACACACCTTCTTCATTGCTCACCCACCACTGAAACGCCATGCTTCGATAGTGACCAATTTTCTCAAGGATAGAATACTGGCAGACTTACACTAGAAAAGAAACAAGAATATCACAAAGGCAATTACAATGGATTCTGCTTGATATTGAACATCTACTATGTTGAAAGTTGGAGACATTGAACTTTTCATTGGAGGTATAGTAGAAAATGAATAGATCTTAAAATTATGGAGTTGACCTTGTGGTGTGAAGGAAAACACACATGAGTATAAACATGTGGTATATGATTTAATGTAAAGGAAATTCAGTCTGAAGAATAAAGAGAACTTACTTGATCTAGACTGAAAGTTAAAATGGTTCTTGAAGAAATAGCATGTGAGATGAAATTTGATGACAGGATAGGAGATAATCAAGGGAGAAAAACATTCTAAACAGAGACAATAACATGTAAGAAAGGACCCGATTCAGAAAAAATAAAAATGACACATTGGAAACATTGAAAGGAGATCTACATGATTGGAATGCTAAGATTACATATAAGAAAAGGTTGAGAGGAAGGTATATACAAAATCATGGATAGCCTGTGGACCATTTTAAATACTTTTCTCTCACCCATAAATAAAACGGGCATATAGTTAAAGGATTTATACTTAAGAATGGCTGTAATTGACAGTAGGCCTGGGTTCATGGCAGACACCCGCTGGAGCTCAGCCTCTGGCACAGGACCACCTCTTCCAACCAGAAGACCACCAGGAGCTTAGACCCGACCCAGATCCACCCTCATGGACTTGTGTGTGACCCAGGCCCAGAGTAAGTTCGAGTTTGCCACCCCCACCCTCCACCTGGTAGCCCAAGCCTAACCCACTTCCATCTTGGGACACTGCAGTCATCACCATAGTCTTCCAACACATTATCACCTACCTTTTTTTACAACAGACAGTGCTAGAAGCAGCTGCATCTCAGAGCAGGCATCCCAAAGACAGTGTAAGGCCCACCTTTCAGCCCCATTTCTGTAAGACATTGCATCCATCTTGAGGCACCTCCAATATTATCTTGCATTTACCTTGGCTATTGTCACCACCACTTCAGTTGCAGTAGCATACATTGAGGGACACCAGCAGGATCTGGAAGCCCAACATCAAGGTGAGGTATAGACAATCTGCACGGGAACTACAAGAATATAGGGTAGAAACTGTAGTATCTCAGATGCATACTACAAGAAAGGAAGACACATAGACAATATGAAAAAACAAGGGAGGAAAGTGTCCCAAACAAACCAGGATACTACAATAACAGAATCATGGACATCGAAGTTGATGAAATGTCAGAGAAGGAATTCAGAAGGTTTATAATTAAAATATCTGTGAATTAAAGAATGACCTAAATGAGCAAATACAGGCAAAAATCGATCACTCCAACAAAGAGATAAGAGAGCAAACACAGGTAGCAAAAGATTACTTCAAGAAATAAATAAAGACTCTGAAAAAAAACATTCAGAAATCCTTGAAATAAAGGAAACAATAAACCATATAAAAAACTTGAGAGAAAGTACAACTAACAGGCTAGATCACTTGGAATAAAGAATGTCAGATAATGAAGACAAAGTATATAATCTGGAAAATAAAGTTGACTACACAGTGAAGATAGTAAGAAACCATGAACAGAATATCCAAGAATTATGGGACAGCATCAAAAGACCAAATATAAGAGTTATTGGGATAGAGAAAGGCACAGAGCTTCAAACCAAAGGAATGCACAATTTCTTCAATGAGATAATATCTGAAAATTTCCCAAGCATGAAGAATGAATTGGAAAACCAAATACAAGAGGATTACAGGCCACCAAATGTACAAAATCACAACAGATCTACACCAAGGCACATTATAACGAAAACACCTAGCATACAGAATAGATAGAATCTTAAAAGCTGCAAGAGAAAGAAATCAGATCACACAGAGGAGGAGACCAATTTGTATCTGAGCAGATATTTCAACCCAGACCCTCACAGCCCAGAGATCATGGAACAACATATACCAAGCTCTGAAAGAAAATGGGTGCCAACCAAGAATCTTATATCCAGAAAGACTAAGCTTTATATTTGGTGATGAAATAAAAACCTTCCATGATAAGCAAAAGCTAAAAAAAAAAATTAAAATTAGAAAACCCGCACCAGAGAACATCCTCAGCAAAATATTCCACAAAAAAGAAATGTAAAACAATGATGACAATCAGCAGAGTGAGGTATTACACTAAAGGAAAAACTAATCAGAGGAGAAACCAAGTTAAGTTAAATACCAAAAATAAACAAAAAGCCTGGGAATACAAATCATGTATCAATAATAACCCTGAATTTTAATGGCCTAAACTCACCAATCCAAAGATATAGACCAGCAGATTGGATCAAAAACAAACAAACAAAAAATACCCAACAATATGCTGCCTCCAAGAGACTCATCTCATAGGAAAATATATCCACAGATTGAAAGTAGATGGTTGGGAAAAATCATACTGCTCACATAGACTGTGGAAGCAAGCAGGGGTTTCCATTCTCATATCAAATAAAGTAGACTTCAAGCTAAAGTTAATCAAAAGGGACAAGATGGACACTACATACTGCTCAGGGGACCCATACACCAACAAGACTTAACAATTATAAATATATATGCACCAAACAATGGAGCATCTACATTCATAAAATAAACTCTTCTCAAACTCAAGAGTCAAATAGACCACAATACAATAATTTTGGGTGACTTGAACACACCTCTTTCACCACTAGATAGATCTTCCAAACAAAAGCTGAAAAAAGAAACTATAGAACTCAAGAATACATTCAATAACTTATACTTAACAGACATATGTAGAATATTTTATTCTTCAATGAGAGAATACACTTTCTTCTCAGGAGCATATGAATCCTTCTCTAAAAGAGACCATATATTATGCCATAAAGCAACTCTTAGCAAATATAGAGATACTACCCTGCATTCTATCAGATCATAATGGAATGGAAATAGAAATCAATGACAAAATAAGACACAAAAGCTGCTTCAACACCCAGAGACTAAACAATATGCTACTGAATGAACAATGGGTTGCAGAAGACATCAAGGATGAGATTGAAAAATTTTTAGAGGTGAATGAGAACACAGATACAACATATCAAAATTTCTGGACCCTACGGAAGCATTTCTAAGAGGAAAGTTAATTGTATGGAGTTCATTCCTTAAAAGAAGAAAAAGTCATCAAATAAATTACTTAACATTATATCTCAAAGTTCTAGAAAAAGAAGAACAAATCAACACCAAAAGCAACAGAAGACAGGAAATAATTAAAAACAGAGCTGAAATCGATGAAGTTGAAACAATTTCAAAAAGAAATTATTGAAAAAAATTGACAAAACAAAAAGTTGGTTCTTTGAAAAAATAAATAAATTTGACGAACCTTTAGCCATGCTAACAAAGAGAAGAAGAGAGAAAACTCAAATCACTAACATACATGATGAAAAATAAAATATCACAACAGACACTGATGAAAAAGGAAATATCACAATAGACACTACAGAAATACATAAGATAATTAGAAATTATTTTGAAAACTTGTACTCCAATAAAATAGAAAATATCGAAGGCATTGACAAATTTCTAGAGTCATATAACTTGCCCAAATTGAATCAGGATGATATATACAATTTAAACAGATCAACTTCAAGTGACAAAATGGAAGATGCCATCAAAAGTCTACCAACCAAGAAAAACCCACAACTGGATGAATACACAGACAAGTTCTTACAAGACATTTAAAGAAGAAGTAATACCAATACTCTTCAATTTTATTTTAGGAAATGTAAAAAGAGGGAGCACTTTCAAACTCATTCTATGAGGCCAATATCACCCTGATTCCAACACCAAGCAAACATACATTTAAAAAAGAAAACTTCAGACCAATATCTCTAATGAACATAGATTCAAAAGTTCTCAATAAATTTCTGGAAAATTGAATAAAATACATATCAAAAAGATTGTGCACCCCAAACAAGTGGGATTCATCCCAGGGATGCAAGGTTGGTTCAACATATGAAAATCAATAAATGTAATTCATCACACCAATAGACTTAAAGATAAGAATCATATCATCATCTTAATTGACGCAGAAAAAGCATTTGACAAAATACAGCACCCTTTATGTTTAAAACACTAGAAAAATTAAGGATAACAGTAACATATCTCAACATTGTAAAGGCTATCTATGCTAAGTCCCAGGCCAACATCATTCTAAATGGAGAAAAATTGAAGGCATTCTCTCTAAAATCTGGAATAAGACAAGGATGCCCTCTTCCCTTACTTCTGTTCATAGTTTTGGAAGCACTTGCCAGAGCAATTACACAGATGAAAGAAATTAAAAGGATATGGATAGTAAAGAAGAACTCAGATTAGCACTATTTTCCAACAAAAATTCCACCAGAAAATACCTAGAACCAATCAATAAATTCATCAAAGTAGCAGGACACAGAATCAACACTCATAAATCAAAAGCATTTCTGTATATTGTGACAAATCCTCAGAAAGGGAAATGAGGAAAACTATCCAATTTACAATAGTATAAAAAAACAACATCTTGGGAATCAACTTAATGAAGAGGTGAAAGACCTCTACAATGAAAATTACAGAATACTAAAGTAAGGAATTAAAGAAGACTTTAGAAGATGGAAAGATCTACCTTGCTCTTGAATAGTCAGAATTAACTTTTCAAAATGACCATACCACCAAAAGCACTATACAGACTTAATGAAATTCCAATCAAAATCCCAATGACATTCTTTATAGAAATAGAAAAAGCAGTCATGAAATTCATCTGGGAAAATAAGAGACCCAGAATAGTCAAACCAATCCTTAGCAGGAAGAGTGAAGCAGGTGGCAATCACTACTCCAGAGATTAAACTATACTACAGAGCAATAGTAACAAAAACAGTGTGGTATTGACACCAAAATAGACTTGTTAACTGATGGAACAGAATAGAGGACACAGAGACTAAACCCACATAATCAAAGTTATCTTATATTGACAAAGGCACCAAAAACATACACTGGAGAAGAGAGCCTCTTCAACAAATGGTGCTGAGAAAATTGAAAATCCATATGCAACAAAATGAAATTAAACTCCTATCTCTTACCATGTACAAAACTCAACTGAAAGTGGACCAGGGACATAGGAATTGAACCACAGACACTGCTCCTATTAGAAAAAAAGTAGGCCCAAGTCTCCATCTTGTTGCATTAGGCCCAATTTCCTTAATAAAACTCCTATAGTGCAAGAATTAATATCAAGAATCAATAAATGGGATGGATTCAAACTAAAAATGCATCTTCTCAGCAAAAGAAACAAATCAGTGAGGTGAATAGAGAGCCTACTAAATGGGAACAAATTCTTACCACATGCATGTCAGAGCACTAATCTTTAGAATATATGAAGAACTCAAAAATCATAATACAAAAAAAAGAGCAAATAACCCAAACCATAAATGGGCCAAGGAACTGAACTGACACTTCTCAGAAGAAGATATGCAATCAAGTACCAAATAGATGAAACAATGTTCAACATCTCTATCAATTAGAGAAATGCAAATCAAAACTACTCTACATCTCACTCCAGTCAGAATGGCAGCTATTAAGAATACAAACAACAGTAATTGTTCATAAGGCTGTGGGGAAAAAGGCACAATCATACATTGGTGGTGGGACTGCAGATTGGTGCAACCAATCTGGAAAGCAGTATGGAGATTCCTTGGAAATCTGGGAATGGAACCACCATTTGACCCAGCTATCCCACTCCTCTATCTATACCCATAGGACTTAAAAGCAGCATACTACATGAACACAGTGACATCAATGTCTATAGCAATACAATTCACAATAGCTAAACTGTGAACCAACCTAGATGCCCTTCAATAGATGAATGGGTAAAGAAAATGTGGTACATATACACAATGGAATATTATTCAGCATTAAAATCATGGCACTTGCAGGTAAATGGATGGAAGAATACAATGCTAAGTGAAATTAGCCAATCCCCAAAAAACAAATGCCGAATGATTCCTCTGATTTAAGGATGCTGATTCATAATATGCTGCAGGGGGTAAGGGATGAGAGGATTAAATTAATTCTAGATAGAGCAAAGGGGAAAAGTGGAGGGAGGGGAAAGGAAGGGGCATAAGGGTAGAAAAGACGGTGGAATGTGATGGCCATCATTACCCTAAGAACACATATTAAGACATGATGGATGTGACTCTACTTTTTTTAAATATATAATTTTTAAAATATCTACTTTGTGTACAACCAGAGATATGAAAAAATGTGCTCTATATGTGTAATATGAATTCTAATGCATTCTGTTGTCATATATAACAAATTAAAATTTAAAAAAAAGAATGGCTGTAATTGTCAGGCATGGTGGTACATGCATATAATACCAGCAGATTGGGAGGCTGAGACAGTAGGATTGCAAGTTTAAAGTCAGCTTCAGCATCTTAGTGAGGTCCTAAGCAACTTAGACTCTGTCTCAAAATAAAAAATAAAGAGAGCAATGGGGATGCAACACATCTGGATCAATCTCAGGTACTGTGAAAAAAAAAAGAATGGTTGTAATTGTAACTATATTTAGTGAAAAAATCATGCAGCTGAATTATGAAAGATGGATTTGATTAGGGCTGGATTGGCTCTGAGAAGAACAATGGACATTGGGAAATATTTTTCACCCAAAAACATATGATTCAATATCAAAATAAGCTTATGACTGATTGAATACATGAGATATGATTCGGTAACAAAAATTTTTTAGATTTTTGCAAAACCATTAATTTTGACACATTTCAGATATAATTAAATTGTTGCCAGATTAGAATTAAAGAGATATGGGGAAAAGGAGAAAATGCTGGAAGCTTTTAATTGGGGGCAAGGAAAAAATAAAATTGGGTATATCTTTTTTTTAGAGAGAGAGAGAGAGAGAATATTTTAATATTTATTTTTTAGTTTTCAGTGGACACAACATCTTTATTCTATTTTTTATGTGGTGCTGAAGATAGAACCCAGCGCCCCACACATGCCAGGTGAGCACGCTACTGCTTGAGCCACATCCCCAGCCCAAAAATTGGGTACATCTTTAAGTGGGGTTATTTTCAGACAATTATGACAAAATCACAGGATGGAAGAGAATTAATGGTAATGACAAGAATGCCACTAAAATGTTGACCTATGAGATATAAACTAGAGAAGTGAATATGGAAATAGAGGGCCAAACTTTAAGGAGAATTTGAAAAGAGTGATAGATTTCTTGATGGTATGATCAAAGGAATAGCTTGATGAGCAAGTTGGATGGAGGGAAGGTTTTATTCAAAAGCACAAACCTTAACAGTGCTTCTGTTTTCTTATTTCCCCTCTGAGAAAAGGTCTATAAGTTTCCACTATCTAGCTTTCAGATATGGGGTATGACTCCGTGTTTCTGTATGTTAATAAATTTTGTGTCTGTTCTCTCATTGAATATGTTTATTGTCAGTTCATTTTAGCAAAACTTTGGAGAACAAAGTAAAGGCTTTTCTTTTGTTCCCACACTACATACAACCTACACACACACTAGACTCGCCCTCTGATCATCTCTAAACATAAATGGCTTGATTTCCTTTACCTAAATTCTCCATTGAGAACCAATAATTCAATTGAACCACTGTTATTGATCATGGTATGTATTATCCTTCAGTGTTGAGGAAGAAAGAAAAAAATTAAGGACTTTGGCATAAGTATGATTTGGGATGATTATTATTATTATTATTATTATTATTATTATTTATAGTGATGGGGATTGAACCTAGGGCTTTGGGCATGCTAAGCAAACACTCTACCACTAAGCTATATACCTCAACTAAGATAATTATTTTGATTAAAGGCAAACACAGAGATATCTCTAAAATCAGAGTAGAAGTTCCCTTTTGTAAAGGTAATTCACATCTTATAAGAAAAGCTTCCTTTGTAATGACCTCTCCCTCTTCATACCTGGAACAAAGGTCTAGAGCATACCAGGCACGTACTCTATCACTGAGCTAAATCCCAAGTCCTTAACCTGTATTTTTTTTTGTCAAGGGGAGCCTAGTTAATAACTCAGAGAGAGTAGAGGAAAAAGTATTTTTCCTTCCCTACATATACAATAAATACTCGACAAACATTTCTTTATATTCCAGATTATACTGAGAGCAGAGTTAACAATTAAGACTTTTATACCACCATCATTTTTTTTCAAATGATACAATTAAAATATTTTTTAGAAATCATAATAATTATTTAGTCCTTCTGATGAGGTAAAGACAGACTTGAGTCATTGGAACAGGAGGTGAAGGGAATAATTCTCTCAACTGGGACCAATGTGCTGACCCCATCTTACTTTCACTTTTAAAAAGTAATTTATCTGCAGCCCTACCTGACTTAAGTCCACAGGATATATTACATTCCTCAGCAAACTACCTGTTATATGCAGAAGAAATGCAGGCCCCTTAATGCCAACAAAAAGATCAAGAGTTACCCTGAAGGGGGAGAATTTTGTGACCCTGGCACAGATCAGATCCTAGAACTCAAGGAGATTTGGATAATTCCCCCTATCCATAAAATCTGTAAGAATAGGTTCCAATTAGAACAAGTTAGCATGAGCCAAAATGACAGAGTTGTCATGGTAGCAGGGACTTGAGAGTCTGGATGAGATCCTGCTTTTAGGCAAAAGTCAAGAGGTGACACTGCATGGAACTCTCCCTTGAGAGTATCCCCCTTTCCCTTTTCCTATGCATTCTAATAAACACATGCCTACTACTCTCAGTGACATGTCTGAAATCTTTCTGACCTGATTATAAGAATCAGGGAGACCTTCCTGCTACCTCAGTTTCCCAGAAAGCCCCAGCCCTGTCACACATCCCACTGCTCTTCACATCTCTCCATTTGGCTCTCCTGTAGCTCAGAGTAATCGTTCTAACCTCTGTTTATCCCAGACATGATCAGGTTGCTCAGCTCATTCCTGGAAGAGCTCAGCCTCAGTCTCAGGATACACTTTTCTCCCTTCTCCTGACACTGGAACAAATCTGATCCTCTCGAGCATGTGTTATTTCCCAGCAACATTGAAGCTCTGATTAATCTAAATTATGATAGACTATTGGGGTTTCCCAACAGCATATCTCTTAGAGATGTCTCTTGTTTCTATTTAAAATGGAAAATACGGGTGAAAGAAAGGAAGGAAAGAAGGTAAAATAAAGTGAGCCTGAAGTCTGGTAGAGTCAGTAGAGATGGAGTTTCTTCAAGATTTAAGAAGTGTAAACTGAAGATTAGATCTCAGAATTAAACAACCTATCTACAACCAATAAAGATAAAATAACGTGATTCAACCAAGGTGAAATAACATGCCCAAGATTATGCAGAGAGAAAACTCTATTTCTCTGTCCCTGCTTTATTACATTTTTAAAGTGGAGGCTTTCTAAGTGAACTAGCCCTACTTTATTCATTCTATCACCGCCCCTCAAAGTTTTTATGACATAGTATATAATAAATGCTCAACTGAGGGAAGAAAATGAAGCTTATCAATCCTGGAATGGATCCTGATGTTATGACAATGGCTTAGGCTCTTCCCTTTTTCTGCAAACATCCACTGGGTGGCTAAAAGCAGGATTGAAGATTTAACATCGCTGCTTCCATTTTGCTTCCAGTTACCTTAGGTTCCAGACTTTGGAACAAGGTCCGATTTGATAGGCATTTTGTGATGAGTCAAAGCTACCTGCAAGGCAACAGCAACTTTCTTATCTGGGACAAGGCCCCACCTGACCAATTCTGAAATAATGATGGACAGACCACAGAGATGAAGATTACTTGCTTTGACAGCTGTGAACAGCTGGCTGCTGTGCAAACCCTCCAGCCCTTGCCTTCATTCCCCTTTCTATAAAATCTCAAAGATATTCTCAGCTCCTGGAAGACAGGGATAAGGACTAAGTTTCCCTTGTCTTCCCAGTGTAGCTACACCGATTAAAGTTCCTTTCATGCTTTTTATGATTACCTCTTCTGTTTGTTTTTTTGTAAACAGTGGCTGGACCTGATTTTTCAGGTCCCTAGAGTCAGGTTTCTGGCCTAGGACTCCAGTAACAATGTGAGAAATTTCTTATGTAGGAAAGAGTTCCAGATATTTAAAGACCATATGCAATGGTTTACTTATCTCAATTTTTGCAGGAAAGTACCAGCTTCAGGGAACAGGTATGCTAGTTCATCTTGGTTTTCAAATTAACTAGATTGACAGGCATCTAGAGAATTGCTAAAGTATATTTCTGGATGTATCTTTAAGGGTGTTTCTAAAGAAAATTGGTATGTGAATCAGTGAAATGAAAAGACAAGACCCATTCTGAAATACCCAGTGGGCTGGAGGCATAGATGGAATGAGATAGAGTGGAGGAGAGGGAGGTTCACATGTACATGCTTGACCCCTTCTCACCAGTGCACACACAATTTGCTGCAATTATTGCCAACATCCAACTCCTGATTCTTCAGCCTTGGAATGCAAACTTGCACCTCCCTAAGGGGATTTTAGTTCTTTCACTTGAATTGAGGCTGCATAATTGGTCCCTCTTGTTCAGAGGCATCTTCATCTGAACAGCTACTGGTCTCCCTAGCTCTCTAGCATGCAGATGGCCACCCGAGGACTGTTCAGCCTCTGAGTGTGCAAGTCAGTCTAATAAATCCCCTCTTATGATTCCACACATACACACACACACATTTTTTCTATTGCCTCTGTGCTTAGGGAACTGTCTAATACAACAGACTATTACTAATTCAATCCAAATATATAAATAAAATTTATAGGTCTTGGGTCAACCCCGTGTGAAAGGCAAAATTATTTACTCCATTTTAAGGTTAGAGAAAGTAGAACACAGTGTAGGTAAGTTACTTACCCCAACTTTATACTTTGTAAATAGTGAAATAAGGATTGAATTTTGTGATTTTGGCTTCTGCCAAGTTTATATTCTTAACCAGTATAATATACACTACCATAACTCACACTCAAAACGTGTTCTGTAGACTTTACTCCACATGTGATTATGATATCTCCTTAAATACCTTCTTTGATGTAAGAAATGCAATGTTTTGAAATATCACTTTAGCTCAATTCCTCAGTGCCAGGAGTGGAAAGAATAGAGACAGAGATCACCATTTGAAACACATTAGGGTTTCATCATTGACATTTACATGTGATAAGATTTGTTGAAACTTTACATGTATTATCTTATTTAATCCTTGCAGTAGCCCTTTGAAATAAATATATGTATAGTGTTACCATTCTATAAACACTGTTAGAAACTGTCAAAATTATTTTAACAAATTCAGGCCGTCTGATTAAAAAAAAAAGTGTGTGTTCTGAACTGATAAACTACACAATTTCCCCAGAAAAACTGACAGATAATTGTAATAGCCCTTGCATAACATATAAATGTACCAAACATGGTGTCATAAACTGAATTTTAATTTCTATGTCATAAGGTTGGTAGCCTGAGTCATATGAATAGAGGACCTGAGTGGGGTTATTTGGGGGCAGTAATGCTTAGGGGTAGAATAATTAGGCTCAGTATAAATCATTATGTTTCATCTCTGAAATTTTTGTCAAAGTAGAATCCTCATGTCCTTGGGATAAGGGTAGGGGCAAGGTACTATGAAGGATGCTGCAAAAATACATTAATATTCAACAGCCTTCCGTGATTACCCATCCTTAAGGAGAAAGGCAATACTAACAAGAGGAGCGCAGTGAGCAGGAGAATTCATGACTCCACAGTCACAGCTCTGTGTTGTATAGGGCAAGAAATGATGAGAAAAAGGTGCATGGTGATTGATAATTATGGGAGAAAGACAGTCTTGAAAATTCTCAAGCACTGAATCTCCTGCATCTACCCTCTTCTTTCCAAGCCCCGAAGAAGCTCGTGGATGTTCTGTGTCCTCAACCACAATGAATCACACAGACAAGGCAAATCATCTATCAGATTCTGTCGGCAGCCAGAAAAGGATGATCTGTTGAGAGGCTGAATTTCCCAAGATCCTGTAGAGAATCAATCTCATAGAAATGGTTCATTGATCATATTTAGCACCAGTTGGAAATTACAAGGTATTTCACTGGGAGAAGCTTTGCCTGTGACCATACAAACTGAAGGTCTTTAATTTGTTTCTTCTATAGAGGCCTCTCATCCAAGCAGCATCAAAAATTCTGCAGAGACTCTGGAATTTGATCTTGACTGTGGAATATATGTAATTAAGGAACAGGGGGCAGAGGAAGTTATAGATATTAAAAAGAAAAATGATGAAAAGGGCTTGGAAGCATTTTATGAAATGATTATAATGGTACCATCAGCACTGCCTGCCAAAATTGCAATACTCTGGTAAACTCTGAAGATTTTCTAGGGATCCTGTAGGTTTTATCAGCTCTTTTTTAGATGATTTGACACCTGCATGAACTCTGTTGTGCTAAAACATGGAGCAAAGTTATTTATGATCCCATAGAAGGGAAGTGAGAGTTGGATGCTGCTGCCAACTGTCACGTGCTTAAATTATCTGATTATGAATATGTTCTCTCACTGCGAGAAATTGTGGCAAAGACTGACTAGCTATTCACCAAACCCATTCATTCTACTTCCTGTACAATAACAAGCCTTCCTGGTCAGTTCGTCCTGGAGTTTTGTATGAACTGTGATGGAGTTGTAGGCAAAGACTTGTTTTATTTATTTTATATATGCTGGCTCTCCTTCTTATTGTTAGCATTGAAGTTTGATTCAAATCTTTATTCTTATACTTTTATAAAACTATAATACACACTTCTAATAAATTGTAATCTGTAAAAAAATAATACTAATTTTATGAAAATTCTCCAAAGTAAATATTGCCAATGTTTGTGGAATATATTTTGACACATCTCTCTGGACAGAGAGGGAGATTCTCTTCTGCACTGGTGACCTTTGGTCCCTCTATCACTCATTGTTATCTTCAGCTGTCTCAGCTAGGTAATCGGTGAGGTCACAATTATGTGTGTTGGAGATACAGCTGATTTGATAATGTTTTCAACTCTTTCACACTTCCAATATGTGTTACACATTATTATTTTTTTTTAGATTTCTTGTCATAGTAGAGGAGGATTTACTACTCTTACAGTATCTTTTTTACATATTCCTACTCCCCTACTCTTCTAATATTGATATTATCATCTCCAGTTAATTCCTAACTTAGTTTTTACCTATGACAATGAAAGATCAAGATATTATTTACTACTAGCCCCACTAAATACATTAAGTTTAGGCTTTTTATTGTTTTTATTTCTACATTAATATCTTTGTGTTTTGAGGAATGAATAATTTTGCTAATATTATATATAATATTATACATAGGCATATGAAATAGTACAAGATTTCCTCCAACAAATCTATAAAATATTCTCACAGTACTATCCTTGTGAGAGCAAATACATCAGAAGCCTAATCAATTTTGTTCTGTTCTCTGCTGATATACTACCCTCCTCCTCATATATACACAAATATTTATATGTATTATATATAATAATAGCCTGTTGATCAAGCAATAATGTTTATAAAGTCTCCTTCTTCAAGGAAGAATAACATAAGGGAAAACACTGCCGTGACAAATTATATCTCAGAAAAGAAAATCAAGGATATTTTCAGGGCTTTGGAATCTAGTCTCAAATAGGTATAAAGTTGGGAATTTACAGGGATTGTGCAATTGTGAAAAAAAATTGGTTAGAAAAAGGATTCAGTGATCTTAATGCAAGTCTTCATAAGAATAGTGTTGTTTGATAAATGAGTGCTTCATTTTTTTAAAAAATTGAAGTGCTATTTGCCAAAATGAAAAATTATTTGCACAGACAAATTGGTTTCCAGGAATTTCCTAAAGTGAAGAGTGACATTATTTATTAGTTCCCTGCCTTGTCTTCCTGAGCAGAAAGAATAGTTATTTTTACAGAGAAGGTCTCAGTTCTTAGTCCTGGTAATTAAGCTGTACAGATATGTCACCTTAGATTTTCCTTTCTTCCTCCCCCTTGCTCTTCCTTCATCTCTCTTCCCTCCTTCTCACCCTTCATGCTAGTAAAAGCTTCTATCCTAAAGCCCTCTTTTCTTTCTTTCATCTATTGGTTGGTTGGTCTCTATACTGATAGCAAAGTATGAAAATCGTCTTTAGTATGTTCTGGTGTTGGATTCTCTGTTTCCTGTTAAACCATTCTGGTGAATCTTATCCTCCAACAACTTCCTGAGGAAAAATGCATAGATATGAAACTCTTTTCTCCCCTCTCCTCTTGTGGTTTCCTCTCCCCTCTTCTATCTACTCCCTTTCCCTCTTCTCCTCTCCAACTTTTGCCTCTCCTCTCTTCCCCTCTCTTTCAAAATCTTAAATGCCTGAAAATATTTTCATTCCATCTTGGTTAGTGTTTGAAGGCTAGATTGGTTGGTGTATTATTTCAACATAAATCCATATCTTTTAAATTTTTCAAGATAGAAAATTGGAATATTCACATTTCTGATGATGCTCATTTTTATTAATTTCTAATTTTTATTGTTTTCCATATTTTGTCTTTTGATTATTTTGTCAGATTTTTTTTTGCAGGTAGTTCTTAGCTTCTACATAATTTGTCAGCATTACTTAATATTCTGTTGTCTCCTCTAATCTTTTCTTTCACTTTGCAGATTAATAGTTTTTTAATCACTTTACCAGAAATCTTAGTAGAGGTCCAAGGAAATGAGATGCAATAGGTTTTCAGTTTGATATGCTGTACCATCCACTGCCCAGATGTGCTATGGCAGCAGCATAAGTTGCTGAGATAGCAAAGTGGGGGATGCATAACATAAGGTTTATTTAAAAATATTTATGGGGAAAATCCAGTGACAATGGGTCCAACAGATGCTTCACCAGAAA
Organism: Urocitellus parryii; assembly: GCF_045843805.1. Lineage (NCBI taxonomy): Eukaryota > Metazoa > Chordata > Mammalia > Rodentia > Sciuridae > Urocitellus > Urocitellus parryii. The sequence goes on from NC_135544.1 coordinate 13,097,918, forward strand.
GTCCTGGGGTGATGGCTGGATAGGTGCATCTTAGTTTCACAATGTATCTCCACTAGAAGTGTGTCTCAATCCCTCAGACACTTTGTCCAGGAGAGACTGGCTGGATAGTACTTCCCTATCCATAGTGCTCTGCTCTGCACCAGTTACCTAGAGAGGGGTGTTTGATGGGTTGGATTACTAGTTACAGAAGCAGTGACATCATTAGCTTAGTTTGCTTTGTCCTGCTGTAGAAGTAACATCCAAGGGATTTTTCATGCCTGCAAGAAAGCAGCTTTCTACAGATAGCACTAACTTGCCCTAATTCCCAGCATACATGGGAGAAAGCCAGTATCCATCAAGATAATAATTATTTGGACATTCTGGCTCAGACTTGCTCATTGTTCCCGTAACTTGGATGTTCTTGGGGAAAAAGAGGGGCATTTCAGGGACATGGTGTTTTACTGTCTTCCTTTCCTCCAAGTATAACACAGTTGCATAACCAAAAATTTATAGCTCTTTGGTATAAAATTTTATGTTTTTATCTTTTCTCTCCCTTTTCTAGAGTATGACGTAATCACAAGGCCAACAGATTTCCTATTATATTAATAAAAAAAATAATTTTGGATATCTCTGTCAACTCTTGTTTTTCTCTTTTCTGACATATAATTTTCAGCTGAACATAATAATACTGATTTACAAATTTTTGCATATAGTTCCATTGAAGCTCAGAAAGCAATACCTCCCAAGGTATAGCATTTTTGAACAGGCTGAGAAAACAATCACTGAACTAAAATCTCTCTGACCTTCCCTTGTACCCCTATTTCTCAAAAGTCTTTCATCTTTCTTTCTCAAAATGAAGGAAAGAGTTTTCTCTGAAATTCCCTTATTACCTAAAAACTGGATCCCTCAAAGAGGAATACAATTGCCTTAGAATTTTTTTTTAACTGAAAGATCAAACTTCTTTGGTTACAGTTATCATAGAGCAAGAAATTGAAAATCAGCATCACATCCAGAGCCAAAAGGAATTTTGACTCAGGCTACTATTTTTTCTTTGGGCTCATTCATGGCTTCTAAAATTCATTTCCTACTGTCTACAATTGCCCACCCCTTCTCCCTCTTCTCTGTGAAGAGTATATTGAAACTTCGAGCCCTTTCTTTGAGTTTTTGTATTTTATATGTTCAGCTTCTGGGTTTACATATGTCAATAAATTTTGTTTGATTTTTCTTCTGCATATTGTCTGTTTATTTCAGAGAGTAAAACTGTTGAAACTTCAGAGGGAAAGTTGGAACTTCCCTGCAGGTTTGTAGTGAGCTGAATTTACTCTGTCCATACCAGTGGCTATGGCAAGAGACCACAGAAACTGATGGAAGCCAGTTGCAAGGAAAGGTGAGATACCTTTCTCCAGTAAAGTTCTTCTGTTTCTGCCTGTGGAATGTAAGAGGGTGAATAGTAAAAATTTGACTTTGTCTTTTCCTTTCCAAATTCATATTGACTGGAGAAAAACATACATAAAATTAGTTCATCAAATGTGTGAATCCTCTGGATTAACTACTTATTGTTTATTGATTTCAAGCTTACCAGAGATGGTCTTTATTTTCCTAGTTGCTGTCTTTTGTGTGGTTAATCAAAAGGAAGACAACCATAGCAAGATTCTTCTTTTGTCATGTTTCTATACATTGAGCTTGTTCTTGTAACCAGGGAGTTGACTTTCTCTGGTCTCTGCCACTACACAGGGTACAAATTGGTACCTAGGTGGCACCAGTTCATGGGGAGCCCGAAATGTCTGTTTATCCAAATGTGCTAGTTTTCAAAGGATCCTGTCTTAATTGTCTTAATACTCATTGTCATGTTAATGGTGAGGGTCTTTTGCTATCTTAGTCTTTCTTTGAAAAATAGGGGCTTTCAGTCCAAAGAAGGATTGTGTTTGCCTTCTTTGGAGTGATATTCTTGTTATTATTGATTTTAAGTCATCAAAAGGCTAACTGTATTGGGAGTCATGTGTGGGTATACATTTGGTTCAAAATTTTGTTCATATTAAGAGCAAGAAAAGACATTTTTTAATAAGTTTTCTGTCCTATGCTAAAAATGGAAATACATACTTAGAAAGAAAGAACCATGTATTAAAACCTTTGTAGCACAAAGTCCACCCCCTGTTATTGGCAGCGACAAAAACTTTCCTATTTGCCTCCCTGTGTTTGCAGATGTTGTGAGAACTGGGTCATTAAAAACCACCATCCTGCACTAAAAAAGAAGCAAGAAGATTCTTTTAAGAACTCGGTGATCAAAGCTGCCTTAATTAAAAGTGGAGATTCAGGCTGTAATATTTTTAAAGCTTATCTGTGGGATCCTATGTCCCCTGTGAAACCTTCTCAGTTGACTGAAACCCCCTTTTCTCTGGACCCTGTTCACTTAGATGCTCATCTTCAGAAAATGTAAATCTTCCCCAACATGGTATCTCTAAGATCCGATTTTTTTCCATTTATTCTTCTCCTTCTACCTCCTTTGCTACCTGCAATCTTTCATCCAGTTCCCTTTAATATTTGAGCCTATACCGTTTCCATTTGGTGGTCAATGGATGAAAAATATCAGGGTTTTCATTACCATGAAAAGGTACCCAAAGAGCCCTTGAAACATACAGAAACAGTTTGACCAACCCCTTTCTGAGGTCCTCTCTCTTCCTGGGGAACTCCACGAATTAGGGATGGGTTGTCTTGGGCCTGCTCCCTGATTGGCTCCCTGATCTGTTTGAATTTGGGGAGTACCAAGAGTTACTCTGTGCTGTGAGAAGACCCCTGACCTTTGAGTTTGCCATCACTGAGGAGTCATTGGCAAGAGCTGAATTTTTTAAGATAACTGATAGGAGCTGCAATAAGTGGTGCTACTTCAGGTATTACTGGCTTCCTATTCTGTTTCTTTGGGCACTTATATAAGAAAAGCCTCAGATTTCTGACTGGGTCAGACAGAATCCGGCAATAAATGTTAATTTGCTAAAAAAAAAAAAAAAAAAAAAAAAAAAAAAAAAAAAAAAACCAAAAAAACATTGTTGATGGTTTGGTCAGGGAACCTGGGACAGTGGACCATGGGTTGATGGTAGGTGATGGGGTTTGAACACTTGGAGGCTAACAGAATCCTTATCTCCAAGAGTGTGACTCTGAAGTTGGGTGGGCTGGTGGTCACAGAGTGGGCTGCTCAGTGTTGTGTTACCATTAGTCTTGGGTTATAATGATTCTAAAAAGAGTTTGCGATTGAAGAGTTGATTTCCTCTTTGACCAAAGAATTTATTAGGGAAGCATTTTTAGTTTTCAATAGCTGGAAATTTTTCTGTGTTTTGACACATTATATTAATTTCTACTTTGATGATATTGTGTTGCAAAAAATGTGTTTTTGCACAATTTTGTTTTGAAAAAAAATTAATGAAGATTTTTTTCTTGACTTTTTGGTCTATAAACAATATTGGCCAGCTGACCCCAAATTTAATGCCGCTCTCTTTTCATATTACAGCTGTGGGGGTATTTCCAAAGTGGGTAATTTGTTGTGTTTTTTGGCAAAGGTTTTACATTTCTGAGAAAGCCCATTCCTCCTTCTCCACTCCTCCCTACTTTTTCTTTTGCTATTTATTTATTTTGCTTTACACACAGATCTTATAGGAGAGCAACAGTAGTTAGATTAAAATTCTGAAGGAAAGGCCAAGAAAATCACAGAAGAAATCTATTGTGATTTTGAGCTTTTGAACTTACCTTAATCACTTTTTTTTTCATTTGGACTTCTGTTTATGTGAGGAAAACAAAAACAAAAGAAAAATCAAGCTTTTCTGTGCCTCTGTACGAACATATTAAGTTAATTAAAATAATTCCTTATTAATATAGACAATATTAAGATCACTGTTTCTCAGTGTTCCATGACTATTATTATTTACAGCATTCGAAGTACTAATGTTTCATTATGTAAACATTATATAAAGAAAACATATGTAAATAAATTAGCCTACTTTGCCTTTCACTACAACTTTCCGGCTTATTCCTCAAGATTGGGCCTTTTGTCATTATTATTGTGGATTGTAATCATTTGTATTTTATATATTATATAAAAAATTGTATTTCATTTGTCTTCCATACTGTTGCATAATCGTTTTTACATAATTATATTTGATGCTACTTTTAATTGCTTTTGACTCTCATTTTCTCTGTTCTGGACTTCCCATTCATGACATCTTAATTTGATTAATCACTTGCTCAGTAAGAGTATGTCTGAAACTTTTGTTCTGTGGGGAAGATATCTAGTCCAATAGTAACAACATAATGACAAATAGGAATTAGAATAGCTCTTTTTTCTCTCTATGCATTCATTTAGACCATGAAGTACAATTGCTGGAGCCCTAGAATCACTAGTCAAAAATGCAATGGCTCAAGGATTGGGAGAAACACTTCCTGATAGTTAAGAAAACAGCCATTCACAATTTCTATCGACCTAGACAGGGAAGAACTGCAGTGGTCTTTGGTGCCCATAACCATTGGTAGGTAGCCTTGGTGCAAACGGCTACGTCCAGTGTTGTTGCCTAACCTGTTTGTTGCCTGTTTTATGACCCCACTTCTTCAGCATGCCCAGTGAGTCTATGAGTTACCTAACATTCTTCTAAATCTCTATATTTCTTATGTCATTTGAAGTTGGTTTCTGATGTCTAAAACTTTCTGGACTGCCACATACACCGATGGGATTAAGCATCCAACATTCAGCTGGTTTTGCTGCTTGCTTTAGCCTCTCCGTGAACCACATTTTCATTTGCTGCTTCTCTGCAGCAGGAAATAAAATCTAACAAGCCCATTCCCTAGTGACCTGATAGCCAATCCTCACGCCTGGACCCAAGCTCTTCAAATCAAAGGGTATGAGAGGGATTTTTTTCCCCAAAGGCTCTTCTACATGTTTCTTACTGACACTTATTTTGTTTTAATTTTTTTCTGACAGTTATTTTTATTCAAAGAGGTTACTGGAAGTCAACTATCAGTGAACTACTTCAATTTCTTCCCATTTAGAAGTTTCTCAAAGTTTCAGACATCTCAGCAGAAACCTTCACTGTTTACCAATACTGATGATAGTATTTTCCCCCTCTATGCTTTTTATTTCATTGACTTGTTTATTGATGGTTTAAAAAGTGAGCAGTTTATTTCACCATCCCATTGGATTTCACTTTTCAACTATGCAGGTGTACGGCACAAAGTAACAAGTGAAATAAAGGTATGTTCCAGCTGCATCAACATCATGTGGATAGAATCCTGGGCATTGCTTTAGCTCCTGCATGACTTTCTGACCTTGAACTCACTTTACCTTTGTAGTTGTTGGACAGAAAAACTTTAAACAGGAAATGTGCACCCTGAAATGGACCCTGGATTCTAGTCTTAATTTACAAATTGGTGTATATGTTAAAGCCGATGAGAATCTGAATGACCATCTCCTATAATCTGACAGAACTAGTGACTGTCTTGGGGTTTGCACAATTCTTTCTTCTTCGCTCAGAATTTTGCCTAATTTGCCTCTATTTCTGACTTTAAGAAATCATTCAACCTAATCCCCAAATCCTACCGCTAGAATTTTTAAAAGCTAGGACCAATATATAATGAAAACCATGCACTCACATTCCCTAACAAAATGCCATTTTAGCATTTTCTGTGTGGTATTTTCCTTTGCTGTAAATTCATACAACTTAGTTGGTTTCTATAAAAACAGGCCTTTACTTATGTAGATAGCTTTCTATACATCTTGCACATATACAAAATATTAAAGAAATAGAACAGAATCCCTCCCTATCACCCTAGATCATGTTCATTAATTCAGGATTTAAATTCTCATTTTAATGTAAGCCCAATTCCACCTTTTCCTATTAATTTGCTCATTCAATTTGCTTAAGTCATTGACTGACTCATAAGCAGGCATGTACTCTCTAAATTATCCTCCTTGATTCCTTACTAACCTTATTTCTGTCGTTAGTTAAACTCTCATTAATAAACATGCAGCTTTCTATTTTTATGGCAAAATTTTTAAAATTCCAAGATTTTTGCTTCTATATCAACCTATGAAAGATAAATAGAGAGGAAAGCAAAGAGAAAAATTGAAGGTCAATATGTCTACAATGTTGGAGGAAAAGTTTTTTTTTTCCATTTTACAAATTGGGTTTGGTTAAGTCAGGTAGCATATGTTTTATAAATGCCCCAAAATTCACTCTCAAAAATATTTTTTTCCACAAATTCTGACAGCATTTAAAAAAATTTTATAAATGATAATTCTGCATTTTTAAAAATAATCATGTTCTTAACCAATACTCTTATCTTCCTTACCCCTACGGTTCACATTTCTCTTAAGCAATTCACATAATTCTTCAGAATGTGTTTTAGAGGAATTTTTTACTGCCTCCATGATTTATGAGAGCAGGCAATTTATAAAATGATGTTAAAATGTTATAATGATTAAGTACATCACCTTAAAGAAGTTGCTGAGACAAAATTCTTTTGCTTGAGACTGAGAGAAAAAAAGTGGGGCACCCCTTTCATGCACATTCTCAAGGGTAATTAATAGCTGGTACCCTTATAATTAGACAGGTTAATAAGAGAAATGCATAGCCAATTTATCTGACCACAGTTTGACATTACATGGGATTCTTCACACTGAAGATCCAGAGACCTAGGTTGAACTATTCATATTTACACTTGGTACTATCCTCTGGGTCTGGAATGTCCCTCAAAGTTTCATTTGTTAAGGGATAATTGTCAGCCTGTGTTGCTATTGGGATGTAGTGGAACCTTAAAAGGTGGAAGACAGTGGAAGAAATGTCCCTGGGAGTACACCTTTGAAAGATATATTGAGACTCCAACATCTTTCTGTCTCTCTCTTTACTTTCTACCCATCTTGAAGTGAGCAGTCTCCTCTGGGTCACACAGTCCCACTATGATGTACTATGCTGTCACAAGCCAAAGGCAACAGTGCTCAGTGACCATGGACTGCAATCTCTGCGACCATCAGCCAAAATAAACCTCTACCCTTTAAAAGTTAATTACTTCAGGCATTTTGTCATAGTAAAGTTGACTAACATGCTTAAGTTCAATGAAGCATGGGAAAAGCTGTGTAGAAATATGACTGGATAAAAAGGGTACAATCTCATGCTAAAGACTGAGTGATGAAACCTGGCAAGACTGTGCAGATTTTTCCTTGGCCCCTCTTTGTAACATTCCTTCCTTAAGCTATGGCACAGGACTCTGTTTTGAATTGGGTCTTATGACCCAACGAGTTAGGTCAGAGAATCTCTTTAGCTATCTGTTCACAGAAAGGCAGGGAGATGATGAAAGTAATATTTTTAGACTTTATGGATGGCTTTGGGGATAGGGAGTGGTGATGTCAATGACCTACCATGGGAAAAAGAAATTTTAGTTTCTATAGTTTGCTTTGGGAGAGAATAAGAGTGAGACAAGGGAGGACAAGAGAAGGTAGGAGTGAAACTTTGCTTCTGAGGTGACTTCTGAGGCCCTCACTTTAATAAAATATGTTCTGAGCCCTAACAAGACTCATTTTGAAACCATGGCAGGATTTGCACTACTAATGGGTTCATCAGGTTATAACTGATAGTCCAGAGAATTCTCTTCCTGCAGTCTGTTCAGAGAGAAATACACTGGGGATCATTTATTTTTCCCTTGAGAAGTTCTTGATGATGAAAACTGATATAAAAAAGCTACAGTGCCAAGGTATAGAGCAGGTAGCCACCTGGGATGTGAGGCCTCCACTTGACCCCATTTCTATACCACCAGCACTCTGTGGATTTTACTCAGGGGTCCTACTTCTTCCTCTGCCTAGGTAACATCAGTCTGCATTGATGATGCTGAGTGTTGCCTGAGCCCTGTTCTCCTGGAAAACTATAGATTAAAAACACCCATCACCCTTTGCGCTAACAGTGTGCTACTACAAAGAAACATCCTTCCCCAGAGAATTAAGATTCATGATCTTCTGAATCCTTCTTTGCCTCTGATAAGGCCAGACATAGATTCCCAAGTTCTTATTCTTAGCATAAATGGTCAGTTAAATCACTTGTCCCCAGTGATTTTTTGGGTAAAATGCTGACCAAATTTCTCACAAGCCCCTAGAATTTTACTCATCTTCAGCTTGAGCTAATCTGTTCTAGAAAAATAGGCTGGCTTCAGGCAAAACACTTTTGGATCTTCTATCAATCATGCTACACTTTCAACCTGTTATTTCTACCCTTATTTACTACTTCTCTAAAATGAAAACCACTCTCCCTAGCCTTTGAGTCATTTGTAGATCTTACGTCACACCTTTTTTTTTTTCTTACTGTAGTACACCTTTCTCTATTGCAATAGTCTTTTCTTTTCTCCACTACTCTTACAATATTGATTTTTTTTTCCTTTTTGGTACTGGGAATTGAACTAAGGGGCACTTGACCACTGAGCTACCTCTCCAGCTCTATTTTGTATTTTATTTAGAGACGGGGACTCACTGAGTTGCTTAGCTCACCTTGAGATTGCTGAGGCTGGCTTTGAACTTGCGATCCTCCTACTTCCAAGCCTCTGGGATTAGAGGCATGCACCACCACACCCTCTTCTTCTTAAAATATTGATTTTAATAGTATTTCCTTATTAAGCTCATGTTTTAAAAATATTTGGCAACATGTACTATGAGAAGGTTTAGAATATACTATCCCAAAATAAAACACTTGGCGTGTTGAATATTTTAAGCTAAAAGAATTTGAGAATGGTAGGTGCAGGAGGGACTCTCTGAGTTTCCATTATCTCTCAGAGCAGGTCATCAGCCCTTGTGTACCTGGAAGAAAGGAAAATGCTCATCTCCAAGGATGAAGGAGATACTGAGAGGAATCTGAAGGAGCAGGTCTTGCTGTGTTTCCCCCATTCACTGCTTTCTGTTCATGCTGTTTTCTGTTCTATGATATTTTCCTGACTTTTCACTCTACATCAAACCTGATATAAAGACACTTAAGTTTTCTGACCTTCATTTTCTTATGAAGGCTTCCATTTCACATAAAACTTTTATCAGATGAACTTACATGCTATTCTTTTGTTAGTCTATTGTCAGTCTAATTTACAGACCCAACCAGAGAAGAAACTAGAGGGAAGAGGGAAGGAGATATTACTCTTCTTTTTCACTACTAATAAGAAGTAAAACATAATGGAATCAACTTCTTCTCTGGGGTTTGGGTTGGGGGAGGTGGTGAAAGGAGGATAGAAATGTGGGGCCAAGCAGGGAAAAGGTGAACACAGCTTGGAAGCCAGGAGGTAGAGTTTGAATCTGAATGTTCCCAGTTTTCCCTCTTTCATCATGGAATAGGTGCCAGCTGAACTGGCGAGTGGTGGTTCCCTGTTACCCTGGATGTTGGTCTGTCACAGGACCTGAATTGGCTCCAGTGATATTTCAAATGGAATGGACAATGGCCACCGGATGGCGCCAAACACTGCCTCGACAAACAAAAATTGTATAATGGGGGTGGGCCCTGCTTGACACTGCAGTTTTTCATCTGATCTGGCCCATACATTCATTTCATTAATCACTCCATCATGTTACTCTGCATTTCATTTTTTGGATCCCACTCTTAGTGCTGTAGCCTTAATAAATTGTGTTTAATTGCCTTCTTAATGGGAAATTCATGTAAACATAAATAGAGTGCATATCCTCAGAGCTTGTACTATTGGAAATTCAGATATGAATCATAAAAAAGTGTGTGGAAAAGAAAACATGGCAAAATAGTGCATTTAGGGTACCTATTTGAAATTTGGATTGAACATTTTTGAAAATGTTGACAGGTAGAAGCTGAATGGGGGGGGAAATCTATTGGAGAGAAGAAACAAGGTTCTTTTCTCTAGAAATGGAGACTAATATTCTTTTGGGAGTTCTATTCTTTCAGAAAAAACATTTGGATGAGACTTTTATGCAAATGTCATGCAAAAATGACTGCAAATAGAGGTGAAGAATCTTGAGAAGCTGTGTCTTAGAGTAGTTAAATTTCTGAGAATAAGAATTTAAAGGTTGTCTTTGTTGCATATTTAAACGAGCAATTTTGTTGAAGTAATACCCTCACTGAGCAGTGTGCAATGTCAAAATTACATTTTCCTTGCGACCACACACACATACATATTTCATAAAAGATTTTTTTTCTTATTGCACCAAAATTTTTGATAATTTTGATTTCTATTTTGTTTAATATGTTAAAAATGTCTATAGATATTTATTACATTAACTTCAAAAATCCCATTTATAATTTTAAAACACCTTCTTAGAAAAATATTTCCAAGAATGGACTTTTATAATGAAACTTACTTCTTATCCTTGTGGTGAAAGCCTCCCTCCTTGACCAAACTCTAAATAAAACCCTCTGAGCTGGCTTTAGATTAGGTCTTATATTTGGGCCTTAACCTAAAGAACCCAATTTTACCAAGAACCTTGCAAATGCAGCCAGAACCTTCACTCTTGTCATATGATCATATTGGCCTGCCTTTAGCAAGGATCTAGTGAAATCAGTTTAGCAAGAATTCTCCCTAGGCCTGAGTTTCCATCCTATCGCCTGACTATAAATTCCAACTTTTCCGGGTTGTATTCAGAATTGAGCTCAGGTTTATACTGAATTTCCTATAGTTACAATCCCTTTGACAATAAAGATACATTTTGTTCAACAGTTTCTTTTTTTTCCCCCCTCATTTTTGTTTCTCTGGTCCCATAGATTGAACTCAGAGGAACGAAAGCATTGAGCTATATCTCCAGCCTTTCAAATGTTTTAAAAATTTTGATACAGGGTTTTACTAAGTGTTGAGGCTGGCTTTGAACTTGCAATCCTCCTGCCCCAGCCTTCTGAGCCACTGGTGTTTCAGGCATGTGCCACCATGTTCGGCTTTTCCCCTAGGTTTTTAATAAATGATTTCATTAGGATATTGTAAGTTACACATAACAGTGTGGTTCATTTTGACATAATGGTGCATAATACATGCATGGAATATAATTGATCCATTTTAGTCTCCAGTTATTTTCACTTTTCTTCTTTTCTTCTTTCCCTCTATTTTCCTTTCTCTACTCCACTGGTTTTTCTTCTATTTATTTATAGTTCTGTTTAATTGGTGCTTTATAGATATACATAAAGGTGGAACTCACTCTGGTATTCATACATGTACAAAGGATAATATTTTAAATTTCATTCTGCAGTCCTTCTTTTGACTGTCCCTCCCTCCCTCCCTCTATCCCCTTCAGATCTCCCCTTGATTTTCATGGACTCCACATCCCTGTCCCCTTAAAGGAATACCCTTACTTTGTTCTAGCTTCCACATATGGAAGAAAACATTTGACCTTTTACTTTCTTTCTTTTTTTAACTTTTTTAAAAATTTCTTACATACTGACAATAGTGGAATGTATTACAATCATAATTATTCATTCACAACACCTTTTACTTTCTGAGCCTGGTTTATTTCACTTCTCATGATATTCTGCAGTCCCCGTTTATTTATTAGAAAATGCCATAATTTCATTCGTCTTTAGGGCTGAGTAGAACTTCATTGTGTATGTGTACACTGTTTTCAATCCATTCATATATTTATAGGCATCTGAGCTGGTTCCATAACTTGACTATTGTGAATTGCACTGTTATATACATTTATGTAGCTGTATCACTACAATATGCTAATTTCAGTTTTTTGAGTTAAATAGTGAGGAGTGGCATACCAAATATTGAGGAATATCTGGGTCTTATGTTGTTTCCATTTCTGATTTTTAGAGGAATCACCATGCTGCTTGCCAGTATTTATTATTATTTGTACTCCATCTCTTTCTTTTTCTTTTTCTTTTTTTTTTTTTTTTTGAGCGGGGCTTGCGGGGGAGTGGTGGGAAATACTGGGGATTGAACCCAGAGGTGTTTTACCACTGAGCCACATCCCCAACTCATTTTATTAATTTATTTATTTCATTTTGAGACAAGGTCTCACTAAGCTGCTTAGAGCCTTGGTAAGTTACTGAGTTTAGCTTTGATTCTTCTGCTTAAGCCTCCCAAGTTGCTGGGATTATAGGCATGAACCACTGTTCCTGGTTATTATTTGTATTCTTGATAATTACCATTCTGACTAGAGTGACATGAAATCTCAATGTAGTTTTCATTTGCATTTCCCTGGTTGCTAGGGATGTTGTTCAAGAGTAGATTAAGGGAGATCCAGAAATGATCTAGAAACTGCAAGAAGGGCATTCAAGGGAAATCTTCACCTTTCACTGCTTAAAACATCATAAATGGACACTGGTCTGGATTTGGTTCTGAACCAGGACAATTTTTTTCTGCCATGCAGTATGGCCAACCCTGAGGAAATGGGAGGGTAGGTCTCAAATCTGTCTACTTGAGTATAGAGTTGGGGGGTACGTATGGAATGAAGAAGCAAGGTTGTCTGAGGCATGGGAAAGGCTAATGGAAGTAAGGAAAAGTAAGGTAATAGTGGTCTATAGACATGGCTCTTCATGGGATGCATTAAGAAAATATCAGCATTAACATGTTCCTGAGGGTGAAGTTTTGGCCCTCTGAAGTCAAAAAGTCACCCATCAGACATTTGTGTGGTTCTAATTGAGGAGATGGTGGTTTCAACTAATTTGATTTACCTCTAAGTTCCTGAAAAACAATTTAGGCAACAGTTACCCTTATGATTATTCATTGGAGGTATTGTCTATAGCAAACCTGATGGGTGTATACTGCCTAGCTATGTGACCTCTTAATTTGGAGATGAAAGGCAACTTTAAGGAGGTAATAATTCAGAATGGTGAGCTGCTTCTTCTAATACATCGTGCCTCTGGGATGTATAGGAAATCCTGTCTATGTGGGAACTACTGTGGGAAGGCATGGATCCCATGACAGAAACAAGGACCAAAAGGAAGTCACTGTATAAAAGCCATGGGAGCTTTCTTAAACTTAGCATAAGCTCACCACTTACACTGAGAGATGGAGTGGTAAAATATAAGCATCCATGAGAATAAATCTGAACCTGTGGTCTAGAAGAGTAGCTTTCTCTAGAAGCATTTTACTTTATTCTGATTTATTTTCCTTTTCTTATTCTCAGTTTCTTAGAAGTATTTTCAAAACTTGCAGTCTGATCATACTTCTGTGTTGAGAGCCACAGAGAGTCGGAATGGCCCCTGGCATTTTGCCAGAAGTAATGTTTGAGAGGCGAGCCATTAAGATGATGCTGGATTGAAACAGGTTGTGTATTCAATTGTACATATGACCTTTACTGTCCGGCAACAGGGCAGCTCTTGCTGCCTTGGGCGCCTGCTACTTTGGAGTTCCCATTGAGTTCTGGTGGGGGGGGGGGTCCGAGAGTGAGTGCATGCAGCCCGGTGGAGTTCCGGTTGGTGTGGGGTGCCGGAGAGGAGCAGCGTGGGTGGCGTTCGGGAGAGTTCCCGGGGAGTGTGCGTGGAGTGCTGGTGGAGTTCAGGCAATAAAGTTTCCTGTTTGAAGATACAAGTGCTTTGTGGTGGCTGGGTGATTTGTGCCCAGCCAGACTGTGGCACTTATGCAAGGAGAGATTATCTTAAGGTTCTCTCTTCCTGGAATGGAACTGTAGAGCCTAGAAGAGTGTCTCTGGTCACCTGAGTCCAGAGGGGTTACATTGATAGGATATACAGTACTAACTGAGGCTTGTACCTACTAGAGTATCTAGTGCAGTCCAGGCCACCAGTGGCACGGTAAGAAACCACAGGGAAGACACAGGTGCTCTGTTCTTCCGCATAGAACTCAATTATGCATCTGGAGCAGTAGGTGTCTGTACTGAAGAGCAGAGACTTGAACTGCTGTATGTATGTAAAATTGAATGTTACTGTATTTATACTAACTAGCTGGTAAAAAAAAAAATCCAGTTTTATGTATTTTTTAACTTGGTGCCCAATAAATGTCCTCAGACTTAAAGAGAACATGCATGGCAGGGCTAGCTTACCTCTCTGGATTTAAAACCAGACTGCAGCACATATCATTTAACAAAGGAATACAAGGGAAAGCTTCTTGTCCAATGGGCTTATGTTCAGCAAGTATAGTAATCAGAGTCATAAGATGAGGACAGGGTGACTGTAGCAGGCCCCCAGTGGAGGCTGCCCACACTTTTCAGAACATTTACTAACACTGTTATCATTAGCTCCCATTCCATGCTGCAGGTCAAAAGCAGCATCACAAGCAATGTAAAATCACTCTGATTGAGTACTGGATATTGAATTAAATCTCTACTAGATAAGCTTCCAAATTTAAGCATTTGCAGTCTCAATTCACATGAGGTTACTAATTGAACACAAGGGGAAAATTTTGAGGATCTATTATAAATCTGAATAAGGGAGTCAAGGGGAAAGAACCAAACACTCTCTAAGATTTTTCAAACTTTCTTTTGTAGTAATGTGGTCTAGATTATTTGAAACAATTCTCCCACTGAGAATAAGTAAATAATAGATTAAAACTTTTTTTAAAGTGTTATGAGTATTGAAGATGTGAAGATGTGTAGAAAGAAATTGTCACGATAAAATCAAGGGAAAGAAGAAATCTGTACAAATCAGAGGCAACAGAGGCCATGTTTGCTTTGGGAACATCTGTCTAAATAAGAACATGTGAACTTTCCTGTAGAGAGTGTCTTGGCCTGAGGGGAAGCAAGCCAAAAATCCCCCTCCTTATGGAGCATGAGGCGACCTTTACACCATTAGCTGGGCTCCACAGAGCCATCCTTTTGAGGTAAGGATAAGCTAAAAATAAAACAACTTCCATCCTCAAATCCTAAGAAATTGCTAGGAAAGTCATTGTCTTCATTCTAAAGAAACTATAAGGATGGTAAACTGTTCTTGAGAAGTTGTAAACAAAAGCTGGCACTTTTGCGAATTTGATGTCAAATTCATATCAACTGAATGGCCCAAAACACACACACACACACAAACACACACACACTAAAAACTTTTAGATCATGCATTTAATTAAGTGTCTGAGAACAAATAGTTCTCATAGGCACTTTATATATAAATGTTTCTTTCTCTTAGAATTCAAAGAACTCTTGAGAAAAATTTCAAGACAGTATAATTAAGAACATAAGGAAGAAAGAAACCATGAGCAAGAAACATCAGAAACGAAGACAAATGCACTAATAGATCTATCAACAGTTCTTATATTGAAATTATCAGACCATTTGTAAAATATAGGTTATAAAAATAGGTTATATTATATAAGGAGAAAAAAGAGACTAATTTGCAGTATTTTTCAAATAGTGTATGCTATTATAAAAAGTGATTTGGCATACTAATAAAAATGCCAAATAGAAATATAGGAAATAAAGATTAAATTACAAGTTTTGAGATATAATATTTTAATAGATGGATTTGAAAACAAAGAGAACATAGTCAAGAGCAGCAAATAAATCACTGGAAAATAAGTAAGAACAAACTGGAGGGAACACAAAATAGAGAAACACAAAGAAGGAAAAATGGTAGAGATGTTAAGACATAAGATAAATATGTATATTTAATTGAAATTCTGAAGGAAAGAATAGAAGAAAGCAGAGTTGATGTATGAAGATGATGGCATTGAAATTTCCAGATACAATGAAAGATCTTCAAACATGCTAATGAATCTCTAGCAAACCCTTATGTTTTAAATTCCATAGTTAAAGACATTCCAGTAAAAGTACCAAACATCAAAAACAATTTTTATTTATTTTTTATTTTTTAAATTTAAAAAAAAAAATTTTATTGGTTGTTCACAACATTACAAAGCTCTTGACATATCATATTTCATACATTAGATTCAAGTGGGTTATGAACTCACAATTTTTACCCCAAATGCAGATTGCAGAATCACGAAGGTTACACCTACACATTTTTACATAATGCCATATTAGTGACTGTTGTATTCTGCTACCTTTCCTATCCTCTCCTATCCCCCCTCCCCTCCCCTCCCATCTTCTCTCTCTACCCCATCTAAAGTAATTCATTTCTCTCCTTGTTTATTTTCCCATTCCCCTCACAACCTCTTATATGTAATTTTGTATAGCAATGAGGGTCTCCCTTCATTTCCATGCAATTTAAAAAATGACAAAATCATGGAATTTGCAGGGAAATGGATGGCAATAGAGCAGATTATGCTTAGTGAAGCTAGCCAATCCCTAAAAAACAAATACCAAATGTCTTCTTTGATATAATGAGAGCAACTAAGAACAGAGCAGGGAGGAAGAGCAGGAAGAAAAGATTAACATTAAACAGAGGGGTTGGGGATGTGGCTCAAGTGGTAGCGCGCTCGCCTGGCATGCGTGCTGCCCGGGTTCGATCCTTAGCACCACATACAAACAAAGATGTTGTGTCCGCCAATAACTAAAAAATAAATATTAAAAAAATTTAAAAAAAAAACATTAAACAGAGACATGAGGAGGGAAGGAAAGGGATACAAAAACAATTTTTAAACACAGTCAAAGAAATGAGATATTGCCTTTAAAGGATCAATGGATTTATTATTGACTTCTTAGCAGCCCACAAGAGAAGGCAGGAGATAATAAAATATTGTCTTCAATTTGCTGAACAAAAGTACTGCTAATCTGGAAAAAAAAATCTATGTCCAGAGAATCAATCAGTTCAAAAGTTGATCTAATTTTTAGTACCCTCATAATGGGTACTTAATATTACAATATTAACATTCATATTGTGATATACACTATGGCCCCAGATGGATGACATTAGTTAACTATTATCAGAAGTAACTGAGAATAAAAAAAGTATGACCCACTAAGCTCGAACTAAATGTATTCCCAACAGATCTGTTCCTAGTAGTTCCCCCAAATGTCATAACCACTCCATTACACTTCAACATTTATTGATTGATTTTTTTAATTTTTTATTTTTAAAATTTAGCTCTTTTTAGTTATACGTGACTGTAGAGTATATTTTGGTATTTATACAAACATGGAATACATCTTATTCTAATTAGGATCCCAATTTAATATTTAAAAAAAGATCTTGTTGAGATCAATTATGAAAGATAAAAAGGAAGTCAATATCAGGAATGGAACAAACTGTGAAGGAAAATGGGTGCCAACCAAGAATCTTATATCCAGAAAAATTTAGCTTCAGATTTGATGATGAAATAAAAACCTTCCATGATAAACAAAAGTTAAAAGAATTATATCATGAAATCCTGCACTACAGAACATTCTTGCCAAAATATTCCATGAGGAGGAAGGAAAAACAACAAAAGAAAATCTGCAAAGGGAGGAGCTACTCTAAAGGACAGGCCTATCAAAGGAAAAACCAAGTCAAGGTAAAAACCAAAAATAAACTAAAATGAACGGGAATACAAACAATGTCTCAATAATATCCCTGAATGCCAATGGCCTAAAATCATCAATTAAAAGACATACACTAACATATTGGATTTTTTAAAAAAGACCTAACAATATGCTGCCTTCAAGAGACTAATCTTATAAGAAAAGACATCCATAGACTGAAGGTGAAAGAATGGGAAAAACATATCACTTACATGGGCCATGTAAACAAGCAGGGGTTTCCATCCTCATATCAGAAAAAGTGGACTTCAAACAAAAGTTAGTGAAAAGGGACAAAGAGGGTCATTTCTTGCTACTTAAGGGCATTATGCATCAACAAAACATAACAATCACAGATATCTATGGCACAAACAAAGGGGCATCTATGTATATCAAACAAACCCTTCTCAACTTCAAGAATCAAATAGACCATAATACAATAATATTGGGTGACTTTAACATACCTCTGTCACCACTGGATAGATCTCTCAAACAAAAACTAAACAAAGAAACTATAGAACTCAATAAAACAATCAATAATTTAGACTTAACAGATATATATAGAATATTTCATCCATCAATAATTGAATACACTTTTTTTTCTCAGCATCACATGGATACTTCTCCAAAATAAACTATATGTTATGCCAAAAATCAAGTTTTAGCAAATACCAAGAGATACTACCCTGTATTCTGACCATAATGGAATAAAATTAGAAAACAATGATAAAATAAAATATAGGAGTTACTCGAATACCCAGATACTAAATAATATACTATTGAATGGTGCATGAATTACAGAAGACATCATGGAGAAGATAAAAATATTCTTAGAAGTAAATAAGAATTCTGATATAACATATGAAAATCTCTGGGATTACTATGAAGATAGTATTGAGAGAAAAGTTTATTGCACTAAGCTTATTCATTAAAAGAAGAAAAAGTCAACAAACAAACAACCTGAGTTTACATTGCAAAGCCCTAGAAAAAGAGGAACAAAACAACACCAAAAGGAACAGAAGACAGAAAATATTTAAAATTATGTTAGAAATAAATAAAATTGATGCACAGGAAACAATTCAAACAATTGAAAAAAAACATGAAGCTGGTTTTTTTTGAAAAAGAAATAAATAAAATTAATAAACCATTAGCCATACTAACAAAGAGAAGAAGAGAGAAAACTCAAATTAATAATATACATGATGAAAAAGAAAATATTATGACAGACACTACAGAAATACAGAAGATAATTAGAAATTATTTTGGAAATTTGTACTCCAATAAAATATAAAATATTGAAGGCATTAACAAATTTCTAGAGGCATATGATATGACTAAACTAAATCAGGATGATATACACAATTTAAACAGATCAATTTCAAGCAAGGAAATAGAGGATGCCATCAGAAACCCACCAACCAAGAAAAGCCCAGGACTGGATGGATACACAACTGAGTTCTATAAGACCTTTGAAGAAAAACTAACACCAATATATCTCAAACTATTTCATGACATAGAAAAGGAGGAAACACTTAAAAAACACATTCTATGAGGCTCATATCCCTCATAGAATTCCTAAACCAGACAAAGACACATCAAAGAAAGAAAACTTCAGACCAATATCTCTAATGAATATAGAAGCAAAAATTCTGGCAAATTGAATACAAAAACATATCAAAAAGATAGTGCAACATGATCAGGTAGGGTTCATCCCAGGAATGCAAGGTTGGTTCAACATAAGAAATCAATAAATACAATTCATCACATCAATAGACTCAAGATAAAAATAATATAATCATTTCAATAGATGCTGAGAAAGCATTTGATAAAATAAAGCATCCCTTCATGTTCAAAACACTAGAAAAACTAGGCATAACAGAAACATACCTCAATATTGTAAAAGCTATCTATGCTAAGCCCCAGATCATCATCATTCTAAATGGAGAAAAATTGAAAGAATTTCCTCTAAAAACCAGAATAAGACAGGGATGCCCTTTGTCACCACTTATATTTAACATACTTCTTGAAACTCTAGTCAGAGGAATCAGGCAGATGAAAGAAATTAAAGGGATACAAATAGGAGAAAAAGAACTCAAATAATCACTATTTGCAGACAATATGATTCTATACACAGAAGACCCAAAACATTCCACCAGAAATCTCCTAGAACTAATAAATGAATTCAGCAAAGTAGCTGGATATAAAACCAACACCCATAAATCAAAGGCATTTCTGTACATCAGTGACAAATCCACTGAAACTGAAACTAGGAAAACCACCCCATTTACAATAGCCTCAAAAAATAAAATAAAATACTTGGGAATAAATTTAACAAAAGAAGTGAAAGACATCTACAATGAAAATTACAGCACACTAAAGAAAGAAATTAAAGAAGACCTTAGAAAATGGAAAGGTCTACCTTGTTCTTGGATAGGCAGAATTAATATTGTCAAAATGACTATACTACCAAAAGCACTAGATTCAATGCAATTTCAATCAAAATTGCAATAATATTCCTTATATAAATAAAAAAAGCAATCATGAAATTCATCTGGAAAACATAAGAGTCCCAGAATAAACCAAAGCAATCCTTAGCAAAAGATTGAAGCTGGTGGCATCACTATTTCATACCTAAAACTATACTACAGAGCAATAGTAACAAAAATAGCATGATATTGGCACCAAAATAGACCTGTAGACCAATGGTACAGAATAGAGGACACAGAGACTAACCCACATAACTTCAGTTATCTTATATTTGACAAAGGCTCTGAAAACATACATTGGAGAAAAAATAGACTCTTCAACAAATGATGCTGGGAAAATTGGAAATTCACATGTAACAAAATGAAATTAAACCTCTATCTCTCACCGTGGACAAAACTCAACTCAAAGTGGATCAAGGACCTAGGAATTGAACCAGAGACCTTGCACCTAAGGAAGAAAAAGTATTCCCAAAGCTCTATCATATCAGATTATGCCCCAACTTCCTTAATAATATTCCTGTAGTGCAAGAATTCAAACCAAAAATCAATAAATGGGATGGGCTCAAACTAAAAAGCTTCTTCTCAGAAAAAGAAACAATCTGTGAGGTGAATAAAGAATCTACAGAAGAGTGAAACAGGAACCATCACAATACCAGACCTTAAACTATACTACAGAACTATAGTAACAAAAATGGCATGGTATTGGCACCAAAATAGACTTGTAGACCAATGGTACAGAATATAAGACACAGAGAAAAAAACACATAATTATCTCATACTAGCAAAGATAGCCTCTTCAGCAAATAGTGCTGGAAAAACTGGAAATCCATATGTAGCAAAATGAAACTAAACCCTTATCTCTCACCATGCACAAAAGTCAACTCAAAATCAATTAAAGACCTAGGAATTAGACCAGAGAACCTATGCCTAATAGAAGAAAAAGTAGGCCCAAATTTTCATCATGTCAGATTAGTCCTCTACTTCCTTAACAAGACTCCTAAAGCACAAGAAATAAAATCAAGAATAAATAAATGGGGTGGATTCAAACTAAAAAGCTTCTTCTCAGAAAAAGAAATGATCAATGAAGTGAACAGATAGCCTACATTTTTGGAGCAAATTTTTGCCACACACACATCTGTAGAGCACTAATCTCCATGATATATGAAGAACTCAAAAAAACACCAAAAATAAAAAAATAAACAACCCAATCAATAAATATCTTAAGAAGCTGAACAGATACTTTTCAGAAAAAGAAATGCAATCCATCAACAAATATATGAAAAAATGTTCAACATCTCTAGTAATTAGAGATAAGCAAATCAAAATTATTCTTAAGATTTCATCTAACTCCAGTGAGAGTGTCAGTTATCAAGAATACAAGAAAAAATAAGGGTTAGTGAGGATGTGGGGGAAAAGGCACACTTATACATTGCTGGTGGGACTGCAAATTGGTGCAACCAATATGTAAAGCAGTATGGATATTCCTTAGAAAATTTGGAGTGGAATTACCATTTGACTGAGCTATACTACTCCTCAGCCTGTACCCTAAAGTCTTAAAAACAGCATACTACAGTAATGCAGCCATATCAATGTTGATAACAGCACAATTCACATTTGCTAAACTGTGGAAGGAACCTAGATGCCCTTCAATAGATGAATGGATAAAGAAACTGTGAGAAAACAAAAAAAAAAACAGAAAAAAAGAAACTGATATATATATATATATATATATATATATATATATATATATATATAATGTAATATTACTCACTATTAAAAGAGAATAAAATTATGGCATTTGCAAGTAAATAGATGGAGTTAGAGAACACCATGCTAAGCGAAGAAAGCCAATCCTAAATAACAAAGGCTGAATATTCTCTCTGATGAGTAGATGCTGACTCATAATGTGTTGTGTGTGTGTGTGGAAGATGGAGGAATTTTGGTCAAAGGGGAGGAAGGAACGGAGAGGGAGCATGGGAGTAGGAAAGATGATGGAATGAGATGAACATCATTACCCTAGGTACATGTATGACTGCACATGTGGCGCGACTCTACATTGTGTACAACCAGAGAAATGAAAAGTTGTGCTCCATTTGTGTGTAATGAATTGACATTCATTCTGCTATCATGTATAACTAATTAGAACAAATAAAAAATTAAAATATAAAAATAATATTTGATATGGAAAATTCTATAAGCTTACATACTACAGAACTACAGGTTACATACATGGCTGCTTGTTTTTGTAATATAGATTTAACCCCCCTGGCATGATGGTGCCTAAGGGTAACTCAGTGATTCAGAGGTTGAATCAGGAGGATCATGGGCTCAAGGCCAGCATCAGCAACTTAGAAAGACCCTAAGCAACTTCGGGAGACCCTGTCTCAAAATAAAAGATTAAAAGTGTTGGGGATGTAGCTTAGTGGTTTTGCCCCTGAGATCAATCTCCATTTTTTTCTCCATCCCCATTTATCCAACTCAACCACATCCATTGGTCATATATTGTCCATGCTGTTTTCAACATACAATGACAAGACTGAATAGCAGTGATAGAGAATTCATGGCCCTCAAGCCTAAATGTTTGACATCTTGCCCTTGAATAAAGTGAGCAATCTAAATGCACCACAATGACTTTTATTAGGAAAATGTGCACAAAAAACAAGTCCCAATATAATTCATAGGAAGCCAACCTCATTAATCAAATTTCAAAAGTAGACCAAATTATACATACACTGTATAAACCTGCATAAGTAGGTGATAAAAACTAAAGAAAATAACTATCAACTAAAGAAAATAACTAAGTGAAACAAGTAGTTATATCAAGTGTGAGAAAAGACACTATGATCAGGTAGACTGATCTGTGTTTGTAAAGGGAGCATTTTGTTGGCAGCAATGTTCTATGTCTTTGGTGGTGCTTATATGCATGTTTGCTTTATGATTGTTCATTAAACTGTGAATACAAGATTTTTTTGCAGTATTATGGACAGACTCTCCCATCACCTAATCCCCACTGTGACTGTATTTGGAGAAAGGGCCTTTAAACAGATCATGTAAGTTAAATGAGATCATAAAGGTAGAAACCTGATCCATTTCATCATATGAAAAGGCAGAGACAACCGGGCATCATGGCACAGCAGCTTGGGTGGCTGAGACAGGGGAATCCTGAGTTCAAAGCCAGCCTCAGCAACGGGAAGGCACTAAGCAACTCAGTGAGTCCCTGTCTCTAAATTAAACACAAAATAGAGCTGGAGATGTGCTCAGTGGTTGAGTACCCACTGAGTTCAATCCCCAGTACTAAAAAAAAAGAGGCAGAGATACCAGGAACTCACATAGAGAAAAGCCTCTGTGAACACATGGTGAAAAGGCAGCCATCTACAAGCCAAGGACAGAGGCCTTGAGAACCCAATTCAGCTGCTACGTGTGCGTGTGTGTGTGTGTGTGTGTTCAGCTTGATTACACAAAATGGTGGGTTTCATTGTTGCATATTTGTACATATAGAAAAACATACTTTGATCAATTTCATTCCAGATACCACTCCCCCTTTACTTCTTCCCTCTGGTTGGCTCCCTTCCTTTACCTAATACTCTCCCTTCTATTTTTATGCCATCCTTTTTCCTCCCCACTAACAGTTTGCTCAAAATTATGGCCTCTGGTTACATTCATATTTCTTCAAATAGCATAATTTTATTCTTTGTGGCTGAATAAAATTCCATTTTTATATATGCCACATTTTCTTTATCCATTCATCTGTTGATTGATATACACCTAGACTAATTTCATAACTTGCTTATCATGAGTTGTGCTGAGATAAACATGGGTATGCATGCATTCTAAAGTATGCTGACTTCAAATTCTTTTGGATAAACACCAAGGAGTGGTACAGCTGGTTCATATGGTTGTTCTGTTTTTCCCCTTTTGAGGCATCTCCATATGGATTTCCAGGGTGACGGTACTAATTTACAATCCCACCAACAGTGCCTAAGAGTTCCACTTTCCTGCATCCTCACCAGTTATCTATTATTATTTATATTCTTGATAATTGCTATACTAACTGAAGTGAGATGGAAAATCTCATTGTAGTTTTTATTTGCATTTCCCTGAGGGCTAAAGATGATGAACATTTTTTCATATAGTGGTTGGAATCTTCTTTTGAGATGTGTCTGTTTTGTTCATTTTCCCATCTATTGATTGGGTTATTAGCTTTTTTTATGTTGAGATATTTGAGTTTATATATTCTAGATATTCATTGTCAGAGGAGAAGCTGGCAAAGATATTCTCCCATTTTGTGATCTGTCTCTTCACTCTGAAATTGTTTGGCTTTGCTGTGCAGATACATTTAAGTGTGATGCCATCCCAGTAATCGACTCTTGCTATTAATTCCTGGCCTATGGGATTCTATTCAAGAATTCTACACCTGTGTCTACACTTTGAAATATTTCCACTATTTTTTCTTCCAATAGTTGTAAAATTTTCTGGTTTTATCATTAGGTCTTTGGTGTATTTTGAGTTGACATTTGTATAGGGTGAGAGAGAGTGCTCGAATTTCATTCTTCTACATATGAATATCAAGTTTTTCTACTATTAATGGTTAAAGAATCTGTTTTTTGCTTCATTGTCCATTTTTGGAATCTTTAATAAGAATCTTATAATTGTAACTGTGTCAATTTCTGTTTTCTATTCTGCTCCACTGGTCTATACATTGTTTTTATGCCAATTTCATGATACTGTCATGTTTTGGTTACTTTGGCTCTGTAGTATAATTTGAGATCAGGTATTATGATGGCTCCAGCATTGCTCTTTTTACTCAGGACTGCTTTGTCTTTCCTTGGTCTTTTGTTCTTCTATCTGAGTTTTAGGGTTTTTTTTTTTTTATTCCTGTTTCGGTGAAAAAAAAAAAAAAAAAGAAACAAAATAACCCTAACATTCTACCCAGCTCCTTTCATAAAAGACTTTATTGATATTTTAATGGTGAATGAATTGAAGATATATATATATATATATATATATATATATATATATATTAACAATATTAATTCTGCCTATCCATGAACATGGGAAGTCTTCCATCATCAAGTGTCTTCTTCAATTTCTCTTCTCAATTTTCAATGATTTTCATTGTAGAGATCTTCTCTTCCATGGTTAGGTTTATTTCTAGATATTTTAAAGATAAATAAAAATGAAGTTTATTTCTAGATATGTTTTTAAAGATTGTGAATGAAATTATTTTTCTTAATTCTTTCTTAGTGGAGTCATTAATGGTGCACTTAAAAAGCCATGATTACTGTTATATATATATATATATATATATATATATATATATATATATACACCCAGGGATTTAACCCAGGGGCATTTAACCACTGAGCCATAATCCCAGCCCCCCTCCCTCGTTTTTTGCATTTTATTTAGAGGAAGGGTCTCACTGAGTTATTAGGGCCTCATTAAGTTGCTGAGGCTGACTCTGGACCAGTGATCCTCCTGTTTCAAACTTCTAAGCCACTGAGATTACAGGAATGTGTCACTGCATGAAGCTAAAAAAAGTCATTAATTTTTATATGTTAATTTCATAACCTACATTGCTGAATTTCTTTATAAGCTCTGGAAGTCTCTATTGTGTTGAAATAAGTTCCTTTCATCCCTACGTTCTTCAGTTTTTTTTTTAATCATGAAAAGATGTTGAATTTTGTTAGACATTTTTTACATCTATGGAGATAATCATGGTATTCTTGTCTTTAGTTCTATTTATATGATGAATTATAATTATTGATTTGCATATGTTGAACCAGCCAGGCAGCCTGGGATGAAACCAACGTGATCATGGTGTATAATAATTTTAATGTATTGTTGAATTTGCTAATATTTTATTGAAGATTTTTACATCTATGCCCGTCAATGATATCAGTCTACTCTTTTTTTTTTCTTGAAGTATCCTTATCTATTTTTGGTATCAGTTTTCATAAAATGAGTTTAGAAGTATTCCTCCTTTTCTATGACTTGGAATATTTTGTGAGTATATGATATTCTTTAAAATCTGGTAAAATTCAACTATAAATCTGTCTGCTCCAGGAATATTCTTTGTTGAGTGTTTTCTACTATTTCTTCCATCTCATTGCTTGTTACTTGTTTCTTAGTTTTTTTATATTTTCTTTGGTTGCAGGTTTTTGACTCTTGCTTATTAAAAAAAAATGCAAATTATTTTAATTCTTTTATTTGTTCTTTAAATTTCTATTTCATTAATTTTAATTCTAATCTTTAATATCTTTAACATTTCTTAATGCCTACTGTTTGGGGAGTTGGTTTGTTTTTATTTTTATAAGACCTGAACATTTATTGTTATATTGTTTATTTGATATTTGTATGGTTTCTGTAGTTAATTTTGTTTTGTGTCTCATTCAATTATGTTTTGAAAAGATGCAAAAAATAATTTCAGGGTTTTTTTTGCATTTGCTAATACTTGCATTGTAGACTTATGATCAATATTAGAGACAGTTATTTGACCAGCTGAAAAGAACATGTAGACAACTTTTGGATAAAATATCCCACAGATGTGTGTTAAATCCAACTAGTCTGCAGTAAAATTTAAACCTGGCATGTCTTTGTTGATTTTCTGTCTGGATTATCAGTTCATTAGTTAGAGATGTATTGAAATCTACCACTATTATTGTATTAAGGTCAGTTTTATTTTATCAAGTAATATTTATTTTATATAATTGGGTACACTGACATTCAAGACAAAAATATTTACAACTGCTATATCTTCTTGTGGAATTGTTTCCTTTACAATATGTAATAATCTTCTTTGCCTCTTCTGATTAATTTTGGATTATAGTCTACTTTGTCTGATATAAGTGCTCTGTCTGATAAGAGTGGCTACTTCTGCTTCTTTGTGGATTCCATTTTACATCCTTTTACTTTCAGCCACACATGTCTTTAACTATAAGATATATTAGATCAAAGATCTAATTATAAAACCAGATACATATTGGCTCTTTTATAAAAATCCAATCTGCTAATTCCTTCAATTGGAAAGTTAAGATGATTTATGTTCAGTATTATTATAGAGAGATATGTTACATGCTGCAATTTGTTTTATTTCTCATGTTTGAATCTTTCCTAGTTCTTATTTGCATATTTATTTTTTTAAATGTGATTTATTCTTTACCATACTCTCTTGGTTGTTTTTATCTTCTTCTTCCATGTGTAGGATTCCTTTAAGTACTTTTGCAGTGCAGTCTCAGTGGGTATGAATTACTTTAGTTTGTGCTTGTCTCTTTCAATTCTAAAGCATAGTTTATCTGGGTATAGTAATCTATGTTGGCGTTTGCTTATTTCAAGGCTTTAAATCCAAGATTTCATATCCTTATGGCTTTTAGAATTTCTTCTGAGAAATTTGTTATTATTCTGCATGGTTTGATTATATAAGTGAGTTGGACTTTCTCTCTTGTAGATTTTAAAATTATTTCTTTATTATGACATTTTGGTATTTTTAGTTATGTCATAGTTTTTTTTCCTTGTTTAGAGTTTTAAGTTCCTTCAGTGTCTCTCAGTCCCAAGACTTGGGAAATTTTCTGCTATCACTTAATTAGATAAATTTTATATACCATAAGCCTTTATCTCCTCTTCTTCTTCAAGTGCTATGGGTCTTAAATTTGGTAATTTTCGATTGTCTCAGAGCTCTTATATATTCTATTCATAGTTTCTAATTTCTAATAGAAAAATTACTGTTTCAAATTAAAACTATTACTGCCTATTTGAATTTCTGTTCCTTGTGTTAAAGCCCTAATACTCTTTCTTCTTCATGATATAGTCGATTGATGAGTTTCTCCACTGAATTTTTATTTGATTGGTTAATTTTTTTACTTCTAATATCTCTGTTTGATTCTACTTCAGAATTTCTATTTGTTATGGAAATGTTTTTCAATATCCTGCATTTTCTCTGCTAGTTCATTTCATGGATCTTTCTTCACTTCATTGATTATTTTAACAATTCACTTTTGGCATTCTTTGTCTGGCATGTTCTCTGCTCCAATACCTGTGGAATCAGTTATTGGAGTGTTTGGACTTTGGGAATGTTTCCTGTATTTCTATGTTGATATTTAAAAATCTGCTGGGATGAATATGTTTTCCATTGTTATACAAGTGTCTTTTGAGAGAACTTCTTTTTCTTAACTATTTTTCCTAGTCTAGGGGTGTATCTCAGTGTCAAATTCCCACTCAACATGACCACAGTTCTATGACCAATTCCTAGTACCACTTTAAGAGTACATATTAATCACCAGTCACTAAAACAACTTCAGAGCTAACCAAATACTAATAAATTATAAAACTGTACTGAAATTTTTCTCTATAAAATCACTAGTCCAAAACTGGATAAGAGGAATAATACTCTAGAATCTGCTAAAATATTGAGTATTAAATGCAACAAAATTACTATTAAATTACATAGAGCATTCAAGGAAAAATAAAAGAAAAAAACAAAAAAAAGGATATGGGGAGAGAAACATAAGTAGATAATGCAAGAAGACAAAGAGAGGTAAAAAATGAAAAAGTATACAAATGAGCACAAGAAATTAACAGAAAAAATAACCTCCAATTAATATATAAAGCATTTGAAAATATGAAATTGAGTTAAATCATGCAATATCAAATAATGTTGAACATCTATTATATCCACACAAAAGAAAATAACCAGTGAAATAAAAAACTAACATTAGAGTCTTAAATTATTCCTTGCTGAGTACTTGAGATGGAAAAACTTCTTATTGGGCTTTCCAGATTTGGATTACATCAGGTTTCTGGGTGTGTAGTAATTGCTCACACCTCCTTAGCTTGTCCTCTAAGTTTCTCCGGGTGTGGAGGTAGCAACCATACCATCTGTCTCCATGCTGGCTTGGAAAGCATTATATTTAGTTTTCCCCCATCTAGTTCAGCTTTCTACTTCAAAAACTGCAGAGAACTCAGGTACTGGCACCTATCCACACAGACCTCATTTTGCCCACTTCTTGTTTAAATCTAGTTGGCTTCTACCATTCCTAGAAAAGTCAGGACACCAAATAACTCTCTGTAGCCACAGAGGTCAGTGTCTGAGGCCTAGTGGCCAGTCTCCTCAGTTGTGACTGCAGACTTGGGTGTCTGCCTGTAGAAATGATGCACAGACCCAAAGCTATTAAAGCTCTCCCATGTAGATTTTGGGGAATGCAGAGTGTGGCAGTTCACAGTAGAGGTGTGGTGGCTATGGCAGCAGAGGCTTGAGGAAACCCTAAGCTGATGCATGCAGTGGCCCATGGCTGAGGTAAACAGTGGTGCATGTGTTGCAGAGGTGCATGGTTACCTGTGTCAGAAGCATGCACCAGCCCCTGGAAACCTTGTGCTCTCTGTTACGCTCTACATCACTCTTATTGTCAGCTGTGGGTGTGATAAGTAGCAGACATGAGCAGTGGGAACATGAGGTTAAGGAGATAATTCTATAGACTGTTGTTGTTAGCAATTTTCCTGAGGCCAATCTGCCCTAGTTCTTATTTAAGTCAAAAGGATATGCTTCATTTCTCAACCAACAGCCTTCTATCTGGATGAGAAAGGCAGGCTCAAAGACTCCTCCCTGCCTCCAAGAAGAACACAAGTTTCCCCAAAGGAGAAACTCTTGTGACCTTTATATGAACCAGATTCCAGGGCTCAAGTAGACAGGAGCAAAGTCTCCCAACCACAAAATCTGTCAGAACAAGTTCCCATCAGAACAGTCAGAGCACAGTCAGGTGATCTAGTGCCTTAGTGTCTTTAGCATGTGATTAGAATAGCAAAATTCCCCCTCTGTGGAATAAAATTATGTACAGTGAGACTGATGCAATCCTGCAGTCAGGCCAGAGACTCCTTCTCTCCCCAGAGAGTATCCCTTTACCATTATTTTCTAATAAAGTCCTGACTGCCACTAAATGTGACTCACTTGAAATAATCCTTCAGGCAAGATTGTAAGAATCAGCAGTCACAGACGCCCGTGGTCACTTTAGCTCTACAAATCTCCTTCTGTAACAGTGTATGTGTGTGTGGTGGGAGGAGGTGTCTCAGCTTCAGCTCAGAGAGATTCTGCTCCACAGCTTACTCACACAGCCCATTTCAAAGGAATTCTGATGATGATAGTTGCTGTGCTGTCTAAGAGGGATGAAGCTGTAGTGATTTCATCCTCTCCAAAGCTACATCTAGGCTCAGGTATGGTCTCTACAAAATGGCTGCCTAACACAGTCTTCCACTAGCAAATCGAGAGAAGCAGCTCATTTCCCACTTACAAGGTAATTTCGCAGGTCCTGTCCCAGCTTAATTCACTCTGGCTTTCTTATGTCCAAAATAAGATTCCCAGTTTTGTTTCTCCTTCTTTTTACCTTTGTTACCTTTCTGATACTGCAGGTGTGGGTTCTAGGTTTACCAATTCTTTCCTATATTCTGTTCCAGTAATTAGAATGGCTGAGTCTGCCAAATCTCTAACAGTTTAATATTGTGTCTCAGGGGATTCCCTTTGTCACCCCCTTTTCAGACCAGGTGTTCTCTGTCTGCTTTGATTCCAAACTGCACAGAAGTTGAGATTTTCCCCCTATTCCACTTTGCCATTTTGGTGCCCCCCAAGATGGCACCTTGATCTTAGACTTCCTGCCTCCCGAACTGTGAGAAAATAAATCTCTGTTGTTTAGTCCACACTGGATGTGATATTTTCTTATGGCAACTGTTATGGTTCAGATATGAGGTGTCCCCCAAAATCTCATGTGTAAGAGAATGTAAGAACACTGAGAGGTGAAATGGTTGAGTTATGTGAGCCTTATCCTAATCAGTGAATTCATTCCTTGATGGGGATTAACTAAGCAGTATCAGAAGGAAGGTATGGTGTAGCTGGAGGAGGTGGGTACTGAGGCTGTGCCTTTGGGGTATTTATTTTGTATCTGGCAAATGTCTTTCTCTGCTTTCTGATCATCATGTGAACAACTGTCCTTCCCCACACCCTTCCACCATGAAGTTCAGCCTTACCCTGAGACCTGAGGAATGGTGCAGGTTGCCTATGGACTGAGATTTCTGAAACTGTGAGCTCCCAAATACATTTTTCTCCTCTAAAATTGTTTCTATCAGGGCTTTTAGACACAGCAGGGGAAAAAAAGCTGACTAAAACAGCAACCTTAGCAATCCAATACTTGCACTTTTCTGTTCATACATTGAATTTCACAGTTTAAAAAATGGAGATTTTTCTTCAAAATTTTTCATGCATTTGAAAAAAGGAAAAGCTATATAGTGTCATTTTTGAAGTAAATAGAGGCATGTCTATCATTGAATTTCAGGAACCTTTGCTTGCAAGGACCTGGTAGATAGTGTAGCAATTTTTTCCCATGACAAGTGTTTTTGTAAAACTTGCAAACTTAATGTAACTATAATCTATTAAAATTGTTCTATTTTGTACCTGCCCTTGTGTTTATTGG
Source organism: Urocitellus parryii (assembly GCF_045843805.1). Classification (NCBI taxonomy): domain Eukaryota; kingdom Metazoa; phylum Chordata; class Mammalia; order Rodentia; family Sciuridae; genus Urocitellus; species Urocitellus parryii. Next base: position 13,129,138 of record NC_135544.1, read on the forward strand.
ATGCATTGGAGTGGCTGTGACATTTCATGGAACTACCAGAAACAGAATATTAGTGATATATTTAGATTGGGTTTGATAGGACATACATACTTTTTTATCAATCATTTCTGGGAATAGTTAAGTTATTGTTAGCCATCCGAAGCCAGAGTCTGTATCATGATATGAATGTTTATATCATAGCATGATAGTGCCCACCATATTATGAGAGAGAAAAATAAGTGTGAAGTGTTGGACCTATAAGGTACATTGTGAGAATTTTTTTCTAGTCATCTCCTACAAAAAAATTATCAATAGAGGATTCTATCTTCACAACACCTAGAAAAATAAATTGTCTCATCTAAAGAATGTATAAAATTTTGAAAATATCACATACTTTTTTCTTTTGATGGAAGTTGTACAAAATGGAATTTATTAAAATTATTTTAAGAATTCTTCTTTGTTAGGTCAATCCTCTATCAGTAGTATAAACTATGACTATGTTATAGCTTGTGCATGAAAGACACTTGGTAAAAAATCCCCAAATGTTTTATTTTCCCAATAAATTAAGTTACCTAATGGCATACAGAATATGTATAGAGAATATTAAAAGAAAATCTAGCACACCATGAGTGCCTGTGTTCGTCAGCTTTTTATGGCCAAAATACTTCAAAAGAACGTCACAAAGGTGGAAAAGTTAATTTTGGGCTTAGAGTTTCAGAAGTTTGATCCTTGGTCAGCTGACACCCTGGCAGAACACCATGATAGAAGGGTGTGGTGGAGGAAAGCTCACCAGCTCAAGGCAGCCAGGAAGCAGAGAGAGAGAAAGAGGGGGAGGGATGGAGAGAGAGACCAGGGACAGATATCATACAAGGGTACTCCTCCAGTGACCTACTTGTTCCAGCTCTGCCCATCTGTCTATCATTACCACCCTGTAGTCCATTCTGAACCCTAAGCATTGCCTAAAAGCCCCATCTCTGAACCTTGGTACATTGGTGATCAGGCTTTCAACCCATGAACTTTAGAAGGACGTTCCAAATCTGCATGATAACAAAATCTGCAGCCCCAGATACTTGAAAGGCTGAATTGGGAGGGTCACTTTGGCCCAAGAGTCGTAGTCTAACCTAGACAACATACTGAGACTCTTATCTCAAAATGAATGAATAAGTGAACCAATGAATGAATGAATGAATGCAAACACAATTTCATCATATGAAAAGACAATCAAATATTACAATTTTATTTTGCAAAAAATGCAAAACAACAACAACAAAAAACACCCTAAAACAAAACCACCCACCATATAAATATATCAGGTCGACCATTAATTTTTAGTTGTTTTTTCTGGGTTTTATAATATTTGGACAGTTATATAAATTTATAATTTGTAGTGATTTATTTTCTTATGAATAAATATTCACAGCTATACTAAACTTTGCATTCATAATGCATTTTTTAAAGAGAGTTCCTTGGATTGTATAAGCTTTGGGCTTTACTAAACCTAGATCTGTCCTAGTCTAAACCATTTGATATTTATGTACTGATTTTTCCTTTCTTCTCTGATATTTCCATCTTCCCTGAGCATAGATACCATTTTCTGTAGCTCTACATTTTTTAACACAATAATACCACTTGTGAAATTACTGTTACACATTGATTAGCCTCACATTACTTAGCATTAACCTTTCCATGAAAAGAACTATTTTCGATACATTTAATCTCAAGGATGAGATCCTCAGTTCTCTCCAATAACAAACATTAATAAATTCTTAGTAATTGCAGCCTTGTAAGTATTTGGCCTCAGAGCCTTGTATTGTAATAACTTTGATATATTCTTAATATTATTCATTAAAATATTTTCCTATGCCCCCCATGTTTCCACTGCTACTTTAGTTTACTCTCTACCTCGGTCTAAAAATTTTAAATATTCTGTCAGATTTTCTGTTTTTATAATCTTTCCAAATATTTTATTTTTCCAATAAATTAAGTTACCTAATGGCATTAACAGAATGATATTGTACTAGCTATTAGCTTTTCTTCATTTGAAAATAACAGGAAATCTTCAAGGTCATTTAGTTATGAAGTTAATCTACTATATATAGACATTTAATCAAACTGTCAAGAACTTGGCATCCACCTCCCTTTATTGTTTTCTAAGCACTCTGTGCTCAGTACTGCATTAAGTGTTATAATAATCTGTTTTGTTACCATATCATGCCATGTCATCATATCATACCATGTTACCATATCATACCATGTCATCATGCTTGAAGCAGGCTAATTTTATAAAGAAAAGAGGTTTATTTGAATCATAGTTCTGGAGGTTCAATGGCATAACACTAGGATCATCTCAGCTTTGTTAAGCCCCTCATGGCAGATGGAAGCTGTGCAAGAGAGAGGGAGCAATCACATTACTAAACAGAAACCAAAAAGACTGGGGTTCCACTGTCCTTTCTGAGGGCATACCCTTAGTTACCTCAGATCCGCCACCTAGGTTCCACTAGGTTTCACCTCCCAGCATCACACATTGGAGACCAAGCTTCCTGCACATGAACCTTTTGGAGACAAACTACATCTGAACCAAAGCAGCTGCTATATTATACATTGAAGAAGTCATGATATGACATTTGCTTTTAGGAGTTTAGTTCTAATCAGGATAAACGGCATGTGTGTGTGTGTGTGTGTGTGTGTGTGTGTGTGTGTATAATATGACACAACTAAAATGGTAAAACTCAAATACAAAGGCAAGTAGAAGGGGACAGAATTAGTCATGAACTGGGACCTAAGATAAATAAATTTAGAGTAATTCACAGGTTTGGAGAAGATTTCAGAAACAAATTTAAACAAATAAAACAATAATGCACTATGTTTTATATCATCTGAAGAATAATGTGGACAACTTACTGGTATTTTCAGATCTAATTTTGAAAGTTTCTGTACTCCAAAGCCTTCCCAAATGATCTTCCCAGAATGAGGCACTCTGTTCTGGGCAGTTTCTTAGCTGATGGTTTATTCAGCATTTTTGTTTCTGCAAACAAAAGACCTGACAACCAGGACAATTAGAGGAGGAAACATTTGTAAGGGGGCTCTTGGTTTCAAAGGTCTCAGTCCATAGACAGCAAGTTCCATTGCTCTGGGCCCAAGATGAGGCAGAACATCATGGTGAAAGAGTGTGGTAGAGGAAAGTGGCTCAGGACATCACACCAGGAAGCAGAGAGAGAGCTCTCCTTACCATGAATGAATAAATATATACCCCAAAGAAAACACCACCCCCACAATAACCCACCTCCTGCTTATGTGTCTATAGTTACCATGCAGTTAATACCTATGAGGGGATTAATGCACCAATTAAGTTAAACCTCTCAAAACCCAATTATTTTAACTCTAAACTTGCTTTCTTTGGAGATGGGACACTTAATATCTAAATCACAACATCAACTGTACTTTTCTTGATGCATTCATTAAACTCAAACATGTATAAATTCACCGTAGCACAGGACAGTCTTCTTCAAAACTGACTGAACCAGTACCTGGTACTTGATTCATCTTTATCTCTGGACCATAGGCATGACCTTTCAGTAATAAACCATATAATGCATACATTAATATTGAAAAATCAATAGACTCTTTTAGTTGTGAATTACTGAATCCAACATAAAATTTTTAATCTAAAATTGAATGTGCTCCTGTACCTGGGAAGTCCAAGAATGGGCCTGACATTATGTATACCTTAATCAATGACATGATTTTGTTCTGTTTCTTCCGTCTCACTTTTGAATATGCCTCAAGTGTACACTTTTCATTGAAATAAATATGTTCTCAAAGCCCATAAACCCTATAGAATAGTATTTCTGTTTCATAGGTCCATCAATCATTTCATGGATGAATTCTGATCAGCTTAGTTAGGGTGAAGTGACCACTCTTGATTCAGTCATAATTTTTCAGGAATGGGTGAGATAAAAATGATTGAACAGGGTGAGATCTTTGCTCTCATTTGTAACAGAGTATAGGGAGGGAAAGGATGGTTACTAGAATTGAATAAGAAAAAAAAGCCTATGAAAAGAACAGCTGGAATAACCAAAATAAAAGATGTTTACTATAAAACATAAAGAACACTAATTTATTTTATCTACAAGAACACTGATTTATTTTAGCTACAAATGAAGAGTGGACATTTTTTTTTTTAATGGGGAGCCTATGGGGGAAAGAACTCCGGAGGGCTTGACCACTGAGCCACATCCCCAGCCCTATTTTGTATTTTATTTAGAGACAGGGTCTCACTGAGTTGCTTAGCACCTCACCCGTTGCTGAGGCTGGCAATCCTTTTGCTTCAGCCTCCCAAGCCATTGGAATTACAGGCGTGCACCACCGCACCTAGCCAAGAGTAGCGATTTCTATGGAAAATAATAGATATACAATAGTATCTTAATATTAGGAAGGATATGCTGAATGAAATGGTGAAAAAAATAATGGCTAAAATGTACACTGTTAGTGAGGGTGGGGTAAAATGGCAAAATATATCTCAAAATTAAATTCCAAGTGTGAGGGTTTGTCTAGCACTCAAGGGTAATAGAGAGATGTCTATTTAAACAATGTGAAGAAAAGATAAAGAAGATGAATTGACTAAAGACACATGTGATAAGAAGAGAAACAATCCTTGTTGATTTCAAAGTAGTGCCTTTGACACATTCAGAAGGATGCAGGGGAATTTTTTTTTTTAACGAAATTGTCTTATTGGTCAAATATCTTAAAGTGTATGAGCAATGTGGAAGACCAAATTTCAGCTTAAGTGGAAAGTGAGAGGTGGAATAAGAGAGGGGACATTATCCATATTAATCTTAGCGGTAAAGCCATGGTATTTAATGAAGGCACTTTCTGAAAAAGTCAGGCAGTATGAAATTGAAAGCTACTGTTGAGTTTTACCTGAGGGAAATCTGTTTCAATGGGGAAGAAGAGAAACATGCCCAATTGAAAGGTTCTGGGAGACAGTGAGAGAGTAGTTCAAACTACTTGGCTACGTTTGGAAGTAAAGGAGAAGAAAATTAAGACAATAGTTGTGAATGTCAGCAAAGTCAGATTGATATTACATTTCCGTGAGAGGCAGTGATTAAAATGACATAAAATAAATCTCATAACAAGAATCCCATAATGGAAGGAACAGTTGAGAATCAGAGCCAAAAGGAGGGAATGTTCTTTTTCCATCTTGGAGAGAGGATGACAAGTATATTGATTCTTCAGAGCGGATACAAGAAGATGCTCTTTTTCACCACCTGAGAAGGACATTAGTGTACTAGAATTAAGAATTTGGAAAAAACAGTCTCTTGTCTTATAATTTTGATGAAAAGTGGTGTTTTATATTTTAAAATTTTGAAAATTGCCAATAGGACATGAATACTGTTTCTGAATGCCCTAAAATGAGGTAGATAGAAGGTATTGTAAAAGCTGGCTTTGAACAATGAGAAGGGTATAGTATCTCCCCACCAAGGTTCTCATATGCTAACAATCCTCCTGTAGACCATAGAGAATTAGAATAGAGATTTTTGGTATCTTATGAGCTAGACATAACATTAGGATTTACTTTGACATAATTAGAACTATGTGGAATATGATTTGCACCAATTCAGTCCCCCATACTTAACCTCGCCCTCTTCTCCTAACTCCCCGTTCCCTGTTCCCTTTCCTCTAACTACTGATCTTTCTGCTATTTACTGACATTTGTTTTGTTTTTTAATTAGTATCTTGTGACCAGATCCACTTTTAAATAGTTCTGTGATTTTTGGACAATTTTCTTTACCTCCTCTGCTTCAGACTCCCCAGATATAAAATGGGTATAATCCTAGACACCTGTTTAACAGGTTTAATGTTAAAAATAAATGAGTTACTAAATGTAAAATGCTTAGAAGACTGTCAGACATATACTAATCATAAATGTTAGCTTATTTTAAATATCTCTTCATTAGGGTTAAATGAAAGAAATTTTTGGATAATTATGCTGAAGAGTAACCTAAAATATAATGATATTTCAATCAATTTGTCTTTAAAAATTGGAAATTTAAAAAGAGTAAATGTGCATTTAAAACCTCCCTCCAAATATAGTCCTGTTGGCTTTAAAATGATTTTTTCATATTTAAATTGCTTATTTACTTACATAAAGATTTATTATAGAGTTCGTTTGGAGAGCAAACATCCCTAGTATGTAACTTGGAAAACATGACTATATAATTTCATTTTAGTTCATTAATTTACTCATTACTGATTAATTCACTTATGCATGTATTGATTCAATCAACCAAGCATTTATAACTGAATAGTCTATAACCGTACAAAGGGGATTATGTATGCAGGTTTGTTTTCTATAAGATAACGTGCATCACAATGTTATCTAAAACTGTGTTTTTATGAGATTGAAGTGTATGATTTAATTCTTACCAGTTTGAAGAAAATTATGATATGCAATATGAGGACATATTTGAACACTGTAAGCAAGAAAAAATGTTTCTCATACATACATATTTTTTTCTTTTTAAATTCAGCTTCATTGAACTGCAATTTGCACCAGTAAAACCCACTTTTTAATGTATTATTTTATACATGTTTTTAGAGACTAAGGAATTTATTCAAGAGTCTTAATTTCTGCTCCCCTGTTGAATGTAAAAACTCCTGACCTCCAAGGAAGGGTCAAATCAAATGCAGCCAATAAAAAACACATTTTCTTCTTGTGGTTCCCTGTAATGATTTGGTGTTCTCTAAGTGTACAGGCTTTTTCTGCTTAAGAGCTTCTACCAAATGATGAGTTCTTTGTCTAGTTTATGAATTAGAGATGCTTTCTGGATATTTATTTATTTATTTATTTTAATTTTTTATTTAAATGTGACAGTGAAATGCATTACAATTCTTATTACACAAATAGAGCACAATTTTTATATCTCTGGTTGTATACAAAGTATATTCACATCAATTTTTGTCTTTATATATGTACTTTGGATAATAATGTCCATCACATTCCACCATCATTTCTAACCCCATATTCCCTCCCTTCCCTTTCCACCCCTCTGCCCTATCTAGAGTTCGTCTATTCCTCCCATGCTCCCCCAAATCCCACTATGAATCAGCCTCCTTATATCAGAGAAAACATTCAGCATTTAGTGTTTTGGGTTTGGCTAACTTCACTTAGCATTATCTTCTCTAACTCCATCCATTTACCTGCAAATGTATTTTATACATGTTTATAAATACAAAAAATTGTGTAAAACCATGCTAAAGAAATAGAATATTTCCATCACACCAAAATTTTTGTGTCCATTGGTAGCTAATCCCATACTCATAATGACAGCCCTGAGAAAATATTGACCTGATTTTAGTGCCTATTAGTTTGATATTTCTCAAATGTCATGTAAATGGAATCAAACTCACAGTGCTGTTCAGTGTTGGATTTTTCCATATGGCCTCAGGTGTTTGAGATTAATCTATGTGGATTACTATTGGTAGTTCATTTTGGAGTGTTTATTTTTTTACCTAGTATTTCAATTTGTGGATATAATAAAATTAATTTATCCATCCTTTAATTGATGAAAATTGAATTATTTCCAATTTTGGCAATAAAGCCACTAGAAAAATTTATTTATAGTATTTTGTGAATGTATATTTCTATTTCTCTTAGGAAAATACTTAAGAATGTGATGGCTATGTCATCTGATAAACCAATGTTCAACTGCCCCAGTCCTTTTTGTTCTTTATTTTGAGACGTGATCTAAGTTGCTGATACTGTCCCTGCTCTTCTGATCCTCCTGTCTCAATCTCTGCAGTCACTGGGATTACAGGCACTTTATTTCTTTTCATTACTATATTGTTCATTTCTTTTCATCACTGAATAATATTACATTGCCTAGCTGTAGCAGTTTATTTACTGCTGACCTACTAAAAGATATCTTGGTTGCTCACAAATTTTATAATTATGAAGGAAGCTGCTCTAAATCTTTGTGTCATTTTTTGCATGGACATGAACTTCTAGTTCATTTGAATAAATATTAAGGTGCACTATTTGTGGCTCATAAGGTAAGAGCTTTTGTAAGACTCTGCCAAACTTCTTTCCAAGGTGGCTTGTTTAGCACTCCCATCAGCAATGGATGAAAGTTTCTGTTGTTCACATCCTTGACAGCTATTGGCATTGTCACTATTTTGGGTTTTGCCCATTCTCAGAGGTATGCATTGGAATATTATTGTCAGGCTTCAACCTCACATAATGAGGTTCTTTTAGAAGAAACTGTACAGAATCAGCATTATTTATTCCTTAAATGTTTGGTAGAATTTATCAGTGAACCCATCTGGGCCTATTACTTTCTGTTTGGAAAAGTTTTTAATACTTAACTTATTCAACAGATATAACCCTATTCAGCTTGTCTATTTTTTTTCTTGTGTAATGTTCAGAGTGCATCTTTAAGAAATTTGTTCAGTTCTTCTGGGTTATTTAATTGTGAACAGAGTACTCCATTATTATTATTCCATGATTCCTAGGATCTGTACTGTTATTCCCCTCATTCATTTTGATATTGGTAACCGAGTCCTTTCTCTTTTCTCCGTACCTCAACTAGAGTCTTATCAATTTCTTTGATCTTTTCAAAGTATCATCATTTGGGTTCATTGATTTTTTTCTATTTAGTTACTTCTTTAATTTCATTGATTTCTTCTGTGAGTTATTCCTTTCCTTTTTCTTAAATTGACTTTGTCTTCTTTTTCTGTTTTCCAGAGGTATAAGCCTATATAATTGAACTTAGATCTCTCTTCTTTCTAATATATGCATTCTATGCTATAAATTCCCCTGGTAGCACTGTTTCCCCAGCACCTTGCAATTTTTGATAAATTATAATTTTCATTCATTAAAAATATTTTGTCATTTTTTCCTGAGATTTTCTTCTCATATCTACCTATTTTTTAGAGGTGTGTTGTTTAATCCCCAAATATTTGGTGATTTTCCAGGTACCTCCTTATTACTGATTCTCATGCAATTCCATCATAAACTGAGAGCAAACATTTAAAAAATTTCATTCTTCTAAATGTGTTGTTTTATGTCTCACATGTGGTCTGTCTTGGCAAAAGTTCCATGTAGGCTTGAGAAGAATGCATTCTGCTTTTCTTGGATGAGATAGATGATAGACATCTGTTTCATCCAGTTGATTCACAATGTTGTTGAATTCATCTATCAGTTTTCTGCCTGCTGAACCTATCCATTTGTTATAGAAGAGTATTTAAGTCTTTGACTGTGATAATGGATTCATCTCTTTCTCTGTGCATTCCTATGGATTTTGCCTCACCCACTTTGATGCTGTGTCATTAAGTATTCACACACCAAGGGGTGCCATCTACTCTTGGAAAATTGACTCCTTTCTCATTATATAATGGTCTCTTTATTCCTGATTACCCTCCTTGCTTGGAAACTGTCTTTGTCTGAAATTAACATAGCTACTCATACTTTCTTTTACTTCATCTTAGTCTGATGTATCTTTCTCATCCATTTATTCTTATTCTGTATGTTCTTTATGTGTATTGACTCAGCTTTTTTCATTGCTGTGATCACAAGAACTGACAAGAACAATTTTAGAGGAGGAAAAGTTTATTTGGAGCTCAAAGTTTCTGAGTCTCAGTCCTTTGACAGCCAACTCCATTGCTCTGGGCCCAAGGTGAGGAAGAACATCATGGCAGAAGGGTATGGAGGATGAAGCAGCTTAGGCTATGACAATAAGGAAGCAGAGAATGCTCCACTCACCAGGGACAGAATATATACCCTAAAGGCACACCCTCATTGACCTACCTCCTCTAGCAGTACCCCACCCAGCCAATATACATCACTGGGCTAATGGACTGATTGGGTTAAGACTCTCAACCCAACCATATCATCTCTAAACTTTCTTGCATTTTCTAAAATATGAGCTTTTAGAACACACCTCATACCTAAACCATAACAATGTGTTATGTGGCCTTCTTATAGGCAACACATATCTACTTTTTTGATGAACTCTGACAGTCTCTTGTCTTATAATTTATATATTTACATCATTCACACTCAAAGTGGTTTTTCATATAGTTGAATTAATACCTAGCATATATGTTAGTGTTTTCCAACTTTGCCCTTGTTCTTTTTTTCTATTTGTCTTCTATTCTTCCATTCTTTTTCTACCTTTAGTGACCTTCAATTGGTCATTTTATTAGTATATTGTTTATAATTATATTTCCACTTTTATAGTGGTTGCCCTAGAGTTTCTAATACACATTGACAACTAAGGCAAGATGGATTTAAAATAACACTACACTATTAAACAGTAAAAACATTGTAGAAAAATAAAACAACCCCTCTTCTCTCCCACGTATCATTGCTGTCATTCATTTCAATTTACATACAATAATGTATATGCACAAGCATATGTAATTGGATATATTATTGCTATAGAGCCAACTATTATGTGCTTGATCAAATAAACAGTAAAAGTTTTTACTTTCTATTGAGTTTTTTCTCTTTTGGTGCTTTTCTTTTCTTATATAGATTTGAGTTTCTGGCCCATATCATTTTCCTTTTCTCTATAGAACTTTTAACATTTCCTGTAAGACAAGTCTACTTTCAGGAAATTTTCTCAATTTTTGTTCATTTGCTTGCTTCTTAGAGAAAAATGTGTTTACCTGTTGAAGGATAATATTGCATGGTACAAAACTCTTGGAGAATGTTTCTGTAGGCATATAAAATATTTCATTTCACTCTCTTCTTGCTTGTATGGTTTCCAAAGAGAAGGTAAAATTCTTGTTTTAGCTTCCCAGTAGAAAAGATGTTTCTTTTTTCTGGCTTTTTTCAAAATATTTGATTGTTGATTTTTGGAAGCTTGAAGGTATTAGGATTAGGGTTTTGAAAAATATTTTTGTCATTTATTGTGTATATTTTATTCCTATGCTCCTTAATTTGTGGCCTGTACCCAAATTAATTTGAGGAAATTCTCAGTCATTGCTTTTTAATTAATTTATATATTTTAATTAGGTATATGTGACAGCAGAATGCATTTTCATTCATTGTATGCAATTGCAGTTTCTCATACATTATTTCAAGTATTTTTTTCTGATGTTTTTCTCTTTCTTCTCCTTCTGATATTTCTATCACATGCATTTATGCCTTTTTTTTAGTTGTTTTACAGTTCTTGAATATTCAGCTCCATTTTTATTTTGTCTGTCTTTTCTTTTTATTTCAGTTTTGGAAGTTTCTTTTGAGATATCCTTAAGATTCTTTGCTTCACTATATACAGTTTATTCATGAGGTCATCAAAAGATTTCTTCATTTCTTGAACTTTAAATTTTTGTTTTTTCTTTTAATTGCCATCTGTATGCTTATATTGTCTATCATTTATATCATACTATCTGCTTTATCCATTAGATCTTTTAATATCTTAATCATGGTTGTTTTATCTCTGATAATTCCAACATCTCTGATAAGTTAGAGTCTGATTGTGATGCTTTCTCTCCCCCCTCTCTTTCAAACTGTTTTTTGCCTTTTAGTATGCCTTTTAATATTTTCTTGAGAGAAATATGTAGATGTAACTACTACAAAAACAGACCTTTACAATAAGGTGGGGGACACTACAGAAGAAAAATAGCATTACCTTAGATTAGGTAGAGGGAAGTGATGGGAGGGAAGGCAGGGGATGTGGAAATAGGAAAGACAGTAGAATGAAACAGACATTATTACTGTATGTACATTTGTGACTGCATGACCAATATGATTCTGCAACATGTACACTCAGAAAAGTCAGAAATTATATCCCATTTATGTATGACATATCAAATTGCATAAATGCATTCTGAAACTGTCATATATAACTAGTTAAAACAAATAAAAAATTTTAAAAATAGACTTTTTATACCATGGTCAGGTGAAGTGGATCAGAAGTGTTCTGTCCTCCTGGGATTAGGTCCCAGTCTTTTTGCAAGCCCTTTGTTTTGGACTATGAACCTCACAAATCCTTCTGGTTTTCCACCCTCCACACATACACAGAGGTGGGATAGGAGGGTTAAACTAGTTTAAAGTTGGATATTTCCCAGCTCAGGTAGGCTCTGATGAAATCCCAGCGAGTTAGGCTTTGATAAAGTAGTTTTGGCCTGAGGGCAGACCTTGTTAGGAAGAACAGAATGCAGTGTCATATTTTAAAACAGTTTCTTTTCCCTTCCCTGTAAAGGAAGTACAGCACAAGAGAGATTTTGCTATGATATTTATTATGAGAACATCTGACCTCCTGGAGGTAAACCCCACAAGAGTATGGAGAGTATATGATCCAGGTCTCACTGAAGCTTTTAGTTTACAGAGTCATGCACATTGATCCTCCAGAAATTCCTCAATTATAGTTTAGTGTTTCCTACCCCAGTACTAACTTCCATGCTGGTTTCTGTTTATGGGTTTTTGTTCAGGAAGTTGTGATTTTCTATATTTACTTCTCTTCAGTTTTGTCCTATGATATAACTTATGCAATAAAAACAAGTTGATTTTTTTCAGTACATTCAAATTTTTTCTTTTTTTTTTTTTTTTTAGGAATTAGTCACAACTTTCATACTTCCCATATGTTGTACCAGAAATGAGAAGTCCTTTTCTTTTGATCTGTATAGCTAATAGCTAAATGTTTATCAATCATACTTTTTAAAAAAAAATTTTGGCTCCATCTATTCTACTGTTTATCTGTTTTCAATTCTATTGATTTCTGTTCTTATCTTTGTGATTTCTTTTTTTCCCCTTTGCTTTGTCCTTAATGTGCTCACTCTCCCTTTCCTACCCTGCAGTTCATTATGGTAGTAACTTCGATCAAAAATTTGAAAGCTTCCTTCTCTTCTGATACAAATATTTCAGTGTATATATTTTCCACTAAGGATGGCTTTAGTTATATCCCACAAATTTTGATATGCATAATACCATGTTTTCATTTCTTTCTTCCATTAAGAATCTTTTTCAATATTATTTACAAGCTTCTGTTTAATACACACCTTATTTTTAGAAATGTATTTTATTTTCAAATATTTGGGATTTTCTATATATCCTTCTGCTTTTGATTTCTAGTTTAATGTCAGTTGTGCTCAGAGAACATATTTTGAATGATTTCAGGTCTTACAAATTTATTAAAAATTTTATGGCATCAAAAATTACATACCAAATTCAAAATTCCACATCCAATCGAAAACACTATATATTCTGTGGGTGGTGGGTGGATACAGACAGATCTACCAAAATCATTTATCTCAAGTTGGTTAATAGTGTTTTCTAGGTCTTCTCTAACATTACTAATACTTTGCCTATTTGTTACAACATTTAACGAGAAAGGAGTGTTTAATTTTCTGACTATAATTGAGAACTTATTTTTGCTTTCCAATTTTTGTTTTATATATTCTAAATCTCTTAGTTTGGTTCTTCATGCTATTGGAAGGTCTCTTGGTGAACTAATGTCTTTATCAGTAGGTGATAATATAAAATTCAAAGAATTTGAAGTTGCATATGATATAAAATCAATCTTGTACTGACCCAACACTGACTTAGTTCAGGGATTATTTATTTTTTAATATATAATTTAGCAGATGAGCAGATTGATTGTGAAAGCTGAATGCTTTTCAAAGTTGCTGGAATTTGAGTTCACTTATATATTTAAAATTTTTGAAACTTTATTGTTCCTGATATCAAAATTCCAAATTAGAAAACAGTCACAGGAAATAAAGCAGCTGCATTGCTATTTTTATTTTTGTGTCCCATAGCACCTTGGGTATATCTCTATTCTGAATTTTTGTGTTTCTATTTCTCTCCCTTCTTATACATATATCTGTGATGGGAACCATCTTTCAATCTTTAGTGCCCGGACTAATAATTGATTCATTGAAGGTCCAAAAGAAAATATAAACAGAAACACATAATGAGGGTGCTATGGTTTGGATATGAGGTGTCCCCTGGAAGCTCACGTGTGTTGAGAGTTGTATCTAATCAACGGATTGATCCGTTTGATGGATCAAAATTTGAAAGATCTGCTGTGCCAGGTGGTACCTATAAGCAGGTCGGGTGTAATTGGAGGAAATAGGTAATTGGGGGGCATGCCTTGAGATTTATATTTTGTCCCTGGCATTTTACTCTCTGCTTCTTGGCTGCCATGAACTGAACAGTGTTCCCCTGCCACACACCTCAGGCCCAGAGCAACGCAGCCAGCCCTGAAACTGCAAGACCAAAATCAACATTTCCTCCTCTAAGTTGTTCTTGTCAGAGATTTTGGTTACAGTGGTGACAGACAATCTGTGGTCTTGGTATATAGCTCATGGGTAAAGAACATGTTAGTATGCATGAGGTCCTGGGTTCAATTCCAAGCACAAACAAAAATAACAAAACTACAACAAACAAAACAGGACACATTGTAAATAACTCAACCTTTCCTCACTATGCAGGAGATTTTTGTTTTCAATACTGAGCATCATAAAATATCTCTTGAGTTTCATGTCATGGTGCAACATGTATCACTGTTTCCCCTTGTTTTAACATTGAAAGTCTTGCCTTTCAGGAAACCAATCCTTCAGTCCTGGAAAAATGGGGATGGTTGGTCAGCTTACAGCTCAGAGGGCATCTGAATACTTTTAATGGAATGGGGTAATGACTTGAAATACCTTTTAAATTGTGAGGTTGATGTCAATTAGAATTAGCCAAATGTTTATCATTTTTGGAGGGGTACCAGGGATTGAACTCAGGGTCTCAGGGTCTCACTGAGACACTGAGTTGCTTAGTGCTTTGCCATTGCTGAAGCTGGCTTTGAACTCATATACTCCTCTCTCAGTCTCCAGAGCTGGTGGGATTACAGGCATATGCCACTGTGCCCAGCAACCAAATGTTTATAACTGAATCATAATTTTCATTAACATTTTAGGCTGGGCATGTAAGTGTTCAAAAATTACAGTATAAGTAAATGGTAACTGAAAATTTCATTTTTCCTTTCCTTTGGAAACTTCTGCTTTTTTTGGTAAAAATATTATTTTTGCGATTTGTTTTAGTTGACATTTGATTCACAGGAGGTAGAGAAAGCAAAATTGAAATTTAAAATGCCATTTCTCCTTGGTATTACATCCAACCAGGTGAAAAGTGGAATACCAAGTTATGAAGCCAGTTGGATATCTGAGTAATGCCACACAACATATATTTGACAGAGTTGCTTCTATTATGTGTTAACCACTTTTATGAAAAAAAAATAGGCTTAATTTTGTTGGAGCAAATGGATAGAATAAACTGTTTTCTTTGACAGTGATTATTCATAACTGCATTTTCCCTTGTATAAACCCCAATTTCAATACCTTCCTCTAATTTTCAGAAAAGTATTTTTTGATATTGCAATTGGATACTATATAAATATAAATCACATTGGATTAGAGTATTCCTTAGTAACAAAAGCAATGTTCTTGCTGGCAAGATAAGTGCAAATGGTTCTAATTATCTGTTACTACATAGCAGTCTGGGAAAAAATACCAGGTTGCAAGTAGAAATAATCAACTAGACTGTGTCTGTGCTGAGAAATAGATTGTTAATGCAATTGATGGAGGACGAAGAAACAACTTTATTCGTCTCTTCTGATTAGAGATGTATTTGAGATATAGTGATAAATCATCTTCTGAATCTTTCATACAATTGATAAATTCTTCACAATAACAACTCTGATATAATTGAGAAACAATTCTAGGACATAAGTCAGAAGTCAATGTCATAAAGGAGGTGTTAAAATAAATGCAAATGAGAAATGACTGTAAATTTCTATAGTCATCTTTTTGTTCTACTACTTATAACTATAAGCCAGAAGATAAATAATGCTCAGTTTCAAAATATTTAAAGAGTTAATAGCTATGTCCCAAATGGTTAAAAGAATTGTGTTTATTAGTTTCTTTTTTCCTCATGAATGCATCAATTTAAGAAGAGCTTTTTAAAACTAGTGCAATGGTGCACATATGTAATCAAAGCGACTTGGAAAGTTGAGGCAGGAGGATCACAAGTTTAAATACAGACTCAAAAACTTAGTGAGGCCCTAAGCAACTTAGCAAGACCCTTTGGTAAAATGAGAAAACGCAAAGGGCCGGGGATGTACCTCAGTGGTAAAGTGTCCCTGTGTTCAATCCCAAAAAAAAAAAAAAAAAAAAAAGCTTTCTGAAAGCAAGATAAAATAACCCATGAAGAAAGCCTATCAATTTTTTTTCAGATACAAAGAAAATTTGCTTACTTTTCAAAAGTACCCAAAGACTTTTTTTCCTAAAATTGCTAATAACAATATCTAATATATTTGAGGGCTCACTATATGCCAGAATAATCATAGCTATGAATCACAAACTAATATAATACCAATTTTAGAAATGAAAACAACCAAAAAAAAATGATACTTAACTAAACTTGCTTGTTCTGGCATCCTCGCCTGTAAGTGGAAGAACTAATTGTGGCCCTCAGAGTGCCCGAATAAATCTACTGTGCTCTACAAAGTCCCTGCCACCAGGTAGAACTTCAAAGGTACTTACAGGAAACTGGTCTAAATTTTAAGCCCACATAAATACTAAGATGGGACATTCTTTTTGTTTATGAACAGATTTATAAGTCTTTTAAAAAATGTTAATATTATTAAATTTTAGCATTATTCCTAATTATATCATATGAAATTATTGCACATAAAAAATGTAACAGATTTCTTACTCATGCATAATTACCCAATCTTTCAAAAAATATTTGTAAGTAATTTGTTATGGAAAGAAGGACTTCAGGATCCCATTGGTACCTCAAATAGCTAGAGACAACCATTTGTCATTGACACCTAATAGATCCTAACCTATAGGTCATGAACTGTCCTACCTATTTTTGTATCCAATCACACTAAATAACTGCACTCACTCTTCCCACAACTTACTGCCTTACACGCACTGTTGATTCTTATGGATTTATTTATAGGCACATAACATCCTTGCAGTCATTTCAGTTAAGTAGTATCTATAAAAAATAAGTTGTGCTGAATTGCTTCAATAAACTGCAGCTACCTTGTGATAGAGAGAACTTTTGGCTTCATAGGTTGGTCAAATTAATGACTTAAAAAAATCATTTGAGTATGTGCTATATTCTAAGATATCTTATCCTCTAAATCTTATCTAGAATGGTCTGTGGAAGCCTACAGTCGGATCAGTTATTTGCAAGCAAGACTTGAGGTTCAATCTATGAATTACTTAATTTATATCTCATTGTTTTTATTTCTTTAACTGTTACTTTAAATAATGAGAGGTTTTTTTTGTTTGCTTGCTTGTTTTTGTTTTTAATGCCTAGATTAAGATCCACATTCATAGGCTGGGAAAGTAGCTCAGTGGTAGAACATATACTTAACATGTGTGAAGCTGTGGAATGAGTCGAAGCACCCAAAAACTTAAAAAGAGATCAGTGCCTCAGCATCTAGAGACATCAGCAGCACTGTGGGACAAATGAAAATGAAAGTAATGAATTATTTTTAATAGAAAGAATAAAGGCACATGGTAATACACAACAAAAAGAAGGTACAAGGTAGTGTTTTACTCTCCAATATGGTAGCTGGTAACCATATAGAGCTACTGAGAACTGCAATATGGGTGATTTAAGATGCACTAAAAGTGCATTATATAAAATATAAAATACACACTGGATTTTGAAGATTTAGTATGAAGAAAAATATTAACTTTCTCATCAATAAGTAATTATATTTTACATTGATCACATGCTGAAATTAAAATATTTTCCATAATTTTGCTGAACAGATTTGAATATCTTTTAAATAGGCCTACTAGAAAACATCAGATCACATACATGGCTAACATATCTTTATTGTACAGTGTTGGTATAAAGGAAAAGAAAAGAGATATATTTTTCAATCTTTATTATCAAAGAAAACAGAAGAAAAGCTGAACAAAAATACTATAATAGATGTTTGTATACAGGAAGGAAAACTCTTGTGGGCCCTTCACTTCATTAGAAAAATATATCCAAGCTAATTTTGATATGTGTTCCACATAGTTTTCCACACTTATTTTAAAATACATAGCTTTATCATTGGCATTTGTTTCTGAGCTGGGCAAATAGATTAAATGGTGAAAGGATAATGGGCACATTCCTGGGACCGGCCATGATAGGAAGTACTTAAGGGGAGTGTATTCAACACTGCCAAGTCCCTTTACATATGATGATTGAGTATATTCTTTGTTCATAAAATATATTCTCTCTTAAATCTTGCCATGGTTTCCCAGGGACAGTGTATACTTGTCTACCCCATTGACTCTGGCTTAGCCATGTGATTAGATCTGAGCAATGAAATGTGGACTAGTTCTAAGTAGAGGTTTTAAAAGGCACTATCTCTTTCTTCTTCCCATTTTGTAGTCTTATCATCTGCTTGAGAGAAAGAGAGTCCAGGTAATTGTTGCCTATTCAGTCTGAATTCAGAAACAGGGACACAGAGAACAGACCTGAGTAGTTAAGCCAGAGAATGTGGCTAGTTGAGCCACCTGCAGAATGTGAGCAGAAAAGAAATGTTGAAGAGTTGTTTATTATGCAGCATTATTTTGACAAACCTGACGTATAACATATACAATATGATTTCTCTTCACAAGAATTCTGTGAAGAAGGTTCTGTTGGCCCCATGTCAAACAAGGAAAGTAGTCAAAGATTAAATACACAAGTCTCACAACTAATAAATGGTGGAAGCAAGATTGGAACTCAAGGAATTCTGGTTGAAAACCGAGGCTATATTGACACTCGTTTTAGGCATCCCTGCATGGCTATATCTAAAAGACATTGAGGGGGCAATTAGAGGAGGAATTTATTTTGGTTCACAGTTTCAGTGGTTCAGTCCATGGTTGGCTGACTCCATAGTTTTGGGCTCAAGTGAGGCAGAACATCATGGTGGAACTGTGTGGCAGGGGAAAGCAGTTTAGGACATGACAACTAGGAAACAGAGACAGAGGTCTGCTTACCAAGGACAAAATATAAACCCCAAAGCACATCCCCAGTGACCTACCTCCTCCAACCACACCCTACCTGCCTGTAGTAATCCTCCAGTTTATCCACATCAGTGGATTAATCCACTGATTGGATTATGACTATCGTAATCTATTTTGCTTCCAAGCATTCTTACATTATCTTGCACATGAACTTTGGGACACCACATATCTAAGCCATAACAAGACCAAAAGGAAATTACTTCTTGTTTAATAATACATTGTGCTTATGGGAATATTAATATTATATTGTGGAAATTTTACTTAAGATTTGCATATTTGCTTTGTTTTACTGGTTATATATTTTCCTCAACCAAAGTGTAAGTATCTTGAAAGTTGTATCCTTACCTAACACATCTTTGTATTCACTCCAATTTTGAGATTAGAACTTTATATGCTGTTGACTCATGGAAAAAATTTCTTGATTGACATGTTCATTTCATGGCATTTCATCATATATTCACTATTCATAGAACATAACAAGATCATCATCACCCAACAAATTAGCCTTTGTCTTTTCCTAAAGGCTGAATCAAGTAAAATTCTCTTAGCTCTGGGCTCTTATCCCTCATTGCCAGATCTGAATGTAAGAATCTAAGTTAGTGATTCTTGATTGAGGGCACTTGATTGATGGTTCATAATGCCTCCTGCCCTTTGGTGGAATGGTCAGTGCATTTGTGCTTTAGTGTAAAGAACAGAAAAAAAAAAAAAAAACACATAAGGACATAGAAACAGAAAGCTACACTGAAACTGATTTTGAATTCATTTATTTAAAAATTTTTAACTAATGAAGTAGTGAATAATGTGATACAAATGAAAATTATGTGATAAAAATTATATGAAGAAAATTTAAAAATAGTGCTTCTCTACAAATTTTCTCTAAATCACTAAAATCTTTGATACAAATAGTTATTTTAAATATTAGCATATTTATTTCTTTTGTCTAAAAATTTTTCTCGAAAACATTACCATTTAAAATTCTACCAAAATTGAAGAAACATTTTAAGAATCTATAGTTCAAAGTGAAGCTACTTTCAGGTAATTTTTCTTCCTTATTTGTAAAATTGTGACAAATGGTGTAGTTATTTCATTGCATTATTTATTTCTCAAGTTTCTGTCTAGTGTTTCACATTTCAACCTGATGGGCTCCCTTTGGCATTTCTTGTAGTGCATCTAACCAGCAACAAACAACTGCAGTTTTTGTTTACCTGGAAATGTTTAATTTCTTCTTCATCTTTAAAAGATCATTTTGTTGGATTAGAATTCTTGATTAGAAGGATTTCAGTTTGCTTCCTTTCAGCACTTTTCGCATATCTGAGTTCGTGATGAGAAATTGTCTGTTTATCTTATTGAGCAGGGAATGTTTGTGTCCATACACTTCAGATACCCTGTCTTGTTAATAATGTGTCAAGGTAAAAATGAGGCAGAGAGAATTAAAGGAAGTTACCAATAGAGAAATCGGTGTATTGGATCATAGAATCTCATAGGCTAAAGGAAATATTAAAATCATTTTAATTTTGCCTAATTGTGCATGAATAATTTATTGAAAGATTCTAGTGGTGTGAGAAACTTTTAGGATTCAGAATGCAAAATCTGCATCAGTTGCAGACAAGGCAGATTGTACCTTATAAGGATTTGATTAGTTCTGCTTTGTAGGCTAAGTTTAATTTATTTAAGGGCAGTCAGTGAGACAGCATACAAGGCCAGGAAATACGGCATTCCTTCTTAAATAGAGCCAGAGCAGATATCAGTAATCTACCATGGAATCTTTCCACAGAATTTCATATTTAACTTCAGAATCATTCTCAAAACATATCTTCCGGTGTCCTATATTATTCCTAAGAGTTTATCTCTAACATAAAGAATGGCAAATTTGTGGATGTTTGAGATCTTCTCCCTCCTACCCTCAAAGTCAAATAAACTTATCCCTATTAGTTGTGCAAGATGTCAGGTTGTGATTTGGCTTCTAGATTGATTCACCTGATTAGTCTCAAGCCTCCTTCCTTCCTCATCATGTATCTGTATTTACCACAGAGCAGCCCTGGAATCAATGGAAGAGTTGCTTATAATTAGATTTCTCACTATATCCACATTATACTATAAGATTTCTGCCTGCCCTAAAAACATGAGGGAATGAAAGAAACAGGGAACCTATATAGACAGTTGATCAAAAGATATAATATCTACATTAGGTGCACTCTTTCCTTTCCCACTCTTTTTCTTTTTTCTTCAGGTGTGGGGTATAATGTAATAGCTGTGGTTTAAAGAAAATAAAAGGATGAGAGAAGAGATGTGACAGGTTCTGTAGATCTGACATTATTCTTGTCTCTAGGCATCTATTTGCACATTAGGAGGTGCCATGGAGGACTAAGAGCTCTATACTCCCAAATTTGGGCAAGTAGAACAAGAGGTAGACCTGAGGAAAGAAATAGGTAAACAGTGCAGTTAGAGGAGCAGGCCAGTTGAATTTGTTCTGAAAGAACATCAAAAACATTTACCCTTTGGCAATATGCAGAGAACAAAGTATTCAACTGAATAAAGGCTTTGGTGTTCTCAGAATTTACAATTTCAAGGCAGGAATGAGGGGCAAGGTGAAGGTTATTAGGACGGCAGGTTGAAAGAAGAAGATCACACAGACATTTTTCTTGAGTTTTTACCCCAATTATTATTTCTTCTTGTTTGTGGGACACAAAAAAGAAAAAAGACATAAAATTAAACACAGTATTCAATTTGTTTCTTTAAGATTCTGAACTTTCCTAGAACAATTTTTTTTTTGCACAGCAGATCTATTTGTCATTGCTAGAAGATGTCTCAGAATTTATCTCAAGCAATAATTCACCTTTTAGATAAGGAGACTAAAGCTACCAAATTAAATGGTTAACCTCAACATATAGGGCTAGTTGGACATTGGACTCCAACAGACTTGTAGGGAAACTGTCTCTACTGGGAATCTTCATGTGAACCACAAAAAGTATAAAATGATGTGTGTGATATTTATTCAGTTCTCCTGAGGATGATGCATACCACTATAGAGTAACAAGAGAGAAGATAATTCACAGTGTTTCGTGGCTGCCTTAGGACCTGGGTTGAGAAAGTCTATTCACATCACACTATCACCATCTGCCTTCTCCTGTCACAGACTATTTGGGAGCTGATTCACAAATTGTCTGGATGCTACTCCATAACATGGAAGCCACAGAGCGTTTATAAGAATTCTAAACCTCACTTGGTTTGTGTGGTTGGAAGATTCAGGACTATGGAAACCTAGGCTATTTCTTCTGACCTTGAGTAATGATTAATTTTCTATAAGCAGAGGATAATACATTTAAGGGAAATCACCTTTGCTCCACCTTGAAACAGAAGCATAAATTTCTCTTGTGTTCTAGTTCTTTGCAATAATGGCTTTGCCATAAACTCTCTCCTAAATAGCCCGACACTGGAAAGGCTGGCTAATAAAAGCACTTTGTGTGCTTATTAGAGGAGAGCAAAATGCCACTAAATTGAACAATTATCTGCAAATAATTGTCAGGTACTTGTTTCCTAAAGGAATTGTCTCTTTCTCTAGGTGAGTATCTGTAACCAAAAGTGTAAGGAAGCCCGTGACTCTTCCTTCTAGGTCAGGTGATGTCGCCAAGGAGTGATCAAAGGTAAACATGTTAGAAAAACACTGATGCAGAATTCAGCAATGGAGAGGACCAGGAAGTAATTTAAGTTCATCCCTTTCCTGACAAATGACTAGTTTTTCCATCGTCTGCCCATGGATAATTAAATATTTGCAGGGGGAAGAAATACTAACATTCACGGAGATGAATCCATCTTTTATGTATGATTTCCCTCTAACAGAGGAGATGACCTTGATGTTTTGACGGCTTTGCCAAAGCAAGTTTTTAATTTAATCTCTCAGTGTAACCATCTGATTAACCCATATGGCACGGTCTATCAGAGGAGGGGTTAAGATCAACTGCAAGGGGTTTGAAGGATGCTGAGTACAGTTCAGGATTAAAAATGCTTAGTCACTGTGCAAAGTTGCTGAGTTGTCTCATATTAAAAAAAAATTGAAATCAGGACTGAGGTGCAAAGTCACAGAGTCAAACCATAATTCAAGCAGTATGTTGGCTGTGGCACCATTGACTGTCACTCTGATGAAGGCCAGGACAACCAGCACATGGTAAGCCACCCTACTGGGCAGTGAGGAGTCAGCACACAACCTTATTCTAATCTGTGCAACAAAAGAAGATATTGTATAATTAAAAAAAAAAAAAAACAAAACGATTCTGACAAAAGGGTCAAAGGTGGATAGGTATTCACTTTGTTCTTCTTTCTGCCTTGAGTGTGCGTGCAGTATCCAAGAGGAAATAGACTTCTATTATCTAGGAAGGAAAGAACATGATGACAACAGGTAATTTTCTAAAGATGAAAGAAGAAATTAAAAGTGAGTTTGAGCATTGGTCCCTCATCATATCACTCAGTAGGTAAAGCAAAATATAAGCAATCTGCTTCAGGACTTTTTGTTAGGTGAGAAAAATGCATCCCAGTTTGTTTGAATCCTTGCAATTAGCATATTTTCCACTCAGACAATTGAAATCCTGACTAATAAGGACTAAAAGGAACTCAGAGGCCAGGATCAGGAGAGAGAAAGAAGATCTGAGGACCATATAGTGCATGGCCCTCACCATTTTCTCCTGTTTCTGTAGAATTTTATTCGAAGTTTCATAGACTTGAGCATCTTTGCTCTTTTTCAGGAGAGTAACATCAGAGAAGGGAATTATATAAGCAATTTGCAGTGGCTGAGTCTTGCATGCTGTCTTCTAACTGTAGCTAGTGTCTGGACAGAGAAAAACCGCTCTGTCCTCTCTTTGCCCCCTTCAGAAGAGCCTTTGAAATCCTGTAATAGCAGTTGAGTAAGTGAAGTGGGTAATCACACTGCTTTGTTTTACTTAAAGCAAAGAGGATCATTTATACCTCTTATCAGGCCTTCAGAGTGGCTCTTTTTGCTCAAAAAGTGGAGACCTGGCAGAGAAGGAAACTGCATGGAAATACATACAAAATAATTTCTGGGGACAACTGTGCAATGTGTGGGATAAATGGAAAAATGTGACCTATACAAAAGCACTCTTATACTGGCCTTCCTATCCTGGCAAAGAGCAGCTAGAGAAGAGACTGGTTTCCCACTAGGGTCACAAATGGATATTTTGGCTGATGTTATGCCAGATGCTGAAGATTCTTCAACTGTCAAGGTAAAAGAAAAAGTATTCATAATTTTTCATGCCCCAATAAAAGAAAGGCAAGAGTCTTATTTTCAAAAGTCATCCCGGATCCAGTTCCTCTGTGACTATAATATAATCTTTGGATACATTTTCTATTATAGTAGCCACTATCCTCCCAGAGCATCCTTTATGAGGATCCAAAGATCCTTGGAAATATGAGGAGAGAGGCAAGATCTTAGTAACATTTATGGAGGGCTTACAGTAAATCAGGAACTGCATCAAGAGCTTTATTAAACTATTAAACCCCTTCCTGAGGATGTGCAGTGGTGAAGATGTGTTATATGTATGACAGTGGATGTTGGATAGTGGATGAGGGAGGGGTAGATGTGAGAAGGGGAACCCGGTGGGGACATGGGCTAGAAGAGGAGGCAGGATGGAGAAAGTGGGTGGGGATTTGGGGTGCAGGCATTTGCACTAGAGGTATATAAGCTGTAGAGAGTGGAGTGGGGGATATGAGGATGTATTGAGTATCAGCACATTGGGATGAGTTGATAAGATCCCTCTTCTCTGGGAAAAGAGATTTGATTGAGCAGGAAGGAGCCTAAAAAGAGAGACAGAGAACAAAAACCGAGACCTCTGAAAATGGACAAATGTTGGCATTTCCCATTTTATCTCAGGAGTAAACCAAAACCCAGCTTTCTCTAAACACCTCAAACACCTGTACTAGAAACAAAGAAGCAACCCAACCACCCAGATAGATGAACATGTCTGGGAGCTCATTCCTTCTACTTGGCATCAACTAAAACTATGTACATTCCCAAAGGGCAATGCTGTTAATGGCATTCAGCTGAGGAAACCTATCACTGTGAAGAAGAAATCATGATTGTGAACAGGAGTGTTTACTGTTAAAAAGCTTGAAAAATAACTTTACATAAATTTTACTTTGTTCTAGCTTCTCACTATTTTTCCTCCCTGCAAAAAAGCATAAAGTATTTTCACTAACATCACACCGAGGAAACTAAAATTATAATAGACAAATGGCTGTAGAAGAAAACTAAAAGTGCGAAGGAGAATCCACATAGCTTCCTTGCATTCTGCCTAATGAAGCTCTCAGTATAAAACCATCAGAAATGCAGATATCAGGACTCCTAGGATTTTAGATCCTAAGGGGTTAATCTTGGTGATAAAGAGAAATTCACAGCAGCTTTTAATATCTCTGTGGAGTCTGAAGAAACCTTTGGGTTATACCCCAGAGACTGTCTTTTGAAATGGATCAACATGGGAAAAGGTAGGTCTTCACAAAAGATGTTTATGTAGTACAAAGGTCCTTGTTTTGTTTTCTGCAACTTGGCTATAGAAGTTAAAAATATTATCAGGGAAATATTTAATTCTTCCTCTTCTAAGATGTAACATGGAGTTTCATTATATAATAATGGAGACAATACTGGTTATGAAACACAATATATTTGGATTATTTTGTTCTGGAGGAGAGCTAGCTTCTTAGGAATCTGTGAAGAACAGAAAAAGAAAAAACAATAGAGTCTTGGATATTTTCCAATATTTCTGTTTTTTTTTCATTATCTATTCCATGTTCCTTTAGGAGTTTACACTATGCCTATGTTATATGTTATACATAGGAAAAAATCATGTAGAACAATTGAAATGACTTGAAATATAAAAGTGATTTAAGGAGGAGAAGTACATTTATAGAGAACTATTCTCTGAGAAGCTTTTCCGAAAGTCTCTGGGAATTTATGAAATGATTTTGCTGATGAACCTTATTTTCAGTTTTACCCCATGGCATCTCCTTTCGAAAGAAATGGGGATTCTGTTTATGCCACAGAAATTGAAGTTCTGCACAGCAGTCAATAGAAAATAATGGATATCAATTACACAGCTGGAACTGCTGACTTGATCAGATTTTATAACTCTCTTCTCTGGGGGTCTTTTTAATAAATCCATGGAGAGTGGTGTCATGTGTTTCATGGGAGCATTCCAGTGTTTTCTTCTACACGTAGAAACAAGTAACTAAAGAGCGCTTGCCCACCTTACAGTAACTCACATTCCTAAATACATAAAAATTAATGAAAAACAGAGACATGGTTGTTAGATCTTTATTAGATCAGGAAGGAATTGTTATCTTTGCTTCTTTGTTTCTAGAACTTAAAGGACACTCCAATTCCCTTTCTTTAATCTGAGTTTTAAAAGTTTATATTGTTTATCTCTTTACTCAGACAGGCAAAGATGCTTTGGACAAGACCCATTAGTCTTTTGTCTGCTTCCTGATTTGTCTTCATCCTGTCCACCATGGGTATTGGGCAGGATCTGACAGAGGAAATGTCCTCTAATTTTCTACCTGTAAATTGGGGAATAATAAAAGCAACTGCTTTCTAGACAAGCGGGTTGCAGAAATTACATGAGATAACACCTGGAAATACTTTAGGGCAGTGCCTGGAGCCTCATAACTCCTTTAAAAATGTTGTCCATGAGTCATTAGTCAAAGCTGAGCATATTCAGTGTCACCACTTCTGGTCAATTTAGCAAGTGAGTTTAGTAACAACAATTAAAGTGGTATATCCTCAGTATTTTTTTTGTTGTTGTTTTGTTTTGTTGGTAAATTTCCAGATTTCTCCCTGAGAAATTCATGAGAATCCTTAGAGGGATAGGGCTGTCGGGCTGTGGGAGCTGTTCTGATGCAGATACTCAAGCAGGAGATTTATCTCAATCTTATGCCAAGATTCTTTTTCAGTACATTTGAGATCAAGCCTATGAGACTGCATTATTTATAACCTTCTCCACCCTCAAATCCTGTGCAGGTGTTCATGGATCCCAGTTAGAGAACGAACCCTACCATCAGCTTAGGGCTTCATCTTGGTCTCAGGAGCTTACTGAAAAGTTACTAAAGTTGATTTTCTGAGCATATTGTTGTGTTGAGAACTCTCTCAGCTTTAAAGTCCTTCGAGGAGATCTCAAATAACCTCCATGTTCTATGTGGGCAGTTCCCAGTTCTGCCTAACTTTCCTGGAAGAATCCCATGTGGAATACTAAAGTCATCATTTCTGAATCCAAAGTCCCACCCCACGCATGCTCGGGAGGCAGCAACACAGCAGGATCTTCCAATGGGAGTTCCACCACCTGCTGGACTTGAGCCCTAGGATGATTTAGTTCTATAGAAAGCGCCTGGCTGCTCGAAGCTGATTCTGACTCCCACAGCAGGTATAGAGATGATCGCAGAATGTCTAGCCATATTTTGCATGTGGGAACTATAGAAATGACTCACAAATTATTCCTTCCACATGCTCCCTACAGAAGGTTTTAGCCTTTTTATAGGGCAATAGATTAAAAATAAACATGCTCGGGTCTCTTAAGGTTTCAGTCTCTGGAGCTGTTGGGGAAACTCGTATCTATGATGGATTCCTGGTTCTCTTGGATACAGGGTCCATTTACTCTTTCAAACTTGGGGGTGGGGGGAAGCTTACTTTTTATTTTTTTTCTTCTGTAGTAGAGCTAAAACTGTCTTCTCTTTTCATTCAACAAAACGTAGAATCAATTAAAAATCTTTCTCAGAGATATGTTGCCTGCTCATAAAATATAAAACATAGCATGTAACCTCCCTCTCCATATGCACACTCCGTTCCCATAAGCATTAAAGGCACTTAGACTTTTGCACTGCGGGAGAAAAGTACCACATGCACTTAAACTCCAAGGAGAAAAGGAAGAGAAGTATCTGCTGTGGTCTTTGCAATGTTTCATTTTCTGTGCAATTTTTATTTATTCATGTCATCATACAGGTTCCTAAATATAGAAGCATCCCATCTCCTCTGTGACATCTTCCCCATGGTAAATCTAATTAAACTGCCATTAAAGTCTGTGTTACTCTATTACACCAAGGTGACCGCAGCAGCTACTAAATGTTAACAGTATCTCTTTTTGTGGCTGCCAGGCATTTAGGGAGGAACCAGCGGCCATAGTCTCTGTAGAAATAGATTTCAACTATTATTCTTTTTTTTTTTTTAACAATAAATATTTGCTGAGTTTGAAAATCAGCTGAGACAATGAATTCCCATTTGAAAAAAGATAAAATATTTAGGAAATTTTCTTGTATTTAATAGCTTAGTGGATAGTCAAATACAGTATTTGTGTGTTTCTCTGGCTTCGAATCAAGAATTTCAGTCTGAGTTTCAGAGAGATGCATGCCGGGATTCCTGCCTTCCCAGCCTTCATGCCTGACTCACAGCAGTCTCGCTGACTTCTGAATATAACAGCCAGGTTTTAGCCACCATGTTTTTGATTATGCTTATTTCCATTCTCCAGTTTTTAAAATCTCAATCCCACCTATTTTCAAGACTAAAATTGAAATGAAGCTTTAGCCCAAAGGAGATTCTCCTTCACCTTAGGTCACTTGCCAGCCCATGTGGCCCTTATTACAGAACTTCTTACATCATCTCTCATCATCTATTCATTAATAGCACAGGCAGGACCACAGACCTGAAGAAGAATGAAGGGATTCAATCATTCCTGTGCTTTTTCTATCACAAGGGCTTGCTTTTAGTGATGTGATCCATTATTAGTGCTTTTAACTTAAAGCTCACAGAGGCTATGTGGCCTGAGATTTTTCAAAGGAAGGACACTTTGTTTCAGTAATTTGTTTCTTCTCTCCACTGTCACCTATTATTGTCCTATTGGAGCTTTAATTACACTGTACAGATTTGGGCAAGCAGGCTCTTTCCCCCTTAATTCCCTCGTAGCACCCTCAACACACACACACACACACACACACACACACACACACACACAGTGCAGCAAGCCTCCTGACAATGTCTTCTCTGTCATAGTCCCTGCCCATGCCAGCAGTTCTATGCCTTTGAGGATGCAGGGCACACCAGGGCCTATGGCTCATGCTGGTCCTCTGCTAGGTTTGTTCTCTGATTCTCCTCTGAGCATTACTGTTCGTTCCTGTTACAACTCATGAGGCACTCTTGCTAGTCTAGTCTGCCCCCCTCTGTGAGTACCCTGCATCCTTGTTAAGTTAGAAAGAGTAGTGTGGATTTTTTCCACCATCTTTTTTGACCTTCCCTTCTCTTTTTGGGGGATGCCTACTAGATTTCTTTCCAGCTGGATTTGTAGAGGCATGCTAAGTCTGTGGTCCCAGAGATAGATACTTAATTATGCTTCACCAGGAAGGAGGGGAATGTGTGGAAAAAATTCATCTCACCAACAAGATTTTCCATTTTGCTCTATATAATTCTCCATGTCTAGTGAAGTCTTGATAAATATGAATTCAAGTAAATTATTTCAAAACTCTTTTCAAAACCCTTATAGCAATTAGAGCTAAAATCTATCCAGCTTCTATTAGCTTCTTTATTTGAATTATCTATTATAAACTCAGCGTTGCCATGAGGCACATATTGTTTCCTATTTTATAGGTGATGAATCTGATACTCAGACACATGAAGTAACTTGCCCGAGGTGAGCCTTCTGACTCTACAGTGCTGTACCCAGGACATGCTCATTTCCTAGTGAAGGTGCAAAATTCCTAGAAAGGTTTCAATTTGTAACTCTCAGTTTACAAGACCAGAGGTCCAACTCAACAGATGGAGCTTCAATACTGAACAATGGCTGCCCGATTATCTGCACACTAAAATGTTGAAAATTGCAAAGAGAAATAAATACATGATCTATTATTGATCACCACATTTAATTATTTGAAATTTACCTGTGTAATTTGGAATGCTGAAACCACAATGTACTTTATCTGAGTCCCGGAGTTCTGCTTTTATCCTCAGATCTGGCTTTTGACCCAGATACATGGAGTACACCACCTCCTCCAACAGTTTAAATTAAAATATATCTCTCCAAAGTAGGTAATTTGTCAGCTGAAGGTTAATGACAGCAAAATGCTAATGATCAAATGGCAATTAAATGTATCATATTTTTAAACCAAACTCCCTTAAGAAGTATTACCATATAATTACATTCTAGGAAACCTGCATCAACTACTAAATCAAAGTCAGGGAATCCTCCCTTCTGAGCAACAACATGTTTGTCTTCTATCTTTCTCTATTTGATTTCACAAGTTTCATACATCACTTAGCAGCTGTAATTGTTGTCAAAATGTTTGGGTTTCAAATTGTAAATATTTATAACTATTGTTTTATTTTTCCATAGCTAGGAAGAACTGTGTTGAAAATAGCAAAAAGACCCACCAGTGCTTTTTCCTTAACTAGAGATGAGCCACCATTTGCAAAGCCAGGATCCCCTCCAGGGCACTTTCCCGTGTTGATGTTTAAAAATATGCAATCCTCACCACTTAGCACGTGCCAGGTGAAAAGCTGGAGTGTCCATTTGAGTTCAAGGATTCTGAAATTTAACTGAATTGGATGGACTTAGACCTGGCTGTGCTCTGGATAAGTGGTCCTCATTCCAAATGAGAGGAACAAGTGCAGTTTTTAAAAGCATTTTTTAATTTCCAGGAATTTCAAGCCCTTGAGAATTATTATAATTCTGGTTTGCATAAGAGGAAAGACATTTTAAAAAACTCAAACAAACAAACAGCATGCTAGACCCTCTTTTCTACTACTTGCCTCCCATTATCTCCTTTTTGCTAAACATTTGTCTGAGAATGTGCCCTTGTCACAGGAAGTTGTGACAATACAAAGCAGTCAAGGGCTTCCAGTGTCACAGCACCCGTGCTATCTTCATATGAATCGATGCATTAAGAAGGTTGAATTCATCAGATTAGCCTGAAAAGCTTAATTCTAAAAAGAATCCAAGGTGACTTGTAAATGAAAGTGTACAAACTGTGATACTCAATATAAAAATCAAAACTATAGGTGGGGAGGAGAAAAAACGAATCTATGTAGACTAATAAAGTTACTGTATTGAAACATGAAATGTTCTAAGCCTCCAGAAGATTTAGAAGGAGAATCACAAGGCCTTGACCAGAATTCATCATGCAATCACTTTTTAATAGTAAAAGAAACCTGCAGATTTTGTTTTTGAGGGAAATGAAGAAAGCATCGTTCCCTAGATTTAATAAAACTAGTTCCCCTCCTCTTTTTCTTTCTCCTCCTCCTTCTTCTTTCTCATCCTCTCCTCCTACTTCTTCCTCTTTTTCTCACTTTGTCTTTATTCTTCTAGAAATGGCCTTATATTCTTCCATTCATCTATCTGTAAAATTTCATATTCTTCCTCCTATTTCCTCCTCAAAACCTACATAACCATGATAAATTTGGACAACTAGAGTATCAAGAATTCAGAATTACCCCTCCTAATAAGTACCTGTGCAGGGGGCCACATACAGGGAAAGGCAAGTGTAGCATTTGGCTCTCTAATGAGAGCTGTGGTTCATGACCTGGAAGAGTCACTGTATCCTCTGAGGCCTATGGAAGTTAGGCAAATTCACTTTTAAATTCACTTGATTATACAACTATATATTTTTCATGAAATTTCAGGAAATTATACAGACAAGTTTGATTATCTGAGACAAAATGAACTGCACCAGGATCTGTAAACAGAACTGAGATTCTTCTCAAGGTACAGATCAAAAATAATGGGCAGGACCAGAGACAGCGATAGGGGCAGGAAAAAGGGACACTTAGGCCGAGTGCTTTGAGTGTCAAGGTGCAATGACCTGATTTTCTTGAACTGTGTTTTTGAAACATTTTTGTTTTAGGGTTTCTTCATACTTTATAAAGTTATTGATAACCCCAAAAATGTTGCATATATGGGCTATGTCCACCAATATTCACTATATTAGAAATTAAAATTGAGAAATTAAAAAACACATTTTACTTGCTCATTTTATATAACAATAATAAATTTGTAACATTTTAACATAAATAACATATCTTAAGAAAAAATCAACAGCTTGATGTTCTGCATTCAATCTGTTGTGTTATATTGTTTTATTTGAAGGAAATTCAACCTTACACTAACATATAGTTAGAAAAGAGAGGAGTACATTAGTAATGTTTTCAGATAATTTTGAAATATTCTTCTTTGATAGTACTCTCGAAACTTGACAAATGTCAGTTTCTTAATAGGAAGTTGCTGATGGATAGATCTGAAATACAATGTGCATCTTTTAAATCTGTTACATTAAAATCCCCTGATCTATTTTGCATGTTAAATGCATACATTATCATAAATGGTTTTAACTTTTCAGACCCCCCTGAAAGAGTCCCTGAGAAGAGAGGGACTGACCTACATACAATTTGGAAGCACTGAACCTTCAGTCTACACACACTACTGGGGCTGTGTGTTAGGCAGCTTTCTGTTGCTATAAAATAGAAAATCAATTTGTGAAGAGAAAACATTTATTTGACTCATGGTTTGGGCAGTTTCAGCACATTTTCAATTGGCTCCATTGCTTTTGGACCTATGGCAAAGCAGCATATCATGGTGGGAGTGAATGAGGGAGTCTATTCAGTTTGTGGCCAGGAACAAAACACACACACACACACACACACACACACACACACACACATACACACACACACACACACACAAAGAAAGAGCTATGGTCCCAAACTTTTACTGACCTCATTTCATCCTACCAGTCCCATCTAAGTAAATTCTGCTGAGTCTCATTGCACATTTTTGGATCTGGGACATCCCAAAAGCATGTTGTCCTTTATCACCAAAAGTCAGTTAACAACTAAATAAAGTGCAAAGCATGAGGAAGCACAGGGTAGTTCATCATGATCTTAGCTTCACAGGAAATCCAGCTCAAGGCCTAGGTGAGAGAGATATGTTTTGATGTAAAGAAGAGAAAAAAGATGGGAAGGAAGGGATGTTCAAGGAGCAACTGTACTAGAGAGGTACATACTGGTATGTGTGTTTTTCCTAGATATAAGGGTACCATTATAAAGTCAACTGAGGTACAGAGGTTGGAGGGAGATGTGCTAAGAGATAAGCTTGTTTAGCCCTAGTCTGGGTGGGCAGGGCTACAGTATCAATCTCAAAACCCACACTGATAAGCTTCCTTTTACAGGTTCCCAGTTATTTGCAAGGCAATTGGGATAATTATTAAAATGATGACATTACCCAGGTAAAGGTTTAGCAAGGTAAAGGTGACCTGAGAGTTTTCCTACTACCAAAATTCCTTTGACTCTTAAACTCTTGAAGCAAAAAAATAGTGTGATTTCCTCTACTGAAGACCAGGTATTCCCTAATTTAAACAAATTAATTCATTATTAGTCTTTTCTTTCTTTTCTTTCTTAGAAGTAGTTCCAATACTAAATTTTTAGATGTGGCTTTACAGAATCTGGGAGGTTTCTATTCCACTGCATTCAAATGATAGTCTGAATAAAATATTAGGAAGCATAAACCATTCCTCCCAGCTTGTTTTTAAAAAGACTCCTCAGGAGAGTCTTGTCTGTGAGCTACAGGAGACCTCAACAGAGGTCAGGTACCAGGTCAACTGAGGATACATGATTCAAAGTTTCGATCCCAAACTCAACCCTTCAGGTTCATTTCAAGAATCAGTCCTTCCAAAGAAGGATCTGGCTTAGCCTGAAAGTCCCTGGATTGTTAGAGCTGAAGTCCCTAGCCTAAAAGTACCCTTGTTATTTCTTTAAAGGAAATGTATTTTCTTAAGGAGGCCAAGGACTGTCTTTGCCAATGGCTACTGACACATTTTTGATTACCATGGAAGTCAGGTTCATGAGAAAAACTTCCTCTGGGAATGTAACTAGAGAGCATGGTATCTTAAAAGGTGTGCTCAGTGTCTACAAATTCGTACCCTCATTTCTGAAGATAGAAGGACTAGGATAGGCATCACACAGACTCAGTTCTGATTGGTGGGAAAGTGGAGCATACCCAGGCTCTCAGATTTAAACACCCTCCTCACTGTGAGCATCATTCCTTGGCTTTTCAAGGAGTGGGGTGTTATTTGCCACCAACACTTTCTGAACTAATGAACTGCTGAAGACCCATTTTCTGAACCCTCCATATCCCTCTTATGCAACTCATGTCTCCAAGTGAAATATAGCTGAAGCATCAGGGGTCTCTGAAGGAATGAGGCACATTCTGCGTGAAAGCCATGCTGACTTCATTCTGCAGCACCCAGGCACGGGAAAACTTGTGTTTCTTCCAGATGGCTTCAGGCTCCAGGGACACATTTTTGGTCTCTGACTCTGTCAAGTTCTCCTGTATTTTCACTGTTAATTACTCAAGGAGGGGAGGGGCGGCAGGGGGTGATGTGTTGGCACAAAACATGACGATAAATCCTGCTGATGTACCTTTTCTGGAAGGAGCAGACAGCTGTCTCCTGCTTCATATTTCAGGCATGTCTGGTACCTGTGTTTACCTCCATTCCTCAGTTCCCTGGTGGGAAGGAGTTGGCGTATGCAGAGTTCCAAAACACTTTAATGAGAAGAACGCTACTGTGGGGCAGCCATTATTGTGAACATCTGTGAACTGTAGAGTTTAATTGAGCTACAGCTAATGTTTATTGTGTGTGGAAAGAGTAGGGGATTAATGGGTGTTTGATTGTCTTTAGATGGTTTCTTATTATCTTTCCCTTTCTCT
Source organism: Urocitellus parryii (assembly GCF_045843805.1). Taxonomy (NCBI): domain Eukaryota; kingdom Metazoa; phylum Chordata; class Mammalia; order Rodentia; family Sciuridae; genus Urocitellus; species Urocitellus parryii. Next base: position 13,163,874 of record NC_135544.1, read on the forward strand.
TGTGATGTTTTGGCAGAAATTACAAGATCTGAAGCCCTGAGATCACACATGCAAGCCTCCAAGAATCTTAGGCTTTGCAAACAAAGTAGTATTGGGGGGGTAGGGGGTAGGATATTACAGCCTCTTAGGAATATATAGTATAAAATGTAGAGGCAGGAGAGAAAGCAATTAATCACTGAAGAACTCTCCCTATACTCAGCAAAGAAAGATTTTTTTTTCCAGAAAATTCATTGTAATTTCTCAAGTGGTCTCAACTTTCTACCTCATTTTTATTTTTAAACTTATTTTTATTTATTTAATTATTTTTTCTTACAGTGCTGTGGATGCAACCCAGGGCCTGGAGCATGTAAGCAAGCACTCTGCCACTCAGCACATCCCCAGCCTTGTACTTTTTGGCAAGACACAGGGTCTCACTATGTTGCCCAGGTGACGTGATCTTGGGTTTAAGCAGTTCACCTCACTCAGCTTTCTGGGTAAATGGGACTACACATGCATGTCACTATCCCCAGCTTGTTTCATTTTTGTACTCTTATGCCCAAGTATACTTACCAACATAACCTGGAATTGAACGGAGGAAATGAAAATAAATGAATGATCCTCAGGACTAACCACAAGGCTCAGGAATTTGTTTGGAGACAAAAAGATAAGTTATCTCTCTCTCTCATCCTCAGGGTTTGCAGAATATCATTTCCTATGCTCCTTTGTCCTTGACAAGTCTGTCAAGGTTGAAGCCCACAGAACAGGCTATTTTTCCCCTCAGTGTGTCTTAAATCTGGATCCCAGGAGAACAAGTTCCAAGTTGCTTTTCAGTAAAAGCATTCCATGTGTCTGGCATTTTAACTTCATTTTCATAAGAAATTTGGGTGTATGTAAATGTTCCAAATCTAGACTTGAGGCTATTTCTCTGTGCTATAAACCTGTGCTCACAGCTGCAGAGAAAGAAATTTCAGCTTTCTCAGTAGTTAATCTTCAAAGAGCTACCTTTGGAAAGAACCCTTTGGAAAACATGCATATAGGCACATGCATCAGAATTTTCTTCTTGCTGGGTGAAAAACTACTCTGCAAAGAGCCAAGCGAACAGAGTTGCACAGGGCCTAAAGGCCTAATTACTCTCAGCTTCTTCAAACTCTCATGAATAGCTACAAGCAGGCGGCTTCTGTCCATGTCCTTGATGGCCCTAAACCAGGCCCTCATCTCTTCTCCCCGTTCTTATTCAAAGTGCTTCCTGCTGCCCAAGAGCATAAAGAGCACCTTTCTTGATGAGGTCAGGTGATGCCTACATTTGTCACCGCAGAGGACACCCATACAACAAGTAAACACAAACAGTCAATAAAAGAAAAGTCTTCATAATTAAATACCTTTGTTCTAAGTATGCATTTTTTCCTTTTGTTCTCGCTAGCAATTTTCTTAAAGGAAGCTGAAAGAAAGCGAGAGAAAAGCTGAAAGAGACATATGTGATTGAAATTAGCTGCTATCTTCAGGATGCCACTGGATTGCACATGGGATAATGAATTAAATGAAGTAGAAACCATGGCCTGAACTGGAAATGTGCTTTATGCCTAATGTAATTAATCTCTATTGAAACAGCTAAGCCATTTAATTTGTGTTGCATGAATAATGAAATGAAAGGGGCACGTATGAATTAACTTCTTAACCAGCAGAGAAGATGCAACCTTCAGGCTTAAAATTGACTAGGATTTAACTGACAACTCTTTAGATCTATGTTCATCAACCACAGTTCCTCTGTCTCATTGATTGGTCAAAGATTGCTCTTGCTTTTCAGCTGTTTCTAGACTACCTACAACTTTTGGAAATCTTCAAAGAATATTAGAAGTCTGTTACCCAAAGGGTTTGACTATAGTTTAGAAAGCTTCTCACTGTATAGTCTTTCCCAACAAACTATTTAGCCTTCTCTTTTTCCAGATGGCCTTGTATTGATACTTGGAAAGAACAGGTAGAGGAGTTATCTTGCAGCTTTTTATATATTGGTCTATTCCTCAGAGACCACCATGCCCCTTTGAAAATACTGATATGACACACTGGCCTTAGGGCAGTGCCAAGAAAGCCTCAATCCCTTGTTGTGTCATTTTAAGCATCGAAATCTACATCCATCTCCATCTCCTTATTTTTTTAAGCTTTTATCAGTTTTACCAAAGATTTAGAAAAAGTACTTGATGACTGTAAATAAAAGTTTAGTGCTAAATGTCCTATAGTCTGACTGTTATGCCCCCCTCCTTAGCCTAGCACCATGTTGCAGGTTCTAGCCTCCTGCTATTGTGTCCAAAGATTTGGGCAGAATTGGGAAGGTAAAGAGTTGAAAAATATTTCTTAAAAACAAACATGAATTTTTTTTTAGATAGTCCAACCTAAATTCATGTTTAGAAACTTAGGGGAAAAAGTAAACTTGGTAATATAGGTAACCATATAGGCATGTGACCTTTTAGGTAACCTTTGCTTCTTTTTGCCATCAAGCCCTTTTTTATCTTTTCCTCCCATCATCACTGCAACAAATACCCACTGCAGAGTCATCCCTTAGGAAAAATGTAATCTTGAGATAGAAACAATAGAGGATGGAGACAAGAAAAAAAATTAAAAGCAAACAGGAACAACGGGAGGGATTTAGTGGTGTGTAAGCATAGAAAGTGCTGCATTTGTGGCTCAGTAGGACAAGTCAGTAAGTGTTTTGAGCTCAATAGAAAAAGCAAGCTTTGAAGGCGTAGTGTGTTGACCTTATAATCAGGAACATCTCAGCCTAAACAACTCTTTCAGTACAAGGGATATGAAAAAGGCAAAGCAATCGGCAAAGTGGCACTCCAAAGTTCCAAGGGTTCAGAGATTGCCCTCACACCTTCTTAATATTTCCTCTTCTTCATCTCTAGTAGTTTCAAAGATAAGAAGTCACTTTGGCACTCTCTATTTCAATCTATCTTCCTTGGTTTCTGGACATCCACCCTAGGATACCAAAGTACCATAGTGTCCTTCCTAAACTGACCTAGATATGCACATTGTCTCTTCAATCAAGTCCACAAATATACTTGCCCTGAAACTTTCTTGTCAACTAGCTACTGGACAGAATAGAAGCTAAATAAATCCTTCTCTACTAAGGTGTTAAACCATTTAATGATAAATCTCCATAATCAGAAGCAGAGTCTCCAAGTGCAGCAAGAGCCACATTAAGACTACTAATAAGGAAAAAGAGTTTGGAGGGAAACAAGAAAGAGTGTGGTATCCTATCCTACTGCTCAGGCACCCTTAGCACAATATTCCCGAGTTCTGGAAACACACTCATCAAAAAATAACCTATTGAGAGGAACCCCTGGTCCATTCAACACACTTGATCCTCTGCCTTGCTCATCATCAAGAACTGGACTTCTGAGATTAGGTTATGAAAGACATTGCAGTTCCCTGCTTGCTACCTCTCTGGGATGAGTGGCTGTGGAGAAAGTCAGTTACCATGTCCTAATGATAAGTCCTTGGAAAGGTCGACAATCAAGGAACTCAGCTTTCCTGCCAGCAGCCATGTGTGTGAACTATCTTGAAAGTGAATTCTCTAGCCTCAGTCAAGCCTTTATATCATGGCAGCTCTGGATGACATCTTGATCGGAACACTAGAAGAGACCCTGAGTAGAACCATCCAGTTGAGCTGCTCCTGAATTGTTGACATTCAGACACTGTAAGATTATAAGTGTTGTTTCAAGTTGCTAACTTCAAATTTTAAGTTGCTGGATAACTAATAAAATAAAAAATAATTCTATAGAAAATCATGCAAAATTATACAAATGGAAATATTATTATTCCCTGTCCTAAAAGCATTTGAGGCAAATTTTGAGTAGTATTTTTTGCTCATTGAATGAACAAATTGATATGATAATTTTAAATAGTAAATTTAGTTATTAGATATCATATTAGGCTAACAATTAACTTTGAATTCTCTTTAAATAATGTGAGATATAGTTTTACTTTTACATTTTTCATGCTTCTTATATAAATAAGGAAAACATTATTAAAATGAAACATGATCATAATAGAAAATTAGACTGATTATAGTGGGTTACACATGACTAAAGTTTAATTCAAGAAATTTTAGTCTCCTTTACTTTTTTTGGTTTATTTTCTGAAAGTAGTTTTTTTTTTTTTTTCTACTCAGAGCAATTGGAGGCACTAATAGTGATTTTTGGCTTCATCAGAACACTAAAGAGGTGCTTGAATTAAAAAACAGATTTTATACTTTTTAATTATGGTGTGTTTCCTGATTTGGACTGAATAATCTAATAATTTTCTAATTTTTAGGAAATGAGGAATCTGCAGCAAAAATAAGTGCAGTCAAGAACTCTGGTACTCAAAGATGTCCTTTTTATATCAGTGAGGAGGTACTGGAACCAATGAACCAATTTTGTTCCTGGGTAATCCATCAACAGATATCCTGTACTATATAAAACTTGAAAGTTCTATTCTAAACAGCATACTCTGACTATGTGATTCCTTAAATAATCTAATTAATGATTCACCTAAAATTTTGCTTTTGGATCTTAGAATTTAAATTCTCAGAAACTTAAAAAAAACCATAATATAATATACTTGATACTTATTCAAAACGTAATGACTTAAAGAAGTTTATCACTTTTACGAAGTTCCCATAGCTCAAAACTCTAGAAGCAGTTTAGTTGACTGTTCCCAGTAACCTGTAAGATTGCAGTCAAGATGTCAGCTATGAATGCAGTCAGCAGACAGCTTGACAGAGATTGAAGGATCCATTTCCATGATGTACACTCACATGGCAGTTAGAAGGTAGCCTCAATTTCAGGCCATTTTGATCTCTGTGTAGGATGGCTTGTGTGTTTCATAATAAGTTAACTGGTTTTCCACTATCACTCTAAGAAGTCTGCAGAGTTGCAGTATTTCTTATGTGTCTTCTTGTGATCTACTCTCAAAAGTAGTAAGCCATTATTTCTACAATACTATGTTGGTTACACAGGCCATCTTTATTGAATATAGATGTAGAAGAACAACATGTATATACACTTTGAGTCTCATAACCACCCCTAAAAGATCTAGTGATAAGACTCATCTTCATATTCCTTAAGATTTCTTCTGAAAAAAATCTCATTATTCTCAGTTCAGCTCTTTTTAATTTAAGGAATATGTAATACATTTATTTTTAAAGACTGAATTTTTCAGAATTCTGTAGATTTTGAGATTGTAGAGAGGATATTGTAGGTCGATACAATCCAGATTTCTTTTTCCTTTTTTAATGTATGGGCACCTAACTGAGTTATCAAACTACTTTTTTTAACTAAGTCCTGAAGAAAATATACATGAAAATGTACAGTCCAGTCTTAATGCAGAATCGTCTATAGAGGTTACATAGAATTTTTAAATTTCTTTTTAAAAAAAATTTAAAATTTATTATTATTTTTTTTTACAAAATGGAGCACAACTTTTCATTTCCCTGGTTGTACACAATGCAGAGTCATCCATCTGTCTCATTCCACCATCTTTCCCACCCTCACATCCCCTCCTCTTCCCTTACTCTCATCTGCCCAATCCAAAGTCCACGCCCACCATTATGGATCAGCATCCACTTATCAGAGAAAATATTTGGCTTTTGTTTTTTCTGGAATTTGCTTACTTCGCCTAGCATGATATTCTTCAACTCCATCCATATACCTTCAAATGCCATAATTTCATTCTTCTTTAAGGCAGAGTAATATTTCAATTGTGTATGTATACCACAGTTTTTTTAATCCATTCATTTATTGAGGGGCATCTAGGATGGTTCCACAGTTTAGCTAATGTAAATTAAGCTGCTATAAACATTGATGTGACTGCATCGCTGTAGTATGCAGATTGTAAGTCCTTTGGGTGGAGACTGAGGAGTGGGATAGCTGGATCAAATGGTGGATCCATTCCAAGTTTTCTGAGGACTCTCCATACTGCTTTCCAGAGTGGTTGCACCAGTTTGCAGTCCCACCAGCAATGAATTAATGTACCTTTTACCCCCATCCTTGCCAACACTGACTGTTGCTTCTATTACTGATAATTGCCATTCTGACTAGAATGAGATAAAATCTGAGAGTAGCTTTTAATTACATTTATCTAATTGCAAGAGATGTTGAACATTTTTTTTATAAATTTGTTGATTAATTGTATATCTTCTCTGTGAAGTGTCTGCTCAGTTCCTCAGGGTTGTTTATTTATTTGTTTATTTATTGTTGTTAAGTTTTTTTTTTTACTTCTTTATATAGAATTTCAAAATTTGTTAGTCAGCTTTATGTCACTGTGATGAAAATGCCTGACAAGAACAACCTCGAAGAGGAAAAGTTCATATTGGGTTCATAGTTTCAAAGGTTGAGTTCATGCATGGTAATGGTGGGCTGGCTGGATTACTCTAGGTCTGAGTTGTAGAAGAACAATATGGCAGAAGGGAATGGCAGAGTAAAACTTTTCAACTCATGGCAGCCAGGAAACAGAGAGAGTGAAGAGTCAGGGACAAACTATGATTCACTATGTACCCAGTGGCCTACTTCCTTTAACCATGCCCCACCTGTCTTCAGTTATCACCCTGTGATGGATTTAAATTATTAATCTATCAAATGGATTAATCTACTACTGTGGTAACAACTCTCATAACCTAATTATTCCACCTATGAACATTGCTATATTGCTTACCACCAGCTTTATGGGAGGATACCTCATATTCAAATTATAACAGACATTAGAGATAATTTTAAGTTAATATATCTTAAGTGATATCTTCAGCATTATAAAAACGCCCATGATTCAACAGTATTTAATTGTCCAAAAAGGGAAAAAAAACCCGTGTGAAAACTAGAACTCTTTGTTTTGAAATTTTCCAGGCTATCATCTCCTTAGTTAATAGTCCAAAAATGTGCCTCACTAGCTCTAGTTATCCAAAGTGAAAAGACAAAAAAAAAAAAAAATACACACTGGACTTGGAAGCAGTAAGAGTTACCTATCTCACTTATAATTGATAAATTCTATAATGTTAAAGATTACTATAAAAAAAGTTTACCACTGGGTCAAAGTGGAATGATTATGTTCCTTAGAGTCAAATGGATGAAGATATGAATCCTTCTTTACATTTGACCTTTGACAACTGACTTAAATTTCTTGAGCTTTAGCTATAGGCAAGAGATAATACCTACTTTCCAGGCTAATTAGAAAAGGAAGAATATTAGCACAGGTCCTGTCATCTTATAGGAGCTTAAAAGGGTATCTTATATTGTTATTTATATAATAACATCTCTGAAAATGTTGCCAAATGTTCTTAGTTATTAAACCACATTTAAATATATCAGGGGATTTGCTTAAATTCCTTTGACTTTTATTTGAAAGGAGAAAACCCTTTCTGGAAGGAAACTATGACTTTCAAATGGCCAATGAGTTGTTCTAGATATTTAAATATTAAGTTGACTTTGAGTGGGGTACAATGCACCCATGCCAGCAAAGGTTATCTGAGATACCTGTGAAAGAGAAGGGGGAAAAAAAGTTTATTTGTCCCTTTGAATTCAGTTACAGACAGAGGGAAAGTTGGGCTCCTGCCAGAGATAATAAACATGAATTTCTGCTTAGATACAAGTGCAATGTTTACAAGGTTAGATGTCTAGCACAGGACTTTGACATTATGTAATACAACTTTTGTTGTGTTAATGGACCTCATTCATATGCTGATAAGACTTCTGTTGCTGGTTGCAAAAGGATGCCTTTAAATTAATATAAAGGGCAGCTGTAAGTTTTAATTTACTACAGTCTGATCAGCCCAAAGTATGTGCTATTCTCATCATAAATTTAACCACAGTTACATTGGTTGAGTAGGTAATTAGAAAGCACATACATTGAATACATATGCATTCTGTTTTGGCCATATTTGTTTTCAAAGAATAAATTAAATTTACAGTACAGTTTTTATGGAGGTACATGAAGTGATATTCTGCCATAGTGACAAAGAACATCAGAGATTATCTGGTTCCACCCCTTTTACTAATGAGAAAATTGCTCCAAAGAAGAAAAGAGATGTCCCCCCAAGGTCACACAGGAAGGAAGAGGATGCTGGCCACACATTTCCTGACTCCCAGTCTAATTCTTTTTTATTTCCCATGGACATAGAGCAAATGTGGTAATATTCTAAAGTGCTCAGTGTCTTTTGTTTTTATTTTTCATACCCACTCACTCTTCAGATAAATTAAAGCAGCCTGCCAACTTTTCTATGGCATATAAATTATCTGCAGAGCAACCATAGCATTTAATCAAGGGCTTTAGCAGAGAAATGTCTTCCTTTCTTGTTATGACCTTGAGGCTAATTCCATATCACATCCTGAGAAGATCTTGTCAATGAACTCATCTCCCTACTTCTCTCTTTTCACTACATTCCACTAATTCATTCATTCAGTTCCATCCCAAATATCTAGCCCAAACAAGGCACTGAGGTACTAGTGGAGACACTTCAGTGACCCATAAAGAAACTGAGTCCTAGGTTCTCCTCTCAGAGTCCTGAAAATTATTGATATTCCTCTGCATGAACCTGACCTGTAACTTTTGTTGTTTCCCTCACAGAATGTCTTAGATCATGGTAGCCCAGACCAATCTGTCTTTTTCACTGCATTCACCAAGTATTGGTAAAAAATAAAAATTAAATTAAAAAAAAAATATCAGAGTGCAATCTTAAACCTCTGAAAATTCCTGAGCACCCTCTCAAGTCTCTGGCTCCAAATCCATGGACTAAAAATCTTCATTCTTAACAAGCTCACCAGATGATTCTTAGACACACCAAAATTGACAATCCACATTCCTATAAACATCAATATTGGTTCCATTCACTGGGCAGCTGTCACATACACTATTTTACCCTTTATAATTTTATGTGAAATAAATATTTTATGTATTATTCTGTTGGTTTCTTTTTTTATTGGTGCATTTTATTTCTGTGCAACAGTAGGATGTATCATGACATAGTCTTAATGAATGCAACTCTAATTTCACACTTTTCTTTATATCCCACAGTGCCTAGAGACACTGATTGAATAGATGAGCTATTACATTTATTAAATGACTCCATGATTATATGTGAAGTGACATGTATATATTCAGGGCTAATGAGACAGGGAGAGGGGTTGACTGGGAACTCCTCAGAATGTGAAGCCTTCTTTATACGAGAAAGTTGGTAACCTTGGAAATCATTGTACGGCCTTGACAGCAACCAGCAAGGTTGATGCTGCAGAACACACAGCAGAGATGGAAAGAAACAGAGGACCAAATGAACTCAATGAGTGGATGAATCAAACCTTCCTGAAGTCAACATTATCTTTGACTTCTAGTTATGTGAGGCAATAATACCTTTTTATTATTCAAGTTACATTGGGTGTTCTGCGAAATATGACCCAAAGTATCCTGGATATTTCAGTTAAAGACCATGTTTTTCCTTTTTGCTGTTATTTCCCCAAGGCCTACCAGGGTACATAACACAAAGGATAATTAAGGACTAGTTTTTGACTGAATAAATAAATTTGAATGGAGCTCTCCTGTTTTATTTGTGGACTAGTTCAGAAATTGCCATGGTTTGTTTGAGTGCCGCCCATGGTGTCCAGTAGACTGTTACAGGTTTATGTACTGAATCCATATTCCAAGTTCTAATAGGCAAGATGAAAGGAACTTCTGTTGGCTTCTCACCTAAAATAGTCCGAGCACTGGGATAAGTGCATTCCGATAACCTTCTCAGTTAATCCTTACATAAAACAAACAAAATTATCTCAGGGTGACTAAGTGATCAAACCAAAAGTTATCTGGGGAAATTGACATTGAAACTCAGGGTTTTTGCCCTTTCTCTGACACCACACTTTAGTGCCTGTGCCCAATAATTTCATAGGCTCTTCCATTCTCCCGGGAAGCCAGGAGGGAGGGAGAGCCATGTCAAAAAAGTTTGAAGCTTCTCAGTTTTTACTCTGCAGCAGGAACTCAGTCATTCATTGTCCCAAGGTCATTAAGGGATAAAATATAAGCCTTTGCCTCAGAGAAATCATAATGTTTGTTATTCACAATGGTTTTTGCTTCTTTTAAAATTTAATTGGACCTCGTTTTTAGCTTCTCTGACTGCCAAGTGACCATGAGGTCAGTTGGCCTGCTGGGGGGTTGCAGCCAACTCATGAGGGTTATTTTACTTGACAAGGGTCCTATTTTAATGGGAAGTGTTGTCACATCAGATTCATATCCTCTATTTGTGCTCACTGAAGCAGATTTGGTTAAACTACTCCCCTTCCCTCCATATAGTCCCTTCCTGGATTTTTCTTTCAGCAGCCCCACTTTGATATGCAGAGAGAGCTTGTCTTGGTCAAGCTGTTTCCTGCCTGGTTGGATTTCCCCCAACACCTGAATGTGCTCTTTGGCATCTAGCAGTGTGCAGAGTGCCAGACTCCACAGCAGCTGCACAGCCAGCTGCTCTGGGATGCAGACAATCCGGGTGAAGACCTTATCAGACCTAGCTTCACAGTCATCCCCATCACAGGCCCTCCCCTGCGCCACAAGACTATTATGCATAGCGCGCTCTACTTAGCAGTAGCTTTTATTTCTTCTCAGAAGCAGATGCCATTGTTCAGAGACAGATTAATGTCTTGCTATGAGTCTCTGGGCAGCACTGTTCTTAAGTGAGAAAGGCTCATCAGCGTGGCCTTCCTTCTCAGCGGGTAGAAACCAGAGCCTGGTGACTTCACTCACGCTGAGAGACAACCATAGGACTTAGAGCATTGAAGCTGAACGTGTGACCGTGTGGACAAACAGGAAAGAGTGAGCAGAAGAGGTGATATGGAGGAAGGAGAGAAATCAGAGAAAGGAGAAAGGAAAAGAAAGCAAGTGGTCTGTAGAGATGTAGAAGCACAGTCCTTGGGAAGGTAAGGCCTCTCACCTCCCTCCTGACTACAAGGACTGCTTCACCCAGATCTACTGCACAATCTCTTTCCTGGACTCATCCTACAATATGGAGCACAGCAGAAATCTCTTTATTATTGCAGCTAATGTCTAGTCTCAGTTTTGTAGGAACGTGCTCCTGGGGGTCTTCTAGAGTTCCCAAACATCTTTCAAACAAACTTCCCTTATCCAGTTGTTCCAGTTTGTATGTCTCGGTTTCTATTTTAAATCCTTCTTCAGTCTTCTTCTGCTTAAAAGGACTGGAGTCCTATTCAGATTTTGCAGACCAATGGTGCCTAGAGCACTGCACAGTTCCAAGGGTTGTTCTTCTTGTGATAGGATATGAATCCGTTCCTGGTAGTTGTGCATGCACATATGGACCTGTGATAGACCTGTTGCTAATATCTCAGCACTTTTATTGTAGGTGGCAGGATGGGGATTTTGTCTCAGCTCCAGTGTTTGGCTAGGCTCCTGTGTCAACAAATCATTAGGTCTGTCCTGTGTTATTCAGGAGTGTGTTGGTGGTTTGCTCTTTCTCCTAGAAAGGGACTTTTCTTCCAGATATTGGTCTTGGAATGAATCAAGCAAAATCTTCAACCTCCAGTCAGAGAAGAGCATGATATTCCAGCTAGGGTGGTTCATTTCTCAGTTTTTTCCTCACTCAATCTTAGGTCTTTCTTTTCTAGTAGCTGGGCCCTGGAGATTGCATCCCACAGCACGCAAGAAGCACAGAGCTCCTCAGGACACAGCTGTGCTTAAGACACCTCAGTGCTGTCCCACTACTCCAGGAAAAGGAATTCAAAAAATGAAATCAAAGAGCAAGGGGGAGGAATGAATTACAGTAGTGGGGGTAGAGAGAGAAGAGGGGAGGGGAGGGGAGGGGGGATAGTAGAGGATAGGAAAGGCAGCAGAATACAACAGACATGAGTATATCAATATGTAAATCAATGGAAGTGTAACTGATGTGATTCTGCAAGCTGTATATGGGGTAAAATGGGAGTTCATAACCCGCTTGAATCAAAATGCGAAATATGATATATCAAGAACTATGTAATGTTTTGAACAACCAACAATAAAAAAAAGAAAATTTTTAAAAATAAATCAATTCAAATCAGAAGTAGATATATTATCAAATAAAAATGGTATATCCTATCTAGTTGAAATAAGAAAAAAGCTCTATTGAACAATTATAAGATAGATTTATATAGATAGGTTGATATATATATGTATATATATATATACATATATATACACACACATATACATACATATATATATGCCTAGTTATATGTACATAGATATATACATTTATAATCTCAGTGCTAAAATTAAAGATCTTAATGATATTTATATTTAAGGCTTCTTAAATGACAGAAGTAGAAGAAAATTATAAAAGATGAAAAAGTGAAAGAAATCTATATAAGTTTAAGATGACCTCTAGGGAAGATGCCAGTGGACTTTGTAGAACAGTTATTTCAAACATTCAAGAAATAGATATTCTCTGTGCTATTTAAATGGTTCCAAGGGATTTAAAAGTGAAAGGTGCTAATCAAATTCATTGCTAGATCAGAGGAATAATATACTTGATCAAGAAATCTTAAACTTATAGAAAATTAGATATTAGAAGACCTATAAATATAATGTAAATAATATTAGTAGATTAAACCAAAACTATATACTAGACAGACTTTACATTTCATTGTAGTTTTTTAAAAGGTTACTTAAAAAGCATAGAAGAATATATCCTTAACATAATAGAAAACAATCATGAAACAATGGCAAACATCCTAACATTGAGAATGCTCATACTACTGTTTCTAAATCAGACATAAAATATAAAAGCTCCCTTTACTACACTATTTTTATAAGGGACATTTTGGTCAATGTAATAAGATAAAATAAATCTAGATTAAGAAAGGAAAACAATGTTCAGAATTCTTATTCAGGACTTTTTTATTGAGTAAGGAATCAGGCACTTTTAATACTCTCGTAATAACTATGTGATAAACATTTCAGAAAAACTAGTTGGTAATGTGTATCAGAAACCTTGGACATACACAAAAACGACACAAAAAACATACATGAAGTTCTTTAACTTCAGACAATGAAAGAAATATATGAGTTTAGCTCATATATAGATAGAAAGGAAGTGAGATGGTGGAGCAGTGCGTGTGAAATGTAGACATGGAGAACTATAAGGAGAAGAAAAGATGAAACATATTGACAGTGGCTCTAGGTACTGGTGCTACACTCCTCATGATTCACAAAATTATAAAATAACACACATTCTATATTTTATTTGATCTTTTGAAGTAATGCAGGAACCAGTAAGATATTAAAACTGATCCAAAGAATGTTTAAGAAGCTAGATATTTATAGGGAACTTAATGAAAGAATACTTGGAGGTGATGGTAGATTAGTTTTAAAAATTGGTTAATAATCTATAGCACAAGATGATTATTGTGCCATTTTTTCCTACTGGAAAGAAATTATTTGGATCTTTTTTTAAGAGAGAGAGAGAGAGAGAGAGAGAGAGAGAGAGAGAGAATTTTAATATTTATTTTTTGGGTTTTGGCAGACACAACATCTTTGTTGGTATGTGGTGCTGAGGATGGAACCTGGGCTGCACGCATGCCAGGCGAGTGCGCTACCGCTTGAGCCACATCCCCAGCCCAATTATTTGGATCTTTGCTGGACAATATCTACAAGCTAATTTGTGACTTCACTGTCTGGGACTTTCAATGAATAGCCAATAGTGAGCTGAACAAAGTACCTTCCCTTGGATTTGTGTTCACCAATATGGTGGCCAATAGTGACATGTAGCTTTTGAACAGTTGAGAGAGTTACTCCAAACTGCGATGTACTATAAATATAAAATACATACAAATTTTGAAGACATAATATAATCAAGGAATATAAAATATCTCATGAATTATTTCTTATGTATTTTACATATCAAATTGATAACATTTAGAATATATTGGATCAACTAAAATATATTTAAATATATTTTTTTAAACATTAGAAATTAAATTTTTTAACAAAAAACGGTAGTGCGCTCGCCTGGTATGCATGGTACACTGGGTTTGATCCTCAGCACCACATAAAAATAAAGATGTTGTGTCCACCGAAAACTAAAATAAATAAATAAATTAATATTGTAAAAAATTCTCTCTCTCTCTCTCTCTCTCTCTCTCTTTTAAAAAAATTAATGTTGTTTCTTTTTAGATTTGAAATATGGCTATAAGAAGATTTTAAATGATGTGGTTTCCACTTATGTTTCCCATTGTACTTTTATTGGCTCTAGATAATTTTGAATGAGTTGTTGCCTTTCTATGATTTGGAATGGACAAATCAACCATATGGCTTATCTCCAACACTTGAATAATTTTTCTTGACAGAAATGTGAATACTTTGAATTGTATTTTTTGGTGATTTTATACAATCTAGTAAGTAAAAAGAAACATTCAGGGCTAGGCTTGTAGCTTAGCAGAATAGGGTTTGCCTACCATGTATGAGGCACTGGGTTCCATCAGCACCACATAAAAATAAATAAATAAAATAAAGGTATCATGTCCATCTACAATTGAAAAAAATTTAAAAAGAAACACTCATTTTATAATCTGAAAAATACTGTTTTGTATATTTCTCTGTAAATAGGAGTAAAACACCTAATTCCATTTAGAAAGAAAGAAAAAAAAAAGAACACAAGGAGCAGGGATTTTGAATAGGACTCTAATGGTATGTTCAGCTATGTTAGCTCAAAAGTCCTCCTGTGAGTTATTTTCACTAATGATTTTAAGCAGCCAAGCATCTCTTAAAGTCTATTTCAGAGAAAATGAGAGAGGCCCCAGGCGAGAGCTGTGAAAACTGCATCTGAATGAGAAGGAGTCTCACTGTACATCTCCCTGAGGAATTCGTCCATCCTCCTGAATAGCTAGGAAACTGAACCTTCTAGGACTGATCACACCAGGTAAACCAGGTAACCATGTGCGCTTGATCTCCAGAGCTCTGGAGGAGGTGGAGCCACCTAGACACACTGCATCAAGTCCCTGCAGGGTCCACATTGGAGGCTACCTGAGAATCAGAGATGGTCACAACGTGGAACAGTAGGGAGGTGGTGTTGAAGATGCCCAAGGACTTTAAATGATGTGGCTGATCCATCTGCATCCTGTTTGATGGTTTCTGTGTTGAGGCTTCACAGGGGCTGAGAAAAGTCTGTGGGTAATGTATGTCCCTGAGGGAGCCCCTTTCATTTTTCATTTTGTCACTTTTTCACAGTATCCCCCTATCTTTGAGTGAAATTAGGGACAAAACAAACAAACAAACAAACAAACAAAACCCAACCAAACAAACAAAAAAACACAAGGCAGTATGATTTATGTTCTAACTAACCTTTTATTATTGTATTTCCCATAGTCAACAATGTAAAACACCTGAACATGAGAGAACAATTGTTATACATGCAGTAATCAAAGTTGACTCAGAATTTCAAATCCCTTGGGTCTTCCAAGCTTTAAGTATTTTCTCTAAAATAAAACTTATTATGTAAAAGAAAGATTAGTAACAGTCTGATGGTTTGGCTATTGGAAGGGGAATGTTGTTCATATGGAAAGATAGTATTTATGTAAATTACAAAACTGATGTGACAATTTGCTCTAAAAATAATAAATTTTATCTCCTTCCATCTATAAAGGGAAAGTACAGAGTCTTTAGTTAAATATAATAGCAAAAGAGATTTATTCATGTTTGCCTTCTCTTTGAATTTTGAACTTTCATCAATTGTCAACATGATCATATTCACCTACAAAATGTAGACTAGTTGAAATTAAACTACCTCATTGAGCCTTTTTAATAAGCAAGCTGAAAGGAAATATACAGAGCTCTGTTTTTAGGGACAGGATAAAGCAGACCAAATAGCTATTTCTGAGTTGTAGAAGCTCTGCTCCATGTAGACTGAGTATACTTTTCTTATTCCTGTTTCCTGGCCTCTGCTGGCCTAATTCCATTTGTTCTATATGCCAAGTTTTCCTCCTATCTTCTTGTTCATTTTTGTTTGTGTGTTCTGTTTTTGTTGTTTTTTGTTGTTTGTTTGTGTGTTTTGCTTTGTTTTTATTTTTGATGGCGCGAATAATGCAACCCAGGGGCCATATGTATGCTACACACATACTCTACCACTAAGCTACAATCCAGAACTAGTTATGGTTTGGATCAGAAATGTCCCCTAAGGGCTCATGTACTTAACTTGGTCCCCAATTCAGCCATACCCAGGGGTGAACTTTTGGGGAAGTAATTTGATCATGAGGACTGTAATCTCATTAGTGGATTAACCATTTAAATGGACTATTGGAGGAGGTAAAAGCTGTAGGCAGGTGGGATCTAGTTGGAGGAAGCAGGTCACTAGAGGTGAGTCCCTGTCCTCTTTCCTCATTCTCTCTCTCCAAGCTTCCATGGTGACCAGCTTTTCTCCACCAGGCCCTTCTGCCATGATATTCTGCCTCATCTCACACCCAGAGCAATGGAGCCAGTGGACCATGGACTAAAACCTCTGAAGCCATGAATCACAATAAGTCTTTCCTCCTCTAAATTGTCAGGTATTTTGGTCACCGCAACAAAAAAATTGGCTGATACACCCTCTATCTTCCAATGCCCTATTTCTCTCTTTCAACGTTCTACTTTCTTGGTTTTCAAAGTATGGTTTGGAGAATTTTTTTAAGCACTCAAAATCTTTTCAAGAATGTCTGACAGATCAGAACTATTTTTATAATAATACTAAGATCTTATTTTTTTCTCTGAAAAAAAAAAAATCACTGATGTTGCAAAAGCAATTGTAGGTAAAACTGCTGGTGCCTAGCATTAATCAAAACCGTGCCAACGGTCCCTGAATTCTTGGGAGAAATTCACCACTGTGTTTTTATAACAGGGATTTAGGCTGCCTTTGCTAATAACAGTGACTCTTTATTGAGGCCCACAGGTGCCCCCTGGGTAATTAAATGTTGGAGAAAGCTTGACACCTCTGCTTTTATTTTCTGTCTCTCTTCTTTATTACATTAAACTTTGTGACCTGTTCAGCTTTGCATGTACACATGTTAATCATTTAAAGAGTGTTCATCTAAAAACAAGTAATGCAATGTTCATTAACCCTAAGTGTCCCTAACATACCTGACTGTCCTTCAAGCCTGAGGCAAGGTTTGCAGCATCCTGTTTCAGACCCCTGGAGTGGCACCTGAGAGTATTCCATTCTTGTCCTGCATTTTCCAGGAGCAGTGGGAGGCAGACCCATTGCATGGTGAGAAGGCTCCCCTAAGCAGTCAATCATCTCATGCAAACTAGAGTGTCCCCTTCCAGGATCACAGGTCTAATAGGTAAACATTCTGAGCAAAAGTTGCCTCCCTCAAGTGAGAAGAACTTCTGTGGAGCCAGAACTGAAATAATGATTAATCAGACCACTGTTGGATCAAAACTGTTTAAATATTCATACCCTCACCCATGCCACAATTTGCTCTTCTATTTAAACTTAAAGCTCCTGTCAGCACCCTAAAAGCAGGGCTGAGAGTCCGGATCTCAGGTTGCCTTCCCATATGGCCATGTTGGTTAGTTCTTTCCATGCTTTTTACTATTACCTTTTCTATGTGGGTTTTGGGAGAAGTGTTCAGACCTGATTTGTTGGGTCCTTGAAGTCAGACTTCTGGCGTAGGACTCTAATAATATATTCACTTAATGATATTCTGGATAAAATAGCAAAAATATTAATTTTATTAATTTTGACCCTTAAGCACATTTCTTTTTAATATTCTGTGAGAGGAAATAGAGATTATACAAAAAGCACTTCTGCTGCATACCAAATAGCATGGTTGTCTCAGGGAAAACACCTGTGCAATGAAGCTTTTGTACTGGTATATTAGAGTCCATTAGTCTATTCATACAGTTACATTAAAATCCATTAGTCTACTTTGAATGGCTCTCTTACTTATGTTCAGTTTTTTTTGTTTTGTTTTATTTTTAACAGCACACATTGGTCATTTGGAACATATTGGTTCACAGAGCTATGCAAGTCTTCCAAATGTTGACTCACTAAATTTGATATGCCCAGGTTTAATTACTACTTACAGAATTTTTATGAAACAGAAAAAGAAAACACCCACAATTATCTGAAAAGCATATTAAAATCTCCTACCTTTTCAAGTTACATATTTCTGTAAGGACAAATTTTCTTCATATACATTAACCAAAATGATATAACATAACAAATGGAATGTTAAAGCAGATATGAGAATCCAGTGGTCTTCTAGTGGCAAACATTAGACAGATAAACAAAACACATAAATATCCCTGGGTCCTCACTGATTTTTAACATGGTAAAATGATTATGATCTACTCAGCAGAGGCCTTTGTTCACCTCTAGTATGCATTGTTCACTTCTCTGATGTTTTCTAGCACAATGCTTCTCCAACTTCAGTGAACAGGCAGAGCACCTGGGAAAACTGCTAAATAAAATCAGATTCTGATGCAATTTGTTTGGGGCAGGGAATGAGCTCCTGCTTTTCTACTAGGCTCCCAGAAGATGCCAATACTGCCTATTTGTACATTCCACCTTAAGTCATAAGAGTCTTGTTCACGAGGAGTTATAACTCATATGATGCTCACTATTTTGCAGCTTTGTTACATTTATTATCTTGGTTCTATCATTTTTACTGCCATTATTATTATTATTTCTTGTATCTATATTATTGAGTTGGATACTGTGTTAAGAATGAATCTTAAAAGTATTAGCACATTTAGTGCTCACACCACTACTATGAGGTATGTTCCTATGAGCGAGGTATCTAAGAGAATGAGGATGAGTTATTTGGCAAGGTCTGATGTCATATCCATTTGACTCCATGGTCAGTGCTACTAGCCACAGCATTATATGGACTTGTTTTGATTCTTTCTTTTTTCTGAATGATGCTGAGGATTGAACCCAGGACCTCATGCATGCTATATAATTGCTCTCCCACTGAGCACACTAAGCTCTAACCCCAGCCCTTGATTCTTATCATTTGTTTTCATTTGTACATACCTTGTCTTTCTGTTTAGGTTATATGTCAAAATGCAGGCATTTCCTCAGTCCTCTCTGCATTTTGTCCAATACACCATTCAGAGATTTATAATGGCTATCATATATTTTATTAAATTATAATCTGATACATAATGTATATTATATTTATTTGATGAATAAATAAATCAACATGAAAGTTCACATGCCCTTGAAAGTCCATAGTCGTTGCTATTTACATACCTTTAGTAGGAGTTATTTTAATACCCAGCAGCAAAACTGGCTCTTGGTGATGGGTTTCTATTCTCTAGTTTCATTAGGTCAAAATGTAATACTCATGGTACCTTTTACATGTATTTTCTGAGGCTTCAGGGATATTTTACTGTCACTTTTTTTCTTAATCAATTGGAAATATTTAAAAATCAGGATTTCATAAAAATCCAGATGAACTGCTCTGGCTGTAATGGAGCCTTATGTCCATAGTAGAAAAGGAAACTAGAAGGTAATAACAGCAATTCCCTTCAAGAGGATTTGCATGTCTCTGGCTCAGTGCAGATGCATCACCAACCCTGCTGCCCCACCTCCTCAGGTGCCTGCCTAGGGTCATTTAAATGTCTGTTCCCAATTTTAGGACACTGAGATGGTTTTAGAAATAATATTTTATTACCATCAAACAAAATGCGCGTCAAAGAAGTGGTTATTATATTAAAGTATGAGTCATTTCTATAACATTCCTGGCAGTAACTTTTTCTAAAGATCAGCTTAAGTCTTGTTAGAGTTTCATAATTGCCTATTCTTTGAGTTTTCTGCTGAGAATCTCCTAGTTAGGCTGTGATTCTCTTAGAGTTTTTTGCCTTGAGAGAGAGAACAAGGAAAGCAAAAAGGAAACCGCCACTGGGAAGATGTGAGCAGAAGGGGCTAAAGTTTGAGTAACTGTAAGAAATGACAATGGGAAATGTGTGAAGAAGAATCAATCTGATTTTTCAAAGTTACCTGTTCTTATTTTTAAAGTTCAAATCATAATTCTTGGACTGTATCTGAAAAAGCACTTTTTTTTGGAAGCTCACGGTCTGCTTAACATTTTTCTTAAAAGCCTTATCAAGAAGACCATGTGTACCCTTAAGGGAGAAAAAAAAATAGCAGCAATTAGCGTTTGTATAGGCTTCTTAAAGTTTAGAGAGATCCTTTGCCTACATTAATTCGTTTGATTTCACTAAAATCTAGTGAGGCAGGTATTATTACCTTTCTGTAATAAAGACACCAAGGCTTAAAGCACCTTTCCACTGGTTCAAGGACACTTATCTATTAGGTACATAAAACAATCTAACTATGTGCCTTCTATTCCTGCAGTAGGTTGTTGACGCGAACCACAAGGAACACTTAGTTAAGTTGCATGCGGAACTAGATCTCCTTGAAAGCAAGAATACTAACTTTTATTTCTGAACCTCCATATAAATATCAGCCAAATATTTAATCGATTTAATCTGCATATTACATTTCACTTAATTCTTTTGCTCATATTTAGAGAGGTTACTTTCCATTCTCTGCCCATCTCTGCCTTGAAGTCCAGTTTATATGTTCACACTTACTAAAAAAAGTAGTATGTGAATGGGAAACCAATAAAAAGCTTCCTGTCTGGTGGTTAGGTCTATTTCTAATGGATGTGATCATGTGTGTATATGTGTTCATGCCTATATGTTGAGAAGCTAAAACCACATGTTATGTATATGCAGGCTTTTACCCTGATTAGCATTTGGCAAATAGCTTGTCTTTTCTGTGCTTACTAGTTAGTATCTTTACCTCTTTAGAAAGGGGAAACTGGCTGAGATGGTTTTTGATGACCCAGCAAGCATAAAACTTTACATGTCAAACTTTTGCTTTTATACCTGTTTGCTATGACATGAGTGAGGCGTGAAGAAAGGAAGTTAAGAAGAGGATGTTTCTCCCCAACCTCACTCCCCCCCATTCTTTGATATGGATAAATCATACTTTCTAGTCATTCCTAAACTTACATACAGGCTTAAACAAAAGAACCTAGGACCTAAATTCCAATTCAGTTCCCATCCTTCGGTCATTTCTGTAGAAATGCCACCATGGGTTCTGAGGAACTGCTGTCTTCATGGGGTTGTATGAGGGACCTCCCTACAAAATCACACATGGATCTGCAAGTATTCATAAATGTGATAAATTTGGTTAAATTTCAGTGTATCTGTGTCATTACTTAAGCAAAAATTCTTATCGTTTTCCCCTGTTTCATTGATAAAATTGGATAACATATAAGAAATGTTTACCATGTGTCATGCATCTTGCATATATTATCTCTAATCCTCATAAAACTCATGCAAAATATAATTATCCCCAAGTTACTAATGAATTTGGATTCAGAAAAAATGCATAGTTAGTTCCAGAACTGGATTGGATTCCAGGTCTGTTCAATTCCAAATCATGTGTTTTTCTTAATATATCTTGCAATTACAGTGTTCTGTCTCTTTTCTGGCTATAATTAACATCTATGGCTCCAAATCAATTCATCTTCAATATAAAACAGAGAAATCAGCAAGTGCATCTTCCCTAGAATTGAGGCTTAGCTGCTTGGCTTACTGTCTGGCCAGACTCAGGTCTCCTTTCCTCTCTGTGTTTCATTAAAGGGATTCAACATATTCATGGGTAGTAAGCTCAGGATCTCCCTGAATGCCCTGAAAGTGCTGGATCCTGACATTGGCTGACATTGGTCCATTCGTAACTTATTTTGTGTAGCAATAAATAACCAGCTATAACAGAAATATCTTGGGAAATCAGCTCATTTGTGTTGTGTTTCATCTCATAGGTCATCACATAAAAAGACACCTATTTCCATTCAATTCCTGATTTCCAAAAAGGAATAAATCCTAAACCTTATTTATTCCACCACTTCTGTTTGGAGATGATTAAACCAAGTCTTGGTGAGAAAGAATGAGGTTCTTTATAACCTGTACCAAGTAGGTAATGGAGCAGGATAGAGATGCAGGTCAACTGACCCATCACAAGGACTTCTTTCTTAGCACTACACTGAATTCAGAAGTTTCTGCTACAAAAATCTCAGTCCTTGTCCCTGATGCCAATTCAATAACAAGGACATGGTTTTGAGAAAAAGGAAAATAAATTTTATTGTTCGGCTAGCAAAGGAGAAGCACAGGGGAACTTCTGTCCCAGGGGCTGTGATTCTACCCTTTAGCAGGAACAGGGAACTTTTAAAGAGGTGATTCAAGGGCTCCATTCCACCTGTTCTCTGTTGGAGTTGTAACTCACTTGTTAATTTGGAAGACAGTCATTTCTGAGATCTTCTGGTACCTACCCCAAAGTCTGGATTGCTTCCTTCCTATGGTGGGTGTGTACTCAAGGACAGAAAAATCTACCTAAAATGGAGCAGGTAATGTTTCCCCTGAGATTTGGGAGGGGAAGAGACTAGGGAGAAGAAGGGAGAGTAGAAGCCAAAGAAACTTGTTCTTTTAAACCTAAGTTGCAGTGGCAGAGCAACAAGAACTATATTCAAAGCATAAGCTGGACCACTGTTTCCGTTCCTATGTACCAGGTGAGACACTTCCGCTTTCCCCTAGTCCAGCAGAATGAACAGCCATCATGGATGTGAGACTTTTCTCCATCTGAGAGGGAAGTCTGACAAATGAGGAGCTTTGATCTAAATCCCATTGTCCTTCATCAAACTGAAAAGTCCCCTGCTGTCAGACAACCTGGTTAGAAACCCAAACAACACAAGGCAGCCATCCTGTCAGCCAGAGAAAAGCATCCTGCTGGCAAGCTCAACGTTTGGAGGCAGTTACATTTTAACTTGTCTCTAAAACAAACTTCCAAATACGCTGAAGCCAAAAACTTATTGAACCACAGAGAAAACAGTGTAGCACTCTAGTTGAGATATTTTCCTTCTTTTTGTCATTGAGAATTTTAAAGTTGACGGCAAACTGAGGGAGATTGAGTGGCCAGAGTTGGGACTCCATTTGAAGGGAAAGTTGGCTGAGGGAAGTCTCCCAGGGTAGGTTTGTTCTTCATTGATTTCCAGGGACTGGAGCTACATTTAACTAAGAGACCTTGAAGAGGTAATGTCACCTCTTTGGACCTTAACTTCCTTATTGATCAAATGAAGAGCTTAGGCCAGCCATCATTAATCTTTTCAGCCCTTCCTAGGTGAGAGAGAGAGAGAGAGAGAGAGAGAGATTTGAAAGCTAACTAGTGCCTTCCACCTAGATTTCACTTTCATTTTTATATTGAATGCTCTTTGCCCTACCATGATCTCTAGATCCTAAACTCTCCCTAGCCTCTCTTAACTTCCTGAACAATCTAAATCGTCCATTACTGTTGTCAGCCTCCTTCCACCTTGTCCTTCTATCCCAGCTTTGTTAATTCCTGCTATTTTACCAGTTTAGTTCTCTCCTATTCTTTTTTAATGAATTATATTTTATTTTTTAAATTTATATACGACAGCAGAATGCATTACAATTCTCCTATTCTTAAAAAGCTGGTTGGTGTGGAAAAAAAAGGGATTTAGTTTTATCAATTGGACCCATTCCAAATTTGTTTTTCTTTTGCCAGTAGATTCTCAGTGTTCTTCAAAATTCTTAATCACTGGTTGTTTTTCCCTACATTCCCTAGGTAGAGAAACCCAAACATGTATCCTGCTATTTATTCATGACTAGAAATGAGATGGCATTTTCTCCAAAGAAATTTTCTTATTCAAAGTCAACAACTATAAATTAAGCAATTAGTATTACTAGACACTTCTCCTAGGTAGAAAGGGTAAAGTAAAATAATATTTATGCTTTTATATTCTAGCAGAGAGAATGAAAATGAACTAAACTTTCAAAGGAGTTTCCTTGAGTCTTAGGTAAATTTTAAGCTGCTCATATATAGCACAGACTTCATAATGAAGAATTACTTCATTCTTCCTTCAGTAGAATTACTACTGGGGAGTTGTGAGACAAATAAAGGTTCCAGAGTTTCTCAGAATTGGGGAGTTTATGCGTTTGTGGTATTTACTTAAAAAAACACAGCAAGATAAAGGGGATAGAAAGTATGTATTACATGCAGAATCATCAGAGAAGGCTGTATTTATAAGAGAAATTTGAGCAAATACCTATAAGAAGTTAGGTTATAAAATGTAAAGATAAGCAAGGAAAAAATATTTAGTCAGAAAAAATTGCAAGTAAACATCCTGAGAAGTTTAATTAATGTGTTTAAAGAAGATCAAGGCAGCCAGCCTGTCTGGATTAAGGAGAATGAGGAACAGAATCTTAATTAGTGGTCAGAGAAACAAGAGAGAGTAATGATTCAGGGACTTGAAGGAATCTTGAAAATGACTTAGAGGGTTGGGGTTGTGGCTTAGTGGTAGAGCACTTGCCTAGCATGTGTGAGGCTCTGGGTTCAATCCCCAGCACCACATAAAAATAAATAATCAAAATAATGCATTGTGTCCATCTACAACTAATTTTTTTTAAAAGGACTTAGATTTTTTTTTTCTGATTATGGAAGGGAAACGCTATAGGAATTTCTAATTAGGGGAATGATAAAAGGTGTCATGTTAATTTTTTAATATGTTGACTTCTGATTCTGGTTATTGTAAGGTAATTGATACCAAACTATTACCTTCTTCATAAGTCATTATAAAAATAGCCCAAATATATTGAACAATTATCATCATGTTTAGACACAGTCAGCATGAGTGGGCAGTCCCAGAAAGATGGAAAAGAATTAAGGGAGCCACACAATTGTCCTGGATTTATGCCTAGTAGTTCAGAAATTTAGAGTCCATACAATTTCAGGATGCAAGTCCATACAAAAAACAAACCAACCAAAGGGAAAAAAAATGGGGGGAGGGGAGCTAACATATAAATTATTTTACATGATAAGATTATCATATAGGGTTAAGGACAAATGCATCAAAGTTTGGGTAGTAGAGTTATATGGAATTTATAAGACAGAGTACCATAGAGGAGATAGCTTTGTGAAGAAACAGAAAAAAATTAAATATATAAAAATATAAATAAAAGCTAAAGAGCGCTCCCCTTGAGTCTTAGATAAAATTAAGCAGCTCCCGTATAGTATAAAGATACCATGATTAGAAGAAAAATGTAACTATTGGGGAAATATGAGCCCAGCAAAGATTTTGGAGCTCATCCTGGAATAGGAGATGGTTACTCTGTATTCCCTCTCATAAAACATTAGAAAATCATGAAATATTAAAAATACAATCCATAAAAATTGTAACACTCTTTACATAAAGTTGAAATCCTAACAATAATATGGTATCCACAATGCACAATATGCAATTAAAATCCTATGTGTTTAAAAAAGTAGGGAACAAAAAGAATCAATAAAGCCAGATGCAGAGATGGAGATATTCTAACACACTGGATAGCATTAAATAAAAAAGGACCTTAAAACTACTATTAATATATTTAAGGATTCAAGAAAAATATGGCCATAATGAGAGAAAGTATAGAACACATATGTTTTCCTAACATGTGTGAGGCACTGGGTTTGATTCCCTGGCACCACCTAAAAATAAAATAAAATAAAGGTATTGTGTCCACCTATAACTAAGTGGGGTAGGGAGGGGAAGCGTGGGAGGAACAGAAAAACTCTAGATAAGGCAGAGGGATGGGAGGGGAAGGAAGGAGCCACGGCATTAGAAATGATGGTGGAATGTGATGGACATCATTATCCAAAGTACATGAATCAAGACACGAATTGGTGTGAATATACTTTGTATACAACCAGAGATATGGAAAATTGTGCTCTATATGAATAATATGAATTGTAATGCATTCTGCTGTCATATATAAATAAATTTTTAAAAAGCCGAAAGTAGTTTCCATTGCAAAAGTACACTATTTTAAGAAATATTAAGGGAATTTCTTCACTTAAAAAAAAGAAAAAGATCAATTAAAATTATAGACTATGCCCAAGAACAGAAGAATGCACAGTCCTTTCAAGTTTGCATGGAATATTCATAAGTTATTCCATATAATTGGAAATAAAAGTCTCAATACATTAAAAGATATTACAATATTTTTAGAATAAGTTTTATGACAAGGAAATAAAATTAGAAACTTGATTAATAATAAAATATCTAGAAATGTCAAAATATGGGCCAGGTGAATTTGAAATAACTTACTTATGAAAGAAGAAATGAAACACCTGAAAAATATTTAGCAGTAGACAATCAAAACACAATATCACAATGTGTGGATATAGTAAAGCAATAGAGAAAATAAACAAAACTGAAAATTTGTGCTTCAGGAAGATGACAAATTTGAAAAACTTGAGCTAGACAGACCAAGAAAAAGGCGGGGGTAGAGAGAAGGGAGAGACTCAAGATGTTAGGTATGAATCAAAAAGAAAATATCACTCTCAGTATTATAAAAATAATAACTATTATAATGAAGCACTTTGAACAAGAATATGCAAAAATGACCAAATTCCAAAAAAGACATAAACTATCAAAATTGACTTAAGAAGAAATATAATATACAAATAAACCTATAACATTGAAAAAAAATTGTCAATGAGAAAGTACTCCACAAAGAAAATTTAAAAAAGAAAAAGAAAAGCCCAGGCTTAGATGATTCCATTAGTGAATTCTACTAGAAATTTAAACAATTAATGCCAAGGCTTTACAAAATCTTCCAAGGAAAAAAGATATATATATATATATATATATATATATATATATAGAGAGAGAGAGAGAGAGAGAGAGAGAGAGAGAGAGAGAAACTGACTTACCTGCCAACTTATGAGGGCAGTACTACTGTGATGTCAAAACCAAAGACATCAACCAAAGGAAAACTAAGATACAATTTCTCTATAGATAGAAATGTAAAAGTCATCAACAAATAGTTCCAAAGTGAATTCAGCAACATATGACAAGGATTATAAAACATGAGCAAGTGAAATTTACTCAGTGGATAGCAGGTTGGTTTAATATTAAAAAATCAATTAACATGCTATATGATTATAACACAATAAGGAAAAAACCCATATGTTCATTCCAATAGATGGAAACACGTCAAATCCCACATTCTTTCAGAGTAAGCAAAAATTAAAAATTCTAAGACTATAGGAACACCACAATATACAAAGCACTTATGAAAATATCATGGCTTCAAGCACTTATAATGTTGAAAGACTTAATTTTTCCTTAACTTTGAGATAAACCATGGATGCCTGCTCTTGCCACTCCTACTCAATAGAATACTCTAAGTCCTAGGCAAGGAAATTTAAAGAAGAATAAAACACACCCCGATTAGAAGGAAAGAAATAAAATTATTTCTATTTACAGGTGACACAATGCTATACATAAATACTCTTAAGAAACTGACTAAACTTATATGCACACAGATGAATTGAGCAAGGCTACAGAATATATTGTTGATACATAAAAATTAATTATGTATCTACACTAGGAATGGAAAATCCAAAAATAAAACTGAGAAAACACTTCCAAATACAATGTCATTGAAGTAGAAGGTAGAGATTGAGAAGGAGGGAAGAAGGAAAGGAAAGGGGAGGCAATAAGGAAAGAATTTAACAAAATCATGTTTTATGCATATATACGTGTACCAGAGGGAATTTCATCTTATGTATATGTAGAAAATGCTAATGAAAAATAAGTAAAGGAGCAAAAAGAAGATCAGTATAACAGAAGAGAAAGAATAGAAGGAGGAAGGAGAGGAAGGAAAGGCGAGAATGAGAATTAAAATTAAATTCCTTGCATGTATGATTTATCAAAATAAACCCAAATATTATGTACAACTACAGTACTTTAGAAAATAAATTATTTATGTGTATATCAAACAAAATAAACTCTGTGAATTCCATGATGAAGGCTATAAACTTCACTGAAAGAAATTCTAAAAAATCTATATAAATGGAGAAAATTCCATATATCAAGTTCATGAGTTATAAGTCTTAGTGTTAAGAATATAATACTCAAATTCGTCTACAGATTCAATAAAATCCCTATCGAATTTCCAGTTAATTTGTCAGAGGAACTGAAAAGTTAATCCTACAGTCCATATGGAATTGAAAAGGACTGAGAATAACCCAAACTATCTTTAAAAGAGAAGATAACAGTTGGAATACTCACACATTCCAATTTTAAAACTCTACTACAAAGCAACTATAATCAAGAAAATGTGTTACTGGCATAAGAATAGGTATAAATAAATACAGAGATCAAGGAATTTGAATAGAGTCTAAAAAAGAAACCTTACATTTATAGTCACTTGAATTTTGACAAGGATGCCAAGATAATTCAATAGATGAAGAATATTCTTTTCAACAAATGATGCTGGGGCAACTGTATATCCAAATTTGAAAAAAAAAAAAAAAAGGATCAGAAACATTATGTGTAGGGCTGGAGGGTTGGGGATGTAGCTCAGCGTTAAAGTGCTTGCTGAGCCTGTATAAGGCCCAGAATTCAATCCCAGTACCACACACACACAAAAAGACCCTCAGGGTTATACAAAATTACATACAAGAGGAAGTGAGGGGAAAGGGAAAAATAATACAAGGGGGAGAAATGAATTACAGTAGAGGGGGTAGAGAGAGAAGAGGGGAGGGGAGGGGAGGGGGGATAGTAGAGGATAAGAAAGGCAGCAGAATACAACAGACACTAGTATGGCAATATGTAAATCAATGGAAGTGTAACTGATGTGATTCTGCAATCTGTATACGGGGTAAAAATGGGAGTTCATAACCCACTTGAATCAAAGTGTGAAATATGATATGTCAAGAACTATGTAATGTTTTGAACAACCAACAATAAAAAAAAGAAGTTGTGATTACAAGGGAAAAAAAAGAAAGAAAAGAAAAGATATGTTAGAACTAGTAAGAACTTATTCCACTAATTCTATAAAATTCTTACATGAAAATTTAGATATTAGAGTATAAAGATCAGTAATAGATGAAAGGGAAAATGGGGAGAGAGGAAGAGAGAGAAGGGGACATATTTGGAACTGAATTAGAGCTGATTGCATTCCATATTTTTATAATTATGCCAAAATAAATCCTCATGTATAACTAAAAAGAAACAATAAAATGCTAAAAAAATTTTAATTTAAAAAAGAAAATTTAGGTATTAGGTATAAATCTTTATGACCTTGAAAGAGGTCATGCATTCTTAAATGTAATATGGAAAGAAAAAAAATAGATTAATCAAATTTAAATGACTTTTGTGCTTCAAAGTGTGGTTTTGAGAGACTAAAAAGATAATCAAGAATTGAAAAATATTATTAAATCATATATTTAATAAGAGCTAAGTATCTAGAATGTATAAATAAATGTTATAAGAGTATAAATACATAACTTAGTTAAGAAAAAAATAAGCAAATCACCCAGATAGACATTTCTCTAAGGAACATATACGCATGACCAATAACTGTATGAAACAATGCTCAATAATCATTAGTCATTTGGGAATGTGAATGAAAGACACAAAATACATTCCATTCCATTCAATAGAATAATTAACACTGAAAAAAAAGACAATCAATAACAAGAACTGGCAAAAATGGGAATAAACTAGAAGTCATATAAATTGCTAGTTGGAATTCAAAATGTATAGCCACTTTGGAAAACAGTCTGAAAATGCTATATAAAGAAAGTTATCCTGAGACATAGTAATTTTGCTGCTACTATATATCCAAAAGAAATGAAACCACAAATTCACACAAAAACTTGAGCATTAGTGTTTATAAGAACATGATTCATAATAACTCCAAACTGGAAACAATGCACATGTTTATAAACTGAAGACTGGATCAAGTATGGCATATCAATACATAGAATATTAATTACTCAGCTATTAAATGAAATAAAGTCTTACTACATTCTACAATATGAATGAAACTTATAAACAGTAAGCTGGTCACAAAAGACCATAGCTAATATGGCTCCATTTATATTAACTAATCATAATTTGAAAAATTAGTGAGATAGAAAGTCAGTTAGGGATTGCCTTGGACTTGGAGTAGGAGATGCAGGAATGGGAATTGACTGTTAACCTATATAGACTTTCTTTTGGGGATGAATAAAATGTTATTAATCAGATTTTGATAACTTTTGCACAGTTCTGTGAACACATTAAAAACCTTTGAATTGTATACTTTGTAGGGTCTAGTATAATATATAAACTAGGATTGCTGTATGTATACACATGGATGTATAACCAATGTGATCCTGCAATCTGTACATGTGGAAAAATGAGAATTCATACCCTATTTGAATCAAATGTATGAAATGTCAAGATCATTGTATTGTCTTGAGCAACTAATAAAAAAACAATATCACAATAAGGTTGATAAAATTTTAATAACACTAAATCATGCTTAGGGAAAAACATAACTTTAGACTATTATGCTAAAAAAACAACAGAGGACTTTAGGGAGACATCGGAGCAGTAAGCATCAGAAATCTCTGTCCTATGTAGATAAAAATTGCTTTGGCAGAATCTTTTTTATATAACTATTTTGGAGCTCTAAAGTCTGTTGAAGGCTTGAGACTTTCAGGTGAAAACTTGGATGGTGAATTGCCATTAATTTTGATCAAATCAACTCTTAACACTTACTAGTCCAGAAATTCCCAATGTGTTGGAGTAGGAAGTGGGATCAGTATGCACAAGCTTGTGGGAATCTATGTGAGCAAAAAGAATGCTGTCCTAAAACATTGAGAATCTTTCTTCTGATTGATGCTCTCTGTTTTTGAACACAGAGGAGTAGATAAGCAGGCTGTAGCCATATGGTTGTACCTATTCCAGTTGTTGAAATGCTCTGTTTGGGTGGGTAAAATTACTTCCAGGAGATTTAATGGGCCAGTATATTCCTGCTCATCTTCTTCTTCATTTTTTTTTCTTCCTCCCATTTTGTGAGCCAAAAGCCGCTGCAAATACAAAGACTATTAGAAAAGCACTGTGTATGCAAATGTGAAGGTGTAGGAATAGAAAGACCTAAGTTTACACCTTAGGATCATCAGTAGTGCAGAGAGAGTTTAAACAATCCAAAAACAAACCAAAATGAACAAAGAAACCCAGGCAAACCCTGGGGAAGAATAATAATTTGATTTCCAGATTTAGCACATTATTACTTTCAAATGACATTTTAACAAAATATCACAGGTATACAAAGAAACAGGAAAGTATGACTCATTGGAAACTAAAAATTAAACACATAAAGCAAACCAATAGAAAGTGTCTCTGAGAAAGACCTGATGACACCTGTTTTCTTATTTCATTTGTTCCTTTTCCTTTCTTTTTTTCCTTCTCTTTTTCTGTGTTTCTGGGGATCAAACCTGGGTCCTCCTACATACTAAGAAAAAGCTCTACCATTGATCTACATCTCCAGCCCGGTGTAATTTTTTTTTTCTGATCTATGATATAAGAACTTTAAGACAGCTATCTTAAAAGTGCTAAAGGAAATAAGGGAAGACATGGATAAAGTCAAGAAATTATGTATGAAGTATGAGCCAAATGGAAACATCAATGAAAAGTTAGAAAGATTAAAATAAAAGAAATTCTGAAGATGCCTAAAATGAAATATTCACCAAAGAGATTTAAAAGCACATTTAAGCAGGGAGAAAAAAGACACTGAATGTGAAGACAGAGGTAATGGAAATTATTCACTCTGAGAACAAAAAGAAAAGAGGTTGAAGAAAAGTGATCAGAGTTTATGAGGCCTATGGAACACCATCAGCAAATCAACATATGCTTTTGTGATTCTCCAACTCCTCACCTACTCCCCCCTCCCTTCAAAAAAATCTCTCTCTCTCTCTCTCTCTCTCTCTCTATATATATATATATATATATATATATATAATATATATATATATTATGAGATGAAACAGTTATTGCAATTTTTCCAAATTTGATGAAAAACATGAATATAAACATCCAAGAAGCTTCATAAAGTATAAGTAGGATGAAATAAAAAGGTGTGTCCATTGAGACACATTCTAATCAAACTGACCAAAGTAAATGACAGAGAAAGAATTGTGAAAGTAATAAGAGAAAAGTGACTTTTCAGATACAAAGATCCTAAATAAAATGATCAGATTTCTCATCAGAAATACAAGCTGGAAGACCGTGGGATGTTATATTCAAAATGCTAAAAGAAAAAGGAAAGTCAGTCCAGAATCCTGTATCTAGTAAAAATGTCCTTCAACAGTGAGGGAGAAATTAAGACTACCTCAGGTAAACAAAAGCTGAGAGAGTCTGTTACTACCACTAGACCTGCTTAGCAACAAAAATTGTTAAGAGTGCTGCAGGTTCAAATGAAAGGGAACTGCACAGAAACTTGAAGCTGTATGAAGAAATAAAGATCTCAGTAAGGATTAACATTTGGACAATTATGAAAGCTACAAGTGTAACGATGGTGTGTAACTGTATTTTGGTTGTTTACCTCACTTAAGAGATGCAATTATTTGTCTAAAGGCTCTTATTATTGTAGCTTTGGTTTTTAACTTCACATTTGTTTTCTACATAATTTCAGAGGAATTGCATTTAAAATTTTTAGTTTATGCTTTTAGATGCATAATGTATCAAAATGAATTTGTTTTACATCATCAACTGAGAGAGGTGGAGGATGGAGATATAATAGGAGCAGAGTTTTTTGTGTGTTACAGAATTTAAGCTGGTATAAATTCAAATTAAAATTTTATGACTTTAAGATGTTAAATTTTTCAATCTCCATGGTAACCACAATGAAAATATCTAAAGAATATACACAAAAGGAAACAAGAAAGTTTAAATATTTCACTACAAAAAGTCAACTTAATGCAAAAGAAAATGTAATAGAAAAGAAATTATAATGCAGGAAATAAGATTTAAAAAAGAAATTTGTCTGAAATATAGAAAAAATAGTAAAAGGGCAGAAGCAAGTCCCTTCTTGTCAGTAATTACTTTAAATTTAAATAAATGAGTCTTCAATCAAATAGCAGATTGGAAAATTGTATAAAATAACATAGTCCAAATATAGGCTACCTATGTGAAACCAACTTAAAACAGGTTGCAAATGAAAGAATGGAAAAGGATATTCTATGAAAATATAACCAAAAGAAAGCTCTGTGTACCTATGTTAAATTCAGACAAAAATAGCCATTAAATTTAAAAAGTACAACAGACAAAAGGACTATATGCATTAATAAAAAATCAACAGAGCAAAAGATACAATCATTGCAAATATTTTTCATTTCTAATAACAGACAGTCAAGATAATTAAGGCAAAAAAATGACAGAATAAAAGGGGGAAAGACAATTCTACAATAATAGATGGAGACTCCAGTACTTTACTTTCAATAATGGCTAGTAAATACAGAAAAATGAAAAGTAAGGTGATAGAAGGCATGAACAACATAGCAAGTTAACTGTATCATACTCAAAATGCCCTACCCCCAAACAACAGAATGTCTATTGTTCTCTAGTGTCTATGGGACAGTATCCAAGATAGACCACACGTTAAGGCACAAGTGAGTTCTAAATAAATTTAAGAATAAAATATACAAGGTATCTTCTCTGCCCACAAAGAGATGGGAGAAGGAAGCAAATAGCAAACATTAGAGCAGAGACAAATGAAATAGAGAGTGAAAAAATAATACAGAAAATCAACAAACCTAAGTTTGTTCTTTGAAAATAGATTTTAAAAAAATTACAAGAGAGCATTATGAAAAAATGAATGCCAGCAAATTTGATAAACTATATGAAATGGACAAATTTCTAAGAACATGCTATCTACCAAGACTAAATCCTGAAAGACTAAATCCAAAATTTCTGAATGGACCTATACTTGGTAAGGAGATTGAATGAGTAATCAACAACTTGGACTTGAAGGGCAAGAGTAAAACTGGAGCCAAGGAAGTTGCAGTTGTTAAAGACATTACTGCCACTAAGGAAATTCTAAAGGCTTTGCCCAAAGACACAATGAGGAGGAAGCTGAAGCTTCAGTAGAGAACCCCAAGATTAAGAAATGGCAATAATGTGGGATGTTCACCAAGGAAAGCTGCAGGAATTGAGCAGAGGAAAGACTACAGAGAGGCCATGTGGGCTGCAACAAGAAAAGCCACAGGGGTGGAGCTGCATAAGTCCTTGGGGAGAACATCATGGTGCCATGGGCTCCAGATGCTGGACACAGAACTATAGGACTTCTTTTCCCAGCTGGATTTCTGTTTTGCTTTGGTCACTTGCCTTATTTCTGTGCCTCTATTTTTCTGAATGGAAAATTTATTATGTAGCTTTATATATTGTATACATAATTGCTTTAGATTTTTTTCAGGAGCTCATGATGAGAGCTTGCTTTGAGTCTAAGAGTAGACTTTGGACTTGAACTTTTGGGTAATCTTGAAACAGTTGAGACTGAGAACTCTTGGAAATGGACAAAATATACTTTGCATTGTGATATGAGCTTTTGGAGACTAGGGGCAGAATGTTGTGGTTTCGATGTGAGTTGTCCCCCAAAAGCTCATATATGAGACAAAGCAAGAAGGTTTAGAGGAAAAATGATTGGGTTATAAAAGCCTTAACCCAAGTATCTGGCAAGTGGAGATCGATCTCTCTCTCTCTCTCTCTCTCTCTCTCTCTCTCTCTCCTTCCTGATTATCACGTGTGCCATTTTCCACCACACTTTTTCACCGTGATGTTCAGCCTCACTTTGAGTCCTGAGGAATGGAGCCAGCTGTCTGTGAACTGAGGCTTCTGAAACCATGAGCCTCCAATAAACTTTTTTTTTCCTCTAAAATTTTTCTGGTCAGTCTTAGTCACAGCAGTAAAAAAAGCTGCCTAAAACGTATTACCAAACCTAGAATAGAAAAAAAAAAAAGGAAAGAAAGAAAAAGAAACCTCCTTCATCTGATAAAGTATTAAATAAAAAAAATTGCTAAACTCATATTTAATTTTAAACTGTGCAAAGTATTTTCTTTAATAATAAAAAGTCAAGAATGTTAAGCAATATTTGCCTTCAGCATGTTATATCATCATTCAACTTAAAATTCCGTCAACACTGCATTCCCTTTAAGATAAAATTCAAGGAGAGGTCTCTGGGTGGCATGAGCTCTCACTGACCTATCCACCCACATTTCTAGATACTCTCAACATACCTCAATGGCTCTTCTCAACATTTCCTCTAAGGAACTTATCCTAGATAATTTATGGTTATCAGTTTGAAATTATTACATTTTTGATTGACATAATAGACATAATAATTATACATAATTATGGGGTACAATATGAGATTTTCCTTCTTCAATGATCAAATCAGGATAATTAGCATACCCATAATATTTATCATTCCTTAGGAAGGAAGATAGGAGGAGGTTAGTCAATGAGTACAATATTATGGTTGGACAGGAGGAATAATTGTCGCTATTCTGTTGGACAGTAGTAGGTTGACTATATTAACAAGAAATGAGTGAATTTTTTAGGAATGCCAGGAGAGGGAATGCTTAGCCTCAACAGATAACAGTTTCTTCTTCCCTAAGCTCCAACCCTCCAGACCTGTTTGGAAATTCCCAACAAAGCTCACCCTCACACACAGTTCACATACTTCTGCATGTGCAGTCTTTATCACCCAGAACTTCTTGAAACCTCTGGCAATATTAAACCTGACACATCCTTTAAAAATATGCAGCTGTGTATGATGATGGAGGCAGTTCCCAAAGTGGTGTACCAAGTATCTTTTCATCATTAACTGAAATTTCACTTAATATAGCCTCCCATGATGTCCAAAGCATGGTAGTTATTTTGTTGCTAACTTTATGCCGTGTTTATTTTAAAAACAATTTACCATTTACAAATCTATTTTCAATTGTGAAAATGGAAGAAATCTCTATTCATTTACATTGTACATGGTACTTTGTCTATTATCTGCGTTTTGCTGATAACCCTGATCACTCTTAACCTTTAATTATGAATTTTTGTTTCTCTTATTTCTCTTAAGTAAAAAGTACTTTTTCTACTCTGTTGTTATATATTTAAAATAGCTTTTAAAATATAGCAGTCTCTCACTAAATAAATGTTTAATTAAAAACTAATGAAACTAAAACAAACAAACAAAAGAAACAAACCAAAATCCCTACTGAAACGATAGGTAATCCATGTTGCATAATTAATATCTTCAATGTGCTATGATAAGCACTGTGCATGTAAAATTTAAGACACACATATACCCCACACACACACACCATTAGTAAGTAGATACTATTATTATCATCACTAAGCAGATGAAGTAACAGAGACTCAGAGAGATTTAAAAAAGCTTGGCCAAATTCACATGAGTATAATGACTAAAACCAGTGTTCCATGTCGGCCGGTCACACAGTCAGTAAGCTTAGCTCCTATGTTATATATCCCAATAAATGGCCCTGTAAGAGAAGAAATGTTTGTGGGACAGTCTTTAACTTTGCAATCAAGGCTTACTGTCTTGCTAGGCATGGTAGTGCATGCTTGTAATCCCAACAGCTTAGTAGGCTGAGGTAGGAGGATCCCAAGTTCAAAGCCAGCCTCGGCAAAAGTGAGGCACTAAGCAACTCATTGATACCCTGTCTCTAAATAAAATACAAAAATTGGCTGAGGTTGTGGCTCAGTGGTTAAGTGCCCCTGAGTTTAATCCCTGGTATCAAAACAAAAAGAAAAACAAACAAACAAAAAATACTTTCTTATTCTACTTTGGCTTCCATAACAAAGTTCTACATGTTAGATGACTTAAAATAACAGAAATGCATTTCTCACAGTTCTGTGGGGTGCAAGTCGAAGAGAAAGGTACTGACAAAGTATTTTTCACTCTGAGACTGTTTTCCTTGGCATATTAGTGGCCACCAGGTCGAGGTGTGCTGAAAATAACATTTTTGTTCCTGTGGGGCTGGGTGGTGGTGACTGGAGGAAGCCCTTTAATGACTGTTCTTTTAAGGGCATTAATCCTTGTAGACAAGGGCTCCATTCTCATGAACTCATATAAACCTAATGGCCTTCCCCCAAATCCCATGTCATTTGGGTTAGGGCTTCAACATAAATTTTGTGGAGACACATTCAGTTCATAATCCTTGTGGTAAATTAAAAAACTGAATCCTCAACCTGGTTCTAAAGCATCTCCATAGAAAAAATTCAGGAAATTGCTTATTCTCATCCTTAGTTTTCCAAACTATAAAAGCAGGGCTATTATAGGTTGATTTGAAAGTTGATTTCACCCTATTTTTCTATACTTTCCTAACTCAAACACCCCCTTGCACAGATTTCTTACCAACCTAAACAAAATGCTCTAATATCATCTCTATGAGTTTTCATTATATTTTCCCTATTGGAAGCATTATTTATTTTTCTTGGCTTGTCTAGTTCTACTTCCCTTGAAGATACCATCTCAGTTCCTTCTATTCATGAAGGCCACTGATACAGTTTGAATCTTGAATGTCCACCAACAAGTCACGTGTAAAATGCTTGGTATCCAGCCTGTGGTATTACTGGTGGAACTTTTAAGAGGTGGGCCCTAGTGGAAGGTCTTAGATTATTGAGGATGTGTCCTTAAAGGGGATTGTGGGAAATCTGTTCTCTTGTTCTCTCATTATTATTAACAGCCAGAGGGTGAATTGTCTTCCTTTGCCATGTACTCCCTCTATGATATACTGTGCTGCCACAGGCTCAAAGAAACAGGACCAATTCATTATGAACTGAGACCCCCAAATTTGTGATCCATAATAAATCTTTCATATTTATAAGTTGAGTATCTCAGGCATTTTTTTTACAGTAATGGAAAGCTGACTAAGAGAGCCTTCAACTGATACTAATACCTGTCTTCCTTAAGGGATGCAGCACTTTCTGTTTTGTTCCCTACTCATTTACTGCATGTTTTTGCCCCCAGTGGTATTTAAAATATAAATTCCTTAGGTTTAGAAACTATGATTTATTTTTTTTAAATTCTATATCATCTACCTTATCAATGGGCTCAGTATAAGAGCTTTTTTACATTTAATTGTTTATTTGGGAAATG
Source organism: Urocitellus parryii (assembly GCF_045843805.1). Lineage (NCBI taxonomy): Eukaryota > Metazoa > Chordata > Mammalia > Rodentia > Sciuridae > Urocitellus > Urocitellus parryii. The sequence continues at coordinate 13,201,842 of NC_135544.1, forward strand.
GGGGGTTCTATGAGAAAATTTTAAGTATTTATGGGATTTTTTACAGACTTTGGTGCTACATATCTAAAGCCAAGATATATCAGGAAATCAGAGTTAGGATGGATTGTGTTGACGTAGACCTCATTGAATATCTTCTGTTAACAAGTAGATGATATTAGACTAATTGTTTTAATGTCTATTAAAATTGGCATTGCTTGAGAGAAAACTGGCTTCTCTTGCAGAATATAAAAACCAATACAGTCAACAAATCAAAAACAAAATTAGGCAACCTATAAACAAAGCAACAGCATAACAATGACAAACCTCATCTGCATTGAAAAGTGTCAGGAAAACTACAGTAAAGGCAGTGATAAGCACTGGTTTCCTTCCTCAAATTGTCTCTGAAGGGAGCTGTTTGCCAGGCTGGACTGTCTTAATGAGCTGGTTCTTGGGGCATTTCCTTTGTAGTCTAGTCTCAGATACTGGTCCTTGATTCATCCTCATCTCTCAAGGTATGATGTTTACCACCTCCTCTTGTCAATTTATTCTGGAATGATGATCTCACTTCCTGCTTACCAAGAAAATACAAACCAAGAGAAAAGAAGTTGCTCAACTTTGCTAGTTGTCCTTTCCCTCCTGCCTGCTTGGGGATTTCATTCCTTGGATTATCCTCTGTTATGGTTTGGATATGGAATGTCCCCCAAAGGCTCATAAATTCAATGGGTCAGTACCCATGTGGCAATATCTGAAGGTAGAGTATTTGGGAAATAATTATATGATAAGGTCTCCAACTTCATCAGTGGATTAACCCATTGGATGGATTAATCATTTGAAGATGTGACATGGTTATAAGGAGTGGGTCATTTGAGGAATGACCTAAAAGCATTTATAGTATCCCTGGTCCCTTCCACTCTTTCTCTCTCTTCTTACTAGCTCCCGTGCACTGAACAGCTTTCCTCTACCATGCTCTTCCACCATGGTATGTCTGCCTCTCCTCAGACCCAGAGCAGTGAAGCCAGGTAATCATGGACTGAAACCATGAGCTGAAATGAACTTTACCTCCTTAAGTTTTTTATGTCAGGCATTTGACTTAGATTGATGAAAAATTGGCTAATACATCTCTTTATTTAAGGTGTATACTCCTCTCCCATCCTGTTTGTTCCCTAACATCATGCAAATATTTTTTTAAAAATCTGTTTCATCTTAACTTAAAAAAATAATCTTGGGGCCACATTACCCCTGTTCCACCTCTTCTCATCTTCATTGCCAAACTGCATTGGACATTAAACTGTATTTTCTATCTCTCTTTTCCTACCCCTCCTGGTCTAATTGACTAGTTGTGATCTAGTACATAATAGCAGCACTACCCTGAAGTAATCAACAGTGCTCTCAAGGTCATTAAGCACAGTCTTTTCTTGTCAAATTCCATGAAAATTGAAAGTGGTTTTGAGGTCAGATGCTCTGGGTATAAATTCTAGCTCCTCCATTTACCAGCTGTTTGACTTTCTGCAGTTGCTTAAGTTTAAATCTCATTTTTCTCCTAGGTACAATGAATATCAGAAATCCTTCATCAGCGGATGGTCATGATGGTTAAATGAGGAACTGCATATAATGAATTCAGCTCAGCCCCCATCTAGCACGTGGCCATTGACTCAGGCTTCCAGTAGTAGACCTCTGCACCTTTGGATGCTGCTGCTGCCTTCCTCCTTCTTGACCTTCTGTCCACCCTTAGCTTTTAATGTTGTTGGTTGTTTCTGCAATGCTAATGATATTCTTCCCTAATGATTCTGAACAAATTGAGGAATATAATAGAAATCAAATCAAAATCAACATGCTAGCTTAATTGCAGATAAAACTCTACTGGAGGCTTTACTCAGGGATATAATGAGACTTTCAGGATTTTCCCCGAAAAGTTTGGACCCACATGAAATCACAGCCCCCTCTCACTCAGCCCATTAAAGATTATACTTGCAAGCCTCCCTATTCTCCTACCTCTGCCTCATTGTGGGCAACTTGCTGCTTGCAGAAGGCAGGGTAGAAAGAAGAGGACTCTTTGCCTATAGTCATGATCCTGGAAGAGAAAGTCAGGGAAGGTTGGGTCACCCTTGCTCATCAATCTCTCCAAAGAGAGCAAAGAGTGAGTGTGAAAGTTTCTGTCTTATAAGATAAGGTTGAAATACCAGGAGAGCAAGAAAATGATTTATCTTACAGTATTTGTCTTATTTTACTCTTACTTGCCTGGCATTCTTCAGAGCTTCTCTCTCTCTCTTTCCTTCTTTAAATGTTACTGTTCATTTGGAATTTATTTTAAGCCTTCTTCCCATCTCTGTATACACATAAGGACAATATTCAGCCTCATACCCTCCCATGGTTTCAATTATCATTTACATGTTAATGACTGCAAAACTACAGTTTTATTGCTGTGTAACAAATCATTACAAATTTGTTTATTTATTCAGGAAAAAACAGATTTCTCAGTGTCCCTGGGTTAGGAGTCTGTCCATGAACTGGCGGCTTCTTGGTACCCAGCCCATGGCACTATTGGTAGGCAGTTAAGTCTTTAAGAGGTGGGTCCTAATAGAAGGTCATAGGTCCTTTGGGCATGCCCTTGAAGGGAATCATGAGACTTTGGTGTCTTGATCTCTCTTTTGCATTTTGAACCAGGAATTGATGGTCTTCCTCTGACATACACTGACCAGAATTTACTGTGCCACCAAAGACCCCAAACAACGGTACCTGACTTTGGCAGCATCAAACTGTTTTCAGTGGCTGGAACTGTGATATTTCCTGAAGTTTGGGGTCTTCCTCCAGGTTCACATAGTTGTTGGTAAAGTTTGGTTCTCTGTAACTATGTGATGGAGGTACCTGTATTCTTGCCAGCTATCCATTAAAGACTATTCTCACCTCCTAGAGGGTATCCTCAGGTCCTTGCAAGTTGATGTCTTCCATAGGAACTTTCACAAACTACCAGCTTATTTCTCCAAGGCTTTCAGGAGACTCTTACTTTTTTTTTTTTTTTAGCAATGACCTGTTTCTCCTTTAAGGGTTCACTCAGGATAATCTCTTTTGATTAACTCAGAGTCAACTAATTTAAAATATACTCATGGAGGTGAAAGATCAGTGTATTTGCAAGTCCCATTCAAACTTCAGGAAAAATGATTATCTAGGACATGTACTCCAGGAGATGGAAATTGTAGGTATCAACTTATAATTCAACTAATGGGTCAATTATCCCTTTCTTCTTCCTGATAATTATACAACTAAATGTCTCTAACTGGCTCCATTGGAAACTCAAAATAGACATAGCCAGACCTATGTTGTCTTCCTCCACTTTTGGTTAAGTAGAAGTCCATAAGGCTTTACCTTACCTGCCAGTTAAATTGAACCCCTCACAGAAAAGTAACCTCAAGTAGTTCATTTGGTCATGAGTAATTAATATCCATGGCACAAAATGGAAGCCCAACAGCTTTGATATTCTGACCAAAGGTCAGGAACATGCACATATCCTGAATTCAACCACATACAGGCAACATGAGAGAGAAATCAGCTAGCTGCCAGTGGGTTAGCACAAAGGTATAAAAATGTTTTTCATTTGCAACAACAGTAAGTTAACCTATTTAAAACTTCTCTTGGAGGAAAATATTTCCTCATGACTAGGGAAATTGTCTTTTTGAAAATTATCTTATTCCAAAAATTAAGACTGTAATATTAAGATGGCATAATTGATGCAGAGTAAAAGGAAAAATAACTTTAAATGTCCTTTGATATTCATATTAAAAACCATGTTAAATAAAAATTTAAATGAATCCTACCTCCATAAAAAAATCAAATAAAAGAGTACTAAAATTTTTCTCTCATAATTTTTTTTCTTTTCTAAGCCATTTTATTTAGTTGCTTATGAAATCTCATTCCATACGCATGATCTGCTGAGGAAGATTTTCCCATAACTTTATGCTGTGCAGAAGATTCTTTTTATGTTTTTGAAGTAAGCTTTTTTGTTGTTGTTGAAATACAGCATGTTTTTACCTCTGTTCTGTTTTGTTTTTGCAAGTCATGGAAACACTAGTATGATAGCCTGCCTTTTGCAGAAATTGTCCTGCTGGAGTCCTGATCTTGCAGCCACAGCCTGGGTCTGTCTGCTGTTGGTGCATTAGCAGGCAAAGCAAACTTCGGACTTGAGTCTCTGTATTACTCCCTCAAACTTCACTTAGCAGAAGCCATATTTTTTTCTATGTTGCCCATCCATCGACACTCATATTTCAGACAAGGGTGTGGAAATTCTGGGGCTTCCATATGCTCAGGATGTACTGAAGCTGCCTCTAAAGGATGGGGCTAGGCAAACACAGAAGCAAGAAAAAGGTACTTACAAATCCAATGAAATTAGTGGACATTTGTTACATTTTACTGTGCTAATCCAATGCTAGTCCCACATTCAGATCATTTTCTGTTTTTCTGTTTTTTTCCACAGTTTCTAAGCAGGATGCCAACTCTGTAAGGAATGAGCTCTCAGACAATATAGCAATATAAATAGTCTATGTTAAAGGCATGTCTCACTTTGCCTGGTGGGTTGTTTTTCAGACATTCTATCTATATCAGAAATTTCCCAAATTTTGCTATTTTAAATGTAGTAGGAGTGACATAGTGCACAGGCAGCTGAGAATATCAGAGCACTGAGGAAATAATTCTTGAACAGAAATTATGAAGTCTGTATTTTACTATCCACTCTGACATTGTCTAGTCATGTAAGCATAGCTTTGGACAAGTCACAAACTATAAAGACCTTCATTAAATTAACAGTCAGATGGGCAGTTATAATAACTAGACTCCATCCATCTCTATAAATTATTTGACAAAGAATTAAATGTATACCTGTTGAGTAAATGTGGACTTGGGAATCTTAAGAGTGCATTAACATCATGACAACCCTATTTTCTTCACTATCTATTCTGGAATTGGTACTTTACCTAATTTGTTTTTCACCGAGCCAAAGTATTAATGAAGCTATATTTTCTAATATTACAGAACTGTATTTTTGTAAATCTATCTGGAACATAATACCTTTTCCTCCACTTTTTCTTGCCGTGCTAGGGATCACAACCATACCCTTGTGCATAATAGACAAGCACATTACCCATGAGCCATCTCAGCCCTCTTCATTAAAATTCTTGATGCACAAAAATATTGTGACTTTAAGGAAAACCAAGAGCTGCAACACCCTGAAAATTTGGAAAGACTCCAGGGAAAAGATTTCCTGGAATGACAGGCAGATGGACACAGGGGCTCTGACATTTCCCACACTAAGGTCGACATGCAATTATAAGACAGCAGGATGTGGTTAGTTTGGTTTGAAAGTGGATTCTTTGTGGAAAAGCAGAGTGCTAAGAGGTAGTATTCTTTTCCCGAGTAAGCTGAGCTGTGTGGTCATCTAGCCTTATTCATAGCAAAAGCACAGGTCTCAGAGGGCATATAACTTCTTAGAATTGCACCTTACCTTATCATTAAGTTTATGACAATAAAATTCTTCTATGGTAAGTTAAAAACCATGTGTCATATGCAATATCATAATTTATAATAACTAAGTTAATCAACAAGCATACATCTGGCAAGCATTATGTTCTGGCATTATATTAAGTCCTACAGATACTACAATAGTGGCAGAACTGCAAGCTACTGCCCCTGCCCAGGAACAGCTGATTGCGTCAATACAACATTGCTGCAAATAAATATTTTTTTTTTTTTTTTTTTTTTTTTATTTATTTATTTTTTTTATTGGTCGTTCATAACATTACATAGTTCTTAATACATCATATTACACGGTTTGATTCAAGTGGATTATGAACTCCCGCTTTTACCCCGTATACAAATTGCTGTATCACATCAGTTACCCTTCCATTGATTGACATATTGCCTTTCTAGTGTCTGATGTATTCTGCTGTCTGTCCTATTGTCTACTATCCCCCCTCCCCTCCCCTCCCCTCCCCTCCCCTTTTCTCTCTCTACCCCTTCTACTGTAAATCATGTCTTCCATTTGTATTCTCTTGACTTACCCCTCCTTACCTCTTATATGACATTTTGTATAACCCTGAGGATCGCCTTCCATTTCCATGCAATTTCCCTTCTCACTCCCTTTCCCTCCCACCTCTCATCCCTGTTTACTGTAAATATTCTTCTCAAGCTCTTCGTCCCTACCCTGTCCTTGTTTACACCCCTTATATCAAAGGAGTCATTTGGTATTTGTTTTTTAAAGATTGACTAGCTTCACTTAGCATAATCTGCTCTAATGCCATCCATTTCCCTCCAAATTCTATAATTTTGTCATTTTTTAATGCAGAGTAATACTCCATAGTGTATAAATGCCACATTTTTTTTATCCATTCATCTATTGAAGGGCATCTAGGCTGGTTCCACAGTCTTGCTATCGTGAATTGAGCTGCTATGAACATCGATGTAGCAGTGTCCCTGTAGCATGCTCTTGTTAGGGCTTTAGGGAATAGACCGAGAAGGGGAATAGCTGGGTCAAATGGTGGTTCCATTCCCAGCTTTCCGAGAAATCTCCATACTGCTTTCCAAATTGGCTGCACCAATTTGCAGTCCCACCAGCAATGAACAAGAGTGCCCTTTTCCCCGCATCCTCTCCAGCACTTATTGTTGTTTGACTTCCTAATGGCTGCCAGTCTTACTGGAGTGAGATGGTATCTTAGGGTAGTTTTGATTTGCATTTCTCTGACTGCTAGCGATGGTGAGCATTTTTTCATGTACTTGTTGATTGATTGTATGTCCTCCTCTGAGAAGTGTCTGTTCAGGTCCTTGGCCCATTTATTGATTGGGTTATTTGTTATCTTATTGTCTAATTTTTTGAGTTCTTTGTATATTCTGGTTATTAGGGCTCTATCTGAAGTGTGTGGAGTAAAGATTTGTTCCCAGGATGTAGGCTCCCTATTTATCTCTCTTATTGTTTCTTTTGCTGAGAAAAAACTTTTTAGTTTGAGTAAGTCCCATTTGTTGATTCTATTTGTTAACTCTAGCGCTATGGGTGTCCTATTGAGGAATTTGGAGCCCGATCCCACAGCGTGTAGATCATAACCAACTTTTTCTTCTATCAGATGCCGTGTCTCTGATTTAATATCAAGCTCCTTGATCCATTTTGAGTTAACTTTTGTGCACGGCGAGAGATAGGGATTCAGATTCATTTTGGTGCAAATGGATTTCCAGTTTTCCCAGCACCATTTGTTGAAGATGCTATCCTTCCTCCATTGCATGCTTTTAGCCCCTTTATCAAAAATAAGATGGTTGTAGTTTTGTGGATTGGTTACTGTGTCCTCTATTCTGTACCATTGGTCCACCCGCCTGTTTTGGTACCAGTACCATGCTGTTTTTGTTACTATTGCTCTGTAGTATAGCTTGAAGTCTGGTATCGCTATACCGCCTGATTCACACTTCCTGCTTAGTATTGTTTTTGCTATTCTGGGTCTTTTATTATTCCATATGAATTTCATGATTCTTTTATCTATTTCTACAAGATATGCTGTTGGGATTTTGATTGGCATTGCATCCTGGGGCTACAGCCGACCCAACCACACCACCTGAGGGTAGGTTGTCTATTCCTTCTAGTAGTTGAGTAAGGCTGCCATGGCACTGCCTTAAATGAGATCTTATTCCATGGGGGAGATGCTAATGAACCTGACAATCTGTGCTTAGGCTGTGTTTGGGTAATGGCGGCCAACCTTCTTGTCTCTGTGCCTTCCTGGGCCAGAGAGAGTACAAACTGTTTTGAATCAATTCTAACCCAAGGACAAAAAAAAAAAAAAAAAAAAAAAAAAATTTCTTTGTGCTGCCGCAGTTTAAAAAGCTATAAATATCCTTCATTTGCAATAGTAGTCTTGTCATTACAGTTTGCTTAATTTTAGGATCATTGGCAATCCTAATCCACCCCAAGAGGTCCCCAGTTTTTACAAATAGAAGTTTGCCTTTTTGCTTTGAAGAAAAACTCCTGTCTACAGTATAGCACTACATCACTATATAACAGTCTCGATCATTAATTAAACTTAATAATTTCCCGTCCTTAAAGAGAAACATGACCAACCACCCCATTTTAACAGGAGAGAAAAAGATTGCCCCCCAAAAAAGGGAAAAAAAAAATTCTTGACAATTCTACGCCTTCTGTAGAAACAAAATCTATATCCCTTTGGGCCAGTATTTGGCAAATAATTTCCAAAAAAAGTATGCATTTAAAAATACTTTCTTTAATTTTTATACATCAGGCACAAGACTTTTCATATATAATTTTTTTTCTTAGAAGATCTCAAATGCATAAAATGTTTGTAGCTATTCATAGGATCACCAGGTGTCAGAGATGCTTCCTAAGGTAAGAAAACTAAATTATCTCAGGTTTGTGACCTTCCTCTTAGAACCTTTGACATGGTAAAGGTTGGAATGCGTGTCAAGTCTCAGATACTGAGGTCGGTGCTACATTCTTTATAAGGTCGCCTCCTCTGCTCCGGGGGATTTCTGGAACTTCTGCCCAATTCCTGTTTCAGAGTCGCCTCTTCCCGCTCTCGGTGGCTACCTCGGTCCTCTCGGCTTCTTTTGTCCAGCGAACGCTCTCGGCGGCGCTCGGGGGACCGGGCCCGTCTCCGATCGGTGGACTTGGCCCTCCTCTCGGGCGAGGCCACTCTCCTTCGCTCCGGGGACCTTCTGGGATCCAGGAGTCTTTCGAGGGACCGCCGCCGCCGGCTGGGCGAGCTGTCCCTTCGGCGCGTGGGGGACCGCTCCCGCCGGCGCTCGGGAGACCCCTCCCGCCTCTTCTCGGGCTTCTCCCTCCTCTCCAGGGTGGTGTCGGCGCTGCGCGTGCCGTCTCGGCGCTTCTCCGGAGACCTCCTCTTGGGCCCGTTGGTCGCCATCCGCTCGGCCTGCGCGTCTCGGCGTCCCTCGGGCGCCCGGTCCTTGGGTCGGCAGGCCGCGCCGTCGGGTTTTCGGGAAGTTCCATTCCAGGTGTGGTGTTCATTGGGTTGTCTGCTGTACTCTCGGCTGCCTTTTGGGTCTCTCACGTGTGCCCGCTTCTCCCCATGTGGTGATGATTTGTGAACGTCGGGTGGGTAACTGGACTCCAATGATGGGTGCTGGCGGCCGGACCGCAAATAAATATTTTAAGAGTGCAGAAAGAATAGATGAATTAACCTAATTCCATGAGATCTCAGCAAAATTACTTATTCTCTCTTTGCATATATTATGCCATCTGATAAAAGGGAAATGATAATAATGCATACTTTTACAGTTAGAGGCAATATTAAATGAATTAATACAGGAAAATTGCTCAGTAAATGTTACCCTTTATAATTAATTAGTTGTGACAAGGTGTTTACATAATAAAACAAAAACTGAAATTTTATAATAAAATTAAAAATTACCCATCATAGTTAAGTAGAAAACAGATGAATATATTAAAATGGTATATTGTGGGGGGGGGGTCTTTAAAATATAAAGACAGCACCAAGTAAGAGATTCCTTAGTATGGGCTGGAGTCCATGCTTGCATGGGGACTGGAAGAATGAGTGGGAGGTAGCTGGGCAAATGATATAATAAAATGGGAAGCTGCCAATGATTGAAACTTTTGTCAGTTTACTATACACATAAGTAGTTGTGAAGTCTAAGCAAACTTAAAGGTGTTATAGAAATCTACATATGGAATATTCCAAAAAAAATATTGTTCTGTATAATATTTTCACATTATTGGGAATGCACCTCATGAGCACAGTTACCTTATTGTCAGAATGCTTGATAGGTGGGAATTCAAACCACATCTTCTTCAACAATTTGGGGAAAAAAGGAGAGTTATGATTTCCAAATAAGTTACAAAATTAATTTTTAGTAATATTAGATTGCATCCTAAGATTTATCCAGATATTCTCAAATATCTCAGAAATGCTCAAATATAAGTAAGATAAACTATAATGTGTTAATTATAATGTAATATGTTTTGAGGTCATTGCATACCCAGCAAAGGGATCAACTCTGAAGATATCAAAAGTGGTAAAGAAAATAGGGTACATGAAGTGGACAAGGGACTATGGAAAGGTGATTATAATACTCTCAGGATGACCATGAAGAATAAAAAGGTCTGATGTAGTAACATAAAAGAGAGTAAGTATCATGACAATGTATTACATATTGTATTTTTTCAAAATCTATTAGTTGTTGACTATGTCATGAATAAGTCCAGAAAAAAAAATTACAAATACACATATGCTCAGTCTCCTTGTCTAATTCAGACTACATAATTAAGTGGGTGATGTCTTTGTTAGAGAATAGAGGAAATTCAGAAAGAATACTCATGGCCACTGTGTCTATCAGGGCACAGAAAGAGCAAAGGGCTTTTTAGTGTAACAGCTATGCTGCCTGTATCACCTGCAACTGGAAACTCCTGATGTTTCCTGACAAGTCAGAAATGTTAGTCATTGGACAAGGTAAGTGAACAACTTAGCTAACTTGGGGTTCTGGCTAATATTGAACTCATGCTTCCCTGGATCATTTATACATCTTAATTCATAGCCAGAGAAATGTACAGACACCATTGACCAAGCCCTGTTGTCTACGTCCTTCCCATGTGTATGTATGCATGTGCGCATTCACACCAAAGTCATTTCTTATTCTGGTTCATGGAGAAATACTTGCAAGAGGTAGAGGGATTTCAAATTTGTTGCAAAAGGATGGATCTGTATTCAATTCCTGAAAGAATTTGCCTGTGTCTCCCCAGTGTTACCCAGGGAAGAGACATGGATCCGTTGTTTCAGTCTCTGACAGAGCAGTTCACAATAATAGAGTAGGGATACTCCTCCAGGCTGAAATAAAATATTCTAAATGTCTACACATATATTCCATACTCTGGGCAATTTCTATTTTGCAATGATAAATCTAAGCAAATACTCATTGAACATCTAATAGATCCTAGTGCTATATTTATGCTAGAAAATTACGGAACAAACAAGATAAGGAAAGTGCATGCAGCCTGCTAAGCAGACTGTTAGAGGGGAGTGAGTCCCTCACCTGGAGAGGAACCTTGAGAACATATGGCACGGGCCCAGCGCAAAGCTAAGCAGTCAAAGAAGGCCTCCCTGTGGATGGTGTCTCAGCCGAAAGATGACAAGGGCCTAGCTGAGAGAAGGGGAAAGGACAGGACTAATAATATTTAGGCAGAGGGAGCACAGAGGACCAGAATGAGAAGTGGGAATGTGCTGTTCAAAAATTCCACTTCTAGAAAGGATTTGTCTCTTTGATTACAAATCCGCCTCCTGTGGGTTTGCTGTCTGCCTCTGGATACTGACCTATGTGGACATCATCAAATGTTTCATTTGCCCTCCAGCTTCTGTTTAGTTTGGTCAATAGGGAGGGAGCTTTGGCAGATAGCAGAGGGAAGGCAGAAAGCGAGTACAACCTATTAATCTCTAGTCTCCTTCTCTTTCTGTGTTTGCCCTGGCTGATTGCCGAAGTCACTGCTGTCTTCAATGTGGTGCTGTCCATTTGCTTCTGCCTTTCCTGGTTCTGGTATCACATTCTCTTCCTCACTCCCTGCCTAAGGAAGGTTCTGTTACCAGACCCAGGTTATTACATCAATCCTTAGAGATGCCTAACCATATCATTGTATGCAAATATCTTAATTTGAATGTGCCCTCTGTTCCCTCTTCGGATGCTGACAGCTCCAGCTCCAGAGTTAATTCTATTCATCATAGCTACATGTCGATTTCCTAAAGCCAAATAAAAAGTCAATTATCTGATTCCTTTTCAACCAGGAGTGGCCATGTGACATAATTCAGGTCACTTGATGGAGTTCAATGTTGTAGAAGGGGTGGGAGACATCTAGAAATGTTCTTAAAATTGATCAGTCTCAGTTTGTTTGCCTGTTTCTTTAGCCCTTCAACTTCTTTTTTCATGGACAATGGGCACAATATTCACATTTTGAATAACAGAATGAAAGTCACTTGCTAAAGATGCAGAAGCAGAAAGCTAAGGAACCAGAGAGCCTAAGGCACTGAAGTAGTCATGGTACTAACCCTGGTCTTTTGGCTTCCAGATGACTCATTGCATACTAAAAATACATAAATGAGTCACTGTGGTTGATTTCTGTCACATGTAGCCAATGCATTCTAACTGATACTTAGAATTTTTCTCCATTTCTACTTGTTTGATGCTGTCTATTTATATAACCTTCCTGACTTTTCTGCTCTAGTCTCAAGTTTGGAATTCTGTCTCTTGGCTTCTCTAGCTTTTGACAGCACTTCTGTCCCATTTCCTATTTCCAGATCCCTGGATCTTATACCTTTGCAGACTGCCCACCTAGAAACCTGACCACTTTTCATCACCCCAGAATACTTTCTGGTAGTACTATTTTGTGCTCAGCCCTTGGAAGTAGCTCCAAAAGTCTAGACTCTGGGGAGAAAGTCGTATACAGCAAGCTAATGTAGCAATCTTTGGAGTTGGATTCCAAGCAGCTGGGTTTTGTTCTCTATTCCTTTTTGCTTTGACCAGCAGCACATTTAATCATCTCTCTTGGAGCCAGACCTTGTTATTTTAAAAAAATATGATAAATTAGCTGTCCTTTGGACATAGAGTTGTTATGAGATTCAAAATCAAATAAATTTTTTTTCAATTTTGAAGAAATTGAACCGAACAGTTTGCATAATAATGTAGAGATTATTACTGGAATCTTGGAGAGACAAAGCTAGAACATTGGGCAAAAGCCAGGAGAACTGGGTGATTATGAGCCCAGAGAAGTCACTTAAACTTCTGGTACTTCAGGGTTGCCAGTAGCTAAATAGTGATATTATGAATATTGTGTACCCCACAGGGTCTCAGGATAGACCATCATAAGCAAGGCCCTTGATTGTTTTGGTCTTAGCTCATTATAAGATATGAAGAAGATACAAAATAAAATTATTTCAGAAACTACCTGCCTATTGTTGTAGAATAAAAGAATCTGGATATGTCTTGCAATGCAGTTTATTTCCTCCTATGGAACTAGGGGGAAAAAAGAGGCATTTGGCAGTTATTTCCTTTTGTCTATATCTGGCTTTCTCTCCATTTCATTCAGCACTTTCTCTACCCGACCAAAGTCACAGGTAATTAACCTTCATCTACTAAGTCACTGAAGTACTGTGTGCACTGTTCCCTCAAGAATTAATTTCAGAAATGAATCTCCATCTAAATTTTCCTGCAAATAAGCAGTGAACTCCTGCAAGTTGCCTACTGAGAGGACTTGGTAGAAGTGGGTATTCATATATGCATGCACACACACAGATACACACACACACACACAATGTTTAGTGCACCAGGTGTGATTAAAATAATAAATGAGTGACAGCAGTTTTAGAGCACAATGCAGGGGCTGCACTTCCTGGGTTTGAATCTCATCTCTGCAATTTCCATTTACATGACCTTGGGCAAGATATTTGACCTCCTTATGCTTCAGTTTTTCTTTGAAAAAAATAGGAATATTGAAAATTTGTTGTAAAGATTAAATTACATTATAGAAAAAAATGCTTAGAATAGTACTTGGCTCATTATAAGATTACATGGGATCTTTCTCAGCAGACCAGGGGTTACCAACTCAGAGACCTACAGGAATCAGATAGGTAATAGAAGGTGAGGTGGGTCCTTTGGAGATTGGAACAGCTGGAAACTTTAGGCCCCATCCAGGTGGCAATTGCTACTCAGCTCTACTCCATCATTACTGAAGTAGGGGACTTGGTTATGTGTTCCAGATGATTCCATTGTTTAAGAAAAATTACAAATTGGATTTTATTTGGGTTTTTAAATTTTAACAACTAAAAACTTTGAAACACTGCATCCACACCAAACAATCTATGGCTGACTGCTGAATTCAGCCTACAAGGTTTTAGTTCACCATATTACATTCAAGAAATTCATAGCAGATGGACATCTATAACTCTGTCCTGTAATTTCATGTACGGATTTGTACATGCTGGGTTGCCGACCTTGGAAAAGTTGGCATGAGCCAGCATTACATTTAGATCTTGAATGTGAATAAAATGTTTGAGGGAAGAGGGAAGTGAGAACCTATGTACCAATACTTGAAAAATATGATCTTATTATCTTCTCTCATTGATGTGTGGGCTGAGTGTGGTCATCCTGGTTTCCCAGGTGGGAGAACTGAGACTCAGGGAGACTAAACAATTTTTCCAGGTTTACAAAACCATGGTTGGCAAAACTGGTTTACATTCAGATCTGTCTGACACCAAAGCCCATATTGTTTTTTTGTTATCATTTTTATGGACAAATTTTAGTTGTTTTTATCTATGAGGTGCAAAATGGTGTCATGATTTTTAACAAAATGTAGAAAGATTAAATCAAGTTAATTAATACTTTCATCATCTCAAATGTCTAATTTTTTTGTCTTCAAAACATTTGAAATTTGTTCTCCTAAAAGTATGTGCATGTAGAATATTCAATTATTAGTTAAATTCACTATAAAATTATCATATTATCTAACAATTCTACTTCTGGGTATCTAGAAGATTTTAAATCAATTTGTTGAAGAGATATATGAACCCCTGTGTTCACTGCAGCGGTATTCACAATGGCCAAGTGTCCATCAAAGTATAGAATGGTTGAAACAAATGTAGTCTACAAACATAGTGGAATGCTAGAGACCTTAAAGAGGATAAATTCTGTCTCTGGAAAAACATGATTGAAATTGGAGAACATTATGCTAAGTGAGGTTGCATCAAACATAGGGAGATAAACACTGAATGTTTTTACTTATTTGTGGATTCTAAACAAATGAACTTACAGAAGCAGAGAGTTCAAAGGTAGTTAGCAGAGGTTGGAGTAGAAGAAATGGAGAGATGATGGAGGAAAAATAAACTTCTTTTATTCTCTTTTTTGAGATCAAAGCCCATATTCTTGACCACTTCTTAAAACTACTCTCAATTATGCTAAAGAAATGAAGATAATGTTAGCCACTGATGTAATAGATAAATTCAAAAGTCTCAGGAGCATAATTAACCAAATGATAGATTATTTCTCACTCATGTAACATCTCAAATTATCTATCTGTTCAGAGGACATCCTCTGTCTAATCATTCAGGGACATGCTCATTCCATCTTCTAGTTCAATCTTCTACATGTGGTTTCCAAAGAGAAGAATATTGGGAAAGAGCAAAATAGTGTATTATGCCAGAGGGATTTATGGTTGGGGCATGATGCACATCACAGCCAATCACATGCTACATCCCCAGTCCAGTTACACTACTTTGCATGGCAAAAGAGTAGGCTCAGAAACATCACCTAGTTATGGTCTCAAATGGGAGAGGAAACAGGTTTTATAAACAACTAAAAGTCTCTGCTACAGAGGTTAGGATGTCAATATTCCCATCTGAAAAACAGTATATTTTAATCACCTAGATCAAATGCATTGTTCCTTGGGGAGCCTTTAAAATTAGATGACAAGATATTTTCAGTTTTTTTTTTTTTTTGTCCATGAGATAATGATGAAGTCTCACAAATAGCTATTTTCTTAAGAACGTGTTTGGCTTCTTCTGTATTAACGTGTTACAGAGGCCATTTCTTTCTGATAGTTTGTACCCTTAAAAAAGTTACGATGTGGACATTCCTTTAAATCCTATAATCCATCATCAATAGTAGTATTAAGTAGTAACTCCCACACTTAAATTGAATTTTAGTGCTCTCCATTAACGGTCCACGAGAGAGAAATGACAAATAATTTCATGGCTCAAGAGCAGCAGACAGATGAGCTCAGCAAAAAAGAGGGCCTGGTATCAGCAGGGGGTGAACACAACGTGTAGCCTTCCAATTAAGGGCATTTGCTTCCTATCTTTCTAATTGCACAATTTAGTAACACTAAGGGTCATTAGCACATCTTCAGATGAGCATGTATCTAGCCATTTTCCTGGGTTAAGAAGTCTTTTTGCTATTGTTTTGGGTTACCACGCATTTATTTTACAACAGAAGGGACCAGAACCTTGGAAACTGAAATTCTTTGTTGCAAGATATGAACTAATTTCTCCCGTCTCATTTAAAAGGAAGATATTCTAGGGTAATTTTTTTTTCTTCCCTGGAGATTTCTCTTTCCTTTTAAACTCTTCAAAGAAGGATAGCCCATTAACCTCAGTTTATTGGAAAGATGTGTAAATGCATCAGGGATTTGGCTTCCTCACACAATGTCTCTTTAATGCATGGAACATCCCCCTAGGATACTGTCTGCACTCAGTACTCAGTACAGCTGCCTCTGCCTTAGCCACAGTAGAAAAGGAGGGCAGTCTTATATAATCTCTGCCTAGGGGCTTCTGTGGAAAGGACAAACTGGTAATACTATGGAGTTCTTTGTCTCTTGGAACAAACATCTACTCAAAATACAAGGACATCTCCTCCTTAACTTGCTGGCCCTTGACCATCAAATATTTCATACCATCATGTGTGAAAAGGAAATCTAAGATACAGGAAAGTCTTGTTTCTTTCTTTTAGCAATGGAAGAAACTTCTTCTCTGCTGTCCCTGTGAATCTTCTAAGAAACTATTCCCTTCATCATCTGAAGCCCCGAGAGAGGGGACAATTTCACCAAGGGTCTCAGAGGTCTGCACTACCAGTTTACTAATTCCTTCAGCAGAAAATCAGGTCACCTCCTCCAGAGTACACCAAACACCATCCGAGAACGCTTCTGGACCAAATTGCTCTGCTGCTTGACTCACCCCGAGAAGACCCAGAGGTCTGACTTGGGATATATGATAACATACCTTGGAAAATCCAAGGAACACTATCTTCTCAACCCCTTCAGAGCACTTATGCAGACATCTAATCATCTGTGCCAGCCAGAAACTAAATCCATAACTCACTCTAGGAACCACCAGACCACCAGTGATGCTTATATAACACTTACTACATGCCAGCCTGGTTCTAAGCTTTGTATTAAAATTATAAATAAAAAATCTTCCACAATAATTAATTTTTTCACATAAAATTCCCCTCTCTGCCAATTTAGCATGAATTTATTCATTTGAAAGACTCATTCTCTTAACAAACCAATATGGTTTGATGAAATTGATAAACCACTCATGATGCCGAATCTCAGCAGAAGCCTATCATGTACATCTAGGTGAGAGACACTGCAATTCCCTTGAGGGGAGGGACAGTTCCACTCTAGCTGGAGACTCAGATATGTAAACAGATCATTGGTCTGCCGGTCAAAGTAAAGTAATGGTGCAACGATTAATAAGAGGTTTTTTTTTTTTCCTGAGAGATAATTCCCATCCTCTTTATTAACAAAAACTTCTTCTCCACCTAAATTCTCATCAAAACTTATCAGATTGGTGATTTAAGTATCTGTTAATTCCATCCATCTTTTCATTGGAATAATTGTCTTTGTCATTTCATTTTATTTTTTTCCTAAAAACTACATGGTTTGTGCTATCCCAGATTTCAAATCCATCACACCCCTGAAAAATGTAACCATGTTGCTGATACCAATTGGTGTTATTTAGTACTATTTTCAACCTGTCAGAAAAATTACTGACTTTGCTATTCTCCCATTCTCCCTGAATTGAGTCATTTGTCAATTTATTATTGAGTTGTAAGTGCTCTTTTTATATTCTAGATACAAGTCCATCATATATATATATATATATATATATATACATATATTTATATTGATGTGTGATATATATACATATATGTGCATATATATGTATATGTGTGTGTGTATATATATATATATATATATATATATATATATATAATATTTTCTCCTATTCTTTAAGCTTCTCTTTCTTTCTCTTCCTTGAAGATAGCCCTTGAAACATGTTACATTTGACAAGGTCCAACTTTCTATTTTTGTCATTTCTACTCTTGTGTCATATCTAAAAAGTCTTTTATTAATTCTAGAGCAACATTTCAACCCTATGTTTGTTTTGAAGAGTTTTATATATTTTTGAGTTATTATTTTTGTATGATATGAGAAAGGGATCAAAACATTTTTTTGAATGAGTATGTCTACCTATTTCATCACAATTTGTTCAAAATAATTATCTTTATCCCATTGAATTATCTTTGTACCTTTGTTAAAAACCAAATTAGGGTAAAATAAGGAATTATTTATGAATTCTCAATTCTCTACTACTGGTCTCTATATATCTATCCTTATAACAGTACCATATTGCTTTGATTTCTGTAGATTTCTAATAAATTTTGAAATCTCCAAGAGTTCTAGTTTGTTTAGTTCACCGTAACAACCTACCATATACTGGGTGGCCTATAAATAACAATAAATTTTTTTTTTTTACAGTTTTGGAGACTTGAAAGTTCAAGGTGCCAGCAGATTCAGGTTCTGGTAAGGGCTGGATTTTATATAGACGGCTGTCTTATCAGTGCATCTTCTCAAGGTGCAAGAGGTGGAGAATATCTGGAGTGTCTCTTATGAAGACATTCATTTCTATTTATAAAGACTCTGTATTATAATCTAATCATCATTTGAAGCTCTCATCTCCTAATATTATCACCTAATGTTAACCATATCCTAATATTGTTTAGGATTTCAACTTCTGAATTGAGGATGGGTACATAAATAGTCCATTGCAGAAAGTATGGATTTTTCAATTATTGTCTTCATTTTCAAATACATTTGGGCTATTCTTTTTGCCTTGAATTGCCAATGTGTATTATTGAGCTCAACCCATCTCTTTAACAAATATCCTGGGACTAATGGACGTTTATATGCAAAAGAATGGAAATAGTTTCTTATCTCAAATCATACACAATTATTAGCTCAAAATACTTAATCTAAATATAAGAATGAAAATTATAAAAGCCTGAGAAGAAAACATACGGGTAAATATATATGACATTGTGACATTGTACTTGGCAGTGGTTTCAATGGCAATGGTTTCTGAGAGATAAGATCAAAAGCACAAGCTACATAAAAAGGTGTCCTTCAGCAGAAGAATGGATAAAAAAATTGTGGCATGCATACACAAAGGAATATTAATTGTCGAGACCCCTCGCCAGTAAGGGAAACACAACACAGGATTCTTCTTTCAGCAGTTTACTCAGGACCTTTGAATCATGATGAGAAAACAGGAACAAGAGAAGAAAGAGCGCCAGCGGGCGGTCTGCCCTAGCTTAAGTACCCAGCCTCGCCAATGAACTAGCACTACCTGGAAAAGTCTAATAGGTACAGCGCAGGGGAAGCAGGCCAGAGCCCAGCCCACAGCCTTACAAGGAGTTGTTTACTTCTAACAACTCTAACCGCTAAGTCATCAGAAGCAGGAAGCCAGCGCCATTTTCAGGGTGCAGTCGCCGGCTCCCAACAATTAATTAGTCATCAAAAGAAACAAAATTATGGCTTTTGCCAGTAAATGGATGGAAGTTGAGACTATCATGCTAAGTAAAATAAGCCAATCCCAAAAAAGCAAAGGCTGAATGTTTTTTTCTGACATGCAGATACTAATTCTCAATAAGGGGGTGGGTAGGGAAGAATAGAAGTACTTTGGATTAGACAAAGGGGAATTAAGGGAAGGGTGGGGGAATAGGAATAGGAAAGATAGTAAAATGAATTGGACATTACTTTCCTGTGTGCATATTATGATTTTATGATCAATGTCATTCTACATCATGTACAATCAGAAGAATGAGAAGTTATATTCCATATACGTATAATAAGGCATAATATATGCTACTGTCATGTGTAACTAATAAGAAGAAATCAAAAACAAACAAAATGTAATGATATATAAATTGAACTTAAAATTTATAAGGTCTAGACAGAAAATAACTAATCAAGAGAGTGAAATGACCATCCACAGAATGGGACAAAATATTTACAAATCACAAGGGGGTAAAGTCCTACTATCTATAATACATAAAGAACTTTTTACAACACAAAAATGAAACTTAATTTAAAAATAGGCAACAAATCTGAATAAACATTTCCTTTGGAGAAGACATAAGAATGGTCAATTAACATATGAAAAGCTATTCAATATTATTAGTCACTAGAGAAATAAAACAGAATCCAAAATAACACTTCACACCTACTAGAGTAAAATCAATACCACCACCACAACAAAAATACACACCAAACTCAGAAAATAACAGGGGATGGCAAGATTGTGGATCAATAGGAGACTTCATCCATTGCCATTAGGAAAGTAAAAAGATATATTGCTTTGGAAAACATGTTGGTGGTACCTCAAAACATTGATGATAGAACTGCCATATGACCTAGTAATTCTGAAACTGAATTTTTGATTGAAAGCAGGTAATGAAGCAAATATTTATATAGGCTTATTCATAGTAGCATAATTCATAATAGATAAAGAATGGAAACAATCTTTGCCATCAATGGGTGATTGGATAAACAAAATATTAGATATGAATATGAATAATATGTGCCATAAAAAGGAATGAAATTCTAAAACAAGAATGTCCACTTTCACCAGTTTTATTCAACATAGTTCTGCAAGTCTTAGGCAGAGCTAAAAAAATAAAGAGAAAGACATAAAGGACATCTAAACTGACAAGTAGGAAATTAAATTATCCAGATGGCAGATGATATGAACTTATACAGTAAAACCCTAAATATTTCACCTAAAAAACTATTGTAACTTGTGAATGAATTCAATAAAAGTACAGAACACAACATTGAGAGAGAGAGAGAGAGAGAGAGAGAGAGAGAGAGAGAGAGAGAGACTAATAGGAGTTCTATATAGCAAAAAATGACCTAGCTCAATAAGAAATTAGAAAGCAATAGTATTCATGATAGCCACAAAAAATACCTGGGAATAAATTTAACCAAGGAAGAAAAGAGTTCTGTAATAAAAACTATAAAAAATCAATGGAAAAATACTGCGGAGGACACAAAAATTGCAAAGGCATCCCATGTTCATGGATTGGAAGAATTACTATTTTTAAAATGTCCATACTGTTCAAAGTAATCTATAGTAATCAATGCAATCACTATCAAAAAGACAATGATACTTTTCACATAAATAGAAAACAAATTGCAAAATTCATATGGAATAACAAGACCCAGCACAGTCAAGGTGATCCTAAGGCAATGGAACAACACCGGGGGTATCACAATATCTGATTTGATAACATCTTGCAAAGCTATGGTATCAAAACAATGTCCTACTGGCATAAAAACACACACACAGAAAAGTGAAATAGAAGAGAAAAATTCAGAAATTAAATTTTGTAGTTACATCCAACTGATTTTCCACAAAGAACATATATTGAGGAAAAGATAGTCTCTTCAATAAATAGTGCTGGGAAAATGAGATTCATAAGAAGAAGGATACTAGTCTCCTGTCTCTCACCATACCCCCAAATCAATTCAAAATGGATCAAATACCTGAAACTAAAAAATTACTAGAAGAAAACAAGGGAAACACTTGTGACATTGGTACAGGTAAAGATTTGGTAGTTAAGACACCAAGGCAGAGAAAATAAAAGCAAAAGCAAAATTAGACAAAGGAGGCTGTAGAAAATTATGAAGCTTCTACACAGAGAAGGAAACAATCAACAGATTGAAAAAATCACCTACAGAATGAAATAATGCAACTATACATCTGACAAGCTATTAAGATCTATAATATATAAGAGTTGAAAAATTTGCAACAGCAAAACAAAAGACAAAAATCAACAATTCATTTTGAAAGTGGGAAAAAACCCATGAAGACATTTTTAGAAGACATACAGATTGCTAAGAAGTTTATAAAAAAAAAAAAGTTCAACATCCCTAATCAAGGAAATAAAAATCAAAACCAAATGAACCAGGCATGGTGTCACACAGCTGAAATCCGAGGCTGAAGCAGGAGGATAGCGAGTTTAAAAGCCAGCCAAAATTTACAGTTAGATTGAATAATTAGTTCTAATGTTCTATAGCACAGTAGAATAACTATAATCCATAACAATTTATTATCTATTTCAAAATAATTAGAAGAAAACAATTCATACTATTTAAGGAGATGAAAATGCCAATTACCCTTCTTTGAGCATTGCTCATGTATACATGTATTGAATTGTAATACTGAACCCCATAAATAAATACAAATATTGTATGTCAATTAACACAAATGAATGAAATTCTGAATAGACACTAGAATATGAATGAATTTTTAAGATAAATGTTAAGTACAACAAGCCAAACACAAAAATCCACGTAGTGTGTGTGGTTCCAGTTATCTGAAATATCTTAGGTAAATCTATAGAAGTGGAATGTAGATTCTGGGTGCAGGGGAGAGGGAAAATAGGGGTCACCCTTCTTAATGGATATGGAGTGTTCTTTGGAGATAATGAAATGCTTTACAGCTAGATAGAGCTAGTTATTTGCACACCATTGTGAGTCTATTAAATATTGCTTACTTTAATTTAAAGTGGTAAATTTTATATTATCCAAAGTTTATCTCGGTTTAAAAAGTAGGCTCTGTGTCTGTTCACTGTCCCGTGCAAATTGCCATTCTGCTGACAGGTGATCAGTTCTCCTGGCACTCACACTTGATAGTTCCTCCCTTTGCCCTGACAGCTTACCACCAGCCCCTCAGCACAGTCCTTTCTACATTTACCCATGCTAGCCTCACCTACAGACTGCAGCATGCTACGGGCAAGGTGGTCACACAGTTCCATTGACTCCCAATGAAATATACAAGGATAAGTAGCCAGAAATAACTGGGGTAGGTGGAATGTTTCTAAATAGAAATGTGATACACTTGTGAGTGGGCATGCAGTGGAATATGGCAAAGCCCCAGAAAGAGAGCAGATGGGTGGCTCAGACACAGCTGCTGCCACTGGGGGGCGGGGGACTTGCTGACTACCATAAAGATCAGGAGCAATGAAGGTCTGTTTGAAAAGAATGTTTCAAGGGCATAAATAATGTAATAGTCACTTCACACCTGAAGTTCAGTGGCGGGGTTATAACATAAGGTCTGGGGTGATTGGTGTGGGAATTGAAGGCTGAGCAAGTGCACAGCTTTTGGGAGAGGGTACTTCAGAGCTTTAGAATTCAGAGGACAGAGTTGAGCATACCACTAGGGTAATGACTGGTAACACTTTGGAATCTGAAAGACATTAAGAAAGAAGTTTACATGATAGAGCAATTATTGCAGTTTTTCCTAAACCTAATGGAGCAAAGAACTTAATTTAGTCACTTTCCAGCCATCTTCATTTTGTCGGGCTCGTCCTTTTCTGCAAAATTTCAGAGGCACTTCTCTGGCATCACGCAGAGGAAGGAGGTCTATGTCTGTCCTCTGCCCTCCTCTAGCATTTGTGGAACTGTAACTCATTGCATCTGATCTTTGGCCATCTTTTAAATTATCACCTCTATGGATTCTACGATTCACTTAAAATCATACCAGGCTAAACAGTGTGATATTATTTGTACATTTGCTAACACTACATTCTAGGGTAGTCACTTGCCTTATTCTGGAATTTACTCCTAGCATGTTAGGTTAGCTCACTTCAGAGACGCCTTTATTATTAATATTATTATTTTAATTTAAGATGTTTACTTGATGCCAGGCACTGGGCTAAATGCTTTAAAATTATGAAGTCATATTAATACATGAATAATAAAAGCATTTCAGTTATCTTTATCTCTCACCAACATCAGAGACTTTAGAAATTAGCATGATTAATATTAAATATGGGTATCTCATAAATGAAATTAATGGTATTCAAAATGTGCAGCATGACTAGAAAACTGTTCAGAAAAATCTCACTTTTGCTTGAACATCTAATCAGCTTTGTAACCTATTCTCCAAGGGGTAGCACTTGAGATCTGATCTTTAAATTGCCCAGCCATTGTCCAGGGTAGTGTCCAGCTATAGTTCAAAGTTTCTGATATGTAAAAATTACTACTCTAATGACAAAAGAATCCTGCCTCTATAATATCATTTTATGGACCTTAAATGAGATTTCTATTCAGGATTGGTTGAGTGACCTTTAAGGACAGAGGGTAGAATTCATTACATTTGTAGTAGAGAATGTATGGATTGTCAGATGCTTAGTTGATAACAAATATTTATTTAATAAATGTCCAATTATGGGGAACAATTAGATCTGAGACTTGCTTTCATTATAATCTTGTAAAATTTCAGAACTAGAACTAATTTTCCCTTATCTCAAACTTTGGTAGCTACTGTCATATACCACACACACACACACACACACACACACACACACACACACACACAAAGTGAGTTGTACATGACCAAGGTAGCCAGTTTGCAACTTCACACTGCCAGGTTTAAACTTGGCCTCCAGAAAGAGTGGTCCTCACACCAGCTGTGGCTATATTTACTCATCACAACTGTGAGATTACCTGGGGCTCTCTGCCTTGCAGGATTGTAACACTACTGTCCTAGACACAGGGTAAATGGTTCCATTGTTCTCCATGGCATGTGAGGCCTTCTTCATAGAGCTGTTCTCTTATTCTTTCTTGATATAGTGGCAGGATTCAAGTTGCAATGCTTGCTGCTTTCTTAGGATTCAGAAACAGTTATCATTTCTTCTCTAACAGCATCTACCTTATTATGGCCTGAGCAACATCAGTGAAGAGTCCATCCCCATCCTACAAGGGTTAG
Organism: Urocitellus parryii; assembly: GCF_045843805.1. Taxonomy (NCBI): domain Eukaryota; kingdom Metazoa; phylum Chordata; class Mammalia; order Rodentia; family Sciuridae; genus Urocitellus; species Urocitellus parryii. Next base: position 13,226,426 of record NC_135544.1, read on the forward strand.
CCAGACTCTAAAATGGTGGTGTAATCCCTGTGCCCTGGTAATACCATCCTTGTGGAGTCTTTCCACCTTGCACCAAGGTTTTTCTGCAAATATAATGGAACACAACAGAACTAATGGTATGTCTTTTCCAAGATTAGGTCAAAAAAGACATCTTCACTTCTGTTCTGCTGACTTTCTGTTTCACTTCTATGGCTGGACCATACAACCCAAGGAAAATAAATTGTCTGTAACCAAAGGTAGGATGAGGATGGCCTTGGCTCCCAGCAAAGGGTTGTAGAGCCACACGGAAAAAAAAAAAGTGATTTCTTGTCCCAGATAGCCCTCCTGTGGAGGGACCACCTTGGGGATTGAACATTTATCCAGACAGGCTTAGAGTTCTAGATGCCTGACTGGCATTCTCACAGTCTTTCCCTTTCACCTTGAACGGAGAGAAGGCTTGTCATTGCTATTTGAGTGATGATGTTTCAGCAAATTCGTGAATCCACCAAACTACTAATTATAGTGTTGGCCGTGAATAGCCTAAAGCACTTTCAGTTTTATGGTGAGGTCAGAGTAGTGGCATTGGAATTAGGGACAGGCACAATTATAAAATGGGAAGTTACTGGATATTATGAGTTCTATGCCTGGTTCTCTCTCTCTCTCTCTCTCTCTCTCTCTCTCTCTCTCTCTCTCTCTCTCTCTCTCTCTCTCCATCTCTCTCTCTATGCATGTTAGCTTTATCTTCTGTACTATATTTGTAATCATCTACACCCCACATGTTTGATAGAGTTTTTCAAGAGAATAAAAGGAGTGAGAATGTTTGGTGAACTAAGAAATGCTATAGAACTATGAAAGATTTTTATTGTTCACCCATACCAATTCAAAAATTTAAAAAAATGTAAATTTACAAATTAGAAAGTCATTATGTGCTAAATTATTATTCCAAACCTAATTAAATTAGAACAATGGTTCATTTGTCAATTTGTATGCTAAGTATCCAAATAGTAATGCTTGGAATGTAACTAATGAACAGGAATAGACCAAAATAATAGGTTTGTTATGTAGCAAAAACAACTACCTATATTAGCCAAGTCTTAATAATAATCTTATTCAGAATTCATTTTTAGAAAGACTGGAAATTAGTGCCTTCTTAACACCTGTCTTGCTTTAAGTCCCTTATAAATGGTGTTAAAATGTTTATGAACTTATTATATGCCTTGCACTTCACACTTTTCACAATGTTTTTAATACATTTTCTCATTTGATTATCATAAAATACTTTGAAGCTAACTTGAATACTATTATCTCAGTGTATATATAAATGAAGAAAGTGAGTTTCAGAAAGTATGAATGTCATTTCAAGGTCACACAACTATTATGTACTAGTGGTACAGCTGGGACCCACTTTAGGTTTTCTCACTTCCATATACTTCCTATTACAACACAGATATTGTGAACTCTATGCATGGGCAATCTTGATTTTTCAGCTTCTGTTCCCACTCTGGGTCTCAGGCAAGCTAATAATCCTCCTTCATCTTAGCAAAGTAGCTTACATCACCACTCCATTTTTGCATCAGGGATATATCTACTAAATTCCTTTGCCTCTGCTTGAATTGGGGTATCCTTGCAAATCACACATTCCCCTGCCCCCATATAAGAAGCAAAACTTTCTAGCATGCCTGATGTTTGAACGTTCTGATAGTCTATGGACTCTTGTGTGAAAAAACAATTTACGAAGGAACCCTAAGGATCAGGGGTCCCCAATTTGTCCTAGAGATAAAGTAGGATTTAAAGTAGGACAGGGCAAAAGGGATTCTGCACATTCAAATAAGACCACAGGGTAGCAAGAAAACTTTAATTCCTGCCATTTATCTCCCTGTGGGACTCGTAATCAAAGGAGAAGAGATGAATTTCCGATTTTCCACCTTTCTTTCTTTGTTTATCCATATTTTAAGGGATTTGGCATATTTTCAGTACATTTTTTAGCAGCCTCTCTTTTACCTCTTAGCTTCCAGAAGCCAAGATTCACAATTATGAAAAGGGGGATACCTGCTTGTCGGACCTTTGTTTCAGAACCACCGAATCTAACAATTGTTGCCTGAACTGACCTGCTGGGCTGGGAGTGTACTGGTGTGTAAACCTGCACTGGTCTCCCTCACCCTTCACTGCAGAGGTTTTCATCCTCCTGATTGTGAGTGTAATCAGAAATAACTTCATGAGCCCTCTTCTCCTGCATTTCCTTTTACTGCTCTTTAAAATAGAAAAGAAATATAGTGATTCTATTTACTCCACACAATAGAGATAAGTCCATGGGCAGCACTGCAGATTTCTTTAGGGAATATAATGGCTGAGAGTCGAAGGTGCTGCTGGAAGCTTTTGTTTCTGACAAACAGTTTCTTATTTACTGAGGGAGGGAAAGCAATGAGAATAATTGAATATATTCATATGCTGGTTGTTTTAAAACAAAAGCAAAACCAGGGATTTGAGGATTGGGCTTCTGAAAGAGTGGGTTTTATTCTGTGGGAGAGACAGTAAGAAGATTTGGGAGACACTAGGTAAACTGCCCCCATCCCCACCCCACACACCACTCTCTGTGCATAGACCAGCAGTCTCAAAGTTAAATCAGAACAAAAGAAGAATCTTATACACTGTTGGTGGGAATGCAAATTAGTACAGCCATTATGGAAAACAGTGAGGAAGTTTCTCAAAAGCTAAAAATAGAATGACCATATGACCCCCAAATCCCACTGTTAGGCATCTATTAGTACATTGGAGAGAAATCTCTACTCCTGTTTATTGCAACACTCTTTGCAATAGCTGAGATATGGAATCAACCTAGGGGTCCATTGAAGGATCAAAATAGAAAGAAAATGGGGTGGTCATACAGAGTAGAATACTATACAGTCACCAAAATAATGAAATCTTATCATTTGTGGCAATGTGGATAAGCCTGGAAGACATATGATAAGTGATATAAGAGACACAAAAAGACAAATAATTTCTTACTCATATTCAGAAGTTAAAAAAGTTGATCTTAGATGTAGACAGTATAATAATAGTTATAGGAGACAAGAAAGGGTATGAAGAAGTGGGACAGGGAGGCTTTGGATAAATGGATACAAAAATCACAGCAAATAGGAAGAATGTGTTCCAAGGTTCTTAGCACATTAGAATAACTACAGCTAAAAATGTGTTGTGTATTTTAAAAGAGCTAGAGAAGGGGGTTCAAAATGTTTCCAACAAAAAGAAATGGTAAATATTTGAGATGATGAATAAGCTAATTGCCCTGATTTGATTATTATGCATTATATATATATCAAACTATTATCCTATACTTCATAAATATGCACAATTAAGCTCAAGTTAAAAATAAAAATAATTTTTAAAAAATGAACCTCTGAGATAGCATCTGTTTATAAATCAGTTATTTGCAGAACTTTCCAGAGAAACAATACTACAAAGGATAGTTAACTGGTTTGAACATGTTATAAGGCCCATTTTATCCCACATGCTTCTAAGCATTAATGTCAAGAATGATTACAATGGCCCCAAAAGAAAATGCCTTTAGCATTCTAAATCAGAAAATCCTTGCTTCTCCCAGCAAAGACCAAATACATATAAATCACAGGGTTTAGGCAAAACAGTAAATATTGAGAAAGCCATAATCATGAAAAATTTTAAGGACAAGTAGTGCTTTACAAGTTTTGTATCCAAATTCAATATGTTCCAAAAAATGCTTATTGACTACACGTTTTATATAAGTTGGCTTCCACTGCCTTCCCTTCTCCATAATCCCAGTTTAGACATCAACTCAGATTGGTTTTATTTGTATTCCAAAAACAGACATCAGACTTGACAGAGATGTGGATGTTAGGTTGGTAGTGCATGTTTTAGACCATTTTCTGCTACCATAAGGCATACAATAGAAGTTTATTTGGCTTATAGTTCTGGAGGCTGGGCAGTCCGAGAGCATGTTACCACCATGCAGTGAAGATTTTTGTGCTGTGTCATCTTATGATGAAGGGGTGGAAGGCAAGACAGCATGTGCATGAAAGCAGAGATTTGATCACTTTTAATACAACCTGTTCCTAGCAATAATGGTATTCATTCATTCATGAGGACTCTTCCCATATATTGGGCCCTGTGGAGAGTGGCAACTTGGATCATGCATGGTCTCTGACTACCTTGTGGCTGTGGCTGCACTTGCTCTGGGAACTTTCTGTGCAAAGTTGCAGGGACAAGATTGCCCAGATGCTATGGTGACTCCCTGCCTGAGAAAACTCTACAAAAGCACAGAATTACATCAGTCTTGACCTTGAGCTCAGACACCAGCTCCTGGGGATAAAGAATTCTGGGCATAATAAAATAAACACAATGTCTCTCAAGTGCCATGACCTTCAAGTGTATCTGCTTTGCAGAAACTTTCCCACAAATAACCTTTTGATGATAAAACCTATATGAGAAACGTGCTGTACTGGGTCTGGGTCACTGTTCCTTTACCAGAGGACAGTGTTCCACCTGGTCATAGCTTTCTCTTCATAAGTGTTTGTTTGTCTTTTGTAACCCCCCAGTTTTTGTAACCTCACCAGTTTCTAAAGTTCAGCCATGCAGGTCACAGCAAATTTCCAACTCTTAATGCTATTAAAATGGCAGTTAGATTGCAGTGTGAGTCTATAGCAGGGCAGATGGACTTTTTGACTCTTTTTGGAAGTTTAGCAGACTTTTGTTGATGACCTAGGTGATTCTTCAACCTCTGGCTTGCTGGGACAAGAAAGAACTTTATATAGTGGCTTCATCCTTTCTTCCTGGTTCCACAATCCTTCTTTCCTTGCCTTACAGGTAATTCATTTTCCTCCACGTGAGTTGTATGGTTCAGTCATAGAACTGGGCTCTGTAATCTTAGTGTCCTATTGAGGGATATTCATTAGCTGTTTAGTTTAGTTGTCACAATTCCAGTGTGAGGCTTTTTCACTGTCCTTCTAGTATAAAGTCAGTGCTTGGGCTATGTTTCTTATTCTGCAAACGACCACTGCAGATGTCTATCTTTTCTGTTTCAAGTTTGGTGACCTCCACCATAGATTTCAATAGAAATCATAGAATACCTAACTTCTTGCTTTGCTTTTAGCTAGAAAAAAAATTTCTAATTTTAGCTGACTCACAGATGATTAACTTATTCATGGCCCAAGAAATGATCAACCCAGCACCATCCAATTTCTGTACTTTTTGAGGATGATTTATGTGTTCTCCCACCCATTTCAGAGTGTTTAAAGTGCTCTTTATCTTAAGATAGCAGGTTTAATTTTAATTAGGAGATATGATGGTAATTTTTTTAAAGAATTATTTTGTGATATTCAGGCAAAATAAGAAATGTGACCATGGCCAGCATGCTACTCTAAGGCCAACCATAGGACTCTTAGCTGTGCTTTTCCTGGAGCTGTGGAGACAGTGCTCAGTTGAGATCATAAACACTACAACTAACATGCTTGAGACTGTATTACTGTATTTCACTCCATAATCATTGTGGATTTTATGCCATTTTTTTTTTTTGCAAAAACAGTGGGGTGCAACATCTGTGAAGTTTCCCACACAAAAACATTGGTCTGGTATTACTTAAGCAATTAAGTGGTGAAACACAGTAGTCAACTTTCTATCACTATAACAAGAGGTGCCAGTCCATGATTGGTTGACCCTGTCTGTTTGGGCCTATGCCAGGGCAGCATGCCATGGCAGCAGCATAGGTAGAGCAAAACCTAATTCATGGTCAGGAATCCAAAAAAAGAGGAAAGGGCTGGGAGGGGGATCTTACCATTACCCATTCCCTTCAAGGATACTCCCTGATGACCTAAAGATCTCCCACTATACCCTACTCCTTAAAGGTTTCACCACCTCTGAACAGTGCCACAGTGGGGACCAGCCCTTTAACACATGAACCTTTAGGGAATATTCAAGATCTAAACACCAGCAGAGCCTAATGTCGGCAAGCACCCAGATTCAAGACAGTAAGTAAGTATTTCCTTTCCAATATGTCAAAACTCCCTAATAATCTTGTGGTGGTAAGTGAAAATAAATGTGACTATGCTTTAAAAAGTTAGAGCTGGGATGTAAAAGTGTTGTTTATACTTATATCTAGTCCTATATTACAGCCTCAATGAAATCCACAGCTATATTCCTTTTTCTATATCACTTTCTATATGTGGCTCCATGTCTAAATGCAGACATAAACATATTCATAAAGAAAGATGGCTGTGACTCCAGTTATAAATGTGCTTTTAGCTTTTTTTCTCCAAGTGCAGATGACTATGTGTCTTAAAGCCCTCTAGTGAGCTATGTATTGCTTTAAAAAGCTGGCACTCCAAAAATAAGGCTGGGGCTGAGTCATCAAGTCCTGGGCCTAGAGGAGGAAGATGGTAGAGATCTTAGGGAGGCCTTTCCAGTAAAGATGAACTGAAAATGAGAGGATTTTACCCAGGGCTGGCAACCTATGATCCACAGGCTAAATGCAATCTGCCATCTATTTTACAAATAAAGTTTTATTGAAACACAGTTACAATTATCACCTACATATTGTCTATTGCTGCTTTTCAACAACACAATTATGTAGTTGCAGTAGAGACTATATTTGGCCTGAAAACTTAGAATTTTACTATAATAGCCCTTCATAAACAGTTTGCTGATCCCTGGTTCCTAACATCTATAAACATGTGAGAGATGTGCAACATCAATTCTACACATTGATTCATTTTAGCAACATAACAGCCTATGAAGTAGATGTGATTTGTGTTTTATGTTTTATGTTCAATTTTCTGATGAGAAAACTAAAGCTCACAAAAGTTATGTGATTTCCCCCTTTTCTATCTAGGACTAGGCAGCAGAGATTGGCATTGGGATTTTTTAATATTTGTCTCATTCTCTGGGTACCCCATTACCTCTGCTTTTGGAGAGGAGCCTTCCTATTCAGTTTGCTTGAGGACGAAGAATGTAAATTCAACTCATCAGATCTGTCCTTTCTTAGACTCACCTAGTTTAGGAGATTGTAAAGAATATGGCAGCAGATTCGCAAGTGCTTGTTCTGCCTCTTGCTAAGGAAATTTGCACAAGTCACTAGGTCTTTCTCAATCCAAATTTCCCACTTGTAATATAAATGTGTAAGTTAAAAAAAAAGAAAGAAAGAAAAGAAAACCTAAATTATTGACAAGTTGAACTTTCTGCAAAGTTCAAGTTATCCTCACTTTTTTTTGTCCTTTAGATAGTCCCCACATGGCACCAGCAACCCCAGTTATTGTACCTATGCAACAACGGGGAAGTCATACAGGGAGAACAGAGAGAGAGACAGCAGGCAGCAAGCAGGAGAGGGCAAGTGTCCTACTTCTCCTGCCCCAGGCTTTCTCCCTTTTCCCTGGCTCCCTTATAATAACACAACTATATGCTGATTTCCCCTAACATTTCCTAGAAAACTGCAACTCTGCATAGAGTCTGGTGAGGAGGCTGAGGTCTGTGTGTATGTGTGTGTGTGTATATATACACACACACACACACACACACACACACACATACACACACACACAAACACACACATATAAAAGGACAAAGAGAACAGTCACTTATTATGTTACCAAAGAGTCTTTCATTTTTTTTCTTTTAATGGAATGTGCTATTTTTAAGTTCCCATCAGCCTGCAAGTGCATGTGCAGCAATTGTCCTGAACATATTTGAATAATGTCTCTGCATCCCTCTGTGATGTGGTGCAGAACGGCAACTTTGTACTTTCCATTTTTATTGTGATGAAGATATTTTATGACAGTATTTGAATCTTAACAAAAAATTCCTGAAAACAAGGCATTTCCAGCCCACTTATACAAAAGGAAGGTGACCCAAACTCATCTCCCTTTCGGGAATTTGGGTCATGGTGGTCTCTCTGACTGAGAGAAACCTTGGCCAATCTGCAGAAGTTAGTGGCCATTATGTTGGGAGCCTCAAGTTGCCTCATTTAATCTCCAGCCCACCAGCGGCATCAGGACCAACCCAGGGGTGAAATCAGCACTCCAGTCTTCAGTTCTCTCTGCTCTCACTGTGTCCTTTCCCTACTCTAGTTGAATTTCCCTGGTGTGTTTGTGTCAGGCTAGCTCCAGCTAACAGCACAACTGAGATATAAGTGATAGTTAGAACAATATTGGAGGAGCTGCATATTCGAAGAGAAGATTGTGAGGCAACCTAAAAGTTTACCAACAACATAAAACTCTTACCATAAAACTTTCTCCGTGGCTGGAGAAACTCAGAGAGGATATGGTATTAACAGAGTTTAAGAGCTAAAGCTTCCCAGTGAGAGCTGAGTTCATGTCAGGACCTCCTGTAGGAGCTGGACCAGGGAGAGGGATTGTTTGAAGGGAGCTGGAATCATGGAGGTAAAAAAGGCATTTTAGCAATTTCCAAAGCATTAAGATTGGAGAAGAGAAATTCCCTCATGTCTCATTTCCTTCTATCCCCCAGTCTCCTACAATGATTCCCACTAGATGACTCAATAAATTATCAGAGAGAGTGGAAAATTTGGTTTTCACAGGTCAGCCTCTTGAAGTACAAGTCAGAGTAGAAAAGGGGTGGGGAATTTATTTGAAACAACAGGAAAAAAAAGTGGTATTTTTGAAGAACCAATATATTAAAACTTTATGCCTTGCAGATTTGCAAAAGCCCATGTCACACAGGAAACTGCATTCAAGATGTCTACTCCCATTACCTGTCTATTTGCTCCTAACCTCATTTGCTTGGCCTTGATTTCTGATTCCAAAGATTTGACTTTTGAATCCATCTCTGGCTCCTCCAGACTATTTTTCTGTGCTGCCTCTGACTTAGTCTGCTTCTGCAGCCCTGCTGTTTTCTACTCTCTAGAAGACTCTTTGCTCCAGCTGCTAGGCTTGCAGAATGTATCTCTCACCCTTGCCCTGCCTTCCCCGGCAAGCCCCAGCTGCATATGAGGATGCCTCTGAAAAGTTTCTGTTAGATAGGTTGGATACACAAGATAGGGGCTAGGGAACAATGAGATTTCTAGTATACTACAACCAGGGCGAGTAGGGAAGATGTGGCTGTCAAAGGCTTAATGTGTTACCCATTGGATATACACTAGAGGTTTCTTCATTGGTCAGCAGAATGTGTGCCCCATTATCCAATATACATATTCCAGAAAAATCTGCTACCTATTCTTTCCTTTCCAAAATCTTAATCACATTCCCTGTTTCAAGAGCTTTGTTGTTTTGTGAAGTCAATAAATCAAATTTTCTATATTCAGATGTTAATTCCATCATTGACCACCTCTGTGATTTCACAGAATAATTTTCTCTAATTTTCAAACCCTGCATCTGTTAAAAAAAAAAGATAAAACATTAGTACCACCCATAGAGGGTTTCAGTGAGAACAATCAGGGTAATTGCATAAAGAGCTTCACACAATAAATGCTCAGTAAATGCTGAGTGACATGTTCATTGCCAACATCACATCACCCTTTAAGACTAAGCAGTTGAAATAGTCTTCCCTACTCCCTTAAAACTTCCCACAATAATAGTACCAGCTTATTTTAAGGGTCTTTATCATTATTCTACTAGACAAACCATAGCAGATGCCACATGTCACAAAACTTTTATAGAAGTCTTTAAAAATTCTTATCCTCATTGCCCTTTATTCTCATGCTCAGTAATTCTTCAACCTTTTGTTTCTTTTAGATCTCAGCAGATTTTCTGGCTTCTTATTTTTGTTTCATCTAGAAACAGAATATCTTTGGCTCTCCTTCTAGTCTATTTTGTGCCACATGAAAATCCCTTTCTGCAGCACCCAAGTTCAAGTTCAAATTTTAGGTTGTCCTAAGTCTCTTCTGTAGATGTCTGCCTAACTTCTAGGGCTCTGCCATTCTCCTGTGAACCCAATTTCAAAAAACAACAACAACAACAACAAAAACCCCACAAACAAACAAGCCCACATATCTCTTCATGGGTTTGAATCAAAGAAGGGGGTATTATTTTTTAAAGTCTCAAAAATGGCTAGTCTCTTCACTCTCAGCCACTTCTTGCCATGCTTGACTTCTGTCCTTCCTTGTCTGGTGTTTTGTTTACCAGATCAGAAACTAAAGATGTGGAAAATGTATTAGCAAATAAAACATTTGCTTATATCTGGGCAATCTTGGATTTCTTGTTGGTAGTAGAATCAGAACCTGGGTTTCCAGACTTTTAGCCAAATGGATTTCTGATCTGACATAGTTTGTGAAAACCCTAATCTTTTAGGAGAGATTGAAAATGGGCCATAAAGAGGAGAGAAGAAAGAAGGAAGCTTATGATTATGTCTATGGCCCCCATGTGATCCCTATGGTTATGAATTAAGTGGACATGTTTCCTAACCCAAATATTAGTTCTAGTGCTTATAAATTGCATAACTTTGGGAAGGTTCTTAATAGCTTGATGCTTTAGTTTCCTCTTTTGTGAAATAAAAAGAATAATATCTACTTCGTAAGATCAAGGTGTAGTTCAGATGTAACATGGGTAACACACTTACACCAGTCTCTGGCTGGCTCAGGAAATAAGTAACCCGTCACAGACATTTCTCCTAATCTTATTTGCAGAAATAGTAACCATTTATTTCTCATTTGCTTGCAGATCACCTGGGGCAACACTAAGCTCCAGGTTGCATTAGGTGTTTTTCATGTCCTTCTTCTCCTTGGGTCAGTGGGCAAGGTAGGAATATTCATTCATTTGTATGACAGAACCACAAGAGAATAAACTCTAACAAGCAAGTACATTGAGAGTAGGCTTATTTCTCATCTGGTAACATGGTGTTGGTCAAACAAGACATGTGGATAAGTCCCAAACCAAAAAACCAAGAAATAATCTTCTGTCTTCATGGGATGAACTGCAAAGTTATATGGCTAAGGACATGGATGTGAATGGAGGTAGTATGAAGATTTGGGACCAGCAAGTTAATCTACGTCACTGACATACAGTAAAAGCTTATTAATGTTAACTATTTACAATAGCATTATCCCTAACCAGTTTTAAATGAGGAAAGCTCTGATTTCATCCATATTTCTAATGCCCTCTTTCTTTGCTAAGCTTTGACTTTATGAACCATCCTCTCCTACTGTTGTGACTCCATCACTCCATCACATCACGTGACTCCATCTAGCTTAGGGCCTGCACATTAATGTCCTGTGCAAATTCATTTCACATTGGCAACACAACTTCTTATATCTACTTCTCCCTTAATAGAATTTAATAGGCCTAGAGGCAATTTCTTCTCCATTCCAAGACAGTTGCAGGTTGACAGCCAATCCAAAGAACAAAGAGCAGTTGACAACTTTATAGATTCATATCACAAGTGGTATATTTATTTTCAGAAAGGTCGCCCAACAAAACTTTGAGTGGAAAAAATCTCAGACAACATTGTAGCTTACAGAGGGACTTGGGAAATATAGGAATGAGGATACCAAGTTGACCTTAGTACTTGTAGGCTGAATAATAATGTCCCCCCAATGTACACATCCTGATCTTCTGAAATCTGTGACTTTATCAGCTTACAAGGCAAAGGAACTTTACAGTTATGATTAAGTTAAAGATTGTGAGATGGGGTGATAGTTTTAGATTATCAAGAACCTTTAAAGAAAGAAGTTATAAGACTGTAAGAATCAGACAGAAGGCAATGTGAGCTCAGAAGCTGAGTGTCACAGAGATTGGAAAACACCATGATGCTGTTTTTAGAGATGGTAAATAAGCCCACAAGTCAAGAATTATAGAACTTTTAGAAGCTGAGAAAGTTAAGGATATGTATTCTCTAGAGTCTCCAAAAGGAAGGCAGCCCTAATAACTCATTTTAGGATGTCTGATCTTTAGAACAATAACAGAATAAATTTGTGGTATTATTTAAACCACTAAGTTTGTGGTTATTTATTATACCAGTAATGGAAAATTAATATAATGTCAATCAATTTGGGGATCATTAATACCTTGGGAAAAATACTTCCAACAACAGAGGACAGTTTCTCTTATATGATCATAATTGGAAAAGTTGCTAAATTTTCTCTCTGCTAATCCTCTTGGTCAGTGAAACTGTGGTTTCAAAAAGACCATCAAGGAACCAAGTATCTAGGCTCCTCAGGCTTCTAGCAAGCAGCTTACCCACCAACTTCCTTAAGATCTGTCTGTCTCTTGTGTCCTTAGACTCAGCCTATAGACAGAGTTTTGGCCCAAGAGTCCTAGAAGTGTCATGCACAACCTGCTTTGGACCAGAAGTCAGATTTTGTATGAATTTTTCTCTTGTTTCTTCTAAATAAGTACTTTTAGAATATGTCTACTAATGGCACAGGATTGTTCAGGGCTGGAAACCTGTGACTGTGCCTAGATCTGCCTTAAGAATAGGTAATAAGAGTCAGCAATTACTCATGAAATATAAAGCCTACATTGATTCCTGCCTTCATATCAATTAGGATTAAGCTAATCTGCATACAACAGAAGACACACATAAATTAAAGAAACTTATTTATCTCTTAAACAAATACAATAAGCAGACAATGAAGACTAAAATCAGGCTTGGTTAGGAGGGAGATAGTCTCTTTCCATCTTTCAATTTCATCACCTTAGAGCATGGCTTCATATACAAGGCCGATTTGTAGTTTAAGTTGACTGGCAGAGCTCAAGCCATCACCTCCATGTTTTGGTCAGAGCAAAGAAAAAGGAAGAGTCTAAAAGAACAATATCTCCCAGGAAACACCCCTCTCTTTAAGGAACTTTCATGGTAGACTTCATCACCACCATATTTCATTAGCACTCTTAGATTTAAAGGAGTTGTTAAAACTACTCTTTATTTCATTTTTGTTAATCAGAAATATCGTCTCAAAGAACAATATTTATTTTTCTAGAAAGAAGGGGAGAATGGATTTTGATTAGGCACCTGTTTCTGACATTCTGTCCCTTTGGTATCCAATATCCATGAAGACCATGTAAAATGTGTTCACCATCTCCCTCAAGAATCATTTTAAATCCTTATGCAATTACTGTGCCTGGCTCAAAGTTTAGGATGTCTGCAGGATGTGCAGTCTTCTCCATTGAACCTGGTGTTTTATCAACACATGAGCCCAACAACATTTCCTTCTCCAAAACAACCCAAGCACAACAATTGAGAAGAAACAGGAAATTATAATAAAAATGTACAAATAAACAAATCCTCCAATCCAGAAAAGTGGAGATGGGAAAGATATTCCATAAAAGTCATCAAATTGTTTTGGGAAAAAATAGGAATGATTTTGATTCTTTCAGTGGGGGATTTCAGCAGAGCATATGATGAGTTTGTTCATCAGGCAGACTTGGTTTTTCTTAGGGAAGAATCTCTATACTTGTTCCTTATTTCCTGTTGCCCTTGGCCCTGAGCTCTAGAGATCTTGACATTGTTTATCCTCCATGACCACATCTAAAGTAGTTGCTGAAGAATATACTTGTAGGGTGATGCATCCCTCTCATACCTCATGCTATGGCTTGGGTATAAAGTGTCCCTTCTAAAAGCTCATGTATGAAGCAGAAATGTTTGCAGATGAGATGATTAGGTTATAAGAACTCTTACCTGATCAGAGGATTAATCCATTTGATGGGTTAATAATTTGAATGGACCACTGGGTGGTAACTATAGGCAGGTGTGGCATGACTGGGGGAAGTAATCACTGGGAGTTGTGACCTTTAGAGGATTATCTTGTTCCTGACCCATGTCTCTCTTGCTTTCTCTGCTTTCCAGCTGCCATAAATTGAGCAGCTTTCCTCCCCCGTGCAGTGTTACCATAGTGTTCTGCCTCACCTCCAACCCAGAGCAATGGAATCAGTTAATCATGGACTGAATCTCTGAAACTATGAACTAAAATAACCTCTTTCTCCTCAAAGGTGTTCTTTTCAGGTATTTTGGTTACAGGGACAAAAAGCTGATGCAGTCCATATCTATCAGTAGTTTCAGGGGTCAAAGGTTTTTAAGATATAATATGAAAGACCCAGCTTATTGACAGCCATATTTAAATTTACTGTTTCTATGATCTTATTTTCCTAAAGTTGAGCAACCATCTAGTCTTCCTGCTTCTATTAAGTCACATACAGTAATCACAGATCAAGAATAGTAAAAGCTTTTGAACAGCAAGGGTCTCATTCTTTGTCTACTGCCCCTCCTCCCCCATGCTTTGCAATGTCTTGCTTCCTCAAATTAATGGCCACTTCCTTGACTTGCCTGAAACCATGAGCTTGGATGGGAATGTAATACTTTAATCTCATATTTGTCAAAGAGTTCCTAACTTCCTTTGAGAAGATATCAGTCTTATCTCTTGGAAAGACAGCAATTTTATAGCTACTATTTATAACTGCTCCAGCCTGGGGTACAAATGCATTTGGCCTTTTCAACTGTACAAAGCTTAAATTATGAGACTCCTGTTCAACCCAAATAGCAAACTGGAGGCAAGAGCATCTCCCTCAGTAAACTAGTATTTCTCTCCATCAGAGCTTATGGCATTGAGAGCTCTGGCATGAGCTGCTCTTTTTCTTGAAGGACTCCACAGAGAGCATCAAGAAAAGCTCAGAAGACCAGAATTTTTAACTTTCCTACCATTTTCTCAATATTCAGCTTCATTCAACATACAGTTTGGTTTCCCAGCTAAAAACTGACAAAATGTTTCACCGTTACATTTACAAGACTTGTAAGGTCTTCAGGCTATAATATCCTAATCCTTAACATCTGTCTCTCTACCTCCTTCAGCCAGTCAGGCTGATGCTTGGGGGTCTGCTGTCTCCAGCACCCTACTTCTAGGAACCAACTTCCATGTAAATCAGGATTTGTTTCAGTTGTATACAATAGAAAACCCATACATGTGGTTCAAACAAGATAGGGGTTACTTCACTCTCACATGAAGGAAGCAGGCAATCTAGGATTGGAATAACAGTTCTAGAAGCTTCAAAGTTTTAGAAGTTCCTTCTTTTCTTTTCCACCATCTTCCAGGTCACCTCATTGTCTGACTCTCCAGTCATCCTGCTCATGTTTCTAGCAAGAGAAAGGAAAAGCAGGGAGGGGTTTTCAACAAGAAATGAATCCAGCCAGGGAGGCAGCTTGATTTGAGATCCTTTTCTGTATTTCACCCCAATGATTACTAATTAAAGCAATTTGACCACATCTAACGACAGAGAAGGCTGGAAAAGTCTTTCAACTGAGCACATGGCCACAGAAACTTAAACATAGTTTCTATTATCAAAAATAAGAGGAAATAGAGAATTGAGCTGGCTACGATTGGCCTCGTCCACATTCTCCAGAAATATTGTTCTCCTCTGATTTGTGCTGCCAAGAATATGAGCAATGTCTCATTTGCATTATAGCTGATTTCCAACAGACTTAAGCCAAGTATCTTGGCGGGGAGGGGTACAACTATCATGAGTCACCTACACCTTGATTCAATAAATTTCATATCACTTCCTGGCAGTGGGTTTAGATGTAAGAGGGAAAGTGCTAAATCAGAAATTACAAGGGCATCAGGCACCAGAATAGAGAAGGGGAAAGGGAATTAATACCATTAGTTCTTGTAGGGCATCTCAATGCCTGGGGCCATGAGTAGATGAGTGCTTCCCTTTGACAAAGCCCACCATGATCAGGGTCACAGTTAGAAAAGGCAATTTCTACTCTGTCACCCAGAGCAGCCTTCCAGACCACTGATGCTGTATCATGTCACCTCCATGAACCTGGGAGTGGGGATGGGACTGATAGGCAGCACTACATGTTGTTGCCTTTGGGTAGGTGAGTGGAGGTGGCATAGCCCAGGAAATACATCATCTTCATGGCGAAATGATCAATCTGCTCATAAAATTATGCCTTTTATCTAGTACTAGTGAATAATAGAACAGACCTGGAATAGTTCAGTTCTAACAATGAATTTGTCCCCAACATTCATGACCTCTTAAGCAGGAGGGGGTCTATGAGAACCCATTTCTTGGAGGCTCTAGTGCATCATCCAGGCCTGGGACATATCCTCCCTTATTCTGGAAGTGTTAGTGGCTAAAGGATGTCCCTGAGTTCCTCTCTCAGATTTTCTCTCTGCACCCCCCAAAAAAAAAAACACTGTGAAGGCAAACTTCTTACCCAGTGATTAGTGAAATGGGTAGATCTGGGAGTTAATAAGTTCTCAAACTTCCAACTCTTAAAGGAAGGCAACTATACAATATCTCATTGGATTCTTGAGATGTCTTGCAATTGTATGAATCTCAGCCCGATCTTCACCCTTTGACCTCATCATGCTTTCTTCTTCTCTTTCAGGTATTTTTTGGGGGAATATTTTTCCAGAAAATCTTCTATGCAGAAATCTCAGTCTCTTTTTACACAAAAACTGGACTATTTAGTGAAGAGACAAAACAAAAAAAATATTACTATTTTGGGTTACAGTCCACCTGGTCCAGGTAGATTTAGTTAATGCAATGGAAACATCTGGTTACTTAACTGCACTGACAATATGTGCAAGGGGTAAGATGGCCTATTAAAAGGAACACTGGTTCCTTTTAATCTATAAATGTCTTTCAAGAATTTACTTAAAGCTTTATGTACCTATTATATTTTTAACCTGTGTTACACATTTGGAAATTAGTTTCATAGGTTTACTGGAAAATTTATTAAAGTATTTTCCTTAAATAATACCCCTTTCTTTTTTTTTTAAAGAGAGAGTGAGAGAGGAGAGAGAGAGAGAGAGAGAGAGACAGAGAGAGAGAGAGAGAGAGAGAGAGAGAATTTTTAATATTTATTTTTTTTAGTTCTCGGCGGACACAACATCTTTGTTGGTATGTGGTGCTGAGGATCGAACCCGGGCCGCACGCATGCCAGGCGAGCGCGCTACCTCTTGAGCCACATCCCCAGCCCCTATATAATACCCCTTTCAAACTTTAAGGAGTACTCTATACTTATATCACTAATAATGCCCTGTACACCACCTCTACACAGGTAACACACAGGTATTTATTCTCTGAAATGCATCTCTTTGCTCACACACAAATTTATCTGTCAGCTTTCAGTCTTTTAGCAGAAGATTATGGGGTGGGTGTGGGGCTGGGACTGTGTGAGGTGAGATTTCTTCTAAGAAGTTGGAGATGAGAGAAATGAGGTTTGGTTGAGTGGATTCAACTAATAAAATCCACACACAGTGTTCAGCAATTGAGATGAGTAAATAAGAGACTGTCTGTTAATATGTGACCAAAAGATTTGGATTTTGCCCTGATTTCACACAAGGTGACCTGAGTTTTAAATAGGCAGGACAGGAATGTGGTTACTATTTAGTAAGCAAAACCTTGTCAATTATACTGTAATGTGTTAACATAAAGAAACACTGCATATTGTAAAATATGTAGCTCCAACGGGAAAAAAAAATTGGCAGTGATTTTTTCAGTATTGTCCAAGCTGAAGAGATACTGAATCTTCAAGACAACTTTAATTTAATTACTACAGAGATGTTCTGTATCAAGGGATAGGAATGATTCATCACACCATGCCATGGCCTGGATAAAAATCTCCTAGATTCCACACCTCCCTTTTCTCTGATGCCATGCTCACATGTGGCTGAGAGTCATTATTTTGACCTCTCCAGGAAGACTCTTTCCCCCAGCAGGAGAAATGCGATCTCCTTTCATTTGATCAAAATTTCTCCCATCATGAGATATTATGAACTAATAAGGGTTCAGTCTACAAATGTGTTTGATTTTAATTTGGTTAGTGTGAGTCAGTGTCCTTGGTTCACTTTGACTCTAGGACAATGACAAAGTTTAGGACTCATGGTCACAGCGAAGTCAGCAGGTAAATACCTCCTTGTGAGACCACTTAGCTAAGAGTAAATTACCCTTATTCTGATGGTGTCTTCATCTCTCAAAGTGCATTTAGCTCTCTGAAAACTTCATGTGTGTCTGTATAATATATTTTTAACCAGGTAATGTTGAAATGATGAGTATCATTGGCAACTTTGAGGAATTCTCTATAAACTTGCCCTTCCAGATCAATCATAGAAGAAAGAGACAAAATGCCTCCTAGGCTGGAGAGACCTACTATGTATACATTCTCATCAGAGCAGGGCCTATTTAAATCTACATTTGGGTATATCTACATATAAAATTGCATTATTCCATTTGACAAAATATTTTTCTTAAATGAAGAAGGAATCATTTACTAGCAGCTTCAGGAAAACTTGCACAAATCATAATATCACTCTTTTCTCTACTCTGAACTCTCAGTTTGTTCTCTAGACTACCACTGCCCAGCAGGTCCAAAGAGCAGATGGCTCAGAGCATGACATTCTGCTCAGCTCATCTTTTTCTTGCTGATAATTTTTTTCTTCTTTCTCAGATACATTACTCTTGGCTTCTCCTCTGTTTTTCAAATTTGGCCTTCCCAGATTTTGTGTGTCTTTGGGTACTCCTTCTTGTGATTTAACCTCCATGTCCTCGATACTCTGCAGGCTATCTTATCCTCTAACCCTGATGGAGGTTGTCTCTAGTTAGTTATCTCTGATTCAGTCTGGAGGCCTGCTAGCTGCTGTGAGGAGGCTGAAAGGGGGAACTGCAAAGGACCTGCAAGAATTGAAGAAGACATCAATGGCCAAATTGCCCATCTCTAAACTTTGGTATGATATAATCCATTATATAAAAAACTTCCCTTGAACTGCAATTACCTGGAAAAATTATAACTTAAAATAGAAATTCATATCAGTAACTGAAAATGAAAAAAAATAAATATCTTACCTGTCTATGAATTTGTGGATTTAATATTATAATCCATTGATGGGAATTTGGGTTTCCTTGGAAACTCATCAGAGCAAGTTTTGCAAAGTCAAATTTATTAGTACAGTTGAAAACATAGATGATCCTTCTGTAATGATTTGGAATCCCCTTCAAAGGATCCTTTTTAGTTTCTTGGAATACCATTACAAACTATAACATGTGGCATCAGAAACAGAAATTTATTTTCCTCATGGTTCTAAAAGCTGGAATCCTGAGATTAAGGTGCCAATATAATTGGTTTCTGGTGAGGTCTGTCTTCCCACCTTATAGATAGCCACTGTATTTCTGGGTCCTTTATTGCAGCACATAAGCATGAAGAGAGAGAGAGAGAGAGAGAGAGAGAGAGAGAGAGATTGAAATCTTTTCTATTTTTTTTATCAAAACACCAATCCCCTTGGATTATGTCTTATGTCCCCATGCTTATTAATTACTTCTCCAAGCTCATATCTACAAATACCATCACTCAGAAGGTTAGAGCTTTAATAAATGAACTTGGGAAGAACACAGTTGGAACCATGACAGATCCTAAAAATTCCAGTCTACCATCCAGAGCATAATTGGTAATTCAGAATATTCTAGTGATCATACTCTATTATTCTGTATTTTTCTTTTCAGATCTATTGTCCAGTCTTCTCTTTCAGTCTTGAGTCCCATCGAGTTGATATCTGTAGAGTTCTGGTCCAGAGATCCACTGTTTTTGTCTTCCAATTGAGTGTAATCATTAAGAGGCAGGAGAATCAGAAAAGAGGAAGAGAGAAAATTTGAGGTATTTCTATTCCTACGGATCCTTTCCCACCAATGGCCACATCTCCTGAAGAGTAGGTCCACACTTCTATGGTCCCAGTTCTTGCTGGGTTCCATTAACAGCTTTCTTCTCTTGTTCTTTTCACTGACATGTCATAATTCTTAGGATACTGTTCTTTCCTGGATATCTCATGGCCTTTTATTAGGCCAGTAGCCCTGCTACACCCCTGTAGGTTTTCTTCATGAATTCTCTCTTCAATTAAACCCTCTGAATTTTGCAGAACACTGATTTACTTAGCAATAACAAACAGTTCTAACCAAGTTCCACCTCAAGAGCTGAATGGAGCTATCTAATGGTATTGATTGAGTTTGTGAAGGAGAGGAACTCAAAAGGTGAATCATTCCAGCCTCTCTGACAGGTGAAGATGGTTTGACATCATGACAAAACTCTCCTGTCACAGGATGGAACAAAGTGCCTAATGACTCACAGATGCATCCCTGCCTGTCTAAGTTCATGAAGTAGAGAAGGCAGACCTGTTCAGTAATAATCACAATATGTAAGCTGTTCCACGAACCTAATTCTAGAGAGTTGGTGTAGTCTATAGTTGGAACCTTAGGAAACCAATGGGATTAAAAAGGTTCACTAACTTCTGCCCTCAAGGAGATAACAGTCCAATGGGTAAATAGGCTAGTTACCAATTATAAAACAATAATATGTATATTGTAATAGAAGGATACACCAAGAGCTTTCAGAGATGAAAGGAAGAATTACCTGCCTGGTTTTTTAATGAGTCTTAGAGACTCTAAGTATAGAGTTTATCTAGTAATAAAAGAGGAGGAAAACGTTCCAGGTAGATGAGCAAATGTACAGAGCACTTTGGTGTAAAAAAATGTGGGACAATCCAAAGCCACAGGTGCCATTTGTCATCATGGAAGGAGAAAATCGCAAAAGTCAATACATCCTTGGCAATTTCTTCAGAAGTCAGCTACGATTTCTCATCCAATTCAACAGATATTGCTTCCCAATGTTGAAAACAAGATTGTGTTTCTTCATCTAAATATCAACTGACATATTTGAGTTTTAAAGTCATGTTCAAAAAAACACATTACTCTTTGAATGGTAGGCTGTGTGTGCACAGTGACACTAGGGAAGTAACTGATTGGCTCCTGTCTCTCAGCACTCCACACCTTGGGAAAATGCCACCTAACATGGCAGGAGCCAGAAACACAATTCATTTAAATTATTGACTCTTCTCCCCACTCCATGCCAGGATCATTGCTGAATCTGCCTATGATTTGACAGCAAATGGCTGACTGCAGAGCCCATCCATGGCCTGTTATTAGTCGAGAGGAAGCAGCTAAGAGCAGGAAAAAAAGGAGACATCAAAGAGGACATTGGGAAGCCAATCAAGTGCACAATGTGATGTGTCTTGAGTGCCATACCGGAATGTTTGGAGACTGTCTTCTTAGCATTGGAAACCTGGGAAAGGATCTGCCATCCTGTTGGCAGCATAAAGGACAGATAGAAGAGGAATGAAAGCAGAGGCAGGACAACCATTTAGAAAGCTGTTGGAAACCTCCAACAAGCAATGATCAAGATCTCAGCTAATAAGACAATCACTGTGTTAGAAAGGAGATGCCTATTTCCAGAAATGTTTGGGTGGTATACCTGTCAGGAAGGGTAGAGAGGAGATAATTAGTGGAAATTAGAGGGATGAGAGAAGAAGATTAAGATGACTTCGAGGTTTTTGATTTGAAGATCAGAAAATATCTTGGATCCAAGTCAAAATTCCTACAAGGAACTAATAACATCTCAAATCAGAAAAATTTAAACAGCTTTAAGAAGGTTTTTTTCCCCCTACCCTCTCATCCTCCCTTCCTCCCTCCCTTCCTTCTTTCCTTTCCCTTTCTTTCTTTCTTTCTTTCTTTCTTTCTTTCTTTCTTTCTTTCTTTCTTTCTTTCTTTTCCCTCTCTCTCTGTTTTAAGAAGGGTCCAATTACAAAGGTATTGGCAAGATGGAGGGCAGCCATGAGGAATTGTATAGGAATCTGGGGCTCTGTGCACAGGACCAAGGGTAGGAAATGCTTCTCTGAATCAAGAAGGCAAGTTCTATAGAGCAGATCCACTTGAGCAACACCTTCATTTTCAGGTAAAGGATTCAGTCATCAAAAGTTGGTCTCACAGAGAAGAAGCCAAGGAGTAAGACCCAAACCTCACTTTTCCACCCCCCTCTGGTCTGCTGAGCCTCTCTATTGGCAAGAAAGTTCATGGGAGCCAATTGATGTGATCCTTACAAGCAAATCTGCTGGGACAGAGAGCAGGTTGGAAAAGGGGTAAATCTAAGACCTCTAACACAGGTCCCTTCGTACGAAAAAGGAGGGATTAGGAGAAAGATCAGGCTTGAGGGAGAAGATGACATGGTTAGTTCCACAGGATGAAAATGTGGAAATTCAGGATGTTAGTTCTAACAGAATCTAAGAAATGCCAAATAGCAAAGAACCACTGAATGAGAATCTAATAAATGCCTTGCCCTGTCATGGGTGTTTTATGTACACTCATCTCATTTAATAGTTTTAATACAGGAGGAAATATTCTTCTCCCTTTTAAAATTGGAAAAGTGCAACAATGAAAAAATGTGACTCCTCTGTTATCAGTACTCGGGCATTAAAGGCAGGATTTGAATCCAGCTCTGCCCAGCTCTAAAGGGCATAATATTTTATTTCTTGAAAGTTAATTAAAGTTGTGCATAAAACAAGGGAGGATGGAAGCTGTAGTGTCCCACTTCAGTGCCTCCAATTATCCAAACAATTTATAAACAATTTCACACACTTCACCTTCAAGTTCGGATCAATGTCTATTTTCTATGGCTTTTCTTGCATGGTTCATTTACCCATCAGTTCCCTAAAGACTTGGAAGGTCTGTTTGATAATAATATTTGGGGGTTTTTGCAGCCACAGGCTCAAGTTAGAAGAGAAGAAAATCTCAGAGTGTTACGTGGTGAGCATGAGGAAATAGGGGCCTTGTGACACATACTGTTGGGGAAATGCAAGTATACTCTGGGTTAGCAGGTCCAGTCTGCATTCTGGGAACCCGTGTGGTGTCTCTCTTCTATATTAGTGGCCCTGGTCAATGGAAAAGTGGCCTGTGTGTTCCTTCAAGGTGATCATGCCTAGGGAAGAGTCTTGACCTTGTTGCTTGGCATATGTCTTTCTTTTTCTTGGCTTCAGCAGGGCTGGAAGGACCAATGTTCACTTTGTGTGGTTGCTGGTTATAGCCCTTCTTACATGTTTTCCTCTTCTATTTTAGAAGTTAATTAAAAAAAAAAAAAAAAAAAAAAACCTCAATGTACTTCCTCCCCTCTGTATTTACTTCTCCCTTTTCTTCCTTTGCCACCTTCATTTATATGTATGTGGAGACCTTAGTCCAGAAAGGTGGTAGAGCTCTCTCAGAGACTTGAAAGTGCCTCTCCATTAAGGAAAGGCTAAAAAGCAGGGGCAGAGTGGAAACAGAGAAAGACATTGGTTGCCAGGACACTCAGAAGTGAGCGTGTTTATCTTGTAAGGTAGAAAATGAATTCAGTGACACAGGACAGTGTCATTAGGGTCACATTGTGATCCAGGGGTTCTTGAGGGTGGCAGCCATAGGATTTTCCCAAAGCATGTAGGAGAGGAATTTCTGTCCAGCAATAACATTCAGGGCATTTAGGTAGTCAAGCCAGCCTGAGGAAGGAGAGGGCCATTATCTCAGTGCCAGGGTGGAAGCGAGAACATGCCAAGCCCCAGTGGAGTTTGTGAATTGAGAAGCTGAAAATTGAAGCAAGTGCATTGCCAGGCCTCAAATGTCAACTGAAAAAGAAATACGCTCATTATCCATGGAGGTGGGTACTAAGTGGATTTCATAGCCAAGTTTCACTAAAAATTACCAATTTCTATTTGCAGTTCATATATTTGGCATGTTTTACAGTGTTTTCCGTTATTACACTTTTTGATACTGTATCATGATAAGAGTGATTGTCCACAATGCAGATATCATCAGAAGTGTAGAGGTTAGGGGTGAAGTATGCTCCTGGGCAATAATCCATGAAACCAATCACCTGAGAAATTTGTGTCACAAAGCTACTGATTCAGATGCTGTGTACTTCTGGCATCTTTAAGGGGGAAGAGAAGAGAAAGATGTCTTTTCCTTAGATTGTAAATGTCTTGTCACTGTATAAAATGTGTCAAACTCACTCCTTTCACATACGAGTATACTTCAGAGATATTGTGTGCTCTGTTCTAGATCATCATAAAAAAGTGAATATAGTAATAAAACAAGTTATGAAAGTTTTGGTTTCTCAGGAGATATCAAAGTTATGTTTACAATGTACCGTGTATTAAATGTGCAGTAGCATAATTTCTAAAAAAAATTTTACATACCTTAATTTAAAATTCTTTTTTTGCTAACAGTCATCTGAAAGTTAAATGAGCCATTTTTTTTTTTTTTTTTTTTTGCTGGTGGAGGGTCTTGTCTTAATGTCAATGACTGCAGACTGATTAGGAGGCTGAAGTTTGAGGTGGATGTAACAATTTCTTACAAGACTACAATGAAATTTGCCACATTGATTTACTTTCTTTCTCAGAAGATTTCTCTGTAGGATGTGATGTTGTTTGATAGCATTTTCTCCACAGAGCTTTAACAACTGGAGCCAATCCTCTCAAAACCTGCTGCTGCTTTATATCAACTAAGTGTATGTAATATCATTTGTTATCATTTCAACAATATTCACAGCATCTTCACCAGAAGTGGTTTGCATCTCAAGAAACTACTTTCTTTATTCATTCATACAATGCATGTTTGCTGTCTTATATGAATATAGTTGTGGAGCCTAAAACAAGTACAACAGCAGCTTCAAAGATCATCATAACAGATGTAATAATAAGGAAAAAGTAGCAAAACACAATAAAATAAATGAGTACCTGTAATTTTCATACCTGTTCAGTGGATGTATGGGAAGACAATTTCTAGGAATTTCAACCTTGCAGGTTTGGTTCATCATTGTCTACAATCTCTAACTATGCATTCATTCTGCAGACTACTTAAGATCCAAGAAAAATAATAGAAGTAAAATTTCTTTCTGGAAGCTACAGATTATATCATTTGTCACTGGAAATCGTAAGCCAGCGTATTTTGGCTTCAGCAACCAAAAAATGTAGTATGTTTCTGAAACTGAATATTTTTTTTCTACAGCAGCTGAGTTGTAAAATATAGGTGCTTTCTGGAAAGTTATCTGCCTGGCTGTCCTCATACTTTACTTTCCTTCTCATAGGTTTGTCTGTGAAGTTGTATTTGACAATGCCTCACCACACAGGTAATGGAATCTCCTGACCTGAATGGCTAAGATTCTTGCTGGGGTTGAGAAAAAGTCCTTTCTAGCCTCTGACTGGGATCTCTCATCAGACTATAATTCTACATCAGACTAATGGAACTATAACATTAAATAACTCTGGGGAGAAGCCTCAGGCAGCCAGATACCCTGCTAATCCCTCTACCTTTGTGGGCTTAGATGGTTCATAGCATGCCTTTTTGAACATGTTTTTCTAGAATCCTCCTTTTTCCCATTCCCCTTATCCCACTCCCCACTCTCTTCCTCTGCTCCACTGATCTCCCTTCTATTTTCATGGGATTCCCCATTCCACACTGCCCCATTTTTTTTCTTATTTTGCTCTAGCTTCCATATGTGAGAGAACGAAGTCAACCTTTAGCTTCTGAGTCTGCTTATTCCACTGATGTTCCACAGTGTCATCCACTTAACAACAAATACCATACCCATAATTTCATTCTTCTTTGTGATTGAGGAAATTTATATTATAAACAAATTATATTTACATTTATATATATCACATTTGCTTCATCCATTCATCTGTTGATTGTAAACCTGGGCTGGTTCCATAACTTGGCTATTGTAAATTATGCTGCTATAAACATTGATGTGATTATATCACTGCAGTGCTTATTTTAGTTCTTTCAGATAAATACCAGGTAGTGGGATAGCTGTGTCATATGTTGGTTCTATTCTTAGTTTATTGAGGAATCTCCATACTTCTTTCCAAAGTGGTTGTACTAACTTTCAGTCCCACCAACAATGTATGAGTGTACCATTTTTTCCACATCCTCATCAGCACTATTATTTATATTCTCGATGGTTGCCATTCTACCTGGAATGAGATTAAATCTCAGTGTACTTTTGATTTGTGTTTCCCTGATTGCTAAGGATGTTGAGCCTCTTTTCAGATATATGTTGGCTATGTGTATTTCTTCTTTTGAGAAATGTCTGTTTAGTTCATTCCCCCTTTAATCTACTGGAATATTTAGGGGTTTGGAATTTTAAGTTTTTGATATATATACTGGATATTAATCCACTGTAAGAAGAATAGTGGGCAATTTTTTTTTTCCATTCTATAGGCTCTACTTTCCTGCTCTTGTTTCTTCTTCTGTGCAAAAGTTTTAATTTGATGCTGTCTCACTTACCAATTATTGGTTTCATTTATTTAACTTTAGGAATCTTGGTAAGGAAATTGCTGCCTATGCCAAAATGTTTGAGTATTGATACTGTGTTTTCTTCCAGCAGTTGAAAGGTTTCTGATCAAATTCCTATGTCTTTTATCCACTTTGAGTTGACTTTTGTGAAGGGCAAAAGATAGGGATCTAGTTTCATTCTTATACAAATGGACATTCAGTTCTTCCAGAACCATTTGTTAAAAAGACCATCTTTTCTCCAATATTTATTTTTGGCACCTATGCTAAGTATTAGATGATTGTATCTATGTGAGTTTATCTCTGTGTCATCTATTCTATTCCATTGGTCTTCGTGTGTGTTTTTATACCAATACTATGCTGTTCTTGTTACTATAGCTCTGAAGTATAATTTGAGATCAGGTATTGTGATGCCTCCAGCATTTCTCTTCTGGTTCAATATTGCTTTGGGATTCTAAGTCTTTTATTATTCCATACGAATTTAAGGACCATCCCTCAGTCTTCTCAATGTGCTTTTTGCCACACAAGTTCACGTGCTCATTGGCCCCAGAGAGTAAGAGGTGAAAGTCTGTGAGATGCTATTGTTTTGTTTATGACGTCTTTCCTGGCCCTCATTGCTTCAGAATTTTCTAGGGCTAACTTTAATTTGTTATTCATGTGCTTTGTGATTAATGGTGGCAGGGTAGATTGAAAAGATCATAAGTCAAAAATGCATGGAATACTCGTAATCTACTGAACATTCTAGCTTAGCAACACAGTATACTGTCGAGTGTCAGTTGTTTGCTCTCCTGATCACAGGGCTGACTGACAGCTGCAGCTCTTTTTCTCTAACAGTCTGTTTACCTTTTAACTGGTGCCTTCAAGACCCAACCCTAAACTAGTCAATGATGTGGGAGTTTGAAGTATTGAGGTGGCCTGGGGCAGGTGCTATTTTCTGTTAGCAATAAGGGTAAACTTCTGTCCCTCTGAATCATAACATGTAGACATGTATTGTTCTGCCTACGATCAGATACATTGTTCCACAAGTCCTTTATCAGAGCACATTTCTTTTAAATCCAGAGTGAGTGTCATAGGCCTAGCAATGTAGCTCAGTGGTAGAGCGCTTGTCTAGCATACTCAAGGCCCTAGATTTGATCCACAGCACCACAAAAGAAAAAAATAAACAGTATCATAAACTGGGCAGAGTAGAATTCTCTGAAACCTAGTAATGTAATTCACCTATACCAACTGTTGGCCATATCAAGTCTTAAGAGCAAATGAGTTTTTCCATATGGCATTAATTTACAGGGAAGAATAAATCTTTCTGCACTTTGTTCCTCCTCAGGTAAATTAGTTTCCTGAGGGTAAAGTGGAAGTTATTGATCTACTTATTTTTAGATAATATACATGTGCACGCAGACACAGAGCCATATTCTTGTACACCTGCACATCTGTAAACCTGTGGGCATAACATGGGGCTAAAGTAGTGAGGACAACACTCCAACTTGGCAAGTTTAGGGCCAGCTCCTCCTTTTCTGTATGGAGTATCTTGTAGTAAAAAATCCCAGCCCAGGAAATGAAAAGTGTTGAACCTTTGAGAAAGGTTTACAGGCAAGGCAAGGCTATTGATCGCTGCATGATGAGAAAATGAAGAAGGATGTGGCACACTTCGTGATATTGATCCTACCTATTAGCAACAGTGGCAGGTCACTCCATCCTCCCAAATCCTCTCCAAGTTCCAAGCACCATGATCAGAAAGAAAGCAGAGTCTGAATGAAAGTAGTCCCTTTGAAGAAGAGCTGTGTGTGTATATATGTGATGCACATGTGTGCATGTGTAACAGAGAGAAACAGCAAAAGAAACAGAGAACAAGAAAGAGAAAAAAGAGCAAGAGAGAGAACAGAATATTAAGAATGGGTGTAGAAAACAGCATTCATCAACTTTAAGCCAGGAAACCAGGCAGTTCAGTTATGACCTGCCAAGATGTTGGGATCATAAATTTTTGAGCACTTCAATTGAAGAATAAGTAGTTGTCTAAATAATACCATGAAGAGAAAGAATAATCTTTCAGAAGCATAGATGCTGATCTTCGCAGCTAGATTTCAGTGTCTTTTGGAGGTCCCTGTTCTTTCCTCTACCAATGCATGAAATTCCTCCATTACAGGCTGATTGTGGGAAGAGGATAGAACTCCGTATTTGCAAGAAGGGCTCATTTTAAGAGAAAAAAAATGGTACTTGGGATGGGGAACATAGTTGCACTAAAGGATGACTGATGTTATCAGGGTTGATTGTTAATAAGGGGGAAGTGGTTGGGGCTGAGGAGGTAGAAATTTTGGAGAACTAGATAGGCAGGGAAGAACCCAAACAGAATAAATAAAGGCAAAGATGATACAGGAAAAAGAAGGAGAACATGAGGCCGGAAAAGGAGCAGAATAGAACAAGGATTTTGTAATAAACACCAGGAATTTGTGCATTAGTTCTGCCTCCTACAAGCTATGAACTTGAATTCCTTAATATTCCTGAAATACTGCCATGTAACTTTCCTGGGTCCAGAACTTGGAGATAAAGTCTATGTCTATGGAAGAGTTTAGATGTTTATGGAGTACAGTTCTGGTGTACTTCAGTTGCCAAGTAACTGTCCTGTAAGAGGATCTTAAGAATGCTCAAAAATCCAGGCAGGAGAGGTAGGGAATGCTGATGCTAAGACTGCTTGTTATTGTTGGAGGATGTCCTATTTTTTTTATTGTATCTCATTCATTCTTTAAATGGCCCCTCAAAAAATGCCAGAAGAACTATTCCCTTTAGGAATTCTCCTCTTTGTATCCTGGAGTATTGATTTCTTCTCAGCTGCTGGATCTGTCCCATCATCAGATAAACATGCTGTTATCCAAAGATTTCTCTTGACTCTTGTTTATTTCATAATTTTGTTCCCATTATTTAGGTTCCCTGTGTAGTAAAACTCCTAGGGGAAAAAATAGTTTCTCTTGAAGTCAGAAATCCCTCTCATCCTGTTCTACCTTGAAGCTATTCTATGAGGTGGATGTTTGTCCCAACAACTCCATTTAAATGGCTCTTGTCCAGGACTCCAGTAATTTCCATGGTGTTCACTCCAGTTGTTAGTGTGCATCTACTTAATATGTCAGCTGCATTTGATACAATTGAACATATCTTTACTGTTGATAAATATTCTCCTGTTAGCATCCAGGGTCCCATACTTTCTATGGCCTGTACTATCTTGCAGGCTATTTCAGGATAGTGATATTACTAGTTCTTCCTCTGCTCCCACATCTCTTAATGATGAGCCCCAGGCTCACTTCTTCGTCCCCTTCCCAATGCTGCTTTCTTGTTTTCTTAATGATCTTATGTAATCACAGGCTTTATACATAATATACATGTTGGTTCTCCATTTTGTTTTACATGCCCAGATTGTTTCTCCACCTCCTCTGTCCTGCTCCATAACCCAGGAAGCCATCACCGCAAACTACATTACCCAGCCACACTTGCAGACTCACTTCTGTCTGGTTGGTCGATAGGGAGGTAGCTGCAGGAAATGGAATTTTCCTTGGCTCTAATCCTCACTGGCTCCAGGCACACTGTTCCCTCTCCATTTCTCCTACAAGCCTGAAAGTGGTAATGACTTTCCATATTTGCAGGTCCCTTGATGCTCACTATCCCTTATAAATCCCTTGAATCCTGCCAACATCTCTGTAAATAGCCCCTTTATTAAATTCTGTTCGGTTAAAGCCTTTGAATGTGTCACTGTTTCCTGCAGAATCTGGCCTGATAACACCATCTATATGCTGATGACTCTTGAGCTACTGCTCAGACTTCTCTTCTAAACTCCAGACCCATATAGCAATGGGAAACTTTAAAATTTAATTTTGATATCTAATAAGTATTTCAAACTTAACATGCTCCAATGTGAGCAGCTGATATTGACCCCACACCTCCTTGTCTCCCCCATCTCAGTGAAGATAACACGTTCCTTTCATATAATCATCTTCCAAGACTCCTTCTTCTCCTCTCCCAACCTATATCCTATATTAAATCCACCAGGAAAACTTGTTGGTTCTACCCTTAAAAGAAATTCAGAAATTTCCCCCACCTTCAGTACTCCTACCTCAGCCTCCCACCTACTTCCTTTTCCACCTGGACATTGTGATAGTCCACATAATGGATCTCCTTGCTACCCCCCCCCGCATCTCTGGAGTCTATTCTCAGCAGAATAGTCAGGAAAATTATTTTAAAAAGTAAATCTAGGTTGTGTCCCACCCCTGCTCAAAATGCTGTGGCTACCCATTTCCTACCAAGTGGAAACCAAATCCTTTATAATAGTTTTCCTGACTTGGATGGTCACAGGTCTCTGACATCACTAGAGCCATGCTGGCCACCTGATATTCCTCAAATGCTCCAGGCAAGCTCTAGTCTGGTGGGTTTTACACTGGTCTCTGCTTGGAATCCTCTTCTCTGATATTTGTCTAACTTTTTCACTTTCCTCAGTTTTTTTTTTCAATCAAATATTAAAATTACACTCTCCATGAGTCTAAGGCAATCTTGATTACCCATTTAAAATTACTATATACCCATCCCCCACATTTCCAATATCCCTTTTCTGCAATTTAATTTCCTTATAGGATTCATTATTTGTTAACAATAAATGTCTGCTTTTATTCACTTTTAAAATTTATTTTTAAACTTATTATACCATTTATTATACTATATTTTATAATAAATTTATTAGATTTATTTTTTATTATCTGTAATACAGATGATACCGGGTTACCCTGTATTGTGGTGTAAGCTCTATGAGAACCAGAACTTTTGCCTCTTTTTGTAACTACAGCAGTGCTTGAAACACAGAAGATTATTTACAGTTTCTTTTGTTTATTTTTATTGAGTGGAAATAAGAAAGTTTGCAAAGTTAGATAAAGGCAGATCTGCCACTTGGGGTCCTATAATTCCATCAGATCCTGGCTTCCTTCAGCTGCTCAATATGCCTTTCAACAACGGAGCAAAGTGGGTAAGAGGCAGGGTTTGAGGTAGAGTGCAAGTTCAAACCCAACAACACTGCTTGCCACTTTTTGATTCTGGGGAAGATGCTTCACCTGAAACTCATTTTGCTCCTTCATAAAATGAAGTAACAGTGCCAATTCTCAGGGTTATTATGAGAAATAAATTAGATAAAACCATGTACACCCCCACACAAACATACACATAAAAACACACATATTATGCCTACCTCAGTACCTGGATCAGAGTAATAACGTGAAGAGGGCACAGGAGAAATGTTTTAAGTATGGCATTGGAGATTCCATCCTACACATACCATCAGGCTTCCAAAGTGGAAAGTGCTATTTAACTAGAACACTGGATTCTTAGAGGATATATTTTTAGGACCAGCATTTATCCTCCAAGCAGGTTGATGACTCCAGAGAGTTCCATTTCTTAGGGTTACCTGTATATTCTCTTCCCAGCAGTGGGAACTAGGAGCAATTACTTTAATTCTGAAATATTTTTTAATATCCTCTGACATTTTTTATTAGATCAGAAAGAATTGTAAACAATTTATGCCCAACAGAATATTGAGAAAGATTTTTGGACAGATGTCCTAAAATGTGGGCATGTGGCCTTAGGTTGAACCCTGAACAACCAGGTATTCATTGGCCTGCAGCTCTGGATTCATGCCATCCCGTATGTGAGTTCTGCTTATCACCCCAGGGCAAGTTTCTGCCTTGAACTCAGGCCAAGGGACAGGGCCTGACACCTGCTTGACTTTTGCAAGGTCTCTTCTGAGAATCCTGTCCCTATATAGTACTGCCTTAGAGTACTCACTGCTGGGTGTGATC
The DNA here is from genome assembly GCF_045843805.1 of Urocitellus parryii. NCBI lineage: Eukaryota > Metazoa > Chordata > Mammalia > Rodentia > Sciuridae > Urocitellus > Urocitellus parryii. The sequence goes on from NC_135544.1 coordinate 13,258,281, forward strand.
ATTTTCATTATAATAATCCACACCAAACTACTGCCATCTTCTCCTGAGAGTCCTGGTACAGTGTCCTGAGACCCAGCACCATGGACATATTGGATAACAGTACCATTATAAATAATTGGCTGTGGCCTCTTCACCCTGAGACTAATGCCTGGGGCCTGACCCAAGTCCCAGACTCTCCTTTTGTATTCTCTTTCTCCCTCATGTCCAGTGGCCCCTTCTAGAACAGACAGGATGAAGAAGGTATGGGCCAGCACAGATCATGCCAAGCTGAAAATGACATTAAACTATCACTGCCATAAACAGAAATTATGATACCAATTAATTCAAGTTTCCACAGGGACTTATTAGGTAACTGGTAAAATGTTAATTGGCCCTGCCTTCCAGAGTGTCCTCAAAGGTAAATTTAAATGAAACACTGCAAATGAAATAGTTGGCATATTCATATCTACTATAAACTGTATTCTTGCCCTCTGACATTGGCCCCTAGAATTTTCTCTGAATCATGAATGTTGTAGCCATGTGTTGCTGTTTCTTCCCAGTATCCAGTCTGCTTTGAACAGTACAAATGGATTATTGGGCAAATATTTCTGAATACCTATTAATAGAAATATTAATGAAAATATATTCCCGATTAAATATGCTACCAAATAAAAGTCATGACATAAATATGGAAGAGTCATCCACATCTATGACGAGTACTCTTGACGCATGACTTTACCTTCTCTGTCAAGTAGTGGTATCCCAAATTGAATTCCATTTTCATAGCAGTGGAATCTTATGCTTTAGTTGTTAAAAGTACAAATCACTGACCCCAGTCCAGCTTTACAAAACCAAGGGGGAAAGAACAGGAATCCTAATTTTATCAAGGAAACCCAAGAACCTCTCCTGCATAATCCTAATTTAAAGGGATATAAAATAAAAGACAAGAGAAAGAGGAATGAATGGATGAGTGAATGAATGGTAGAACCTAAAATGATACTTTTCTTTCTTGGATAAAGTTTTAAGTAACATTCTTTCCTTCAGGGTGTGTCATTCTTCCCTTATTCCATCCCACTGTAATTACAGTGGACTTGCTCCAGGTTTGGATGTTCCTGAGCCAGGGACAGTGAGAGTTTTCATCAAGCAGCCAGTAGACTCTCATCCATCTCTTCTGGTAATTAATTCTAATACCACCCTATTTAATACAAAGAAGAGAGACCCTGGAGGGCAGAGTTTTACAAGACATTGCCTAATTGAAATCTTTACCTTATTTTGAAAACAACCTTTTTCTGAAAGGGCTTAGAAATATTTAACAGAAATTTAAAAAGGCAGCTTAGCAAACCTAGCTTCTGGCTATCAAATATTTCCAGAATGTGTCCATGTCTATTGAAGCACTTTTAATTCCTAAGAGTCTTGATATGAGCTAAAAGAATCAAGCTAATTGCTGGTCCCAGAATTACAGATGTATGTAAAATTAAAGCTGGAATAAAAGTAACCAACTTGCATGATGTTCGCAAGGTACCAGGCACTGTTTGGGGCATAGTGCAGGTTGCAAGTCCTTTTCACAGTGCAAAACCTAAAGCACAGAGAGGTCAAATAATTCCTCCCAAAGTCATGGGGGCAGTTCAACTAGCAGTTAAACAGGGGGAATTTGTACTTGACCACAATTCTCACTCAGATATTTATGACTCCCCCCCACTTATTTTCTAAATGAAGAAAGTCAACAAGAAAATTTGGCTTGCAAGGTCACATTCAGGCAGCAGCTGAGTGTCCTGCAATCTGACTGGCCCTGTCCATTTTTCCTACTACTTGATAGGTCAGTGCCTTCTAACTACAGAAAATTCCAGAGCTGCAGGAAATGCCTGGCATTCCCCGAATCTTATGGCATCCTCTGACTCCTGCTCTGCCTCTGTTTCCCTTTTTAACCAGTTAAGTGGCTCTACTTCATGGCTGAAAAAGGAGAGAGAAAGATCTCACCCTTAGGTTTTCCTGGATTTCCTAAGGTATTTGTCAGGGCTGGGTGCTTCTAGCATTGAAACAACCTTTCTTTCTGCCTTAGGAAAATTGTCCACAAGACCCTTTTTATGGGTTTGCAAAATATCTTCTAAAAAAGGAACTAGAATGCTTGGAAGAGGTCAGGTCAGCCTGCTTAGTATTTTTCCCCTCCATCACAGTTTTGATGGCCCAGGCTTCTCTCTGGCTGAATGGGCTCAAATGAATAAGTAGAAAAGGCTTTGCTTCCTGAGTCTGAGTATGCAGATTTGTGAGGGCAGTTTTTCTCTCTGGATCACCTAGGAGCTTGCCTTATCATGGGGGATAGTTAAAGCCTAGAGAGCCAGGCTTACCATCTTCATAGCTCCTAGAAGTCCAGAAAACTCAGATGACTTTTCTCCCTACATTTATCATTTGTTCACTTTCAATTTAATAGCCTGAGATTCCTAAACTTGGTTTTTTTTTTTTTTAGATTTGACCTTAATATTCTTTGAGCTCTTGCTAAGTCCCTCCTACAAGATTGTCAAGTTTAATTTATTAAATCTAACTGCAAAGTCACCAACTATAAGTTCACCAAATTTGTCTTCATCCCAGTAGAAGCCATCTGGCCTATTAACCATAGCTGGTTATTTGTGTCATAAAAGGATTTCAAACACTTCTACAATCCATGAAGTATTTATTATTTAAGGTCAAATCCCATTGCTCCTAACTCCAAAGACTTTTCCATACTCTTTAGAAATAAGTTAATTTTGTCAGGGGGAGGGGGGTATTGCTTTAGAAATAATGAGCTGTCAAGTGGAGCTTAGAAATCATTTAGTTATGTAGAAATTTTCACTGCAACAGCCATCCAAATTCAAGAAACACCACTTTGATATGCAAATGCATTTAGTGAGCTCCAAGCCTTATACTTTGGCCTCTTCTGGAGATGAATTCTTATCTTTGTTTCTCTCACTGTGCACATTTTTTTAAATAATCTCATCCAACAATGACCTCACCATGCACCTGTATGCTATATAACTTCCATATGGTGACAACTTCCAAAACTACTTCTTTAATCCAAATCCTTTCTTTAGCTTCAAATCCATACACATACCTGCCTATTTAGCTGTCTATCTGACATTTTTATGTGGATGTCATCCAAATTGATCTCTGCCCAAAGCTGTTTATCTTAACGCTGGCTTCCTTATCCTGGTGAATTTGCCTAACCATGCAGCTCAGTAAACCTCAGGATAGTGATAGTTGCTCCTTCCACTCTCTTACCTGCACCAAGACAACAACTGATTATATTGAGCTACACTAGCTGTCTGGGGCACAACCACATTCACTCTGCCATTTATAGAAAACACTGATTTTGTTCAAGTGTTTTCTCTGTGTTCCCCACATTGGACACAGCCAATTTGCTTCTGGGGAAGTGATTCCCATCATCTATTTCAGGAACATTCTTGATGGACCAATAGTGATCCCATGCCACTTGACCATGATTGATTTAATGGACACGTGACCAAATTCAAGGATTCTGTGTAAATCAAGGAGAGATTAGGAGCTTCTGGGAAGTTTGTCTGTAATTAATGGGTAGGCAAGATGTCAAAATGATCCTTTTTCTAGGGATGATTTCATTTCTATATAAGACATGAAGTTTGTAATTGTTGTAACCCTTCTGCTACTATCTTACGAGTAAAATTAAGACAACAAACAGCCAAGGAAATCAAGTGGAGGATCTGTGACATCCAGGTGAGCAGAGTTACTGTGACTCTGAGTTCTATCTTCTTTCTGGACCTAATTTTAGTTAGCAAACCTATTTATTGTAGGAGCTAGTTTGTGCTGTTTGCTTTCTAGTCTGTGTTCCGAAAGCTCTGTCTGTGATTCATCACATCTTATCAGTATCTAACATCTATCTCCCCATCACTGTCTCTACTGCCACAATCTTAGTTCAGGTTCTTATCATTTCTCACATAGATTAATAGAACAATCCCCCTAACTTCTGTTGTTTTCTCTAGCTTCAATCCATAGCAATCCATCCTTGGAGCTGCCAGCATGATCTTTTTAGCCTAAAAACATATTAAAAATAGAAATTTGCTTATCCCAGACTCCTGCTCAAAATCTCTTCAGTTTTTTTTCTTTTTCTTATCTTTTTTAACCACTTACTGCAGAAATAACCTTATGGATTACACTTAGATGGAAAGCACTAAAAAGGGATGAGATTAGGGAATGAGGAAGGAATTAAATGTGCCCCAACTCTCTAAGCAGAGACTGAGGTAGAAGCCCCAATCCAGAAGATACAGCAGCTGATGGCCCTGTTTGAGTAAGTTTTTCTATCAGATTATGGGAAGAGGCCCACAGATCTCCTTTGATGTCAAAGTCAAGATTAAAACATGTTCCAATTATAATGTGTTTTTTGGGGCACATCCCAAAAAGCTGGTAGCTAGTTGGCCAATATTGACGACTTAGGAGGTATGTAACTCCCTCCTTCTCTTAATAGCTCCCAAAAGAGGACTGCAACCAAAATCATCTCAAAACTATATATTAGTCAGTTTTCTGGTGCTGTGACAAAATGCCTGAGGAAAAACAAAGGAAGCTCAATTGGTTTTTGTGTTTGTGATAAAACAGAACACCAAGGCGTGGAGGAATGTGTCATAGCAAAGCTGCTCACCTCATGACAACCAGGAAGCAGAAAGAGAGAGAGAGAGGTAGGGAATGGAACTAAATAAACACTTGAAGCCATGCCACTGTGGCCTACGTCCTCCAATTAAGGTCCATCTCCTAATGTTTCCACTTCCCAATAGCACGGTCCTCTGAGCCTTCAGCACATGACCTATGGGGGATATTTAAGATCCAAACTATAACAGCAGGCAAGCTGTGAGAGTAAGAGATACACAGTTGACCATGTGAAACGATTGTATTGGCCATAGAAGAAGTCCTTGATATATCATTCCATGTAATTCATGATCGTATTACAAGTTTTCTCTTTAATAATAATGAATATATATGGTTTTGTTTTATTACTATCTTACCACACACTCCCACTTTTTCTCAATACTCACGTCCAGTGTGATTGTCACATTTCCCATAGGAATTTCCTGTTAGGGAGCCCTCATGCCTTGCCTTCATGGCTCAGGAAATTGTATCACAGGTGGGTCTCTCACCCAAGCAGGGGCAATTCGAGAACTAATTGGGAACTTTTGAATTGGCACTAAGAAAGGGAGACATTCTCAATTTGGGTATCTAAATTTGAAGTTGTAAAGCTGCCGGTAGCTACATTTCCTGCTAACCAACTGGAAAAATGAAGTTGTAGGTAAGAAAAGCAAAGATGAAGGACAGAGAGAAAGAGAGAGAGAGAGAAAAAGAGACTGAGATCTAGTGAGAAACAGATGGGAGAGGAGAGAGATGCATGTCAGGGTTCACATTTTCTGATTATAACTGCTTCTAAGATCTGGACATACTGCTGTCTTCAGAATCACTGAGATACTACAGCTCTTTATAATTCTCCCTCTCTTCTTCCTACTCCTTTTCTTTGCTTAAGCTTTCTCTACTTGACATTAAGGACACTTGACGCCAAAATAGTCCTAACTAATATGCCTGTTTTTCTTACCATTTAGCCCCCCAGAGTTCTGCAGCTCTCTGAGCTTGGCTCCATAGGTCTTCCAAGATGATTTTTCCCTCTCATGTCTCCGTGTCTTTGCCCATGATTTCCTCTGGTTCTCTTTCTGGAATATTCATGTTCCCCATTTATCACTTCACTTTTGAAATCATTTCTTGTACCTCCATCTCGAGTTGATGGCCCCTGCATGCTCTCACAGTGGCCTGTGTGTAATTCTGCCATCATTCATGAAATGCTCTGCTGTAAATGCCTCTGTCCTGCTGCCAGCTTAGATGTGGAGGTCCTTTGGGGGCCACAGGATTTCATTTATCTCTCTCTTTTTCACCTCCTAGCAAGGCATTTATGCAATAAATGTTTCTTGACTGATAAATTTAATGAACAAATCAATTCATCAAATAAATATCATATTGAATCCTGAGTGCATTTGTACAACCTAGCAATTAGCAATAAATATCATTAATAGAAGACAAGATGGTGAAATTCCTGGAAAACTTCCACATACATATTCTCTTGGTGGCATTGCAAATTAGTATATCACATTTAGAAATCAATATAGTAATGTACAATAGGTGATGTAACAATATTTACATCATTGGTTCAAACATGAATTCTCCTTTCCCCAAGGGGGAGAAAAAGCAACAGAAAAAAAAAAGCCAAAATAAGTTTATGGAAGCAATTCATACTAGCAATAAAGCTAAAAGAGAGAAAAACTGCTAAATTAGAGCACATCAAAGTGATAGACTATTACAGTCCTTTAAAATAAGAAATGAAAATCAAGTAAGAAAAAAAATGCTTATTATATATTAAATTGTAAAATGCAAAACTGCAAAAGGGTACATCCATGATGCTTTTTAGATGTACAAGCAGAATTTTAAACCCTAGAGGGCAAATAGACAAAAATAAAACAGTTTTGTTGGGTGCTTGGATTCCTGGTATGGTACTTTTAAATCAAAACTGTATTTTAATTAAAAAGATATTGTAACAATATTTATTAAGTAGGAGAAATCAAGTATTATCCTCTAGGTTATGAGATATACCTGTCTAAAAAATTCCTGAAACACAGAATTCAGCATATTCAATTGAAAGCCATTATATAAACATGGTCTCAGTCAGCAAATTTGCATAATGATTTATGGACATTTGCCCTAACAATTGTGTGGGGATATGAAGCAGCTGTTCAGTAGCTTGGCTTTCACTTTGCTAACAAGAGGCGGACAGCTGTGGTTAATGAAAAACAATTGCTAATAGATAATTCAAACTTAGCCTTGAAGTGCTTTCTGGTGTTGCCAATATATAGTGTGACTTAGATTAAGATCTAGAACCTTAAACCTCCTCTTTTTCTTCCCCTCCTGAGACTTGATGACCTTTGTGGGGACATAGCTCCAGAACTGGGAGAGCTTGTTGCACTGAGGAGGAGAGGATATTATGTCCTGTTCTGTTGGGTGATAATGAAATATAAGGACAATGACAAAGATAGTATAGTTTATAACAGGCTAGGAAGATATTTTGATATTATTGAAAGAAAGATCTATCCCTGCTTCTTTCTCCTTCACTATTAGGCCAGTGTTAGCATCCTCATTATAAGGCCTCTATAGAGTGAATGTCACCCGAGAACACAAGATGAGGAGAATACTTTCCCATTTGGGGCAGGGCTAAGACAGCTCAATGTCAGGATCCTTGGTTTCCATCCATATGTCTGTCACCTTTGTTGAATGGGCTAATTCTTTGGACACCAGATTGCTCATTTATAACAGAGAGGGTCTGAAAGTAGATCTCTGAAGCCCGTTTTAGCTCTGTGATCCTCTAAGCACCAGTTAAGGTTGGAAGCCAAAGTTACATCTGGGGCATATTTGTGATTGCTGAAGCCCTCAGTCATTTCTTCTGAGCATGTTTTTCTGAGTTTGAGTGCAAAGTTAGAATGACAATGGGACTCAAATTAGAAATTGGGCAATTAGTGAACTGTGCAGTGGAATATTTTTAATATATTGCAAGTTTCAGTTCATATACCACAACTTAATTGAATTTGCCCTAAAGGCCTTCAATTAAAAATAGTGCAGAAACTAGCATTTTCAAGATAAATGTAAAACCTTGACCAAACTCCAAGAAAGCAAAATGGTAAGTTTTTGAAAGGTTAATAACATTTTTCTAACAATGAAGAGGCTATTTTCTTTTCTATGGTATGCAAGAGAATCTGATCATACTATTCCAGGAGTAGTCTGACACTCTCAGAATTCAGCTGATAAATGAGCAGTCTTTGGTACCATGGATAAAGTAGGATCATCTATGGCTGAGCAGGTAGCTCAGTCTAATATGTCTTTGGGTTGTGTTAGCACATGTCACAATACCACTTATCTGGGCCCTATTCTCATTGTAGCCTCTTCTGTTGGTTTCTTCTTCTTTATTATAACATTCCTATAGTCGCTGCACTTTTATATGCTGTTTCCTTGGGTTATAGAGTCTTCTCTCAAACTTTGACCTAAAAATCTCCTCCTCCTCCTTTGAGAGCCAGATCAACTGACTTTGGAAGCATTTAAATCCAGATAAACCACCTGGATCTATTGCTTACTTGAACCAAGTCTTGTGTTCAAGGAACTTGCATTCTTGTGAAAAAAAAAAAGCTCAGTTCTGCATTGGTTTTTCAACAATGCTTATGACATGGCCACTTGCAAAACAGAGTTCATGGCATTCTAAGAAAAAACAATGGCATGTAAAAACACATGCACACATGCAAGTATAAATACAATAGAGAAAATTGAAATAAAATCTGTAGATTTTGTCAATGTCAATATCCTGGCTGTGATTTTATACTATAGTTTTCCAAGATATTACCATGGAGAAACTAGATAAAAGATACATAGTTTCTCTGTATTATTTGTTACAACTTAATGTGAAGCAAAACATTATCTCAAAATAAAAAGTCCATTTAAAAATGAGACTTACCGTAATTATATGAAAAACAGCCAAGTTTTATGAAACATGCTTGGTAAAAATTGAAAGAATATACTCTGAGTTGGGGACAAGTAGCAGAGTTTCATTGAAGTCCAAATGGTACAGTATGCCCAAGACAGGGAGGCATGGCAAGAATAGAAATCTTGACATAATCCACCCATTAGGATATAGATCAGAGGAAGAAGAAGGAAGTAATTTGGACATGAGGTGTAAAAGGTAGGCAAAACCATATAATGGGGGCTTTTCATGAGATACTTGGATCATTAATTTTGAAATATTATTTTGTAGAAACAGGAAGTCTTTGAAGGATTCCATTCTAAGGGGCTCTTGATTTCTTCTAACCTGTAATATTCTGATGGATGTGTTCTGCTTATATGTTCTAGTTCTAGCATGCACAAATTCTGCTGCTTCTTTCTATGGGAAGATGATGATGTATGTTCAAGTAACTCTACATCTCAGCTTAGTTAGAGGTGGAACTGTCCTGGTTTCACCTGCTGTCCTGGCTTAATTATTAATAGTATCCCCTTTTCTGCTCTCAAATTTGTCCCAATTTGGGCACTATATATTATTCTTATCATATAGAGATCATATATGCAGAAATTCAGAATTATTTCTGAAAGGTGTATGGCATAATTTTTAAAAGTCAGAAGTCATTTCTAGGAAAATTGGAAGGTATGAAGCCACTGAGGGTGGTGCAAAACCAGATCTAAGAGAGAAAGGCGGCTGATATGTGGGAATTAAGGGAGACTCTGCAGTCGAGCTCCCAGCACTAAGATACCAGCCACACCCCAGCTATCTCTGTGTCCATGAAGATTTAAACGCTTCATGCTCCAGTTTGTCATCTGTGAGATGAGAAAGATGTGGGTAGTGCCTTCCTTACAGGATCCTCGTAAGATTTAAATGAGCTAAAATAGGAAGAATGCTTTGAAAAGCCTGGTGTGGAGCCACAGCTTGATAGATGTCAGCATTATTATCAGAGAGGTAGCTGAATGTGACTTTATTTGTGGATGAAGTCCCACATACTGCAGTTTGCTGATCCTCTCTGAATGTCTATGCTTTTCCTGCCTTACATTGATCGGTGAAGTCACTCCTTTAAAATTATATTAAGATCCTCATTTATTTGCCTCAAGTTTTTCCCAGTGAGCAAATAAGTTCTGCCAAAAGATAAAATTTCATTAAGAAAAATGAAGATGTAAAACCTAATCACACTTTTAAAGTTATTTCTTGACATATCTGTCTTCCTCACCAAAAGTAGGGCCTTGTGAGCACTAGAAGGTGCTTTTCTGTTTTTGTTTTGCGAAGTTTCTTTTCTTTGTACCTGACCTCTTGCCTGCTTCATAGTAAAAATAGAACAAGTATTTGTTGGGAAGAAGGTTGGAATTATTTTCCAACATAAACAAAACTGCTCTAAAACATGGTTGTATGACCATGGTTCAATAGGGTTCATGGTACATGTTTCATGAGATTTCTTATACTGTGGTCTGGTAGATGCTGCCCTCTAATAGCCAACACACTTTTGTTGGGAGATACCAAATAAACAAAGTTAGAAGTTTATGTAGGAGACTTCCAGCGTCCAGCCTGGAACAAAGATAAGATTAAAGTTTGGGAATGGGTACATGATATCAGCAATATACTCAGAAGATAGGGGAAGGCTATTTTTAAACATAACATTAACTTTGTAACCCAAGGTTTTATTTTTTTTTCCTTTAGATGTAGTATATTGAGTATTTTAAAAACCCACAAACTCTGGGAATAGACTTCTGGGCTCTCATTCTAGCACTATTACTTACTAGCTATATAACTTTGCCTGAATTATTTTTTTAGCTGGGTTCTCTAGAACACACGGCCTAAGGAAAAAGATTATGTACTCACACTATTGGGGAGTGCAACCCCAGTGAAATGGAGTGCAGGAAATGGAAAGAACTAATATAAGGAAATATGTAGTGGGGCTATCACCACTCCAAGACAGGCTGATTTCTCAGTCTTGCTAGATATCTTCAGAGAAACAATATAAAAATACTCCCTGAGGATAGCAAAGAAGAACTTATCTACAGATTATTATTTTTCATTTGATCAAAGTGCATCACTACTGGTTTGCCCATGTGTATGTAACTCGTAGGTCTCGCCTTAGAGGTCACAAGAAACCCAGACAGGAGTTGAAAGACAGAGGGCTAAGATACTGAAAGATTATGCTCACAACCTGTGGTGGTAGTGCGGGGAGCTGAAAGAAGCTGCGGCAGCTGTCCCCTTGGCCTGCAGCAGGCTCCTTGCTATAGCTGGTCCCTCAGCATCAGTGACCAAGTTCTATAGTGCTGAGAGCAGTATAGGCCATTGCTAGACAGACTAGGGCCATATATAGCTTGGATCTACAGAGAGGTAAAGACTCAATCCAGTGTATTGCCTGAACTCTGTACCTCACTTTCCTTTTTAATGTGGAGATAAGAATCATTCACCTACCTCACAGACTAGTGAAGAGTGAACAACTTAATGTTTGAGAGGCGCTCAGGACATTGCCTGGCACACACAAAACATTGTACCAATGTAAGCTCTCTGTGTTATTAGAGAAGTCATGAGAGTTCATGCATTTATCCAGTTCTATCTTCTCTTGGTGGCGGCTTCTTCTTTCCTCCTCCTCCTCCTCCTCCTCCTCCTCCTCCTTCTTCTTCTTTCTTCTTCTTCTTCTTCTTCTTTCTTCTCTTCTTCTTCTTTTCTGGTTTCCTCTAATGAACACATTAGAAGGCGGGAGTGTCAGAGATTAATTCAGTACTAAATATTTCAAGTATAAATGTTCCCTCCTCCATTGTGCATTGTCCTTAGCTTGCCAGCTGACATGGTGCCCATGGAAGAGGTGGTGACAAAGCGAGACCCACTCAGTAGCTCTGAATTCATCTCAGCCTTTGTTCCAAAGAGTTCTCTGGGAAAATTACCAAACCTCACAGTTTTTTCTTATAGCAGCTCTACCCATTGGCTTAGCTGGATTTCCTCCAATGCAGCTAGTGATGTTCAGAAAGGAATCAACTAGAACTTCAAAACTAGACTTCCAGGTACAACAGAGGTTGCATGTTTGCTAGCTGTCTGAAAAAAATATATATATATCTTGAATAAATTTTCTGTTTGGACTTCATATTGCTTCCTGTAATGACTCCCCTAACAACACTAGAACAAGCTACCAAAGGGCTGTTGTGTCTTGTCTGCTCCAAGCCAAGATTTTAACGTGATACAAATGACATTTAAAATAATGATATCTCTCATTTAAAAAAAAAAATCACTTTAAAAACAAATCAGAAAGTTGAATAACCCTGGGCCTGAATTTTCACATGCAATAGTTAGTTGAAACCAAACAGTGACCTTCCACCTCAGGCAGGATGAGTTTACCATAGTCCTCTCTAGCCCATGTTGTATCACCTGGTCCATTTTGCTCATTTGTAATATTTTTCATTGCATATATTTTAGTTTTAAACTGAGACAAATGCTTTCTAGACTGGGGGCTCATTTATCATGGAAACACAAGCTCTCAGACTTTAATGGTACTTTAATGAGGATCAGATCTCAATCACTGTGACCCACCTTCACCACCCATGCTAGTTCATGGATTACCTCTTTGTTTCACTTTTTAAGCTGGAATAGGTTTTTGTTTTTATTATCATATATTTTTAAAAGGCATACATACAGAAAGATACAGACTAAAAAAAAAAGAAGAAAATGACAACTAAAGATATAAAGAGATCCATTTCTAGCAGTAATTTTGGTATATATCTGCAACAGGTGCTGCAGAATGTCTCAGTAAACTCCAAGTTCTCACACCAAGTTCTGCTTCCTTTTAGAATCTGGAAATGCAAAGGGTACGTTTCTCAGACTCCTTTAAGCCTCAGATTTTTCACCTGACTCATCTACCCCGCGCTAAATCAGAATGTGGATTTGCGAAAGTGAAAATGAGATGGAGTTTATGCTCCTGATGCATCTGCAGTTTCTCTTGACAGCAGCACAGGTGTTGAATCAGTAAAGGCAACAGCACAGGCCTGTGTTGTATTCTGTCCACTCAAGGCTCAAAGCACCTGTGCAGCTGGCTGATCACAGCTGAAGTAGTGGGGTTTGTGCCAGCACCTGCATCTGTGGCAGCCACTTCCTGATGTGGCAACAGAGTAGAGCAGGTCCTCAGTGCCCTGTTCTACAGAGTGGTTCAGAGCATCAGTACAGACTCCTCAAGCTTCCCAATGGCTTCGTAAACACTCATTTCTCTGTTTTAAATTCTGCTGTGCTGGCTAGAGTAGATCTGGTACACACAACTGAACCCTGTAACGGTGTATTCTTCCAACTTTCACTGTGCATTGTTTTGTAACAGTAGTCTACTTTTTATCTAATAAATACTACAAGCCTCATTTTTTATTAAACTTTTTGAGATAATTTTTGTTTTATATTCAGTTGTAACAAATAATATAAAAAATCCTAGGCTTTTTTTATTCAGTTTCCCCAGGTAACCTATTGAAAAACAAAGGGGCAATATCACAACTAGGATTTTGACATCAATACAATCTACAGATTTTATTCCAATTTTTTTTCTGCTTTTCTTATACGTGTGTGCCTGTGTGTCAATTTATGCAGTTCATGTACTCATCACCACAGACTGAGAAACAAAGTTGAGAGACAAAGTTCCAGCACCACAAGAATCCCTTTTACTGCCCTTCTCTGCCCTCACCTACTCACATACCTCTGTTTAATCTCCTTCCACATCCTGAACGCCTTCACCCTCTAATCTGTTCTCCCGTTTTGTAATTGTCCATTGTCTATTTTAACAATGTCATATAGATAGAATTATACAGTATAGAACTTGTAGATTCTGAATGTTTATGTCTCCCCAAATTCATATGTTGAAGCCTAATCCCCAGTGGAACAAAATTAAGAGATTGGGCCTTTGTGAAGTGGTCAATACCGTAATGACAGAGGCCTGAAGGGTGAGTGGATCCCTTCTACCCATGAGAATGCAGCAAAAGGTACAAAGAAGAAGAAGAAAATGGAAATAGGATGATGAGGCCTCACTAGACACTCAATCTGCTGGTGCCTCGATTTTGGACTTCTCATCCTCTAGAGGTATAAGAACTATAATTGTGTTGTTATGAGTCTAAGATGTTTTCTTAGAGAAGCCTGAAAGAACTAAGACAATAACTTTTTAAATTATTGTCTTAAACTCTTCTTATAATCTTCTTTGTAGATACACTATTTTTGCTCAGGATAATTCCCTGGCATCTCAGTCAAGTTGTACATATCAATGTTTATTCCTTTTTATTGCTGAGTTGCATTTCAAGGTTTGAAGATCAATAGTTTGCTAAACCATTCACCCTTTAAAAACGTGTGGGTCATTTCCAGTTTGGAGTTAAAATGAATAAAGATGCTATGAACACTAACTTATATCAAAGTGTTATGCTGGTTTATATGATGATTGTATATTTAATATTATAACACATTGCCAAACTATTTGCCAGAATGCCTGTACATTCTACAATTTTCCACCAGAAATGTATGAGTGAGTCACTTTCTCTATACCTTGCCAGCATTTGGCATTATTAGTTTTTTAGTTTTTAATTCTTTTAGCCATTTTGATAAATGTATAGTTTATAGTTGTTATCTGTTTTTTCTTTCTGTTTTTCTTTTATTTTTTTGGAAGCAGGTATAATTTATGTCAACATATGTAGCACCACGTTTCAATTTCTGTGTGAGTCAGCTTTTCATCGCTGTGATTATAATATCCAACAATAACAACTTAGAGGAGGAAAAGTTTATTTGGGGCTTATGGTTTCAGAGATTCAGTCCATGGTCAGCCAGTTCCATCACTCTGGGCCCACGATGAGGCAGAGCATCATGGCAGCCAGGAAGCAGAGGGTCTGCAGGGAAGATGAACTCTTCTAGAAGATGACAACAGGGACTTCATCCAAGACCCACTGGCCCACAGTTACCACCCAGTTAATTCATTCAAATTAGGATGGATTGATTAGGATTGATTAGGTCAAAACTCTGAATCTTCTGGCATTCAGATAGAACTGTTTCAGGGATATCTCATATTTAGTTCTAAGCTCATCATACTGTATCAATATTTCTGCAAGTATATGATATTATTCTTGCTTGGAAGGTATAAAAATCCCTGATACTTATAGCCACTCATCTATTAACTGTGGTGCCCAGATGGAAATGATAGAGACCCTGGATTCCTGATATCATGTCAGGTATTATTTCTATCACAACACAGTTTCCCATCAACTTTAGAAGACAGAAAAATGTAACAAAGCAAAAGTGTTAGGATATGTTTTAATTTTGTATTTCTGCTGAGTAAGGTGTTTTTAAAGCATATTTTTTTTCCACCTCACCCCCCTCTCTACAACTGCGATACTATCTTGGGAAAACTCTGCTTCCAAGTTCAGTCTTTCCTAATAGATTAAGTGCCAATTCTGGGAGGCTCTGCTTGATTGCAGAGTTCTGTACCTCACAAGTTATTATAGTCATAGACTCTGGGATGTGGACTGTCATAAAATGAGAAGACTGAATTGAGAACACAAGGATATAGTTTCAAAAATTAACCAGTCCAGGCAAAACCATATCACCAAGTCTATAAAATACAAAATTTGAAACAGAACCTGTCCAAAATCCTTTATCACTCTTTGACTAGCAGACCCAAAAGGGTCTACAAAGAAGCTATTAGAGCTAATAAATGAATTCAGCAAAGTGGCAGGATATAAGATCAACACGCATAAATCAAAGGCATTCCTGTATATCAGCGACAAATCCTCTGAAAGGGAAATGAGGACAACTACTCCATTCACAATATCCCCCCAAAAAATAAAATACTTGGGAATCAACCTAACAAAAGAGGTGAAAGATTTATACAATGAAAATTACAGAACCCTAAAGAAAGATATAGAAGAAGACCTTAGAAGATGGAAAAATATACCCTGCTCATGGATAGGCAGAACTAACATCATCAAAATGGCAATATTACCAAAAGTTCTCTATAAGTTCAATGCAATGCCAATCAAAATCCCAACAGCATTTCTTGCAGAAATAGAAAAGAGAATCATGAAATTCATATGGAATAATAAAAGACCCAGAATAGCAAAAACAATGCTAAGCAGGAAGTGTGAATCAGGCGGTATAGTGATACCAGACTTCAAACTATACTACAGAGCAATAGAAACAAAAACAGCATGGTACTGGTACCAAAACAGGTGGGTGGACCAATGGTACAGAATAGAGGACACAGTAACCAATCCACAAAACTACAACTATCTTATATTTGATAAAGGGGCTAAAAGCATGCAATGGAGGAAGGATAGCATCTTCAACAAATGGTGCTGGGAAAACTGGAAATCCATTTGCATCAAAATGAATCTGAATCCCTATCTCTCGCCATCCACAAAAGTTAATTCAAAATGGATCAAGGAGCTTGATATTAAATCAGAGACACGGCATCTGATAGAAGAAAAAGTTGGTTATGATCTACATACTGTGGGATCAGGCTCCAAATTCCTCAATAGGACACCCATAGCGCAAGAGTTAACAACTAGAATCAAGGGGACTAACTCAAACTAAAAAGTTTTTTCTCAGCAAAAGAAACAATAAGAGAGATAAACAGGGAGCCTACATCCTGGGAACAAATCTTTACTCCGCACACTTCAGATAGAGCCCTAATAACCAGAATATACAAAGAACTCAAAAAATTAGACAATAAGATAACAAATAACCCAATCAATAAATGGGCCAAGGACCTGAACAGACACTTCTCAGAGGAGGACATACAATCAATCAATAAGTACATGAAAAAATGCTCACCATCGCTAGCAGTCAGAGAAATGCAAATCAAAACTACCCTAAGATACCATCTCACTCCAGTAAGATTGGCAGCCATTAGGAAGTCAGACAACAATAAGTGCTGGAGAGGATGCGGGGAAAAGGGCACTCTTGTTCATTGCTGGTGGGACTGCAAATTTGTGCAGCCAATTTGGAAAGCAGTATGGAGATTTCTTGGAAAGCTGGGAATGGAACCACCATTTGACCCAGCTATTCCCCTTCTCGGTCTATTCCCAAAAGACCTAAAAAGAGCATGCTACAGGGACACTGCTACATCGATGTTCATAGCAGCACAATTCACCATAGCAAGATTGTGGAATCAGCCTAGATGCCCTTCAATAGATGAGTGGATAAAAAAAATGTGGCATTTATACACAATGGAGTATTATTCTGCAGTAAAAAATGACAAAATCATAGAATTTGGAGGGAAATGGATGGCATTAGAGCAGATTATGCTAAGTGAAGCCATCTTTAAAAAACAAATACCAAATGACTCCTTTGATATAAGGGGAGTAAACAAGGACAGGGTAGGGACAAAGAGCTTGAGAAGAAGATGTACATTAAACAGGGATGAGAGGTGGGTGGGAAAGGGAGTGAGAAGGGAAATCGCATGGAAATAGAAGGCGATCCTCAGGGTTATACAAAATGACATATAAGAGGAAAGGAGGGGTAAGACAAGATAATACAAAGGGAAGAAATGATTTACAGTAGAAGGGGTAGAGAGAGAAAAGGGGAGGGGAGGGGAGGGGAGGGGGGATAGTAGAGAATAGGACAGACAGCAGAATACATCAGACACGAGAAAGGCAATATGTCAATCAATGGAAGGGTAACTGATGTGATACAGCAATCTGTATGCGGGGTAAAATTGGGAGTTCATAACCCACCTGAATCAAACTGTGAAATATGATGTATTAAGAACTATGTAATGTTTTGAACGACCAACAATAAATAAAAAAAATGACTTTATCATTTGACTGTATCATTTTGCTCTGCTGTACAACTGCACAGAAGTGTTAGTGACTCTGAAAGTTTCTTTCAATAAGCAAGAATTAATCAGAAGTCATCAGCATGCATCCAGGTCTTTTTGAGGACTCCTGCCTGAGATCTTGGTCTCTTGAGAGGTAAGCTGTCTAGAGAAAGTGGAGCCTCACACATGTGAAACAATCTGGTAATTTTCTTGAAATACAATTTCAAACAGACATCAACATGCAAGTGTGTTCTTACTTCACAAGTTAAAATACACAGAAAACAGTAAAATCGCAGGCATGCATTTGCATTCTGATTATCAGAAGTGATTTTTCCTGACATTCCCTAGAATGTCACTAACTTGAAGGATGGATTAACTGTTTGTTCATATCATTCTCTTACTTGGCTGTAAAGTATGAACCTGACAATGTCACTAACTTGAAGGATGGATTAACTGTTTGTTCATATCATTCTCTTACTTGGCTGTAAAGTATGAACCTGGGCAGAAAAGCAGGTGCAGAAACTGTTATTCCCACCATAAACCTTTCTGTTTTCCTATGCTCTCTGTCTTTCACCTGCAGAGACAGGGTAAAGGAGAGTTAAGTCACCAAACATCTCTGCCTACTGCCACTGCAGTGATTAGTAGTGTGAGGGCCCAGACTCTTTTTGTTGACATGGGACTTTCCAAAGCCAGTTCTTCCCCCAACTGTAATTACAGTCCTTTAATTAAGGGACCACCATCTGCTAATTGGAAGCACATGGTGGAAAAATAAAACCAAGACTTAGCTGGCTTCTACTTCTTATACCATTAAAGCCGAGAGATCTGGAGATTATTCAGCCTAATATGTTCATCTTAGAGACAAGTCAATGGAGGTTCAGAGACTGACAGCTGGTTAACAGGAAAGCCAGGGCTGTGGCTCAAGTTTCTCAGTTGTATAGTTTCTCAGGACCCAATTGCATTGAGTCTACTGCAGCTGCTAATGCCAAGACAGCTAGAAAGAAACAGAGTCTTTGTTTTGTTTTGTTGGCGACGGGTCATCCTGTCAATTACCCCTGTGTTCTTAAGGCAAATCACAGTAGAGCAAAGTTGCAGAGATATTAGTGTCTCCATGTCACTAACCCAGCTCTGATTCTCCAAGTTCTAAAAAACTATTTTAAAAATCTGGATCAATATAATGATTCTACCACCTGAGACCTCTTTCTATTTGATGTGGAAAGCCAAAATAAGCAGTAGCAAAAAATATCCTGAAAAGGTATCATGGGCTACATACAAGGAAGGCAATTCAACAAGATGCAGCATCTCAAGTGGCTTGTAATCTTGTTAAGACTATTGAATCTAACCTGTGGGACAAAATAGAAAACAATTTACAACAGACTAGAGTGGGGTGGTATAATGATGACATAGGGTAAAATACTGGGAATGCAATGGGAATGGGAAATATGACTGTTGCTCACAGGTTTATTTCTTGGGCCCTGTCAAATGGGAAACCCTCATTAAATATAATATTCTTTCTAATATAAAACAGCAAGATCATAAGGAACACCAATATGTTTAGTACTCTTAAGAAACCTGAACACTGTCAACTGAACACAGCATATCAGTTTTAAAGATGTTAAAATGTAAGCAAACATATGCATCCTAGAAACAATGAAATAAGTCGTTTGTGAAGTAGAAAAATGAATAACCTGGGTTAGAATCCTAGGGCTATTTCCACCACATGTGTGATCCTGACCAAACCATTTCAAATTTCATTATTCTGAAAACAGAAAATAATAATAATAAACCTTACCTCAAAGATTTTTTCATAATGATTAAAATAAATAATTTGTGATAAAGTACTTAGCAAACTCAAAGTTTCAGTAGAAAGTACTCATTGATTAAGTGCCAAAATTGAGTCATATGCAATAATTTCAATGTCTTGATGGGAAAGGTTTTTGTGTAAAGTACAGCATCCTGAAAGGCTTGTTGGAAAGTGTAGGATGCACACCAGCCTTGAAGGACGGAGACAGTTTACATCAAGAGAACATTTTCCACAGGCTTTACATCATCAGTAGGCACAGGTCGAGGGTGAAAGCAGGCTGATGGAGGCTGTCACTAAAACCAGAGACCCAGATTAAGAAGCGGACAGAAAAATATCTACGTGTAAAGAACAAAAATTCACATCAATGTGGCATTGCTGAACACATTTTCAGGTAGTACTTCTATATAGCTGGGAAATCATAAATTGGTAGACAGAAATCTGGAACAGAAAATTGAAAATTGCTCTACTACCATCCTGTCCGTTAAGTATTTTTATGTGACTCATGTGGGTGATCCTAGCCAGCTCATGTTCTGAACATAACAATATCAGTTTTAGTATGGTTTACCAAAATCAAATAATTCCTTTAAGTATCTATGTTTCAAACCATATAGTATGTGTCCCAAGAAGTTATTTGAGCCCCAAAATAATGAAAATAAACTGAAGAACAAAGCACAATTAAAAAAATAGGAAACGTTTAACAAAGTTGGTTCCATTATTTTTTCCTGCCTATTTATTCTGCCTTAGCAGATGACAATAAACTAGTAAACAGAAGTTTTCTTAAAAAATTGATATTGAATTCTGTTCAAGGTATGTATTAAAAGAAGTCTCTTTGTTCCCTCTTCTACTAAATGCATGGTGAGCAAATGTTTAAGAAATATGAGCTTGATGATCTTATTCTCTCTAGGGTCCTCTCTAGGTCCTAATCTGGCTCTGATGAGAACTGAGCCTTAATCTTTCTAATGTGACTGTTTGGAAGAATGTTCCTTCTGCTCATGCTACACAAGAGAAAGGTTGAATAAACATCTGAAAATGTAGATTTCTCCCAAGCCCCTTTTTTCTTTTCTGGAAATTATCCCCCCAGGCAGCATTTTGGATTTTCTCCACACAGGATGTAGTTAGTCTGAGGGTAATTTAGAAAATACTGGACGCCTAACATCTAATGAAAAAGAATTGAGCACATAACCTTAGGACATGCTGCTCCCCGTGCCCTGTCCCCGCACCTGGTATTTGAGATGACGGGTACCTCCATAGTGATCCCTGTCATGGGGAATCATGGGCGGCTTGTCCTCCAATGAGCCCTCCTTTCCCAAAGAACAATCCAATGTAGATGTGGCCACTCAATTGGCCACTAAAGTTCTCTAATGCTATTAGACCTTGTTTCCTCTGCCACTGCCTTTGTCCTCTGTAGTCTTTGTTTTCTTGGTTGCATGAGTACCGTGCACTGAGGGCACTCCATCCTAGCATGGTCCTTCGAATGTAGCCCTCACCACCTTTCTGAACATGTGCCATTCCCAATAATTTGAGACTTTTGGTTACCTCCTTGTGGACCTCATCTCTATTTTTATTTCCACCACATATATGTTGTACAAAGCAGTATTGGGGGTGGGAACATCCACTTTGTTATGACAGAGGTATGCATTAGTTTGAATGACTTGAAGCAACCGAAATTTATTCTCTCCTAGTTGTGGAGATGAGAAATCTCAAATCTAGGTGTTCACAGGGCCGTTCTCTCTCTGGGTATTCCAGGGGAGAGTGCATTCTTCCCTTTTCTAGCCCTAGATGGTTCCAGATGCTTGTTGGCTTATAGCTGCCTACCTCTGGACTGTGCCTTCATCTTTAAATGGCTCCCGCCCCCTCTCTCTTCTCTGTTTTTCAAGAAGATAATCCAGGTTGATCTCATTTCAAGACCCTTAGCTTAATCACACCCATAAAATCCATTTCCCTCCTAATTAGCTCATAATCCCAGATCCCAGAGATTAAAGCTTGACCAGGTGTCATTAGTCTGATATGTGACATGATCTAACAGCCTGAGAATATTCATCACCCTGAGCATATAGTATGCCTGTTGCCCTCTCTCTTGAGCGAGATGGACATTCCATGGTCACTATCACTATGGCTTGTCTTACTTGGCTGCAGCTATGTCCTGAGAGACTTAACAAATCACCAGGACTTTGATCTTGGTTGGAGCTGATTAAAATATTTGTGAACTATCTTCATCTTGACAAAAATATAATCTTTTCAGGTCATATTTTAAAGAATATTTTCTACAAGCATTCCAAAACCTTGCCAAACTTCCCGTCTCTTAATTCCACATCTCGCTAGTCCTCTCCTCCTAAAACTTACCTCTGCCATCATCTATATGCTGAATTCTGTTCTAAATGCTCCTAGGTAATGCTCAATACTCCTAAATAGTTCCTAAATCATCAGAAATTCTAAAGAGTATTTAAAAAGGCATGCTGATTTCCAGTGCCCATTCTAGGTCAATTGAATTGGAGTATCTTGAGGCCACAAGACCTGTATCTTAAAAAAATAAATACTCCACAAGCTGTTAATAAATTCATCTGTTGATCATGGACCATAATCAACATCCACTGGGGACTACAGATATCTACCAATGGGAAATAGAAACAAAATATCTTGACTGTTTAAATTTAGCCTTGGCAAGAGAACTATAATAATATGAAGTCTATTCTCAAACTTCAAATCTTTTAATGGAAAGAATTGTCAAGTCCTATCTGCTTCATATTCTTATAAAAATATTGCTCTGGAAAGAGAGTTCTACCTCTTATTATTACCTTTTCACATGAAGAACAGTTTTGTCTTTTCTCAGAGCAGCTTCATAACAGAAGTTCCATAGAGACTTTCCTACTAAAAAGGTGAGAACAATAAAGGAAAAGCTTGCAGACAGAGAACTTATTCCCATGGAAACACTCACCCTAGATCACTCATCTTAAACCTCCCTTGCTTGCTTGATCCAGTCCACTATCAAAACTTGTGGGATTTTCTTTGTTCCCAAAGATTAATGTTTGACAAGTTCTCCCAAGTTTCCAACCTTGCCTCGAGTGTCTGAAGTCATTCTAACTACTTTGGGATGTAGGAATCTGCTATGGTTTCTGATTCACACTTTTACGAGAATTAAACTATTTATTTAGAAGATATTTTTTTCCTTTGTGTGTTTTGTTTTATTGTTTTGTAGAAAAATCAGTTCTCCCATGCTTTCTCTCTTTCCCTTTCATTCTCATAGTTACTCAATCAAGGTTCATGCAAAACTTTTAGTGTATTGTCAGAAAAGGGGATAATATTTTTTCTTTTGTGAATAGGGGTGCTTAATTTACTACATAGTTATGACTGGAGCTTTCATAATAAAAACAAAAGTAGATAACATGAGTCTATACAAAATATTTTATAATTCAACCGTCTTTATGAGAACACCAAAACTTATTATCAGTGAAAAACATATGTCTTTTTATTAAATCTCTTATCTTCCAAGATTTCAGTAGCAAAACTAAAAACAACCTTTTGATTATCAGTTGATAATTCCCTTATCTTGTAATACCCCAAACTTACTGCACATGAAAGCCTTTCTGTCTCTCGTCCTTGGACATCTCTTAATAAGAGGACTTGCGGCTTTGTGGACACATTTGATTTGGGAGAATCAAAAAACTTGATAAGGAGGCAGGAAATTTCATTGTAAATACTGCTTTCCATGTAATCCAAGTTTTCTGTGTTCTTTTAACATTTTTTTTTTCATGCCGATCAGATGCAAGAAAGCAAAGGATACACTGAAGGTTTTGAGCAGAGAATTAAGTCAATAAATATTTAGAGAATCGGCCTTATCATCTAGCTGATTCCTTCATGGATGAGCTACATAAACCTGTAACACATGCTTACTTCATATTTATATGAGAGATGTGGTTTTCATTCAGCTTTTGAAAAATCATATTTGACACTTTTGGAGATTCTACTCAGATTTCTAGTTGGCTTACCTTCCCATCGCCAGTTAGACTGTGTGGCTCAAGTGATGTCGCTCATGGGCTATTGGTGCTTACAGGTCTTTTCTTAACATCTGGGATGAATCCTCAGAGGCAATAAAAGCTTGCTTTTGTTTTCTGCCTGCTTGCCTTCCTCCCCTTCTTCCTTCACTGTTTTTCTGTCTCTCCCTACCTCTTTAATTCTGTGCTTCTGTCTTTATCTTTGATTCTGTTCCCTGGCTGAGTTGGGCTCCAGTTCTCCTGTGTTCACATCCCCTCAATAGGTCATGATTCACCATGAGGTAACCTCTGTACCTGGGGTTGGGATCTAGGCTCACTGAGTGAGAGATGACAGAATTATCTTCTTAAATTTTTTGTTTGTGTGTTTATGCAATAAAATATCTCACTCTTTAGGGAAAGAGAACACACCATTAAGATCTGGGTTGGTACAGTTTTGTTTCCATGTTATTTTGTCCCATAGTTGAAATTACAAAGCTTAAGCTGCATGCTCTGTATATCTGGGAATGAGAACTTTGCTTCTGATACCATGTATATGTATGTGTGTCATGTATGCATATGTTTCTACATGTATGATTAATATGTGTAATATACTAATAAATTAAATGATAAGTCTGATAAAATAAATGGGATCTGTTTTATTTGGTTTATGGACATCAATGAGAAGATGTTAAATCTAATATTCCCATGACTCCCAGAAAACAAAGGCACCCAACTTCTAAGGTTTTATGTGTGCTAGCCTTTTAAGAAAAAAGCACTTCTCATAGAAGCTGCTAAATTATAAACTAAACTCAAATAATGAAAATGCATCTCTGAACAGATCAGACTACCTTGATAAAATTGTTTTCAAAACACCTATATGTTTTTTTCTGATTTTACTGGTATAGAATATAATAAAAATGCACATTTCACTTACTACATTTTGCTTTTAAAGAAAAAAAAGTTTTGTTTATTTGATTTTTATTTTACTTTTTAAATTATGAATCTGAGTAATCTAATCTTCTTAAATTTATGCCAATTTAATTTCTAAAGAAGCTTATATCATTCACATATGTTTCAGATAATGAAAAAATATAAAATTCTGTGTTTAAATTGAATTGTAATTCTGACAAATGATTTATATCAATAGTAATTATGTTCTGCAGTGTGTCAGTTTAAACATAATTGCCAAATCATTCAGTTAATTACAAGATTTTAGACAATATTAATTGAGTTGCTTAATGTATAATCTTTGAATTCTAGGCTAATTTATCTGTCTGATAGAATGCTATCAAGAAAAAATGTGTGTGTTTTTTTATGCATTATAGAGTAGCTATACTTTTTAAAATTTTTAATTAATTTTTATATACGACAACAGAATGTATTACAATTCATATTACACATATAGAGCACAATTTTTCATATCTCTGTTGTATACAAAGTGAACTAACATCAATTCATGTCTTCATACATGTACTTTGGATAATGATGTCCATCACATTCCACCATCATTTCTACCCCCATGATCCCTCCGTTCCCCTCCCACCCCTCTGCCCTATCTAGAGTTTGTCTATTCTTCCCATGCTCCCCCTCCCTACCCCACTAGGAATCAGCCTCCTTATAGCAGAGAAAACATTTGGCATTTGGTTTTTTAGTATTAGCTAACTTCACTTAGCATTATTTTTTCCAACTCCATCCACTTACTTGAAAATGCCATGATTTTATCCTCTTTTATTGCTGAGTAATATTCCATTGTGCATATATGTCACATTTTTTTATCCATGTATTTACTGAAGGGCATCTAGGCTGGTTCCACAATTTAGCTATTGTGAATTGAATTTTGCTGCTATAAACATTGATGTGGCTGTGTGCTTGTAGTATGCTGTTTTTAAGTCCTTTGGGACTGAGGAGCAGGATAGCTGGGTCAAATGGTGGTTCCATACCCAGTTTTCCAAGGAATATCCATACTGCTTTCCATGGCGTGTCTATACTTTTGGATAATAACAAATGTGTTCATTTATACCACTTTAACAAAGTAGAAAATGCAAAAACATATTTGTGGTTTCTTGGTTTGTGTTACATGTGCAAGTGAGCTTTGCTTCTCTATTAAAATCCCTACCTATGACAATTGTCACCTATCTCCTAGTTCTTTCTTTTAACTAGATATTACATACTTTGGCAAAAGTTATAATTAATATACATGAATGAGACTGTCTGATGAGCAATAAAAGCACAGGGTACAATTTAGTATGAAAGCTAATGAGGTATTTTTGTTAGGTAAAAAAATATACTTTTGCTCAAAATAAAACAAATTATTGTTCTTTTCGTTTTTTATTGGTTCTTTTTAGTTATACATTACAATAGAATTTAGTTTAATGTAATTATAAAAGAATGGAAGATAATTTGTTGTAATCCAGTCCCCAGTACTTCCCCTTTCCATCTCCTCTGCCTTCACTCTGTTCCCTTACCTCGAATCATCTTCCTGCTATTTATTTACAGATTTTTAAATTAGTGTCTTGTGCATGTACACGATGGTGAGATTCACTGTGGTATATTCATATATGAACATAGGAAATTTAGGTCAGAGCCATTCTACTGTCTTTCTCTGTCCCATTCCTCCTTCCTTCCCTCATCCTACTTTGTCTGCTCCACTGATCTTTCTCTTATTGTTCTTAATGTTCTCAAATGTAAAAGTGAATAGTGAATAAAAATATAAGTTCCCTTTTCAGTAAAGAATTTTATTATCCTTGGATTATATTACAGGCAAATAATGAGTCTGAAATAAAGAAATAAAATATGGAAACATTTTGTAAAGTTTGACACAGTTTTTGATGAGTTTATTCAAAGAGCTTTTTAAAAAGTTGTGATGCCTTTAGTAGCAAATAGCTTCTTGATGAAATAACAGAATTGATTTTCTTTCTGTTAAAAATGACAAATTTTTCTTGCAATATTGCTTGCTTTTCTTTACCTTCTATAACATCAAATAATAAAGTAAGGCTAGAACCTATTTTATGACTGAAACAGGACGTTGGCAAACTCTACCCTGTGAGACAAATCCAGCCTGTCAACTGTTTATGTAAATAAAGTTTTATTAGAACATAAGCACATCCATGAAAATGAACAGATTTAAGCCATACTGTAGAAATGAACAGGTATAACAGAGACCTTCTGATCCTCAAAATATCAAATTTTTACTATCAGACCCCTGGTTTAAAGCATCCAAAACTCAGTGGTAAGGAAGTTTATCTATAGATTGGCCAGGAAACTTGCTACAGGAGATAGAAATTCATTAACATTTATAGTCTTTGCAGGCAAAACTGATAGAGATAAATGTTTTAGTTTAATTCCTAGATGCACATTAGAAAAGAAAATAAAACACGTGGCTGAAACAATAGAAACTATTCTGTTTCTTCAAATGGAAGTTAATTTTCTGCCCTTAGAAGTTGCTTAATGCCACAGGGCTCTAGATTTGCTGACAGTATCAGAAAATGACTTATTTGCATTAATTAACACTTTTCACTGCAACTATGTAAATGAATCAGGCTGAAACACAATGATATTATCTTTTTTGTGGTTGAGAATAATCCTAGGAGATTCTCTAAGGTCCAAAGGGAGACCCCCTTTAAAAAAAAAAAAAAAGAAGAAGAAGAAGATATATCCCAACCATAAAAATAGACAACAGGGATATCCTCTCAGAGTACTTTCTGGAGTTTTCTAGTAGGCTTGCCTGTGGATAATCTAATAATCCAGGACATGAGTTTTCAAAATCTGATTCACAGGTCAAATGTTGTGGCCATTTTTATTTGATTTGATTTTAAATTTGATTTTAAGAAAATAAAATTTTGTTAGAATGCAACTATGCCCCTTTATTTAGGTATTACCTCTTGCTGCTTTCAAAGACAGAGACCATGTGGCCCACAAAGACCAAAATATTTACCATCTTGCTCTTTTAAAAATGGCTTTGGGCTGGTGTTGTGGCTCAGCAGTAGAGTGCTTGCCTAGCACATGCAAGGGCCTGGGTTCGATCCTCAACACCACATAAAAATAAAAAATAAATTAAGGGTAGTGTGTCCAACTACAACTAAAAAATAAATATTCAAAAAGAATTTCTTTGACCACCTTCGCTCTTGAGGTGGTCTTCTTTGTTCAACTTGCTATTTACTATTAATTAGAGTAGTTTTCAACTTCTATAAGGATAGATAATAACTTGCAGAAAACTGAAAGGAATGTAAATGATTGCTATCAGTTGGGAATGCAAAAATAAAAAAAAATACTGATATGAATCCAAGACTTCTCTATTATAGAAGAGATAATATCAAAACTTGCAATTTTATTACATTATTAATTAAATTTTGTATGTAATAGCCATGTTATTTAAGCACTCTTCCTTTCATCCAGTACAAATACCTCACTCTCTTCAGTTATCATTGAAAATCTGACTATTTCGTTTATTTTCTCATTGATTAGTTAATTCAATAAATCTGTCATGGGTTCACTTTAAAATAAAAGATTACTATATCATACAACATTTACCTTCAGAGCAAATATTGATCAAATCCTTATGATGCAGTTATGGTTTCAATATTTTTAATCAGAAAAAATATAGAAGTTGAACCAGCATGATGAGATTCAATTTCATATTCATCATTATTGGCAAACAGCAAGTTTTGATAATATCAAATATTGTAGAAATTATGAAAAAACTATACTTATTAGCGGTTTATGATATGTACGTTTTAGTAAACCACTCTAAAGAATAATTTTTCCTTATCTAGTAAATTTGAAACTGCAAATAAACCATGACAGATTCTTCTCCTAGATATAAACCCTAAAAAAAACTATGCGTGCATGTGGACACATTATCAGAATGTTCATAAGAGAATTGTTTGTAATATCAAACAAACAAACCTAGAAATAAACATTTCCACCAACTGCAAAAACATATTGTAGTATATGTATACAACATTAAAAATAAATGTACTACAACTATATGAAACCATCTGGAAGGATCCCAGAATGTAGTATGCTTAAAATGCAAGAAAAGGAAGAAAGTAAAAAGTGTGATTGCATTTATAGAAAGTCAAAAATCATGCAGACTGCAATAAATGATACAGGTACATATGTATGAAAAAAATCACACACACACACACACACACACACACAAAGCTTGTGAATCTAACACAAAATTCAAGATAATGATTATGTCTAGGGCATCAGGGAAGGTTTAGAATCTAAGAGAAGCCATTAAAGGTAACAGAGGTTTTCTTTCTTATGTGGCAAATAATTGGGAGTAATATTTATAGCTATTTTGTAAGTATTACAGATATCCCTTTTAAAATTCTTAACATTTAATAAACCTTAGAAGTCTAGAAGTGACAATAAGATGGACTTTAAAATAAGGAATTTGAGGCAGAAGGATCTTTATTTATCAGCCAGGACACTGAAAATATGAGCAATATCTAGTTTAAACAAAAAGGGAATGAATTAGTTCAGATGAATGTGAAGTCTAGAGCCTAAGCCACAATTTGATAAGAAGAGGCTACCAAATCCTCAGCTCAATTTCCTCTGTGTTGGGCCCATTGTGAGATGACTTTCCCCCTTGGGTTGGTAAGATGGCTTCTAGTAGCTCCATTATCACATTTTATTTCTTTAAAAAAAATCTTTATTTTATTTTTATGTGGTGCTGAGGATCGAACCCAGTGCCTCATGCATGCCAGGCAAGTGTGCTACTACTTGAGCCATATCCCCAGTCCCTCCATTATCACATTTTATAGGTTCTAATTTTCAAATTTAGTAGAAAAGCAAAATGTCCCTTACCCAATAATTCTAGCACAAGTTTATTTTGTTCTTTTGGCTCAGTTTGGATCATGTGACCATACTTGGCTAGCCACTGGTGAGGTTATACAGTATTCTGATTGGCTGGAAAGAAGTCACATGTTCACTCATTGAGCTAGAGTAATTGGTGCCTTTCAACCTGTAGCCAGGAGTGGAGAACAGGGTGCCAGAAAAAAGTTGTTATTGTTGTTGTTGTTTTCCCAAAGAAAGTAAATCAAATCTTGGTGGCCAAAATAAAAATCAAATTCACCATAGATTCTAATTTATTCACTCAGTGATCTTGACCAGGCAGCCCTAATGCAGCTTACTGAAAAGCAGGATGAATGGCCAGGAAGATGAGTATCTTTGTTTGCCTGGGTTCCCTAGGAGGCTGAGCCTGATCAGAGGTTTTCATGCTTTTCATTCTCTAGGGAACTCCCCTGAACAGGAGAAAAGGGTAAGGAGAATAAATCTGGAAAAAAATGCATGGAAAAGACAGCCACCGTTAGATGTAATGAGTTGCTTATTCCTTCAGGACCATCCACCAAGAAGTGTTATAAACTGCCACCATGTCCCCTAATCAAGGTTTACACTACAGGTCACACATGCATGTTACTGAGCATAAAAGCCCTGAAATGGGAGACAGAGGCAACCAGCATAGAGTAAGCCAAGAGGCAACTAGGTTGCACCTGTGTGGAGGTACTTGCATCCCATGCAGACCTGATTGCTGCAAACCCACATGGAACAAGATGCTGCTGAGACAGAGTGAATCTATTGCTCTTTCCTGGGTAGGGAGGCTCATGGGTGCAAAATCAATGAGGAGTCCTTGTTTATATTACACAGCATCCCTCACAGCTCTCTCAGCCCCCAGGGCCACAATTTGCATCACATCAGTGATACAGCATGGCTCCTACCCAATAGGATTTTTCTCACTCCTGCCTCAGACACTTTAGGCCTCCAGTGGTCCACTTGTTGTCCTCAAAAATGTCTGGAGGGAGCATTGTCTGGTGTAGCAGCAGTGATCAGGAAGGAGGAGCCTGTCCTCTAAGGTCAGAGACTTGCCAAGTAACCTGTTAAATTAGCTGTCCAATTCCTGGAGTGAGTTTTAGCACATAATCAATATCAAGTGAGGGTACTTCTGCAGCCCCTCTCACTTTGCCCTAAGCCCAGCAACTATAAGCAAAAATTGAAAATTGGGGGAAAAGCAAGTCCACACAGATGATAAAAGGATTAAAGACATTAGAGGCAACTTAGAAGAAGCCTAAAAGCCCTCCAGAATATCAAGTTTGCAGATGGTCAGGAGAATGGTACTCCCAGTAAAGGGACTGTTTTCTTGTTGTGTGAACAGTTATAGCTCCTTGAAGGTTAACTTTTCATGTAGCATTTTGTACTGCTCTGATGCGTAATTGGTTTCTGGGAGGTCAGCGCTGCCTCGTGAAAAAAGCCCATTTGAAAAAAAATCAATCTGGAACATTAAAGTAGAAATAATTCCATGCTTAGGTACAGAAACACATTTCATTGATGAAAAGCTTTTAAAAATAATATAGACCATCATTTCCTAATCCATAAAATGAGGGGGTTGGATTAGGTGATCTGGAAGGTCATTTGTCTTCTTTGTTTTGGTTGCTAGGAAGCTTAAAACTCCCATTGCTGTAGCTTTTAAAGAGGAGTTTAGGTTTCAGTTTGTTTATGTCTATCTGTCTGTCTGTCTCTCTCTTTCTCATTCTCTCTCTCCCGTGATTTTGCTCTGTTCTGTTCAGCTTTTTAGCCTGTGTCAATAACTTCAGTATATACAGACTTCTGTGTTTACGGTGAGCCACGGGTATATCCCTTTGGTAAACATACATACCAAGATCCTTTGCATCTCTAATACTCTATGAATCTAATAATGCCTGTACCTTCTTTTCCCATCTGAAAAGTATAAGCAATAATTTCTGCAGCTCTCTATACCCAACTGCTGAATCTTGGGTATTCAGAAGCACCAGATGTAAATAAGAGTAATGAAAGACTCCCAGGTGCCTTGTGCTCTCAGAGGAGTTCTATCCTAGACTATGACAATCCCAGAATGCCCAACTATCCTAGTTTTTATCGTTACCCAGCCTTCTTCCCCCTAAGAGCACATATCAGCTTTGCAATCTTCCTGAGATACAGTGTCTTTCTTAAACTTGACCTCCTACCTCAGGGAGAGAAACATATCTGGGGACCTTAGGTTATTTGCCTAAGTCTATTCAGGACTCTTCAAGAGTTCCAGCACACTTGGCACCAGCATAATGAATTAACCTCCTGACTGCCTGGCCCCTTACCAGATGGCCTCTCCCATCCTCAAGCGATCACTCAAGGAAGAGGCTAGAGAGTATGAAGAGGTATGCTTGACCCCACTCCCTTTCTTCTCCTTTCCTGTCATTCTCCTTCTGCCACTGTCCTACTTAATCTGCTCCCATGGAATGGATATGAACTCTTTTGTTATCTTTCTGGGTTTTCATTTTTTTTTCCACACCCTGATTTCTTACATTTGCTGTCTTTTTCTTGATTCTCTTTTTTCTATCATCAAATGCTCCTTCTCTTCAAAAGCAGCTTATATGCAATTTTGTACCCTACAACTTAGGCCTCATATTTTTAAATAGAGGGGAATGACTTTCATATGTTCCTTTTTAAGTGCATTGGGTGGTCTGGAAGAAATGTGATAAATCTGCAACTGATATAAATATAAAATCCTCAGCTTGTGCCATTGACAAATGATTACTAGTCTTTGTTACATGTACAGTTTGGAGGTTCTGCATTAATGCACCTTTTCTTTTTGCCACATCAGGCAGAAAATCCTTTCCTGATTATGGCTGTGTCCTGGGTACATCGAACCTTTACCAAGGTCCTGGCAGGCCTTGATAAACTGGTGATGGTGGCAGGGGAAATCACTTCCTACACAATGCCCGGATGAGTGGGAGCTTGCTGTAGAGGATGAAGGAAGGTGAAATCAGCCTTTATGTGCCTCCAATATGTGCTTTTCCAATGCTCATAAATTTTTATTTAATTTTTATAACAATTAATTAAAAAATTTGTTGAACTATTAATAGATGAATAAACTGAGGTTCCAAGAGATTAGGTCTTTTCCAATTCTGGGTAGTAGAGCCAGGATTTCTACCAAGGTTCGTCTGCCTACAGATCTCATGTTCTTTTTACCAGGCACCATGCAAAGCCCTTTACATATATTTTCTCATCTAATTATGATAACAAGCCTGTAAGATGGATATTAGAATCCTCAATTTACAAAGAAGGAAACAGAAGCTCAAGTTCATTACCTTGCCTGAGTTCATGATGGTATTAGGTGGCAGGTGCTTTCAAATCCAATCTTATTCCAATGTCTACATTTGCAGTTGCCCCAGTAAACAACCAAAACACTTGATCCCTAGGGAGGTTGACATGAAATGTTCAATACTGTAGGTTCAGAGCAGGCAGACTTTGGCCTTTAGCAGGCAAGATTTCTCAGACATTCTGCTTGGCTTTCATCAATATGTACTTAAGCCCCAGGGAACCTCCCCAGACACTGTGCACCGCCCTTTCCAAGACAGATGCCATTTGTTCAGCACACCCATTTCCCTTAGTCCTGAGTTTGCCTCTCAGTTGGGGCAGCTGTACCATTAGCAGCCCATATGGCAGGAGCTGCAGCCCACTTATCTGTAAAGGATGCACCAGGAGAGCCTGACAAAGGCAGCAGCTCTTCTGCCCCATGGCATGATCCCATTTGGAAATCGAAGCAGGGGGCTAGGAGTCCTGCAGTCCCTGAGCAGCAGGCTCAGCCAACCCCTGCAGCAGGAGCCAACTGCCATGGGACAAATCTGTTAACTTTGGTGCATAGGAACTGCTAAGCAGAATTTCAGTCATCCCCATCTCCCTTCAAGCAAAACGACATAAGCAGCACCCTTGCTGTAAAGTAGAAAAATATCTATGGAGACAGAATTCACCAGGACAAAACCAGAACAAAACAAAACAGAAAACAGACAAACAAACAACAACAACAAAAACCCCACAAATTCAAACTTCCTAACAGAATGCCTCACATCCTGGATTCCAGAATGTTTGTGCTCCTGGAAAATGATAATTTCAACTTTAGGAATGAACCCTTTATTTTTCTCATTTTGGCATCCTACCATCCCCCTGAAACTGTTGAACTCTCCCTTGCGTTTGATTGATTATTTTTCAAAGAAGAAGGTGGGAAATCCTTAAGCATGTCATGGGAAAAAAGGAATATTGAGAAGGAAGGAGCAAGCCTGGGAGGCAGGGTAAGAGGTTTGATTTGGCAACGATTCTGGAGGCCCAGTCCAGAGAATCAATGGCAATCCTTTGATAGCAAAGGTGGTGCCAAGAGGAGAAGCTCAGAAACCCTGGAGCAGTCCTGAAGGAGCCCGTGAGCCTGGGGAATTGTGAAGCATACCCTGAAGTTTTCCTTAGATGATAAAATGTTCTAGCTTTTCAAGTGGGCTGCCTGCTGTCCATCCTCTCATGGATTGGAACTGCATATATAGTTCTGTTTAGAAAAAAAAAAGCCACTTCTGGAGTAGAAAACAGGTAACTGCCTACTCTGCAGAAAATAAAGCAAAGTTTGTGAGGACCTAGGAGCACGGACTCCAATCAGCAGCTTCAGACAATATTGGCTGCTAAGCTCGAGTACTGAGGAAAGGGATGCATTTCAAAACATGAATTTTTTTGACATTGGGGTGAAGCCTGCATTTATGGCAATATCTCCTGGGGCAATAGTTGTTTCTCCAAAATTGAAAGATAGTTAATTGATTAAAAAAAAAAGTTGGGGGGAGAGGAAAAAAAAGATGAGAACCTGAAAAGTTTGGAAATAAAGGACTAATATCCTGACAGTCTGTTTTCCACAGAGAGACCCTGAGTATGTCCCAGAAGGTCAACCTTTTAAAGATCAATTATATCCCTGAAACACATAAGGTATATGGTTTTGAAAGTGAGAAACGTGTTCTTTTCACTAATCTGTGGCAACTCCACCTCTCCCAGGAAGTCCAGGTCAATAAGAAAGCCATGGTTCCTTCCTTTAAGGACAGTCCCAAGAAGAACGCCAACTTTGGCTGGCACACAGGCAGAGCTTCCTAAAGGCAGTCCCATCCATGAGTCGGGGTTCTGGTCCTGGATCTCAGATATCTAGGAGTTGTGCTCTTTCAGTACCCTCACAGGATGAGACATGATTTAGTTATGATTGCTCCAACCAATTGGGAAGGCAGATGTGATTCTGTGTGGGAAGTCATAACATGCCACGCAGCTTCCACCTGATTTAACTGGAAGGCCTCCATGAAATCTAGCAACTGTTTTGTGAGAACCTCCAGCCACCTGGAAATGTCATGTGTAGGTATTTAAGGTCTTTAAAAAATGCCAGTCCATGGCTGGGGATGTGGCTCAGTGGTAGAATGCTTGCCTGGCACATGTGAGGCACTGAGTTTGATCTTTAGCATCAGATGAGAGATAAGCAGATAAAATAAAATTAGAAAAAATGCCAGTTCAGGTGTCAGACATATGATTGAAGAAGGCCCCAGTTGATTAAAGCCTCCAGATATTTAAATCACCCCAGCTGAGAACCAAGACATCATTGAGCAGAGATAATATATTCCCACTGTGCCTTCTTTGAATTTCTGGCCTTTAGAACTGGACACAATAAAGTAGTTGTTTCATGTCATTAAATTTGGAGTAGATATACACCATTAATCCCTGGAACAGTGGGTGTACAAACATTCACCAACATATTCAGTTTATAATAGTTTGTATCTCTCAATAGCGACCATATGTTATATATTATATGGCACTGAGATAAGCTAATTAGACATCAGACAGTTGATTGGAAATTGGGAAAAAGGATATTACTGGTCTCTGGGATGTCTCATTAGGTCACTGTCACAGGGTCTGATGAACTACCTGAAGTCTCCTTTATTTCAAACCAATAGTCATATTTTCATCTTTGGGGAAAATATTAGGAATCAGGCACTCTATATGCAGAGCATACAAAATAAATAAAAGGATTCCCATTAACTCGTTTATATCTAGGAGAGAATATAGACAGATAAACTTACACAGTCAACACAATGTATTAAGGTCTATGAGAGAAGTGGGACAGGAAACAATAACAAGGTGGCAAGTGAGTGGAACCTTGTTGGATAAGTGCATAGTACTCAGCTGAATAAAGGTATGACTAGTTCTCTATGCAGAAGAAATGATGTATGCCAGGCATGGAGGGAGCAATCACATGATATGTGCTGAGAACAACAGATCTTTGGATCTTTGGAATGTAAAGGGTAAAACAGAGAGGAGTAAGGGATAAGGCCAGAGTGAGAATTCTCTACATATCACAATAAGGAGCTTGGATGTCACAGTACAGGTGACTCAAAGCCAGGGGATATTTAGATTTAGGGAGTGATATGTTAAACTGTGTTTCCAATAAATCACTCTGGTGGTTGTATCAATGATGTATCAGGCCAAGAAACTTATTGGGTTTTTATCTCATCAGCCCACAGAAGGAACATAAAAGACTGCATTCATATAAGCGTGGTAGGAAGGCCAAGGAGGGAATGGATTCCAGAATGTCTGTGAGGTGCAATTTTCAGCATTTTATAATCATTATATGGAGCCTGAAGATTAGGGCCCAATCAAAGATTATGAGGTACCTGTGAGATGCAAAAATAGAAATGTCCAGCAAAATGTGAATATTTAAAGTTGAATATGAGGGAAACTGAAATTTGGAAATTTCTGTAAAAGTTATAAAAGCAGACAAAAATCTTCTATATGGGGATGTATAATAAGGACAAAAAGAATAAAAAAAGATGAAAATTGAAGAAATTTTAAATGTCATTCATAAAGAGAAAAGATAAGTAAATTACAGTTATGAAATGGAATTCAACATATCAAGAAAGATGAATATTACAATCACTCACAGCAAAACAGATACCTCTAACCAAATTGTAAGGAAATGCAAATATTTTCAAAAGGTATAACTTATTTAAAAGTTTAAGACTGAAAAATATTGTTAAAGGATACATTTGTACAGGTAAAACTACGGTGAATAGGAAAAAATGACAAACACAAATTTAGAAGAGTGGACACCCAAGGTAGGCAGAGGGGGATGCTCTGGGGGAGGTGCCCAAGGGTCTACAGTAGCATTGGCTTATATTGTATCACTTTTATCACACAAATTAACATTTATAGCTTATATGTATGACACATATATTATTTCTAAAGATTTGACACATTTTATAATCATATTTTTAAATCAACTGAGAAATGGCTAGAAATTGAGGATGTCAAGACAGAACATACAAATTAGTCTTTCAAGTAGCTTCTCTAAGAAGAACAAGCAAGAGTAGATGGACTTTAGGTTAGAGGAAGACAGGAGATTGAGAATGTTGTCTACAGGGTGACAATGATGTGAGAGCAGTTTTATGGACCTAAATGACTGAGCTTATAGGGAAGGGAGCAGGTCACTTGTGGCTCAGCCATCCTGGGGACTCCAGGAGCTAGAGAACTACATCCCAGGGGCCAGGTTATGTTCTTTTATTTTATATATAAAACACACACA
Organism: Urocitellus parryii; assembly: GCF_045843805.1. NCBI lineage: Eukaryota > Metazoa > Chordata > Mammalia > Rodentia > Sciuridae > Urocitellus > Urocitellus parryii. Next base: position 13,294,761 of record NC_135544.1, read on the forward strand.
CACACAAACACACATGATTGTGTGTGTGTGTAAAAAGAGAAATATACACCAGTAATAATCAGATTAGCCAAGGAAACATTCTATTTTAAAATAGTTTAATTTCACACAGAAGGAAGCCTTATTTTTTTCCTGAGGGCAACTGAGGGCTGCCCTCCTGTACCATCTCTGCAGGAGCTGTGTGTCTAACGGCATCTTCCAGTCCCCTTAGAATGAAACAGGACTGAGTGTCCAGCATTGGAGTGGCAAATGCTTTCCACTCCAAACAAGACGAGAATATCATTACTACCCGAAGATTCCAGGGAGAAACAATAGGAGAAACTCTTGGTAAGTGTCCATATTATACAATGTACAAATCTACTCAACATTTCAACTGAAGTCACACTGAAATGATATCATTCTGGGTTTAATTGTCAACCTCCTCTTGTTAGGATGTTGGGAATAGATTGTCTTCCCTTTATCTGCTGTTTTACTTTGTGCAATTTCAGTTACCCACAGTCAACCATGGTTCAAAATTATTAAGTAAAAAATTTCAGAAATAAACATCTCATAAGTTTGAAATCCAACACTATCCTGAGTAATGTGATGAAAAATTGTGTTGTCTTGCTTTGTCGTTCCTGGGACAGATCTTCCCTTTGTTCAACATGTCCACTCTGTACATGTTACCCTCCTGTTATTCACTTAGCAGCCATCTAATTTATCAGATCAACTGTTGCAGTATTTCAATGCTTGTGTGCAAATAGCCCTTATGTGGTAGCCAAATGCTACGTCATGATGCCTACATCATTCACCTCACTTCATCTCATCGCACAGGCATTGTATCATCTTACATCACCACAAAAAGAAGGGTGGGCACAGAGCAATGTAATATCTTGAGGGAGGGTGAAAGGGAGAGAGTGACAGGGAGAGAGAGAGAGAGAGAGAGAGAGAGAGAGAGAGAGAGAGCGCAACTATTCTCACATAACTTATGACAGTAGATTGTTGTAATGGCTCAATTTTATGATTAATTATTATTGGTGTTTTCTTTAATTTATGAATTAAAGTTTATCATAGGTATGTTTACATAGGAAACTTGTTCATAGGTATATTTAAATAGAAAATAAAACTATATATATATAGTTTTATTTTCTATTTAAATATATATATATATATATATATATATATATATATATATATATATATATAGTTTGGTACCATGGTTTTAGGTACCCATAAGGATATTGGAACATATGTCCTGTGGAAAGGAGGGGATTGTTAGTCATCTCACTACAGATAACTTGTATTTTCAGTTCTATTTCTACTTCTTTATGTCATTTTCTGTCACCTCCCCTGAACTGAACATGTAGCAGATGTCCACTTCATTCATTTGCTGTCACATTACAGGGACTTTATTTTCTGTTTTTTGTTTGTTTGTTTGGCACCAGAGATTAAACCCAGGGGTAGGTAACCACTGAACTTTTAAATATTTTATTTAAAGAAAGGGTATCTCTAAGTTGCTCAGGGCATCCTTACGTTGCTGAAGCTGGCTTTGAAATCTGTATCCTACTGCCTCAGCTTCCCAAGCCACTGGGATTACAGGCATGCACCACCATGCTTGGCTACAGGGGCTTTTTCTAGCAAAACAACTATTTTGTACATCTGGCTGCTTTTCTTATTCATTATTACTCATTTTGCTATCTGGACCTCATTTGCTGTTCTTTCTTGGTCTCTTTTTTTCTAAATGCATCATATTCTGCAGAAATGTAGCATGTTTTATAGTGCTTCGTGTTCAGCTTTCTTTGTGTATATTGCCCTAGGCTCAGCTCTCTATGCTCTCATCATGAAATGTTGACTTTGTGGCTGGCTTACAAAAATAAGGAATAAGAATGAGAAGAGTAAAAATAGTAATAGTAAGAAGAAGAAGAAGAAGAAGAAGAAGGGGAAGGAGGAGGAGGAGGAGGAGGAGGAGGAGGAGGAGGAGGAGGAGGAGGAAGAGGAAGGGAATTAACTTAAAAGCTGGTATCCAAATAGGACTACATTTATTTTGGATAATGTCATAAGTGTTAGGTAAGGGTAGAAGGTATAACTGAAAAAAAAAAGTGTGTTAGAAGAAAACAGAAAAAATGCAAGAGATTTAATTATCTTCATAGCATAAAAATAAATGATGGTGTTAAGTTTTTGATATAACAGCATAATGCTTTCAAACTGAGTCACCTACAAATAACAACTCTGAGCACTTCACAACACACAAATTGCTACTACCTGAAGGCAGTGAAGAATGAACAAATTGAACAGGTTTTGAAAGGGACGGCAATAAAGCAGCTGCCATTGTGCTCAAGACCAAGATGAAGAGCATGCACCACCCCAGACACCAAAGGTGGAGAGTGGATCCAGGCAATGGGAAAGGCATGAAGGAGAGTCCCAAATGCTCTGCCAATTCTCCCAAGCTTCCAGCTGTCCCCTGAGAAATGTACATATAAAATACTCAAAGCAGCTTTCAGACGAAGCTGAAATATTTGATCTGCTCTGGGTGCAGTGACACAGGCCTGTCCTCCCAGGGACTTGGGAGGCTGAGGGAGGAGGATCAAAAGTTCAAGGCCAGCCTTAGCAAAAGATATGGGATAATGGGATATAGTTCAGTGGTAAAGTGCTCCTTCCAGTTCAATTCCAGTTCTAGAAAAGAAGAAGATTTGATCTGAGTTCCTCAGAACAGATGTAAAAGGGTTAAAGTTTGAATCTAATCAAGTCAGATTTTTACTAAAACAAAACATCAGCAATTTTGAAGAAAAAAATATAGAACCATACATAGAAAAATATATAGAAATAGAATCCAGGTTTGTCCCTGTATGATATTCACAATGTCTAACAGACCCCAAATTGACTCAGTCTGAAATCGCTAAGAAAATATGACCCATTCTCAAAGGAAAAGAACATTGGCTAATTCGGCAAAGATCCACAAATTGACACCTTCACATGAGGATGTTTTAGACACTTTTAAACATGTGTCCAATGCAGTAAAGGAAAATGCACTTGTTATGAATTAAAAACAAAGAATTTTAGCAAAAAAATGTAAAATGGAAGTTCTAAAACTGAAAATTAGAGCACCTTTATACAGATACCCATTAGAAGTTTAAAAATAAACAAACAACAGTAACTTGACAGTTCCAATTGTTAGTAAAGACAATGCAACTAGTATGTTTTACTGATAATAGTGCCATATAATATACAAGTGTTTTGTTCTACAGTTTCTTAAGAAGTGAAACATAGACTGATCGTATGGCCCAGTCATTCCACTTTTGTCACCCAAGATAAATAAAAAAATCTGTTTACTCAAATGCTGGAATATGAAGGTAAGGAAATGTGGTTTACCCATGACAAAGTGATACTACTTAGTAATAAAAATGAAAAAAAATGTGGATGAATCTCAAAAGCATTATGTTGAGTGAAGTTAGGCACAAAAGAGAATGCTAAGCAATAAATAGTATTTTTTGTAGAAAATCTAGAAAATGCCAATTAATTTATGATGACAAGAATTTTTTTCACGGATTGCATGTTGCTGGGGAAGGAGAGAGCTAAGACTACAAAAGGCATGAAGAAATATTTGTGGGTGACGTCAACATTCTTCTTCTGATGGTGGCAGTGGTTTCCCATGCCAACACAGGAACTGCAGAGTGACGTTGACCAAATTATCTTACATCCATGTGTAAATATACCACAGTGAATTTCACCTTTATGTATGCCTTTAAAGAACCAATTATAAAAAATTTTTAAAAAATGAAGTAAGACCAGTAGAGGAAAGGGAGAACAGAGAGGGAGGAGAGGAGGGAGAAAGAAAGTACCAGGGGCTGACATGGAGCAAATTCTATTCCATGGATGTTTGATTATGTCAAAATGGACCCCCCTAATATGTATGACTATAATGCACTCCTGAAAACATAAAAGTCCATCAAATTTTACATTTTTAAATGGAAAAAAAGGATTCAGTAGATTTATGTAAAATACCCTAATAAACTTTTGAAAATGAATGGTAAAATGTGAATCACTTAGAGCAAGGCAGAGAAAGAGGAAGATTAGTTCACCTAGAAGCCAAATGGACTCCAGGAAAACAGAGAAGGCTGATACCTCTTAAAATCAGGGATGTTTAACATTTAATCTGAGCCTGTTTGGTTCACTGCATCATAACTTCACTTCACCTCCAAATACCAGTAACTATACACCAATCTGTGAGTGATTTTCCCTGAAAATTATAGATAGGAACCATGCCATGCATATAGTTAAAAGTGGAATGAAATAAGAAAAGCATGCAAAGGCAAAGAAATGAGCCATAAACTGTATGATTTCAGCAAAAACTGGAGTTTATATCAAAATGTCACTAGCCAAATATTCCTCAAATTGGAAGAAATCATAGTAAAGCTATCACCCTTTGGGAGATGCAGAATGGGGATTTCAGACAAGTGTGTCCAGATCCGAAAGGCTAGTGTGTGTCTGAATAATCTGAATGTTCTGTGCGAGAGCTATGAGTGCTGAGCTTTTTGACCACCTGTACTGATAGACATGAGCACTGAGGATCTACATTGTTGAGGTAGAAGCCCTAATTAGAAAACACATTGGAATTAAAAAATTGCAACCAGCTCAGCTAAGTCACTGTCCTTAGGGTATGGCCGAGGCATGTGAATGTTCAAATTGCTCTACGGATTTCTACAGTGGCCACTGGGCCACAGAAAAAAAGTGCCAAGAGGTTCACATTTTGTACAGATGTGTCTTCCTACCTTAGCCAAACATGTTCCTGTCTCCACTGGAACCCCGAGGCTCACTGGCGGGCTGGCCTGAATCTTCTCATCTCCTGATAAGGAACTAATCTTTAACACAGAAATCCACTGGGCAGAGGAATATTCTTCCAGTCCACACCAGAAAGTTGTTCTGGAAGGAATAAGATTACCTGTTCTCTATAAAGTGATTCTTGGTATTTCACTCTGAAACTTTCTCATCCCTGAATTCTGGCCTAAGGAACAGAAAGGTCATGCTTCTGAATGAGCCAGCTGAACTGATGTTATCCTGATAGAAATGCCTTTCCATGATTTTAACCATCAAACTCCTTTCTACCCACAAAATGAACCATATAAGCATTCAGAATTGCTGGATTGCTGGATTTATAGGATAATTGAAAGAACAAATATGAGATGTTGTGTGATAACCATCTGTGTATTTATTAGGTAGAGTTTTACTGTTTTTTTTTTTTAATGTGCAAAGTATTAAAAGGAACCATTATTCATCTTGGTAAATAAGAACAGTTATTTTTATATTTTCCAATTTTTGCACTCTGAATATAATTCCAGTTGATCAATGGATACTAAATTATAGTTACATAGAAGTAAAAAGCTCTAGTGTGGTATTGCACAGTAGGGTGACTATAGATAACAATTATGTTCTGCATATTTCACAAAGCTGGTAAAAATATTTTAAATGTTTCAACATACAGAAATGATAGATGTTTGAAGAGATAGATACATTTAACCTGATTTAAACATTATACACTGTATACATATATCAAAACACCCTGTGGTACCCCATTAATGTGTAGAATTTTTTGTTTTTATGCATTAGTTATAACATTTTAAAAATGAATATAATTTCAAGGCAAACATGATGGAATATAAATTCTACTTTGATTTTTCCTATGTGTCACATAATATCTTTAAACTTAGTATAAATAAAGGATTAGTCCTCACAAGACCATGAGTTAGTTATTACTTTATCCTTATTTTACAAAAAGAAAAAAGAAAGAAAATTGAGGCATAAAGTTGAGCAAAGTACAAAGAGAACAAGTGAATTTGGTAGTGAAGCTAAGATTTTGGCTCTGACAATGTGGCTTTAGACATAACCCAATGTCTAAACTTTTATTTTGTTGACTTTGGTGCTGTTAAAATGGCAAGTTAAAAATGCTAATAATCTGTGGTCTCATAGAACAAATGTTATTCTGCTAGCAGGAGACAGTTCAGAAATGACAAAGGTGCTTCTCATTCTCCATTATCACCCTTGGACTTAAAACTGATACTTTGTGATAAAAAATTCACAAAAAAGTTTTTTTTCTTGAGCAATTGATTTTTCGGGTACATAAAAAACTCTTATATATGTCCTTTGGATAAGTGGAACATGAAAACAAGAAAATGAAAATCAAATCCCAACTCAGAAGAACCAAGCTGTGGTTCCAATTCTGAGAATGAATACTTGTGTGACCTTAAATTTGCCATTTCTCCTGCAGTGGGACTAAGTCTGCTCATTTGTAACACGAGGTTCATCTCATTGATTCAGAAATAATTTTTGAATGTTGTTTATGTTGCAAATATAATAAAATACACTAGAGGGATGAAGAGGAAGACCCAATCCAGATCTACATGCAGCTGGTTTTGTGTTTGTTTTTCTGCAGTATTATTAAGACATTCTATAACCAGTATCGGTGTGGTGATATTTTGGGGGTGAAATCATGCAAGAATTTGGGATAGATAATCCCCAAAGTCCTTACATTGAGGTAATTTTCAAAATATTTAACAAAGAAATTGTACTGCCATGTCTTAAAAAATACACCAGCATTATGCACCGGCTAGCTATCAGCTTTGCCTCCATGTCAGAAACACTGCTTGCTTTCTCGTTCTTAGCAATGTTCAGGTAGCAATGTGCCAGGTTGGAAGATGAACTGTGCCTATTCTTAGTCAAGCATTAGGATCCCATCCCATCTATAAGTGATTGATCTAAGGATTGATAGTATTGGCTCAGTTCAGACCCACAGATGCAAGGTGAAGTTGGCTGGGAAGCTTCCAGAAAAGGTTTTTCTCCTTGGTGAAATGAGGGGGTCACAAGAAGAACCCTTCCTCACATACTTCTTTTCTCAGTCCTTGCTCTCTCTTACTGCTCTGAGAACTCTCCTAATTCCTACTTTTGGGCACAGTCATTTGAACATTAAATGTCTACTATAAAAGTAGACATTTCAGACCATTAAGGGAAGGATAAGAAAATCTTGGACATTCCCACCAGCTGTAGGCTAGAGTTGCTGTACAAATCTGGAAATCAGCTGCCTATACAGTTAGTAAATAAAAAATATATGTCAGTGGCTTAAGCCACTCAAATTTTCCATTATTTGTTACTAAATGCATTTCTAACTCATACAATGGTACCATATTTTTCTGATACTATACCTTCTACTTATGAACTAAAGAACTACGTATAAAAAGAAGACTATAACTTTATTTTCCAGGAATACTTAACTCAGAAGTTCCTCCAGGCTAGGATTTTTGGAAATTTTTGCTGTTTTTAAATTGATGTTCCAAAAGAATCCTTTTTCCCCTGTAGAGGAGGCAAGTCACTTAGACCTGTTTTCCAACTGGGAACTGCTCAAACAGCATGCTCCCTTCATATTATGTGAAAATGTGATGTCAGAGCTTCTCCCGCTTTTATCACAGGTAGTGATTCCAGGCTTAGGCACGTTCAAACATGGGAGAGCATGATGTAATTCTCCTTCATCCTCCAATAATTCTTTCCATTCCTGACCTTTGTACAGAAGAAATTGTCTTAAATTATAGAATGCTTACGTTATACTGAGAGTTTGGTAAATATCCTATAATTTGTTTTTTAAAAGTTTGTGTTACTCCAGAAAGTTAAACATCCATGGGTGGTATGCTAAATCTAGAGAAAGTACCCCAACCCACATCAGATTGAGGACTCTCCTTTGGAATGCTGGGTTGACAGAAATAGGATAAACCATGAAACTGTGCTTGAATTACATAAGCTCCTGACTTTGGAATGGATGGATGTGGGGCATGGAGATATAGTCGATCTCAGTGGATAACCAATTTGAACTCTACTTTAAACATAACTGGGAACTTTTATAGAAATGAAATGTCCCTGAAGTTAGGAAATGCAGGGAATCGTGGAGAGTTTAAAAGTGGTACCTGGCGTAAAATCATGAAACTTAAGTAGCTGCTTGCTTTGGAGCAATTTTTTGGCAGATTAAAAACTGCTGAAGAAGCATGTACTAAATTATTGACCACCTGGCATAAAAAGAAGGAAAGGACTCACAGTATTTGATGAGGTTAGAAATATTTTTACATATGACATTGAAAAGAGGAAGGTGTCATGAGGTGAGATAAAATTTGTAAGGATAGGAATTCCATAAACCTTAGTTAGCTCTGCTAACCAACTTCATGCATTTTGGGAGACCTAAGGGAGGCAATCTATTATTTTGATTGATTTGTATGGAACAGAAGACCATGAATCTGCACATAATCAGCAATGCAAATAGTATGGGGTACCTGGATTTGGGAGCGGGGAACACAAGAATTATAAAGGAACAATTTAAAGTTTCTTCTTTAACAGGCAAACAGTGAGCTTTTAAAGCATAGTCCTGGAGTCTCTTTTGTTAGTGGAGACCCCATCTCCTTTTACTCATGAGGGAGAAAGCACCTCAGGAATGTGCATTGTGGAAAAACTCTGAAATGCTTGTCATAAAAGAATCTGGGCCCCCCAGGGGGACTGGCCAAGCCTCAAGAATCTCTGGGTTCTGGTCTAAGTATATCTGGTCCAAGCCAACTCCATCAGGAGGGGTTTCATGCCCATATATAAACAGAGAGCGAGCCATGCTAAGCAGTGGCAGACAGGGAGCATTGGGTATTTACATGTGCTGATCATCTGTGAATGATGTTTGTTACAAATTCAGCTGCCATATTCAATACAGCCTCCCTCCATACACGTTCATACAAATATTTCTCTAAATATAATCTTAGCACAATTAATCTGTCTTGGTATCTGATTGCCAGAGGACCTGTACTAATACAGGGAGTTTCCAGATCATGCATTCTCCATATAGAGGATATCACTTTCAAGGAGGTAGAAATTGGTTTTTGAGTGTACAAGGCAATTTTGATATCCACAATGGTTTGTGCCCCTACAGAGAGACACGATACAAACATAAGTATATTGCATCTGTGGTATTAAATTTTCATGGGGTGTGTTGAGGGAATTAGGGAAGAAGATTCCTAAAAAGACACCTTGTAGACACATAATTTTTTCATGACCATTATGATTCTGCAACATGTACACTCAGAAAAGTCAGAAGTTATATCCCATCTATGTATGATATATCAAAGTGCATAATGCATTCTACTGTCATGTATAACTAATTAAAACAAATTTTAAAAAATTTTAAAACGTTTGAGAAACTGTTAAAGATAAATCATTCTGTCGGAGTACAATGATTTGAGAGTTCCTGTCAAGGACTTCTTTGTGAAATGCATTGTATAGCATTAGAGTCTGTTTGCCTCCCTGAATGTGAAGAATAAATTAAAAGATATTGAACAGATGATCTAAGACTGATGTATTCTATGGTCCTGAGTTTAGGAGGTTTTAGCGTCTCTAAGAAGCTGATGGTGCACAGCATCAGACCTAAGAAGTAAGGACTTCTTAATATCCTTATTTCTCTCAGAATTCCATGATGTCCCAGGACTACCACTGAGAGATCTCTTCATTGATGAAGGAGAGAAGTAGAGCCCTAAGTCTATAACAGTTATCACCTGTGAACCAGTAGTTTCTTGGAAAACTGTTGGAAGACAATTCTCTGTGGGTGTTTTGAATTCCTAATGTCTGCTTATTTTGTAAGGAGGCATTGACATCTTATTTCCAGCATATATTACAAGAAAGTTAGTATAGCAAACAACCTTCAAAAATGAAAATAGTATTTTTCTATGGGGAAGAGGGAACATTTGTTTCCTGGCCTGAAAAATAACGATAATGTTTCTTTCAGTGCAAAGATTAGGTGTATTTGCTAGAAGTTTCTTTATAATATTGGGGTTCCTTAGCTGAATGAACCCACTGTCTTTCACCATGTCCATCACCACATCTCCCAAATTTGACTGGGGTACAAGATGAATCAATGTGAACCTATGGTTTATGTTATCTGCTGTGCCATGAATAACAAAATCCTTTGTCTCTGACCCAGACATCTCCCATAAACATGTATGACTTATTGGATAAAATCTCTGAGCCTCCATGGTCCTGAACAAAAAAGCAGGATGAGGGAAGAATCTTGTCCTTCCCTCAGTGAGGAGGCAATAAATTGGGCAAGAAGATAAAGAGAGTTGATCACACCCAGGATTGGGATTCAATAATGTTCTTTCATGGAAGGAGACTGGTTCTCACTCTTATGCAGGATCAGAGAGGAATAAGCCAATTTCCAGAGACCTTATCCTAGAAGACTTAGAATTCAGGCTTACAAGACCCAAATGCTGTGTTCAAAATGAGAATGAGGTGAAGATACAGCACAGTCTCTGCCTCACTTTCCATGGAGCTGGAGCCTGCCTGACATTTATGATGTTCTGGTTTAATGATTTTTTTCACCCAGCTCCATCCAGCAACTTTTGGGGATGCAGTTGAACTCTGTTATTGTAAAGCTCAAATAAAGGGGACAGAGTGGAGAAGTCACCTCCATGTACTTTATTATGCTACATTCTCATTTGAGGAAAACAGTTTTTTTTAAGTTCAATGACATATTAAAGTTATTCTAAAAGAAAATCAATAAACAAAATAGAGTTCTCTGTGTCTTATACAAACTGAAGTGTATAGCAGGGCCCTGGGCTGGGGTTTTGGCAGAATAAGGCTTCAGTAGGGAAGCTGATGAAAAGGGAGGAGGGGAGAACAAATCAATGAGAAAGAGACCAATGGGACACTTTGGGCACCCTTCCAAGGTTTATCCCAATGGACTTACCAGAAATCCAATGACAAAAATAACTACATGGTAAAGAAACTGACACTGGGCTCTGAGAGCATTCTTGATAAATTACTATGTTATTATTTCTATAATAAAAGATATGTAATACATATTATGAATAATGTTATTGTTATAATTTTAACTAAATGTGATTAAAGACACACTACATTTTAGGCACTGTTCTAAGTGCCCTGACTGTATATCTAAGTGCCCTGACTGTATATTAACTCACCTGACCTTCTCAATAACACTTAGGAAGGTAGCATCATTCTTCTTCCAATTTTGTAGATGAGAAAGGGAGGTCACAAAGACAATAAATAACACACCAAAGGTTACAGAACTAAAACTCAAATCCAGGCCTTGTTCTAGAAATTATATTATTGGCCATTATAACTCCACAGCTTCCCAACATTTCTCTCTCCTGGATACTACCAAACCTTCTATCCTGGAAGCAAAATAGTACTAGCAGAAGAAAGACACTTTGAAAATTTTTATTAATCCTTAAAAACAATACTGAATCCCATAAAACTTTCCTTGATGTTATGGTGAGTCCCAAATAAACTGATGTTAGGCAAACCTTACCGATAGTTCAGTTGTTGGGACCTTTTGTCAGCAAACCAAGACAGCTGTGCTTGTGGTTCTAGCAGATGCTTATTCAGCTGTTTTCTTGCCTTTCTTTTAATTAAGTTGGCTGCTATAATTGTTTGTTGTTTTGATAAATGAGCCCTGGTCACCTGAGATGCTAACCTTAGGGGAAGGTGGGTAAGCACCAGTGAAAGGTCTTCTGTAAACCCCAAAAGTATTTCAAAATAAAATGTTAACAAAATAAAATGTTAACAAAGGAAGTCTGAGAGCTTAGTACGGGTGGCCATGATACTTGAGTCACACTGGGTTTTGTCATTCATCAGTCTCTGACCTCATTTTCCTTTCAGAGCCTCAGTTTCCTCAACTGCCAATACACTGGCAGGAAAACAGAGATAGTTATAAATGGTCATTTTGTTAAGATTAAATGAATAATAGCTTTAGCAGACTTTCTAGTAAGTGTTCAAAAAATTGTAGCTCTATCTCTATTATTACCATAAATAGAAGTCTCTGAGTCCATGAAAGACTTCAAAGAGCCTTTGAAACCCTAAAGCTATGCTAAAATTGCCCTGGCGAGCTCATGTACACTCCTCTGGGTATAGCTTTCATAAACTGGATCCTCAAACAGCACCCTTATGAAATTATTTTAAGAACTCCTCGTCTATAGTAAAGACTGTACAGATTCTAAGGAAATGAATGAGGGACTTAGCTCCAAAGAATATCTCGTATTTTGTTGTGTGTGCGTTTATGAAAGTGTTAATTCCTCAGAAACTGAGCTGCTCAAATATTTTCTCCATAGATTGAGAAAGAGCTCAGGGTTCCTGAAAGTTAAGGAATATAATACGAGGTCAGCTCTTCCCAGGAGATTGCTGTACCCTCCATAGTGGCAGCCTCCATCATTGTCAATCTGCCTGTTTTTGCAGGTTCACAGTATTCATTGCTGTGGGACATTACACCTCCTCATGCATTTATTTATAGTTACTTTTGCCACTAGATCATAAGTTTCAGAAGAGCAGGGGTATTGAGATATTTCTGTTCATTAATTGTATCTTTAGCTCTCAGAATAGAGGCTGGCATGGAATAGACACCCTGTGAATATTATATGAGTGAATTAAGCTGAGAAAGTAGGGCTACTGGGAAGAAAGACCTTCAGTAAAATCAACCTGGGAATAGCAGATTTGTTCCTGACCATGTAAAATGGTCTGGTTAAAGTTGGGCTAGCCTGTCTCACTGTTGGGACACTGCCTACGACAATTCTACTGCTACTTTCACCCCTCTAAGCTCTCCATGAGGTTCTCCAGGATTTTTGGGCTCACCAAAGTCTCTGTCTCACTCACACTGTTCTTTGTCAACAATATTGAGAGATGACCAGTTTTCATAGTACTAAAACCAGAGTTTGGTGTTATTAAGAGCTGACTTATGTTTCCTTAAAATTCATATGTTGAAACACAATTCCCAGCACCCTCAATGCAACTGCATTTGGAGACAGGGACTTCAAAGAGGTAGTTACATTAAAGGAGGTCATTGGCGGGGGGTGGAGATATGGTTCTTTTTGACTGATGCCTTCATAAGAAGAGGCAAGTAGGACACACACAAAGGGAAGAACATGTGAGGACACAGGAAGAAGGTGGCTGTCTTTTAATCACGAAGAAAGGCCTCAGGAGAAATCAATCCTGATGATGACTTGATCTCGGATTTCCAGGCTCCAGATCATGAGAAAATAATTGTTGCTCACGCCATCCAGTCCATGGCAGCCCTGTCAGATTAACATAGAAATCCATCCGTTTTTAGGGCTTAACTGCAGGGTTGGAAGTTGTGCCAGACAAAAATATGAAAGCTCTTTTCTTCCTTAGTGTAGTTTAGGCAATGATTGTTCAAGGGTGGTCTTGAGTCCAGGAGCTTTGGGGTCCAATTTGAGCTTATTAGAGGAAATTCACAGGTCCTATATTTCAGAACCAGTAAACTACAATTTCTAAGTGTGGAGGCCAGGAAACCAAGCTTTAAAGGGTCTTCCATCTGGCTCTCAGCTGTGTGAACATTTGAGAAAGAAGAAGCTGTAGGGTATGTGTTTTGTCCTCATGGATTGAGCTCAAACTTTTCATTTATCTCTGTTCCCTTAGAGTGCTTCAAGATAAAATGACGAAAGAAGTGTTGTTGTTGGTGGCTTCACTTGAAAACAAGAAATTCTAGGCTCTCTGTGTTGAAGCAAGACAATGAACTCACCAGGGAATGCAATGAGGTACACATGTATATAAGCAATCAGCCTGAGAATCCACACTGCTGGAAATTCAGTCAAGAGAATAAAAAATAATTAGCCTTTTCCTAAAAGAGATCAATAAAAAATCAAGTCCCATTGCAGGGAAATATTTTGAGAATCTCTGATACTTCAAGATTTGCTTAATTGCAGGACTCTCTGTGGGTCCTATTGCTCATAGAGAGCTCTGTTTTCTTTTGCCAAGGAACAGGAACTCACGTATGAGGCTTCATGGTCGTTTTTTGATCCACATAGGCAATTTTAATGAGTAAATATTAATTATTTATATACAGGGTGGTACCTGGAGGCAGGTCGGGCATGGCTGAAGTAGGTAGCTGATGGTGTGGCCTAACAATATCTGTCCATGGCCACTTCCTCCCTGCCCCTTCCTTCCCTGGTGCTGTAAGCTGAGCAGCTTTCCTCTTCTATACCCTTCTGCCATGATGACATTTTGTTTGTTTGTTTGTTTTTACCTCGGAGCCAGGCAACCATGGACTAAGCCTTTGAAATGATGAGCCAGAATATATCTTTCCTCCTCTTGTTGAACTTGTCAGGTATTTTGGTAACTAATGAAAAACTAACAGAATGACTATTTCATTCCTTCTCTCCCCTCTAACCACTGCCATTTCCTCCTCCTATCTTGTGCTTAACGGATGACTTCCATGTCACTGAAGAAATAGAAGCAATTTGAAAATTTCCGTAATTTCCCATCACAATGCTATTCACTTAGTTCTGCCTCTGCCCTTACAACCATGCCTTCTTTTTTAATGATAACTGACTTTACCTATTCCCAAGTAAGCCTAAGCTGCCATATGTCCAAGATTCCATTCCCTCTTCTCAAAGACATGTGTCCAGAAGTCATTCCTCTATATTGCATTATTGATACAATGTTTCTACTGTTCTGGGATCATTCTAATTTTCTTACAAATATGTTCCTTATCACTATTCTATGGTTTAGATATTAGGTATCCCCCAAAAGCTCATGTGTAAGTCAGTGCAAAAGGGTTTCCAGGTGAAATGATTGGGTCTATGCGAGCTTTAACCTAATGAGTGTGTTAATCACTTATGGTATTAACCAGATGGTAACTGTGAGCAGGTAGGTTGTGGATGGAGGAGGTGAGTCATTTTGTGACAGGTCTTTGGGATGTATATTTCGTCCTTGTTAAGCATAGGTCCTTCTCTGTTTCTTGGTGCTAAGTCCTGAGCCAGTTTCCTCTACCACACTCTTACACCATGATATTCTACAATGTTCTACCACACCTTAGGCACTGAGCAATGGAGTCAGCCATCTATGAACTGAGACCTTTGAAACTGTGAGCCCCAAATAAACTTTTCCTCCTCTAATTATTCTTGTCAGGTATTTTGGTCACAACAATGAAAAAAATAACTAAAACACCCATTTTGTTTAAACCTACTGGCAAATCTTCAGATTCCCTTTTAAATCAACTCAAG
The DNA here is from genome assembly GCF_045843805.1 of Urocitellus parryii. Lineage (NCBI taxonomy): Eukaryota > Metazoa > Chordata > Mammalia > Rodentia > Sciuridae > Urocitellus > Urocitellus parryii. Next base: position 13,309,781 of record NC_135544.1, read on the forward strand.
AGGAGCATCTGGCACTTTTATGACCCTCCTGTCCTTGACCCTTTTGAAACAATCATTCCCCCACCTTTAAAATACATGCTTACTTTTCCTTCATAGTTTAGTATTGCTGAAATCCTTATGAATGATATAATCTTTGGCATTTTATAATCTCTGTTGAACAATCATAGTGCTGAGTACAAAATCATCCTGAGATCTGCTGTCCCTCTCATTGTTAAGACCAAAATCCTTGCTGAAGTGTATAAAGACAGGGTCAGGTTTGGCTCAGTCTTATCTCTATCTCAGCTCCCACTACTCTCACTCACACTACATGTCAACCGCAGTGTCCTCCTTCTTTTCCTTGTCAGGCCAAGGGTACTTACACCTGATTTCCTTTGTTCTTTCTCTTTCCTCCTAAAACCTAATTCCTGCCTGGTGTGTGCTGTCATCTTCTGCAGGTGTGGGTTGAAATTTCACCTCTCCATAAGCCTTTCTTCCACCCCTATCCAACACTTCCACTGTCTTCTATGCCTCTGCCTTGATTTAATTTTCTTTTCAGCCCATAACACATGCTGTATATTTTGTGTATTTATTTATTTATTGTTCATTGTCTTCCTCCCTCTACTAGAATAAAAACTATGTGATGGCAAAGTTTTTATCTGTTTTGATCACCACTGGATCATCAGTGTCTAGTGCCTGGCATATAGTGGACAATAAATAAATGTTAGTAACACATTTAAAATAATAAGCTGCTGGACGTGATGGCACATGCCTGTAATCCCAGTGGCTCAGGAGGCTGAGGCAGGAGGATCGCAAGTTCAAAGCCAGCCTCAGTGACTTAGCAAGGCCCTAAGCAGCTCAGAGAGACTTTGTCTCTAAATGAAATATAAAAAGAGCTGGGGATGTGGCTCAGTGGTTAAGCATCCCTGGGTTCAATCCCCAGTACCAAAAAAAAAAAAAAATGATAATAAGCAATACATTCAATAAATTGTAGAATAATTAGCACACTTTGTTTTCCCAGTTTCCTTGCTCAAAGCAGCCAGGCAGTTACCAAGGCTGATCAATTCTACTTCTTTAATAAGTTTGAATAAATGTCTCCTTCCCATCTCCATTGTTTCAGTCTGACTTCAGCTTCACAGAAGCTAGAGCTGGAAGGCAGTGACTGGCAGGTGGAGAGGTAGGGAGAGGTAGTAGGAGCCCTGGCCTTGCCAGCTCTCTTGCTGGCTGGGCTATATTGAGACTATGCCTGCTTTCCTGGGAGCTCACACTGACCTTAGTAAGTGTGAATGTAGTACTTTGAAACCTGGAACCTCAGACTACTGTAACATCCAAGAATGGAACTGTCACAGGAGCTTGAGAAGCTATGAAGCTGGTGTCCATTTCCTCTGGTCACCTCACCTGAGTTTCACCTGCAGGGCTGACTATGTCATTAGATATGGTAGGTTTAAAGGCCATGATCACAGAGTTTGGACTCATCCATGCTTTCCTCATCCTTATTATAGGGAAAAATCTAAGTAAAAGAGGTGGTTTTTAATTTTACCCAAATGACTTTAGGAGAGAGAGCAGTGCTTGGTCAGAGGTCAGGGTCAGTGGTTTCACTTACTAAATGAGGAACTGGAACACTTCTGCTGCTGAATGGTAAAAACTGTGTGTGTCACCCCCGCACTGTTGCCCTGCAATGCTCCCTGGAAAGGGAGTGAGGTAACTCCCTGGAAAAGGCTTGAGGCAAAATGTCTCTAGATCTCAGATTTTAGGATTTTAAGGATAGGTCAAGTGGTTCTTCATCTAATACCACCAAACAGTGCCTAGCCAATGGAGATGATAGAGAAGAGCAGATAAGTTCAGTTCATCAAAAGGGCTTTTCAATAACTGCCCAATGGAAACAGCTGCAGTCTGATAGCAAAACAGGAGAATGCAGCCCCAAGTCACTGTTTGATGGAGCTTAAGAGTATGCAGAACTTGGGAAAACCCAAAGGGATCTAGGATGATAACCCAGAAGTACATGTTGTTGTTCACATGGGCATATAAATATAGCTCAGTCAACCTATTTTAGAGAGCTAGGTGAGAAAGACCCCAACAATAAGTGTGGATACAGAACTGCTTCCTATCTTCCCCACACCATCTCTTCTTTCCTTCTTCCCCATTGACATTGAACATGAAGCCCATAAGTTCCACAAAAGCAAACATTTTGGGCAAATCAAGTTTGGAGGATAGGTGAGCACAGACGGCCCTGTAGATCACTCCGTGATCATTGCTGTCCTTGTCACAAATCCTTGAGCTAACCCTGCCTGGAGCTGGCCTTGCCCAGCAGCTGCTCACAATTTCTCAGAGCTGCTGGGAAGTGATTGAACCACAGGGTCTCATTCAGTGAACTTGTGTCTAACAAGGGCCATTATTTGACCTTACGAATGAGGATGTGGCTTCAAGTGTCACCAGGATTCATGAAAAGAACAGTCTCCAAAAATCTATTAGTTGATGAATGAAGGAGACCCATTTAACAATTGAAGATCAATCTATCCCAAGCCTATTGTCCAGTCTGCACTAAAATTGGAAAAAAGATGGATGGCAAATAAAATTGGCCTGTGATATATATATATATATTTTTTTAAATAAATATATTTTTATAAAATATATATATATATATATTTTTTTTTTTTTTTAACCAGTGACCATGTGTAATACTGACCAGGCAGCCATTGTCTTTGTTTTAATCAACCAAAGGAACAAATTTGAAGGAGGAAAGGTTTATTTGATGCTTATGGTTTCAGAGATCTCAGTCCATTGATGGCCATCTCCATTGCCCTGGGCTAGAAGTAAAGCAGCACACTAGGGCAGAAGTGTGCAGAGGAGAAAAGCAGCTGAGGGCATGACAATCAAGAAGCAGAGAGAAACTAAGCTCTACTCATCAGGGACAAACTATATACCCAAAGGCATGCCCCAATTGACCTACCTTTTCTAGCCACACCCTACTACCCAGGTAATCCATTCAAGTGGATTCATACACTGATTAGATTGAGGCTCTCATAACCCACTCATTTTACCTCTCAACTTTCTTACACTGTCTCACATAGGAACATTTTGGGGACACCTAATTTCTAAACCATAACAGTCTTCCACAGAAAACTTGTGCATTCTACACAAGAGCCTGAAGTCTTAAGAAAACAACTCAAACTCCCATCAACAGTTCATTCACATGTCCACCCACTTGCTTGGTGCCACATCTGATGATATACTAAATGCCTTTATGTCAAGCTGGCTCACATCCTGTTGAACCTAACTAAGCATTGCCTTGTGTTTGGTTTCCTGACAAAAGGTAGAGCAACATTTGTAGCAGAAGTGGCCTCCTCTTTTTTCCTTGTAATTTTTGGATCCTGTGTTAAGTGATAGGCTGTCTTGCACAAAACAAAATTGTCAAGTTGCCTTTGAACATCAATCTGAAATTGACTACGGAGTCTTCAGCTGATTATACCACCACCTAATATTAACAGTTATTGTCTCTGAAAGTTGAGAATATGGTTGATTGTATTTTTATTTCTTTGTGCCTTTCTAGATACAGCAATATTTTAATGAACAAGCACATAATACTTTTATAACCAATAGAAAAACTCTTTACTTTTAAAAGAAGGGTGGGGAGGTAAAAGAGGGAATAAGGAAGAGAAAATGGAATAGGAATTTCTTCTCAATAGAGAAAAAATGACAAGAGAGAACCACAGTTGTTAGAAGAAAGCAATCCAAAAGTGATGGACCAGGTTGAACTCCAGCTTCTCAGCCACATCGAGGTCCTATTCATTCCTACCTATTCTTGCAGCTCTGGGAGGTTTGTAGCTCCTGCTTCCTTTTATTTACTCTATCAAAGGAAGACAGAAAGCAGGGAGTGATGGACAGGAAGTAGAGTGTGTGGATTCTGGAGGGTTCTGTTCATCCCTGCGGCCTTCATAGGGGACACACATCCCTGTGCATTCCTGCCACAGGAAAAGACAGGTGCTCTCTGATGGGTGAGCCAGCTCTCAAAGCTCTCTGCCAGTAACTGTGCAATGATGTCTCCATTTTCCCTCCTTGCCTGTCTCTCAGTTGTATAGACTGCAATAGCAAATAACTTTTAGACCTGTAGATTCTGTGTCCGCTTCAACAAGCACAATAAGAAGCAACCAATTCTTGTTTGAATTGTAACTACCTCACCCATTGAAATCCTCCTCAGCCTCCAAAACTTCCTCCAGATATAAACCTTCCTATCATCATCATAAGGCCTTGTAACTGAGGAAAGACAGCTCCCCTTTTTAAGTAATGATTTTAGGCAAATGTCAAAGCCTTAAGCATGGTTTATAAGGCCCTTCATTATTCATCTTTAATCTAGAAGTTCAGCTTTACTCTGACTCAACTCATCTGATACTTTCATTTTACCAGACTATTAATTATTGCTTTTACACATGGTTTTACTTATCTCTTCTTAATGTAGTCCTTTTATATTATTATCTACTCAGAAAGTTTTTACTTATCTATCTACACCAATATTCTCAAAGTTCTGCCAGGCTCTAATGGCCACCCTTCCCTCCCCTGGACCCTCACAGCACTGTGTATGTGTTAGGTTATCCCAATTCCTTGCAACTGGTTATTTGCCTTCTCATATTTTTAGAACTTGTGCTTCAAAATAGAAAACAGTACATTCATCTCTAGATTCTCAACAGCCAGTCACACAGTAGCTATTGTCTAAAGTTTTATTGAGTAAATAATTTCTTCTGCCAGGTTTTCAAATGCTCTAAGATCATGCATCTAAGCTTAATCAAGGATGGAATTTATTTCCATCTTGATTTGTTTTTAATGTATTCCATTGTCTTGTTATCTTTGTTTTTGTCCATTAGTTTTGTTTCTTTGAGGGAATAAATGATCGTAAACTGAAGCAAAAAAATAAATAATAAAAGTAAGTAAGTATATGCATTCCATCTACAAATGCATGTATCTTGAACCTTTATTTTGAGGTTAGTTTTATATTGAGTCCTTAGGAGACACATCTTTTGTTAGGCAAGAGAGAGAAAAGGAAGAGGGTATAAGTAGGGAGACAAAGCTGAAAAGACTTAGATATGTATGTATTTTAGATAATTAAGATAAATAAGCTAGGTCTGTTTCACATTATGTTTCAGTTATGCCTGTCAGAGATAAGTGTGAATGTTTTCAGTCTGCCTAGGAATACCAGGAGAAAGTCCACAAAGAAAGCTGGGCAGATGGAGTCTGGTGCAAGATCAAGCTGGGCAGATCAAGTCTATGCAAGATCAAGTCTTGCACCCATGCCTGGGTTCAGGAGAGCCAGTGTGTTCACACTTCGGGGGAGGAATCCTGTGTTTTCTCTATGAGCAGTTGCCTGTAACACATCTGGGACGTCTCATGCTTAGCAAATTTATAACCTTCAGCAGGGCTCATCTCCCTCAACCTTGTTGGCATTTTAGAGGGGACCATTCTTTGTTTTGGGGGTCACCCTGTGCATTTAAAATACTTAGCAGAATCCGTGATATTTACCCACTTAAAGTCATAGCTTCATTACAACAGTCACTATTGTTTCCAAATTGTGCCAGTTATCCTCTATGGGACAGAAATCTGTAGGACATGTAGTCTTAGCAAATTTGCTTTTCTCACTTGCTTTGGCAGAGTATCATTTTATATTTTTTAATTGGCACATAATAATTATACATTTTTAGGGAATACAGTGTTGAACATTCAAGGCATGAATGCAATATGTAATGATCAAATCAGAGTAATTAGCATATCTATCTCCTTAAACATTTAGTACTAACTTGTGTTAGGAGCCCTTGAATTCTTCCTCTTTAGTTATTTATAAAATAAACAATAAATTATTGTAAACTATTGTCACACTATTGTGCTGTAGAACACTTGCATTTAGTTAGGATTCTGAGGAAGAAAAAAAAATAACACATGGTACCAGGAAGATAACTCCTAAAGATTCAATGCTTTTATTTTGTAAATAGCTAGTATTGGGGAAATGAGGAAAATGCACACTATTCACTGTCAATTTCCTAGTGTTTATTACTCATTCATGATGAACCAGTAATACTCTGGTGATATTAAAATGGTACCCAAGGCCATTGAATATGACTTTGAATTAAGCTTTGAAAATATTCCTAGCAACACATTTAATTAACTAGGATACTTGGTTTATATTAAATCTACATCAACTAATATTAAAAACATATATATTGAGGCTTAACAGCTTCAGGAGGGCTCAGGATCTGATTGTGGTGTTATTCATTTCAATGTACAGGTTCATTGAATCTTTCCAAATTGAGCACTGGGGACTGGAACATAACCACTGATTTGGAAAGCAAAGTGGGGAAAATTAAATTCTTGTGTAACAATGTTGATATTCTAAGCAACAATGAGCTATGAAGAGGTTGTGGATCTTGCTACATTGATTGCAGTATTTTTATTCCCAACTCAAATTGTTTAAGTCTCATTTTCTATGTGGCTGACATGGCTCTATGATATTACCTTCCCTATTTATAGGAGAAACTCTTACCTCCCTGGAAAACACTGTCTAGAATCACCACCAAGGCCACATTTTATTTTTTCTAAGCTTGGAGGAAGATAAAGAATCCAGGATCTAGAATTAATTTGTACACTCCTAATTGAGGTGGAGTAGGCTTTTAGCAAAGGAGTTGGGAGATTATCGGGACAATGAAGATTTGGTAGATGCAAACCTTAAGGTTTCATTTAACAAATATACTAGGTAGCACCACATATAATCTGATCTATAAGAATCAAGTTTTATGGGGTAAACTTCTTAATAGGAGACTTCTTTAATATTTTCCTTAGATGTTGATATAACCAACTTTGTTGTCTCTGCAATCAAAAGACCTGAGAACAATTTTAAAGGAGAAAAAAATTTTTTAAGAGAGAGAGAGAGAGAGAATTTTTTAATATTTATTTTTTAGTTTTCGGTGGACACAACATCTTTATTTTATTTTTTTTTTTTTTTGTGGTGCTGAGGATCGAACCCAGCACCCCCGCATGTCAGGTGAGCGTGCTAGGGCTTGAGCCACATCCCCAGCCCAAGGAGAAAAATTTTATTTGGCTCTCACAATATAAGTCCATAGATGGCTGACTCCAATGCTCTGGGTCTGAAATGAGGCTGAACACCATGACAGAAGTGGATGGAAGAAGAAAGCAGCTCAGGACGTGGCATTCAGGAAGCAGACAGAGAGAGTTCTGCTCACTAGGGACAAAATATAAAACCCCAAAGGCATGCCTCCAGTGACCTGTCTCCTCCAGCCACTCCCCACCTGCCTAAGTTACCATCCATTTAATCCATGGATAAGGTTACAACTTTCACAATCCAACCATTTCACCTCTGAACAATTCTTGCACTGTCTTATACATGAGCTTTTAGGGGATGCCACATATATAAACCTTCATGGTTGTACAACTTCCTCTGATTCATCTTATTCATTTATGTCACCCCCTGCTCTTTTGCAGTAGTTTCCTATGTGTTAATTTTTTTGTTTTGTTTTGGATACTGAACTCAGAGGTACTTGGCCACTGGGCCACTAATCAGTCCTATTTGTTGTATTTTATTTAGACTCAGGGTCTCACTGAGTTGCTTAGTGCCTTGCTTTTGCTGAGGTTGGCTTTGAACTTGTGATCCTCCTGCCTCAGCCTACCTAGCTGCTGGGATTAGAGGCATGTGCCACCACACCTGGCTTGTGTGTTAGTTTTATCTTATCCAAAATATTAAAATATTAAAAATGAATTAGAGAAGGGGGCAGACTTTGTGAAGAGGAAACTTCAGATTCCAAATTCTTCCTTGGGCCCCATGTTCCCAGACAGGAGTCTATTGATTCTGCTCTATGGGATATTCAATGAACTTGCCATACCCACTGTACCAGGTGCCAGGATCTCATTTTTGAGTCAATACTGGTCACTAAAGTCCAACTTCTGGACCATATACCATGGCCTAATAATGTCAAAATACTGTAATATCAATATTCACCTCTTCTGAGCCCCTAGATGTCTTCTTCCACTCTTCCACTAGGTGTCTGGTATACCAGGATGTTTTTCTAGACCTGGACCACACCTAAGACTTTGCAGTGCCAATCATAATCCAGAAAGACATCATCCTGAACAGCATCACCCTGAATACTAAAATCCTAAAAGATGCATAGCTCTAAAACTTTAAAACCCCTGTATCTAAAGTCTCTAAATTCTAAAATCCTGAAAAATCACAATGTCAAATGATTAAGATCCCAAATATTGAAATACTGAGAGTCAAAATCCCCAAAACTGCAGGCACTTATTGTTAGGGGGAAAAAAGTGGGAGAGTATTCAAGAGAAGTAGAAAGCTGAATTCTGGAGAAGGGCCTAGTGCATTTTCAGTTGTATATAGGATGGTTGCATCATGTTAGGTGGAATGAATACCTAGAGGTGTCATAAAGCATTAAACTTTTGGGTGTGTCTGTGAGGGTGTTTCCAGATGGACATCAGTGTGAGTATGAGTGAATTAGGTGGGGATGATGTGCCCTTGATGTGGGTGGGCACCATTCAATCAACCAAGTACCTAGGTAGAACAAACCCAAAAGGCAAACTAGTGTCCTCTAAGAGCTGAGACAGAGCTTCCTCCTGCTGTCTTCAACATCAGAACTCCAGGCTTATTGGCCTTTGGATTCTAGGCTTTATATCCATGGTCCCCATAATTTGTTTTATGCATTTTTTGTAAACTTGATTTTATACAATGACTTTGTGTGGAGCATTACCTAGTACATACAAGTGTTGACATGTTCTCAATAAATAAATGTTATTTTTGTATGTTTAAGAAAGATAAAAATCTCAAGACCATGGCTCTGAGGGTGGCTGCATATGTGGTGGTGACCCTTCATGGTTTTTGGTCAATCCTGCCAAACAACTTAGGTTGTCCATTACGCTATTTCATATTACCTCAGTTACAAAGCTGAGTACATACAATCGCCAACCATAGTAATATGCACTTAAGCATTTCACCTTTGTGAAATACAATTTGTATGCTCATAATTGTTACACTTTTGTGATTATTGTTAATATAGCTGAATGTTTATGCTTGTAAAAATGTGTTTTTCATTGCCTATCTTATTATGTAAAGCGGCTTGTTAAATGTTCTATCATGTTTTTATATTTTCTCAAATAAATCCTCTTTGAAAAGAATGGAAATAAAATATTTTAAGAATATATATATATATATATATATATATATATATATATATATATATATATATATTGGTCCTGGGGATTGAACTCAAGGACACTCAAACACTGAGCCACATCTCCAGCCCTATTTTGTATTTTATTTAGAGACAGGGTCTCACTGAGTTACTTAGCACCTTGCTTTTGATGAAACTGGCTTTGAAATTGTGATCCTCCCGCCTCAGCTTCCCAAGCCACTGGGATTATATTTTCAATATTTTAGACTTGAGAAATATTGATTCTTTGAGTTTTAGTATTCAGGAATCTGTATGGTATTGGGAATTGTGTCTTTTGGGATTATGGGTGTGTGTGTGTGTGTGTGTGTATATATATATATATATATATATATATATATATATATATATATATAACAGTGTCAGTGGGATTTTCTTCTGATTACAAGGGCTGATACATTTTTTGTGGGTCAATAAATTCCTATAGACCTACTTATCTTTTTGTGAGTGAGGTTGCTTTGTCACTGCTCATAAATCAGTGTTTCAACACAGCAGAGCCTGGATGGGGATCAATAAAGTGATGTGCATGCCAATCAGAAGAGAGCACAGAATGGGCTCATAATACTTTTTAAAAATTTCCTTTTAAAAAATAAAATCATCTAATACACTTGAGTCAGTGTAAATAAGTGTTGCTAGACAGCATGATGGCAGAGAAACAGAGAAGAAGAAAAGAGTCAGAAAAAAAAGAAGGAATATTAAATGAACTTAGTCATTCAAAAAGATGGCTATTGATACATTTTAACAAACAAGATAAATGTTCCCAATGTGTGTGCATTTTTTTTCTCTAGATAAATAAAATTGAAAGGGTATAATAATAGAAATAAATAAGAGGAGATTTATTATGGGGATTGACTCAAGCAATTATGAAGGCTGGAGAGTAGCATCGCATGTGTCTTTGAGTCTGTCAGATGTAAACCTGGCAAGCTGGTGTGTCATTTAGTTAGAGTTCAAAAACCAAGGGACAGAATGGTATGACTCAGCCAGAGGAAGAAAGTACGAGGAAATGAGGGCTGCTGGCTTAACTCCCAGAAGCCAAAGGCCTGAGAACTTGGAACTCCAACTGGTGAGAAGGAGAAGGATGTCCTCACTTCTGAAGAGAGATTGGATTGCCTATCCTCTTTTTGTTCTGTCTGGTCCCTTAGTGGTTAGATGATTCCTTCCCACATCTGACAGAATGAACTTCTTTACTCAGTCTACTGATCCAAATGCTAATCTCTGCCAGAAACATCCTCATACCCAGAAGTAATGTTTTAGCAGCTATCTGGACATTTCTTAACTCAATCAAGGTGACTTTTTATCAATCAAGGTGACGTAAAATGAACCATCACAGAGGGATTCTGAGATATTCTTTTCCACGTTCAGATCCAGTTTTGGTTAAGACTCATTTTTGCTTATTTCTTTAACCTGGTGCTTTACAAAAACAAAATCTTTGGATGTAAGTCAAAATAGCCACATTATCAAATCCACTCATGTTTTCACCTGACAGCACTGGTCAAGATGCAAATTTTAGTGAATATTGATGTCTTCAACTTTTGTCTCTGAGGTCTTTTGTTTCCCATAGTTTTAGGGCTGAGGAGTATACCTCTAGGCACACATGATCAAACGTGCAGAAGGTGCGATTATTGATGGTAGGACAGAAGAAGACAGCCCACCACATACCTTCAAGATCACCTGAACAATGTCTCTGTTCTTTTCCTGCTCAGTTTTATTTCCTGCTCATATATATATATATATATATATATATATATATATATATATATATAATTATATATCATTATATATTATATTATATAATATTCATATTATATATAATTTCTTCAAAATTCCATATGTTACCTTTAAAATTCAAAAATCCTGACTAAACAGGAAGCTATGAGACAGCGTGTCCTGATTGCATCCTGACGGGATTTAATGCTGGAGGGACAATCATTTTAACATTGGCTGTGAGCAATAATCACATTTCATGGGTTGCTATAGAAGCAAAGTTCCCAGTACTCAGGCCCAGCCTGTAATTTCTCTTTGAAAGAAAACTTAAGACTACCACACACACAAAAAAAAAAAACAAGCTGATGCACATTGACAGGTACAAATGAGTTTCTCCTCTCCTCCCTCTAAATTAATTTTACTTCAGAAGCTTATATACTGAGATACATATGTGTAAGCACACATGCATGTAAATACAGAGATGAAAAGATACCATTCAAAGGACTTATATAATTATGTGTGTACCCATTCTAACACTTGCTCATTGAAACTAGGGAAAGTCAGTTAAAGGCTAAATTCCAGTCATCCATCGGAAAAAATTTGAGCATGAATTTGACTACAATGGAACCCCATAGTATCCTGCATCTGCCAAGGCATTTCATGCCCCTGGGCATTTGCCTATGCTATCCTGATTGATTCCACGGGCCACAAAGGCTGAAAACATAAAGGGACACACAGTTTGGGAACTAGATAGGAATTTCATGTCTTCCAATAGCAGATGTGCAAGGAGATCAGTTCTAAACATCTTCCCTTGGTTCTCTGGGAGTCATATGGCTTCTCCCAGGTTCCTGTAACTTTCTTGTTTCAAGTTCCATGGCTGTCCCTCTCTCCTCCGTTGTTGAGGGTGAAGCCTGCATGAATTCCCAGTTTCTGCAGGAACATTCTTTCCTGCTCCTGGTGGGAAAATATCCCACCCTGTCTGTGAGCTGCGCAGGTTCCCTGGGCACTGACTGACAGGTTTTGGAGCAGCACTGCCATGGGCTGTTGGCCCATAGAACAGACTGCACTGGGGCCATCTGTATTGCCACAGTCCTCTATCTGCCTTTGCCCCTCCTCTTCCTCTTGATTCACTCAGGATGACCTCCTTGTAATGAATATTCTTAGGAGCCCCTGAGGATTTCCTCCTGTGTAGCCACCAAAACCCTTTAAGCCCGACTTCATGCTCCCTTCTCAAGTTCCCATGGGACTTTGTTCCCTTCACTTCTCTAGTTTTTATCCAGGTGGATTATTATTGTCTGCCTCCATGAGTGTCTCCCCAACTACAGCCATGTGCTCCTAGAAAGCTGAGTGTCATTTACTGTCACATATAAATTTGTGTATAAGACTGAATACCTCATATTTCTCCTTTTTGTATAACAGACCTCTCAAACTTCACACATTGAGTTGATTATGTTCTTTCTGAACCTGCTCTTTTCCAACTGATGAAAAAAGTGAAAACTGTACTTTGTTGCTGCTGCTCAGGCCCAAAACTCGGTCCCTCTGACGCTTCTTATCTTCTCATGACCCACATCCAGTTTAACAGTTTAGCTCAACCTTCAAAATGCAAAAAGAATATAATCACTTTGAAAGGCTTCCAATGCAATAAACCACCATCATTTCTTCCCTAAACCAATTGAACAGTCTCTTAATACTTTTGACTTATTTGCCTCTCCATAATCTGCAATCCAGGCAGCAGGCTATAGTGGATGGAATGGAGGCCCCTGAGTAAAATATGTCCGTGTCCTAACCTCTGGAACTTGTTCATGTGATCTGATATGAAAAAGGGTCTTTATGATAAAAATTAAGATAAAGATCTCAGGGTGAGGTCAGCTGAATTATCAGGGTGAGGCCTAAACCCAGTGACAGGTGTTTTATAAAAGAAACCCAGAAGAGAGAAATGAAAAGACAAAATGATGTGAAGACAGAGGCAGAGATTGGACTAATGCAGCTATGGAAATGTCAACAGTGAGCAGAAGAGGAAAGGAAGAAATGTCCCTTAGTTTCCTCAAAGGAGATAGAGCCCTGCCAATACCCAGTTTCTCAGTTCTGGCCTTAAGAACTATGAGTGATGATATTTCTGTTGTTTTACATCACCGAGAACTAGCCAGAGTGGCAGAGTACCATCAGATATTTCAAATGCAATGATGGAAGTTTGAGCACAGGAAGGGAAGGGCAATGAGCATTAACCTCTGGACCACTAAGAACCTTCCAACAGAGGAAGAGAGTTATGGTTTCACTGCTTGGAGAACACTCGTTTTGTTGCATGAAATACTCAAAGACTCTCCCTCAGGCTCCTGTGAACAAGGGAATTACCGGAACTGAGGATTTCACTCTCAACATGTTCTATGTTTACATAGACCTTCACTTTATGCTATTTTACTTAAACCTAGCAATGACCCAAGAAAGATGGTAGAAATGTCTCCTGCCCCCATCTTTATTTTATATCTGAGAAAATGGAAATGTAGGGAAGAAAGTAACTTGCCTGATGTTTCTACAGTTTCAAGAGGTTAAGCCAGAGCTGAATTCTGCTGTCTAGTTCATTCCCGCCATTTTTTCTAAGATGTCTCAAACATGCCTGACTTATTCCTTCAAGCCTACCCAAGGCTTTAATTTTGAATAGGAAATTTTTTTAAAAAGTAGCCAGATAGCATGAGAGTCCCTCTACAATTTGTTGTTGATGTTATCCTGAGCCAATTAAAAAATCAGGCCTGAGAATAAAATATCCTAATTGCAGCTGATTTTGGCATTCTATAGGAAATCCTATTTGGAAAAGATAACTTATTTTTTTTTTTAGTCAATGCAACTGGACCCATATTGTGGCCCAATCAGGAGACTTTTCACTGTGACTCTGATTGCAAAATATTGCTGGTCAATCTAGAGGTGAAGTGCATGAGCAAGGTAAGAGTCAAAGACAAACATCACCTGCGGATCATTTGTAACTCTTAGAAAACCACATAATCTTGCTATAAATTCTTTTCTTTGTTTCTAGCCTCTAAGTAGAGGATGGAGGGAGGAAGGACAGGGAACTCACACGTTGAAATTTTTCTATTTTCTAGTCTTAGTGCTAGCAGCCTTGGTCTTCATATAATCCTTTCATTGAATCTTCAGCACACCCTGCTTGGTTGGGTTATTTATTATTATTATTATTTTTTTTTTTGCAATTCAAAAACAGATACAAAATGGTTGAATGTCTTTCCCAAAGTTTATAAATAACCTATTTTATAAATAACTGAAAATATTTTAAAATAAGCTACCATCATACATGGTTTTCCCTTATCTTGGGGGCCTGTAGCTTGGGTAGTCTATGAAAAAAATAATAATAAGAGTTTCTCCTGAGGATCCCTGTTGACGTGTTTTACAAAGGGAACATTTGTGCATGCATTGGGTGACAGGTCTTATGAAACAAAGGGCAGCAACTACGTATTCAGTGATGACAGTGGGAAGTGAGAATGTCCTAGCTTCCTTAACAGCATTACTAACAGAGTTCTTAATTAACCTGCCGATAAAGTCAATAATGGGGATCCCTGTTGTTTTAAACATGAAACTGATTTGATTACTTCTTCCTCCGGGACATTTTGCACTTTGGGAAGTCTGATACTTCATTCTGAGATATCTCTCTAGCCAACTGTACTTTAAAAATGCCTTTTTCATGATGTGTGTACAGTTGACCAAGCTTTTCTCATGTATTAACTCATTCAACTCTTTTGATGAGATTCAGGCAAAGATGAGTATTTTTGTTTTTCAGAATAATAAAATGAGATTCAGAGAATTTTAGCAATTTTCATAGAACCGCACAAGTAGTAAAGAGTACAGGAAGAACTTGAATTCACATCTTTGACTTTCATTCTGGTCCCTTCCCCTTATAAATGCTGTGAGCTCCTGTTGGAATGTAGCCAGTTTTGTGTATAATACCATATCTTGCCCTCCAAGAAGAAAATGAAATGGAGCCAACATCTTAGGGTGCAGAGAGTAATGCTAGATGTTCGTACCTAGTCATACCTTCACTTTACTAGAGCTTTTCTGGATTAAATAGCTAAAAATATTTGAACCTGTTTTTTCAGAATCTCACAGTGCCTGTGAAACATGGATTCATAGGTTTACTTTTGAGTTTTCATCTCAAGGTATCTAGTACCCAAGGGATGCAGAATAGTATCACATTCTCCTCAACTTTGCATATCTAGACACCTTTAGATTTTTATACCACACATGTGTCCCTTTATATATCAAGCCTATTTTATCAAGAAGGGACCAGAATCGTTAAGCTACAGACTAAGTGTTCCATTTCTACATTGAAAAGTAGCTTCCCCATTAAATGGCAAATCCTTCATCTCAAAGGTTGAATAGTGCAGCACTTAAAAAAGACTTCCAACTGGTTACATTGAAGGGGCTGGAAAAAGGCTGGCCCCAGAATATCTACAGGCTCAAGGCCGTGATGTATTTTTATTTGATATTGAATTGGAAACATTTTCACTCCTGGGCTATTCTTGCCTCTTGAAATTAGGTCCTACGGACACAGACACATAAGCACCACAGCCTCCGTGGCACAGAGCCCTGACCAAGGACTGCACTCGGCCATCATCCCTCATTATCACTGTCAGGCTGGGAGGCCTCCTGCACAGATCCTCTGTCTGAGGATGAACACATGAGACCAAAGGCGGTTTTCCGACATTATTTTGCTATCACACACTTTGTCAGGAGGAATGATTGAAAGAATGGGCAAGAGCAGCCCCTCTACAGCAGGCCTCTGTCTCTTCAATACTTCTATAGGATTTGTCACCTCTGACCACTCACAACATGCTGCAGCCTCTCTTGGCCTCCTGCACTTGGCCTTGAATCCATCTCTCATTGCTTCCAAGGATCCTTTTCTTCTTCCTCCTCCTATGTCCCCAATGTTGATGCTTTCAACATTCAAGTTAATACCTGCTTTATAAACATTCCTCTTCTCTAACTTATTGAGGTAGAGACAGTTCTCTGCTCTACCCCCAAATATGGCTGCTTTTAACCAATGTCTTATTTTCAAAAAGATAATCACAATTGCAATCTTCTGTGGTGAAAAGTATTGCTGTTAGAGCTTCTTTTTTGGAGGGGAAAGGGTACCAGGGAATGAACTCAGGGGCACTCTAGACCACTGAGCCACATCCCAGCCCTATTTTGTATTTTATTAGAGACAGGCTCTCACTGAGTTGCTAAGCGCCTTGCTAAATTGCTAAGGCTGGCTTTGAGCTAAGGATCTTCCTGCCTCAGCCTCCCAAGCTGCTGGGATTACAGGCATGCACCACTGCACCCGGCTCCCTCAGAGGTTCTTACTGACTCATTTGTCTGTGTGTATCTGAACCAATGTTGGCAGTAACCATGATTGTTTTTACCTGTGGAGATGACTCCAAAATCTGGTTGCCTTGTGTCAGCTTCCATATCTAACTGAAACAACCTCCCTAACATTTTGAATTGTAAGTCATGCTTTTACCATTAGTCACCATTAAGAGAGCAACCACAGTCAGACATCTCACAGAAATTCTAGGAAATCAAGCAGAAATTGCATGGTTCTGATACAAAACAAAACCTGGTGATAACCAGTCAAGAAAGAAGAACTCACCATCTCTGAAGAAGCACCGACATCTCAAATCACCTACTCTAAGGGCTCATGCCTCCCAAAGTGGCACCCATACTTAAGGGGTTTGATTTATTGGGGGACAATGGGTTGAGCAGCAATAACTCTTAGTGATAGGAAGATACCACCAGAAAGGTAAATCAGGGTGGAATGTCTAGGTGAGGCAGAATGAACTAGGAGCAAGATGGAGTCCTGGGATAAAGAGCAGCAGGAACTGGGCAGAGGGTCCCTTGAAGGAAAGTTGGTCTGAGAAATTACTTCTAGACCCAACCCAGATCCTAAGTAGCAACATCAAATCCCATGAGAAAGAAAGTCAGTCAGGTAAACTGAGAGCTCAGGTGGTCAAGAGATGTGGAGGCTGTAAACAGAAATCCCAGGACCTGCAGACTATGACAAAGGCTCAGCTCTTGAAATAAACAGCTCCTGGGGAACTTTGAGTTTGAGTTAGTTCACAATAGTAAGGAAAAAGGCAGAGCTGAGACCACCAGAGGTGCATTTGTGTACCTTTGGCCATGTAGACAGGTGTTGGGTACCATGTGAGCACTGACTTACACAAATTCAACCCACTTGCACTAAAAGTCTTTTCCAAGCAAGTGTTCCATATAAACAAATCAACTACTATTTCTCAGACATCTTATCAGAAAGCTTTGTTAGACTCAACTTTTTTCACTTTCTACTTTGTCATATCTAAGTATTCATTAAGTGATGACAACCATGACTTCATTGTATCCTTACAACTTTTTCCATTTGTCATAAGACTTTTGTAACAATGTTTGTTGAGCTTCTCTTGTTTCAACTAATCTATCATTTAGCAGTTCTCTCTCTCTCTCTCTCTCTCTCTCTCTCTCTCTCTCTCTCAGTCCTCTCCATCAATCCATCCTGTACCATAGCAGATTAATTTTCTTAAAATCTAAAAATCTTCATTTTTTATTCCACACTAATCTATTGATTATATAAACTGTAGTTGGTAGTAGGTAAGGAGCTAGGAACATAGTGACTTTATTGGGCCTATTGTCTTTTCAGATATAAAGATATTAGTCAGCAACTTACGAAAATGTCAAATTGTACCCGTAAGAGTCACAGGAGAATGCAAGGCTAGTGCCTTAGCTGAGGGAGCCTTAATAAGTTTTTGAAATACTGATTATTCCATTCCCTTCTTTGGCAAGTTTGCAGCATTATCTACAGAATAAAAATCTAAATCCTATAGCTCAGCAATGAGCCGTGTCATGATCTGGATCCAGCCCACTTTTTCTTATTTCATCTCTCTCCCAGTTTTAACAAAACTATCTCCATAGAGGCTCCTCTACCAACTGTAAATAATTCCTGTTTCTTTTTTGTCTTATAACCTCATTGCTCAGACAGCTTTGCACCTGGCTTCTCCCTCACCAACCTGCCCTCACTTATTAAAATCCTTCTCACCTCTTCTCTCAACTGCCGTTGACTCTCAGTGCTCAAGGAACTTTCTTAACATTTACTGTCTATTCCACCATTTTGCTACTTTCTATGTGCACTCCTCTAGATAATTTTCCATGTTTCTCCTGTTACATCCTGGTAGCTAAGTATCACTGGGGATCCTACTTTGTGTTCACTGATTTCTACCAGAGCACCTAGTTCCTTGGCAGATGTGTAATAAATATTTTGTTCATAAATAAATGTTCTCCTTTTCAAGATGGAAGTCTGCAAACTCTCCTGGCTGCTATTATATTTAATGTATTCAACACAGTGATCAATTTTACTTTCCTAAAATATAGGATGATACTTTGAGCTGTATTTCCTCTGATGGGAATGGGTTTGTGTGGATCCATTTACACTTTTTCATGAGATTTCCCCTGTGACAAATAAAGTGGATTTGCAAGATATCCTTCCAAGATCATAACTTCAGAAAAAAGGTTTTTTCATCTACAGAGATAACTAAACATAATGGACTTTGAACCCATAACCTTGGCCTCTTTAACAGAATTCATTAACCATCAGAGGTATATGGATCCTGACCTACTTCGGGTTCATTCAGTTATTTTCAGTAACTCCAATTTAAATTTTAATATACTCAAAATAGGAGACACCTTTTCTATCCTTCTACCTCATTCTTTTATTACTATATACTTAAAAGTTTAGTTCTGACACATCTTTAGACCCTAGAGTTATTCTCCTTCAAGGTACAGGGCCAAGGCTAGGCCATGAGCATCCATGGGTGATAAAGTCCTTGAGAGAGGCCAATAAATAATACTTCTCTTTCTTCATTCTGAGGGAATTAAGCAGTTAGACAAAAGGGAATACCCTGAAGATAAAAACCTTTTTGCTGGTAAATTTGAAATGGAACGAGATAGCTTATATAGGGGGTCATTTAGTCTTTTAAATATTGAAGACTGAATAAGGCCAACTTACACACCTAGTAAGGGCCAGGGTGGGCCCTAGAAGCTCTCAGCGCCCTGTGCCACAATGAATGTCCTACTGTGACAGAAACTATCCTTGGAAACGAACCAATGAATATGGTAGGTGATGAAATAAATAAAGCTGCTTACTGTTCCCAAATTTTCCAATCAAATATTGTCACTCTACCTCACCTATGCACAGGAAGTGAAGGAGATGAAAGAATTTAAGAACTTATACTCCTTAAGATTCCACACCTGGGAGGATGCATTATTAGGTGTTAGAAACTCCCCACTCCCTAACAAGGAATACCCTTGTGCCAGTCCTAAACTGAAAGCTTCTATCCATCCTGTGCCCACTGAGTTTCACATCTCTCCTAAGTTCCTTTTTATTTTTTCCTCGCCTTCCTAGCAGTTTATTATTGACCTGGACAAGGACTGAGTCATATTCAATTTAGTACTAGAGACTTCAAGAGAAAGTGTATGCTAGATTCCCAAATGGGGTTTGAGGAAAACACTGGTAATTCAGTGGTTGCATGTCAACTTCTGGAGAGTAGCTTATACTGATATACAACAATAACTTGGAATTTTGAAATTTGGTCACTTGGAATTCGAACCTTATGGCAGAACTGCACACATGCATAAAAAACAGCTGGAGGCTTGAAGAGCACTAATTTTGGTGGTCTGGAGCTTTAGCTACTTGCTATGTCAGCTCCAGGCTATAGTTTGCTGCTCAGATTTCAAAGTTGGCTTAAAAAGGAAAACTTCCTAAATTTAGTTGAAAGAAGTAGGAAATAGATCACAGATAACTAACTGCCCATACATTTCTTATCAAATCTCTTTGTTTGTTCCTCAGTGTCTCTATGTCCTGGTACCAATGTGGACATTTCTATTCTTAAAGATGGTGACACTTTTAAGTGCCACACTTAGAACACTTACCTATTTTACTTTTTTGAAGTTGCTGAAAAGAAACTTCAAACAATGGGGACAGTAAGAACAACATGGAAAGATCTTTCTCAAGGTCACAGAGCTGATATGAGTGGGAGCTGGGGTTAGCATCAAGATCTTACTGGTAAAGAAGTCCATTTTCCCCACTGGGTTAGATTTCAGGCCCTAGAGTACAGCAGAAAAGGGTGAGCCATGCAAGTCCCACCCTGCTGTCAACCCCAAAATGACCCAGGGCATGCATTTGCCCACTGTGGTCCTACTTCCTGACCTGCAATATGTCAGCCCTGAGTTGTGAGGAATAGAGGAAAATATTCATGGAAACGTGATATGTAAATTGTAAAGAAGCTCAGGAATTAAAAGGATTCTAATTATTCATTTCCTTCCCTACCTGCTCCTCATCTCAGCAAGTGAATCTGGTGCATGACCCTATCACCCCTGCTATTTGTTTCCAGTTCCTTCTACTTGTCCTGTACCACGTCCTTCTCTCTATCACTTCTCTCAGAGGTTGCAAAACAGATGGGGAGAGATGCTTGATATATGCTTGACACAGAGTACAGTGAGTGAAGGCAAAGACTCGGCATAAACAAATGATTTTAGCTTTTCTGTGGAGAGCAGGTGATGTGGGCGGGGAGGTCAGCAAGAGAAATAACTCATGGAGGTGTGACACCCAAGGTAATGAATTCATTCTCCTCATATGGATAAATCAAATATAAAATCGCTCCTGACTTGGGTGTTGGTCAATCTCAGGTGCACCTTTCCCTTTGGATGCATTTTTCCTTGGATTAATTCCTTTTCCAGGTGGGTCTTAAATAATGTTTCTGATCTTAAAAGCCCAAGAGAGAAATAATTTATTTCAAAAGGAAAAAGTATAATGTGATAATAAATACAAAATGCTAGGAAGTTCAACAGCAAAATATCCTCTGAACTGCACTGGGATATAATGTCATCCAGAGAAACTGGAACCTCTCCTGAGAGGAGGTCAAGGTAGACCTTGACCCCAGAGGGCCAGAGGCAGATGGTAGGACCTTCCAGCAAGGTTGGATAAAGTGCAAAAATAAGCCTTTGGCATGAAAATCCTGAAGAGGAAGAAAGTTCTTAAGTGTCTGAGGTGAGCTTTCCTGCCTACCGGCTAGGAGGAAGCCTGTGAATCTAAATTATATTGATGTTTTTTAATTGAAAGAATTAAATATTTATCACTGCACAATATTTGTGAGATTCCATATATACCTGAGTCTGGGAGCTGAGCCTACCAATACACAAACAGAAAGTCAGAAAAGTTTCAAAATGATTTTAAGATGAAAATCAACCCAGAGGAAAAGAGTTGTATTTTCCAATATAGACAAAACGGGAAGTATTTTGATAAAAATGAAGGATAGGATAAAGTTGTATCTACAACTTTAAGACTGAAAATTCTCAACTGTGGGTTTTAAATAAGGCAGGTGCCAAGGGCAGCTGCTGGGCTTTCTTCCAGGATTTTTAGATTTCTTAATTTGTTTAGCATGATCAAATTTTGCCCAGTTACTGGCTTCACCTGGTGTTTTCTGACCCCAGAGTCAGGCAGTGTAATGGAGTGGAAAGGCCTCTGGGAGGCAGAAAAGAGACCTGAATTTTATTGGAGACTAGCTGAAGGGCCTTTGGCAGGATACTGGTGCCTCATTTTCCTCATCAGTAAATGAGAAGTGTGGGTTAATTCACTTTCAAGCAACCGCATATCAATTATATATCTGGGGAGCCAAGAGAGTAGGCCACCCCAGCGAGCGAGGGAAATTTCATCACTGGCATTGTTTAGAATTACCGATGCATAGATAATGAAATGGAGACTGACTCATTTCTCTTTTACTGTTTTTTAGTTCTTTCTAGATAACACCTAGCTTATAGCCCACACTCAGTATGGGAGCCTAGGACTCCTCCTCTCCTCTTTATTCTCCTGGCTCAGAAATCTTCCCCAATTTCTGAAAGTTATGATTTTTCTTTTCCTCATCAATATCTAAAATCATTTTCCACCCCCAACCCCTTTTCTTTTCCCATTGGACTGGAGAAATAAGTCAGAACTCATTGGGTTCCCAGCAAAGAGATGACCTTGCAGGTTGGCAGGGAAAGACACAGCGGAGCCAGCCAAATGGAGAGTGTCACTGAAAGATGTAAAATACTCCATGACTTTGATGTGAAGAAATGGCTTGACAGGAACTCTAACTGCCAGCCACACAGAGGAAATGACAGCGGATCCGTGAGGGCTCCTAGTTTCCAGACATATAGGTTCTTGTTGGTCCCCTGTGGCTTATTCAGGATCTGGCCTGAAGTGTTAATTTGCAACCTGCTAAGAGCCCTGTGAACTTGGATAAATACGGATAAAATTCAAGTCAACTTGTTTTAAAATGTTCTTTCCCTCCTTGTGGTTGAGTTCCCTCCAGTGGGTCTATTATTTTCATAGAACTCTGAAGTTGTGTCCTTGGTTTCTCATGCATGACTTTTATAAGTCCAGCCAGTAAGGAAAACCTCTGAGTGCCTAGGGGCAGTAGCACTTAAGTTTTAGCCACTGAGGCTACAGAGGATAGGGAATGAAGTGGTCCAAGGACAGAAAATCTCAAGAGGGGGCAACCTCATGTCAGTTAGAACTGCCCCCCAGTCCCGCCTTTCATCTGGTCTACCCCAGAACCTAGAAATGATTTACTTAAGGTATATTGTTTAGAGTGGGGGAAAGGAAGGAAATCAGAAGGGATAGAAAAAACCAAAACCCTCCCGCAGTATCTAACTTCCAACCTACCTGCTACCTTTTCATCTGTTGAGAATTGCAACAATTTTGGTTTGAAAGTCTCAGGTAAGTCCCAGCTCACCTACCCTGTTTATTTAAAATGTCTTACGCTGTCATTGTTGCTGCTGGGGTTTTGTTGTGGTTGTTGTTTTGCTCAGTCTGACATTACCTTCTGTTTAGTCACTCACCATCTCACAGTCATATCTGATTTTCACATCCTTGTGATACCCTCAGGCCCATGACAAATGCTAACACGTGGAAAAGTTTGACATCACTGCTGAATAACGACACCAGGAGCCCATGGGGGACCTGGAGGGTGAAGGATGAGGGAGGATGGATGAAAGATGAACCATGCAGGAGGTAGTGCTTCCCCTTAACTGAGAAACAAGACTGACCTGGAATGGAGGCTTGGAGTGCCAGGAAATCCCACAGGTTGAGCAAGCATAGGGAACAAGAAAACTATTAAGGTCTCCAGTCTGGTATGGTTTGGAAAGTAAGCCATTGTTTCAGTGAAGAACTCTCTAAACATGGTGACATCCAGATTCAACAAGTTTTTAGTGAGCTTCCTAATGTATAGGCACCATCCCGAGCACCTGCTGAACATGAAGGACAAGGTCCCCATTCTCATGGAGTTTACACTTCAGTGCAGAAAACAGAAAATTCAACAAGCAACTAACTAGTGTGACAGGTGTTCCCAAACAGAAGGTATAAAAGGCTGTTGGAAGAACATCTTGACCTTGTTAGAAAATCAGGAGAAGATCTTAGAATATCCCATAAGTGAAGGCATGGGGTCAAGCAGCTGAAGAATCCAATCCAAATACCACAGAGACATATGTTCCTCACTGTCTGAGGCCAGACTTACCCTGGCCAACAGCTTGCCCCATCTGGACTGGCCTTGTCCAAATTCAAGGTCTGTTTGTATGCTGTGCAGCTTCTACCTGGGATAACCCTGCCTGATGCCAACTTGCTCCCTTTCATGAGGTGCACCTGCAACTATTTCAACCCAGAGAGGGGCCACCTCTTACAATGTCATCTCAAAGATAGAGGCTGCAAGGGAACCAACTACTTACAAATTTACTTTTGAAAAAGATATCAACATAAATTATGTTTGCAGTGTTACATTGCTCTGAACTCAATTCATCCACCATGGATTATTAAGTAGGGGCAGAATGATGATACTGTTAACTCTATTCTTTCCACAAAATCATAGGATGTCAGAGCACAAAGAGGTCTTTAGTGAGGATTTAGCTTAGTAATTTCCTCCTGCAGCTGGGTTTCCTTTTCTAAATGCTCAGCCAAAATTTCTCAAAGTTCACATCCTGCCTATGCCCTACCCTAATTCTGATACGCTGGGGGCTACTTAGAATCTGATCTTTGAGAGATTCTGGTGCTTTTGGATGGGTTCCCCACTCCTGCTTTTCTGTCTCATACAGAACATCACCCTCTAATCCAGTTCCTCATTTTATTAACTGCCTAGAATCAGAGAGGTTAAGTGACACTGGCACATTGTTTAGTAGTAAATCTGGAACCAGAACAGAAGCTCTTGGTGTTTTTATTGTTTCCGCAGACTTTGAGTTCTGAAGGCAGAACTTGCTTTGAGAGAAGGCAAGGAAAAGGCATGATTTGCGGGCAAGTGTCCCACAGGGCTGCAGAGCCTAAGCACTGACTTTTTAATGAGTGAAAGACCTCAAGCAAGGCTTTTCTGGGGAGCTGGTCCTGGCAGGGCTCCCTGCTGCAGGAGGCCCCTCGGGCTCTGCTGGAACTTTATAGCTTCGTGGGGCTATTGCTGTAGCCATCCCCTGTCCCTGCCAGGCTTAATTGGCAGCTGGTGTTCCTAATCACAGCAGCCAACAGAGTGAGTTCCAGGTCTCTGGAGTGGCTGGACTCAGGAAGGATAAGGAAATGACCCTCAGGAACACTCTGCCTCTCAGAAGTCCCTCAGTAGGGATGAGAAAAGATCCACAAGCCCCTGAGTTGTGTCATTCTGATGAGAACAAAGAGGCACACGTCTAGGCATTTTAGAAATCCATGGGGCCCAAACTGGAGATGCCAGGGATGGGGTTGGTAACTATTCTGAAATTTAGTGTCAGCAATGAAACCCTCTCTTTTTGAGCTACTTCATGAGAAAATAGAAGAGACTATGGGCCAGGCGCGGTGGCACACACTTGTAATCCCAGAAGCTCAGGAGGCCGAAAAGGAGGATCTCAGTTCAAAGCCAGCCTCAGCAATGGCGAGGTGCTAAGCAACTCAGTGAGACTCTGTCTCTAAACAAAATACAAAATAGGTCTGGGGATGTGGCTCAGTGGCCGAGTGCCCCTGAGTTCAATCCCTGGTACCCAACTACCTACAAAAATAAGAGACTATGGAAGGGGTAGGAGTAGGCAAAAAAAAAAATTGGGGAATGCATTCATTATTTTCAACTCAGTATACCAATTCAAAAATTACATCTTTGTATTTTAAAGAAAACATTTACCCAGATGGAGACTTTTATATCTGACCATGTGAAATTTTCAAAATAGATTAATTTCTCGCTTATTTCCAATTACTACCACTCCATCCCTGAACCCTCAGCAGTGGGACGGAGAGGGCCACTAGGGACAGGGAAGACAGACCTGTGAGATGCATCAGTGTGGGTGTCCTGGCAGACTAAGAGCCTGCGTGAGTTCCCGGAAAACCCAAATAAAGGGAGAAAGCCAGAGGACAGAGGGAGCACATGAACACCATCCTAGAGGAAGGTGAAAGGGGCTATGATTTGAATACAGATAGTGTCCCCCAAAGGCCATATGTGAAAGCTTGGTCCCCAATGTGACACTATTAAGAAATGTAGTGCACCTTTAGGAGGTGATGTCTTACGGCAGGTCCTTGGGTCACTGGTGGCATTCCCCCAAGTGTGGTTATGGGACCTTCATCTCATGCTCTGCTTCCTAGATTCCGATGTCATTTGTTTGTCTCTCATGTACTCCCATCAAGATGTGTCAGTGACCCAAAGCAGTGGGGCCACCAGGTCTTCGACTGATACCTCCTGAATTGTAAGTCAAAACAAACTTTTCCTCTTTATAGATCAATTGTTCAGGTATTTCATTATATTATTGTGAAGCTGACTGACACATCTACTTTGCATAGTTCGCCTGAGGCTCCTGCTGTCTCATTGAAATTATCTTCACATCCATACTGTGGTCTACAATTGAAGAGAAGGATGGCATTCAACTATAGCTTGTGGGTTAAATCTAGTCCAATGACTTTTTTGTTGTTGTTTTCAACCTGCAAGCTATAAAATCCTTTTGCATTTTAAAAAAGACTGAAAAGAATTAACATAAGAATAATGTTCAATGAATGATAGGTAAAAAAGCACATGAAACCCAGATTTCAGTGTTTATAAGTTGTATTTAGCACAGCCATGATCACTTATTTATGTATAGAATATGACTCCTTTTGTGCCTCAAAGTTAGAGCTGAAGAGTTGCAAAAGAGATGGTATAGACTACAAAGACTAGTAGATTTACTATCTGACCCTTTATAGAAAAAGAAAGTTTGGCCATGATGTAAGAGCTGAGATGAAGAGTCACAATGACAGGAGGATTTGTTTGAACTCCCCTGAGGTTGGAGTTAAATGAGGGGTTTCCCTTGTAGGCCCCTCCTGTTCAAATCAGCTTATACTCAACCTTTTTCTCACCAATATAAATTTTTGTCCTGTATGCTTCTTCCACTGGACAAGAGACCACAATTTTTCCTATTGAAACAAAACAGGAAAGGAGACAGTCCTAATGCTTACAAATACAAAAATATTAGACACTCATTATAAACATCAGAAACAGGCCAACGTGTGCAGCCGAAACTCTGCAGGACAATGGATCCGGTATATTGACTATGTGCTGATGTTCTATACAAAACACTGGAGAGATAAGTGTAAGTAGACAGTGGGCTAGTTAATTAATTTCACCTTGTCTCCATCTCTAACTTCCTCACCTGTCCTCAAGTTCCAAGCATGAAAAACCCTCTGGACTGGGGCTCCTGTGTCATCTGATCTAGACCACATCACACAAGTTAGAGTGAGCACAGGGCTTGAACAAAGAATATCCATTTTGTTTTTAACTCTATATGTCTTTGATATGCAATACTATGTCTACTATTGTTTTTATTTCTTGAGTAAACTATTAGACATATTATAAGTACCTGATTGATTGATTGCAGTGTTGAGGATTGAACTCAGGGGTACTCTACCACTGAGCTATATCCCAAGCCCTTTTTATTTTTTAATTTGAGACGGTATTGCTAAGTTGCCTCTGCTGGTCTCTAACATGGGATTCTTCTACATTATTCTTCAGTGATGGAAATAGTCCATGTCTGCAGCCAGTGGCTACTGAACACTTGAAATTCAGCTAGTGCCAATGAGGATACCAATTTTTAAGTTTATGTAATTTTAATGAACTTATGGCCACGTGTGAATGGTGGCTATTCTACTGAACAGTGTAGACCTAAAGGAAAAGTATTAGACAAGTGAATGCTAAGCATTGGAAATTTGGCTACAGTAAAGTACGTTTAATAAATTCATAACTTTGTTTTGTCCTTCTGCATTAGATCTGACTGGCAAATTCAAATAGATAAAGACAGGGGAGCTAGACAATTCCAATCTTTTTGAGTGGAAACCAGAGACCTTAATGGCTTTTGTCTCATTTAAAGATGAGTGGCAATAAAAAGAAAATAAGCATTGGACCCAAGAATATATTTTGAGACATAAGACAGCAAGCAGATATTTTTCATCATCTAGTGCAGGAAATAAAAATATATTTTCGAAGCTGTTGCTTAAATTCTCAATAATACTCAAGAATAGGAACACTCTATCAAGAGGAAAGTTGAAAGATTCAGTTTGAGACAAGAAATTGAGATGGATATATAGGTTGCTGAGAATCAGGAAGAGGTTAAAAAAAGTTGTTAGGTGAAATGAGCAAAGATTATAGACAATTGAAATGCAATCATGGAACTGCAATCTACATTATGAGTTCCCCCAAACACAATCAATACAGTAAAAAAAAAAAATCAAAGGGGTTATCTGGAGGACAAGTTTTCAAAACTTCCCTTGACTGTACAAAAAAGGCAAAGATATACAAACAAGTAAAGTTAAGATGAACAGAAGCAATAATCACATATGTAATCAGAGAAAACATATAAATATAAAGACAGACCCATTGCACAGTGAAATGTATTAAAGCTGAGTGATAAGATGCTGAGAACAAATAGATCTTAATAAAAGTTGTGCATTTCAGGCATTACTTAAGAACTCCAAGAGTTTTCAGACAAACCTATCTCTCTTCCCTAAAACCCAAAGGAAAAGTGGATGACATATGACAGCATAGCAAATGCTAATATATCTGTGAGCTGCCTTAATGCCCACGCTTGATAGCCAGCATGCGTGAGCACATTCAGTCAGGACTCTCACTCATCTGCAGATTTTTACTGGGAGTAGAGAATAAAATTGTTTCTAAAATGATAAAGATACTTTAAATTGAAATTTAATTACAGAAACTACAATACTAATTGCTTGAAAGAATGTTGACTTGTTTTTCAATATTCAATCCATCAATAAGATCATTTTTTTCCCTTAGTTAAAATATGAACAGCATTGCCTCTCCAGCCTGTCGTTCATGGATCATTCAAGGTAATTACATTTTGAACCCTTCATAAAACTATATTTTTAACAATATTCAGAAATTGGTCCAAACTAGGTTATCATTTTTCATATTTATATCTTTTATGACCGTTAAAATGGCTAAACTTTTATCTACCATTATAAAACTAGATCAGGAAATTCCTAAGGTCAAACTCTTCATTTTAATCTTGCATGGAGTCTGTACTGTGCTTTGGACTTATTGGAACTTAATAATAATTTTAATATGCCCTAAAAAACGGCATTTTCCAAGTAACAGTGCATAGCACCACATTGAATTTTGTATATTTTTAAGTCTCTCTTTTCTGGCACTTCTTCAGAAATTTTGAGCCCAGATATAAATAACTCCCGGCAATAATGATAATCTCTAAGCATTGCTTTAAACTGTTTCCATGATTTCTCCCATTCAACTTCATCCCATAGTTCCTACCTCTTCAACCTCAGACCACAGGAGCTGTCAAGGCTGTTATGAAAACAGGACATAGGGAAGAATTTCTCCCTCATCTGAGGCTATTCACAGTCAACTTCTCTTCTTCTCTCCATATAGAAAGACTGCTATGTGAAGCAATCAGGGAGGAAAACAATAGGAATGTGGGGAGAATGTGCTGTTTCATCTCCTGGATGCTACCTTAGAATTTCTACTTCTCACTCCTGAAGCCCAGTAGAATTTCTTTTTGATTAGAAAAAGAGTTGAATTAGGTGTCTGCCACTTGGCACTACAGAGGTAGATTTGATAATAGAGAAATTGATGAACTGGAAAAAAAAGCATACATAATTTAGATTTAAGTTTATTGCTAGTTGGTTAGAAAGGGGTATGTATTATTACAATTACTTAATTTACCACCAAAATTTATTCTCCCCTAAAACTACTAAAGCACTTTCATTGTTGTTTTTATAACTGTTTATATATGCATCTCTCTTGACCATCTAATTCTGGGTAGCAAATTATCCCAAAACTGAGTGACTTAAAATAGCCATTTTATTTTACCTCACAATGTAATGGATCAGGAATACAAGTGGGGCTTGCCAAGAGAATCCTTAGCTCCATGTGGTATCCACTAGGTTGCTTGATGATATACAGCTGGTGGCTGGTCTGGATTAACAAGTTCTGACAATTTCCCTCTCATCTCTGCCTTTTTGAGGATGGCTGGAAGGGAGAGTTCCACAGTTCCCTCTTCTCCCATGTAGCTTTAGTCTCTATAGTTTCTGCAGCAGAGTGATCAAACTTATTTGTAGACCAGGGCTCTGTCAAAGAAAGGAACTGGAAACTACCAATATGTAAGTCCGAGAGCTATCTTTGTATCATGTCTGCTGTATTTTGGTAGTCAAAGCCAGCCTAGGTTCAGAGAGGTTACATAGAGCCTCCAACTCGTATCTGGGGGAGGAGTGTCAAGAAAAGATGGCCATCCTTTGAGAACAAGAACTGTGTCTTGTTGATCTTTGCATCCATAGATCAAACATCAGGGCAGGAACACATTAAAAGATAAAGACAGCCAGAATCTAGATTCCTGAAAATACCCTTGAACATCTGTACTATCCCTGAACTGCCTACTTCTCAACTTTTGTGACATGAAAAAATAAACAAAAACAAAAATTATGTTTTTGAACTACTGTTAATAAAAATTCAGATTGTATTTACATTTCTTCTCTACATTAGCTCTCAGAATACAAATGAACAAGATTCACAGTAGGTTATTCTTGGAGAGCACTAAGAGGCTGAAACAACTTTGACCTAAATCAGGCTGATTTCTTAAATTCTCATTAAAGGAAATTAAGTGCTGCTTATTTATTTTGCTTTAAAATATTTTTATAAAATTATATAGTATTGAATATATTATTGGAAAAACTTAAAGGTAACTATTAAAATTTTAAAATTATATTTAAATTAAAAATTACTAGAGGAGATGGGTGTAGCAGTGGATGCCGTAATCCCATCGGCTCAGGAGGCTAAGGCAGGAGGATGGTGAGTTCAAAGCCAGCTTCTGCAAAAGCAAGGCACTAAGCAACTCAGTGAGACCCTGTCTTTAAATATAACACAAAATAGTGCTGGGGATAGGGCTCAGCAGTTGACTGCCCCTGCGTTCAATCCCCAATACCCCCAAAAAAAATTACTAGAGGAAAAGACAGATGCATAGAACATAGAATATGAAATTAGAAAACACAAAGTAAATGACCTCAGATTAAACAATCTTGCAAAGCCACAGTATGGAATAGTTTGATTCTAAATGGCAAAGAGCCTTAAAGAGGATTAAAACAAAAACACATAACCAAACCCAGTAACATGCTCTTACAAGAGAAATGCAAATTCAAACTACACTGAGATTTCACCTCACTCCAGTCAGAATGACAAGTAACAATAAGTGTTGGCAAGGACGTGTGGACAATGTACACTCATATATTGCAGGTGGGACTGCAAATTGGTACAACCACTCTGGAAAGCAGTATGGACATTCTTCAAGAAACTATGAATGGAAACATCATTTGAACCAGTTATCCCACTCCTGGGTATATACCCGAAGGACTTAAAATCAGGGTACTACAGTGATACAGCCACATGAATGTTTGTAGCAGCTCAATTTACAATAGCTGAGCTAAGGAAACAACCTAAGTGCCCTTCAACAGATGAAAAGATAAAGAAAATATGATTATAGTTGGAATATCACTCAGCTATAAAGAAGAATGACTTTATGACATTTGCCAGTAAATAAAGAATCTGGAGACTATTGTGCTAAGTGAAATAAGCCAGTCCCCACCAAAACCAAAGGTCAAATGTTCTCTCTGACATGTTGATGCTAACACAAAACAAGGCAGGGAGGGAAGAATAGGAGTTAGAGGTTTAGATAGATTATTAGACAAAGGGAAATGAAGGGAAAGGAGGCAGATAGAAATAAGAAAGTGGAATGAATCTAACATGGCTTTCCTGTGTACATATATGAATACACCACAAAGAATCTCCACATCAAGTACATCCACAAGACTGGGTTCCTAATTAGAATAAGATATACTCCATGTTTTTACAAATATGTCAAAATAGATTCTACTGTCCTGTGTAACTAAAAGGAACAAATAAAAAAATAGATAGTCAAAATAAAATGACTCGGGAAGTTAAAAGTTAGGGGGGAGATGAATAAATTAAAATTTTTGAAAAAAATAAATGGATAATCTTAGAAGTAGAGAATAAGTTATAAAGTATTAACCAAGATAAAGAACTTATCTTCATGTTATAAACATCACCCATAATAAATATATAACAGCTGTGATACTTATGCACCAGTTTTGAAAGACTTTAGGTAAGAATACAGTACTAAGCACGTTTTTAAAAAATATTGCCTTAGGGAATCCT
Source organism: Urocitellus parryii (assembly GCF_045843805.1). Taxonomy (NCBI): domain Eukaryota; kingdom Metazoa; phylum Chordata; class Mammalia; order Rodentia; family Sciuridae; genus Urocitellus; species Urocitellus parryii. Next base: position 13,341,417 of record NC_135544.1, read on the forward strand.
CACAATTGTATTTTAAAGTAGGTGTCATTATTCCTAAATCATAGGTGAAGAAATCAAGCATTCAATCATAGATGACAATATGCAGGTGAAGCTTTGGAAATGCAAATGACAGATGAGAAAAAAGAATGGATAGAGCCTTTGTCATTATTTGAATTCTGTCCAAAACCAAAGAATTAGGAATAAAGCCCAAAGCAGCCTTCATTCGCAGAACTGGTGGGGAGAATTTCCTCCCTTCCTCTAGATTCTGTGGTGGCAAAAGTAACAGAGATTCTTGGGATGGCAGGGGAACTATTCTGTTCACACTGGCCTGAAAGCAGTGGCCTCCCATGAGCCCCCAGATTATTGCTTCTGAAGCACTTAATCATTTACACTGAACCATCCCATGCCTCCTACCTGCCTCTTGGGTTAAGTGGAGGCCAGTACTCCATTTGGTCCATCACTTCTTCACAACACTTCCTGGTTATTGCTGCTGTACAGTAGGTTTTGCAGTTTGCATAATTTTCTCTTTCCTCCAGAATCATTATAATAGGAAAGTATGAATCAACTGGAATCTCTGCCCAAGTTTTTCCTGCAGATTTCGTTGATACTGGGCAGAACTGATACTTTCATCAGTCCACACTTGCTCCCCAAATTTGGTCCTCCTAGGTTCAAGGGTTCGCTGGCAGCAACACTTTGAATTTCTAGGTTTCACTTCGTTTTGCCCTATAGGGATGAATGTAAGAGGCCCTAGATATAATTGGTGGAAGGGTGGCAGGAAGTTAGGTATCAGCATGTGCCTACAGGCAGAGTGTTTAGTTGGAGAAGGGGGAGAACTGGAAGGAAATTGTTATTCCAGTCTCCTACTCTCTTGTTGGTCCAATTCTGCTCATCAGAAAAATTATCAAGGGCATTCAAGTAGGTCAAAGGACTAAATATATAACTATCTGCTGGTAGGACCCTGGCCCCAGATAGGACTATTTGGGACAGTTTTGTACACTCTAAACAGCTAAGAAACAGCTTAAAGTCAATTTTTTACTCCATATAACTCAGCTCCTAGAGCTTATTGATTACTAACTAAAATAATATTATTCTGAATAATAAGCAGGATGTCAGAGCAACAGCATCAATTATGGTTGCCACCAAAAGATGTGGTTTTATTTTCATATAATCTAACCTACTCATTATCTTTGTTCAGTTGATTGGTTAAGTCTGGACTGAGTATTGAAGTGTTTTCTAAATATCATTAAGCTCAACAGGTCCAATGAGCACCATAAGAGGTCACTTAACGCACCTGCAATAGATATTGGATTAGGGTGGAAAAAGAAATAAAGTTAATTTATGGAAAATTAAAACTAGATGTTTTTATTACATGACTAATACTGCAGGAGCTCATTGAAATGAACTATTAGACTATTTTAATGACTCTGGAGGACAGAGAAAATTGGGCAAACTTCAAAACCTACTGTACAGCAGCAATGACCAGGAAGTGTTGTGAAGAAGTGATGGACCAAATGGAGTACTGGCCTCCACTTAACCCAAGAGGCAGGTAGGAGGCATGGTATGGTTCAGTGTAAATGGTTAAGTGCTTCAGAAGCAACAGTCTGGGGGCTCATGGGAGGCCACTGCTTTCAGGCCAGTATGAACAGAATAGTGCCCCTGCCATACTTCTTGAATTGTCGGTATATTTCGGGTATGTACCCACTGTTCTACTCTAGAAAAAAATCCTGGATATCACATGAAGGTGAGCAAGGAGAATTCTTCACAGTTATCAAATCCATGAAGGGTGATCCTTTGTTGGGTACATATCTTAGGGTACACACTAAGCTGTCCTAGGGATTACAGACATTTTGAAACCCTGTCTATCCTTCTAGTTTCTCTTTGGGGCTTGGTTCCCAAGTCTCAAAACCTTTGGGACACATATAACATTCTCAAGGCTTGACTAGATCAAAGAGGGACATAAGCTGTGGCTCAAGACCTTTGCCTTCCCAGCTGTTTAAGAAGCATCAAGTACCATATTTACAGAGTGACCTCAGCTCAGATTCTGACCCTCATTCTGTTGCTCATTGGCCAGGACTTTGGAAAATATCTAGCTTTTCTTTGCCTCATTTTACTCATCTGTAGAACAGGATACACCAAGAACATTAGAATCAAAAGGGAGTAGGCCTCATCCTTAGAGAAGAATGCTGCAGACTGTTAGATTAGACACGTCCACTAGATAACCTTTCATTGTCTGATTCATTTTCTTTCTCTTTTTAATTAACCCAAAGGCACTCAATGACTGAGCCACAGACTGAACCCTTTTTTTTATTATTTTATTTTGAGACAGAGTCTCACAAGTTGCTTTTGGCCTCTCTAACTTGCTGAGGCTGGCTTTGAAACTGTGATCCTCCTGCCTCAGCTTACCCAGTCACTAGAATAATAGGCATGTGCCACAGTGCCCAGCTCCTTGATTCATTTTTAAGAGATTGTCCAAATTCAATAGACACATGTACATTATGACTTTGTTTATTACATCTCACCATCCATCATCAGTATTGCATATATCAGGGCCCTCACATTTCCAAGAAAATTACCCCAACAACAAATGAATGGTAAACAAAAAACAAAAAAACAAAATAGTTGTCTGCCTTCAGCTTCTTATAGAAATCATTTATGCTTACTTTTAGGGGAGAATTAATGAGGTCTAACTAATTTTCTTTTACCAAAGTTAACTATGTTTAACAGACTTTCGTCAGTGAAAGACTATGTGTATGATCTACAGCTTTATGCAAATGTGTGAGGAACTAATTTATTGTTCCACCTCATAGAGTAATTTGATTTTGTGTATTTCTTCAGATTTTGTTGGGGAGGGGGGTTAGTTTTCCAGAAGGAAAAACTGATGAGAACCTTAAAATACTTGAAATGGCCTAGGATATTTCACAAACTACCAGAAGAAATCGACATGACAAGTTATTTTTGGTGAAAAGCAGGCCTTTAATCAAATAGACAGCCCTTCATTTATGTGTTTGAGAGCTTCACATTACTCTTACACACTTCTATTTGTCCCTCGGCACAATAAGAGGCTACATTTTTTTTTCTGTGTACATAAATTCAAATACCAATTATGTGATTAGCAAATAGGTTTCTAATTAGAACTTAACGCTCGTGACAAACACAGCTTTCTCCTTAACCTGTGAGGATGTTTCTGTACTGTATTTTTAGCTCCTGAAATATGCTGAAAAAGACCTGTTAGTGTTCACAAAAATAGGCCCATCGTTGGTTGTTGAGAGCTGACAGAACAGACTGTCAGCTGGCCTTTCACCCACCCGGTCTCTGTTTCCCTAATTCCCTAAGGGAATCCTTTGTCAGATCTTTGCTCATGGGCAGCTTGATGCCCAGAGGCAGCCCTATGGTCCCCATCTAATCTCCACCTTTCTGCTAACCTGTCCCCTCTGGTAATAACAGACTGGAACAGAAATCTGCCATTGATCCCATCTTGGGCAGTTGTTGGTAAGAGTTCCTCTAAAGTCCCAGGGGAAAAAACTCTTTGAAACACATGGAGAAACCCCAAAGAAAGTTTGAGCATCATCATTTGGCACAGCCTTTTTAAAGGAACTGGTCCCTAGTCTTTGTGGGAATTGCTTTGTCTATGTGGCTCTCTCTCCTGAAGATGTCAATGAGGTCATGTTCTCCGTTCTGTTTTCTGGCTTCCAACTCTGCATGGTCCCTGCGTCTGTGTCCTCTCTTGGCTCTCAACCTTGCTCAGCACCTGCTCAGTCTGAGGCCAGCACTTTGCAGCCATCCAATCCCTGCTGCCTGCTCCAGATTCACACAGTCTGGGTCCCTTTCTGTTGCCCTTCCTCAGATACCAACTGAAGTGCTGTTAAGCCCAAGAGAACTCACCAATTATTCTGACCAATTCTCAATGTGTGTTTTACTTAGAGGGCCAGATTCTAGTTGCTCTCTTCCCAGCCTCCAACTGGCATCTTTTAACTTGCCACTTGGTCTTTTTCATATATCTGTGTCCAGACCATGTCCCACTGGATAGGGACACTTTTCTGAATCAAACCTGAGTTTGCAAGTTCATTTAAAAATTGCTCAGTGGCTCTTCATTCAATTCTTTCTGTGTGGAGCCCTTGACATTTGGTCAGTCTCCTTCATGGCTATCCAGAAAGAGCTGCTGCCATGTCCCTGCTGATATATGATATTAAAGTTCATGGGTTTCTCACCTGGAAAATACCCAAGATTTGGCAAATCTCATCATCCCAAGTCTGCTTGATAGGTTTCCATTGCAGACCAGCTAAAGCCAGTAGCTAGCAGTTTCTCTCCATATATCCTTTTCTAAAAGGCCCTGTTCTGAAAAATGGTATACACTTGAGAAAGTTAGAATCCACTGAATTATCACTCTCAAAAAGGGTGGAGCTCAATCTGATGATTTTTCATCAGACTCATTTGGAGAATAGGTAGGAAGATGGGGTAGATCTTATAGATTATCTCTCATCATTCCTACAAATTATAGACAGGAAAAGTGAGATTCAGAGAAAGCCTTTTCCAGAGCCTCAGAGCTATTGGCATAACTAAAACTAGAACTCTGGTGTCTGAGCTCTTTATAGACATTGGAGGATCATGCATACTGCCTGATCCCAGACTTGGTAACATGAGAAATTTTAGTCTTTAACTTATCATCTTTAGGTTAGTATCAAGTTACTAAAAAAAATTTCTAAAAACTCATATTTTTCCCTCTTCCTAAAGCCCTGAATTCTACTTTTTCATTCCTCTCTCTCCTACCCTCTCCCCCAACTATGGAGAGCAACTGTATAGCCAAAGCAGTTTTGCAGAATCCAGTCCTCTCCTCCTTTCCTACTCTCTCTTGCCCAGGAAATAGAACTAATATAGTGCCTTAATATTCCTAGGGAACATTATTATCATTTGATATGCCAATGTGATAATTGGCAGTTTGCCAATCTTGTCATTTTAGAAGCAAATTGGCTTAAGTAAGCTCCTAAAACACCCTCTTCCAAGGGACTTTTTTTTCCCCATGCAGAAGACAATATCTGTCATGTCCAACTGTGAGGAACACAGGAAATAATTCCCCTACTAAGTGATACAAAGAACTTTTTTTAAAAGCTTTTGCAGTCCTTCTTTTTAAATAAAGCTGTTTTTTAACATAAAAATTCAATGCAAGCTCACAGGATTTCAGTGTTGTCAAATATTCAATTTAAACTCTCCTCGTTATTTACATTCTCCATCCTAACAACCGTTATTACACAAGAGAGTTTTTTTCCCTGCAGTGAGCATTCTATCCGACGTGGGGTTGGTGTTATTACCCAGGCAATTGTTTTCTGCAGTATGCTGTGTTCCAAAGCCTTATCTCCATTGTTCCCTTTGTGCTATCCAGCACCAAGTGGGCGTCCTCCACCATAGCAGACAGCGATTTCAAGTCTCTCAGTAGTGAGTCTGATTCGAATTGATCGATTGGAGGGAGCACAAACCATGCAGGCTCTCTGCCCCGACAAATAAAAGGCTGATGTTCTCTTTGCCCGACTCTCACCTTCAGCTTCTGATGTCAGAACTGGCTACCCCAGCCTCTTCTGTTTCTCCAACAGACACTTTCAGGCATGCCTGCTAACAGACTAAACAATGCTGCCTCATTTCTTCTGTAAGGACTCTGGCAGGTGCTATTTCTTTCTGGTTCCAGGACTAGTAGGTAGAAACAGAGCATTCTCTTTGGGCTTCACACACGGAGGCAGAAGGTAATGGAATGAGTCTTGTTAAGGATTGATGACAGATACACACCTGTGTTTTAGATGACACCTAGACTACGGAATACAATCTATCACCATAGCTCAGATGAGAGCTTCCCTTCTGCTGCCCTTGAGCACACATTGATTTGATTTCAGATTTGAGGTTCTTTGTTTTCATGGTTTAGCATATTTGGTAATAAAATTAAGTTGCCTTTGTCAAGTCAGCTTAAACCAGGGACCTATTGGACAATTGCAGAGTCACAAAAATGAAGCGTGAATGAGTCAAGGACCATATGAGAGGTGAGTGGAAATGGTACCAAAAGAACATCACCCCATTGCAGCTGAGGAGGTGGGGTAATAGAAACTCTCTGGATGATTGGAAATTCTCTGAATGCCTTAGGGAGTTTATGATATTATAATATTCTGGGCAAAGTCATTGCAAACACTACTTAATGATGCAGGTGGTATCGTGTTACCCTCCTGAGATCTGTTCATATTCATTCTTCTGGGTTGCTTTAATTCACATTCCCGAATACTGAAATAATCTTAAAGTAGGAGATGCTACTTCATTAGAGTGTGTGACAAGAAAAAATGCAAAGTCACTCTTTAATATTCTTTTAACTTTAAATTTTATACAGTAGCTGGGACCATTGACTCCATCCCTTTCTTGCCCCTCTTTACCCACAAAAAAATAGGGCTTGAAGAAAGAAAAGTTACTTGCTTTATAAAAGTCTCATTTTCACTACTCTCAGAACATTGCTAAACCTTCAGTCTCTTAAATTTCCACCCCTTATTGTTACAACACTTTGATGAGCCTCGTTCATAAACAGAATTTCAAATTGCTTTCATGATTATTACTTGTGAAAAATCTCTTCAGATTCTTGAAGCAGTGAAACTGAACTATTTTAACAGTGTATGGATGTACACATGCATGCCACCTTTTTTCCTCTCCACCTCTTGGATTATCAAAGTCCCGTCTTCCACAGATGATAAGAAAACCCTCAGTAGGACAAATGTTGGAAGCTAGATACTGCTGCCACAGAGAAACTAATCAGGAAACCAGAACCTACTCCCTGAAGGAAAGGAACCAGTAGGGCAAGCCATCAATACTGAAGGAGCTAGGAAAATAAAGATGACTTCCATTTAGGTTCTGGGTTCTAGGAATGAGGACCAAGGAGCAGAGTTCAGGGAAGAGCAGTCTGTCTAAGGGAATCATGTTGAGGAATGTACTGGGAGACTACAGTCAGGTATTTGAATATCTATCCATCTGAATAGCTCCGGTACACCAGGGTCTAGGTGAAAGCATAACAATATATTCTTCCACCTTGCTCATGGGCAGCCCAGGTTGTCTATGGCTTAGGGACCTCCTGAACCTGTTAAGTCCCCAATAGGACTGAGCAGAAATAAGCATGCTCCAACCCCACAGGGATTCAGTGTCCATCCTCTGCATTGAGGATCCTGGCTACAACCAACCCCATGCCTGCTTCTCTGGCATCTGTAAAGTGGAGAATTCTTTGAATTCTAAGGCAGATATCTGACCAAAAACATAGAAAATGTTAATTGGGGACAATAACGAAAACCTAGACTGTCAAGGGGCAGACATATTTGGCAAGCTGGTGTCTTAGACCTTCATGCCCATTTGTAGTGAGCCAACTTCCTGGAATAGGGGGCTTATGTATAGGAAACTGATTTATGGAGTGGGATAGGCTCAAACTCACCATGTTTATGACTCAGCAATGTCTATCTGACATTTATTACTGCTCACACAGACTGGCAGTCATAAATTCAGCATCATGTTTTTCAGTTAAATGGCTCTTATCATAAGACAAAGGAACAAAGGGGAATAATCCACAGCTGTGCTATTCATTTTGCATCTTACAAAGAACACACAAAAAGTATAAAAATAAAAGGTCATGTTGTAATAGATTCTTATTTATTTGCATATATACTCTGTACAAATATTATATGAACACATATGCTGAACTCTGCTCTACCTGTGAGAAAACTTGGAGGAGCTGCATATCCAATCCTTCTGTGCTAGAGCAAAACTGATCATGAGTCTTCTAACTAGCTGCTCCAAGACCCAATAACAGAATGGCCGGCCCTTAGCCACATGCAAATGTGAAGTTCTTGTTCTGATTAAAAGCCCAACTGACAGGTAGAGTAGCATCAAGCTAAAGGAGAGGAAGGGGTTCTAGCAGGATGCATGAGTCTAGTCGGGGTGGGAGTCACAGGGATAGCACCTGAAATGCTCTGGCTTCTGCTCTACAGGGAAGCTACTCGTTATAGGTGTTATACTACCAGTGGCCCTCTCCCATTTAAGGCTATTTCATCACATATTTTTAAAAATGAGAATGATCAAAATGAGGAATACAGACAAGATGCTTTTAAATCTCTTCCAGATCTTCACTGGCCAGTTCCATGTGACATTGAATGATGATTAGCTAGTTGGATGGTCAAGAAGAGGGAAGAAGAAATACCCAGGGTTTGTTGAACATCACTGTATAAGAAGAAACTGGATGAGATTCACATGAATTACTGAGTAACCACAGTTCAGAAGAATTACATAACTTGCACAAGATCCAAAAGAAAATAAATGGCAGAATCATATTTTAAATCCAGGATTTTCTGAATCTATATCACATTTCCACAACAGCATAGTTTTGTCAGGAACTTTATATTCAGTAAGTCATTGCTAAACTTATACACAAAAGATAAACACATATGATCCCTTTATTATTTGTTGTAATTTGTATTACTGGAGTTGAAAAAAAGAGAAATCACTTTGGTTTTGTTTTATTTTGTTTTGTTTTTACTCTCAGGAGTTCCCATCCCTATCATCAGATGAATTTTAGCTAAAGAAGATAACTGCAGAGGAAAAATGATGTGTTCTCTTTAAATTCCAACAAAAAGTCAGATAATATCAGAAATGTCCTAAAAGTAGAGACCACACTCTTTCTTTTATTATATTGACAGAGAAGAGGCCCTAAAGTAACTAAGACATGTGTTACTATATAAACATGTACAAGAACTGAGGCCAAGTTCACACAGAGAAAGACTTACCATGCATATGGGAAGCCAAGCAGGTTTTGAACCAGTGAGTGTCAAGGAAAAGAAAAAAAATCTCTTATTCAATTCATTTATACCTGGACACTATCAAAGAAGCAAATGATTGATGAAAGTCCCTAGATGAGACATTGTTTGATCACAGACCCCCATGGATAGCTTGCAAGGATACTTGATTAACTTTCATCACAATTAAACTCTCTATACCTAAAGGACACTGAGAAATGGGAGCTTATATAAAGAGGTAGGAAATGGGCTTGTAATTGGCATTAAATTAATTGGCAAAGTAGGAGATAATGCAGAGTAAATATTATAAAAATATATCCAGTCAAAAGTGGAAATTTCATGGCTTTTAAAAAAGTCTCCAAAATGCCACATATTCTCCACATATTGAATTTATTTTCTTGTCACCAGTTACTTTTTTAAAAAATAGCAGGATGCTATAGTTAAGCAAAAGAGGTTAGAAAAAAGGTCAAAATGACAAAACTTCACAAACTTCTGAAAATGCAGTTTTTAATGTCAATCAACATGAAAATGGAGCTCACAAGTAATGAGAATTAATTCTCAGGAAGGAGGAAAAACGTAATCCATATTGATGCATCTAATGTCAACCACCATAGATACCTGGGAGTGAAGGTCTATCTTTTCTCCTCAGATTATGCTGTCCCCAGGATGCTGGCAGCTTTGTCTAGGAAGACTCCATATTGATATAGATTCCCTTCCTTATGATTGTCCTTCTTTCCATTATTCTCAAATCCAGACAAAGAGATTATGTTTTTGACAAAGTAGAAAACTATTCCTACTACATTGCTAATACATATGTAGTGTTGATAATTTCTTTGGAACTAATATTAGGGAAGCTAACCACATCCTCCCATTATTAGTTTTTTTGGTGGCTATTCATAGGCAAAATAGTAGATTCATGGGAGGTGGGGTTGACTCTTTGGAGAGTCAACACTTTGGATATGGCAACTCTTTGGGCAATCAACAATAACACTAATTCCTGGTTAACAGTCCACCAATAATGAAATTAATTTCAAGAAATAAGGGAATACACATTAAAAGATCGATCTCAAAATAGAATCTTTGACCATTGACTTGACAACACAGAGGAAGCCTTAAATTGCATTTAATTACATGAAGAGCAATAACTCAAGTAGAAATTTGTAGAGAAATCTCAAAAGAGAGTTGGAAGCAATAAGGGAATTCATTAATTGCATGTTGTGATTTCACCTTTTTCTTTAAGTAAACATAAATAAATAAAACTTATCAGCCAAATGTGCTGCATTGTACATTAACCTCAATTCTCTCGAGTGGAATCATCCTTAGCCCTTTCTGATCCTTGTGACCTCATGGGAACTTGGACTTGGACTTGAAACAACCCCCACTGATTTAAAAGTCTGACACATGACAGTAGTTGAACTGTTCTTAAGAAGCAATGTAACCTGCTAATGGTAGTTGGAGGGTTGGTAGAAGTAAAATTATATTTTTTTTTCTTCACTCATAATTTGAAGATTATAGAATGCGGTTTTTAAAGGTCAGAATGTATTACTAATTGAGTTGAGGCATTTGAAATTAGCAAATAAAACTGCTACTCATAATAGTGATTAAGGAATAATTAATCATACAGGCTGAAATGGCAGCAAAGTAGAGCCAGCAGTAAAATTATTTTTTTAACTAGTTACCACACAGCCTTCAGAGAGTGCTACTAAGTAACCATAAGATATTAATTCCATTTCTTTCCTCTTTAGGTTATATTGTTAAAAATATATTTTTTAAAAAAAATGTTAATGGTTTCTCTGGATGATACAATCACAGGCAGATTTTCAACTGCACAGCCTCTCTTGCAATTATTCAGAAATATGTGCTATTTTTGTCTTCCCCTAATCTTTTATTTAGCATGTGAAGGAATTAAGGGTTATGGTACCAACCTTAAACCCACTTTTTAAAATATAAATCACTGAAAAACTTGAACCTTTTAACAATTATAATATGCAATTATTCCATCTATTCTTTAAACTCAATGCTAATTCTCCCCTGCTGAGATTTTTTAAAACATTTTATAGTGCTTCAGGTGTTTTGTTTGTCTGTTTGTTTCACTAGGTTTGTATTATCCAGTCTTGGGTTTGATGCCCTCAGTCTATGCTGGAAATTTCAGGATTTCATTTTGTTTTTGCATATTAAATTCCAAGCCAAATGTATAAACATGAATATGATGATAAAATATTCAGACAGTTGATTTGACAGCATATCTCACTCTGGAAACAAATTAAGGCAGCATTTACATAGAGATTTACATTTGATGCATTTGTTGTTTATTATTAATTAGCTAATCCACACAATAGACCTATGAGGTAGTTTAACATGCCTTTAGTATGAACAAATAAGTTAAGAACCAGAAAAAGAAAAAAAAATCTGTCCCCACAATAAAATGTCAATCAGACCCTTCTTATTCTGGTCACAAAAGGAAAAAAAAAATCAATTCCTTGTACAAGTTGATCAAACAAACAATAGATATTTAGTTTGGATGGAATGTGGAGAGTGTAAGTCTATTCCCTGGCAGTTTAGAAAGGTTGTTTTCTTATTGGGGCTCTAATATTCAGTATTCACACTAATCTGTCAGAAGCACCTCACTCAAAAATCAAATCTGCAAGAAATGTGAACACCCCCACTGCCTCAACCCCATTACCACCAGAGCTCAAATTTCCCTACAGGAGCATTCACTTTTTGCATGTATTTTATATTTTTGTCTTTTGGCCTGGTTGGTCCAATAAACTCACTTCAGCAGAAAGGTGTGAAAATTCTTGGCAAGCTAATTTATGTTTGGATGTCATCTAAGAGGCCAATGAAAAACAAATTCTATTGGTCTTTGTAGTCCAGCAACAGCAGACGAGAGTTTTATGACTATTTTTATCAGCAGAAGGAATCACTGTAGTCCTCGCTACTTAGCAGATTGCTTTATGACCATATTTATTAGTTCACTGGGCTGTGGAGACTGTATATAAAGAAAGCTCATTAATTTGGGTTTCACTACCATGGCATTTGTGGCCATGGCACAGGTGCTAGCCTGAAGCTTTTTCAATGCACTGCAGAGAAAGACCTTTTGATAAAGTGAATTTGAATTGCATGACCAGAACTGTAAAGAATGATTATCTCTTGGAGAGATGGGCTGGACATGTAGCTCAGTGGTAGAACATTTACCTAGCATGCCATGGCCCTGGGTTCTATCCCCAGGACCACCAAAAGAAACAAACAAAATGATAAAACACACACACACACACACACACACACACACACACAGAGGAAGATGGACCATTTCAATAACTTAACAGTGTTCTTTTAAATATAAATCATTACTTGCTAATATAAGGGGGACATTGGGTTTGTGTGTGTGTGTTGTAATTGGACTATTTAGTTTAATTAACATTACTCCAAGGATTCTGGAATAACAAAAGTACTTCACTTACTGATAGTTTAGATAGTTTCTCTTTTCTAACTAGATGAGTTTCTTAAGTTCACTTGAATTGAGATTTTACAGAAAATCCTTTGACTCAAGTTCTCATGTGCTATAATCACATGTCTATCAGAGAAACTCCAGGGCTGATGGGACCATAAGACAGGGACATAGCCAGGTTTGCACAAGTCTCTTTCCTCTCCGTGGGAATCAATTAGCCATTTGGAAACATTTACCTGACATCACATTCTCCCCCACTCATAATAAAATTAGAAAGTGAATTATGACTTAATTGAACACATGTAGCCATACCAAAACAAACAAAGAACTAGAAACAGGTAGCTTCCCAAGTAGAGATGTTTCTATTCAAGAGTTTCCAAAATATAAACAACACTTATGTGCCCTTCCAGCATAAAACTGAATATACATGGTACACTGGAAAGATAATTTTCCTCATCTGCATGAGGAAAAAAAAGAAAGAAAGAAACTAGGGAACAATCAAACAGACAAAACTTCTGGCAGGGTAGTCACTTTCACTTGGCAGGTTGCCAAAGAACAATGGTATTTAGATGAGCAACTCTGAAAGAATCTGATTATTATAGCTGAAAGCTTATCTATAAAGAGTTTGGCATAGCTTTTCTGTAAAGCAAAAGAAATCTGTGTTCATAGGCTTTTCTATATTAGGTTATTAGAAAAATAAACACACTTCAGGGCATGAGCTCAGTCACTAAACACAAACAGAAACAAAGATTTTTTTTTTAACTCAGACAATGCTTATTTTACAGCAGAATTGACAAATAAAGCTTTATTTTACACATTCAATAAAAGCCATCACCAGAGGTTTATACCTCTGTTTTGTGTGCTTCTTTCCAAAACAGCAAAATAGATATCCTCCCATCAAACCCTCCTTCCTCCCCTCAGGGCCACTTGTGGCTGGTGTGGCTGCTTCTCTCTGCAGACACAGAAACTGGCAGCCCTGGTCCCTCCTGAGTGACCCTCCTCAAGGGAAGAGTGCCAAATTCCAAACACAGGAAATCAGGCACATTAATAACAACACTGTGCATTTCTGTGTCATTTCATTTATTGCTCACTGAGTTATAACCACCTTGGCTCTCCGCAGAAAACAAAGGATGCCCACCTGGAGATCAACCGCCTGTGGTCACAAGGTGCAAAGGGCAGCCCCAGCCAGATTCCAGCTGGAGCCTGATAGCATCCTGAATAGAAACTCAAGGTCCTGGCTTGTAGCCAGCCTGCAAGACACCACTTCTGGTCACCATGGGGAATGACACCTGGAGAAAGAACTTTAGGATTTGCACTCAGAGATGTTCCCCATCACAGAGGGATGATTTTTCCAGTCATTCTATCCAGTGGTGTTCTTCCCAAAGTGATGGACTCTTGGCTCAGCAACAGGACTTCGATGAGAAACAGAAGAAATAGAGGACCTTGTCCTACCCAAGGCTGCTGTTTCTTCAGGATTTCTTCACTTCATTCCAAATCATCAGTACCCCAAATTAATGCCCACCATTCAGGCCAGCTTCATAAGAAATGCAAATTTCCATCTCATTCTGGGGTACATGATTTTTTTGGATGCCTTCAGTAAAAGATTTTACCAAGGTCAACTGCTGTGAAGTCATTTTTGCCTAAGAGGATCATCATGCAAGCAAACTAATTCTTTTCCTAAGCTACTATTTGGCAGCTTGCAGAAGACTTGGCTTCACCTTGAGAAACCATCCTTGGAGTGATCAGAAGAAAAGGCTAAAGACTCTTCCTTTATTCATCCTCCTTGCTCTCATTCAGATGGCAAGCCTGGCTCACGTGTTTGAAGGTGAAGGACTGGTATTTGTCCATTATATATCTTCTACTAATAATGATTTGTTCAGATTTGTGCATGTTGCCACCGATTATGTTCAACATGATGACAAAAAAATGTTTATTTCTGGATAGAAGTGATTTACATCACAATCATCAAGGATTTCATAGAATATTTATACTCTGAGGAAATCTAGAATAAATTGAAAATTAAACTTTTTCACTCTTTGTAAGTTTGAATAATGCTCTAACTATAGGATTATAGGATTATAATTTAGAACATGTGCTAAATATGTTATCAGGAAAGAATTATTTTTAAAAAATCAAGCCAAATATCATGACTTACCACAAAACTTAAAAAAAAGGAAAGAAAGAAATCTCATTCACTTTCCAAAATCAAGATTAGTCATATGTTAATCTGTGAATCCTCATAAGAAATGTTCATTGTTCAAGAAGGGATCCTCCTCTAATGGTTGATAAGCGATTCTCCACAGCAGAGAAATGCTGGCATTTTTAAAATTTCTTGATTGATGTTTTCACTACTTATTCTTCAGGCTATAAGACAGAAAGGAACACAGTCTTACCTTCTTTCATATTACATATTCCAATGCCCCTCTCTTCTCTCTGCCTGCCTCCACCCACCTCCACCTCCACATTATTTCAACCATCAAATTTCAATAAAGCTGAATCTTTTAGGTGTTAAATAACCTTGTGTGTATAATAACTTAATTACCAATGCTATGTCCATGTATGTAGAAGAAAACTTATACCTCTACATGGCCAATCCAGACACTTAAATTCATTCCAAATATTCCAAACATAAAAATAATAAATTTATTTTTACTTATGGCATGCTGCATATATTCATCTTTACTTTTCAGATATAACAATGTAACGAATTGTTCAGAGCAGAGAACAATGTTGTTAACACTTATATTTCAAAGTAACATTGGCTTCCTTCTCCATTCATTCAGAATTTTCTGTTAATAGGGAAAAAATGTTTCTGGCTTTTTTTCTCAAAAAAGTATTGATTTTAAAGGATTTTAATTAATTTTCTTTCTTTCTGTTTAGAAGATGCTACCATTTATTACATACCTACTATGTGTCAGTCATTTCATATTTATTCTATATCATGACTTAATCCCCACAACTCCTTTAAGGTGAGCGCCACTTCCTCTTTTTGAAGGTGAGAAGACTAAGGCATAAATTAGCTAAGTCAATAGCATATAATCCTACAGCTGTTAGAGACAGAATCTGAATCCTGAAAAATAAAATCAAAATTAGGGGGCAAGAGAGCTTTGTTTGACTTTAAAGTACAGGGGATTTCGCTCATGTATTGATGTGTTCTGACTGAAACAAGGCTGTCAAAATAGTGTCTTCTAGTAGCTGACTGTGAGCCTTAAGGCCATATTTTAGGGAAGACTATGGTGCAAGTGCTAGAATGGGTTAGAACCCTTTTGTAGACTTTCGTGTCCCTCATCACTAAGATCCAATGCCTTAATAGAAATCTGATAAGTCAAAGTTCAAAAGCTACCAAGGAAAAGTCTATTGACTCACCTAGAAACATACATCATATCTTGAAATCTCATTTTCCAAGAAAAGTGCTGTCATAGAATATTCTAGGATCTGAATAAGAATTTGAATGTTGTTGGTAGAATGCAGACCAAAAGAAAATGAAGACTATAAGCATTTTTAAAAAAATAGCTTTGAAATTTTGCCTTGGAATGAGCCATTTTGTAATAGTTGCTATAAAGAGAAAAATTCTGTTTGAAAAATCTCACATTCAGTTTCCACCACCATCCGGTCATGACCTAAGGAAATTCTACAGTCATTCTCATCTTCATGAATTAATGTGACATAAAGGTTGGAAGTTCACACTGAGCAAACAAGTATAATTTCATTTTTATAAACTGCAAAGATGAACACTTCTCAAATTAAAATGAGCTTGAAGCATAGCACCTCTGTGTCACAGTAAAAAGACCAAACGAATCCTCAGCTGAGCTGTCTTCAGTCATGATTACATCATTAGATGAGACTAGATGAGAGGTTCTTTATTTTTTCAACTTATAGTAAAAGTGGTATATTAAGAACTTAATCCCATAATGAGTGAAAATATCATTGGGTTTCCTTTTTATAGTGAGCATAATTATTTGGATCCTTTCTGAACACATAGAAGTAATGACAAATTAAAATGCCTTTCAATTCCATATAGCTTTTATAATTATCCATGCATTACTGTTATCATTGCTGGAATGGATCCTTCAGATTTTAGTCAGCATTCCATTTGAAACAAAAGAACATGGAAAATTTTATAGCTATTAATAAATATGCAGCCATGCAATCTAAGAGGAAAATTCTTTTTCATCTGAGAGATAAACTGCATAATTCATGTCTTCTCAGAAATTTCTTTAAATAGAAAATTGAAGAAAAGCATGAGAAAAAAAATTGTTATATTGTTTCTATTTGCAGTGAGGGGCAATCTTTGTTCTCTAAGTCTTAAATCTTATTTGATTGGAAGGAACAATTTCAGCTGCATCCTATATACTCCAGTCACATAGTCCATCCGCCGAGTTTTCTATATAACAATAAACATTATGCCCACGTGACCTCTGTTTCATTTTTGCATCTTTACCAAAAAAAAGTAACTAGATGTTAAGAGAGACTTTATTAGTATCATGGAATGTAATTAGAAAAAAATTAGAGCCATTAAGAATGGATACCTACAATCCACCAAAAGAGAAGTTTCCATGTCAGGGAATTGTGGAGCTACATCTAATTTCTGTGAACTCCAGACCCTACTGGAGCTCTAGCCATACAGGGATGTGATGGCCTGCAGGACAAGTCAGATGAGAATCACACTAGCAGAACCAGTTAAGTACCCAAAACTCCTCTTCTTTCCACTATCCTCTCTTTTCTACATCCTGACTTACAATGACCTAGAAGAGGGGTGATGCTCTGAGCTGGGTATCAGACAGAAGTCTTTATGCAGACAGGTTAAACCACTGAAAGTGATCTCACTCTCAAAAATGCCAAGAAATATATACAATCTTCCTGAGACATTATCAAGGTGAAGAAGTACAGAAAAAGAGATTTGACCACCATGTGTTCACAGGGAGTAGCTAGAGAGAAGTTTAATAAT
This sequence comes from Urocitellus parryii, assembly GCF_045843805.1. Taxonomy (NCBI): domain Eukaryota; kingdom Metazoa; phylum Chordata; class Mammalia; order Rodentia; family Sciuridae; genus Urocitellus; species Urocitellus parryii. Next base: position 13,358,587 of record NC_135544.1, read on the forward strand.
TTATTTGTCACACACTAAATTGAAATTGTCCAATAAATCAATTAAAAAATAAAGCAGAGCACTCTCAGTTATTAGAAAGTCTAGCTTCTGATAGCCAGATAGTAAGTTCATAGTCACAAACAAACCAAAAACCACCATGTCGTCTATGGCTCAAATGAAATGATAAGGATAAATGTGTTAGATGCAGAGGAGTCACAGACATTTTCCACAACCATGTTGCTAAACAGTCATGACTTTGACATTATTCAATCTGTCACTTGAAAGTGAATGACACCAAGAACTTAACACCTTTGCTCAATTTACCAAAATAGTACCAATGATAAACCAAGTGAAATTATATCTTCTACTTTCTATTCTGTACCCCGCCTCCTACCCCTGTATTCCCTATCTTCAAGGCAGAAATTTAGATTTTGCCTAGACTGGTTTCTTTTTCTTCTTTGGTCTATAACCAATCAATCACAAATCTTGTGACTTCTGCTTTGACTCTTGAATATGCTATTTCCTCTGCATCCAGTGACCCATACCTTATTCCAGGCTCTTGACATTTGTACTAGACTTTTATCTGGCACCTTTGCAACCATCATACTAGAGATTCAGTGCTATGCCAGCAGCCCAACACCTCCTGGAGAAAATAAAATATCTTTGCATGATACACAAAGGTCATTGATGATGTGATTGCTGCCTTTTTCTCTAGTGCCATCTATTGTAAGTGAACCTTTCAGGATTACCCTACATCTCCATGACTCCAGAGAATTACTTGAGGTTCCTAAACCTGCCATGTTCTCCTGTACTGCTTCAGTGTGCACAGACTGTTCTTTCTGCCTGGAAACTCACCTCTGCTCCCTTCCCTTGCCCACATCCTCTCATTCTCTGTGGAAGCATGCCTCTTCTACATATCCTTTTCTGAATTCACCCTGACACCACAAAATGTACTTGGGATATTTTCAGTAGACAGTTGGGAATGGAGAACAAAACCTCAATAGCCAAAAGCTGCAGGAATTGATCACTAAATTTCTGGGTTAAAGACAAGAGGTCTAATGTTCTTTGTTTCCAAGAAGGTTGCATGTCAGGAGAATGAAGGGTTTGGGGAACAAAAAGAACAGAAAAAGATGGTGAGAGCAGGGAAAGAGAGGAGAGAGAGAGAGAGAGAGAGAGAGAGAGAGAGAGAGAGAGAGAGAGAGAGAGAGAGAAGCCAGGCAGGTGGTGTTGTATTGTGTACGCTGCTCTCTCTGAATGATACACAAATCTTAAATAGTTGTCTAAACAAATAAGTTTTGGCAAAGTGTTTGTTTTTAGTGTAATTCTATGTAGTCTAATTGATACAGGGGCAGGGTAGGAGGAAGACACATTCAAATGCATAAGGGGAGAAAGATGCAGAAAGAACATAAGGCATTGTGAGTTTAAAGTGAAGGCCTGGCTTTCACCCTTAACATGTAGTCCTATGTCAGTTCAAGATGAACTGAAGGTGGGATGGGATCAGCTGACATCTCTGATTTCTAATAAGCACAAGATGAATCTATCTAAGTTCTTGAACAAACAAATCCTATACACTATAACCTAAGGGATAAAGATATACTTGAAGATAATTGGGCTAATTCAGAGAAAAGTCAGGTATTATAGACAGAAATGATGAACGTTCAAAAGTACAGGGTATTTAAAATGAACACAGCTTACTTCTTAATAGACATAGACTAGCAAAATTGATAAGAACGATTTGTAATTAACTTACCAAAACACCTAAGAAAATAAGCCTCCTCTGCTTATATAGAATTTGCGTTGTTTATATGCAAATGAATGCTCCTGATGTACTTCAGAACAGTTTAGTCCCTTAAGAAGGCAAATATTCTTTTTATAATCTTGTTTACACTATTCATTTGCTCTGCAAAACATTTTTCATAAAACCTCAAAATAATGAAATGTTAGAGCCAGAAGGGACCCCAGGGATTGTCTAAGAAAGCCCGACATCATCATTTCACAGATGAAAAAACTTGAAGGAGCCCCTAAGACATATATATTCTTGCTATTCCTGAGGTCTGCAGCTTCATGCCCCAATCCACTGTTCTGGGGTGACTCCATGCTTCCTTTGCAGACTTTAGCCACAGTAGGCAAATGCAAACAGAAAAGGAACCTGCAGAGTGCTAGCCTTGGAGGCATCATTAGTATGCATTAGTCTCCTAGACTGAAGTCCAAAGAGCCCAGCTCCCCTTTCCATTCACCTATGGAACAGGAAGCTTGGTTAATTCCTATTTATTTCTAAGCTTCAGTTTCTGCATTCTCTCCTCCAAACTTTCTGTGCTGCACTTATCCACCACCCTTTTTTCCTAGTTGGGTGCCTGTCCTAAGTGCTTTCCTTCATTATTTCATTAACCATCTCATATTACAATATGTTGTTTATGGTCTTTGCTCCCATCAAATAAGCCTGGGAACTGTGTCTCTTTCTTTCTGTAGTTTCAATGCTTATAACAAGCACTACAAATGATACATAACCTTTTCCTAAATAAACACATGAAAATCAGGAAAGGAGTCAGTTGCCAAATTAGGAAGAAGACTAACTCCCAAATCTTCACATTTCTCCTTTACTATCCTATCCTGGGAAAGCCCATTCCTATTCTGCATTTTCAGATAAGAAAAATGAGTATTTAGAGCATCCCTACCTCTATTATTAGCCCTTTGACTATTCTTATATATGCCAAACACTTGTAATTAACAGATCTAAACTCCACGTCAATTATTAACATCCAGCATCCAACATCCACTATTTGGATGTTCTTATATAATGTCATCATTAAACCTCTTTTACCCGTCTATAAAACAAATACATCAATGATATTTTCCTCATAGGAAGGTCATTAGGATAAAATAAAATAATGTATTTGAATGTGTCCAAGAACCACTAAAAAATGAGACATGCTTATGTCCTTAACCTTCCTCTTAACCATTTGAAAGAAAATTTTCTGTATGTATAATGAAGAGTTTGCCCAGTTTTAGCTCAGACTCTGAGATGGAGGTCTTTAACCATTGGAATTTCTCGAATTAGAGATTTATCTTTGCTATTCATGGTAGACCTTGGTATTTATGCTAATGAAATGACTCTTTTATGAATCCCTAGTTTCAGGAGGAGGCTAGCTATGCTGTTAAGATCAACCATGAGCTGAGGGATGAGGCCATATGACACCAGCTAAGAGAAGGGCTGGAGATAAGATCACATAGCCAATGAGTCAAGCAATCTTACATAAATAATGAAACCACAGTGAAAACTCTGGACCCCAGAATTCAGTGGAGCTCCCTGGTCAGTGAATACATCAGAGTGTTGGGAGGGCAGTGTGTCCTGATTCCATAAAGACAAAACACAGAAGCTCCATGCTGGGGTCTCTCTAAGACCTTGTTCTCCACACTTCCTCATTTGGCTGATTTGTTTCCATTATAATAAAGTTATAATGAAAAGTGTAGCTTTTTCCTGAAATCTGTGATTCTTTCCAGTGAATTATTGAGCTTAAAGTAGTAGTGGAAACTCCCCAAATTGTAGGCAGTTTGTCAGAAGGACAGGTGAGCTCAGAGCTCTCAGAGCTTGTAGCTGATATCTGAAGTGTGGGTGGTCTCCTTGAAGGCTGAGCCCTTAACTTGTAGGATCTGTACTAACACTGATTCATTAGTGTCAGGACTGTTGCATTACTGCAATAGAAAACTTATCTGTTTGCTTTTTAATTTACAGAGCCCAATTCTTATAAGGCAACCACTGAGAGGGTTCAAAGTGGTATCCCAGGAATTTCCCTGCAGAGAAGAGGCATTGCAGTGTTGTCAGAGAGTAAGTTTTATCATCAAATGTTTGACCTCAAATCCCACTTCTAGCAAATACTAACCTGTGTCCTCCGCCTTAGTTTCCTGATCCATAAAATAGATATTATTATATCATATGCATAGATTTCACAGGGCTGCAGTGACTGAAGAGCTAATATAAAAAGTGAGTTAATATATAGAAGTATTATATAGCTGGTACATAGAGTGAAAAAAAAAAAGTTGCCTTTTATTTATTTTCACATTCTACATTGATCTCAGTTTTAGGCTAAGTTGATTAATGAGTCTTGCATAATTAGCACAGAGAGACAGACAGTGAGACAGAGAGAGAAAGAGAAATAGAGAGAGAGAGAGGAAGAGAAAGAATGAGGAAGAGAAATAGAGAGAGAAAAAGAGAAAGAAAGAGGAAGAGAAAGCAAGAGAGAGAGATAAAAAAAAAGAGAGAGAGAGAGAGATGACAAAAAGTGATGCTTTCCAGAAAACAAGAGCAGTTCTGGTTCTACCTGTTCCAGGAGAAGTAAAGGATCATGATAGAAACAATGGAAAGTGGCATAAAGATGGTGGAGGTTGGAGGTAGACTAATACTGATAAGTATATCATACTAACCTCTCCAATAAAGGGGAGCTGAAATGATCTAGGCTATACTTCCCACTATGTATCCAATGGCCACATGTGGCTATTTAAATACAAAGAATTTAAATTTAACACAGATACAAATTCATTTCCCTGTTGGCACTAGTCACATTTCTAGTATTAACAGCCACAGGTGTCTAGATATAGAGTAGTTATAGAACATTTCCATGATCACAAAACATTTTTTTTGGACAATGTTGGTCCAGAATCATCCAAAGTATCTGATTTCAGATATATTTTAAGGGTAAATCATAGTTCATAGTTTTAATAATTCTATAGCTATGTAAAGCCCATTAATTTTCTCCCAAGCAGAAAACAAAAGGAAGAAACATGAAGGATAATTTTTTTTAGAGAGATGGACCACTACTGTGTTCAAAGAATCTATACCTCTATCTTGAACATTTTATTACCTATCAGCCTAGGCAGCAGATGAAGAGAAAATGTCAGAACTGTTGATATCCTGTCTTCCTCCCCTTCAGCTCACAAGCAGACTGCCTGGGGTACATGTTGTTTAAAAACCTGAAGGCCAATGTCAATCAACTGTTAATATGCTCAGGTCAGCCACTCTGGAAGTGAAAGGCTGCTGCCCAAACCTGGCTCTCAGGCAGAATGGGATGAAGGCCTGAGTTGGTAAAAGCTTGTGTTGGTGTGGTAGGTGGGGAGGCCAGAGGAACAGAAAGTGGTGAAGACTGGAATAAAACAACCCACACACTTTGTAAGGTGTATAGCTGAGAAGAATGGGACCTACAAGGGAATGGGGTGCAGCCCTCCCTGAAGAGGGAGGTTCCAAGCTACAACAGAGATGAAGGTGGCAGGAGGGTGATGGAGGAGACATGATAGTCTACCCACATGTAGGCCCCTGAGAGGTTGAGATAGACTCTAGCTGGCAGGCTAGTAGTTAAAATAGTAATAATGTATAATGCAGTTTTAACAAGAAATTATTTGACAACAATTATATTATTATCAACCCCCCCCAAACATTATGTGATGCAATGAATGAATATACAAAGATCATTAAGTTAAAATCTATGCCAGGATTTGCCCCAGAATGGATACAATTCAAGTGTCATTTCATCTCCTGAGCCAGATTCCTCATCTATTCAATGAATAAAAGGACAAACCCATTCTCTAGATCTTCTTCACCTCCAACATGCTAAAATCCTATGGTCTGCCCAAAGGACTACACCAGAAATAGATTCAACCTTGTTTGTCTTTCCATTCTAAGATTAGCAGTTTTTTGTGAGTCTCATCTAAATAACAACAAACTTCAAAATGCCAAATCTGCAGAAAGAGAGAATTCTATAACCAGCTTTCTTTTCTTTTTTTTCCTTCAGGCTCAGAGTTTATGTGCTAACCAGCACCCACTACAAACACAGCCAAACCTTTCAGCAGATGTCCATATTCACTACTGAAAGCTGTCAGCACATTTTGCCAACACAGCCAAATTCTCTTATAAATGTGCTGATAGGCCAAAGAAGAGGCTAGAGAAAACCAACGTATGAGCACGGAAAGGCTCTTAGTGGCTGCGGTCAGTGTGACAATCTCCAGGACATCCAGATGTGGATCAAAGTAAAACAAAGTATGTACTACAGAGGACAGCAATATCAATAGTATCTGCATAAGACTAACTAAATGATGTGGGAACAACTCATCCATGAGTAGGAATCATCATACTAAAAACCCACCATGATCTCCCACTCCTTATGAAGGTATCCTCCCAATTGCCCCATGATGCAGAGTGAGGTACACTGCTGTGGGGTGTCACTGGATACTACCTGAGTCCTGTAATCCACAGCAAATTCCTTCACCTCTCTGAGCCTCAGTCCTCTAACTTCTAAATTGGGGATTAGACATCTACTGCATAGGACATTTGTGAAGTATAAAGGAGTTAATGAAAGTCCTTTGTTAGTGGGAAAATTAGTGATAAATAAAGCTATCCAGATAGAAATCTAGAATTTTAACTTTGTATTATATGAATTTAATACTCCTTAAATATAAATATATAACTTTAATTAAGATAAGATAATGAGATAACACATTAGCCAAATAAAACATTATCAATGATTTGTTTAGATGATGAATCTCTGTTATCATGGACTTCCAAGTTTCCAAGGAATCAGTATATTTGAGCTATTGAGAACAAGACATTTGTCAGATTGGAGGTGCTGGACACTTTGGCCTAGGCAGATGGGAACTGTAAAAATCAATGAAACCAGTGGTGGAGTGGGCAGGGCACAGAAGAACAGAGAGGCATCACGAGAAGGCTCAGATATTGTGGGAGGGGTTGCTTGAATAAATTTTCTGCTTTGCAACTCTGCCCTGACCAGTACTAATGAGCTTAGTGAGCTGAGGAGATTTTCAAAGTGTGATAGGTGTTATCTGATTTTTTTTCATGCTGATTATAGTAAGTTTTAAGAATGATGCTTTAAAGGAAGAACTGTTAAGCAAAAGGGAACCAAGATTGATCACTTGGAAAATTCTCAACCCTTCCAGAAAGAAGAAAAATGCTAAAATTTACGAATTTGCTTCCTAGTGTATTTTATCCACACTTCTACTTTCTACAATTTCAGTTACCTATAGTCAAACATGGTCTGAAAATATTAAACGGAAAATTTGAGAAATTAATAATTCATAATTTTAAATCTGGTAAGCATAATGATGAAATCCTGCACCATTCCATCAATCCTATCAGGGACATTATTCATTCCTGTCTTGCATTTCCATGGTGTATACTGTACCCTCCCAATGGTCATTTAACAACTGTCTTACACATCAGATCAGCTGTTGCAGTACTGCAGTGCTTTTATTCATGTAATTCTTACAAAGTAGCCTAACTCTACATCACAATGCCTATGTCACTCGCCTCACCTCATCATAACATCTCACATCATAACAAGGAAAACTGTGACTATAGTAGAATAAGATATTTTGGGAGAAAGTGAGGGACCACATTTACATAAGTTTTATTATATAAAATTGCTATAATTGTTCTATCTTATTAGTTATTGTTATTAATCTGTTAGTGTGCCTAATTTATACATTAAACCCTATCATAAAAGAAAACATAGGATATTTAGGGTTTCAGGCCTCTAGTAGGGGTCTTAGAACATACAATCCATAGATTAGAGGGGACTACTAAACTGTCAGGAAAATGTGGTCTAGATAGAAAGAGCAGGTTAATATTACATAACCCTCAGTAAGACTGAAAAAGGTCAAAGAACCACAGTGTCATTCTATCCCACAAAAGGGCTCATAAAGAAATTAAGGGTGAAATGAAATTGTCTCTCAGCCTTCTCAGTAGGACCCCAAAGGTTCCGAAGGGCTTTTCTTAGAGTGATTTGTGGATATGACTTCTTTTCTGGTAAAGTAAACCCAAATAACATTCCAAAGACCCCACAAAGTATTTGAGACAATGGCATCAGCAGAAACACTGCCATTTTAGACTGATAAAAGCAGAGACGACATGAAAGGAAAAGAGGTCAGTCAACTCCTGAAATTCTACTGTTGGGAGTCAGACAATAAACTACTGGGGAGTTTCACCAGCTTTTTTTGAGGAAGGATGGCTGACTCCCGCCAACCAAGGCAGGTTTACCTTCTGAAATGACTTCTAAGGTCTCTGAATCCTGGATTCCATGTCCTGGTGTAATCCTGTCCTTTGGAGTGTTTCCAACACTTGGACTGTGATGTGTATATGGTGTGCACATCCTTCTCTCTCTCTCTCTCTCTCTCTCTCTCTCTCTCTCTCTCACACACACACACACACACACACACATTTGCCCTGATGGCTGCTTGTGAGTTTCCCATGCCCAGAGATGTCTCTTGCCAGTAGTTTACCAGTTGTTCCAACAACTTACCAGGAACCAAATCCTACCAAAAATCATTTGAGTGAGTTTGGAAGCAAATCTGTCCCTAATTGAGACTTAAGAAGGCTATAGCCATAGTTGAAATCTTATGAGAAATTCAAGAGTGGGTAGCCATGCTAAGTTATTCCTGGATTCTTAAATCACAGGAACCATGAGATAATAAATGTTCTTTCAAGTCACTAAGTTTTGGGGTAAGCAACAATAGACAACAAATAGTGTTATAGGTTGAATTGTGCCCCTTCCTAAATTCATTTGTTGATGTCCTAGCCCCATTACCTCAGAATGTGACCTTATTTGGAGATAGAGTCATTGTAGATACAATGAGTTAAGATGAGGTCATCCTGGAAGAGTTGGCCTCTAATCCAACATGACTGTTGTCCTTAGAGAATGCCACGTGAAGACTGGAGCTCTGCTGGCACAAGCCAAGCAGCTACCAGAAGCTAAGAGACAGTGCTGGAGCAGGTCCTGCCCTAGCGCCTTCAAGGGCACAAAACTCTTTTGTCACCTTGAGCATCTTGGCTTTCTAGCCTGAAATGCGAGACAATAAATTCCTGTCATTAATGCCACTCAGCTTGAAGGTGTTTGTTATGGCAGCTCCAGCAATTAAGACAGGCACTGAATGGGAGGAGGAGTGTGATCATGGAGTGTACCAAGCAGGAGGGGCATGTGCAAGGAAAAGTTTGCCCTGACTCCACAAGTCCCCGGAAATGCTGATACCTCCTAACTAAAGTCTGGTGAAAAAAAGAAAACTAATCAAATACCATCTCTTCAGAGCTGTTCTGATCACAGAACAATGTACTGATTCACCCAGGTGGACATGGGCCTTGCAAAATGACCTCCTTTGCAACCTCACAAAGGTAAGTGGGGTAGGGTAGCAGCAGGAACACAGGCACAGGTAAGGGAAAAGGCAATACAAGGAAAAAAAAATCTACATGTATGTTACCTATACTATACATGATCAGCCCTAGGAAAAAAAGATAAATTGACTCCATTTTGTGCAAATCAATTTACAGCACTAGCTGACCTATTTAAAGAAACCATGGAATGAATCACTTTAACAAGGGAAAAAAATTATCTTCCAATGTACCTCTTACATAAATTTGGGCTCTATGGAGAAGCACATCTGAGCTCATTTCTGAATGTGATCGAGTGGGATTCTAAGTATTAGGTTCCATCAATTCTCAAACTCTGCGTATTCACTTTTCAGTTAATACACAAAAGAAATTGATTATGGAAAATGAAGGACTGAAAAACAGACAGTCCGATTAAAATTCATGCTGACTGCTTCTCATTCAGTGCTGGGAAGTCCTAGTGGGGATGAAAATCCTTTTTTGTTGACTTTGTTAATACTCAAGAAGAAAGACTGAAGAAATGAATTACATTCCAGGAGTCCACAGAGAAAAACACCGATTCCTGAGACAGCATAATTATCTGCTTCCCTCTGATGACCTTTACTCCCCGGTGACTGGCAAAGAAAGGAAAGAGAGCAGGGCTCTCCAAGGCTCTGTGTGAGCTGCAATTGCCAGGAAATCGCTCTGTTCCTAACCGATTGCTACAGAAATGTAGGTTAGGTGCAGCACATAAAGCTGCATGGAAATATGGCTCAATACTGCTCCTGCCAGATCCTCTGAGCACAGCCTCACAAACATCCTGCCACCAGAGGCTGGTCTCAGTAGAGGATAATTTTTAAAAGGATTTAACACACACATAACAAATGGGGAAAATATGGAAGTGTAATCATGATAAAGACTGACATTTTTCAAGGTGCATCATTTGCAATATTTTGATTAGCTCCCATTTCGGAATGGCTAAGCAGCTTATGTTAATAAACCACAAACTCCAATTAGACATCTGTGTGTGCAATCTAAATGGAACCTTTGGCTGGCTTGTGTGTGTCACTGGTTTTCCCACAGTTTGTCTGTGTGCGACTCAGTCTGGGCATCCAGAAGGTTTTCAGTGATCTTGTGAGCCACTAGGGGTTGGCATAGGAGCCCCCAGCTGCTCTTTTGTTGATGTTATTTCTTTCTCTTCTTGGCTTTTCCCACAAGTCCCTCACAGTCTGACTCCATGACCTAAAATTCAGAGTCTAGAAAGCAGCAACTCCCTGCAAGGAACCCCCCTGCTGATTGCATGAAAGCATTTAACTGGCTATATGAAAATAGAAGAAATCCTAGCATGATGGGGCCAGACAGATCCAGATAGGACTTTGAACCTTTCCATTTTCTAATCATGTGACTTGGGAAATTTGCTTATGTTTTCTCAGCCCTGACCTCTCACCTGTGAATGGAGATATTAATATCTGCCCCTTACACATATTTTAGAGCCAGGCACAATTGTAATATTCTGGGGACACAGCAGGAAATCCAAATGACAGAAACCCATGTCTCATATTTTTGTATGAACAGATTGATGATGAATAAAAATAAGAAAATTGTATGATACATCAGAAGATAAGGACTTTAAAGAAAAATAAAGCAGAGCAGGGGGTGAGGAGGACATGGGATTGGGAGTTGCAAATTGAAATAGGGTGGCCCAGGAAGGCCTGGCGTGGAGATTGCCATTGGCCTGTGGTTGTCAGGGTAGAAGCAGTCTGACTTTTCTGAAATGCACAGCATTGAGGCAGAGCTTGCTGTCGGGGTCTTCAAGAGATAACAGGGAGTCCGTGTGGCTGGAGCCTGGGAGAGAGCAAGAAGCTGGAAGGAGGGCAATATGATACCTAGAGGGAGGAATGTCTAAGTGTGTGGAGGACCCTTTTGACCATTGTACAGGCTTAGACTTGAAAGCTGACCAAGATGGAAAGCTTTTAATTCATTTGGAACCAATAAGTGGCTTGATCATTAAGGATTTAGTGCATTAAAGGAAGAGGATGATGAAGAAGGAAGAGAAAGAAAAGGGGGAAGAGGAAAAATGATGTGAAGCACACAAGGCATCTCTTCACACAGGTAGGTGATTTCAAAATGCTCATTTGAACTCCTCTTCACATTCTTCACAACCAACACTATTTCCTTTTCCTTCCCCTTTCTACCAAGACCTGTGATTTTTTTTTTTTTTGTACCAGGGATTAAACTCAGGGGCACTCAACCACTGAGCCACATCCCCAGCCTTATTTCCTATTTTGTGTTTTATTTAGAGACAGGATCTCACTGAGTTGCTTAGTGCCTTGCTTTTGCTGAAGCTGGCTTTAAACTCAGGATCCTCTTGCCTTAGCCTCCCAAACCAGAATTTTTATGTTGCCTGAATTAGTATTAGGGAACTTAAATAATAGAAATGAAGTTTTAAAACCAAAGCATGCTGTTTGATAGAGAATCTGATGGTTTCTGTGAGTGACTTCTGCTTGTCTGGGTCAAGGACATCAGATAATGCTTTACCATCCATCATTAGCCTAGAGATAAGGATACTTTGACAGGCTTGAGCAGTTCACTTCTCACATATGTTTAGAGAGGGCAAGAAAGAATTTTCCCCAAAAGACATGCAGAAAGACAAAGACAGGTAGCACTTTGTTTGGTGACAAACTTTTTTTGGACTCTCATGATGTTGCAGTCATTATATTTTCTTTCTTTATTTTTATTCATGGTGGAGGGATGCTTCTGCTAACTAGATAAAGGCCAAAAAAGATACAACTGCAAGAGAAGTAAGTTGCTTATACTCTCCATTTATGAGATTTGAGGTTACTAGCTGACTCTTTTGGGGTGATTAAAAATACCACCAGAGAAAGGTAGGATCATAGTACCCTTGTCTGCATCTCAAGCACTGAGCTATCTGCTGAATGTTGGGTAAAACTGTGCAATGCCACTGTCCAAAACTTATTTTTTCTCCAAATTTGTGTCTCTTCATGCAATGCTTAGCTTATAGGAATGTCTGCTGTCTAGAACCCAAGCTAGAGACCTGGGAATCAGGGACTCCTCACCCGGCATCACTAATAATGTGATGTCATTTCTGCTTTTCAATTACCTTTCTGAATGTGCATTTCGACGTTTAATGCTCTTGTTCAGAAAACACACTATTCTAATTCTTCTCCGTTTCTTGTCATATCTTCTAATTGATCTGCTGATTGATTTGGAAGGGAAAAAAGAAACCTGATTAAGTCTCTTTCCTACTTAGAACTCCTCAATTTCCTCTCAGTGCTTAAATTCACTAGATTTGCATATTAAAGTCTGATTTAGTTGCATCTCTTTGGTATTGTTTCCTAATACCCTCCCCTTTTGCCATCTTGCTTTCCCACCCAAATGCCCCTTAGACTCCAGACACAATGAGCCTGCAGTTCTCCCACAATGCACCAAACTGGTTTAAGTAGATCATTTGTTAATTTTCCCTTTCAGCCTGCAGAACTGGCCTATTGAGACTTTGGTAGCCCAAAGAATGTGCCTGTCAGACCTGAACCTCTATGGAGCAGAGTGAATGAAGGGTCCCAACTTCTGAGTTGTGACTGCTTCTCCCAGGATGCTTCTAGACCATTGATCAAGTAAAGCAGGGATGTTAAGGCGGGCCCTTTCCTGGAAGACAAGATTCATATGAATAAACTTTGGCTCCATCACCCAATGACACCACTGTCTAAGATCACACAGTTGTCTGAGCTGATCCCACACAACCTTTCTTCCTTTTTCCCTTCACTCAGGGCTAGACTTGAAATCTGACAGCTCTCCCAGTTTCTTCCATATCCTTCTACATTGTCTTTCACAGATATTTTTCCCTAACCCAGTCACAGACTAACTGGACAATCTCTAAAAGCCTACCCTTTAGTTGGCACATTACTCCTCTACAAGGTAACTTATGACTCCAAAGTAAAATAATACATCATATGTAACAACAGCATAGTATATATATGATAACTACACAACAGGACTATAAATATGAAGGATGCAAATTTTCACGTCTCCACTGTAGCCTACATGAAGTGTCATTACACTTCCCGTCATACTGCATTTACTTATCACAGTGACGGTGTCTTATACAGCATCTCTGCATCCACAGAACTGAGCACAGTGACTGGCCTACAACCAAAAATGGTTCATCAGCAACTAGGAAAACACTTAGCATATAGTAAATACTCAGCAAAAATATGTTGAAAGAGTCAACCAATGTTTACTGAATGAGTGAATGACCATTCACTGACTGAATGGAAACATGAATGAATGGCACAAAAGCCTATGGCCAAAGATTGAAATTAAAGAAACTCCAGAGGGAAAGAAAAAGCACTTTCTTTCCTTAAAGGAAGAATGGAAAATAGAAACTTCTGGCTGATTAATGAAAGGACTGTGAGAAAGATACCAAACTGTCTCATTAGGACTTTTAAGGCATAATTATAAATTATGTATTATAAATCAAGTATTCAGAATTCGATAATTTTGTGTTTGATTGTTATTTGGTTCTGTGGTTAAGTTTTATGCAGTAGAAAATGCATCAATATTCAAGAAAGGTGAGCAGTTTCTAGTAAGGAACGTACAACCACATCCTAAGTAGAACAGACCTGAATTTGCAAAAGGGACTCAAAGGAAATCATGGCTCCCATTTTAAATGTTACTATAGTAAACTGTGTTGTCAACAGCAAGTCACTTTATGGAATGAGAAAGACTGATAGCTTACCTATACCAGTTTTTCAACTAGGGAGATACCAGCATTTTAAGATGATGCATCTGTGATGTATATGCATTTGCAATTTCCCATTTTCAGAAAAATGGGAAAGATGTAGTATATGATAGAGTTTAAAAACTTGGATTCAAAATCCCAGTTTTTTTTTCTTTGCTTGCTGTGCGACTTTGAACAATGAACTTAACCTCCCAGAGCACTAATTTCCTATAAAAGGGAAATGATATTAAAACTTCTCATACGGTGTTTGTGAGGATTGAATGAGATCATAAATGTGCAGGCCATAAGAATGATCTCTCACACACAATTGCTGCTCAATAAACGCTGGCTGAATCTGCAGCCAGGGCTGTAATGGCACCTAATGCATTTTCAATGTCTGAGATGAATGACAACTTGGTATTTATCCAAATTAAAATCTACTTGGAAAGGTTTCTCATAATAACCTTCTTACTCTTGCAGAACCCATTTGCTGTTTGGGTAGCACTCCCAACTCCAGTTTTGAGTAGAGAGCTATTCTCTTTCAGGCTCTGAGAAGAAATTTCCCCAATGTACTCCCCATCCTTTGGTGATCTCGCCACTAATCAAAGTGCAAATCATGATCTGCACGACTAACTCTCCCTCCTCTTCCCACTTATCTCCCTATTCCTCATACTAAAACATGTTTTCTGGAAAGCACTTAAATCATTTCCATCAGAGACACTTTCATAAATTCAATTAATAGTTACTGAATTCCTACCTGCAGCAGACATTGTGTTCACTCTTGCCAGAGACATTATATTTTAAAGGAGACAGAATATTAAAATTTATAAATACACGTAAATAAAGACACAGGCAGCCACAAACTCTGCTGATGACCAAGGGGGCCACAGGTGACCACTCTTTGATTTTGACTACAGAGAAGTGTGTTGGTATTAAAAAAAAATCACATCAAATTCTTTCACAGGCTTCCCTTCAAGGGGAGGAGACTAGTCTCCTCCTATCCCCTTTATTGTGTGGCAGAACATAGCTTGATTCAGACAAGTAGATGAAAGTAGAACCAATGGCGTTTGTCAGCAAAGGGACTGAGCGTGTCTCCTTGCTCTTTCTCCTGCATTTCTTACTTTGGAAGAGACTGGCTGCCTCCTCATGAGGAAAGACCATCAATGGCCCTTGGTAAGGAACAGAAGCCTCCTGCCAATAGCCATGTGAGGGTGATGTTTTGGATGCAGATCCTTCAGCCCCAGTCCAGCTTGGAAGCTGACTGTATCCCCAGACCACAACTAGACATCATTTGTGATTCCCAGAAACTGTGAGATAGTAAAGGTTTGTTGCTTTAAGCTATTTTAGTTTTGGTGTAATTTTTTCCACAGCTCTAGATGGCTATTAAAGAGGACATTTGAAAATTCTGGTGTTTGAGAAATAAAAGGAGGCATGTTGTGTCTTAAGGTAGCTGATGAGTTTCTTGTGCCATCACTTTTGAGAACTGAAAAGGCTTAAGAAAGTATTTAAAGTCATGGTGACTCTCCGCACAGGATAAGAATATATATTTTACAACCCAAATAATGGCATTTTGCATGTGTATGGCATTCATGCCTGATGTCATTTTATCTTTAACAATAATTTCACTGCAGAAGGAAAATTATGACTCTGCATTTCATAGATGATATTAAGTGAATTGCCTGAGGTTTCATAGATAATGAGGAACATGGACAGTATGAGAATTCATGGCCCCTGAATTTCAATCTAACATAATTCCCTCTACATTATAGTCTCCACATGAATCTCTTCCCAAGCCAAAGAGTGTTAGCTAATGAAGGAAAGGATAGAAATAAACACTAATTATTCATTATGTGCCAAGAAGTACACTAAGTACTTTATAAACCTTATTTCATTCAGTTATCACATCCAGTGACAGAGTCCTTGTTAATAACAGTTTTAGATGACTACTCTTAAGGGTAAAAGAAATTAAGAAGAGCATTTCCAATGGCTACTTGTGTCCCTTAAGGATACCAGCACTATCGATTCTATGAAAATAAAATATAGGTATATATGGAGAGAGACCACTAAAGTTCAGTCTTAGTATTTTGTCCCTTTTTGGTTTTTATAGACACAATGGGATGTGATATTAGATAGGGTTATCCCTAAGGACTTTTTTTTCACTTAAAGGAATTTGTTTTTGTGTAAGAGGCAGGGAACTACAACTTCAGTCAAACCATCATCTTCAAAATTACTGCCAACTCTTGCTTCTAGTTTTGATAATGATGAACCCAACATTGTCTTTTAAAACAAACCCATCACTGTTTCTCTTTAGAGAAACAAAAATTAACTCAGTAAAGTAATCTAGGGGCTGAAAATATAACAGTGAAAAGAATATCCCTGAAAGTGTTAAATAATAATAAGTAAATTGAAATCAAACAAAATCTTTGGGGGAATGTCCTTCTGCCTCAGGCCACTTGCTCTTTTACCTCTTTTAGGTCACCAATAGCATTTTCTCATCTTGTTGATCACCACAGTCTCAGATATTCTTCACATCATCATGATTTATAACAAAAACAACAAAAAAGTATCAGCTAATATTTGTTAAGAGATTTCCAAGGATAAACACTGACCTCAGATTTATGAGAATAAACTTATTTAGTCTTCATCACCCCCATGAGGTAGATACTGAGATCCCTACTTAGCAGACAAAGAAGCTGACACTCCAAGAGGTTAAGTTGCTTTTCCAATGTCACACAACTAAGGAGCTGTGGTGACAACTGGTGGTGGTGATGTCAGAGCCCACATTCTTCACCAAAGCTCTGCTGTCTCTTGTCTCTTCCCTCCGCTTTTGGCAGATGTCTCCTTCTTCACTGGTAAGGCTGATCCTCTGCAGCTCATGGTCCCCATCCACCCTTCCCTCCTCCCCATTCCCCATCCTCCCTTCCCTCCTCCCCATTCCCCATCCTCCCTCCCTCCTCCCCATTTCCCATCCCAGTGTGTGTTCCTCCTCCTTTCGGCAGGCAGGTGGTCTCCCAGTCTATTTATCCTTCAATGTACCTTGACAATCTGTCTCCAATCAGACCACTCCACAAACTGCCTTATAAATAGCCCACTGTAGTCCGTGAAGATGATATTCAGACTTTATCTTACCAGATTTCTCTCCAGTATATGATTCCCTCTCTCTTAAAAATCTGCCCAATCTTCTGAGATACTAGCCACATGAATTTTCCACTTGAATAAAAAATTCCTTTTTGATCTTCTTCATGTCATATTTGAATTCTGTTATTTTTTAGGGTTTCAGTCTTGCTTGCCTCTCTTCTTATTCTACATCCTCTTTTGATTCACTAGTACTTGCTTTGGGTTTAACTGCCACTATACCAGGATTCTCAAATCTATATTTCTACATTAATCAACTTCATGCACCCTCCAATTCTTTTTTTTTTTTTAATCAGGGACTGAACTAAGAGGCACTTAATCACTGAGCCACATCCCTAGCCCTTTATATATTTTATTTTGAGACAGGGTCTCATTAAGCTGCTTGGGGCCTTACTAGTTTGATGAGGCTGGCTTTGAACTCACAATCCTACTGCCTCAGCCTCCTGAGCTACTGGGATTACAGGCATGCACCACCAAACCTAGACCCCCTCCAATTCTTACAGTAAATGTTGCCCTACCTTTGTACTGAAAATATTTCCTAATGATGCACAGAGTTCTCAAAATTAACATGAATAAAATTGGACCCATGACTTTACTCTTTCTTTGGTATTAGTTTTTCCTCCTTCATTTAAGCTATACCACCACCATCATCCATCTAATTCTCAAGTGTGAAATCTGGAGCTACACAACTTGTTTTCATTCCTTTCTCCATTTCACAGGGTTGTTAATGTCTTAGATGACTCTTGTCCCTTACTCTACCCAGTCCCACAACCTGCCTCGTGGTTCACAGTTCACAACCTACCTCATCTCCTAACTGAACTACCTTATTAATGTCTTACTCACTTTTGTTTCTTGACCTTTTCTTCTTAAAACCAACTTTTCAGTCTACTGCACTACAGTGACCTCGATGTGACTCCACCCCTGTACGATAACTACTTTTTCAAATGACATTTAGTATTTCCTACTCTAGTTCCTTCCTCCTGCTGACATCTCAGGCCGATTTCTCTCCTCCTTCTGCATTCCAGCCTCTTTTCTAGCAGTATTTTAAAGACTTGGAGTTCCCTGAAGACATCATGCAGTGTCACTTCTAAAAATATAAATCAGCCTTAACTAATAGTCTTGGGCCAGCCTTTTCACTTTCCTACACATCTACTCATTCTTCCGCAACTTGAGTACCACTCTTCAAGCAAGGTTTCTCACAGACCAGGCTGGATGCTCCTTTTTTGTGTTCCCGTAGCACTTTCTTCTCTCTTGCTCTGCATTACCTGTCTCCAAATGTCTCCAATACTAGAAGGCAGTGCCTGCCTTCTGTGTGCTTGCTGTTCCCATCTGTGCACCTGAGACAAAACAGTGAACAAGACCCACAAAAGCCATGCCCTAATGGAATTTTTATTGTATTTGTAAAATATAAGGATTTGATTTAGGTGGAAATATGGATTTGAGAATCCTCATATATGTAAAAGGAGAGATAGATGATAGATGACAGAAATATCATGAGGAGAGTTAAATGCTAGGTAGAGATGTAAAGTGGGATTATGTGACAGAGAATAGTGGATAACATTGAAACTGAGATCTGGTTGACAAGAAGAAGCCAGACATGTAATAATGGGATTGGGGAGAGGAGAGCACATTAGGAAGAGATTTTGCCTACTGCAGGAAATTCTATCTCAGGTAGGAAAATATATGCCAGAAAACTGGAAAGAAGATAGGCCAGATGCCCAGGGCATGTTGGGATGGGTGGGATGGAGGTTGGTCTGAACCAAAATAGGAGAGTTAAGTAGATTTCAGATCACACAGACCCTGGAGCCACAAAAGAATTTAGATACTCTTTTGGCTGGGGTTGTGGGGCTCAGTGGTAGAGCGCTTTCCTAGCATGTGTGAGGCACTGGGTTCGATTCTCAGCACCACATATAAACAAACAAATTAAAGGTCCATGACAACTAAAAAAAACTAAAAAGAAAGAATTTAGATACTCTTCTGAGTACAGTGGCAAGAAAATTTTCAGCAGATTTTTGTAGCGTAGAAAATAATCTGGATTATATTTTTAAATGCTCTGAGTGCTGGGTGAGGAATGGAACATAAAAAGACCAGTGCCCACAGGAACCAGTCAGGAATCTGTTGTGGAAAATCTGTTAAAAATAGACAAGTGGCTTAGAATAAGGGGCTGGCAGTGGAAATGTAGAACAGGGGACAGATCTGAGATTTGTAGAGGTTGAATCACAGGACTGAGTGACAGTAGAAGTGGAAATGCAAGACAGGAACCAAGGTTAAAATCTAGACTTTTACCTTAAGCAACTGGATAAATGGTGATATTATTTAGAGAAAAGGGAAGGTTGGGGTCGAAGGAGATAGAGGTTGGTGGAGGGAAATCAGATATTCTCTTTTTACCATGTTTAGATTGAAATGCTTGCTGGATATCTACACTAATATGAGTTGTAGATATAGATTGGAAGGTGCAAGCACGTGCGCACACACACACACACACACACACACAATTATATCAGATATCTTCCAAAGAGCATTAATAGAAAAGAATAAACAACCCGGAAATTGACTGTATAGCCCCTTTGACACCAAACTTATGTGATCATCTTTCCCAGGCAGAAACTTCAGAAGATTTATTGAAGCTGGAGAAAAAAAACTTGATGTCAGTTGTCAGTTTTGTACCTTTCTGTTCCTGAGGTCTGTCTCACTCTCCAACTAACTCCTGCCTCATGCCAACTGCAGTAGATGGCTTCCTGATATTGTTGACATGTGTGTCACCTAACCAGTTTCCCTTCACAGAGTGACTAGGCTATTTTCTGTAGAATGATCTTTCATAATCCTGTCAAACTTTAAATATACATATTGAAAGTAAAATAGACAATTTTACCAAGGGAAATTGGACATTTTATCACAACTGCTTATCCAGAACAAATTATATAAATAATACTCCTTCCCATGACAGAGGGTCCATTTTCAATGAAAGCTCTGCATAATTCCCCATGCCATAGCAACAGCAGAAAACCTCTCCTTTTTCACTCATCAATGCTCTTTTTGAGAAAACAGATCATTGCATTTTTCACTTCAAAGTAATCTCAGTATGCAGATAAAACCATGCATTCTCCAGGTTAGATTTTTAATTCCTTAGTATCCTGGGCATAATTCATTCTAGGAGGATATTAATTATCTACACATGTGATGTTGTAATATTTTCATCAAGGGTACACCATTCCATTTAAACAGGAGTTGGTCTTTCATTTGTAAGTTTTTGTATGTACCAAAAACCAAGAGATTCAGAATGTCATTCATGACTGAATGAAAAAATAAATTCATTTTTGAGAAAATACAAAACATCTCCAGTCACTGTATCTTTGATTTGTTTATTTTGTATCTTCCTTTATGTATTTGTTTTAGAGACAACTCCTGGACTCAAGTGATCCTCTTGTCTCAGCCACCCAAGTAGCTGGAACCAGAAGCTCCCACCACTGTACCCACCCCTGTTCTTTTCAGTGAGGGACAAGAAGACTTAATTCTTTGGTCTTTTAAGCATGATTAGTAGCATACTGTGTTGGTATTATAGTGTATTCAAGTGGGTAGGCTGCCTGTTTCTTAAGATTTCCTTCCCTGGACATTTTTGGTTTTGTGTCTTTACTCTCAGAAGGTCTATACTTACAGCATACACACAATAAGCACCAAGTCCTCCTGCAGAACCACCACTTCCCTAAGGCCGAAGGTGATGAGAACTGTGTTCAGTCCATCCCCAGAGATGCTAGCTCCTGTTCATGAGATCTAGCTTGCCTTCACTCTTCCCAGCTTTATACACCTCTTCCAACAGCATCTCCTATACCTTCAAGCTCCAGCATGGGATGCAAAGACAATAGTCTTAAGAGAGATCCTAGTTATCTCCCACAATATTGGTCAAATTGCTATTAGAAATCTATGTGTGTGCGTGTGTATGTGCATGCACCTACATAAGAAAGAGAAAGAGAGCCAGGCACAGGTAGATGGACAGGCTTTTCTTCTCTGATTGAACTCTGGCTCATGCAATGCCTACCTAGTGCTACTCTTTCTCTCTGTCCCTTTCTCTCTGTACCTACTCTCCCTGCTTCAATTCTGATCTCTTTAGAGAACTCCCAAATCTCCATTTTAAGACCTGTCTTGTATCTGCACATCAGTTTTGTCTTCTAACTACCTCTAGAACATTCCTATTTGGATAAAGTACCATAACTTGGAAAGCACAAAGTCTAAAACTTAACTTACAAAGTTCTTGCCAGTATCTATTTGTACTTTTTTTTAATCTCCAAGCTGGAGACAAGCAGGCCCTTTGAGTATCCTCTCAGTTACTCTATCAGCAATGATCATTGATGATTCCTCAGAATTGGAGATTAGAAGGGACCAAGGAGGAATTGCAGAAGGCAGCACTTTTCACAGTATATGTCCACATCCAAAAAAAGAACTTTGTTTTTATGGAATTCCATGTGCTATTTGTTTTCAGAGGGTCTGACTATTTGAGTCCTCCTGTGCAGCCCCTTCCTCTTTGCATCACATCTAGCTACCTGTCACCCACCCTTTTCACTGTTATCATCTCTGGGGTTTCTGGTCACCCTTCCTCACACAGAGAAAATACTGATAAGGGATTCCCTCCCTTCCTTCCCACCCCAGCTGTGATGATCATCATGGTCTCAAAATGTCAGCTAAACTTCCCTGGCAAAAAAGAACAACCATGTCCTAATTCACCAACCATCTATTTGGTTTGGTTTGGTTTGGTTGGTTTGTTTGTTTTTCAGTCTTTTCTCTGCTTAACCCTTCCTGGCAAGAATCATTTATTTTTTCACCCTCCTTCTTGAAATGTTTTTCTTCCTTGACTTCTGGAACACTAATCTATCCTGTTTTCCTACTTAGAAGAAAAACATGACGTGCATCATTAAGAAGAAAGGCACTGACTGCCCCATCCCATGCATGTGTGTAGGTACATGTGAATCTGAATATAACTTTTTATTTCTTGTGTTCTCATCCTACACATTCTTGCTCAATGATCTCCTCATTCATTCCCCTATCATCTACCTGAGTATCTCCTTGGATTGATGATTCCCAAATCTTTATCACTGGCTCCCATCTATGTTCCAAACTCCAGACCCTATAAACCTAAATTCCCCTTGGCATCTCCTTTTGGATGCTCCCAGGCTAAAATTTTTAAACTCACTCTCCCCACAAACAAATTCATACTTGTTCCCCAACTCAGGTTAATCTCATCCTAGCATCTTTCTCTCACTATACATACCTGCATTAATCTCTCCCCTATTTCAATTCCTTGACTATTACATAAAATCCCTCTCATGTATTAGGTAGGCTTTAAATGTCTTATAATTATTTTATCTGTTAACTTGGTCCTTCAATTAGACTATAGGCTTCTGGAAAGCCTGAGTCACACTCTTAGCTGGTGCTATATTCTTGTGATATCTAACACTTACATAGACACAGAATTGAATTGAATTGTTCTCAAAGTATTAAGTCTCTAGCAAAGGAGGAACATGCCAAGAAATCACAACTACATCTAAAGTCTAAATCTAAAGGTAACAGAGGCAATTCATCTTCTTTGAGCACTACTAGTAGGAGAAACGATTTTAAAGTGAAAAATACATAAGAAAAAGCAAAGCTCTAAATTGGACTTTAGAATTTGAGTTAGAGCTGTCTTGTGAAATTATTCCACATGCATGATTCTGCATAACCTGAGAATGTATTTCTCCCACCTCCAACTCTCTTTTCACACCAATATATTTAAGTATAGAGAATAAAGACATGATTTATTAGACTACATTGGTTCTGAACTTAAAAATAGTTATCCCTTGACTCTAAAAACTATTCTAGCAACTAGGTATATGGAAGATAGAGAGGGAAGCAGCAGAAGGGCTTCTTAGCCCCTTCCAAGTTCTACCTTTACTCCCCATGGTCAGCTCCCCTACAGAAGTACCTGGTGGCCAAGAGAAAAGGGGTCCTCTCTTCTTTCTCATCCCAGGCTCCCTCTGACTCCCACAGGCCACACATGTGCTATTTAAAATGACATACATCTCTGACTAACAATGATAATAATGAAACTTCTTATTCCCTGTCTCTCCTCCAAAAGGTTCAAATGGGTAGCTAATGTGTCAGCACAGCTACAGTATTCCAGAATACTTAAAATATTTTGCATAAGGAGCTAAAGAAGCTGAAGAAATCAGGGTGAACAAAACTATATAGAAATATGTTCTGGAAGATCGTGTTAACATATTAAGTTTTGAATTTCTCACATTTCTATAAATGCAGAGTCCACTGAAGCAAGTGCTTATCTCTAGGCATGTTTGGCCCTCAACCTAAACAGGCCCAGTCTGTCCTTGCCAGTCTCCGTCTCCTCTAACCTACTCAGTGACACCATTTATATTTCTATATCAGGCCCTAACATCTTAACTTCTCAAAGATAAGATTCGATATTTGTCATTTGCACATCTCACTGTCCAGTGATCCTTGCCTGGGACTTCTCTGGGAAAGGAGACAAAATGATGTTTTTTTTTGTTTTTTTTTCCTCTGTGGAGGGGGAAAAAAAAAACCTGGCAATTACCTAGCAGGTGTGTATAGGAAAAGAGTATCACTTTGAAAGAAGAAAGCAATTTCCCAAAATTATCCTAAAGTAGGCTCAGTGTGACAACCTGTTACATCCTTTCATGGGAATGGAGAAATTATTCACAATTAGCAGAGAACATATTGGAATGATATTCATGATATTCATTGACTTTAGTCATTCAAATTGTATGTTGGTCTTCACCTTAATTAAATAGCTGAGACAAGAAAGATATTAATTATTGAACATCCATCGTGAGCACAGGATGAGATATTTTAATCAAAAGATACAGGAATAATTTTACTTCAAGGTTAAAAGACAAACCACCTGCACACAGTAAAAAAAAAAAAAAAAAATCTGGTGTAGAACAAGAAAGCAGTTCTTGCTAAGAAAATCCAACATTCGATCTTACTTTTATCCATGCACCATCTTATAGAAGGTAATCATTTACTATCAATTCCTTAAATGACACCAGACAAAGTGTTATAAGCATGAAGGGAGAAAGAATAATTAAAGTGATTTTCAACAGAAGTTGGACAGATAAATGTCTCTAATCATCATACTTTGATCACAAATGCCATTTATTCTTAATGTAATCTTCATTGCTGGTTTCTTCCTTCACTTAATAGCAATGAGATAGCCTATCAGGTGTTACAGGATTTAATCCTCATACATAAGTAATGAGAGATTTTCAAAGAAGACCCAGAAAATACGAATTTATGAGTGAAGAAAGTAATTTCCTTTGGGTAAGAACTTTGAAGTCAAAGCTTCTCTGACCTCTCTTACAACAAAGCAGCTATTGCTGCCCTGGTGTCAATATCCTGTTCATTTATGACATCCCTTCCCCATCCTGAGCCTGCTTTCTTTTCCTGATTCCTTACTCAGATTCTTGGAGCATTAGGTGCTTGGTCTAGGATCTGCATCTCTATTTGCATCATGGTTGGAGGTACAGCGACTCCACGTTGGTGCTCAGTCACCCAGTTCCACTTCCCCAGCCACTGCTCAGACAGCTCAGCAACAGATTTTCATCCCTGTGAGGAGCCATCATCACCCCCTTCTGCATTTTGAAGGACCCTTTCTGACATCATAATTTTTTTGTGTGTTTATAAACATTAAGAAAAATTACTTGTGCACTTTAGGGACAGGGAATGCAACTTAATGATTTCATTTTCTACTAAGTAGCTTACAACCTACCACATGCTGGGTCACTTAAAAAATATTTGCTAAGTTATTGACCCAATCAGTGAATGGTCTGGTGGTCTTTTGCTATAGCAGAATTTCCTATTGAAAATCTCCAGGTCATAAGTGGACCAAATTCTGTTTATAGAAATGAACTCTCTAAATTCACTACAGAGTTATCATAAATGTGCCAGAGGGTTGTCAGTATGACAACCTGTTACATCCTTGCATGGGAATGGAGAAGTAAGTAAGTTGGTTACTTACTACTGAGTTAAGTTTGAAATGAAATTTGCTTTTCCAATGCACACATATAATGAAAAGCATTGACAAATCTTTTACTTGGGTTGATGTTTTCCTGGCATGCTGGAATGAGAGTCTGACCCCCTTCTTAGAAGGGAAACAACTGATGCTGGTCATTACATTGACATTCTCATGGGAATCACAATTTTACCTTCTATACTCTCACATGATATGAAATACCAAAATTATGACATCTGGTTCCAAGATTAAGAAATAGAAATCTATGTGATTGGCTTCCAAAACTTCTGGTATGGAGGTTACCAAAAAATCTGAAACTCCCCCAGCTCAGTTGCCTTGAATAGAATTATGCTGACCAAAAAGCTGGATTTTAAATGAGAAATGTTAAAACACCCAGCTACACCCACCTACACAGAGACTTGAAGTGTCCACTCTGATATAGATGCTCAAGGACAACTAGATTCTAATTTAGTAAGCTATCTTCCCATGAAAATCTGAACTGTCTAGTACATTTACATTATTTAGTGCTGGAGAGATGTCAGAAAACCATATCCATTATTTGGACTTTATTCATTTTCAAGGAAATAAAATCAGAGGGCTGAAACTCATCTATATAAGGTATTTATAAGATCTTTTTGTTAGAACAGAAATAAGTTCAGTGGTGATGGTTTTAGAAATCAAAAAGTAAAGCGCACATGTTATCCTGTTGGGTGTCTTTAGAAGGAAGGGTGCTTATATAAGGAAGAGAAAAGACAGAAATATCTCTGGAGAGTACAATACCACCAGAGGCTGTGGATGGAACTTTGAACTAATTGTGTCCTAGGGCTTGAAATATCACCAACATTTCTGAAAGTGAACTTTATAGATTTTGATTTGTATTTGACTACTCAGTATGAAATGGACTAAAATTTTTCTGTACTTCTAAAAGCTATAGAAAAAAAATTCACATTTCCTATTTGCTGTTAAGGACTAATAAGAATGATATACGTATACATATATATGTGTCTACACATATACACACATATACATATATATGCATTTATATTTATATATGTATAATCATGTTTATATAAATTTATACATATGGTCTAGATAATATTAAATCAAAGAAGAAATAAAATCGTCAAAATGCTGATCTTTAAGTTATAACAAATAATAGTGGTTAACACTTAAAGAGGTGTATCTCTCATATAGAGAGATCTTTTTTGTTGCTGTTGTTGTTTTTAAATAAAACCTCTTCAATTCTGGGAAATCTAGCATTTATCAGATGCTATCACCCAGCTGGATTTAATCAGTTAATGTTGAAAGTAGCTAGAATTTCTAATATGAGCAGTAACATAAAAATTCCTGAGTAGAAAGATGATTTATTTTTTAATGATGAAATAAAAAATGCAAACCGGGGGAAAATGAGCCTCACGTAATCAGAATGGTAAAGAAACTCAACCTAGAAGTCTCAAAGGCTACTTGGAAAAGTTTTAAGACACTCAATCAGAAACGAAGCTCCATTTCTTTCCTTTCTCTTCATGGTCTCTGGAGAACAATGTACTAATTGCAAATGACTGAAAAATGAAACCGATAATCAAAGAGCTGATAAAGTAGGAAACTTACTGAGGATTCAGGATATAAAAGCCACACATGGAGAATGTTCAGAAAATGACCCTTCTGATAGTGCAGGATTGAACTTCAAATGTTAAACTGGTGTACAAAGTGAAGAGTAAGATCACAAGAAACGCAGAGTAAGAATTGGAATTCTGTCACAGATTATCCTTTATGTCCTACTGTCCTACTCTTTATGTAATTTTGACCAGTCAAAATTCTACCCTGAAAGCAGGCCAGAATTTGTTTGTGAGAATCCAGAAGCCTTGCATGTGGCCAAGAAAGTAGAGTAGGTGAATACTTAAGAATTTTTAAAAATACTTGAAAGCCATACTTACATAGAAGAATACTTAATGAGAAATTCTTCACAACATCACAATTTTGAGATAGAAGTAATGGGAGTTCCTCAACACTCATCTTCCCATTCCTTAAGCCCATTTCAAATATTTAATTATGCAGCATAATAATTAACACTTCTTCATGCCAAATATTGCCAAAGCAGTCATTTTTATGATTGTTGTTTGATTGGTTCTTAAAGCTTAATCCTTACTATGGTCAGTTTTTAATATTTTTGTTTTTTGTTTTGTTTTGGTTTTGGTTTTTGGCTCTAGGGATTGAACCCAGGGGTGCTTAACCAATAAGTCACATCCCCAGTCCATTTTTTATTTTTTTACTTTGAGACAGAGTCTCACTAAGTTGCCTAGAGGCTTGCTATGTTGCTGAGGCTGGCTTTAAACTTAAACTGCAATCCTCCTGTCTGAGCCTCCTAAACTGCCAGGATTATAGGCGTGTGCCACCAGCCCCAGGAGTACGTATTTTTATGATGTTACATTTCATAGATATGGAAATAAGCCTCAAGAAACATTTAGTTAACATGCTCCAGGTCACACTATTAGAAGATAGTAGAACCAGGATGGAACCCAGCAGGTCTCCTCCAAAGACATTTCACGGCACTCACTCCAGGGCCACCTTTTTCTGATGGTCCCCAAATAATCTGAATGCCACCGTATTTTGTGCCTCTTCTACTTAGCCTTTATCATGGTGCCTTTGTTTGTAATCACTTAATTACTTGTTCCAACCCCTTACTTGTTTAGATCATAAACTTGTTTAGAGCCAAAATTATCTTTGTTTCTTGCCCCCACGTCCTGTTTTACTGTCCATAAAGAGTTGGTACTCAATAGATTTTGGTTAGGAAATAGAATAAATGGGTTGAAAGGCTAATTTGTCCAATCATTTATGCCCCACCCTCTTCATGCCATTAAAATACCAACCAAAATGGTTCCACTTAATCCTTTCTTCCCCCCAAAAAAGAGGTCACTGAGATCTGAATTCAGGAACACAACTACAGATTTGCTTCCAATCACTTCTTGTCTCCTTTCTACTTACACAATGAAATCCAACTAAAGTGTTGACCTTCATTTATTTAAATTTACTGATATTCCATGTTTCACGGTAACTTCTAAGAGTTGAAACAAATGCTGAGCATACTCAATTCTATTAAACCTTTTGTAAAAGTCAATAGTAGCTAAAGTTTATAAGTAGACATATTCTACTTTTTATTACCATTTATTTTTATTTTATTTACAAAAATTTTTGAACTACAGTGTGATAATTTGATACCTATATACAGTAGATGATAGTCAAATGCCTGTAACTAACATTTCCATCTTCTTAAATGTTTTTTTAAGTGTTTTGATTGGCACATAATAATTGCACATATTTTGATGAAATGTATCAGAAGGGGTTATGAAAACTTATAGAAGACTCAGAATGCACAAAAGTCCACCAGTCCAGGATTCTCAGGTGAGGGGCCAAAGTAGCCTTTCAAGTTCTCTTGATTTCAAAATCTTACCCGCCCCTGTTCATCTAAGAAGCCATCAGAGGTGCTACTGTGAATCCTCACTAAATAATCACATGGAATGAAGTTAAAATGAGTTTCTTCATCTATTTCCTCCCTGTACAATGAACTTCACCCCCTTACTCATAATTAGGTGAAATGCTTCCTTGTCTTATATTTTATTTTATGGGAAGATAAAATAGTTTCTTTAATTTTTTAAATATTTTTCAGCCTATCTTTAGCAAGCTGAAAAATATTAAAAAGTTAAAAAAACTAAGCCTTTAAGTAATAAAATTGGAGAATGTTACAACTCACAGGCATCAAACAGCATAACTGAAATATATGCATTTTCCTGTATTTAAGTTGCATCTCAGTAGGTTTATTTAAAATTAATTAAAAGTTGCTCAAAGCTACACAGGGTATGAATGGCTGGAAGGACACTAGGCTTCCAGCTTCTGCCTGCCAGGCCAGTCCTGTTTGGCTCCACCACTCCCCTGCTTCTTTTCTTTCTTGATGCAATTGCATTTCTCCAAACCAAGTCAGGTAACGGCTTTGCACCCTTGGTAATTGATTCTGGATAACTGACTATAGGATGTATCATCACAAAGAATAATAGATATTCCATGGGGTTCAGATTTAATCTGATACATTAAATCATCAACTCGGAAGCATGGAGTAGGCATGACTCAGGCTCATTTCCAGGAAGACAAAATAATGATTTTTGTCCTGATAGGAGGAAGGGAGGAGGAAATGAGTGAGCTGAAGAATACTATATGTCATTGATAATTCTAGAAGAAATATGAAAAAAGTAAAAGTACTCTACTAGTTTTCTTTCAAGAGAGCAAAATCCTAATCTAGGCACATACTGTAATTATAATGTATCCCTAGGTGTGGCATATATAGCAAAAGCATGCAACTGAGATTTAGGAAAAATAGAGCTGCTAAAATTGTGCACGTGTCAGTGCCATATGTAGGGGGATACACAGTTTTTTTTTTTTTTTCCTAGCTGTCTGGAATTCTCTCTGCAGCCTACTGTCAATTCCAGTGGGACTGTGTTTTAGGTGAGGCCACCCTCATAAAGGGAAGGCCTGTGACAAAAGTGAAGTGCCATGTTGTGTCTATTGAAGACAGGGCTAGGTAAAAAACACTCTTTGATCCACAGGCCTTGCTCCAGGCTCGTCTCTGTTAGAGTAGCAAACACCTAACTTAACACCCCCTAGATGGGCCTTGACTAGGAAGACTTACTGACATTCCACAAGCCACAGGTGCTGGGAGAAAAGCTGTTTTGTACAGTCAGAATCACAAAGTGGGACAAGCAAAGAATGAGCCTTGAGTTCTGGATATTACTTTTCATTCTGAGCTTTTCAAGCAGTTTACAATTTACTCTCTCTCTCTCTGGGAAATGATAGCTCTATTTTTAATATTTCCTTAGGGACTGTATCTCTCAAAATTTTACTAATTAAATATATTTATTTTATTTTTCAGAAAAAAATTATAAATTGCACGATGGCAAAGCCCTAAGCCCTTTGGTGATCGAAATGCTTGAAAATTTCATAAATAATATCTCTATTTTTAGCATTTGGAGAAGTACATATATGATTCACTGTGTTTTCTTGTTTATAAGGAGAACTTCTTGGATTTTTAAGCTTCTCTTCTTAAATTAAGTATAGAAAATTCTTTATGGTTGTCATATTTTACAAAACTGTTTTATTTGTTATTGTATACCCCTCAGATAACTTACTGCTATCCTCAGTGTGATACTGAATTCCGAAGTATTTAAAGCAAATATACCCCATGTCTGAAGATTAGTCTGAACATCCATTCAAGCACTTCACAAATAAATGAAATGAATTTAAGGGGGAAATGAATAAAACCAGGCCTTCACTATAAGAATTCACACCAGTTGGGGAAACTACAGAAAAATCAAGAGCTATCATTTCAGAATTCTTAAGACTCAAAGGAAGAAGTGAATCTAGAGATTACTACTAATTTGTGGTTGGTTTGATTTATTCTCTGAGACACTCGTGCCTCATTTTCAACTGAAGTATCCAAGAAAGTGATGACAACTTTTATATCCTATGCTTCTAGGTAATATAATGTCCTGAGGCCTAGAGTGTTCCCTCAGCTCAAATTTAAGTACATTAGGGGAAATTGTTCATTAATCTATGGTATACACTCATGTGCTTTTAAATTTCATTTTAATCATTTGTACTAATTGACAGACTAGATCCCTGGAAGCCCTGAAAAATCTACTAATAGGCAATTGCTTTATATGTCAGTGGGAACATTTGCATTTCTAAATCTTTAATCTTATTATATAGTTAATATTTCTCTTACAATTTAACAATGGAGGAAAATCTTACTGCCATTGTTTTGTTTATGATATTTGCAAAAAAGAAAAAGACTATGTCTGTGTTACTACTTCTAGAAAAGAACAACATGGTAGTATTATAATAGTAATATTAATGATGGGCAGATAACGTGACTTCTGTTCTTGGGTCTGCCAACCAATTATTTTTAGAACTTTAGGTAAATCATTGACATCTCCAAGACTCGATTTTCAAACTTATAAAATTGAGATGGGTCAATTATAGGGATACTATAACACATTTTAATTGGCTGCTATACTCCAGACGCCCAAGTTCTATCCCAGTTATGAACAGTTACATCATCACCATCATCACTGCCATCACACTGAGTAAAATGTGAAAATGTAAAACGTCTAGTACAATGTGACAGAAGGGTCATTTGTAGAACAAGGCAAGTAGATGCCACTGCATTGGCTACCTAGGCCTGCCATTATAAAGCATCATAAACTGAGTGGCTTAAAATAACAAAAATGTGTTATCTTACAGAGAGGACAAATCAAGATCTGAAATCAAGGCATCAGCAGAGTCACACTCCCTCTAAAGGCCCAGGGAAGAATTCATCTTTACTTTTCCAGATTCTGCTGTCCCCGGGTGTTCTTGGCTGCTGGAAACATAACCCCAATGTCTGATCCCATCTGTATACTTTCTCTGTGTAAACAAAGCTCACTTTTCTTTCCTTTATAAAGATACCAGGCTTTGGCTTTAGGACTCACCGGGATGACCTCCTCTCTAGAGTCTTAAATGACACCTACAAAGACCTTATTTACACACAAAATCCTTGGAGGTTGTGGATGAACATGAATTTTGGAGAGACATCATTTAATCCACCAAATGCCAGCTTCCATATAGCATGATAAAGGCTCTTTGGGAACCTACTTGAAGAAGAATTTCACGGCAGAATTCAGGATCACTAGGGGGAGTCTTGGTCATGAGCATGGGCATAAAAAGTGGGTGTACTTTTCAATTACTCATCTGTAAAGAGGAATTAAATTATGGCATTTGCTAATGCTAAGTGAAGTTAGTCAATCCCCCCAAAAAACCAAATGCCCAATGCTTTCTCTGATATAAGCAGGCTGACTCATGGTGGGGTAGGGAGAGGGAACATGGGAGGAATAGATGAATTCTAGATAGGGAAGAGGGGTGGGAGGGAAAAGGAGGAGCCAGGGGATTAGCAAGAATGGTGGAATATGACGGACATCATTATCCAAAGTACATGTATGAAGATACAATCTACTTTATATACAAACAGAGATATGAAAAATTGTGGTATATATGTGTAAAAAAATTATAATGCAAAAAAAACAAAGTACATGTATAAAGATATAAATTGGTGTGAACGTACTTTATATACAAAGATATGAAAAACTGTGCTCTATATGTGTAATAAGAATTGTAATGCATTCTGCTGTCATGTATTAAAAAATAAAATCAATTAAATTTAAAATAAATAAATAAACAAGTAAATTATGGCATTTGCTAGTAAACGGATGAACCTGGAGACTAGTATGCTAGTTATCCCAAAAAATCAAAGGTTGAATGTTCTCCCTGATATATAGATGCTAACACACAACAAAGGCAGGGGAAAATAGAAGTTCATTGGATTAGACAAAGGGGAATGAAAGGAAGAGAAGGGGGATGGGAATAGGAAAGACACTAAGATGAACTGAACATAACTTTCATATGTTCATATATGTATACATGAGCAGTATAACTCCACATCATGAACAACCACAGAATGGGAAGTTTTACTTCATGTATGTATAATTTATCAAAATACTCTACGATCATGTATATCTACAAAGAATACACACACACAGACACATATACATACACACATATATATGTATATGAAAGAAAAGAGGGTCTTCATCATGTTCTCATAATCACTTGTCATGAGAGAAAAAGAGAGTGAAGGAGAGATTTGTCAGGGTTCAAGGGCACTCAGTGCAAAGGTGAAGTTGCATTAGAAATAAATCTTCCAGCTCACAATTCAGTGCTTTTTACACTGCATAACTTAAAAATCTTTAATTATACCAATAATTGTTTAGATATTTTTACTAAACATATAAATGAAAGAACCTAGAACACTATTGACGTCTAAATAGGTTAAATACTTTTGGTTGACTTTCTTTTCTAGCTATGTAATTGGTATCAGTATAACCCTCCAACTGATAACAAATTAAATATGGATGTTCTTAAATTTAAAGGTAAAAAATACTTGAGTTACTTGAAAGTGTTGAAGAATTAGTTTAACTGATGTTTACGTATGCTAGTATCTGAAAGAATGTACTTTAAGGAGTGTTACTTGGGACAAAGAACATTCCACAGTGACAAAAGATGAATTAGAAAGGGCAAATTTAAGAAGAATAAATAAAAACCCTAAATTTGTAAATATCCAGTGATATACCTCTGAAATTAAATATATATATAAAATATACAGAATTAAAAGGATATATAGACAAATTCATAGGTAGATTTCTTTTAACTACATTTTTCTGACAGGTAGAATAAGAATACAAAAAAATAATAAATAAATAAGGACATAAAAGACTTGAACTAGATTAAGAAACATGACCTGATTAATTTAAAAGATAGTATACATAATTACTACAGAAGGCCTATTCTTTCAAGAAGAACATGGACTATTGCAAACACTGACCATACACCCGCCCCACTAAGCACATGCTCACAAATTTCAAAGGATTGAAGTCATTTAAAGTACATTCTCTGACCATTGTGTAATATAGATACAAATTAATTGTTAAGAAATAAACAAAAAAATCCAAAATATTGGATGGATTTTAAGCAAAATACTTCCAAACATCCATGAATATAAGAAGAAATCACAATATAAACTAGTAATGTATTGAAATTAATAATAATGAAAGACTACATGCAAAATAGCTGGGGTACAGAATATAACTTGTGGGACACAGCTACTGCAACATATTGACAAACATGTACAGATTTAAATGCATACACTAGAAGAAAAGAAACACTTATTTATCCTCTCATTCCAGTTATGTACAGTTCATCCTAGTGTCCTTCTTATTCCCATCCTCCTTCTCTTCCTTTCATTCCCTTTTGTCTAATCTATGCTTTCAAATTAAGGTGCCTAGGGGAAGATGCAAATTAAACCCAAAAGGTGTAGAAAGAAGAACAGAATTTCTTAAATTGCAGAAAATTACTATACATAGAGAAAATTAACAAATTTCAAATTTTGATTTTTAAAAAAAACTAATAAAGATTGATAAACTTTCAACAAAACTGATCAAGAAAACACATGAACAATGTCAAAAATAAAAAATATCCGAACAGGAAAAATGGAATTGGAGAATATCACGAACAACTTTATACCAAAACATAAATGTATAAATGTAGAAAAATCAGAAAAACCCATTCAAAAACAATGTATTAAAACTAATACAGAAAAATATAGAATATGAATAGTAGTCTATTAAAGAAATTAAACTTCTAATACAAATATTCCCAAAATATAAATTTTTAGGACCAGATGGCTTCATCAATGAATTCTTCCTAAAATTTAAGGAAGAAATAACACGGGTCTATCACAAACTTATTCAGGAATTAAAAATTGAAGGAAAACCCCTCAACTTCATAAAATCGGCATAATTTTGATACTAAGGATATTACAAAAAAGAAACACCATGGTGTAATCTGTCTTATAAAAACATACATTAAAAAATCCTTTACAAGTACTAGAAAATTTATTCCAGAAGTATATGTAAAACATTAATGCACCAAGACAAATGATATTTTAATGCAAAGTTGGTTTGACATTTGGAAATCACTGAACATAATTCAATATATTATAAAATAAGAAAAACTCTATGATCATGTCAATAGAGTAAAAGCATGCAATTCTGCATCTATTCAAAATAAAAATGTTAGCTAATTTTTAATAAAGTATAAGTTTCTTACTTTGATTTTGTTGAAGTTATCTGAAAATCCTGAGATCAAGAATGAGACAAAAATGGGTAGTATTACCATTTTCTCAACATTGTGTCAAAGACCCTATACAATGCAATGAGATAAATAAGTAAAATGTTAAAGGAAGAAATAAATTGTCATTATTTGCAAATGATATGGCTTTTGCATAAAAATATGTACAGATAAAATTTATAAGTAAATCTACTAAAGGCATTGATATGGGGTTGTTTATCTTCTTGTTATTATACTAGAAAATATTTTTAAAATAAAATTTATAAATTATTTTATTTATCCTTTCATTCCAAAATGGCATTAGGAATAAATCTAAATAAAGGGATGCATGACCTCTGCAAAGAAATCTACAAACCATTACTGAAAGAATTAAAAAGACATAAATCAAAGCTGGAATATATCATAATTATGGATTAGAAGACTCGACAGTATTAAGGATTTTTTGGAAGTTGACAACTGATTCTAAAATTTATATGGAAACACAAAGAGTCAAGAAATGTAAAGAAAGTTTTGAATAAGAAAACAAAATTAGAAGATCAGAACTATGAGATATTAAGACTTATAAATTTACAGAAAATAAGCAATGTGATATTAAGATAAATAAAGACAAATATGACACCAAGAGAATACAGAATAGAGAGGCAAAGACACTCATACATACATTCCAGGCTCATTTCAATAAGTGCTACTGGATCCTTGGGAAAAAAATCTGAAATTTTACCTCTCTGACATATTATTCCTAAAATTAACATCAGATGGATCAAAGACCTGATCTGTTGTAAGGAAAAAACCATATTATTTTGAATATTAATTGCAGATTATCTTACTGACCATGAGACAAGCAGAAAATTCTTAAATAGTACTGTAATAACTGAAACCATAAAAGAATAGATTGACGGATTGGACTTTATTAAAATTAAAACCTTCTACAACTTATTAAGAAAAAATAAGATGTGGGAGTATAGGTTGGTGGTAGAGGTAACATGTGTGAGTCCCTGGGTTTCATCGCTAGCATCATGAAGAAAAGGAAAACTCAACTTTTGATAAATAGGTAAAAGACTTAACAGGCACTTACATACATGTGTGCGTGCACACACACACCCCTGAGCCTGCTCTCTTCCCTGTTTTCTCTTACACACACTTACATGCATGCACATGATATTCGAATTAAGTACAAGTACAAATGGGAACACATGTGGAGGATAGGACTACTCAAATTACTTTTTTCACAGTTCCCTTGGTTCAGTCTTCAGGGGGAGGGCTGCTGTGTGTTTTTGAGTTAGAATTGAACAATCTTGTCTGCAGGGGAGAAGGCAGCACAGGGAGAGATGTGTCGTTCTGAAGCTACACGTATATATTGAGTCACTTCAGGGAAGTGATGTCCTCTTTTCAAATCCCATCACAGTACTCTCCATTGGCACTTCTCTGCCCTGTGCCTAGGTTCAAGGAAATGTAGTGATATGAAAGAAGTAGAGGCAAAAGTCACACCCTGTGGGGATTAGTCCTGCCTCTGCCATTGGCTGTCAAGGTGATGTTTGGTAAGTTACTACATCTCTCTGAGCCTTAGTCTTCCCATGTAAGATATTGGGTCAAAATTTATTTCAAAGGTAGTTTCAGAGAAAATGAGATTATAAATGTGAAAATGCCCAGCACAGATTCTACTACATGGAGTTTTAAATGTAGAGGTGTAGAGAGAGAGAACTTCCTGCAGCTGGTAATACTATTCGCACTCTTTTTTTGCATGACTCATGCAATGTAAGGTCACTACAGTGTACCTTTTTCTACTTATTAAGAACAATGAATCCATGCCCTCCAAAGATTATAATTTACTCTTGCAAGTATTTGTGTGTCAATCTGTACATTAGAATGCATTAATTAGTATCTATGTGGTTCTCTTATACATTAATAATTACAGAGATGATGAAAACATATTATTGGAGGGGGAAGTATGAAACAATCAATAGAAGTAATAAACACAAGTATTCTAGGTATTCTACAGTTATAAAAGACCAAACATATCAAATCATAATAAATTATCTTTTTTTTTAAAAAAAAAAAGGACCTTGATAAAAGACCTGTGGGATGGATCAGAGTAAGGCAAGCCATGAAATTGGCTTTGACTCACAAGACAGCACTATACTGAGGAGCAAAGTGAAAGTCAGAAACTAACTCTGGCTTAAATTCAGAGTTTCACACTGGCTTACTTTGAGCCAGACCCCCTATGACCTACATTTTTACATCTTCACAAAACAAGGTCCCTGCATGGAATTTTCCTTCTCATATTATGGCCTGGAAATTGTTATGCATTTTTTGAAATCACAAACTCATTTCATT
This sequence comes from Urocitellus parryii, assembly GCF_045843805.1. Lineage (NCBI taxonomy): Eukaryota > Metazoa > Chordata > Mammalia > Rodentia > Sciuridae > Urocitellus > Urocitellus parryii. The sequence continues at coordinate 13,395,691 of NC_135544.1, forward strand.
AAAAATACTTGTGAATTCCTTAATATGTATCTACACTAGATATCAGGGATAAAATGGTGCACAAAATCAAACCATGACCTCATTCTCATGTGCTCAGCCTGTGCACTAATGTCCCTGTAAAACTTGCCTGAGCTGCTTCCTCCCCTGTCCTTGAAGCTCTGGGTGCACACATGGTATTGAAGAGCAATCTGTGTGTTTACTGGGCTGTTACTCCAACCTGGGAGGGGGCTCCACAGAGGAAGGATTAGGTCTATTCATTCTTTCTCCCCCAGTGCACAGCTCAGGATCTGACACATAGTGGGCACTCAATAAATGTTTGTTGGATGGAATCATGCATTATTCATGAGGTCTTGACACATTCAAATCCGTTAAATGAATCTATTTAAGAATATTAAAGAAATGAAAACAATTATATTCAGGAAAATTACATCTTTTTGAAACAGTCTTTGTTTTTCTTATTTTATTAGCATTTTATTAACAGCCCTAGCAGCTGCTTTAAAAATGCCCATATGCTCATAATGTTAGTGGTTTCTAAAAAAATGCATAGTATTAATGTAGTTGAAATGATACATGGTCGGCCTTTTCCTGGGAAAAAATAAAATGAGCTTCCATTTAATTGGAAATAGCTTTGTATATAAATGAGTTAATATGCCAGGGGATCTGTCTTTTCTAAAACAATCAACAATGGTTCATCCAGAGATGGAAAGTGATAGAAAACATTAATAGAATTTGACTTCATGACACCAAAGTTTGGCACATCCTACAAACAAAGGTAACATCTTTTACTTAAACCATTTAGTATAGATCTAAAAGTTTTCTCAAGATCATAAAAGGTACTGAGTTATTTTTGAAAAAAAAAATGAAAAAATGAAATGGCCATTATTTGTGCCAAAAAAAAAGGTGTGGTGGGGGGAGAAGAAGTCATTCTTCAGGTAATACAAGGAGATTTTGTAAACTTAAGTAGCACAAACATCAAGGGAACTTTGGAGATGAAGCCATACAATTTCCATCTGCTTATATTGAAGCAAATAACATGTTTAGCCTTTAGTCATCTTGTAAAAACTTCCTTAGAAAAGGTTAAAAAAGTGAAAGTATGAAAGTACCTACTTGGTCTGGTGTTTAGATCCTTTCAGGTGGGCATGATACTGTTCTATTGAATTTAGGGAGACACTGCAGATGGTACATCTGTAATTGCGCCTCAGACCTGTGGACAACAGACAGACCTGGTTAGCTCCATCTGGATCAACCACCTGAATGAATTCTAGAACATTGAAAAGTTCAAGGACAGAGGACTTCCTAGTTCATACCACCCACTGCACTTCCATCCCTCCTTCTGGATCCCAGCCAGCAGATCCCTTAGTAGAAGTGTGAGTCTGGATATATTAGAAGCAGCCTACCCCATTTTGAGATGACTGAAATTATGGAGACTTGGTTCTGTGAATTGAAGCAAAGTGTTTCTAGACATTCTATAATTCAAAAAAGCATTCTGTTTTTCCCCCTAAGTTATACTGATAGTTGGTTGTCATCTCTGAAGTAAAATTTGAAACATAAAAAAAACAAATAAACAACAACAAAATTCTCTTTCCCATTCCTTTTCTACCTTTCTTCCATTGGCAGAATAGGAAATACAATTTTAGACATCATTCATTTAGTTTTCCCTTCCATCATACAAGATGGAAATACCCAGGAGAAGGATAAAACATCAATCTGTTTCACACAAGTATGCCTTTCCAACAGAGAGTTTAAAAAACAGTTTACTTCATTAATAACAGTATCAACTATGGGCCAGGCACTAGGGATTCCAAGATGAAGAAGATAACTTTTTGCTTTCAAGGAGTTCAGCAAATTTCATAACTATTTTGTAGTATTGACTCATCTTGAGACAAACTTGTGTTACAAACAGCTTTTACTAAATAACTTTAAACATCTGCCACAGCTCAGAGACCCACACTGGAACACTTTCCTTCTGCTAGTATGTCCCTTCAGAGTAGAGAGAAAAGAAAAGTTGGTCATGATCTGAAACTTTGGATTATATCATAGCTCAAATATCCCCGGTTGTGCAACCCACAGAAAGTAACATAACTTCTTCCTAGCCTCAATTTCCTCATCTACAAGTTGAAGACAAGCCCAACTACTTCACAATGCTGTAGTAAGAACTAAGAGAATAAAATGTTTAGCAAGTAAGAGTTATTAATATTGATTTTGCCATAAAATTCTGGTTTTCCTATTGTAAAACCAAAGACATTAAACAACTGCAGTGTTTCTTTCTAATTAATGCATAGTATTTTTTTTTTCTAAGAGGCAAAGCTATTCCCTATTTCCCTAAGAAAATAATGCGTAATGGTTGAAAGATCTTTGCAACTTGTTACCTGGATCACTTTAAGCAACTTATTTGACTTCTGTAAACTTCTGTTTCCTTTTAATGTTGGACTGAGTGACATATTAAATGTGTATGGGAGGGAGAGCCTGGTATGTAACATATGATCAATATAAGTTAGTTATGATTATGATTTTGGATAGATATCAAAATGGAATCCCTTATGTCTCAGGGATTTGACATCTTGCCCTGAAGTCTTGAGACAGATAGCAAGTGCACCCCCATTACCAAAGTGAAAGAAGAGACCCCAGGGCAGTTGGGACATTCAAGGCAAGTGGGCAAGAACCAGTGTCACACCACAAAGTGACCACTCAATGCTGGTCTACAAGGGAGTGAAGAAGAAATCAGAAGTGTCTTTCTGAAGAGGGAGCTATATTGTCCTGGAAGTTCCATCTTCCCTTCTCCACAGGAGAGCACTGTGTATTTCTCCCCCACTTCAAGCCTATCGGAGATGTCTTAATAATGTTACCTAGTGAGCTTGAAGAGTATCTTCTTGCATTTGGAAGCTATGAACTGGAATCTGCACTGGCAAGACCCAAAGTACTAGTGACTGTGACTCATTATCAACTCTGATGGAAAAGTACAAGAGGTGGCAGGACTGGATATGGCGTGTCTTATCAGAGCTTGTCAGACCAAATTAGTATTTTCTACAAACTATGTGTAGACTATACATAAGAGCAGCTGATTTAGTAATGTCTTAGATAATACACAAGAGGGTATTACTGAGTTATAGAAGTTGAGGGCAAAGAGACCTCCATAGAAAGTGTTCATCTAGGTACTTAATGTGGCCTCAGAGGAGATATTTAGCTGATATTAAGTAATGGTGAGTCCCTGATAAAGCCCAAGAGAAGAATCAGTTTGTAGTCCCTTCCATTCAAAGAGCATCTAAGCTAGCTTTGTATAGAAGCCATCAAGCTAGCTTTCATTTGCCATGTCTTTTGAATTCTTCACCCTGCATCTCTCAGCCCTAGAGAAACGAGAGGAAATCTACTGAAGGGGAAAAAAAATGAAGTCCTAGAAGACAAGCAAAACTCCAGGCAGAGAAAAAGAGAAAAAACCTAGCATATTTTCTTTCTGACAGCAAGCAAGTAGCCCTAAGTACAGAGCTGGAAGAGGGGGATACCTGGCTTCTAAAACTTTGGGGGATATTTTTAAAATATTGCTCTATCCTGAGTATATTAATAACTATCAGTGAGGAGCAAAGGACTCTCTATGACATGAAAGTGGAAGTTCATGACATGTCCTAATTTTATTACAAAGGGTAGGGACAAAAGGACCCATTCTCTAGGCTCTCTGCTCATCTCATTGATTGTTTCGTTGGCTGAGAAAAAGCTTTGTCGTTTGAATCCATCCCATTTATTGATGGTTTTAATTCTTGTGCTACAGGAGTTTTATTAAGAAAGTTGGGGCCTAAACCAACATGATGGAGATTTGGGCCTACTTTTTCTTCCATTAGGTACAAGGTCTCTGGTTTAATTCCTAGGTCCTTGATCCACTTTGAGTCGAGTTTTGTGCATGGTGAGAGATAGAGGTTTAATTTCATTTTGTTACATGTGAATTGCCAGTTTTCCCAATGTACGATTTTGGTGCCTTTGTCTTATATAAGATAACTGAAGTTATATGGGTTAGACTCTGTGTCCTCTATTCTGCACCATTGGTCTACAGGTCTAGGATATACAATCAATCAACATATGAAAAAATGTTCAACATATGAAAAAATGTTCAACATCCCTAGCAATTAGAGAAATTCAAATCAAAACTACTCTAAGATTTCATGTCACTTCAGTCATAATAGCAGCTATTAAGAATACAAACAACAATAAGTGTTGGCAAAGATGTGGGGAAAAAGGCACAGTCATATATTGCTGGTGGGACTGCAAATTGGTACAGCCAATCTGGAAAGCAATATGGAGATTCCTTGGAAACCTGGGAAAGGAACCACCATTTGAACCAGCTATCCCTCTCCTTAGTCTATACCCAAAGGACTTAAAAACAGCATACTACAGGGACACAGCAACATCAATGTTTATAGCAGCACAATTCACAATAGCTAAACTATGGAACCAATCTAGAAGCCCTTCAGTAGATGAATGGATAGGGAAACTCTGGTATATATACACAATGGAATATTACTCAGAAATAAAAGAAAATAAAATCATGGCATTTTCAGATAAATGTATGAAGTTGGAGAACATAATGCTAAGTGAAGCAAGCCAATCTCTAAAAAACAAAACCCGAATGTCTTCTTTGATATGAGGATGCAGACACATAATGGTGATTTTTGTTGGGAGCATGGGAGGAATGGTGGAACTTTATATAGGATAAAGGAGAGGGAGCGGAAAGGAGGGGGCAAGAGGTAGGAATGATGGTGGGATGAGTTAGACATCATTACCCTAAGTATATGTATAAGACATAAATGTGTGAAAATACTCTGTGTACAATCAGTGTCTCAAAAAATTATGCTCTATATGTGTAATATGAAATGAATTGCATTCTGCCATCATGTGTAACAAATCAGAAGAAACTTTAAATATATATATTTTTAAAAAGAAGTGAAGGCAGAGCTCCTTCTCACAAGATAGTTCTAGTCAATATATTTAGAAGACAAAATGATTAAATTACCATTTAAAAAAAAACAAAAACAAACCCTGCAAACACAATTTGAATGGTCAGAGGAGGATAAAAATGAAGTTCCCTTCTGATGACATCACATCCAACATGTCCTGCTTACTGAAAGTAGCAGTCATCAGACTTGCTTTTATGTCCACAATTGAACAAAGAACAGAGCTTTCTGGGGTCCTTCACACTTTTATGTTCTGATGCACATTTCAGGGAAATCTATGTGCAATGTCCTGTGTAAGCTGGGTTGGTTAGTTTGAGGACTGTTCATTTCAATCACAAGCTGACTTATCTAATTGTTCCATTAAGAGCCAATTTAAAGGGGTTGGAGATGAAGCTAAGTGGCAGAGTGCTTGTCTAACATGTACAAGGCCCTAGGTTTAATCCATAGCACTTAAAAAAAAAGAGAGTCAATTTAATTATGGAAGAAAAAAGGATAAAGCAACAAAACTACAAATATCCAGGATCTTCTCTGGAAAGTCTAAGAAACCCAAAACTTCTTGGGCATGGCTTCCAAGCTCAGAAACATAATAGACAACTGTCAAATCTTTACTTGCTAGAGAAATGACTCTTCAGTTGAGTGCAGATACGTCCTCCAGTGATAGTGCTAACCTTCAGATTCCCAGGCAAAACTTGTAGACATGCCAATTCTATAAGTTTTGGATGGACCCTGGAAATGTATATAATCCTCATCCCTACCATGTCCTCACATTTTAAAAAGAACTCCCCCCACATACTTGTACTCCTTTGGGAAACATGAATCCATCACAACAATACTGGGTCTTCAAAAGAAAAAGAAAAGCTATTGTATAAAGAAGAGCTCTGAGCCAGGTACAATGGTTCAGGCCTGTAATTCCAATGACTTAGGAGGCTGAGGCAGGAGGACTGCAAATTTGTTACACAGCTTCAGAAACTTAGCAAGGCCCTAAGCAACTAAGTAAAGCCCTCTCTTAAAATGAAAAATAAAAAAGGGTAGGGATGTAGCTCAGTGGTAAAGTGCCCCTGGGTCCTATCTCCAGTACCAAAAGATAAAAATAAAAAATAAATAAAGAGTGCTACTTACATTGGCTTTCCATTTCACAGGCAAGCATGATTCAGAAAGATTATCACAGTCCCCAAACCCAGAGGCTGTAAGTTATCACAACCAATGTAGAAGTTGTCTGAAAGCTTATCTGGGGCTGATCCATTCTGCTCTTTTATGCATAGAATCAAAATATGAAAACCAGCTTCAGGCATTACTCCCTCCAGAGTTCACCATCAGTCTTGTCATAATAAATGGTAACTATTATTTATATGAATCCTCTTCAGACTACAGACTAATCAAAGGTCTCCTCATAACAAACGGAGGTTCAGCTTGGCAATAGGCATAAATATTTATGTTTAAAAATGGGCATTTTTAAGAACACCAACAAATCTAAAAAATATTCTAATCTGTTGCTTTCCATAACAGTTCTCATGCTCTGCAGCCATACAGAGGCGTGGGCAGGAAATATTTGGCACTTTATTGCAATGCAAACTACAGGGATCATAAACTGGAAAGGCAGTGCATATAAACAAGAACAAAGGTAAAGAAGGAGCAGAGGAAACCTCCCCCACACAAGACACAGTGTCCTTGGTGGGAACTTAGCACTTTATTAATGTTCAGTTGAAATTGTAATTACTTTGGAATTATACAACTCTTTTTTTTCTTTTGAGAACTAGAGAATCTTATTATTAAACCCCAAATGCTAACTTTCTTATTCAATTCATTTTCACAATACCATATTAGGAATATCCTAAAGCCCTTGCAAGCCTAAAGGTTATTTCAGCTATTGACTAATGGATTGAAAATATTGTCCCTGCCTTCCAAGAGCTGATGGACAGTGCAGCTAGATAGAGAAGACATGTACACAAGTAAAATGTGCAGATAGACCATCAAAAGAACAACAGGGAGTTTGGTCTTAGACATAATGGGAACAAGAGGAGGGGATTGCTTCTAACTCAGAAGATCTGGAAAAGCTTTTTGAAGATGCATCACACTTGTATTTATATTTCCTAGCACAGTGTTTATAAAACAGATGGTCCTGGAGAGTTTAGCAGAATGTGTCTTTTCAAGTCTAGCAAAGCTAGATGTCCCTATGGCTCCAACTGCATCCACTCTGCATTAGAGAAACATGATCAAGCCTGTATTACAGTGCCAGGTATTTTGCTGAATGCCAAGAATATAGGAAAGAATAAGACATAGCACATTTGCTTATGGAGTTAATCAGGGAGAAAAACCAGACACAAGTAAACCGATGGAAAACACAATTAAAGGTTGTGAAAGCATTGCACAGAAAGTAAAGAGGAGGATGAGAGGAACAGAAGTGGGAAGAGCAGCGATTTCCTTGTTTGGTTCACAGGGTTCTCTGAAGTATGAAATGAAACCAGAGGATAATGAATGGCCTTTGAGGTGAAAACCTGGGTCCAACAGAAGTCCCAGAAGTGGAAATGAGCTTGAATCTATCAAGGGATAAAAGGTGGTGGGGAAAAAATTAAAAGAAAAACAATTAAGAGTACAGTTTACCAACAAAACTGTATTACAGAAATGGTACATAGAGTTCTTTAGGTTGAAAAATTAAGAACATTGGAAATGATTAATATGTGGATAGCTCTCTTAAAATTCTTCTCAATTTATTTGAAGACTAAGAACAACTTAAAATAAAAATCTCATAACACTGTACTGTATATTATGTTGTATATACATATAAAATAGATAAGAACAAAGCAAAAAATGGAGTGGAACAATACTCTAGAAAGATCAGTATGTCTCACATCAGATTATATATAATATCCACTCTGAATAGTGATAACTTAAGGAAAGTGATCATTCAATGTGATCCCTTAGAACAACCACTAAACAACTACAAAGTGAAAAAGAGAAAAAGCAGCCAAAGAAAATAAAATAGAATAATAAGAAATAATTAACACAAAACAAGGTCAGAAAAAGAAATAAAAAGTAGTCAACAGATGGAACAAACAGAAAACAAACAGCAAAATGATAAAACTGAATTGAACCAGGTTAATAATGAAATTACATGTAAATTAACTAAGCTCTCAAAATGCTGAAATTGTCAGACTGGATAAAAAAGCAAGTCCCAAATATATACTAAATCCAAAATAAAGTTTCTTTAATATTAGACAAAACAGTCTTCATGACAAGATACTCTATCAGAGATGGAGAGGATGTTTACAATGATAAGAGGTGAATTTCATCTGGAAAGCATAACGCTAAGTATAGTTTAGCTAGTAACAAGGTTAATAGTAGCTGAGGCCAAAATTGACAGAACTAAAGGAATAAATAATAGATGCTAACCTGCCTATCTCAGTGCTAAAAAAAGAGGGGAATACTCAGTAAAGCTTAAAGAAATCAGAACAAAAGTATAGTCACCTTGATATTTATAAAATTAATATTTGTAAAACACTTCATCCAATAACTGGAAATATGATCTTTTCAAATGTATATAGAAAGTAGAGAAATTCAGATTAAGCATATGCTGAGCCATTAAAAAGTCTTAGTAAATTTCAAATATTTACATTTTGTAGAGGTAGTTCTTAAATGATAATTCAATTATGCTAGAAAAAAGAAAAAGATTTTTTGAAAGACCTTAAACTCTTATTATAATTCATGATCATTACAATCCAAAGGGAAATGAGAAAATATTTTGAACTGATTGATAAAGAAACACTATATATGAAAATGTTAAGGCAGTTTTTAGAGAGAATTTTATAGTTTTACTTTAGGAAAAAAAAAGAAAAACAACATTCTCCCTTCAAGAATTGATAGGAGAGGGACAAAAATCTAAAAAGCTTCAATCCTGTGAAACTAGAATGAGACAAGCCAATTAAACCCAAATCAAGGAAAATGAATGAAATAACAAAGAGCAGAAATCAATGAAATAGAAAAGAAACTACAGAAAAAAATTATCAAAATTAAATCTGCTTCTTAGGAAAGATTAATACAAGTATTATCCCTTAGTAAGTCTGGTGGAGGTTTAAAAAGAAAACACGAATTACCAAAATAAATGACTAAATATCAACATAGATTCTACAGACATTTTTGAAGGATAGTGAAAAAATATAATGAATAATTTTATATTAAATAAATCAATGTGTTCGGCAAATGTCTTTTAAAATCCAGCTTACCGGAACATAAGATGTAATGGAAAATCAGGACAGCCATTTATTAACAAAAGTCAATTTGTTGTCAAAACTTTTCTACAAAGAATTTTCTAAACCCAGAGGGTTTCACTAGAGAGTTCTATTAAATATTAAGGAATTACATAATACCAATTTTATATAAACTCTTGGGAAATAGGGGAGGAAGAAAGATCAATAGATGCAGAAAACAGCAGTTAAGTTTCTGCATCCATTCATGATTAAAATTTTTAGCAAAGTAGAAGAGAACATTATGTAATGAAGACTATCTATGAAAAACTAATACTGTATCAAATGGTAACATGATAGACACTTTCCTATGATAAGGAGAAAAGCCAAGAATGTCACTGTTGTTTATTTGTTTTTCAGCACTGGGTATCAAAACCAGAGCTTCCTGCATGCATTTGCTCTACTATTACACTATATACCCATCCCAAGAATGTCACTCTTATCATCTCTATTCAACATTACTCTGGAGATTCTTGGCAGTGCAATCAGAAAAGAAAAGGAAATAAAGGCATGCAGATTGGAAAAAAATAAGTAAAATTGTCTTTAATCATAGATGATGCTATTGAGTAGAGTGAATTCATTCAGGTCATCACACACAAGGCCAATTGAAAAATAGATTGAATTGTATTTTTTAAATAACTGCAATCAATTGGAAATGGTTTTCTAATGCCATTTTAATAGTATCAAAAATCATTTAAAACCTTAGGGCTAAATTTAATAAAATATGTGTAAGACTGAAAACTACAGACATCTTTGAAAGAAATTAATAGGAACCTAAATATATACAGAGATATATACACCATATTCATGAACCAAAAGAAACAATATTGCAAAGACATCAGTTCTCCTATGGACTCATCAAAAATATGTTTAAATTCCAAGAGGCTTTTTGTAAAAATAAACACATAGTTTCTAAAATGTATGTAGAAATCAAAAGTCCTAAAATGTCTGATACAATTTGAAAAATAAAAATAGTTTGAGAACTCATGCTTGAGATTCCAAGATTTGCAATAGATCTAATGTGATCATGACAGCACTTCATGATTACAGGATGGACATATTATAACCAAGGAATAGGATAGAGTTCACAACTACACGCACACATCAAGGTCAACTCATCCTCAATAAAGATGTCAAGACAATCCAAGGGGGAAGGAAAAATACCTTCAATAATAGAACAACTAGGAAAATGTATGAAACAATCACAAAAAATTAATACAACCCTGTACCTCCCAATACATAATTAATTAAAATAAAAATTGTACACTTAAATATCAAGAACAAAATTAGGCAGCTTCTAGAAAAATATAAAAGCTTATCTTCATGAATTTGGAATAGGCATATATTTCTCAGAAAACAAAATGCATTGAACATAAAAAACAGTAAATTGAATTTTATAAAAATAAAATGCTTCTGCTTATAAAAAGACATCATTAATAAAACAGAGAGATCAGCTACAGCCCGGGAAAAAGTACTTTGCAATACATGTGTCTAATATAGGACTTGCATCCAGAATATAGAATTAACTCCTACAGATCAATAATCAAAAGACAAATAACCCAATTTTTTAAAGGGCAAAATACTTGATCAGAGATGCCATAAAGAAAGATATAAAAATGATCAATAAACTCATGAAAAAGTATTCCACATCATTGGTCACCAGGAATATGCAAATTAAAAGAACAATTAAATACTACTCACACTATAAACATTAAATAAAATAGTAAATTATTATGTGAAACAACTGGAATTTCATGTATTCTCAATGAGATTGCAAAATGGCACAACTGCTTTGGAAACTCATTCGATAGTCTCTTATGAAATTTAATACATATCTAACCCTATAGAAATTCTTCTAGACATTTGCACAAGAAGAACAAAAACTTTGTGTTTGTGCATGGATATCTTTGAAACTTGTACCAGAATGTTATAGTACCTTTGTTTATAATTGCCAAAACTTCAAATGTCCATCAATGCAAGAATACATAGACAAATTATTAAGTATTCATACAATGGAATAATACCTAGAATTTTTAAAAACATATACTGACTAATGCAACAACACAAACCAATCTCAAAAACAGGTGAAGAAGTAAAGCAGTCTGATACAAAAAAAATCAAATATTGTATGATTCCACTTAAATAAAGTTCAAGAGAGCAAAGTTATTCTGTGGTAACAGAATTCAGAAGAATGTTGCCTTTGAGGACATTCTGCCTTTGAGGGAATTGATAGGAGAGGGACAAAATATCATTTTTTAAAGTAGTGAATATGTTCTATATTTTGGTTAAAGATGGTAATTACAAGATGTATTAGTTTAGCCAAGATTAGATGGCTGAAGTTTTATACAGAAACCTCAGCAAATTAGAAAGTTCATTTAAGCCATTTTCTGCTCTCATTCACTCTGTCCAGTTTCTATTGTTTTTCCTTACTGGAATATAAACTTCATAGTCATACTGATGTTTTGATAATCTTGCAACCCTCAAAGAAATATTAACATATGTGGTGTATTATGATGTTTTCTAAAACTGGAACTATATTGAAGGATGATTAATAATATAAAAGTAAAAAATGTTTTGAATTATTTCTTTCTCCCCCTTTCTTAAATATCCATTAATCAAACTGTCTTGTACGTGCATTTGCTATCCTATAGCATATAAAGCAACAGCTTAGTTATATTATGTATGCCACATATAAGCACTGTTGAGTTTCATTTATTCGTTTACCCATTTATTGGCTTACTCTTTGCAACATCCTAACAATAGTTGCAGATACTATTGCTATCCTGATTTAACAGAAGAGGATATTGAGGGACAGACGTTTGCTGAAAATAACAGAGCTAGTGGGAAACAGAGCTGTTTTGGACCTATGCCTTGTGGCTCAGAGGAATTCATGTCCCAACCATGATGCAGATTGCCTCCTGCGACAGGTGCCTAGGAATAGAATCACCAAAGTATGGATGGCTCATTGGGGATCGTCAGCCAGTATTCTCACACCTGCCTACTTATAAGTGAGAATCAAGTGGGAGTTGTTGAAAACACAAACTACATTTCACCCCAGATGATTGTGAGTCAGTAAATTTAGACTGGAACTTAGAAATCTATATTGTTGAAAGCTGCATGTTTTGGGGAAACTGTGGGTCTTCTCCAAAATCCCATGGGGTGTATGAGTTTGCTACATGGTGGACAAGCAGAATTGATGTTGTGTGTGCTCTGACATCGTTAGTGGCATGAAATTCCTTGCAGTGGAAGGCTGTTTCTTTAACACAGCTGAATTCTACCCACCAGCCTGACTTGTGCTTTGCACAGGTCCCTGGCACAAGTTTATTCTCCTTTTGTCAAATACATCAAATTCTTGAAGGCAGTGATCATGTCCTCTAAGTTTAACCAGGCTGAAAGTCCACTGACACTTGTATAGTGTTCATTATGTATGTGTGCACATTCCCCATGTTGTCTCTATCATTACCTTTTGGAACTTTTCTGGTTTGATGATGACTTTCTTAAACTTCAACCCCTCAAACTGAAGGTTGAAAATCCCTATTTCATGCTTATCAGTGTAGAAAAAGAGAGTCACTGGCCTTGTACCTATCAACACATTTAAAGCTGTGGGAATGTGTCTGTTTGTGTCTGTTACAGTCCTGATGCACTGTAATCTAAAATCATATCAAACCTGCTATCAGGCAATTCTCCTAAATCTTTTCCACAGGTGCTTCTGCTAAAACAAATCTTCATTTTTTCTACCCTTTTATTTGATTACTATATATTATTTTTCTGTCCCTAAATTCCTTCTTAGTGAATTCTACCTATTCCTAGAAGAGTTGCACAGATGGTAGGGATGAGTTGCCATCATCTATGAGTGGAGGCTGTGGGTGGTAGGGTGGGGTGCCATTCTAGCTCTACCATGTCAACAGAAAGGTCAGGACAAGGAATACACAGGTAAACCAGAGTAAGTAACATATAGGCCATATTTAAAGCTGAACAATAGTTAGATCATCTGTGGAGATTATATAGGGAAAAAGAAGAGAGTGCATTAGAGTGAAGGAGCAACCTGACTTCAGACCACCATTGATCTGTGGTTTCATGGTGATGCCCAAGGCAGGAGCCAGGCCTCCATGCATCTCTAGCTCCTGCTGGATCTCCACCTTCCATAGTGATGAATCCTGGGTCAGATGTGGGTAGAAGAACCTGGTGCAGGAACTTAGCCAACCCTGTGGGTCCCCCATTACTGAGACTACAAGCACTAAGACACACAGAGCTTCCCGTTTGTTCTGGCAGGTTGTAGTTTCCCCTCACTGAGCCCATGTGTCTTTGCTCTCCTGTACCTCACGTGAGGTCCATTCCTCCATCCTGATGTCTGGCCCAAGGCACATCTAGAAGAAACAATCCACTGCCTCACCAGTCTCATGATGGCCTAAGGTCTATCCATGAGAATAAATTTCTTGCTCTGTGTCAAACACAGTGGTTATGCTTCTCAAAGGACACTCACTGACACAGAATCTAGAGTATCAAAGGAAGATGAGAGAATAAAGCTTTTCTAAAAGCACAAAGAGATTGTTATTATCATATGTAATCCTCAAAGACACCTTATAAACAATACTAGCTTGCTTTATCAATGAGAAAACTATAGTTCTAAGACACTAAAGTCATAGAAATAGTTAAGTGGAAAAAAACAGATCTGAACTGACTTATTTTTCATTTCAAAGCTAGTGACCTCAATAACTAGGACCTTTATAAGAAAAATGAGAGTAAGTAAAGGGAAGTAAAAGAATTCTGTTTTTGAAAAAAAAAAACTTACTTTAACACAACCATGTAAAATAGAGTACAGCTTTAGTTATTGAAATGGGAGTTAGAAGTCTGGAACACCTGTCAGTTCCCCATCAAATTCCCAGAACAAACTGAAGGTGCTCCAAGTAAGGGACACCTCTGTGGAGTGGAGCTGGGGAACCACAGCAGTTAGCCCTGTGACCCCTCATAAGGACAGCATGAGGAATGCTGACACATCCAGTCTCAGACATGACACTGTGGCAATGGCTCTTCTCTGTGGGTTTAATCTAGAAAACCTCACTAAGATCAGTGTTTGCCACAGTCCAAGTTAAGGAGCCTGTATTAGTCTATTACTCCAAACCATATTCATTCCAATGTACAGAATGTTTAAATGTGTAGTCTTCTGAATTCAACCCACTGCCTGCAGGCTTAGACTGCAGGGTACCAAACAGTCAATTAAACAAAGAACACACATTTTTCTAAAACAATTCTTTCTCTATTTAAATAGTATATGTGCAAAGCTTTGAAAATAGAATCAGGAAGCAAATGGCTTTCATCTCTAAAAGCTGTTTCCAAACAAACAAAATCTAAATATGGGGAATAAATTCATTCTCAGTAATTAAAAGACAATTTTAGCCATGTTGGAAGCCTGACCCAAGAAAGGGCTAGAAAATTATCACCCTACTGTGAAAAATTCAGAAAGGACAGAGTAGTTTTTCCTAACTATTTAAAGAGCTACTACATCAGAAGAAGATTTAGATGTATTCTATTTGGCAAAGCACAGATGATACATTTTTATACATTGAGAAATGTAGTCTTTAAGATGATTCTTATTAATATAATTTCTGCTTGCAATATACGAGGGAAAAAACAAGAAATTGAACTGTTTTGTCTTTGTTTTTGTAATCGAAATTGAATGGCTAGAAAACAAAAATAAATACACTTTCTCTGAAGCAATCTATCCATTAGGATTGTACTCAAGTGATTTTTAACTATATATTAAATAACAACGAATGTGGGAAATACCTTCTTGGTCTGGGTTTTGATGTGATATAAATGGAAATTTATAGAACGTGAAATGTGCTTTTTCCTCTGCGTCCCATGGCAACACCATAGATCTCAATGCATATAGCAAGCAATCACATTACAAGGCAATCTCTTGTGTATAGTATTTCCATAGAATTTATTTTCTCTAGAACACAGTTTTTGATTACAGATTGCTTTATGCATGAAGTGGACAGGATGCCTAACATGAAATTGTGGATTAGGGCATCAAGTTAAATAATAGGTTAGAGTAAGGCTCAATTAGTTGATTGTTACTCTCCGGGGTTGGTAAAGAGCAAAGTGGTGTGCAGGACAGAATAAATAAGTCTATGAGCATGCCTCTTGTCTCTGCTCTCCACTCCACAGTGTGACTCTTCCAGGCTCTCATTTCTTCTGGAGGTGGGGGTAGGGGGAGTGGAATTCTTGGCTCCTATGACTTCCTTTGTTAAGAATAAGTAGTAGTGATAGGTCCACAGCAGTCAAAACATCTTTCAGCTGCCTCTTTTGAGGACACAGTGATTGTCAACTCTGCTGCAGTCCTAGAGTATCTTCACCAACTCTGAATTTGAAGCTATATGTGCTCTGGAATTGCAGGGTGACTTGCAAGAAACCTAGTCCAACAAGAACAAAGTTGGGATGTGAACAGCAAAAAAGTCTTGATTGCCACTATGTGCTTGTAATCACTCAGGTCTAATAAATCAGATTATACTCTTTCCCTCTGTCGCTCATATCCAAGCTGGCTGTAGGTACACAAACAATCTATGCCATCCTCACAGCGTTTTCACTAATCTGTCTCCCCTGCTTGCAGACATATGTCTGATAGCCAGGTCTTTATCTCACTTTCACCAGCCAGCCAGCCAATTCCACGTTAAGTCCTGCTTCCCGGCAGAACCGGTCTATTGATAGGGCTATTTGAAATTTAAAGATGTAAAAGAAGAAAATACCTTTAAAGGTAGAATTTTAGGCTTGACCAGTTCTGTTAGCAAGAGCTCGGCTAGAGTGGCTCTCAAATCATCACAGCCAGATCACTCCCTGCTCTGTCTTTCCCCTGGGCCAGGCCGACACTGAAACCAGGACACCTGATGGCCCCTTGTGCTTTTCATAAGTGACTTTTCTCTTGGACATTTGACAGGAGACCTCACAATTTAATACAATTATCCCAGTGCCCTAACCTCTCTATAGAAACACCTGATCTCACTTGATCTGCAATGTCGCAGAGAATAATGGAATTCACAAATTATACATGAGACAAACTATCCATATTTCAAAAACAAAACATTGTAGAAAGTTTAGAAAATTAACCTATTAATACCCAATGGTGGGAGTGCTGATAATAAGAGAGTTTGTATAAGCAAGTAACTTAGGAAAAAAAAATAGCTCAATAAATACAGACAAATGGATATTGTTAATCGCGAGGATCCTATGCTTTGGACTAATATAAAGACCTAACTCATGAATGTAATATTTCATAATAATTTAATATTCTAGAAAGAACTCTCATTTTTTAGCATCCTCAGGCATATTCAAATTATTCTGGCAGGCTGCCTTCTCTACAGACGCTGTTCCTACACATCTTTTGACAGGTCAAATGCTTCCTTATATACTAATCATCCTATATATTTGCTTGGCATTGAATTGAATTGAAAATTATCTCTATTCTTTTTTAAACATTTTTTAAACATAGAAGAAGGGACATTACATTAACTGCTTCTAAGAAATCTATTGACAGAGGATCTCAATATATTTTGCCTGCTTTGTTCTTAAATTGAGTGATTGAGGCTACTGCATAGGTAATTAGCTAAGTTCATAAATTAGATAAAAAGGGAAAAGCAGAGGGAATAGTGAAGGTAGTGTAATTGCATCTTTTTATTCTTACAGAGAACACTCTAGGATCCATCTGAAGGACTGGTTTTTGTTGTTGTTGTTTTGAAATTTTCCCCCTTCTATCAACAGCCTCTGTTAATAATGCCATTTTTTCTCTTGGGTCACTATGAACACTGAACAGACAATGATTTTGGTGAGAGTAGTGATTTCTTTTCTACTGTTCAAACTGACTTCCCTTCAAATCTGATGTGCCCAAATAGAAACATTTTTATATATGTAATTGTATATTATATCCCATATCAATACTCAAACTACTCTTGTGGCCATGCACAGATGCGGGTACAGAAGCCTGAGAGATGCTCCTCACCAAGGCTGAGCAAGGCAACCCTGCCTCTGGTTTCATCCTTCTTGCAGAAACTCAGAGGATTCAGAGAGTAGGGGGCAGTAGAGTATAGTGCAAGAAAGTTGGCTAGGGTTTGAATCTTAGGGACTATATCTGTCAATGTGGCAACCTTAGGCAAGTCATTTAATACTTCTGAATCTAGTTTTCTCTTTTGCAAAATAAAGACAAAAGACACCACTAGAATGAGAGGGTTTTAGGATTTAAGATTATAATCTATGCATACATGAGAATGCATGGAAAGATGGACCTATTTCTCCTGTGAGCAGTGATCTGGTAAATTCTGGTTAATTCTAGCCATATAGGAAGGGGAAAGGACTTAATATAAGTTACCTCAAATAAGGAGAATTGACTGTAAGTATACAGAGAGGTCTAGATAATGGGAGGACTTGCAAGCCACCAGATGACTTTGGCTTTTGATCAGCTTATGAGCCATTAGGCAGAATTATTAACAGGATCATTCTGACAGCTGTGCTGGGAATTGTCTAAAAGGAGTGGTGAGATAAGAGCAGAAACAGGGATTCTGGTGTGGAAGCCAATTGCAATAATTCAGATTGGAAATTACAGTGGCTCAAACCGACAGGGTAGCCCACAAGGCATATATAACCAAACACGACATTAGACTATTCCCTCACTCTCAAGGAAAAAAGAAAAGCATCAGAACCTTAACCATGAAATGTCTAAAACCAAAAGCTCTTCCTTTTCTCACAAGTACTGTACCATAGTCCTTGGTGTTCAGTCTGGTTTGCAGAGACTCAAGTTATACCATCATCCTTGTGACCTTTTACAACCCTGTGCCACTGAGCAGCACATTCTGTTCTGAGTCTTGAAAATAAACTCAGAGTCTATTCTTATACTTAAAACCTTGTTTTAATTGTGGTAGAACACACATAACATAAAATTCGCCATCTTCACTATTTTTAAGAATTTAGATCAGTGGCATCCAGTACATTTTGTTGTGCAAACCATCACCAGCATCCACTCACAGAATTTTTTCCATCTGGTAAAGCTGAAATTCTGTACTCCTTACCATATCTTCCCATTTCTGAACTCCCCTCAACAAACCATGGCAACAACCATTGCACACCTTGCTTCTATGAAATTGACTACTCTAGGTCCTCATGTAATAGGAATCATATAGTCTTCATTTGTGTGTGGGACTGATATATTTCACTTGGCATATTGTTCTCAAGGTTCATTCATATTGTAGCTTGTCTCAGGATTCCCTTCCCTTCCCATATGTGGTGTATCCATTCATCCACTGATGGACACTGGGATGTTTGCCCCTTTTGGACACTGTGAATAATGATGCTATGAACATGCATACACAAGTATCTATTTGAGTCCCCACTTTTATTTTCTGAGATATATACCTCAAAGTAGAATTTCAGATGAAAATAGATCCAGAATCTATTTTGAAGGCCTCTGTTACTACTAGCCCATGTTAAAGCTCCCAAAATTTCACATTTGAATGATTGTAATTGGCCTTCACATCAGTCTGCCTGCTTTATGCTTGTTCTCCTTTTGATAATTCTCAGCACAGCAGTCAGTGATCTAGTTAACGTTTCAGCCCAGTGGTTTCCTATCTGAGAGCCAAAGTCATCACAGTGGCCTGTGAGTGCTTACACCACCGGGTTGCCCCCTTGACTCTGCCTCATCTCCCTCCACTCTCCCCTTACACGCTCCTGTCCAGGGCCTTGCACCTGCTGCTACTTTGCTCAGTGACCTCAGGCCCTTCAGTCTTCCTTCGAGTCTCACCTTCTCAACTCTTCCAGCTAAACTGCAAACCTCCTTAGTCCTCCTTCATTTTTTTTCTTATCTTTCTCCATAGAGCTCAGCAAAATGTAACATATCATAAATTTTACTTTTTAATTTTTTTTTCTGAAATGCTGCACTAGAATCTTCAATTCAGTAAGGCAGATTTTCTTTTTTTCTTTTGTTAACTCTTTTGGTCCCAAGCCCAGAGGAGTGCTTGACACATTCTAGTTACATTTGCATGGGCACATGGATGAACTAATAAAATGGAAAAAAGAAAAAACAGTAAAAGTTAGCACAGATAAAATGAACTCTGAAAAACTGCTTTATTTTTAGAGAAACAGCCTTTTTGTTGTTTTTGTTGTGTTGTTACCTGGGTAGGAAAATTCACTGGGCTATTGTTTTAAATTTCAAGGCAATTTAAAACCAATACTTGCAAGTGAAGAAAGGAGTTTCTGGAGTAACTATAATCCCCAATTCTAATCGTTCCCCTTGAAAAGAAATATTTAAAGGAGTGAAAAGTGTGAGTATTTTTAAAACTCCTTGAGTTTTATAATATTAGATTATATAAGTTTGGAAAAAAATAAAGAACACTTTCAACAGTTTTGTTTTCATATACCAATAGGTGAATGATATGCTTATTTTGAACATGACAGTAATACACAATGTATATTTTAAAGGACACAATGAATTTATTATGAAATTCCATGTGAACATGTATGGGGAATATTAGTTCTACTACTCAGAGATATAAAATCCCAACAGCTAAAAAGTGCTTCCTGAATGCCCCAGCCAACAGTTTCTAAGTATAATTATCAACAGGTATTTGGACTGTTAAAGGGATTTTCCTGATTAGCTAATACAGATGATTAATATTTAATAATAGTTACAATTTGCTGGGGAGTTGAGGTTGACCAAAAATAATTAATTTAATAAGATAAATAGGCACAGTCAAAGCCAATAAAAATTTTAAATTTGAAATTTTCTGAACTCCTACAAATGTTTGATATTGACTTCTATTCTAAAATATTTATGAAATGAAATCTTAAGCATCGTAGATTCTCTAATTGTAATTTTTTTCTTCCTTTTCTCTCCTTTTTATCAATTGCATTTTAATTATCTAACACTCTGGCCTCTTGCACTAATTGGTAAAAAACTTCTAGAGAACAAGGACTGTCTAATTTATTCATGTATTTCTAATATAGGGTTTGGTACATAGTAGGTATTCAATTTAGCTCTATAATTAAGGTTAACTAATAAGACTATAATTGTAAAAATCTCACATATACAAACGCACATTGACACACACATACATATACAGATCAACACATACCCATGTGTGCATACATACAGACACACCTAGAAAACACATGTATACATACATGTACAGATATACACCAACTTTCAAGAGCTAGATTCCCTAGGTAAAAGTGGAAAATTTTACCAAAGAAGGAGCTTCCTGTTATTTAAGGAGTCTTCTTCATAAAAGTATATTCAATTGTACTTTATAAGACATTAAAGTAAAACTATACACGAATATTATATATTTATAGATAATTTCACCTATTAGATAACTAAATGAAAATAAAATAAAGGCAAGATGCAGGAAGACAAAGTTAAGATTTTCTTCTGTTTGGTGAAAACAGGGAACATCTCATGTGTTGACATCCTATCATTGGGAAACCTCCTCTTCCTTTGAACCTAAGAGCTGGAATATGCAAAAGACTGCCTAAGTGTGTGGCCCTGTGGTTTCCTATATGTGGCTTTGCTTAGGAGCAGGTGGGAGGCTGGGCTGAAGACCTCTGAAAGGCAGATGGAAGGAGGTGCTTGCTCCAGTATATGCTGCACAAGGAGAATCTGGCGGGGGAGCAGGTGAGTTCCCCATCATTCAGTCCATTAGAGACTTCACTCCCAGAACCAGCCCCTTCTTCTGACTGTGCTTCCTTACAATGAGCAGTGTCTGAGGCATCCCCTCTGTCCTTTCAATAGCGATCATCTTCACTAATGTGAGTTTACAATTTCTCTTGGTCCTGATCTCTTCAAAGTAGTACAAGTTCATTTTTTCTGAAGTTTACATCTCCCATTTAAACTAAAGCCTGCCTCAAGGCAACAAGAGCATCTCAAAAAATTTATATTTTTATCTAGGCCACACCTGCTCACAAAATGGCTATTTAATTAAAAACGTGTGTATGTGTAATGTTAAGGGAGAAGAAGAGAATGCAGGTGTCAGAGAAAGTTCATTTTGGCCTTACTTTCGTAAGCCAGATACCACAATCTGCAACTTCACCATACCTGACATTCCACTTAGGACTGAAGTCAACAGGTAAGGAAGGTATATTTACATTCAGATGCTCCATTATTCTGACTTGCTTTCTTGCCTGAGCCAAGCTAACCTCTATATTCTTCCCAAGATAAAATGGATCAACTAAAGCATTCATACCACTCTGTGAAGGATAGGTCCCTTCCTATCGGGGTGAACCCAGCTACTCTCAACGGCAAGTTTAGCCTCACTCTTGTCAGTCTTTGACTGGCATCCTGCCTCAAGCAGAAAAGGCGAGGGAGTTCTCAACACGCACTCCAGCACTGAGCAGTGAATACTACTTCGTTATCACCTGAACTTTTAGTGGTGCTTTAGTCTTGACAACTGGGTTTTGAAGGATGCCAAGGCTTAGAATCTCAAATGCTATCACCTCCCCAAGTCCAGAGGCCAGTTCCTTGCCTTGGAACTTGTCCTAGAGAGGTGTTTATTTCCTCATGTCCCCTGCCATCCCTTTCCATCCCAGTTGTACCAGAGCCCATCCAGCTGCTCCGTTCATCTCTTGAGTCCTAAGAAGGTGAGACTTGAAAACGGGTCCCATTTTCAGTATCCCTTATTGGTTGGATGTTTTTAGTTATTCAAAGAAAACAATTTAGTGGAATTGAGTACACAAAAGGCAATGTTCAGCTGATGTCCCCTTAGAAACCCTGAAGATCTGATGATTCCCCATTGAAAAGTTTAAGATTCTGCAGGTTAAGGGAAAGTCAAGATTGCATTTCTGTGGTTTTGACTGAGGAAGTCTGCTTTTTCTATTTTTTTTTCTTTCTTTCCTTTTAACTTTAATGAAAGCCTGCAGTCCAGGGTACTAACAACCATCACAATAGTATTTTATGAATAATGTTCTAGCAAGGTTCTCAAGATATCCATGGTAAAGAGCCAGATTTTTCCCCTTTTTTATTGACTTAATTTTCAGTATGTTGCATACCATACTTGGCAAAATTCAATAAAAATTAAATTAGTAGGGAAATAAAAACAAAATCAGTAAAACATAATCCCAAAATTTTATGATCAGATTCAACAGACTTAAAATTACTCTATAAAGTTAACAGTTAAATCATTCTAAATGCTTATGCTCAATTTGAGTATGTACTTGTTTCTTCAAAGATGAATGAAAATCAGTTCTCAGATCAGCATCAATCCATACTTAATAAGAGTGCCTTCATTGCCCCTACACCTTCCAAATCATGCTCCATCCATACATTGGTACACTCCTACCTCAAGGGTCCCTGAAATGGACTAATAGACTGGGTATTTTACTGAACAGCAATATGCTGAATACCATCCAATGGTTGCTCACCACATTCTGCCTTTCAGTAAGAATTTACTTTTAAAACCTACACGAATACATATCAGTCTGACCTATACCATCAGGTTAAATCACATATAAATATGCCTCACTATGAAAAAACACCAAGATGAGTTTTTTTCCTCCTGTGTTTTTCTCAATTTTCTTCTTACCTACCCTGACTTTCTTGATTCTATGATAGATAAGTGATTTGTAATCCTTTGGTCTATCGCTCCTTCTTACTTGAAGATTTGGATCTTGCCTTCCTCCTAGTTTCAAGCCTTATGAGTTCACTGGATTACACTTAAGAAGATATTCCAAGTTCCAACTATGTCCACAGAGCCCCAATTCAATGAGGAAGATCACAGAATTTTCTGCATCAAGTTTACACATGGCACTAGATCCACCACTCTTAACTTGTCTACTCTATCCTGACATAGTTAACCAGTTCCAACCAGCATCTCTGGTTTTTTATAGTTTTAGAAGATAATTCATGCATTTCAATTGTAAAAGATCTTAGATTGTTTAAAGGATCAAAACAAATAAAAATATATTCCAATAATTCTAATATTTATAAGCAAAACTAGAAGGAATCCACAAATAAATCCCCACTGATCATTGAATCTAGAACTTGGGAAGCTTCCATTTTATACAATAATTTCAAGAAATGGAGAAAGTATTCATTGAAGTACAAATGAACACATTTAAAGAAAACCAAAAAAATTATTTTGCTTGAACAAAGAAAACTTGAGTGTATATTTATCTTTGATCCTAGATCAAATGAATGAGCCTTTGTAAGCTTAACATGCCTTAGGTAAATAGAACATTACAAAGCAAAAATTGGTTGTATGAGGGAGCTAGGCAGAGTCAGTATTTCATCCTATGAGGGGATATCCAAAGGTAATCAAAGACATCTTTCCCACATGGATAATCAGCCAAATCATATACATTTTTTTTCAGTGCATCTGTCTATGAAGTTTGATTGCCAGTTGAACCACTTATGGGAAAATGTGTCATTTGCTTCACTTGGATGAAAGCAAGAACAATTTCATTCACAAATGACGTGAATACAATTTAATTTTGTTATCTTTTCTGCTTTGTGAAAGTCCTGAATTTCACACAGATATAAGCAGTTGGTGACCATACACTTGCCATGTTTTCCTTGATTCTGTAAATAATAGATGATGCTGCATGTAATTTTTAATCTTTGGACATATCTGATTTAAATTCACATGTTCTATAAACAGCAAAAAAGGAGGGAATATAGATAGTGAATATAAAAAGCAGACTGTGTGCAACCCAGGGTAGTGCTAAACTTTCTCCTATTCCTACTCTTAAAAACCCTTGTGCGTTTTTGGCTTGTCTTAGATCAAGGGCATGATACCTACTGTGGACATTTCTCCTTATCACTACATAACAAATATACAATTATTATTTTCAAAGACACCCAAAGTAGCATTTGCACTTTTCTTTGAGTTCCTGAGAACAGACGTCCTTACTTAATTGAAAAGTTCCTTCTGCAAATGTAAAAGTTGTGGAATTTTTTGCTGTAGAGAGTCACTTGAAAGTAGTTTTAATGGACCATGTAATAGCTTATTTCACTGTGCTCTTTTATTTTAGCATAAGAGCATAAATATTCTATTCAAATGTTGAAAATCTATTCAAAGCAAAAATACAGGCCCAGCATGTCACTACAGCATTATTTAGGTTGTGGTCCATTTAAACTACATCAATGTGTCATCGTTAATCGTGTCTGTCCGGAAATTTTACATATTATCTGTGGGATACATCTGATCTCTGAAATTCACATTTCAATTTATTGTCTGGTGCATGTAATCACATTTAGAGAAACATTATTCTGTTGTACACTATATCAATGTAGGATTTCCTTCTGGAGAAAACGTTTATATAGGGATTCTTAGTCTCAGCACAGGGAAGGGAGATCCATAATGTTACAAAGTAAAAATTTTGAATGTTCAAAATGGTTTCTCAAGAGAGGTAAAAAATAAAATTTTACTACCATTTAGTTTGGTTTTACAGTCAAGAATCTTGAGTGTACCACTGAACTGCAAGTATTAGTAGGGTCTGGAACTTATCCTATACATCTAGAAAGCCAATTTTTCAGAAAGAATTTTTTTTTAATGACCAGACTTCTGAAAACAACCCAGGTCTCTAGAGGTGATGGGCCTGAGGTTTCCTGGAGACACTGAGGCTTCTCCAGCCTCCCTGGATGAAGGGTTTCCCTTCCTTGACCTGGACCCCAGCTCTTCCAACCAGACTCTCTATAGCTGCATTTTTAATTGATTTTTTAAAAAAGAAATGACAGCAGAATGCATTACAATTCTTATTTAACATAAACAGCACAATTTTTCATATCTCTAGTTGTATATAAAGTATGTTGACACCAATTTATGTCTTCATACATGCACTTTGGATAATAATGTCTATTACATTCCACCATCCTTGCTAATCCCCTACCCCTTCTTCCTTTCCCTCCCACCCC
Organism: Urocitellus parryii; assembly: GCF_045843805.1. NCBI lineage: Eukaryota > Metazoa > Chordata > Mammalia > Rodentia > Sciuridae > Urocitellus > Urocitellus parryii. The sequence continues at coordinate 13,420,761 of NC_135544.1, forward strand.
TCTTCCCTATCTAGAATTCATCTATTCCTCCCATGCTCCCCCTCCCTACCCCAGTATGAGTCAGCCTCCTTATATCAGAGAAAACATTCGGCTTTTGTTTTTTAGGGATTAACTAACTTCAGTTAGCATTATCTTCTTCAATGCCATCCATTTACCTGCAGATGGCATGATTTTATTCTCTTTTATTGCTGAGTAAAATTCCATTGTGTATAATTAGAAGTGGTCCAGCATATGGGGACATGTGCTTTGGGATCAGACAAACCTGAGACTCCAAATCCAGCACTATTAGTTACATCATAAAACACTGAGACCCATTTTCCTGCTTTGCAAGAGTGAAGATAATTAATGGTAGTCACTTAATGGCGTTGTTGCAGAGGAAGAAAGTAGGTAGTAGATGGAAAGTACCCAGTACAGTTCATGATGTATTATAGATATTTAATAATTATTCATAGTATTTCTCTTTTTCCATCTCTCATGAATGTGAGGATGCTGTATGACAACAATTACTCTGGGGTCACATTATTGAATCAAGGACCAATCATGTGTCAACACATATAGTTGCCAGAAAATACAGGTTCTAACACAAATAAGTTACTAGTGACAACCACAGAATATTTGTAATTCATATCCTTGGCATGTGTTATTGAGTTTTCTTTATTGCCATCCTCTTTCCAAGAACACACACTATCTATTTTTCATAAATTTGTATTCCTCAGGTTTCCATCTTGTTTTCTTTTCTCTTATGAATGATCTTACCCATTCCTGGACACCAGATGCAGCCTTTGTGTTTATGATCTGAAATCTGTAGAGCTGGTTCTGCCTTCCCTCTAAACTTCAGATTCACATATCCAATGTTCTACTTACATCACCTGGTTGACCTCAAACTCGGTATGTCCAAAAGTGTCTTCAGTACCTCATCCCACTTAATACCCTCTTCCATTTTTCTATAACCATATCCCTCATGTTTTAGTTAGTAGTATTACTATGCAATAATTCTCTAAGCTAAAATTCTTCACCTGATAATTTAAATGGGTGAAATAAGCTTTACCCTTTTTCCAACACTTCATTACTTGATTCAGGTTTGGATTTTTAATACTTTCTAACTTCTTCTCACCCAGTACCTTCTCCCTCCTTTCTATCTACATGTGTATCCAATGAAAATTTATCCATCTTCTTGAATCCCTTACCTGGCCAGTTTTCTGAACTTTATGTCAAGCCAGAGGCTGGTGGGACACTTGCCCTGAGAGTGCTAAACCAGCTGCATACACCATGTTTCTGGCTTCATTTGATGCTTCTGAGCATTAACAAAACACTACACTGCAGAGTGTGGGATCCAGCATCCCAGCAGCCTCCAAAGAGTCTGGATGATCCAACTTGGAAGTATGGGACTGTAAGCTTTCTATGAGGCCAATTTGGATCCAAAGAGGATCAGAGATTGGATGTATCTGGACAAAGAGATCCCCCATTTGTTCCTTCCTTGTACATGTTGCTTTAAAGCAAGTTTCTTTAATATGACAGCCCAGGAGTATCACAGATACTGAGTGACAGCCCTGCCAGGGTAACCGTCTGTGTCTTTTTGTAACACATCATGAAGCAGCAGCCACCATGTGATATAATGTATCACTTCTTATTACTTCGCATCCTTCTTTGCATCTCTCTCTGCTTTTTTTCCTCACTTTTACTGCCCTGGGTTTGCATCTTGCAAACAAAACGTCTGCATTTAAATCCTTGCCCCAAGCTCTGTTGTCTAGGGAATCCAGGACTAAGTATACTTCTAAAGAGGATTTGATGTAACTTTAAATAGAAGACTCTTTACATTAAGAACCCTTGGCTCATTTCCCCATTTCTAGATCAAGTACTAAAGGAAAAGGAAAAGAAATATTTGTAGCTGAAAACCTTATTGGAGGAAAACTGCAGTCATTTTACAATCTTTGGCTCTAGATTTTCTGGTATCCAGAATAAAAAGGGAAACATAAAAGACTCACAAGTGAATAATAACTTAAATGAATTTATTAATGAAAAATCTCAACTATTACTAGACCTTGAGTTTGGGCCATTTTATTATTTTTTTTATTTTAATTAATTAATTTGTGTAGTGGTGGAGATTACCCCATGCATGCTAAGCAAGTGTTCTACCACTGAGCTGTGCACTTGGCTCTGGTTTTATGAACAATTTGTCATGATGTCATCGTGCCCTTAACACAAGGTTCTTTAAAAATTAAAGAATTGTATCTTTTATATTTCTCTCTCTCTCTCTCTCTCTTTCTCTCTCTCTCACACACACACACACACACACACATACACACACACACACACACACACACACACACACATACACTCACAAATACATTTTAAATAGGAGTTAACAAACACACAGTTTCCCTCCTGGCTTTTTCTTATACCAGATTTTAGGGGAAGACAACAGAAGCACGTTAAGAGTATAGGCTGTAATATCTGATGTACACATGAAGTTTCTTAGAAATCATCTCCCAGAGGCCCATTCCAGGCTTATGGGTCAGAGCCCCAAGGCTAGGGTCTTGGCAAGTTTCTTTAGGACAGGGTGAATCTACTGCACAACAAACTTGGAATGTTTGCCTATTCTAACAGTTCAACCTAAATATTATTCAGAAAATGGTTACAATTTTAGTAGCAGAGGCAGATTCTAAAAGAACATTCTAAACATTATGGAATTCTGCATCACTACACAAATGGACAGCATGCTTTGGATTTTAGGACTTACAAAATGTATAGAGAGGTAAAATGAAATGGAACATGATGATCTGTTGAATGGTCTTTCAGGAAATAACCACGAACACCCTCAATGCCCACAGTGCTCTAGTTAAGTGAACAGTGGAGCATATGGAATGCAGAATGCTTAAAAATGCAAGCATCATCTGGCATCAAAGTTCACAGCATATTTCAGAGGGGGGAAACACACACACACACACACACACACACACACACACATGGATACAACAAAGGATTCTCTCAATAAGGGCAAGACACTGTAATATAAACCGTGCCCACAGATACAAGCTGCATGGAATCTGCCATCCACCCAGGAGTCCCACCATCAGCCAAATGCTTTGGCTTTTCTAAACGAAGTTCGCCTTCCACATATAGCTATGCCACAGACGACTGCTGTGAGATTAGAAGTAACACAATAACGCACACTGCACATATCGGACCACCAGAACAGTCTCCAGGATTCTACCCCACTCAACCTTGAGAAGGTCTGATGGAAGCTGGCTAGATGCTCAGAATGGAACTCACTTGCTTTCTGCACGTCCGAGGCCCTGGTGTTCTGCTGTCAATATGCATGTTTTAGCAAGCTTAACAAATATTAGGAATAATGTCACGTTAATATGACTTTTCAGATTCAATACTTAGAGGGGTTTGAAAATTATCAGTCCAATTGTAACAAGAGGGAAACAGCCTCTGTCCTGGGGTTTTCAGGATGAAGGCAGCAGGAGGCAATGTTTTTACTTGTAACCGAGAGTCCCCCGGGAGCCCCTGGTATTTATCTTCTATATCACAGCTCCAAGAGCCTAAATGCTCACAAACAATTCTGTCACAGGGTCTAGGGAAAAACAAGTATAAATAATACTCCTTGACACCAGATATATTTCATAATGTCCAGTTGATGCTCCAGATATAAAAAAAAATGAAAACAAGGTCTAAATATCTTTTAAGAGGATGCCATTTGCCTTGACAGAAAATCAAGTACTACTTAGTACAAGGGTTTTAATTGTCTTTTGATACTCATTTTATTTAATAAGAGTTGAAACTAGGTGGTTATTTTTAATTTTGCATATTACTTTTTTTCCCCCTGTAGGTAGAAAAAGACATAAGGAATGAGTACTGTCAGAGGTCAGATGGAAAGTCTAAGAGAAGCAAGGGTCTGAATCATTCAGGACAAACCTGTATTTGCCTGAAATCACAGGATCCTGTCTCATGTCCAGACGTGGTACTGTAATGGTGTGTTGGTCTGGGTTTTGCCAGAAGTGATTAGTTTGAGAAACAGACAATTCCAAGAAACACTAAGAAGGGAGAGGGGAGATTAGAAAGACAAGGACAAGTGATCAATAGGGTTTCTTGTCCAGTAAATTAGTTCTATGAATAAGGCTGAATCCTACTCAGGACTCCTGGAATGAGCGTAAGGTACATAGCATCATAGAGCAATCCCACCTGGGAGGGAAGAGAGCCAGGGTTGTGATATCCACTCCCAGTCAGTCACTAGTAGGAGGATATTGAGGGCAGGTCAAGCCATTTCATTCTCTGATACTTTCTGTGGACCATAAGAACAGCAGAGTGGATGCTGTGAACAGAGAAAGACCTCAGGCAAAAACTGGTGACCACAGTTGCTATAGTCAATGCGTACCAAGGAGTGTAGGAAGAAGACATATTGGAATCAGCCTCAAAGGGATGTGGCAGCCTTTTTACCTTAAAAAGATGCTTCGGGGGAGGGTTTAAGGAAAATAATAACAGTACAACTTCTTTAGATTCGTATGCACAGGTTGAGCACACCTGTCAGTCTCAGTCCCTGTGATGTGCCGGTGTTGGGACTGGGCTGGGGTCAGGTAGGAGTCCTTGGACTTGTCTTTAACCCCCATTATTCATCACCCCAGATGTAGAACACGTACAAAAACTTAAATTGGCAACAAGTATACTGCTTATGATAACTCTGAAGCAATTATTATATTTTTAGAGGTCTGTTTTTTACAAGAAAAGTAATAGGTGAACGATTACAGCATTTAAAAGTAATTTTAAATTTGTTGTAAAAATGGAATAAACTTTGCTGCAAAAGATACTTCTACTATGGGCTCGGGTTGTGACTCGGTGGTAGAATGCTTGCCTAGCACAGATGAGGCACTGGGTTCAATTCTTAGTACCACATAAAAAATAAAAATATTGTGTCCATCTACACTAAAAAAAGATATTTCTACTAAACATTCAAGTGAACAAAATATTCTATAGATAACTGATATGTAACATAAGAAATGTACTATGAAAGCATTTTATAGAACTATGTTGCCATTTTATTTTGAGGAATTCACTGTGTTTCAAATCATCAATAGTGGAAAATAACTGTTCTATAAATAGGACCCTGGAACAGGGTACACTGATTGCACAATAATGTGCAGTGTCCTGCATGAACAATGATGTCAAAACAAGTCATCATGAGAAATGGACAACATGCTGTCAAAAATGTAATGTAATTCTTTGTTTAATGTGTTTTGCTCCCTTCTACCAAAGATCATTGTTGAATAGGTCATGAAGGCACTTCTTTGTGAGTGTTCAATGTCCTATTTATATGATGGCATATATATATATATATTACACACACACACACACACACACACACACACACAAAGTACCATATAGATCCAGTGCCCTATGTAGAGGACTACCTGTATTTTTGCTTTCACTGATAATAAAGGATATATAAATTGCAGATTATTGTTATGAATATCAATCTATTTTAATGCATCTGTCACTGAAATATTTGGGGAATTAAAAACTTGGAACTTCATGGGATACAGGTAGACTATGATGCGGATGCTGCTGCATCCATGTGGACAGCAAGAAAGGACTTGGCATTGCACTGCTGGCAAGCAGGGAGATGAGCAGTGACAGAAGCCTTTCCTCAGATGCTAGGAAACAGGAAGCGGGAAAGGAGAACTGAGCAGGAGCAAGGACCAAGGCAGCAATGTTAAATGGAGAGCTCATGCCAATCAACAATTTTCTCTCCCCTTGCATGTCTTAGCATCGACTATGTACTGATGGCATTTCAATCAGAGGCACTGCTATAGTTTGAATCTGAAATGTCACCCCAAAAGCCTATGGGTTGAAATCTTGGTTTCCAGTTGGTGGTGCTATTGGAAAATGGTGGAACATTTGATAGTTAGGGTCTACGGGGAGGTCTTTAGGACAATGGGGTGTGTCCTTGAATATTAAGGATATTAGAACACTAGCCCCTTCCTTTCCCACTCTTTCCTTCCAGCCATGGGGAGAACAAATTTCACCCCTATATGTCATCCTGCTATGATGTGCTGCCTCATGCCAAACCCCCAAATAATGGGTCCATATGATCATGAAATGAAACCTCCAAAACTGTGAGCCAAAGTAAACCTTCCTCTCCCTAAATTGATTATCTCAGGTATTGTGTTACAAAAACGGAAAGCTGAATAACACAGACACTGCAGATGAATTGGGCATTTCGATGCTCCCCTGAGAGAGAAGTAAGATCTGAATAGAAAGAGAGGATTGATAGACACCATGTTCTATTAAACAGCTGAAGAGTGTGCCTTTTAACTGTGGGTCAATAATGTCTTTTTCAGATTCAAAGCACAGCCCATTACCAGTGGCCCAAGATACTTCAGCCTAGTTTCTTTGAATGAATCACTCTCAAAATGGAGTAGAAACATTCAGCCTGAAAAATGTTCGGCGACCAGCCAAACAAAACCCTAGTGTTTGGAGAGTGTTTGGCATGAAATACAAATCTAGATTTTTCTCACTTGCTGTCTAAGATTTCTGGTGATCTCTAGATATAAAGTGCCTTGGCTTATTCAGGAATGCAGTAGGCTAAAAATTGCTAGAGCACGTGACTCTTAGTTTATTTTTATAATAATTTCAACCCTGCCACTCTGCAATCTGAAGAATCATAACAGAGGCAAACTATAAAATTAAAAAAAAAAACAAAAGTCCGGATATTGAGAGTAATAAGAAAGTCAATGCTGAAGCAAGGAGTGATATGGGAAACATGTTAGGGGACTCCTTCCTCCTTCCTATCCCAGAGCATGGCAGAGTTCAGGACACAGGACTAGAACCCAGGGAGGTATATCTTGCCCAGAGCTAGAGGATCTTGAGGACTTTTACTTTAATTCTTCTGTAAAAGAGCATTTCTTTTATAGCTCAATGTGTTAGTCAGGATTCCATCACTATAACCAAATACCTGAGATAATTAACTTATCTATTAACTGTGGTTCACGGTTTTGAAGTTTTCAGTCCATGACTGGTTGGTCCCATTGCTTTGGCCCTGTGGTGGTACATCATGGTGGGTACACATGGAAGAGCAAAACTGCTCACCCTATGGCCAGGAAGCAAAAGAAAGAGAAAGAGATCAGGGTCCCCAAATCTCGTTCAAGTGCACATACCTAAATACTTAAAGACCTCCAAACAGGGTTCATCTCCTCAAGAGGCTCCACTGTCTCCCAATAGCACCACCTGAGGACAAAGCATTTAACAGAGAAGCCTTGGTTCAAAAGGCAGGGAGAAAATTTTCAAATTTTGAAATGCTATCAGTGTAAAGCCTATTGTATATTATTAGAGCTCAAACTCTCCAGCAAATAATTCTCCACTCCCATCTCTTGTTTAAAAGAATCTTACAGGGTTCCTGATCTGGCAACTCGACTTCCTGCTGCTGCTTCTACTCAAGTTGTTCCTCAACAAATGGCCCTGGTAGTGTATAATTCTGCAATTACAGTGCTTAATACAATCTGTCTGTGAAAACTGGCACAAAAATGTTTTGGAAGATCTGTTGATATCTTTGGTGGTATTCTCAGGCTGGCCTGTGGTTCAAGTTCCTTATGAGCCTGTGTTGCACATCTGTTTTTCAGCTGAGGCATTTGATTATATGTCCCCTGCTGCACATTCATTTCCAAGAAGACTTCTAGTAAAGTCTTGACAAAATTATTTCTATTCTAATATTAGCAATGTTCTATTCCACAAAATTGAGGCCTGAGTTGATTTTATTAGAGAAGCGACATCCACCATGTCTGGTCTGTATCCTCCTAGTGTAATAAGGATAGATGATGCAAATATCAGGAGACTGAACACTGTCCTTGTGGCTCCAGTCCTACCAGGAATGTGATTATGTGCAAGGCATAGAATTTGTGCACGTGAGACAGGCCAGCACACACTAGGACCCCCTTCCACAGAGAGCCATCCTATGAGGAAATACTAAGATATCGAAATACTCATGTGATGCTAAAACTTAGTTCATTGAGAGATAACTACGGACATAAGAGACTGGAGATAATCCCAAACTAAGACTCAAATCTGAAGGAAAAAAATGGTAGAAGCAAGACACAATAGGACCACTAGGTAGTGCTCCAAAGTGAATCTAAAATGATCAGTCTGAGCAGCTGATAATCTGCAAAGATTCAGGAGTCCAGAAATTGGAACAGATAATAAGGGAAGGTAAAAGCAGAGAGAGAGATAAAAATGTGGTAGCAAACAGGGCTGCTGAGAATTTCACGTTTCAGAGTTAGAGTCTAGGGAACAACCAACAATACTGATTTAACATCATTAAGCTAATAGCTTTGACTCCTTAGACCCTGCCTCAGGCAGGTTTAGTACCACAATCTGTAAGTGGAGACCTTGCCTTTGAAGGTCATTGGGAAATGGGGTGGGTGATCAAGAAAATATTACACTTTTCTCTTTGGGTTTCTCTCTCCGTAAAATAAATAACTTGAATCAGGTCTCTAAGATCACTCAGGGTCTAAGATTTAATTATTGTAATGATCCTTTGACACCATCTATGAATTGTTCAAGGCAGGTGAAAGCATATTTTGAAAAAGCTCACCCAAGTATTTCCTTTCTCAGGCATGTCAGAGCCTACAGAGTCATAAGGTTTGGGAATTTATTAAAAAGATGCAATAAATATTGAATCTTTCATTTAGTTTTTAAAAGTAGAAACTCTACTCCCATTTACCAAAATAAATATCATAACCATAGTAGTAGTAGTCAGTTCTAACTGTTTAACATGCTTAGACTATACATTAGCAATACTTGAAAAACACAACAAAACATTCAGGTGCATCTATAATTGATAAATGATCTGGTAATTCTTTTCAGCAACCAATTACTGGGGCTTATAATTTAAAATATGGAACACTAAGGAACAAAAGAGTTTATATCCACCATTCAGGGTGAAATAATGAAGGGAAACAATTGTGCTTGGGTCTCATGACACTGGGAATGCCCTTACTCTAAATACCTGTCTTCTCAACCACTGAAGGAGAGGACTTTCTGGGGATGAGGTTCTACATTTTCAAGAGCCTGGCATGGGTGATGCAGAGTTATGGAGAAGAAAGATCACTGGGTCAAGAACAAGTTTATTCTAAAAATGCCACCAATTGAGTAAAATTGCACAGTTCTTTCCTCTTGGCTTTGGGCCTTGTTTCAGTCATTTTTTTCACTGCTGTGACTAAAAGATCTGACCAGGATAATTTTAGGGAAGAAAGGTTTATTTGAAGGCTCACGGTTTCAGACGTCTTAGTCTACAGAAGGCTGACTCCATTCCTTAGGGCTCAAGGCAAGGCTGAACATCCTGGTGGAAGAGTATGGCAGAGGGAAGCAGCTCATATGGTGATCGGAAAGCAGAGAGAGTGAGCCACTCCCCAGATCCAAATATATACCCAAGCCATGCCCCAATTCCCACCTCCAGCGGGTCCCTCCTACAGCCACACCCTACCAAGTCAGTACCACTCCCCAATCAGAGATTAACTCACTGATTGGGTTAAGACTCTGGAAACCCAATAATTTCTCCTCTGAACCTTCTCTTACTGTCTCACACATGAGCTTTTGGGAGACCCCTCACATCCAAACCCTAACATGCCTCATTTACTAAAAGGTAGATTTAAAGCCAACTTAACTATTTTGATTCAAAAAGATTACACAGTGTTAATGCTTCCTTTGACAAACATTTATTGCCTCATTTATACATGTTAGATTCTGTAGTAATTTTTCTACATCCCATAATGAATAAAATAGCACCCCAGACCTTAGGGAATTATGGTACTCATTTTCCCTTGACTATAACAAAATACTTGAGATAATAAACTTATAAAGAGAAGAGTTTTACTTCAGCTTACCATTTGGGAGTTTCCAGGCCCATTGCTTTGGACCTGTGGTAAGACAGGACACTGTGGTGGGAATACACAGCAGAGCAAAACTTCTTCCCTCATCAGCAAGGAAGCAAAAGAGAACAAGAAGGTCTGAGGTCCTAATATCTTCTGCAAAGGAACAACCCCAATGACCTAAACATCTTCTGCTACGCCCCATCTCTCCAAGGTTCCACATCCTCCCAATAGTGCCACCTTGGGTACCAAGCCTTTAATGAATGGCCCTTCAAACTCCAAACCATATCAGTTGATTTCTGTCTACCTGAGGGACTAACAAGGATGTTGCTGACCACTAAGCATAATGATGACAAGAAGATGGCAGCAATGGATGCTATAAGGACAGAAGAAAAGTTATTGGATAATAATAGAAGCCAGCCATAATTCAGCATGGTCCTCTGTGCACTTGGCTTCATGGCAGGCACTAGAACAATGTGACATGGTGGGAATAAAGCAGGTTCTGGAGTCTCCTTTAGACAAATAGAGTAATTACTTAAGCCTTTCTCTTTAAATCAGAAAAACAAGACTAATTATGTTCCTTGCAGGGTGGGTAGGAGGATTAACATGGAAGAATGCATGAGAAAATATGAGCAACTGCCTAATATAACTATATTAGCTATATTCATTTTTTTCTAACATTTACATGACTCAAAAAAGGAGCCAAGATGCTGAGAAGATAAACTTAGCAATTTTGCCTCAGCTTGACCTTGCCTAGTCTCATTGATAGACGTGGTTATCTCCACTAGTTGTTCTTTGACTACCAGGGATCATGATGGACACAAGGGACTACATCTAATTCCAGCAACTGGAAAGTAGAGGCATTCTTGGTGGTTGAAACTTCATTAGGCAACGTCATGAGATACAAAGCTATCTTTAAAAACACAGGGATCCCTGTATCACAGAGGTCCTAAGATGAAATAATAACCCTTTCTTACTCCATAGAAAAAACAAAATCTTCACCTGCTCCATTCAAACAACTGTAGTGCTGAGCTATCTGATTTTAGCAGTAGACACTTGCTGTGACTGGTGGTTCTTTGTTTCCTGTATGCTCAAGCATGCTAAGCTTAGGAAAAATGGGAAAGGGATGAGGAAATTCTTGGTTCTGCTTGAGAAATGCCAAGGTTGAAATACTTAGTAGATGCCAAGTGCAGAAGTAAAACAAGCAAGTGGATACATCAGTCTAGAATTTAGGGGTGAGGTCAAGATAGATGCATAAATCTCCAGGTGATCAGCATAAGGATGGCATTTGAAGCCATAGAGACAGGTAAATGCATCCAGGAGAATCTATAAACAGAAAAGAGAAGATGACTAAAGATAAAGTCCCAGGAAACTTTAAGAAGCCAGCCAAGGAGCTTTAGAAGGCACATCTTATCCAGGAAGAAACCAGGTTAAATGTGGTATCTCAGAAACCAATACAAAATTAAATGTGAGTTACCTAAATCAGACGAGGACACTGAGAAGTAAAAATTCCTGTAGCTGCTTTCTAGAAAGAGAAGAATTTAGAGGAGAGTTTACACTTTATCCTCAAATAAGAAAATAGGAAAAAGAATCTCTAAATATATACATACATCTGTGCCTAGGACCAAGACATGTCTCCAAGAGTGAAGGAGACTGCTGGGTTCTGGACTTTTCCTTCTCCCACCTATGAACCATCTAGTCTCATCCTACCTGTCACCTTGTGTACAGACAGGATGTCTGGAGACTTGGCAAAGCTGGTTGGAAAAGGATCTGTTTGCAATTTACCTTGTATCCAGAATATTGTTTGAGAAAACAGACCAGATCTTTATCTACTGGTATGAATTCAGTCCTCTGTGACTAAAGGAAGGTGCCAATCTTTTCAGAGCTAAGAGAGAGAGAAACTGCAGATTGCTAATGTGAGCAGTCTGATAGACAGGCACCAATTAGGATTCAACTGGGGGATAAAGAAAGTCCAGAGATGGTGTGAGGTAGGCTATAGAGAGTCTTTTATACTGCAGCTTTCTGTATAGGAAAGGCTATAGTTTATTGAATTTAGAATTTGGATAAAAGGAGGATAGAATGAGGAGCTATGGGATTACACATTTAGAGAAATAATGTCCCAACCTAAATGTAGGACACGTGATGTTGTGAAGGTTCTCCTGATAACCCCACTCTGAATTATTTGCTCATTCTTCATTCCTCCCAAATAATTATGTTTGTAAAATTGCTTTGTCATTATCTGCCTTTGCACCTCCCTTCCCTCACTAAGATTTGCCTGGTCTAGCAGATATTCAACAAATGATTATTGCACCAATCAATGTTCAAACAACTAATGGGGTCAGGATATTTGAAATCTGGGTAGTCCCTGAAAATCTGAGATTTGCATTCACTGCAAGAAAATTGCTTTGGAACATTCTATTAGAGTGGCTGAGATTTTCAAGGACATTAAACATATTCAGAATGTATCATCACATTACATAACTAAAACATTTTAGAGCCAGATATATTTGTAGCCTATTCAGGCATTAGAATTTAATGCTTAAACAAAAGACATACAAATACACACACACACACACACACACACACACATACATGTATATAGGCATGTGTGTGAACATGTGCATTTGTGTTTATACACACACATAGAATAGCTAATATTATACTGTCTACATAGATCAGAAAAACAAATATACTGCTAAAATCAGTCTTCAATATTATATTAACAATATTATAGTTCAGTATACTTGAATTACTTATTATTTAATTTTCTACCACTTAAAATGTTTCAACTATGTATAATTGAAATATCTTAAACACATTTAAATACTTTCTAGATTTTTTTTCATATTTGAATTATTTCCTCTTGTTTTAGAGAACATTTGGAGAGAATGTTTTTTTGGGGGGAGTGGTTACATAGCAGTAAATACTCTCTGTGTTTAATAAATCACAGGCTTTATAATTGAGAGAGTACTATTTATTTTCTTTCTTGGGGGGTTTGGGGGTGATATTTGGGATTGAATCCAAGGACTCTCTTCCCCTTGGCTATATCCCAACCTTTTCTATATTTTGTTTGAGACAGGGTCTTGCTAAGTTGCCCAGAAGGGGCTCAGATTCATGATGCACCTGCCTCAGCCTCCTGAGTTGCTGGAACTATGGGAGTGCACAACCTCATCTGGCTGAAACATCCCTACGTCTTAGAGAATGCTTTGAAGGGAGAAAGGAGGAGGTTAAGCTAAGTCCTTAGATGCAGCAGACAAAAGCCTGAAGGTCTGACTTTTGTCCCTGAAGTAGAAGGGAGCCACTGCTGAGAGAGGGAAGGTAAAGAAAGGACTTCAAATAACTTTAAATTGTTTGTTCATAGAAATAGGGAAAAAATTTTATACAGAGATACACATAGCTAAGGCCTAAATAAAGATTTTGTTAATTTATCACAGCCAAAGGTTTAGGTGACTTTCTCCACTGGGATCTAAACATACTGATCGTAGGAACAGACACAAAGACCACTGGCTAGTTCCATGATAGTCTGTGAGGGTAGGGTCTAATACTCAAGATGGCAAGGGGCCTCAGGACACTAACACAAAGGTGTTGAAAATAGAAGAATATGTTGAGGTACAGAATAAATAAGAAATGAAACAAAGACAGGAAAGAATTGATATGATAGTGACATATACATCAAAAACTAAAAGTTGTTAACACTGATAGTAACATTTTGGGAAGACTTACTGTACAACAAGTATTTTGCTAAACATTTAATATACACCACTTCATTTATGCTTCATAATAACCTTAGGAAATATATAGTAAGTTTTTGTCTATTATTCTAGGCTCAAAGAGGCTAAATAAATCACCCAACGTCAAACAGCTAATAAATGGTGGGGATAAGACACCTGAGACCCTCATGCTTTATTCTACAGGATCACATGGAGCACAGAGATTTTGGACAAAGAAACTGTTTGAAGTGAGGAAAGCTGTGGTCTAGGCATGAGATTTTGAATGGAAAGGAGGAATAGCTGCAGCAGGTGACAAGAATATCCAAAGATTGGAAGCTAGATGGTATGCGACTCAAAAGAACATGAGGACTAATTTGTACTACAGGGTTGGAAACTGGGGAGCGGCATAAATGAAGTAGGAGGATGTCACCATTGTATCCGTATTCTTCAAAACTTAGAAGGAAAATAAGGTACTCTAGAAAACATGCCAACACAAGCATAGCATCGCTACTACTTACAATATAGTTACATGCATAAACTCCATACAAGTCCATCTGTTTCTATGAAAGATCATGTGTAGGTATATTATAAGACTTACTTGAGAAGTTTGCCACTCTTCTTTTTCAATCATAGTTCTCTCTACTTCCCCTTAGACAAAACTCATTTTCAACCCTTATTTTCAAGTTGCTGCTCCATAGGAAAAGTTTCCCCATTCCTCACACTGATTCCTAACCCTGCAATGTCCAATTTGCAGATGTACTTATCAAAATTCCCTCTTGCCTGGACCAAATTCCACTTTCTACATTAAGTTTTTGTTCCTTCATCAAACAGAAGTATATGGTACCTGTTAAAAATGCCTGTCCTGTGTTTTGCAGCAATGTTCATAATTGAAATAACAAAGTAGTAGCTCACATTTACTGGGAACATATACCCTATCAGACTTAGAATTGACACCTTTCAGTGAATTAGCCTTGCTCAACTTCATACACATCCTATGTATAAGCTGCTATTAGTTCTGCTTTATAGATGAAGAAACTGAGCTTCAACTAAGCTCACACAAATAGGGTAGGATCCAGGAATCACACATAAGCATTGTGAGGTCCACTTGTACTCAACCCCTAAAGTATATTTATATCATATTTTCATACTGTAAGTCTTTGGGTATTCTAAAGAGTAAGTACAGAGTAAGACCTGAGTTCTACATATCTGTATTTCCTTGAGTGTGCATAGCATCATTCTGACCACTGCAAGTTGTTCAAAGATGCTGAATGAAAAGATAAGGAGCTTCCCTTAAAGAGCTTCTGAACCTGAGAATATGCTGGCACCCCTACCCCGAGATTATGACAACTTTCAATTCACTGAATTCTTCCAGGGGAAGGAATACCCCTTCTGCCTCTGAGAGTGCAGGCTTCATCAGTGAAACATGCTGTGTGAAGACAGAGAGAAGAAATGAAGTAGCAAAAATAAATATTCAAACAGGAGGGCCTGGAGAAGCAGGCAGTTAGTGAGCAAAAAGCAGATACATAATCGAGCAGAAGTGTGTTGAGAGTGACAGAAAAGGGCTCTCTATCTCCGTGTTCATCTTGAGCTATCCCAAATCACTCTAGAGTGCCACCATGTCAACATGACTAGAGGGGGCTGGGGTTGTGGCTCAGTGGTAGAGTGCTCATCTCACATGTGTGAGGCACTGGGTTCGATCCTCAGCACCACATAAAAATAAATAAATGAAATAAAGGTATTGGGTCTATCTACAACAAAATAAAATTACAAACACACACGCACACATGCACACACACACACACACAACTAGAGGCATGCCATGAACAGGCTACAAAGTCATGGGATTTAGCTTTCCTGAGCTTCCTTCACGTCCCTGGTGCCTAGAGGGGGCTGAAAAATGTCTGTGAGTCTGGTTATAAGTGTCCCTGAGGGATGGCTAAGAATGATATTATAGGAATAGCTGCAGGATAGCTCACCTAATGATAAATGAGACTCGCAGTCAGAGTCTCAAAGTCTGTAGCATCTACAAGAGCTACAGATGTCTACATAAGCCAGGAGCGCCAGGAGGCTCCATGCACAGCTTGACCATGGGCTTACAGAAGCCACTACTGTCCACAAACATTTAAATGTTCCCTTGAAGAGGTGGGTGGGAAGGTAGCAATAACTCAGAAGTAACAAGGCTAAAACATTATCTTCTAAAGAAAAAAAAAGTAGCTGTGATCAGGGGTAAAAGAAGAGGTATAAGCAAGTATCTTATAGATGGACATTATCTAAAGGAATTGTTTCAATAGACCAGATACAATTAAGCTAGAATCACCATGGGTTAAATAAAGTTAATTTCTTTTTGGCCCACCATCAAGTAGAAGTTCATGAAAAAAAAGTGTATATATATATATATCTATATATCTATATATCTATATCTATCTATCTATATATATATATATATATATCTCCAAAAAAGGTAATTGTGTTCTTTTATGCATCTAAGCACAGTACAAATGAATCTGTGACTTTTATTACCCGAGTTTTCCCAACTTAAAATAGCCATAGAGAAATAGTTGGTATTGGCTCTCACTTCTGAAGACTAATTTTCACAGCTCAGAAATATTACTTATAACACTCATCCTAGAGAAAGATAGTTTCTACATCTTTAATTTCACCTACAAGTTAAAAAAAGCCAAGACAGTAATATTATGCAACATGGAGATGTTCTGCATATGTAATTACCTCTTGATTGAATCTCCTAAACTTATAATTCTACATGTGAGGACTTGGTCAAGGAAGGTGTACCATTTGTGGATAAAGGATTCCTTTCTTGAGGAATTATCAAGTGCAATGAGCTTAAGCCCAATTACCTTATAGCAAGTCAGAATACCTCCTGACCATTTCCCAAAAACAACTTAGGCATCAATCATCTCATATAATTCACTCATGTGTAGAAGCTCCTAAAGAAGGGAGCATTTCATACATTAATAGAAAATATATTGACATGTGATTTATTTTTCAGAATAGCTTTCTGCAGACTCTGATGAGACCATTACCCAGAGCCCTTTAGCACCTTGCACATCATTTACAGAATATCAATTTGTATGTTTTACTGGGGTTCAGAGTCATATTCCTGGAGTCTAGCTTGTGTCTCTATTCTGTGTCAGACGGTTGGGGAATCTTCTCAAAGGGCAAGGGCAACAATTTCCCTGGGGGTCCATGAGTAAACTATTCAGCTACAAAAACAGATAACTGAATTCCAAAAAATCCCATCGACAACAGATGGTGTTCCCAGATTTTCTCTCCAAACCTGTACAAAGCATTTCCATTTGGGAGATTTCTGAGAGGCCCACTTAACTAAGGAACCAACTCCAAAAAAAAAATTGGCTTGGGGAATAATTTTCATTAAATCTTGGCCATTGTTTCTACCAGGGACCTGAACATAAGTGGTCAGGATGACCAAGGGAAATGGGACCACTGCTTCCTTCTATCTTACTCTCTGCCACCTTACTTTCCCCTCATGATCCTCCATTGCTTCCTAAGACACCTCATGTGTTACCTGTCACTGCTTTTTCTTTAGAGGACACCACAACCCCAACACACACACACACACACACACACACACACACACACACACACACACACACACATTTTGCCTGCCTGTTCTTTTTCAGAACCAGGCTTGCACTCATTGAAATGATTTAATTGAAAAACTGACTCCACTAAGCAGCAGGGGTTGGAGTCTGGTTCATAAAATCTTTCAGTTTTGGATAAGCCAGCATCTCTGACATAAGGCCAAACTGTTGCCTCAAGTCCTGTGCGTATCCATTACTTTTTTAAGGCAGAGTGCAATTCATTCTGACAAACACCATCAAAATTACCTTACAAGGGGGTTTCTTTGGTGTTCAAAAGTCAGCTTTAAATGCTTCACATTTATTCAGCTGCTTTCTATTATTCTTTCAAGAAAATGAATTATAATTTAGAAATGGAGGATAATACTGTGTGCCTGTTAAAGCTGTGGGGACTGTAAGAGGAAAAAACAAAAACAAAAATGAGGAGGACAGTCTCAAGTGACATAGCTTAGAGGAGCTCTTAATTAAATAGTGCAGTTGTGAGTGACAACTGGAAACTCTGACGAAGGACCAACCCTGGAAAAAGTTTGCATCTGAAACAATCAGGTAACAATATAACAGGACCATTTGTGGGCATTGAGGAATCTTTTCTGAGAGATGAGAGCCCTAGGATCAATTTTGATTTTACTGAATTCATGAAACACAATTGCCAAGTTTTTAAATGAAAACTTTTCATCTTTTTAACGAACACCTCCCTCCAGAGGCAGTCACAGCACCTTTTTCTGATCTGAGAGCTACAGAATGCAGAAGTAGGGATCCTTTAAAATGAATTGCTTCTTTAGCTAAGATGAGTATGTGTAGTTCCTAAAAAAACATATACATAATCACCTTCAAAAGTTTCCAAAAGAAGAAGATAGTCTGAGTCTTATGTATAAAAAAACTGAAATAAATTTTTAAAATCCCTTTGCAATTCCCATGTGAAAGCACAGAAATTCTCAAATGTCTGCTCTGTCTCAACATTACATTTCTCAGCCAAATTGCAAGTGTTGGAGAAGAGGTCGAAGGGAATGCTACAGGAATATGATGGAAATAAAATAACATGAAATTATTTTCAGATTATTCTCAGAATGGAACCAATTTTAGAGAGACAATAAAAGTCAACAGTTATCATGGGAATTGCTGAGCACCACATCAGAATTAATGATGGTGAGACTGACTCAGATTTGAAGAGGCTGCAGTCCCCTCTAAATGGATGATTTCTAAAGTCAAGTCTCTGAATCAACCAAGGTCTAGACTCAGAAGAGGAAATACGCATGTAATTCCTACCTCTGCACCCTCCCCTCCTGAATTCCCTGAGAGAAATAAAGGTGACATGATCAGAGAATTACTAAAATTCAGTGTTAGAAATATAAATCCTTCCAATGTCATGTTAAAATAATTGTTTAGTGGTACGCATTGATCTACCTCTCATACAAACGAGTACTAAGTTACAGTTAAGAAGATGTTGTGATATGCTATTATACAGTAAGGTGGATAAAGATAACAATTATGTATTGTACATTTCAAAAAGCTAGTAAAAAGATTTTTTAAATTGTTTTAGATGTTGATGGACTTTTATTCATTTATTTATATGTGGTGCTGAGAATCAAACCCAGTGCCTCACATATGCTAGGCAAGCGCTCTACCACTGAACCACAACCCCAGGCCTAGGAAGAGTTTTAAATGTTTCCACCATCAAGAATGATAAATGTTAGAGAGATAGATGTGTTTAATCTGATTTAAACATCATACAACGTATACATGTATGGAAATATCACCTGGTACCACACAATTTGTAGGTATTCATTAAAATTAATTTAATTTAAATTTCTAAAATTAATAAATTGCTAATAAATACTAACTTCTAGGTGGGCAGTTTGCTGCAATTGTAGGTGATAGAGTACTTGCCTAGCATGAGAGGGAACTTGGGTTTAATCCCTAGCACCACAAATACAAAAGGAACATATAATAAAAGCTCTGATGTGACTTTCAGGTAAAGGGGTCATTTCTGGATTCACCATAATACCATGTACCAAGACCTACAAGGCCAGTGAGTAAAACAGAACATACCATGGTGTAATAATTAGAGAAGTGTCAGGAAGACTTTAATGAAAAGATCCACAATGGAAGATACACACAAAGGAAAAAAATATGTTATTTTGCAACCACATGGATGAGTATAGAAGATATTTCACTAAGGAAAATAATTCAGGTACGGAATGACAAATATTTCATGGTGTGACTTAATGTGAAATCTAAAAATCCATAGACATAGAGAGTAGAATGGGAGTTAGCAGAGGCTGGAGTGAAAGGTGGATGGGGAAAGGGGACACGTTGGTGAGTCAACAGGGACAAAGTTTCTGTCTTTCCTTGCACAACTGATGTAAGGGTTAAAAGCCACCTCTGTTAGGAGAGCAAATCCCTTGAGGCCTTTCTAAAGAAAGTAACTACTTATCTGAATCTGAGAATATGTGTTATGAGGAATGAAGTGGGGCACAGGAACCAGGAAAGTAGGGGAGCCTCTTTGAGAGTAAAAGAGGCATCAGAAAAAAAACAAGAGGAAGTATGAAAGATACACTTCGCCCACTTCTCAATTTTGTGTTTGTCAGAGCTGTGCCTGTGTAAAATCCCCAGAAAAAAATCTTCTAGTGCTTTAAAGAAAATGGAACATACCCAAGAGGCTCAGTGATGGTTTTATCCACTGTTTAGATTTCTTTTAAATAGAGAAACACTGAGTAAATGCATAAGATAGAGAAATAAAAAGGGAAAATGAATAGCATGTGCAAAATATCAAGTGCAACAGAAAAGCTTTTATAAGTTTGGTTGATTCACAGTTATGATCAGTTAAGTTATTCTCTTGGTAGTGGAAAAATTACTCTTAGTCACAGTGACCTCATTCCACTTCCACAGTGCACTCCATGCTGGCTCACTGTAGGGTGTCCCCTTCAGCCATCCTTCTCCTTGGTGTATGGCTAGGTGATGAGAGCTCTGACTTCTTAGGCTAAGCATAACTGGGGAGTTGTTGGGACTCAGGCCACAGACAGGAGCATGAAGAAACATTAGCTGTATTCAGCTTAACTATTCTCTTATCCTTTTGATTATCTATCACTAGTCTCTTTGATTTAGTTGTGAAAATTTGCAACTTAAATATTGTACTCTGTTAAATTTTCCCATGAGATTATGAATGGCAGTGGAGACGGTTTACATGATGACAAGGACTGCCTGAGACTAAGTACCCTGGGAGGTTCTAAGTCCCTAAGCCTACCTAGGGACCCAGCTTGGCAGCAGTTCTTGAACTCTGAAATAACTACCATTTTTGACTATGGGGGTTCTCTTAACAACTCTCACTGAGATGGAATGGAAAGACAAAAATCCCACTTTTCTTGTAGTCAACCAAGGTAAAGTTGGATTTTTTCCAGAAAGTTTTTTTTCTGTGGAAGGTTAAGGAGCACAGAAAGGAAAGTGAGTAAGAGATGTCAAGAAAAGACATACACGTACACAATGATGAATTACCCAGAGCCTGTATCTGAATTCCTGCCTGTTTGGTTCTATCCCTCACAGATAGCAAACACACACATTTTGTTCTATACACACACATATATCCTCTGTACATACTCAGTTATACCTTATTACACAGTAGAGAGGCCTAGACAGAACACAGCCTGAAAAAGTAGTTAAAAGGGTCGGGGGATTAGCCTAACACAAATGCTCCCTGCCCATACCTTCTCTCTTTCCCTTACTCCCATCTCAACCTTGATCCTCTTTACAGAGGAGGTGAAGGTTAAGGGGGTGATGCCACAGATTCCAGCACATGAGTGTATCTAGTAATATTTATAAGATTCAGTTATGAAGTGATCCGGCAACAGCTTCATCTTGATTGCACAGGAAGGCAACATCATTACTCTGAGTTGCCTCTCTTCTTTGTATGGTTCTTATCACAAAAACAGAACAATCAGTGCCTGCTAATGAGCCCCAAACAAACAACAACAACAACAACAAAAAAAAAACATTGTTTTGATATCTAGGTTTGATTTTCCAAGTAATTTTCAAGATATATTGGAGGCTTATTTTGATAGTTCTAGAAAGTACTTTTAGTAACAACAACAACAAAAAAAACCGATAGCATATCTCACTATGCCAGCAACTAACTACACATGATATGTGTGAGAGTTCTTTGACTTTATAAATCAAAATTTCTAAATAGATAAGAGTGACTATTGTAAGTTCAATCACATTAAAAATTATCCTGTGAGATATATATATATATATATATATATATATGTTAAATATTTCCAATATCGATAGAGATCTGTGTCACTGTAGCACATAAAATAATCTATGAGAAGAAAAATGTGGTAAAGGTTAGTAATAAACAAAAATAACATTTCTTCAAAAGAACAGAGAAGATGATTGAGGCTTTGATGTCACCATATAATGGAAAAGTAATAAAACTTATGTGAAGAAAAAACACCTTACATTTGTTTTGGTTAGGTAACTTTTCAAATCTTACTAGAAGAACATAAATGGGAGAAAAGCTCAAAATTTCACATACTTTCAATGACTCAATTACTTGTGAAGAAATGAATTACTTACAAAAATCAATGTTTTGTGGACTTATTCTTTTTAATTGTAATCCACTTTATTGAGCTATTAAGTGTCATCAAAAAAACCTGAGACTAATGTATACAACCTGATGAATTTAGAGAAATAGGCATACCCATAAAATTATCACAAAATCTATGTCATAAACCAATCCATCATCTTCAAAAGTCTTCCCTCCTCTCTTTATTTATTAGTATTATTTTGATTGTGATAAGAAACATAAGATATACATTTTTAGCAAATATTTATATTTACAATATATATTGTTAGCTGTTGGCACTAAACTGTTTAATAGACTTCTAGAACATGTAAGTCAAAGGATCTAAAATTATCATCTAAGTTGTAATAACTACAAATTGGCGACATGGGTAGCTAAAACCAACATTATAAAAGTGAAATAAACCTGTTTTATCCTTCTATGATAGTCTTAAAAATCCTTATTTGATTGATATTAAACTATAAAAGATATTTCAAGCCTGAAAAAAGTAGGTAGGAAATTAATGTTGCCAAATTTAGCAAATAAAAATACAGATTGCTTTTGAATTTTGAAAAAAGCAACAAATTATTCTTTTAGTATCCATATGTACTAAACATTGTGTACTTCTTGTATACTTCTGCTAGAAAATTAGGGTGTAGGGATAACCTAGCATTGGGAGACAATATTCGTAATCCATACATTTAATATTTGATATCTAAATATTAAGGATCTCATTTAACTCTACAGCAGAGAAACAAAACAAATAAACAAAAGTATTTAAAATGGTCAAAGGACCTTAATAGTTATTTTTCAAAAGAAGATATATAAATTGCCAATAAGTATATGAAAAAAAAATGTTAAACATATCTAATCATTAGGGAAATCCAAATTAAAATCACAAACCTGTGAGAATAGCTATTATCAAAAAGATAAAAAATAACAAGGGATGGCAAGGACACAGAGGAAAAGGAGCACTTGTGCATTGTTTGGGGGGATGTGAATTAGCACAACCTTTACAAAAAACTATGTGGAGCTTCCTCAAAACACTAAAAGTCAATTACCATATAATCCTACTATCTCAGTTCTGTGTGTTTACCCAGAAGATATGAAATGTTTGTCAAAGGGATGCTAATATTCGTGTTCACTGAAGCACTATTCACAATAGGCAAGTTTTGGCAACAATTTAATGTCACCACCAGATGAGTGGGTAAAGAAAATGTGGCATATATACATGACAGAATACTATTCAGCCTTGAAAAGAAGGAGATTCTGTCATTTGTGGCAACATGGATGAAATTGGAGGATATTATTCTAAGTAAAACAATCCAGGCTCAGAAGGAAGATACTGTGTGTTCCCAAGTATATGTAGAATCTATAACAACCAAACTCACAGAAGAAAGGATTAGAATACTGGTGACAGAGGATGAAGTTTAGGAGAAATAGGGATATTATGATTAAAGGCTATAAAATCTTAAACAGAATAAATGGTTTTTAGTTCTGTTGTACAGCATGGTAAATACAACTAGTAGTATTTCAAAATTGCTAAGAAAGTAAATTTCAAAAGCTCTTACCATGAAAAAAGTTAATTATTTGAGATAATGGATATGTTAACTGGATTGATTTGCTTATTCCTCATGGAATTAAAAAATCATGCTATTACTCTATACCCCATAATAAATTTAAATAAGAAGCAAATACAATTATCAGGGAAAAGACTGATAGATTTATTACATAAGAATTTCAATTCTATACATTAAACTTGATATATTAAATAAAAGTTGAGTGACCATAAAAACATATGAACATAAAAAAAGCAAATTTAACTGGGCACCTTATAATATATCTGATAAGCCTGAAGGTCATAAAAAAGCTCATATATGCACCACTGGAAATATTATTTTAATGGATGGACATGAAATAATAGAGGGTATTTAAAATAATTATAATGGGTTATTAAGAACAAAGAGTAGGAATAAAGAAGCTGTTAGTCTTCCGATTCATTGTATCTGAGACAGACATTACAAATAGAGTCAACATAGCTCACAGGTGGTTAGAGAAGTCAAATACTTTAGTGTACAGTATTCTCTTCTGATCTACAGATTTGATTTCTACAGTTTCAGTTGCCTATGGTCAACCATAGCCCCAAAATACTAAATGAAAATTTTTAAGTATTAAAAGGAAACTTGCACAAATAATTCATACATTTTCAATTGCCTTCCCTTCTAAGTACCATGCGAAAATCTCACTTTATCCAGTGGCAGTTGCATAGGTTGCATATGCTACCTGCCTCTTAATCACCTCTGAGTCATCTCAGTTATCAGATCAACCATCATGATATCTCCATACCTGTGTTCAAGTGACCCTTGTTTTACTTAATAATGGCCCTCAAACCACAAGATTAGTGAGGCTGGCAAAGAGAAGTTGTTAAGTGTTTCCTTTAAATGAGAAAAATAAAATTAATTAAATTAATAATGAATGAAGAAAATCATATGCTGAGGTTGCTAGGATCAATAGTAAGAATTATGTCTTATCAAAAAAATTGTAAAAAAGCAAAAAGAAATTTTGTGCTATTTTTGCAGTTTCACTCAAAGTGTAAAGTTACAGCCACAATGCATGACAAGTGCTTACTTAAGATATAAAGGCATTAAATTGATATCTGTGCATATAGGAAAAAACAGCACACACAGGGCTTTATACTATCCATAGTTTCAAGCATCCCTTAGAGGTCTTGAAGGTCTTAAAATGCATTCATCCCGTGGGGAAGAGATGACTACTGTATTCAGCTCTCCTAATTTCTTCACTAAATAGGGATTTTTTAAAAGACAAATATATCTAGTTAAACTCTATTTAATATCATGGTAAAAGATTTTCTTTCCAAACCTGACACACAAGCATGTTCTTTCTTCAAAAGAAAAAATGGCAAAGTTGTGGCAGCTTAAGACTCTTACCTAAAAAAACTATTTGCTAGAGAAGGCTATTAATATTCTATTTCCCATCCAAGATATATCTGGGCTAAGATACTAGGAATGTTTATAATATGCTATCAGATTTAGAGGAGGACTATTGGTGTGCATAAGTTCAGAAGGAGCAGAAAACATTTCCATTCTAGCAGTTCTGGAAGCTTCACATGCAATCATTTTTCATAAGAGCAAGGTGACTGTCCCAGTTTCCCTTGGGAAGATATTTAAAAGATATTAAAGTTTTCTCCAAGTAAAAAAGAGTATAGATGAACAATGTCAAGTCTTATCTATTTGTTCTTATGTTAGAATCTTGGTGAGTCCATAATTAACAAGAGTGGAAGTATAGAAGTTTTGAAATTGTTTTGGAAATACCTTCGAGACCATGCTCTATTGTGAGCTCCTCCCAGGTGCAGGTATAAATTTTTTTGGCAGCTTTAGAATTCTTGTCCATTGCTCCATGGCTGGTTTCCCAGTAAGTGTCACCAAGGGCATGCCCACACACTAGAATAGAATGATTCCAAACAGCCCAAAGTCTGTACTCTCTCTTTTGCTTTCATTTTGGAAATAAAGAACAAAGAAGGTCAATAAGTTTTTCTACCATGTTATGAATAACAATGGATGGTTTGCCTTAACTGTACACTTCTTCCTGTCATGGAAGAGATGTGTCACACTCTGAGGTCTACTCTGCCTACAAAAAATAATTTATTTAACACGGGGCAAATGGTATTCCTTTAGAAATATGTCCACGACCACCATATCCTTAGAATTGTATGAAGTGGAATATCCAATGGGTCACTTATTGATTCACTAAACAAACACTTCTGAAGTATATGTCAAAGGCCATAATTTGTGCTAAAGTGTTAAGAACACAATGATGAAGCAAATGTTCAATGTCACTATCATCAGTGCTCCCAGTTCTAAGGGAAAGTGATTGCTCATCAATGTGACAGTGCTGCAACTGTAAACCACAGTGTAAGATCTGGTAGGAGGTACAGGAAGGGAGCCCAGTAGGGAAGAATTCTGGAAAAAGTTTCCCGGAAGATGCTCATCTAAGAATTTAAGGTCTAAAAGCTGAGTAAAAATCTAGCGAAGTGTTTGTCTGAGTGTGTGTGTGTGTGTGTGTGTGTGTGTGTGTGTGTGTGTGTGTGTTTATTGGCAAAGGGGAAAAAAAAGGATTAGGGCAGTCTTCCAGGAATAAAACTATGCAAAGGCTTCCAAGAACTAAAACCATTTTACTAAGGATAGAATGCAAACCGAGTTTGAGAGGTTTTAGAGGTGCAGTTGGAGAAGAGAATAGGAACCAGATTCCAAAAAACATTCCAACAATATTAAGCTTAATCTTTCTCCGGATGGCAATCTTGAGCTTATGAAGATTTTTTTAACCAGGGTAATGGCATAATGAGATTTGTATTTTAAAAATCTCTCTGATTGCCAAGTGGGAATTAGATTAAGAGAGAGACCATTTCGGAGACTCTCCTAGTAGAGGAATGATGAATTTAAAGGCACAGATTGAATGTGAAAAAAAAAAATGAGGAAAAGGCCTCAAAGGAAAAGAATTTGACTACATGAAATGAGAGGGAATCACTTAAGTAAGCAAGTAACTAGTGCCCAAATATTGGTTTCTAATATTATTATCCCAGAAGAATGAGGGAAAAAATAATGAAACTGGGATTCCTTCCAGAAATAGCTGATTCTAGGACTCAGGCAGGAAATTTACAAGATGAGACTCCAGCATCTTATCATACCAGAAACTAAAAAAAAAAATGCAAAAATTAAATAACTCCACTTACTTCCCCTCTTCTATGATAGTGAGGGTGGTGTATCAAAGGGACACAGCAACCAACTAAGAGTTCCCAATAACAGAACCTAGAAGAATTCCAACAAGAAAACAAGTAGTGTAGAATTGGATTATAATCCTAAAATGAATATGTTCACATACCCATGCTGCTATAAATAAATGATTGAATAAATAAACAGGGAGAATAGCCAAATCCTCCCTGCAGAAGAATTCGAAATAAGTAATGTAAATGCATCATCCTAGAGGCGCTGGAAGATAACTCACCATTCCTTGAGTGTGGGCTGTGCATAATGACTTTCTTCCAAAGAGTTCAGGGTAACTGTGATTGTCAAAGATGATGTAAGCCAGATGGTCAAGGTCAACATCAACAGTCACACTGATAGTGCCTACACTTAATATGATGTAATAACAATGACATTTAACCACCATGGTCATCCAATATAATAAGGAATGTGTCAAAAAAAACTCTAATTGAGGAGCAATCTTCAAAATATCTAAACAGTATGATCAAAACTATTGATTATCAAAAACAAAAAAAGTTGAAACTATAACATCCAAGAGAAGTCTAAGACATATTTTAAATGAAATTCTGGTACAGGAAAAGAAGAATAGATAAAAATTAATAATATCTAGATAAAACGTGGACTTCAGATGACATTAATGTAAATATTTTGTCTGATAAATTTGTGAAGAATTACTAAACAAACGTAAAATGTGTATAATAGGAGAAGATGAGGGCAGAGTATATCAAAATGCTTTGTACTATCTTTATAATTTTTCTGTTTATCTATTCTAAAAATTAAAATGCACATTTTTAAAAAGTAAACATAAATTGAGATAGAAATGGCAGCCATGAGTTACTAAGTTAAGAATCTAAGTTTCCTAAGCAAACAGTATGTGAGGAGGGAAAGTTTCAAGAACTATAACAAAATGAAACTGTTTAAAGGAGCTTTGATGGATCAGAGATAAGAATGTATAGAGTCAAATAGAACAAGGAGAGATTTATGTCCTTTGAGTAGGCGT
Organism: Urocitellus parryii; assembly: GCF_045843805.1. Classification (NCBI taxonomy): domain Eukaryota; kingdom Metazoa; phylum Chordata; class Mammalia; order Rodentia; family Sciuridae; genus Urocitellus; species Urocitellus parryii. The sequence goes on from NC_135544.1 coordinate 13,448,290, forward strand.
CTTCATTTGGAAAAAATACCTGTACAAATGGGTAAGAAAGTGTGATTAGGAAGGAAACTTGACATTCAACTATATTGTTGATTGAGGAAAATCTCTCTTTAGCCCAGTATTTGGAGGCATAGAGCACCTTAAGATAAAGGTGCTTGAAGGAAATGTCTGATTGACATCTGATTGGAATGCTTCATCTTTGGCAGTATGAGTTCCAACACTGAGTAGAGATTTATACATGAGAGGAGAGCAAAGCACATTTGAGAGACAATGCATGTAGACTGTGGAAATAAAACCGAAAAAGTAAATGGGACAAAGAAGACATCTAAAAGCACAATGGAGAATACATTTAGGTGAATACAATGAAAACTTATGAAATGTAACAAAAGCAGTACTTGGAGAAAACAGTATAGCTATACACACAATCATTGAAAAAATATCCCAAATCAATAACCCACACTTTCATCCTAGAAACTAGATAAAGAAGATCAAAATAAACCCTAAGAAAGCAGAAGGGAGAAAATAGTAAACATCGGATTGGAAATAAATGAAACAGAGTATAGAAAAACAATAAAAAACATAAACAAAATCAAAAGTTGATTCTCTGAAAAGATCAACAAAATTGATAAAACTTCAGCTATATTGAACAAGAAAAAGACAGTAACTAAAAAATTGCTAAAGTCAGTAGTAAAAAGAGAGGCATCACTAATGACCTTCCAGAAATGTAAAGAATTAGAAGTGAATATTATGGATAATTATATGCCAACAAATAAGATAACCAAGCTAAAATAGATAAATTCATACAAAAAACTGATTTTTGAAAAATATAGGAATAGACTTATAACAAGACATTGAATTAGTAAAAAGAATAAAAATGTCCACCCAAAGAATGTCTAAGACCAGATGACTTTGTCAGTGAATTCTACTATTTTAAAAATTAACACCAATCATTGACAAATCCTTCCTAGAAACAGAAAGAGAAAGAGGCACGTCCAATTCACTCTATGAACCTCAGTTATATAAGTGAGGCCAAGATGGTCCCTGCATATTGGTGCTAGGTTGTCTCCTTCTTCACAGCAGGCTGAGATCTGCTAGGTCAAAGCCTACCAGAACCAAGTTCAAATTTTTACACAAGCAATTGTTTTAAATGGAGCCCAAGTAAGCAGATTTTTTTTTGCTCAGTAGTGCCAGCTTGTTGGGAATACCCCCATGAAGCTGCACTCAGCATCAACAGACAAAATTAGAATAAATCCTGTAGTTGTGATAAACTCCTGTCACTGCTACCTTCAGAACTCCCTGACCAGAAGTCTCCCAGCCATCCTATTGAGTAGCATCACCTATACACTTGAGCTCACTCTCTGACCCTTCCTTTCCTCAGGAGTTCCCTGGACTTTCTCCTCTTCAGGTCAGTAATCTCCACTGTAGCCTCTGGATGGTCTCATGCTATGAAGGACTTCCCCGGCATACAAAGCAATCAAAGCATCCGCTCAGCAACTTTCAGGTGTGCTACTGTTACCTGTAGTCATATCTTTTTTTCTTAATTCCTACATATCTCAAACTCACCTATATTACTGAGGCCAAAATAAGAGAGAGTCATTACATGAGAAGAAGACTACAATATCCTTTAAAAATCCTTAACAAAATGCTAGCAAACTGAATCCAGAGATATAAAAAGGGTTCTACACTATGAAACTAGAATACCAGGAATGCAAGGTTGATTCAACGTATGAAAATCAGTGTTTGTAATTTGTATGTAATCAATGTATGTATATAGAAAATAAATGATAAAATATTGCCTGATTATCTCTACAGATAAAGGAGAGGTATGGCAAATACCAAAACCCTTCCATGATAAAAAAAAAAAATATGGCATTTATACACAATGGAGTATTACTCAGCACTAAAAAAAAATGACAATATCATGGCATTTGCAGGGAAATGGATGGCATTAGAGCAGATTATGCTAAGTGAAGCTAGCCAATCCCTAAAAACCAAATGTCAAATGTCTTCTTTGATAAAGGAGGGCAACTAAGAACAGAGCAGAGAGAAAGAGCATGAGAAGAAGATCACCATTAAACAGGGACAAGAGGGGGGAGGGAAAGGGAGAGAGAAGGGAAATTGCATGGTAAAGGAAAGAGACCCTCATTGTTATACAAAATTACATACAAGAGGAAGTGAGGGGAAAGGGGGAAAAAAAACAAGAGAGAGAGAAATGAATTACAATAGATGTGGTAGAGAGAGAAGATGGGAGGGAAGGGGAGGAGAGGGGAGGGGGGATAGTAGAGGATAGGAAGGGCAACAGAATACAACATACACTAGTATGGCGGTATGTAAAAACGTGGATGTGTAACCGATGTGATTCTGCAATCTGTATATGGGGTAAAAATGGGAGTTCATAATCCGCTTGAATCAAATGTATGAAATATGATATGTCAAGAGCTTTGTAATGTTTTGAACAACTAATAATAAAAAAAGAAAAGAAATAGAAATTTTTCAACTTGATAATGAACATCTATGAAAAACCCACAACTAACATCATACTTAATGGTATACAACTGAAAGCATTTGTTTTCTAAAATCAGGAATAAAACAAGTATGTCTATTTTTGCCACTTCTCATCAACGTTATACTGCTAAGTTTCTAGCCAAAGACACTAGAAAAAAGCATTTAATAAAAAACATCATATTGATAAAACTCTCTATTTGCATATAACATGACTTTGTATATAGACAATCACAAAGAACACTCACAGACACACAATTTCTTAGAGCTAGGAAATATGTTCTGCTAGGTTTCATGATATTGTTGATAAAATCAAATCAAACATTTCTATACATTTACAATAAATAATCCAAAATTAAAATTAAGAAAGTATTTCCATTTGAAACTGTATAAAAATAATAATATATTAAAAATAAGCTTAACAAATTATAAGACTTGTACACTAAAATCTACAAAATATTATCAAAAAATTATAGAAAATCTAAATAATTGAAAAGCCATCTTATATCTATGAATTCAAAGACTTGATATTGTTGATAGAAATATTTATCAAAGTGATCTATAGACTTAACCTAATACCTATCACATCCTAATTGTCTTTTTTTCTTTTGATTGAGTAGAAAAGTGATGCTAAAAGTTACATGGAAATAGAAGGAATCCAGAATAGCCAAAGTGATCTTGAAAATGTAGGACAAAATTGGAGGACTGACACTTCTGATTTCAAAACTTAGCCACATGCTATAGTAACCAGGATCATATGGTACTGGCATAAATATAAACAAAAAGATCAATGGAATACAATTGATGGTCCAGAAATAAAACCATACATTTATGGTAAATTGATTTTCAGCAAAGATGCCAAGAAAATTCAATAAGGAAATAGTCTTTTCAATGAATGTTATGGTATAACTGAATAGTTACATTCAAAAGAATTAAATTGGACTCTTTACTCAAATTACATACAAAACTCAATTCAAAATGAATCAAATACCTAAATGTAAGATTTAAAACTATAAAACTTTTAGAAAAATATTTGCTGCAAAACTTTAAGATAATTATATTAAGCAATGTTTTCTTAGATATGATAAAATGTATGTATATATAAAATGTATGTATATATAAAATAAATGATAAAAGTTGCCTGATTATGAAAAATGCAAACACAAATAATAAACATGAAAATATAAATAAATCATAATTTAAGATCTTTGTATTTTGAAAGGTAGAAACTATTAATGAATTAAAAAAACCCATAGAATGGGAAAAATGAAAACTAGTCTGAGTTTAATATCCATACTTCATCAAGAATTCTTACAATCCAACAATAAAAATGATAAATAACTCTATTTAAACCTCATCAAAGGATATGAATAGGTATTTCACCAAGAAGCCATGCAAATGTTCAATAAACACATGAAAAGATGCTTACTATCATTAGCCATCAGAAAAAAGCAAATCAAAACCACAATGAGATATCACTTTATACATTAAGATATTTGTAATCAAGAAGATAATAAGTGTTGGAAAGGAAACATAGAAACTGGGATACTCACCCACTACTTGTGGGATTTTAAAATGATGCATCACTTTTGAAAACAGATCTACAGTGCTTTTACAAGTTATACATATAGCTACCATATCACTTACATATACATACAGTAACTATACCATACCATCATTTCTACTCTTAGAAATACATAACCCAAAAGAACTGATGACATGTTCATGCAAAAAATTTTTACACAAATATTGAAAAACAGCATTATTAATAATAGTCAAAATGAGGCAACAACTCAAATACCCATCAACTGAAGAATAAGCAAAAGTTATATCTATTCAATGAAATATCATTCAGTAATAAAAATGAATGATGTACAAATATACTCTTCAACATGGTTGAAACTTAAACATATCACACTACATGAAATAACAGGACTCAAGGAACATATTACACAGTTTTATTTATTCATTTATTTATCTATTTTAGAGATTTGGGGGGGGGAATACTTGGTTTTAAATTCAGGGGAACTTGACTACTAAGCCACATTCCTAGCCCTATTTTATATTTTATTTAGAGACAAGGTCTCATTGAGTTGCATAGTGCCTCACTTTTGCTAAGGCTGGCTTTGAACTCATAATCCTCCTGCTCAGCTTCCCCAGCTGCTGGGATTACAGGCATGCACCACTGCACCTGGCCATAGTTTTATTTATATGAAATATCCAGAACAGACAAATCCATGGAGACAGAATTTACACAAAAAATTACAAATCATGTATCTGATAAGAGTCTAGTGTGTTCCAAGGGCTCTGGTGGAGGGGGAAAAGGGAATGACTGCTAATGGTACAGGGCTTTGTTGTGATGATAAAGCATTCTAAAAATGATTGTGTTCATGATTGCACAACATTGGGAATATATTAAATTCACTGAACTGTATCCTTTGAAATGATAAATTTTATGGTGTGTGAATTTTTTTTTAAAAAAAGAAGCATAAAAATCATATCAATTTTAAAGTAATCAAAAAGAAACCTATGATACCTGTACACATGTTTATCATTTCTGATGATTTTCATACCTTCTCGAAGATCTGATTTTCCATCTGGTATTTCTGGATAGCCTGAAAAACTTCTTTCAGCACTTTCTAGTAGTACAAATCTGCTGGCAGCAAATTCATTTGTTTTTGTTTATATGAAATATCTTGATTACACCTTTATTCATGAAGAATATTTTCACTGGTTGACAAGTTTGCTTGGTTTCTTTGTTTTTGTTTTTCTTACCTTCTTCCTTCCTTTCGGCACTTTGAAAAGTTCCATTGACTTCTGAATTTATTTATTTTTTACTTCATGAAAAATTGGCTATAAATCATATTGTTGCTACACTTACTATAATGTGTTATTTTTCTCTGGCTGCTTTCAACATTTGCTCTCTTTCTCTGGTCTTCAGCATTTGGACTATAATGTACCTGATAATTACAGGTATTATTTTCTTCATATTTATTCTACTTAAGATTCATGAACTTCTCAAATGTGTAAATTTGTCTTGTTTTAACATATAATAGACTTTTTGACATTTTTCCACACACTACTGTTTGAATATTTTAGAACATTTTTTCTATTTGTTCTTAGGATTTGGCAATTTCTATTGATATAATTTTCAAGTTCACTGACTACTTTTTTGTGTCAAATCTAGTTAGTTCTTGTTATAAATCCTTCCATGGAATTTTGAATTTTAAATATTTTATTTTTAAGACCCTAAAATAAGCACTTTGTTCTTTTACTTTCTATTGCAGACCCAGTGTGTGTGTGTGTGTGTGTGTGTGTGTGTGCGCGCGGTGTGGTGCTGGGGAAGGAACCCAGAACCTTGTACATTATAAGATCTCTAACACTAGGCTACATCCCCAAACTCTGATTAATTTTCCATTTCATAACTCATGAGTATATTTCCCTTTACATCCCTGAGAGTAATTCCAAAATCTACTTTTTGGAATCCTTTTCAGTATTAGTCTCCATTTGTTCCTTATTCTCTTTGAGTATATATCATATTTTTTTAATTCTTCATATGTATGCAGATTAAGAGCATCATGAATGATACATAGTATTAACTCTGGATTGTGTTATGTTCCTTTTTTAGGCAGGCAATAAACTCAGCTGAATTCAAACTCTAACCTCTTTCTCCTGCCGTATGTGCAGTGGGGTGGAGTAGATAGAAGCTCAAATTTTTTCTCAGTTTATTTAGGCTGAGATGGGCTGTTTGGAGTTGGTCTCATGGATATATTATTTAGATGTCAGGGACAGGGATGGGCAGAGTGAATATAACACATTGAGCTTTGTCCAGTGACTGACTTTCTCCTCTCTTGAAGTTTCCTTTCACTTTTCAGAGAAATAAGTCCTCCCAAAGTCTCTCCTCTGTTCTTTCTCTGGGTTCTTACCTGAGTTTCAGTCAGTCAGATTGATCTGATGGGGTTAATCCTGAGGGGAAAAGTCATAAAAATTGGGAAATGCTCAATTTTATTTCATAGGTATTCACTTCTCTCCAGTTTTGGCCTGTTTTTGGTTGTTCTGCCTTACCTTCAAGTAGATGATTTTGTATATATTTTGTATATATATAAACTACAGATACCATCAGTAGGAGGTTGTTCTGATAGGGGTTATTCCACTATTAGTAGAAATCAATCCTCATGATTGGATTTAAGCAAGGATAACTTCCATTCACATAGTAATCACACTTGGAGAAAATGAGTGATAATTAGGAATAACATATAAGACCAGGAAACACAAATGGGTACAAATGGGTACACATATGCATGTACATGCATTGCAGAAACAATGACCACTGACTCCACTAAAGAATTTTTATGTCTGAGGGCTGAAAATAGGAAACTTATAGATATACACTTAAAATTAAGGGGGGGGGGCTGTTATGGAACAAAAGGGAGATGAGGCCAGGAGTAAAGGATTGAGTGTATACTAATCCTTGGGAAACAAGGGCCAATCTTGGGCATGAGGGGAGTAAGTTGACTTTAGAGTTCCTTGTGTTTGTTGGATTGGGCAGCAAGTTGACATTGTTTATCCAGACTCAAGCCAAATAGTAATAAAAGATTTTACTATGATCACATACATATCTTCATACATACATTGCCCCTGGACTACAGAAACCCATGAATGGTCAAAAATAAGAGTGAGGGGACAAAATAAAATTTTTTCTTATGAACCTAAGGTAGAGTTAGTTCACTAAAACTGGGCTTGGGCAGCCTAAATCATATTCTGGATGAACAACTATCCACAACCCAAGCACATGGACTCACAGTAAATAACTTTGCTGTGTTCCAGAGTAAACTAGATAGAAAATGATGCTATGCTAGAAGGTATTATCCCAACATCTTTATTTTACAGAGAGGAAACTGAAACCCAGAAAGAAGAGGTAGCTTATTAAGATCTCACAGCTACTCAGCGACAGAGACAGGACTGAAACTTAGAGTTTGTGAGTCTGAGTTCACTACATGGAACCTAAATGCTTCAGCAGGACTTTTGAAAACATAGCTACCCTAAGAAGGGTTTATGCTGAGAGATAGATGCCTTTCATTCACATGTAACTGCAAAAGAAATCAAGAATTTTATTTATAAAACAGCAATACATGATAACTCATTTCAACTCATTTAACAGTTTGCCAGCTGGTAGCTGTGAAAAGCTATGCTACCACTTGACTGGTCCATTAGCTATTTCAGTATGTGTTTATCATTATCGGCCATACTTTATAAAAATAGACTCCAAATTCAAGTTATTGCATATTTTTGTTCATGATTCAGGCCTAAAAACCATTTAGATAATATAGGGATCATACTCACCTTCCAAATTAAAAAAACATAATCTGTTTTGGTAAATAATATCTCTATTGGCAGCACACCAGCAGCCTCCATATCTCTAAAGAAATCCTTAGTTGGATTTCTGTGTATTTTTAAATTAAAGTGGATTTTCCCAAATCTTAGGAGAAATGTTCCCATGTCTTACAATAAAGACATAAAAATCATTTGGATATTTGGAAACATCCTTTAAATAAGGCCAAAATGCCTTTTTTTAACCTACTAGCTTAGAAGTTTCCTGAAGGCAAAGACCATGACATTCATTATTGCATCCCCTACACTGAGCATGGTGTCGAAATTGAAGAGAAGGGTTGTTGGAGGTAGGAAGGATAGCAGAATGAATCAGACATTATTGCACTACATACATATATATGTCCAGTGGGATTATACATCACGTACAAGCAGAAGAATAAGAAATTATACTCCATGTATATATGATATATCAAAGTGCATTCTACTGTCATGTAAGACCAATTAGAGTAATAAACAAACAAACAAACATTGTAATTATTAGCAAACTAAGCAATAGAGACCTATTTTTTGAATGGCCAGTGGATTAATACATGAAGATGTCTGTTTCAAGTGACTCCATTATGGAAAAGCGTGTATAGGATTAGATATTCCATAGAAATCACAATGCTATAGACATCTTGAAAGAAGAGAGAATAACCTTCTTTATATACCAGGATGATGTCCTCATTTTTTCCAGAGTTTATCACAATACCTGCTACATGGTAGGTAATCTTTGAATATAGGTCAAGATAATACAGTAAACAATTATATCAATAGATATGTTCTAATTTAAATAAATCTGACACTTGGTTTTTGTGCTCTAAATCTCTGCTCACAATCAACATTTTAGAATCACATCTACCAAAGAAAATTAGGTCCTTCTGTAGTAGCTTTAACATAAAGATACTTAAGATTAATTTCTTGCATGGTGTTAGTTATAATCTCATTTATTTTTTGAAGAAGAAAGAATTTATTTTTATTTTTATTTATATATGACAGCAGAATGCATTACAGTTCTTATTACACATATAGAGCACAATTTTTCATATCTCTGGTTGTATACAAAGTATATTCACACCAATTCATGTCTTTGTACATACATTGCTAACCCCCTGCCCCCACCCTTCCTCTCCCACCCCTCTGCCCTATCAAGAGTAGTATAATTTTAGAAACAAACAAAATACTTTCCCATTTGTTAAAACACCAGTTTTTCCTGATTTTTGCATCTTTTTGAAAGTGTCCTTATTTTGTCAAAAGAATGCTTGCCACCAATAAAGCCCACAGCTACTTAGGAGCCAGAATAATGGATACACCTTTCTAGAACCTTAGAAAACACTGTGCTGAGCTCCTGCAAAATACTATTTTAGTTCTTGAGCTTAAACCAAGCAATAGAGACCTTCAGTCAACACCAAAGAAGGGCCTTGGAACAACAATAAATTGTTTAACAGCTTCACACAGCATGGTCCCTTTGTCAGTGTAGGGAAAATTGGCAACTAAAGAACAGTGGAATGGCTTGGATTTAGGTGGATCTGTTTTGTTTTTGCTTTTGTCCTTTACTTAGTCAACATCTCACAGCAGAAGACAGTGATTCCCTCTATCAAATTAATGACTATTTCCAATGTAGTCCTCCCTCTGAAATCGAAAACCAAGTAGTTTCCAATTCCCTATTTAATGGGTTTGGACATGATGCATACATGGAGATAGCTGTGCATAAATGATTCCATTTAAAAATCCAAGCTCTTCTTTTTTGGAACCTAGTCAGTGATGATGAAGAGTTCACCAAGCTTTTTTAGACAGCATTCCATTTATTAGCATCATTAATAACAATAATAGGCAAAAACCTGTCCCAGCTGAAGAAAGAATTGCCCTACAGGATGTAAATAGACCACTGTGAATGTTCATCAGCTAGATTTCTTGTTGGATTTGAGATTGAACAGAAATTTAAGTTATTACTCATATTATTCATTAAATTTATATTTTTCCTATTAGTGTTCCCAAGGCCTTGCCAAGGTGTCATTGAGAATTCTAATGCTCTGGCTCATTTTCAGTTAGCTAAGGGGGAGAACATGCTAAATTGTGCACAGAGCAATATATCTTCCCTCCTCCGCTACTCTACTTCAGTCCCCTCTAGGCCTCAACAGGTTTATGCATTGATTCGATCTGGTTTCCTGGCCTTCGGAATCTCCCCACTCCAATCCATTACTGCCAAGTAATAGTCCTAAAGCACAGATGAGGCCAAACATCTCCCTACTCGAAAAATTGTCAGTGGCTGTCAGACAAAGTTGAGCTTTGCCTGACTTGAAAGGCTGGTTATACTTTGGTTCTAATCTACCTTACCCACCTACTTCATGGATTCTCCCACCTCACCTGTCCCGATTTCTAACTATTCCTTCCCTGCCTTTCCATGCCCTTCATCATGCTGACCACTGCTCCAAGAAATCTTAGCATGGGAAACATGTCCCAATTGGAAGTAATTTCTTTTTCCTATTCTTGTTCCCCAAAACATTGTGTTTGGAAGGCTCCTAAGTTCCCCCCCCCTTTTTTTTTTTTCAAATTTTGTGTTATATTTTCTTCAATAAATACAATCTTCTCATCTTTCACCCCAGACTTTAAATCCATTTAGGTTAAAGGATGAGTCACACACAATTTAATAGTCCCTTATAACATCAGGAACTTTTATATATTAGGAACTTAGAATGTTTGAATGAATGAGTGAACGAACGAACGAATGAATGAATGAGAGAAATTATCTCTTTTGTATAATACCATTTTCCTATCTCATTTCCATCCCAAGAATATGACAGGAACAAGAGCCATTTAAGCAGTTTAATTATCTAACCCAAAATGTGGGCTCTGAAGATCAGAGTGAGTCTACATGCAACAGCTGAGGTGTCAAAACACATTAAAAATAATAATGCAAAAATAACCAGGTGTAATATAAACTGAGTATTTTTTTCTGGCACCTCTTCCCCTACCATTCAATTTAGAATTGTGTTCTATAATTATCGCATCTATTTAAAGGTCTTATTTTCTGCTGATTCTTAACTAGTTAAAATACAGCTTTCAGGGATTGAAAATATTAGTATAAGGAAGAAATTAATGCTTTTCTTGTAACTGATTAAAAGTAATAAAAGTGCACCTTTATTGATACAGTATTTTTTGTCAAGCATATAGCACTGAGTAATGAATAATCATCTGCTTGAGACTCATGATTCTGACTGCATCAGAGAAATTAAGTAAGGTGGACTATGGTCTTTCGGTTGGGTAGTGGGGAGAGACTAAAAAGAACTTCTACCAACAGTATATTATTTTGAATACCTTGGTGATGTAGAGTAAGACATGTGCCCTCCCCTCAAGAAACTTTGGACAAAAATAATATTGAGTTAAATAGAGTATGACAGATAGGAAAAGATGCCCAGCACTAGCATTCACACTCCAGAAGAAGGCTCTGAGGGTATCCAGGATGTGGCAGGACGGGTTGAGTAAATCACTGGCCAATTTGTCTACCAAATCTTGTTGAATTTACATTTGTATTTATCAGCTTTCTGTTACTATAACAAGTATATTAAATATATGAGATAATCTATTTATAAGGAGAAAAGGTTTATTTTGGCTCATCAGTCCATGTCTGGGTGGCCCTATTGCTTTGAGCCTAGGGTTGTGCATTATGGTGTGAGCACATGACAGAGCACAACCATTTATATCAAGGCCACCAAGCAAAAAGGGGATGGAGTCCACAACCTCCGTCAAGGCCAGGAACTCAAAGACTGAAGACCTCCCGTTAGAACTCACCTCCTAAAGATTTCCACCACCTTTTAATAGCACCAAGCTGGGAAATAAGGCTTAACAAGCAAAGGCCTTTGGGGAACATTGCAGATCCAAACTACAGCAACATTCAACTTATTTCTCATGTTGTTCTCTTTACTGGTTTCCTCACTGCGCTGCTTTATTTAGTTCAGGCTGGTCTAATTTCTCACTGGAAATGGTCATTAAAACAACAGTCTTCACAACTCTCTGCCTCCAGTCTGCATCTGCCTTCTAACTCTGCACCCCCATGGTTCTCTGCAGAGACTTATTTCAAGAAGACAAATATCAGCATGTGATTTTCCTGCCAAAAGTCTTTAGATCACTCACCATTGCCTTTAGTTGTAAGAAGTATTTTACTCCCATCACGACCTTAATCCTTATTTCTCTAGTCCCTCCTCCTGTGATTCCCAAACACAGCTGTAGGCTCCAGCCATACCACAAGGTCCCTCGCAGGGCCATGTTCTTCCCTGCTGCCATGCCTTTGCACAGACCCTGTCTGCTTCCTGCCAATCCCATCCTTCCTGCTCAGCCACCTGACTGGGATACCTTCCAATAGTCCTTCAAAGCTTTCCTGATGCCTCTGAATCTCCAATTCTGAAAGTTCCTCTTCTTCATCCCACTGCCACCTTTACATCTCCATTTTCAGCACTATGGCTCTTGCCCAGTGAGATAAAAATTCTTAATCAGTAAAAAGAGTGCCCCATTTTGGAAATGAAAACTTGAGTTAGATACTTATCAGGTCCATTACATTTTCTGTAAATAAACTGTCCCTGAGTACACCCAGTGCATTCTCTTTTAACACTGTTGCTGTTCTGCAGGAGCCAAGATGCTGTTCCTAAACCAGTTTTCCTCCTCAACTCCAGGATTACCAGGAAATTTCTGTTCTCTACCCAATTGCCCAATTGCCCACTGCCAACAGTATTAAAAAAAAAAAAAACCTGCATCAATTCTTCTCATCCTCCAATACCAAAGGAAGTTCAAGTCTTTGCATTAGCCCTGACAACCACAATGAATGAATTCTATACCTCTTGCCAGAAATGTTTACTATCATGCAAATCTACTAATGGTTTGGCAAATGTGGCCTTACGCAAAGAAAGAAGGTAACAGTTTTATTCACTGAAAGGACACAAGCAGGGACCGATCTTGGACAGAATAAAGAACAGTTGACCTAGAATAAAAATGAACCTATCTCTTAAAGATAAAATTATGGAGCATTTATGTTCACAAGTAAGCTGATAAGCAAATACCTCTGTGCACATGGAATAAAAGCATAAATTCTTACAATGGCCCGTTAGAACCTACAAAATGCAAACCAATCAATCAATCCCCAACTTCAGTTTTTATGTCTCTCATTAGCTCCACATATTCTGCTTGTCATCAACTCTTCTCAAATACACCTAAACCTTTCCCCACACAGGGTCCTGTGAAGGAACTGGTACCTCTACTTCCTGTCTGGATTCTTCCCGCCCTTCAAATTGCAGTTCAACTCTCATTATTTCTGAAAGGCTGTCACTAACTATCCTATTTAAGGAAACCTACCTCTCATCTCATTATTTATCCTATCACTCTTACTTCTTTCCCTTTAGCACTATCTCAGGCTAAAAATGTTTATTTCCTCTCATCTTCTCTTCTGGTTCACTATTAGCATCTTCAGCACATTGTGCTTGGCATATGGTAGGAGTTCAGTAAATATGAGTAGAATGAATGGAGAAACAGACATTCAGATGGGAAATACACCTTCTCTCTACCAATTCCAGGCCTAATATCCATTTGGCAGGTCCAGATCTTGGGCAAAGAATCTCAGAGAAATTGGGAATATTTTCTGTTGGTTTGGTTCTCATGAGAATAAGCAGAAAAATCTCTGTTGGATTTTAGCTGAAATAACGAACCTCTTGACTCCATGTGTTTATTATCAATGTGAATTCCCCTTGTTGATGAGATGCTTTCACTTCAAAGTCCACAAGGATGTGAGAGCATAGTGCTTGCACACAGGTCAGTTGACCACCTGCCTTCTGACTGATCATAATGATTTTAAGTGTCTCCATACTTTCTACTAGACTTCTCTATACTTTTTAAAAGAGGCTTAGTTTAATTCTCCCCCTCTACTTCTTGAATACAGCAGAAGTTAGTGACTCAGTTCTAACTAAGAAGGGAGTGGAAGTGATGCTCCGTGACCTTCAAGCATCATTAAAAAAGACAGGTTCCACTGGATGCTCCGGAGAGCTTGCTCTGTGGGACACCTTCCGCCACAGCATGAGCATACTCAAAACTCCTGAGAGAGGCTCGTGAGGAGAAAAATGAAGGCTTCCTACCAACAAGCCAGTCATACAAGTAAAACACCTTTCCTTTCTTCATTTACTCAGCTTTTTAAATTCACATGCCACTCTTTCCCTAGTATGTAGTTATACAAATTTCGATGAAGGCATAAAGCCAAGTATTCCTACAATGATCAAGGTACAGTTTCCCTCTTACTGCTCCATTGTTGTCTTGTCCTCTCCCTCCAGCCCAATACCCAGCAATCACTAGCCTGTTTTCCAGAACAGAATAAGCCGTCCTTAAAAGCATATCTTACAGGTCAATTCAAGCCTGCAGATGACAGGAGCCCTAACTGATAACTCTGCTGCAATCTTATGAGAATCCTCAAGCCAGAATCACTCAGCCAGTTACTCTCAAGTCTCTCCATGGAAACTGGGAGACACAATAAATATCTATTTTTTGTTGTATTAAGTCACTTAAGTTTTGAGGAAATGGTTGTTCTGGTCGCCTTTGAAAATTTTTGTTATTTCTATCTAAGATGCCTTTTTTCATTGGGCTTGGAGTAGATCTGTGGGTAACTGAAAGCAGAGGCGTGTCACAGCATTAAAGATTGAGCTGTCCACTGCTGATGAGTAGGCAAAGGCCAAGCCAAGACTAAGTGGGACAATATATGAGGTAGCCAACTCACTATCTAACCTGAAAGCTTGCAGCAGAAATAATTCAAAAGTGAAAATCTCTCACTTTTATGTTCTGCTAATTTCGAGGTAAATCTGCTCCTCTGACTCACACACTACTTTTATGATTTGAGGTCTTAGATAAGCTGCTTGTATTCCCTTGAAATTAATCCCTATTCCTAATACAGGCAGCAAATGCCTTGCTGAGGGAGCTGTGAATCTCAGTGGCCTCTCCAGGAGTATGATTGCTCTTCACAGAGTAGACTCAGGCCTCTCCATCAAACTCAGGCCCCCACAAAGAGTGAATATGATTGCTTTGCACTTGTATATTCACTCCATCTGATATGGACTCATGCATGTGGGTAAACTGCTCTATTGAAGATACGCATAATGCATTTTGCAAACAATCCATTTCCAGAAAACTGAGGATTGACTGTGCCCATTCTATATCTGAGTTCAGAACGAGTTTTAAAAACATTTAAAAATAGTAAGTCCCCGTAACTGTTTCTAAACAAGAGTTAATTGTTCAGAGTTGTAGTTAACCAATGATGAGTCACTGTCAATTGGCACACTGCAATCAGGAATCTGAGTCTACTCCTGACTCAGAAAAAAGCTGTCACTTCATCTCTCTGAGCCTCAAAATCTGCTCTATAAAATAAGAATAGAATTCAATGATACTTAATGTTTTTTTCCAGCACTATTCATCTTGTGATTCTTGGAAGCATTATTAAATTTTCAAATGAGTTCTTTTGCTCTGTGTCTTCAGATGAGAATTACAACAGAAGAGTCTCATTTCCCCTGAAACAATGAAATAACTGTGCATTTTCCATTCTAAATCTTTTAAAAGAATAAATTATAAAGGTCTGTAAAATGAATATTCTATCTGCAACTAGCCATAATTTTATAACTTTAAACCACTGTTTCTAAATAAGAAACTGCCTCCTATCTATGTTTTATGCTGGCAGGAAGATTTTGAACTACAAAGAAAACCTTATAAGTATTTTCTGACCATTGAATTGTATAATTTCATAATTCAATAACTCCCTTTGTATTCTACATGACATTACATATTCAGGAAGAGAAGAAAGATTTTTATTATTAAATTAAAATTAAGAAGTAGACACAGAAACTGTTTTCTGGAACAAATAATAATAAAATTGAGTCAATACCAAGTTATTTATTTTAATAACTGTTTAGGGCAATAGCATTTATAATTCTTTGTTAGTTTATAAGAATAATTTCCTTTTTAAAATTTGATCTACTACTTGAAGCAAAAAAAGAAAAAGAATAACATGGTTCTAAAGAGTTTCCAAGACTACATAATGTAAACACCAAAAAATGTGCAAATTATTTAAAATATTAATTTACATACAAATAATACATAGAAAGGTGTAAATCACAGGAATCCAGTTTGTTTCATTAACAAATACACAAAAATGAAATTTCAAAAACTCTAACTACACCAAAGATAAAAAATATAAAATACTTGAGAACGAATTCATTAAATGATATGAAAAACATTTGCACTGAAAACTATAAAACTTAAAGAATAAAACAACTTAAAGAATAAAAAATATATAAATATAGGATGCCCCTGGACTAAAAAAATCAACATTTTGAAAAATTTTATTTTCCCCCAAATTGACCTATAAATTGAATTAAATCCCATTTAATATTCCAACCAGCTTTTTTTTTGTAGAGAGATTTGACAAGTTGATTTTAAAATGTATACAAAGATGAAAAGGATTTCAAACAATCCCAACAAAATGAACATGCACTACCTCATTTCAAGACTCTGGTAGTACCAAAATAATCAGTGCAGTGTGGCAGTGATATACAAGACAAAGAGCCATGGAGACAAATAAGTTTTCCAGAAATAGACTCGAACACAATCAATAGATTTTAAATAAGTGATTCAAAGCAATTCAATGAATAAAAGTAAATATTTTCAACAAATTTTCTCTAACAATAGTGCAAATGAACAGAAGCAAAATGAGTTTCAATACCCTACTTCACACCACACACAAAAATGTCTTGCATAATGGATATATATATATATATATATATATATATATATATATCAATTTTTATAAAATACAGAAACAAATTAATTAGACTTACCTGCTTTCCAATTGTTTACTCATCAAAAGATTTAATTATGAAAATGAGTGTCAAATTAGGAGAAAATATTCACAAAGGATATATGTACTTAAGGACATGTTTCCTACTACTCATTAATACAAAGATCAACAACCAAATTTTAAAAATATATACAAAAGACATACAAAGGAAGACACAGAAATGATCAATAAACATGTGAAAAAAGTTTTTGACATTATTAATGACTAATGAAAGGTAAACTAAAACCACCTTTTTAAACTAACTAAAAACAAAATCAAATGCAAAAACAAAGGACAGAAGAAAATGTTAGTGAGGCTTAAGAATTCTTATATGTTATTTTGGGGAATGCAAACAAACACAGTTACTTTGGATTTGAGTAGTTTCTTATGGTTAAAAATATACAACTCAGAATCCATAAATTCTACTCCTACATATTTACCAAGAGAAGTGAAACATGTGTTGACCAAAATAGAAATGAAAGAGTTGAACATAAATATTCATGGAAGCTGTATTCAAACTAGCACCAAAACAATCCAGAAGTCATCAAGAGGTGAACGGATAAATTGTGGGATTCCTGTTAGTAAAATACTACTCAGTAGTACAATTACTTTGCCCTAAACAATATGCAAAAGAAGCTAGAAACATATACAAAAATATATGCTTCTTGATTTCATTTATATGAAATTTCAGAACAAACTAATTGTTTGTAAAAAAAAAAAAAATCAGAAAGTGATCCCCGGGATCAGAGGATTGGGGTTGATTGGAAAAGGGAACATTGAATCTTTCCCATGATATAAAAGTTACATATCTTAATATGGATGTCAGTCCCACCAATATTTGCATTGTCAAAACTCATAAAACTATATCACTTAACATTTTTATTGTATTAAAGCATTTATAAAACAGATCCATAAAAATTTATTATAAAATATTCAATTAGGATCATTTTAGAAGTAAAAATGATTGCCGTGTTAGAGCTATAGAATTTTAAGTCAGTTTTATTAACTATTTTTTTTTTCATTTTTGGTTTCTCTACTTTTTTTTTTTTTTTTTTTTTTTACTAATTATTGAACACCTAGTAGGAGTCTGGCACTGTTGGAGGTGTTTTGAGCACTGATATCAATGAACAAAATAAACATAGATGTCTTCTTCAAGTTGTTGGCAATCTACTTGGAGAGCAGGGAGGAAGACAGAAAAACAGCATAAATAAGTAAATAATAGTGTTTAAAAACATGAGATGTGCTAGGGGAGAAAGAAAGAAAACGTCTAGCCTGCCACCACTCTGACATATCATGCTCTGGCGGCCTGATGACATTTTTTTTTTGAAGGTTCTGGATATGCCTGTCTTTACTGATTAACATTTTTGCCTTTATTAATGACAAATGATTCTAATGCTTTAGAATCATTCTAGAAATAAGTGTGCAGGTATGTGTGTGTGTGTGTGTGTATTCAGAAGTGCTAGGTTGCCATAGTTGCTTCATTCCTCAAGCTTTTGCAATATTTAATACTTGAATAAATATGTATCAGAATGTCACCCTTGGTGGGTAAAAAGGGTTGGATTCAAGGACATTGCGTTCAATGCTAATCACATTCCATGTGCTACTGAGTCACAGTCACATTGAGTTATCAAGTCAAAGAGCAGCCTTATTGTCTTCTGTATGAAAGACAAGCTGCTCAAATGTTACAGAATTCAGATGCCCAAGTCATTAAGATGTGGTGGTACATAAAAGATGCAGCATAGATAATTCAAAATAGACAGGAAGAATGTGCTCTAGGAATAATTCTTCTTCAAGTCATAATATCTGGCACAAAACATAAATAAAGCCCTATTTTTCTCCTTCAGTGCCCTGCCATGAAGGAGTCACTGAGCCAACTTGTTATCTGCCAGTAACAGCTGAGTTGGGGGTAGGCCTTCAGCTATAGAGAGACTTGTCTTATATTTTTTAACAAGACATAGACTGAAAACATAAGAAATCCCCAACAAAAAGCTAAAATGCCACAACTCAAAACCTCCACAATGAGATTATCTGACATAGTGAAATATTAAACCCCATGTCATTTTTCTATAGCTAGAATGCAAACACAAATATTACTTTTAAAGTTCACTCTTAGTTATTATTTTAATCATTTATCTTGGGGAAAAATGTCTTTAACTAAATTCTATAGGTGCACTCATAGACCCCTAATCTCAAATCCATATAGTAATAAAGGATTCTTTAAGGATAATGTGTTTATTAACTGCCTATGGCTTATGCTTCCTTCCCAATTGCCCATACATTTATGATTCTGCTCAGGTGGCATGCCTTCTTGCCTGTTAAAACTACACCTACTCTTTCAGTTCCAGCTGAAGTCCTTTTCTTTGGTAGTCTTTCTCAAGCAATATATTTGTAATTGACCTGTCCTTCCTCTCAGTTCAGGTAGCAAGATCTTGTATCCCACTTATTTAGTTAAGGATCAGACATTTCAATTCCTATAATAATTATTCCTCTTAGAGTTCCTGATCCAGATGAAATAAGAACAATAGATTTCACAGGCAGAATCTAATTTAAATGCAGGTTATATTCTCGAAATCAATTTGTAAATTTTGTCATAACAGCTATTATGAATGATGGTGCTCTGGCAAGAAAATAAAGCAATATCTGATATTTTAAAGACCAAATCTGAGGTATGAGATCAACAGGATTCTTTTGCAGAATTATTTTTTTCTGGGAAAACACATTTTAAAATGTAGTATGCAGTTAGTTTTGTTCTGCTTCTGCACTGCCAACACCAAGCTGATCAAAAATGTTCAGGTGATCAAAGAAAGCTTTAATGGTAGCTGATGTGGAAATAGTCCATGAAGTCCCATGAATTGGTTGTGGCTTCCTAGGGCATCCACAGGAAGTTTCCAAGTCTGCTCACAACCTTCTGAAACTCCTCACATAAACTGCAAGTGAGTTGTGGTTTCCAGTAGCCCCCAAACACCTGTTAGAGGCTGTGGTAAAGCAAGGAGGAAATAGCTATATAGTGCCACCCAGCACCATTGTTTGGTCTGAATTCATAAAAGCATACAAGTTTAAAATAAGAGAATGCTTTTTGGCCTTTTTAGCATCTTCTCTCATACTGCTCATCTGCAAAAGCATTCACTAGAGAACATAGTTAACCCATTAAATCCTAAGTTTTCAATTCTGTGCATATTTTAATGAAATTGACACAGGTATACTAAAATAGGTGGGAAATCATAATATATATCTTATATATTATTATATTAATATTATAACTATTACATTATGATTATAATATCACTGTATATTATAATTATATTCATAGTATTATAAATGTATGATATAGCACCTATTTATATTATATAGTATGTACTATATTTAAGTTTTTACAGATGTTCCTCATCTGGGACAACAGGATAAAATGGGTTAGGAATAAAGCAGAAGGGAAAAAATCTGATTCATGGATGGGTGCCTTTGATCTGAAGGTCAATCAAAATATGGAAAGAAACACTGAAACAAAGGAGATTACAAAGTTTGGGCTAAAGCTAGTTTGCTGCTCATTTTCTTTTTCTTCCATCTCTTTTGGGTGACCTTCATGTTCTCCTTACATTGTTCTTAAAGCAGTAAGAACAATGATCTCAATTTGTGAAAACACAATCCTTTCTTGGAAAGCCCAGGTTTCTGGCAGAAGCTAGAAAAGTTGCTCTTACCTCTTAGTTCCCCCATATCCAGGGTGGTCCCAAGTTGTTCTAGTAAAGCAACCCTTGCTGCATTCTTTTTGTGTTTCTTGCCATCATAATGCTGCTGGGCCATCAGAGGGTTATTAAACCAGGCAGCACAGAGGCCACAGTATCTGTCTGAATCTCTTCTTTGATAGGGAGATGCAACCACTGGAGCAGCTTCCACCCGTGGGGGCTTGAGTGAACTCAGGGGTGTTGCTGGAAAGACAACAGAGAAGCATGGGCCAGGTTAGTCCATCTCTGAGTGTACCTTTACTCACTGCCCAAAGATTAGAGAGTCTCATATTCACTCCAGAATTTAAAAATCCAAGAGAGTTTACTGAGAGCAGGAAAATTTTCTTTGTCAACCTTCACTTTTGAGTTGGTATACAAATGAAAATTCTTAATTGACTGAATTTGTATATTTTTATGCTTAAATGTGATAGTTCAAGAGGTCATCTCTTAGGGGAAAAATATCTTAGGTTGTAAAAGTAAACTCTTGAAGGTAAAGAAGTGATCTTTAAGTCAAAATGTAGCCAATACTTAAACATTGCACAATCATGACTTGAACGATTTTGAATGGATGAATTGGACATTTGTGAGCTAAAAATAATGGATTTTCCTAAGTGATACAGACAGATCTTTCAGTGACTTGAATTGTACCAATTGAGAAAATCATGTTAATTTTGTCAGTTATTTCTGTTTATTAGGATAAGTTCTCAACCTATACCTGCTAAAGTTGATGTTGAAAGTACAGCGGTTATTTTTTTCTTTTTCTAAAAGAAAAAAAAAACAATATACAGCAGATGTTGCTTGTCCAAACTGAAAGGCATATATCACATATCACTATTTTGAGATCGCACAGTCCCAGCTATTAATACATTTCCATGTGAACTTACAGTTATTTCTGGACTAGAAAAAAAATTGAAGGAGTTTACTAATGGAAAGTAAAAATAACTTTAGCATGCATTACAACATATAAGTTGCTACCATCCCTACAATGACTATGCCTCAGGTTATTGTCCTATTTCTCAGATGATTGACTTCAGAGATGCCAAGTGACTTTCTAAAGATGAGATATCTAGTTATAATAAAGACGAGACTCAAAACTAAATGCTTAATTTCCAAGGCCAATGTTCCTTTCAATGCCCCCAAGGACTCTTTAAATTAAATAAGTAAAGAGATATTTTTCCCCTAAAACTATCTGTCATCTTTTTCTTTTTGTAAACACAGGATTCCAATTCATCTTGGAAAAATATTCTGATCCAAATATTTTCAAAACAAAAACAATATTTAAATTCTCCCATGGCTCATTAGTCATATGCAATTTAGCAACACCTTCTGTGTGTTCCTTGTCTCCAAGATGGGAAATGTAGTTGACAAAACTATGAACATAAGGGTCATTGTTCCAAGGAAAAGCAGAAACCTGGGACATCAATGACGAGTTAAGAAACCAATTAATCAACTCCCCAAGCTTTCAAATTAGCTTCTGTGTGGACTTTTAGATTTTAGATAAAATATCTGATATGGAAATACATACTTGCCTAATGACATTTTAATTCAAAGAATATCCACACCATGACAACATATCAGGAAGTCTTTTTTCCTCTTATCCAGAGAATTTATCAGATCAGGTAGTTTTAGTTAGGTTAAATTTAACGGTGTTATTTCTAAAGGTACTCTGATAAACAATATGCTTCTTAAATGCCTCATAGCTAGATTTGATTATGTATAACTATATAGAAATAAATCTCAACTGTGTGCCATACATCCCACCAAGGGTCATTCTTCTATGACCTGGGAAATCTAATAAAGGCTACAAATTTATGGTTCACCTGGATATGAAAGAAATATCCATTCTTTTCAAGAAAATTTGGTCTTGCCTCAAAATTTCCTGCATCTTTATCAATTCTGAGCATTTATAGCTGCATATTGCTTTTTAGGATAATGGAAAGTAAAACAAACATTTGTAATCTCAATGAATCCTGACTCTTGAAGCATAACCTATTTTTGTCTAAACTGGACCCTAAAAAACACTCAGTCACTTTATCAATTTTTTATTTTTCTCAATTAATACCTGATATACGGCAGCCTGTCAGGAGTGATGCACAGCAGAACAGTCATCAAATAAGATAACCTTATCTAGCAAATAGGAAAGTAGAGTGAGGCTACTTTTGTATTGTAGTGTCTATTTCTGAATAATTCTAGTATATTATCAGATAAAGTCTAAGATTTAAATATTTCTTTTGTTTCATTTTCCAACTGTCTACTCCAATCTCAACCCAGTTTATATTTTCCAAATACTTATAAAGGCAAAGACAGGGGGGTAGGAATAGCCTTGCATCAAAGTCAGAAATCAGGGTTGACTTGGGCTTCAGCATCACTGAGCTACATGACCTTCAGCCAACCTCTGATGTCCCTCATTTCCACAAGGTTAAATTTTAGGATCACCAAGCCTTTTAAAGATAATAGTCTTTGCTGCTAACTCACAAAATGAGAATGGAACACATTTTAGAAGCTATCTCCCTTTTGTGGTTTTGACTCAATGCCAAATATGGAAATTGCATGGGAGGAGTGCAGTTTCCAGGTTTTAATGATAAATCCATGTGTACATGGCTCATAACTCTCATAATCTTTGGCTAAAGTGTATTATTCTAATGAAATTAGTACAAATGGGGTAAAGATTATATTTGGCTTAAAAAATATCCTTTTAATAAACACATTTTTGGTTAATATGTGTTTAATTTTTATTTTTATTTCATACTTCATATTTTCATTCCAATTGTAAAAAAATTAAACTGAATATTGATTGTATCTATCTTTTATAAAATGTTGATCCAATAGTCAATTAATCAAAAACAGTGGGTTTTTTTTTTCTCTCTGTCTCCATTTCTTTTTTTTTTTTTTTTTTGGTACAGGTATTGAACCCAGGGTACTTAACTGAGCCACATCCCCAGCCCTCTTTTTTTAGTTTTATGTTGAAATAATATCTTTATTTCATTTTTTATGTGATGCTGAGGATTGAAACCAGTGCCTTATGTATGCTAGGTGAGTACTCTACCACTGAGCCACAACTCCAGCCCCACTAGCCCTTTTTTATACATTTAGTTTAGAGATAGGATCTCACTGAGTTGCTTAGGCCTCACTAAGTTACTGAGGCTGGCTTTCAACTTGTGATCCTCCTGCCTCAGCCTCCTAAACTGCTGGGATTACAGGCATGCACTACAGTGCCCTGCCCTAAAATCAGTAGTTTTCAACATTAGACTTACCCAACTTTAAAATCTCTATGCCCAGGCTGTACCTCAGACCAATCAGATTGGAGTCTAGAGGGAGAGCCAAGCACCAAGATGTTTTTAAAGCTACACACCTCCCAAACCACAGCTGATACTGAGAACAGTCATATAAATATTGCCATGTTTTCTTTGAAAATTACTATAAAATAAAGTGGCAATGGAGCTAGTTTTTCCATAGGCAATAGAAAAAAAGGGTCACATCTTTATCCATGAGACACAGAGGAATAACAATTACTTGCTTCTTTGGAAATTACAAGTTTTTTCATTTTTCAAAATCTAAAAAGTTTGCCAGGATAGCTAATATCAAAATGAATACTGATAAAGTTAGATAACAGTTCTGATTCTTGTCACCTTGAAGAAACTCAAGAACACATTGAGCTGTCATACCATCAACCTTTGGCTGCTCCCATGACAGCAAGACCTGGATTCAGGGCCATCATTCTTCTACAGTTTCTCACCTGTGCTACAGGATGCTTCTCAACCCCTTCTACTCTATGTGAGAATAATAAAACAAAACAAAATAAAACTTCTAAGAACCACCTGATCATGAAAGACATTTCAATATACTTTTCCCTGCCTCATACAAAGTTTTCAGACAGCAGGTTATCAAAAGCTATTTGTGGACTGTTAGATAATCTAACTATATTGAATAATAGTCTAAAATAATATGCATCCTTGTCCCATGTTTTGTTTTGTTTTGTTTTGTTTTTTCTGGCAAGAGACCCATGGCTGATTTAAGGATAAAAGGGTTTCCTGAGCACCCTGTGGGTGTTGCCACCAGATACTGCCTCACTCTGAAAGGTGACAGGGGCATGGACTTCATCCAATGCCCTTTGTTGAAGGAAGGAAGGAAGGAAGGAAGGAAGGAAGGAAGGAAGGAAGGAAGGAAGGAAGGAAGGAAGGAAGGAAGGCCCACCTCATAATAAATGAGAAAGGGAGATGATAACAAAAGTTTTCCTTTTTTCTTTTAAATTGTAACATCAAGGTATAGGAAAGTTGGGTGATTTGCCAGTCTATATACATACAAGAAAATAAGTAGGGTGAAAGCTAAATTATGAGAGGGCTATATGTCAATTTGTGGGCACTTACTCCAGTCTCCCTCCTTCTTTTGGATTTAATTAGACATGCTTTTTTGTTGTTGTTGTCATTTGTTTAAGATGGGGTCTTGTCATGTTGCCCAGGCTAACCTCGAACTATAGCAATCCTCCTGCCTCAGCCTTCCAAGTAATTGGGATTATAGCCATGTGCCACCACGCCCATCTCGGCTAGATATCTTGAAACTCACTATTCTCTCAAACTTCTTTGCACCTTCTGGGGGTGGCCTATCTCCATGAGTTTCAGAGGGAACCAATTATACACATCATTCTGAATACTTCACTTTCAGACTGGAAGCTGTTTACTCTGGATCATTTATCCTGGCATTGAAACCCTCACTATAGCTTGTGGTCTAGTACCAACCATCACAGATTGCCCAGGACCGAGAAGTTCCTAGGACATGGAGCTCTGAGGACAGAAACAGGGAAATGCTCTGGGCAAATGGGGGAATGAGGTGCTTGCTGGGGACAAACCTGATTTAACACTACACAAGGGAAATAGAAATTTTGAATGCTTTGGGAATAAATAGTCAGGAATCTAGAGTGGGTGTCTCAATCAAGTAGATAGGATCCACTACTAGATCTCAAATCTTTTTCAGATCACCAACTGGGTGTCCATCGTGGAGAAAGAGGGGAGCATAGGGTCTTGCCTGTCTGCTTTCTGACCATGGCCCCAGGGTGCTCTGCAACCTCACAGGCACAGCTCCTATGCTGAGCTCCCTCACACTTTTCCCACTCTCTTCTCTCCCCGCCCTCTCTCTATCCCTCTCTTTCCCAATTTTCTTCTGTCTGCCCCCTGTCCTCACTTTTAATCTCTCTCTCAGTCTCCCCTTCTTTATCTCTTCCTCCCTCTTCTTTCTCTTTCTCACTCTCCTATAATGCATGCTCCTTATTTTCTTTCTCCCTCTTTGTCTACTCTTTTGTTCATTCCTAATGCTTTCTAAGATTCAGAATAACAAAAACAAAATTTAGTCCATTCACAAAAGGAATTTGGGACTTTTTTTATTTGTTTGTTTGTTTGTTTGCAGTAGGTATTTGGTACCCAGAGGCACTTAACCACTGAGCCACATCTTTAGCTCTTTCTTGTATATTTTATTTAGAGACAGGATCTTGCTGAGTTGCTTTGGGCCTCACTCAGTTGCTGAAGCTGATTTTGAACTCATGATCCTTTGGCCTCAGCCTCCCAAGCAGCTGGGATTACAGGGGTGCCCACTGTGCCCACCTCGGAGCTCTTGACATAGAAATAAAAAACCAGTTATTTACTCAAAGTCTGTGGGTTTTTTTCACTTAAGGCATTCTTATTCATAATACTGATTCTCTCCAGTTGTGTGCTATGGTGCAGTTAATTTCATCTATTCTATGTATTTGCTTATCTAGTTGCCCTAATCTCCTGTTTGACCAGTGCAACAGCTTGAAGCTCAGGGGGTGAATCATTGAGCTCATAACCCCTGGATTAATAAGCAGCAGAGGAAATGGCAAAGACCAGATCTCCCGACTCTTAAGACAAACACAGTATTTCATGTCAACTAGTTTCCAGTGATGCCTAGGGAGCAATAGGCCAAATAAACAGATTAACTGTAAAGTCCAAACACATTTCCTAGGCTTCAACACTTATTCTTGGGGCTGGAGGGTGGAGTGGTGGTGACGGTGTGGATATTTGGAAATGTGCTTAAAAAAAAAAGCCTGATTTCTAGTTCTTAGAATAAACTCTTTTTTTTTCTTTCCTTTTCTTTTTCTTATCCTAAAAGTAATTAATGACAGTAGAAGTTATTCAGCACATATCACTGTTTTTTTTGCAAACACTGCCAAGAGTTAAATTTCACTGGATCATTCAGTACCTAGCTGAGGAGGCAGTTATCAGGTCTTTCTGCAGCTCAGTCTCCAGACAGTCCAGTCTCTTTGGCAGGTAAGTGCCTCAACTCAATGCCAACTGTGCAAAGTCAGCGTTCATTCTTAGATTTCTTTTGCATCTTACAGATACAAAAAGCTATTGCCTCCTGTGTAGGTAGTAGACACTCAAAGGTACATGTGATGAGTAAAAGAAGAAAAGGACCAGAAATTCTTAGTTAATATCAATTTGGGGAATTGTTATGTTTTAATAAATATCTTATGATAGTTAAGTCTTTGACAGTTTTCATAAATTCTTATATGGTTAAAAAAAACAAGTTAGATTCATCATAAGTGTTGCATTAAAAAAACTGTGGGGAGCTGGGTCTGTGGCTCAGTGGTAGAGTACTTGCCTGGCCTGTGTGAGGCATTGGGTTCGATTTTCAGCTCCACATATAAATAAATAATGTAAAAGCCTATCAACAACTAAAAAAAAGTATTTTTTAATTAAAAAAAACAACTGTGAGCATCTCTGCTCTGAAATACCATGAAGCAATAGGAAAAAAAATCATAAACATGTTTTAGAAAAATACTAGTGACATGGAGAAATATTCAAGTTAGAATACCAACTTAAAGATGTGGTTTATATATAGGATGTAAACCAAATTACTTATTATAGTAAATGTGGTGCACATACCACATCAAACCATATACAAAAACTTAAGCTATAAATCAAAATCTTAGCCATGGTTGTTTCTGTTGTGAATTATGAGTGATTTGTTTTATATTCATACACACATATATATATATACTCCTTGATGCAGAAGGAAAACATTTTTATTTTACAATTTATATATAGGCCACATTTCATGCTAACTTGCTTTAGTGCAAAGTTTGAAAAACACTGCTTAGGGGACTTTCGATGCCAGAACTGGGTCTTAAATTAAATCCCAGAAGATTACATTTGCAGTGATTTATTTATTAATTTATTGTTGATTTTTTTCTGGGAAATGGGATGGAAGAAAATTTGTTCAGCCAGAATATAATATAAATGTATCAGTCTCTCTGGTTTCTCCAGAAGATCCAGAGGAAAATGGGTTTCTTATTGTTTTAGCAGATCAAAAACACAGCATTAATTGTTTAGATTAAATGAAGTACCTCTTTTCCTTTTCATAGGATGGGGGTTGGAAGTGAATTCTGCTCTTCAAGACAGAAAAATCCACACATTATTTCTTCTGTACCATGAAGGAATTTAAAGAGCATTATAATAAATCTAATGTTTCAAAGTACATGCCATTTTACATTTCCTGAGAATAAACAAAGATGAGGATGGCTTAACAGAACCATCATTCTAATTCAATTGTGTATCAACATTCTTAGTATAATCAGTCTATTAACTGGAATTGCTTCCTCACCCTCCCCACGTTCATATATCATCAGTCTTCATTAAGATAGTATTCATAGATCATTGATTTTCATTAATATAGAATAATTCCCTCTAGTTTCAGTCACTGATTAGCCTCTAAATATTTTAGAAATGCCTGTTTTCTGCAGAATTCTGATATTTGGAAATAAGCCAATACATAGGACTTTAGAGGAGATACAAGTCCTTTTATAATTTTCTCATGTTTTTTTGACAAATGAACCCAAATGCTGTGAGATTCTCCATTCTTTCATGCATTGAAAGGCAGGAGGCTAGAATGGAAGCCCCGAGGAGTATTACTTGTTTTGTTCACTGTTATATCTCAGGTATCCAGAACTGGGCCTGGACACAGTAAATGTTAAACAACTTCATATTGACTAAGGGGCGCAATGTACTCTCTAAAGTAACTTACATGTGAGAGAAGGAATCATGGCCTTAGTTTAGGACATTCTGTTGTTTGATATAAGGATTGATATTGGAATCAGTGATCACATTCTGTCTGTTCAGACTGATCTAAAAGACAGCTGTTTCTCTATGGATAGGATGCATCCATGGCATTTGGTCTTCAAATACTATCCACTTATGCACTCCCTCTAAGTTCAATGACAAAAACTCTGGTTATGGTCATAGTTCCTAAACTTTAGTCAGAGGTAGCCTGGAATTATGCAATGAACTCATAAAAATTCTGTAATGTATTTTAAAATTCTAAAGACGTAGAAATATCTGTTGAATGCTTCAGGAATGACTAACTCACAATTTCAACATCAGATGCTACAAACCTTTCAAACATTTCATATTTCTGGGAACCTGGATATTTGGACACTACTTCCAGTCAATTCAACTAAACAAAGAGGAATAGAAATTCACGGTATTGATGTCCAATTTGACTCTCAGTTATGAGAAGTTATGTGGTAACATCACTAATCAGTGTGGTCATTTGAATATAAAATATCAAGTTCTCTCAATTTTTATATACTATGTTTTCAGATGGCTATTGAGTTACTAGGACACACTAAGTTGTTAGAAACTAACTATTCATAAACTTAAGTATTTCTTTTGACCTAAGGGCAGAGTGAAAAAAATATGGAGACACTAGACCTCAGTAATATTTTGAGAACACTAAAAATTATGACACAATTCTTCATGAGGATTGTAGTCCATAATCCTCAGAGGATGTCTTAAACTTTGGATAGTGCCAACCTTGTACATGTTATGCTTTTATCTCTTCACTCTTACTGTAGATTGCAGTAAATTTATCAAAGTTTTTTTTCTTTCTTTCATTATTAAAGGCATTTCTCTGATGTATATAAATTGTCAGCATCACTACCTTGCACATTGGTCATTATTGAGTAAAATAAGGCTTATGTGAACACAAGCACTATGATACTAAAATAGTCAATCAGAGAACCAAGACATTTACTTAAGTAACTAACAGGCAGGTAATATATACAGTATGTACACACTGAACCAAGGGACTATGTATACACTGAGCTGGGCAGGATGATATGATATGAAATTTCATTATCCCACTCAGAATGATGCACAATTTAAAACTTACACGTTCTTTAATTCTGGAAATTTCTATTTAATATTTAGTATTTGGACCATAGTTGACCACAGGTAATTTAAAAAGGTGAATCTGTGGATAAGGAAATACTACTGTATATATTTTTCTAATTGCTTGGGCAAGAATCAACAACCTTCTAATTAGCTGGAAATGCTATTAACTTTTCCTCCTATACCTCAGGCCCCATATTTAACATGGTAAGAGACAGTATCCCATGTGGGCAGAGTGACAGTGATAGGAACTGGTTGGCTCATCCCAACACCCACTCCCTAAAAGTGCCATCTTTCCCTTGAGAACTACACTGGAGGCATCACTAAACTGCAGGTAATAAGGTAAAAGCCGCAAGACAGAGAGCTGACACCTGGTGCTCAGAGGAGATTCAGTTCTTTTAATTCTGCCAGCATTCCTATTTCACCTAATGTGTACCCTGTGTTCAGGATTGGGAACAATTTACTTATCCAGCAGCATCAGCTATTCAACTAGAGAGTCAGCTTCCTGGATCATTTCTTATTGCCTATGAATATTTATAGAGGACTCAAAGATGAAAAAAGTGATCAGTGCCAGAAGTGTAGCAGAGATAAATTATGAGCTAAGTTTGGAGAAATAAAGGGAGTGAGAGAGTAGCCTTTTGGCCTGAGCTGGGAAGGAAGCAGAAGTCTTGGAATTAGTTGAGGGAAGTTCCTTCTGGCATTGTTCTCTGAGTAGTTCATGCACATGTACACCTACTCTTTCTCCACCCTTGCCAATATCCCTCCCCCAATAAATTTCCTGGTTTTTCTATTTAACCTCAATATTGCATTTCATTAAACATAAACCCCTAAAAGTAACACTGGCCTTAATAACCCTTTGTTTGCAAGTTATGAAAATCAGCTGTGTATTGTATTTAAAGCTTTGAAAATTAACTATGTACATATTTTGCATGTCTCTATCTGGAGTTAATCTAAAGATTAAGTACATAACTGCCACTTGAATAGTGATAAAAGTGAAGGTTTGATGCTATTCTGAGTTAGCTCCATGAAACCTCAAAACAACTCCAAAAATTCCAGAGGTCAGATTGTGAGATAAATTGAGCTGCTTTCTTTCCCCCATTGTAACAGGTCCCTCCCAACACTTGGATCAAGAAAATCCAGAGTCTTAAATGCTAAAGCAAGAAAGTTCTCAAGCCCTTAAAAATTTTAAGCTCAGAGCCTCATAACACTGCTTCTCAAATTGAACAATAAGGTTGGTGAGCAAAGGATAATTGCAAATAAGGAAGTAGGTTTCAGGCTAGATCAGACTCTGCAGATGAATGTTGGAAAATCATTAGGTTAATTCGGTCCCTGGGGGAACAGAAGCCTACACGGCACCTAAATTATTCAGGTGTATCACCCATAATCATTAATTTAACTATGGCTTGGTCACACATTACACACTTCATTGTTGCCATGCAGACACAGACAAAAGTGAGTGCATGAGAGAGAATAGGGATGATTTCTTTTGAAGAATTTTTAGGACAAGAGTGCCATTAACAGCCAGTGAGAGTGAAGCCGCTTAAAATCTGCTACCTATGTGTGACTAAGAACATCACATCACCTGTCAGTTTATCAAGGATGCCAATCTCAGCCCCACCCCAACCACTGGATGAGAATTTGCATTTTACAAGAACCTCAGTGACTCATAAGTGAACTAAATTTGGAAAGCTTTAGGTGAGGACTCAGTGGTTCTCAATCCTGGTTCAGGATTAGAATCAGCTGGAGAGGTTTAAACACTGATGACTTCTGTCTCACCTCATGCTGATTAACTGTGAATCATTTGGGACAGGGCAAGCAATGATAGATTTTAAAACTTTGCAGTTGCTTCTTCTATGTAGCTTCAGCTGGGAACCATCCCCTCAGAGGACCAGCATCTGGAATGGGCTCACTTTCACCTTGACATTACCAAGCATTTGAGTTGTGATGTTTCATTCATTCAACAATATGTACTGGAACTGTGTTCTGCACCAACCCACCCTGGCCCTCACAGAGCTTGAAATCTTCCAATGGACATATTCATCTAAATCTCACAAAACTATAGTATTAAGAGGCATGAATTCTACAGAAGTCTATGTGGTTCCTCAAAACAATCATGAGACCAATAGACACAGAGAATATAATATGGGTTTGGAAACAAAATCAAACTAGATTCAAATCACAACTCTAGATGAGGTTACTTTCCACTGAGATTTTTTTTTTAAATAAAATACGATCAGTGGTCCAATCTCATATCCTTTTTGTGAGTATTCAAAGTACTGATAAAAGTTGGTTTGTAAGCATCCTAGGCACTGTGAATATTAAGACCAGAACCCACATCTCCTAATTCCTCCTCCATGTCCTTTCCACAGTCCCACACTGTCATCCATCCATCCTGAAACAGAGGCTGAACTAGCAAAGATAGGAAAGTGGTGTCAGTCTGGGGTTGGTGTGTGGGGGTTGGTAAGAAGTAAGTCAGAAAAGCTGGTATACTGGTAGTGAGGTGTCCATTTAGCTGATCATTTGTCATCAGTACAGAAATCTTAGACTCTTTCAAGGTCTTATAGGATGTCTTGTAGAATAATAGGAAGTATAAAGAGCCAGAGAGATGGCTTAAGGAGGAAAGGCATGTGAGTAAAGGTTAAAGGATTCAGAATTACTTAGCTAAAAGAAGAGCAGCTAAAGTACAACTTGATAATACTTGAGACTCACAGAAGATGATGGAATTTGGCTTGATATACAGCTGTTTTCCAAAACTACCAAAAAGGGGGAGTTAGGGTGAGGCTGGAACAGGAGGCCTTCAGAAGAGAGGAAGCTTAAGGATCCCTAATGTTTGGGCATGCTGACTGCCTGCAAGATGGGTAACTGAGGGAGACTGGTATTATTCAGCATTATTTATACCCACAGGAGGGAGGATAAGGGCATTTAAATGCTACTAATGCTAGACAGTAAGACTTAGAATGAAATGGAATCTTACTGAAGCAAAGTCAGATAAAATGGTAACTCAAGATTCTATGAATTTCTAAATAAATATCGTTCTACAGTGTCTGGATGAAATATAAACATTCATATAGAAAAAAATATTGGGGAAGCTGGGTGCAGTGATGCATGTGTGTAATTCAGCAACTCAGGAGGTTGGGACAGGAGGATAGCAAGTGTGAGGCCAACATGAGAACCTTAGCAAGACCCCATCTCAAATTAGAACAAAATAAGGGCAGGAGATGTAATTCAGTGGTAGAGCCCCCACTCCACCCCCTGTTCATTTCCCAGTATAAAAAAAGAGAGAAATAGAGAGAGCAAAATGCTTGAATATTACACATCAGGATTCCTCAAATACATAAACATCTTTCTCTTTGAAAAAAATTAAAAACCTTCCTTTGTTTTAAGAAGAATCAATGAGTAAAATATTCCTTTATATTCCAGAATTAATTCTTGCCTTCCCCACTCATCAGCTCTCTAAATATGTCAGTTTTACTATCTGCAAATGAAACGTCTAGGCATGCAGATTTCATCTGCCCTACTGGCTGAAAAGCAACTTGAAGATGCTAATGATTAGTTTGTGCTAATCAAGATCTACTCTTAGGGAGATTTCATGTGTACCCTGTTAACCCCAGTCTCCTGCTTCTCAGTTAAGTGATCTCAACAGGTGGCAATAGATTAGCAACCACTCCTTCAAATAACAGAGCACTGGGCTTCCCAAGACCCCCTATCTTCCCAGATTTGACAACTGTGCTTAGCATTTCCAGATCCCATCTTAGCTCCTATCAGTAACAATAAGATTTATTGCCTCCAAAGGGGATTGCAGAGGCTTAGTTGGGTCCCTTTCATCTCTACTTTGTAATTCATAGTCCTTCAAGGTGGCCAAAACCACTCTTGAAAAATAGGTAAATTTTCATTTAGAGCCAGCAACTCCTGTGTGCTCAACAGACAATTGAAAATCACTTAACAGGAAATCCTCCACCAGAGAAGCAACTTCTTTAAAGGCTGACATTTGAGTAAAAAAGAGCATGAAATTTCATCTTCCTGGTTTCAGTTAAGTAAACTTGGGAGGTGTCTGTTGCATGACAATTTATATAGCAGTGTAGCCTGTTGAGAAATGAATTGTCATTTTTTTGTAGACTCACTTCATAAAAATGAGAGGTGTTCTTCCATTGCATTGCTAAATGATAGCTAAGCCTGAGGTCTGGTCTTCCCTGTCCCCAGGAGAGAGTGAACAGATGCATTTGCCCTGGGTTGTTTGAAAGGCAAAGGGATCTGAATGTCAAACAGTGGGGTATGTGGGGGGTAGGGGTGATGCCTGATGTCAGAAAAGCAATTGGCTTCTTCAGGACCAGGAAAAAATAGGATTGCAAGTATGGATAGAGATTCAGACAGCATGAAAACAGTGTGTCTCAGGTGGTAGTACCTCCCCAGGAATGCTTTCAATGGGGCCTTGGTCTATTTTCCCATAAGCTAGCTTGGTGCAGAAGGTATGACAACATCCGTGGAAATCACTGATCTGCAAGGACTGGACCATATCAGTCTTCATAGGAAATCAGGTGAGTGAGACCCACTTCTGAGGAAGACTCAAAGCTTGACCATCAGCCTGCGGAGGCCCAGTACACAATGGCATTATTGGTGATCACAAGGTAGCCAGAGCCTCAAGGCAGAGGGACCTCCTTGAGGATACCCACACACCCTTAATTCCTGTGTGGCTCTAAAAAGGGACAGAGAATCCCAGTAAAGGAATGGGGTTGGCTTTCTCAGTGACTTTTATGATCAGAGGACAATTTCAATTCATTTTTAAAATATAAAGAAATGTGATATTTATTGCACTCAAGACCCAGGTAGTAACCAGCAATGAATATTATCTGATTATGAAACCAAACTTAGTATTAAGAATTTTGAAGCTGATAGATAAAATATATAGATATAATTAAAGAGTGAGAATATAGTTTGGGACATTTTCTACCAATTATTTCAGGTATAATGCTTCCTTCATGAGTGTCTTCTCAATTTCATAGATACATCACTTTTATGGTTCTTATTTTTACTAGATGATTTATGATTTCTTACCAGAAACTCACTCCCAGTTTCCTCTGAATAGAAATGTATTTTGTGTGACTTCCAAGTCTTAACCTTGTCTCCTGTTGACAGTGTCAGAATAACACAAGAAATTGATGGCTGTTCTATTATATTCCCTCATAAAATTGTGTTAAAGAATACCTTTTGGAATACAAGTAAAACCGCATTCTACATGCTGCCGAAACCATCAATGTCATATACCAATGTGAGATCCCTAAGAAAGAAAATGACTTAATAGTACCTAAAAGGATTTGTGAAGATTACCTAGGCAGTAGACTCACTGGTAAAATTCTAAATCCTATCTGGTCATTGATTTCACTTCATTAATCACAAAACATAAAACAAGAACACAGAAGTCTTGATTTAATCTTTGTTCTAAGCTCCCTATGACCCAGTGCACAAAAGTCATGACCAAAAGAATTCAGCCCATCTTACATGCCAATCCATGCAAGCCCTATTCACTATAGAGTAGACAATGGACACATCAGGCAGAATTTCTCCAGCCCAAGTAGCACCATGAAAAAATTACTGCAAGGGAAGAGAAATATGATTGCCATTAAGCAATTGCATCACCTTGGGCAAATGATTTCACCCCTCTGAGCATCAGTTCCTTCTGAGGGAAAATAAGATGGTTGAAATGAAGATCGTTAAGCTGCTTCCAGGTCTGCAATTCTACACATCTATTTCTTGTATTTATAAGTACAGAAAGGCCAATGCCATCCTTGGAAGTAATGCATTGATCTAGAGATGATACCTCAGAACCTACCAGCTTTCCTAATTTAAGAAAAAATGCACTGCAATGAACAGTTGCCTGTTTGACAAACTATTGTTTGCATCTATTAAAACAAGTATCTAGACAGATTACGCCAGGCAAACCAAATAACCTGATTCTGATGATAGAAGTGCTATGGTTATGTTCTTATATGCAAATAGGAGGTGCTGATTGAACCTGGAGTGCATACATTATTCAAAATTTGAATTTATGTAACTTTCAAACAGATCTAGAATACCCTGATCTTTATTCATTCAACAGAGAACTCAAATAGCAAGTCTGTGTCTGGCATGGAAATTTATGGAAGAGTTCTGAAGCTCTGTCTCTCTCCTTTTCAACAGGAAATAAGGAAAGAAAAAGATAACCAACAAGGTTTCTGACGAGGAATATGTGATAAACACACTCACGCACAACACAAGCAGAGTGGAGAAGATCATTGCTTATTTGTTCCGGTTCCCAAATTGTTCATAATCCCTACCAATCAAAAATATTTGATTTAAAGATTATAAATACCTGTTTTTGCTGCTTTCTTGCTCCCAATCATCTGGGTGAGAGCATTGGAGTTTGAATTACTCTGTTAGAAGTGAGTAAAAACTACCTGAAACATCATTTATAACAAGAGATCAAAGAAAAGTCCTGGAATCAGCAATCATAGGTCCTGACATTGATTTCCAATTATGTATTTTACTGTGCATCATCAGGAAAGTTACTTACTCCACAGGGTCTCATTTCTTCATCAGTAAAATGGATATAATAATATTTCATCCTTCATACTTTTTATGAAGATTTAAATGAAACAAAAGCATGATGTTTCTGATGCAATATCTTTACAATTATCAGTTTGGGTTATTGGTTTTATTATTAAGCTAGATTTGATACACTCAAGTACATATAGTTTTAGCACCAGGATATTTAAAATATTTAATATGTATTTTAATTTCATTACTGAGTCATGAACAGAAAATTTTTGAAGCTTAATTTTAAAGCAATTAATATAATTTTTGCTGTACACAGCCAATTCTCATTATTCATTGTATTTATGTTCTGTAAAGTTGCTAGAAATGCTGGATTTGTGAATAGTGAATAATGGCTAACAGGGCAAACACAGGGATAGGTTCCTAGGAGGCTGTGGTCACAACATTTTGATCAATTCATCAATTTATAATCTTGTTTCATGTGTGTTTCTCTTTAAAGATACTTTGCTTAATATGAATGGTCAATTCATTAACATTGAACTCATGGTAGTGGCACTATATAACTTATGCCTAAAAGATGCTCAACTATTACATGTCTTTTAGGCATAAGGTATACCACAGCTTTCTTGTATTCAGAAAGCACTTCAGCACAACCCTTGCGGGTGACTTTGACATTTAAAATTACCAACAAAATCATAAACATTGCAAAAAATCATGGCACTACACAGACTACAAAAAGGACACTCATTTACAACATGATAGCAGAAATAAAAAGGCAGAGAGTTGCCTTGTTCAGCCTCAGTTGGGACTATGCTCAAGGGTATGACTCCAGTTTTTCACAATTTTGTACATATGTGGGTATGACTGCAAAAGTGCTGCGAGTATTGCTTTGGAAGTTACAGACTTCTATTTCAGTGAACAGGTAAATTTACAAACATAAAATCCTCAAATAATGAAGATCGACAGTGTATGTTTGTATACACCCATATTTACATATGATAATATATTCATTCTACACTAATTGTGTGATAGGCACTAGATTAAGCATTACACACATATATAAGCATTATATACCTTTTTTATTATAGTGTATTTCTATAACCTTACCAATAAGAAATTGAAAACAACTTGTGCAAGGTCACATGGGAATAATCAGATTTTAAACCTGGGTCTGATTTTAGAGGCTATGTTTGTGCTCCACATTATTCTGTATGTCACCTATTTTACCATAAGAGGATAATGGTCAAATCAAACAAGTGGACAAACAGAGTACTTTGTGCCATATTGGAAAATCACTGTCTTTGACTATGAAATTTAAATAACCAAGGTTATTCAGTTGAAAAAAAAGCCATAGACATTTAAATGCTTGTTATTAACCTAATGTATGCTTCTAGTTTTTAATTCATCTAACAAATATGTATTAAATGCCTACTCTGTGCCAAGAAGTGCAGCCATGAATGGAAGAGATAATACCAGGGTCCCTGCACCCCTCAGGACAGCTCTCCATACATCTTCTAGCTTTGTTAAGACAGACATATAGCTACAGCAACTTCAAACATGGAAGGGTCACAAATGAAAGATAGGTTATTGCTAACTTTAATGTCATTACTTGTCAAGCTAATGATGTCTGGGGATTATATAAATGATTGTGCACAATATCCATTTTTGCTATGAATGATAGATGTATTTAATAAAAGCTTACAGGTGAAACAGGAACTTTAAGGGACAATGTATCAACCAGGATAGATTAGGCTTTTCTGTAATAATAACATACAACCCCACAGTACCACCATAAAGGCTTATTTCTTGTTCTTACAAAGTCTAATGTAGGTTGAACAGTCCTCTTCCATCTTGTAGTCTGTTTTTAAAGTAATACACATTGCATCTACTCAAAATCAGGTGAATGTATGGGGTAGGAAGCAAATGGGTTTCAGATAAGTAATGTCTTGCCACAAACACAAGTGGATTTTCTTATTAGTCCTATAAGGATACCCAATCATCCCGGTTATGCATAACCTTAAATTTTCACTGTGATTAATGGTAGAACATAGGGAATACATAATGGAGATTTTTTTCTATGTTTCAGATTTTCTCAATCATATTCTCTTCAAAAAATATTTTCTTCCAGATTTTGAGTGAATATTAAGTTTCATTCTTATTCTAATTATCTTGCTTATGAGTTTACTATAAAAATTGGGGGGTCATAGTCATCAAGGGCCTATGATCTTGTCAGCTGCCATCAATTAAATGGAATTGACTTGTGTACTGGATTAAATACTGCCTGCCCCTCCCCCAGCCCCAATTTCATGTCTTCTCAGAATCTAAGAATGTGAGCTTATTTGGAATTGAGTCTCTACAGATGTCATTAGTTGAACTAGGATGGATCCTATTGGATTGGAGTGAGACCCAAATGAAGTTCCTGGTATCTTTCTAAAAGGAGAGGACACAGACTTGGTGAAGAAGACTATGTGATAATCCCTGACAGCAGAAAATGGAGTGACACAGCTAAAACCCCTAGGGATGCCAAGGAGCCACCAGAAGGCAGGAGGAGTCAAGGAAGGATCTCTCCCCAAGACTACAGATGGAGCACAGCCCTGTTCATACCTTGATTTCAGACTTCCAGCCTTCAAACCTATGACAGAGTGAATTTATGTTATTTTAGGCATCTTGTTTATCAGTTTATTTGAAATTCATGGGCAATCTTTTGCAGCAGCCCCAGGACACTAAACAAATTGGACCTTAGATTTTGAATAAGATTTAAAAGTCAGGAGGTATAAGCATAATAGAGGTTTTGGCAAAATCTGGTTATGAT
The DNA here is from genome assembly GCF_045843805.1 of Urocitellus parryii. Lineage (NCBI taxonomy): Eukaryota > Metazoa > Chordata > Mammalia > Rodentia > Sciuridae > Urocitellus > Urocitellus parryii. The sequence continues at coordinate 13,487,245 of NC_135544.1, forward strand.
TTTTGTCTTTTTAGTTGTCAGGAATATCTGAATTTTAGACTTAGTGGATTTGCTATCACTGAGGTTTTGTAGCATCTCAGCAGAACTTCCTTCCTCCTTACAAGGGGAAGCCGCTGGCATCCCCTCATTCTCTGTTCTTTCCCCAGGGGACATTCCTCTAACTTTCACATCTTATTCACTACTTGATAGTCCAAGCTTCTTGATCATGCATGGCCTGGAGGCTGCTTCCACTTTGATACATAGACTTTTATTGCCACCACTCTCTCCTCAACCATCTCACTCCACACCATTTCATTATTTAGATCTGGCATCAGCAAACACTTTATGTAAAGGATCTATAGCAAATGTTTCACATGTTGTAGTCTTTATTCCACCTGTCACTCAACTTTGCCACACACACAAAAGCCACCATAGATATTGTGTTCAGAAATGAGCGTGGAAATCTTTCAATAAGACTTTATACATACTGAAATTTGAATTTCACTTCCAATGCCCATGTCACCAAATATTCTTACTTTTATTTGATTGCTTAAAAACCTTTATTGTCTTGCAAACTGTACAAAACAGGCAGCAGACCAAGTGTGGTCCTCAGGCCATAGTTTATTAACCCTTCATCTAGATCAATTGTTCTCAACTGGTGCCAATTTTTCCACCAAGAAATATTTGTCAATGTCTAGAGATATATTTATTGTCATAATTGGAGGTGTGCTTCTGACGTCTACTGGGTAGAGGCTAGGGATACTGCTAAACACCCTATAATGCACATAGCAGCCTCCCCTTCTACCCAACAAAGTGTCCAGTCTATGTTACTAGGGTTGGAAACCCTGATCTAGATAAAGGATTACTATACCTATTATATCTAGATATAAAATTACTTAGAAAAGGAGATGTCCCAACAAATCTCCCATTTGTTAAGGTCTTATTTAAATTGGCCCCTTCATAAATTCTAATCCAAACTCTTCAACTGCAATTATGTTGCCCATCCTCACTATCCTATTGTATTTATAGATCTTCCCTGTTCAGTATTTATAATCATTGGATGTATAAGTCCCCTTCTATTACATAGGGAGGGAAGGGACATCTTATTCAACTTTATATTCCCAGGACACTGGCGACAAGGATCATCTTATTCACCTTTTCCATTCCTTATAGGAAACAGGGTGTTTGCTGGGAGAAACTAGACTAAGAACATTATGAAATGAAATCTCTAAAGTATGAACTCTCTGAAGGCAGGCACCAGGTTAAAAAAAAATTTCAACTTTCATAGAAAAGCTGAATCTATCCTTTAGAGTGGTGATTTTCTATTCTAGCATGCTGGGTGGGTCAGTTGCCAATAGAAGGTGCCAGGCTGAATGCAGCATGTACTATCTTTGAACAGAAAATCTTGTGGGACCGGAGCTGGTTGATGCTGCAATCAGCGAGGAGCTCCAACCAGAGCCAGATATGACTTCTTCTTGCAGCCACTCCTAGAAGCATCAATCTTGAAGCCATGATCATTTAAGGAGCTCGGTTCAAGAGCTGCTCAACATCACATGAGACTAGGGCAACTGAGGCCACTTTAAAAAAAATAGGTTTGGAAGAATAGCCCAGCTCTGTGTTTGCCCTGTCCCACTCCCATCTTCCACACTTGATACCCTCTGTATTCCCAACTCAGCTTGCCTCCCCAGACTCCAGATTTACTCTCACCCTTATCTTACTTTGTTCTTCCAATGTCATGACTCATCTTTTTCACCAACCCCACAGACTCTGCACTGACTATGGCTCCTCCTCCTTGAATCTCTGGCATCAGCTAGTCCACACCCTGGACATCCAAGCCAGGCCAACATATTTAATGACTTCTTCCTTGGCCCTTGAACAAAGCCCCAGGCACAATGCATAGCCTCATGTCCTGCCTCTTGGAGGCTTGGCCCATTTCTCCTACCCTCCATCTTACCCTCTACTCACATCTGGTTTCCTGCCCATTTCTATTTGTGTACCACTCATTTCCTATCCCTGCCATGTAGCACTAGATTCCTGTCTTCCCCTGTGGTATAGTCAAGGTAGGACGTGAGCAAACCCAAACATTTTAACAGGAAATCAGATGCTCTGATAGAAAAAGGGAGGGAGGCCACTCCCTCATGTCAACTATATATGGGAGCCTCTGAGACACATACAAAGCATTAAAAGGAAATGACATATAAGGAAACAGAAATTGGAAAGGATAATGGACCTATCAAGGAGTATACAACTAATATGGGTAGAGCTGGGCCTGAGTTCACATTTCCTGATTCTCAGGCCAGTATTCTCATCTGCTATATTGTGTCAGTGAGTCTGGCTTATAGATAATATCTGGCTGAGAATCCCAGGCTTGAAGGACTGTAAATGTCATCTATGCTAGACACTGACTGATGCTAGAGTCCTAGCTGAAAATGCCCTGCTGAGTGGCCAGCCAGCCTCCGCAGCAACACCTCCCAATATAAGCATATCAACATTAGTAAACTCTACTCTATTTTAAGCTCTTATCTATTTCCCTGAATTTATTTTACCAACCCATCTTCATATTACCAACTCACTAGTTACATCTGTTGCATCTAAGCACACATGTATATGTACAAACATATTCATACACACACACACACACACACACACACACACTGATTATCTCTCTTCTTATGACAACTCTCCAAACACTTGCCCCAAATGATCTCTTCCATGCTAAACAGGCTGTTTCCTTTATTCTTCCTTTAATAAGAGAATTTTCATATTGTTCTTTTGAAGTTTGGATCTTCAATATCCCCCAAAGACCCATGTGTTAAATTGTTGATTCTCAGCCCATTCCACTAGGAAGGTGGTGGGATTTTTTAAAGTGAGGTTTAGGGAGAAGTCTTTGGACCACTGGATGTGAGCCCTTGAAGGGCAGAGTGGAACTCCAGTTCCTTTCTCTTCCTCTCTTTTGCTTCCCAAGGATGAGAAGAGTAGTTCTACTCTATTGCTGCCATGATGTTCTGTTCCCCACCTCCCACCATTAAAGGGCTAAACACAGTGTGTGCTGGTCACGGACTGGAATTTCCAAAACTGTGAGCCAAAATAAACCTTTTCTCTTTATAGGTTGATTATCTTACTTATTTGTTGTAGTGTCAGAAAACTAATACATACTTGTTTTGGCCTCTATCCTCTAAGTCTCCCCTAGATCCTCCTCACAGAGTGGCTTCCCTAATTTCTACTGCACATAATAAGACTACAGCATCCTCAGTCTCACTGCTTGTCTGGGGCAGGATCTCCACCATGAGGTCAGTTGCCCCTGGGAGCTCATGTTAGGTCTAGTGCTTTCATCTTCACTACAGGATCCAGGAAAACATGAAATAGGTTGGAGATTCTGAAACACTAGCCAAGAAGAACTGAAACAGGTTTGTGTATCAGTGGCCCAGCCAAACACTTCAGAAATATTAGTAAATATGCACCCATCTGGAGAGGCAACTCAAATTCCAATTGATCCTGCAGCACATTCAGTTGACACGTGGTCAATGTGCTAGACCAGCTTGAGGTAGAGTAAAGGTAGTGATTCACAGGTCCCAGTGGCTCACTTCATCAGATGGAATAGTTAGAAGAAACACTGAGTTGTGCTTCAATGATTCCTATCCAGAAATCACTATAGTTCAAGAGCCTGCCATCCATGGAAAAGCAGCTTAAGCAGCATCCTGAGCAAGGGACTGAGTTCTTACTGGAATCTTGATTGAGCTGGGTTTTATGTTATTTTTCACCCTATGTCTCTATTACAGAGGCAATTTCAAACCAACCTACTTGATTAGGCAGAGCATTTCCTAGATGTGCACAGGGCAGCCAAAGACTGAAGTATGACATCCTTCAGTGGCTGTTGCTGGGTTTGACTGCACCAAAAAAGGAAATAAGGCAATATTTACTCCATCCAAGGAGTTAAATGAGCTACACATGGCAGCTCAAGGAGCCCATAGCTTCGGTATTCTTTTCTGGTGCCTCTTAGTCTTTGCTCTATACTTGTAATAACTGAATTTATGCTTGATGTCACATTTCAATCTTGCCACATCCGGGACCCAGGTTTCTGATTTGTTCCCTATACCTGGTTTTCAGCACAAGGCCTTTCTCTTAAGTGATGATATTCTGCTATATTCTTTATAGCCTTCACTTTTTCCTTTTCTCAGGACCCTAGGACAGCATCCAGGTTCCTGCTACCACCCCCCAGACTTCCTTCATGCCAGTAAGCATGTTCTCTGTACTCACACACTCCATTCTTAGGTTCTAACTCCTATTAGTCCTCATGGCTTTAACCTGTGCCATACCTCCCAATGTCTGCCTCTGTTTACCCTTGTTTCTAATGGCTGACTGCCCTCTAGCAGAATGAATGGCTTTCTTGACTCCCTGTTAGCAGGTGGGTTGACACCAACCCAAGCCTAGGGATCAGTATTGCTTCCAAGGATCTCCAATTCTATCTGCGGTTGCTATTTTCCATGATTCTTTCTGCTCAAAGCAGATTCAGAGGGGAATAAATGAGAGGACATACTGAAAAAGGGGGATGTGAGCTAGATGAGAAAGAGAGATTCCAGAACATGACAAATAGTCTTTTTTCCCCCAACCCAAGTTATAAGATGTTGATACTACATACCCACTCCCTGCCCCATCCCCTTCTTGCCTAATCAGACCCTGATTTTTGCAACAGTGAGGACTAGGTCAGCACCATGGACAGCTAGGACTAAACCATTAAGTTAAGGCTGTGCTTGAAATGTTCCTGCTTTTTTCTTCGGCACCCACTATGGCAACTAATAAATTACCCCTGATTTATATGTACCAGCTCTAAGGGTATTTGAATTCAGGGGAAACAATCTGGTGCTTGGTTGTCTTGAGGATGTATGTAAATTCACAATGAGCTATTTTTGCTTGAGATATTTTTTTACAGAAATAATAACTCTCCCTTTTGCTAATCAATGTGATAAACAAAGATACAGCCTCTCTTCTTCCATGGCTACCTCCAGAATTAAATTTAATAGCAGTACTCTGCTTAGGCAGAGAGAACAAATGAGATAGTTACTTTTTCATGGAAAACAGGTAAAAATTTTCCAGCAAGTGTTTCTTTGAGATGTCTATTTTAAGAAATTTCATGAGGAGTAGGTTACAAGGTGAATATCCAACCTTTCAGAGAGCAAGAATCAGGAGTTTCAACTGAGTGGCTGCTCATCAAATGCCAAACCACACAGTGTATTCCAAAACAAGCTGAGCTTGTCTCCAGATTTCACGTGTTTTACAACCCCATCCTATTCCTGAATGTCACAGCCACCTCTATGAAAACAATGTTCTTTAGTTAAACTAAGTAGAAAAATATTGAGAAAGGATCCTTTGCTATTCTCTTGGTAAAAGAAGACATTTTCTTAAGAAAAACACTGGTGAAGATAAAGGCCCAGCATTGTTTTAGACTCTCTCCAATTTCCAAAATACCATTTAAAAAATAATTACACCCACGATTTATGCACGATTCATTAGACAGCAAGATAAAATGCACTGCTAAATTTTAATTGCATTGAAAGAGTAGACACCATGAAAAATACTCCCAACTTCTTGGGATTATAACCCAGTCTAGTAACATTTTCATCACAATATAAATCTTGTTCAAAGAGTCTAAGTTTATTAATTTATAACAATATTTTAGTTCCATAATTTGATGGACCTCTGAAGAAATTGTTTTTAGTGAAGCAATGAGATCAAGTAATGTATTACCAATATTTAAGCTTTTATTTGTGAAAGCTAATAGGCTTGAGTCACAGGATCTCCTACCAAGATATTGGAATGCCATACAAAGATTCAGTTCTCTGCAAACTAAAGTGGTTTTAAAAACTGGTTTTCCTCTCTACCACTTTCCCCGTAAAGTAAAAACAGCATTATATTCTTCATACAGATATTGGTAGGGGATCTAATTATTATACACTATACACCACGTATTATCCATGCTGACTGCAGACTGAAGAAAATAGCTACAAAATTTTATATATTATACAGTATATCTTGCAGAATATAAACAGCTTTTTGGTAGATGTGAGTGGCCAAATAACCAATCTGAAGGAACCAGGTTGGTAGAATGAGCACCTGAAATGGTCTTAGGACAAGGTCTGTTGGGGCCATCCACCTATCATTTTGGGTTTTGAATGGCATCTACCATTAGGACCCTGAAGGTGGGAGCTGCCTCTAAAGAGGGAACATGATTCACATCACCGATGTAGTGCTTGGTCGTCAGTGTCTCCCCAGAATGGTTGTCCAAACACATACCTGTAGTCTTCAATGGTGTTTTCTCTCCTAGCAACAGTTTTAACCTTTTGGCGTGGATTTTGCCTTGATAATGGGAGTCAGCCACCACCGCTGAGGTAAAAGACATGTTACACAGTGTGCAGCACTTATTCTTATCCACCATATCAGCATCACTTCCCTGTGTGGGGAGGAGAAAAAGAACGATGTCAGAAGAAACCCACATTCTACGATCTCTTTTTCTGCAAATGAGATTGATCATAGACTACCTTATGGAATAAATCTTTTTTTTAGTCTGAAGCTTCTTTCGTTCTCCACGATAATTATCATTAAAACTTATGATTTCAAAAAACATTTATTTTGTGACTACTAAAGCCAGATGCTAGGATTACAGGAAAACTTTGCAGGTGTGAGTTACCTGGAAAAACAGGGCAGAAGATGGAGCCCACAATTAGGCGAAAGCACATTGTGTCTGGCACCATGAGGAAAAGCAGTCTCTAATTGCACCCATTATACTCATTAAAGTAAGTAAAATACCAGAGTTCACATGGCCTGAATTATTGAGCAGAAATTATCATTTGGCATTCAGCTCTGCCTTTGCCCAATTTTAGCCTCACCAGGATACATGGCTGAGATGTTCAAGATTTTTCTTTTTAAGATTTCTTTAAGTACTTGAACATTTTTCATAATTAACTCGAGTATAGATCAGAAAGCCACGATGACCGTGCTGGCTGAATTTTCTAGACGGAATTTGTGTAATTTTTTTCCTTTTCTTTAAGAAAGGTGATTCGTTAAATGCTGCACAAAATGCTTAAATCCAGTTTGATTTTCATACTTTTGTAAGACTTAATGAAAATGAATCATGACTCAGAAAAAATAAATCATTTGTCAGACCATGTGACCTGATCATTGAGCACCCAGGTCATCAATTACCTATACTTATGTGAGGGGAAGATTAATCCATTGCCTCCCCTCCCGCCTAGTTGGAAATTGAGGGTAAAGTGGACTCTTAGATAAGGAGTTAATCTATTCCTTAATGGAACCGCAATTGCAAAGCATCTCACCGTTAAAGAGCCAGAGATGAGTATAAGCCCCCACAATAGCCCCCTCTCTGATTCCCAGAATGCTTAGAGAATGTAATTTAAAATTGGATGGGGAGGAGGAAAAAGTTGGGGACAGCAGGGAGGAAGAGAAATATATATATATATTGCATAATAATAGGATGCCCAGACTGCCTGAGAGAGCCTTGCCTTGCAAATTATGTGGTAGTTAGAAAATTAACTCCTTCCTCCTTAAGGTGTTAGTCTGTAATATCTCTGATAATTAGCTTTTGGTCCCTGGGAGGACAGCCGTGTGTGTCCCAGGAGACCTGCAGTTGAGAGTTGGGCATAAAGGGAACAACACTGGGCTAAATATGTTGGATCAGGAGCAGGTGGTCAGTGAGAAGTAGTGGATCCCATGAAGACAGGAAGAGCTTTCCCAAAAGGTCCTCTCCTGGTAGGCACTAAGGCTGTGCCTGCTAGGGATATTCCTGGTGGAGGGTTTAAAGCAAAGGTGATTTGAGTTTTGACCTAGGGAATAATCACTTGTGCACCTTTGTGTGGTACACTATTGGAGATGAAATGGACCAGGCAGAGTAAAGCAGAGGGTGGGAGCGGGGAATGGAGCTGCAGAATTTCTGGTCTCTCACCCACCTCTTCCGCCAAGCCTAGGAAATGGCACAGAATACTATTAAAGGGATAAACCAGGGGAAGGCACATCACAGAATGACTGGAAGATTCTAACTCATTAAATAGAAGTTGATAGTTGAGAGGAAATGAAGGACCAAATCTGGTACTTTTTCACTGTTTGTTAAAGTAGGAGTAAGTAATATCCTCTAATTTTTTTAAAAACAGAAAGATTGTCGGGGTGAATGTGGATACTTGAACTATTCTATGTTTACCTACTTATGAATGATATAGATCGAAGAAAGTAATTTTTTAAAATTAAGCACAATATGATGGGCATCATTATCCAAAGTTCATGTATGAAAACACAAATTGGGTATCAACCTACTTTATATAATACAAAAAAAGTGCATATATAAAGACATGAATTGGTGTGAACATACTTTACATACAAATATATGAGACATTGTGCACTATATGTATAATAAGAATTGTAATGCATTCCACTGTCATGTATTTTTTTAAAAAATCAATTAAATAAAATAAAAATTAAGCACAATAAAATCATAGGCCAAATTTTAGTTCACAATTTACCTCTTAAGAATCTGTACATCTCTTTTGTTGCTTCCAGTGAAAGTTTCAGTCAAGCCTGGCCTTTCTCTCTAGGGTTTTAACATAAGAATTTTTAAAAGAAAAGCTAGAAGCCCAGACACAGTGGCTGGTGTCATTATACCAAGGATACTCGGCACTAGTTTCCAGAGTAAAAAACTGCTCTTAAACTGGATAATGATCTACAGATTTATCATTCATGCATTCAACTTATTTTTAAGGGCCTAGTAAGTGTGCTAGATGCTGTGCTAGCTGCATGTTATTCTACTCATTGTTATCAAAGAGGTTGGCACCAGGAGAATTGAAGAGGGCAGACAGAAAATATGGGAGAATATAATAATTGAGGAAAATATAGTTTCTTTTTTGACTCTTCACAAAGGAAGGTAAAAGACCAACAATGGAAACTGAGTCTGTGTGGATCTTCACTGTACCCAGCATGCCTTTCCTCTTCAATTCTTGTCCAATCCAGTCTCACAATAATGTATATGCATAGCTTAGATTAATTATCACTTCTTTATCATAAAGTTTCTTCTGACTTTTTCTACTGCCTTGCAGAGATGAAAATCAGTCTTTGAGTCCTCTGGGCATTCTACATATTTTTTTTTAATTTAAGTGTAACACTAAATTATTACATTTGTTTGTTTTCATATTTTTCCCTTTCATGAGACTTCAAAATTCCATTAAAGTCAAGGAAATGATTTCAATAATAGAGAAGACCCAGAACCTACCACACACAGAGACCTTCCAATGGAATGAATAGAGGGGAGGATTGGATTGTGGAGTTAATAATCTGCATGATATAAAAGTTAAAAGAAGAGACAAGTCTTGCAAGGAGGTCTAGTTGCAAACCAGAAATTTTTCAGGAGTGTCAAGAAGATGGCCAAGAAAAGAATCAGAGGTTTCAACAATTCATGAACTAACCTGAGGGTTCAAGTAGGCATACAGATTCCTACTGTGTATGTTAGTTTTATGATGGTATTTGAATACACCATCCTAGATTTCATTTCTGCTTTCCTGGGAAATGGTATTCATCTCACATATAGAAAAATCAAAGACTAATGTAAGATGAGAACCAATGGTAGTGCAATGAAATATGGTTATGACATCACTGTAGAAAAGAGACCAAGAAAGTATAAATAACATAACAGAAGGGCTGTGATGTCCTGAGAAATTAGGCAGTAAAAGACAGGCTGTATGGGAATTTATTGAGGGGTCCAGTGTAACTCACATGATGCAATTGTAAATGCCACCAACTTCTACTGCTTTAATGATTCTGATGGAGATACAACTACCCCGAAAGAATCTCAATATTAATCACACACCTACAAGGTGCAAAAATATAATTGTGTGTTCTTAGCTATCTAAATCCCAATTTAATGGCTCTTCATATCATATCATCTTTACTAGTCTCTCACTGCGCCCAGAACAAAGTTGATATATGGCCCAGGGTGGAAACACCATAAATTTTGATGAACTGACCTCAAGAAATACATTTTAAATTTCTGGTTTAAAACTTGAGAATGGCCCCAAGCTATCATGGAAATGAAGAGGGAAGCTAAGATTATCTTAAAATAAGGGTTTTGAACTGGAGGCAAAAAAATTTAAATGCAGTGTGCACAATGCTAAAAGAAAAGGGGGGGAAAGTTTGTGAAATATCCTAAGGCTACTTAGTCAAAGAATTTTGAAAAGTTAAGAAGTTTTCAATAGAATTCATTGAGGATGTAAAACCCTAGCTGAGTCTAGCAAGTTATAAATCTAATCCTTTTTTAAAATAAGGTTATTTTTTTCTTCTTGATTCCTACAATTGGCTCTAACTTTATGTAAACAAATCTGAGAGGGACAATTACTTTCAAAAGGGTGGAGTGAGGAGTTTTTGAAACTTGTTTCTAGGAAAACAATCGTAACTGCTAAAAAATATTTTTTAAAAATTATCTAATACCTCTAGAAATTGTCTTAAAAGCAAATAGCACATTAAGAGATGTTCATTGAAGAAAATTTACTAAATCTCAAGAAGAGGGTTAGGTACTTTGGCTACAACCCTCTCTCTCCTGCATCAATCACCTAATCAGCATGATGGTCTCTCTCTCTCTCTCTCTCTCTCTCTCTCTCTCTCTCTCTCTCTCTCTCTCATTCACACACACACATACACACACACACACACACACACACACACACACACACGTCACCCTCTCCCATGTCTCTCTCTCTCTCTCTCTCTCTCTCTCTCTCTCTCTCTCTCTCACACACACACACACACACACACACACACACACACACAGGTCACCCTCTCCCATCAGCACCCAATGACAGGATACAAGGAAAGGTAAGCTACCAGCTTTATCCCTCATGGCTTCCAGCTGCAGAAGCTAAATTTCTGGCAATGTGACTGAGACATAAAGCACACCCTTCCTCAATGCACTCATAGGACTGAAGCTCTATACCAGACATAATATCCAATGAATATAGAGGTCCTGATTGCATTTGCCTCAACTCATTTGTAGGGCTGACAACCTGAGAAGACCAGAGACTAACATCCTTTCCCAGATAATAAGAAAGATTGTCAGACGAGAAGCAGATCACTATTCTGTCCCCCTCTCTGGAGCAGTGGTTCACAGTTCTTTCCATGAGAACAGAGGAGGAAGTGCAGAGTCCATAAGAAGAGATGATTCATAAACTGCTTTCAAAGGACCTATTTGAAATAGTGTGTAGAAAACTTTAGGTCTAAGGGTATTTTAAAAAACAATGGAAATTTTAGGGATAATCAATTAAAAGAAATCTGATAACCCAGTAGAGCAACTAGCCAAACCATGTGGCAATGATCTACCAGAGAGAGGTGAGAAAATAAACAACTAAAAACACTTAAAAGACCCTAAAAGCTAGGTAATTCCAGGAGAAGCAGATAGCTTAAAAAAGAAGATCAGAGAAAGAAACAGTCAAAAGAGCCCTGCAAATACCACTGTCATCCCAGACTGAGGGCACATTTTTAAGTCTGTGCCTTTGAGCAGTGACAGTAGTGGCTGCACATTTACAAACAGATGTTACTTAAAAAAAGTCTAGCCAACACACTGGGCAAATAAATAGGCAAACACTAGCAAAGAAACAATCCCAGGAGGGGGATCAGCATCTAGCATTGCTACAATATATTACCAAAAATATCCACGTTTCAACAGCAAAATTCACCCAAGATGCAAAAAACAAACACACAAAACAAACCATAATGAAACAAAAATAAAAACAAATAAGCAAACACAAATACAGGGAAGTTCAATCCATACCAAAGGAGAAAATAAAGAGGGTTCAAAAGACATCAAAGTAGAATCTTTGCACATCAAAAACTTCAAATAATTTCTGATTGTATTCAAATGACTAAAGTAAACTATGCATAAAGAAATTAGGAAAATTATCACATCTGCAATAGCCTCAAACAATGGGAATCAATCTAACAAAAAAGGTGGAGGACCTCTTCAATGAAAACTGTAGAACACTAAAGAAAGAAATCGAAGGAGACCTTAGAAGATAGAAAGACCTCCCATGTTCTTGAAGAGGCAGAATTAATATTGGTAAAATGGCCATACTACCAAAAGCGCTATACAAAGTCAACACAACCCCCATCAAAATTCTAATGAACCAAGAACAAAAAAACTAAAAAATGAAGCTCTGGAATTCATTTGGGAAAATAAGAAACCCAATATAGCTAAAGCTATCCTTAACAAGAAAAGTAAAGCAAGTGGCATCTCAATACTGCACCTCAAATTATATTACAGAGCTATAGTAACAGAAACAGCATAGTACTTGCACTGAAACTGGCATAAGGAACTATGGAATAGACTAGAATTTATAGAGAAAAACCCACATAAATATAGTTATCTGATACTGGACAAAGGTGGCAAAAACATATGTTGAAGAAAAGACAGCTTTTTAAACAAATGGTGCTGGCAAATTGAAATCCATATGTAGAAGAATAAAATCTAACCCCTATCTCTCACGCTGCACAAAATACAACTCAAAATGGATTAAAGAAATGGATTAAAGACCTAGGAAGTACACCAGAAACCATACAGCTGTTAGAGGAAAGTATAGGCCCAACTGTCCAACATGTCAGCAGAGGAACTGATTCTTTAACAAGACTATTAAAGCACAAGAAATCCAGTTAAAAAAAAAAAAACACAAGCAGGATGGCATCAAACTTAACAGTTTCTACCTAGCAACAGAAACAAATAAGTGTAAATAGAGAGCTTAGAGAATGGAAGAAGATCTTTGCCACCTGCTCCTCAGGGCATTAGTATCCAGAATATACAAAGAACTCAAAAAAACTTATCACCAACAAAACAAAAAAACAAATAACCCAATTATATACTTCTCAAAAGAAGAAATACAAATGGTCAACAAATATATGAAAAAATGATCATCTCTAGCAATTAGGGAAATGCAAATTGTTATGGTTTGGATGTGAGATGTCCTTCAAAAGCTCCTCTGTGAAACAATGCAAGAAGATTCAGAGGAAAAATTACTGGGTTGTGAGAGTCTGAACCCAATCAGTGAATTAATCCCCTGATAGGGATTAATTGAGTGGTAACTGAAGTAGTTGGACGTGGCTGGAGGAGGTGGGAATTGGACCATGGATTGGGGTATATATATTTGTATCTGGTGAATGGAGTCTTTCTCTCTGCTTCCCGATCTTCATGTAAGGGGCTCCCTCTACCACACTCTTCCACCATGATGTTCTGCCTTACCTCAAACCCTGAGGAATAGAGCCATCTTTCTATGGACTAAGACTTCTGAAACTGTGAGCCCTCAAACAAACTTTTCCTCCTCTAAAACATTCTGGTCAGATCTTTTAGTTGCAGCAGCAAAATAGCCAACTAAAACACAAATGAAAACTGCATTGAGATTTCATCTTATTCCAGTCAGAATGGCAATTATCAAGAATAGAAATAACAATAAATCCTGGGGAGGACGTGGGGGGGAAGTACTCTCATATATAGTTAGTGGGTATGCAAATTAATGCACTCACTCTGGAAAGCAGTATAAAGATTCCTCAAAAAAACTAGGAATGGGACAAATATATGACCCAGCTATTCCACTACTCTGTATATATCCAAAGTTTTAAAATCAGCATACTACAGTGATGCAGCCACATCAATGTTTACAGCAACACAATTCACAATAGCTATGAAACTATGGAACCAACATGGTGTCCTTCAATAGATGAATGAATAAAGAAAGTGTGTATACATAATGTGTATATATTGAAAATGGAGTATTACTCAACCATAAATAAAATGCTATTATGGCATTTGCTGATAAATGGATGGAACTGAGACTATCCTGTAAAGTAAAATAAGCTAGTCCCAAAAAGTCAAATGTTGACTATTTTCCCTGATATGCAGAAGCTAATCCAAAATGGAGGGAGGATAAAAAAATAAAAAAGAAACAGAGAGAAAAAGGGGAAATAAGGGAAAGGTAATTTCTTCAAAAAAGAAAAGATTGGTATATTACACGAAGGGGATTGAGAAGAAGGAAGAAAAGAAGGGAAAAGGGAAAAGCAGTGGAATGAATCTAACAAAATATTTGTATGTGCATGCATAGATGTAGCAGAGTGGGTCTAGGCATTGGATGTATCCATAAGATACTAATTTAAAAAAAAAAGTAAACTATAAACGGTTGAAGAGTGGGAGGGGAGCAGGGTGTGGGCAGGATAGAAGTGCTGGGGATTGAATTGGAGGTTGTATTCCAAGTTTTTCTGATAATATCAGGGTGCCACAGCTTCTGTTTCTATCAGCTGAAGACGCTGGGAGAATTCCTAGGGAGGACCCTGGATAGCACCGAAGCCAGAAGTGCCAGGGTCTCACTAAGTTTCTGAGGTTAGCATTGAACTTGTGATCTTCATACCTCAGCCTCCTGAGTTCCTGGGATTAGAGGCATGTGCCACCATAGCTGACTGTCATTAGTCTTTTAAAAGGACCAATTTGGGCATTGATGATCCTCTCTGTGGCAGCATGAATTATAAGGAGCCCAATTAATGTACTTATAATTGAGACATACTATGATGTTAAATGGTGCATCGAAGAGCATCACATTTTGTAAATCTGTAATCCCAAAGTTCTTTACATGTCTCCAAGAACAAAGAAAATTAGTACATCTGCAAGGTTCTTTCCCACAGTGACGCTTATCAAGGGAAAGGCACTTATCACACTGACCTAGGCAGAGTGATCACCGGTAATTATGGAACTGAATAAGAAATCAAATCACTATTAAAAATTGGAGATGGAGATATTGAAGATGGAAGAATGGATCTAGGCAGCAACTGTCCACTCCTCTCCTCCATAGCCAAGAAATGAAGAAGTGAAAGAACAGCTGACCAGAGAGATGGGTGACAGAGTAAACAGCCTAAAATTCAATATCGGACAGCTTGAGACTTGGAGGGATCTAAAATTTGGTTACAAGAGCTGGAAATAATAAAATATTTCCTTGACCCCAAACCACAAGCAGGATTGAGGTAAGAGATAATAAAGAGAGAGGAAGAGAAAAGCCCACAAGTTTACTTCCTTAACAACATTTGGAAAGGCAAACCAAATTAAAACTTGACAGGAACAACAGAGACAGTGAAGAAGATCACACAATTCAGTCCAAATTTGTTGGCAGAAAGCCATGCCAGGCAGGGAAGACATTTTATAGAATTCACAGTTGGCCTGCCTCCCTAGAAAAATTAAATCAATACAGCTTCTTCCCATCTACAGATAGTAACAAATAAAACCATAGGGAAAGCCTCTGAAATGGGTTGTCTCAATAACCCATCTAGAAGGAACTTATAGGAATGACTGCTAACAGAAGGTTACAATAATCCCTTCTCATTACCTTGAACAAGGGGCGTAGGGTGAGATGACTGAAAGCAAACCATGTCCAAGTAGTGCTAGCTCCAACCCAGAGACTCCCCATAGTCTCTGGAGGAGTTCAGGTGAAGACAAACCAACTGACTTCTTACCTTACTCATGAGTATATAGGTAAATCCTGGTAATCGGCAGCAGCTATAGTGGAGGTTTATGTGCCATGGACTGCCCACAGATAATCTTCATTTACAGGTGCCCCAGTTGCAGGCAATTCCAAGCTCTTACACTTCCACAAACAAGCCTTGACAGAGGGGAACAGGTACTCAGGTACCACAGTAGACAGTGAAAGACCTATGTCTCTGCAACCAACAAAAATCAGAAGATGAAGGACCCTCCAAACACACAGACTTTGGCCTCTAGATTGACTATCACTGGCTGATTAAAAAAAATCATAGCAATCAGGACCAGAGCCCTGTACCCCATCATTTCTTGGATGATCCACAGCTGTGAGTCCCAGAGTTGCCAGTTATCTCAGTTCTCCTTCAGGCATACAGACCAATAGAAGAAATTTCCTGAGGATAATGCCAAGAAGCCACAGGATAATCTCACACATATGCAACACAGTATACCCAACAAAGGTGCTCACAGAGAAGTATCTCACAGACACCAACCACTACCCAGTGAGCACAGATACAAACACACCAACCTGGAACCTTTTAATTCCAGAAGGGACAGCAGCCCTACACCTCCCATAGGCCACCAAGCACCACTTCAACCAGATCACAGACTGTCACACCCTTCTAGAATACACACAGGGCATATATACACATATACACCTTCTGAAATACACAAAGGAGAGATCACAGTAATTTGACAATGCTGGATACACAAACTTATTCTTCAGGAAGACACACAAGTACAAACCCCCTAACAGGGAGTAACCTGACTTTAAGTCTCCTCTAATCCACCAGTAGACTAGCAGATACCTGGGAATGGGTATCCTAGAATTGTATAAAAGGTAAGATGGTGTGATCACTTCTTCCATACTCAGGGAAACTTAAAGGTAAAACCAAGGACTGGTAGGAATTGTCTAAAGATCTCAAATCCTGATAAAATCCAAATAAGGAAGACTCAATAAGAAGTCTCCCTACCTCAAATAGCTCATTGTGGAATATCATAAATGGCTGTAACTTAAGTTTTGATCTTGCACATATTATTTTTAATTGAATTGATAAATATTCCCTCTTTATTTAATATTGAAGTCTTCAACTCAATTGATAGTATTTATTCTAATGTTTTAAAGCATTAACTACAATCATTCTATTTTTGTTTTCCTAGTTCCGATTTATACTTGTACCTCTTAGTTTCCCTTTTTGCTCTTCTATAACTGTTGCTGCCTTGAGTTTCTCCATTTTTTTTCCTTTTATCTTTTCTTAGCTTGTATTATTTTTCTCTTGTTTCTTTTTGTTGTTGTTGTTGTTTTTGTCCCATATTTTCTCTTTTCCCTTTTTAACCTCCATGTAGTTTAATAATAATTTTATATTTTTAATAATTACTTCCTCAACCTATTCAAGAACATTACTATAATTTTATATGTGCATTAGGGTAATTTTGGAAAATATTTCCAATAAATTCCCCCCTAAGGTTTATTGTTGCATGACTTTTCTCTGAAGTGATTGCAGATAGTATGATTCACTATCTTCTCTCAAAATAGGGCTACCTATTGGGCATAGCAGTGGGTACACACTGAGTGGAAGTATCAATACTTAGATTTTCACCCTAAAAGTAAAAGACATTATCATTTGGCAGATGGGCAGAAATGCAAACACTATGAAAACCAAGGAAACAAGCCAGCTCATAGAGCCCACAACACTTCAACAACTGATCCCATTGGCACCACGGTGAAGAAAATGTTGATAGTTGAAATGTTCAATCATTTAAAAGATTTATTGAATGAACTAAGAGAGAAAATGCAAGAAGTAAAAGAACATTTCAATAAGGAGCTAAAGATTCTAAAAAGGAACCAAACAGATATCCCAGAAAATAGATTCAATAAATCAAATAAAAGATTCAGTTGGAAGTATCACCAAAAGTTAAGAAGACATCGAAGACAGATTTTTTTCAGGTCTCAAAGCCAAAAATAATAGTCCAAAATAAATAAAAGACCATGACTCGAATATTCAAAATTGTAGAATATTAAGAGACCACATATAAGAATCATTGGCATAGAATAAGGCACTGAGACTAAAACTAAATGAATGAAGAATATCTTCAATAAAATGATTTCAAAAAAATTTAAAGCATAGGAATGAAATGAAAATCCAAATACAAGATTTAGAACTCCAAATAGACAATAATTTAAAAGATCCCCTCTAAGACACATTAAAAGTAAAATGACTAATACACAGAACAAGGACATAGTTTTTAAAGCCATTAGAAGAAAAACAGTAGCTTACATTTAGAAGTCAATTAGACTTTCTGTTATCTTTCCGCCCAGACCCCAAATGGTAGGAGTGCTTAGGATAATATATACCAAGTCTTAAAAGATAATGCTTGCCAACCAAGATAACTATATCCAGAAAATTTATCCTTCAGAATTGAAGATAAAAATGAGAACTTTACATAATAAGAAGAAACTAAAGGAATTCATATCTACTTAGTAAGCACTACAAAACATACTTAATGAAATACTACATTTAGAAGAAGTGAAAAATAAATCAGAGCTGGCACATGAATTAATCCAATTATAATTATATTCAATTAAAGAAAAATCAAATCTGAATTATACATTAAAATAAATCAAAATGGCAGTATATAAAAATTGTCTTTCTATAATGACTCTGAATGTAAATGGCCTAAATTCTCCAATTTAAAGACACAGGTTGAATTAATTTTAAAAGATGCCACTATATGTTGTTTATAAGAGACTCTCCCTACATGCAAAGATATCCACAGGCACTAAGTAAAAGGATGGAAAAAAGATATGCAAGTGGAGAACAAAAGCTAGCAGGAGTAGCTACTCTCATATATGAAAAAGCAGACTTCCAGTCCAAATTAATCAGAAAAGAATGTCACTTTTTACAGGATAAGAGAATCATCTAATAATAAGATATAAGGATTGTTACATTTATACAGCAAATGTTAGTGCCCATATGTTATGGTTTGGATGTGATACAACCCCAAAATCTCATGTGTGACAGAATATAAGAAGGTTTAGAGGAGAAATGATTGTGTTTTGAAAGCCTTAACCCAATCAGTGGATTAATCCCCTGACAGGATTAACTGGGTGGTAACTGAAGGTGGGTAGGGTATGCTGGAGGAGGTCGGTCATTGGCAGCATGCCTCTGGAATATATATTTTGTACCTGGAGAGTGGTGTCTCTCTGCATTCTGATTATCATGTGAGCTACTTCACTGTGCCACTCTTTGCAGCCATGATGTTCTGCCTCACCTTGAGCCCTGAGGAATGGAGCAGCTGTCTATAGGCTGAGACATCTGCAACTGTGAGCCCTCAAATTAACTTTTTCTCCTCTAAAATTGTTCTGGTTGGCCTTTTAGTCACAGCAGCGAAAAGCTGACTAAAATAACATCCATACATAAAATGCACCCTATTTAATCGAAAGACTCAAAATAAACTTCAATACAATAATACTATATAATTTCAACACACCTCTCTCAACAATATATAGACCATCCAGATGTAAACTAAGTAAAGACCTATCAGAACTAAAAATATTATGGAACTAACACACACATATGGAATACTTCATTCACCAACAACTAAATTCAATTCCTTCTTGGCTACACATGAAACTTTCTCTAAAAGAGACCCTATTTGAGAACAGAATGCAAGAAATAGTTAAGTGCAAAAAATAGAGTTAATTTTTTATATCCTATTAGATCATAAGAAATGAAATTAGAAATAAATAACAAGAGAAGAACACACCATTTTAACAAGGGGATATTGAATAACAGACTATTGAGTGAGTAATGGGTCATAGAATAAATCAGGGAGAAATAACATATTTTTATAAACAAATAAAAATAGATAAAACATATTAGAATCTCTAGGAAAATATGAAAGCAGTTCTAAGAGAAAGACATTATATCACTAGATGCCTACATAAAAACAAACAAAAATGTCCCAAATAAATAATCTAATGTTATATATCAAGACCCTAGAAAAGAAAGGACAAACTAATTCCAAAATCAGTATAAGTCAGGAAATAATTAAGATGAGAGCCAAAATTAATGAAATCAAGAATAAAAAATTACAAAAAATCAAAGAAACAAAATATCGGTTCATTGAAAAGATAAAAAAATTAATAAACTCTTAGACAAACTAATCAAAAGAAAGAAGATCAAGTCAATGAAATTAGATATGAAAAAGAGATATCACATTAGATACCTCTGAAATCCAGACAGTCATTAGAAACTATTTTATAGAGTTATATTTCAATAAACTGGAAAATTTAGAAGTCATTGACAAAACATTTGGCATTTGGTTTTTTTTGGAATTGGCTAACTCCACTTAACATTATCTCCTCCATCTCCATCCATTTACCTGCAAATGTGACGATTTTATTCTCTTTTACTGCTGAGTAATATTTCATTTTGTATAAATGCCACATTTTTTAATCCATTCATCTACCGAAGGGCATCTAGGTTGGTTCCACAGTTTAGCTATTGTGAATTGATATAAACATTGATGGGGCTGTGTTCCTGTAGTGTGCTTTTTTTTTTTTTTTTAAGTCCTTTGGGTATAGACCAAGGAGAGGGATAGCTGGGTCAAATGATGGTTTCATTCCTAGATTTCCAAGGAATCTCCATACTGCTTTTCATATTGGCTAAATCAATTTGCAGTCCATCCAGCAGTGTATGAGTGTACCTTTCTCCCCTCATCCTCGCCAGCACTTATTGTTTGTATTCATAATAGCTGGCATTCTGACTGGAGAGAGATAAAATCTTAGAGTAGTTTTGATTTGTGTTTCTCTAATTGCTAGCAACAATGAACACTTTTTTTTCATATATTTGTTGATTGATTGTATATTATCTTCTGAGAAATATTTGTTCAGGTCCTTGGCCCACTTATTGATTGGGTTAACAAAAAACCAAATGCCAAATGTTTTCTCTGACATAAGGAGGCTGATTCATAGTGGGGTATGGAGAGGGAGCATGGAGGGAATAGACGAACTCTAGATAGAGCAGAGGGGTGGGAGGGGAAAGGAGGGGGCATTGGATTAGAAATGATGGCGGAACGTGATGGCATCATTATCCAAAGTACATGTATGAAGGCATGAATTGATGTTCACATATTTTGTATACAACCAGAGATATAAAAAATTGTGCTCTACACAATTCAATTGAATTAAGTAAGAGGGAAAATACAAGAAGTAAAAGAACATTTCAACAAGAAGATAGAGATTCTTACAAAGAACCAAACAGATATGCCAGAAAATAGATTCAATAAATCAAAGATTCAGTTGGAAGTATCACCAAAAGTTTAGAAGATATAGAAGATAGTAATATGAATTGTAATGCATTCTGCTGTCATATATAAATTTTTTAAAAATTAATTTTAAAAAGTTAAAGAAATAAAATTACTTCCAAAAAATAACAAAAAGGAAGCAAAGATATGAAATCCAATTTCTCCTTGGAACCCATAAAAGCAAGAAGGGAATGGAGTGAAGTATTTAAAGTGTTGAGAGAAAATAAACATATAAATAAACTTCCTGAATGTTAAAAAAAAATGTTGACAAATTTTTGGATGCATATGAGTTGACCAAATTAAACCAAAAGGATATTAAAAAGCTAGAAAGACAAATTTCAAGCCATGAAATTGAAGTAGCAGCAATTAAAATCTTTCTAAAAACAGACAAAAACAAACTCAGAATGGGATGGATATAAATTGTCAGCTGAGATTTAATAGATCTTTAAAGATGAATTAATGTCAATCTTCCTCTAATTTTTCCATGAAAAGAAACGTAGAGAATACTCCCTAACTTATCCTATGAAGGGGTGTCAGCCTGACACCAAAACCAGGCAAAGACACACCAAAAAAAAAAAAAAAAGAAAAAAAAGAAAGGAACTATAGCTGTTCATGGTGGCGCTTGCCTGTAATCCCAGTGGCTCAAGAGGCTGAGGCAGGAGGATAAGTTCAAAGCAGCCTCAGCAACTTAGCAAGTCCCTGAGCAACTTGGTGAGAACCTGTCTGAAGAAAATTAATTAAAGAAATAGATAGATAAATGGCCAGGGAATCTGCCAGTGATTAAGTCCCCCTGGGTTCAATCCCAAAAAAGGAAAAAGAAAAAAAAGGAAAGAAAGGAAACTACAGATCAATATCCCTGATGAACACAGATGGAAAAATCTTTAATGAAACATTAGCAAACCACACTCAAAAACACATAAAGAAGATCGAACACTCTAATCTAGGTAGTTTCAACACAGGATGCAAGTCAGGTTCAATGTATGCCAATCAATAATGTAATTAATCACATAAATAGAAATAAGAACAAAATTACATGATTATCTCAATAAATGCAGAAAAATTCCTTGACAAAAACTATTAATAATGCTGGAGATGGGCTGGGGTTGTGGCTCAGCGGTAGAGCGCTCACCTAGTACATGGGAGGCCCTGGATTTGATCCTCAGCACCAGATAAAAATAAATAAAATAAAGGTATTGTGTCCAACTACAACTAAAAAATAAATATTAAAAAAATAATGATGAAAAGCTAAGAATAGATGAAACTTACCTCAACATTATAAATGCTGTATATGACAAACCCAACATCAACATCATACTTAATGGAGAAAAATTCAAAGCACTGTCTCTAAAATCAGGAACAAGTTAAGGTTGTCTACACACACCAGTTCTACTGAATATAGTTCTTGAAACTCTAGCCAGAGAAATCAAGCAAAAGAAGGACAGTAAAGTAACACAAAGAGGAAAAGAAGAAATTCAGTTATTTCTTTTTGCTGATGACATGATCCTATAGGTAGAAGACATAAAAACTCTACCAAAAGACTTATTGATCTGATAAATTTAGCAAAGTAGCAGGTGACCAAATCAACATACAAAAATCAATTGCTTTTCTATATTCCAAAAAGAAATCTGCAGAGAAAGAATTAAGAAAAAATATTCCATTCATAATGATATAAATAAATAAAATACTTTGGAATGAATCTAACTATGAAGATGACAGATCTCTACAATGAAACCTATAGATCATTGAAGAAAGAAACTGAAGACCTTAAATGATGGAAAGACTTCCCTTGTTCTTGGATACACAGAATTAACATTGTCAAAATGGCCATATTACCAAAAGCGATATACAGATTTAATACAATCCCCATTAATACACCAATCACATTCTTCACAGATTATGAAAAAGCATTCCTAAACTTCATATGGAAAAATAAAACAGAGAATAGCCAAAGAAATACTGAGCAAGAAAAGTAATGCTGAAGGTGTTAGAGTATCTGATTTCAAATTATACTATAGGGCTATAGTAACAAAAACAGCATGATATTGACATCTCAACAGACCTGAAGACCACTGGAATGAAAGAGAGGACATAGAGATAAATCTGTATAAATAGTCATTTGACACTCAAAAGAGGTGTCAAAAACATGTTGGAGGAAAATAGTCTTTTAAAAAGATGGTTCTTAAAAATGGATAGTCATATGGAGAAGAATAAAACTACATTCCTATATCTTACCCCACACAAAAATCAACTCAAAGTGAATCAAAGACCTAGGAATTTGACCAGAAACTTTGCAACTGATAGAAGAAAACAGTGTTAACCCTCTAACATACTGGTGTAGATAAATAAAGCAAATCACTAGTAAAGTTGATTATCTAATGGTAGAAGATATATAATTGAATACTTCTTGTGGTTTTCTTCTCTTTATTTTAAAAGTATGTGTACAAAATTGTACACATACAATTGTTTAGTAAGGTCCCACCTCATATAGAAATATAATATACTTGAAAATAATAGCACAAACAAGGTAGATGGGAGCAAAACTGCAACCTATGCAGTTGTGATATGTATAACAAGAACAGCACAGAACTTGGGAAGAGAGAAGAGATCTACACAATAGTAGCTGTTGTTATTAAGAATTACTCAAATTTAAAAGGGACAAAGGATCTGAATAGACATTCCTACAAAGAAGATATAAGAATGGCCAATCTAACAGTTCTCCCAGCTTACATGCTCTTTCATTTTCTACAGTTGTAGTTATGTTCAGTCAATTGTAGTCTTAAAATATTAAGTGAAAAATACAGAAATAAATCAAATAAATAAATTTATTTTAAATAAATTTAAAATGAGGTTTAAATTTTGTACTATTCTTAGTAGCATGATGAAACTTCCTACTGAACTGGTCCATCCGGCCAGGGACATGTCCACCCTGTAAATGTCAAGTACTCATTGTCACTTGGTACCCTTCTCAGTTATCAGATCACCAGTCATGGAATCATCGTGCCAGGGTTCAAGCAACCCTTATTTTACTTAATATGAGCCCCAAAGTCCAATCGTAGTAATGCCAGCAATTTAGATATGCCAAAGAGAAGCCATAAAGTAGTTCCTTTAAGTGAAAATGAAAGCACAATATTTAATATCTTATTTCATATAGTACTAACTTTTATTGGTATATTGTTATAATTGTTCTGTATTTTGTGTTTGGTAATATTTTACTGTCCCTAATTTATGAATTAAGCTTTATTATAGTTATGCATGTATATAGAAAAAACAATATACATTGGGCTGGTACCATCTGTTGGTTTCAGACTTCTACTGGAGGTCTTAGAATGTATCCCCCCCAGATAAAGGGAGACTATAGTAAACATGTAAAGATATTTGACATCACTAGCCATCAGTAAATCACAATCAAACCACAAAGAAATACCACTTCACAATCTGTAGGGTGTCTAGAATTTAAAAAAAATGGGTAATAAGAAGTGTGGCAAGGATGTGGAGAAATAGGAACCCCCATAAGCCACTGGTGAGAATGTGAAATGGTGCCAACACTTTGCAAAATCACCTGACAGTTTTTAAACACAGACTTACCTCAGGACCCAATAACCCCATTTTCAGGTATAGGCAATCCTCATTATTTCCAGATTCATATTTGTGAATCATGAAAAACAGTCACTTGAGATGCACAGCTCCATCTGAGGCCAAAAATAGTGACACTCAACTCCTTGATTCAACTCTCATACTGAAAATAAGTGTTCTCTTTGTAGTCTGTTGAGGGCAATGTTTTTTGCTTTTTTTTTCGTTTGTTTTGTTTTTTGTTGGTGATCATAATGAAGTGGTTTCTAGTGATCTAAAGCACAAGAATTTGTGATAGTCCTTATGAAGAAAACAAATGTGTTAAACTTTATTGAGCTGTAACATAGTGATGATGGCAATGGAGTTCAATATAAATCCATCAGTAATAATGTCCATCCAAAATAGAAAAAAGACATTCACCGATCTGTATGTAGGAACACTCCAGAAAATATTAAAGTAATTTCTACACTGTATAATGAAGATATAGAAAAGACAGAAAAGTTTCTACAGTTGTAAATTCCCAAGTCAATTACTGACAAAAGTAGAGTGGAAAACACTGTTGAGATGCTTAGAGACAGAGTCACATTGTTTAGAGTCAGATGAATGTTAAACTTTCCTCAGTATTTCATTATAAAGAAATACTACATATAACCAATTGTTGATAAAGAAATATATATTAATCAACGTGTCTTTAGAAAGAAACACATATAAAACAAAATTATGCATTGATCAGTTGACAAAACTTTTGTGATCAGAGGCTCAAAAGAACCTAACCTGTGTTTTATCTAGGACAACTGGTTAAGTATTATGTTAATCCAGCATTGGTGGCCAGTCTATAGAACAAAACTTGATAGATAGACAGACATAGATATAGATGTTTCAAGGACTGTAAGATATATGACCACATAAAAACTTTTATCACTAGAGGCCATTTATGGTAAGACTCCATTTAATTAAAATTTCCAGAATGGGAAAATGTATAAAGGCAGAGAATAAATTAGCAATTTTCTGGAAGTGAGGCAGGGTAAGCAAGAAGGGAAGGTGAGGGGAAATGACAGAGAATGCTAATAGATACAGAGTCTTAAAATTATCATGCATCAGGTAGTTGTACAGCTCTATGGATATACTTGAAACCAGAGATTGTAGACTTTAAATAGGTAAATTTTGTGACATATGAATTATATCTGAATAAATCTGTTCCATAGAAAAAGTCCAAGAGATCCATATAAATTTTTTCAAACTCCTTTAAAAAAATTGAAATTCAACGCATACGTTTTCTTTTCTTTTCTGGGCAACTTCTGCTTGGAGACCAAATCCATTCAAAAAGTATAGTGAAAATTATTGTGTTCCTGCAGACTCCCTTGTAACATATGGAATTTCTCTGCACACCGGCTAGGCATCTTTGAATCTGATCACTGTCTCCATTGTGGCTAAAGACATTCTGTGGCTATAATGAGCCTGCAGCTGCTCCTAAGTTATACCTAAAGGCAACAGTCATCTGATATCCTCTTCTAGATGCAGAAATATTTTTAACTCTCAGCCCATATACTATAGTAATATGAAATATCTAACAAATGCAACTATTTCCGATGTTACGTATGTTGTTGCTTATGATCTCTATTAAACTTTGGAGAGAGGCAGAAATCGGGAAAGAATCACTCTCCTCCTACTCTCCCACTTACTAGGACCACAATACCTAGAAGCCATGCTTCATGCAGGACCCTCAGCCACCAGGTCTTCCGCTGTTCTCTTTCATGCATGCTATTCCATTCCATTGAGGTCTTGCTGTTCTCCCTGCCAACTACATCTTCCTTGTGACCTCTCTCACACTTTAACGACCTTGCCATAAATTCTTATTTTAATTTCTTTCTTTTCTTTCTCTTTTCATTCCTTTCTAATATTGTCACTCCAGAACCATAGCAATGGCAACAATTATAAGAGAACTTTAGGAATTATTTTTCCCACACCTCCAATGTCTGCCCCAGGTCTTGATACATATAATAGTAGACATGAAATAGTCCTGGAATGAGTGACTTGAAATGGCCATTCATTGACCCTTTCTAACTTGGTCAGCTAAGTCTGTGTTATGATTTAGATATAAGGTGTCCTCCAAAAGCACCTGTTCATTCAGGAATATTTGGAGGTGAAAATGTTAGATGATGAGAGCTGTAACCTAATCAGGCCATCCTAGTTGGAATGGACTCACTTTACCTAGTGGTAACTGTAGACAGGTGAGGAATATCTAGAGGAGGTGGGTCAATGTGTGCATGACCTAGAAGGATGCATTTTTTTTTCCTATAGCTTCTTCCCTGCTCCCTTTCTCTGCTTTCTGACCCCATGATGAACAGAGCAGTTTTCTTTTGCTGGACTCTTTGCCCCATGATGTGCTGCCTCACCTTCTTCCCAGAGCAATGGAGTCAACCATCCATGGACTGAGACCTCTGAAACTGTGAGACACAAATAAACTTTTCCTTCTCCAAGTGGTTTTTGTCAGGAAATTTTGTCACAGTTATGCAAAAGCTGACTAAAACAGTCTATTTTCTATATAAAATAATTTCTCTCTTGCTTTTACCAACATTTTTGCTCTGTCTCAGGAAAAGGCAAATTGGCAAAAAGTCCATTTCCAATACTAAAATTAATGTGGTGGAAATGGCCTGTGATTGTGGCCATTTAAGAAGGGCTGTGTTCTGCTGTCTAGGAAGGTGGGTGGTGTTCAGACCCCCCATGGAGATGATGCAGTGCCTACCTCTGCAGAGTCCCATTAAAGTTGACATGAAGCCTTGTGTTCCACTGACAACTGGAGAGACACATGCCCTGATACTTGGATAGAAACCACCCACTATGTGGATGAAAACCCTCAATATCCATAGCATTGGTAAAAGTGGTCATTTTAGACAATAAAGGAAAGAGAAAGAGAAGATTTCTGCTCAGGAGATATGAAGAGTTCTCTGTGTCCCTTTGATATTTGGAAGGCATTTGTTTGTTTTTGTAGTCAGTGAAGAAATATTTAAACAGATGGCCACATAGTTACAACACCCCCAAAAGGGAGAAATTAGCCAGATTCCTGAGAGGACAAATACTTATGCTAGATAAGCCCCACTAACCAAGAGGATTAGCTAATAAAAATGCAGCAAATGACTAGATGTACCAGAGAGTACAAAGACGGTATAAAGGCAGGTGGGAAATGTCTAAAAGCTCTGAAAATTTCCAAAATTACCAAATGGAAAGTTATTCTTCATGTTGAGACATGAATTCAAGACTGGCTAGGTATGGTTCAGCTGTAAAATTGGAAGGTTCCCTGAGAGAACTTCACCACGATCCTCTTCCACAGCGTCAGCATGCTTCTTTCTTTTGAGAGCTCCAGGTACCTAACACTTTTTAGGTGTCTACTATGTAATATCCACTTTTTATCATAACTTCATATATCCTCAGGACTTATCTCCACTTCCTTTACTACTATCCCCTAAATCCAATCAATCAGCAAATCCTCACACCTTTGTCTTCCAAATTATAACCTCAAACTGTCCATTTTTTTTCTCTCCCCTAATTTATATGCCTCCCCCTTTTGCTGGTGCAAGCCTATGTCCCTCTCTGTTGAATGCCTCTCGTTTACTTTCTTCAAAGCTCTTATTTCATATTATAAAATTTTGTGGTAGCTGGGGATGTAGCTCAGTCGTAGAGCACTTGCCTAGCATGTACCATGCTCTGGGTTCAATACTCAGCCTCACAAAAGCAACAAATGAATAAACTAAATTAACTTAAATTAATAGATTTATATATTTAGGTTTACCTTTCATTATCTTCTACTTCTAAAACATTGTTTTCAATGTCCAGTATCTAGAAAACTGTCCTATAAAGTGCAAACCACAAATGAGGCCATATTTAAATTTTCTAATGGCCATTTAAAAAAAAAAAAAAGCTACTATGAATTTAGTTCTAAAACACATTTTATTTAACCCAATACATCCAAACAAGCTTCATTTCAACATATGCTCAATATAAAAAATACTAATGAGACAATTTATGGCTTTTTTCCTCACACACAGACTTTCAGATAAGGCGTATATTTCATACAACACTCTCAAGTCAGACTATCTGGGTTTCAAGTGTTGTCTGGCTCCAGGTGGTTCATGGCTCCTGTACTGGACAATGTAGCTCTAGAACTAAGTAACCATAGATATCAATTGAATTTTAAATTAATAAATAGCTAGAGGTACAGCTCAGTGATAAATCTCTTGCTCAGCATATGTCGTATGTGTGACCCTGCATTAAATCTCCAGTACCACAAAAAAAGACCAGCAAACAAACAAAAAAAATGAATAAACAAATATATGAAACAGTCAATGGGTAACAACAGATCAGAAAAAGGAACCTCAGAGAGTATAAGTAAATTCCCCAATGTGCCATAGTTTTAGAAAAGGGTGGAACTGATTTTTACCCCTTGTCTGGTCTATACAAGGTGGCACTGCTTCTGTTATAGAGTACTGGCATCTTAAGTCAGTCTTCTCTTAAAATGCTTTCAATGGCTCTCCACTGTCCACAAATAAATTCCTTATCATGACAGTTAAAGTCTGATGAAATTTAACTCTCAACACATTGTCCTAGTCTTTTCCCCCATCACTGCTTTTCATGAATAAAATGCTCCAAGCAAACTGATTTCTTCAAAGTTAGGAACATCAAGGAGTATGCCAAGAAAGTGGCTCAAAATCTCAATTCTAATTTTCTCCATTCCTCGTCTGCTGACTACTTGTCCTTGTTGGATGCTGGAGATTATTGAAGATATGGTCCTGTAGGCCTCATTTTCAGATCAGGATGGAGAGAAGAAGTCTCCCCCACTGCACTCTACTCCTTCTTATCTGTTTTTATCTCTGCCCCAGCACAGTGCCTGGCACACAGTAGCTTAAAAGATGTCGAATGATGAGTGTATGAAGGAAAGACTTAACAGATACTTGACTCTCCCAATCCTCCAATGACATGAGTATATCCCTATATGCCTTTATTCACACGGTCCACCCCAACAAGAAATCCTCCAGTCTGTCTACATGCAGGGATTACTCAAGTGTTATCTCCTTCATCAGAACTTTCCCAGTACTCCTTCCCTCACTCCCACGCATGCCCAGCATATGTCATATGTATGACCCTGCATTCCATCTAAAGTACTACAAAAAAAGACAGAAAACAAAAAAATGAATAAACAAATATATGAAACAATTAGTGGACAACAAATCAGAAAAATGAACCTCAGAGAGTATAAGTAACTTCTCCAATGTGCCATAGTTTTAGAAAAGGATGGAACTGATTTTTACCCCTTGTCTGGTCTAATACAAGGTGGTACTGTTTCTGTTGTAGCATATTGGCATCTTATGTCAGTCTTCTCATCAAATGCTTTCAATGGCTCTCCACTGTCCACAAATAAATTCCTTATCTTAACAGTTACAGTCTGCTGAAATTCACAGAATTCATTGAGGTCTGCCCTGCAAACATAACACCATTAAACACATCTTACCATCTGCAGTTAAAGATTAATTCTTTGGTTTGAAAATATATCACCCCATCCACCAAAGTCTTTTATTTATTGATTTTAGATAAACCTGAAAGTAGAGTGTATTTTGACATATTATACATATATGGAGTATAACCCATTCCAATGGGGATCCCATTCTTGTAGTTGTACATAATGTGGAATTACACTGTTCATGTATTCATGTATTCATATATGAGCAAAGGAAAGTAATGTCTGATTCATTCTACTATGGAAATCAGATTCCTTAGAAAACTTGGGATGGAAGCACAATTTGACCCAGTTATCCCGGTCCTTGGTTTATACCCAAAGGACTTCAAATCAGCATACTAGAGTGATGCAACCACATCAATGTTTATAGTAGCTCAATTCACAATAGCCAAGCTATAGAATCAACCTAGAACTCTTCAATAGATAAAAAATAAAGCAACTGTGGTATATATACACCATGGAATATTACGTAGCCATAAATAAGAATAAAATTATGCATTTGCTGGTAAATAAATAGAACTGGAGAATATCATGCTAAATGAAATAAGACAATCTCAGAAATCCAAAGGCTAAATGCTCTATCAGTATGTGGATGCTAACCTACAATGAGGGAAGGTAGGGTGGGGAAGAACAGAAGTTCATTAGATTAGACAAAGGGGAATGAAGGGAAGGGAGGAGGGATGGAAATGTGAGAGAAACCAAAGTCTTTTGTGTAATGTGGTATGAAAAAAAGCAATATTAAATTTAAAAAGAGAAGTTTTTGATTCAAAGGATGCTTATTTAGGTTTTGGCTTTAAATTAATGGGATGTCATCTATAATGAAATTTAAACAAACAATTTCTCTCCTGTGAAATGGGGAATAAGTTCCACCCTTTCTGAATATTCATGATATAAAAGAAATCAGGATACATAAACACACACACACACACACAACCACACACCAAATCAAATGCTCTAAACAATGGATGCCTATTAACTTATTTTATTTTATTCATAGGATTTACTTATACTAAATTTTTTCTCACACATTCACTGGTCTACATGCTCAATATTGGTCATATTCCATTATAATATATGATCCTTGAGGTAAAACTCCATTTTGTTCATAGCTAAAACCCTACTATCTATAAAAGGACCTCTTATAGGCATTCAATAAGTACTGTTGATTGATGAGAAACATACAAAATAAAATGAGAATACTGGAACATATTAGCAGAGTGACATAGATTTTTAATTTCTCGGCTCTCAAATAAAAATAAAAAGTCGCTATTTTTCACTATTATTTTTAGTGAAAAAAAAACCCCTCACAGACAACGAACATTTATGATAAGAAAATCTGTCAAGGTATTCCCATGAATCTGAAAATATAAGTGAATGAAAGTAAATCAATAAAAACCACACAATCTGCATGGTATCAGCATCTGTGCAGGGGAGTAGAGTGAAGGAGAGAGGGACTATTTAGACCTCAGAGCAGAAGAACCAAGAAGAACCTATAAGTGCTCGTGGGAAAGTATGACAGACCTACGAAAGAATAGCAGCTGACCCTGGAAGGGATTACCCCATCCCAATATCACATTGAGGAAAGAGATCTAGGTAGGATTTGAAGGAACATGTACAGTCTAGTCTCCGTGTGCTTTGAATAGAGCCCAACAGAATTTCCTTCCAGTACAAAGCTTCATACTGGGAGAAATTGCTAAAAGTAGAAACAAAGTGGATGAGGATAGTTCAATGGAGGGTTCATTCAATATGAAGCAGCAGAAGGAGATAATGAACTTCAGTAAACAAACCATCATATCTTAAAAACATCACACAGACATGCGCATGCATGCATGCACACACACACACACACACACACACACACACACAAACTTGAAAAGAAAGAAAGTCCTATTAAGTTAGAGACACAACCTGGAAACTTACCTGCTTCTAAAAGTTCAACAATCAACCCATAACAATAGCAAGAGAAAAATATCAAAATCAAATCTCTAATAAAAAAGCTTTCTTTTTAGAATGAGCAAAATATAATGCTTACAAATCATGAAAGCATGTCAAAAACATATGCTTTTTAAAAAGAGTAAAACACTAACCTTCTATTTCGAACAAACTAAGAAACTGTAAGAAAATGATACAGGGCATGAAAGAACAATATAAATAAGAACTAGAAAATTTACAAATTAGGTAGAAAAAGTTCAAAAATAAATGTATAAACAATGCACTTCAGAATTGAAGACTAAACTAGAACAAAAATAAAACCAATAAACATGAATAATTTTCTAAGAGAAATAGAAGGTAAAACTAAGGAAAACATCTAAAAATGTCAAGGAAATAAAAAGCTACAAAGAGATTCAATAGCTAGTGACAAACTGGTGAAACATAAAAATGACACAAAATATAAATGTTTGAAGATTTTGAAAAACAAAACCAGAGAAAAGGAACAAGTACCAAAAATTATAAATTGAGAAAATTCTCTTAACATTAAAATTAAAGAACATGGGAAGAATACACTGTATTCTTCTAAATGTCAATCCAGAGCAACCAACATGAAGAAATATTAAGATTACAGACTTTTTTAAACTAAGTGAGCCTCTAATAAAATAACTTATTTCTAAGCAAAACAAAATTAGTTTATTATCAGACATTTTAAGTGCAAGAGTTATTTATGTTTTAATGGAATAACACATTTTAGTCTCAAAACCACAAACCAAAAAAAAAAAAAAAAGTGTGGCTTTTTTTATATCCATAAAAACTGATATTGAACTAAAAAGAGTCCAAAGTGATAACAGGATTTCAGGGGGTCTTGATCTCATGAACTATCTATCCCTGATGCGTCTGATAGAGTATCAGTCTGAGTCAATCAAATGGTGAGGAAGACATCAATATAAGAACTAACAAAATGTGTGTTTGTGTGTGCGAGTGTGCACACTCACTTGTAAAATTAAGTGAGAAGTAGTAGGGAGAAATATATTATTTAATGGCTCTGCTAAAACAATGTGGATATAGTATAGCTATTTAAAAATGGAGAAGAAGTGAGCAGCTTTGATCCACCATGTCCTTCTGCCATGATGCTCTGCCTCACCGCAAGTCCATAGCAATAGAGCTAAACGACCATGGACTGAAATTCTGAAACATGAGCCAAAAAACCTTTGCTCCCTTAAAAAAAAAAAAAATCAACCAAAAACAGAAGGTAAATGAAAGAAAAACATGAGAAAAAAGAGATACATGCAGCAAATACAGGCTGCAAAAAAGATACAGTATCTCAATTAGCTTAGTGGTATAACAGTAATATTGTCATTTACAGGATATATACATGATATTAAATTCAGTAAATGAATAATTATGGGATATTATGATTCCATTTCCTATGCTTTTGTAAACCAAAACACTAGATGTGGAAAAAAATAAACTAATGAAGTATAGAAAGGTAGGTATAAAGCTTTATAATTATTTGAATTAGAAATGTCAGTATGAACTTATTATTTATATACACACACATATATAGAAATTTCTATATGTATTAATTTCTTAATTAGAGCCACTAATGAGCCTTAAACCCATTACAAACTTAATCCAACATTCCTAGCATTCAGAAATCCTAGCAAACCTGAAATACCATTCCAATGAAAAGAAATATATTTTTGGGAAGAGCAAATGGCTTATTCTAGGATGTGTAAAGATGAAAGTGGAGCATCACACCATAGTAGGTAATAATAATAAAGCTATGAATGGCAGCTATACTCATGACACAAGGACATGGGGGCAAATTTGAAGGGGCTTCCACTGGGAAAAAATTAGACAATTTGATCTTCAAAAGGATGATAATTGCAATTGATCAAAACTCATTAAATGTGCATAAAAATCTTTCCTGAACACCTATTTGGTCACCTGTGTAGAATGATAGAAAACCAGTACTTTAATTGAAAAATCGATGAAAGAAAAAGATGAAGCCATTTCTCTGCCTTTCCTAAAAGAACTATAGCACAGAGTTCCGAGTTGTAAATGAGGAAAATTGCTTGTTCTAAAATTATGCCAATTAATCAATGAAAAAAATGATAGAATAAAACAATTTTGCAACCTCTAGCAAATTAATGGATCTAGGCATGGAGCACCAACAGCTGTTAACATCACAAAAAGAGAAACAATCAGATATCACGCGCCTCTTGTTCAAAGTACTCAACAACATTCATAGTCTTGCCAAATGAATCAATCCGAAATATGATCAAGTTTCTGGATCCATCTGCCAATTTTCAGGGAACAGAAAGAACAGAGGAAAGTGATAAATGGGATCACAAAAACACACTCAGCAAAACCTACACTTGAGAAACTCTACAAGTTAAATGTCCCTAGTTCTTTCATCAGTAAATTCGGGGGAATGAAAATGCAATCTACAGACTAAAATATGCATGAAAATTACATTGAAGTTTGAAATATTGGACAACACTAGACTATGGTTATTAGAGAAATGTATACTGGTGGTAAAACTACACAGAAAAAGAAAGAGGAATATTGGTTACTTGTGGTAGAGCAGAAAGAGTCAACTTGGAGTCCAGGAATGGAAAATGTCTATTTCTCCAACTGGATGTGTTTATAAGGGTGTTTACCTTAGAACTCATTAAGTAGTGCATCTTTTTAAAAAATTGTATATGTTTCATTTACTAATAAAATTTATTTTTAAAAAATGAATTCCAGCATAAAATGCACCTGGCTAGCAGACCTATCTTCCTAAATATAACTCTAAAATATTAATAAAGACAGAAAAGAATGAAATGCACTCTAAAAATTAATTTGATAGACCATCTAATGCCAGAAGTTAAAGTGAATTTCTACCTGCTGAAAGGCATAAGCGGTTCAATTGAGATAAGCTATAAAAGTAGAATAAGCACAGGATTCCCTCATGGGTAAAATTGAGAATTATGAGAGTTTATATGTAGAAAGTACTTAGTATGATTCCTGACCTAGAGCAAGAACGATAGTTAAGAATAAGCTATTGTTGGAGGGGAGGTGCTAGGGAATGAAAGTGATCAAATTATATTGTTATATTATATGCCTGTATAAATATGTAATGAATCCCACCATTGTGTATAATTAGCTGTTGTTTTTATTATAAACCTATCTGGGTTGTCTCATAAAAGAGAGACCTCTGAGACACTGTATACATCTCCCACTATCCTTCCTCCACATTCAGATTTACACCAACAAAATAAATATAGAGCAGCTATCCCATACCATGTGCCTTCTTGCACTGACAAAACACATATTGCTTGTCATCTTTCTGCATCCATTCTGAACATCCATTCTTGGTTATCAGACAGATAAAGAAAATAGCTCATACATTGTATTCTTGTGGATTTAGCTTCCCATATCACTAATAAAAAAAAAAGATGCTACAGGGGCAAAAATGGGAAAAGTTCCACTATCTCAGCATCCTGGGAATCGTAATTTTCATGCTAGACACTTTCTCCTAATTTTGGAAAGCCAGGCAGCAAGGGTAGAAAAAGATGCCCCCCAGAGGAACAGAGCTTTATGAGTTGAAGAATTTCCAAAAAAATGGAAATTGGCCCAGGAGCTGCTTCCCATCAAGCCATATCTAATAATAGTTCTAAGAAAGGGATTAGCGGACTAGCCAATTGAACATCAACAGGAATAATTTCTTTTCAAATGTATTTACAGAGTTGTTGCAAGTTAACTCACTGGTGGTTGAAAGAAAATGACTCTGAATTTCTTCTTCAAGAAAACAACAGATACTCAATATCTAAGATAACTTTGAAAATTACAAAAAACGAGAAGCTGTTGCAGCCTCTAATATGAAAAGCAAAAAGATAATAATTTTTAACTTTCTGTTGCAAAAGCCACAGGATAACAAAACAAGAATAGAAGCAACCAAAGAACACACGCAAATTGATATGTGATAAAAGAAAAAGTCAAGTCAGTGAGGATAGTAACATTATTCAATAAATGGAATTGGAAGATCCAATGACAATTTGGGGAAAATAATAAAACCATAACATGCCTAGAATAAATAAATACACATATGCAATCTTAGGATAAATTAAGCCTTTTAAACATTATACCAAAAGAGGAAGATGTGTATATCACCCTGAAAACAATACAGTGCTCTGTTTATCAAAAAATAGCATGAAGATATTTATAAGAAATGGCAAACAATATTAATAATACATATTTTTAAAGTGCATACCTATATAAAGAATTCTTGCAAAGAACTAAAAGAAAGATAGTCAACTTTCTCCCCAAATTAAGCAAAGAATATAAACTAAAATTGTATAAGAGCAATTGTCAATATCCAACAAAATTTGAAAAATTATCACTCTTACTACTAATGTAAGAAACAACTTTTTTGTTACCATTTTTCATTCACAAAACTGGGAATATTTTTGAAAAATCATATCTAGTATTGTCAAAGTTGAGGATAAATGAGAATTCTAAACCACTGTTTTGAAAACCAAAATCATTTTTGAGAGGGACTTAAGGCTGTGTATCAAAAATCTTAAAGATATATTCTTCTTAACCCAGAAATTTTACCTCTGGACTGTATCCTGAAGAGATTTTTAATGATCTGAACAAATGTATACAACTTCATTTGAGACAGTACTGATCAAACAAAAATTTATATACTGAAGTTAACAGCAGATATATAATCTTGGTATATAATATCAATTAATGTTTTATAAACCATAGTATAGTTATATATTGATACAATGGAAACAATTAAGCTATTAAAAATAATTTTATAGAACAATATTAATAGACAAGGAATGCGGAATATAATGCAGGATATACTGCTAACACCATTCATTCAATATTTTTAAAATGGATATTTATGAAGTATCATCTTTGCACCAGGTTCTATCTTAGGGACAGGGCAGAGAACAAGTCAAATGACAACTCCTACTGTGAAATTCATTGTCTAGCAGGAGAAGTTGATAATGATTAAGATAAATAAGTAAGATACATATTATATTAGTCATGATTGCTATAGAGAAAAGATAAAATGAAAGAGGAATATGAGCCAAGTGTGGTGGTTCATTCCTGTAATCCCAGTGGCTTGGGAGGCTGAGGCAGGAGGATTGTGAGTTCAAAGCCAGCCTCAGCAAAAGTGAGGTGCTAAGCAACTCAGTGAGACCCTGTCTCTAAATAAACTGCAAAAGAGGGCGGGGATGTGGCTCAGTAGCTGAATGCCCTTGAGTTCAATATGTGGTACCCCCCCAAAAAGGTAGGGTGATATGAATTTTGTGAGAAGTCTGTGAAAGTTTAAGGAGTTCAAGAGGCTTCACTGTGAAAGGAACTTTTCAATAAAGACCTGACAGATCATATACAACCTCAAAAATTGGAAGTTATACTCTCCCTCGATATCTATCTCTGTCTCTCTGTCTCTCTCTCTCTCTACACACACACACTCACACACACACACACACACACACACACATATATATATAATGTCAAAATACATTCTACTGTCATATATAACTAAAAATAACAAACATTTAAAAACTGATATTGATGAAAAACCAAGGGAACAGCATTCTAAGTAGAGGGAATAGCAAGTAGAGAGTTCTGGAACATAGTGATATTCAATGTTTGCAGATTATCAGGAAGACAGATGAAGCTGGACCAGAGTGAAAGAGAATGAGGACATAGAGATGATAGGGGAATGATGCATATCAAGCAGGACCTTGTAGGTCATAGCAAGGACATCAGCTCTTATTCTGAATGAGATGCAAAGTCAAATTAAGGAAACAACAACCAGATCTGTAGACTATCTCATACAATTTTTTTTGGCATTTATATGCATGCATTTTATTTATTTATATGTACATAAGAGAGTGGAGGAGAGAACAAACTGAAAACAAAAACTGAACAATGTATCTCTAAATATTAAAAGGTGATGCATATATTATTCTACAAAATTACTTTCCTCTTTTTTGGACTGCTAAACGTTCCATACTCTGTGTGTTACTTTTTTATTTTAAGACATGCCAAATTTTGAAAAAATCCCTCTTCCTACCATCTTGTAAAGTCAACAGGTAAAAAGTGAGAGATCATGACTTTTTAGATAAGGTTCTATGTGAAGAAGCCTGGCAATGCCTGAGGCAGATCTATGGGGGTCTCCCCCACCTCCCTGCCCTGGCAACCCACCTTAATGATCTGGGTCCCCTTGTCCAGCAGTTTTCTGTGTGACTCCATTTATGTGCCCTGCAGACTTCCCAACAAGCCATAACTTGGAAACACCTGGAACCTAAAGTCATGAAGAAAAACCTCCAAGGCATCAAGATGGATGTTTTCTGTCCAAGATTACAAATACTTGTGGCTTTCTGTTTTTACCACCCCAATGGCCTCATTCAGTTTTCTGTTGTGTATAGAGCTGTCAATCAGAATTATGACATTTCCTAATCCAGTTTCCACTGCTATCTTTATCTCTACAGCATGGAGGTGGGAAGATAGAAAAACCAGACCCACAGAAAAGATATAACATTAATGGAGAGTTTCAAAGCCAAAACTTTTAAATCTCAAATAGATTCACTGTGCATACTCCAAAAAGAAAGACTAGATCCTCAAGATGAACAGAGGCACCTGAGAACTTGCTGGAAATGCAAATACCCAGAGCCCTGTGCCACACATGCTTCGTCAGGAACTGAGTTGGGGACCAAGTTTGGTGGGCCATTCTGCCCTATGCTAAAGACTGCCATGAAACCCCTGCCAAGGCCATTTCCTTTTTTCTCCCTTTATTTAAGGGAGAGGTGGTTTGATTAGGTCATTACCAGCATCCAGTGCAGCCTCGGAAGACCACATGCAACTCTCTTTTTGCTTCTTGTTCCGTCAGCAGCAACCTGTCATCATGAAATTGCTTCAGGGGTAAGCTAATCTCTCTGGATATTAAACACTGTACTCCTATGAAAAGTTCTTTCAACAAGGAGAATAGCTGAGACATGTTGTAACACTTTCATAATCCTGTGATTTTTATCTTTGATTGCTCAGTAATACCATCTTTTCCCAGTAGGGTGGACTCATCCTTTTGCTATTAAACTTGGCACACAGTGACGGCTCTTAAGTCCCAATTTGAAGGGCCGAGATGAAGTGTATTCTGAAGATCCCCATTTACCATTTAATTTGTATTTGGTCTCTGGTACAGATGGTACAAAAGGTTAAAACAAATCACCTATTGATTAGTTTTTCCACATCAGTTCAACTAAGAAATATCCTCTAATATTAAATATGTAAAATAAGACATTTGGCAAAATATATATTTCTTGAAAAAAAAATTCCACAGAGTTTAAACTTCAGAGAATCTCTCATCAGGAATCAACTTTACCAAAGTAAGGTAACTGTGGACCTGGATGGTATGTTTCTTTTTATTATTTCTTTAAATAAATTGTAAATTTGTAGGAAAGTTTCAAAGCTAGTATTAAAGGCTCCCATATACCCTTCACTCAGCTTCCTCTAATGTTGCCATCTTACATGACTATGATTCATTCAACAAAACTGAGAAACGAACATGGGTACATGACTATCACAGCCCCAGATTTATTCAGATTTCACTAGTTTTCATTTTATTTCACTAATGTTCTTTTTCTATTCCAGGACCCATACCAGATACTACACTGCATTTAACATTTTGTTTTGTAGTTCTTTTTTGGTTCTTCCTGCCAACTTCTGGATTAAAACTTCCTATAGAATACCACTTATAAATAACTGTTAATTAACTAACA
Organism: Urocitellus parryii; assembly: GCF_045843805.1. Lineage (NCBI taxonomy): Eukaryota > Metazoa > Chordata > Mammalia > Rodentia > Sciuridae > Urocitellus > Urocitellus parryii. The sequence goes on from NC_135544.1 coordinate 13,526,888, forward strand.
CAACATCCCACGTTTCATAGCTGGCAGCCATTCTGCTCCAAACACAGAACAATCCATTGTGCAGAGGCTGGTCTAAGTCAGCAGTCTGGCTACTGCTGGTTAGGATGGCCTGCTCCAAATTTTGACACCCTCCTAGGTAACCGAAGAAGAAATCAAAATATTTTGGCCCCAAATGAAATCAACAACTTAATCAAGTCTTACTAATCCCTAGTCCTGAAGATTAATTTATGTAAGCTGGTTTGTTCTAGGGGAAATTCTTTGTAACAACACTCTCAAAATGGCTGGAATAACAAATTTTTATAAAAATGCAGTTATTTATTTTTATAGACCACATTTCCCTTATCCATTTGTCCACTGATGGATATTTATGTTGATTCCATATCCACTGGCTATTGTTAATACTGTTGCAATAAACATGGGAGTGCAGGTGTCAGAAGAGAGAAATGCACACACCATAAAGAAATGATAAGGGCTTAAGGTGACTGATATGCTAATTACCCTGGGCTAATTAATACCAAATGTATATATGAATCAAAACAACACATTGTATGTGAAAATAAATTTTTGAAAATTTTAAGTAAAATATTCCAGTTTACTAAAATAATAATAATAATAATAATAATAAAGAGGTCTGGACAATGGTGGAAGAAAGAGAGAATCATGACCCATTCTTTTGACAATAACCATAGTGAAAATCACCTGCTCATTCAGATTTCCACTGAATTTCCTCACCTATCTTTACACCAATTGGGGGGGGGCACCGAAAAAAAAAAAAACTTTAGAAAGAATGTGAAATTTTTAAACAGCTCATCTACACCATCATTTCCAGGCCTGTTGTATACATGAGTTATCTGGGAAGACAAGAATATGGTTTTCTGGGTGAAAGCAATTACATCTCACACACTTGTGTATTCACGTTCCCATAGCTGATGATATTCTTTCTGTAAATCTCTGAAGTACACTTCCTATGTATCAACTGTGTCATGAACCTGGAATCCCAAGAATCCTTCAATGTGGGAGAAACAAATAATAGAGTCTGATTGTTGGAGGCACTTTAACATTATTGATCACTGGGATGAGAAATGGGTCAGACCCATGAGTACACCTGGCAGCTCCCCTTAAATACACTATGTGAAATTAATGTTTTCCCTTTTTGAAATTTTTAAACTAAGAAGTTGTTGTGAGCATTAAGATTTTAATGAAAACACAGTGGAGAAAAACCATAGGAAATATTGCAGCTATACAACAGCAGCCAAAAGCAAGTCACACAGAGAAGGTCCTCAAAGACCTGATATGCCTGCTCTCGCACAAGGCAGAAGACATGAACATCTAAACTCCTCCAGAAGCCCGTCAGGAGCATCTGTCCTTTCCCAAGGCTGGTCTGTACAGACATTAAGACCTGCAGGTGGTTCTGGTGTGCCCTCCACAATAGGAACAGTAACAACTCTGTATAGTCTTCTGCTTTCCACAAACCCAGGTCAGCAAGGGACTTGCATCTCCCTCATTCCAAAGCAATAATGAATGCTGAAATCTGAACGTACTTAGCCACTGCTTGGGCATGTTATTTGGCCTCAGTAATTTGTTTGGAAACATCAGCCTATTTGGATTTTTTAATGATCTCTCCCCCTACCAGAAAAAGCAATCTCATTCAGTGATTGTTGTCACCATTGATCATATTAACCAGCACTATTATTGATATGAATGGAATGGGGATTATAAGGCCATTCAGGGTACATGTCTCCAGCTTTTCTTAATAAAATCTATGTTTAATTATCTAGAAAGCTTTTCTTATGGCTTTGGGCAAATGCAAATATGAGTCTGAGGTCAGAAGGACGTGAGTTATCCTCCTCCTCCCTGCTGACATTGTCCACTTGAGTTACAGGACAAGGAAGACAGGGAAGGCCATCCAGGTCACGAGCCAGATAAAATTTCAGAATCACTGAGCAGACTCTGAAATGTCCCCATCTGCCAATAGCACAATCTGAGTAAGGGTAAAGGGGACTGGAAAGACAGAATTAGAGGCAGAGTAGCAAATGTCTTGAGAAAGCTATTTTTAAGCCCTAAGGTGACACTGAGGGCAGAGGTTTGCTTCTTTGTCTTATAGCCAAATCATGTGACTGTATATTAGCTCTATTATCTAGAAGTATCTTCAAGGGCAGGGAATTTGTATTTATAACCAGATAAGTACATGATCGGGTCACAAATATCTCAAAGCCACTTCCCCCACCTGTTGCTTTGTCATGCTTGGAAAGATTTTTTTGTAGACTCTGCATCTCTTAATAAGGAGTCCTAAATGTCTCCTTGATTACATTGGCATCAAATATGATAAATTGACATTGAAATTATTCTTAAGAAATTTAAGAACCTTTCTCTTTTTTCTATGATGCACAAAATAAAGCTCTGATGTAATCCCAAGGGGAAAAGTCAAATTTATAATACCAAGAAGCAACCCTCCTTGCACATAAGCTGGAGGAGAACACCAAGGGAACAGGTAGAAGGCTAAAAACACCTACAGAAAGATGTGCTCTAAGTACAGAAGAAGTTTGGCAAGTGGAATCAGATGCTGAGGGAGATTATGCATCGCTTCCTATGAACATCCACACATCACCACAAACACACCCAAACACATGCACATACATTTGTTCTCACAGTCCCCAACATAAAACTCTCAAAGAAAAAATATCCCACATATGAGAAAAGGTTTTTTTTTTTTTTTAGAGAGCCTGAAGCCCCCACACACTGGGACAGTGCCATTTCTTCTTCAACTAATTGCCCCAGGAAGTGCATCTTCATACCGGGAGAGGATGGGGCTATAGAAATATCTTTTCTTAAAGCAATAACAGAGATGTAACCTATTTAAAAAGTGAGAAACTGAATCACAGAGCTTTCTGGATACCAAGGACCCAGAAACTTCCTCAGTCAGGGCAGAGAAAGAGGAAGAGTTAACATCTGTATTGGGGGCCCAAAATACACCAAAGACCATCTCATAGAAATAATGTTACAAAGATTGGGTAAGTCAGCTGAAAAGGTTATGGTAATTCTCTACCTCAAGTACATTACAGGCTAATGAGAATCAGTAGACCAAATGGAAATCCAATCAGATTTTATATTATCCCCATGGGGCAGTGGGTAGGAAGGTGGCATAATCCAGGTAATAGATGTATAAATGAATCACTGAAACAAAATACATTTGAACTTTGGTGACTAATGAGAAGGTCTGGAGGTAGATTTTTGTTCCTTGTGTTGGAGAAAGATGCTGCTAGTGATGAGGACTGTGCTCCCAGTGGCAGAAAAAAGTCAATTGAAATCTGGAACATTCAGAGAATGTCACATCTAAAATGTACTCTAGTTTCACTCCTCCAAGTCCATGAGCAAAGCTTACTTCTGAAGTCCCCCTCCAGTAAGTATTCCTCTTCTTGCATCCATTAAGACTTCCCCAGAGATTAAGGTAAGCTCTCCTTCTTAGTTTTTTTTTCCTATCCCCTGAGCTTGATCATCCCTTTGCTTTTTAATTTCCCTATACAGAAGCCATTCCCCAACGTGCTCATTCTTCTCTGCCCAGCAGAGCCACCTTGGGATGAGATCGATGAAAACAAGTCAGGTTGGCCACTCTAGCACTTCACTGGGGAATATGATCCAAACAGAATGGAAAGGAAAGGATGACAAAATAATTCATGAAGCAAGATGTGGTGCCTACAGTGGGCCCAGAGCTCATATGAAGCCCAGATGGAAAAGCATTCTCTACACTTTTAGTAAGATGTGGAGCTTCTTGGCTTGCATGGACATGATGTGTTCTGACAGCCTTCCTAAAAAAGTTTGATTTTGTTCTGACCTGTTTTGTGGACAATGCTTGACAATGACATCTAGCTCTTCATTCGTCTCACAGTCAAGGATATTTATTGATCAGCTATATATGCCAGGCACAGGGAGACAAAGGTACGTTAAAGCTTCTGATCATCATGATCTTGGGCTTAAAGGAAGATAATGGCAAGCATTTGAATCAGTCCATTTGAATACACTGTGATATGTCCTATAATAGACAAGGGGAAGCTCAGAAGAGAGAATGACTGACCCTCAAAGACCTGGGAATCATCACAGAGAAAGAAATATTTAAACTGAGTCTTGAAGGATGGGTAGGCATGATCAAGAGTAGGTAAAATGTGGGGATGAAAAAGAAAATAGTGCAATCTGGAAAGGAAGAAGTATAGAGCAGGGTGCATGAGAGAGGAGTGAAATTGACATGTAGGCAGGAACCAGACTTAAAAGACACTGAAGACCTCGGATGAGTCTTGAAGTACCCAATGCTACAATTTTTTGCTATTATTAACCAAAGAAGCAGAAGTCAGGATTATGCTTCTTGTTTAATCTGTCTATATTTTCCACTAATCACTCTGGAATAATGAGTCCTTTTTTCATCATTAAATGACTTGCAAGCAAACCACTTTGCTATAGAATGCCTACCGAGTTAGGAGCCAAACCACAGGGGGCACAATCAGTAGCAAAGTCATTTAAGAATTACCAGGCATTATAGCTGTGCTTCCTGAGACACCTGTAAGTGTGTTTATTCCTGCTAAGTCACCTGGCATCAACTTCAAAGGATAGGTTTTTCAATTAATTGTAAAGTGGCAATCAGGCCGTAGGAAGCAGTGATATGGAAGAGCAAAAGGGATTCAGGTCTCTGTAGATGCTGTGCTCACTCCTTCCCCCAAAAGGAAGAGAGGACATAATTAGAAATGAAATTAATGTGATGGCTTTCTTGAGGTGCCTTCTTAAATGAGAGTTTCTTTTGTTCTATTTCAGTTTTGTGTGTTTATATTAATTAGAATCCGCTTAGGTGCTGGACAGGAGTGTGTTAGGGTAGCATGTATTAACACAAAATGATGCACACTTCTACTCTAAATGGGCTTTAAAGAGCAGTAGCTGGAAAGGAAAATGCTTAGTCAAAGATGCACACACTTGGCTGATCCTGAGCAGCTGTCACAGAGGAATCAAGTGATCCACTGGGATATTCTCACACAGGGGCTTATGGACACTAAGGAACTACTTTAAAACCATGACTTCATTGCAACCTACTTTCAGAGCAAATGTTGCATTTAAGAGCAAATAAGATATAAAGGACAGTAAAATTGATAAACACTGTGCTAAATAAGTATTAAATATACTTGTACAATTTTTTGTCACTTATACCAATTCTCATTTTGTTGTTCCTATCTTCACTTTTCCCTCAACAGATCCTCATCATTTGTACTTTCCTGGATCACTTTTATCTGATTTCCCTCACTCCATGTTGCTTTTGATGGAATTCATTATTATCCACGTAGTATGCTGGCTAAATGCAACAGAACAGCACTTTCAGAAATAAAGTCTTTCCTATTTTCCTAACTAGAATACCATTCTTGAACAGACTGCCCAGATGTACCTGCCTCTATGCAAATTCTGAAGGCTAATCATGTTGCCTTTTATTTGGTCAAAGACAGATGGGCCAGATTAAACCTGGTCCAGATGTATTTTTCTCATTCATTCAATGGCATCATTTGTAGACAAATGGTTTCCAAAAAAACGTAGCCAGACATCAGTTCCTCAGTAACTGATTAAGTAAAATGCCAATTATATAAATCTCTTGTTTCTCAATTTTCTCTCTTGGCTTTCAGCCTTTCTACTATCTTATTGCAAAATGGCTTTTTTCAGAGGGCAAATAATGTAAGTGGAAGAGAAAGGGATCCAGGCAAGTGGCCTCATAACTGCTTGGTGTCCATTATTAGAGTCGTCTAGAATATATTCTAGATGAGAGGTCAGCAAACTACAGCCCACAACCCAAACCCAGCCCACTGCCTGCTCTTTGTAACCAAAGTCTTATTGGAGCACAGTGATGCTCATTCACTTATACAGTGTCTGTGCCTGCTTACAGTGGCAACAGAAATCACATGAGTGGTAAAGTCTAAAATACTTTTAAGTGCCTTAAAGGAAAAGGGGTGTCAACCCTAGCCCCCAGGGCTTGGCCTTGTGGACTTGGCTTCTTAGAGCATACTATGACTAAAGAGAAATCCTTCCTTCTCCAGTTTATGAACTAGCCACAATAGGGAACAGTATGTATGTATGTATGTATGTATTTATTTATTTATTTTTATTTTTTTATTGGTTGTTCAAAACATTACAAAGCTCTTGACATATCATATTTCATACATTAGATTCAAGTGGGTTATGAACTCCCATTTTTACCCCGTATACAGATTGCAGAATCACATCAGTTACACATCCACATTTTAACATAATGCCATATTAGTAACTGTTGTATTTTGCTACCTTTCCTATCCTCTACTATCCCCCCAACAGTATTTATTTAAAGCCACTTCAGGTCAGAGAAGTAGAGGAAGATATTTTGGAAGGAAACTCACAACTGCAAGTAAAAACACCATATCAGTCTGTAATTTTAGTAGCTCGGGAGGCTGAGGCAGGAAGATCTCAAGTTCAAAGCCAGCCTCAGCAAAAGCAAGGCACTAAGCAACTTAGTGAGACCTTATCTCTAAATAAAATACAAAATAGGGCCTGGGGTGTGGCTCAGTGGTCCAGTGCCCCTGAGTCCAATCACTAGTACCTGCCCCCCACCCCAAATAACAAGAACAAAGAAAAAATCCACCATATCAACTGGCTTTAGGAATTTATTTTCTCATATAGTAAGTGGAAAGGTAATTTAGATACAGGGTTATTTTTGTTAGTGGTTCAGGAGTTTAACAACTACCCTGGCTCTTTATGTCTCTCTGGCCTGCCAGCCTTGGCCTGTTAGATTTGTGCTTCAGGCTACCTTTTCTTATGGCCCTGTGATGGCATTTCTAGTCATCTTATGCACATATGACTTGTGCAGTAGTAGAACAATCATCTCCTCTTCGTCTGTTTTTAAGATTCAGAAAACCATTCTCCCAGCCCACCTTTGGCAGGGTACCGTATCTCACTAACCAGAATGGTGTAGACCTGGGGCAGATGTCTTTCTCCCCTGACGTTTACACCTTAGCTGAAAAGGGTGGACACTTGAACAAAACTTGGACTATGACAGGAGAAAAAAAGAAGAGAGGATGATTGTCAGGTAGGCCATCAACAAGGTCTGCTGTAGATTGGCATGAATCCCATTTCACCACTAGAAGAACAATCCACAATCATGCAGCACAGGGTACTCAATGGATGAGCAAGTTGTACTATGTATGTAAAGTATAGTACAATAGACATGCGTGCTCACACATACAATAAACACTTTGTTTCTAAAGTAAAATGCTTCTATGAATTATCACTATGAACTTAGGTACATCATTTTATCTCTCTCAACCTTAAAAGGTTAAGATGAAAATCCCGTCAACATCTGAGATGCAAAAATCATTATTAATTCAAAAACCTGAATAAAGGAACACTGGGTATTTGAATAAATATTTTATTTATGCTTTTTTATTTATAAGCAGCATTTTTACACAACGAATTCAGGCTAGGCTTTAAAAAAACACTAAACTAAATCAGAAAAGAGAAGATAAGTAGCCATGCATTGGTGCTAAGGGGAAAATAAGGATAGGAAAAGATGAAGACTGGGGTAAAGGGAGTATGCAGAGAATGCAAACCATGTGTTCCTGAAGAGCTGCTTATAAGAACCACCTAAAAATTGAGTTCTGAGCACTCTATGATTTAAAAGAAAAAAGGGAAAACATTAAGTTATAAAACTGACAATGTCCATGAGATAAAATCACAATAATGGTTTAGAGAAAGCACAGCTTTGCTTGATATTAATGGTTAAAATAAATTTCACTCATGTCTTCTAGGGAGGAGGACATTGCAATAAATATTATTCTTAGTTTCAACACTTTAAAGTCTCTTATATTAGTTAAAATGATACTAACCACTGAAACAAACAAACCCTAATATCTCAGTGTCTCAACACAATAGAAATTTACTTCTTGCTCACATAACAGCCAATGCTGGTAGCTACAATCTTTCCAACTTGTGGATCCATTCTTCTCTAGGGACTGAGAGTTCTTTGCAACCAGCTGAAGCAGGGTTTCTCCACCTGAATATCGTTGGCATTTCAGAACAATGTTTTGCTACAAGGAACTATCTTGTATATTGTGGGATGTTTAGAAACATTACTGGCCTGTACCAACTGAATGCTAGAAATGTGACTATCAAAAATGTCTCCACCAGTGTCTCCTGGGGCAGAAAATTGCTTCTGGTTAATAATAATAAGTTAAAGGAGTGGCGTAATTCAGAGAGAGAGAGAAAAGGGAGTGGGGAGAGAGAGGGAGAAAAAGCAAGGGTGAGAGCAAGCAAGCAAGAGAGAGAAGAGTCAGATCTAATGTGCTGAATTAAATGAGTTTTGACAATTATTCCACCTGTTTAATCACTATTTGAAACAAGATGCCAACCATTTCCATTATTCAGATACTCCTCAATACTTTTGTCCAATCCATGCCTCATTCTCTCCCTGGCAACCATTTTTTTATTTCTATCACCATAGATTAGTTCTGTTTATTCTTGGATTTTGTATAGGTGGAATTGTGTACAATATGACCTGTTTAGTATTCGGGTTATTTTACTCCACACAATGTTTTGAAGTACACTCATGTGTTACACAAATCCATGGATCCTTCTATACTATTGCCAAACAGTCTTCCACTGAATGAAGATACTACACAATTTGTTTATCTGTTCTCTTTTTAATCAATAGAAGAACTACTTTCATGATTCACCTAAATTTAAGAAGAGCTTAGAAATGATGTCCTTAACTGGGTAGACTCTTGCAGTGACAATTTTGTACTATGGGAGGTGGGACATAAATCTTATGGAAGGCATTAAATGATCTCTGTCATCTCTAGTACTCAAGTGGGAAACCTTTATATTGCTTAGACATTTAGACTAGAAGAAGTAACAGCTGCTGGAAATACTTGTGTTATATGGCAGTAAGTTTTGAAAAACAGTCTGAAAATTATCATCCATTTAAACATTTACTGTTAATCACACTAAATGAGAAAACAAACATATTCTAATTCATTATTCACATATACTGACTAAATACTAAACAATTAGCAAATATTCAGAGAAGCAAAGAACTTTTAGCTAATGCACATTAGAGTTTTCTTTGTACATTTCTTTCTTGAAAGTTCAATACTTTAAAATAAATTATTTGCAATTCGTTAGAACATGATTGACCATGTATAAATAGTAATATGTTTGAATAACCATAATTATGTTTAAAATCTTCAGACTTGCAATTCACAGAAGGCTCAACTTTAATTTCACATGATGTGAGTACATTATGTTTTAACATGAACTAAAAATAAAAAAGATAATCTATAATAATAGAAATGTAAATTGAACATTTATCACACTTACCCATGAATGGAAGCTCATATTCACGAATTCATGAATATGTTCAAAGTAAAATATTTCCCAGACCTAAAGGGCTGGTTCCTTAAAACATACTGCAAAAATACAGTAGTCTATGACTAGGAATAGCTCAATGGTAGAGTGTGTCCGTTTCATATGCAAGACCCTGGTTGGAGCTCAGCACCCTCCTCAAAAAAATACAATACAATTTTCTGCTGGAATAATGCTGAAAGATTAAATATACCACATTCCCTGATTTATTTTTACTAATGCCTTAAGATATACCGAAACTCATTAAAATACAGAAAAACAAAACTGTGATTGAAGATGAATTGATATAAATATATCCCTTATTTAGAAAGATGAGCATAGCTATCAGGATTGCTTCATAAAAAATAAATTTTGAATGTGTCATTTGCTGATCTTTTTTGATTTGCCTAACTTAACTCATTCACCATGCCTTACTCTTTAATTTGTTCTTCCTAAAATATTTTATTAGTACTCAAACATTTCTGTCTATGTGTGTTCTTAAAAGTGTTTCCAACTGGTGTTCCCTGAAATAATTTGGAACTCAATATGCATACAGGGGCTCTGATTGACACAGATATGGTAAGGGTCTCATAAGTATCTAAGTGAAACCCCAGAGAAATATCTTCCCCTGCAAGAAGGGAATACAAATATGGCTATAAAAAGAGAAGGTTCTGAGAAGATGGCATAGTAGGAAGCATCACACATCTGTCTTTCCACCTGAACAATATTTCAGTGGCAGAATCTGTCTGACGTAATAATTTTGGAACTCAGAAACCTACTTAAGCTTGCAACTTCCAGGGAAAGGGCTGGACTATAAATTGAGGTTCATTTCAGTCAATTTCTGCTCTTAGCAGAAAACAGGAACTAATCCCCTACCTGTCGCCCATGACAGGCAACTATATTCCTGGAGGGGAAAAAAAGCACATAACTTGTGGAAGCCAGGCAACTAGAAAAGGACCTTTCCTCCATATATAAAAAATCTATGCCTAATCAGTGGTTGCTGTGTCTGATCATAGGTAACGGCATTGTTGTTAAACTTCCTTCCCCATTGTTGCAAGCCCCTCTTCATTTGGCTGAAGTGGCTTCTATGAAACTTATGGGTTGGTGCCCTTTCCCTCCCTGTTTATTTTTTCTTTTCCCTTGGATACAGACAAAAACTAGGACATTCAAAAGCAGTAGCATACATAAGAAAATATACATGCCCAGTGACCATCACAGGCTCAGGAGGCCCCCTAGAAGACTTTACACTTAGATTGATCCTTGGCACAGAGACGGTCTATAACAATTTCAGAAACAAACGAACAAACACATAAAAAAGACCAGCAAACCTTAGGGAAGGAGGAGAACCCGATTTCCAGAACCACTATATTATTAGATTCAAATACTCAGTTTTGAACAACAAAAATCAAATCAAAAGGCATACAAAGGAACAAAACAGTATGACCACTTAAAGGAAAAGCAAATCAAACAACAGAAAATGTCCCTGAAAAACACCTGCTGACAGATTTACTGGACAAACACTAAAACAACTACCTTGTGGTTTTACTGTTTCCTTGTTTTACTGTTTGTCTGTGAAACCAGTTCTAAAATTATTAGGTGATGCTTCTAGTCACACAATACATAGAGAATGGTATATATGAAAACTTTCAAAAAACAATGTATAAACAAAATGAAAATTTCAATAAAGAGGTAGAAAAACCTAAATAAATGTAAAAGAAAACCAGTAGATGAAAAGTACAATAACTGAAAAGAAGATTTCCCTAGGAGTATTCAAAGAAGGATTTGAGCACACACTCATTGGATTTGAGATAGGACAATGAAAATTATTACATCTGAGGAATGGAAAGAAAAAAGAAGAAAAGTGAAAAGAGCCTAAAGTTTATATGGAACATCATCCAGCAGAATACCTAAGCATTGTGGGAATTCTAGATCAATCAGAGGGGGAAAGAGGGGAAAGAACATTTGAAAAAATACTGAATGAACACTTCAGTAAATAAAGACTGAAAACATTTAATAAAAAGATATGAATACAAATATCCAAGAAGCTTAATGAACTCCAAATAAAGTGAACTCAAGGACATTCACATCAAGACCATCAAGTGATTATGACCATAATTTCAAAGGACAAAGAGAATTTTGGAAGCAGCAAGAGAAAAATAACTCATCACATATAAGGAATCCTCAACAAATTTATGTGCAAATTTATTGCAAGAAACTTCAGAGACCAGAACACTGTACCTGATAAATTCAAAGCATGGGGAAAAAATGATAACCAAGAGTGCTTCATCTAGCATACCTGTCTTTTTAAAATGAGGGGAAATTTGGGGTTGGGGATTTAGCTCAGTGGCAGAGTGCTTGCCTGGCATGCACAAGGCCCTGTGTTTGGTCCTTGGCCCTGAAAAAAAAAAAAAAAGAGGGAAAAATTAAGACATCTCAAATAAACAAAAGCTGAGCAAGTTTGTTAGCTCTAGACTTTCTCAGCAAGAAATGTTCCAGGAAGCCAGGTGTGGTGGTGCACGCCTGTAATCCCAGTGACTCACCAGGCTGAGGCAGGAGAATTGCAAGTTCAAACCCACCTTAGCTACTTATTGAGGTCCTGAGCAATTGCAAGATTCTGTCTCTAATAAAATATAATACAAACTCTGTCTCCAATAAAGTATAAAAATGGGATAGGGATGTGGACAAGTGGTCAAGTGTCCCTTGGTTCAATCTCTGGTACAAAAAAAAAAAGAAAAGAAAAGAAAAGAAAAGAAAAATAAAGAAAATAAAATAAAGAAATGCTCCAGGAAATCCAGCAGGGTACAGTGAAAGGGCTAAATCAGACATTAACTTGAAGCTATAAGAAGGAATAAAGATCTCAATAATGGTAACACAGGCAATAAGAAAAGCTAGTATCATTACAATGATTGTAGTTGCACTTTTGTTTTCTATATTTAGGAGAACAATGCATTCCAAAGGATTATAAGGTGATGCTTCTAGTCACACAATGTATAAAGATAAAATTCAGTAACAAAGGAAAAGGGTAAGGACAGAGCTGTTAAAGTATCACAGTTTTGTATGTTATTGAAGTTAAGATGGTATAAATTCAAATTAGTGCTATAATTTTAAGATGTTAAATATGATCACCATGGTAGCAGCAATGAAAATAGCTATAGAATATATACAATAGGAAATGAGAAATGATTTTAAATATTTTAGCACAAAAATGAAAACAACTAAATACCAAGGAAGATAATAATTCAGGAACTGAGGCACAAAACAAGATATCTGAAAAACAAATAGCAAAGTGACAGAAATAATCTCCTCCTTATTAGTGATTACCTTAAGTGTAAATGGATTAAAATCTCTAATCAAGGCAGACTGGCAAAATAGATTTTTTAAAAATCCTTTGATAAAGTTGTCTCAAAGAGCTTCAGTGTGGACCAAATAGATTGTGGATACAAATAGATTGAAATTGAAAAAATAAGAAAATGAAACTCATAACCAAAACAGAAAAGTATTGGCTAGTCTAATATCAGGCAAAACACACTTTAAATATAAAGTGATATAATAAACAAAGATAATATAAATTAATTCAAAAATAGAAAAATAGAAAATATAACAATTTATAAATATCTGTGTAATAACAGACTATTTAAATATATGAAGCAAAATTTGACAGAACTTTAGGAGAAATAGTCAAATTTATAATAAAAGTTGGAGACTTCAAAACCCCACAGTCAATAATGGAACACTGTAACCAATGATGGATATATTAATAAGGAAACAAAGAACAACACAATAAAACAAATTTATAGATCTATCAGTTATATACAGAACATTCTACTCAAAAATAACAGTATATATATGAGACATTTTCCAGGATAGACAATATTTTAGCACCTAAATTCTCAGCACACTTTTTTAAAAAAAGAAATATCTTTTCTCACCAGAACAGAATAAAATTATAAATCAAAAAGAAAATTAAAACTAGAACTTTCTCAAAACTGTGGAAAATAAATAACCAGTGAATCAAAAAGTAAATCATTAGAAAATATTTGAAGGTAAATGGAAATGAAAAACATACCAAAACTTATGAGATGCAGCCAAAGTAGTGGTGTGAGAAAACTTATACCTACAAGTGCTTATATTTTTAAAAGCCCTGAAAGGTCTCAAGTCAACAACCTACCTTTACTACTTAAGGAACTAAAACAAACAAACTAAGCCCAAACTAGCAGGAGCAGAATGAATACTAAAGATTATAACAAAGATACATGAAATAGAAAAGAGAAACAGAATAGAAAAATAAATGACACAAAAAATTGATTCTCAGAAAAGAGCAACAAACTTGACCAACTTTCCTATATGAATTAAAAGAAAAGAGAGACAAGAGACTCAAAGTACTAGAGTCATAAATAAAAGTGGAGATATTAATACAGATTCAACAGAAATAAAAATTATGAGAGTACAATGATCAACAGTACATCAACAAATTGGAATTGATAAAAAGGAAAAGTGTATAGAAACACAAAATCTACCAAGACTGAATTATAAAAAAATAGAAAATCTGATCAATTTCAAACGATGAAATAGAAGATGCCATCAGAAGCCTACCAACCAAGAAAAGCCCAGAACTAGATGGAAACACAGGAGAGTTCTATAAGACCTTTAAAGAAGAATTTACACCAATACTCCTCAAATTATTTCATGAAATAAAAAAAGAGGGAACCCTTCCAAACTCATTCTATGAGGCCAATATTACCCTGATTCCAAAACTAGGCAAAGACACATCAAAGAAAGAAAATTTCAGACCAATATATCTAATAAACATATATGCAAAAATTCTCAATAAACTTCTGGCAAATCAAATATCAAAACATGTCAAAAAGATAACCATGATCAAGTGGGGTTCATTCCAGGGATGGAAGGTTAGTTCAACATACAGAAATCAATAAATGTAATTCATCACATCAGTAGACTTAAAGATAAGAATCATATGATCATCCCAATAGATGCAAAAAAATTGAAAAAATACAGTACCCCTTCATGTTCCAAGCACTAGAAAAACTAGGGATGAAAGGAACAAATCTCAACATCATAAAAGCTGTCTATGCTAAACCCCAGGCCAACATCATTCTAAATGAATCAAAATTAAAAGCATTCCCTCTAAAAACTGAAATAAGACAGAGATGCCCTCTTTCACCACTTCTATTTAACATAGTTCTTGAAACACTGGCCAGAGCAATTAGATGAAAGAAATTAAAGGGACACAGATAGGAAAAGAAGAACTCAAATTAGCACTATTTGCTGATGATATAATTCTATAACTAGAAGACCCAAAAAATTTCACCAAAAAACTTCTAGAACTAATAAATGAATTCAGCAAAGTTGCAGGATATAAAATCCATAAGTCAAAGGCATTTCTGTATATCAGTGATAAATCCTTTGAAAGGGAAATGAGGAAAACTACATCATTTTCAATAGCCTCAAAAAAATAAAATACTTGGGAATCAACTTAACAAAAGAGTGAAAAACCTCTACAATGAAAACTACAGAATGCTAAATAAAGAAATTAAAGAAGACCTTAGAAGATGAAAAGATCTACCTTGTCCTTGGATAGGCAGAATTAATATTGTCTAAATACAACTGTGGATATTTGGGAGAGTGAATCAGTTATCAAAAATCTCTGAATTAAGAAAAGCCCTGGATATAATGTAATCACTGGTGAATTCTACTAAACATTTAAAACAAATTAACACCAAACTCTCTCAAACTTAAAATTTAACAGTAATAATCAAAAGGAGGGATCATTTCCAACTGGAAAATGCTAAAAATGCTTCAGCTAGCATTACTTAGATATCAAAGCCAGACACTGCAAGAAAAGGAAATTGCAAACCAATATCCCTTATAAATAAATACTGATGCAAAAAAATTCTTCAAGTATAAAATTTTCAAATCATATATCTGGAACAAGAAAAAAAATTTAAAAGAAAAGACAAGAAAAAAATCCTTGTCTTTTAAAAGAAAAGACAATTTGAATCCATCCCGTTTATTGATTCTTGATTTTACTTCTTGCATTTTATTGAAAAGCTTCTTATCGGTAAAGGAAATAATTAGTATTTATTATAAATTATTAAAATAGTTTTATTCATGAGGAGAGAGCCTACAAATTGGGATAAAATCTTTACCACATGCACCTCTGATAAAGTATTAATCTCTAGGACATATAAAGAACTCAAAAAACTTAACACCAAAAAAACAAATAACCAAATCAATAAATGGGCCAGGAACTAAACAGACACTTCTCAGAAGATAATATACAATCAACAAATATATGAAAAATATTCAAATCAAAACTAATGTTTCATCTCACTCCTGTCAGAATGGCAACCATCAAGAATACAGGCAACAATAAATGTTGGCAAGGATGTGGAGAAAAAGGTACATTCATACATTGCTGGTAGGACTGCTGGTAGGAATTGGTGCAACCACTATGGAAAGCAGTATGGAGATTCCTCAGAAAACTGGGAATGAAACCACCATTTGACTCAGCCTTCCCACTCCTTGGTTTATACCCAAAGGACTTAAAATCAGCATACTATAGTGACGCAGCCACATCAATGTTTATAGCAGCTCAATTCACAATAGCTAGACTATGGAACCAACCTAGGTGTCCCTCAATAGATGAATAGATAAAGAAAATGTGGTGTATATTACTCAGCTTTAAAGAAGAGTGAAATTATGACATTTGCCAGTAAATGGATGGAGTTGGAGAATATCATGCTAAGCGAAATGAGCCAATCCCCAAAAACCAAAGGCTAAATGTTTTCTCTAATATGCAGATGCTAATTCACAATAAGGTGGGGGCACTAGGGAAGAAGAATGTTACCTTAGATCAGGTAGAGGGAAATGATGGGAGGGGAGGGGAGGGAAGCAGATATTATTACTGTATGTATATGACTACATGAGCAATATGATTCTGCAACATGTACACTCAGAAAAATGAGAAATTATATCCCATGTATGTATGATATATCAAACTGCATAAATGCATTCTACTGTCAGGTATAACTAATTAAAACAAATAAAAAATTTTTTAAAAGAAAAGACAAGAAAAAAATTTTAAAAGAAAACTCAAGGCAAAATCTTCACAACTTTGATTGTGACATTGATTTCTTGATATGACTCTAAAGCACAGACTGACATATACACATACAAACACCCATACATACAAAATAAAAAGACACATTGAACTTCGTGAAAATATTTATGGTACCTGGTGGGTACCAGGGATTGAACTCAGGAGCAACTCAAACAGAAATAGTCTTACTATGCTCTTTCCACTTTTGATGAATTTTATTTATTATTCTTGTCCACATCCTCAGCCGTAGTTTGTCTTTTATTTAGAAATAGGGTCTCATTGAGTTGCTTAGTTCCTCACTGTTGCTGAGGCTGGCTTTGAACTAGCCATCCTCTTGCCTCAGCCTCCCAAGACACTGGGATTATAGGCATGCACCACCATGCTCACCCTTAAAAATATTTTTTAAAAATATGCATCAAAATACATTTCCAAGAGAGTAAAAAGGCAACCCATAGAATGGTTGAAAATATTTATCCATCATATATCTAATAAGGGAAAGAAGTTATACAAAAGACCTATAAGAATAATTTTAAATTTTCAACATTGCTTATCATTAGGGAAGTGGAAGTCAAAACTACAAATCCATTAGCATAGCTACTAGGAAAACAATGGAAAATAACAAGTGTTTGTGGAGATGTAGAGAAATTAGAATCCTTATGCATTGTTGGTGGGAATGTAAAACCAGTACAACTACTGTAAAAAACAGCATGGTATGGCAGTTGCTCAAAAAATTAAAAACAGAATTACCATTTGATCCAGAAATACCACTTCCAGGTAAATATATAAAAGAATTGAAAGCAGGGTATTTAAGAGAGATTTGTGGGCTTGTGTTCATAGCAGCTTTATTCGTACTAACTAAAATATGAAAGTAACCCAAGTGTCTCTTGATACATGAATAGTACAAATATATAACGGATACATAATGTGAAATATTATTTATTCTTCAAAAGGAAATTCTGATACACATGCTACAACATGGGAAAGCCTTGAGGACATTATAGACAGTTTTATAAGTTATACAAGTCAGTCATAAAAAAGACAAAGCCGGGATGTTCCACTTGTATGAGGTACAAATAGACAAATAGAAAAAAAGTAGACAAAACCCTAGAGACACAAAGTAGAATTGTAGCTTCCAGAAGCTGGGAGAAGCTAGAACAGAGATATTGTTTAATAAGAACAGAGTTTCAGGGGCTTCTGTTGTGGCTCAATGATAGAGCACTTGCTTGCTCATGGGAGGCACTAGGTTCAATCCCCAGCACTACATAAAAATTAATAAAATAAGAGTTTTGGGTCATCTACAACTAAAAATATTTTTAAAAGAGAACAGAGTTTCAGTTTCATAAGATGAAGAGTTCTGGAGATGGATGGTGACGACTGCAGAACAATGTAAATACACTTAATACCAGTGAGACACAAACTTCAAAATGATTAAGATGGTGAATTCTATATTATGCATATTTTTGCCAATAAGCCAAACAGGGGAAAAAAAATACACAAAAGGTCCTGGTAAGAGTACCTATAACGGGAAAGTTAGATATAGAAATGGGTCTAGTAAATGAGAAACAGCCAGCTCAGACACACATTTGATACTGAAAAGATCTAGAGAATGGATAGGAAGAATCGAGGGACCTGCAACCCACAGAGGTCCAAGCAGAAAAGAAGCATTTGGCTTTGGTACAGCCAGGCAGCAGGAAGCCAGGATTCATGTCAGAACTCTTACGCCATGCGAGAACAGTCCCAGCCCTCAGAGTGGCTGCTAACTACCAGCACAGGACTAAGAAGGGAAAGGACAATTTTAGAGCTTCAAAGTATCTACAGGTCCATATGGGCAGCATGACTTTGAAGCAAGCATTACGAGGCCTGTTTCCAGAATTGTTGGAAAAGCCTTCATTATCCCTTCCCCCAAAAAGTTCCTGAGGACTGGATACCCTAATGGCCTTAGCTACAGGAAAAGAAAGAATGCAGAGGCTGGGAACCAAGGACGCCTGGCATATACGGGCTCAAAATGTTTTCCATGCTGTTAACCAAAAAACAAAACAAAACAAAATAACATAGATTAAATAAATTGGCATTTTTTTATAAAGGTCCTGAATCCTGAATCCATTTTTTTTCAGGGAGAAAATTATCACAGGGGATTCAAGAGGGCAGAATACTTTCATTCCTTTGTCTGTCATTAGGTTGCCATTGTCTTTGAAACCTCAAAATTCTAGTATATTCCATTTTGAGCTTAAAATGCCTTGAAACTCTATTATGTTCTACATTTTAGAAAGTCATAGGCAGAGAAAGGGTAACTGCATCTAATTTGCAACGCATGCCTAGTCATAATGTTAATTCACAGGACTTGTGTTATTAATATTATACACTTCAAAGCAAATACTGTGCATTCTACAGAATTAACTAGAGTTGTTTGGGGGCCTGTTAACAAGTTGCTGAAATGCAGAAGCTTTTGGATTTGTTGGGCAGTCGTAGCCTATTACAGGTTGTGTCAAGGCAATTTCAGGGACAGGCAAAAGAGAATTGCTGCTCTTGGTGAAGCCTTAGGCACTGCTTTCAGATTTCATTAAGTATGACATATACATGAATTCCAGACAACTATAATAGGTGGGCTCCAGTTTGAGAAATATTAGTTGTGAAAGGTAATCTTAGTACATATCTAAATGAGCAGGAAATTATTTGCTTTAATAAAGAATTTTTTTTTACTTAACAATTGTCATTCATTTATGCAACAAATGCTTCCTGAGCCTTCTCAGAATTCCCATAGAATTTCAGGGTTACTCTAAGATACTATGGTTGACTAAGATATGATCATTCCCCTAAAGAAACTGATATCCCTGAAGGTACATGTTAGCAATTAGTTACATCCAGGAGGTAACAGCTAACCCGTGAACAATAAAAATTATAGAGACAACATCTTTTTTTTTTAAGCAGGAAATTCAAGGAAAACTTCAAAAAGAAATTGTTAGTCTAGCTGAGCCTCAACAGGAATAGGATTTGAACAGATAGGGACTACAAGCAGAAAAGGTGAGTTAACCAGACACATACAGACGAGTGAGCAAAGAATGAGGACAGAAAATCATAAGGCATGTGTGGGACATGGCAAAGGGATCAACTTGCCCAGGTGTAGACTTTGAGTAAGAGTGAGGTTTAGAAAAGAATCGTAGAGATCAGCTGGAGCCAAATCAAGGAAAGCCATAAATGCCAGAATAAGAAATTCCTGATGGATTTGTTAGGCAATGAGGAGGTCCAAAGCTTTCTGCAAAGAGAAAGAACAGGATTGACGTTTATTGAATGAGAACAGCACTTGTTTTTGAAACACTGAGGATCTTCTAGGGAGAAAAAAAAAGATGGAGAGCAATATCAGATAAAAATGCACCACCATCGTTTGGTAGAGAATTTATGGTGACCTGATCTCACATGTGTGTTTAAGCTTATAAGCTGTAACACCACCAGTCGCTGTGGCTCAGGGAAGGTTTACTTATAATACACAAGGAATGTCATGGTGCAGCCTAAACACACAATGCACTTTAGATTTGGTCCCCAAGGAGGAGCTCTTCCTCCCAGAAAAGCTTTTCAATGGCCCCACCATCACTGTTATTAGGGAACATGAAGGTGTATGACAGAGGTACAGAATGGTGGCACTGTGAGCCCAGTCCAGGATGAAGTAAATGCAGTTGTCAAAGACATATTTTGTACAGGATAAAACCAAGCCCTCTCATTGACAGGGTCTAGAACAAGTAAAGGACATTCCAGAATGATCCAGACTCTTCTGGGGAAGAGCCATGGAAATGTCAGAGAAGAAGATTGAGACAAGATCAGTTCAGAATCAATTCCCCATGAGGTTTCTGGTAAGTTTCTCATCAATACTTTAGTAGGGAGGAACTGCAGAATTGTATGAAAATCCATCTGTATTCATGTGTGTAGTTGCACTTAAGGTTGTTTAGGAAGTCAAATATCGCTCTGATTAGAATGTGGATTTGATCATTCACAAGGCATTCCTCTTATTAATTCCTCTTATTAATTATAGTAATAATACATTATTATTATAATTAATAATATATTCTTATTTAGGGATAAGAATATATTATTAATTAGTGAATTAAGAGCACTCTTTAGAAATTTAAAGTTAAGATTCTTGTGTCCAGAGAATGTGTTTGTTGGCAGGTCAAGTGAATTGGTGAACTATTATTATACAGTGGATGGATTTAACTCTAATTAAGGAACTGTAAAGTTTTGCTACATCCCTCATTTTTAGTTCAGTTAACTCACTTGCTGAATTAATATTATCATCAAAAGTTGATGATATGATAATTGCTAATAATTTGATCTTTAATAAAAGTACTGGATACTGGATATTCAGATTTAAAACATTCTGAGCTTCAGGTATGTTTTTAATTGTAAATTAAGAGCCAAATTTACAGAACATTACTGGTGTTTTATCATTTTTTAGGAATCCACCATTAAATCATAAATTCAGAAGTCAACACGTTTTACGTCCCAGTCTTCTGGGTTTTTCTTCCTTATTATCCCTCACATGTACAGGCAGTTGGACTGCATAAGTTCAAGGAACTCTCAAATACAAGATTTTTCGTAAGGCAAGTTCATACTTCAAGACAGACCCCAGTTCCCTTGTATAGAAGATCAATTGTGCAATTGTTTTCCAACTGCACACTTACAACAAACAAACAAAAAAACAAAACTAAACCAACTCTAAAACAAACAAAAAGTAGTATTAGTCCACAAATCACTCAAACATAAGCTTCACAAGAGCAGGGAATCTTGCCTGTCACTGCATCCTCAATGCCTAGAATGGTGTCTGGCACGCAGTAGGTAGTCAGTAAACATTTTCTGAGTCAATTTTGATCAATAAGCATCAAAGTGAAATTGTTATTCCTCAACAGACCTATTTTGGCCTTTTATACTGGAGTATTCTTGTAAAATTGTCCTGCACATTTCAAGACATCTAAGATTCCAGCTAAAGGCCAATAGCATCCAAAATGAACAACCAAAAACATCCTCATTTTCAATGGTCCCTAAGAGGAATTAGTTTTTTGGTGTAGGGTTTTGTTGTTGTTGTTGTTGTTGTATTGCTTTGTTTTTATCTTACCAGGAATTGGACCCAGGGGTATTTAATATTTCAGCCACATCTCCAGCCCTTTTCATTTGTTTTTGTTTTTGTTTTCTTTTGAGCCAGGATATCTATCACTAAGTTTCTTAGGACCTTGCTAAATTGCTGAGGCTGGCTTCAAACTTGCAATCTTCCTTCCTCAGCCTCTGGAGCCTCTGGGATTACAGGCCTGCACCACCATGCCCAGCTGGCACCAGTTTTAGGACCCAGTATGTGAAATGCATAATGTATTATTGGTATCTGCAAATGAACCACAAGTAGCTTCATGAGACTCAGCAGAATCAAAGTTCATAAGTCTGGAAGATTTGAATATAGACTTGGATGATTCCATATATGAAGGAAAAAATGTTCACTTTGAAGAAAGTGCCCAGTGTCCCAGAGGAAAGTGGATGCAAGAGATGGAATCCCCTATTATTCATGAAGATAATGGTAGTCACATGTATCTTATGAGAACAGCAAGTTTGATCTATCAGTCCTCTATGAAAACTATCTCCAAGTTTATAATGGAAGGGAAAGGGAAAGTAGGAATCACATTAGACTATACAGCAACTTTTCCAGAGCACAGCTAGTCTGTAGAGCTGTATTCAACTCTAACAGTGGCAAGCCTTGATAATCTGCCACCAAAAGAAATATGAACTGTCCAAATTAATATGCTAACTGACATTAACATAGAAATCACATTTTTTTGCAATAATGCTCTTGTTTGAATTTTTCAACAAATATTGATTGCTTTTTAATGAAACGAATTTCAAAAATATCCTAAGCATAACATATGGGCTCTAGATCAATTTTTTATTGCAGATTGTACAGTAAAATCAGTAACTATTTTGACCTAAAGATTACAGAGCTTGTTGAGTTTGATGTTTGAAGAACATAAACTATTTCTCTTTCTTGGGATAATGGCCATGTCTAGATGACTAAAAAGGCCAGCCTGAGACATAGCTGACTCAGCTTTTATCTGACTGAGCATGTGACAATCTGAATTGCTTACCAAATTTGATGCCGTCGGCAGAAACTCTACCTTATCATTGTTCAAAATTCCAAATTTAATATATAACAGCAAAACTGTCAAGTTTTATACCTGGAGCTAACAAAAGAAATCTTTGGTGCTAATAAATCTGCAAATGAAAGTACTAAATACCCAATGTTTAATACAGGAGTTGGCAAATATTTGCCATTTAATACGTATTTGTTGAATAAAAGAGATAATCTCGGTCAGAAAGGAAATTTAGATTATTCTCAATATTTTAGGTTTATAGAGAGCAAAATAATGTCCCATATATTTTACAGGGATTTCCATCAAAATAGTTCAATATTCATGTTTGGTGCTCACAAGAATAATAGCCAATTATTTGAAAAACACCCTTCTCTATTTTCAGATAGTGTCAGATTTAAAAAAGAATACTAAAATACAATATATGAGTTAAAACCTTGATTTAAAAAAAAAGTCTTGAGAGATAGTTTCAGGAATTCAATGACTGGAAAGCCTGAGGAAATGTTTATGTTACAGCCACTCTTTCAAACTCTCTTCATAGAGAACAGACATTTACCCAGCCCATAGTTCCTGAGCATGAGGCTCAGTGCATGCAACAGTCCTCTGTAAAGCAGTGAGCTCCATGTCCCTCTATCAAGATACTATGAACAAAAGCATATGGATGTTTAACTATAGGAACCGCCACAATGCTCAAGAGTCCCAGAATAGCATGCCTGGAAGGGAGCTGGGAAAGTATATTTCTTTTACAGAAAAAGAAACAGGCATGGTGAGTCTGAGTTATGTGTCCCAGGGTACAATGCAAGTTCATAGCCAAGATGAGACTGAAAATTAGATCGCTTAAATTCAGTCTCCTCAAATGCTGAGAATCCAAGCTGAATTATTTAGGGCCATGAATAGATAAGTAAATATATCAGCAGACATAGTGAAGCAAGCATGCATAGCAGAAACCCTATAAAAAGTCTACCTCGAAACTGATCAGGCTTGTAGCCCACCAGGTGAAATTGAGAAGAGGCTGACTAAGCTCACCTGAGCTCCCACCACGGGCTTCAGGAGCATAGAGAATGAAAGTCACAAGGGGATCTATTGTGCTAGCTGAATGTCCAAGTCCAAACATATTATAAGGCTAGAAAAAAGGATCACAACTCCTTTAACTTTGCCAATCTACTGCAAATGACCCACAATGTAAATGCACAGGGAAAAGCGGGGCAGGAAGCCCTGTTGACTATGTTATATCACCACTAAGGATCAATATCAGTGATGATAGGACTGGCTTCTGTCAAATGATAAACACATTCCCTCCAAATGGATATGACTTAGAACCTCTGCTTTTCTGGAACTGCCATATTTGAATCTTTCAACAGTAAGTTTTAGCCTTCTATTACTCTCATACTGTGGATATTGATTGAAAAACTACTATGACAAAGGTACAGTAGGACCACGGGAAATACAAAGGGAAAAGGCACAATGGTTGCCTAGGAGGACTGAAAAATCAAGTTAGAGGAAAACAGGGAAAACAAGGAGTCACAAAAGACTGGCGGAAGCATTGTGCGAGTACATAGCAAGTTATGGAGGAGTAAAAGCAGTCATTCCACAAGAACAGGGAGTGATAAGAGATAATGAAATGCACAAAGATCGCAAAGCCACAGGTGTTGCAAATTAGCCAAATCTCTGTCAGCCTTTGAGAGATGAGTGCAGTGGACAGGATCTGAACACCCTAGAGAGGTGGATGTGTCCTTGGAGGTTGTGCTAGGTGGGCACAACAGATAGGATTTGCCTGTGAACTGAAAATAGGCAATGAAAGCAAGAATGACTCCTGGGTCCAGCAAGCATGCTCATTTACCAAGACTGGAAATGGCTTTAGTTCTGATTGGACATAAATGGTGCCTGTGGGTCTTTCACATGGAGAGATCCTTAAGGCATTTGTATAGACATAGAAGGGAGATCTGACTGTGAATACAAAGGGTGGTAAGTGAGTTCTTTTCACTAAATGAACGAATGCGGAGAAAACATTTAGACAGAAGGGATGGGGGGCAAGGATACAACCTCCAAGTAAGAATTTAAGAGATAGACAACAACAGAAGGCATGGAGAATGAAAAGAAGTAGTCAGAAATAGAACAAAGAGGAGAAAGAAAAGTCATAGAATCCAAGAGAGGAAACAACATTTATTTATTAATAACATAGGCATAATTATTGGTGTCATGTTCTTATATCAGGTGAAAAAAGAATTAAAAAGTCCCACTGACAGTGGTCATTAGTAACCTTGACTAATATTTCAGGAGAGCCAGATGGCCATGTGGGTAGAAGATGAAGAGATGAGAAGCCAGCATACACTTGCTCAAGGAAGTGAAGTTGAGAGGAGGAGGAGTTTATACAGAGAGATATTCCTAGATTCACAATGGAGTTACATACTGATAAATGCATCACAAATTAAAAATGTTTTAAGTTGAAAATGTATTTAATACATCTATTGAGCATCACAGCTTAGAAACACAGAATATTGTTTTTTTTTCCCCTCTTGACCTAGGGGTTGCCTACCATTGCTGTTGCCCCACATTACAAGATAGTATCATACTGCATGTTGCTAGCCTAGATTAAAATTCAAAATACAGTTTCTACTAAATATTATCAGTTTTGTACCATCATAAAGACAAAAAAAAATCTAAGTCAAATCATTATAGATTGGACACCTCTTGTATATATAAATTGTGGAAGATGACACAAAATATCCACTCAACAATTTTCAAACTATATTAGGCAAGTTATTTAATTTGTCTTGCCCTCTGTTTAATTTTTTAACGGAGAGAATAATAATACCCACATCATAGGATTAAATTTAACAGTGCACGTGAAGCATTTAACGTAGAGTCTGGCACACTAGGTGCCCTCAGTAATGTTAGTTATTAATATGACAACCATTGTTGCTACTTCAGCTAAAACATTGAAGGTTCTGGCAAAATAGTGGTCTAGGAGAGGGCTGAGGAAGGTAAAGCAAAGGAGTTATTGAGGAGTGGGTTGAAAAGAAAAGCATTTAAGGGATTAGAGACATGAATGAGGTAAAGAAAAAGCATCCCCGGAGTTACAAGTTGGAGATCCAAATGAGTAGAAAGTCGTGAGTAGAAGTTTAATACTGCAGAAGAGGTGTAGTGCCAGGAAATAAAAGAGGAGTAGGACTGTGGAAATGGAGCTGAATTGGAATGAAAATAAAGACCATTCATTCATTCTCAAGTGGCAAATATTTCTTGAGAAATGGCTTTTTGGAGAAGCTGGAGATATACCTTGAACAAAGTTTTGACCTTGCCACAAAATGTTGAGGTTAGAAGATGGTTAGCTTGTCCCCATAGATGTGAAATTTGTTCAAGGTGGTGAGCAGATGGCATCAAGGAGACCACTGACTCTGAGATCCAAGAGCATAAAGGGTAAGACCATGAATTACAGCAAATGGAGACTTAGAAGATGGTATCCGTGGATGCAGAGAAACTTGAGGCAGGAGGGTTTTGCATGAAGGTTGAAAATTGGATGCAGGGAGGAGGAAAGAGGAATGTGTTCCACTTCCTGAGGGCCCCGTGGCCATAGGAAGAGGTAACCATATTTTCAGTTATGAGGAGCAGATTCAGGATGTGTTTTGTGAAAAGAATGGACATAAAAGGCTGTTCAAAACACTTAGCAACAACAACAATAAAACCCCAAAAGAGCCAATTTAAAAACAGGCTAAAGATCTGAATAGACATTTCTCAAAAGAAGCCATTCAAAGGGTCAGCAAGCATATGAAATAAATGTGTATTATTACCAATTACCACGGAAATGTAAATCAAAACCCCCAATGAAATGTCATCTTACCCATAAGAATGGTTATTATGATTTATAAATATAAATGTATATGATAACAACTGATGGCAAAAATGTATTGAAAGGAGAATTCTTAGACACTATTGGCAGGAACATAAATTAGTAAAACCAATATAAAAACTGAATGAAGATTCCTTTAAAAGCTAAAAACAGAACTACCATACAATCCAACTATCTCACTTCCAGGTGTATATGCAAAGAAAAGGGAATCATTTTATCAAAGAGATACCTATACTCCCATGTTTATGCAGCCAAGCTATGGAATCACCTACTGCAGGTGAATGGATAAGGAAAATGTAAATGAAGGGAGGTATAGAAACACAAACACCATATATATTCACATTCATTTGTAGAAACTACAAGTTGCTCTCTCCTAAAGAGTGGCATGAAATGGTGATCACTAGAGACTGGGAAGGAAGAAAGGAAGGGGTGCAGAAAGAGTTAGCTAAGGGACATCAAAACACAGGAGGAATTCTTTCTGCATTTCCACGGAACAGTAGGATAACAACCGTCTATGATAATTTATGTTATATTTCAAAATAACTAGAAAACAATATGAAAATTTCCTACACATAGAGATGATTCATGTTTGAGAAGATAGAAGTGCTTATTATTCTGATTTGATCATTACACATTGTACATGTATATATCAAATTATTATACTATACTTGAAAGTAGACACAAACATTGTCTTCATCAAATAAATAAAGACAAATAAAGGCTGTTAATCTGCCTCTGAGAACACTTACTGCATTAGGCAATACAGGGACAGTGCCTAAGCCCTAGGTAGTTTCTAGAACCTACAAAACAGACTTTTATAAAAATGGCTCCAAAATATAAAAGGAAACCTACAAAAATTGCTATTTCTAAATGTTTAATTAAATGTACACAAAACATACCCAAAACGTATCATTATGTCAACTTCATTAATTGTTAAATTTAGTGCTCATAAAAATTTCATTACATTTAGAAAACAATTTGTATGTTAGATTTCCCCACTCTGCAAGAATCCCTGAGTAAGCACTATGGTTTTCAAGAAATCGTAGTCAGTTGTAAATTATATGAGTTTCTCATAACCAAGAGTTTTAAAAATAAAATCATGATAATTCTTTCAAATGTTATAATAAAATATTTTTAATGGGGAATGTGAGTGGATGCTAGTACCTTTGGTATAGCATTTGGAAAGCTTCCAGGAATCTGTGAAAAAGTCTTAAAGCAATTACATGAAACAGAGATCTCAAGAAGCAGAGCACACAGGACTGAGGAGGAAGGACACAGTGAAGGGAATCGAGACAAGGAAGAAACCCCAATATTTTAACAAGGAGCAAGTTAAAAATGTACACAGGCTTTAGCACTTCCTCATTCCGAGGAATTCTTCACCTGAGAGCCTCAGATGCTCTTAACAGTCTGATGAAACCTCAAGACCCCTTTTCAAAATAATGCTTTCAAGTGCAGAAAGCAAAATGCACAGGATCACAAAAGAAACCAATTATTTTGAAATGCAGCTATCAAAATATTTAATGTATTTGTGATAAAAAAAGGTAGGAGAACATATATACATCTCTATACAATAAAAATCTAGTTGGATGTCATAGGTAGTGATATTTCAAAACATCTTCAGCATCCATAAAATATCAGTTCTTCTTTGTGTCAAAAACTATTCATATACCTATGTTTTATTGATTGATTGATTGTACCTATAATTGAACCCAGGGGTGCTTGTCCACTGAGCAACATCCCCACCTCTTTTTATATTTTATTTTGAGACATGGTCTCACTAAGTTGCTAAGGTCTTATTTATAATTAAAAGAAATACTTGAAGCCTTGGGTTCAATCCTCAGCACCACTAAAAATAAAAGAAAAAAAAAGTAAAGAAAGGATACAACACATAGACTTTGCAACAAGCAATACAAATTTTTCTTTTCTTAATAAGAACAAAAAAACAGGCTAGTGTAAGAAATTCCCGTTGGAAATCATTTATGTTGTAAGTGAATCTATCAGTTTAAACCACTAAATAGAAGGAGGAGGAGGAAGAGGAGGGGAGGAAGAGGAGGGGGGAGGAGGAGGAGGGGGAGGAGGAGGAAGATAGAAAAAAAAGAAAGACCATCTTTGAATACACTAGTGCATAGAAAGATGTGATTTTTCTTCCCACCCAAGTTCATAGACCTCTAGAATTCTGCCCACAGAACTTCAGGGACCCATTGTTGAAGAACTGAAAATCTGAGGCAGAAATATGCTAATTTTATAGGGACCTCAGATTTAAGATGCTCCTCCCAATTCCATTTCCTCTCTAATTCACTCTTAAATACATTCTGGGAGAATCTGCTTCAGTCAACTTTATCTCCTTTAGTGAAACTTCATTTGCACAATACTGACCTTTGATAAATACATATGTATATATACACACATACACAAACCACTTCCCAACTTAGAGCACAATTTCACTAATGAGGAAAAAACACAAAGAACAAAATGTAAAAATTAATAATCAAACATAAGTAACAGGACAGGAAATCTGGAAAAGGCTATGAAGATTTAGAAAAGAAACATAGCATATGAAATGGTATTATTTCTTGCTAATAATCAACCCTATTAAATAAGTAAGGAAAATGCATTTTTGCCTACCTAATTGGCAAAGTTGAAAAAAATTAATAATGTCTGGTATTTGTGTGGTTGAGGTAAAATGGAGACTTTCATACATTCCTCATGGGAATATAAATCCATACCATCTTTCCAGATGGTAATGCGGCTAATTATACAACACTATTACCCTGTGTGCATATATGATTACACAACTGGTGTGATTCTATATAATGTACAACCAGAAGAATGAGAAGTTATACTCATTTATGTATTGATAAGTCAAAATGCATTCTACTGTAATATATTACTAATTAGAACAATTTTTTTAAGTCAATAAAATGTGCATGTACTGCCACACCCCAATTCAACTTATATGAGTATATAAATACCCGCCACAAGTGGACAAAAATACAGCATAATTTTGAGGACAAATTTTCATTATAATAAATTGGTTACATAAATTATAGAGTATCCATTCAATATAAAGCTACTCAACA
Organism: Urocitellus parryii; assembly: GCF_045843805.1. NCBI lineage: Eukaryota > Metazoa > Chordata > Mammalia > Rodentia > Sciuridae > Urocitellus > Urocitellus parryii. The sequence goes on from NC_135544.1 coordinate 13,556,444, forward strand.
AAGCATTAAAAAATATATCTACAAGTATTGAAATAGGAATTTGACTAAAGTATTTTAGTGAATTAAAATGGACTAGAGCATTGACACCCTACTTCTGCTGAAAATATATAGTTTATAAATATCATTTCTATAATGTATAGTTTATGTATGAATATTCATATTTAATTTATGTACTAGTATATATTGCTTATATACAAGTATTGTGTAGACAGATTTTCAAATTCATAAACATAAAGAGGACTGAAAGGATCAATCTATACCGTACTGTAACAGTGATGTCTCTTAAAGATGAGATTTTAATTTTCAAACAAAATAAATTTAAAAAGACATAAAATAATAATCATTATAGACCATTTTAAAATTAGAAAAGAAAATAATGATATGTCTGTTGGAGAAAAGCAATGTGATTTCTGTGTCAGCCAAAGGTCAACTTCTTTGAAAGGAGCTTTTGAATAAGTGAGATTTTTCTCTACCCAACAAGAATCAGAACTTTAAAACATACATTTAATTGGGTAATTTCAAGTCACACCTGAAAGCACAGCCTGGGACATCAGATGAACAAGGAGCTTCCTTTCTGATCACTGCAAATGTCAGGAGAGGCCTCAGACAGCTGATTTGAGGTTGTCCTGATTAAGATTGTGCACTAAGCATTGTCTAAAGGTCATAACATTGTACAAGGTCAGCTGTACAAGTGATATTCTATGGTGGTAGGTCTAGCTAAAGCCCCAGGGTCATTCTCTCATTTATTCTTTCATCCCATGGTACTAAGAACCTACCATATGAAGGACTTGTGGAATGAGTGCTGTAGAAGGACCATGCTGGCTAATATAATTCCTACCTCCCAGACCTCATCAAGGAGCAAGAGATCCCCTCCACTTATAGGAAACACACATTCATAGGTCACAGAAGAGAACCTTGAGAAGGAACACAGAGACCTCTCACTGGGGGGTCACAGATCATGATAGTCTTTAGGATACAGGTACTGTTTGTGCAGGAATGGAATTCTCCAAATAAAGAAGGGAAGAATGGGAATTCATTTCCCAAAGAGCAAATGACTAAAAAAAAAAAAAAAGGGAAATAAAACAGAAGGCTGGTGGCACGTGCTTCTAGGAATGAGGAATATCTGATCTAGAATGGTTGGGGTTCACCTGGGTGAATTCCTGAAGCTGAGTCCAACAAGATAAACAGGGCTGTTGTTTTAGTCAGCTTTTTCCCTGCTGTGACTAAAGGATTTGACCAAACAACTGTAAGGAGGAAAAGTTTATTTGAGGGCTCACCGTTTCAGAGGTCTTAGCCCATAGATAGCTGGCTCCATTCCTCGGGGCTCAAGATGAGGCTGAACATCATGGCGGGAGAGTGTGTCAGAAGGAAGCAGCTCACATCAGGAAGCAGAGAGAGAAATCCCACTCTCCAGATACAAACATATACCCAAAGTCACGCCCCCAATTAACCACTTCCTCCCACCACACCCACCTGCCTCTAGTTACCACTCAATTAATCCCACCAGGGATTAATTCACTGATTGGGTCAAGACTCTCACAATCCAATCATTTTGCCTTTGAACCTTCTTGCATTGTCTCACATCTGAGCTTTTGGGGGTGACCTCATACCCAAACCACAACAGATGTGATAAGACCTGGTAAGGAAGTCTTTGGAGAAAATCCCCTGTGTGGGACTTACAATTTTCTAATACTACAAGTTAAAATGCTGATTTCTTCTGGGAAGAATAAGGGTCTATTTTACAGGTTGCTACCACCCTGTTGGGTTCTTAAATGAGGTTAATCCAAGGAGTCTGACCCTAACCAGTAGAAATAGGAGAACCAGCCTGCCCAAGGTTGGGGTGGAAATGAAGGAGCATGACCCCTCTGTCTGTAGGTTCCCAGTTGGTTTGGATATCAAGCTCCCTCCCCTTTACATTTCCATATAAATATTAGGAACAGGGCTGGGGATGTGGCTCAAGTGGTAGCACGCTCGCCTGGCATGTGTGCGGCCAGGGTTCGATCCTCAGCACCACATACAAAAATGTTGTGTCCACCGAAAACTAAAAAATAAATATTAAAAAAATTCTCTCTCTCTCTCTCTCTCTCTCTCTCTTTAAAAAAAAAATATATATATATATATATATATATATATATATATATATATATATATATATATATATATATATATATATATATATATTAGGAACACCCTGGTCTTTAGTGTTCCAAATAAGGAAAGAGAAATGTGATAAGACATCCCAGGGCCACTATTACTATCCTAAGTAAAAGAATACACAGGGATGATCTCTCTCCCTACTTCCAGCATCCCTCCTTGGTAGAGTAACCTGGTTCTACTTGGCTGTTACTCACAAGTATCCCTTCCCACTAAACGATTCAGCAACACCCTCCCTGGTTTATGTCTGCATCTTCACACAGAGGCATAAAACTACAGATGCCCCATTTGACTGAGAATGAAGGGAGGGTAAAATCTTTCAGCAGGTCTTCATCCTTATTAAGTTCCAATTTTCTTCTAATTTCAAACAAAAATAATAATGAAGCAAAACCCAGATTGTCAGCCCTTAGAGACCATGGCTGTTCTCTCAAGACATTTAAGTTTTATTTAAAAAAAAAATGTACCATCAAAGGTGCACATGTTAGTCAGTTTTGTGTTTCTATAACAAAATACCTGAGCTAATTAATTTAAAAAGAGAAAAGGTTTATTTTGATTCATAGTTTTAGAGGCTCTAATCCAAGATTTTGCAGATTCATTGCTTTGGGCCTCTTAGAGGGTTGCCAAATGACATTGGCAGGAAGCACAAGGCAGAGAAAACATGCCTCATCAGTCAGGAACCAAAGATGAACTGAGAATGATCTGAGTTCCCATAATCCCTTTGGAGGGCATGCCCCAAGGAAGTAAGAATCTCCCAAAAGTCACCACCTCCTACAAGTCCCCCACTTCCCAATAAAGCCAACCAGAGGATCAAGCCATTAACACATGGGCCTTCAGACAGTCAAGATATAAACCATATCAGAGTCTAATAGGATATGAACAAGACCAGAAGCTTACACAAGAAAAACAATTCTGACAGCAAGATTTCTAAGCTGTATAGAAGAAAAAGCAGACTTAGAACAAGGGTCAAAAGGCAGAGGCACCATAACAAGTGGGAGTTGATAAAGGTTTGATCTTCTGGAACAGCGGGAAGGAATGAAGGTGAGGTGAACAGTGTCAGATGGGGCAGAAAATCAGGACCTGAATGTGGCAGGTTCATTCGTTTTTGGCCTGGATAGCAAAAGAAGTTTAGTATTATTAATCAAATCATTACAGAAAACACAGAAGGGGAAGAAGGTTTGGGGGGTGAAACAAAAGGTAAGTCCAAGGAGATGTGTTGTTTTTTTTTTTTTTTCTGAGACTGAAAGCATCCAAAAGTCTATGATTCTTTGAATAAGAGGTTCTGTTCCCTTTGTGTTTAAAAAAAAAAGCAAAGAAAGAAAGAAAGAAAAGGGAGAAGGAAATAAAAGAAACCTGGAAGGAGATAACCCACCATCCAAGTAAGAGGCATGTTGTAACATTATTCCCACATGCATAAAACAGGCTTTTCCAGAACAAAGAGCAATGCCTTGGTGTTTCTCAGTGCTCTGATGAAAACAAGAGAGGTCATCAGTCATTTGCTTCTTAGTATAAATGAGCTAAGGAGATTTGTTCCCCAGCCAAAATTCTAGAAGTGAGGTGAAGGGAAGGTCTGAGAGACAGGTGTGGCGACTCTGAGAAGGTGCAGAAGGAGGAGGGCCAGCAGCAGCATGTCCCTTACTGTAGGATGGTGCTCATTTCCAGCCAGAGGGCGTGTTTATCCTATGCCAGTTTCTACACTGGTCATTAAAACCAATGCCAGAAGTTAAGAAAATAAGAGGGACATTTGGCATTTTATACAGCTTGTCACTCAACTCGCCTTTTGGGTAAACATAAATGGGCCACTCGGTATATATTTTATTGAACTTGTATTAGTAAAATGCACCAAAATTGTGTTTGATAGCTGATTTTATCCTCTATCATTAATTAGGAATCAGCTAAGCTTCTCTCGGCTCTCCTAGACAGCACACTTCTACTGTTCTCCTACTTTCTGCCTGTTTGCTCCACGTCTCCTCTGCAGCCTCATAGTGAGTTTCTTGAAACCTTTTCCTGCTTTCCTTACACTGTCTTCCTAAAGAGAGTCTCTCAGCCACACCCATAACACACAAGTTTACATCTTCCACCCTAATCACTCCTCTGAGCCCCAGGCCTAGACAGGAATGTCCACTCCTGTTTGATATCACCTCTTTGTTTTTGTTTTTGTTTTTTTTTTTTTTTTTTTATTGGTCGTTCATAACATTACATAGTTCTTAATACATCATATTACACGGTTTGATTCAAGTGGATTATGAACTCCCGCTTTTACCCCGTATACAAATTGCTGTATCACATCAGTTACCCTTCCATTGATTGACATATTGCCTTTCTAGTGTCTGATGTATTCTGCTGTCTGTCCTATTCTCTACTATCCCCCCTCCCCTCCCCTCCCCTCCCCTCCCCTCCCCTTTTCTCTCTCTACCCCTTCTACTGTAAATCATGTCTTCCATTTGTATTCTCTTGACTTACCCCTCCTTACCTCTTATATGACATTTTGTATAACCCTGAGGATCGCCTTCCATTTCCATGCAATTTCCCTTCTCACTCCCTTTCCCTCCCACCTCTCATCCCTGTTTACTGTAAATATTCTTCTCAAGCTCTTCGTCCCTACCCTGTCCTTGTTTACACCCCTTATATCAAAGGAGTCATTTGGTATTTGTTTTTTAAAGATTGACTAGCTTCACTTAGCATAATCTGCTCTAATGCCATCCATTTCCCTCCAAATTCTATAATTTTGTCATTTTTTAATGCAGAGTAATACTCCATAGTGTATAAATGCCACATTTATATTCACGATAGCAAGACTGTGGAACCAGCCTAGATGCCCTTCAATAGATGAATGGACCTCTTTGTTTTTTTGTGGGTTTTTTTTTGTTTGTTTGTTTGTTTTTTAATGTGCTCATCACTCCTCAAAGTCAACATCTGAACTCACTAGTTTAGACCAACCCAGGTCCTCTTCTCCAACCTGCTTCCAACAAACAGCTGCTGTATCCATCTCCAAATAACAAACGCAACCAAAACTTAAGGATTTTAAAACAAAAGGTGGGCATGTGGACTGGGCTCCACTCAGGAGTTCTGGTCTGAGCCAGGCTCAGCTGCTCTCTGGGTTTACAGTCAGCTATCTGGTTGGCTGGTAATGGTGGTTCTGGGGTTTATGGTGGCCTCCACCTGGAATCCCAGGCCTCTTTCCACATGTTCTCTCATCTCCCCGTAGGCTGACCTCAGTTTGTTGCCAGAGGTCAGAAGCAAGAAGAGTCTGAGAGTAATACACATGTTCTTCACATCTCTGCTGGGGTGCACAGACGACTGTTCCACTGGACAAAGCAAACCACCTAGTCCAGCCCTAAATCAGGTTGGAGAATAATATCCAATGGCATGGATTTAAGAAAATAGAAACAGATTGGGGCCTTTCATGTAATCCCTGGAGATATCAACTTCAAGTTCTCCATCTGTTCCCTTAATATCTACTTCTTCTGCCCTGGTTGACACTCCAGTCGTATCTGCCCTGGACTTCTAGAATAGACTCTGAACAGAATCATTCACTCCCCACTGAGGACCATCTCCAGTCTCATCTCTACCCTACAACACACCACTTTTAAAAGGCCAAATTTGCTCATTTCAGTCCACTAGCTTAAAATTTTCCCATGGTCTTATCATTGCACTTAAGTTTAAGACAAAAACTTTTTAAACTAGCTTTTAAATAGGGTCCTAAATCATACATATCAGGTTATCCATGTTCTTCCAGTTTCATTATTATTAATGCCCTTTCACTTTCAGAGGTGTCCAGGTTTGGATATTAAGTTATATTATCACCTTTCCCCTAAAACCCTCACTTGTCTGCCTCCTACTTACCGCTTTCTGTAGTCTCTTCTGCCACTACACCTGGCTTTGTTTTGCCCTAGCCATCCCTGCCTTTCTATCCCTCCCAGAACATCCACATGCTGTTGCCTCTGCCTAGAATGTTCTTCCCTTACCTCCTTGCCCAGTGAATGCCTATGCACACTTCAAATGCCAGTAGGAACCACTCTTAGGGGAAACCACTCCTAAGTTCCCAGACAAGGCTCCCCTCCCCGGGCACCATGCCTACTCGGCCACAGCACTTATTGAAGCCAACATTTTCAATGAAAGGCTGGCCCCCTGTCTGGTTACTCTCACCTTTTCCTCTGTTTCTAGAATATCCACTACACTCTGGTAACAGACTATATGGATGAATAATTATCACATTAGGAAAAAAAAAACACTTGAAATTATAAGCAAAAACTACCAAGTCCTTTTATTTGTGAATCACAGTATTGGTTTCCAGAGACTATTTAAATCAGACGTTATTAAAATTGGAATGGAACAAGTGATCATTTAGCCCACAGAAAGAATCAATCTAAGAAAGTTAAATGATTCATCCAAGATTTCTTTCTCAGCCTTTCTTGAAAGTCCAAATGAAACGAAGACAGGTCTACAGGTTTTGATTTTATTTGTCATTGACAAAACTCCATTAAGAAGACAAAATCCCCTCTAGGTTCAGATATTCCTTGTTATGATTTAGATTTACTTTTCCCTTGATAGCACTCTGTTTTTCCCCTTTCTTTTTCCCTTCTTCTTGCATCATTAGCCAGGAAAGCAAAGAATTGATGCCCAGGGGAGAGTGTCTCAACACACACATAAAACCATAAATATGTAATGTCTATATGACAAGACGGGTGCAAGGAGAGACATACTACTGATCCTTATATCTTGGTGTTCAAGACATTTTAGCCCATAATTTATTCTTGCATTCTCCTGTTGTCCATTACCACAATGGATATAATGTATAATGAGAGATCAAACAAACTAATTTGTCAATTCTAGGATATGACATCATGGCCATTCATTCCTGGGGTTGCTAATGCCAGCCAGTGACCTTCTAGGATTACATACAGCTGAAATGCAAAGAGGAAATTTAATAAGAAAAGGTCAACCATCACTCAATGCACCAACAAAACAAGATTTTTTTCTTTACAAAAAAAATTTAAAAACCCAACATTGTGTCTTATGATACGTATGCTGTGCTGATAGCCAAAGCTATAATGACTATTTAAATGATATGGAGGATAATATTTGCTGAGCTCTTGAGTAGCTGAAGTTATAGACATTCCTTTAAAGGTCAGCTGTAAAACCAAGTTAATAACTTTGAAGGGAAATGCATTTTTCCATCATGAACTCACAATAACAATAATCTCCTTTTTCGTGCAATTTTTCCTTTAACTATGCTTGGCACCAAGACAAAGCTAATAGACAAATTATACATGATTACAAGAGCATTTTGCTAGACGGTGTCACAGATCAAAAGGAATGGTTCTTGTTGAGAGCAGGTAATGGTCCTGTACCATGTTCGTTCACATATGCTTCCAGAGAGAGGTGCAATGGGGCTTCGAGAATGACACGCTTAAACAGTCGCATTTTTAATATCTATTAAAGTCACTGTGCCAAGACTGAATAATGCTACCCGTGAGCAGAAGGGAGGGGAATACAACCAACTGCTCGCGCACGTGGCTGAGGGTTGTGCACACTCATCCGGAGCTGCTCTAAATATCGTAGCTCTCTTCTGGCTAGACTTAAATATTGGGGCTGGATAACAGCCAAGTAATGACAAGATGTACATGTTCCTCCAAGCAAAGCTCCAATGTGTAAATGCCAACACCATATTTTTCACTCTTTGTATTAGTTGAAGTTCTTTAAAACAAGAATGGCATTGAACCCAGTAATATTTCCTTCAGTTTCTCAATTCCGTGACAATTACTTATGACTTCTGAAAAAAAAAAAAAAGTATCTCTGAATAGCATTTGGTCCTGGAATCTAGACCACTGAATTTCCCCACTAGCTCATCCGAATCAGTCTTTTGTTGTTGCTTTTCTCCCAATCAAGAATAGGATAGGAAAGAGATTTCCCATCATCCAGTCTATTAGAAAAGAGGGACAGTAGCAACTGCTGAGCATGGCTGTCTCACCAGACCAGAGCTTTATTCCCTACTTCATGTTTTCATTACTATATCTGTTCTTCATAATCTTCAGATGAGGAAATTAAGCTTAAGAAATCTGGAGGAACTTGACAGAGTCCACTCAGCTAGAAGGAACTGGAAGCCAGCTTACACCCCAGGGATAATGTCCTTTCCCTCATATGACACTGAGCTGGATGGCATTACAGTATTCACCGTATTTTAAACAGGTGTGCAAGACCATCAGATGACCCCGTGACATCTGCTCCAGCACACCACAGACCTGTAGTGGGAAAATTCATAAGCCACACCCATGAAAAAGTATTCTACAGTACCCTGGAATTCCTCATGTCATCATATGTGAAATGGCTGAGCCAGGAATGAGTGGATGTCTTTGTTCTTCAAAATAAAGAAACACAACACATTAAAGGTGGCCACAGGAAGTGGCAGGATGAAAAAAGGTACTAGGTACTAGAATGACCGATTTCAGTTTTGATGATCCTATCTCTGCTTCTACTGCCTTTCAAACCTTCTTTATCTTATGTATGAAACAGCACAGGAATGGTCACATGATACAATTTTCTAAAAATTATGTAAGATAACATATGCAGAGTTCCCAGTGCAGTCTGTGATACAGGGCAGGTGTACAAGAAAGGTTTTCTGGATCCAAGTCCAAAAAGATGCTTAACCACAAGTTAGTAGAACTCAGTACAAGATTCCTATTTTTAAAATGTATTTTCTGTAAAGTTTCTGGATGTTTATCAGGAAACATTCATCATTGTCTTGGCATTACCTGTACCAAATCCAGGTCACATGAAGTTATAAATACATCTTGTATTCTAGTACACAACCTCTGATTCTAAGAAAAAAAGAAAAAAAAAAACATGTACACACACACATATAATATATATATGTATATATAGAGAATATATGTATGTGTGTATATACAATATACCTGAGTTATAATAAAGAGAGACAGAGACCGCCCCACAGGCATATATAATGCATTAACCTATACAAAGCCAAACAGTCACAAGCCAGAATGTAGTGAAGGAAATGGACTTCCTCATTCTGCAAGAATAATATTCTGAGCGTGAGGAATGCCCAGAGGTTACTAAAGAGAAATAGAATAGTCACATGGGGTCACCTAATGGGAAGACAGCAAGCATGATTTATGACACAGCTTTATGAAAGGAAAGACTCACTGTGCTATGTAGGACAAAGAAAGGCAAACAGGTAAAATCCCCTCAAACCCCTCCCTATAGCTGGGCAAAAGATAAAGATAAATGGATTCAGACAGAGAAGGAAAGAAATGTGTTTAAAAGTGAATGATAAGCAGTTTTGGGGAAAGGTGAGATTTAAGAGAAAAATAAACTTAACATTTTGTGGGATTCTAGCATACTAACCAAAGAAATCTATCCATCAGGGGGAAAATTGAGACAGGAAAGACAGGTTTAAGATTTAGACACCTAAAACAAAACAAAACAAAACAAAACAGAGCAGAAAGGAGAAGGCTGAAGAAGCCAGCTAGCTGCCTTACGCAAGTGAATCATCAAACTGGGGCTAAAGAATCCTGTGTGCCCCAGCCTGCCCCCTCCCCAAAGAAAAGCTAGTATATAAAAGTGACATTTCAGAGCAGCAGTAAGAGAGCAATTGCCGCGTGACAAACAGCAATTTTCCAGTCTGCTGTCACCAGAATTCTTTTATTCAAACTGCCCTAAATAAAAATAGATTTTGATTCATTTTTCAAGGGCACTTTTCACACACAAAGGCAAAGATACATGCTAAGGGATGTGACCTTTACTCTGTATAGGTAGATCCATCTCTTTACCCCAATGAAGGCCATAACTTCCTCCAGAGAAGTGCTTCGGAACATGTTCCTTTTCCCTCGTGACTGAAATCTGGGTTGGATTTGGAAAGGACATGTACTTCTGGGAGCTGCAGATCTAACCCTGCACTGTTTGTGGTCATTGAGGGTCAAGCCTGGTGGCAGGCAGGAGAGGAAAGCATTGACCAATAGAGAGAACCAGTTACAAAAGGGGCAGATGGGGCCAGAGCACAGAGGTCCCCCAGGTCAGAAGCAACTGCTGGAGGAAGAGCTTGTGTTCCAAGAGTACATCCTTCAAACACTTGCCCCTCCCTTTCCTCCAACTTCCCTATTTACAGGTGAACCACATGAAATTAAGAACATGAAGTTCTTGTGGGAACAGTGTCCATCACCCTCGGGTTTTCCTGAACAAACACAATTTCACAAAACACTCTTTTTAACAAAGGTACCTATACAGGTGCATAACTAAAATCTGATTCAAAGTTATTACTCTGTAATACTTTCTGTACAAATGATATTTTTAGGTAAAATTACTTTTTAAATTATAATTGTTTTCAAGAAAAAAATTAGTACAATATCTTATGGCAATATGCAATCATGTAGGGACTCCCCCTCTGCATGAAATTCTAAGGATGAATAAGGTAAGGCCTTTTTCTCATAAGGTCTAACACTAAACCTTTCGAGCATCTCTATCTTTTTTTTATATCTCTAGTTTATTTATTTACTTTTATGTGGTGCTGAGAATCGAACCCAGGGCCTTGCAGGTGCCAGGCGAGTGCTCTACCACTAAGCCACAATCCCAGCCCCATTGAGCATCTCTACTTTGAAACAAAAGAAGAACAGAATGGACCTTCACATGGGCTGAGGTTCCAGTACCACTCCCAAGCTGCAATAACCCTCTACATAATTCCAGTCCTCTGCAGAAAGCACTTAGCAAACCACTGCTGACTTCTACATCCCTCTCAGAAGCCACCAGACAATTTCCTCTTGGCCTTATTTGTGATCCCAGATTGTTGGTACTATTTTCCTACATTCGCCACCACCTGTCTGGTTAGAACTCACTCAGTAAGCACTCCCAAGCTTTGGGTACAAGTGTGTGCCTTTACAATGTGCTTCTGTGGGACCCCCCACTAACTCCTACAAGGTTTTCCCTGCCTTGGTTCCCTCCATCATAGAAGTAGAAATCCTCAACTGAGAAAAAGCTCCAAGGACAAAAGTTCACCTAGTTCCTTCTCTCTGTCCCTTCTATCCCCTAGGCTGGAGACACACTGTACAGTTATGAAAGTTCAGTCCCACTGAGTCTGGATCCACCTGCAACAACCTGGAGAAAGAGTTTTCCTTGCCTCCTCCTGGCTTCTTGGGTCTTTCTGCTGTCTGCAGTCATGACCTTTAAGATCAAAGCTACTGTGGCTGCAGGACAGGGCAGCATCCTTCCAGATGCACAAGTTCTGAACCTAAAAGTCATTGAGAAACCTCCTTCTCCTTCACATGTATTATCCAATTCATCAAATTTTACCTACCTAATTATTCCCTTTCTTTCTCATTTTTCACTGCTGCCATTACTCTTCTCCAAGGACACACTGTCTCAGTGGACTATTGTGAGCCTGACATTTGACAGCTCACCTTGACTCTTCTTTCCATCATCCATTCTCTGAATCTCATATCACTGCCAACTTCTACCTCAAACACCAGCCACACTGGCTTTCTTTTCGAACTACTAAGTATACAATGCTTTGTCTAACTGCAGGAAGCAGGCCTAGACTGCTCCTTCTACCGGGAATTGTCCTCCCCACCCCTCACTTCTTTACTTATTTATGAACTAGTTATCTTCCAAATTCAATTTAAATATCATCTGTTCATGAATGTCTCTCCTGATCCCAAAAACCTTGTGGATTTTCTGTCCCAAGGTTGTTCATTACTTTTCTTTATTGATATGTTTGTATAATTTTTTAAAATTAATATCTACTTTCCCCATTATTCCTGCAAATACTATAAACTGTAACTATATCTATTTCATCCACCATTAACTCCTCAGAAATTAACATAGTACCTAACTCTTGGTATAGAGTTGATTAATATCTCTTAAATGAAAGAATAAATGTGTAAAGATACATACATAGTAATAGTGTTGTCAGGCTCTAAAGCCAAACTGTATTGAGTTTGAATCTAGGTAGTATTGCTTATAGAGTATGTGATTTTGAACAAAATACTTGAGTTAAGATTGAGTCTTGGGGCTGGGATTGTGACTCAGTGGTAGAGCGCTCGCCTAGCACATGGGAAGCCCTGCGTTCAATCCTCAGCACCAAGTAAAAATAAATAAATAAAATAAAATAAAGATATTGTGTCCAGTTACAACCAAAAAATAAATATTAAAAAAAGTTAACAAGAAGAGATTGAGTCTTCATACCTTTTAAGACAAGATAATACAAATCGAAGAAATGATTTACAGTAGAAGGGGTAGAGAGAGAAAAGGGGAGGGGAGGGGAGGGGAGGGGAGGGGGGATAGTAGAGAATAGGACAGACAGCAGAATACATCAGACACTAGAAAGGCAATTTGTCAATCAATGGAAGGGTAACTGATGTGATTCAGCAATCTGTATATGGGGTATAATTGGGAGTTCATAACCCACTTGAATCAAATTGTGAAATATGATGTATTAAGAACTATGTAATGTTTTGAACGACCAACAATAAAAAAAAAAACAAGCAACCTAAAAAAAAAAAAAAAGATCTTTACTCATACAATATTTGTGAACTTCAAATGAAATATTTATCAAGTATTTTCTATAGGGCCTGACATATAAAGAAGGCTTAATAAGTAGCATGCTAACAAGAGAATGTATACAACAATATGTCCAGAAAATAATAATGGAGTTACAGATATGGGGGGAGGAGATTCAGGCACAAGACTTTATAGATATCAAAAACCCATTAAAATATCTCTACAGGTTAAAAAATAACTTTCACAGCTGTCTTTTCAGAGAATCCTTCTTTCCTCACCTCTGTGTCAGATTCTAAACAGAAATAATAACTATGTATGTTAGCATAAAGGAGTTTCAAACTAGAATCCCAAGCTAAAGAATCAGTCTCACCTAGAAAATCAAGTTTAGCTAAAGCAGAGACTGAACTCTTGCATCAGTGAAAAGTGCTGCTATATATATTTTTCTCATTTAAATTCATGCCTTGCTTAAACCAGGGATACTATTTGGTCTCTGTGCAAACATCATATCATGTACTTACACAAATGAAAATGGCTACATCACTAAGTGCTATAATCTTATGGGACCACCATTGTATATGCAGTGCAACATTGATCAAAATGTCAATTTTGCATGACTGTATTATCTGTATATTTGTATCCATATGACAAAAGTTTTTCATTCTGTTTTTGGATATAGCTTGGAAAGATGACTTTTAATAACAAGAAACAATATTCAAATAGGACTATCCTGGAAAATTCAGGAATCTTGGTTGCCATAAATTAGCTTTGGTATGTCCCTGACATAAGACACAAATTATCCTTATTGCATCTATAGTGTTTCAAGCTTCAAATTCTTACCACATAACCTGATCATGGATTTCAAATTATCTGCACCAATAGAAAAAAAAAGCTAAGTAGCAACAATGCAGATGCTATATCAGGGGTTGAAATGATGCTTCCCATTCGGCCAAACCTTCAACTTCCTGGCCAAGTAAAAATTAACATTCTGCAAAGGGAGAGCTGGTGAAGCCACGTTGAAGTCTGCTGTGCCCTGAGAGTAAGGAGGCCCACACCTAGAGGAATGGCAACCCCATTTTCCTCCCCAGGATTGATCCACTTCAGATAGAGATGAGCAATCCGTTTCTGTAAAAGGCCAAAGAGTAAATATTTCAGGCTTTTGGGACATATGGTTTCTATCACAACCGTTCAACTGTGCCACTGTGGCAAAAAAGCAGCTATAGATATAACATAAAGGAATGAGGGTGGATGTATTCCAATAACACTTTATTTATGGACATTAAAATTTGAAATTCATGTAATTTGTATGTGTCACAATGTATGTTATCCTCCTTTTAGATTTTTTTTCTGAACACTTGAAGTGTAAAAACCATTCTTAGCTTGCAGACTTTGCAAAAACAGGAAGTGGCTGAATTTGGCCAGTGGTTAATTTCTGACTCCTGACTAAAGACTGGAGGGTACATGAATGAATACTAATTCATGCCTATTGATTTTCCAGTTGTTCTTCAGGTATTCTTGATGGGAACAGCAGGTCTGTCTCTAACCAGACTTTAGAAGCTCTATATTGCACTGAAGAGACCCAAAGAGTGAGACCCATATGCATACATCTTTTAACCCTGCTTCTCTTATAGGGACCTCTGCACAGTGCCACTTCATTTTTCTTTACATAAGTGTTCTTTGAGGAGAAGAAACTGAAAATATCTATATGCTTAAAGTTACTCTCATGTCCCTGGCGTATAGCACAACCTCAGAAATAAGGCTCTGTGAGTTTGTCTTAGAAAACATGAAGAAAAGCCACATGTGTACCATGCTGCTGCCTGGCTTATGGACAAAGGTGTTCCAAGAGATGGAAGGTACTGGAAGTTCCAGGCAGTATACATGAGTGTGGTCTCTACAAAGACAGTTGAGTAGTAACTTTCAAAATTACAAAGACACGTATGTTTTAACCTAGCAATTACACTTCTAGGAGACCCACACCTAGGGGATGGATAGATGATAGATAGATAGATAGATAGATAGATAGATAGATAGATAGATAGATAGATGAGTGTGTGTATATATACTTGCATATATGTATATGAAAATATATGACTACATATATTTATTTACTATTTATTTTTGTGTATATATTGGGAAAAGGGCATGCATATTTATTCATCAAGGCATTCTTTTTATTAGCAAGTTATAACAAAACCCCAAATATCTATCAGGAAGAGACAGTATAAATTATGGGCTATCTATACAATGGAATATTATTGAATAGATAGATTCAACCATACATATACATGTATGCATTTATGTAAATGTGTTAAGATACTCTTACAGAAGATTCCCCACTATTTGTGGTAGTTAGATATTATGAAATCACTGTGAATACTATATTAGCAAATACTGAATCATTGTTCCCAGGAGAAACACAAGATTCCTGCAAGCCTCTGATCACATTTATACTAATCAGTTAATACATAACCTGTTTTATGCATGTTTTTGCTTAACAACACATTATTTATTATTTATTATTGATTCTTCAGCATTGAACTAATGGCCAATGGAACTATAACTCATGCTTATTTAGCACAGGTATTTTCTCTCTAAGATATATCATAGGCTTCCAGCACCTAGGAATATTGGACAGCTTTTCAGCCCTGTGCTTGGGAATATTTTAAATAGTGAAATCATCAAAAGGCAAAAAAATGTGAAAAATACACTAAATAGATTTCAAGAAGGACACTTGTTTACAGTATGCGCTGATACAAGAAGGCAGAGCATCATCTTGTTTGACTTTGTCTGGGAACATGCATGTTGAATGACTTGAATTCTTTACTTCTAGAGGCATGTCTGTGAATGACCACAAAAATATGCAAGTATTGGTTGGGGCTTACAAACAACTTTTAGTAAGTGGGAACACTTGCAATTACATGATCTGTGAATAAAGAGGATCCATTGTGTGCCTGTGTACACACACACACACACACACACACACTTTTACTTTGTTTTAGTATGTTCTCCACAATATGTATCTTCATTAGGTTAAAAAAAAAAAAAGCAGAACCGTGTGCATATTATACCAAAATATGTGTAAAATATAGGAAATGAACATATTTACTTATTTGCACATGAAGTATCTCTAGGAGGATAACTTTTTACCTCTGAGTGACTGAGGGACGGAGTAGGGAAGCTGATATTTTTTTGTATCTCCTTTCTCTTCTAATCATGAAATCAATCTCTCCATAGTAAGAAAGTACTCTGAGTCAGTAGTAAAGGCGTTAATCATCTCAAGAAAATGACAATATATAATGTTTTTTCATTAGTCACCATGACTCTTTTCAAAAGTGTATCATCAATACCTCTTTCAAAAAATAAATAAAACAAAACTCCCTGTGATGATGGCACAGTCATGTGGTGGTCACCAGTTTTCAGTTAGGGACTTCCATCCTTTCTTCCCTGAATGTAGACTCTCAATACATGACAATGACTGATTTAAAATTTTGTCCGGGGCCTTATTTTCCATTTGTATGGACAATGAAAAATACACACTAATTTTAAAAAATTTTCTAAATAGTGAGAAGAAGAAAGGCTGAACACCTGAAGACCTCTAGAAGGGAGCAAACAAAAATGTGTTTTGAGAAAAAAATAAGATCTGGACCCTTACAGATTGCTTGGTGAATCTTAATGTCATTAGTCCCTTATACGATTCTATGACAAAGGAGGAAAACAGACTCAGTGTTACAGAGAGAACTGGCTACATTGGTTCAAGACAAAAACACTAGAAAGATATTGCATATTCAGTGGACTAAAATGAAAAGAGTCAGCAATGCCTTCTAATAACCTATTGGACAGCAGAAAAAGAACTTTCTAGAACCTTATCACAGTCATTATAATTATATTAAATTAGCCTTTTGGGATGGTATCTAATAAAAGCCAGCCCGCCGACTACATTGATATGAACTGAATGTTTGTGTCCCTCCAAAGTTCATATATTGAAGCCTTAGTCTCTGATGCGATGGTATTTGGAGCCTGGTCTTTGGGAGGTAATTTGGTCTTGAGGGTAGAACCCTCCTGATTAGGATTGGAGTCCTCATTAGAAGAATCATAGAGATTTTTGAGGGTAGAACCCTCCTGATTAGGATTGGAGTCCTCATTAGAAAAAGATAGAGATCTCAACTTCCCCCACAACCCAGACTGCCCTGTGAGGATAAGAAAGAAGGGGTCCATCAGTAAACTAAGAGAGACCTCATCAAGAATCAAATTGGCACCTTCATCTTAGATGCCCCAGAACTGTGAGAAATAAATTTCTGTCTTGAAGTCATCTGGGCTGTTCTCTCTTTACTAAAACTGCCCAAGCAAGGTCAACCCTGGGTCATGTCCCACCTAGGTGACAATGTTGAGCTTTGTCTGTGCTCTGCACTCCTGGAGAACAAGAAATCCCTCAAGAAAAGGGATCACTGCAAAAACCCATCCTTCTCTATAAGACTAAGATAAGGATCATGAATAACTGCTTTTTTCATCTAGGCCTAGGCTAGACACAGTCCCTCAAATTCCCATTCTTTGTCTCACAAATAATTAGTTGAACTATTTGTGGTCACTAAAAATCAACCTGGACAAAATGCATGCTAACTTGACTTGACCAATCTGTAGTTAGCCTCCCCACCTTTCTCCAAGGCCCATGAACTCTGTCCCACCCTTAAGCAGAAGCAAGCATCCAGAGCTATGCTAGCATTAGAATACAGAAGACCCCACCTCAACACCACCAGCAGCTCCTCCCAATAATGCACTGATGAAAAATGATAGTTTATTTATCACTTCGGAAATGTTTTGCTCCATCCCAGAAACTATTTCCTCTTACTTCTTTCTAGCCCTGTACTTCTCCCTACAGAACAAAGCTGAGCCTTTACTCTGAGATACTCCTGGATTATGTGGTCAATTGCAATAGACTTTCTTATAAAATCCATTCTTACCCAAGTCCAGATATTTAGTTATTTGACACGTACTTTTTAAATATCTATAAATCAGCCAGCGCTTGCTTCTATTCACCTTCAGATACTTTTTCTAACCTTACTGGCTAACACAGTTGCCTCCATTCCCCAAAGGCACTCAAGGCTCCCAACCCAGCTTCACAAGACCCTACTCAGAGTGGTGGGTGAGCTGAGTAGTGGCTTGGGGCCACAGGAAAGAAGAATAAAGGGGAGGAGGAGGAGAAATGTTTGTAAAGCCAAGATTCCACTGAGCAAATCTAAATAGCTCTTGCTCCCAACAATGCTGACTTGGTTCATGGTCAAGGAAACACTGTCCACAAAGTCAGTGTCTCTGTATCTGTCTGTCTGTCTCTCTCCCTCTCTCTCTTCCCCCAAGCATGAGTAAGTTGTACAGAGCTACTTCAGGCTTCAGCACTGACCCTGGGGCCAGGACAATCTGGAATTGACACAGTCAGCTAAAATTCTGAATCCAAAAATGAATGTGGTTTCCTAAAAATGTGAGATTTAGGGGCTGAGGGTACAGCCCTGAGTGGTAAAACTCAGATGTGGCATATGTGAGGGCTTGGGCTCAATCCCCTGCACACTGAAAAGATGAGGGGTTTATATTATTACCTAAATTCCACCTTTAATTGGCTTCCCAAGTAGTTGTTTGTTCAGAAGTTAGTAAAAGAATGATAGAAGGAAGAAAGAAGGGAACAATTTGTCATAATTAAAGGCAGTAAAGAGAAATTTGAGACATATTTCAAATAACACTTCATAACTGTATCCATGAAAATAATTTGTATCTTCACCAAATGCATGTAACTATAGCTATCCACAACAGATCCAATACTAATCAAATTTCAATGTTATAATTGGGTTGTGGGTTTGATTCCTTATTTTGAATATAAAAGAACTCTTTACTGGTATTTCTTCAAAGGGCCATTCTAAATAAATAAGGAATAAAAGTCAGTGCAAAGGGGACTTTGAAAGTCTCTGCCTCAGGAGGCCTCCCCAAGGGCGTCCTCATTCTTCCCTGGAGGCTATGCACAGCAGGGACCTCACCAAGAGCCCAGCACTCATACAAATCCTGCTCTGTCTTCCAGGATTTTGTCAAGAATCTACTTTGGGAAAGCCATTGTTCAACACTCCAGCTCCCACCAATCACTTCTCTGATCACCTGTTTCATTAACACCAGGATGACACAATTAGCCCTTAATTGTTTTTAAATTGCTTTATGTATGTCTTTTCTCTCCAGCTACCTGATAAGCTCCATGTTTCATACTTTTTCTGTCTTCTGCAGTATAAACCCCTGTACTTCTATAGAGGCTCAATAGAAACAGGCTGATTAATTGATTAATTGTGGGCGGCATCAGAGATCATGAATAATCCAACAACAAAAAAGAAAAACAAAATCCCCCAAGTTCACACATTACATACACATTACAATTTATCCTGCTTCTTCAGAAACAAGATTTTATTTGAGCTCCTTAACAACTGAGTCAGGCAATGCAGGAAATTGCACGGCAGTGTGTAAGTGGGAGCCCTCATCCACCATTCCAACCTCAATTTTTGTTTCTGTCACTGGACTGGTGAACAATAATCCCCCAAATTTACATCCATCTAAGATCTGGGATCTTACTTGGAAATGGGGTCTGTGCAATGTAATTGGCTAAGAAGAGATCATACTGGGTTAGCATAAGTCATAGATCCACTCTAATGCAGCAGGTTCACACTCTGCATCTCCAAAGGACAGCCCTGTCTCCACCATGGTGCAGACCGATGGGGTCCAGAAGCCTGAGAGAATAAATGTCTGCTGTTTAAAGCCATTTCTTTTGCAGCATGCCTAACAAACAGACACCTGGCCATAAACACTTTATAATCTTGTTCTAATCAGGTTATTTTTTGTCACTGTGAGCAAAGACCCCATGAGAACAATGTAGAGGAGGAAAAGTTCATTTTGGCTCACAGTTTCAGAGGTTCCATCCACATCGACTGATTCTATAGCTCTGACCCAAGATGAGGAAAAACACCATGGCAGAGGAAAGCAGCTCAGGACATGCAACCAGTGAGCAGAGCCTCTGCTCATTAAGGACAAAATGTAAATCTCTCAGGCACACGCCCCATGGCCTACCTCCTCCAGCCACACCATAGGTGCCTACAGTTGCCACCCACTTATTAGGCTAAGACTCTCTTGTAATCTAATCATTTCACCTCCGAAAATCCCATCATTGTCTCACACATGAGCTTTGGGGGAGATACCCCATAATCACACCGTAACAATTCTACAGATACTTTAGACTTGTTTCTTTAAAGGCATGACTCATGCTGAAGAGCTTCCTTCCATCCTTCTTCACCTGGCACAGCCATATCCCTCCTAGAAGAATCAGTTCAGTGTCACTCTCTCTCCAAGAAATCTTCCTGCCTCATCACACCAAGTGTGATTATGGACTCCTCCCCTTTGCCCAGGTATATGCCTATGGGAGCACCAACCACACTGAATTAAGGTACATGGCTTATGCAACTGACTTCCTGCTTGACCCTAACTTCCTTTGGGGAGGGTTTCCATGTCCCCGAGCACTTACCAGACACTTACAACCTGTCTCATAGAATGACATGGTATAGTTTGGTTGCGATCACAGAGAAAACTGTCTTTTGTTTTATTTTTTTCTTGTTTTCATTTTTATTTGTACATAATAATTATGCATAATAGTGGAATTATGCATTGTTGTTACATATTCATACATACTCATAATACAATTTGGTCAATTTCATATCACAATTCTTCCTTCTTCCCCCACCCCTGTCCCCTTCTCCTACTCTGGTCTCTCCTTTTAGTTTAGTTTTATCTTCCTGGCTTTGTTGCAGCCACTTACAAGCTGTGTGACCAAAGCTACCTAATCTACTTAAACTACTTGATCTCTGTTTCAGCTTGTCTCTCTGTAGAGTGGGCACAGTGGCAGTTCCTACCTTATCCAGGAGTTGTGAGGTTTAACTATGTTAATGCATGTAAAGCACATGGGAAAAGCCAAAGGAGTGCCAATTCCTATTTTGACTCTGCCCAGAACAGCAGTGTTCCCTGGCTCTGGAACTAGCAACACATCAATGCCCAAAGATAAGATGTAACTTCAAGCTATATGGGGAAATTTAGGAATAGAACTTAAAGAAGCAGATTCCTAATCTCAGAGATGAGCAATTTGAACAAGTCAAAGTATTTCTTTGGTCCTTATTTTTTATTTTTATAATAAGAGGGGTCTAGATGAGACTGATTCTTCCCATCCTGGAATCTAAGACGGTTAGGAGCCAGAAACCATGCTGAATGCTTCAGATCTAAAGAAAAGCATACAAACATTAGGAGCAATATACCTAATCATGCTAAAAAATGTTAAGTTTCTCCACTTTTAGAGAGAATTATATTAACTCCATGTAGAAACACCATTTACTCAATAGTGACTAGCAATTCTGATTGGCAGTTAATTGTGTCTTACCAGAAATTAAAAAAAAAAAAAATGTAAAGCTAAATCACCTTTTTACTTGAAAGTGTTATTTCCCAAACAGGTAATTTTTCCCCCAAATTATGTGATCCACAGAGAAGAAGATATTAAAAGGGGTCATTGGTGAAAAACTGAGGATTGCAGGGGACAAGATGATCTCTAAAGTCCTTTTCAGCTCTAACGCTCAGGGGATTACTGAAAATTTCTCTAAGGCAATCAACTATAACAATTTATTTCACATTTAATTTTACTCTGGGGCCTCAAGGGGAAATTGTCTTGCTCTAAAGTTTCAGGGAAAAAAATTTAAAGATCCAAATGAGGGTTCTAAATGGAGGCAGCATTTAAAAACTGGAAATGCCAAAACAGGAGATGGAAATTATTTTCATTTTGAAGAAGAAAATGACACCAACAATTAAAAAAAAAATGGCCAAAGGATCTGAAGTAGAAATGGAATTGGGCCATAGACCATGGGAACAATAATAGGCACCTCTCTTCCATTCTGAGCAAATTTGGAATTCCTGGGTACTCCCAGAGGCCTATGAATGATGGGTGGGCTGGCCCAGGTATGGTCAGCCTGTAGAAAATCAGAAACAAGTTTTCTCTCTTCTCAGAAAACACTCACTTTGTTGGGAATTTGGGGCAGATGTGGAAGCTGTTCTCATTGAAATCACACTGGGATGCAAACCTGCCACAGCCCCTGGAAGCAGGAGGGTGAGTAGGAATAGAGAAGCAAGCAGAAGAAATTCTTGCATTCTTTGGAGAACCTGGGGCTGGTAAAAAGAGCACAGCAATAAAATGCACGTGTGAAGTGCTATGAAAGCAAAGGACTAAACAATGTGAGTTATGTTAGTTGAGCCTTATGATAAACCTGTATGTTGGATGTTATTATTAGTCTCATCTTGCAGCCCTGTGGAACTGAACAAGGACTATACAATGAGAAGAAGCAGAGGATATCTCTTTGGAGCTTCCTATGTTGAAGATTCCTATGCCAGCACATGAATTTGTAGGAGACTCAAGGGCAAAGAGAGTGGAAAAGCTTTGTAGCAGTAAACAGGGACACCTTCAGGGAGGGTCTGATCAGACCCTGTCAGCATGGGGAAGCTACAGGAGGAGTAAGTAGAAGCAAGGTATCCTGTGTTATTATTCAAGAGTGCGTACTTGATTTTCTCCAGTTGGTCCTACATTGGAAGCAGGGACAAAAATTAAAGTTGCCATCATTAATTAAATCCTATCTGTGTGGAACCTATTGTCACAGGGGTTATTGCTTAGCATCCTGGTTTATTACTAGAGATGGTGGTCTGACTTAGAGCAGGCTGCCTCCTGCACTGGTTGCTCTAGAAAATGGGTTGGTTTCCTGGACTGGTTATGGCAGATTGGGAATCAGAGTTCTATTTGTAAATGGTCTAGCCGTGGTCCATTTATATAGTCAGAATGTCAATTCTTCAATATGAGTCTGTACAAAACAAAGTTTGTCCAAATAATTACAATGCATAACCTCACAGCACTGGAGAGGGACTGGAAACAGTTCCTGAACTGTATCCAATATATCAAAATGCATAATCGAAATGCATAATAGAAATGACATATTCACCTGGGAAACGTAAACAGTGTAACAAAAACATCAACCATATCTTTCAAAAAGATTATCTTACTGCTTTTTCTGTCAACTGATTTGCTTTCATACTATGATTAATAAGTTAGGAAAATGATTTAATAAATAAATCATGGGTAGATAAAAGTTTTGAAAACCCAGGATACATCAAAGGGAAAAGTTTTCAAAGGGCTCTTTGGTAAGGAGTACTTGCGAAAGCTTCTTTACTCCCAAATCTAAGCATCTCCTCTTCCACAAACGGGTCCAGGGTTACAGGCAGGAACCAAGCCCAAGGGGT
This sequence comes from Urocitellus parryii, assembly GCF_045843805.1. Classification (NCBI taxonomy): domain Eukaryota; kingdom Metazoa; phylum Chordata; class Mammalia; order Rodentia; family Sciuridae; genus Urocitellus; species Urocitellus parryii. The sequence goes on from NC_135544.1 coordinate 13,579,442, forward strand.
TAATTAATCCTAGATGTGCCAATAGTGGCAAAGACGGTGTCCTCAAGTCTATAAAATACTAGGTGGAGGCCCTGTGACTCCTTTCTATTTGGAGTCCTTCCTGGAAGCTCAAATATAAGCAACACATTCCAGATTAGAATGTGAGTGGTCAGAAAATAACCTGTGTCTGAACCTATATTGTCAAGTAGCCCAGAATTGCATCATTTGCTGAACATTATGATTAGACACTAAATAGTTATTGAATGAAAGGATCCAGGTGCCACTGATTGTCAGACAACTTTGAGGAGGAAAAAACTCATTTTTTCTACCTGCTAATAAATCCTCTTTTAATGGAAAGCATGATCCTACCATAGAGACACGATTCGGAGATTTCAGGAAAGCTGGTGTATCTACTCTCTTGCAGTTTACCAAGCTTTTTTGTTTGGTTTGGTTTGGTGGTTTTTTAGTTTGTTTTTAGAAACACACCTGAGAAATCAGTAACCTTCCTCCTTATCCTTACTGCCCTCCTCCATCTGGTAAAACCCATTCACACCCAAGGATGGCAGCAACTGTCAATTCTTCAGCATTGCAGTGTTGGGGATTGAACTCAAGACCTAGCACGTGATAGGTAAGCCCTTACTGCTGTGCTACATCCCCACCCTACAGGCTTAGCATGATTATTCACTTGCCTTTTGTCTCCATGGCTCTTTGTGCAGACTGTTAATTAGTACTTACACTGTGGGATCATAGCTACTTTTTGATACAATGTTAATCTCCTTCCCTAGACTATGAATTTTTTTTAAGGCAACTCTGTGTCTTATTTACCTGTTTCTTCATTGCATAGTGCACCTCACATTTACCATTTCATTTAAAATACATAAAAGCCCAGTGAGGAAAGTATGATTATTATAGGCAGATTGAGGAAACTAAAGGCTCCAAGGATCAATTATTTGCCCAAGGCGCCCAAGCTAAGAGCGGAGTGAGATTCAGTCCTAACTCAGCAGCTGAGGAGTTTTCACGACATCATTGCCTCCAATGAGCTCTAAATGCTATTTCACACTGACGCTAAAAGCAGCTTCACAGTGTTCCAGATGAATCTGTGTATGAACAGCTCATTTTGTGACGCTGAGAGGCGTGCTTGGAATTTGTTAAAAACACCAGCCCTGATGTTCATCTCCTGACCTTTGGTTACATATAATTCTCTTCTTCTTCTTTTTTAAATTTTATTTTCTCCTCTCAAAAATCCTCAAGTCCATGTTTTGTAAACTTTCTTCAATGGTCCTATATTAATTCTTAATGGGAAAACAGGACATGCATCTATGAAACAGGATCACAAGTGCAATTGATAGCAAGGGATAACAGTTCTTTGGCTGCAGCCTCCTCCATACTCAAAGGGTAAGGAATTTTTGTGTTTAATCCACAGTGTTTATCATGAAGGGCCTCTGCAGCTGGTGCATATGAATATTCCACTCATTAGGAAAAATAACCCCTGGGAGGAAGGAATGTTTATTTCATCAGTCTTTGCCTTAGCCTTGCTGAAATAAACCCTTTGCTCTGACTTTATACCCTCAAAGCAACTTTCTAATTGTCATTTGTCAAAGCCCGAGTATTTTATTTGCAAGATATGTACAGTCTTCATTATAAATTAACAAACTGACATTCTGTTCTACACAGCAGAGGAAAACAAAACATGTAAAAAGCAAGCATCTAATATTTCTGACAGGTTTGCCCCTTAGGTCTTGTTTTCCGAACACTTTGAACTTCAATGCCCTGTCTCTCATCACGCAGCCTTGGTCTGTCCCAGGACCTCTTCACCTTTTGCCTCTCTGTGGACTTAGAGCAATGTCATCAGAAAGTCCTCCAAAGTTGGCAGGTTCTTATAGGAAAGCAAAAACAAGCAAACAAGACTGGCTTATATGCATTATTTTGTGTAATATTTAATAAGAACTATTTCTACTTAGCTTTGCTACTAATCTGGATATGACTATAATTCCTATACTTGCAAAGTCCTTAGCAAACAGAACAAATCATCTAAGGATATCAAGTGGTACCAGATACTCACATTTTCTGACCGGAGCCTCTTGGCAGGACACCCACCGTCCCTGGGGTGAAGCATGTAATACAGTCGGACTTTGCTTGCATGTTTTCGACTCTGGCAAGTAAAGGGAGAAAGAGATATTATAAAAGAAAGGAATTTTAAATTCTTTGAAACATAGCCAGTGACCACAAATGCAAAGAGGTACTTTCAGCAGAGAACACTTCGGCATGCTCTTGTGAGTTATGTAGGATACAGTTTCAGATAGATTAAGTGACTTGCCTGAAGTCATAAAACAAATATAATTTCAGGATAACTAAAAACACACTAAGGAAGAAAGGTAAAAGCATTGAGATTGTTTAGCCTGGAGTGAATAATGTATTTAATTTTCTTCAAAAGTAAAACAGGTAAGCAGAGGAAAAAATAACAAGGATTAATTGTAATGAAAAGAGACAAGGGGATTTTCTCACTCACTCTGGCTGTCCTACCTTAAGGGCTCAGGGCTGAGGCTTCCATGGGTGCCTGATAGGCACAGCAATGCCCCCACCCCCAAAAGCCCTTTCTTCTGGTTCTCCCAAACCAGAGTCTTATCTCATTAACCAGCTATCAAGAATAACCCTCTGAGGCCTATCATGAGCAAATAAAAGATATTGTATGCATGTCTGGGAACTGATCAGAGCCCAGGATTCCTGGGAGCAAGCAGAAGCAGGTGAACAAATGAACACCCACCTCTCAGGGACTCATGGGATTGTGGATTTCTGGCTGTGCTAACTGGTCCAAGATTGTCATGGAGAAACTAATCCTTGCTCAGCTTCATCTGTCCTCTATTCCTTTGCTTAACTGAAAGCCCACCTTTCATCATTTTGAAGAACACTGCAGTTCTCACTTGCAAATTCTCCCTGAGGCAGGATGGCAGAGTGAAATAGCAATAAAAACGTACTCCAGAAGTTCAAAATCCCAGTTTCAGCTCTACCACTCTCTAGCTGTGTATGCTGGACCAATCATTGACTGGAAAATGTTTATAATCCAAAGAGACTCTTTCCAGGTACAAAATGAATACAATAATACTTTTAGGGTTGCTATGAGAATCAAATCAGACAGTATATCTGAAAAATTGTGATTTGCATTAGGCTAATCATTTCTTACTCTTGACTACATCGGTTCCAAACATTGAATCCATTTCTAGCTAATTCCAATCCCCTTTCCCTTTTCTTTATGTTCTTCTTTTCAAGGTCTTTGTTCCACTTTGCCTTTATTTACACTTGAGTTCTATCCAATCTCTGGAATGATGGTTTACTTTTATGGATTAGCCACAAAGGCAGAGCGATTTTTAGAGAACACACAGCAAGTTGCACCTTGTTTACAGGATACATTGTAAATCCTTTGTGCCTGGCTTTCCTCATTCATCACTTTTTTAATTCCTTTATTCTGCTTTAAGCAATAAGGCTTCTCTAAACAGTCCCTGGACACTTTTAAGGCCTTTAAATGGGTTTAAAAGGGCTAATCGAATGAGAAGTTTTTAGAGATGTATAAAAGTACTAAAGTGTGATTTGAAATATGTTGTCAACACTTGTGGCCATTTCAACATTCCTAGTAGGTTGTAATCCAGATTATTTGGAGTCTTTCTTTTTTGCCTGAAAAAAAAAATTGATAGGACAGAGAAATAAGATATGTGTGGATGGATGTCAGAGGATTCAACATTATTTCTCATCTTCTGCAAGTTTTGAGTTTGACACAGTACACACTAGCTTTAAAAAAAAGAACATGCTGATTATTAAAATTTGTATGTTTTCTACCATTTTGTTGGGTTTTGTGGAGGTTGTAGCAATACTAGAAATGCTGCTGCATTCAAAAGAATGAAAAGAAATATTTTAAAAACCTGAAAAATGCTGAATATGGATACAGCCTGGGGTGGTGAAAAAGTGCACACAGATGGTAATTGGTGAAAAGATAAAGTGGTAAGTGTGTGAGCTCAAACGTGGCCAAAGTAGATTTTCAATTTTGCATTTGTTATCACTGAAAAACCTCTCATTGCAGTTTCTGTATCATCAATCTACTTAAAGCCCTGGATTTCTAGGGAATAAAATTATGGCAAAATGGGAAATCTCATAATGCAACTTGTTTTGTGACTGGTATTTTTCGCTTTTCTAAAGTATTATTTTTCTTTTCAAAAGACTTTCCAGCAAAGGCAAAGTTCACAGAGTTACTTAATTCCAGTTTTTAAAAACTCGTAAAAGCCCATTAGCTGAAAAGAAAAGGCAAATAAATGGCATGTTCTTCTGTGAAGCCATTAGTGATAAGAGAGGTTGGGATGTGAGGCTTATTAGCAATTTCGATCACTTGGGGACTGATTTACTCCTTTAGCTCCCCACCTCTGATGTTGGTGAAAGAAGGTCTAATCACAATACAGTTGGGAATCCTGCCTCAGGTTATAGATGAAGAGTGACAGAGCTTTTGCAAATACCTCCTGACTCTACAGTCATTAGAGTATCTCCTCTGCTTGGGCATCTTTTCCCCCCTCATTCCTTCCTCCAGGTTGCCTGAGCCAAATGCAATGCCTTCTCTGTCCAGAAGGCAACCCTGACTTCCAACAAGAGGAACAAATCCTGTGGATAGACCACCACTCAGCGCTGAGAGATAGAAGTCACCTTCCCAGGTAGACTAATCCCAATCTAAAGCTGCTTCCAATTTGTATTGATTGACAAAGGGAAAGAGATTCCCATCAGATTGTTCTTGAGCACACTCCAGCCTGGGGTTGTCAACATGAACCTACAGCACTACTATTGAGTCTACTCCCTTCTTTTGGCATCACATTTTCCCTAGAAGAATCTCCAAGTCACTTCCAATGTCTGCCTCCAACTGGCTCTTCTCTACCCCTTGTCAACCAGAAATTCCTTGAAATTTGGCACAATAATCTCACTACTTTCAATTCATTCTAAAAAAACAAACAAAATATTCCCTACCCCAAAAAAAAGAAAGCTAAATTTAAATTGGAGCAAAGATGTTCACTGTAGCATTACCTAAACCTGAAGGAAAAAAAAAAAACCTGGGGGACATCTGCGTGTGGAATAACAGACTTATTAAAGTGACCATAGAATGTCCTTATAGTAAGTAAAGAAATGGGGGGAAAACACTTTCTACATAATAAATGTTAAAATATTATACTCACACTGTGCATATATTATGATTATAATTATGTATAACTGTAAATATATCAATAAGAAGTGGAAAAGGAAAAGAAAAAAGATTTATTAGGTTAGAGGGAGCATGGTTTTCATATTTTATTTCTATAACAAATTTGCCTGTAATATAAGCATAATAATGATACCTTTACAATGCTCAAGTCATGATTATTTCCACATTAAGTACACTTTTTCTCACAATTATTATAATTACTAAAAAGCATCACTGATCTGGAATGTTTTTAATATGTACTGGCATAATTGACGACATTTCCATCTACTCTTGTTAATAGCTTATTAAAAAACAAAATGCATATTTTTCTCATTGCAATAGTTAGTATTAGATGAGCCTTCATAACCCAAGGGCAATATATTCAAATTCAACCTTTAAAACTGCAGTTTGGTACCTACAAATGCCACAGTAAATATCTGTGCTGTCGACATGTGATCACTTTTGGCCTCTGTGTATGTACAGACACACCAGGACACGGAAGCCACTGCTCTCCCAGAATACACCCAGAAAGGCTGGAGGAAGACATGCATTCAAAACTGGCTCTGTGTCATTCAAACAGACAAGAAAAATAACAAATCCTTATTACTTTTTCGAAGATTTATTAATACTTAAAATTTGCACTGTTTTCCAAAATTCAAAAAGATAAACAAATTATCACATAAAGAGAAATTTGAGGAGAAAAAGTACCTCACATGTTAAATGTATGAATTACAAAGTTTCAAGAAAGAAAAAGGACCATTACTTTAAGGAAGAAGCATGAAAAAGAAATAACATTCTCTTCCAATTGCACAGAGAGTCGATCCCAGGCTCTTTCCTGCATTAATATTTGCATTTTAAGCAAAAGTCATTACTTTCACTCAAACCGCATCAACTTTAAGCTGCCCAGATAGGCCAGAAATTACCAACTCTTCCATTTTAATTAAAGCCTTTGCCCCCATCCTAGGCATTGCACAGGGTCAGACCTATTTGAAGATTAGTTTCTTTTGTTGAAACAATCTCTTGGCACTCAAAGGAATTGTCTAAAGTAGAAATTCAGGCCAGCCTTCTCTTTGGGGGGATAAAGAACAAGACAAACCTCTATTTCAGATGTATTTCTGTGAAAGAAGGGGGCGAAACACATAAAAATAGAATGGCTTTGTGCTTCACCTAAATAACTATCTTCCATTATCACACATTCCTCAAAAAAAAAATTCGCAACTCAAATTTGCTTCCAACAAGGCTACTGATTTCTGGTATTATAAAATGTAGAGATAACAAAGCAAGTTTATATTTGCATAATGCTTCAAGCAGTCTTCAAAGTCCTTTCACATTTATCATCTCCTTTCATCCTCAAATCACAGTTGTGAGGCTGGCAGGAGAGGTGTTATCTCAAATAAGCTTTACGATCCATTCCTGATTTCCTAGATAAGTCTTCCACCATCTTATTTCATTATAGGCATCTAATTATACCTCTTCCAGAAACCAGCTAAAATAAGCCAAGGACTTCAAGAAAAAGGGAAAACCTGGAGCAGACTGATAATTATAGAAGAGTGATTTCCACAGGCCACCACTTTGAGGTATTTCTACTCGTTCAGGGTAAAGAGGAGCCAATCAGAGAAAGGACAACAAATGCCAAGGGTTTAACTCCCTGGGATGTCCACAGAGTGACTGGCTGTTGAGAAAAGAGGGGCTTCTTCTCATGGAATGGAAGGGGAGGATGTCCTGGCAGATCCCCTTTAAGATTCCATTATTGAAGGCTCTGGACATAAGCCCTGGAAAAGCTGCAGCACAGCTTTGTTATGAAGTCACAGTTAAATGCAGACAAACCAAAGAGAAAAATACATGTGTTAGATTCCCTCTAGTGAGGGGGGATCTTACCCTGGTGATGCATCGTCCCTTATTATCACCAGAAGGATGCTGGGTGTATCCTACCATGTACCTAATAGGAAAGATAGGCTAATGAAAAAAGTAGGAAGAGAAAACCAGTCTCTGGAGGAAGGCTTTACCCACAGAGAAAGATAAAACTGCTCTGCTGAACTGCCCAAGGACCCAGGTTGCTGGTCTCCTACTGGGGGTGCTGGACTACTGAAATTGTCTGTAATCCAGTCCTGGAGTTGAAACTGCACCTCAAGATCCTAAAAAGGAATCAGATGAACCATGAAAGCATGCAAGGCCAATCCACATGAAGCAGGGACACGAGGCAGGCCATAATAAATGTCTATTCTGCCAGGAATGAGTGGCACCTATTTAAAAACATCACTCCATATAAAGGAGAATTTATTTATTTATTTATTTATTTATTTATTTATTTATTTATTTATTTAATTTTAGCAGGGCTGGGGGTAGAATCCAGGACCTAGCACATGCTAAGCAAGGGCTCCACCACTGAGCTAGAGTCTCAATCCAATGGTAGTTTTTGAAAAACCCTCAGAGGATTGACAAAGCCACTTTACAAAACATTTGCTATAATAAACAGAAGTAAATTACAAATGGTGCATTTCTTTTCAATCATTTCATTCAGAAAAACATGAATTGAAGGTAAAAGCTAAACAATGAGATGATTAATGAGGGTCTTTTAAAAAATGAGGGGATTGATTGAGATGAGATGAGATTGTCCACTGTCCAAGTTCACACAATAAGGAAATTAAAAATATCATAGTCTAATTCTGAAGGTCGTTGACTGCAGTTCAATACCAGAATCAACACCGCAGATCCGTATAGAAGTCAAGACCAAGACAATTTTTAGAATGCAGAGGAACAGAATAAAGAAATAGAGGGAAAATGAAACTAGAACTAATACAAGAAAAACCAGAAGACAGGTATTGTGGCTTTAATGGCAGAATGAATAAGTAAACAAGTGAAAAAGGATTTAAAGTTCCCCATATAAGCTGGTGCAGTGGTGCCTGACTATAATCCCAGCAGCTCGGGAGGCTGAAGCAGGAGGATTGAGAGTTCAAAGCCAGCCTCAGCAAAAGCAAGGCTCTAAGCAACTCAGTGAGATCCTGTCTCTAAATAAAATACAAAATAGCTGGGGATGTTGCTCAGTGGTGGAGTGCCCCTGAGTTCAATCCCTAGTACCCCCCCAAAAAAAGTCTATATTTTTAATCTGTAATATATGTATATAAGAGGCACCAAACAAAGTAGGAAAGATCTTTGCAACATGTAAAAGAATGCTTGAATACCTTTGAGATCTAATTCTCTGACAAACTTATATAGAAAAAAATAATATAAAATTTAAAAAATTGTAAATAAGACTTGAGGCACCCAAATAGCTAAAGGACACTTACAAAGAAGTTCATCAAATGCTTACGATTTTTAATTAAAGAAACATAAATTTACACCCATGAAATCGGCAAGGATTTATAAAAATATGCATATCCATATCAGTGAAGATTCAGAAAAACTACTCCTCCTGTACAGAGCTAACAGGCATGTAAATTGACAGGAGCTTCCTAGATGGAAATTTTGCAAAATATATCCAAAAGGCACTTACTTGATCCAACAATTCTGCATCTATGAATTTATTTCAAGGAAGCAATTAGAAACATGCATTTCCACTGATTTATAATAATGAAAATGGAAAAATAGTTAGAGGCTTTGAAACAAGAGGGATAAATAGTATGATGTATCTATGTGATAGATTATCAAGCAGCCATTAGGAGGCAGAATATTATTCAATGACATGAAAAATATAAATTTTTTGAAGTAATATTATTAAGAAAAAAATGCAATTCCAAGTCAGAATATAAAGGACACAAAATTGTTTTAACAGAATGTATGTGCATGTGCGCTTATGTGTATGTATACATAAATAACAGTAAAAGTCTAAGTATACCAAAGGATTAACATTGCCTATGTAGATTATGAGTGATTTTTAATTTTATATATGTCTTTTTGAATTTTCCAAGCTTTTTAAAAGATCAGATCATTTCAGTAATCAAAAGGGAAAATATCAGTCTTAGAGATTCATTCCAACACTAAAAATTCTTCCTCCTAATAGCCTTACCTTGAGATGAGAAATGTTAGTCTCAGACCAAAGGAAAAAGATAGAAAGAAAGAAAGAAATGTCCCACATTCCACAATTTATAAATTCTCAAGGAACAGGGATTATATCTGTTTAGGTCATTGCTGTGTCCCCATAAGCTATCGCCATGCCTGACACGTAGCCAGTGCTCAGTAAGAATTTGTCTAGTGAGTGACTGAACACAGGATAAAAGTATAGGGCAATCCCCAAAGAGCCCTAGACCCTCCATGAAGAAAAGTGCATTTCAAGTCATCATTGAGCAGATTTCCTGGCATTCTAAAAATGAAACCAAGACTACCACCCTACTGTTTCCATTTCTAAACTGCTGCAGTGCAGGTCAGAGGGGAGAGGGAGCCTGCAGTCCAGAGTCCTAAGCAACAACACCTGCAGGCACTTTGCAGCCTGTGCACCTTGGAGGGAAACCTCACAGCAGGTGAACTGATGGAGACTATATTTGAAGCAAAAGCTCTGGAGAAATTAAGGAATTGTTGCAACTGGTGCAAAAGTGGAGATTCAAGGTGGCGGATCCACGGCTACAGACACTGTGGCACATATGGATCTAGCCTGGGGAGGAAGAGAGATTTTGGACAAGGCCAAGTTAATTCCTCCACTGTTTCCAAGAAGCCAGAATGAACAGACATTAGATTGGAGAAGCCTCCCTTAACTTGCCCTCAGACATGTTGGCTGCTTTGGCCAAGGGTCATGTGTCTTTTAGTTTTTGATCATACCATTCTGATAGTTGTGCTGTTATGGACCCAATAGAGTCCCTGCAAGTTCCTATGTCGAAGCCCTAATCTCCAGTGTGACTGCATTTGTAGAAAGGTCCTTTAAGGAGATTACTAAGGTTAAAGAGGGTCATAAAAGCCCAATAGGACTGGTGTTTTAATAAAAAGGGAAAGAAACAGTAGATCTCACCCTGCCCCACCTCCTTTATTTCCTGACTCTCTCCACCCCTCTCCAACTTCTTCCTTGTGCCCAGCAGAAAGGCCATATGAGGATAGGACAAGAAAGCGGCCATCTACAAGCCAGTGGCACTTGACCTTGCATTTCTAGCCTCCAGAACCCTAAGAAAATAAACGTTATCTAAGCCCCCAGTTTGTGGTATCTTATTTTGGCAACTGGAGCTGACAAATACATATGTCATCTTTCTCAACTAAATGTTCTCTTGGAGTCTTTCTTGCACACAGCAATCAGCCCATTTTTCCAAAGCACAAAGAGTAGTCTCAAAGTTTCTAGAATTAGTTCACTTTGTTTTTCTCATATATTTTTTAAAAGATCATTTAAAATGAGAAAATCCTAGATGAAGAGTGTATTAGGAAAAAATAATTTTTTGTTGGAGAAAAACATGCATGGTGGAGTATTACCATGATTTTGTAAACATGTTTGTACAAAATCTATATTGCTGTCTGCCTACACAAGTGACTACATCAATGCATTACAATTTTAAATCAAAGTCTTGCAACTCAAAAAATTAAATTACCACCAAAGCGTGGAGGAAGAGTTTTTCTGTGGTGTGAGTACAGAGCTAAATATGTCTCCATGATGTCTGTGCATTTTAAGCAGTCACATGAGAAATAAAAGAACATGGGCTCATCTCATCCTTTTTTTTCTGTTTTGGGAAAAAAATAACTAAAAGTCCTATTCCCCCATAAACCCCTTGTCAAGAAGTTAATGTTTGAGATGAGGGGGGAAAAAAAGGCAATGAGATCAGTGATTAAAGTCAGGGAGACTGAGCGATTTGAAGTAACAAAGCTATCAAATCCTCCTGAAATGTGAAAGCTTAAACAACATGAGCCAATCCTAGGCTATAATTTCCCAAGGTCTCTTGGTTTCTCCTATGAAGTTTGCAGCTGGACTAAGAAAAACTTGAGCATTTTATAAAGATACCACTGTGTGAAATCTTCCAAGATTAACCCCACCATTGCCATGGGCAAACATTAGTGCAATCACCTCCTATTTGTTTGAAGTGAAATTTAGTTTGAGAAAGAAAACAGAATAATAAAGTCTCTGTTCTTATGAGATAGATGATGAGCTGGGCAAGGTGGGATAATCACCCCAGCAACCAGAATGAGGTCAGCAGCACCTGGGCTCACCTGTGCTGCCCCAATATGCTTTGATCGTCTCTTCATAACATTTTCATATTAGATTCTTTTTTTACCCTATTATTTTATGATCCTTGGTATTTAATTATTCCTAAACTGAACTCTGTTCTTAAGACTGAATCCTCCGTCTCCTATTATTTTTAGAGTCCTGATCTATCCCCACAATACATTTTTAAACCTTCTGCATAGAGCAGTTCCTCTATAATACCCATCAACTGTTCAAGAAATCATGTAAATCAGATTACAGAACATAACTTAACTGGGCCCTACTATAAACAAAGCAATGTTATTGGTTTTTGTTTGTTTGTTTGTTTTTTGTTAAATGTGAACTGATAAAAGGAAATATTTAGCTAGGTGTGGTGGCACATGCCTCAAGAGGCTGAAAAAGGAAGATCTCAAGTTTCAAGTCAGTCTTAGCAACTAAGCAAGGCCCTGTCTAAAATAAAATAAAATAAAATAAAATAAAATAAAAAGGTCTGGGTATAGTTCAGTTGTAAAACACCCCTGGGTTCAATCCTCAGTATGCAACGAAAAAAATTTGCTTAACAAAAGGATTTTTCATCTCTGAGCAAATTATAGTTTTGAAGTTCCTTAGGTATACTTGAAGTGCAACTTTATTTTCAAAGATTTTATATCCAAGTTGATTTCAAAAATACTTCCAGGTATATAAAACATTTTTATCCAAAACAAAGTGATCAGAAAATTTTATGAAGAACATTTCTCATTCAGTGTAAAATAACATATACAAATTAGCATATCCATCTCTCCCCTTTGTCCTGCGCAACCCCATAAACCCTATAACACATATAGATTTTAGCTAGGTTTTTGCATATAAAATTACCTAGCTGAAATGTGTCAGGGGTGGCGATTACCTCTCACCAACACTATAGGGTTTAGCAATGATGCCAACTAGAAAATTAGGTGAGTAGCTTTGTTTCACCTAATGATGGGGAAACAAATTGCTTTTTTTTTCTTTTGAGGAGCACTCTATAGCATCCCCAAACAGAGTTAAGTATTCAGAAGCATGTTTTATTTTTCCAGCGATGTTTGTTTTAATACTATTTTACAGACCTTAAGGGAAACCTGCACACAGTGACAGCTGCAGCTGCAACTCTGCTATCACCAGCAGCTCAATTGCCACCTGCTTTTCAATTTATCTATTTGCCTACTCAAGTCCCAGATTTTAGTCTGTTTGCAGGTTGCTCTCAACTGATGGAATGATTAAAGAAAGATAGGGAATTTCTGAAATAATCCATCTTCTCTAGACAGGTGGTGGTTGAGCAGAAGATGTTTTTACTCAAACAATATCCCCCTCCCCAAAATGTACTCAGAGTCTCTATGTCACTCTTGTACCTCAACTAGAGGGACCAGAGAGAAACACAGGCAGAGTGTGTACTCCAGGGAGTGAGTGCAAGCACACTCTCTTGGGGAGGATGGGGGAGACACCTGCAGAGATTTTTCAGGCCCCACTTCATCACTGGGCCCTCTACAGGCAGATCATTCCTGTGAAGTTCCTTCCTTCCCATTCTTCCTGAAGTTTGGTCCCTGTAGCACATGATTCAGCATCATAGGGAGTTTTCAAAAAGGCAGGTTTCAAATCTAACCATGACATTTACTAGGGTGGAGACCTGGAAATTAGGTTGTCACCAGCTCTCTTGCAGTTCCTAGCAAAGTGGATTTTTACAAAGCGTGGCTTGACTTTTCACCCTTTCTAATCCTCCCATCTCCTCTTCTTTCTATGGCTGCCAAGCCTGGATTGGCAGGGAAAGAAAATAGACGGAGAGCTATCTCCCAGCTTCAGCTGGATGGCACTTCAGTGCAAGAGGCAAAATCAGGAAGAACTAGTGTCGAGGCCAGGCTCCCAGGGACCTGCAAAGGGAAGGTGGAAAGCACAGAGCTTGAAAGTGCCAGGTTTTGGGAGAGGCGCCACTTAACACCCTCCAGCTCTCAAACTCTCGGAGACTGCCAGTTTTCATTTCTGAGGATTTTCTCTTTCCCACCCCACACACTTCCATTTGCCTCTTCCTAACAGCCCTCAGAACATTTCCCCTCAATACTTCCAAAGAGAAGTGATCATATCCCCACCTAAATCTAATTGCCTTTTGGACACTGTCTTCATCTGGAACACCAACATTCTCACAGGCAGCAGGCACGAAACCAAGTAGAGCAAAAAACAATGAATATATGAACCAAAATTTTTAAAGAAGGAAGATAATTATATTTTAAGGGTCAAAGAGCTATTACCAATATGAAACAACATGAAATCATAGAAAATTTTTAAAAATCATGACCAAGTGAGGTTTATGGGTTTAATAGATGAAAATCCACACGTGTAATATACCACATCAATACAATGAAAGATAAAAATTCCACGATCATCTAAATATTGTCAAAAATAGCTCTGAACAAAATCTGACACCCTCTGATGAGAAAACCACTCAAGAACTAGCAAGATAAGTTCTTCGATCTAACAAGGTCATCAGGGGAAAATCCTAACAGAATTTTTTTTCCTAATAGCATTTTGAATACACATATGGTGCTGAGAACTGAACTCAGGTCCTTGTAAATGCTGAGCAAGCACTCCTCTACTGAGCTACGTCCCCAAGCATCCTAAAGCATTTTTAATGGTGAAAGGTCAGAAGATTTTCTCCTAAGATAAGGAAAATGTCCCTTTTCACCACTTCTACTCAACATTTTACTATCAATACAGTGAAAGAAACAAAACTATCTCTATTTTAGGATGGTATGACACTAATGAACCTATTAAAATTATAATTAATAAATAAGTTTATCCAGGTTTCTAAATCCAAGATTAATATTCAAAAGTCAGTTGCATTTCAAATTGCTAACAATGAATAACCCAAAAAGGAAATTAACAAAACAATTACATTTATAATAGCATTAAAAAGGTAGAAAAAAAATACTTGGGATAAGCTGATTGTAAAAACCAGATGGACTCTTATTAGCCAAAACAATCTGAAAAGAACATAATAGGGAAGCTCATATTTCCCAATTCAAAACTTGCAACAAAACTATGATAATCAAGACAAGGATAAATCAATGGAACAAAATGGAGAATCTATAAATAGAGCCTTACATTTAGAGTTAATTGATTTTTGACAAGAGTGCCCAGACAATTTTAACAAATGGTGATATGTTAACTGAATGATCCATAAGCAAAGAATGAAGTTGTATTCCTATCTCATTTCATACACAAACATTAACTCAAAATTTATTATGGACATTGATGTAGTAACTAGTTAAAACTACAAATCTCTTTGTAGAAAATATATAAGTAAATATTTGTAATCTTAGATCACTTCTTAGATGTGGCACCAAAAGCACATGTGACAAGAAAAAAAAAAAGACAAACTGGGTTTAATAAAACCTTAAAATTTTATGCTTAGGGATGCTAACAAGAAAGTAAAAAGACAACCAATAGAATGGGAGAAAATATTTGCAAATTATATGTCTGTTGAAGGACTATTTTAATCCAAAACATATTAAAAACTTGGACAACATAAAAATAAAAAGACAAGTATCTCAATTAAAATAATGAGCAAAGGACTTCATTAAAGAAAACCAGAGCCAAACAGGTGTTAAAACACTGATGATGGATTTTATTCAAAAAACACTATTGCAGAAGGGAAAGAGATACTTCAAGATAAAATGGGTTTGATTCCAGAACAAGTAGGAATTTGCAGCCAAGGAGCAAGTTGTAGATGTGGTGGGGGTTGCAGTGGGATGTTGGTTCTCCAAAAAAGATGCACAAATGGTCAATAAGTTCATGAGAACATGCTCGCTCGTCTTAATGCAAAGAGAAGCCCCAATGGGATATCACTTCACACACAACAAGATAGCTATCAAAAAGATAGACAATAGTAAGTGTACTCAAATGTGGGGAAATTGAGATCTCATGCATTCCTGGTGAGAGTGTAAAATAGTAAAGCCACTTTGAAAACAGTCTGGCAATTGAGGAAAAAGATAGAGTACCATATGACCCAAAAATTCTATTCCAGATAGACACTCGTGAGAACTTAAAAGCATATGTCCACACAAACACTTGTACATGCTTGTTTATAGTGACATTATTCCTAATAGCCAAAATGTGGAAACAATCCATATGTCCACCAACTGGTGATTGAATAAACAAAATGCAGAATATCCTGCAAGAATATCATTCAGTCATAAAAAATGACATTTTGATACACATTACAACAAGGATAAAACTTGAAAACATTATTCTCTGTGATAGAAGCTAAACACGAAAGACCACATGTCATGTGATTTCATATAAATGAAATATCCAATCAATCTATTGCAAAGATTAGCAATAGGGGCTACCACCATCACAACTACCATCACCAACAAAAGGTGTAGAGGCTCAGATCATTGAGATTGACAGAATATCTAAGAAATACAAACATTACACAACATTAAATAATTGTTATTCACCATATTGATAGACTGAAGGAAGAAAAAAAGTCATATCTCAATCAATACAGAAAAATGTATTGATAAAAACCTAGCACCTATTATATATATATATTAATTTAGTAAACTAGAAAAAGAGAAAAATATTCTTCTCTCCTTACAGATTGTTTTGAAAATCTACAACAATCATTACACTTAGCTGAGAAATTTTTATTGCATTCTTTTTAAGAAAAGAAACAAGAATTGGACCACCATCCCCATTGCTGCTGAACAGTGCTAGAATTTATCAATAACTCTATAAAGAAAAAAATTCAACTCATTGTTTGCAAATAATGCAAATATATCTAGAAAAATTGACAATCAATAGAGAGACTTTTAGAATGCATAGAGAATTCAGTCATCCTGATAGAAACAAAGATGCACAGGTCAATTCCCCTTCAAGGGAGAATCTGTTGTCCTGCTACTGGGAATACTGTCATTAAACAATCTTCAACTATCAACCCTGTAGGGATCCCTCACCTAGGAAGAGCTTCCTTGTCCAAGGTCAAGTTCTTCCCAGAATACAGTGATAAAAGTGCATCAGTAAGTAACAAGGATATTTGTTTAGACCAGTTTTGAGAATGTGTCATGAACTTTGAGTATGGTTAATTTAATCCTCTGCATCTGAGATTAATACTTAATTTACAAGACTGCACAACAAGGAAATTGTATAGAGCAAGAATTTGCACCCAGATTTTCTGCATTAAGAGGCAACGTCTTAACTACAATGCTGTACCACAGGATAGTTTCCCCTCAACATCCGAAGGTGACAGAATACATATCCCTGTCTCTTTTTGTTTGTTAATTCTTGCCCCAATTCCAGAGATACGTGTGTGCCTCTCATTTACCTGCTTGACTGTACCAACCCTTTGATGTTGATTCCAAAACTTATTCCTCACAACAAAAACTTCTCTAGTAGGTCCAGAACACTGACTTCATTCTGATCTAGCTCCTCATAAGTCTCATGCTAGTCCCTTTATTATTTTTATTTAAGCAATTCATCAAATACAATCTTACAGCCTAATAACCCCCCAGTTGATCTCATGTTGCCTCTAAACACAGCCCCTTTTGTAACAAAAACAATGTTTGGGTCAATCACCTATATCCAAACAAGGCAGAATACACTGTAGGTGTCCAAAAAAACACCTTTTGATTTCAATTGATCACACATAATATATCAATTAGTCTTACTGTGTTGAGACTGATATTAAAGCAAAGGAAACAGAGCTGTCTGTCAAACTCACTTCCACTTGTTTTTCTCAAAAACATGGTCAGTATTCTATAATTTCTCCCTTACCCTCATCATTCTGAACAATCTAATTTTGATTCAGTCTCTTCTCAAAAGTCAGCCCACAGATAAATATGCACATGTAAAGTTAGCCCAAGACTCCTGAGAAATGTTTAACCAGTATAATCATATATTCAGGCTGGACATTTTCTCATCCAAGGAAAATAATAACATCTTCCTCCAACCCTCAATGGGCATCACATGATTATGCAGCACCATGCACAGCCCTTCCCCTCCTGCCACCTGCTCTTAACTAGATTTCAAGTGAGCCTGTCCCACTTCTTTTCACCTGCTGACTGATTTGCTATTCCATATAAATGCACTAAATTTTTGAAAACTGATGAATAAGGGTGGAAAAATTATGACTATTATTTAAGAAAAAAAAAAAGATAGAGGGTTTAGCTGTCTTCAGCTCCTCGACAGCCCACTGCAGTTGTTTCTGACTTACATGACAAAACACAGCAGCCAAGGGGAGGCTGCGGCTGCTGGTTCCTTTCTTCTTTGCTGAATTAGGAATCCAGCAGAAATTAGTGCCTTAAACACAACCATCTGTTCTTCTCTACACAGTCCTTTCTTCTGGACTTCAAGAAGGGGTGATATGTTGATTTTAAGTCATATTTCAATCCAATCCCTGGTATTTCTAATCTTATTTCTCTCAGCTGAGAGTGAATTTATGAAATTGGGCCAAAGTAAGAGAGGAAATTAACAATTGTTGGAGCCTATTAATATTCTTGGCTTCTTTTTACTAGATTAAAGTAACTCTACAAAAAAAAAATCCTGCCATACATATGTTAGCTACGAGAGCAGTTATATAGCCATGAACTACAGCAAGTAATAGTACATAGAATTTCATGTCATGCATTCATTTATTCTCCAAAGCCTTGATGCATATTATGTGCAGGTATAAACTGAAAAACACCAGCGTAAGTCATCTGGACTGAGGATTATTTGGGTTGAGTTAGTGCCACCAAAAGAAAGAATAGCCCAAATGGACTTTCTAGGTTTGTTTTTTTTTTTTAAATCTCAACATTCCTTCCATGAACACCCATTCATTTTCCCTCCTCATTCAGTTCTTATACCTTTGACTTATTAGCTAGAATTCATGGCAACTCATTCTAACATCTTCTTTTGGCTTTTAATAGCACTCCCCTTGGGTTGTGACCTCCAAGATACATATACACAAACACAGGCTGTGGTAACAGAAGAAAATTAGAATTGCATTCCACCAAAGGCTTTTTTAGGTCCAATAATGAGTAGATAGAATGTAATTTTGAAATCAGTTACAAAGAAAACAGTACAGAATATTAGTCTCAGTACAAATACATATAACATCCTCAAACTGATTTCAAAAGAAATGTTTAATAAAGCATCATTGGAGGCACATGAATTAATTTTAAGATACTAATATATATTTCCATAACTACAAAATATAAAGGTAGAACATAAAAATTTCTAATTTCTATCAATTTTAACTGTCTGTGCTTACCCTATAGAGATTTTGACAATACACCGTACATTTTTAGTACTGAGTGCTTAGAGTAGGAAAGAAGAAAAATCTCAAATCAATCTCAAATCTGTTTCTACCTTCAAAAAATAGAAAAATAAGTCTAAATTAATCCTAATCAGAGTAGAAGAAAAAAAGTAAGTATCAGAGTAGAAATCAACAAAGCAAAAAGAACAGAAGAATGATAAAGAACATAATGAAAGCAAAAACCAGTTCTTTGAGAAGATCAGTAAAATTGGTAAAAATCTCTGGTCTAACTGACTGGAAAAAAAATAGAGAAGACACAAATCACCAATGAGAGAAATAACAGCATTACAGATTACAATTTTATAAATAGCTTCCTGCCAATTAATTCTACAATTTAGATAAGATGAACCAATTACTTGGGGAAAAAAAACTACCACTCATTGGAGAATAAACAAATAACCCAACTAGTGTATCTATTAAGGGAATTGAATTTGTAGTTAAAACAATCTTTCTATAAAAGGAACATCACACATGGGTAGTTTCACCTGGAAATTCTACCAAACATTTAAGAAACAGTATGCATCATACAGACTCTTAAAGAAGATGGAAGGGGAGGGACATTTTTTTCAAATCATTTTAATACCAGCATTATTCTAATAAAAAAGAGATGCCATCAGAAAGAAAACCATGAAGTGAAACTCTTTATAAATATACATGTAAGAATTCTTAACAAATTTTTAGTCAATCAAATGTAACGATGTCTAAAAATCATGACATAATGGGATTTATTCTGGGAATACATGGTAGGTTAAAAATTTTTAAATCAATCAGTGAAATTCTCTACAGAAAAACAGCTAGCATGAAATGGGGAAGGAAAGAAATGAATTCATATCAACATTGATGTAAAAAAAATGCATCTGAGAAAATCCAACATAAATTCCTCGTTTTTAAAAAATAACTTTTCATCAAAAGTATGAGTAGAAGTAAAGTCCTGAACTTGATAAAAGGCATCTATAGAACAAACAAACAGAGCTAACACTTAATGGTGAAAAACTGAATGATTTCCCTGGATGAAATGCTCCAATCACCTAAGGATATCCACTCTCACCTCTTCTATGTTATGTTCTACAGAAGGTTCTAACCAATGCAACAAGGCAGGAAAAAGAAATAAAGTGTATTCAAAGTGCAAAGCGAAAAAATTAATAAACAGATGGACAATGGTCAGACCATATATTAAAAACAGAACTCTGACCAATAACCTGCAGCATCTAGTCCAAGAAATCAACCTGATGTGTAGTAACCAGTCCAGGTAGGCAAACTACTATCTATACCAAACAAAGAAGCCAAACAATACTTGCAGCAATCAACCCCAAACCACCAGAACATGATTAATATTGTCCTCATTTCTCAATTGGGATCAATTGGAAAAAGCCAAATATCCCCCCAAATCAATCACATAGATGCCTCACTTCTACTTAATCCACCAACAACTTCCCCATGCCAACAGCCTCCAGCCACCACATACTTAGACTTCTCCCCTTGGGAAAGGGGAAATACTAGGAAATAAAACTGACCAAATAAGTATTGTTTTATTATGTGCATGTATGAATATGTAACAATGAAAACTACTATTAGGTATAATTATAATGCACCAATAAAAATGATGCTGTTAAAAAGAAAAAAAAAAAACCTTTTCCCTTTTATCTACTGAAAAGCTTTCCCACACTTCTGATTGCCTTTGAGTCTCCGCCAAGCACAAGTGATGGTGGTTGACTTCCTTGCTATAGGACACTCTAAATACATGTGCTTTGCTTCCTCTCATTTGGGTAGTTCACTTATTTTCATGGAATAAAGGGGAAAAACTGCTTTTATTCACAAACACTAGGCTTGCATGAGTGTAAAATATCCTAGAAGGTATTTTAAAAGTTTCTAGATCTATAGTGAGTTAGCAATATTTCAGTGTAATTGGATGGCAACAATCAGAAATTTATTTTTAATGACATTTATAAGAGCATGAACAATATGAAATACTTTGGGATAACTATGATAAAGTATCAGACCTATACAACAAAAATGAAAACATTGCTGAGACAAATTAAAGAAGATCCAAATAACTGAAAAGATAAACCACATTCATGAATTACAAAATTCATCATTGTTCAACTATCAATTCTTATACAAATTACTTATAGGTAGAGGGCAATTTCAATCAAGATCTCTACCACCTTTTATTTGTAGAAATTGACAAGTTGATTCTAAAATGCATATGAGTTTACAGAGGACTTAGAAAAACCAGAAAAACTTTGAAACCAAAAACAAGGTAAAAGGACTTACACTACCTATTTCAATACTTATTATAAGGCTACAGTAATCAATAGAGTATGATATTGGAATCAATATAAAAAAACAGATGAACAAAACAGAACAATGGCCACAAATAGACTCACACATATACAGTCAAGTGATTTTTGCCAAAGGTAATTCAGTGGATAAAGAATATGTTTTCAATCAATGGTACTGAACCCATATTTTAAAAGTTACTCAAAATGAATCACAGACCTAATTGTGAAACCTAAGATAATAAAAAGTCTGGGGAAAAAAAGAATAAAATTTTCAAAGCCATGGGTTAGGCAGATTTTATGGATATGACACAACATACATAATCCATTTAAAAACAAATCCACTATTTGGATTTGGTTAAAATTAAGAATTTCTGCTATCTAAAAGACATGACTAAGAGGATTAAAAATAAGCCACTACCTGAGAGAATATTTTGCATATCACATGTGATAGAGTATTTTCATGCTAATAGATAAAGAATTGCCAAATTTCAATTATAAATACCTGATTTTTTAAAGAAAATCCACAGATTTATATACCACCAAATTTAATACCTCTAAATGTTGAAGATGCACAGGGGAAGATGCTCAGCATCATTTGTTGTTAAGAAAATGCTTATTAAAACCACAAAGAGATCTCATTATATACTTATTAAAATATTAAAACTACAATAATTGGCCATAAAAGAATTGACAAGAGTTTGGGGCAGCTAAAACTTTCATTGATTGCTATTAAGACTGTAAAAATGGTACAAAAACTTTGGAAACCAGTTTTGCAATTTCTTTTTTTTTTTCTATTTGTTCTAATTAGTTATGCATGACAGTAGAATGCATTTTGAAACATTGTACACAAATGGAGCACAACTTCTCAGTTCTCTGGCTGTGCATGGTGCAAAGTCACTCCAGTAGTGTAGTCATACATGTATATAGGTTAATAACAGTTTTGCAATTTATTAAAAAGTTAAACACCTCGCTACTAAATTAATTTTTTAATTCTGTCATAAGAAACACCACTGACTGGATGGCCCCCCAACAGAAATGAATTGTCTCATAGTTCATGTGGCTAGAAATCCAAGATCAAGGTGTCTTCAGGTTTGGTTTCCTCTGAGACCCTTTTCCTGGACTTGAAAATGGTCCTCCCAAGGTCTTCCTTCTGTGTGTATCTATATGCTAATCTCCTCTTTTAAAAAGATCAATTATGTTGCATGAGACCCACCCTAATAGCCTCATTTTAACTTAAATTACCTCTTCAAAGGCCCCATCTCCAAACACAGCCACATTCTAAGGTACTGAAATGTACTTGCATGGGGAACAATTCAGAGCATATATCCTACCATGTAATTTGACCATTCCACTCCTAGGAATTTTTCCAACAGAAATGAAGCATATGTCCCCTTAAAGTTCAGAATAGCTTCATTTCTCAAAGAAAATTGGAAAACACAAACAGGTCCATCAAAGATGAATGGACAAATACATTGTGATATATCCATACAATAGAATACTTTCTCATCATTAAAAAGAATAAGATATATATATATATATATATATATATATATATATATATATATATATATAATTGCTATAGTATGCTATAGTAGTAATATATATAGTAAGCATAATATATATTATTGCTATAGTTTGGATTTTAAATCTCTCTCAAAGACCTATGTGTTAAAGGCTTCATCTCAAAGAGGGCACTATTGGGAGGTGATAAAACTTTTAAAAGGTGGAGTCTAGGAGGAGGTCCTTAAGTCACTAGAGGTGTGACTTCAAAGAGGATAATGGACCACAGCCCTTCCCTCTTTCTCTTTTACCTCCCTTTATGAGGTGAGAAATTTTGCCCCACCACGCACTCCTGCCATCCTACACTGCTTTGCCATAGGCCCATGGGGACCAATCTTGCTCCAAACCTGTGAGCCATAATAAACCTTTTCTCTTTATAAGTAAATTACCTCAAGTATTTCATCATAGTGACAGAAAACTGACTGGCACAAATATGTATGAATCTGAAGCGAAAGAAGTCAGAAAAAAAGACTATATACTCTGTAATTCCATGTGTATACATTTTCAAAACATGTAAACAAATATATAGTAACGAAGCAGACCAATTGCTACCAGAGGCAGTTGAGAGTAAAGAGAGTCAGGAAGGA
This sequence comes from Urocitellus parryii, assembly GCF_045843805.1. Taxonomy (NCBI): domain Eukaryota; kingdom Metazoa; phylum Chordata; class Mammalia; order Rodentia; family Sciuridae; genus Urocitellus; species Urocitellus parryii. The sequence goes on from NC_135544.1 coordinate 13,602,477, forward strand.
CAAAGTGCAAAGGGAAAAGGAATACTTTTGTGATGAAAAGGTATACTCCCTACCTTAATTTTAGTGATGTTTCCCGGGTGTATACATGTTCCAGACCTAATCAAAATGTGCATTTTTAAAATATTCAGTATATACTCTATGTCAATTATACTTTATTAAAGATATTAAGAAAAATGACTCCCATATCAGGCAAAAAATGACATATTTACCCTAATTGTTCTCTAGTGATTACTAGTAAAATAACATGAAAAACGTTCAGATCCTGTATTAAAGGAATACCAATTCATGACACCTTATTAGGAAAGATAAGGTATGTGCTGAATGTACTTCACCCCACCAAAGCTATTTTCCTAACCCCATGTACTGTCATTCTCAGACCTCAAATGGTGATCTTTATGAACTTCCTCAATCAATTTTGTTGCCCTCTGACCTTTGGCTAAGTCAGGAAGACCATTCTCATTGTGTGTTCTCTAAAATACAGTGTATACGTAGAACAGTCAGGTGCAATAAGGCCGGCAAATCAAGATATAATTTTCCAAACTGAAAAGATAGTTTATTGTTCACTGCACTGCTGAGAATGTTTTCCTTTGAATTTTTTACCATTCTGTATTTGTGCTACACACTGAGCCTGTTATATTGAACCATGTGAATCTGCTAGCATGGTGAAAGCACCTAGCCTTTTATTGCCAGGTGGAAAGACAGAAGGACAGGCAAGAGCTGTGAGGGAGAAAGTACAGAAGGCTTGTATGTGGAAGGGGTGCAGTCTCTGGCGTCCACACAGGGCCCTCCAGGAGCACAGACAAGTCCCTGAGACAGGCTCCATCAATTTTCCAATCGGCCTAAGGCTGACCTTTCTTTCCTAATAGCATGACTTAATAATAGCCTTGAAATCCTTTAGCGAATTTGCTGCTTCTTTTCAAGCATACCAAATTTTCCATTTGGGGTGTTTCTAAAGCCCTTGGTGACATTTAATCTCATCTCCAAAACCATGCCTAAAAGTCTAACATTTAAAACATTTACAAGTAAAAAGAAGTGCTCATGACAAGCAGAGTCCCCAATGTTTTAAGACCTGGTGGTCTGAGGACTAGAGTCACTCCTTTTTATCTACGTCATTTTTCTAGCCTTGAGGGTTCTCAAGGTGGAGGGATACATGACATCTGTAATTATAATCCATCTGGATCGCTCTTGTCACTTTCTTTAGAAAAAGGGTCACAAACATGCCCCTCTTGTTACTATCTTGGTAGAAGCATATATTTATGTGTTTTCTTCCCCAATCTGTACCCTCTTCAAGGACAATTGTATGCTTTCATCTGTGGAAAGCAAAACATGTTTGTTTGTTTGTTTGTTTGTTTGTTTATTGGTACCAGGGAATCAACCCAGGGGCACTTAACTAGTCAGCCACATCCCCAGCCCTTTTTATATTTTTATTTAGAGACAGGGTCTAAGTTGTTTGGGGCTTCACTAAATTGCTGAGGCTGGCTTTGAACTTGTGATCCTCTTGCCTCCGCCTCTGAGTTGCTGGGATTACAGGCTTGTGCCACTATGCCCAGCTAAACATGTTTATTTTTTCCTCCTCCTCTGTACTCTTACTCAGTTAAGCAGAGTGCCCACTTCCACTAAAGAGAAGTTCCCCTAGAATTAGAATTATCCTGCAGCTGATTCATGAGAGATTCAAAGGCTTCTTTTTAAAACCTTTAATGGAAACGTTTGGACAAAAACCCAACTATAATTTAATAAAATCCATTGATCCTTAGTGTTGGCACATATCATGGTACAGTACAGGAAAATGAGCCTTACTAGCTTTATTAGCAAGTTGAGATACATTCAGTGCAGAATTGCACTCATTGGCATGGATGGGAAATAGGTGAAGAGACTCTTGTGGCATTTTGAGCATTGGGACCTGACCCAACTTAGACATCAAGTGTTCCAGCAATGCAATGCTTTTACTCAATGCACTGTCAAACAACAACAATGTAGTACTATCCATCTCCATTATTAACTGGAATTTGGGCACCTGGAAAGGAAAGACCCACTTTATAGCATCTCATGAAGTGTTTTTCTAGTCAAAAGATCTCAGGTATTTTTTATAGGGTAATCAATAGTCATGCTGCTTCACTGGGTATTATGGCGCATGCCTATAACCCCAGCGGCTCAGGAGGTTGAACCAGGAGGATTGCAAGTTTAAAGCCAGTCTCATCAACTTAGTGGGGTCCTAAGTAACTCAGCAAGACCTGTCTTTAAATAAATAAGCTATTAAAAAAAAAAAAAGGTCTGGGGATGTGGCTCTGTGGTTAAGTGTCCCTGGGTTCAACCTCTGCGACAAAAAAAAAAAAAAAATGGCATGTATCTACACCAAGCTTATTCCTGGGGAGTTTCTTAGAGCCTAGGGAGGGGAGAGAGACAAATAAAGAAGAAGAGAAGAAACAACACAACCATAGCAAGAAATTATTTTTTGGAGCAAGAAACCATGTGGTGACATGGTACAGATCTTGGCTCACTGATGCTATGACACACTGGTCTCTTGCCCTTGCAACTCTCTCTTCCTTGATGGATTCAGTGTTCCCAGCCCAGACATATATCTCCCCAATAACTCCATTTTCTCTTCTTTGTGTCTCTATCTCAGCTCCATACTCAGATGTCCAGTAAGCCAGTTGTCATCACTGAGATATTGCGCCATTGTATTATGTGAGGATAAGAACCTATAGATGGGTAATAATAGCAAATGGAATCTCAGACTCCTGACAACAGAGAAGGAGCAGATGGCCCCAGAAGCTCAGAAGAGGGAGGAGAACAGGTGCAAAAATTCTTTGCCTCAGCTTAGAAACCCACAGCATAGCTCAGAAGTCCTCACTGGGACTCTGTTTCCTCCTCCGTTCAATAAAAACTCATCAGTTATTTTATTTTGTGGTCCTACCATAATGGTCACTGTCTCCAGTCCCTTGTCTATTCAGAACTACTCTGAACTTAGTCCCGGCCTTGAAAGCACTGACCTTTACCCATGATAACAGCCTTGTTTCCATCATTCCAGCAGACCTGGTGACAAACTCCATGAGCAATCATGGCCAATGATTTGAAAGCCACAATGTGCTCCTGCAAAGAGGGCCTTTGCAACTGACTCCTGAAGACACAAACTCACCAAGTCTGCCCATCAGGCATTCAAGGGCAAGAATTAAAGACTGCAAGGTATCCTCATGAAATACCATGATCACTAGACCGTAAGACTGCTTTTTAGAGCAATTTCTAGCCAACATAGTTAACTGTAGAATTTACAGTTACAGAAATTCGATTCAGAGCCCAGGCTGTCCCTAAGCTGAGTAGAGAATTTAGTGTCACACCTGCTTCCTCCCTGGGGGCTCCTTTTATGTTTTGACTGGCTACACTGATACATCAATTGGGAAACTGTCCTCATCAGTGGAGTGGAGTATTGATTTAAAGGTCTGAGACTCTGGGGCTTGGGATATAAACTTTCTCCCCAGATTTATTTGATACAATCTGCTGCATTCATGTTGCATATAAAAACTTCCTCATACTTTACAATAAACATTTTCTGTTCTACAAAATGCAAACCGATGACATTTTCGAACATCTAGCATAGAATTTTGGATTCCATTCACTATCACAAGTATCGTACAGTTTAGACAAGATTGTGCCTATATGGATTTTGGTCTCCTTCTATTATAAAATAAACCTGAAAAACAAAAAAAGTTCTTTAAAAATATATTAGCATGACTTCTTTTGAGTTTTCTGCATTTTCTTTTTCTTTCTGTACCCCCAATACTCCCTCTGTCTTTTCACTCAGTCTTAAATAGAAAACTTTGATGTGTGACGAGATAGGGAAGTTTATATTGTGATTTCTTTCTACCAGAACAATTTCACGCTCCCCTTTGGCTGCCTGTCAAGGGCAAGAGAAGCTATAAAGAAATGGGGGAGCTTCCATTTCATGTTCAAACTGCCTTGTGAGTCTGGGTGTCAACAGACCTAGTGCATCTGTACCAGAGTACATACACTAACAGCAGGCTCCAAGATGCAAGATGCACTGTGGAGAGACAACGGACCCTGTGTTAGTCATATTTTGCATTGCTATGACCAAAATCCTAACAACAATTTTTTGGGGGGTGGGCAGTACTGGGGAATGAATTCAGGTCAATCAACCACCGAGCCACATCCCCAGCCCTATTTTTTGTATTTTATTTAGAGACAGGGTCTCACTGAGTTGCTTAGGGCCTCACTGAGGCTGAGGCTGGCTTTGAACTCATGATCCTCCTGCCTCAGCCTCCTAAGCGGCTGGGATTACAGGTATGCAACACCACACCTGGCTTCTGACAAAAACAATTTTTAAATTTTTATTTTTTATTTTAATTTATTTGTTTGTTCTAATCAGTTATACATGACAGCAGAATGTTCTTTGATTCATTATACACAAATGTAGCACAATTTTTTGACTTCTGTGGTTGTACCCAAAGTAGGGTCACACCAGTTGTGCAATCATACATGTACCTAGGGTAATGATGTCCATCTCATTTCAACATATTCCCTACTCCCATGCATCTCCCCACTTTGCCCCATCCAAAGTTCCTCCACTCATTCCACGCTCTCCCTCCCAATTATGGATTAGCATCCACTTATCAGACAAAACATTCAGCCTTTGGTTTTGGGGATTGGCTTACTTTGCTTAGCATGATATTCTCCAACTCCATCCATTTACTTGCAAATGCCATAATTTTGAGGGAAAGTTTATTTGGCATTCATAGTTTCAGAAGTCTCCCGTCTATAGACGGCTGCCTCTGTTGTTCTGAACATGAGGTAGGGCAGAACACCATGGTGGATGGGTGTGGAGAAGAAAAGCAGCTCAGGACATGACAATCAGAAAGCAGAGAGAGCTCTGCTCAACAGAGACAGAATATAAACCTCATAGACACACACCCAGTGACCTACTTCCTCCAACCACACCTACCTGCCTACAGTTACCACCCAGTAAACCCATATCAGTGGGTTAATGCACTGATTATATTAAGGTTTTCCTAACCCAATAATTTCAGCTCTAAACTTACCTTATGTCTGTCTAATCATGACAGACCCTACTGCTGTTGGTCCTGTCCCAACATTAACCCCACCTCAAGTCATGACCCTCTCTACCCCATCACCACCCTTTTCCCCCAGGTAAATGGTCACTGCAGGATTTATTCAGGTCAGTATGAAAAATGAAACAAAGATCGTTGATATTCCATCTCAGGATGTTTCTTTTTGTATTGTTTAGCATGGAAGGAGAAAGCACTCGAGGAAGGGAAAGAACAAGTGCTTAAGTCAGCAAGTCGAAAAGTGATGGTCTGCTTGCCAGAACTCTTGCATTTCACCCACCCTTTTATCACTGTCACAGTGGTATTTAGAAGAAGAAGGAAAAAAACCTTTCAAAACTGCAGACCTACAGTTCTACCTTAAATGCACTAATTAGAAGGGTATCTCCTTCCCACTCGGCGCTGCCCCAACAGCTGCTGTGGACAAGGGAGAGGCAAAGGTGTCTGGAGTTGCAAGCCTGAAGCATTTTTCACAGAATTGCCTTTTTGCTTCTTCATCAAACCCAATCTAGAATTCTTTCTCGTTTTAGGCAAAGGTCACTTTGTTTTCTCTCTTCCTTTGAGTGTCAGAGAGGTTGCCTGAAGTCCAAGATGGTGCTCAGAGAACCTTCCAACCCCCCAGGCAGAACTCACTCAGCACAAAGCCCCACACCTACAGTCAGCCCCTGAGCTTGATCTTTACCTCCAGAGGCCACACACAGGTACATGGGCCTGACCTGCTTCCCAGCCTCACTTCCTTCCCTCTGAGAGCCTACAGGTGACTTCATACACCCTGACGTGTGAGCTTTTCTACTATCTACTGTCAATTTTCTTTCCCCTTGTCTATGGAAAACACTACTTTTCAGAGGTCCACTCATGTCTCCCTACTCACCATACCCCACAGGCTGCTGCCCCCATGACTACAAAACCAGCACTAGCCCCTGGTGAGGCAGTCAGTGTAACTCCTCCACAGCACTTGAGTCCCTCTGGTTTGGGTAACAGTTGTGTATATATTAGCTCCTAACCTTGAGGATGCAGCCACCCAGCCATCCTGGCAGAGTCTAAGACCACAATCACTATTTAATTGAACACAACTGAACTCAATGGAATTATCACCTGTCTTCTCCTCAGAGAAGTTGGGGGAGGGGGGCCGGGGGGTAGAAGAAAAGAGGAGTATTATTTGAGGAACCTCCCAATTAACAGGGTTCAGATATTGCAGCTGGACAAAAAAAAAGTAGCATAAGTTCTCTACACCCCAATTTCCTCAAAAGGAAAGTACAAACTCAGAGTATCTACCATTTGCAGGGTTATCAAAAGAATGAAATGAGCCTGAGTTTGTAGCTCAGTGGTAGAGCACTTGCCTAGTATATGTGAGGCCCTGGGTTCCATCCACAGCACTTAAACATTAAGTAAATAATTTTTTAAAAAAAATTTTGTGTACCAAGCGTTGAACTCAGGGTCACTCAACCACTGAGCCACATCCTCTGCCCTATTCTGTATTTTATTTAGAGACGGGGTCTCACTGAATTGCTTAGCGCCTCACTAAATTGCTGAGGCTGGCTTTGAACTCTTGATCTGCCTGCCTCCCGAGCTGCTGGGATTACAGGCGTGTGCCACAGTGCCTGGCTAAATCAATAAAATTTTTTAAAAGGATAAAATGATATGATTCATATAAAGATTAAGATCGGCAATGTCCGTAGGACATGGAGATGTTGCCACAGATAAGATTTTAGCAGAGATGCACTTCAGACAGGGAGTCACCAGACGAGTCACACTCTCCTCAGTTACCTCGTGGTGAGGCTGATTTCTTGGAGCATATACTAGATCAAGCAGCTTTGGAACATGGAGCAGGACCCTGAATTCTAGGTGAAACTCTCCAAAGAGCAAGCTGGGAAACAGGCCAGCATGACCAGTGTGCTGGCTGGTCACTCTGAGGCAAGTTCCTAAGGGGGCCAGGGACAGGGGGCCAGGCCTTCCACTCTTCTCCAGAATCCTGACTGCTTCCCAGGCACAGCACAGCCTAGCCTCACAGCAGAGGAAGCAAAACGGCACAACATACCCCAAAAAACCTGGGTGGAAATTTCTGCTTTAGGCTCTTTACTTTTTCCCCCTGGTCTGTGAAACTCTTCCAAGAACTTGAATACAACCATGAACCAGGGCAGATGTGCTGAGAGACTTGATCTGTAAGTTAATGACTCACACATGTCTCAGGAAGAACTTTCCAATGTTCTCTTCCCTCTTCCCTGGCAAATATTTATCAACCCCCACAGTGGAAAGTGTTCTTGCCAACCCGCCTGGCTCTGTTACAAGGTCCTAATACCAGGCTGTTAATGTATGACAATCCTCAGTGGGCAAGACATCTTATTTTTTATGAAAAGTAGGGCAGAAAAAAAAAAAAAAAACACTTAGAAACCAATAAACATCTCTACTGTCTGACTGATTCTACCTTGAAAAGCTACCTTGAGTTTCCAGTGCTGCATAAATCCACCCCACTTGAGAGCTGCAGAAGTCCCTGCCCGCACTCCTGATAGTCCCAATCACTTCCAACTCCTGGTGGCTCTGACAGAGGAAAACTTCCCTGACAAAGTAGATAATTCTTCCCTGCTTTCCCAGAGCAGCACTCAACTGAGATTAATCTTCCCTTACCTTTGCCGCTCCTCCTGCTATTTCTCAACATTACTTCCTAGGGCTTCAACCCAGGCCACGGCAGTGTTTTATCAGTGTGCAAAATAATGGCAAAACTTTAGGCACTGGTAGCAGCAAACAGACTTTTCTTCACCCCAACTTTTCCACTCCAGGTTTTTGTGCCGGGTACGGTGGCACATGCCTGTAATCCTACCGACTCCTGAGCCTACGGCAGGAGGATCATGAGGTCAAAGCCAGCCTCAGCAGTGGTGAGGCCCTAAGCAACTCAGTGAGATCCTGTCTCTAAATAAAATACAAAAAAGGCCTGAGGATGTAGCTCAAGGGTTTTCAGGACAATCACCTCAGTGGATGGTGAGTGGGACATGTTACTAGCTCACCTTACTTTTAGCATCTAATCTAGGTTATCTCTTCATCTGTTTCTATCTAGATAAGTTATACAGATAGATACTACATTTAAAATGTCAAATGATGTTTAGATATAAGAAACAGTGTTTCCGATCTTTCATTCTCTATAACCCTCCTCCCAAAATACAGACTCGACAGAAAAACAGAGAAGCAAAGAACTGTTTTTTTCTTTACTCCAAATTTACAGATTTGTCCTCTTTCACCAATAAAGCTTTCTTCTGAGAGCTCTTAGGACTCTCTGAATGGTTTGTGAATCAAATACACAAGAGACAGCAGCTATTCAAAAATGTGAAACTATAAGAAACAAAATTTAAAGAAAAATGATAAAGGCCAGAAACCCAAATGTACACAAAATCAAGAATATGAAGAAGATAAATTTAAAGTTTTATTTTTCTAATTGTTCTAAGAGATAACAGTTTTTACATATTGATAATAGCAATAGCTTATTTGATTCTGTATATATGAATGACAAGAAGGTACAAGGGAAGGGTGGGAGAAATTAGGACAATTTTGTTATCAGAGGACACACACACACTACCCATGAAGCAGCACAGGGTTATTTGAAAGTGAACTTGGATTGGTTTAAATATATGTTGCAAACCCAGGAAGTATGAAGAACTGTGTCTACAAATTTGATGACCTAGGTGAAATGTACCAACTCCTTGAAAGATACAATCTGACAAAAGTCACACAAGAAGAAATAGACAACGTAGACAATGTGAATAGGCTTTTGTCTATTAAAGAAATTACTCACTTAGACAATTATTGAATTAATAATTTTATTCCAAAACAGAAGGCACCAAACCCAGTTTTGTTTCATTAGCAACTTTAACCAAACACCTTAGGAAGAATTATACCAATTCTCTATGAACTCTTCCAGCAGATACTTCTAATTCATTTTATGAGGACAGTATTATCCTAATTCCAAAACAAGCCAAAGAATTACAAGAAAAGAAATTCATAGAACAATGTCTCATGAACATAGACACAAAAATCACCAGCCAAAATAACTAGCAAATTGAATCCAATAATGTTTAAAAATAAAAAAGTTATATACCATGACCAGGTGGAATTTATCCCAGATATGAAAGGCTAGTTCAACTTTCAAATCAATTGTTTTCTATTACATTAACACACAACTGAAGAACAATCACACATTGAGAAATAAGAATCTCTAGACAAAATTCAACACCTCATTCACGACAAAACCTCTCAGTTAAACTAGGAATAGAGTGGAACTTTCTCAACTCAATAAAAAATAACTACCAAGAAAAACCTATAGTTAACATCATGATTAACTATGAGAAACTCAATGCTTTCCTGCTGTGGTCTGAAACAAGGCAAGATGTCCCCTCCCATCTCTTCTTTCAACATTGTACTGGAAGCCTGCCAAGAAAAGGAACTACAAAATATATAGATTGAGAATGAAGAAATTAAAATGTCTTTGATCACAAATGACATGATAGTGTATATAGAAAATTCCAAAAGAACTGTCAAAAAATACTCCTGGAGCTCATAGGCAATTAAAACAGGGTTGTGGGATAAAAGATTAACACATGAAAGTGAACTGCTTTTCTGTATACCATGAACAAACAGGATTTGAACACAAAATACCACTTATATTAGCATCCTCAAAATGCTTAGGTGTAAATCTAACAAAAAAATGTGTAAAATCTATATAAGAAGAACTATAAAACTCTAATGAATGAAATCAAAGAACTAAATAAATGGAGAAATGTCCCTATTTTAATTGATGAGAAGGCTCAATATTGTCAAGCTGTCAGTTCTCCCTAACTTAATCTATAGATTCAATGCAATCCCGATCAAAATCCAAGCAAGTTATTTTGAAGTATGTATAAACAAACTAATTCTAAAGTTTATATGGAAAAGGAAAAGACCCAAAATAGCCAACTCAATATTCAAAGAGAAGAACAAAGTCAGAAGGCTGACATTACCTGACTTTAAGATAAACTACAAAGCTACAGTAATCAAAACTGTGTGATATTGGTGAAAGAATAGGCAAATAGATCAGTGGAACAGAATAGAGAGCCTAAAATAGACCCATATAAACAGAGTTGACTGATCTTTAACAACCAAGCAAAGGCAATATAATGGAGAAAAGACAATCAGACAATCTTTTCAAAAAATGGAACAATGGACATCAACAAGCAAAAACAAACAAAAGAAAAAGAAAGAAAGAACCCAGATACAGAATTTACCTTAACCCTTCCCAAAAATTGACTTAAAATGAATCATAGAGCTAAATTTAAGTATTAAATATGCAGTGCCTAGAAGATAACAAAAAATTCAGATGACTTTGGTGATGACTTTTTAGTTGCAACACCATAGCTATGGTCTATGAAAGAAAAAGTAAAATAAAATAAGCTGGAATTTATTCAAATTAAAAGTTTCTGTTCCATAGTAGAAATTGTCATGAAAAGACAAGCCACAGACTGGAAAAAAATATATGAATAAACCTTATCAGGTAAAGAACTCTTTTCCAAATTATACAAAGATCTCTAGAAACTCAACAATAAGAATCAAAACAACATGATTAAAAAATAGTCCCAAGACCTGGAAGATGCCTCTCCAAAGATGAAATACAGATGGCAAATAAGCATATGAAAAGACATTCCACGTCAAATCATAGCAGCATGATTTGAATGTAAAACCCTAAAGTTCATGTGTTAGAAACTTAGTCAATGCAACAGTGCTGACAGAACATCTAAGAAGTGATTAGCTCATGAGGCTCTGGCCTCATAAATGGATTAATATCATTATCACAGGAATTGGTTTGTTATCACAAGAGTGGGTTTGTTATAAATCAAGTTCAACCCACTCTAACTTTCTCTTACTGTGTAAGAGCAAAGTAAAAAGTCCTTCACCAGAGATAGTCCCTTGATCTTGGATTTCTCTCCCTCTAGAACTAATAAGAAATAAATCTCTATTTCTTATAAATTACCCAATTTTTTTTTGAAGTTCAGTTGTAGTAGTACTAATTGGACAAAGGCACATGTCATCAGGGAAATACAAATTAAAATAACAGTTAGATCACTAGACACCTATAGTGTAAAACAGCAAAAACATAGAACATTGACAACACCAAAAGCTAGTGAGGAAGTGAAGCAAGGAAACTCTCATTCATTGTTGGTGGGAATGGAAAATGGCAGAACCACTTTGGAATGCAATTTGGTGGTATCTTACAAAATGAATATACTCTTCCCATATGATCCAGCCACTGGTCACCTTGATATTTAGCCAAAGGAGCTGAAAACTTATTTCCACACAAAAGCCTGTATGCAGATGTTTATCAAAGCTGTATTCATTTTTGCCAAAATTTAGAAGCCACTAAGATGCCTTTCAGGAGGTCAATGGGTAAATTGTGGTAATACCCAAACAATGGAACACTGTTCAATGATAAAAAGAAATGAGATATCAAGTCATGAAAAGACCTAGGTAAACCTTAAATACGTATTATTAAATGTAAGAAGTCAACCCAGAAAGGCATCTGGCATGCTAAAACAGGCAAAACTCAGGAGACAGTTTTAAAAAAAATAGTTTAAAAACAAGAGGCAGAAGGGATCAAGGAATAAATTAGCAAAGCACAGAGGATTTGAAGGGAAGTGAGATTACCCCATATGACACTATAATGCTGGACACACATCATTATAACTTTCCAAACCCACATAATACATAACACTCACTACAGTGAAGTGAAGCCTAAATAACATAAACTATGGACTTTAGATATCGATCATGTGAGAATGTAGGTTTATTAATTTTAACTAATGGGGTGGCTACACATAGGTGGGAATAGGAACTACATAAGAAATTTCTGTACCTTTCATACAATTTTGCTGTGAACTAAAATTGCTCAAAAAATACAGTCTATAAAAAATCAACATCAATATATCTTGAAAATGGATACATCAATCAATAAATCAATCACTCTAATGATTATCTTGATAAACTAAATTGTTGGTTGAATAACTCTGGAAATTATTCACACAAAAGCAATTTTAGAATATTAAGACCAAAAAGAGGTGATTGAGAGGTGGCTCAGGTATGCTATAATGTACAGAGTTTAAACCAATATTTTTCAAACATTAAGTAAAAGAAGAAACTCTCAAAGTGTTCACATGAATAAAATTCTCAAGAATCTGAAGAACCTCATCAGAGAAAAAATAAAGTTAATAATCTCCAGCTTTCTATAAATATTGTTCTAATGGGGAACAATATATCCTTATATCTAGCAAAATATATGCATTAAATTAGTTCAGTAAAAAACAAAAATTTAAAAGTCTAAAGGAATGTGCAGACTCTCAAGTTTGTGTTCATGCACCCTGGTTCAAGCAACACTATTCTAAATGCTTTGCATCTGGACTGCTCAGCACCCCTTGTATGAATGTACCCTGGAGCAGCTGGAGTTTCAAACTTCCAAACCTGCATGGTAGCAAACACAAAAAGCATCGCTATCAGAATTTTGTTTTGTTTCTTTCTTTTTCTATAATCCAGGGCATTCAAAATGGCTTTATTTCTTAATGACATGGATACCAAGTTCCTCATGATCTCACAAATGACAAATGTCAAAACAACAGAAAAGCAAGGCTTCCTAAGTCTGAATTTGAGCAGCCTTAATTCTCAGAAATGTGCTGCCATAAGATGGGCTTTGTTCTGTGTGTGAAGCAATTGCATTTTCCCTTTTAAGTATTAAAGATACTGCATATACAAATTTAATCGACAGAAAAGACACAGACAAAGCTTTAGATTATTTTCACATTTTATTAAATAGAGAACAAGTCAAATTGCATTTTCTTTCTCAACAAGTCATTGTCTCTCTCTGGGACCGATAACACATACCTGTGCCTCTCTCACGCTACATGCACACTACTCATTTGTATGGTTGTCATTTCTGCTGCTGTCAAAACTCCCAACCAGAAATGAATGTAGGATTTTTGTCTTTTTCACCTACGGATCCCTGTAGAGTAGGAAAATGGAATCGATTATGGTGCTATTACACAATGTAGATGTTCGAAAAATATGTTGAGAGAAAAAATGCAGAGACACATCAGAGCTGCTCATCACCAAGCTCCTAACTCAGAAGAAAAAATGCTCAGAAATAGCTTTGAGTGACCCAGCTCTTAGGAGCCTATGCTCCTTGGCTGACCTAAATATAAAAACTCTCCCTAATCAATGTGTCCTTCTGTATGTGGCCTTTAAAGCACTAGTGCAATAAACATGATTTCATATCCCTTTGCTCAGAAAGCATTTCATGAAAAAAATATGAAATTCCATAGAGACCCAGTGACATCAGATTAACTTCAAAACTTTTTTTCCTCCTTGACAGGATCAGAATATCGATTAGTCCACCAATACTATCACCAGGATTGCTTATCTCCAGCATGCCAGGCATTACAAAAACCCTTGGCTTCTTCAAGTACTAGAAACACAGAGTACCACACTTTTTAGTGCCTTCAGTGAATTCAGCATTAGACTTTTACAATGATTTCTTTCAAGCATGGTCTTGTCTTCCCACTACACATACTGTTAGAGAAAACTGATGACTAATTCTTGCATGGTGACAAAATCAAATTAAAACATCCTTTAAAGCAGGAAATCCTCATTATCATAAAGTTTATTATTATACAGATTTGGGTAGGGTAAAAGTCAAATTATGTCTCTGGATCATCCTAACAATACAGATTGAAAGGAGACGTAAGGCAATAATAGCTAACCAGGCAGGAGTTAGACATGCCACCAGCAAAATAAAGAGGATACACTACAACACTTGTCTTTCTTTTGAAAGAATAAAGCTTATTTCTTCTCTAGACCAAAGGAGACTAGTACGGGAACACCCGCAACAATGAAATTTTCAATAAAGATTATTATAGCATATTGCAAAGAAAATGTGGTAATGAAAATGCTGCTTACGGGGGAAATAGGGGGAAAAAGTCAGCATATTTTGACTTTTTATTACAGGATATTTAAAAGACAGCTTGGCAATAAATGCTAACATCTTTCTAACAGTTGGGAATGCAGTCATATAAAGCTGAAAATTCACCTTGACTTATTGACACAGCCGAGTTTTAAGTTACATTGCTCAACCCCAGAGCAAATGCACCACACTGCAAAAAATAAAAATAAAAATAAATGTGCTGAGCCTCACTTGATCAGCGGAGGTAGGTGTGAGCTACTAGTTACACAGTCACATTAGGTGTCTTCACCTAGGGGAGATAAAAAAAAAGGAGGTGGAAAGAGCAGGCAAATCAGCTAGAAGGGAGAAGAAAGAAATGTGAAGGGGAAAAAAAATAAGGCCAGAAAAATTAGCTTCCATTAGGATGTTTTTCCTACAAGTCAATTAATTTTTAAAAAAAAATCTGGGATTTACAAAGGCTTCTCTTTGTCGAGACACAGCTGATGAAAGAAAAGAAATTAAAGGCATGACCCTTTCCTAAACATGATTACACTTTACTTGAAGCATAATGATTAAATTTTGAAAAAAAGAGTAGAAGAGAATAAAGATATCATTAAGAATCAAATTAAACAATGATGATATGTGTTCTCGTGGTTTATATGCTTATTAAGTCACCATTCTCTGGAATGTTAATGTACACATTTCTTTAAAATTGAATAGAAGGATAGATGTTGCTGCTTCAAGATGACTTAACACTATAAAGGTATCAATTCATTTAAACTTAATTCTTGAACTTGATAAAACTTAAAGATTTCAGCTTAAAGATTTGTGAACTTATTCAAGAATTTATATGCACCAAAAAATATACATCACACTAATAAGTCAACAGAAGAAAAAAGATATATGATTCTTTCCTCTTAGATATCAAGACATAATACTAGGGTGTAATAATGAAATACAGTATGGACTGGATCAGATCAAGATTAACAGAAACAAGGAACAAAACAGAAAGGTTTAAATTTGGACTCATGCACATGTAAAAAAACAACATATGCCAAAGATGAAACCACAAATAATAGGGAAAGAATGAATTTTTGATGGTGGAAAAAAAAGAGATTCACTATATGAAAGAAAATGAGAGCAGATTCCTACCTTATCAAATACAGAAATTCAGGCTCCAAATACAGGTAGAGATAACAATGCAAAAGCAGAGTGTCAAAATAGTCAAACAGAGTATATGAAATATTTTTGTAATCTATTAATGGAAAAGACTTTGTAAGCTGTAAGGCAAAGAGCTTATTAAATTTATCACATATGAATCAAGAAGCTTAAAATTAACAAAGGGCTCTCACTATAAGCAGATTCACAGAAAGATGACAAAATGGGAGAATATATTTACAAAATGTCTAAATCCAACAAGGAATACATGAAGAAATCAAAAAGAAAAAAGAAAAAACACCAATAGAAAACCTACCAAAAACATATGAGTAGAAATCACACACAAAAAAAGATAACATATGTGGTAATAAGTATACAAAAGGATGTTTGAACTTTATATTAGAGAAATGAAATCTAAAATAGCAAGATATCAAATATCAACTACATTAGGAGAAAATCAGAAAGCGAAATATATCAAAATAGATGTAATGTTTTGAACTACCAACAATAAAAAAAAAATTGTTGATTTCAAGTATCTTTAGTAGGACAGAGAGCAAGGCTTAGTTAGTCAAACTAAAAAACAGTATCCCTGATGACACAGAACTTCCACTCTCTGTTGTATCCTTTTCAAGTAAATCCTCACACAGGTTCTCTAGGAAACCTGTTCAGGATGTTAGTCACAGCGCTGTTTGTGTTATTGAGGCATGGAAGCAATCTAAGTATGCATCCCTAAAATAATAGGAAAAATCAAAATTTAATAAGTGCTCAATCTGGAGTGTCATGCAGCAATTAGAAGCATAACATTACATGTATGTGTAGGAACAGGGATGGTTCACAGAAATGCTCTGATGATGAAATACAAAGAATGAATCTCACATCAAATGCCATTTGTGTACATTAAAATATGTGCTTACACTGAGCATCATGGTATCCTTCCAAACAGTATACTATGGAAAGGGAGGAAAAGAGTAATGGTACAATAGAGAAATCTGAGGAACACCCCCTCAGCCAGGGTATTAAGATCAACATCAGCAATAATAAGTGTATTGATAGCCGGTACCCTTAATATGATGTGGTAAGAAGGGCACTGTATCTCTGTGTTCTTCTCTCCCCAAAGCACATAACCCAATCTAATCATGAGAAAAACTCCAAACAAATCACAGTCAAGGGTCAGTTGACTGTACACCTGAACCACTAATTCTCAAAATTGTCAAGATCATCAGAAATCATCAAGGTCTGAGAAATAGTCCTGGTCTAGATGAGCTTAAGGAGACAGATAGTCAAGTGTAATGTGAAAGCCCACATGAGATCCTGAGACAGAAAAATGACAGTAGGAAAAACTAAGGAAATCAGAATAAAGTTTGGACTTAATATTTCAGAATGCATGTTATGTAATAATAATCCATCAATAATGCCTCATTAGCTGACAAGTTTACCATAATAATGTAAGATGTTAACATGAGGAGAAATTGGGTCAAGGATACACAGAAATTTCCATGCTTAGTTTGCAACTTTTCTATAAATCTAAAACTAGTCTGAAATTTTAAGATTATGTTTAAAAAAAATTCCATGCCTCCAAAGCTATTTGCACATATTAAAGACAATGTGCAAATAAAAGACATATCAAATCTAATAAAATGGGCTGGGGTTGTGGCTCAGCGGTAGAGTGTTGCCTAACACATTCGAAGCCCTGGGTTCAATCCTCAGCACCACATAAAAATAAATAAACAAAATAAAGGTATTGTGTACAACTAAAAAAAATCTAATAAAATGGCTATCCATGGGAATGCAGAGAGGGGATGGGCAGGAGGAGAGGGGATAAAAAGAAAAAAGACCCCTAGCTTTCCCAGGTTACAGGAGAAGGATCTAAAATCAGGAAGGCTTAGGGGATTTAGCTAAGACTACACTCAGAGCACAGGCCTTCTGACCTTGAGTGTGCCAAAGGCTCTCTTTATAACTGAGGCCTGCTCGGCCTGCTCTGAGGACAAACTGAGATTTCTATAGGTAGTAAATAGGGAATTCAGCAGGTGAGTCCAAAGGAAGCATGGAGCTTTCCATAAAGTGGAAAAAGAAGAAAGTGTTACTTTGAGTCTTAAAGCAAGTGACAGCATCCTGAATGGTTTCCTGGAGCTGAAGATGGGAGCTGAGTATAGGGCCAAACTGGTCAGTAAGAGAAGAGGCATTGTTTGGGCAGATCTGGGAGAAGCTGAGTTTATAAAAGACAGAATTGTTGACATGTGTCCATAGCTCCATGGAAATACTGAAAAACGTGAATGGGTAGGAGTTTTGGGGCCAGAAGCCAGGAAGACATCCCAAGTCAGGGGGCAAATGTTATAACTCCAAGGTTAGAACAGATCCTTTAAAGTCTCAAAGGAGGAATATTGTGGCACAGAAAAGTTTTGTTCTATTTTCCTGTTTCCTTGGTAAATCCTACAATCTTTCAAAAAGATGCAAGAGCCTTTCCAACAGCTAGCCAGGGGTAGTAAAGACTGTCTGAAAGGCCAAAGAAAAGTGAGGGTGATGGGTAGAGAGGGCAGGGCAACAGGTACAGAAGGAAGGACCTTGACCAAGTACTGCCTGACCAGGGGCATTCACACATTTACAAGATCTTGAGATAAAGTGATGCAATTCAAAGTTAGAAAAACTTCTACTCAGAATTAAACCATCTTAGTAGAAGCCTAAGAAAATTAATTAAATTCTGAAATCAGAGAAAACAAGAAGAGCACACTGTTTCAACACCTCTGAGCATCAGAAGAAATTTAAGCAAAGATACAGGGTTTAGATCAACACTCAACCCCACCTACTTAGGCCATAAGGCATTATTAGCAGAAAATCCTGCTAATATCTTTTTTGAAAAAAATAACAATCCCAGATGGCTTGGTTACTGAGAGATCAGAAATGCATATGTTTCTGAATGAATGCTTAGGATAAAAAATTAGGAGAAAAGTCATCAGTGGCAATAACCAATTTGTATGGGCTGAAATCTGAGAAGCAACTGATATGCAGTTCATTAAACAAGACTTTTATCAAGTCTACCAAGGAGTTATCAGTCAATAAGTTATGATATTATTATCATATGACCATATAATGAAAATATGTGCTGCAATTAAAACACATTATAACAATTTTTAAAAAGAATATGGCATGTCTCCATTTGTAGAAGACACATGAAAGGAAAAATTAAGTTGCATCCAAATGCATAGAATATTTCATAGAAAACTGGTGACACTGATTTCATCTGAGAAAACCTGAGTAAATTAACAAACAGGAAGAAATAGGAGATTTTTCACATTCTACATCCTTTTAATTCAATTTTATCTACTCTTTTCCTCAAAGACTTTGAAACACATTAAAATATACCTGAATCTAATACAAAAGGATAAATAATTGAGAGATGTGGTTATAAAAATAAAATAAGGGAAAGAAAAAAATATCTAGAAATAAAATGAGAACAAGATTTCTGTCTAATTGCTGGATTGGCCATGAATTTGATGTCAAAAGCAAAATGTGAAACATGAGCACAGAGTTATGTATTTATAATAAGCCAGCCAATAAGAAGAAGGACAGCTTTTAACATTTCTCTCAAACATCCACCTAAAGAAGTCATTAAGAACCCACCCAAAGTGCCCTCAAACACAGCATGCAATTGGAGAGGTGGCTGTCATACACCCCAGCACAGTGATTGGTATGGTGTGGTATGAACACCACTGGAAAGCCATGGAGTTCAAAGCTAGGGAGACTGCTGAGTCTGGCAAAGTGGGCACAAGGAGGAATCCCACTACTCAGGCATACCTCTCAGCACACAGGCGCCAAGTCACAACTGAAAAATCTCTTGTGTTTAATTAAGTCAAGGGAAATGCAGGAAAAAATCCTAATTTGATAGCAGGATATTTCTTTGTCTTTCATACAAACAGCGTGACATTTGCTTCTGTTTCCCGCTTGGCACACTAATGAAATGGGCATCAACTTCATGGCAGCCCCCAGACACTCAATTTCTAGTTTATTTGTTTGCCAAAACCACTCCTGTTGAGAGTCACAGCCTTTAATCTCTTTTCTTGTTCTCCAGCCCCACTCTTCACCCCAGCATCCCCAAGGCAGACCCTAATCCCTAGGACCCCTGCAACATCTCACACAGACAATGCTGTGTGTTCACCAAACCAGTTTCGACTTTCTCCTGATCAACCCAGAGAATCCTTATTTCCCAGCCTCTCTTGCCATTAGAAAACACTGGACTGCGTTCTGGTCAGTGAAATGTGGGTAGATATGGTACTACCACTACCAGTCCTGGCCCCTAAGAAGTCCTGTGCACCACTCCACACTCCCCATCAGTCCCCTAGATGTCAGCTGAATTCAGATACTCAGGGCAATGTCAGAAGCAAAGATGGTGGCTCCTTGGGTTCTAAATAATTTTTGGCACAGAATCTTCCTCTACTGACATACAATGGGCTATAATATAAGCAAGAAATGAGGTTTTATATCTAAGAGCTGAGATGCTTAGCACAAAAAAAATCATAAATGTATGACATCAGCTTAGTAGATGAATGGTAAATGGGAAGGGAACAGATATTGCAGATCTAAGTTATACAATACAGTGGCAAAATATTGGCAAAACTACTTACTGCTCACGAACCTTGTAAAAAACACTACCTGCCACTTGATCATATACTTCTATTGTAGGAGGTGGAGATAGTTCTAGAAGAACCCAGTAAAGGAAGAAGAGTAAAATACTTGAATGTATGTTATTTGTTACTAATTACTTATCATTGGTATTTGTTCAGATTTTTTCATAGAAAAAAAAGAGAGTGTAATTGACTCATTAGCAGACAGGACAGAGTTAATCCAAAAATTCTGGACTTAGAGAGTTAGAAAAGTCATTTGACAATTGTTTCTAGACACCAAACAGTGATAAATGGCATTTTAGAAGACATTAAGTGTTGGGGATCTAGTAAAACTTTTCAGTTGAACATTGTGACTCAGGATCTTAGTAAGATTAAGGGTGTGGACTTTCCATCTTAAAAATTTTTTTAACATAACTTCAAGGTTAGGAAGCATTAAATACATAGACTTGAAATTGTTTCTAGGAGAGGGTTGTATGGTTACTGACATAAGGAGTTTTCTGAAAGAAAATAAGTCATAAGCTTCACATATTATTGAGAGAATCATAAAGACATTATGATCCTATGTTAGTCAGATTTTTATTGAAATGACCAAAATACCTAACAGGAGCAACCTAGAGGAGAAAATGTTTATCTGGGGCTCACAGTTTCAGGGATCTCAGTCAGCAGTTGATTGATTCCATTGCTCTGGGCCTGAAGTAAGGCAAACATCTTGGCAGAAGGGTATTGTGGAAGAAAGCTGCTCAGATTATGGCGACCAGAAAGCAGAGAAAGAAAATGAGGAGTCAGGGACAAGATACAGTCTCCAAGGTCATGCTCCCCAGGGACCTAGTTTCTCCAGCCACACTTCACCTGACTACTGTGACCATTTATCCATTCAAATTATTAATCCACAAAGTGGAGTAATTCATTGATGAGGTTATAGCTGTCACATGGTGTATGCTTGGCAAGTGAGAGAGTATGCTGTAGAGCACACTACATATTCCAATGAGCAACTGTGGTATGCCAATGTGTGTGTTCTTCAGCCCTCCTTCATTATAGCTTCTCCATTAGTAACTCATTTTGTGTTCTAGTGAACTATTTTGACTAACTGTCACTAATGAAAGGTAAGATGACCATGCTGGAGTTGCTGGAATAAAACAAAATAAAAATATAAAAATACTTATAAATTTTGATAGAGTCCTCAATGAAATAGTCAAAGAAAGAGAGGTATAGACTGGCAAGCAGTCAGAGATAGATAGGTTGACATTATTTGAAACTTTTAAAGAGAACAAAATTTATTTTAGTCTAGTAAATGCACCAACAATTATACTAACAATATCTAGGAGAAAATAGGCATGTCAACAGATTTGAAGAGACTGAAACAATGATTCCCAAGGTACAGTGAAAAGAAGACATCTCCCCAGGAATTCTGCTATGAATAACTGGCATTGTTTTCACCTAGTTAGCAATGCATCTGAAGGAGCACCTTAGCTGAAAACCTTAGGGTAGATGTGGACCCAGTGAGTCCTAATTGTACTACAGTCCAGTTAGTGCAGTGCCTAGCAGGACTGATAAGCCACAGAAGTGCATCTTGATATAAGGCTCACAACACTTAATGCATCAGAAAGTGGTTGTTCAACTTGTATGCTTATTCAGGCAATGAGACAAAAGATTAAGCAAAGTTGAGAAGATGGGAGAGAATGTGAGAGAAGGAAATAAAGGCATTAGTCATTTCTTGAAGTCATGAAACTTCAATTGCACATGTTAGGGACTTTCACCTCATTGTCACTACCCACGCAACACCTACATCTCATCTCTGAATGGACCTACAAAAGCTAGAAAGTGTCCTTTTGGCTGTTCCCTGGGTTAAATAGAAGCTAGAGACAGCCAAAGTTCTGTTGGAAGGCAATCAGAATAGCTGAAACAGGAACAATCTGTTTCAACATGTCTCTGTAGGTCCAATGTGACTGCTACTACACTGGTGAAAAAACAATAGTGGAGTCTACAATTCCCAGGTGGGCTAATAGACTCTATTCTCCAGGACTGACATTGCATCAAGAGTTAGAGAAAGTGTTTCCCAAGGGGTTGCAGAATTCTTTTCCATAACTACAAAAGCAAAACCACCACCTTGCAGCCCAGATCCTGAATAGAGATGGAATTCGAATACATTACAATGCTTCTTATGGTGCAGACTCTGAGACTACACTATTCCCTCCTCCAAGCACCTCTCCTCACACTGCCTGTTTATTGACCTATAAGTGCCAGGGAGCAAAATTCTGAGTGAGGCACTATGAGAATAAATGCTCAATGCATGACTTCTGCCTGTCTCAGGAAACTTACAATCTTGTTTGGATGTACCAGGATATCTAAGGCACCAAATTTGCAAGGAGTAATTAATTAGATATGTGACATGTCAACATAGGGGTATTAGAGATCACAGGAATGGACAAGCAATAGGAGCTGCCATACTTATGGCTGGTATCATATGAAATTATGGGATCTATCCAACAAGAATTCCTTCTCACTCTCCTTTCAGATTTGTTCATCTATTTCCTTCCCTAGGCTTTACTAACACATACATACTCACTATATATATGTATATATATATATATATATATATATATATATATATATATATACAGAGAGAGAGAGAGAGAGAGAGAGAGGGAGGGAGAGTGTATATATATATAGTATGTATATATACACACATATATGTATATACCTGCATATATACACACACACATATGCATATATATATACACACATACACACACATATGCATATGTCTGCATTTTACACACACTATCTCTTTATATCATATATTAGCATATGATATATAGACAGTCTCTCTGTCCTTTTGGTTCCATTTCTCATGATCTGCCCTGTATGATTTCTCTTCATTATTCATATGATCTGCTGCATATGATTTCTTTTCATTCCACATGCCAGGAAGCCACCCCTTCACTCATGCAAGCAGCTCTTTCCCTTCACAGGAAATTGTTCTTTAGCCACTTGAAACTACAGCAAAGTACTCAAGTGGCCTCCCCAGGAAACTATTTCCAATCTCCAAAACATTCAGGCACTCTCATTTGAAAGCTTTCTCTTTCCTTCTGTGTCTGTGTCTACGCGTTCTATTGATTCCAGACTATTCATCCAGTAAGCAGGGACAACATCTAATTATATTTTCCACTGAAACATTAGCATGCTATTAATGCTTAGCAAGTAAGAAAAATAATAATGTCCTTATATTTCCCAGGATTTTTTCACATCGGGACTTCATATGCAAAGAAAAAAAGAGAGAGAAAGAGAGAGAGAGAGAGATTTTTAAAGTATAGCATGGAAGGGTTCGATCAATTAGAAATATATTAGGCTTTTCTGTCCTCTTGTATGAAGATTCATCCTGTTAAATAGGGCATGCAACTATTAGGCATTAACCCATTTGCTTTTCTCTCCTACTTTGGAATACTAGCACAGTAGTTTCATGGCTAAAGTTGTATCAAAAGCTATTCTTTTCCTGAGCAACACACCTTGACCACCACCAGCTGATTGTCATTTAGAAATGCTGACTTATAATTTTATGCTCCCAGATGCTAAAGAGGCTAACAAGAGTCCAAACTCCCCATTTCTTCAAACACTAACCACTCTGTTCTATACATGCTGCTGCCTGCCCCTTCCCTAACACACTTTCCAGGTGAGCCTCTTCAATACTCCTTGGAGACCAGAGGTTTCTCGTTCCAGCAATCCCTAAACTAACCCATTTATTGAAGCCTAGATAAATCATGACAGTCCCCAACAAGTCTTTCTTGACCATACTAGCTCTTCATGATAACTCACTCTTTGGGACTTGGAATATGCAAAGATCTAAAAAGTTAGCTGCATGATGAAGCATACATCAGGAAGCCAAAAGGCCAAAAGAATTAACACTTTGTTTGTATCAAATGAAATCAGCAGCTCCACAGAAGCAGGCTGCAGGATTTTACAGATCACGTATACAGTATTCACACAGGTATTTGTGTCACATCTGCATTTTTTTCCTCTTAATGAAGTTGATGGACTTATTAAGGACAGAGACTATTTCTCATATAGGTTCAGAATCCCCCACAATAACTAACACTAATACTGTTGGACATTCAGAAAATGCACAGTGGATTCTCACTAATTTGCCCCCTAGGGAAACAGAGTATGATCAAGTTGAACTGGAGAGTGAAGTCAGGCTGAAACAATAAATCAGTCCTAGGGCACTGAGAGTAAGTGTGACAACACTCTCAGTGAATTGAGTGGGATTTTAATGTGAATAGAGACTCACTTTATATGCAATTTCAGCAAGGATGGGTGCAGAAGGAAGACAGAATCCAAATATCAGTTTTCAAATGGTCTTAGGGAGAATCTGATTGCATCTGGTAGCATAAAATTATAAGTCATTCTCTTAGAGATGAGGAAGTGACACTGAGGGAAGTGTCCCAACTGAACTAGAAGACATGGGTCAGGCATAGGTCTCCTCAGTCCTGACTGTGCTGTTTCCACAACCTTTGCAGCAAGAACACACAGTCAAGCTATTTCTTAGGGAAGGAAGAGCCCCACCTCTGCTGAGAAATGGGGAAGGAAGCATCACTCAGAGTTCTTGCTACATTTAAGGGAAATCCATTTAATGTTTCTGGATGATGTATTAATTGCAGATCTGTTGTAATTTCCATAAAGAAAATAAATTCTTTATTCCATCTATGGTACATTCAACAAATACTAACACATTCTCTAAATTATTGGATTATGCTACAAGGATACAGAATGTATCTTGAAAATTTGAAATCAAATAACTAAAATCTTAATTGAGCAAATAAGATATTTTTTTCTTTAGAAATGTTTGTCATTGCTTTCAGTATTCTGACATTACTATTCTAGTTCATATAACAACCAAGTACTGGAAAATACCATTAGTATATTTTTGTAACACAGCCATTCACTCTACAAATGCTAACTGAACACCTATAATGTGCAAGCACTGTCTCATCAGGAATTACAAAAGAGTAAATGAATAAAACTTTGTTTTGGTCCTTAGGAATTAAGAATTTGTTTTGGCCCTTAGGAATTTAGGTCTTTAAGAATTTGGTCCTTAAGTGATTACTTAAATCTAGAAAGATGATTAAAAACAAACATGAAAAGCCTAGAAAAGGACTAATAGAGGTGTATATATTTTCAGAGCAGGGATGAATTCCCCCAATTTTCAACTAGGGATTTCATATTTAATAAAACCTTATGTGTTTATAAAGCAATATCCACCAAAATTAGAAACTTCTTAATTTCAAAATAAATGGACTGATTCCCTCTTAGATAATTAAGTTCACATTCACTTCTTCCAATACTCGCTTCCCTCTAGACCAAAGAATATAGTCAGCCCTCTGGATCTGTTGTTTCTGAATCTATTGAATAGATTCAACTAAACACAGGTCAAAAGAACTTGGGGGTGTGGGAAGCCAGGAATTTCCAAAAAGCAAAACTTGAATTTGCTACAAGATGAAACTATGTTAAATCCATACAAACAATGATATATACAGGTATATATACTTACTTAAAGAAGCATACAGGAGCCAATGTATACATTTTATTGCAAGTATTACACTATTTTATATAAGGTACTTGAGCTTTGGCAGGTTCTGGTATCCACAGGGGGCCCTGTAAAACAATCTCCTGTGGACACTGAGGGAAACTGTATTAATGTTTGTTCATGCTGACTTTAAAAGTTTTCTCCAAAGAGCAAGTTTTATTTGGCTTCATCAAAATGGTTCTGCAAAGGACTTAATAATGGCTAATAACATAATTTGCATATTTAGAACACTTTCCACCTTCTAAAAATTTCTATTTCAATAGGTCTCATTTAGTCACCACAAAACCCTGAGGAGAAAGCACAGTTATTATCTTTCTCTCTGTGTGTTTATGTGTGTGTGTGTGTATGTGTTATTGTTGTTTTCATGGTATACAGAAGAATCTGAGATCCATAGGAGTCTTGTGAATGACAGTGACAACCAGCATTTGACAGAATCATCACACAAAAAGAAAATTGCCCTCCAATCTAAAATTACTTACAAGCTGTTACACTTGAAAACTCACGTTCCCATTGTATATGGACTCTGAAAGACAGAATACACCCTGCAGCACTCAGCATCCTGAGACCCCCCAGATTCTCCACCCATAGTACCTCATTCCTGCCTGAGACACAAACAATCTCTCTTCTTTTCCCAATAAAGGATCAAAAAGCAGCTGTCATTTCTTCCATCCTAAAGAGCCAAAGCCCCTGTATTATGCCTTTTAAGAGTATCTGGGCTTTCCAACTTTGTTATAAATCTGCAGGAGATGTCTTCATTTTGAGCCACATATTTAGGACATTAGTTACCAAGTGGAAGAAATTTGAGGGCATGAAGTGGGCTTCACTCCCACTAACACCTTCCTCTGCCCTGCTTCCCTCTAGTGATTAACAAAAGCCTTTGAGCTTATCTTCAGGGTCACTAGTGGAAAGAGGAGAGGGAAATAATGCACCCTGCTGCATATCCCTGGACAGAACATCAAGGATGCGCAATGACAGATAAAACAAGTAGAGAAAGCCCACAGAATCTCTAGGAGATGATATGACCATGAAAGAGAGAGAGAGAAGGAAAGAAATCAATCAATCAATCAAGGAAGCAGCTATGGTCTGAGAATGATGTCCCTAACCCATTACTCCCCACCCCATATAGACAAGTTTGGTCCATCACAGCCTGACCTTATAGGCTCACACCCTGTGGTTCTGAAAATCCACCTCAAGTGCAGAAGGGAGTATGACTCTGAGGCCTGAGTGGGTAAAGCTGTCCTTACCTCGTAATGGGCCACGCGCTGAGATTCGGATATCAGTTGTGCACTGCACACCTTGCAGTAACTGTCTGTAAATAAATCCTGATCGATATCGGAGGACTTCATCAGGCTAAAGGAAATCAATAGAAAAGAGAAGAAAAGTGAGTTCACTGCTTTGATGTTGATGCAGGACATTCTATATGTGTAGTATGGGTTTCTCCACACCTTGAAGTTACCTTATGGACGAACTATAATAAGAGTACAGTTTATACTCGTTTCATAAATTCCCAATAGGGTTGCTGGTACCTTAAAAAGTAATAATCTAGTTTTAGGTTTCCTGTTCAAACACACTGGGAATGTATTTAATGCTTAGTCAAGGATTTATGTGAGAGGGTATTTATATATGTGAGGTATATTAAGAAAATATTATAAATCATCCAACATAGGCAACAACAGAAAATAGCTCAAAGGAATTTTGTTATATCCACACACTAAAACAAGATATGACTCCCAAATCCAAATTCAAGTCAAATCCCTCTTTAAGATAATATTAATAATATAGAAAAAGGTTTATCATAAATAACAAAAAAGATTTACAATAAGTGTGAACAGCATTATACTGAATTTGTTTTTAAATACAGGTGCATGAAAAACATTCTAAGAAGTTCTAACAAAATTTTAATATTAGATATATTTCAGAGATTATAGATAAATATGCTTTTGAAATTGTCTTTATTTTAAACATTTCTACAATGCACCCTTCTTGCTTTTTAGTTGAGAAACACTTTGTTTCTTAGTCAACACCTTTATAAGTAACACAATATTTAATTTTGAGTTCAATAACTGCATTTATGAAATTAAAAATTACAGACTAACTATACCTTTCCTTGCAGCTTCGTACCTTGTTACATTAGGAGACTGATTTATGCTGACTTACACATTTAGGGGTGTTGAATGCTATCAAAGCCACCTTTACTAGTAATCCATACCACAACTGAACCCACATGGGTAAATAAACATATCCTCCAATTACAATCAAAATGCAGCCAAGGATCCCATGCTTGTGAAAGTGATCTGTCAGAACTGTCTTATAGCAGTGAAGGGTCATATTACCACACAGAAACATACACTAGTGCATCAGAGTGGCCACAAACTCCACCTCATTTCACCTCCTATCTGCCAGGCAAAAATTAAGGTCTGTGCCAGACAGCAAGAGAGAGGCAAGAGAACCCTAGACAGCAGTAATGTGGCATGCACACTGGCATTCTCATTCCAGTGCTTTGTCACACCTATAGGACTGTCCAAGATTGCATTGCTGGCTACTGGAATGGGAGGAAACACTGCCTCTCTTGCATGATTCCACTTTCCATATATCAACTACATTCCAGGTCTAATGCTACCAGGTGATGTTTTGTGAGTCACTCAACTGTCCATGCCTCAGTTTTCCAACACAAAAATCAAGATAATAATAGTTTCCATGCCTCCTTAGAAATTGCAGTGAAGATCAAAGACAGAAATATGTAAGAAGGCACTATATAAATTCTAAAATTCTCTGAATTTGTAAGAAATCATTATTACATTTTTAATGACAATCATAATGTTGGTAAAATATTGACGAAGACCTAAGCAATGCAACCCAATGAAGAACTATGGTCCAGTTAAAGTGATTTTTAAAACCCTCTAAATAGCTAAGCCATGTAAGTTCAGTATCTATCTGCAATAAAAGGCTGTTTTCCTCAACAACTGAGAACTCTCTTTCTTTCTATGACTTCATTATAATGTTCCATGCATAGGGCTTTTGTTTTCCAAAAGTCAAAAAGATTTAGTTTCTGCTCCTGAAAGACAATAGTAAGTACTTCTGTTTTTTCAATACTCAGAGCAACCAATAATCATGCCAGATACTTAGAACCACTGAGTCTCACAGCTAATGTGGGCCTGTTATTTCTGGAAGCATCATTGTTGGCAGATGGCTCAGCTGGCCTAGAGTCCAGCACCTGCCATGCCTGAGGGTCACTACTCCCTCACAAGGCAACCTGTTCCAGAGAGGCTGGAAGTTCTAGCTGTTAGTTTTTTCTTAGGTTGAGTCAAAATATTTCCCACTGTAGCTTTCATGAATTCATCTTAGATTCATCACAGAATGATTCTATTCTCCCTTTTTCATGAGACATCTTCTCTCAAGTTTTCGAAGATGACTCTCTTCTCTCTATTCCCAAGTCCTGCTCTGTTTCATCATCTTTGTCTCTATTTCTCCACGGCTCATCTTCAAAAGCAGTATCTAGAAGACTCCAGAGAGGGACTACCTGGGGCAGAAGAGCACAGATCCAAATGACCGGCGAAACATCAATTGCCATTTGTTATGGTCTCTATTCACAGACCAGAATGAAAATGGAGAAGAGGAGTTTTGATGATGGGAAAATATAGTACAACATTTTGAAATGTCAAATGGGAAAAGAAAACTTAGGTGTATTTTTAAAACCAAGTTTCTATAAGTGGTTGTGTTTAAATATGATCATGTTCCCTGCTATTTCTAATAAAGAGGAGCATGAAGATAAATTCATGGGTGACCTGGTTAATAGGAATCTCCAAACTCCCTGTACACTCCTTCCTCATTATACAACCAACTGCAGAAATCAAACACTGTGAAAGGATATTCAAGGTACGCAATGGGCCGAGTGAGGCCCGTAGGAGTCTGTGTCTCGGTAAAGCAGCTGTGCTGCAGAAATAGCTTTAAAGGCAGAATATAAAATGTGTATACTAAAAAAAAAAAAAAAAAAATTCAAAGGCAGAGAAAAATATCATGGCTTTTTCCACAGTTTTATATAAGAATATTGATTTGAACAAGTCTATATGTAATAAAAAAGGCAATAAAGGCCCTTCTGAAACCTGAGACATGAATGAAATACTTGAGTAAGTTGAATTCTAGTGGGAGGCAATTAGTGGACAAGTGTCAGCCTAGTTTGTGCGTGAGACCTTCCTCCAGGAAGAGAACTCTCTGCATGTAGGTCGTTTT
The DNA here is from genome assembly GCF_045843805.1 of Urocitellus parryii. Taxonomy (NCBI): domain Eukaryota; kingdom Metazoa; phylum Chordata; class Mammalia; order Rodentia; family Sciuridae; genus Urocitellus; species Urocitellus parryii. Next base: position 13,632,084 of record NC_135544.1, read on the forward strand.
AGACAACCAGAGTCCGATTTATGACTCAAAGCCTGGAGTTCTCCAGGGAAGGTTGCCACTGGCTCCCCTCCTGTGGTTTGTTTGGAATAGGATTCTCAACCTCTCTGGTCTTCAGCATAGGAAAACTGGTAAGAAAAAGGAAGGCAAAACACACAGTGCTTCTGTCCGTGGTCCTGACGAGTCCATGTCTTCACCAGCAGCTGGTCAGTCTACACTGTCCCGTCACGACCAATGTGTGGTAACCTTCACCTTGGGAACATGCTTACTGTGTAATGCCATAAGGTCTTGGGACATGCACATGGAGACAAGAGTAGCAAAAGGAAGGAGTCTAATTTCCTGAGTCTGAACTTGATATGCAAAAAATGCTTCCTCATTGTTGTCCAACTCCAGAACATTCCAAAGCAACCGTGGATGGCTGGGGATATACCTCAGTTGGTAGAGTGCTTGTCTTGAATGTACAAGGCCCTAAATTCAATCCCCAGCAACACAAAAAAAAAGCAACCATGGAGGACTTGAGTAACCTCTATGGTGCTCTTCAGAATTCACAGAGGACAGTGCCACCTATAATTTAGTCAGGAGGTCTAGACCAGAGTGGAGACTATATTAGAGTCTGATCAGATTCTCTTTTTCTGTCCCAGGGGTTTATACTTCAATATATCCATTTATGTGAGTAGCAGTGACAGTGTAAAAGTCAAATGTGCACCTAGATACAATAAATAAAGGAAATATAGAGGGCGAGAACTATTTATTCCATAATGGTTACTAAGAATCTATTATGATTAAGGTACAGGGATAATAGAAGGCACAGCTGGACTCCAACTTTTCATGGGCTTGTAAATCACACACACACACACACACACACACACACACACACACACACACACACACCTAAGATACAGTGTTTTAGTCAGCTTTTTATTGCTGTGACTAAAGGACCCAGACAGAACAACTGTAGAGGAGGAACAGATTATATTTAAGGGCTCATGGTTTCAGAGGTCTCAATCCATAGACGGCAGGCTCTGTTTTGGGGGGCTTGAGGTGAAGCAGAACATCATGGCAGAATAGTGTGGTGGAGGGAAGCAGCTCACATGATGATAAGGAAACAGAGACTTCACTCTCCAGGTACAAAATACATACCCCATACTCCCACCCCATGAACCGTTTCCTCCAGCTACACCCCACCTGCCTCCAATACCACGCAATTAATCCCACCAGGGATTAATTCACTGATTAGATTAAGACTAGAACCCAATCATTTCTCCTCCAAACCTTCTTGCATTGTCTCACAAGTGAGCTTTTGGGGGACACCACATCTAAACCATAACAGCTAGTGTAATTTAACAGGTGAAAAGTGCTAGAAAATTGGAGAAGGAAGGGATTATTAAGGACTCTTCCTGTCTGTTGTATAAGAGTTGAAAATTTGAGGATAGGTAAGATTAGAAGGGAGGGAAATGGGTTTCAACTCAGAAGCTAATTCTCTTCTATGGCACAGAAAAAAAAAATCTTACTACCAAGCATAAGAAGCCATACAAGAAGGGCAGTGGGAGAGCTAGTTTGGGATAAAATACAACCTAAGGGGGAGAGAGAATGAAAAAAATCACAAGACCAATATGGAGGAAGGAGAGACTAGGGGAGAAGAGCCAGATCCTAAATGATTCTAATACATAACCTATGGCCTTTTTCAGGGTTCTCACTTTCCTCTTAGCTCCTCAAGAGAAACCTGGGGCTTGATCGAAAAGAGTAATGTTCTTCATTCTTTTCCATTTCTGGTGTGAAAATAACTTTGAACCAGAGGATCTCAAAACCCATGCAGGGCTCTTCAGAGGACAAACACATTAATTCCCATCCAGGTCTGGTTGCTTACCAACTAGGTGGTTCGGCAAATCTCATTCCCTCTCTGAGTTTTGGTTCCCTGGTTTGTGAAATGGGTTAAAAGTCCTCACAAGGTTATTGTGAGGATTAGACATGATGTACGTGAAGCATCAAACAGACGGTGGCATATGGCAGATACTCAAGAAGCCAATATTACAACCATTCCACCATTATTAGTAATATTATTAATTTCACTTTATCATTCTTATTTTCAGAAGGATGCTGTAAATATTTAAGAAGAGAAATAAATAGAACCATATTGGAGGCTAAGAGAGAAGATAACAGAGCCGGTGTACTGAAATCATAGCTTTTATTGCTATTATAGTCTTTTGTATTAACAATGTAATCCTCAGAAGCGGCCTGTTTCCACTGAAATGCAGCTGGCAATGCCTCCTGCCAGCTGATACGCATGCCTTGTGCCTGTGAAGACCCAGCACTTCATAAAATGCTTAAAATCTATTTTTGTTTTCAGAAGGTGCTTATATGAGCAGAATTTGACAAAAACCTTTGTCCCACCCTCTACCCCCCACCATTAGTGCTCATATCCCTGAGACCTGCACCCCAAGGGCACACAGGAGAAGCATATGTCATCCAAGTTTGACAGAGGCCCATGCATTATAGCAATGTGAGCACACAGTCACTCATGCTTCCCGAGTAGAATCTCCACTATCCCTGTCCCTAGTGGGGAGAAGACCCTGGCTTAGGGACCCTGCTGAGTGGGCCTTTGTCACAGGCTGGGACAACATTTTTTCACTTGGAAGTTCATCCAGGAGCTCTAATAACCTGCCTTCCACCCATTCTCTCCCCTCATTATCCCTTTAGGGATAGGATTGAAAACTCATGTTATCCTCAACCAGAGTTCCTTTTGCCATTAGAACAGGTTTTCTGAATTTCCCAATGATCACTCATTGTGACAATGTGAGCTCTTCAGTATCAGGTTTGTGTATCCTCTCAAGATGGCCTCAGAAGCAAAAATTCCTGACCTGCAAGGCATGAAGACTTTTCTTAAGTGCTGCCTGAGCCAGTCTCTGTGCTAAGGGCCTTATTATATACATCATCTGGTTTAATTCCCTCAGTGAGGTGTACAGAAACACCAATCTCTTCTCTACATGACAAGACTAAGGTGTAAGAGCTGAGTTATTTGCCCAAAGGTCATTCAACTTCTATGTGGTTGTCAGTTTTTAAAGCCAGGGCTGAGTTGTATGCAAACAGGTTTAACCTCTGCCCTGGGCTGCCTTCCTCAGTGACAGGCAGGCCATCAGTCTGTTTTCTACCACCTCCATCTAGGGACACTAAAAACTACTTAAAATGAAAGTCAAGAGTAGACATCCTACATAGAATAGGCTGGGGCCAGAAACGCCTGACTGTCTAGGTGAACCCTTGGATTCTGATCTCAGTGCCCAGACTACCCTCACTTGTGTGTGACTGAACCAAGCTGGAACCCACCAACATCTTCCTGAACATTCTGCTTCTGCTTGCATTTCCATAAAGATTGGACTTCTGCAAGCTGACCACTCTCATATTAGATACTTACTGCTATCCTTCCACATGGGCCAACACTCCAAGAAGTCTCTGCACTCCCTGATCAGGCCAGCCCACCTCTTGTTCCATCTGGGACCTTCCACTACATACCACATGCCCAACACCAAATAGTTGTCCCAGAACCCTCCTCATCATTGACACATAAAAAGGTAGACAAAGTGTGAAATATGATATATCAAGAACTATGTAATGTTTTGAACAACCAACAATAAAAATTTTTTTAAAAGGTAGACTAAAAATATCACTAATTTAAATGATTATAAATGTGAAATAGATGTGAAGCATTTCACTGCTCTTTAAATTTAGCCATATCTTAAAATTATTAATATCCAAAAGGCTTTTGAAATAATTTCCGCTTTGATTTATTGGAGAGGATAAAACTGCTTGGAAAGGAGGTAAACATAGAAAGAGGGCTGGTCCATCTTTAGCACCTAACAAATAAGCCTTAGTCTGCTCCTTTGTTTTCCTTTTGAGCTTTTTATTCCCTGAACCCTGGAGCATCTTTTAGTGCTTTCATGATTATGGCCTAATTTTTGCTCCTTTCCCCTTTTGGGTTCCTGCCACTATCTTTTCAAGGCAAGTAAAAAATTCTTCCTTGCTCAGAACAAAAATTCTTCCTTGCTCCCACACAACAAAAGGAGAAAGATTTTGGAGGCAAACAGGTGGCTTCAGAATACAGCTCTGTGCTGCCCACCTACAGCCTCCACTCATGCCCAATCGCCTGAGTAGATGGGCCGGAAACAGGACCTGCTCAGGCCCCTTCACAACTCCCTCCAAGTGAAGGTGGGTAAAACAAGCTGGTTGCCGTGGCAGCAGACCAAGCAGAAAAAAATAACTATGGAAAGTACTCAAGAAATGAAAGCATATTGGTCTTCTTTAAAATCAGGCCAGAGAAAGGGGGCAAGTACACACAAGGATGTCTGGACCTGGACTCAGTGCTGTGGATACCAGCACACACACAGGTCAACAAACAGGGGAATCCTCCATGCCGTGGCTGAAAGCAGAGTGAGGGGTAAGTACATAACCAGCTTAAAGAACCTATTTGTTTCCATTTCTCGGGATGGGAGCCTTTTTTCTGGTCTGGTTCTGCCTCCCCTATTCCTGAAGTTGCTCAGATGAAGGAATTTGGCAGTGCAGGCCCCTCACCATACATCACCCAGATGCAGGTGCAAGCTCTGCTTTCTAGCCTGAGCTTTGTTTAAAGAGAAAGAGAGAAAGACACTCCCCACACCACTCCCTTCCCTTGCTTGGCATTGCCAGGAGCTGCAGAGCTGACTCACACCACTTGAATAATTGCCTTTTAATGGCACCATTTTCTTCACTTGTAAAACCAGGCCTGTGATTCCTGACTCAGAAGCATTTGCCACTGCTGGGCACACACACATCATCCTCAGCCCTAGGGTAGGGGAATCATATCTGTCAGTCTTGCTCACATATGGCACAGGCTGGCCTGGTGGCATCTGGAAAGGAGGGCAGCAAACATAGCGCCAGCTCACAGGAGGACACTCTGGGCCAACCTCTTTGGGCATACATATGTGCCTGGTTCCTTGCCACCTCTCCACTCTCTGGTCTCTTGTCCTTTGTCTGAATGAGCAACTCTGAATCATAGATCCCAGATGGCATGAATAGAGATGGTACTGACCAGCCCAGCCCAAGGCTTCAGACTTTCTATGTAATTCTGTATAGATTCCTCTGATATTCTATAGCACTCACCAAAAGGCCTCTGCCTAAGAAATTACACATCCTCACTTTGATTCCTGCTTTATTCATTAAATGGATTTTTATCAAGTGATTACTTTGTGCCTGGTGCTGATCTGAGCATGGGATGTACAGCCGTTAACAAACTTACAAAGTCCTGATCTCATGGAGGAGGTTCACATACTGGGATCCAGTAAACTTCCGTTCTACATAAACACGGACAGGATTCCCCTCTCCTTCACATAAATAAAATATTCACACCAACTGGAACATGTGGCTTTGGCACTCCCACAAATGTCAGTCACATCATTCCAGAATCTCTTCTTGCTCCCTAGGTTCTGGCTAAGATTCCAATACTGGATCTTTGCCTTCCCCTATCAGTAAGACTGGGGATGCAAGTCCCAAAGGCAAGCAGGGCTAGCAGAAAATCCAAAAGATGAAAACCATTCCATCTGAATTTCCTAAAGGTCTTTTCAGCATCAGCTTTGGGGAGATCCTGAGGGGTCTGACAGTAACAAGCCTGACAGCACCCAGCTGTCTGGGTCTAGGCAGAGTGATGGGCTGCTGTCTCAAGGAAAGCACCCTTCACATCTGTAGGACACTATTGGATAAACTCAAGCACCTTCGCCAATCACAGTGGAGAAGAGTCATAAGCTATCTCTTTTTGCAGTTTCAGGGAGGGAATGAAGGTGGGGGGTAGAGATCTTGAATTTTCAATTGGGTTACCACTTGGAGTCAGAGCAAAACAGAGCCCACATTACAGGAAGAAAGCCAGAGGAAGAGAAAAACAAAACAAAACAAAACAACAACAACAAAAAAAAAATCACTAACCCACAAAGAGAAAGAAGGGAGGGAAGGAGAAAATATGAGGAGTAAAACATGCTTCTTATGTTTTCTGTCTCTCATTTCATCAAACTAAAAGGGCTGTGCACCCAGGCGGAAAAGCCACTCACATTTTACAGAATAGGCTCCCACTCTCCCCCAGTCAGAATCAGAAAACTAACGTGGATTCCTCACTTTGCAATGCATTAGCCACCTGAATAAAGCAGGTGTATGCTCAAGATAGGTAGAGCTTCCTAACAAGCTGAAAGACCATACAATCTTCTTTTTAACAGTGGATGCAAGCCTTCAAAAATGCAGTTTATAAATAAGTATTCCATTACTGTAACTTGTTTACATGATTTATCTTCACAAGACTGCCCCTACTGAACCAGACAGATTGAGGGCAGATTTAAATGCAGCTATCACATCTAGGGCTTGAGTAGGCACAGTTCTACACCTGTGTCCAATGCAGAGGGAGGCACAGAAAAGACAGACCAAGCTGCTGCAGGGAAAACTATTACTTTTATTTGAGTCCATACTCTGAGGCTGCTGCATGGGCTGTCAGTCAACCAGCAGACATTTCCAGCTCCCTTCTTTATCACCACACACTAATTTGACATGGCTTCTCCAGAGAATCCAAACTGCTGGGTTCTAATTTGTCTACTGACCTTCCTAAAATCAGAAAACTTGGAGTGGCATCCTGGAGTGGCTAAAGTGCAAGATTCAGGAATTAAAACATTGCAAGTGTAAGGGAAGGGACTACCTATTAATGAATTGAAAAATGATTGTTTGCAAGTCTTTGTTTCCATGAAATCCTTCAACCAGAACCTCATTTGGTTTGAGATCTTGTGACACTTCCTGCTTGGGGGTACAGCGAGAAGTGGTAAAAGTAATGAAGGACTTCAGCTACCATGGAATAATAAGACTGCGAAGTTTATTGTATACCTATTATGCTTATTAGTCAGCAATGAGGAGATTAGTGACAATTAGAATTTCTGGCTATTTAAGTGTTGGGGAAGGTCTGGACACAAGATCTTTTATAAATTTTTGAGAGGACAATAATTTAAAAGTGAACCATAATCTTACCAAAATGAACAACCCAGCAACCACATTCCTAGTTTCAGGCATGAAAAAAAAAACTCTTGTTCATGCACAACATGAGGCATGTGAAGGAAGATAATGGTAGCATTATTCAAATAGAAAAACCTGCAATCAGCCTGCATCCACAGCTACAGGAGAGTGAATGAATAAATTGAGGTAAAGTCACAACATGAATGAAGCACAACAACACACCGGAGTGTGACTGATCACAGAAAACTAATATTCACATGAGAAAAGCAAGTGCAAATAGCATGTCTATAAGTCTTTGTTATAAAGTCAGAACAATTACAATAAAAAGTATATACATCTTGGGGAAACAGATAAAATACAACCATAAAACTGTCAAACTGTGAGGACAGAATTCAGGGTGATGACTATCTCGGGTGGGGAAAGCAGAAGGATGAGAGAGAACCCCATGTCTAGAAGTAAGTTGCTGCTCACTGTGTTATTAAAGATGGTAAATGATGAGAGATGATTGATTGATAGATGACAGAGAGAGACACTGTTTGTCATGGTTTGAACAGGAAGTATCCCCTAAGAGCACATGTATGTGACAATGCAGGAATGTTCAGAGATGAAATGATTGGATTATGAGAGCTGTGGCCTAATCAGTGGACTAATCCATTTGATGGATTAATTTGAAAAGACTACTGTACTGGATGGTAACTGTAGGCTGGTAAGGTGTGGCTGGATGAAGGTCACTGAGGGCCTTTGGAGTTTATAGTTTGATCCTAGTACATCTCTCTTTTCTCTCCACCTTTCTCTCTCTCTCTCTCTCTCTCTCTCTCTCTCTCTCTCTCTCTCTCTCTCTCTCTCTCTCTCCTGAATGCTACATGCTGAGCAGCTCTCTCCCACCATGCCCTTCTGCTGTAAAGTTCTGCTTCTCCTTGGGCTCAGAATAATAGAGTCAGCCCACCATGGACCTGAACCTTTTAAACCTTGGGTCCAAAATAAACTTCTCCTCCTCTAAGTTGTTCTTGCCAGGTATTCTGGTCACAGAGACGAAAAGCTGACTAACACACCACACAGGTACCAATCACGAGATGATTTTCGAGAAATGAATCCTTCACCCTCTCTATCTCAGAGATGCAGGATACAGGGTTTTGTTAATTTTTTTTTCTTTCCCCCATCACAAAAGAGTAGACTGGATGTCTCAACCTCCCTAGCAGTTGGTGTGGCATATAACTGGCTTTTGGCCAATGGATTACAGGCCTAGCCCTTAAAATCTGCTGCGTGATATTGCCTGCTCTCTCTCTTCTGCAGACTGGACACCACTGAAACTAGTCAAACTTGGAAGCCAAAATGTTGAAGCTGTCATACTCTCTGAAAATCTCAATCCCTGAACATGGAGGAGAGTCCTATGTCCCCACTCTTGGTGTCCACTAACTTTATATGACTGAGAAATAAACTCAATACCAAGCCACTCTGATTCCATATTTTACCAAGCATTATCTTAACTAACTCAATTTGAATATAAGTAGCTTGACATGACTGGAGAAAATTACACAGAAGGGCACTTTTTACCTAGTTAAACCTCTTAGGTGCTTTCTGGGGGAGTTGGAGAAAGCCAGAGACTTTCAAGGGTCTTAAACTCCAGAGATTAGACTCCTACACTTGCCTCTTTAACTCTGTGCTCTGGGAAATAGCACTAAACAGCCCAGACCTCACAGAAACTGTTTATTCAGGCAGAAGCAATCTACTCTTCATTTGAACACAGTATAAGTTATGGGGTCTAAAATGAAATCATTTATGAAAATAGATGGAGGCGTCATTTTAGCACAGACCTGCATAATGGTGAATTGACTAGGAGTAAGTTTCTAGGTTCCCATGGTACCTTCCAGGAAGGCTGCTCTCTTTCTCTCTTGTTTTGAACAGATTGGTCCTACTCAGCCCCTGGCATGATGGTGCTGGTGTCTTGTGAAATCTGCTTTGCCATCTTGTGAGGGGGCAAACGAAGCAGATGGTGGTGACCCCCGGGATGCCAGGTAATGAGCAAGTGCCTCACATCAGAGTATCCGGGTCTTGTCACCCAGCCAGAAGTGACAGCTCGGCCGTCTGGCAACAGCCCTGATGTTGGGGAGGAGGCACGTGTCTCACCATCCTGTTCTTAATGTAGTTACACTTTCGAGTTCTTTCCCCAAGTCAATTATTCTCTGCTTTTCAGCGGAGGTGGGCCGGGGTGGGGAAAGGTTTCCAGGAAAGGAGATTGTATTCATGTGGATTATCATCTGGCTGAGCAGGTTTTAGGTTTGGGGGAAAGAATGGGCACATAGATATGGGCTAGGCAATGCTCTTCCCCTGCCCCTGCTCCTTCTCCCCGTCATTGTGCTCTGGTTCTTCACTGGCCTCCTCCTGGACAGGGAATAGCCAGCACCCCCAACCCATCCTGCCCACCTACCAATGCCAGACTGATCTTCAGTCAAAGCTGCCAATCCTGCTGGCCTCTTCCCCTGTCTGCACTTGCTAGGAGGGAAGGTGGAGCTTCTCTGAGGAAGAAAAGACCAGTGTCATGGAAGAGCTGGCAAGGAAACCGAGAACATGTGGGTTGGCAGGGGAAGAAGGAATGAAAGGTGAAGCAGGGCAAAAGGGAAGGAGACCCTGGCAAGCTGGAGTGGAACAGAGCGGAGAGAGAATGAGGTCACATCCCACGACGGAGACAGAAATTAAAAACATCACAACACCAGACAGGGCCTTAGGATTTGTCCAGCCTAATCCTTTTACATTCACACAGTGTGCAGAAAAAAACCACTCCGAGGAGGATGGGACTTATCCACATTCTCCCTGTAGGTAAAAGGGAAAATAGGAAGACCTAACTCCTAAAACAACATTCCTTCCTTACAACTTACTGCCTCGTCCAAAATACTTACTCCTTGCGTTTTAGGGATCATTTGGGGCTTAGAGAAACAGAGATAACATTTTTAGCTTTGGGAAAATAAGACCCATGGAACTCTGACCAGTAGAGGACAATGATGCAGAGATACCTACCGAAGACCATCTTCCAGATCAGATCCAGAGAAGCTGGGGAGGAGCTGAGAGCAGGAGGAGCATCTGGGCTGGGGTGTGTGATATTTGTCTAGAAGAGTAAAGCCCAGATACCTCTGACATGTGAAGATGTCAGCGTGAGAGGAGGAAGTAAATTTAAGTACTGATTCCATCTAAAAACAGAGCACAAGCAATGAATTCTTATTGTAAGCAGTAATCCCTGTTCCTCACCAACCAAACATAGGAGGCCATTCTCTCAATTCAATGAGCTGTGACTTGCTTATTGACTGAGTGGCCAGGACCCACAATAAGATGAATACTCAGAACATCTCATGGTGGACAGGAAGATGCATAGCCCACGTGCCCATTCAAGAAAGAACTCCTTTCAGGGCTTGGTGGTACACACCTATAATCCCAGGAGTTTGGGGGTCTGAAGTTCAAAGCCAGGCAAGCTAGCAAGGCCCTAAGCAACTTAGAGAAACCCTGTCTCAAAATTTTAAAAATTTTAAAAAGGGTTGGGGATGTGGTTCAGCCTCTGAATTGAAGAGAGGGGGATATGGAGGGAAAGAGGGAAGAAAGAAGGAAGGAAGAAAAAGAAGGAGGGAGGAACAGAGGAACTACTGTCCTAGCTGATGGGATTGCAGTTAGTATTCATCCTTCAGCATTCAGCCCCTTCAGGAATGGCCTCCACTGCCCAGAGCTGCCTTACCCACAGTCACTCCCCTACCCCAGAAGCCCCACAGCCACTGTCTGATGATGCAAAGGTGGAAGGCCCAGCCTCTGCAGCTCAGCATGGGTTAATACCAACAGTCCATCTCAGCTCCAGAATCGAATTTAAGCTTAATCAAGGCTCCCATACCTGAAACCCAACCTCTCCCTCTGCTCACCCTCTCCTGTCCTGCTTCTCCCCTCCAGAGGCATCCCTCCAAGAACGCTCATCACACTCTGCAGAATCCATTTCCTGGAAAGCCCAACTGTGGTATGACTTCTTGCCTCCCTTCTTATGGAACGGACTTCACATGGCATTCCCACAGCAGACCCCATCACATTAGAAATTAACAATATGCTAAACCCTTTAGCCAGAGACTAGATCAATTCCCAAGCCCCAGAACTCCTCCAGGAGTTCACACACTTGTTCTTGGAGTAGCATTTATTCAATACGAGGTAAGGAATTGTTTGGGGTGATGCTGTATCCTGAGATAGGTTCTGTACTATTTAATAACATGCAAAAGAGAGAGGAGGGAGAGAAAAATATGCCAGCCCTGAATCCTAATTCCCATTCTTTTGATCTGAGTCCCCAGTGGAGTTACAGTTACTATCATACCATCTGACTCCAACTGATGCTTCTAAGTTCCATAATGTCAAATAAGTCATATTTCAGTAACACTTCCTACCCACTGCTAAAAATATTGTTTCTTCCCACACAACTATTCCTAATGAGATATTTCAAGCCACCTGGCACCCGGGGGAGTTCCTTGGCTAATTTTCTATGGATCCCCATGAAACAGAAACTGTACATAATAGAACCCTCCTGGAAGCTGGTGTCAGGGGGCCAAAAGAGCAACCTCACAGGTTATCTTGTCCTAAAGGAAGAGGTGTCCCTGAGAGATGTCATTTGATCCACAGTCAGCTGGACCCTACAGTGAAACTTAGTACAGTATAATGTGTTTTTCAGTGAATACAGCAAGAGAGGAGCTGGCCCCACTTGCTGGTTGACTTTCCCCTGGGACTTTGAGGGCTCTTACAGTTTCTGGTAAGAACCAGTTTGAATGCTGAACGACTGCTAACTCCTACTGAATGGAAATGCATTCTGCGGGGTTGCACTGCCGACCCTGAAGATGTGCCCTTCTCTCTCTCTCTCCTCCAAGTCTTCTAAAACATGAGGCTGTGTTTCTATCTTGGCGACTCAGCAATCCACAGGTGAGGGAGTCTTTCCCAGGGGAGTTTTTCCTCTAATCTCCCAAAGGCTGGGTCAGGACCCTTTTCTAGGTGCCTAGCTCTGTGTGTACACTTATGTCTTGTAAGGGTGTCGTCAGTTCATGCTTCACTTATTAACTGTGAGTCCCTTAGAGGCAGGAACTCTCTCTCTCCTCTCTGTAGCCAGTATCTGGCACCATTCTAAACACTTTAGCTGGATAATAATAAATGATAAAAATAAAAATAAAATAAAACCTAATGAAAATAATAAAAGGAAAAATAAAATGCACTGGTCAGGTCTTCTATGCCTAATAATACTTTCTATTCTTTGAGTTTTGTCCTGAAAAATGTTTTAGAAAGAGCCCAGAAGGCTGTCCTAAAGAGAATAACTCCAAAGGCACAAGAGGGCATATCTCTGGGCTCTCTGGTGCTGGGCCTTCCCTGGGAGAGCCCAGCATAATTCACCTGCAGACAGACACACACCAGTGCCCAGAGTCAAAGTAAGGGGTCTGGTCTCCAGTTAGAAAAGGATGTCTCTGTGACCAGGAGCAGGGTTGGAGGAGAGGTCAGTGTAAGGTCTTCCTTCTCCTACCATGAGAGGGTCTTACTGGGTCTTAGCCGGAACTGGAGGTAACATTAAGGGAAAGAAGCAAATGGGTTCTCTGAGGGGTAGCAGTGGCCGCAACATCTGGGACATGGAGTGATCTCACCAACTCTTCCCACCAAGAGTACCTCTGCTCTGAGATACACTACTCCATGGCCTTAGCTTAACCACACCCACCATTTAGACCACACCTGTGGTCCTGGGAAGATGCTACCAGATGCTCATCTCCATGGTGGACATTTTTACCAACTCTTAAAAGTTAAGTTGTGTTTTCTAAAAATAAAAAAGAAAACACCAAGTTGAATCCTACCTCCTAGAACTTGTAAATGTAATGGAAATAGGGTCCTTGTGGATATGATGATAATGAGGTACCCTCATAAGGAAAGGGAAATGTGAGCACTAGTACATGGGGGAGAAAGCCAAGTGATGACAGAGGCCATGACAGGAGTGATAAGTCAATTAGCCAAGGAATGCTGAGGACTGCCAGCCAGCAGGAAGAGACAAGGAAGGATCCTTTCCTAACAGCTTTCAGAGAAATCTCGGCCCTGTCATCACCTCGATTTTGGACAACTCACTTCCAAACCTTTCAGAGAATTTATTGATGTTAGGCCAAAGTAACCCAGGTATGACACTAATACACCAACCAACCATTTTATGCCACTTTCTAGAGTTCCACATAATGATTTTATTCAATCCTCACAACTATCCTGAAAAGTAGTTCTTGTAGCCATGGAGGTCTATGTGACATGCCCAAAGAAATGTCAGGGTAAGGCCCATGTGACTAGCATAAATAGGTCAGGGATTCAAACCCCCGTGTCTCCAACAGTTTTTCCAGAGTTTTAAAGTCAAAATGTTGTTTCAGCATTTGTTAAGGGTCTTCTAATCCTTATTAAAACATGTAAGTTGCCAGGCACAGTGGTGCATGCCTATAATCCCAGCAGCCTGGGAGGCTGAGACAGGAGGATCATGAGTTCAAGGCCAGCCTCAGCAACAGTGAGGCACTAAGCAACTCGGTGAGATCCTGTCTCTAAATAAAATAGAAAATAGGGCTGGGGATATGGCTCAGTGGTTGAGTGCCCCTGAGTTCAATCTCTGGTACAAAAAAAAAATTAAGCTATCTTCTTTCTATAATTTACAGTTCTGACAAAATCCCAGATCGCCCAGTCATGAAAGTCAAAGTCAGTTGCAGCTGCAGCCTGCCCAGCCTAGTCTCAGACCTGGTTGGAGTTGCTGCACCTGATTTTGGGGTCAGACAAAAGCAGTCTTTAAAAGTCTTCACCTGCCAGTGTCATAAAGGGAGTCCATAGCAACTAGACACTTATAATCACTTAATTCCACTTTAAATCTGTGCAAGAAGATGATAATAATTATGGAGTACTACTCTGACTAGTCCTTGGCTGATCTTCAATCAACCACAGTCCTACAGAATATTATAAACCCCCTCCAAAGTATGTGTAGACCGAAAATTCAAGCCCTGGGCAGAGACAAGACCAGGAAACAATTTAGGTTTCTTTCTCTGTCTCCCTTCTGCATTAAGTTGAACAGTTGCAACATGGCTCATTGCTAGGACCTTGATTCTAAATGCGAACCAGGCCCTTTATTTTATCCCAGTTCATGTTGTGTGACCCTCCAGTTACTGCTCAGGACCAGATTCCTTGACTGAGGTCCCAATGCACAATTGACCAAGTGCTGGTTGGATCAGAGGTGATATCTCCTGGACCCTGTGTCCAGCTCACTTCAAGGTGGAATTTGTATACTGGGAAATAGAACAGTACTAGGAAGGTACTGGAGACAGTGAGATCTTGCTTTTCCAGGGAGCAGAAGGCTTACCAAGGAGATGCACTCTCCCTCTACCTGCTGAACTAATCTCTCCTCTGATCTTTTCCAAGCAGCAGCTGCAAGCTCTAAATATTTCAGGCCCTTATCTCCAAGTCCTTGACATGCTCCCAGCCATCATCACCCACAATTGTTATTCCATAGAAGGGCATTATTTATTCAACAGGTGATGGATGGCTCTAGGTACTCAAGTGTCACACCAGCGACTGCTCCTTGTCTATTTGCTGGGAAATTTGTGTCTGTAAGTCATCAACACATCCTGGCAACATGAGAGGCTCACATGGAGACCACCCCAAGAACTGTCAGAGAAATGAAGACTGGCTAAATGGGTTTGAGACTAACTTTGATTTTTGGTTGGTTGGGCAATTTAGGGCATGATGAGAAAATAAATAAATCCAGCAGAGCAATGCACTAGTTTTTATGGTTTGAACCTTTCTTCTTTCCCTTACAGTTTGCAAGCTGAGTACAGAGTACATCCGGAAAACCTGAACTCATATAGTTAGAAATGGAACAATTTAGCAAAAGTCCAACCAATCGATTCTGAACATCTTCATTAGCCTTGTCTGGGGGACTCTGAAAAGTGCCCAAGGATTCCATCAGCAGACCTAAAAACTGAAGAATGATAGAAGAGGGTTAAAGGAGCTAAATGAAGTAACAGTTTATTGTGTGTGATGATTAATTTTATGTGTCAAATTAACTGGTTTAAGGGATACCCAGATAGCTGGTCAAACATTATTTTTAGTGTTTCCAGAAGAGAATACCATTTGTATTTGTAAACTGAGTTCAACAGATCTTCTAATCACCAATGTGGGTGGGATGTAATAGAATATAAAAAAAGCAGAGAAACGGTGAATTTCCTTTTTTTTCTCCTGGAACTGGGACATCTATCTTCTCCTACCCTGGCATGCTGGCACTTTAAGTTTTCAGGCCTTTAGATTTAAACTGAATGACACCACTACCTTCCTGTTCTCCAGTGTGAAAAGGGAAGACTGTAGGCCTTCTCTTGGACTCCATAATCTCAAAAGCCAATTACTGAAATAAATCTCCTTATATATGTAAAGTATATGTTTGGAATTTATTTTGTGCTACAGGGGATTGAAACTGGGGCATTCTGAACAAGTTACATCCCCATCCCTTTTTATTGTTTTTTTGTTTTTGTTTTTGTTTTTGAGACAGGGTCTCGCTAAATTGCCTAGGCTAGCCTTGAACTTGTCACCCTCCTGCCTCAGCCTCCCAAGTAGCTTGGATTATACACAAGCACCACCATCCCCAGTTATGTACAATATATGTACATATACATATCTCCATATATGTTTTGTTTGTGGGTTTTATATGTGTATATTTATGTATTTATACCTATGTACATGTATATATGTTTTTGTTCTCTTACGTCACATTAAACAGATGAAGAAACGGAGGCCTAGGAAAATGAAGTGACCTGCCAAAAGTCACAGTCTATGGCAGAGTCAGGGTAAGAACTAGGGCACCCATAGTATCAACGTGGGTGGCAACCACAAGGTTCTTCCAGGAAGGAAGGTGACCTCGGTGTCAAAGGCTGTACACACTCAAACATCTACGAGATGAAAGCAGATACTCGGTCCTCTGTCTCTTGGGAGATTCAGTCTGGGTTAACATGACTGCAGGGGCCCAGTGAGCTTCCAAGCAGAATATCAATCACCAATAAATCTGGCATTGAAAACCCTTACGGCCTCATGTTTCAATTAGCTTAGTTCCTCTATTTCCATGGGACTTGGATTTTCTCCTGAAAGAAGTGTGTCCATGCCCTGGGTATGTTCTCATATCAATATGTCTAAACAACTCTAAAAAGAAAATTCTAAGAATCTTCATTATCATTTCCCACAGCTTTGCTTCTCCAGAGAAAATATTCTCATATTGAGATTTGACACCTTGTTGATTGCCCACAGAATAGGACAAAAAGTTAAAAGTTATTAATGGGCCTCTCCAGGCAATTAAAAATACACTGCCCTCAGGTATCTGGTCTCCCTCAGACTCTGCAGGCCAATTGATGGCTTTTCTGCTTCTGAAAGATAATGTAGGCTTCAGTGCAGTTGGTGAAATGGTCTATCAACTGGCAGGTTGTGGCAGCCTTCTAAAAAAATATAGCAGTGTCCTGTAATTTGACTGCAGGCAAGACAGTTGCTTATGTTCAGGCAAGATAGTCCTAACACAGTGAGAACCCCAGGAGACCGCTGGGAGTACATGGTGAAGACCTGTGTTCACTGTCCCAAGGAATCACAAAGAGCCTGTTATGAAATGTTTCAACCTCACAAGCTAAATGCACCTGCTAGTTTAAAAAGAAGAAGAAGGAGGAGGAGGAGGAGGAGGAGGAGCAGGAGGAGGAGGAGGAGCAGGAGGAGGAGGAGGAGCAGGAGGAGGAGGAGGAGCAGGAGGAGGAGGAAGGAGAAAAACAACTACAGTTGGAGGAGGCATTGAGGGTAAAAATGTATTTAACAAACATAGAGCCAAGCATCAATTAGGACCAGCCCAAAAAGACGGCAAGATGTCAAGAGAAGGACCAGCCAACTAACAGATGGGCTCCAAGCAGGGAGGAAGCAAGACTTTTCCCGGTCTGTGAATCCTGGAATTCAGGGGTTTGGACTTGAGCCTCTTTCAAACCCCATGAAGACCAGCTCCACTGTAGCCTTCCTGAGGCATTGGGAGAAAGAGCAGCCAGATCTGTCAACATTTCACTAAATAGTCTGCAGACCAATCAGCTATAATTACATATGAGGTTGCTCCAAATGGAGCTCCCCAAGTCACACTTAATGTTTTTCTTTTCTTATACCTTTTTATGTGTTTCTCCACCCCCCATCCATTCCACCATTGCTTCCTCAACTCAACACCAGCCCTGGAGAAAGACACGGCTTTCCCCTCTTTCCATGTATCCTGGAATATGCAAGGAGAACACAGGTCCTGGAACTGGTGCATAGGGACAGTGGAACCCTGCTCCACTGAGGGTGAGGACACTCTGAGCCAGGTGGCAGCCACCACTCAGCTCCTGGAGGCACCTCTGAGCTGCCTGGCTCTGGATTCCATAATTAAAGTCTGGATGTTTGATCACCTCCTCGATGCAGAATAATTGAAATTTCTGTACTGTTTTTTTTTTTCATTTCCTTTGATAAATGGCGAAAACCATTAAGGAGCCAAACCAGCCTTGTTGACTGAATCAAGAAATGCAGATGTAGGGGCGGCACGGAGGGAGGGTGGAGATTTGGCATCACTCACCCAAAGAGCTCTGTTGGAGGATGAGCTCCCAGGGAGACCGGGCACTGTGCTCTCAACTATTCCAGGACAGAAGAGGTCCAGGCAGATCTTGGTTTTACAGGAAAAACTGAAAGTGTTAAGTTCTAGTGGTTCTATTTGGCCTTTAAAGACATCCCCTCCTTCCAAGTCCTGTGACAAAGAACTGGGGACAATCAATTCCCCTTGGAGAAAACAGCCTCTCTGTTTCAGTCTCTCCATCTGTAAAATGGGATACATGCTCTACTTGCCACACTAAGTTGTTATGAGAGTTAATGTGTTTTACATGAAGATTCCCCTCTAACTGCAACAGAGTGTAGGCTGTCCGTCAGTAGCTGGCATGTTTTGTCCTCCCTGCCTCCTAAGACTGCAGAAACAGCAAGCTTGGCTGGTTCCCAAAGCACTTTGGTCTCTCCAGTTAAAGCAAGGAACACTGAGGAAGGACAGGGAAGAGGAGGACATGGAAGGGTAAAGGGTGTTCCAGGGAAATTTCCACACCTTCCTCTCCAGTCTACAAGATGCTCCTGAAGGCCTCAGGCCATGGACAAGCCTTCCTAAGGGTCTCTCCTCATTAGCAAGTGTAAGTAAAATGCCCTCCCCTTAACTGCTGTGTTCCCTCCACCTGGGCTGTGAGGGACAGGAAGACACCTGCAGAAGTGACCTCTGTCGGAGGAGTTTTCTCTGAATTCCTGTGTGGCAACTCCAGCCCATGCACCGAATGTGGGCTGAACATGCTTCATTCAAGCCATGCCTGCAGGGCTCGGACAGGAGAACTGAGGTCAGCCCTCCTCTGCCTCCAGAGAGTAGTGCTCACATACCCGTGGATTATGTGAAATCGTTGCCGAACCACACATGATGCGGCCTCTAATTTTAAGCCTCAGTCTTTGTCTCAGGCCCACGGGGACCAGGCATCATTCCAGTAGTGGATAATTTTGAAAATGATGAGAGGAACTCCACTGGAACTCTGGATTTAGTTTCCCCTCTGTCTACCTGCTCGTGCCATTAGCTCTTCTGGGTACCAGCTAGTAATCCTAATAGAAGAAAATGAAATCCAAAGGACTAGAGAAACCAGGAGAAAGAATTTCAGGTGGTAGAAAATAACTCTTTAAAAAAAAAAATCTGTCCCGAAGCAACAATGGGCCACAGAGAAGAACGCAGCCCTAATAGTAACATGTCCCCTCTTCTCTA
Organism: Urocitellus parryii; assembly: GCF_045843805.1. Classification (NCBI taxonomy): domain Eukaryota; kingdom Metazoa; phylum Chordata; class Mammalia; order Rodentia; family Sciuridae; genus Urocitellus; species Urocitellus parryii. Next base: position 13,650,907 of record NC_135544.1, read on the forward strand.
TCTGGATGTCATACTTTCTACTCTCTGACCCTGAGTCTGAACTTGTGTCCAGGGAAGATCTGTCAGACATACTAGGTATTCCGAGAAAATATTTAAATAAAGTCATCCACCCCCCCAGTATCATCACCAAATAAGACTGATTATTTTCCATTGTTTGGAAGGATGTGCTCCTTTTCGAGAAAAATGAGACGTGAACTGGCATGAGTCAGGCAGCAGTATAAAATAGGGTAGGAAAATGCCCTGGCTTTGGGGACACACACATCAAGGTGTGAATGTTGATTTTTTTTTCATTTGCTAGTTATATAACTTTAGGGAAGTCATTTAATCTCTGAGTCTCCGGTGACTCATCTGTAAAATAGAGAGAATAATGACCACATCACAACATTGTTGTGAGAAGAAAATATAATATAAATTGCCCAGGAGTTACTGGTGCAGAGTAAGGATTAAATAAATGGTAATTACTGTTACCTTTATTCCTACCAATGCTATTACATCTTGGTGAGGGAGAGGGGTCTACTGTATTCATCCATCTCCTTCCTCAATTCACAAATCCCTTCATTATGAAGTCGGGAACTATATTATTCCAATCCACCTCAAAGAACCTGCTTCGGAAGGGACTGCAGACTCTGCACCATCAAGGAGACCTCAGAGGTCTTCTGCAGGTCACTGTGCTCTGTTCCTGGCAGATGGCAAGTCGTGCAGGGATCCTGACAAGCTGCTGTCAGGCTGGTGGCACTACCCCATGCTGGCATCACAGTGGCCAGGTCAGGACTGCACAGCTGTCTAGAAGCAGCCAAGCCTGCAAATCTAAGTACAAATAAGGTTGGGGTGGGAGGTGTGTGGGAGGAAGAAGTGAGGCCTGTCAGCCTCATCCCCGATCTGCAATGGCCACTCCTGGCCCCAGGCCACTCTATCTCATGACTGCTCTGCTTTTACTCATCTTCCATTTTGTTTTGTTTGCTTGCTTGCCATGCTAAGGATGGAACCAGCACCTCCCTCGTGCTGGGCAAGCACTGTAGTACTGAGCTACACCCCCCAGTCCTGTTTTCATCATCTTTAAACCAAACAAACATGGCCAGTCACTCCACAAGGAACAGTCTTCCCTTCTGCTTTTCCTGAGTACTTTCATTATTTACTTGTAATATATTTATAAGTAATGACATTTCTCCACCCACATCTCTCCCACAGATACAGGAAGGAGGAGTAAGATAAAATGCTCTAAGCTTCCCAAGAGAAAAAGATAAAAGATGTTATTTTTATGTCTCTTGGGTTCCCAAATCTTGCAAAATGGTTATGGAATTATACCACCTGTCCCCTAAGAACACACAACTACCCTGATTGCTTGATGTTTTCCTATACCTGGGCCCCCCTCAACAGAGCCCCAAAAACAGTGTGGGCAGAGAAGATAATTCTCCCAGATGGCATTATTCACTGCCTTCTCTGTCAGCACCATGACAGTAGAGAAGGATAAACATGATTTTTCATTATATGCGTCTTGGCTACAGGAATCTCATTCAACATCTAGATCAGCATCTTGCACAGAGTAGGTGCTTGCCCAGTATCTGTTCAATTAAATTTTTGTTCCTGGACAATTGATGGGGCTCAAATCTGTTGGGAACCCAAGCAGAATTACTGACATTCTCAAGTTCACTGACCCTGCAGATTTCCCTGCAGTTAATTGGTCTAACCATTCACCTAACTCCTCAGAACAGAAACCTAAGACCCCTCCTGGATTGTTGCTTCTACATCCAGTGTAGACCCTGACTCTATTAGGATCTTACAGATGTCAGCAGAACACCAGAAGCCTAAGCTGTCATCTGCTTTCATGTGAACTACTGCAAAGTACCTCACTGTTCCCCCTGCCTCATCTTGCCACCTTAAAATCAATCCATTCTCATGTGGCAAGATAAATTTAATTGTCAATGAGATCCTATCCCTCACCTCTTTAAAGTTTGGAAAAACTTCCTAAGCTTAAGCATACACAGCAGACCCCTGGCTTGGCCCAGGAGCCCTACACTACCTGTTCTCTGTCTGCCTCTCCAAGCACACCTTCCCCTGCTCCCTCCTTGCTCTCCTTCCTCTGGCTGCACTGGCCTTCCTCTAATCATCCCCAGAGCACCAACCTCATCCTTGGAATGCTCCTTCAACCAAGCCCCACACAGGCACCATCCACCCCTCTCACCTATTAGCTCTTCCCCAGAGCCCACATCAATACATAAATTTATGTAATTTGCTTATGTATTTGTTGTCTAATTTCTCCCCCAAATAATCTAAACTTCAGGGGTAGAGGCTCTGTCTGTTTTACAGGAAACTGTATCCCTGGTGCCAGGAATGCTGTCAGGTACAGACGAGGTCCCCAATAAACATCTGTGGGCTGATGAGATTCACCTGCTAAATGTAGTGCCATCACCAATGCCCAAGTTCTTTCTCAGTGAGTTTAGTTGTACACACTTGTGTATATTTATAGATCACATTGAAGGAGGAGGAGGGAATAAAATTCTCCAGAGACATTATGTAAAACCTCACCTTATAGCTATCTTTACAGCCTAGAAGTTTGCAAATACAAATATTCTCTTCTCATAGAATATTCTAGGTCAGCAGTTCTCAAACTTTTTTGTATTCAGGACCCTTTAACACACTTAAAAATTGTCTAGATTCCAAAAAAGGTTTTGTTAGGCCTGCAAGCGAGGCGAACCTGCAAGCCACGGGCGGGCGGGTCAGGCCCAGCAACCAGCCAAGAGACAGCAGATACACGCGCCTGCGGGGAATGCAGACCGGACCCACTAGGACAGGTCCGGTGGACAGCTGAGGGCAAGGCCCGTCCCCTCCCCCAGTGTCTGCAGGTAGGCAGGGGACTGTGAACAACAGCAGAGCGGCCCCAAAGCCTGCTGAGGGGCGGAACCGGCCCCTCCCCCAGTGCCTGCAAGCGAGGCGAACCTGCAACCCATCGGGAGGTTAGGCCCAGCAACCTACGGAGTGACACAGGTGCCCCTGGCGCCTGCTGAGTAGGTGGACCTTTGACCGACCAGCAAAGCAGACCTAGGGCCTGCCAGCATGGTAGATGGGTCACACTAATTGGAGGAGGATGACAACCACTACCTGCCCTGCAAGAGTGATTTTCCAACTATACAAGAGCAATATAAATAAATAGAGGGAAAATATCAAAGACACAACAATTTCACCAAGCAGAAAGAAACGCCAGCGGTATGAAACGACAAGGAAAGAAAGGACCACAGGCAATGCAGGTCAACTCAACTTTAGAAGAGGTAATAGCTGCAACAGATGGAATGTCAGATAGAGAGCTCAGGACATACATGCTTCAGATGATCTGGAGTCTCAAGGAAGACATGAGACAGCAAAATCAGACAATGAAAGATCACATCGACAAACAAATCCAGGAAGTAAAAGATCAATTTCACAGGGAGATAGAGGTAATAAAAAACAAACAAATTGAAATTCTAGAAATGCAGGAAACAATAAACCAACTTAAAAACTCAATTGAGAATACTACCAGCAGAGTGGATCACTTAGAAGATAGAACATCAGACAATGAAGACAGAGTATTTCAACTTGAAAAGAACATAGATAGCTCAGCAAGTCTACTAAGAAACCATGAGCAGCACATTCAAGAGCTATGGGATAATATCAAAAGACCAAACTTAAGAGTCATTGGGATACAGGAAGGCACAGAGCTCCAAACCAAAGGATTAAGCAATCTATTCAGTGAAATAATACAAGAAAACTTCCCAGACTTGAAGAATGAGACAGAATCCCAAATCCTAGAAGCCTACAGGACGCCGAATGTGCAAAATCATAAGAGATCCACACCTAGACACATTATAATGAAGATGTCCAACATACAGAATAAGGAGAGAATTTTAAAAGCTACAAGGGAAAGGAAGCAGATTACATTTAGGGGTAAACCAATCAGGATAACAGCTGATCTCTCAACACAGACTCCAAAAGCTAGAAGATCCTGGAATAACATATTTCAAACACTTAAAGAAAATGGATTCCAACCAAGAATCGTGTATCCGGCGAAATTAAGCTTCAGGTTAGAAGATGAAATTAAAACCTTCCATGATAAACAAAAGTTAAAAGAATTCGCAGCTAGAAAACCATCTCTTCAAAAAATCCTTGGCAAAACATTACAGGAAGAGGAAATGGAAAATAACATTGATAACCAACAATGGGAGGTTGGACAGTAAAGGGGGGAAAGTAGTCAAAGAGGATAACAAATCAGGTTTAGTAACATCAATAAACAAATATGGATAGAAGAACAAACCATATCTCAATAATAACCCTAAATGTTAATGGCTTAAACTCACCAATTAAGAGACACAGGCTAGTAGAATGGATCACAAAACAAGACCCAACAATATGCTGTCTACAGGAGACGCATTTGATAGGAAAAGATGTACATAGACTGAAGGTGAAAGGTTGGGAAAAATCATATCACTCATATGGACCACGGAAACAAGCAGGAGTGTCCATACTCATATCTAATAAAATAGATTTCAAGCCAAAGCTAATCAAAAGTGATAAAGAAGGACACTTCATACTGCTCAAGGGAACCATACACCAACAAGACATAACAATCATAAATATATATGCCCCAAATAATGGTGCAGCCGTGTTCATCAAGCAAACTCTTCTCAAGTTCAAGAGTCTAATAGACCACCATACAATAATCATGGGAGACTTCAACACACCTCTCTCACCACTGGACAGATCTTCCAAACAAAAGTTAAATAAGGAAACTATAGAACTCAATAACACAATTAACAACCTAGACTTAATTGACATATATAGACTATACCACCCAACATCAAGTTGCTACACTTTTTTCTCAGCAGCACATGGAACCTTCTCAAAAATAGACCATATACTATGTCACAGGGCAACTCTAAGACAATACAAAGAGGTAGAGATAATACCATGCATCTTGTCTGATCATAATGGAATGAAACTGAAAATCAATGATAAAAGAAGAAAGGAAAAATCAAGCATCACCTGGAGAATGAACAATAGGTTGCTGAGTGATCAATGGGTATTAGAAGACATCAAGGAGGAAATTAAAAAATTCCTAGAGTTAAATGAAAACACAGACACAACATATCGGAATCTTTGGGACACATTGAAAGCAGTTCTAAGAGGAAAATTCATTGCTTGGAGTTCATTCCTCAAAAAAAGAAAAAACCAACAAATAAATGATCTCATACTTCATCTCAAAATCCTAGAAAAAGAAGAGCAAAACAACAGCAAAAGAAGTAGAAGGCAAGAAATAATTAAAATCAGAGCTGAAATTAATGAAATTGAAACAAAAGAAACAATTGAAAAAATTGACAAAACTAAAAGCTGGTTCTTTGAAAAAATAAATAAAATTGACAGACCCTTAGCCATGCTAACGAAGAGAAGAAGAGAGAGAACCCAAATTACTAGCATACGGGATGAAAAAGGCAATATCACAACAGACACTACAGAAATACAGAAGATAATCAGAAATTACTTTGAATCCTTATACTCCAATAAAATAGAAGATAGTGAAGGCATAGATAAATTCCTTGAGTCTTATGATCTGCCCAGATTGAGCCAGGAGGATATAGACAACCTAAACAGACCAATAACAATAGAGGAAATAGAAGAAACCATCAAAAGACTACCAACTAAGAAAAGCTCAGGACCGGATGGGTATACAGCAGAGTTTTACAAAACCTTTAAAGAGGAACTAACACCAATACTTTTCAAGCTATTTCAGGAAATAGAAAAAGAGGGAGAACTTCCAAATTCATTCTATGAGGCCAACATCACCCTGATTCCGAAACCAGACAAAGACACTTCAAAGAAAGAAAACTACAGACCAATATCTCTAATGAACCTTGATGCAAAAATCCTCAATAAAATTCTGGCGAATCAGATTCAAATACATATCAAAAAAAATTATACACCATGATCAAGTAGGATTCATCCCTGGTATGCAAGGTTGGTTCAATATACGGAAATCAATAAATGTTATCCACCACATCAATAGACTTAAAAATAAGAACCATATGATCATCTCGATAGATGCAGAAAAAGCTTTCGACAAAGTACAGCATCCCTTTATGTTCAAAACTCTAGAAATATTAGGGATAACTGGATCATACCTCAACATTGTAAAAGCAATCTATGATAAGCCACAGGCCAGCATCATTCTGAATGGAGAAAAATTGAAGGCATTCCCTCTAAGATCTGGTACAAGACAGGGATGCCCTCTCTCACCACTTCTGTTCAACATAGTCCTCGAAACACTGGCCAGAGCAATAAGGCAGACGAAAGAAATTAAAGGCATAAAAATAGGAAAAGAAGAACTTAAATTATCACTATTTGCAGATGATATGATTCTATACCTAGCAGACCCAAAAGGGTCTACAAAGAAGCTATTAGAGCTAATAAATGAATTCAGCAAAGTGGCAGGATATAAGATCAACACGCATAAATCAAAGGCATTCCTGTATATCAGCGACAAATCCTCCGAAACGGAAATGAGGACAACTACTCCATTCACAATATCCCCCCAAAAAATAAAATACTTGGGAATCAACCTAACAAAAGAGGTGAAAGATTTATACAATGAAAATTACAGAACCCTAAAGAAAGACATAGAAGAAGACCTTAGAAGATGGAAAAATATACCCTGCTCATGGATAGGCAGAACTAACATCATCAAAATGGCGATATTACCAAAAGTCCTATATAAGTTCAATGCAATGCCAATCAAAATCCCAACAGCATATCTTGTAGAAATCGATAAAAGAATCATGAAATTCATAGGGAATAATAAAAGACCCAGAATAGCAAAAACAATACTAAGCAGGAAGTGTGAATCAGGCGGTATAGCGATACCAGACTTCAAACTATACTACAGAGCAATAGTAACAAAAACAGCATGGTACTGGTACCAAAACAGGCGGGTGGACCAATGGTACAGAATTGAGGACACAGTAACCAATCCACAAAACTACAACTATCTTATTTTTGATAAAGGGGCTAAAAGCATGCAATGGAGGAAAGATAGCATCTTCAACAAATGGTGCTGGGAAAACTGGAAATCCATTTGCACCAAAATGAATCTGAATCCCTATCTCTCGCCGTGCACAAAAGTTAACTCAAAATGGATCAAGGAGCTTGATATTAAATCAGAGACACGGCATCTGATAGAAGAAAAAGTTGGTTATGATCTACACGCTGTGGGATCGGGCTCCAAATTCCTCAATAGGACACCCATAGCGCTAGAGTTAACAAATAGAATCAACAAATGGGACTTACTCAAACTAAAAAGTTTTTTCTCAGCAAAAGAAACAATAAGAGAGATAAACAGGGAGCCTACATCCTGGGAACAAATCTTTACTCCACACACTTCAGATAGAGCCCTAATAACCAGAATATACAAAGAACTCAAAAAATTAGACAATAAGATAACAAATAACCCAATCAATAAATGGGCCAAGGACCTGAACAGACACTTCTCAGAGGAGGACATACAATCAATCAACAAGTACATGAAAAAATGCTCACCATCGCTAGCAGTCAGAGAAATGCAAATCAAAACTACCCTAAGATACCATCTCACTCCAGTAAGACTGGCAGCCATTAGGAAGTCAAACAACAATAAGTGCTGGAGAGGATGCGGGGAAAAGGGCACTCTTGTTCATTGCTGGTGGGACTGCAAATTGGTGCAGCCAATTTGGAAAGCAGTATGGAGATTTCTCGGAAAGCTGGGAATGGAACCACCATTTGACCCAGCTATTCCCCTTCTTGGTCTATTCCCTAAAGCCCTAACAAGAGCATGCTACAGGGACACTGCTACATCGATGTTCATAGCAGCTCAATTCACGATAGCAAGATTGTGGAACCAGCCTAGATGCCCTTCAATAGATGAATGGATAAAAAAAATGTGGCATTTATATACTATGGAGTATTATTCTGCATTAAAAAATGACAAAATCATAGAATTTGGAGGAAAATGGATGGCATTAGAGCAGATTATGCTAAGTGAAGCTAGTCAATCTTTAAAAAACAAATACCAAATGACTCCTTTGATATAAGGGGAGTAAACAAGGACAGGGTAGGGACGAAGAGCTTGAGAAGAAGATTTACATTAAATAGGGATGAGAGGTGGGAGGGAAAGGGAGTGAGAAGGGAAATTGCATGGAAATGGAAGGCGATCCTCAGGGTTATACAAAATGTCATATAAGAGGAAAGGAGGGGCAAAACAAGATAATACAAATGGAAGAAATGATTTACAGTAGAAGGGGTAGAGAAAGAAAAGGGGAGGGGAGGGGACGGGAGGGGAGGGGGGATAGTAGAGAATAGGACAGACAGCAGAATACATCAGACACTAGAAAGGCAATATGTCAATCAATGGAAAGGAAACTGATGTGATACAGCAATTTGTATACGGGGTAAAAGGGGGAGTTCATAATCCACGTGAATCAAACTGTGTAATATGATGTATTAAGAACTATGTAATGTTATGAACGACCAATAAAAAAAAAAGAAAAAAAAAAGAAAATGTTAAGGAATTCATGGGAAAAAATAAATAGACATAACTCCTGATTCAAAAAAAAAAAAAAGGTTTTGTTAATATATGTCCCAGCTATCTGAATTTACTGTGCTCAAAATTAAAACTGAGAATTTTTTAAACGATTGAAAATAGCAATTATAAATCACTGCACCTTAATATTCATAATACATTTACACAAAAATGAGATACATTCTGAATATAATGTGGCACCCTAGAATAGAACGAAGACAGTGGTCACATTAGTACAAAACTCGTGAAATCAGTTAACAGTTGTGTGCTAATGCTGGTGTCTTAGGTTTGAAAAATATGTCATTGTCATATAAGACGCTTAGGGAAAACAATGATTCCTATACTGTACTACATTTGCAACTTTTCTTCAAATGTAAACTATCTAAAATAAAAGCTTTATTTTTAAGAGTATATTTTTTAAATAGTAAGAAGAATGACTTTTTTTTTTTTTTTAGATTTATAAGTCTCTTTTCTGCCTGGCTTAGTAAACAATAGCTGGATTTTCATACTTATGTCCTCATTCAATCTGTTGAGCTGTCATGTTTTAGTTGAAGTAAATGAAGAAAATCCATCCCCACATAGAAAAATAGTTGGAAAAGAGAATATTTAATAGGTTTATCAGATAATTATGAATATTTTTTCTTTTCTACAAAACCAAAATTTAAATAGATTTCTTCTTAAAAGTTAGCTGTTATATGCTATCTGAAACCATACTAGCAAACTTACTACACTCTGATAAATTAATTTTTGTTGGCCCATCTTGCACTTTGGATGGATCTTTTACCTATACACGATTTTGTACCATTATATACTGATCATGTAGGAAACTGTTCACTGAGTCATATAGATCTTCTAAATGTTGACACATTTTTATATTTAAAAAGTACATTCATTACTGGTGGGAAAACTGGTGGATACAGATTTTCTAAAATTCTAATTTTTGCTTGAGTGCTGAAATAGATACATATAGATATATAGATATTAATATAATATATTAAGTAATATATATGTATATATATGTATATATATATAAATATATACATACATACATATACAGCAGTCAACTGTGTTCCTTTAAATGGGAGGCTCATTTCCTTGACTTTTAAAAAATATCTCCCGACTTTGTAAGTCTGAGTAGCCATAGTTTATCTACAAGTAAAAATGGTGTCCCATGAGAAAAGTCCTAGGTTACTTCACAACTCAACGACTTCACAAGTACATTTTCTGAAAATATATTTTGTAATTTGGTATGAAGTCAAAGTCCTTTGTGTGTGCCTCCAATTTGCCACTCAGAATATTAAAAAGACATGTATTTACTGAAGGGTTGATATACAAATCAATAATTTAGCAAGGAAATCTCTCTCCCCCACCCTCTCCCCTCCCCCCTTCTCCTCTCCTCTCCTCTTCTCCTCTCCTCTCCTCTTCTTCTCTTCTCTCCTCCTCTCTCTCTCTCTCTCCATCTCTCTCCATCTCTTTCTCTCTCAGTGCGGTGTATGGAACCCAGGGGGTCTTTGTGTTTGCTAGGCAAGGACTCTACCATTGAGCTACATTCCCAGCCCAGTAAAGACATTCTTATTGAAACTGGAAGATGCATTTTCAGAGGAAGTTAGCTTTTAGTTTTTAACCAGCCTGGTAACATTGACTTGATTTGGTTTTAAAATACCAACAATTTTAACCATCCTTGCTTTTTCCTCATCAAGGAAAATGTAAACATATTGGAAAAGTCAAATAGCATTTTAACACTATTATGAAAACAATTTTGACCTCAGAGACCCCTTGTAAGGGTCTTAGGAAACCTCAGTGGTCTGCAGGTCACATTTTGTGAACCACTGTTTTGAATGATTTACCGGTAACATACTCTAAAATGCAAACACATATTGAACACTAACTGTATGTAAACACAATTCTAAATTCCTATGAATGATGAAGCTCGAACAGCACAAAAGAAAAAGTTCCTGCCCTATATCGTCATGTAATAACAGATGCCAAAAAATAACTCTGAATAATATAAGGGCACACATCAGTGATAACAGAGGAGACTACAGTGAGAATTCAAAGTGGTGAGGGAATGCAGACTGCGGTCCTCAGGGAGTCAGGTGAACTAGGAAGGCAGGGAATCGAGAAGGTCAGTCCTCTAGCAGAATTAGCTCAGGCCTCTAGATTTCTCCTCTCACCTCACTCCCAGGTACTTCCTCCTCATGAGGACTCTGAAGACTTCAGGGGGGGGGGGGGGGTCAGAACAGACAGGGAGAAGGGATGTCAAAAGTATGTGCAAATGATTCTGGAAGTTCAAGCAGGACAGAAGAGCCAGGTGAAAGGCCCTGGCTACACACCCAAGGTGGACAATTCATACATTTGGGTAAGAGAGAGAAAGAAAGAAGGAGAGGAAACAGTGTAGGATGCTCTACAGGGTTAAATATTAAAGGACTAGTTATTTCTTAAGGAGTTAAAATTTTTAAAGGCCAATTATTAATAATTGAAGGGTAAATGATTCTTTTAAAAGGCTAATTTTCCTTAAAAGAAGGGCTATTCATTAACACATACCCATGCATATGCACACATACATACACACACACTGCACCTAAATCTGTAAAGTTGATTGACAGAAGATCAAAATCCAAGGACAGGTAGGACATTTTGGAGATGAAATTCATGCCCGATGACTACTATACACCAACTCTATCTGAAACTCCCACAGCTAATTTGAACACATTGGCACTCACGGTTTTCTGCCATCCCCCGCTGTTTGTGTTCATTTCAAATGACACTAAACTTCAAAACTTGGCCACCTGCCCACTTAACTTGGGCTCTTTGTAAATGGTTTGTCCAGACCACAAGCCGTTTGAGCCTGTATTATTTTTCTGACAAGCTGTGGTATTTTACCCTGCGGAGCCAGGATGTCCTGAATCCTAATGGAGCCCACTGGAGCCCATCAGAGGTGGTTATAGGCTTTTCTGCTGGCTGCTTTTGGCTCCGATGCCAAATGACTCAAAACCCCTCAGGCTCTCTGTTGTTAGGCTCAGATGATTCCAAGCAGAGGGCCCAAGATAACTCTAGCAGAGATGAAAACTTTCCCTCCCCCAAAAAGTCCACAGGCTCAGTAGGGGTGGGGAACCCATAGTCCTCCAGCAGATAGCCAATGGATCCTGATAGAACCAATTCTCAAGGAGAACCCTCACCCCGCTCCACCACAGTTGTCCTTTCTGCAAGTCCCCATGCATGGAGTGGTATAGGAGCCAGTAAATCTCTGTCTGCACAGGCCAAGTGGGACATGGAGACGGGATGGACAATGAGGCCCAAATCATGTTGTCACCGATCTCTTCATTTGTATTTGTCTTAACTCTCTACATAGATGGCAAGCTTCTTAGAGGTGGGATTTTAGCAAGGGCATGAGTGTCAAAGGAATTTAGAGACACTAGTATAATTCAGAAGAGAAAGAGCAAGTGGTTTCACAGAGGAGGCAGAATTCGGGTTCCAATGCAAGTTGGAAAAGATTGGATAAAAAAAAATAGAAGAGGGTATTCTAGATGAGGGAGGACATTCTGGGCAGAGATGTGGAGAGAGTCCCTTGGATAGTGTAGTGTGTGTAGCACTGTGGCAGGAGAACAAGGTAAAACATGCAGATTAGTGGAGCTAATGTAAGTAAAGTAGGTTGAGGCCATAATATAAAGGAAATTGAATGACAGACTGCAGGACACAGTGAAAACGAAGATGATTACAAGTACTGCAGCAAGGGTATATAAAAGGTACACCCAGCGAGGGTGTATACAAGGATGGTGGTGGTGAGATACCAACCCTGAAGACTTTATGAAGGACAGATGCTTCAGCATCTTGGCCTAAAGGACACCATATTTCCCAGGCGGACACTAGGAGATGAGCAGAGATGCCCTTCCCAAGGACAAGGACAGCATGAGCAGAACCTAAGGCTTGGAATAGATTTTGCATTCAGAAGAATTTATCATTAATATGGAACTGGAAGGAAAGGTGAGAGAGATGTGGGAGCTGTTACTCCTGATGTGGACAGGTACCTGGTCAGGGAGGGTCTGGTCAGTAGGTGGTTTTCAACATATGCTTCCTAAAGCACTAGGAGTTTCACAGAGGAACTTCAAGGACTGCAACTGGAAAGGAAGGGGGCAAATTGGAGTGGTGAGTGAGCTGGGTTCCATTTCCCATCAGATGAGCTCTGCTCTAAAGAAAGAACAGATTTTTCTTTTTAGTTTCTTTAATCATAAATAATTAAAAATTGGGAAAATCCTTGTATTTGTGTTAGCTATTACTAGTTTTCAGCATCAAAGGACCAAGGGAATGAGGAAGCTATCCAGTCAGTCCTGGTAGCCTGGTTTCTTGAAGAGACCATGGCCTGGTTCAGATGAACTGATCAAAATTGGGTTATGACTGCAAAACTACAGAAAATGAGGAGGAGCGGATCCAAGAGAAAACATCAAGAAAGGATTCACTGGGATCTGATGGTTAATTTTGCACGAAGAACCACAATGAGATTCAACTATAAATCTACTACAATAATTGTAGTTAAAAAGGCTGACAATACTAACGGTTGGAGAGGAAAAGGTAGAATCTCTTGAACTCTCATGCATTGCTGATGGGAATGAAAAATAGTACATCTCCTCTACAAATAGTACAAAAGGAAATCAAGGGAAAGGCAAGTCACAAGTGACTCAAGAATTTAACTAGACAAATAAGAAGAAATTGGTCAGTAATAACACAGAGAAATGGATGAAGAGAAATGGATGAAAACTGTATGGTAATTTTATTTAATATGTATAATAGTGTTTAATTAACATTAAACATATGCCTATCATGACTCAACTATTTCACTCCTAGATATTTACTGAAGGAAATAAAGACACATGTCCCCCCAAAAAAGACTCATGTAGGAATAAACATAGCAATGATGTTAAAAAGAAAAAAATAGAAATATCACATATGCTCATCAACAGTAATATGAATAACCACATTTTGGTATATTTATGCAATGGGGCAATAAAAACATTAGCAATTAGAAGGAATGAACTACTAATAGAAGGAATGATCTTAGATGATACCATGTGAAGCAAAAGAAGCCAAATACAGAAGATGCATACTATCTACCCCGTGTATATAACATTGAAGACCAGGCAAGACTACTCTTCAAAGAGAAATTGGAACAGTTGCCTCTTGGAAAGAGTTATTGACAGGAAAGGGTACAGGCCACCTGTTAGAAGTATTAAGAAGGTGTATATTTATCTGGATGCAGGTTTCCTAATGTAACATTTATCATAACTCATTTAACTCTGCGCTTCAGATCTATGCATTTCACTGTATGCCTCAAAATATGTTTCCATAATTTTTTCATCCAAGGAAATCAAGGGAAAGGCAAGTCACAAGTGACTCAAGAATTTAACTAGACAAATAAGAAGAAATTGGTCAGTAATAACACAGAGAAATGGATGAAGAGATGGAGTAACTCATTTTTCATCTCTTCTGAAACTGAGTCTTTGTACTTTGTAATACTTGTTTGTGTCTTTGGCCTCCAATTAGATCATAAGCTCCCTGGAGTCTCCTTAAGTGCAAGTTCTTGTGCAAAGCAGATTATCAGTAAGTGGGTGCTGCCTTGCAACTGAGATTGGGAGGTAATTTCTTCTCTTCCCTCTGGATCTTAAGATTGACAGGTTTAATAAGCAAATGTAGATGCATAATGAATGCTGACAGGTGCAAGTGCTACCTCCAGCTCTGTAATTCTTTAAGAGATTGAATGCCATGACCCATAGACATGCCAGAACTAATTGGAGGAGTTTAGGCTCTGTGGAAGGCCAGCAGCAGAGATGGTATGAGAAGGGTTTCCCACACCCCTCAGCCCATATTATCTAGTCCATCAATAAAGACTCGTCTCAATCTCCAAGGTACTAGCCAACTCCTCGCATCAGAATTCCCTTCTTGATTCTCCTCCTCTCTGCTTCTCCTCCATGTTCATCTTCCTGCCCCTTGGCCTTCTTGTCAACATGATTAAACATAGGACATCTGTCTGCACTCAGTATACACAGGTCCCTGCCATTCACCTGCCCTGGGAATCAATAGGGGCCCTTCAGGACAGCCTCCTTTATGATCAATGGCAAAGCATGTCTTATCATCTTCTCATCATTAAAATGTACTTCACTTGCTCCTAACTAAACTGGGGAGACTCCAAAGGCCCAGAGAAAGCCTTTGTAATTATCCTTGAGGAGAGAATAAACGCTACGTAAATGCTGTTTCCTCCCCAGCTGGGCCAGGGCTGCCGGAGCCGCCTTACTGGTCCTGACCTCAGCAACTTCAGAAGGATTGTGTTTTCCCCAGAGAAATCAGATTTATGCAAAATACCATAAAGTCACATGACTGCCTTCACGACCTCTCTGCTTTTCTCTTGCCTTAGAAACTTCCAGGTGGTTCTCTCACACAGCAGGGAAGCTCCCCACATCAAAGGATAAAGAGGCTTACTCAGGTGACACAAATCCACAGAAAGAAAGGCAATAAGGGTTTCTTTACCTCTCCACTTCCTGCCCTACCACAAGCAGTACACTCATACCCAAGTCTTCAGTCCCTCACAATCCGTGTCAGAACATGCACAGGCACACACAGACCCACACCTTAAAGATTCTGAGTTTATTGTCAGACAAGAACTACAAACGTGCTTTTAACAGAAGTAAAACAACCCTGATTAAGAATAGAAGCTCAAATAAAATAAAGGTATTCTGTCCAGCTACAACTACAAAAAATATTTTTTAAAAAATGTATCCTTCTGTCATATATACCTAATTAGAATAAATAAATGATTTTTTAAAAAAAGAATAGAAGCTCAAGATAAGATACAATGACTCTACTACAGGTTTAAATGAGTTACATCAGATGTCAAGGCAAAAGCTGCACCTATACATGAGACATGGACCAATTGCAACCTGGCTGAGGACATAAATTACCCTGGTATAAAACCAAGCCTTGTAACTATGAGAAGCCCGGTTTAGTCATGAGGGTTAAATGAAGGACCAGAGTAGGAGGGACCACAGCTGTGTGGTGATCCCTGTGGTGATGTCATACAAGCTCTTCCAGATTGACTTTCCAGTCTCACTACTCAAACCACTTTAAAATGCAGGTGGAGTTGGGGTATAGTTCAGCATGGGCTTAGCATGTACAAGACCCTCAGCAACCCTCAGCACCAAAAAATAAAACACCAAGAAAGATGTTGAGGTTAGTCTGAAGGAAGAGGCTGTTAACTCTATTTACTGAGAAATAATCATAAACTTCTACGAACTTTATCACAGAAAAGACTTTTGTGTGTAGAAATCGATCAAAGACTAACCCCAAGTCTGAGATCTGTGCCTGGAGTAAGTCACAGATCTTTTCAGCCTCAGTTTACACATCTGGAAATATGTATAACAGTATATGCGCATGTGCACGCATATGCTCACACACACACACACACACACACACACACACACCAGTGTTTGGAAGTGTGTGACACCTGCTATAAAAACCTTTTTCATGAAGGTGTTCCAAACCAAAAGAAAATCATGGCCATTGGCACAGTTTCAGTACAGCCTGAAGCAAGGCAAGTTATTCCTCAATGACCAGGGTCATTGTTGCACTTTTTCCTCCAGAATTTATATGTATAATTAATTTATCAATTAGAACAGACATATTTTCACTTTATTACAATAGCTAATATCACTTTAGGTTCTTCAAAGTATACGTATTCTTTGGCATTAGGACATTGTTACATTTCACAATGGCAACAACTTCTTCCTACTGGCTTCCAGGGCCACACATGAGTCTCTCTGAAGAGCCTCAGATTGAGAGTAGTAGCACTGCCTTAGAAATGTGGGCTCACATCTTTGGAATTAGGATAATAACTCCCAAATCTTTTCAGTTCATGAAGAGTTTGGGCAGAAATGGCAGACTATATACTGCAGTGTGTCTCCCTTTGCTAGGAAGGGTTTCCAGTATTACCCAAAGCTGTCAAGAGATATTTATGAGCGACTACTTGTGTGCTTCACAAGAGAAGTCTGCAGATGGAAAGATAGCTGCAATGTAATAGGGCAAATAATCTGATAGGGGAAATACCTGGTTCTAAGTGAGCCCCAAGGAGGCCATTTGAACCAAAAGCTAGAAAGCCAAGAGAAACTTCCTGGAAGACACTATGGGAGAAAGATCGGAATGAAGAGCAGGTTGCAGGTTCAACATCACTTCCTCAAGGAAACCCTCCTTGACCACCCCCCCATATCTACATTAGGTCCTTCAGATACTCTCTTGTCATCCCTGTGTTTTCCCTTACTTATTCCCATTTGTATTCACATATTCAGAGTGTATACTCACCCTCAACTAAGACGCTATAAGGGAAGGGACACTAGTTTGCTTACCAACAGTTAGTCTAGTACCCAGCACTTGCTTAGTGCTCAGTATGTATGCACTGGGTGACTTATACCTGAGAAGACTGTTTTAGGCTGAGAGAATAGCCTGTGCAAAGAAGAGATTGAGGATTGGAAGCAGAGGATGCAATCAAGGAACAGGAAGTCATTCAGGTGAAGAGAGATCATCAGGGGGCCAAGATAGTAGCAAGAGCTGAGTCTGGAAAAGAAAGCAGGAAAGGAAAAAGACAGCACCATGTAAGCCTCTTGAAAGAGTGTGGGAGAATTCTTGAGAACAGTGTGGACCTCTGAAAAACTTTAGGAGGGAAGTGAGATGATTTGGTTTATATCGCTCTTTCTACAGTGTGGAAACTGTTTAGAAAAAATTACGACTGGAACTATGATTTCTGAGCACATCTCCAGAGGAAATGAAATCAGCAAACCAAAGAGAAACCTGCACACCCATGTTTATTGCAGCAGTGTTTACAATAACTAAGACATGAAATCAGACCATATGCCCAGAAAGATGAAGAAATGATCTCATTTGTGTACACACACACACAGACACACACACACACACACAGGTATTATTCAACCATAAAGAAGAATAAAATACGTTCATTTGTAGCAAAATGGATGGAATTGGAGGACATTATGTTAAGTGAAATAAGCCAGACACAGAAAGACAAATACTGTGTGTTCTTCCTCATGTGTAGAAGCTTAAAAAAAAATATCTACCTGAAAGTAAAATAGTGATTATTAGAGATTGAGAATGGTGTGGAGAATGAGAAAGATAGAAAAGGGGAGGTAGGATTTGATCAGTGTACACTTCATGCATGTATGGAAGTATCACACTCAACCCATTAATATGTATGATTAATATGTGTTAATTTGAAAAAAGGAATTTTAAAAAGACTGAAAATTGGAAAGTTGACTAGGAGTATAGGTATGAAACCATGAAAAAGATTATTGTGGGCTGCTCTGAAATTGGAAGAGAGTTTGGAGAAAGTGGAAAAAACACAGAAATCAGTACAAAGTAGAATCTGCATGCTTTGGGCATCCCTTGCTAAAAAAAAAATGAGTCAAAGCCATACCCTGGCAATTACTATCACTATGGCAGAGAACAACCCAAAAAGAATTGATAGAAATACCTAACAGTTAACTGAGCAAAAAAAAGTATAGAACAAGATTTAGACAGGAAATATAGATTTGAGGAAAATTCATAAAATGGCAGTCATTGAAATAGAGAAATATATGAAACTCCCCCCAATCAATCAGTATAATATACTTTCCCAAGACACCAATTATAGAAGACCTTGTGAAAATCATTAATTCGTGTCAGAAATCAAAGTAAAGCTATCCATCACCAATTCTCATGATCTAGTATTTATATAAAGATTATTTCCCTCCACTTGCATTTTTATTGTAAAACTTACCTAAATAAAATGATTATCAAATATGACTACATTGTCAATTTGATCATAAAGTCCTAGAAAACAGGAATATATCTTTGTATTTCACTCATTTTGTAACTTGTGCCTTGCATGATGTCCAATCTATAGAACATGATTCAGTCAATGATCATGCAGTGCATGGAAAGGAATTCCTTGAGTAAATAACTTTCTTAATTCCCTTCCAAAACAATGGATGCATTTGACTTTTGCTGAGATGAACATAAACCAGTGTTCTACTGTCCCAAGCCCAGGAAATCTGGCCATATCACACTGAAGCAGAAAGGAAAGCATTTGCCCATCTGCCAATGCGGAGAAAGTCAGCATGAATGATCCAGGTTGGAATTCCTCTTTCCTTTGAGAGTTCACCCTTCTCCCCTTACTACACTGGATATATGCCCGTATATTTGTCTCTGAGCTTTGCAAAAGCTTTGCAAAAAATGAAAGAGTTTCTATTTCAAAACAGACTGCAGAGAAATTGAGAAAATGGACATCTAATGCTAGAGTGCCAGACAAGGTTGGCTCTGGGATGGATGACCAGGCTAGTGCATCCAAGATCCTCTCCATACAGGTGGGCAAAGGTGATTCTGATGGCTAAGGCACCATGCTGGCAGAGACAAAAGAGGTCAAGAGTCATGCTTACCTGGGGACCCACCTCAGTTTGTGGCAGCTGTGTGCTGTGATGTCATCATGACCCCAGGTAATACAGGTGGTAGAATGTCTCAAGTTTAAATTCTTTGTCTCTGTGATTATAGTTGTGGTCATGACTTACCCAAAGGACTGAAATTTTTATGCACTGTGGTGGTATAGCTTGAATTTGAGGAAAAAAAATAATTATAAAGATGGAGCCTCTATCCAGCATGTTAGGAGATGACTGTAAAAAAGTCTAGCAAATTATATTTCTCAAAAACTGAACTTTGTGTCACAACATATCAAAAATTGAAAATGCACTGAAGCTGATTTGGATATGAAATTCCAACATTTATGAGGTATGGGGTTCCTAAAAATATAAAATCTTGAACACTTTTATTGAAATGCTTATTGAAATTCTTTCTCTATTTAGGAAGTTGGTTCTTTAAATAAAAGAGCGACATTGTGCAAAGCACAGAATTTTACTGAATGAATTCTGAACAGGGTCAGGGGAAAATATGAAATTAAATCATATTGGCAAATTTTCATTCAAAGTTCCCTTTTAAAATGTCTATCTCTCTCGCTTTCTCTCTCTCTCTCTTTTTTTTTTTTTTTTGCATAGATAGCGCTCAGCAAAAGCAAGGGCTGAAAAAAAATCAAAAAAATCTACCTTTTGCTGAGATCACACATTCTCAACGAGTGGTAGCAAGAGTGACAAATGCCATTTTCTCCCACTTCTAAGCTTTACACAATGTTTTGAGGTACAAAGTCCATGGCAAAAAGAAGTCATGAATGCAGGCTCCAATGTGCATGTACAAGCCAAGTCTGATATTCCTTAGAAAATATCCCCTTCAAAAAAAAAAAAATAATCTTTTTTCCAATGATTTCACCTTCATCCCTACTGCAGTACATGGAGAACTAGGGGGTTAGGAGGGGGCGGGTGTTGAGTGACAGGGAATGATTGGTGGCAGAAAGGCCTCCAAGCAGGACACAAATTCAGCCCCCCAGAGTAACCCTAGTATGCCTAGTATGGTCCAGCATCTTTTCCATGCTGAACACCCAGCGGGGGGATTTAAATACATGTTTAAATACTCTCCCCAAGGACATTTCTAGGAGAGATGTGACTTTCCCTTATTATTTTCCTGGGACTCAGGACAAAACTGGAACTCAGAAAGTTTGTCACCTCCAGCCTTGGTTTACAGAGCTAGGATGCACCTGTCTTTTGACTTCATTCTCTTTTTTCACGGCCCCAATCAGGTAGAGTAAGGGAACACCTGGGCCCTAAGAGACATCCCTTATTTCTACCCATTTGCTAAACATGTTTCTGTAGGGACAACTTTTAGACCCTAAAATGTTAAACCAACACACTTTCCAGCTGCTCAGAAAACAGGAGAGCCTTGAAGCAAGCAAATGGGTACAAGAAAATCTCAGCTTCTAACCAGATCCCTGCTTCTCAGAGTCTCATGGACGAAAGCATGGATCAACAATTTTGATTCTCAGCATGCCCCAAAATATAGCACTGTTAACCCTGACTTTTCAGGGGCACCCAAAAGGAGGTGATCCTTTATAGTTCTCCCTCTTGAATTTTAGTCTATTACTACACCAGGATTTTGTCTGTAGCTGCTTAGCTTTAGTCTTGCCTTCCTGCTTTTTAATGGTTGGTGGGCATCAGAGCATCCAGGGCTAAGGGTACAAGGGTTCTGCCTACCATGCACAGTCCCAGGACTAGAAACCTCAAGTGCCCCATTCTGAGCAAATCCATTTCCACTAATAGCTGGTGGATGTGCATTCTGAGCCCGCTGGCACCCCAGGCACATTTCCACCCAACAATGTGGCACACACAGGAATTCATCCGAACCCAGCAAAAATCACTTAGCTTAATAACGCTGCCCTGATTTAATTTTAACTTTTCATAAAGCATGAGAGATGAGTGGGGTGTGCTTGGTGTTTTATAGATTACTGATGAGACTGGGCTCACATCTGTCTGTTCTCTCTCTCTCTCTCTTTCACGAGTTCCAGAAAGAAGGGGGTTAGGAAAGGAAGTTGATGAATAATTAAGAGGAGGGCAACACCTGCAAATGTGCAACCAAAATGCAAAGGGGTTTTTTTCCCCCCCTTCTCTCTGGTGTATAAGTTGCTGGCGAGTGCCTGGAGAGTCCAGAGATAATGGCCTCAATTAGTGGATTTGATGTTGTGGTTGTGGGTATCTGACCGAAAAGGCACTATGTGTATTAGCATACAAAAACACACATGCGCACGCATACCCATGCACGCACACATACCCATATGAGTCACATATGAACCTATTTATATATCTCCATATGGCACACATTGGAAAAATAACATTATATTTTGTCCACCTGTGCTACATTTAGGCAGCACCCTCAGGGCACAGTAAACTTAATGACTACTCACAGATTATGTATTTGTGGTTTCAGATTAGATGTTCTAACAAATCGTCCTAACTCTTCTCTTCTACTATCACTTCAAAAACACTGCAGCCACCACTGTTAGAAGACACCATTGCCTCTACCCATATTATTATGACAGCTTTCTCCTTGGACATCATGTCCTCTTCTGACCCCCTTCAGTTTGTTCTCAAAAGAGCATCTAAAGGGATGCTGTTGTGTTTACAAATTAGATCATGTGACTTCTGTGCTCAGGCCTTCCCACTGACTCATTTATTTATTTTTATTTATTTATTTATTTTTTTGGCAGTGGGTGGATACCAGGGATTGAACTCAGGGCCACTCAATCACTGAGCCACATCCTCATCCATATTTTGTACTTTTATTTAGAGACAGACTCTCACTGAGTTGCTTTGCACCTCACTTTTGGGGAGGCTGGCTTTAAACTCTTGATCCTCCTGCCTTAGCCTCCCAAACCACTGGGATTACAGGTGACTTCTCATTTTTATCTAAATTAAAGCCAAGTCTTTCCAGTGACTGCCAGATCCTTCCTGCATGATTTGTACCCCTCCACCCTCTTTGCCTCCTTGTCCAAATCACCAGAAGTTCATCACGAACCCCTCTGGTCCCTAAAACTTGCCCATGAGATCTAAGACTGAATTCTTCACAAGCTTTTGGGAAATACCTGTTTATTCCTCTCCATTGCCTATGCTGCCACTAAAAGCAGACTTCAGGCTCTGTTTGTCCAATCCATACTGCACACCAGTGCCAGGACTTGATCTTTAGATCCATCACACTCAGGCAGCTGCCCTATTAGAAAACCTGCAGAATTAGCCATTCACCAAACTGAAGCAGTGCTTCCTGATCTCCAGTCCTGCAGAGATGGGCTGGGCTCTGCCTGGCTACCTCTTTTGCAGTACTCATCTCACCTCACCTGTGACAACATGAGCATGCTTTTTCTCACCTCTCATTCTTTATGTTCCTGTCATTCCCTTTAACAGGAAACCCAACCTCTGGCCTCTCAAGCACTAGCCATGCTTCTATAAGATGCAGCCCAACTTTCATCTCCACTGAGAAATCCACGTCCTCTTATGAAACTTTTCAATACCTTCAGTCTGTATAACAGCACTGGACTTAGATGTTACCGAGTGTCCATATGGAAGCTCTCCAGTGATACTATTTGACAGGTGTCTAATTCCCTTATACTGATAGGTTTGCAGGGAGGTTATTTTGTTTGGGTTTTGTTTTTATTTTGCCTATGAAAAAGAAGCAGTGTTGGGCTTTGATAACCAGACATACCTGGATTTAAGGCTCCAACTTGCCACTTACTATATCTGAATTTGAATAAACAACTCAGCTTTTGTCAGTCTCACCTTGGTGCCTGGGACAATAACGGACACATCACCATCAAAAAGAAGAAAGATGAGTAAGTTATGTGCAGAAAATTCCTTGTACAATGACGAACATGTGGCAAATCATCAAAAATTCAACTACTACTGACAGCCTTGTCTTAGGCAAACTGAAGATGAATGCACAACCACTCTGCGGCACACGCTTGGCATTGGCAGGGTGCCCTCCACCTGCTCTGCTCCCGGCAGGCCCTTCAGCCCTTTCTCAAGCCTATTCCCTAACCTTCTCGTAGGCCTCCTTGGAGATTTTTCAAAGTGCCACATGTTGGGGCTCAAGACATACCACACTGAAATATGACAATAAGAGACAGAATGTGCCACCCCAAAATGTACTTCTCAGGCACACTTTTTTTTTTTCTGAAAAACTGCAGGCACTGGAGTAGCTCTGAAGAGCTATGCTTTTGTAAAAGAGATTTATGTCTCCAAAGAAAAGCTGCCTTACTAAAATATCTGGATTAGGAAGAGGGCTACTCCAGGCATCTTTTGTTACCCGAGAGACTTTTTAGTCAATCTCCACTCACCAGCTACTTCTTCCCCTCACCTTTCCTAACTTTTGTGGCCACCACCCCACCCCAGGAAGCCCTAGGTCTTCATTCCTTTCTGTAGCTCTGGACACTTATATAAGCTCCGATCATCTGGCCCTTCTTCAAGTCTCATTTGTAAGACTCCTGTGCATATGTACATAATGAACATGGATTATCTCCTGTTCATCTGTCATAGGTCAATTTAACTCATAACCCCGCCAAAGAACCTCAGAGAGTGGAGGGAAGCCATGTTTCCCTCCCTTCATGCACAACATAACTGAGAAGTCTGGTTAATTCTGAAAGGGAAGATCATTCTTCCTTAGATAGTATTTTATTTCATGTATATCTCTATGATGTTACTAACGTCCTCTGTACTCTTCTTACATTATATGCCATGTGTCCTCCAAACTGAGAATGGATTCATAGGGCCACAGAAAATTTCTGTGTTTATTTATCCCTCAGACACCTGGTAGAAAAGGGATGCTAGGGGAAAAAAATAAATAAAAGAATTGATGAGTAATGAATGAAAGGGCTGATTACGTAACACTGCTTTTACAACTGTGGATCTTAAAACTTTGTGACATAAATAGGCCTGGATTGTAGTCTAGCAAATTAAAAGATTTTCTTCCCAGGCTAAGGAAAGCAGGCTGAGACCAGTCACAGTCTTAAGAACCACTTCTCTTTGGGAAGGAGCTGCCACTTCCAAAGCTACCTGCCATTTTGTACAGTGGTCCAGAGGCAATGTATGTCACCTTTCCCTCACCCAATTATAAGAAAGACCCTTGACTTTTCCACTGACCACCCCAGGAGATTGGCTGATGAATGAGAGAGTTCCCAGGAGACATTCTCCATTCCCAAGGGAAAAGGATTACAAAAAGGAAGTGATTATGACACCACTATCCATTCATAAAGGGAAAAAAATGGAACTTATGTGATTATTTTCAATCAACAAATATATGAAGAAATGTTCAAAGTCTCTAGCAATTAGAGAAATGCAAATTAAAACTACTCTTAGATTTCATCTCCTTCCAGTCAGAATAGCAGTTATTAAGAATGCAAGCAACAATAAATGTTGGCATGGATCGGGGGAAAAGGTACATTTGTATGTTTGCTGGTGGAGCTGCAAATTGGTGCAACCATATGAAAAGCAGCATGGAGATTCCTCAAAAAACATGGAGTCGGGGTGCTGGGGTTGTGGCTCAGTGGTAGAGCACTCGCCTACCACATGCAAGGCCCTGAGTTCGATCCTCAGCATCACATAAAATAATCAATAAAATAAAAGTATTGTGTCCAACTACAACTAAAAACTAATAATAATAATAAAAACATGGAGTGGAAATGCCATTTGACCCAGCTATTCCACTCCACAGTTTATACACAAAGGTCACAATTAAAGTCAGCATACTACAGTGACACATCCTCATCGATGTTTATAACAGCTCAACTCACACTAGCTAAACTACAGAACAGACCCAAGTGCCCTTCAACAGATGTAATGGATAAAGAAAATGCGGTATGGATACACAATGGAATATTAATCATCCTTTAATAAGAATGAAATTATGGCATTTGTCAATAAATGGATAGAACTGGAGAATATCATGCTAAGCAAAATAAGCCAATGCCAAAAAACCAAAGGCCAAATGTTTTCTATGATATGTGGATGCTAATTCACAATAAGTGAGGAGGTACTTTGGTCTAGGGAGAGGGAAGTGAAAGGAGGTGGGGTGTGGGAGTGGGAAAGACTGTAGAATGAGTTGGACATTATTACCCTATATGCATATATGACTACATGACCAGTGTGAGTCTACATCATGTACAAACAGAATAATGAGAATTTATACTCCATTTATGTATGATTTTTCAAAATGTGTTCTACTATTATGTAGATGTGTTCTACTATTATGTATAACTAATTGGAAAAAGTTTTAAAAATGGAACATGTGTCTTCCTGTACCAAGGAGACACCAGGCAAGTATTCCTATTTCACACTAGTAGCTATAACATTTGATTCAAGGTATTATATTGCAGATAAAGAGGATGAAAAAGAGAAAGAACTTGAGCCAGGTGCTGCCATGTTGCACACCTGTAATCCCAGCAGCTCAAGAGGCAGAAGCATTGAAAATTCAAGGTCAGCCTGAGCAACTTAGTGAGGTCCTAAGCAACTTAGTAAGACTCTGTCACAAAATAAAAAGTAAAAAAGGGCTGAGATGTGGCTCAGTGGTTAAGCAACCCTGGGTTCAATCCCCAGTACCCCCCAAAAAAAAATAAAAAGAAAGAAAGAACTTTTGAAATGCTTACTCCACCCTCTTCTATGAAGGTCCAAACTTCTAAAAAGTCCCTGTCACTTTTTATTATTCCACTTCCCCCTTCTCTTCATGGAGAACCAAAGTGCCTCTTGTCTCTTTTCTTCCCGCCTACTCTCATTTCCCATGGGCTGGAGAGAAAATGGACTCAATTATAGGGAGCTAGACGCTCTGGAGAAAAGACCCCATATTTCTCCAGAATTATCATAAGCATTAAGTCACAATATGCAGGGCATCCTCAAAACCTCCACTGAGCTGCAGAGAAGTTGAAGAGGAGTGGAGGCAAGAAAATAATGGCATGAGGATGGGGAAAACATTTCCAGGCAGGATGCGGGGCAATGAAGGATAACATCAGCAATAGGGGATTCAGTCTGCACAGGGATAAATGAGAACACCCCCAGCAGCTGGTGGCATTGCTAATGTGTGGACTAAACCATCCTCAGCAACAGCACTGTCTTGCTCTTAGCAATTATCTTGTTCTGCAATGCAGGGCTGCCCCTACCATTGCAGGACTCCATTGTCTTGTGCATTTTCTGCCTCCATAAAAATGTCTTCTCTGGACAAGATTTAATAAACTACCTCCTGATGACTCTAAAATGATAATAAGGACTTTTGAGTTACCCCTCCTCTATATATTGGATTTTCAGTTCAGATGAAAGCCTAATGTAAAAGAAATTCATCTCAAATTCTGGACTTTCAGGGGAAAAAATAATATATGTGTGACATGATTTCAAAACAGAATAGAATATTTGAAATTGAGGCCAACTTTGCCAAGTTCAGGAGTTCTGGTTGTTGCAAGCCATCAGCCTCAGGGGAGAAGTTTCTACTTGAATGTAGCAGGCAACTTCCAAGACCTCTTAAATCACATATGGTTGGTGAAGCTGCTTCTGCTGCGTCTCCACTCCCTCTCACCTCCCTCACCCTCACGCATGCACAGTCACACATGTATGTGCACACGCACATTCAGCAGGAAAACCTCTATGCAATGCAGCAGAGGCATCCCACAGGGGGAATCTCAACGGGGCAACCCAAAGAGCCGCCAAAAGCTCAGCAGCTGGGGAAGAGGCACAGAGAGGCTCTCCAGGTGCCAGTGGAAACATCTTTCCTTCAGACACAAGTCATGTCACAGAATGTGGCTGTTGCTAGGTAACAGTGATTCCCCCTCCCTTCTTGCCTCCCAGTCCCCAGGTCCCCCCACCCTGGAGATGAAGAGTAAACAACCTGGTATCTGCCTCCAACATACCTTCAAAGCTCTGCTCCCGGGAAGGTGGGCGTCTGTCCCTCTGCCATAGTGAGCTGCGTGAGGAGTGGTCATAGGGCTGGAGGGGCAGAGGGCAGCAAGGTGGGTCAGGAATGGTTGTAACCATGTAGCACCTCCTGCAATCCCTCACCCCATGTCCCCTTGGATAACACCTGATGTCTGTAACATTTGGGGTGCTTAAAATTATAAGACAATTGTCAGATTTAAATTTGGGGAGAGGGTTGGTGCTGCTTGGAGTGAAGGGTAGGGGAGGAATTAAGGGGATTTCATGAGTTTTTAGTTGGGGTAGCTGTCTGAGGATTAAAAGGGGGCTTGCAGCTCTTAACAAAGCACAGACCACTAGAGCAATCAGCAGGGGCCAGCCAGCTGAACTCTCTGTGGACCGGCACAGTAGAAACCCTGGCCTCCAGGATTTTAAATAATCAGGGCTTGTCAGTACCAATAAGCCTCTGTCTCTGAAGCCCCAAGAGGTTAAAAGAAATCCTCCATGCAAGGTGACAAAGAGATTTAGATGAAGAATCCTTCAGAGGAACAAAGGGGGCAGCTGCAGCTTTGAGGGATGGGTTGCCTTCGGCCCATCTGAGAAACCCCCAGCGTCACCTGACTGGCAACCCAAGCCCCAAATCAGCCTTCCTTGGATGCACCGGCACATGTGCTCAGAAAAGATAATGTTAATGTCGTTCCTTATTTGTTTTTCTGTCTACAAAAATGCCCACTTATCAGGATTTAATGGCTCGGCTCTCTGAAATAAAGCTATTTTAAAACATTATCCAAGATGCAAATGAATCACTGAAAGCTGTTGCTATGACCTTTCCCCGTTGCTGTGGAAATGTTTCCAAATCAACACCAGACTTTCCCAATGGCCTAACCCAGAGCATGGATCCCCTGACTTAGTAGAGAAATGTCCTCCCCTCACCTTTGCTCTGGGGAGTGACAGATCCCAGAATGGTACAAAGGTCCCTAAAGGGCCACTCTCTTTTTATAGAGAAATCCTTGTAGCCTCCCTGGACAAATGTTATCTCCCTCCAAAGTTGTCTCTGCAGACTCCCAGCATCTAATGAGAAAGCCTAGTGGTCTAGCCACAGAGAAAGGCCCACATAGAGAGAGCCTGCCCCTGCCCTGCAGCCTTTGAAAGACACGGATATACAGTACCCAGGCAGACAAGGTTGCTCCAATGACGAATCCTAGAAGGTCTCAAAACAGTTCTACTTTATTGGGAATTAGGGAATGTGGTCTTTAAGAGACCATCAGTCCTCCTTACTGTTTTCAACTTTTGTTGTCTGGGGTGATGTAAATTCCACTCTGACAACCCGACTTTCACCTCTGTATCAGTCAGTTGTCCATCACTATGACAAAGCACCTAAGATAAATCAACCTAAAAATACAAAAGGTTTATTTTGGCTCACAGAATGAGAGGTTGACTATCCTGTTGTTTGGGCCTATGGTGAGGCAGCACATCACAGTGGGAACCGGTGACAGAGGAAGCTGTCACCTCATGGCATCGGGAAGTGAAAAGAAGAAGAAGGGGCTGAGCTGGCACACCCATAGGAACCTAACTTCCTCCCACTGGGCTTTACCTCTTCAAGGCTCCACCACCTTATGGTGCCATAATCTGGTAAACAAGCCTTCAATACATGGACCTTATGTGGGCATTTATCTAAAACATAGCCCTGTGCAATGCTAGTGAGAAGGAGTAAGGAAGCTTGATAGTATCAGAGTGAGCCAGGCTTGCAAGAGAGTTTTGAAATCACCACAACCTACTATTCCATTCTCACATCAGGGGAAGAAAAAGACCCCATGGGATTTGACCTGTATTTTCTCAAATTGAAGGTTGTTCCCTTCAGGAACTCACCCATCTCCACCCCAGGTGGAATCTATTATCAGTGGGCACTTTCTTCACTTAATCTTCTCAACTACTCTGCAGGGTAGGTACTTCCACCCCTGAGGGAAGACTTGGGCCTGTCAGCAGCATGTTCCCATTTCCCCATAGGTGAGACTCCCCATTGCAGACCCTGCCCTCTTCCATACTTCCCAAAGACACTTTTCTCCCTTCAGTCCTTTTCTCCATGCATCAGGATGGTCTTGCCTCTCTGGGGGGGTGATAATCATGGTATGGTGTGGGTAAGGGCATGAACCACAAAATCAGTACTCTGGTTATGTGAGATCTTGGGCTGCTTAATCAAAACTATGCTTTAATACCCGTCATGCATAGAATGTGCCCATAACAGTCCCAACCCACAGAGTGGATGAGAAGATTGAGT
This sequence comes from Urocitellus parryii, assembly GCF_045843805.1. Taxonomy (NCBI): domain Eukaryota; kingdom Metazoa; phylum Chordata; class Mammalia; order Rodentia; family Sciuridae; genus Urocitellus; species Urocitellus parryii. The sequence continues at coordinate 13,680,107 of NC_135544.1, forward strand.
GAGAAAATTGCCTCGCTCTGAGTAAATTATCGTTATGACAATAGTGTAGTTTTAACAATCAAAAGAAGCCAGGTGGAAAAAGGCAGCATGCCTTTCTAATTGGCCCCTAACATTAATATACTAATCTGGGATATTATCACCTTTGCCTGGACTACAGCAAAAAAAAAACTTTAGTGTCTATGACTTCAGATTCCACCTTTCAAATCCTAGGGACCAATATATCATCGTTTCTCTTTAAAAGCTTTAATATCTATCTGGTGCATATTGGATGAAGATCAAATTCCTTGTTAAGGTCTACTGGGTTCTTCACGACAAGGCCCTGCCTGCAAGGATTCACCTTCCACTATGTACTCCCATCTCCCAGGAACCCCTTCCCCTTTTATCTGCAGGAACCACACCCCACATCCTCTTCCCCACAACTCAACCACCATCTCCTCTAGAAAGCTTCTCCAGGTCTAGCGGGGTAACTCACCTCTTCCTTTTCTAGAGCCCAATTCTACCCATTATTGTTCATGCACCTTCCTCTTGCAACAGACAAAATGCTAAAGATAGGAATGGGGTTTTCAGGCTTTTGTGAATTCTCCTGTGCCTGACATAATAGCAGGCACTAAGCAAATATTCCTTAAGTTCCTGTGGAGTGACATAGACATAGACATAGCAGGTATAATGTCAACCAATTCTCATGACTGGTATAACCCCACTAGGAATATTTCAACTAAGTTGCCCCCGCCTCTACCTGGATATGTTTTCAGCCAAATCTCTCCAACCAAAGAAGCAATATGACCAGAAACCTCTGAAATCAGAGGTCATATGTAAAGCCAGATGTACCCTTCTCCTCGTCCTCCTAACCCCTACTTCACTCTCCCCAAATTCCAAAAGGAAGATTTAATTTTTAACAGCACTCACACTCTGTTGTCATACCAATTAACACCAATTAATCATCTCCGTTAGGTGTGATAACGACTGGGAGGAAAAGATCAGAAAAAGATTTTGCCATCAAAATATTCTGTGCCCACATGGAGGGTTCTGGAGGCTCATGGGATTATCCCACTTCAGATCCAATCCTCATCAAATCAACCCTGCTCCACTGGCAACCTGTCACTGACCCTCTGGATGGTGTCAAAGAAGCAAAAATCTCCAGCTGGAGAATCAGCAAGACATAGAGACTTGACCTAAACCATCAGGAAATTAATTGACATCCTCCCATAGCAGGGATTCTCTGTAACCATAACAGCCTGGTGCATCCATCAGTTATAATTCCTGAGTCCCTAAGGAGGCAGCAAAGATGAATCACATGGCAAACCTATTCCTACGTAGTTTCCAGTCCAGTGGGCACCAGTTCAAAACTCTTCATCTGCCAGCTGCCCCGCTCGGAGGCATCCATCACCAGCTCTGGCAACTCCAGCTTTCCAGTGGTTCCGTCCAAAACCCCCCGCAGTTATTCTCAATTCCTTCCTTCCTCTATATATCATAATCTATTCATTAACAGTAAAAGTCATATACATGGAGAATCTGACTGCCTTCTCCCAACTTCACCCACCCAGACTACTGCAGAGGCCTCTTGACTGGTCTCCTGCTTCCTGCCTTCCTTGTTCAATCTATTCAAAACACAGCACCCAGAGCAATTCTTTTAAAAGAAATCATAACATGTTACTCTTGCACTCAAAATCCTACAATGGCTTGGCGTCTACCTGGGTCCTTAAAGATGGCCTAAAGCCTTTATGTGATTATTCCCTCTCATCACTTCTTTTACTGTTTCCCACTTCTTCTCCCCCCTGCCCACTTTTCACTCTCCCATAACAATTCTGGCTTCCTTGCTCCTGCAACACAGCGGCCATCTCAGGCCTTTGCATACACATCACGCTCTTCAGGAGGCCAGTTTAAAGACCACCCTATTTAAAATGAAAATCCAATGCCATTCCCTTATCTCAGCATTCCCAGACTCATTCTTTGGCTCTTTTTTTTTTCTTTCTGCCATAATAGTTCTTACCTTCTAACTTTTTATGCAACTTACTGGTGTGTTATTTCTATTATGCACGATCTGTTTTGCCCAGCTAAACAGTGAGAGCAGAAGTCTTTGATTTGTTTATTGGTTTATCAAAAGCACAGACAATAGTGCCTAGTACATGGTAGGTGTTTGACCTTTTACTAGTAAGAACAAGTAATAGAGGTTCATATAAATGACAAGGGACATTCTTATAGTCAGGGACAGGAAGGAAGAGAAGATCAGCAATGGATGCACAGAGGACATAACAAGTGAACCAAACCCTGAAGGATGGGTAGGATATGACCATGGACTATTACGGAAGGGCATCCAAGAGGTGGGTAATAGTATCTCTTGGGACAATAAAGGTGTGGCAAAGAAGAGTAGGGTGGCTCTATTAGGCAGAGTGTGGATGATAGGCAGGTGGGTAGTGAAGAACTGGGTTAGGTAAATAGATTAGAGCTGAAGCCTCAAGAGACAAGGAAAGGACTGTGGATGGCAGTGGCTGATGCAGTATGATGAGTTGGAGGTACTGGCTTCCGTTCAGGCACTTCTGTTCTAAAAAACCACAAACTGGGACTGTGTTTATACCTTTTTAGAATGTTGGCCAAGAGGCTAAGACCATTTTCCATACTCAGGCCCTAGAGGCCTAGGATCTTCATATCTCCTTCCTGGGCCCTTACTCCTTCCCATCTCTTCATTGATGAAGACTAAAACCTTAGCTTAAATCCTTCTTGCAGTTGCAACCTTCAGCCTACCCACCCATGGACCACCCCTTCTCAGAATGCTCACTGCCATAGGGCGTGGTGACACACGCCTATAATGCCAGTGGTTCATGAGGCTGAGGCAGGAGGATTGCAAATTCAAAGCCAGCATCAGCACTTAGAGAGGACCTAAGCAACTTAACGAGACCCTGTCTCAAAATAGGAAATAAAAAAGGCTGAAATTGTCACTTAATGGTTAAGTGTCCCTGAGTTCATTCTTCAATACCAAAACCAAAAAAAGATTTAAAAAAAAGAAAGAATGCTCATTGCACCCTCTGCACCTCATGGAGTCCTTCTTTGCTCCCAGGTCATTGACATGTATTCTGCCTCCTTATCCACATGATATGCTACTTGTGGGCCAAGCCAATCAATACCACGGAGCTCTTTTGTAACTTCAGCACAATCTGAGCATCACAAAGTGTCCCTTTGAAGGTCTGTGCCCAGGTGCTCTTCCAGGGGCAGACCCGAGCTGGTCCAGTGCAGCATCCCAAGTGACCATATCCAGCACCTCCAGCTGCTGATACCACCACAGCTAAGGATTCTTCTGAAGAAAAGAACCCTCTGGGAGAGCAAGAGTTAAATTCTTGTCTCACCTAAAGATAGGTGGGGAGGTGGGTACTTGGTAAATATTGAATAAAATCTTTTCATTGGTTTTGCTAACTAATGGATAAAATGCATACTTGGCAGATCCCCAGAGTGGGAGTGAATATCTGAATTCACTGTAATAGTTTCCTACTCTGCGGTTAGAAGGATACACCCACGTGAAATCTTACAACACAGTTCACAGCAGTGGCTGACACCTCAGGGGAGAATGGCCCCCTAAGCTACACATCATGCCTTTTCCCATGTGTTCTCTCCCTCTGACCCCAAGGTGAAAATGGCCAAAGTTCCACTTGACATTGGGACTGTGTTCCTCTGTACCCTTCCCAGAGCAGCTAAGCATGCCTATCTTAAAACACAATTTTTTTTTGTAGTTGTAGATGGACAGAATGCCTTTATTTTATCTGTTTATTTTTAATGGTGCTGAGGATCAAACCCAGTGCCTCACATGTGTAAGGCAAGCGCCCTGCTGCTGAGCTACAGTCCCAACATCAAAACACATTTTTTTTTGATGGTTATACTTTTGCATATGAGTAGTTTGGGCTATTGGCAATATTTCTTAGTGGTTTTTCTCTGATTGGTGGCCAAGGCCTTCCCTAACTATAATTGTTGGCCTATGCTGATTGGAAGACAGTAGTTATGGCTTCAGATCTAGGTCACTTCAATAAATAAAATCAGAGAAGGTGGCATTGGCTGCAGCCATAATTCAGTGGGGAAAAAAAAAAAGTGCTTTCCTTCTTGGTTTCCTACTGGATTTCCCATCTTCACATGCAGTGATCCTTGGAACATCAGGGGAGGGCCATTGGAAGCCCAAGAAAATGCACATATGCCAGCCAATATTCCACATGCTGCATTTCTGTGTCTCACTTGGGAAATGGCCAGTATAACCCCCGAGTGCCCAAGGAGCATAGCAGGGCAGCCAATGATGAAGCTGAATTCTCACTTCTCTCTGTTCCTGGCCTTCAGAGTTCTAGATCTTCCTGGGGGAGGGGGACACTTTAGATTCTCCCTGGGCAAACATAACTGATCCCTTGAGTCCCTGTGCAAATGTCACCTCCTGTAGTACACATAAAACCTCTTTCCAGCATGTATTCTCACACAAACGTGTCCCTGGATCTAATTCCTCTTTCTGCCCTGTACCATCCTCACAGGTATGATGACTGTCGGTACAAGATCCTGACACACTGAGTGGACACTAAGAAGAATACAAACTTATTTTTCAGGACAAGGAAATGGGTTAAAAATAAGCAGTTCATGAACATGTATCTGAAAAGACTAGATGTCAATACAACATTCACAATGAAAATATGAGTTATGACCTAGGTGATCTCTAACTTAGGAAGAACACGGGAAATGGTGCCTGTGTGGAGGGTGATGCTTTCCAGGGCCAGTAGCGAAGGAATGGGGATGGGTCAGTCAAGGCCAGGCTGGGACCTGAAAGGGGGTGAGCTCCCCCTCCCCAGGCAGTACAGGCTCCTGTCGCAGCACCTGGGCTACTGAAGCAGTAGGGGAGTGGGGGAGGCCAGTGATGTGCCCACCTGTGTATCCACCTGGTAGGGGGCAGGACCTCCTCCAAGACTTCCCTTATAGGTGTCCACTAGACATGGGGAAAGTTGATGAATGGGGAAAGTTCTCTATTACAGGGAGGCAGAGATAAATGAGTAGGAAAAAAGAAGGTTGTGTCTATGAGTCCAAGACCAAGGGTGTCAACTGACTGTTCCCCATTTGGTCCATAGAAGACGGCATGAGTTTGGCTACAGTGGGGGGGTGAGGTAAGCAGAAGTAAATTGGACAGTAATGTGGATCCTGGAAACTCATTCCTTAGTGAGGGGAGAGGGAGATAAATGTTACTAATTTGGCAATCTGGATGGTTTAAGAAAAGTTATTCCCGAAGCTAGAAGTATTACCTAACAGACGGTTCTAAATTGAATTGTGTCCTCTTGGAATTCATAGGTTGAAGCCCTAACCCTAAGTATGCTGGAATGCGACCTTATTTGGAGATAAGTTCTTAACAGAAGCATCATATTAAAATGAGATGGATCTTTGGGTCAGGTAGGCTGTAATCCATTATGATTAGTGTCCTTATAAAAAAGGGAAATTGGGGCACTGTGATAAAGACACAGAGGGAAGATGATATGAAGAGACAAAAGAAGGCCACCCACAGTCCTGCAGACACCTTCATCTTGGACTCCCAGTCTTCAAACCCGAGAGAGTGACTTCCTGTTACTTTAGTCAACTGCCCAGCCTGGGGCTGCGTCACCAGTGCCTTAGCAACTGACACAGCCATTGAAGATCCTCCAGGTTAAAAAACGGGGGAAACCCCAGGAACTCACAAAAGTTACTTTATCCCAGGAAGCCTAGCGTGATTAGCTGCTAATTAAGCTTCTCTCTTAGTGGACTATGAGTCATGATGATGAGGACTAATTTAATTTAGCATTGTGCCTGGACCTAGCAGACTCTTAGGAAAGTCATTTTGTTTTCTCTTGTTGTTGAAAGCTCTTTCACTTCTTTTTACCCACTTCCAAAAAGAAAAAAGGAAGAAAAAAATCAAAACAAACAAAAACACAGACAGATTGAAGTACATTCAAGAATTTTACTTATGTTTGGACATATAACTATAAATGTGTGTGTGTATGTGTGTATAGTATGTGTGGAGAGAGACAGACAAAGAAACAGAGGGAGAGAGAGGGAAACGGGAAATGGGGGCGGGGGAACTGCAGGAGAGAGAGCGAGAGAATTTTCTCCCAAGACTTTCAGTGGGTGGCAGGAAAGAAAAAAAAGAAAGCATCATGCCAGCATGATAGCTGATGTGGGGTGCTATTTATAGAGCTGGCCACGGTCATGTCAGAGCTTTAAAAGAGGCAAAACATCTGGGCGCATTCCAAAGCAGAAAGGAAGAGCCCAAGTCACAACATATTCCACAGTGCAAAGCTGCATCTTTACAAAAGTTGCAATTTACATTTGCTAAACATAATCCTGTGCCTTAGAGACTCTCTGGGAACCTCATTCTGGCACCCAGTATAATGAAAGGATAATACAATAGCCATTGTATTTTCAAGTTTAAAGCAAGTTCTAAAGTGAATGAAGAGTTTGTTAGATGGCAGAAAACACACAAGAGCTCCCAGGTGAAGGGTTTCCTTGTGGACCATGGCCAATCAGTGGTCAATGGAAAGAGTGGGGTCTCCTCAAAACTGGAGCATTTTGACAGGGCCAAACTGCTCCCCAAATCCTCATGTGAAGGCAGATAGTGCCCCCTCCTTGCCCCGTCTCACAGAGATGTTGTAAGAATGAATTAAAGAAAAATATTTAAACTTATAAAACTCTTGGGACATCTACACTAAAAAGAAAGAAAAAATTTACTATTTTCTACAATATTTTGCAGACCTAAAGCAAGTGTGCCCTACTTTCAGAAAAACCAATATATTTTTTTTTAAATCCAGATTTCGAAAACAGACACATCAGAACTAAGTTGTTCAACTTTGAAGAGTAAACTACTACGCAAAGACCAAGGCCTTTGTCTTATTCAACAGGGATGTCCAACACATAGCCTAAGACCGGACAGCCTATACATCCTCAAAAGAAATGTTTTGCATAAAATAAAATAAAATGTCTCTGTGGGATAGCCACTTCCATTGGTACACTAAGGTACACACTATAGAATTGACAAGCATTGAATTCCTGGGCCACCCCCTCTCACACAGGTCATGAAGGACACATCAGTGATGCAGGCTGGCTGAGGAGGCCTGTTTCCTGGGAGACACCCATCTCTGGCCCATCTTCTTTGCTAAGTGTTTTCCTACTTTATCCTGCATCTCCAGCCCCCATGTTCTATTAGCATCTCGTAGGCAGGCCTGCTTTTTTGTTTTACAAAACCTCTTCCTGGCTTCCCAGTGACAACCAAAGAAGAGGGAGCAGCAGTTCCCAGTCTGCTGTGGCTTTGTTAGTGACTAACATGCTGGAAGTCTATCCTGTCTGGGGCTGCTGGAAGCAAATGGATTTCAAGGCAGAGAGCAAGGGACTCAGTGCTGTCTCCACAACACACCCACTTCTATCTCTTCAGTTCAAATTGTTTTGAGTCTATTCCCAAAACATCTGTTTCTTCCATATGGGTCACGGAGGGGTAAGAGGTGAGTCCACACAAAGCCAGAATGCAGGGAATCCATGCCAGGCCTGATCGACAATAAAAGAACAGTCACTTTCCTAAACAGGGCAAGAACATAATCCACTCAAGGGTTACTGGATCTCATTTCCTTTCTATAATTTTTATTATTTTGTGTTATAAAAATCAATAAAGGCTGCCCATAAAACATTTGAAAGCTGCAAGAAAAAAATTAAAAGAAAGCAAAAAACATCCTGCTCTCACCATCCAAAGAAAAACTCTATTTGCATTTCGGTGTATTTTGTTCACGTTTTTTGCACACATACATATTCCATTAGTCAGTTTAGAAGATATGTCACTTACAGTTTTATGAGCATTGTCTCATGCCATTAACATTCTTCAAATAAATTTATACAGAGACCTACCACTCCATTGTATGGATGTACCATAATTTATTTAACTAGTTATTTCCTACAATGGTGGGGGGGGGTTGAATCCAGTTTTTCAGGAAGACAAGTGAATGTTATTGTGCACACATATGTCTGATTATTTCCTTAGAACAGTATCCTAGAAGTAAATCAAAAGTTACAGAAATCCTCAAAAGTCATGTTTCCCAGAAAGATTGCACCAATTCCACGAATAAGGCAGTATATCATTCTGTATCTCTGTGACACCAAGCAATGTCATTTTTAACCTTCAATAATTTTATAGCTAGAAAAATAGCATCTCATTTCCATTTTAATTAGCGTCTTTATTATTGTTATTATTGGAGTAGTACTCGGTGATAAGTGCTTGACTAGAATTACCTCACTTCACCACCACACAGCATCCCCGTGAGGCTGCCCCCTCTCATCCTCATTCTGCAGAGGAAGAACTGAAGCCAGTAAAGTGACTTGTCCAAGGTCAAACAACTAACCTTCAGGGCCAGGACTCCAAGCCTGACTCCATCCAACTTTGGTACTATACTCATGAAAGCAACCATTTTTCTAGATTTTATGTCACTGTATTTCTCTCAGTTACAGTTAATTTATGTTTCTGTGTAGAAAAACAACCCTCAGCATTTGGAATGTTCTGGTTTTTGTTTTGGGGAAGAGAGAGAATCCAGATGCCCTTAACCACTGAGCCACATCCCCAACTCTTTTAATTTTTATTTTAAGTAGCCTAGGCTGGGCTTGAACTTGTGATCCTTCTGCCTCAGCTTCCTGAGTTGCTGGATTTCAGGTGTAGGCAGTGGCACCCGCTTAGCTTTTGGAATAGTTTGACACTCTAATCAGTACGGATATCCACACATCACCCCTGACTCTCCTCTTTGGCTCAGTTCAACCCCACAACCACAGATCTCCCCACAAGGGATAAGTATGACACCACAGTGGCTTCTCTCTCTGTAGAAAAGAATTTAAAAGAGCTTCACCTAATCTTTCCTGAGAATACTAAATATATCCTGGAATTTATAGAAACCTTGATTTAGAAATATCAGTTAAGTCAAAAAAAGTGATCCTTAGGAACAGCTACAAGGGATCCAATAACCGGCCAGTTTGAAAACACAATTCCTGCAAGGACCTGTTCTATGGGAACATCCATCCCTTTCCTTGTAGGAGGTAGAACTGAAAGTCAGTGTGCTCTCTTCAAACACAGATGGGAACCGCTCATGACCAGACAGCTCTATGGCAACGATTAAGTGCATCACCAGGCCAGCCACTGTCCATCACAACCACTCCTGGGAAGCCTGAGGAAATGTGCCCCTTCTCACCCCAGAGGTGGAATCATCTCAAAGGATGAGAGCCCTGGAAGCCCTACCCTGGTCCTGGTCAGAGCCCTGCACTGAGAGCCAAAGGGAGGCCAGGACTGAGGGCATTTCTTTGCTTTGAAGTCACCTGCTTGCCCAGGAAATCCTGCCGCAGAAAAGTTCCGCAGGATCATAAACCAGACTTGTGCCTGCTTCAGAGCTCACTCTGCAACTCACAGCCGATCATTTGCTTGATTCAGCTCAGGTTAGGGAGATGGATAGGATTTTCCCACAAATCATTTGATTAGTATGAAAAATCTATGTTCCTGCTGTTCTAAGCATTGCAGGAATTCCTGGTTCCCTTTAAATCTCTCTCAATATTATGGTTCTCACAGCTTTCAGAGTTTCCTCCCCAGGATTTATTTTTTGAAGGTGCTACACTATTTGGCAGCTCTACTTTGTTCCTCTCTGGTGTCTTTCTTCCAAAGAATGCAAAAATCTTGACCAGCCTGAGCTTTGAATCATGAAAACAGGTATTTCAGTCTTTTTTTTTTTTTTTTTTTTTTTTTTTTTTTTTTTACTAACACTCCAGGATCTCCGAGAGCAGAACGGCACAGAAACCACTTCCCTTCACCCACTTCATTTTTTTTGACTTACCCTATGTTAAATACTTTGCACCTAACACCCAATTTAACCTCTAAAACAAACCTTTCATTCAGCCAGTACCAGGTATTTTTGAACTGGGGAAACTGAAGTTTGGAGAAGCCGCCTGACTATTTGAGCCATGTCTGTGGCATTACCTTGGATTAAATAAACTCTGGGTACCCACCTCTCTGTGCTTCCCCATTCTGCATTTTAACTCAAAAAGACCCCACAGGAATAAGATTTGGAGAAAAGATGGGGAAGTCTTCCACCTTGATCAGTCCTGATCCACAAACTCCTCATTGCCTTTATCACTCCTGTGACAATCTCAGCTGAAAAGTGAGCACAATGTGTTAGACCCCTTGAAATCCAAGAAGAGATCCCTCCCAAAAAAACTTAAACCCAGCATCAATCATGGGTCCCAGCCACCCCTCCTCTGGAGCTGTAAGTACATTGACTTAAGCAGATCACTTGGCACTCTGTGGAAGCTCCCTGAGGAACCCACCACTCAGGGGCAGCTGCGGTTCCTCCCTCAGCGACAGCACAGTGACATGCTCTTCCTAAAGCCCCAAGTCATCTCCCTTCCCTCCGATCCCACTTGTTCCCACTGTTTTCCTTTTTCTTTCCCTATGGACATAAAACAAAGAGACATAGAACTTCTTCACAGGTCATACCAGCATTTCCCTCTTCTGATTGCCTGAAATGCAGAACCAAAACCTCTTCTTGGCCTCTCCTTCTAAAAATCAGCAAGAAAGAGAGAAGAGGACCCACTTCACCTCTTGAGTTTCACCCTTACCTTGGGTAATAATTCCCTTCTCTCTTCAGGACCATTTCTTAAGTTTAGTAAAGGTGATCTTCACCTCACTCCCCACTAATATAAATAGAAAAATATTTCCTTTCAAATTCCAATTTTTTTTAAAAAAAGGGCTTTATGAGGGAGGGAGAGAAAAAAAGTACAGAGGCTCCCCTTGAACTCCCCAAGCACTCCAGGCCACCAGTGGGCTCGTGGTTCTCCCACCTGTGTGATTTCTGAAGACAATAATTCCTGGCTTTTTTTTCCTGCAGTATTGGGGATGGAACCCAGGACTCCCACATCCTAGGCAAGTGCTGTACCTCTGAGTTACATCCCCAGCCCCAAATTTCATTTCTTTAGAATGCAATAATACAAAAGCCCTCTTCATAGGCAGCTCCAGGTCTGCAGGAATCTACCAGACCTTTTTTTTTTTTTTTTTTTTTTTTTAAGGACTCTCCATTCACAACCTCATCTTGGCCTTATTAATTCAGTCATAACTCTTCAGAATTTATGGAGCCCCACTTTCTGTGAAAAGATCAAGAGATAGCATTGGCAGAAACATTTTAATTTTGATTTAAGAAGTCAGAATATTCTTTCGTCATGTCTCTGTTTCTCTCCTTCTGTGTTGGAGCAGGGGCATCTCTCTCCCACTTGCCTGGTTTGTGAATAAAGTTTTATTGGAACACAGCCATGCTCATTCTTTTGGATATTATCTCTGGCTGCTTTTGTGCTACAATAGCAAAGTTGAGCAGCTGCAGCAAACACCATATGGCCTTCAAAGTCTAAAATATTTATTATCTGGCTCTTTAAGAAAAGGTTTGCCAACCCCTCTCCTAAATCTATAAATAATGCAGATCTCAGGACTCAGCCTTTCTACCTCCTCTGTGCCTATACTCGCTCTAGGGAGTAATTTCATTTGACTTCATGACTTTATCTCTGATGTATCAGTGACCCCAAAGTTCTTCTCTAGCCTTGACATCTTCTCTGAACTCCAGACGCATAGCTCCACTGTCCAGTGGACATTTAACTTAGTTGTTTTACACCTCCAAAAACAAACTCCTCATTTCCTGTTCCTCCCCATCACACACCCATTTGTTCCTTCTACAGTCTTTACCATCTCACACCAAACATCCTTGAACTCTTTCTCTCCAAGCCAGCATTTACCCATCAGCAAATCCTTTCAGCTCCCCCTTCAAAACATATACAGAATTTGACAGCTGCCCTCTGCATCTTAATTTAAGCCCCCACCCTCCCCCTCCCGTAGCAGGATCCTCATCTCCTGGCTGGTCTTGTCTGCATGTGACCCTCCTCCAGTGTGCTCTCAATGTGTCAGCCAGAGGAATTCTTCCACATCATACACTATTACTCTGTGCCTCTAAACTTTCCAGGGATTTAAGAAAACACGGTGTCTCCAGCTTTAGGGCCTTTCCTGACCTGGACCACTGGTTCCCCAAATATCCCTATGGACCACCCTCCACAGCCTTCAAGTCTACTTCAGTGTTATTCCTAAGCAAGGCCCTCCTGGACACACGATTCCCCATGCACAATTTCTATCTCTCTGCTCAGCTTCATTTTTGTCCATTGCATGAATCGGCCCTCTGACATGCTTTTTTATGTATTTGCCACCTGTCTCCCCCAATAGAATCTAAGCTCAGAGAGAATGGGACCTGGGTCAGTTTTGCCCAATGCTGGATTCTCAAGCCTTGGGAGCATGCCTACTGATTCTCAATTTCTAGCATGAATAAATGAATCCATAAACTGTCAGAAGCTTGTGTCTCCTATTAAGGAAACTGAAGGATGTGGAAGGGAAGCACGTTGTTTGCATTAAGAAGAAATCAGAGAATAGGGCCACATCCCAAGATTCACATGGCCCTGGAACCCATGATCTCCCTTGCTGACCTGTCCCTGGGAATGGATTGAGGCAAACCAGTGTGTGGTGACAAAGGGACCATAAGCTCAGCAGAGCCTCCTGGTGATCAGGTGAGGCAGAACAAAAAACAGTCTCTCTGGAGGGAGATGGAGCAATGCCCCTGGCCCTACCTCATTCCCACGTCCTTCCAGGGCCCGTAGTCACCAAGATTGGAATCTGGTCACAGACTTAGGACAGGAAGCTGGCTGGGGGTGCACAGCAGGGGCTATGAATCCGCCAGTTAACCACTCTATGTCTCAGTTTCCTGAGAGCCATGACCAAATGTTTAAAAACCTAAAATCAAAGGGCAACCTGGGGCTCTTTTTCTTTCTTTTTTATTTGTGTATTACCGCACTTAGAAACTACAACATATATCTTTAAAAGAGGTGACATGTCGGTTTTTCCATGTTCTGTGGATTACTCTCATGTCTAACCCTCCCTTTGGGGTCCCCCACTTACTGTCCACTCTATTCCCATTAGTTTTTCCCTTTCTACTATTGTCTCGTAGGTTTTCCTTCCTTGCCCCACATTTTGGGAAATCCAGACAGGGAAAGGAGGGCTGGCTGAATAGCAACCATTTCCTTGCTGTTTTCTGGACTTCTGCAGGGCAACTGCATTTTCAACAGAAATGCAAAGAGACAGCAGAAAGGAACCCACAGGTCCATCTCCCCTGCCTCTGGTCTCTCCCCCCTTCACTCCTCTCATAGCCACATTCTCCTGAGTCTATTGAACAGAAGGAATTTCTGAGAATGGAGTGAAGCCTGGAATGATGGGACACTCACGACACCTCTCACCGTCACCCTGATGGCACCCCTCAGCACCTCAGCTGCCAAAGATGTCCAGTGCTCTTGGCTCCAGACCTCCGCTCACGCTGATAATGCTCACTCTTCAGTGCTCAGGACTCAGGGCCCTCTGCCTCTATGAGCTTTCTGAGACTACTGTCACCCTCACTGACATTCACTCTCTCAGCCTCCAGTTGTAGGATTCAGTCATCACAAATGTGCTGCTGTTAATTCCCAAGTAGTGGCCAAAGCCACACAAGGCACTATTCCACTCCCCTCCTTCATCTAGAACACACAGGCCAGCGAGATCCTTGCTGATTATGAGGTGGAGTGACATCTGCAGGCAGAAAATCCAGCTCTTTCCATACCTGGCACTTGTGCCTACTGCCCTTTCAAACTAAGACGAGTACCTTTTGCCTTTCTGGTAGCAACTTCTTCCTCTACAGAATGGGGATAGCAACCCTTTTCCCACCCACCTCTGAAGCTTGTGAAAATAAAATACTAAACAAATTTGAGTTATTATTAAAATAAATAGAGCGACAAATCATCTGTGCAAATCATCACACCCCTCCTCATCCTGCACCACCTTCCAGCAGGCTGTCCACTTTTCCCAATTAAGCCTGTGAAAGCCCCGAGGGTGCACCCATCAGAGCCACCACCTGCCCTGCTGCAGTAAGGTGGCCCAGAACCCCCATGTGGCCCCAGCACACATCATGGAGCCAGCCAGCTGTGACTTCCATCCTGAGAAGGCTGTCTCAGGATACCCGGAGTTTATGCAATGAAGGAAACCACAGAGGGAAGCAACACACATTCCAGAAAAGCAGTTACACATGAGACAGTCAGGAGGAGCCAGAGCCGTAGGGTGGCCTCTGGAGAGCCCTCAGCACCCAAACCCCTGCTCTAAATGTGATAGCTGTCAGCACATTGATTCGGTCTTAATGAGAAAGACAGAATGGCTCCATGTCTTCCTGTGGAAATCTGTAAGCTCTCCCCACCCCAGGGGCGCATGGAGGCCCACAGAACAGCCAACTATGCAAAGAGCAGGGCATCTGGTACCAATGATCCTTGGTTTTCTACCTAGCAATGCCACTCTCTAGCTTCATGACTTGTTCAAGTCAGGGTCTCTCTGAGCCTCAGCTTCTCTGTCTGTGAAATGAGCATGGAAACACACCACTTGAAATGCTAAGACCAGACTGACCATGGTAAGTGAGAGGGCTTGTGGGAGGGGAGTGTGGCTGGGGCGGGGAGGAAGGAATGAGGATGCCCCAGGCCACAGTGACCATTCTCTGTTCAGAGATGCAGATGTCTAGCATTCTCTGAGGATGCAGGGCAGAACTTGCCGGATTTCATGAGCAAATTTTTCTCATCTCACCAAATGGACTCCGGACATAGGGCCAGACTTACTCACTTTGCTGAAAAATATCAAAACCTAACACATTGTCCCGTATAGTCACCACTTGAACATTTGTACTTGGAATGGCTGATTTAAAAGCATGCTTTCTGATTTGCAAAATAACATGTTTCCTGTAGGAAATCTGGAGGATGAAAAAAATGTATAAAAGAATTAAAAATCATGTGTTTCCTCAAATCCCAGTGGTGGCCACTGTTAAGATTTTGATATGTTGTATTCCATTCCATTTTTTTTCAGGAATTCATATACCTTTTACTTTAATTGCAATTACACTCTATTTACTTTTAAATCTTTACTTAATATATATTATTAGCATGTTCCCATAGTCTTATATATTATTCAATGTAATTTTAATAGCTTCCTTGATTTCCATTTTATGGATGAACCATATTAGATTTAATTAATCCCCCACCCCTTGCAATGTTTTGTTATAATGAATAATGCTGAAAGGAGTACCCTTGATTAGAACTGTTTTGCACATCTCTGATTATTTCCTTAGGATAAATTCCTAGAAGAAGAATTGCTTACTGGTTCAAAGGATATATTTTTTGAGACACGTCTCCCATGTTTGCAAATTATCTTCCCACCAGCTAAGTCTAAAAACGTCCACTCCCAACAACACTCTTAACAACTCTGGGTAGGATATTATCATTTTTCATTTTGGCTGGGTGGATAATGATATCTTGGTTTTAATTTTACATGTTAGCTAGAAGCGAGGCTGGACACTTTTACATAATGTTCTGGCCACTTATTTCTTGTATATGTGTTTGGACTACCTATTCACATTCTTTGCCACCTTTTTTTTTCTTTTTTTTTTTTAATCAGAGGAAAGACTGACTTTTTTAAGACGGCAGAAAAAGAAAATTAGTTCACCAGCTCTTTTGATGACCCTGTCCCCCTGTTTAACAATCCCTTCCATTAAAGCATTAATTCAAATGTCTCTCTTATATCCTTTTCCTGTAGTTTAATCCCATTTCCTCTCATCCCATCTTCATTGGGGATGCTGCTCTCTTATATAACATTGTGACCTTCCTTTGTCACCTGTCAGCTTCTCTTCCCAAGGATGAATAATTCCTCTTTATTTTTGCCTGATCTAGTGTAACTTAAGAAGTCAGAGTCTCGCCCTTTGATGCTGCCCCTTTTTCCTCCCTGTTGCTGTGGTCTTCCTTCAGGCCCTCATCATTTCTCATCTGCACAGCAGTAAATTACTTCTGAACAGGCCTCTCTGTCCGGCGGGGTGCTCCCTTTGTGCTCCTCCCAAACCTCACCCCTGCTCTTCATTTAGAAACAACTCAGATTGTTGTTCCCAAATGCAAAGGTGACCATGTCATTTTCTGCCTAAAAGTTTTCCACACCTTGATTTGGCCAGCTGCATACAAATATATACCCCACTCCAAAACCTACAGCAGGCACCCCCACCTAACCCTTATCCCTGAACATGTCATACATCCAGATTCAGCAACGCAAGTGTTACTGATACATCATCTGGTCTCGTGCTTCTGAGTCTTGCAAACATGACTCCTCTCTTTCCTGCCCCACCCTACCCACCTCCTGTCGCCCCCTTCATTTCTGCTGAGGCATTTCTTTCTCCAGGAGGCCTCCTCTGACCACCCCAAATAAGGGCACTCACTCTGAACCCTGCATCCAGGTCACATGTGTTTGAGTATAGTACGTGGCATCAAAATTGAGGACACAAGTGTGAACTCAACTGAACATCATTCTGAAGGACATACGGTGGAAGCACCCTGAACTAGCACCCTGAACTGGCGCCCTGACCTGCCTATCTGATGTGTTACTGAAGGTGCTCTCCATGGATGGTGGGCTACTTGACCTTCTGCAGCCAGGCTTTACATCCCATGGTTTCTTGCCTTTTCTTGCCATCCCTCCTCCTTCCCCTCCATCTTCTTAACCTCTCTCTTTTCTTCCAGCCCATTTCATAGCCTGGGCAGCCAGGCAAGCTGGCCAGTCAGCCCAGGACTTAGTGTTCACTGGACCTTTTCTCCTTTTGGATCTGCCACATTTTCCATCTTGGTCATTCTCTGGACAGACACCCTGCCCTGCTGCCCCTGAGGATGAGGGTGTTGCCCTGCAAATTCTTACAGGAGAAGGACCACATCTTCTTTATGGAAGACCCCCTCATGCCTACCTCAGTGCTCAGCTCAAAGGCCCCAGATGCCTTTCTTAGTGTAAAGAGATGCCAGAGGCTGTGGGTATCAAAGGGCGATGCCTGCCCTGCTAGGCACTTGCTGCCCACCCCACGCTGCCCTAGCTCAGCAACTACATGCATGCTAATTCCAGATTTATTTTGTGGTGCTCATATCAAAATTCTTCTTTCTTTCTGTGTAGCTTAGCCCACAGGTAGGTGAAGCCTCATTCTGAGGGGTGTAAGGTTCCTCCCAGATCCCTCCCAGAGTCAGACTGTGAGGCCTGCCATAGCCCACCTCAAGGAGCTGCAGGATACACCTTTTCCTGGACTGTCCCTCTACCCTCTCCTCATCATTTATTCTTTTTATTAAGGGTAATAGGTGAAGTGTCTTAACCAGGGCATAGCCCATGCCATGGGCCTCTCTCATTTCATTTATTCAATGTTTAAAGATACAGATTAAATATCTTTTATGGCTCAGCAGCCCCCTCCCAACCACTGATTGGAGACTGAAGAGTTTGCTGCATATTATCAGAGAATTTAGAATACACAGCGTTAGCATTGGGCACTCAATAAATACTGCCTAACTGCAGGTGTCCCTATCTCTGCCATTTGGTTAGAAAGAAATTAGGAGCCCAAAAAAAGCAAATGGTTTATTCAATTTGGAAGCAAAAAGGAAATGAGCTATGAAGCAAATAACACTGTCTTGGGAGATGGAGAACCTTGATTCTGGTCCTGGTTTGGCCACCAGATCACTGTGTGGCAATTTCAAAGCTTCTTACTTCTCTGGGCCTTACTTGCCACATCTGGAAATTAATGATTAGATTTTATGGGACCTCCCCAAGCAATAGACAGGATCTGCTCATCACAATGGCAGGGAGACTGAGGGGTTTCCATGCCTGGGAGTGGGAGAAGCACAGGTTGGCTGTATTCCCTTCTTACTCACCCGGGGTGGGGGGGCGGCTTTGATTTTCAGTGACTTCAATAGGCCCAGAGCAAGGGCAAGGTTTTGGAGAAAACCTCTTTGGGAGAGGGCATGGATCCCTAGACTGTGCAGCCCAGGCCTCCTCATGTCCCTTTGACTCCTCCTCCAGCTAAAACCTCCAGTTTATCCACTTCCTAAAGATCATCACAGAGGCTCCACAACCTTCCCTTTTTAAAAACTCTTGCTGATGGAAAATTCTTCCTCATACCTAATCTAAGTCCATCTGCTGCAATTTCTGTCTATTTTCTCTCGTTCAATCCTTACTGGAGATGGAGAACAGCTGGTCGCCATCCTCCATATAACATCCCCTCCTAAACCAAAATCAGTGATGACATCACCCCTCAGCCTGTTTTTCTTCTGGCATAACATACACCATTCCTTCCGACCTGCCTTCATGGATTCTAACTCTGAAAGCATCGCCGGTCACTGTGGCCCACACTGAAGGTAGCTCTGCAAGCTCCACATCTTTCTAAAGCTGTGGCATCCACAGAGAGCTGTAGGGCTCTGTAGCAAGATTGAGAGAGAAGGTCAGAGTACAATGAGAACATAGTCCAAGCCCCTGGCTTTATCCATAGAGGGAAACTGAAGGTCAAAAAGGGTAAGTAAATTCAGTGTCCAAGGTCAAGTCTCAGGGATCAGGCTCCAGGCACGAGACATCAAATACTGCCACAAAGCCCTGAGTGGCCACAGTGTGTCCTCAATGCGGGTAAAAGCAGAACTACCTTTAATTGAAAAGCAAAGAGCCAGGGTCTCCCAGTGTGCTGTCTATCCAAACCATCTTCCCAGTCCCACTAGCAGATGTCTGAATTTCTACTACGCACATCTTTGATTTCCATGAAAAATTCAAATACTGGACTGGGGGTGTAGCTCAGTGGTAGAACACTTGCTCAGCATGAGTGGGCCCTTGTTTTAATCCCCAGCATCACAAAATTGTAAAAAAAAAAATTAAAAATTTAAAAGATTTCAAATACCTCTCTAATTGGCAATACGTTTCACTGTTCACACCTTAGTATGAATGAGTGGATTTAATCTTTTCCAACTATTGATAGATTTAAGGGTGACAAGAAAACAGAGAACAAAGAACCTGGGAGAATGATGGACCAGTGGAGCTGCTTGCTAATGTTTCCAAGGTCAGTCGGGGCTGGGTGTGGGGCTGTGGGAGGACATAGGCCTCAGGAGGGTGGAGCAGCAGAGCCTTGTGCTGGTAGGAATCCCCCAGGCTTTGATATCTGCCCTGTCTGCCTCACACAGGTCACCTGCAAGGCCCCAGGTGTTCTTGCAAGATCTGCAGTAGAACAGAACTTGGTGAAAGGATTACCTCATTGCTCCCACAGGGCTAGATCCCATGAATATTCCACAATTCCTAAAGTATTCTGCTGAACTCTTTTCCCAAGTAAGGTGAGCAGGGCACCTAAAAGCAAATCTCAACCTGATGGTGCCCTTACATGACAGGAAAGAAGAACCAGAGGGAAGGAGGAATGAGAGGTGTAAGAATGAATACGATTATTCAGATACCTGCATCAAGGTGAAAGGAAGGGGCAGAGGAAGGAAGGGGCACGTGAGTATAAGGAAGCATGAGTCAGATAAACTATTTGCTTAAAACTCTGCCCATAAAATTTTCCTAAGTGAAGAATGGAGAGGGACAATAACAGAGTGTGTTGAATACATTGCAAAGCCTAGATTTCAAAACAGCCTTTTTCCCACTTTGAATAAATAGGAGCACATTGTGCTCCAATCTCATCAACTTTCAGGGATGTTCCAGACTGCTTCAAACCTCCAGACACACCCTCCCTGAGGATCACTGGGGGAGTCAGACGTCCACAAAGGAAAAAGGAAACACTGTGATAGCATTTACCAAAACACCTAACCCAATCAATGTGCTTATTTGATTTCCCCAAAACCACAAAATTAGATTTTAAAAGAGAAGACAAAAAGGCACTTTTCTGATAAAAATTACAATATGTTTTCCATCTTATTCAGGGGACAGTTTTTTTTAACAGCAAAATTGGCACAAAATGACAAGAGCAAATCAGGTTGGCAAAGAGGTTATTTATTGATGTGTGTAGGACAAAAAGACATGACAGAGAGGATGATGAAGATAGAAGGTCGGGAAAGTAGGGATCAGACTTTTACTTGCCAGGTAAATTGCACTGGGCTTGGAAAAGCAGGAGTTGCAACCTCTCTACCTACACCACAGTGGTCAAATGAGAGAAATCCCAGTTGGGCTAGTTGGGGAAAGGAAAAAAATGCTAGATTTCTGAATGGTGCTTATATACAGGGTCTTGGCTAAAGCTATCATGTTTGATAAAAAGAGAAGTAACAAATTTAATTTCCTGAACATCAGTCGGTCCCTTCATACACAGACAGGCACCCAGCTTCACAAGGAGTTAATCAGCCTGACACCAGCAATTAAATTCTCCAAACTGGATCACAGAAGAGACACAGGATCCTGGTTTTTCACACCCCAACCCACCCAAGGTGAAATGGCAATGATGGTGTTTTATGTTTTGTCAATTATTCTTCAGCTCCTATATGTATATATATGTATGCATTTTTTTAGCGTAAGTTGTTATTTTAATGATCTCTGTTCCAAATGGGGAAATACAAGGAAAAGGAATGAGGAGGAGGAGAGGGAGAAAAAGCAAGTGCTCCAGCGTGTCCCACTTGTACTTTTCAAAGCTCCCTCTGCTCCCTCCCCCCAGCCCAGCCTTTTTCCTCAGTGCATGAGTCACCGCTCAGGAGCTGTTTTAAATGCCTTACTTTTAATGTTCTCTATCACTGTAGAAATCCAGCAGATCAGCATCACTTGAAGGGGTCACCGGTTCTGCTCCTGCTTCCTGGTCCTAGACACCCCTCAAACTCAAAAGCATTTTCTAATTTATTACTGTCTTCATGAAAACCAAGGGGTCTGCCATCAAGACCACCGTGGGCTAGTGTTGCCTCTTCTGGGCTCCCTGGGGGTCGCATGCCCTAGAAAGACCACAGAGGATGAAGTCCTTGACCAAATGTTAGTTTCCACTCCAGGTCCCCGGAACACAAAGGAATCACACTGTGCAGGGATGCAAGTTGGTTTTGTTTACTGTCAGACAGCATGTGCAGAAGAGAAAGCTGACTGCATCCTGACCCACAACAAAAAGTCAGACAGCTATTTTTTCAAACCATTGTGAGTAGAGCTTCCATACTAACAGTTCCCACCCAGAATAGCTGCCTAAGAGAGGTGGAGGAGAACCTGTTGTGTGCAGGTGATGAAAGGAAATAAGAATTTAAAAGGTGAAAGTGATTTGTGAAGCTAGAGAACTGATACCTGATACCGTCATTTGCACCTCGGCTAGATGGGTGTCATAAGGGAGAAGTGTTGCTTGAGAGTCCCCCACCCCAGAACACTCTCTTGCCAGGGCTCCCCAACTTTAGGTCCACGACAGAAATCAAAGGAAGAAAATTCAACTGAACCCTCCCCTTCAAAGGCTTGCGGACTTGTAATATTAGCCAGAGGCTGTCCACTTCAGAGTACACATCAGGTATGATGGAGGACATACCTGGTAAAGTACTATGCGGCATGAAAACAGGAGCTGTGTGAGCAAACGCAAGAAAGAAGTTCAAATCCAAGTGCATCACCTTCTCCCTCACAGGGACACCACTTCCTAAAGGTTCGCTTTCCTAACATCTCCCACTGGCAGAAGCTGGAGAAAAAGAGTTTTCCACAGGATCCAAAGTAGGTCTCAGAGCAAGGGAGGCCCTTATGGTCCTACAATGTAGAATGCTCAGAGATGATGCTGGACTGAACCAGCTACCTGCCATGGTGAGCTTTTCTACTTGAAGAGCAGTTATTAGCAGCAGTATGGATGGTGACTTCAGCACCATCTTTCTGCACCTGCGTACCTAAACAACCTGCACACCTATAGAGGCAGCCCTGAACCACTTGTCCCTCCCACCAGCCTCAGCTCACGGAGCTGTCAGGATGCTCAAGGATGGACACTTCTCTGGTAAGGGTGTAAGCCACACATGGGATAAAATTTAGCTCCATCCCCATTTTGGGGGGACACACCAAACCTGGAAAGTCTGTCAGAGTTTCCGGGAGCTAATCAATGAAGCGATTCTCCTCCTCTGACAAAGATTGTGTTGGTTTCTCACCAAGTTGTGTGACATGCAGATGCTCACCAGGTCAAACAGGACAGGCCCCCAGACCCCAGGAAATGTATCTTCTCATGGAATAAAATGAATGGAGACAGAGTGGGCAAGGGGCAGAAGTGAGAAGGAGACAGAAGTTTGAGAAAAGACTGGACTTGAAGGTCACAATAGTTTGGGGAAGGCAGGTCAAGGTAATGTAGACGGGGCAGACCCTATGGCAGAACACCCAACCAACCAATCACGTTTATCAGAACCATCCTTCCAATGATATGTCACAGAATCGTCCCTGGTGGGGGGCGGGGGTCAGGAAACTGCACATCCTGGGGTCTAGCTTCCTTCACCCAGCGAACCGGAGTCTACACCTGAACCCTGCAGGCCCCCTAGCCCAAGATCAGACTGATTCCCACAGATCTGAGTGCAGCTAATTAAGAGTAGTAAACAAGCCCAGTTCTTGACAGCGCAGAAGTTTTCCAAATTGTCAGCTTGTTTTCCTCCCAACAAAAGACAGTGGATTCCTACCTTTGTCACATTTCCTCCCCTAAACTTTTCTTTCTGCAATCCCTGCGCCTCTGCTAAACTGCAAGCCACTGAGAATGGACATGCAGGAGCGGCACCCCCCGGGACGCAGGCAGAGGTACCTTTTCCGCGGAGCAGAGGGGCTGCTGCCTAGAGGCTTGCTGCCCTGCCGAGCGGTGGAAGGATGCTGTCGGGATGGAGCACGCTGAGGATTACGCGTTCCTGTCTCTGCGGCCAGACCTTTCAGCAGCTCGGACCAACTGTGCTAGCGATGCACTTAGCAATTATCTGCTGGTACCGACGCCCCGCCCTCTGCTCTTGCGATTGGCTCTCCAGTCCCGGGCAGGACTGCATTGGTCTCAGCCGACCTCACTCATTGCTTTGGCTCCTACTATTATCTAAGCCATCAAAGGAAATAATTCCATGTTTCATTGACAACCTGTAAGGCTCTCTCTGGCCCGGTGTGGGGGCAGAACTGGGAGTCCAGTGGAGGGATGGGAGGAGAGTAGGAAAAGGTGGGGGTTGGGGGAGAGAGAGAACGGAGAAGGGGGGTGGATTGGGGAGAGAGAGAGGGGGAGAGAGACAGAGAGGGAGGGAGAGAGATGGAGCTATCAAGCAATCAGATTCTCGCTCTAGCATTTTAACTTCCACAAAACACAGCTCATAGCAACAATTTTCTGGCCTTATTTTCCCCCTTACTGGTAAATGTTCCTGAGGGCAGAGAGAATTATAATCGTGGGGTTTCTGCTGGTGTCAGACAAGCTATGGAAAGCAGAGCAAGGTTGAGGGCTGAAGGAATATAGTGATATTTTTACATCCTGGAGGGCATGTGAAGGTCATTTTAGATCGTTTGGGGGAACATATTATGTACCTAAACTAGAGTTTACCTGTCAGTTCTTTCCCTGCAAGTCCACTCAACACCCCAACATAAGGAGGCAATTTCCCTTTGCACCCTATTCAAAGAATCTCCGAAGAGCTGTTCTTGAAGTCTATAAAAGTCTGGAGTTTTTCACTGTCCTCATGGAAATGTCCAAGGGTCAGGCATCCTTGATCTAATCATTCTGCTGGGACTCTTGGTTTTGCTTATTCTGATCTGGCTTCAGTTAATTGCTTAAACTCACATTATCAGTCAAAGCAAGAAAAGAGTGGAGAACCAACCTACCAAGCAGTGGAAACAGCTTTTCCTTATTCATCAGAGAATCATAAAGCCCAAGTTTTGATCTCCCCCCTTTAGATATATTTGTTCACTACATAGAAAGGACATTATTTAGCAGCTGAACTTAAGAGAAAAAAATAATAATTTAGAAAGGGTCTTTGAAATAAAGCTGTTAGGTAATCAAGTTCTGGGGCTGAAGGTGTAGCTCAATGGCAAAGCCCTTGACTAGAATGTATGAGGCCCTAGAGTTCATCCCCTGGCACCACAAAAATAGAAAATCAAGTTCCAGATCAATCAGAAATTAGTCCTCCAAGCTTCTCGAACTGGGACCCTACTTCTTTGACAGGCTACAGTTCCAGCCTATCATACAACTGTAATTCTTTCCCTCCTCTGCATCCTCAGTAGCATGTCCTCCACCACCTGGTACAGCGAGTCTCTATTTCATGTGTACATGCCTGGCTTGTCTAAGTACATTTCAAGCTCTGGAAGGACAGAGATAGTATCGTGTATATCTTTATAACTCCACAGACAGCACCTAGCTCTCAATAAACATGCTGACTGATAAAACGTAATTCAAAACATAAAGTGTGCACAGCTCTGAGCTTCATGGAATCATGATCTCACTATGATGCTCACCCAACTGGGTGGCGTGGGGAGGGGGTCCACCCTCGAGTCTGGGAGCCAGAGATTCAACACTGAACACTAGGAAATGCTGCAGGTACAGAAGTCACACCAGGCTCTCAGCACCACTGTTTTCTCTCAGGAAAATGAGGCAACTCTTCACTCCATGTCTTTCTTCTCCCTCAGGCATTTGAAGGAAAGGAAAGAATGGGGATACATGCTTTTCTTGAGAGGTCTCACCTCCAACATTCAGTTACTTCCACAGTGTCTTTCTAAATCACGGCCTGACAGAGAGTGACAGTATATTAGGAATCAAAAACTAGGACAAGGAATGTATCAAAATAATTGTTTTCTACCTTACTACTTTATCTAGGTAAACTTCCTACAAATGTACAATGATAGAATTTTAACAATTTAAATTTAAATGAAACATTGAAAATTGACATAGTCCCAGAAAGATTGGTCCATTTAGTCATGGCATAAAAATCATAAATTACACTTCTATAATGTAAGTAGTATTATTTCCAATTCCAAGAGGAGTTTTGTTCATACTGGCCCTCCCCTCATGCCAAAATAAAGAAATAAATAAATTATAGAAACTCCCTTGAGCAACTATCAAAGGTTTGGTTGTCCCTAAAGAAAAAGGAAAACATATCAAATGATTTTCTAAAATGCTTTGTCTGAAACAGCATGTCCTTATGTGTACCTTTTTCTTTTTGAAGATGAGAGAGAGGAAAGAGAAAGAGAGAGAGAGAAAGAGGAAAGAGAGAGAGAGAGTTGCAAACAGTTGTTTATGTCAGTGCCTTTTTAACTGCCTGGTCATAAAATATTCTCTTTGAGAGAAGGATGATCCCTTTGTGTCCCATAGATCAACTGTTTAATTCTGAGAGTTAGAGGATGCATATTAAGTATGCAGATTCCACTGGTACTTGCATTTGTATTAAATATTAGCTCCATACAATTTAAATTCATTGGGCTATGAAATGTACAGAATTCCATTTTGTGGGCAGTACTCTGACAAAGTAGCCTATTTTGAGTTAACAGTTTGAGTGCACTAGTAGTCTGAAAGGATTTGGGGGGTTCTCGTTCCTTTTTTAGTGACATAATTAAAGAAACAAAATGAAGTGTTTTTTATTATTAAATTCAAATTGAATAACATCCATCAAAGCCACCATCTTTCTTGTGGGTAACTACTTGTTATAACAAGTTATCTCCTATCCTACGGTAGGAGACTAGAGAAACTGGCATTTACTCGTCAGCTTATACCATTTTCTCAGTTATCATTTATTTATACCAAATTCTGTTCCTAAAAGGGAGAAGAGGAGAATAAATCTAGGCAATGCCAAGAAAGAAAGAAATGTGTGAAAACGGGAGGAAAAAAAAAGAGGGTGATTTTCAACACTACATCTTTGCTTATTGACTTGAGCCACCCAATATCATTTAAGTAGAACCACGACATTAGCAGCATTTCTTTTTTAAAAAATCTTCTTATTAGCATTGGATATATGAAAGAATTTTCAGAAAACTTCTCCCAGCAGTTTCCTAAGTAAAGAAACTTGGAGGAATATACTCACAGCTTTCCCTTCTCACTGAGGGTTGTTGTAAAACTTTATGTAATCAAACTCCCTCCCTCTCCACCTCCCCAACCCATTCCCCCAAATCAAACCTACGGAGCCAATAGCATTTCAACAAAGTGTAAGAGGAGATTCGGCTGCCAGGAGGGTGTCAGTCACCATGGACCATTCTTAATGATTTCATTAATTACTAATGAGTCTTCCAGGAAATTGGTGTGAGATAGACAGGACTTCGTGAAGTTTCAAGACTGTAAGGAATATTTTTATTATATAAAACACTCTGTTAAATAAAAAACATGTGATTCTGTCATTCAAATCATGATTGTGTTTATTAGTGAGCCAGCATTGTAAATAACCTGAAAGAGAAAGACAGAGACTGAGAGACAGAAAGAGATTTGCAAGGCTAAATTACCCATCTAAATTCTGTTTTGCTTCAGTTAAATTCTTCATAAGAAATACAGAGCTGAAAGCTGTCATGAAATATTGTCCAGCAATGCACCAATTGACAGGAGTTGGAGAATTGAATTAAGAAGGTCAGCATGCCTTCCGTGAGGCTGGCAGATCACGTGTGACATGAAGCACTCTTCCAAGACAAAGGGCTGCACACATGATTGTGGCTGTTGGAACTCCTGCCAGCCAGGACCCATGTCCTAACAGAGACACTTTCTTCAAAGAACTCATCAAACATATTTACAACGCCTGCCACATGTCATTGCATTTATAAAAACAGGTGATAATACTATTTCTAAGGCTATTAAGAGAATGATGGCAAATCAACCTACAAAGGACTACACAAATGCCCTATCATGGGATATTAAGCCTAGTGATAAAGCAATAATGTCTTGGCATGGGCCAATATAAATGTGATGCATAGCCATCTGGATCTATTAGACCAGATGTCAGATCAGCTTTCAGAGTGATACCTACAGATACTCAGAGCACCAGAAAGATGCTCCACTCAAAGGGCCACAGCTTAGGGCAATGAGGCCTCACTTCTTGTTGCCTAATGAATAGGCAAACTCTTCCACCAGTGCACACCAGACTGGATAAAAGGATCTGGGTGTGTGAAGGTGTCAAATTTCAGCCCAAATTTCTTCAGATATACATATTTTATTACTCCAATCATGCAAACTATAAACTACATGCATGTGTGTTTTAGGGCATGACTTAAAAAATAATTTGCCCCAAATATTTTTGTAATACTAACTTTTCAGGAAGATGCCCCAAATTTGTGGAGCATGAGGTTTGAGCAGCACAAGCTTAATACCTCTACACTGCCCTTCTGTCTGACTTCCAGAGATAGCTGAAATCGGACTCCAACCCATCTACCCAACTTCATTCCACTCTCATCCTCCTCTGCTCCCATCCATTACAGTCCTCCCATGGTCACATACTGTCCAACTGCCTGACTTTCCCATGGCTTCCCCAGGTTTTGCTTGCCCCACCTCCACCTTCTCCTAGTGCAATTACATTCATTCTTCAAGGCTCAACCCACACCTCTCCCTTTCTCACCATTTCTGTCTGCCAGGCCATTTTAATTTTACCCACTCAAGTTAAAATTAATTATATTCCTGTTTGTATTTTCATTATTTTTTTCATAATAACCCACATTACCCCCCAATCAACAATGCTGACGGCAGCCAGCACCATGCTGGACACACATTTAGAAACACCAGAAATGAAAAGCTCAGGACAAAGGAGAAGGATCTACTTCCTTCATGGCCAAAGGCAATGGACTGCTTTCACAAAAGGAAGGATATCAGGTCGCCCTGGCCTGTTCAAGATGTTCAGGGGAGAATGAAGTGACCCATCTTTGCATCTTTGGTTATCCATACACAAATCTCTCAGCATCAGGAAGCCCGGAAACATCACAATGGTGGCAGCACCGAATTTTCCCTCCTTTCTACTCCCTCATTCTTTCCCCAGCAGGGAAGGAGTCTTAGCAGGGCCTTAGAGATTTGTTTTTCAGCAAAAGACTGTGTTTAAGTTACCTAGGAAAGTGATAAACATAAGCAAAGAAACATTGATCTGTCTAGAAGATGTATTTGCAGAAAGTCCTTTCTATCCTAGTGTTTCAGAGCTAGTATATTTGCCCCCTTTGAAAGAATAAAAGAAAAACCAAAAGCTGAATATTCTCTCTGATATGCAGATGCTAACACACAATAATCGGGGAGGGAATAGAAGTTCAGTGGATTAGACAAAGGAGAATGAAGGGAAGGGAAGGAGGATGGGACAGTAGAATGAATCAGACATCACTTTTCTATGTTCATATATGAATCCATGACCAGTGTAACTCCACATCATGTACAACCACAAGAAAGGGATCCTAATTAGAATAAGTTATACTCCGTGTAGGTATATTATGTCAAAATACACTCTACTGTCATGGATATCTAAAAAGAACAATTTTTAAAAATTAACAACAACAATAACAACAACAAAAAATAGAATGAGAGGGTCCTGTAGGGAGGCCAGAGGTAGAAAAGCTAAAGGAAAGTGAGAGATGAATTGAAGAGGAAGGTAAAGGAGGAAAGAGTTCCTAAGTGCTCCTCTGAGTAGTCGCTGTTAAGTTTAAATGTGATTGATGGAAAAAGATAACCAACCCTTTTATATAATCCTCTGCACTCTACCATATTCAGGATTGGCTAATAGTGAGTGTCTTCAGATTTGTAATTAACTGTGCATCTTTCCCATCACTGTGGCGCAGCCAATAAATTACATTATAATGCAACAGGAGCAAATAGTAGATGTTACACTGATACTCTGAAATTATTAAGATGAGATTATGCTTAAGTACACTCTCTTTTAAGGCAGCATCAAGTGTTTAGAAAAGAGCTCTCAAGAATAACATCCCCCAAGGGTTTTGTCTTAGAAGCTGCCTCAATAATCTGTGTATTTCAAAAGCTTAAAAAAAAAACCTAAGTAGAAATTAACTATACATGATCATCATGTGCTTTGGTTATCTAAATTATTAGCTGAGTTTGCCTTTAGAGAAGGACACTTACTCCCCCAAACTCAGATTCATGCAAGGACCACGACTCAGTACCTGGGTCATCTCTTCTAGGCATGTGATTTTCAAGGTGGGGTTTCCTCCATAACAACTCCAGAACTCCGGTTTCCCTTGATTTTTCCCCACAAAGGCCCTTTCCTTGCTGGTAGAGCTCTGAGTCTTTGATCCTCTGTCTTTGCCAAAGGCTCTGAACTGCTCTTCCTAAAAGAGAGCTGATAAGATCCCATCAGATGCTCCTTAGCCACCCTCTCCCCACTAACAAAACCTCCCTCCTGCTTAGTGAGAGAGGCTTCTATTTTAACACCTAGTTTATTAAAGGGCCAGACACTTTCTCTTTGAACTTGATCGTAAGAAAAACAGGATTTATTTAAACTAGGTCTCTTCACATATGTGAAGGGTAGGGAATGACCCATTATTAGCAGTTCCCATAGAGACAGGGGTGGGGGGGACGACGTTAGGGGGGAGTGTTGGTTTGTTGCTGCTTCTATGAAGAAACATCCTGGATCCTACACTGGAGGGCAGTGTTTTGTAGTGATCTCAGGCAACAAGACCCTCCTTTCTTATTGGAATAGTTGAAAACAGAGTCTTCCTGAAGGCTCCCCATTGGGTTTCCTCTTTCCTCTACATCTAGCAGTTGATCTCTGATGATTCCACCTTCCTTCTCCACACGTCCCTTTCTCTGATGGCTTCCCTTTTTTATGACTCTGACTTTCCTTTTCGGTTTGCAATATTAGACCTTCATGATAAATATTCCCCAAATTA
Source organism: Urocitellus parryii (assembly GCF_045843805.1). Taxonomy (NCBI): domain Eukaryota; kingdom Metazoa; phylum Chordata; class Mammalia; order Rodentia; family Sciuridae; genus Urocitellus; species Urocitellus parryii. The sequence goes on from NC_135544.1 coordinate 13,709,712, forward strand.
ACTTCTTTCTCTTGTAAGTCAAATATGCTGATTAGTGAGCCAGTTGGAGGAAAAGGAAAAATCTAACTAAATAGAGGGAATAAAATCTCACTTATTTGTCCAGATTGGTTAGGGAGGAAAATACAGAACCGCAAGTAGTTTTTTAAAGATTTTAAGCTAAAAGGTGTTTATGAGGGCAGAGTGACATCAAGTCATAGCATAATGGTTTTATTGAGCTTTTTATCGATTTTTCTCAAGAGTTGAGTTGGGAGATTATTCTCAGGTAATCTCAACAAATGACTCCACAGTGCTGAGATTCATTCAGATCAGTCTCATTCCGGATTGTGACATGAGTGTCTGAGGGGGCTAGAGAATCAAGCAGGGTGGCAGATGAAGAAGAAAAGAATGGCGGTGCCAACACTTTGGCTTAAATCTTCTTAACATCAGTTTTACAAAATGTCTGAGTGATGGAGTTTCGGAATCCAACTCCGCTTTCCAGCTATTAAAGAACTGTTAAGAAGGGCTTAAGCTTCCAGAGGAAAGCTTTGAAATTGACACAAGCGTCTTAAGACAGTCTCCATAGCCCAAGACACTGAAGAGCTGGAAAAGGACAGATCTGCCAATGTATTTATAGCAATGCCACTGCCATTATTGGGGGGTGGCCTTTAATCTTTTCTCCAATTTTCAAGGCACTGTTGGGCTTTTATGATTTATAGCATCTATGAACTGGTATTCCTTTCATGATTCTTCCCTCTCAGCTCCAATGAGAGCAGCATTTGTGTAAGAAAATATGGTCCTTCTGCCCTTGTAATGAGCACAGTGGAATACCTGATCGGCACAAATGTTACAGAGTCATAAAGGGAAGTTTTAATAAAGCTTATAATCAGTGGTGCAGAGAGACCCAGCTGGGATTCTCCATCCTGACTGGTTACAAAAATATTTCCTGAGGTTATGAAGCAGAGGTGAAGCTTTTTGGAGACTACTGCTGGGCCCCTCACCTTGATAGTGAAGATCTTAAGGGGCACCATAAACAAGGTTTTATCAAAGAGCTCTGGCCAATACAACCCAAGAGAATCAAAACACAAGATCAACCAAAAGGTTTGCTATTTGAGAGGTAAAGATGATGTAAGTTAGAGAATCTAAGTGATCAGCTTCCTGACCTAACCAGAGCCCAAGGCCTGGCACACACTAGGGCTTCATAAATATTTGGGGAGTCCTAAATGGATGGATGGATGGATGGATGGATGGATGGATGAATGAATGAATGAATTTTATTATGGCCCTAAACCTTTGGCCTACTTATGACCTTGTGTTTTCAGGATGATATGTGTGTAGGAAGGATTTTCCTTCTTGACATCACGTTTAAAGATGGCTAATGTCTCCTAACCATCACATCTTTGTAAGTCTATATGCACACATACAACTCCACACAAAGCTATCCTCAATTTATCTTTTAATTTATCTCATCAAATATCTTTATTAAATTTCCAGAGGTTCCTTAACACTGACTAAAACTGCACTCTGAACAATGGGTACATGAGATTAATAAAGAGCTTGCTTACTGATTTAGTGAGACTCTCTGAAAGACCTCCTCACCTCATTGCTCACCTTTCCTTTGTTTATAGCTGGTCACATCCAAGGCCACTGGTGCTTAGGAGGGATTAGTGAGTAATTCTAATTTTAGGAAACTATTCTATTTTTTAGGATTATTTATTTATGTGATTTACATCATCTATGAACTGGTTGTTACTATTATTATTATATTTTTTATTTTTTTGTTCTAATTAGTTTTATGAAACTATTCTAAAATATGAAGTGCTTGCATCGGTCAGCTCAAACTGCCACCACAGCATACTGCAAATGGAGTAACCTAAGCAAAGGAAATGTGTTCTCACAGTTCTGGAGACTGGAAGTCCCAGATCAAGGTCTGTCCATGTCAGGTTCATGCTTTTCCTATTGGTTTTCTCATGGTGTCCTCAGTTGGTGGAGTGAGAGTAGGCTCGCTGATATCTCTACATATGAGGACATTAGTTCTATAGAATCAGGATGTAGTTTATCCTATGACCTCGATTAACCTTATTTACATCCCTGTCTTCCAATACAGTCGCATTGGGGATGAGGGCATCAATATATGAAATTGTAAGTGGTGAGAAGACATAATTACACCCATAGCAGTGGTATTTTATCTTATTAGAATAGTTTGAGGATTATTCTCCCTAGAGATGAAGAAGTAGAGTGAATGGGATAATACCTCAATATCTCATATCCCATAATAGTAAATGTTTGTGGCTTCTGGAAACTACCTTCCTTTCCTTTCCTTTTATTTTGCCTCTGCCTTTCCTTCTCATCATTAAGTCCACTAGTTTTCAATTACAAAATATTAAAGTATAACATAGTAAAACAAAACCCCCATTATATGTACAATTGTCGATATCCTGAACCATTCACCATCTCTCCCACCACCTGCTACCACTGCCTTTCGTAACCTCCAACTACATCTTCAGTGTTTGGAGCACCCTCCAGAATCCTAGGTTAGATGTTTCTCAAGTGACTTTTTCCTGATTCCTGGGGTGCTCTGCTGCTCTAAGCCCTATCACCTGCCCTCTTGTCAAGTGAGCAGACCCACTGCAGAGGCAGAGCACCTGCCGCACTGGGAGAGCTCAGTGGGAAGAGAGGTACATAGAAAGTAGGTGCTTGATTAAATACATACAGAAAGAATGGCACTTCAGTAGGTCTGACCTAATTGTCAATTCAAAAGCAGGATAGACGTAATGGGCCAATATCCAGTGCATTCTTTTCATTTAGCAAGAGCTGGAGTAGGCGTCAGTGGCTCTGGTATTGATTCTCACCTATGTCCCTTTTTACCTAGAAGAAGGACACTAACTCCTTTGAAGTTCAACTTCCACAAATTTAGAAGGCCAGTCAACACCTATCTTAGCCATTGTTAGGAGTATTACCACATGAGCTAATGTAGATGAATTAGCACAGGGCTGGATATGTAACTGTTCTCTATAAATGTATTTTGAACTTGAATAACAATACATGAGAACAATGCACTACTTCTTATTAATGTATCTTCAAACATTTGCCAAACTATTTAATGCCTATCAGGTAAATGCTCAGTTGAAATACATTGCCACAAAGTAAACTATGGTTTCTTCCTTATGAATGTTAAAATAGTCAGCTCCTCTTAAAATTGCTGTTGAAAGGACTTTTGGAGGCCAAAGATAACAGTGATTTTCTTTTTTCTTTTTTCTTTTTTTAGGAATAACTTGTGGTAAAAGGTTACATCAATCCTTTTAAGCATAGCTATTAGTTCAAAAGACAGTGTTCAGAAACAATGTGTTGAAAAAATCAAACAATACATACAATGTGGTACTTTTTAAAACACTTATCCAACTTATATTAATTTGACCTGATTTCCTCCCCTAAATATTTGATATAATATTCTTCCAAATAAATTTTTGAGTCTAAATCTTTGTTCTTTTAATCATGATATTAACTATGGCATTACAGGTACATGTGTCTAGCACTGATAGTCCTAAGCACTACTTAACAGAAGCTACTGGATACAACTCAAGAAGTGCTTTGAAGAAAATTTCTTAAGAATGAATTAATAAAAATAATCACTTAATTGTTTGTCCAGTACCAGGGATTTAACACAGGGATGATTTACTACTGAGCTACATCTGCAGCCCTTTTTATTTATTACTTTTTTTGAGACAGAGTCTTACTAAGCTGCTTAGGGCCTTGTTAAATTGCTGAGGCTAGATGTGAACTTGTGATCTTCCCATCTCAGCTTTCCAAGTCACTGGGATTACAGGCCTGCACCTCTATGCTCACCCAAGTACTTTGATTAACAATTAAAAAGAATGAAAACTGAGTTCAGAGGCACAGGCCTGTAATTCCAGCAGTTTAGGAGGCTAAGGCAGGAGAATCACAAGTTCAAAGCCAGCCTCAGCAATTTAGTGAGGCTGTAAGTAACTTAATGAGACTCTGTCTCAAAATAAAAAATTAAAAATTAAAGAGGGAATAAAGGGATGGAGATACGGCTTAGTGGTTAAGCAACCCTGGGTTCAATCCCCAGTAACAAAAAGAAAAAAAATTAAATAACATTTATGCAAATATATTAGATATAACCAATATGTACCTGAAGTAAACCAAAACAATCTTTAATTAAAATAAAATCAAAAATTAATAAACTAGAAAACTACAAATGGAAGGATTAGCATGAGTTAAATGGTTCTTTGTCAAATGCAAAGACTGAAATTAATAAATAGCTAACTCAATGAAGTAAAAAAAGAGAAACAGAATTATTTAAATTAAGAAACTAAAGAGAAAATAACCTCAAATACATGATATTTTGAAATATATCTGCATTGTGGGATTTCTAAATTTCAGCTAATTAATGCATGCATTACCTCACATACATATCTATCTCTTTGTGGTAAGAACACACACCATCTTCTCTCAGTGGTTTTTCAAATACATTATGTATTTTTATTAATCATAATCACCAGGTTGTGCAACAGACCTCTGAAACTTATTCCCTGTCTAACCAAAATTTGGTATCCTCTGCTTCACAACCTTCAAACATTGATTCTTGATTAAAAAAAAAAATTAAAAGAAATAGGAATAACATAAACTTAATAATCAATAAAATTTGTATGTTTATATTTATGTATATTCACATATAGTGAACACCAAAGAAACTAGTGTTGAGTGTAATATAGAAATACAACAAGAAATCCTGACAAAGTCAGAAAAAAGCTACTGTGTCTACTATAACCATTTTTATTTAATGTTGTTTTGGGGATGCTGGCTATACAATTCTATGAAAGAAAAAAGAAGTATGTGTTTTCAGTGAAAAGAAGTACAATTGTTATTATCTTCACTTGATTTTACTATATATTTGAAAATGTAAAATAACAAAGTTTAGGGAGTACAAATAAGAATTGATAAAGACAGTTTGTCGTATAATTAACATACCAAGCTACATAATTTTACACAAAAAGTGGTTGGACTATATAATGAAATAATAGTAACAATAAACTAATATACTTAGGAAGAGACATTAAAGAAACACATGGCATTATGTGATGAAAAATATAAAATGCAATTGAGGAAGATTAAAAAACAATATTAATGAATAAAATACCATGTTCTTGAACAAAAATATGTAACATCATAAAGACATCAATTTTCCCTAAGGCAATCTATAAAATAATGCAACCTACAATATTTTGAGAGGGAGAGGAAAAAACAGACACACTGATTCCGTGATTCATAATAAAAAACAAACAAGTCAAGAGTGGCTAGGAATTTTTTTTTTAAGTAGAGCCTCATCAGCTATTAAAATACATTGCAAAGTATGAGAATTCAAATTATGCTGTGCTGTTTTTTGAATTCACAGACATAATGAAGGCTTCCAATGAACAGGACAGAAGGACATTCAAATTCATGTAATAAAGGTAATATTTCAAATAAGTGGGGAAAACTTTGATTATTTCATACATGGTATTGGAAGAGCTGAATAACTGTCTGAAAAAAAATAAAGCTATATTCTTTAGTTCATATTTTACATAAAATAAACTTTAGATGCATCAAAAATTTAAGTCCAATAAAGGGAATACTAAAAGTACATAGAGTATATTATAAGGATATTTTGTACTATAGTCTTTAATAGAGAAATGCTAGAACAACCCAAAAGCAAATAAAGAGAAATATCCAAATATCTGATTGCACCCTAAAAAAATAAATACATACATTCTGCATAGTCAGTAGGATTAAAAAACAAAAACAAGGGGCTGTGGTTGCAGCTCAGTGGTAGAGTGCTCGCCCAGCATGCGTGAAGCACTGGGTTCGATCCTCAGCACCACATAAAAATAAAATGAAGATATTGTATCCACCTAAAACTACAATGAATAAATAAATATTTTTTAAAAAAACAAGGACAAGTAACAAAATGGAGACAATATTCGCAATAATCTATACATCTGCTAATATTTGATGATAATCTAACTAGTTTTCTGCCATATAAAGTTTTCTTATAAGTCAATAATATTTAGACCAGTAACTAGTGGGAAAATGAGCAAAAGAAAGAAAAATATAGAATATGGATGCACTCCTGTAATCCCAGCCACTTAAAAGGCTGAGGCAGGAGGATCCCAAGTTCAGCCTCATCAACTGAGCAAGGCCCTAAGCAACTTAGTGAGACACTATGTGTTAGCCATAGTGTGGGGGAAATAGGCATTCCATTCCTTGCTTGTGTTATAGAAAGTTGGCAATATCAACCACAATGTAAGATGCATTCCCTTGGTCCTTGTAATTTTGTTTCCAGGAATTTACACTACAGTTATATTCCCACGTGTGTGAAATGATGTATGTACAAAGATATTCATCACAACATTGTTTGAAATGGCAAAAAAGAGGACATGGCCCAAATGTGTTAAATAAATTATAGAACTTCCAGACAATGCAATAGTACATAGCCATTTAAAAGGAAAGAGGCCACTAGATAGGACCTGTTATGTCAGCAGTCCCCAAGGTACTAATAAAAGCAAGATGAAGAACAGTGTGAAGATTGTACTAACAGCTGTGTAGAAATGGAAAGGAAAAGAGGAGTACATATCTGTCTAGGTGCTTGTGCATGCATGAGATGTTCTGGAAGAACACTCCCAATCTGTTACCAGTGAGGGGCCACTCCAGGAGCAGCAGTGGGAGCTAGACGGTTTTCTAAACATACCTGTTACAACTTTTTGACTTTGTTTTAGGTGCATGTATTGTTTAAAATTAAACAAAATATTGCTTAAAGTTCTGGACTGTATTCATTTCTTAATGAGAATTCATTGTTTATAAAAGCTCAATAGAGGGAGAAAACAAGATTTAGAATGCAAAACAGTATTAGGGAGAAATAGCCAAGACTAGAAAAACAATCTTTCTCAACTTTTCTGCTTCTCATCCACACAACTATACAAAAAAAAAAATAGTATTTCAGTGGATTTTATGCCTAACAACTGAATCTTTGCAACTGCTGGGGAAGTCATCCCTCCTCTGCCAGCCTTAGTTCCTGCATTTTCTTAATGAGATCATTGGTCTAGATGCTCTCCAAGGTGCCTCTAGCTCCAGAATTCTGTAAAACATCACTTTGATCTTTCCCTAAGGTCATTTTATTAACTTGCTTCAACATTAGCCCACAAATTAGGGATTACCAGCTGCTAACTATTGCTTGAAGCTTCTTCTTCATTTAAACAAAATGGTTCCCTTATCAACCTTTCTGTTAAAGCCAAGTTTATGATATGAACAGACTCTCTATGTATCCCTTTTTTTCATTAAAAAAAAAGGAAGAAAGAAAGAAAAAAGGTTTGGATTTATATACATCTCAATTTGTAGCATTTGTGGTTTTCCGAAAGTGTCTTTTCTGATTCAAACTATTCCAAGCTAAAATTTAAAACATAACATTTATGTCTAAACTATAGGTATAAGGTATTTTAAGGCAATGCAGTGTTCAGGAAAGAAATGTCCCACTTCCTGCTAACTGAAGTGGTTTGAGGAAGAGTCAATTCTTTGTTCTGTTTTTCTGCAAGGCACCAGGCCCATCCCTCACCAGGGAGACTTTTTTTTTTTTTTTTTTTTGAGAGAGAGAGAGAGAGAGAGAGAGAGAGAGAGAGAGAGAGAGAATTTTTAATATTTATATTTTAGGGTTTTTTCCGGCAGACACAACATCTTTGTTTGTATGTGGTGCTGAGGATCGAACCCTGGCCGCATGCATGCCAGGCAAGCACGCTTCCACTTGAGCCACATCCCCAGCCCCAAAGGAAGACTTCTGAACAATGATTCAGTTTTCAGAATGTTATTAGCCAGTAGGTCTATTACTAACTCCCCAGCCCTTTTTGTGGATGCTGCCTTTGATAACTTCCAATAACAAATTGTATCTTATCATGTGTTTTATCATATGCTTATTGACCTGCTTGGGTCACTTTAACAAAATAATATGTTTGAGACCATGGAAATGGAAAAAGCATAGACCTTTCCTTCTTTTTCCCCCCAAAAAGAAAAGGGTCTCTGAGTCAAATTCTGCTCAATAACTTGTGAGTAGTGACCCAGTGGCATTGTATAAATTTCTCAGGCTGTTGTAGCTTCTGCTTGCTTAACCATAAAACACTAGTGACAACAACTATCTTGTAAGATTTTTATAAACATTTTTTTAAATATTCAATACATATGCTATGTGTCAGGTGTAATGTATCATATGTAATATAATACAAAAATATTATATGATATTATATATTATACATTATATATTATGTGATGTATATTCATGTAGGGGTTAAAAGCATAAACTTTTGTTAGTGAACCACTCTGAATCTCAGTTGCCACTGCAGTAAAATGGGCATATCAGTAAGTTCTAACCCCCACAGTGTTGCTGGAAGGGTTAAGTGAAAACACACACACACACACACACACACACATACACACACACACACACACAAATGCACTATCTGGCTAAAAGTAAGAGCTCGACAAACGCTGTCTAGTATCACTATATAGCTAGGTCCCCTTCACAACAACAGTCTTCAATAAGTGATGGGCATCGTGTTGTTCATTTCTTATAGGAAGTGCAGATGCAGGTGTTTGGTGGAATTTCAGGGTGTCACAGGAATGGATCTGGTGCAATGCACCCATGCAGCAGGGGCTCATGAAGGACAGCAGCAGTGTTACCTCCACCTGCTCTCTCAACTGAGATTCTCTCAATGCTCAGCTTTTTATTTTCAAAGATAGCACAAGCCTTCTTCAGAGAAAAGGAGGCAGTGGTGCTATGGGGTGATGAGGGTGTTGGACTGGGAGAGAAACAGTTTTTATACTCCACCAATGCCTCGCTCTCTGCCTCCTCACCTGTTTAATGAGGACCTATCTACTTCCAGAACAATTATAAAGTACAATGATTCTCCGAAAGTCTCACCTTTAGGTCTGATTCACAGGTCCTGAAAATAGAGATGGAGGAAGGAAGAATAAAGAAAATAGAGAATGAGATAGGGGACTATGGAAATGAGACCTTCACAGAGGATCTTTCTTCTGGGCCTCAAGAAGATAATTATATCAGTCCTGGAGAAAATTCCTTGAATTTCCCTGCAGGAAAACTTCAGACTGCAGTATTGCTGCATGATATACCTGCAAAATTCCATGAATGGACCTCAGGGCTCATTCTAGAATCTGCAAGCTTCATGACAAACAATGGCCCCACTTTCGAAGACAAACAGCTCACTCCAAAGCATCGATTCAATGCCCACAGGAATGGACATTCTGCTTAAAAAGAAAAAAGTCTGTTTGTGTATACAATCACACCCTGTCCAGAAGAGGGAGATGGATGGTAGCGAGGGTGGACAGAGGAAACTTACCAAGCTGTCCCCAGTACCCAACCAGGAGCCCTTTATTGCCTGAAACTTTTAAAGCATCTGGAGGAAGGTTTTCAACTCAATTAGCATTTAACAACCCTGATGTTTAATCTCAGGATCAGTGGTGAAGTTACTAAAGCCATTACCAGAGGGCTAGAGCAGTCAGTGTGTTTGAAATGTCAATGCATTTCACGTGACACTGTGGTCCCCCTCCACACAGTCCCTCCCCATCTGAGGCCATGATATTTAGGAACATTTCACAAGGGCAGGGAATTATCCTGCAGTCTTAGAATCATAAACCTCAAAGGACCCGTGGAGACTACTCTAGCTACACACTGTCCTTGGAAAAACAAGTCAACATTAGAGATACAGGACGAGTTGTGAAGCTGGCAACACAATGTGTGAGAGCTTCTTCTCCCAGACTATCTCCTCTCTATTCAGCCTGCATTCCACCAGAGAAGACAACAGGGCTAACAAGGGAAGAGGCTGGAAAGAGTTGTAGAAGGATTTAAATTTAATAAGCAAAAGAAAATATAAAATGGTAATTATCTGGGATTGACAAGTAGTTTTAGGGATGTAACCCTTCATATTCTGAAGATCTGAGAGAAAATCAGTTGCACTTTGACTAATTATGAATGGATAAGCATTGTCCCTTCCCACTTTGCATGTGCTAGACAACTCTGGTCCACAGCCCCCTCTTAGCTGGGTGGAGCCCTGTGACTAGTTCTTGCCAATGGCATGTGTGCAGAAGAATGTGTGCTGCCCACAGGCGGGAGTAGCCAGGAGCAGGTGTGGGCTCTCAAGCTCTTTCTCCCTCTCTAGATCTGAAAACCCAGGGAAAGGTTAACAGAGGACCTAAGAAGAGTGGAGTCACAGTAGGGAAAGGAGCCTGGGTCTCTGATGCCTGCAAAGAACAGCCCCACCCCCAACACCAGGCAGTAAATCAAACCACAAATAAACCCTAGACATGCTAAACCACTGAGATTTTAGATTGTTAAAGCAGCAATGATCAATTACCTAACTGAAAAAAAACGACGTCATCAGACTTATAGACCAAAGCACCCCCAATAGAAATATTTATCGACAACAAAATAATTGAAAATTAACTGTCCAAAAGTAGAGAATTGGGTAAATAAATTATGGCACCTGATATATCCATTAAAATGACACAGAGATATGATATAAAGTTAAATAAACAAGTTTTTTTGGCTGCAGAGTCTAGCAGCCAAAAAGTAATTATAAAATAACTCACATGTTTTTACTTACATCTTTGAAGAAGATTTATAAATCACAGAATTGTTTTTTTAAAGGCCCTTCTGTATTCTGTCCATTTCTTTTTACCGAAGTAACTATTCCCATGCTTTTCAAAATTCTTGCACAAATTGTCAATCACTTGCCACTAGTCTTCCTCTCTGCCTCTTGCCCCAGGCTTGCCCTCAAAACCTAAAGGAAGAATTTGCAGGAGGAGGGCAAAGATGCTAAGAGTCCTCCATCGGCAACTTGCAGACATTGCCACACTTATGGCAGAAGGAACTTCATTTTTCTACATCTTTTTTGCCATTCTGATTTTGCCTTGCTCACCTCTGCCCCAGAGTCAAGGGAAATTTTGTTATCAGAGAAAAACTAAGGAGTTCTCCATTTCCAGAGAAAGATGGGTGGTTTTTCAATGCATTGCAAGCAGGGAGAAGGATGTGTGGTCTAATAAAGGCCCGAGTCATGAGATGGAAATGAAAGGGATTAAACTTCTGTTAAACTGAAAGTCAGAGTTGTCCTAGAGAGAAAAATAATTTTCATGGTGACAAGCTAGTTTTTATTTCTGATACCATAAAAGAAAATTAACTACCACCTGGATTGGGTTTCTCTCCCGGGACCACATCCAGGCACCCTATTTCCCAACCCATGGGACTATAATCTCTCCTACCTCCTGTGGGAGGGTACCCTGGGCTTGGGCTATTCCAGCCTCTCAATCAGCAATAAGTGGAAGAATCATATATTGCTTAATAGACGGCTTAAACTTGTAAAGACACAAGAGAGGACTTGAGGAATGACTGAGTTATTTTGCAGGGAAGGGGAAAGGTCAGAGAAAATGAGTTTGGAAAGTGAGAGAGTAAGAAAAAAGTTCAGAAAACAGCATACCCTTTATCACCAAAGGAAAAAAAAAGAAAGAAAAGGAAAATATGTTTAGATAATGTTGGTTGATTCAAGGAGAGTAAAATAGTTTAATCAGGGCACAATACTCCTTAATTAAAGAGTTTAGGGCCAACCACCTAAACTCTTTTAGTAAAGAATGGCATTAACTTTCATTGGGTCTCATGTACTTGGGTTTGGGAAAATGGAAACTGGTTTGTATTCATTGGTAGAAAATGTTCATCTTGGGCTTGGGGTGTAGTTCAATGGTAGAGCATGCCCTTAGCACTCTGTGAAGACAGGCCTGATCTTCAGGACCCCCTCCCCTCAAAAAAATAGTAACCTCTTTGTTTTGAATTCTGTATAGCAAGAACTATTTTCTGGAAAACAACCCATTCAACTAAAGAAACCCACCCTTTCGAGTTTCCCAGGGGGTAGTTACAGACACACCCTATGGGACAGAAAGGCAAACGCCTCGGCTCACTAAGGTGGTGTATGTGTGTTTCATTTTCCTGGTTATCTAGCTAGCTAAAAGAGCAAACTCACAAAAAAAAATAATACTGTCAGTATTTACCTCTATATGACTAGAATATGGGGGGGGGATTTATTTTCTTTTTATATTTTTGCTATTTTCTGAATTCCCTATGTTGAGAATAAATGATTAACAGGAAAAAAATAACTCCATTAAATAAGAGCCCTGTAATCACTGTTGAAAGTGCACACCTCCTGAGCAGATGGCATTAAGAAGAAGGTTTTTTTTTGTTGTTTTGTTTTATTTTATTTTTCCCTCAAATAAATTAAGAAGAACAGAGTTTGGTGCCAAAACATAACAATGCTGCTTGTGGGCACCACTGATTCATAAAGCTGCCCATGTCCCTTACCTCCACGAGCCTACACAGCATCTCTATATGGCAGGAGTTGACAAATCATCCCCTCTCTGAAAAGAATGAGTGGGGTCAGAAGAGCACCTCATCTTTCAGTGAAAGGGTCACAACTTGGAACCCAGAGGACCAGCTTGGAGCTTCAGTTTCAGAACATCCTGGAGGTAAGAAGTGAGGAAGCATCCCCAACTTGCACACATGCCCACAAACTCTTGTGTGCACAAACCCAGAGCTTCCTACTCCCACCCGAATCTGGACTGACGCAGGAGTAAAGAGGGGATTGGCATCCCCAACCATGATATTCACACCCCTCTCTGCCTCCTCTTGTTTCCTTTCCATGAGGGGTAAATGAGGTAGTTAGTAGAACCAGAGCTATCTCATCTTGGATGGTCAGTGCCAGAGGCCCTGAATGAGCCACCTTGCCCATTAGCTGTTTCATTATATTAGTGGCACGACATTTTTATAAGACAGCATGCCTTGTAAAATCAGGAGCTCATATTCGCATATCGATAAATAGTAAAATGACTCCCACTATAGTTCTCTTCCTCTGCAGCCTCCACATTTTTCTAATCACTTTGGCAGGTGAAAATAATTTTTTCCCCTCTAAATGAGCTGGATGGGCTGGGAATGTGTCACTTTGGAAAGAAGATGCCTTCACACATGTACAAGGCAGAGTGCCAGTTCTCTCAGCCTTACCAGCTGTTCTGGGCACAAATTCAGAGCTCTAAAATGATCCCATTAGCTTAGCCTTCATAGTTAATAGGTGAGAATTAGTTAACTAACACATCTCTAGGCTATGTTAACCCGAGAGGGTAGTTAATTGTGTCTCAAAGGACATGTATTTTGCTTGTTTCTTATTTTTATATGAGGAGTATCCTTTTAACTCTGACCTCATCTGGAATTCATTTTTTCCCATCTAAGTGTTCAGAATATAAATCTCAGCCTCAAGAGAACTTGGGCACCAGAGCAGACACAGAGAGACATAAGAGAGAAAGAAGAGAGCTGAAAAACTTCCTCCTAGAGAGGAAAGCAACAGGCATTTTGCAGCGAGGATGAAGAGAAAGACAGTGTTTCAATATCATTGAAGGTGACTCTACTTAAAACAGAACTTTGAGCTACTGCAGCTGTGGGGACTAGAAGTCTCTGCAATTAGTAATTGTAACACTTTCATCATCCTGACACAAAATAAATAGAGTGATAAGGTACTGGAGATATACAGAGCCTGGATTTTGAATGAGAAGAATTCTAAAATGGCAAAAATGGAGATGATTGCTCTAGACACACAAAAAGGTGGGTTTTATAGTTTTGTCCCTCAAAGTTTCATGTGTGAAAGGCTTGGTTCCCAGTTGGTGGCAATACTGGGAGGCGGTGGGAACTTTAGGAAGGGGAACCTAGTTGAAGGGAGTGGGTTCTAAGAGGCCCTTAGGAACTTGTTTCACTTTCCTTCTGTTTCCTGGCTGCCAGGAGACAAGCAGCTTTCCTCAACCACACCCTTCCACTATAATGTTTCTGCCTCCCCAGAGGCACAAAAGCAATGGAACCATGCAACCATGAACTGAAACCTTTGAAACCATAAGCCAACATAAACATTTACTCTCTTAAGTTGTTTTCCTCAGGTATTCTGTCACAGTAACAGAAAGCTGTTTCTCAATCCTTGTGAGGAAGAACATACAATTAATATTAGAACTTCAGTAAAGAGAACTTTTTTCAGTCATTCCTTTTGTTATCTTAAAATAAAGCCAGGTGGGATTTATTATGGGTTTAAAATGCAATTTGTCCCCCAAAATTTCATGTGCTAGAAACTCAGTCCCCAGTGTGGTGGTGTCAAAATGGTGGAACTTAAAAGTGGGGCTGACTTCGAGGTAGTTAGGTCTTAGAGGTTCCACTGTCATGAGTACATTAATGCTGTCTCTTGAAGTGGAGGTGTCTCACAGGTGGGTAGGTCCTGCAAGAGCAAGTTGTTATAAAAGCATGAGTGCGGCCCTCCCCACTCTCTTCCTGCATCTCTCATCTTGCCACCTCTCTCTCTTGCACTCCTGCCACATGGTGCCTTGCGTCATCATATGATACAGCCAGAAGGCCCTCACCAAAGGCCAACCAGATGGAGCCGCCCAACCTTAGACTTTCCAAAACAGTGAGGTACATTAAACCTCCTTCCTTTATAAAGGACCTAACTCAGGAACTTTGTTATAGCAACACCAAAATGGACTAAGACAGGTGTGGGACAACTTTAATAATTCTTATCAGCCAATATCTGGATGAGCTGTGCTCCGTTGGTAACTGTGAGTAATGATATTATAAATCATTCACTGAATATTATAATGTGTTGTTCTCTGCACAAGTTACTTTACAAATATTGGGATTGTTCTGCCCAACATCATGTATGTAGGCATCATGAGGCCCCTTTAACAGAAGAGTAATCTGGAACTCAGAGAGGAGAAGAGATTCACTGTTGTAAACACCAAATAATAAAAATATAAGGGGGAAAATGCTCCCATAATCACATTCCTGCTGCTTTTTAATAACTTTTTTTCTGTATTTGTATTATAAAAATTTTAACAAAATTGAAATACTCCATCTAGCATTTTGTGCCCTGTTTTTTCACTATGTCTTCCTATCATCAAATATTCTTTGAAAAAAATCATTTTTAAGGAATGAACTGTTTTCCATTCTTCATTTGTACCATTAATTATTTATCCAGCCTCCTGTTGTGGGACTTTTAGGTAGTTTCTAATATTTTTTCTATTACACTAATGGCTGAGATGAATATTCTTGAACATAAATCTTGTACATAAATTTGATTATTGCCTTAGGATAAAGCCCTAAAACTAAAATTACTGACTCAAAGTGTACGAACATTTTAAGATTGTTCTTACACAATTTGACAAATTAGTCTACAAAAAGTGTGCACCAATTTATATTCTCTCCAGCAACAATGGATGAGAACATCCTTTTCTCCATATTCTCAGGGGCATTTTTTTTTTAACTTTCTATCAATTGGATAAGCAAACAAAATACAGATTTACATTTTGCATTTCCTTGATGGCCAGAGTGGTTAAACATCTTTCTGCATTTATTGGACATAAGGCTCTGTTCTATCATGAGTTTCCACCACATCTGGTCCCCATTTCTCTATCATTACATTTGAGGATGCTTGTGTTCAGAAGCCCACGGAGGTTCCACCAGACCGTTTCAGCACTTGGTGCAGTTCTGCGTGTGATGAGGCAGAGTCTTTTCACACCAAAGATGGTTGTTTCTTGATACTTATCAAATGTTTATCTCCACCAGAATCTGGCCAGGGGACTGGAGGTAATACCTACTCGATGTAATCACAATAGTTCCATAGGTATCATCAAGTATCTGGATTTAGAAACTCATTAGGAACCAGGACTGAACTTTAAGACTAAAGAACTCTGCGATGTGCAACTTCTCCGGAACTTGACCTTCTCCCTACCTTCAGTCAGTGACTGAATCAGGCCAAGTTGCTACAGAGGCACAGCTGCAGCTCTCTCCTCCCAGGAGTAAAGCTGAAAGACCAGCATGCAGCAGACAGCCCTACAGATGGCGGAGATACCCTCTGAGTGACCCTGAGACACAGAGGGGGAAGGAAGGGCAGCCGTCTTCACACTTCTGGAGAGGGAGAAGTTCTGTCCAGAAAGATGAGGCAGTCCCTGCAGGGATAAACATAAAGTACACGGCTGCTTGTTGTGAGCTTGATCTCAGAGGCTGGAGTCCCCTTTTCTCAGGTGCCCTAGCACTATCTTGCCTTGTGGTCCATTTCCATTGGTAAACAATTTTTCCACGTGATGATCAGTGGACCAGGTTTGGGGCATCTAGTACTTAAGATGGGTTAAACCCTTTGTTGTTGTTTCTGGTGAAGAATGAGTGAATATAAATGGATGAGGCCAGGCAGGACATGCACCTATCGTCTCAGCAACCCAGGAGGCTGAGGCAGGAGGAAGGCTTAAGCCCAGGAATCTACGCAGCCAGGGCAACATAGTGAGATCCCATTTCTTAAAAAGGAAAATAAATAAACCAACCAACAAACAAACAAATAAAAGACTGAATTAAGAAACAAAGTAATTCTTTTCTAGCATTTTCATGATATTTTAAAATATTTTATACCGCTGCTCTAGCCACACAACCGCAGACCCTCTGAAGACATTTTTCTCCTTCCTTATATGCCTGGCACATAGTAGGATCGTTGCACATTGAAGGAATGAATGAATCACACCACATTTCAACCACAATAACCCAACTCCTACTTGAACTCATCTTTTTAGAAGGTCTTTCCTTAGGAGTCATGTAAAATGTGGCAGGATTCTCAACCCATCCCTATTGTCACTCGTGTTAGATGGACCGTTCAGATCGCATTGTTCTGTGCTGGCCTTGGGCAGCTGGAGTAATGCTGTGTGACAGCTGTCCCTACAGGACTCTCCAAATAATGAAATGTGTCTCCCCAGCCTGATGCTACTGAAAACCACACTTGCCCCAGAAAGAGAAAGATCCAACCAATATACCTGTGTACAATTTGTTTAGGTGTGAAATAATGATGAGCTGTGTTGGAACAAAAACCACCTGAAATTCACAGAACTCATAGTACCGGACTCTGAAGGCGGTTGAAAGGAATGCTTGCCATAGGCACCTTCCTCAAACCAAACCCTGGGCTGATCAGACATACATCTGTAGGAAGAAATAGGTGGTTGTTGCATATGGGTTGGGGGCAGGGGGTGTGGGCAACCAGGGATTGAACTCAGGAGACTCGACCACTGAGCCACCCCAGCCCTGTTTTGTATTTTATTTAGAGATAGGGTCTCACTGAGTTGCTTAGCACCTCATCATTGCTAAGGCTATCTTTGAACTTGTGATCCTCCTGTCTCAACCTCCCAAGGTATGGGACTACAGGCGTGCTCCACAGAACCTGGTTGTGGTTGTTGAATTTTAATTACAAGTATTTTCAGGGTTGGGGAAGGGAAGCACCTCAAAGCTCTGGGAAGAACCTCCAGTCACCTGCCCAACAGAGCAAATGACAGAGCTGAGTTGGCAAATCCCTCAGGCCCACTCCCTGGGGCTCATCATCTGGAGGCTTCATTACCTTAAGAAAAGTTGGCCTCCCTATGTTGTGTTTTCCTGGACAATAGAGAGCTCTCACTTTCCTGAATAATTCAACTCCCATTCAAAATAGGTTCTGCTCAGTCCTCAAACAAACACAGTGCTTCTAAATATTTCAGATTCCTGGGTTGTATAGGGTCACATAGCTCACCCCTTGGACAATGTAAAGCCAATGTCCGCTGCTTTAGGGACAGCTTGGGACAAAGGGTTAAAGGTTTGCACCCTTCCTCCTCTATATTCTTGGCCAGGTCCCTTTTCTGTTCTACTCAGTACCTGTCTGATTTGTGAGAAGTTACTAAGTGGGTGAAGTTTTGTGGTTCTTACCAAAAAGAGAGATAGTGAAGCAGGGTGTGGGAAGACAGGGTACTTGATTTCTCTCCTGGGCCCACCTGCAGCTGGTTGATCCCTGCTGTGGTGAGAAGCCTCAGTGAACCCCCATGACTCAGGCCCCTCCATCCACTTCCCTCAGGTGTTTTGATGGTGACTCCTCCACACACTCATCAACCTCAGGAGGACTTGCAGACCCTCCTATTCTCCAATGACTGTCACTTAGGCCTGTCTCAGCACTCAGAGTAGGACAACTCTGTACGACTCTGAAAGTACTCTGTAAATATCTAGCATTTCCACTGACTCCATTCATATCCTGTTAGCTTTGTGATACTGTACGAAAATACTTCAAATAATCAACTTTAAAAGGGCAAAGGTTTACTTTGGCTCACAATGTTGGAAGTTCCAGCATGGGGTTGGTTGGCCCGGTTGCTTTGAGGCCTATAGTAAGGGAGCACATCATGGGAAGAGCAGGTGACAGAGGAATTGGCTCCTCTCATGGCAGCCAGGAAGGGAAGATAACAAGGCTGAGTCCCACTATCCACCTCAAGGGCACACTCCCAATGTCCTAAGACTTCCCAGTTGGCCCCACCTCTTAAAGGTTCTATAACCTCCCCATAGTGCCAAGCCTTGGGAACCAACCCTTTAACACAAGGGGGACTTTCCGTATCTAAACTACAGAATCTACACACACTTATTTGTTTCCCCCAGAAAGAGCCTCCAAGGAACTGTGGAAAGGGGCTGTGCCTTACTGACCTGCTACCTTCAGGGCAGAACCTGCCCACTACTCATCCACAGCAGGGCAGCCCTGTGCAGTTTCCACTCCCACAACTGACCATCCTCTCCCAGGGTCTAAGTCAGCCCACAGTGGCTTCTTCCCTTGCCAGGGCCATCACCTTTGCTAGCAGCCTGGCCACCTGCTTGCCTCTCGCTCTGGGTTCTCCCACTGTGTCCCACATAACTCTCCCTGTGCTGAGAGAACACTGCCATGGAAGGTGAACACAGTCACTCACAAAGGAGGCCTGTGTTTTGAGAGACAGGAGGTCATTGCTCTAAGCTCCACTTCATCAGAGAGTCCTAATACTCTTGCCTGCTTCCCACTCAAGGAGCTAACAAGACCCCCCCACACACACAAAAGGATTTCCAGCAGTTCTCCTTGTCTGAGTGCAAAGACTAACTTGACTGAGCTAAGGCAAGCCCAGATAGCTGGTAAAACATTGTTTCTAGATGTATGTGTGGATAGTGTTTACAGAAGATATTTGCATATGAAACAGTCAAGAAAATTTAATCTGCTGAAGTAGCCATTTCCTTGAGGGATCCACTGAACAAAATGTAGAAGAAAGGCAAATTTTCTCTCTTGATGAATTGGGAAATCTCTCTTCTTCTTGGAGCACTGGCATTTCTGGTTTTCAGGTCTTTGATTCCAGGACTTACACCAGTGACAACTGTGTATACCATCACCACCTGGTTCTCAGACTGGGACTTATACCAATGGTTTCAATGTTCTCAGGCCATTGGACTCATTTTGAATTCTATCACTGGTTTTCCTGCTTCTCTAGCTTGCAGAGAACAGACTGTGGGACTTCTTATCCATAATTATGCTAGTCAATTCCCATGATAAAGAGATAATAAATAGGAGATAGATAGATAGATAGATAGATAGATAGATAGATAGATAGATAGACAGATGATACATAGATAGATAATCTTATGGATTGATAATTCTCACTAATACAGGATTCTGCCTCTGGAGAGAAGAGGGCAGAAGATGCCCCTATGTTTTATACTCTAGTGCTCCATCAATGCAGGGAATCAGTAATCTTTCTATCTCACCTGCCTTCAGCCACCTGTCTAGAGAACTACCTCTCCTGTCCCCCTGGGGCATGTACTGGAGAGAGGACCTCTACCAGGGTCCAAGCATTTTCCTCTATGTCTTCCTGTCCCTAAGGTTGTAGGGCTAAGGCCATGATTCAGCAGCTAATCTCATGATACCTATTTTCTCAAGTCCACCAAAGATGAGAAATAGATATGTATGAAGTTTACCAAAGATGCTTAATCTCCCACCCCCAAAGATAACATGGTCCTGGAGGATTTTCTTAAATAGCCACTTAGTGTGAACCCTCAGAATACATTTTCCCCATTCCCATCACCCTCATTTCTGTTCTCAAATTACAGTGTCCTCTGATAGGAGAGAATGAGCTGTCCCAGGTATTTTCATTTCCAAAGGCTCCCAAATACAGAAAAATCTCTAAGGGTCAAAAGAGTTTATCTCTATTGGTAAAATTATACATGGTCTGGTAAATGTTTAGAGCTACAGAACCTCTTAAGCATTCCCTTATCTCACCACATGAACATATGCCCAACTAAAAACTGCTCGGACTGACTTAGGCAGGCCCCTTTGGTTCTCTTAAGTGCTCTTGAGCTATGACTGCCTGGCGAGAGATGTAGCTTTAAGAATAAGGTGAAACCCAGATCATCAGTCAATCGTATTTACCCATTGACCTACCATCTTCTTCCCTTCTTCCTCCTCACTTTGGAAGCTTTAGCAAAACATATTTCAATTTCCACTTTAAGGTAAAACCATTAGCTTCTAAATAATTAACCTTGCATCAATAAGAAGGCAAGCAGTCTGCACACACACACACACACACACACACACACACACACACACACACCTATACTGGTCAATAGGCCCAGTGAAGAGATAAGCAAGCTGTTTCTATAGGACTTTCTTACAGCCTCAGAGACTGAAATTTGGGGATTGATAGGGCCATATGCATTTGGAAGTGAAAGGAGGAGACTCTTCCTATGGGGGAGAAGAAAGGGCAACTCAGTACCTGACCTAGGTCACAAGCTCCCATAACAATTGGCATCACTCCCATTGCTACCACAAAGCGTTAATTTAGCAAACCTACTACCATCTTCTTTTCTTAGTACTACATTATTTATTAAGATTTTAACTTTGTATGTTGTTTTATGGAAGGTCCTGAATGATGTATTTGAAATTAATATCTGATACAGAAAGAATTCAAGTTCTCAGCAACCACCCTGCCCTGGTGAGCCCCACAGCCCTGGCTCTGTTAAGGCCGCATACCCCTCCTCTCTGTGTCTGGCCATTCCTCAAACCACGGTGCTGGTCCGACTGAGCATGAAGCATGAGCATGACTCTTCTGCTGGGTACATAGAAGACTAACTCCAAGAGATGGAACCCAAGTAAGATTTTTTGGCCAATGAAATGGAGTGAGAAATCTGCGAAGTTTATTCCTTTTCTAGGGATTCGCAATAATTTTTTGTTGTTGTTGTTGGTAAAGCCTCAGACAATCTTCAGGAAAGACATTTTTCCAAAACTTAATAATATTTCGCCATAATGAAATTTTAACTCATATTCTGCAGACTTGTGCTCCACAGAACACACTTGAAAAAGGCTTTTTGAGACTGGTACAGGATGGTGCCTACAACAATAGTTCTGCTAATGTAGCAGCGAACTTCCCATAACTATTTCAAGGATGTTTAATTAAAGCCAAGGGCATGATTCTTAAATGCAATCCAATGAAGGTAATTATGTAAGGGAATAAATGAATATGGTTCAAGAAATTGCTCTTCTGGTGGTTCGATGAGATCACAGGTTTCACAGTGCCTATGGAATAGATAGGGTGTGGGACCTGGGTCTGGCACTTCTCCCAATATACTCCGGTAACAAAAGTGGACAACATTACCAGGCTAGACACTCAGAGGAAAAGCAAGAGAATTATTAGCTTACACCAATTATGAAGATAGGCTCCAGATGTTTTAGAAACCAGAAAAACAAATGGCAGAAATGTCATGTGGGTGCTGTGGTAAGTATTCTCACCTGAATGGCAGTGTCCGTTCTCCTCAAGGCTTTAAATAACCTGCCTGAGGTCACACCGAGAACTGGTAAGGAGTGGAAGCCACACCCGGCCCTGCTGACCCTCCCAGTTATCATCCTACTCTGGGATTACTCTACCAACTTCTCAGAGACACTGGCTTTTCTTAAACAGAGTCAGGAGATAGATATTTTATCCTGCAGACTTTTTATCTTCTCTAACCTCACTCTCTCCTTGAAGATCTCATGGTGTCCCAAGATTTAAAAAGTTGTCTGCTAGCTGATGAGTCCCAGCTTTGTCTCCTAGCCTCAGCCTCTCCCTGGGGGCCCCAGGCTCTCACATCCACCTGACTGCTAAACATTCTGTGTGTGCATCCAGCAGACAGCTGCTACGTAGTGCGTCTGAAGCCACACTCTTTATTGATTTCAGCCCCTGTCACAACCAAAACTCCCTCCTCCCACCATGTTCTCTATTCTAGTCCCTGGCAGCTCCATTTTGCCAGTTGCTAAGGACAAGGTTTTAAAGGCATTCTCTGTGCCTCAGTATTCATAGACCACACCCATCCATCAGCAAATCCTACAGGTCCTGACTACTTCTTACCAGGACACCACTGCCCTAATCCAGGCTATCACCATCTCTTACCAGAAGACCTCCCAACAGGTCTTGGTACTTCTCCTCCAGCATCTTAAAGTCTATTTTCTACCCAGAAGTCAAGGTCATCCTTCTGAAATGCAGGTCAGGCCATGTCATTCTCCGATGAAAGCCTCCAATGGCTTTCCTCCTCTCCTTGGTGCCCACATGATCTGACCATCCCTAAACACACACCCATGCAGACATCTTTTTACCTTCTTCTCCTCCACTTTCCCTTTATTCTTACCAATCTAGACACACTGAAGATCTGAATCTGTTTGGGCTGCTGCATCAGAATTGCATAGACTGGATGGCTTAGAAGTAACAGAAATTTATTCCTCATAGTTCTAGATGCAGGGAAGTCCAATATTAAGGCCTGTGCTGGTTCGGTACTCAGAGAGGGCCCCCTTCCTAAGGTCACAGCCAGCTGTCCACTGTAATCTCGAATGGCAGAAGGGGATAGGGATCTCTCTGGGATCTGTTTCATATGGATATTAATCCCATTCTTAATCACCCCCCAAGGTCCCACCTCCTACAATCACCTTGAAAATTTTGACTTCAACATAACTTTTGAGACGACATAATTCCTCAGCCCATCACAAAGAGTACCATTGTGTTTAGTTGAACTTTCAGGCACTGTCCCCACTCCGGTGCTGGCTGCCCCCCCCCCACCTCCGCATACCTTTGAACTTGCTCTTGCCTGTTTTCAAATCTCTATATGAGATCTCCTTTTCTGTCACCTATGGAATATTTCATCCTTGAATATCCTTTAAGAAAAAAATCAACCACCCCACACACATTTTTGGGGGGGTGGGGGTTTACTAAGATTGAACCCAGGTGCACTTAACTACTGAATCACATCTCCAGCCTTTTTAATTTTTTATAATTTTTGAGACAGGGTCTCTCCAAGTTGCTGAGGACTTTACTTAGTTATTGAGGCTGCCCTCAAATTTGCAACCCCCTGCCTCAGCCTCTCAGATTATCCTCAGCCACTGGGATGACAAGCCTGTGCCACCATGCCTGGCTCACCCACACACCCATGCACTGCCACTCCCTATCCACTTATCCTGGCTTAATTTTTCATAGTTTTACTATTTCCTGACGTATTGTGCAGTTTTCCCACAAATCTGCAAGATACTTGTTCCAGGACTTCCTACAGACACTAAAATTTATGGTTGTTCAAGTCCCTTACGTAGAATGGCATAGTATTTGCATATAACCTATGCACATCCTCCCATGTGTTTTAAATTATCTCTGGAGTACTTGTAATACCTGGTACAATGTAAATACTATGTAAATAGTTGCTATACTGCAGAACCCATGGATACACAAGACCGACTGTATATTTATTTGTTGAGTTTTCCATCCTCCTGCATTAGCATGTAAACATCCTAAGAAGAGATTTTGTGTCTCGTTCACTGCTTTAATTCTGGCACGTAGAATACACCTTGGTATGCATTTAAATACATTCATGTTATTTGTTCAATGAGTGCAAGTATCAGCATCCAATTTTACAGTTTAAAAAACAAAAATTCATAGTAGTTAATAACCTGCTAAAAACTGGTACATAGTAGACCTAAGATTTGAACCTAACCTATCAGGCTCTGAAGCCAACATTAGTTTCCACTATGTCCTTTTGCCTGGGATCCAGTCTTCTACTGGGTCTTCACATGCCTCATGTTCACAGCAATAAGGCATTTCTTTGTCACGGGTCTCCCTTCCCCTGCCCTTGGGAAACAGACAACTAACTATCAGGGGCTGCTGTGGGGAAAGTCAGAAGCAGGTGCAACAGGCAGGGGAGAGAGACACTGATTGTTTAAGGTTTTATTTGTGCCATGCACCCTGCCTCTTCTGTCTCTCGTAATCAAGCAACTGAAATGTCTGCAGCTGGCACAAATTCCAAAGCACCTACCTGAGAGGACTAGCAAGGCATTCAAAGGAGCCTGGGCTTCCCACAGTGGCTTCTCTGTGTCTCCTTTGGACCTGCTCACCATGCACACTGTTCAGGGCTTCTGTATTAATTATGAGATAAAGGAAAGAGCAGGAAATCTATCTCCCTAATTGCAACTCAGCTGGATTCCTGATGACCTTTTCCACCTCGGCAATTCGATCCCTGCTTTGCCAGCACTGCAGTCCTACCGGGGAGCAAAGGATACCTGGCTTCCCATGACAACAGTGCTGCTGCAGTTGCAGGTGGAGAGCCAGCAGGGTTTCCCTGATTGAGATCTGCACCAAGACCACCCCATCGGCTGGCCACACTGTCCCCACTGGCTGCCCACCAGGATGGGGGCTGGGAGGCAAGAGGGCAGCATGCACGGAGCCTGTGCCCTCTCCCAGTGGAACCCAGGCTTTCCCCCCATTCTCTCTCAAGAGCCACAGCCGACACACTGTGCATATGAGGGGGGGGGGCAGGTAGTCTGCCAGCAGCTGAGGACTCAAGCTGTTTGCTTTTCTCCACCTCCTGGGCTCTTCCTTGAGGCCACAGGAGGAAATTTCATCAGAAGAATATCAATCTATTGATATGGGTCCCGACAGCATTTCTGACAGAATACCAAAGCCCCGGCTTCCTCTCTGTGGCCCACTGCATTCTACGTCACCCTCAGTGCTGCCCTCGGGGGCTCTTGTTTCTTTGATTGCATTGACCTCAGCTCTGAGCTGAGCTGTAAGATTTCAGGCCTCTACTTGGTGGAGAGGGCCGTGTGTGGAGTGAGGGCGATGGGGAGACAGGAGAAGGGCAGGGAGGACAGCAGATGCCACCTGCAGCCCAGCTGTTGCTGCACTGCCGGGACCACTCCTCCCCAGGTCTCCGCATTCCACACTCCAAGGAACCCTGGCCTGGGCCCTGCCATGCTGCCGCGTCCCCTCGCCAGCAAAGGAAACACGACACAGGATTCTTCCTTCAGCAGTTTATTTAGGCCTTTATTTTGACATGTCTTCTAGTTTCTACTTCTACTCCTACTGCTACTTCTACTGCTACTCCTACTACTACTACTCCTGCTACGTGCCCCAGCCTTAATAAAGCAGATAAAGCCCCAATGCACAACTGCCACGTGGATCTTTCTCATAGGGTGTTTTACAGCTACGTGCCAACTCTCCCAAAATAAGGAGTTGTTTATCACAGTTGCTTATCAGCGCCATCTTGTAATGGCGGCCACAGTACACAGAAACGGCTCACTACACCATGCAGTGCTGTGGCCACAGCTGCTGTGCATGCTGTCACAGAGTCCCTTCTGATATTTCCCCTCTCCTCACCCAGCCGCATTCTGCTTGTTGCCCTGCTAGTCACCCGTGAGTCCCAAATGATTCCCCAGGGTACTCAAATGTGTGCCTTGGAGGAGGAGGGATTCGAAGGGAAAGCGTGGAATACCATCAGAAACAGAGGAGACTGAATTAAGGAATGTAAACAGATTTCTCTGTTGCGGGCTTTCTCGTGTCTTTAATATATGTGTTCAAATTATGACTTCTCAAGAGGAAAACAGAGCAAGGATGTCCTCCTAACTTGTTTTCCCAGAGATGCGTTTGTCAAGGCACTCCTCTGGACAAGGGTTTTAGAGACCTCTTTTATGGAATGGCATCTGAGGCATTAGATGGCAACCAATAGCACAAAACTTGGCATATGACATGGCAAAGAACTGGGGCAAAGTAGGTAATGCCACAGCCTGTTTAGGACAGAGAATCTAGCTTTCAAAGAGGCAAGACACCTGTCATTTACTTTTTAAAAAATCAATAAGAAAGAAAAAGACACCTGGTCTTTATGGAATCCCTGTCACCATGGCCCTGCCCTGGAAAGAGCTACCATGTGACTAGGAAGAACAGGGGAGAGAGACAGGATGTACACCACTCATGAAGGTGGGTACAGAGAGAAGAGGGGTGGCAAAAGAAGGTGGGTAAGCCAGAGAAATGGCAGAGGGGGAGAGCCCCTTCTGAGCTGTGCCTGAAACCATCCCCACACACTCTCAGTCCTGCAGGACAGGAGAGAGGGAGGAATTCTGAGAAGGGCAGGAGGAAAAGATTGAGGACTTAATCCCCAAGTTGAGTATGCTTTTTCCCCTTAATTCTGTAGAGTAAGTCTAGGAATAGAGGCCTTTCTGCTTTCCGGTTCATTTCTGTATTTACTGAGGATCTCAGTGGGCCCAGCTCTGAGTCAAGGTCTATGAGGAATAAAAAATGTGAGATCTGGTGACTGTGACTGCTTTTCTGGAGCTGGCAGTGTCCCTGGAATGACAAGACCACACAGGCAGACCTTTAGGGAACTAGAGGAGACTCATAAGAACAAAATGGAGGAGGGAGGCTCAACAGGGCGGTCAGGAAGGGGAAGGGCCGCATCCCTGGCAAGGTGAAGCGCACGTTGGAGGGAGGAGTTTCACTTAGAAGATCTTTAGAGGAGGGCAGGATACTCACCCCAGCAAGGGCAGGCAGAGAGGGACCTGGGCATAACTGGGGGGGTAGTCTTGGGCCTTCTGAGGAGGCTGGAGGGATGGTGATGACTAAGGCCACATCCCTTTCTGGGTCCCCTTGGGCCTATTATAAAAGCCAAGTGGTGGGAATGGTGAGGGCTCCACCCGGATGAAAGCTCACAGAAGTGAGCCTGGTCACCCACTGGACCTCCATGACTTCCACTTCTGCCAAATGGGAACATTTTAGGATGACTCTTGTCATCTCTAAAATTCATATATTGAAGCCCTAACCCCCCGTACCTTGGAACAAAATTTTATCTGGAGATGAAGTCTAAAGAAGAGTGATTTTAATGAAAATGAGTTTATCTAATCAAACACAACTTGGCTCCTTATAAAAGATTAGGACGCAGACATACACAGGAAAAATTCCTTCAGGTCCACAAGAAGATAAATTTCTATTGTTTAAGCCCAAACTATAGTGCTTTGTTACAACTACCTAAGCAAACTGATACAGGACAATTGTCCTAGCTTTCCCTGGTGGGGCACACTGTCTTTTTTTCTTTTCCTGTATTCATGTCCCTTCTATCATTTAGAACCCTCCTCTTCTCCAGTCTTATTGTTGAGATCAAATAAAATAATCTCTGTGAACAAACTCTGAATGAATTTTACGTAAGCATCTCTAACATTACAGTGGCATTTTGCTGAGCACGGAGATTAAACAGTGGGTAAGGCAGAGTCACCACTTGCAAGAAGCTCACAACAGGGTAGGAATAACATATGCATTCAGAAGTGCTGGGAGAACAGGGGGAACATGGTGGAAGTGGGGAAGCACAAAGGAAGACTATCCAAAGAGGAAGCAAAGATGCTGGAATTTGAGGAGTTAAAAGGAATCTGGGGGATGGGGTGAGCAGAGGCAGAGCATTTTCTGTAGAGAGAAAAGCTTGTGAAAAATTCAAAGGCACAGAAGTGCACGATGTGTTCATGGTAGAGTGAGGTGTCTGACTCACTCAGGGTTTCTGCAGGGACCACATAGTGAGCAGAGACAGTGGGGCTGGGAGGGCGATGAGGACAGATGGCTGGGCCCAGGGCTGCTGGGAAGGCAGCTGGCCACACCATAAGAGTGCAGAGACACAAGAGGGTATTAAGAAAGACTGCAGTGTCAGCATGGAGGATGGGTCAGACAGGGCTGAGCCCACTGGAGCAGGCAGATCAGGAGCCTATTTTTGAACTATCTGGAAACCTGTGGCACATCTGTGTGCCAGGCAATGGAGAAATAGGATGCAACTGAGGAGAAGAATTGGAAATGGGGCAGAGGGATAGAAGTAAGGTGGTGTAAGGAACAAAAAGAGAAGGCTGAGGGGGCTGGAAATACTTCTAGACCATTGTTCGCTCATTTGTAAAATGTGGGGGAAATAGTTTTTACCGAACATGACCAACCTAAGGATGCAATAAAATGATTGGTCAAAAGCCCCCAGCCTGGCCTGGCAGCTACGTTCTAGAGGTCAGACCTTACTGCTGTCACTGGTCCTGGAGGGATAGAGTGGAGGGCTGGTCACATGGACAAACTGCAATCTCATCTCAGATGAAGGAAACGTCAAAGTTTGTTGACAGCCGGGGTTTGCCTGGATGCCACATTTCTCAAATTATGGATTCACACTAATTAAATCATTTCTAATGCAGGAAAGAATTGAGGCTGAAGGTGGAAGGAGAGCACAAAGCAGTTTCAATTATGCAAAGCCCAGGAAAGTGGGAGCAGGGGGCCAAGTAGATTATTATAATGGCATGACTCTCAGGGACACGAGGAGAGCAGGGAGGAGAAGGAGAGACTTTGGGAATGTCAGCACTGGGGATGAGGAAGAAAGACGAAGATGGGCTGGGGTTGTGGCTCAGCGGTAGAGTACTCGCCTAGCATGTGAGGAGTCCCTGGGTTCAATCCTCAGCACCACATTAAAAATAAATAAATAAAATAAAGGTATTGTGTCTAAATACAACTAAAAAATATTTAAAACAAAAATAAAGAGGAAGACAAGGGAGTTAAAAGAGTTGTCAGAAGAAAGAAAGAAAGAAAGAAAGAAAGAAAGAAAGAAAGAAAGAAAGAAAGAGAACTTTAATAAAAAGCAAGAGGAGAGAGTTTCAATAAGAAACAGAAATTTTAAATCCTATATAGACAGCAGAAAGAAAGACAACCAAATTGAGAGGCCATGGAGATTGCAATCCAGTTTCATTGGTGCCCACCAAGGAGGTGGGGTAGGGAGACAGAAGCAAACCCATGTGGACTTGGGAAGTCCATGGTTATGGCATCAGTGGAACTCGAAGTATGCTGACCTCACTTTATGGGAAAGTGGTTTAGGTGTTGCTGAACAAAAGAAAGAATTACTTCAAAGAAATGGGAGGTCTTTCCATCTTCTGAGGTCCTCTTAAATTTCTTTCTTCAGTGTTTTGTAATTTTCATTATA
Organism: Urocitellus parryii; assembly: GCF_045843805.1. Taxonomy (NCBI): domain Eukaryota; kingdom Metazoa; phylum Chordata; class Mammalia; order Rodentia; family Sciuridae; genus Urocitellus; species Urocitellus parryii. Next base: position 13,738,861 of record NC_135544.1, read on the forward strand.
AAGATCTTTCACTTTCTTGGATAGATTTATTTTCCAAGCCTTTTTTTAACACTATTGTAAGTGGAATATTTTTACTTGTTTATTTGTAAGTAGATTTCTTTATTAGAGTATAGGAAATCCATTGATTTTTGTATGTTAATCTTGTGTCCTACCACTTTGCTGAATTGGTTTATCAGTTGTAGAAGTCTTCTGGTAGAGATTTTTGGGTCTTATACAAATAAGGATTATGATGTCATCAGCAAACAGAGATAATTTTACCTCTTATTTTCCTACTTGAATCCCTTTAATTTTCTTCTCTTGCCTGGTTGCTCTGGTTAGAGTTTCAAGAACTATATTAAATAGGAGTGGTAAAATTGGGCATCCTTGTCTTGTTCTAAATTTTAGAGGAAATACTTTCTGTTTTTCTCTATTCAATATGATGTTGGCTTTGGGATTGTCATATATAGCCTTTAGGATGTTGAAGTAAGTTCCTTTTATCCCTGGTTTCTTCATTGTTTTTAACATGAATGGGTACTTGATTTAATTGGAGATTTCTCTGCATCTATTGAGATGATCATGTGATTTTTGTCCTTAATTCTATTCCTGTGATGACTTACTTTTTTTTTTGATTTGTGGATGTTTAACAACTTTATATCCCTGCGATGAAACCAACTTAATCCTAGTATATAATCTTCTTAATGTGTCTTTAAATGTGGGTTGTTAATATTTTATTAAGGATTTTTCATCTATGTTCATCAGGGATATTGGCTGTAGTTTTCTTTCCTTGATGTGTCTTTGCCTGGCTTTGATATCAGGGTGATATTGGCTTCATAGAATGAATTTGAGAGTGTTCCTTCCCTTTCTATTTCATGGAATAAGTTGAGAAAAATTGACATTAATTCATCTTTAAATATTTGGTAGAACTCAGCTGAGAATTCATCCAGTCCTTCAATGTTGTTGCTCAATATTGTTTTGCTTTCTTTCTATATCTCTTCCATCTAGTAGGTCATATGTGTCTAAAAATCATCAATATCTTCTAAATGTAAGTTTTCAAAATAGCTCCTAATATAATATATATTATATATAATATATAATATATATAATATATATTATATATTGTATATTATATATTATATAATCCTCTGAATTTCAGAAATATTTGTGGTTATATCTCTTTTTTCATGTCTTAATTTTGTGATTTTGTGCTCTCTCTCTCTCTCTCTCTCTCTCTCTCTCTCTCTCTCTCTCTCTCTCTCTCTCTCCCCTCCTCACTCTCTTATTATCTCACTCCATTTAGAATGGAAATTACCAAAAATACAAGTAATAATAAATGCCAGCAAGGATGTGGAGAAAAAGTGCACTCAGACATTGCTCAAATTAGTGCAACAACTTTGGAAAGCAGTACAGAGACTCCTCAGAAGACTAGGAATAGGAATAGAACCACAATATGACCCAGCTATCCCACTCCTTGGTATTTATCCAAAAGAAGTAAAATCAGTATACTATAGTGATACATGCATACCAATATTTTTAGCAGCTCAATTCATAATAGGGTTAGGGTACTAGCCCAGGTGCCCACCAATATATGAATGCTGATAAAGAAAATGTAGCTTATATACATGATGGAGTTTTACTCAGCCATAAAAAATGAAACTTTCCTTTGCTGGTTAGTGATTGAACTACAGAATGTTACGCTAAGTGAAATAAGCCAGACTCAGAAGTCAAAGGTCAAATATTTTCTCTCACATATGAAATCTGGGGAGATATAAGGAATTTTATAAAATGGGGAATCTGATGAAATAGAAGGAAGATTAGGGGGATAGAAGAAGGTGATTGAGGGGGAAAAGGAGGGATGGAAAAGGAGGAACTGAATGAAATTGACCAAATTATCCTAAGTGCATGCATGAATATATATCACAATAAATTCCACTTCAATGTCTATCTATAATGCACCAATTTAAAAACAGTTAATGAAGAAAACACCAACAGATTAGAAAAAATGAAATGGATCAGGGAGAAGGAAAGGGGAAGTACTGGTGATTGAAATGGAACAAATTGCATTATATATGCATGTATTTCTGTCTTGGTCAGCTTTTTTGCTGCTGTGACTAAAAGAACTGACCAACACAATTGTAGGTGAGGAAAAGTTTATTTGGGAGCTCACAGTTTCAGAGATCTTAAATTCATAGACAGCAGGCTCCATTTCTCAGGGCATGTGGCAGAAGGAAGTAGCTCACATGATGATCAGGAAGCAGAGAGAGTCTCCACTTGCCAAATATAAATCTATACCCCAAAGCCATGGCCCCAGTGCCCCATCTCCTCCAGCCACACTCCACTTGCCTTCAATTACCATTCAACTAATCCCATTAGGTGATTAATTCATTGATTGTACTAAGGCTGTCATAACCCAATCATATTTCCTCTAAACCTTCTTATATTGTCTCTCACATGAGCTTTTTGTGGACCACCTCACATCCAATCCACAATAATGTCTATGGTAAAATGAACCACACTATTATTAATTAGTATGTATTATACACTGATAAAAAATTTTTAAATAAAGAACTACTTTAGAGAAGACCTGAGCCTTTGTATTGGTAGTAAGAAGAAGAGCTAATAGTTTGAAAGGCAACCAGGAGAAGATCCTACAGAAGACAAAAGGGATGGAATCTAAAACTTGTCTGAGAAAGGATCTCTCTTCTGTCTGCACACCAGGAAGAGGAAATACAAGTAATGGGTGAGGAAGAAAATACCAAGGGAGAAGGCAGGGATTGGAAGTTGCCTCCATCTTCTGGGTTTGGTCAACAGGTTGGGTCATTTTCCCAAGAGGGCCAGGATGGGGTAAAGTATCTGAGGCTGAAGAGAATGAAAATGTTTTAGCAAGGTTGCTGTTGGAAAGGCAAAATGGATCCATGGAATGAAGTTCAAGATCAACTTGATATGGGATTCTCCAATAGCAGACCCTGAGGTAATGATTTGGGTGCATGTAGTATTTAGGAAGTGATCCTAGGAAGTGTGGTGTGGAATGGAGGACTTAAGAGGTGAGGGAGAAAAGCTAATAAAAAACCTTAATGGGTAGGTTCCTGCTTTAGGAACTCGAATCCAATACTTCTAAGCACCCTTCGTTAGACAGAGTAAAACACCTTAAATGTCTCAGGAAAGGACCAGGAAGTTATGCACCAATTCCTTCCCTCATTGGGTAAGAGCCCCCCAGTGGCATTAAACTTCTGATATTAAAGTCTGCAATCAGTGTGTGATCCCAGAAGTCCTTCAAGCAGATACCTCAAGTTTAAGGTAAGAAATTCTGGTAATCAGAATTCTAAGATAGCATCCAAGATCACCACTTCTTAGTGTACATACTGTCCCTTGAGTATGGCCTAGACTGTGAATGTGATAGGATATCATTTTGAAATATATATATTACTATGTGATTAAAGAGACCTTATAGATGTAATTAAGGTTCCTAATCAATTGACTTAGAGTTTATCTAAAAGAGATTATTCTGGGTGGTGTCATCCTAATCAGATGATCCCTTCAAAATAGCAATAACAGATGCCCTTCTATAGGCATGATGCAGAAAGACCACATTCAAGGTCCTAAGTGCAGCCAACCACCAGCAAGAATATGAGGACCTCAGGAAACTGGCATCTGTCAACAACCAGAAAATTTGGAAGAAGACCACAAGCTTCAGATAAGATCACAATCCCAGTTAACACTGTGACTTCAGTCTGTGATCCTAAACAGAAGACCCCACTAAGCAGTGTACCATAGAAACTGACTGATACACAGCAACTAGGATACAATTAACATGGATTTATTTAAATTGCTGCATCCTTGGTAATCTGCTCTGCACCAATGGGAAATGAATATGGAAGTTATCAGCGCATAGAAGACATGTCTACCAAAGCTGCAGGGAAACTTTGGGGTGGATTGAAGGGAAACAGAGCACCTACAGCTTCCTTTCCCATCCTGAGACCACCTTTAAACCTAGAGGTTCAAATTCAAGTTCAAGCAAGGGAAGATACAGACCGAGTCCCTCCTTTCCAAGCACTGCAACGATCAGCCAGTCTTCAAGATGCTAACATCGTGTGCTGGGCCCCTGGGCTGTGTGGGTTAGAGGCTGGAGCAGACTCAGCAATCAAAGCTGGAGGCCCTGCCAGGCTTGTTGATCGAGATGTTCTGGTGTTGCCACAGTTTCCAAGCAGGAGGTGGGGTAATTTGCTTCTCTCTTTCCTAAATTTCTCCCATCTCTCTTTTGAGCAATGAGTTGATGCACCTCTTTGCAGGGGGACAGACTGCATTTCTCCTTAAATGGCAGATACTCTCCTTTGAAACTTTGCCTGTTCATCCCTCACCCTTTCTATTCCTGAGCAGAGTGGAAATTGAAGCCAACAGAGCAAATATTATAGCAAGACTGAGAAAAGGTACCTGATATTTGATGCAAAGCCACATTTATATGTCTAGGATCCCCTGCCTAGCTAGACTCTGCACTTAATCATTTTGAAGTGTAGCATTGAACACATTATCACAGACTTTCCCCCATCAAATTGTGGTGCTTGCATTTAGTGCAAAAGCTCTGGGGAAGATTGCAGTTCAGAAGGTTAGCTACAGGCATTATTGTTTTAGGCTGCGCCTTGTCTGTGTGTTTATGTGGTGGGCTTACCAAAGTCTAGGGTCTGTCTGGGTCTCCATTTTGCAAACTAATACATAACATTGTATTGGTTCATCTAAGAATGAATGCAAATGTAAGGATAAATGCATAATCATTAAATTCACAAAGCAATGAAAGAAAATCCTTGCATTGAGAAAGGCTCGCCCAGATGGATGACCCATTCAAGTCATTACCCAGGTTTAATTTTTGGTAAGTAGGTTCAACCCCAAAATAAAAATTAAAAATTTTTCTCAGCAAATGTCTTCTGAGTATTTATGTATCCACAAGGCACAGCAGGGTGCCATGGTAGGTCCAGTGATAACTTAAACATAGGTCACACATTTGAGAAGATTTCATGCACATAAATACAATGCAGATGAGACGTACAATTAAAAAATGCAGAAAAATTGCTAACAGAGTGCAGGGGGAGGAAAGATCCTTCCAGCAAGTACTATGTAGAGAGAGAGTCAGAAGCAAGCACTGAGTGGGTGGTGAGTGGCCATTCCAAAGAGAGCAGTAGCTGATCAAAGACACAAGAGATGGGAAATGAGTGAAGCACTGTGATGCAGCAAAGGGGAGGGATGTTACAAAGAAAAGGAGGTACCAGATTGTGTCTCGGAGTCACAGAACAAATACAGCAGAGAGCTCTTAAGGGACGTTTCAATCAAGCAAGAAAATCTTGATGAAGCTGTGTTTTCCAGGGCACAGAAAAGAGCCTTCTATCTACGCAATCCTTTCTGGCTACTTAAAATTTTCAACTTCCAAGTATTGTGGGGAAGACCCTGACATGCCATAGTATCTTCTGTTGGGTCCCTTCGTTTTTACCAGTCATTACGTCTTCTGTCATTGCAACAGGACTTGGTGATGGATGTCAGATAGCTCACTTGATTGTAACTTACCTTGTATTACTCCTCTGTGCATCAGTGTCTTCCTGACACCATTCTACACAGCCCCCTATGTCCCTGGTGGAAGCCAAGGGACCCTCTGCTTTTGTCAGCACTGCAGAGACAAATTGCTCCTTAGGATGGTTTCCTTTCTCACATAGTTGATCTCCTCCATCTTTGACAGAATTGAATTTATTTTCATAGTAAAATATGGCGTTGCCTGAGTTTCTTCCATCCTTGAAGTCCACCCTACCTGGATTTCCAAACACCTGCTGTCTGCAGTGGGTCTGGAAGTAGAAATGGGCATTGGGAAAACTGATCACAGCAGTCTGGCTCCTGGGGTCATCTCATAGTCCTAGTCATACACAACCAGAAATAAGACATGGAAAAGGACATGTTCACTTTACCTGATTACCCAGAGTTCCAGAAAGGACTAGATCTGTGTCAGAATCAACTTCAAGTTCAAAGTCTAGCTCTTACCAACTATGTAGCATTGACATGTAATGTCTTTCAAGCCTAAGTTTCCTTCTATTTAAAGGAAAAATAAAGATCATGCTTAATACCTAGGACTACTGTGGAGACTAACCAGTGACAATGTACAGCACAGGTTTCCCTGCCATGATGATAGCCAACATCACCATACACCTCTGCAGGCATCCTCAGGTGAAATCAGAAACCTCCCAGCCCGCGAGAAGAGCTGCAGTCTATCCCTGGTACAAGTAGAACTCAGTCAGTCACCTGCAAGGTGACCTCCTCCCCTTTGTTTCTAAGCTGACTGCAGTGGTTTCCTCCCTGTCCCTCCCTTCTTGCATCTGACTGTGCCATGATATTAGGTAGCAGTGCCACACAGCAGGCAGGGAACCCATGGAAACTCTGGTATGTCACATTACTTTCCAGTTTGCAATTTCTGTGTTGGTGACCTGCAGCCAATGTAATCCAGGCTCTCAGCCACACAAGGCACAGAAAGATGTGAAACTCACTGTGGTTGAGAGTAAAAGGCATGTTCACCACTCAAGTTTCTAAACTTCCAGAAGCAGCTAGACCAGTAAAGTTAGAGAAGCTCCTAACAGCTTATGTGAGTCTATTGTTAAATTTCTAGAAATTCTGCCAGCCACTTAGCAGCCACAGAGGAACTGTTGGCACCACAGAAATCAACAACTTCACAAATCAAGGTTCCCCTCACCCCACTTCCCACCCCCTACCCCGAAGACCTGGCTGTCAAACATTTTTCAGCACATCACCAGGAGGGAACTTTCTCAGTCTCTCCCCTGTTTTAACCACTTCCCTCACCCTGCATACCACACTTCCAAATAGCTAAATCTTAGTAGGTTCAGAAATAAAGTACCAGAGGCAGGCAGATGAGAAACCGCTTGAGCTGCAGACAGTGTGCTCCTCACAGAGTCTCTAATGCTCAGACTCTAGCTCTGGTTTCCCTCTTGGAAGGAAGTTAGTCCTCAGGTATTTGAAAGCAATCTCATTGCTGCCTGGTCGTGGAGACAGATTGCTGCTCCAGTTCTCTGAGGTGCAGGTGGATCAAACAAGGAAAGAGAACAAATACTCAGAGCATTCCTCCAGGGGAACTCCACAGGGTCACAGGGAATTCTGACATCATCCCAAAGCACAGAACAAAAGCCCTTGCATAGAGAAGGTCCCTGAGGAAGAGCCTGTGGAGCTGACAGAAGGAAAGGGGAAAAGATCTAGTGTCAGCAAAGGCTCAGTGAGCCCAGCAGACGCCAAACCTGTATTTCCCCTCCCTGCAGCTGAAGGCAAGACAGAGCCGCAACCTGGGGCTAGAGGTGGAGCGTGCCCAGCACCACCAAGTGGACAGTGTCCACCTGGAATTTAGGAGCTCTCCAGATCAGCACCATTCCTAAACCATGGAGTGGCACCACAGAGACACCATCTCCCCAGCAGGAGCTCCCTTTCTTCTGAGACAGTGGGCAAAACTCCTTGCACTTCGTCTTTAGTGGACCCGGTACATTCACTCCTACAATATTTATGACTCACATCAATTTTTTATCCGTCCCATCACTCAGCTTCTTAGGCAAGTTCGGAAGCTTTGTCGTCTTTGAGATCTCATCCTCCTTAGCACGGATGGAAACTGGAGAAAAAGCACCAGGTAGCCCTGTACCAAACTCATTGTGCCCGTCTCCTGGTTGGAGAGCCAGAGTCTCCCTGTTATGCAGACTGCCAGCTTTCTGCGTTTCACTTTCTAAGCTCTTCCCTCATACTTCCCTCCACCTTTACTTGCTGCTCTTTGGTGTAGCCTCTTTTCCTCCATCTCGCCCTTCCTCCCACAGGGCTCTGCAATCACAAGTCTTCTACTTCCCTCCGGGATGGGCTCCTGCTGCCTCTGCATCCTCCAGTCATCTGTGACTGCTTCTTCCTCCAAACTCAGACCCAGATTCCACATTTCCATGTATCCATGTTTTCCCTAACCTAGCCCTTACATCTTTCTCTTTCCAGTCTTTATTTCACTTCATGGTTTAGTATTCAGCTCTTCTTTAATAGTATTTCTGGCTGTAGTATATCTCTCTAAAGATAGAGTCTGCATCTTAATATTTCAGTGTTCCCCCACAGAGCTTAGCATAACACTGTGTATGTAGTCGATGCTTAATAAATAACTTATGTGGTTATGTGAAATCATTGGGGACTCTTTTTTTTATTATGCATTTTTTCTTACTGGGCCTAATCTCAGATGTAATAATGGTAATACTTGTAAAGATATCCTTATCACTGGGAAATAAATATAATAACTATATTAACAATAATAATTGTTCCAATTTATTGAGCACTTATTCTGAGCTCAAAACAGTGAAGTTGTTTGCAAGTATGATCATATTTACCTCTAGGGTAAAATTTATTCTAATCCCCATTTTGCACATGAGGAAACTAAAGCACAAAGAGCGTGTAACTCCTCCAAGGACATACAGCTAATAAGTTTGTAGAGCAAACATTGAAATGCAGGATTTCAGTACAGAGCTGATGTCTTAAAAATTTCCTTATTCCTGCTGTCACTAGCATCCCTGCATACTTTCTACAGAAGGGTAAGCTGAAGGGCATTAACTTGTAGAGGCCACTGATTGTCAGTGCAGGTCAGCCTGGCAGAATCTTCAGTTAAATATGTGCAATGAGCATAAGAATTTATATACTCTCCACTCTGAAGCAGTAATGTAAAGCAATAAAAATGAAACAGGAGTCAATCCACAAAGATGAGAAGGAGAATCTACAGCAGAAGAAAAATACTGACAAAATGCTAGATGTCAGACTGGGGTGGGAAATGGTCTGTCATTTGCAGGACAGAGGAAACTGAGCAGCCTACCTGTTCCCCTGAAGAACACTGGGAGTCCTGGGGAGGAAGGTAATGAATTCTGGGGAAGGTGGGCAAAAGGAAAGACTGTGAGTAGGACTGTCTAGAAGCCTTATAAGAAAGAGTCAGGCTCTTAAACCCCTTCCCCATCCCTGCACAGCCAAGGAATGGCCCCTCCTCATCATGCAGGATGGACTTCAGAAAAGGGCACTTAGGGTGTGTTGGCAACCACAAGGGAGCTGAAGAAATGAAATAAATGGTGTTTACATGCAGAAAAAGAAGGCTTCATCCCTCCTCACTTCCTGCTACTCCTTCATTCACAGTGCCCAGTGCTCGTAGCCAGATGTATATATCTCAAGGCTGGAAGGAGGGAAATCTTCCCTCAGGAAAGCAGGATTCTATATTAACCAACATGTGTCTAAGAGATGGATATAGATAGATTTGAGGATGTCTCTGAAAAATCCAACTTGCAGCCCCACTCCCTAGCAGCCAAGCTGGGAGTCAATCGGTTTCCTGTCACCATCAGACAGCTTCATACCAGCAATTAAGTCCTCACCCCAAAATATGCACAGAGAGCAATGTAGCAATAGATATTAAGGAAAGAATCTGCCACCAACATCAAAGCAAAATATATAATTTTTTAAATCAGGAAATAGAGACAATATGGAAAACAGAAGAAAATTTCTAAAGAATGTCAATATCTTTAGATAGGAAATGCAAATAACATCCAGGAAACGAGAACAGAATACGAATACCAAACTGGAGGAATTAGAGAATAAGAAAGCTCTCTGAAAAGAAAATAAAACATAAAAAATAGAAATCTATAGAAGATTCAATAAAAAAAAAGAAATATTCCAGGAATGGAGAAGGAGAAGAGAGAAGAAGAAGAAGGAAAAGACATGACCTACTGATTGGCAGATAGGAAAATTCAATAACAAATGCAGGAAATCCAATGAAGAGAGAAGAACAGAGAAAAATAGCAAGATATTAACAAAGAAATAAACTAGGATAATCCCAATAGGCAGATTAAAAAGGTCCACTTAATAATCAACGCAATGTATAAAAAATTGTCCATAGCCAGGAGTCCTAATTATAAAATTTTACAATATGAGGGTAAAAATGAAAGAAGGAAGAAAATGAAGGAAGGAGGAAGAAGAGGAAGAAAGAGAGAGGGAGAAAAAAGTTACATGAAGTCCACTGGGGATGTGAATGCCACTGGATTTCTCAACACCACCACCAGAAGTTAGAAGACAGTAGAACAATGCTTCCAAAGTTCTGAGGGGGGAAAATTGACTGTCAATCTAAAATTAAGTATTGAGATTATCCATCAAGAAAATTTAAGGGTAGAGCAAGATGTTTTAAGATACAGAAGAACACAATGATATATTTCTCATGCCCTCATTCCTAGGAACTATTAGAAGATGAGCTTTAGCAATAAATATATACTTCCATGCATACATATATACATGCATGTACATATACACAGACTGACACACATATGTGCATACACATTCAGAATACACACATACAGAGAGACATTACAGCATGCATACTTAATACACAGATACGTACACACATTCATATGCATATATACTTAGTCATACACACATACATTATGCAGAGACACAAACGTGCATGAATTATACATATACACACAAATATATACACATTTATATATCATATATACATGCATTCATGCACTTATGCATACACATACACACCATACACACAGACACATATACATACAGGCATACACAAAAATAAGGGGGAAAAGGAAAGTAAAGTAGGACTAGGAAGAGGAAACCAGAATAAATGGAAGGAAAAGTGAAGTAAAATCCTAAGAGAGAAGGGAGTAAAAAATACCAGACAGTTTCAGGAGGAAAATATTCAAGAAAAAAATAGAACTAAAAACAAAAATAAAGTAAATGAAAACAAAAGACCCTAGTGGTTCTGCTTCTCTGGTTAAATCCTGCTCAATAATAAATTAAGCAAGTGAAAAAAATTCTAACTCTAGGAAAAGTAAAACAATTTTTTTTGGTACAAAAGCAAAAATATAACCGTGCTACACTGGGTGGCTTTGAATTAAACAATATTTTCATGAGACTAATAATGTAATAACCAACTATCAATTTATCCTAAATGTGTGCTGTGATTGAGAAGGTTACACCAGTAGGTAGTTGGCGTCAGAATGCTAATGCCTCACCCAGGTGTACTCCCTCTTCACCCCTGGACTACAGTTACCTCTGCCCAGAACTCCCTTCTCAGACAGAGCAAGGTCTGCTCCCCTATCTCACTCAAGTCTCTGCTTAAGAGTCACACTTAAATGTGGCATATATACACAGTGGAATTTTATTCAGCAATAAAAGAGAATAAAATCATGGCATTTGCAGGTAAACGGATGGAGTTGGGGAAGATAATGCTAAGTGAAGTTAGCCAATCCCAAAAAGACAAATGCCAAAAGTTTTCTCTGATATAAGGTGACTGACTCATAGTGGGGTAGGGAGGGGGAGCACGGGAGAAATAGACAAACTTTAGATAGGGCAGAGGGGTGGGAGGGGAAGGGAGGGGACAGGGGTTAGCAATGATGGTGGAAGGTGATGGACATCATTATCCAAAGTACATGTATGAAGACATGACTGGTGTGAACATACTTTACATACAGAGATATGAAAAATTGTGCTCTATATGTGAAATAAGAATTGAAATGCATTCTGTTGTCATGTATTTAAAAAATAAAATCAATATTTAAAAAATAAATAGATAGGTAGATAAATTTTCATAGAAGCCTGGAAAAAAAAGAGTTACACTTAACTACACCTGTGCCCCCAACCTACAGGACTATCACCCTATTCTGCTTTATTTTGACTCATAATATTTTCTAACCATAAGTAATATAAACTTACAGGGCATTGCTTGTCACATAGAAGATCCTTAATAAATATTGATTGTATAAAGTAATGAATGAATTTCTGTGGCAGGGAATTAATAATGAATGTCTTAGGTTGGGTTTCCCCAAGAAGCAGACTGAGAGTAGAATTAAGGAAAAAGAAAAAAAAATTAAAAAAGCCTTATTCCCAGCCCTTCTGGACAACTCTATTCACTGGTAGAACAGACTTTGAGAAAAGTCCTTGGGCAAAGAAATGCAGATATTGACAGTGAACTGAAGGCTAAGGCCACAGGACTGGCTGTGGCACCGACAAGTCAGCACAATGTCTAAAACTGATGATCCAAGGAATGGCAATGTGCACAGTATGCTTGGAAACCCAGAGCTAAACACCACGAGACCTTGCTGGAGGAGTTCGGAGGCATAGCATCTGCAGAGCAGAACTGGGAAACAGTGACTACATTTTGTTATAGCTTTTTCTAATTTGCAGAGTATTATTTCACTTTTAAACAATGACCATGTCTTATTTTGAAAAAAAATCCAAAATGAATATGAATATCACCAGGAAGTCATCCCACACTGATGCAATTGAAATTTTTCATGGGAAAAATGTCACAAAATGATTAGCCAGTCTGAAGAAAAAAGGAAATCTGTGAATATTAATTGAAGAGAACTGAAGTCAAACACACTGGAAGCCAGAAATCAGTTGTATCCAATTCTGAAAAAAAAAAAAAAAAATAGGCTTCTACTCTGTGCCTGACACTGCCTCACGTTGCACATAGAAGAGGTAAAACCCTGGTGTAGGATTGAATAGTACTCCCCCCCCCCAAAAAAAAATGTCCACCTAGAACCTCAGAATATGGCATTATTAGGAAATAGTGTCTTTGCAGGTATCATTTGTTAAGATGAAGTCATAATGGACTAGAATGACCCTTAAATCCAATGACTGGTGTCCTGAAAAAGGCCATGTGAAGACACACAGAGGGAAGCCATATAAAGACAGAAGCGGAGACTGGAGTGAGGAATTGACAAGCCAAGGAACACCAAGAATAGTCAGCAAGACCAGAAAGGCATGAGGGAATGAGTTTCTGTTGTTAGAAGCCACCACCTGGGGTAATGCACCACGGCAGCCCTAGGAAACTAATACGACTCTGATCCCACAGGTTTGTGGCTCTGGTCTGAGGAGGTGGGCCCTTGACTCCCCACTTCTCCATCCTGCTGGCTGAGTTGGGAACCCAGCAGGCCCATATCATGGCCCATATGGAAGCTGTGCATTGAGGGAAGTGACCCATCAGGGTAGAGCCCTGAGCTCCCTGGCTCAGAGCAGTCCTGGAACTGGACGGAACTGCTAACTCATGTGTGACATGTATGGAGACTCACACTGACGTTGTTTATGCTACTGTCCTTTTAGATTTCCTGACACTTGCTGCTAAATCTAATCCCAATTCCTATCTGGAGCCAGACTCGCAATTCAATGGTAACTAATGTAAGGAATGAATGATTAACCTGGAGGGATCGGGGATGGCTTCTCAGAAAAAGCAGTGGCAGCTGGGTGTGAGAGCACAGAGGAGTTTACCAGGATGGCAGAGAGGCATTTCAGAGGGACACAATTTACAGATGGGGATGGCGGGAAGAAAACAAATCTGTGGAACCATTTGTAGTTCTACATGGCTGAGGTGGGGGTTCAAGCAGGCAATGAAGAGACTGAAGAGGGAGATACAGTGATGAAAAACTCAGATTGCCATCCTGTGTGCTTGCACCTTATCAGGTCACAAAGAAGAATCTTAAATGGGTGTGCTACATTATCAGGGAGCAATATCACCAAGTTCAAAAGATCACTTTGGCTAAGGTCTGTGGATAGCTTGAAAAGAATGAAAACAACAAAAGGTCCAATATAGCCATATCAATATTTATAGCAGCTCAATCCACAATAGCCAAGCTATGGAGCCAACCTAGATGCCCTTCATCAGATGAATGGATAAAAAAAAATGTGGTATACATACACAATGGAATATTACTCAGCCATAAAGAAGAATTAAATTATGGCATTTGCTGGTAAATGGATGGAACTGGAGAATATCATGTTAAGTGAAATAAGCCAATCTCAACAAACTGAAGGCTAAATGTTCTTTCTGATATGCAGATAATGACACACAATTACGGGGGTGGGCTCAGTAGTTCATGGTTAGACAAAGGGGAATGAAGAGAAAGGAGAGGGGAGGGGAATAGGAAAGTTAGTAGAATGAATAGGAAATAATTTTCCCTTGTCATATAGGAATCTACTACCTGTGAAACTCCACATCACCTACAACCACAAGAGTTGAATCCTAATTAGAGTAAGTTACACTCTATGTATGTGTAATATGTCAAAACACACTCTACTGTCATGTATATCTAAAAAACAAAAACAAGTCCAAGATACCAGGTAAAGGGCCATTGCAGTGCTTGCTTTGTGTGATGATGACAATGATCAAATATTGTGTTGATGCATCCGAGACAGAAAGCAAGGTACAACTTCAAAATATAACTTAGATGATAAATTGATTGGCTGAAGGATAGGAGAGAAGGCACAGTTCCTGGTGAGTCCACTTTCTGGCTTGGAGCATGAGCAGATAAATCAGACATAAGACAAGATGCAGAGTAAAAGGAACCAGCTTGGAAGTGAATGATGGGGATGCTAATCTTCAACTCGGCTCCAAATTCGTCCTCCTGGATTCTGAATAAGTCCCTGTTCTACCATCAGGGGCCACCAGACGGAGACAGAGGGGCTGGAGGAGGGAGAGGCCAATCTTGTCTCCTCAGTGAGGAAGGATCTTTATTCTGGTCACACAGTGATGATAATTTCCACCTCCTAGAATGAGTGTCAAGTATCCCCCAGACACAGCAGCAAACTCCAGGCTGTGCACCTCCTCAGCCATGAGTCTCTGCTCTGTGGTTTCTGCCTCACTCTCCCTAAGGTTTCAGCACAAGAAGGGGTGTGCCCTCTTCCTGGTCTGAGGGTCAGCTCCACCAACGCTCCTCAACACCAACTTTTATGCCTTGATGGGGAGAGCTGCTTCTCATAGTTGTCTGAGTGCTTAGTCTTTGCTTTTTCAGTACTCTAGTGCCCTTTATCCAATTTTCTACATTAAATTCACTTCAAAAAATGTACCAGATTCCAACTGGTACAGTCGTTGGTACCCAGGTAGTCTCAGAAAATAGAATCACCAAAAGTTGGGATTCTGGAGTTGGATCGATCACATTTCTGAGTGTCCTGGGAAGCATCTGATGGCGATGTCTAGATAAGGGCTGATTTGTAGTTTGGAAGAGAAATGATGCTGGTGATGAACACTGATACATTATCATCATGTGGGTCATAGTTAGTCCCTCCAGAAGCAAAGGAATGGAGACCAAAGGAGTCCCAAAGTTTTGGGAGAAGACAGAAGAAATTGGGGATGGGGCTAGAATAAGGCACTAAAAATTAGGATAAAAATCACTAAAGGTTGTTTCCTCTCTCAAGAGAAAGGCTTTGAGAAGAAAACGACCCTTCTACAAAAGTTAAGGTAATGCATGAAAAGCAAGCACTGGAGTAGGCAGGAGTCACTCATGACCTTGGGGAGGCTTCTTCCTGTGGAGCAGAGAGGCAGAGGGGATTTGAGTTTGAGAAATAAATGGAAAATGAGATAAGGTAATCAGAATAATAGCAAGAGGGTCAGAGGAGAGTGTTTCTATTTTTACATGAGGGAGATTTGAGTCCCTTTGTAAGCTGTGGGAGGTAGTCAATTGAAAGCGGGAATGAGGTACAGAAGAAAGAGAGAAAAACAAGGTGAACCGGGAACACACAGAGGGATAAGCCTGCAGCAGAGAGTGAGCAGAGGCTGCTCATTCATTCAACAAATAATTCAGTGTCAAAGATGCGTCAGGAATATTCTAGATTCTGGGGATAGCCATAAAGAAGAAGAGAAAAGAATCAGAGGCTAGAAGCAAGGTGGCAAACAGGAGCTTTAGCACAGGAAACAAAGCAAAAAACTGACAAATGGGATTATATCACACTAGAACAGCCAAGGAAACAATAGAGTGAGGAGAAGACCTACAGAGTGGAAGAAAATATTTTCTAGCTATTCATCTGAAAAAGGATTGATATACAAAATATCTAAGAATTTAAAAAAAAACATTTAATAAAAAGTAAAGTCATCTAATTTAAAATGAACAAATGACTAGAATCGACACTTCTCAAAAGAGGAAATACAATGGTCAACGAATGCATGAAACGCTGCTCTATATCATTAGCGTTCAGAGAAAGTAACTCAAAGCTACAATGAGAAACCATCTCACCCCAGGATGTAGAGAAAATGGAACTTTTATACACTGTTGGTGGGTGTGTACATTAGTATAGCCACTTTAGAAAACAGTGATGGAAGATTCTTTTAAACCTAAATATAGATCTGTACATACAATGCTGCAGTCTCAATTCTGGGTATATATCCAAAGGAAATGAAATCAGCTTATCAAAGAGATAACTGTCCATGTTTATCGTAGCATTATAGGATCCACCTAGGTGCCCATCAATAGATGAATGGATAAAGGAAATGTGATACACACACACACACACACACACACACACACACACACATACAATGGAATACTATTCAGACACACAGAAGAATGAAATGGATGGAACTGGAGGACATTATGTTAAGTGAAATAAGCCAGACACAGACAAGTACCATAGGTTCTCTCTCATATGTGGAAACTAAAAACAGCAACAACAATTGGCCTCAAAGTAGAATAGTGATTCATGAACACTGGAAAGTGGGGGGTGGACAAAGAGTGGTTGGATTTGGCCTGTACACAAATATGTTCATATGGAAATATCACATTGAACTCACTAATAAGTGCAACTGCTATGTTTTAATTTTTTTAAAGGGAGGATAGGGTAAGAAATCCACAGAAAAATCACAAGAAGTTGCCAAGGTAAGTAAATAGTAGATTTAGGCAGCTGAGTCCTGCTTTAGCTATGTTTTTCCCTGAAGTATTTTATAGGTTATTTTCTGAACAAAGTAATAGATTTATCTTGAGCAAGATTCCTGTGATTAGATGGTTGCTCCCCAAGTCAATAATGCTTCATTTACCCTACAGTCACCTACTTAAGAGAGAAACAGAGAGTAACTTGTTTGCTTCAATGTCATCGGTATGGCCTTGGGTTCCATAGTCCATGGGGATACTGTGTACATGAACCATTCTTTTGGCTTTATAATACACACCAGCCTTCTTTCTTTGAATTTCCAGCCATGGAGTCTAATGGACTCTCTTTCATTGAATGCTGTCTGTGCAATTATAACTAATTGTTATAATTACTAAAGTGACATCCCTGGGCATATCTTAAAGAAGCCAAGAACTAAAGCACAGATCCAAAAGTTCAAGGAACATTCAAAGATTGTCGTGTGCAGTGTTGCACTGGTAAGTAGGTGAGGCTGTATTATTAGAACAACCCCTCACCATGTCCATAGCTCCAATCTCTCTCCCTTGAAATTCATTTGCCAAACACATGATTTCCCATTTTAAAACCCTTTCATATAAGACCTAATCATTTCCAGCAGCACCCCTCATGAACATCTTCTAACACTGTATAGTCTGTCTACATGGAGTAAGCTGTCCTCCTCTGTAGGTGCTATGCTCCCTCATAATCTTTGTCTAAAACACTTCTTTTCACCATTATTTGGTCAACTTCCACTTAACCTTTCAGAATAAATCCCAGAATCACCTCCCCTAGTATGTTAGTCAGCTTTGCATTGCTTTGACCAAAACACCTAACAAGAACAACTTCTTGTTGTTTATTATTCAACAAGGAAAAGTTTATTTTAGGTTCACAATTTCAGAAGTTCAGTCCATGGTGGGCCAATTCCATAGTTCTGGGCAGATGAGGCAGAACATCATGGTAGAAGGCCATGGTGGAGGAGGTTGTTCATTCATGGCAACCAGGAAGGAGAGAGAGAGAGAGAGAGAGAGAGAGAGAGAGAGAGAGAGAGAGAGAGAGAGAGAGAGAAAAGTGGTCTCAGGGAAGATGCATCCTTCCAGGGCACACTCCCAGTGATCTTCCTTCAACCATACCTGACCTCCCTACAAGTACCACCCAGTTAGTCCACTCAAACAAGAATGGACTGATTATCACTCTCACAATCAATCCAACCATTTCACCTCTGAATATTCCTGCATTGATACACGAGCTTTTAGGGGACATCTCATATCTAAACCATAACTCCTAATAACTGTCACAGTAGAGCCTACCATGAACTGATCCTTGACATTATGCTGGGCACATTGCAAACATTATCTTCAATGCTGGCAACAACTTTGCATGACAGGGATTGAAAGAGGACAGAATGGAACTTCACTACTCACCAAACACCCAGGAGAAGCAGAGCAAATAAAACACAGGTCTTAACATTTGACCCCTACACACATCTACCTTTTTAGTGGTTGTGGACCTGTTATTATTATTTGTCAATGTAGGAAGTTTGGAAATTTGAACTCAGGGCCAGAGAAAAAAAGTGAGTGTTCTCAGTATTATAAGGCCAGCCTTGTTCATTCATAAGAAATAAAACCAAAGTTATTATTTTAGCAGGCATAAATATCAGGCCCCAAACTTGTGTGCCAGAAATACCAATTTCTTTATTCTCTTTAATCTGCTTTTAAATCCCTCTTTAAAGCCCGCCAGGATAGCAAGAAAGTCACTCTATTTTACCCCTACCCCATCCCCAGAATTGCTTCAGAGAGCTCAGATTTACAAAATGCCAGGAAACAGTAAAAGGGCTACCAATTCCCACTTAGTCATGGAGTGTGCTGGAATCTACATTGTCCACACTTACTATAGACCTTGTGGATTGGAGTCTTCCTCTCCCACTGTCCTTGGGCATGAGAAACTTGCTTGAGGCTGAAGATCCCTCTACCCTCTGGGATGTAGCCACCTCCAGAGAGCTGCCACAGTCAGAACTGCAGGTTTTCACCACTTCAGGTCTTCCAACCCTCCCCCTTCTGCAATCACAGGAAATCTCTTCTTTCCTATCCTCTCCATCAAAATCATTTCTTTCTCTCTATTCCCAATCTATTAAGATAGTCTATGCAATGAACTCAGGCCTTGGAGAAAACAAAAGCCTGGAGCAAAATCTTAGTGGGAAATGTTTAAGATCCAGAGTCAATTATTCCCTCCCTTCTCTGGAGACCTGTCAGTCATTGAAACCAGAGCTCATTGTAGCAGTATCTGAGAGAAGGATAAAAAATGTGAACTGCCCAGCAAGACAGTGGCCTCAGAAATTGCAAGACATAAGAAGTTACTGGAAACAAATTTTCAAAAATGTATAATTTCTAGAGAAGGTTAATAGACAACAGGATAAAAAGAAGAAATTAGAGGGAAAGCATTCTAGAAAGAAAAAATATATATTATGAAAAGAGTGCCTGAGAACAACAACAAAAAGCAAAGAAATGAGAAAAAAGCACAAAACACTTAAATACATAATTTCAGAGAAAAATAGATAAAAAGATATGAAAATATGCTAGCAGGACAATGCAAATTAAAACCACAGTGAGGCTTTGATGTGCATCTACCATAATATAGAACCTGCTCCTATTAAGTGTCAGTGAGAATGTAAAGTAATGAGAAAACATTTATATCTATGGTAGGAGTGGAAATCATTACAATTATTTGGAAAAGATTTTGACATTTTCTAGGAAATCTGAAGCCCTGAATACCAAAAACTAGCAATTCTACTCCAGGTATGTAGAACAGTGGTGTTCAATGTGTATCCTACAAACTCTTCGAGGTCCCTGAGGCCCTTTCAGGGATTCCACAATGTCAAAACTATTTTCATTATGATATTTAAACATAATTTCCTTTTTTCACTGTTAACATTATACCATACATTCACTATCCTGTACTCTCAGTAAAATTTAATATACAAGAATTATCAGTATTACCAAAGAATGTCCTTGAAGCAGTAAAAGGCATTCTTTGATAAGGATTCTTTAAGTATCGTATATGATACAATTAGATGTATCCCTAAAACACTACAACCTTAGTGCAAATGTTACAGTTGTGAGGTGGACTAGCCCCTTTTTGCATAATACCATGTTTATGTAAAACAAATAGTACCTCCCAAAAAATCATCATTATTCAGACTTGAATATTTGATTGGAGACATTCTCTCAAAATGAATGAAGTAAGTCACCTTTGGGGAAACTGACATTATTTGTTACTATTTATTGCCAATGATAACACTTAACATTTCAAGCAAAAAAAATGAAACTTTGAAAAACTTCCCCCTACATATAGACTTTTCTGATGAGATCAGTAGTGATATTAATGAATATGACCTTTGATATCTTATAACAAAATATGCCAATGTTTTTAATACCTGTGAAACTCAGTAAACTGGTATCTAAATGACCATTCATGTTACAAAATCATGCATGAGTAAAAGATCCTCTCAAAGTGCAAGATAAACCAATAAATTTTAATGTAACAGAGTATGAAAAGGTCATTGATATGGTTTCAGATTCCATACAGCTACTAACCTTTAAGAAATTGCCATTCGTCAAACTGGTATAATATCAAAGAATAATATCCACAATTATCTGAAAAGACTATTAAACTACTACTACCTTTCCAACAATATATCCAAGTGAGGACATATTTTCTTCACATACTTCAACCAAAATAACAATTCACAATAGATTAAATATATAAGAAGATATGAGGCTCTAGCTTTCTTCTAGTAAAAGAGATTTTAAACCTTTAAAATAATGTCTCTCTTTTTTTCCTATCTTATAAAATAGTTATTTTATGAAAGAAATGTTTTGTCAACATATGGGAAGCTTATAACTGTTAATTACAATTTTATTTTTAATTAGCAAATATGACTTGTATATATTTATTATATGCACATGATGTTTTGAAGTATGTATACATTGTAGAATGGCTAAAAGAGCTATTTAACATATATTATCTCACATACTTATCATTTCTTGTGGTGAGAACACTTAAAATTTTCTCTAAGCAATTTTTAAAAACACAACACATTGACATAAACTGTAGTTCCCACGTTGTAAAACAGATTTCTTGAACTGCAACTTTGTACCCTTTAACCAGCATTTTCTTAACCACCATTCCCCACCAGACTCTAGTGACCACTGTTCTACTTTCTACTTCTATGAGTTCAACTTTTCCGATTGCACAGTTAAGTGAGATCATGTGACATTCACCTTTCAGTGCCTGGCTGACTATGCTTAACATACCTCCTGGTTTCTCCATGACATCTCAAATGACAAGATTTCTTTCTTTTTTAAAAAGAGACCAAATAGTGTTCCATTGTGTATACAGACAGTTCCTGACTTACAGTGGTCCAACTTAACAGGTTTTTGAATTTATGAAGGTGTGAAAGTGATATGCATTCAGTAGAAACTATACTTTCAATTTTGAACTTTGATCTTTTCCCATGATATCAATATTCCATACAATACTGTTTTGTAATGCTGGCAGCAGCATCGAGTCACAGCTCCCAAATCAGCCACTCAATCAGGAGAGTAAAAAAATCCTATTTTGTAGACTATACTGTATTGGAAAGCTGTGATGTGGCAGGTTGTGTGTGTTAAATGCATTTTTCAACTGAAGGTATTATCGACTGAGAAGAGTTTATCGGGAGGTAATCCCATTGTAAATCAAAATGTGTAAATACCACATTTGCTTTACCCATTCATCCATTGGTAGACACTTAGGTTGATCCCATATCTTGGCTATTGTAATTATTGCTACAATAAACATTAAGTGAATGTGCTTTACCCATTCATCCATTGGTAGACACTTAGGTTGATCCCATATCTTGGCTATTGTAATTATTGCTACAATAAACATTAAGTGAATGCCTCTTCAAAATATTGATTTCTGCCAGGCACAGTGGTGCATGCCTGTCATCCCAGCGACTCAGGAGGCTGAGGCAGGAGGATCACAAGTTCAAAGCCAGCATCAGCAAGTTAGCAAGGCCATAAGCAACTTAGCAAGCAAGACTCTGTCTCAAAAAAATAATAAAAAGAGCTGGGGATGTGGCCCAAGGTTACAAGCCTCAAGTTCAATCCCTGAGAGCAAAAGTAAATAAATTAAATAAATAAATAAATATTGATTTTTCCTTCCTTTGCTTATATACCCAGTGGCAGGATTGCTGGATCATATGGTAGTTCTATTTTTAATTTTTTTAGGAATCTCCATAATATCCCATAATTTACATTTGTACCAATGATATGCAAGGGCTCCCTTTTCGCCACCTTCCCACCAGTACTTATTTTTCATCTTTTTGATAACAGACATTCTAACAGGTATGAAGTAACATTTTATTATGATTTTAATTTGCATTTCTCTGATGATTAGAGTCATTGAGCATTTTTCATATGCCTCTTGGCCATTTGTAAATGTGCTTTTGAGAATGTCTATTCAAATCCTTCACCTTTACTTTAATTGGGGTGCTAATTTTCTTGTTATTGAGTTGTTTGAGTTCCTTATATATTTTTCATACTAACACTTTGTCAGATGTATGGGTTTTGAATGCCAGAGAAATTCACTCACTGGATTAAGGAAAAATAGAACTAGATCCTCAGGTACTCCAGCATCTCAAGGTACTCCAGATGGATTAAATATCTAAATGTGAAGACAAAACTACAATATAAAATTGGTGACAGCAAAATAAAATATTTCATGACCTAGGACTAGATAAGAACTTCTTAAAATCCATGAAGGACAAACCACACAAAAAAAATATCATGAATTTGATAACAACAAAAGAAAGTGGGTTTTTTTGCAATGAAAATTAATTGGCAAATAGCAGAATGGAAGAATATATTTAAAATGTCTAAAACTAACAAGCGACTAGTACTGAGAATCTTCAAGGAGCTCCAACAAGTCAAAAAGAATCAAAAATAAAAAGAAATCCAAAAGAAAGTGATCAATAACTGTGATCAGGCGGTTCACGGACAAGAAATTTCAAATGCACAAACAGCACATGAAGAGATGCTCTGATTGACCAGTACTTAGCAAGAAGCAAATTAAACAGTGCTTTACCACTTAACATCTGTCAGCTCTGAAAAAATTAGAAAGCTGGGTGATGCCAGTGAGTTTTGGAGATGGAAGGATATGAGCCCCTTAAGCAGTGCTGGTGAGGTGTCTACAGGTGCAGCCATTCTGGGGATCGCTCCCCAAGGACTTGGATGGAGCATTCAGCTACTGTGTGACCAACAACTTTGTTCCTGGATATGCATCAAGGGAAGGATCTTCCCAAAGGGATTCATATGAGACTGTTTAATTTTGGTATTGACCACAGGACAGGGGACAGCTAGAAGCAATCTATATATCCATTCACAGGGAAAAGGAATAGAATAAATGCACTAGATGTACATGACATCATACTCTGCAACAGCTAGCAGCCACCAACCAGAAATACACAGACCAACATGGATGTTATAAACATAATGCTGAATTCTTAAAAATTCCATCTACACACATTGAAATACTTGCATATTATATATTTGACACGAATATTCTACAATACCACAAACCAAAATGAAAGAATGCATATCAAATGCCTTGGAAAGGTCTCCTAAGAAAAGGAAAAAAAAAGGAAATGGGAAGAAATAATAACACAAAGCAGCTAGAAAATAGCCTTGCAGAAAAAAATGGTAAGATGACCTGAGACAAGAACCTCAATTAAATAAATCTTCTGCACTTAAAGAAGACAGGGAGGGGGAATAATAATAAATAGGGAGCAAAAGTTTAAAAATTATAGCTTGACAGCCTAGGGCTGAATGCCTGGTTGAGGGCCTCACCCACAGGTCTACAGAGGGGAGGAGCAGGAGCACCCCTGGCATGACCTCTGATTCTCCACCACTGTCCACTTTTCAATGAAAAGCTGTCGAAATTTTCATAGGGTCTAGCACACATGTAGCTGGAGAAAAGGAGGAAGAGATGGCAGATTAGTCAGTGTTCTGTTCTCTATTAGCCAGTATGCTTGTGTTCTCTAGAGAAATAGAAACAGCAGGAGATACACATACACACACACGCACACACACACACACACATTCATACATATGTAATAGAGGTATGTATCATGTATGGATATGAGAACATGTGTATGCACATTATATATATATATGTGTGTATATATGTATACACACACACACACACACATATATATATATAAAGAAAAAGGTAGCTATGTGTCTATTTATATACAGAGTGAAAGGGAGAAAGAGGTCTTAACTATATTTAGAGGGAAAGAACCAGATATAGTCAAGGAATTGGCACATGCGATTGTGGGGGCTGGAGCATCTGGAAACACTCAGGGGGAGTTGGTGCTGCCGTCTTGTGGCAGAATTTCTTCTGTCTTCAGCAAACTTCTTTTTGCTTTTAAAGGATGAAGTCTGCTCATATTATGAGGATGTCCTTTACCTAAAGTCAACAGATTTGTAGATGGTAATTCCATCTGTCAAATTACCTTCAAAATAACTTCTAGATTAGTACTTCATTGAATAACTAGGTACTATGGACTACAGAATTTGACACATAAAACTAACCATAACAAATGGTATTCTGATAAGATGGGAGTAGGCATTGATAATTGAGGTCCAAGGGAACCCTACTAGAACACTATCACCTCCTCTTCCTTCTTCTGTCCAACCTCCCCATCTTGTCCCCAGGATGCCTAAAGCTGTGTCCTATCCCATAGGTTGTACGATGAGCATCTCAGTTTTACAAATGAGGATGGTGTTCAGGATGGTTAAGTAATTTGAATAACTTGCTCCAGGTCACTCAATGATGCTGGTATTTTAACTCAATTCAATCTGATTCCTTCTACAATAGTAAACCTGCTATGAACATAATACAAATTTCCTAAGCTCTTTCCTCAAATTGATGTTAGTTGCTCCTCCTTTGACCTCACATCGCAACCCATGAAGAACTCAGCCCTAGCCCTCACCTCTTCATGTTGCAATGGTCTATTACTTGCCTCCACACCCAAATCCTGATCCTCCTCTGTGTTCATTGTCTCATCTGATTCTGGCACACATGTGGTCAAAGCAACAGCTTCTCATTGGCCCTCTTTCCAGGAAAGACTGCTATGAAGATGTGTGGGACTTCAGCGTTCCCATTTTCAAGAACTCCTTAACTCTCTGCCATACCTTATTGATCTCGGGGTACACAATGGCCCAGACTTGGAGCTTGGATCATCTCATGAGGATTTGAAATTCACAATTGTGGGCTGGGGTTGGGGCACAGTGATAGAGTGCTTGCCTAGGATTTGTGAGGCACTGGGTTCGATTCTCAGGATTGCATATAAAATAAAATAAAGGTCCAACAACTAAAAAAATAATAATTTTTTTAAATCATGTTTAATAAAAAGGACATAATTGTGACAGATAGTAACAATGACTCTGCTTAATGGTAGTGTGTGAGAGGGGAGACCTGCAAATCCCACTTTTTAAAATGTAAAAAGCTGCCCCATGCCTGTCTTCCCAAAGCTGATATCCAGCAGTTCTTTCAGTTCACGCTCCTGAATTTGTTAAGGTGGTGTGTTAACCTGTTAAAAACAAAGAGAGAGACAGAGACAGAGAGAGACAGAGAGAGAGAGAGAAAGCACTCCAAATGCAATGGCTCAAACAAAGTAGAAGTTCATTTATTGTAAAGTAACAGTTCATCAGGAGAATCTGCTCCACGCAGTCATTGATGGGCGCTGGTCCTGGTTGTGGGCAGTTCTGCCCTCCAACACTGTATGCTTTGTAAATTTACTCCAGTGGAAGCTATCTTGCAGCCAGAAGGAAGGAGAAGAAAAGGTGAAGAAGTGAACCTGTAGTTCTAAGACAGGCCTTGAAGCAGCACGTGAAATTTTTCATTCATTAGCAGTAACTTGTACATAGAGTCACACCTAGAGGATGGGACTGGGAAATGTCCTTCGCTGAGAAGCAGTATCCTGCTTCTGCTCTTA
This sequence comes from Urocitellus parryii, assembly GCF_045843805.1. Classification (NCBI taxonomy): domain Eukaryota; kingdom Metazoa; phylum Chordata; class Mammalia; order Rodentia; family Sciuridae; genus Urocitellus; species Urocitellus parryii. Next base: position 13,764,566 of record NC_135544.1, read on the forward strand.
CTATGAAACAGGAGATTATGTGGACACAGCAGTTTTCAGTCATCAGAAATTTCTTATAAACCTCTCCTCCTCCCACCAACTAGTGGGAGTCCACCTCTATAGCTTACAATCCAAAGGGACTTAATTGACAATAGATGTCTTATACTCCGGATTAATTGGTTTACTGAATGATCCATCCTTTAGAATGCCTCTATAGTTGGGGGGCTAGCATTTCTACCCCTGGGGCTGGAGGAATATGGTGGTGTCAGCAAGAGACTAATTCTAATCCATCTGGGGCCAGACAAGAATCCTTAGGTTTACCGAGTTCTTCCAGACTCTTGAAGGCTGGTGAGAGTCTGACCCACCAGAAGGGGCTGCTTTGGGAGATGTAGACCCAGGCAGGAAGGCATACCCCTGCCAGGTGGAAGACTATTCCAGGCCAGGGGCTTGTCAGATTGGCCCCATCCTCTGTGCACAGTGGGCAGTGTGAGGAACCAGGGGTTACTGAGGCCCCACTGCTCACACCTGAACCCCCAGGAACTGCCAGGACAGCTAAGGTCCTCCCTTAGGGACAGTCTCTTTGGAAAAGTGTCCAAATGGTTCTTGAGGGTAATATATGCATACGCCCCTCTGAATATGGCCCTCCCCAGGCTGGCCCTAAGTCCAACAGACACAGTGATCCAAAAGTCTCCTTGAGTTTCCAGAGTGGAGGTTTTCATAGTCATTTGATGAGAAATTCGGCTGCTTTTATTTTCCAAAAAATGTCCGAGCCCTTCAGGACCTAGAGGGACACAGGACACGGCAGCCTGAATGGGTTCAGGAACAAAGACACACAGCCACCCACACAAAAAGGCCATGGTCTTCTCACTCAGGAGCACCACTTCCTCCCTCCCCTCACCAGTTTCTCTTGGTAAAAGCACCAATTGTCTTCTGTTTACAAAAATGGAGGTGTAGAAGGTTCAGATAGTAGAAACAGGGAGGGTTCCTTAAGTCTCATACAAGAAATTGAAAAGGAAAAGGGCCGTGTGGTGAAAGATGTGTGACTGTAGGTAGATGAGAGGATGTTGAAAGAGGTTTTACGCTGATTTTATAGGTGTGCATCGCACCTAATTATCTGTGTTTTCACACACATTAATCTCATTTTTATTCTCAAAGCAACTCTGTAAAGTAAGTCAAGCAGGAGTTCTAATTCTATTATGTGAATAAGAACACTGAGGGTTTCTTATATTATTTTTTTTCTTTCTTATGTTTATTTCTCAATTCCAAGTCAGGTGACCTTACCTTTAGAAATAAGAATAATAATAGTTAACAGTAGTGGACACCTACTGCGTATAAGGCTCTCTACCTTCACATGCACCATCCTGTCTAACACTGAGCATCGAAAACAACCCAATGAGGGAGGTTCTGTTATTATTCCCATTGACAGATGAGAAAATAAGTTCAGAAACTGGGAGGGAGGTTTTTCACACATGTGATGTAAAATATGAACTTCACAGCATCATGATATCTAAAGGCTGGGTTGTTTTAAGAGGTGACCTAATTCTTTCTCCTGCTTAGAGCCAGAAACTAAACATTCCTAAAGATTACAGACAATTTTGCCACCTCCCTTGGCTATTCGCACAAGGCCCCCGGTAAATTCTACAATTTAATTGCAGAATTTTGCTTTGTAATTCAACCATAACTATTAAAACACAGAAAATCCCCTCAAATTAACCTATAACAAGATTCCAGGGTGACCTGAACCACATTCTCCTTTTACACTCAGCAAACTAGGAACACTACACACTTTGCACTAGTAAGAATTCCGTAACTCTCACTTAAGTTTAAAGTAAGATGAAGTCTAAGTTACCAACTTTCCTAATGGGATGCTCTCTCCCTAAAGTGATCTCAACAGCAGGCCTCGCTTGTGCTTCAGCAAGGGCAAGACTGTCAAGTCCTGGGTCTCAAGCCACATGTCCAAGGCATCTTAAACCTGTGAGTGGATTGAGAGCAAACCTCAGCATGACACACATTCAATTTCACTTCAAAGAAATCCAAGTGCCACTGCCTGAAAACTCAGCAATCCCTTCAGAGCACCTCTATCAAATAAATCCCTAGTCCTGATGGATATTGTCCTTGGTAGGATCATTGCCTGGCACCCCGCGCAGGACAGCACTTTCTGGCTGCACAGGGAATGAAATTCTCTCCAAGAAGGTTTACTTGGTCCTGCCAGTCACTAGTTTCTTTTGTTAGGGTTTCAATTACACTCTATTACACAGGCTCCTCCACTCTACCCTCACCCCCAGACAACACAGCTTCATTTTACACTGAAGGATAGGAATTGTTCTTTGTGCACTTTCTCAACCAATCTGCCTTCTACCTTGCCTTCTGCCAGCTTGCGGGGATCCTCCTCACTCACAGGAGCTGTAAAATCTAATTGTTCTTTGTCAAATGTCTATATTGCTTTTCCATATTACTTGCTAATAGTGCTCAGAAGAATTTCAATGGCAAAAAAAAAAAAACCCTAATTTTTGAAATGCTGTTAGCAGGAATGTAGCACTGTCAACGCTTGCGAGGAATAACACTCCAACTGCCTTTTGCATTTTAAGTTTTACTATTTATGAATGATGCAGAAAGATGCAGTTGCAGTGTGGAGTCCAGTACAGCTCTTTGTGCTAACTCCCATTCTCTATCCTCTGAAAAGCCCTCCCTGAGTTGTGTGGGAAGATTGCAGAAGCTGGGTAATTGGCTTTAGAAACTTTACAAAAGAATTGAGAACAATGGAGAAGGAGTGTGTTGCTGGTGTTCAAAATTTGGCAGGACTTGGAGAAAGGAGTTTCGAGTTTATGTAGATGTCATGTACGATAAATTTCCAAACATGAGGCCCGTTTCTTGACAATCAGCCGAACAGTTCACTCTTGATGATGCCAAATCTACAAGCCCCACATGGTACTTTCATGAAGGTTTTGCTTTAAAATATGCAAGTAAGCTGGACTCAGTGGTGCACACCTGTAATTCCAGCAGCTTGGGTGGCTGAGACAGGAGGCTTGCAAGTTCAAAGCCAGGCTCACTAACTTATCGAGGCAATAAGCAATTTAGTGCGACCCTGTCTCTAAATAAAAATACAAAATTGGGCTGGGGATGTGACTCAGTGGTTGAGTGCCCTGAGTTCAATTCCCAGTTTGATCTCAGGGACTGTGTTTAAGATGGGATCTGGGTTTTCTTCCTATTTCATCCAACTGGTCACCTGCTCTAGTGATCCAATGGCCTAGAGTTAGATGACAGAGGATAGTGAGGTAGAGAGAGGTAGGGAACTGGAATTCAATATGTGTTCAGTTTTTTAGCTGTTTCTATATCTTATAAAACATATATCTGACCTTGCAGACACTAGAGGACCTTACAGTTTTAGTGGAGATCTGTAAATACTTTTTAAAGAGTATTCTCTTTACATCATTATTACTTTGAAAATAATGTCTCATAAATTTAGAACCAATATATTGAGTTTTGTCCAAGTGAATATGGTTTGCTTTTGTCCCATGAGTAACAGATGGCTGTATGTCAGAAAGAAGTCTGGACCAAGGTGCATAGGGTTGCCGGCAAGTCCCAGCTCTGCCACTTACAAGCTGTGCAGTCTTGAAGGAGTCACTTCTCTTCCCCTGACCTTGTTTTTCCCCCATATGTAGGCTAGCAGGGCTGGGCTCTCTAGGTCTTCAGTGATGCCAACTTGGAGTGCACACTGTAGAACTCTGCTGAGAGTCTTCTCCCATGCACCTGTGTCCCTTCAATGTCTATAAGTGCACACCTCTGCATCTGTGTTCCTGGCTCCAACAGCCTACTGCTACTCAGGACTGCCCTTGAATTTCTGAGACAGTTTGTCCTTGGACCCAGAGAACTGAAGTGCCTTAGAGTTTACCTCCCTGTCCCTTAGCCAACAAGTAATTTGTGTATGAAACCCCTTGTCTGAGTCCAGGAAAACACTGGCCCTCCCCATTCCTATCTAACTCTGTCCTCCCCTCCCCAGTTTCTCTTGAGGTGCATTTTCTTAGCAAATCATTTGCATACAAATCCTTAATCTGCTTCTAAGAAACCTGACTTACAATGAACATTTACCTGGCTGAGGACAATAATGGTAATAATATTAAAGAGAGCTCTGCATCTGTACTCCATTACTGAATATGAAAGAGATCTTCACCTGGAATACATAGACCAAGGACACCTAAGGGTCTCTGGATCTCTATGACTGTTAGATAAGGAAATGTGAAGAATCTGATTGCATTTTTAAACTTCAATTTTAAAGTGGTCCTGGAGAGGTATCTGTGTGCCCTGAACTTGGTAATCCAACAAATAGCAGTGGTGGTAAGACACAAGGTGTGGGAGATGAAGTCCAATGGTTGATCAAGAAACTACAGAGAAACAGCAGAGCTCAAATTCAATGGTCAATGTTGGTTGCATGGGTAAATGGCTGTGTCATTTATTGAAGGGCATCTAGGTTGGTTTCACAGTTTAGTAATTGTGAATTGTGCTGCTGTAAACATTGATGTGGCTTCATTACTGTAATATGATGTTTTTTAAGTCTTTAGGATATAGATCGAATAGTGGGCTAGCTGGATCAAATGGTGTTTCTGTTCCAAGTTTTCTAAGGAATCTCCATACTGCTTTCCAGATTGGCTGCACCAATTCACAGTCCTACTAGCAATGTATGAGTGTGCCTTTTCCCCCACATCCTCGCCAACATTTATTGTTGTTTGTATTCTTGATAACTGCCATTCTGACTGGAATGAGATGAAATCTCAGAGTAGTTTTGATTTGCATTTATCTAATTACTAGAGATGTTGAACATTGTTTTATAAATTTGTTGATCAATTGTATATCTTCTTCTGAGAAGTGTCTGTTCAGCTCCTTAGCCCATTTATTGATTGGGTTGTTTATTTGTTTGTTTGTTTGGTGTTAAGTTTTTTGAGTTCTTTATATATCCTGGAGATTATAGTGTTCTATCTGACGTGTGTGGCAAAAATTTGCTCCCAAAATGTAGGCTCTCTATTCACCTCATGGATTGTTTTTTTTTTTTAACCAAGTAGTTTGAATCAATCCCATTTATTGATTCTTGATTTTATTTCTTCTGGATTAAGAAACTGTGGTATATACACACAATGAAATATTACTCAGCATTAAAAGAGAATAAAATTATGGCATTTGCAGGTAAATGGATGGGGTTGGAGAATATCATACTAGGAAAAGTATGCCGATCCCCCAAAACCAAAGGCCAAATGTTCTCTTTTATAAGTGGATGCTGACCCTTAATGTGGGGGGAGGGGCATGGGGAGAATGGTGGAACTTTGATTGGGCAAAGGGGAGAAAGGGAAAGGGAGGGGGCCTAGGGGTAGGAAAGATGGTGGAATGAGATGAACATCATTACTCTAGGTACATGTGTGACTGCACATGAGGTGCAACTCTACATCATATACAACCAAAGAAATGAAAAGTTGTACTCCATTTGTGTGCAATGACTCAAAATGCATTCTGCTATCATGTGTAACTGATTAGAACAGATTTTTAAAAAATTTTTTTAAATGGCTATGTCAGAATATTGTCTCATTTCTTAGCCAAATGCCCAGGCCCCGAGATGTATTGAATATTAAAAGGCCTCTTCCACATGAACTCCCACTGTATCCCTTCTTCTAGTTCCTTCCTGTCCTCTTGGACAAGCATGAATGTCTGAGTCAAATGCCTAGCAAAGCCCAGTGATTATAAAGAAGACCCTGGCCACAGGGTCCAGGCAGGACAAACAAGGGTATACAATGGCATTTTATCCATGGTGTTTACAAAGTCAATGACAATTATAAGAGACAAGTCTGATGGTTATGTCACAAGAGTCAGGAATGTCCTATTAGAGAAGGTGAGTTTTTAAAAGTACCGGGTAGAAGCAGTAAGGAGAGAGAGGCATTTCCATGGGGCATAGTAAGAGCAAATGCTGGAAACTCGAGACAGCAGGAGATACCCAGAGATCCACTGAGGTCACAGTGTGCATGTGTTGGGAACGGACATGAAAGGAAAGCACCAGTTAAGGTAGAAGAGGGAAACTGCAGAGATTCTCCAATTCATGGAAAGCTGTCTGAAATTTATCCTGCAGACAGTGAGGAAGGATTGATGAGCATGTCCTTCAAGTAGCTCCAAGGTCATTCATATACCTCTGTGTCCCTCAGCACCCAAAGACAGAAATAATAGGTGCATGGTAAATTTATTACCTTCCCCAGGACTCCCTATTCCTGACCTGTTGATGCTGCCAGAGGCAGAGGCTGCTAATTTAAACTACCATTAAGCTCTGCTGCAGGACCCTGAAGTCACTTAATGAATAGAAGCCTGATAACTTGTTCTTCACAAAAGGAGGAATTAAAAACTCATTTATATCAGTGACAGGGTAGAAAGAAAACAGCAATCTTACTCCAGCCAGATAATGGAGATACCATCCCCAGTTTTATGGAGTCTTAATTAGATCTCCTCAGTCCTCTTGTTTCTATTTCATGTTTTCCTTTTTAAAAAAAATAAAGGAAGAAGAGCCATAATCTCCCGCCATAGAGTGCATATTTTATGGAGTGAATACAGATGACGAGGTTCTGTGCTTTTCGGCTCACAGAGGGTGGAGTGAGGAGACGGTAGGATTCCTGATGCCAGTGGCATGGGAATGGTGGCTTTTCCTAATTGAACTCTCCTTCTCAAGTTGTTAGCAAGTTGTCTTTGGTCACTTGAACTCAGGTAACCTCCTGGGCAGGAAGGGGATGGGTCAGGACAATGGTGGACAGAAATTGGAGCCCAGTGAACTGGCGTGAGAAGAGATTTCATGTGGGTGTCTTTTGCATGTGTCCAATTTCTTTTTTCCCTTGGAGTTAAAATGGGAAGGAGTTGAGAGATTCAGTAGCGAGGCACCCAGAAGGGAACCAGGTGGGGAAATGCCTGTGAGGCCAAGTTCAGGCATTAATCAGGAGACTTCAGTCCACATCAAGCTCTGCCACTCACTAGCTGCATGGTGTTGAGTAATTCGTTTCTCTCTCTGAGTTGCTGTTTCCATGCCAGTAAAAAACAATAAAATTAGTTCCAGTGACCCTAAGGGCCCCACCCAACTCCAGTAGGCTTAGAGAGAGAGAAGAAAGTGTGATACCAGGAAGTCACGTGGGAGGCAGGGAGAGAGGCCCCACTCTGGGAGGACAGAGCAACAAGTACTTTGCTGGGGATTGCCACTGACTTTAGGTAACGTGGAGATGAAATTAAAAGGGCTCTTGCCCTAGACTTCCAAAGAAACATAAACCAGGTTAGACCAGAAGCTTTCAAATTTTTCTCAGGAGAAATCAAACATCTAAAGTTGGCTTTGTGCCAGGAAGACCCTAAATAGCATTCCCAACCCAGTTCAAAAAACCAGCTGGCTGCAGAAGCATCCCTGATCAACCCCAGAGATCTGAACTTGCATTTTTCCTCTTGAGCAGTTCTATGTCCCCTGACATTGCTCTCAGCCACTTCCCCTGGTCCCTCTTCCCTGCCTCGGTATGTGTGAGTATGGCAGGGTCACTCAACTAGAGTCCAACCCAAGCAGAAGACAGTGACTGGGGCTGGGTGACCAGGCTGGAGTCCCAAACACAGAAGTCAGGATCTGTGGGATTCAGCAGATAGAAAACAAGGTCAGGAGCACAGAGATCAAAATCAGGTTGTCAAGTCAGAGCCATGAGCTTAGAGAAGGGGTCAGCAAAGTACAGCCCATAGGCCAAATCCAGTTCACTGCATACTTTATAAAGATCATTTTATTAGAACAGGCTACCACTGTACCTTCACAGATTGTCCCCACAGTTGCTTTTGCACAAAAACAGCTGAACCAAGTAGCTGCAATAAGGCCCCCGAACCTTGAAGTGTTTAGGACACTGTCCAGTAGGCTGGGGGCCTGGATGGAACTAAAAGGGCATGAAGGAGGAAGTTTAGTTCCTCCTGAGAAAATGTGGTTTTTCACCCTTGCCATCTCTCGAAGATTTCACACTCTTGATTCTTTAGGCTTTGAACACAAACTCATAGGAGCCACTCTCCAGGAAGCTACCAGGCCATCAGCTTTGAACTGGTCTCCACCTTCTTGAACTGAGCAACCACTGGCTTCCCCAGCTCTCCAGCCTGCCAGGGCCATGTGGGGCTCTCCAGCCTCTGACATGTAAGCCAATCTAATAACCCCCTTTTATATATATATTATAAATATAAAATATATTATATATATAATTATATATATTTCTCTTCCTCTAGAGAACCCTAACACAATTATATAGTTTGTGTGTATGTGTATATAACATATATATTATATATGTATACATTATAATATATATGTGTATGTGTATAGTAGGGGTGAGAGGGAAACATCGGGCTTTAGAACATCCCCAAAGAGAAATTGTGGGGAGGAATTCTGAAGAGAGCTCCGGAGGTTGTGGTACACAGTCTTGGGCACAAATATTCCTATGAATTGAGCAGACCATCGACTCATCTGGCAGGTTCCCATAAGGCAGAGAGATGAAGTAGAAACACCAGTGAAGTTAGCACTGGGGAAGGAATTGATAAGGGGGGGAGGAGAAAGACTCCCCTGTGTTAGGTGGCAGAAATGCAGGATGAGTGGGGGGTTATGGGGCCATTTGAGCTCTATATGTTGATCAGTTTGTTTTGCAGAAATAAGAATCTGACAGCCTGCTGACCTTCCCAGGGACAGGTCAGGAGACACCTGAAGATTCATTCAAGGAGGTGAGCACCAGCCGAGCGACAGTGTGAGGAAGGCTCCCTCTCTTAGGGAGGGCTACCTTCTAACTGGACCCTGATCATTACCCATGGGATTTGTTTCTCATAAAAAGAGAGAAATTGCTGAACTAAAGTAGCTGCTTTTACTCTCAAATTTCTCTAAGAATCTTCCACAGTCTCTTTCCCTTCCTTTTCCTTCAGGGACCATGGGCCAACTGCACATTAAAAGAATCTCTTTGAAGCTCTGCTTTGATCATGTCAACCAGTTGTTTCATTAGAAATACACATATAGCCCCAAAACAAAATATTTGGATTAAGTCTGATGTGATTACTTATTCCAGGAACATTGTGAAGACAGTTCAATTTTTTTTTTTTTTTTTTTGGTATCAAGTTTTGAACTCAGGGCACTCAACCACTAAGACACATCCCCAACCCTATTTTGTATTTTATTTAGAGACAGGGTCTCACTGAGTTGTTTAGCACCTCACTTTTGCTGCGACTGGCTTTGAACTCACGATCCTCCTGTTTCTGCCTCCCAAGCCACTGGGATTACAGGCATGCGCCACCGTGCCTGGCAATAGTGAGTTGACATCATTTTTCACTGCATGGAAGTTGTCTGGCCATTCACCAGAGTTAAATCCAGGGCTTACATAGTAGGGTCCTTTCCAGCTGCAGCATGAGCTCCCAGGAGGAACATGGGAATTTGGACTGACATGGATGTGTCCCCATCCAGAGACAGACTTATTCTAAAATAGTCCTGTGTCCTTTCAGCATGCCATGCCTCTGCACCCGCAATCCCTTCTGCCAAGGGTCTCTTCCCAGCGCCCATCCTTCTCCCCTAACACTTTGCCTGGTTCATTAGGACTCACTTGTTTCTCTTTCCCAGCTCAGAAGACTTTTTATCTGAGATCTTTCTGGTTCCCCCGCCCCCCACAGAGGGAGTGGCACCCTCCCCTGGACCAAAGTGGACTTTGCCCAGATGGACATCAGAGGACTTAGACATGCACACAATTCGTCCAGCTCTGGCATTCTCCCATGGACTCCTAGTGCCCCAGGACAGATGTGTCACATCCATCTTGACATCACCAACTGGGATATCAAGCAATCCTAAATAAAAGATTTGAAAACCATCTGGCAAATGGCTGGCACAGGGCAGCGGCTCCTTCCAAGGGAGATCTAAAGAACAGGGTGGCTGAAAGAGATCCCTCAAGGTGGAAGTCCTAAGCTGAGAGCCCAGGCAGATACATGCCATGTGAACAGGGGAACAGCTGCTCTCCTGGTGGGAGTGCCTCCCTGAGAATGCAGGATCAGCTCTCTCAGAACTGCTGCTGTTCCAGCTCCTGTATCCCCCTCCGCACTCCTACAGACCTACTCCACATTCATAACTGCTGCTCCAAGAATCCCAACAGCAGCTCAGACTCACACACTTCTGCTCTGGGGTCTCTGCCTGTATTATGCAAAGCCTTAGGAGCAGGAAGGAGAGGCCCCCAAAGTTCCGACATGAACAGGAGGTTCTTAATAGGTAGGCTCCACACCAACCCAACCCTCCACACAAATTTGGCTTCCACATGAAATATTATTTTTTTAAAAATTCTGCTAAAAAAAAAAAAAGATTGAAAAACTTGAGAACTAAAAAAAAGAAGGTGACTTATCCAAAGTCATTAGATGAATCAATGACAGATTAGGGGAAATTTGGGCTTCCTAATTTCCCCTACCCCTTCCTATCACTGGACTCTGTTAGCAGCAATAAGCTTTTTCTAAACTCATTTGCACTTCAGGACTCTGGTCAAGGCTCACGTTTTTGAAGTTACTGAGTAAATATCTAGAGGCTTAAACATACAGTAACAGCTGCTATTTACACGTTCAAGTAGAACTGACTCCTACAAATGAAAGAATCCTCTCCATTCTACCACAAGGGCCACTGAGCCAGACTGCTGCTGCTTAAGACTCCCAGAAGTTCCTAATTGTGCAGTCAACCTAGTCTGAGGCACAATGAGCTGGTAATGAGGACGGGGCCAGTGTGGAATGGACAAGGGGTAGACCACTACCCATGGGAGGTAGAGGCACTGAAGGTCACTGGCTCAGTGCCTCACCTCCCTGATACCCTCACAGAACAGACCTCCAGCACCTCCATGTCACTTGTAAACACAGTCCTGAGCTGGTATCAGAACTCCAGCTCTCTCCCTATGTTCCTGTTGTCCCTGAATACTCCTGCACTTGGAATCAGTTATTGTTTATAGACTCCCACCATCCACTAGACCTGTGGGTCTGCACCATCCCCCTAAGCCAACCCAAACAACTGCTGAGGGCCAATGGGCAGCCAGGGCCAGTCGGGCCCAGTCCCTCATTCAGTAAGAAGCACTCCTAGACATCTGTCACCAACAAGGAGCTGATTGACAAAGAAAGGATATAAGATAGACAGGAGACTGCATGTGGCTGTCCACCTCCCAGAAGGGATGAAGCTGATCGTGAGCCAATCAACCTGTATTCCTCCTACTATAGTTTGGATCTCGAATGTTCCCCAAAGGCCCATGTGTTAAAAGTGTGGTTCCCAGCAAGGCACTTTTAGAAGGTAGTGGGACATTTGAGAGATGGGGCCTAGTGGGAGGTTTTAGGTCATTGGGGGATGCCGTGGAAGGGGACTATGTGCCTTGTTCTCCTCCTCTCTCTCTTCACTTGCTGGCCATCAGAGGTGAGTGACTTTACTTCCCCTTGCACCTCTGCCATGAAGCATTACCTCACATACAAGTGCTTATATGATAAGCCACAGAGCCATTCACCCAGGGACTGAATCCTCCAAAACTGTGACCCCAAATTAACCTTTCCTCCTTCTAAGTTGATCATTTCAGATGTCTTATTGCAGTAATGCAAAGTTGACTAAACCGTATTCACTCAGCAAAAGTAGTTATTAATGACTTCTGTAGGACACCTGGATGGCATTGCTGGATAAAGCAGACAAAAATGCTTGTCTTGAAGAGCTTTGTTCTGGTGGTTAGGGGAAAGGAAGCCATACACATAACAGATAAATCCATACATGAGTAGTGATAAGTGCTATACTTTAAAAAAAAAAAAGGGAAGTAGGATATGGGAGACGGAGGGTGCAAAAGAGGTTGGGGTTCAGGGCCAGCACTGACAAGGCGATTAGGGAGCCAAGGAAAGGTAAGGACTGAGCAAATATTTGCAGAAGGTAAGAAGGAGTCAACTAGGAAGACATCTGAGAGAGGAAAAGTGTTCCAAGTAGAGGGAGAAAAAAGAACAAAGGCCCTTGACTTTGAAGAAGAGCCAGCTGGCCAGTGTGGGCAGAGGGAGGTGAGTTCCAGGAGGGACACAATGGGGGAGATGTAACCGACCGCCAGATTTTCCTACAGGACCTGTATGCTATCATTCAGATCTTGTCCTTTTACCATAGGGCCATCAGCAGATTTGGATCTGGAGGGGGCAAGGGTGAATAATGAGGATGGCCTGGGCCCGGCTGGTTTCAGTGCAGATGCCAAGACATTGTGGGCTCTGGATACATTTGAAGGGATGGTCAATAGAATTCCCTATTAGATTGATAGATTAGAGACAGGGAGGCATCGTGATGACTTTGATTGGTATCCTGAGCCACTGGAAGGATGGAACTGCATAAAGAGATAGGAAAGGCCTTCAGTAAAGCAAGCAGGAAATAGGAAAATGGCAGTTGTTTGGTAAACTTGGAGTTTGCAGGTCTATTGGCTGCCAAAGGGGAACATTGAAAAGCAGGTGGGTACCTGAGTGTGGAGTTTGGCAGAGAGATCTGGGGTCTGGAAACAGAAAGTGGGAGTCGTTGACATTTTCATGGTAATTAAATCCAGTGCACTCATAAGATCACGCAACGGTGGCTGAGTGTGTTCCAGAAGCAATAAGGAACAGTGAGACATGAATGAGGAATAGAAGAAGCCAAAGAGTGGGGTCTCCTAGAAACTAACTGGGAAAAAAAAGTACAACCACCAAGAAGGAGGAGTGACCAGCTTTGCCGAAGGGTGCTGATGGTCACACAAATTGAGACCTGAGACTTGACCATTGGATTTTAAAACATGGCGGCCAAAGGGACCATAATAAGAGCCATCTCAGTAGAATTGTAGAGGCAAATTAGATTGAATGGAGAAGGTCCAAGAGAAAGTGTTGCAAAAAGAATTCCACTTTGGAGAGGAAGCTATGGAAGAAGTGAGCTCAAGAGAAATTTTGTTTCTGTTGACTTTTTTTTAAATGAGAGAAATAATCACATTTATGTGCCAATTGGAATAATCCAAGAAAAAAAAAAGAACAAGAAATTTATGAGAAAGAAGGAGGATTTCTGGAGCCCCAAATCTGGATGGTGAGAGGAAATGAATGTGTACCTAGATAGGGTACACAGGAGCATGGATAACTCATATGTGGCAACAGGCAGGAGGCCCTGAAGGGCTGATATGGGGTTCAGAGTCTTAGGAAGTTCTCTTCCAGCTACTTCAATAGTCTTGGTGACATAGGATGGGAGAGAAGTTTGATCATGTGAGAAGAGAGGAAAATTTCTTAGATGTGTAGGGAAATAGAAAAGTGACTTCACTAGGCATGGATAACCTGATTGCCTAAGGCCCATTGAAGTTCAGAGGTCATAAAAGTCAGGTGGGACCAGTCTGTGTAGCATATATTTTTCTCCAGCCAGAGTCAACTCCCCAGGTAGGAGCAGCCAAGGCCACTAGGCCTGCAGTGGTCAATTTTTTTTTAGCCCTACTACCAGGTGGTTTTAGGGGCCAGAAAAACTTGATACTACAATATCATACATCCCCCAACTCTAAAATGCTCCTTATTAGTTCTCCAGGGTTGAACTTTTATCAGCAACATATCTATAATCCAAAGAAGTACTTTTGAATCTTTAGGCAGAGCTGTTTGAGAAAAGGTGGCATTTACTAGTTTTATTCTGCAGAAATTCTTTCTAGGGAAAGCCTATGGGAAGCAATATTTGGCAGGGCTGCTTGATTTTTAAGTGGGCCGTGAGCCACTGGCTTGTGTCCAGCCCAGAGTCCAAACCCCCAACTCTGGTGGATACCTTCTGCCTGTGGAGAGCTGCAGGTCTCCCTGCCCCTGCTACAGGCTCCCAGACAAGTTTCCACCCTGAGCTGCATCTTTCCTTCTTTGCATAATTGACCATGAGTCACTCAGGTGATATCTGCCTCTGGTCTCAGAGTACCTCTGAGTCACATAGCTCAAAGTTCCAGGAATAGAACCACTCCTGCTAGGCTCCTGCCAGCCAACTTCAGGTTGTGACCAGGTGATCAGATGCTGGGGACCAAGAATATGAGAGTGGGGAACAAGCATCTATAAGGAAGCTTTCATTTTATGGTTTAGTTGTCTGTTATTTGCAAACCCATTGCCTTTGCATAAGATTTCAAATCCAGATCATCAAAATAAAATAAATGGACTTATAATTTCAAAAACTAAAGCACCAAATGTTAGAAAAGTATCTGGCATACAGTATGTGCCAACCAAAAAAAAAAAAATGTCTTCATGGTGATAATAACAGTTTTCAAATTTGTGTCTTATTTCTTTGCAGTTTCTAATACATTTTAGGCTGAAAGTAAAAGGTGAGAAGAAGGGAGTCCCAGAATCTCCTTACTTCCTCATTTCTTCTCAAATATGAAATGTGGTGTGTGTGTGTGTGTGTGTGTGTGTGTGTGTGTTTGCTTGTTTGTTTTATAAAAAGCATAGCTAAAAACAGTTATCAGAAACTGGAAAAGAACCAGCCAGCAGACTAGTGAAAACATCAACGAGACTTGACCACAGTAGAAGCTCTAATTGTGTGAGCTTGGGGCGGGCCACACTGACTACTGAGCAACACTTTACCAACAAAAAGCAGTGACAGAAAAGCCATTCCCAACTTTCTGAATTGCTTAAAACAAGACAATAATGAAATATTAACTATGTCACAGTGAGAGAAACAATTGTGCGGAAGGCTCTTCAATTATTGCTATCTGTCCAACTGTTTCTCCCATCTCTCCCTTCCACATCCTCCTCCCCCCATTCTAACATTATTTTGATTGATCCATCATAATAAGGGACCATTGAAACAGTGAAAGCCTTATTTGTTTTAGTTTCTTTTTCTAAATAGAAAAGGCAATAAACATCACCAAGAATGTGTCATGAGCATACATTCTCTCTGATGCATTAACAAAAGCAATCAATATAAATTACATTTGTGAAGGAATGTAATTCTGAGAAACTCCGCCTCTGAGCAGGGAGTGGGCAGTAACTAAAGAGCTCATTTTCCAGGCAAAGTCTGCCACCGCGTGGAATAATCTGGCGTTGCAGTTACCTGTCCAAGAAAAAAAAAAAAAAAACATCCACTGGGAAGACTGACTTAAAACCAAAGGATGTTTTGAGCCAAAGCTCACAGTTAAAAACACAGCTAAAAGTTTCTCAAAATGATTATCAGCGGGAATCCACTCTCATTTGACTTTCTATCATTTTGTAACACCAAGGGGCTCTCCAGTAGAAATAGCAGTGTATTTTGGTTTGCAAAGCAAGGGCCAGGCTGTTTCCCTCTGCCCTAGACTGTTCCTCTTGAGAAAGAAACTGCAGACCAGCAGAAAGGGAGGGGAAGTTTCTTTTCATATTCAACTGAAAGGGGGAAGCAGCAGGACGGTGAGGGTTTCATCTCTGCTTGCTCCTGGGCTCTTCCTCTCCATGGCTAATAGACACAGGAGGTGGCATCCCCAGAAGGCTCTTGGCTACACACTGCCATCAGTCACCTCCAGGCCCCAGTTTTGATTGGCCAGGGAGGCCCCACAGGCAATTCAGATCCCCAACCCTGAGCAGTTGAGGAAGGGCCAGCACAGTGGCAGTGGCAGAGAGAGCCTCACAAGTCCAAAGAGGCCACGGGAGAGGTGTTCGCAAAGAGACTTCAACACAATGAGAGACAGACACCTGTCAGCTCAGGTGTAGGGTCTTCTGGACATTCCTGCTCGCCAGCCTGACTTGAGTACCCTCTTGCTTCTCAGGTAGTGAATTACATTCCTCCCACGATGCAAGGGATCAGGGGATGGCCCAAAGACCACCCTGGTAAAGCTGGATGGAGGGACATAGGATCCTGCTTCCTCTCTGGAAACACCCTTAATTATATCTCTCACAGCCCAACCAGAGAGAATTATGCATCTCTTGTTTCTTGTCAGTTTTCTCCCAAGATTATGATCCCCTTAAAGGCAGGGATTGTGTCTTTCGCATCTGTGAACTCTGGGGCTTAACATGGAGCTTGAAACATGGAAGATGCTCAATAAATATTTTTGTTGGACGAAACCAGAGAAAGAGGGAGGCTGGAGGGACAGAGAAGCCAGGGATGGTGGCAGACCCTCTGGTGATTAATTTTAAAAATATCTTCTCCTTAAACCCACACAAATAGTCTACCCAACACTGCTCTCATCAATCAGCAAGGCAAAACTTGAGGACACCTCCTCTCCCCTGACATATCCCCATACCCGTCCCTGCCTTAGGCCTGGGTTCTATTGCGATTTTGTTCTTTTCGTTGTCAACATTACTTCTTAAAAATTTCAAACCTGCAAAGCAAAAATGAAAAACAGAAAAATGAAAGCCAGCATATTCTTCACTTAAATTCACTCTTGTATAAGGATCAAATTTATCCTTCCTGTTTCTTCCTTGCAAAAATAAATATGTAAACACACACACATGTTTTGAGTTCCCTTTTTGCATAAATGATTATTAAATATATATATCTTCCACATTTTGCCTTTTTCTGTTAACAATATATTCTGAAAATGACTTATTGTCAATTCAGAGCAATCTTTCTCCTTTGTACTACCAAGGCAACAGCCCCCCATACACACCCATTACATGGATATACTAAAGTTGATTCAGTCTCCTATAGATCAGCATTTAGTTTGTTTCCTGTATTTTATCATGACAAATGCCACCAATAAATAACTTCCTGTGTATGTTCTTTTAAGTTTAAAAAGAGTGAAGATTTTTTTTTTCCCCAGAGAGAAGTCCTAGAAGTGAGATTGCTGCCCAAGGGTTAGATGCAGGCTCTTCTATTTCCTGCCTCCTAATTTCCCATCCCCAGACGCTCTCCCCTTCCGCATGCGCACCAGCTCTGTATAAGACACCTGTTTCTCCACAGCCTTGCCATCAATAGTCTGTGAAACTTTTGAATTTTTTTCAGAACCGTGAGAAATGTTCTATCCATGTGGTTCTAATTTACATTCTTCTTTTTTAAAGTGAAATTGTGTTCCTTTATAAATTTAGGAGTCACTTCTATATGTTTTTCTGTGAATTATCTTCATTATTGGACTCATTTTTCAAACGGTTTAGGATCTTTTATCCTGTTCGATTTCTAAGAATTCTTAGTGTGAGTAGTTTGGTTTCTTTAAAATGTGTTGCAAATATTTTCTCCCAATTTATCATTAGTTATGGCACATTTTGCCAGGATTTTTTCATGTAGTACAATTTGACAATCTCCATTATTGCCTCCCACTTGGCAAATATTTTTAGTACATACTATATAGCAGTGGAGATGCTTATGTTCTTCGGTTGTTCCTGACCTCAGTGGAAAAGCCTCTGGTGTTTTATCATAGTAAGATGCTACTTAAGGTTCAGGAATATGTATGTATGTGTACAAATAATATAAATGTACAAACACACACATACACGTGTGTTAAACAAATGTCCATCAATTTCCTTTTTATAATGTCTTTTTTTTACTTGAAAAATTTCACATTATTTACTATCAAACTGTGTTAAACTTTACACTGGATTTTAGTGATGGACTCATTATTAACAGTTTTACACAAACAGATGAAAAGAAAAGCAGAATTTTGCTGAAACAATTTACATTTCATTAGAATTTTTCATAAAATTAATTACTAAGTATAGGCAGAAGGGATATAGAAGAGTAATATTTGTTTTACTTTATTAAAAGAAAAACAGAATAAGTATCTTCTGTTTACTAGAAAGTTCATGAGAAATGCCCAGTGCCCTCTTTGCCCTCTGTTCAAGAAAAAACAGAAGGATGACACACAATCTTTTCTAGATTTCACCACAATTGTGCAAGGCATAACACAACTGGCTTCAGAGTTTTCTCCCCATAAAACATGTTCATTGGGCAGTAAGAAATTAAATGTAAGAATAAAGACTAACAGGTCAGACATAAAAATAAAGACTATTTTCCACTGTATACAGTGGAATACAAGTGAAAATGGGTATAATTTACCATGACAAAGTTTAAGAAAAAAACGTTTCATAACATGTACAACCAAGAGCTTTTCACATTATTTTCTTCAAGCTCACTTGAAATTATTTTAATGACAATTATATTTCAGTTGGACACAAATGTATTTATTTTTACCCAAGCAATAGAACAGAATATAATTTCTTTAGACATTTTTCATGAGAATAGTTCATTATACAGTTGAGGAAACATGAACTAAGGCCTGTGGCTTGATTGCTAGTGGTTAAACATGTTTTCGATCTTTGCCTTAATGTAAAAGATTTGCAGGCAAACCGACACAATATCTCTCTTGCTTTTCTAAGTCTTGTGAGGAACAATAAGGTACAATAAATTTTTATAAGGAAGCACTTTGGGATTTTATTGAAGGGTATTATCATTCAGATTTTAAATATTTCCCCCAAAGCCCATTATGCTAAAGGCTTGGCCACCAGTCCTCCTTATGTAAATTGTTTACCTCAAGTACTTTGTCCCAGCAAGAGAAAGCTGACTAATACAAAGGCCTATACCCATCCATGGACATACATGAACATTATTTTCCTATGTTAATTAATATGTGAATTATATAAAGACAGTTCTAAATATTAAACCATCTTTGCATTCATAAAATAATGCCATCTGGTTATGATGTATTTTTTCCTTAACATGGTATTGAATTCTGGATCTTTGCTTATCTATTCATTTTGGGATTGGTCTACAGTTTCCTCCTTTTGTAATATCTTTAATACATTTAGTAGTGATATTGTATGGCTTCACAAAAACAATTTAAAAGTAATCCTTTTTAAGCTCTGTGGGAAAAAAAGATATAATGTTAAAACTGGTCTCTAAAGGCAATCTGGGCTTGAAATTGTCTGGGCTTGGTGATTTTTTTTTTTTTTATGAAGTAGTTCTTGATGTTGTTTTATTGGGTTGGTTTTGGTTGGTTTGTTTTTGGTATTGGGGATTGAACCCACGGGTGCTTTACCACTGAGCCACATCCACAGCTTTTTTTTATATTTTATTTTGAGAGAGGATTTCCTAAAGTTGCTTAGGGCCTAGCTAAATTGCTGAGGCTCACTTTGAATTTGTAATCCTCCTGCCTCAGCCTCCCAAGCCTCTGGGGTTATAGGTGTGCACCACCATGCCCAACAATTTTTTTATTTTTTATTTTTTTTATGAAATTTAATCCATTTTAACATTCTATCTCTATTGAAATTGGTTTTGGGAAGTTGAGTTTTCCTCGGGAATTTTCCATTACATCTACATTGTAAAGCCTATTAGCATAAAGTAGTGAATTAGTCCCTTATAATATTTTTAAACTTCCTCCATTCTCAATGATTATTTTTCTCTTATTTATTTCTTATTTGAATATTAATACATCCTCTCCCTTTTTTAGGTTAACTCGTGTGTTATATGTTTTATTGTTCTATTCAAAGACATAGTTTTAATTTATTTTTTCTACGATTTTCCCATTTTCTATCTCATTACTGTTTGCTTTGTTTTTATGATTTCTTTTTTCCATTTACTTTTAATTTACTTTGCTGTTTGTTCTCTAGCTTTTTGAGCTACAGATTTCATCTATTTAATTGATTCATTCCATCTGTATAGATACAAATATCTAAGTTGATGAATATGCCTCTGATCACAACTTTAATTATATTCTATAAATTCTGATACGTAGTGTTTTCATGATAATTTTAATTAATATCTATATTGATACATTATTCACATACTGTGAAAGTCACACTTTGAAGGGTACTATCCAATGGTTTAGTATATTTAAAAAGTGTCATAATCAAGGATGTTTTCCTATTCTGGAATTTAATATAAATAAAATTATATCATATTAATGTATTTTAAGTCTTGCTACTCTTACATAAGTAATGATGCAAAGGTTCATCCATTTTGTAGCATTTATTAGTACTTCATTCCTTTTGAATGTGTTTGAATACAATATTCCATTGTCTGCATAACACATTTTGTTTACTTACTCATCAGTTGATGGACATTTGGATTGCTTCCTCTTTTTGGCTAATAATGCTGATATGGACACATGTGGACAAGTTTTTGTGTGAATGCTTGTTTTCAATTCTCTTGAGGATATTCTTAGAAGGGGAATTATTGCTCCATATGGTAAGTCTTTATTTAACTAATTGAGGAAATGCCCAGCTGTTTTTCAAAGTGGCTACGTAATTTTATATTCCTACAGCAATACACAAGGGTCCCAATTTTTCCATGTTCTCACTAACGTGTTATTGTTGTCTTTTTGGTTATAGCCATCCTAGTGGGTGTGAAATGGTATCTAACTATGGTTTTGATTAGCCTCTCCATAATGACTAATGAAGTGGAGCATCTTTTTATGTGTTCATTAGCTATTCTCTTTTTTTTTTTTTAGAGAAATATCTATTCAGATCCTTTGCCAATTTTTAATTGGGATATTTTTCTTTTTATTGTTGTGTTTTTTATATATTCTGGATACTAGCCACTTACAAGATATATGATTTTCAAATATATTCTCTTTTTTGTGGGTTGTCTTGAATGTGTCCTTTAAAGAACAAAAGTTTTTAATTTTGATAAAATCAAATTTATCTTGTTTGTTTGGGTTTTTAGTATCATATCTAAGAAACAAGTGCCTTCAAGCCAATCAAGATTTGCTAAGGCACAGTGTTGCATGCCTGTAATGCCAGCTACTTGGGAGGCTAAGACTGGAGGATGGCAAGTTCAAGCCCAGCCTGAGCAACATAGTGAGACTCTATCTCAAAAAAAAAAAAAAAAAAAAGGATTTGCTCATATATTTTCTTCTACACATTTTACAATTTTGGCTCTTAAATTTAGTTCTACTGTGCATTTGGGTTAACTTTTGTATATGGCTTAAGTAAGGGGTCTAAATTCATTTTTTTGCATGTGGATAGCCAGATGTCTTTTTGATAAAATCACTCTTCATCCCCCATTGAATTATCTTGGCATACATGCCAAAAATCAATTTACCATCAATATATGAGTTTATTTCTGGAATCTCAATTATTTTCTACTTATCCATGTCTGTCTTTATGCAAGGGCAGCACTATTGATTACTGTCATTTTCCATTAAGTTAGAAATTTGGAAGTATGAGTCCTCCAATTTTGTTCTTATTTTTCAAAAATATTTTTAGATAGTCTGGGTTCTTTGTGTATTCATATAAAACTGAGGATTACATGTCAATTTCCATTAAAAAGTCAGCTGATATTTTTGAAAGGCATTTTGTCAATTCTGTAGACTCAGCTGTTTTTCCCTGACATTTTAAGAATTTTTGCCACTTTAGCAATATTAAGTTTTGCAATTGACAAACAGGATGTCTTTCTTTTTTTTTTTTTCCCAAGGATGTCATGTAGTTTTCATTGTCAAAGTATTAACATTTCTTTTGTAAATTTATTTCTCTTATTTTTTGATGCATTAGTAAATTAAATAGTTGTGTTTATTTCAATTTCAGATTGTTCATTAATAGTGATAATATAATAGATATTTTTTGTATATTAGTATTCTCTCGCAGAGAGCCAAAAACTCAGCACTTGAGGAAACAAATTTCCTTTGTCTCTCTTTTTTTTTTTTTTTATTACCAGGGATTGAACTCAGGGTGACCACTGAACCACATCCTCAGCCCTATTGTATTTTATTTTGTATTTATTTAGGGTCTCACGGAGTTGCTTAGCACCTCACTTTTGCTGAGGCTGGCTTTGAACTTGCAATCCTCCTGTCTCAGCCTCCCTAGCCTCTGGGATTAAAGTCATGTGCCACGGTGCCCAGTGTTTGACTCACTCTTAAAGACTCCTTTTTACACCTTTAAAACTTACTGGAATTTCTTAACTTGGCACCACTTATAAAAATGTTGCAAATGGTTAAAAAAAAAAAAAAAAAACTAGAAGCTATGTAAAATGGTTTGATTCAGCCATCCCCTAACCTAGAGATCGTTAAGAGAAAACTTCTGTTCTCAGACCATTTGGAGGGTCCAAAGAGCTCACAAAAATTTTTAGCTCCATATCCTTTTTCTTAGCCTCTCCTATTCCTCAGCTCCCAAATAATCATTCTCTTCGTCATTAAAACTGGGAGGACACATTCTCCTTACAGTGGGGGTCAAATGAGACATGCTCCCTGTAGGGGGTAGTGTATCAAGATCCAGGGCAGAGGTTAGACTCAGCTCTGGTTTTCCCTGACACCATCCAGTTACATGTCCCCGAGAAGCCACTTACCTCCCTGAATTCACTGCTGTGCTATCGAGCACAAGGAACTCACTAACCTTTATATATGTGGTTCATAGAGAAAGCTGGAATGGTTTTCTTTTCTTTTTTTATAGCATTGAGGATTGAACCCAGGGGTGTTTTGCCACGGAGCCACATCTCCAGCCCTTTTCATTTTCTATCTTGAAACAGGGTCTTGTTAAATTGCTTTGGACCTTGCTCAATTGCTGAGGCTGGTCTTGAACTTGCAATCCACCTGCTTCAGTCTCATGAGTAACTAACTGGGTTTACAGGCATGTGCCATGGTGCACAGCTATGGGATAGTTATCTTACCTCAGATAGCCTTATAAAACTCTTATGAAACAAAAGTTTCTTTTTTTAAATATTTTTTTTAGTTGTAGTTAGACACAATACCTTTATTTTATCTATTTATTTTTACGTGGTGCTAAGGATTGAACCTAGTACCTCACATGTGCAAGGCGAGTGCTCTACCACTGAGCCACAACCCCAACCTGCAAAAGGTCCATTTAAGAGTATAAAATGCCATAAAAATATGAACAATTTTTACATAATTTAGAGACAAACATATAGATCCCATCATATCATCCATTCTAGTAAGATTAGTAACCACCTGAGTGAGGAATTATTATTCTAGGCTTTGGCAATGGAAAAAAAAAGAGGTGAGGGAATGAAGAAATCACTAACTTCACTGTGGACTTAAACGTCATTTGGGAGTATCTCATAAGTACCTCGGAGCACCTTTTGAATCACAACACTCTAAAATAGGTTTATAGTAGTTTCCTCAGGCAATAGACTGTTTTGTACTCTGCCATTTGGGGACCAAACTGAGAAAAAATGCAGCTGTTTGGCCTCTTTAAAAATATTTTTATTATCTCTTCTAGCCCCCATTTTTATTTACTTTGAGAATATAAAATGGAATTGGAAAAGGTTGTAGCCTCTTCTCTGGTTCTTGTTTTTCTAGGCTATGAGACAAATGAACAGCTAGTGTGGCTTTTGATGGAATTCTCAGAAGGAAGGTCAAAACGGCACTCGGCTTCAGAGTGCTGCTTGAGGATTGTATCCATCATTTATTTATGAACTGATATGCAAAGTGACAGTCGGAAACCTCTACCTTGTCCTCTCTACATGTCCCTGGGGCCACCAAGCATCTTTGAGCTCTAGAACCATCCAATTTAACAGATTATTATTATTGTCATAGGAATATTTCCTCTGGGAACTATGTCCATATTCAATATCCTTGATGCTTTTAATTAACTCTCTTCTCTGCTATCGTCCTAGGCAGTTTACAGATGACAATATAGCCATGTGTTATGCATATAGTGTTGTATGCTATATACAGTCAGCCCTTCTTATTTACGGGTCCTGCATCTACAGATTCAAACAAATGTAGATGCTGAAGCAGGAAGGTCACAAGTTCAAGGCCAAACTCAGCAACTTAGCAAGTCCCTAAGCAACTTAGCAAGACTTGTCTAAAAATAAAAAATAAAAAGGGCTGGGGATGTGGCTCAGTGGTTAAGTACCCTGGGTTCAATCCTTGGTACCAAAAAAAGAAACAAACAAACAAAAAAAACCCAGCACATTGGAGGATGTGTGTATATTCTATGCTAATACTACCTCATTTTATGAAAGGGACTTGAGCATCCTTGGATTTTGGTATCCCTGGGTAAGGGGTTTTATGGATACCAAGGGATTGAATAATGTATATTGACTGTATACTATTAGTTACCCACCCAGTATCTATTTCTCTTTGTTTTCTTGCTATTTGAATTAAGTATATGTTCTTGTAATTCAGGGGAAAGAGATTCTGTTCCCAAGGATAGTCCAAACTGGTTTAAACCAATTCTTATTGATTCCATCCTCTTGCCCGTGATTGGCTGGATACAAGACCCACACACTTTAACTTTTGCCAACAATACATAATGAAAAGTATGCTGGAGCACCCCTGAGAAGGAATCTCTCACTCCCAAGAATGAGATGAAGGAAGCAATACCCCTTTTTGTCATGTTTAGAAGCAAGACCTGGAAATGCCCCAGCCACCATGCCCCAGCCTGAGGATGATCCAACTCAATGAAGACAGATGAGCCAAGAGCATTGCTGAGAAGCAGCATCTGGCCCCGATATCACACCTGGCACCTGACTCACCCAGATGTATTGTAATCAATTTTCTTTATTTAAGATAGTTCATTCAGGATTTTTGGTTTCTAAAGCTAAATATAATAATGCAAATCTAATATAATAATACAAATAACATTAGCAACTACTTTAAAATTTCCATACATGGGAATCTATATTCATGAAGTATATTTCCACATCATTGCAACCTTGAGAGTACGAATGCTTATATGATATTTCAACTCCAAGAAATTAGAATCCATGGCTTTGACTTGTTCTGTACTCCACAGTCCCTTGTTACCTACAAAGCTAGACACAAAGAAGCTATGTGGCCTTTGCCTAACTGATGAATATGAAGTCAAATGGAGTCATCACCAGCATTTTGAGTATCTTAAGGTTTGTACCAGAACCTAGTATTCCCTACAGCCAATCCAAAATTATTATGCCTTTGAAGATTTAAAAAAAAAAAAAAAAAAAAAAAAAAAAACGTCTAAAAGTTGGGGAAATGTTTAATTCCTGGAATGTCATTGGCAGGGAAATGATTAAGGTTTTGGATAAAACAACCAATCAAGACTCCTGAAGTATTTGATATGTGCTTTGTTCTGAATGTGTTTGTGTCTCCCTGAAATTCAGATGTTAAAACCTAATTATCGGGCTGTCTTTATGACTCAGTGGTAGAGCACTTGCCTAGTATGTGTGAGGCCCTGGGTTTGATCCTCAGCACCACATAAAAATAAATAAATAAAATAAAGGTATTGTGTCCATCTACAACTAAAAAAACTAAAACATAAACCTAATTATCAATGTGATGGTGTTAGGAGGTGGAGCTCTTAGGAGGTGATCAGGTTATAAGGATGGCTCCCTCATAAAGACACAGGAGAGAGCTGCTTTGACCCTTCACCAAGGAGGTTATGGTCAGAAGGTATCATATAAATACCAAGAAGCAGGTCTTCCTTGTACACTAAATCTACCACCACTTGGATCTTGGACTTTCAGCTTTCAGAACTGTGAGAAATAAAGCTCTGTTTTGTTTTGTTTTGTTTTGTTTTTTGTAAATCACTCAGTCTATGATATTCTGTTATGTAGCCTGAATGGTCTCAGACAGCAAGTGCACTATTTGCCCAGATGGACAGGCAATTGTCCCCAATAACTGATCTGTAGGAGCTTCCTGAAGAGAGTAGTGCCATTATGTATAGGTGAGTAGTATTATTCTTCCTTAGAAACTTTCCCCAAAGAATACTACTTCCTCTTCTGTATGGTGGCTCATACCTACAATCTCAGCAACTTGGGAGGCTGAGGCAGGAGGATCACAAGTTTGAGACCAACCTCAGCAATTTGGCAAGACCCTGTCTCAAAAAAAGAAAAAGAAATGTTGATACAGGTGATCTCAGTATTGTACCAAACTACCATCTTCCTCAGGAAGAAAGAAAAGGAGGATTTGAACTTAGAAGTAAAGGGAGAAAACTCACATGTGTGCAGCCATGTGGCTACAATCCATCCAAAAGTTAACTTATTTTGGATTGTTTTTAGAGGTAAATCTATCAATGGTTTTTTTAATAAGCTCTTCTGTATGTAAAATTCCATGCTAGGTGCTTTGTTCCACTAGGCTTGGCCCATGTCAATGTGATCTCAGAAAACACAATTCCTTAAAGCCTTTATTTTCTCAGCTGGAAAATACAGAAAACACACCTCAGACTCAGAATATGAATTAAACTACCTGATACAGATGGAATAAAGCATAGAACCTGGAATTACCCAATAAATACCAATTCACTTTCTCTTTGGGGAACTTTCACAACTATGGAAGGGCAAGAATAGCAATGGAAAATATGAGACTCCACATGACAACACATGCCAAGTGCTCCAAATAAGCATGAATGCCAATAAACTGTAACATTCATGGTGAGCTTGGACTGTCACAAGAGCTTCCCCAGGAGGCAGAGTGTCAACACCAAACCTGAGAAAAAGTCTTTGTTTTCTGATTCCATTGGAAAGAGTCCAAGATAGCATTTGCTTCTATCATGAAAACCTCAGGAGCTACAAGTTCTACCTCAGGCATTCACTCTAGCAAAGGGGACCATATGAAGCACCATACCTTCTGCATTATAGGAGGACTGATTTGAAAGTGACTGTGTACGTGAATTAATGAATCGGTAAAATTCACACTCTTGACCCCTCAACACAGGTTCTATTCTGAAACCTCACTGGTAGTCCCCACTGCCTGAAAAAAAGTTGTGTCAGATAAATGAGAAGGACTCATGGAGATACCCTTAACATTTCCCCCTTGAATACAGAGAGGTATTTGACAGGCAGTTTCCCTCTCTTATAAGTGGCTGTGGTTTGGATATGTGTCTCCCAAAGGCTCAGGTATTGAAGGCTTTCACCTCCAGTCCATGGCACCACTGGATGTAATGGAAGCTTTAAGAGGTGGATCTTGTAGAAGGAAGTCAGGTCATTGGGGAGCATGCCCTTAAATGGTATAATGGGGACCCCAGTCCCTTCATCTCTCTCTTTACTGTCCAGCCACCATGAGGTGAACAGAGCTTCCCAGCCACACACTTCCACCATAATGAAATGTGCCACCACAGGTCCAAAGCAATGAGGTCAAGTGGCTTTAGTCTGAAGCCTCTGAAACTGAAAGCCAAAAAATATCTTTCCTCTTTATAAGTTGATGATCTCAGGTATTTTGTCACCATCATGGAAATAAGACCAGCTCATACATTCTACACTGAGCTTCATAATTTCAGAGAATATGCTCTTTGGTGGTAGGTATTCTTACCCAAAAAAGATGAAAGGAGAGAGAGAGAGATGGAAACTGAGAACCAGGAATCAAAGTTTCCAACCAAGAAAGACACAGAACCTTTCTGCTGTCCTACCCAAAGTTCCATCTTCTCTTTGAGTATTTGAGCATGTACAAGCTGCATCAGGAAGGTAAGAGGAGACGAGAAGTCATCTGTTCTTTCTGTCCTAGGACACAGAGATGTCTCACTTCATCCTTATATTTCTTTGTCTATAAGGATGCCTCCTTACAATAATACTCCCTACACCCCTGCAAGACTAAACTCTAAACCAGTCAACTCTAATCTGAGTAAATTAGCTCCCCAAACTGCATGTTAACAATGTCAGCAGGTAGATATTTTGGCCAGTGTGACCTCCTTATCACTCTGAAACCTGGAAGAAATATGCTGCTGACCTCATAGTTTTAAACTGGACTGGAAACAGGGATAAGATACCCAGACCCAGGACTTTGGAGCAGGAATGGCTCTCTTATCCTTGTGCTCAGTAGAGATTCTTTCTCAGGAAGTTTCTTAAAGACATCTGATAATTTACTGTTGATTAGACAAAAACCTTTACTAGATTCTTCTTAGGGAGGGAAGCAGCAGAGAGTAGAGGTCACCACTGGCAGAAAAGAAGTATACACTGTAGAATCAGGGTCAAGTGGAAAGTAGAGAAGAGAACACTAAGATTTCCATGTTGTTGCAATGTAGAACAAACCATTTAAGTTTCACAATAACTTTGAAAGAGAAATACCATTAGCTCGCATTGGAAGAGTCCATTGAATAATGTGCTAAGATCACACTGTTAATAAAGAACAAAACTAAGATCATTTCCAAAGTTCCTTCTACCTCTCATTGTTTCCCAAATGGTTATTTGAGCACTCCTTCACAGGGTTTTGCCATCTTTGCCTGCATATGCATTATCACTCGCTGGATATTCTTTTTCTACTGGACCCCTTTTTAACACATATGCATTATATATTAATGTGTTTAGATGTAGTTGTGTTTAACATATATAAATATGTATCATAATTTAGAGGCAACATATTTATTCCAGAAATAGAAAGCTATTTGCGGCTCACTCATCATAATTAGGATATAACCCTTAAAGGTATACATAATGAAAATGAACTAAGGTTATTATTTGCTAGCTACATACAGTTACCTGCCTAATGAGCCAAACCTCAGGCCTTCTCTTCCATTTTTCAGAAGGAAAATTAGCCAGGGCTAGAGAAATGTTGGCAGCATCAGACTAAGGTTTTCTACCCAAAATAACTGGAAGTACTAACAGAGAAATAATGAAGAGGTTATGTTATCCAATTTAATGCCATGTCTGCCTACCTTCTAGAAATGATCCACATTAGAGGGAAGGTTGCTCTTTATCATGCTGCTCCCAGATGTATGCAAAGGGGGATGTGGGAGACCACAACCATAACCCACATGCACAACAAAGTCAGAGGTCTCTGAGGTCTCCTAGGCTTGGCCCAGAACCCATCCCACAGCAGGCTAACCCCCTGGGAAATTCTTGCCAAGTGGAAAAATAAAAGATGTTACCTAACAAAATATTGCCTGAGAGCCCTCCACCAAGTCTTGCCATGTTGCACTATGCCTGTTCCTTGTGTCAGAATGCCTAAAGGAAAGATCTAAAGAACTCTGAATGAAATGTGGATAGGCTTCCTACTGACAGAATCCCTGGAGAATTCCTGGAGGGGCAAGTCCTAGGTAAAGATGGTCATGTCACTGAGGGGAGAGGAGGAAGTTTATATGTTTTCTTAGAGACCCTTGGCAGTAGGAAGAAAACATCCAAATATGAGTGTTTTTTGAAAGACAAAAAGCAAGCTTACATAATACAAATCATGCATCAGCACTGCTAAATATTCACAAATAAATGGCAAAAATTATTCAATCCTTATAAAACATTATGGAGCATTAATTGTATGTGTCCCCTATACAAATAAGGAACTAAACACAGAAAGATCATACAGATAGGTAATATCAGATACACGCTTCCACCCCAAATCACCTATTGCCAGAATCTATGCTC
Source organism: Urocitellus parryii (assembly GCF_045843805.1). Taxonomy (NCBI): domain Eukaryota; kingdom Metazoa; phylum Chordata; class Mammalia; order Rodentia; family Sciuridae; genus Urocitellus; species Urocitellus parryii. The sequence continues at coordinate 13,793,658 of NC_135544.1, forward strand.
TCAATCACAACACTGATCTGCACATTACGATGCTACATGTTTTCCAGTGAAGAGTTCATATGCATTGATCCATTCATAGGCAATAGAACTTGTCCTACAGATGATTTGCTCTCCCTTTACCCCCAAAGAATCATTGACATGGCAATGTTGAATGTTTTGGAGCAAATGTGAGCATCAAGATGGCTTCTAGATAGTACCCATAAGCAACTACCACAATAAGATCTCATCCTCTACATGTCTAGAACTGTAAGAAGACAGTAGGATAAATAAGACACAACCTCTTCCCTGGAAAAGTCTATAGTATAGTGGAAGAAATCCAACCCCCCTCACAGGACTAGAACCTTCATCACTACCTAGTAAGATGCACAGTACAAATCCAAGAAGCCTAGGAATTTAAGAGAGGGCAACTGAGCCTGTTGTGGTCAGAGGAGCTTCACACAAAAAGGGAAACTTGAGGCATGATCTGAATTGGGGACAGCACAGGAAGAAGAGGTAAGTTATGGTTTAGATACCAGGTGTTCCCCACAAGCTCATGTGTAAGACAATGTAAGAAAGTTTAGAGGTAAAATGATTGGATTATGAGAGCCATAACCTAATCAGTGCATTAATCTATTAATATGGATTAACTGGGTAGTAACTATAGATAGGTCGGGTGTGGCTGGAGGAGGTGGGTCACTGGGGTCTGCCTCTGGGGTTTATATTTTGTCCCTCATGAGCAGAGCTCTCTCCTGCTTTCTTGTTGTTATGTGCTGAGCTGCTTTCCTCCACTATGCCCTTTCTGCCATGATGTCCTGCCTTACCTGGGTCCCAGAGCTATGGAGTCAGTCATGAACTGGACCTCTGAAAACATGATCCAAAATAAACTTTTCCTTGTCAGGTATTTGGTCACAGTGATGAAAAGTCAACTAAAAAAATGTATGTACTGCTGAGAGCCATAGCTAAGTAAGAATGATGCATGGCATGACCCAGGTCATTTGCAGTGACATTGCATGAAAGGTGACCTTGCTCAAGGACCAGGGCGGATCTGGTTTAGGGCAGTTCCAGGTTTAAGGTGGACCCTGCTGGGAATAGGGTGTATCCTACTGCCTCAGGTGCCCCCCCTGCTCCTTGAGTTCCCCTTGAGTTCTTGCGGGATTCAGAGAGTATTTTGGGATGCAGAGCCCAGTGGAAGTGTGGATTTTGCCCAGAAGGTGCTTGTAGAATGCCGGTGTGAGTTCGGGAATAAAGAGTTGCTGTTTGAATCTACAAGGCTGTGAGTGGCTCGTGATTTTGTGCCCAGCCAGACTGCGGCAATGTACCTGTGTAGAAACCAGGAGTAAAGGGTTTATTGATGGTGAGAAGATATCTAATCTAAGTAAGAGTGGGCATGGATATGGGATATGTTGGCTGGAGTTCGTGGTAGACTCAAAGGAAATCCACCTGAAAGTGCCCTGGAGCCACAGCCTCTGACACAGCCTCTCACAATGTCTTCCCAAAATGCCCGCAGAAACAGAAAAAGATGAAAACTTAACACTGAAAACTAGAACTGACAGTTAACCCATTTCCAGAACATGGTAGAAATTTCCATTTACTATAAAGCAAATGAAACTTCACTGAAAAATACCCTTCCCATACTATGCTGACAAAAACCAGGTCATCCTCTTCTCTTCAAAGAAGGTAGTTAGAGTCCTCATCTCTATCCTGTTTTCGGGCCCCTGGCTAAGAAAACACAAGAATACCAGGTACCTAGCTATTTATTGCACCTACATTTTTGGATGAATCCTTTCTCTCTCTCTGACTAAGGACTGGAGCATACAGAAAACATGTCAGGAGGAAGAAGAAACTTGAGAATGGTGTCTTGGGGAGATGGGCTCTAGTAAAGCACTAAAGGAGAAGATGGAAACTTAAGGAATGCTTCTAATCATGCATCTTGAGGAACTGTGTGTGAGGGAGACAGGGAGCTTGTGTGACAGCTTGGGACAGAGAAATTGGAGAAATTCTACATCGGTCTAGATAAGCAGCAGTACAGGAAAGCCTGCAAACACTGAAATTTGTTGTCCTAGGTACAGTTTAACCAGAACATAGTAGAGACAGAAAATGGGCCCAAAGACAATTCACAAACCTTATCGGGATGGATTGACTCTTGTTGGAGTGAAGAAGATAAAAAAAATCACCATCAATGTATGGACTCCATTGTGTGTTGTTCTGATTTGGATGTGAGGTGTCCCCTAAAAGCTCATGTGTGAGACAATGCCAGAGAGTTCAGAGGGGAAATAGTTGGGTGGTGACAGCCTTAACCCACTCCATAAATTAATCACCTGGTGAGATTAATTGGGTGGTAACTGAAGGCAGGTGGGGTGTGGCTGGAGGAGCTGAGGCATTGGGGGAGTGCCTTTGGGGTATATATTTCTATCTGACAAGTGGAGTTTTTCTGCTTCCTGATCACATGTGAGCTGCTTCCCTTTGCCACACTCTTCTGCCATGATGTTCTGCCTCACTTTGAGTCCCAAGGAATGGAGCCTGCTGTCTATGGATTGAGACCTCTGAAAACGTGAGCCCTCAAATAAACTTTTCCTCCTTTATAAATGTTCTGGTCAGATCCTTTAGTCACAGCAGTGAAAAAGATGATTAAAACATGTACATATATATCCACATTTCCTTAATCCATTCATCTATTAACAGGCATCTGGGTTGATTCTGTAATTTGACTTGTGAATTGTGCTGCTATAAACAATGATGTGGCTGCATCACTGCAGTATGTCAATGTTTAAATTTCTTGGATATATACTGAGGAGCAGGATAGCTGAGTCAATTGGTGGTTCCACTCCTAGTTTTTTGGGGAATCTCCATACTGCCTTCCAGAGTGGTTGTACTAATTTGCATCAACAGTGTAAGAAGGTACCTTATTCACCAACATTGATCATTATAGCCAGACTCAAAAAATCAAGGATTAGATGTTTTCTCTCATATGTGGAAGCCAGAACAAAATAAGGAACAGAAGGCAGTTGGAGGAGATTATATAAAGATATAAGGAAGACCAGAAGAGCCAAAGAAGGAGAAAGAGAATGAAGGAGGAAGGAAGGGAAAGGGGAAGAAAAATGGAATGGATTCAACAAACTTTTCTATATTCATATATAAAGATACCAAAGGGAATTTCACTTTTATGTATATGTAGAAGAAAAGAAGTTTAGTAGAGGAAGAATTGGGGGAGGGAAGAGGGGAAGAAGAGGGGTTGGAAAATGCAAATTGCCTTGCATGTGTGATTTTGTCAAAATGAACCAAATACTAAGTAAAATTATACTGCTCTAATAAAAAATATAGGCTGGGGATATAGCTCAGTTGGTAGGCTGCTTACCTTGCATGCACAAGGCCCTGGGTTCAATCCTCAGCACCACAAAAAAAAAACAAAAATTAAGAAGAAAATCTATGGGATGGGAATGCTGAGATGAAAAAAAAAATGAAAATAAAAATTTAGATTAAAAAACTACTTCAAAAATTGTTTACTATTAGAACTAAGTAAAAAAAAAAAGACTTTAGAAAATTAATTTAGGGGAAAACAGATTGTGACCCAAAAAAAGTGACAGGATTTTCTGGAAGAAATGAAGATTTCAAAGAGACTAAAAACGCTATATTAGAGTTAAGATGTCTTCATAGGCAGTAAAAAAGAGAAATACCACTGGGGAAGTAATTAAATAGTTATTCAAGCAAATTTAAAGAATGCCCCCAAGTTCTCAATAAAAAGGACTAAGAAAAAAATTAATTAAAATTAAGATTGTAAATAAAAAGTAAAGAAAAAATTTTGAACCCAAAGTAAATATGGTTTATGATTATTTTCAATCTGATCTATGCTCCCCTCTGTTTGGAGCCAATGGCCCCTCAGTCTTTTGGCCACTTGTTGAATGGGGGCCTTTACTTTGGGGTCTTATCTCCTGACACCACTATTGCCTTGAAGGGGCCCCTCATGGTGAGTGTGGCATCAGACCCATTGTGCTTGAAGCCAGGGCTGCTCTTAGCCAGACCAAGTCCCATAGACCCCAAAAGTTTTGACCCTCCTTTCCACACTTCTGATCTCCAGCACCTTGCTTGAGAGCACAGAATGTGTTCTTCCAGTGACTTTTGGAAGAGGCAAAATATCAGAATCTGGAAATGATGGAAAGCAAACACCCAACTAGGGGGAACATTGAACTATGAAAGACAAGAGTCTTTAAAGATCAACAGGAAAGTTCCTCTCTTTCTGCCCAGAAGGATAGTTCTAAGGTACAGGGGTTCCGTAGCACCTCTCTAGAAGAGATATTCACAATTGATGAATCAGTTACATATTTTATGAATCTACGGCCAGCTCAGTAACTCACACACCATTTTTGCCCACCTTTTTGCCTTACTCTCAACTTTGCCTTCCTGGGATTATGAAGCCTGAACGTATTCTCTTGGTCTCAGACTGTTCTTTAGTAAACCTAGACAAACATAATGTCCATGCAGAGTAAAGTCTACACGACAGGGACCGGGGTTGTAGCTCAGCAATAGAACTCTTACCTTGCATGTGTGAGGCACTGGGTTTGATCCTCAGCACCACGTAAAAATAAATAAACAAAATAAAGGTATTGTCTTCGTCTACAGCTTAAAAAAAAGTCTCCACAACAGAGATTAGTGAAAAGACATTAACATGTAGACAGACATTTTCTAGCTTTATGCAAAAAGTTTTAAAAAATAGCATTTAAAACTTCCATCCAGAAAAAAACATAAACTTTTTAAAATGATATAAAAATTAAACAATATCCAGTTCACTTTGTATTTCTCAACAAAAATAAATGCCAGAAAACAGTACAACCACGTATTATCAACTTCTGAGGGAGAAGTCTATGTGCAAAGAATTTTTAAATAGCCCTTTTGTTTTGCACATGTGAAAGACCTTTTGGATATGCAGAAATATATATATATATATATATATATATATATATATATATATATTCCCTAATATGTTTATTTAAAATTAACTAATTTGAAGAAATATTTTAATGAATAAAAATTAATAACTAGCCGGGTGCAGAAATGCATACCTGTGATCCCAGCTACTTGGGAGACAGAGCTAGGAGGATTGCAAGTTTGAGGCCAGCCTTAGCAACTTAGCAAGGCCCTAAGAACCATAGCAAGATCCTGTCTTGAAAAAAAAAAAAAAGAAAGAAAGAAAAATCAATAAACTGCTCCTGCTTTAAATTGCCAGTACCAGAAGGAGGAGGAGGAAGAGGAGGAGGAGGAGGAGGAGGAAAAGGAGGAGGGGTGGAGGAGGAGGAAGAGGAGGAGGGGTGGAGGAGGAGGAAGAGGAGGAGGAGGAGGAGGAGGAGGAGGAAAAGGAGGAGGGGCGGGGGAAGAGGAAGAAGAAAGAAAACAAGAAACAGAGGAGTGAGAATGAAATTTCAGTGTAGTTTTGGTTTGCATTTCTCTAGTTGCTAGAGATGTTGAAAATTTTTTTCATTTATCTTTTGACTATACACATTTCTTCTTTTAAGAAGTGTCTGTGTAGTTCCTTTGCCCATTTATTGAATGGATTATTTGGGTTTTTTTGGTATTAAGTCTTTTGTGCTCTTTCTATGTCCTAGAGATGAATACTTTATCTGAAGTATAGGTGGCAAAGATTTTCTCCCATTCTGTAGGCTCACTCTTTGTGCTCTTGATTGTTTACTGTGAAGAAGCATTTTAGTTTGATGCCACCCGACTTATTGATGCTTTTATTTTAATTCTGTGCTTTAGGATCTTATTTGAGGGAGTCCATTGCTAAGCTGATATGATGGAGTTTTGGGCCTACATTTTCTTCTAGTAGGTTCAGGAATTCTGGTCTAAGCACACTCCAGCCAGAATGGCAATTATCAAGAATACAAGTAACAATAAATGTTGGCAAGGATGTGAGGAAAAGGATACACTCATTGTAGGTGGGGGACTAAAAATTGGTGCGACCACTCTGGAAAGCAGTACAAAAATTTCTCAAAAAACTAGAAATGGAACAATTTGACCCAGTTATCCCACTCCTCGGTGTACGTACACAGGATTTAAAGTCAGCATACTATAGTGACACAGCCACATCAATGTTTACAGCAGCACAATTCACTAGAGCTAAGCTATGGAGCCAACCTAGGTGTCCTTCAACAGATAAATGAATAAAGAAAATATGGCATATATACACAATGGGATATTACTCAATCATAATGAAGAATGACTTTATGGCATTATCTAAGTGGACAGATCTGAAGATTATCATGCAAAGTGAAATAAGCCAATCCCAAACCACCAAAGGTCATCTGTTTTCTCCGATATATGGAAGCTAATCCACTATGAGTAGAGAAAGGGAACAGAGAAGACTGAAGGGAAGGGAGGAAAAAGAAAAATGAAAGACAGTGGAATGAATCGGACATAACTTTCCTATGTAGATTTATAAAGACAACACAGTGAATCTCAACATTGTGTATATCCACAAGATTGGGATCCTAATTAGAATAAGATACATTCCATGCTTGTATAATTATAACAAAATGGACTCTAATGTCATGTATGACTAAAAAGAACCAATTTTTAAAAAAGAAACAAAGAAAGAGCAGTATCCTATGTCTGGTTTCAACATGTATATTTATGAATCTGTGAAATCTTAGTAGCACAACAGACTTGACAGAGAAAGTAATCTATGTTAAACTTTAGAGAAGGAAAAGTACACCTTCCTCATGAGAAAACTAAATTAGTGAGAAAATAGAAACCAGAAGTCAGATAATCCAAGATTGAATACTGGCACTCCCTTAACTTGTCTGAGGAAATCATCTAGCAGAATGATCATTCATTCCTTCATTTATAAAATCAGGATAACAATTAAACGTACCTCATTGGCCTACTTGAAGCATAAATTAAATAATGCTTTTTAAAATGTATAAAAATGTTAAGATCAATAATAGGGGCATTCATATTTGTGCTTCCAAGTTCTCTAACAAGAGCTCAAAATAGACTTATCTGTTCTTTCTAGGAATGCTAGGAATGTGACCTCTTTTATAACATTTTGTCTTCTCTCTATGAATAAGAAAAATACAGGTGAAAAAATATGTCACATAGGAGAAAAGAATTACCCCATTGGATGTTCAAATCGTTTTGGATCTAACAACAACAACAACAACAAAAAAAAAAAAACAGCTAAATCCCTCTATTCTTAGTCTTCTCCATTCCTATACTTCTCTCCCGCATTCCACATAGGCTATGAAATTTAGGTTTCCTTTGTGTGAAATGTGCTGAGAAATATCGCAAAAAATCACACAACACAGAAATAATTTTGAAAAGCAAGGGCGGGACCACTCTGCAACCTTAGTGGTCCTGCTTCTTCTACACTGGAAGGAATGAGATCCCCGAGAAGAAATGAGAACCCACGTTTTCTTTATTTATATAAAAAAAAAAAAAGGCTTCAAAAGGATTTCGATGGAATGTTCTTTTGGCAAATAAGGTAGGAGGTAGGCTGTCCAAGCCTAATGGGTTATGCCCAAGTCCAGAGCTATAAGAAAGCAGGCTTCCTCCTTATATCAAAGAAAACATGAGCATTCAGTTTTTCGGGATTGGCTAACTTAGCATTATCTTCTCTAACTCCACCCATTTACCTGCAATAGTGGGATGGGGAGCTGGAGCATGGGAGGAATAGACAAACTCTACATGGGGAAGAGGGATTGGAGGGGAAGGAGGGGGCATGGGGTAATTAATGATGGTGGAATGTGATGATCATTACTATCCAAAGTACAGGTATGAAGACACGAATTGGTGTGAATACACTATGTATACAACCAGAGACATGAAAAATTGTGCTCTATATATGTAATAAGAATTGTAATGCATTCTGCTGTCATATATAAATTTTAAAAATTTACATTAAATAAAAAGAAAGCAGACTCCCCAGCCTAGGGTAGGCAGGGATTTCTGCATGCTGCAAAGTGGGAGGAGTCACAGAGCAATGCCACATGGAGACCTTCTTGGCTCAAGGTCGAGTGAAGATGCTATCTATAATAGGTGGCCCTCCACATAGACCTAACAAATATCTCCATCACAGCGGAAACACCAACATTTTGGAACAGTTTACAGGATCTCTAATGTCTAGCCCATCTTAATTTACAACCTTATTTTCCACTCATTTTCTATATGAAATTAAAAAACCAGCCCTGCTCTCCCTCCCCACACCCACCAACCCTCTCTGCACAGACACTGCAAGACTCATTGCTGACACTTCTGCAGCCTGTGATCACCTTCTGCCATCACTGTGGACGGTTGCAGCAGCTCCCAGTTGCTGTTGTTGCTTTCAGAACCAAGAGGCCATGCGCCCCATGTTCTCATTAGTAATGATAGCTAAGAGCAAAATCTAACAAGCAGAACCTCTCCTTCTTTTACATTCTCATCTTTCCGTCAGTGGGTATCTTAGAAATACAGTTTTCAGGCTTCCAGCCTCTGAAATACAGAAGAGAATATTGAAGTCCATAAATGAAACCACAAGTATTTGGACCCAATACCAAATGGCCAAGTGTTAAAAATCAACTTTCAACTAAAGTCAAAATACTATTCTCAGATAATGAATTTATGAGATTTGGAATATTATTTTTTAAATATTACATTTTTATCATTAGATATTTTAGCAGCTGCTTAATTGATGTTCACTTTCAATCAAGACTAGTTAAGAAAGAAGCAAGATTTTTGTGAGCATCTCTTTTTGCTGTCACACCTTATTCTTTTCTACATACTTTTAAAACTTTTTATTATGTTTGGATCAAATAAGATCTATTGTGGCAATCATAGTACATGACTTTGGAGCTTTCATCTCATGAAGTTTTGTGTTTATAAAGATGACAATCTTCTCTGAAATGTTCTTCACAAAATGTGAAAGAATTCCAAACAGTATTTAGTCTTAAAAGATTTCATGACCTAAAAGTAATTAAATGACAAAAAAATTACAAAGTTTTTCAAGATTTCTAAATGCTTTGAAGGTTATAACATGAATCAATTATATAAACATTGTAGTATAATGTGATATACTCATCACTATCCTGCTTTGCGGTATTACTATTTAAATGTTTATAAGCATTTTCTGCCTCAAAACATGTATAAGAATCCTTCCTAATGTTATCCAACTAATCTATAATACTTAAATTTGTATAACCATCAATCCATTTCCCTGCTTGTTCAAAAGTTTGAAAGTACTTGATAGTGTTTGTATCAAATGAACAGCATTAACAAATAATTCTCTCAGCATTTGGTTGATAGAATTTCAACATATAAACACATTAAGAGATTTTTCATTCCAGGTTACATCTTGAATGCTTTCTTTTTTATGAAAGTGAATGTTCACATATGAATAAAAAATTCAAAGCATATTCCATGTGCATCTGAATAACATTAAATATCTTGTTAACCTAGACAATCACACAATCATTGATTGCACACAAATCCAGAGAGAGCAGAAATGACACCGAAGTCAGTATGGAGCTATTCTACTCTCTAAAGTCTCAATCAAAGTCAAATAACAGATTCCGGCAAAATATCAAGGCACAAACCAACTTTGGATGTATTATAAGCTATGATTGAAACTCATTTTCTGTTTCATTTTCTTTTGCTGAAAAACTTCATTTGAGCTCATATCTGTCAAGAATTGGCCACAGTGAACGACAGCAGCTTGCTGACAAAGCCAGGGAAATTTCCTCCCTTAAAGAAAACCTGGACTCCATAGGAAGAACCTGGCTTCATTTCCAGTCCATCAGGCAGCTTGCTGGCTGGCCTCAGATCTTTTGCATGCACGACTGGCAGCCCCAGCAGTCTAGGAGGTCTATGCTTCCAACTCACTTCTACAAGTTTTCAGGATAGGAAAACTTTCTTGGTAGACTGTGAAAAGAAGCAAGTAGAAAAGATTAAGCAGTGTGTCTCTAGAAAATCCCTTATCAAATTGCCTACATAGCTCCAAAGATCTGCTCAATATTCCTTTCCCTCTTCACTCACCCTCCATTTTTAAAGCCTTTTCTTTCAGTAACAAGCTGTAATTTTAGAAGGGCATTCCTCAGGGCATCTTTGCTGAAAGGCAAAATAGGATGTATCAGATCTGTGGTGGAAAAACAGTTGAAGTTCATCATCCTCTCTTACTTGACGTCAGGTTACATTCTTCCTTCCACTTTGAACCTAAGAGAAACTTCCACACACCTGACTGCACTGGTTGGACCTGGCTCGCTCTGTGCTTGCTGTTGAGCCAAGAGCCTTTCCTGAAGAAGCACGAAGGCAAGAACTAATATTCCTCCCTTCTGTAGCACATCACTCCTGGAGAACATCAAAAGCTCCCTGAACAATAAAAGGAAGTCACTGAGGTTTGAGGTGCAGAAAGCAGTTGTGCTAAGTTGCCATAGTTGACCAATTGGCTTGTGGGCCAAATCCAACCAGCTGCATCTTTTTATATGCTCCATGAGCAAGAGTTGTTTTTCTATTTTTATTGGCTGAAAATTTTGAATGCCAAAGGAAAAGAATATTTTATAACGAAAAAAATATATGAAATTTAAAATTTTATATCCATACATAAAATTCTACAGGAACATTCATTCCTGCATTGTCTACTGCTGGTTTTGCTCTCTAACAAAATTGAGTAGTTGTGACAGACAGTATAGGGCTTGCAAAAGAGGCCCATAAAAATATTTATCATCTATCCCTTTTCAGAGAAAGTTTGCAAAACTCTGGCTTTGTTGATGATGGGCAATGCTTTATAAATTGAGCTTCAGGCCTCTTTAATTAGTTATTATCCAAACTACTCACTCTTCTAGTCATTATAGCTTCAAGGAACCCAAAGAATAGTCTCCACCAAGTGAGGACTCCAGAAGACTCTAATTGCTCCAATTGATCCCATGCCAGTGGCTTGCCATGAATACAGCCTAAGTATCAATTCATGAATATAGAAGATGTTAATAATAACAATGAGAGTGATGAAAAAGATGATAATGATGATGAAGGAGAAGATGAAGAAGAAGAAAATGGAGAAGAAAATTAACATTTCACTCAAGATTTGTGAATATAAGCTATGCATTTTTTTTTTAACCAGGCATTGAACCCAGGGGCACTTAACTACTAAGCCACATCCCCAGCTTTTTTTTTTTTTTGTATTTTATTTAGAAACAAGGTCTTGCTCAGTTGTTTAGAGCCTCACTAAATTACTGAGGCTGGCTTTGAACCCATGATCTTCTTGCCTCAGCCTCCCAAGCCACTGGGATTTATGCTCTGATTATCACATACATCACCCCAGTTAATACTCATACCACTTCTATGAGATATGTACTATTATTTTCCCTGTTTTACAGAAGAGCCTAAAGCTTGAAGAGAAACAGTATGACCAAGTTCACACAAGAAATGGCAGCATTTAGTTATAACCCAAATTTTATAATTCTTGTGCCTGAGGTCTAATTATCATGTCAGCCTACCTTCCCATAGAACCATCCAAGTTCCAGGAAGGAAGTCTTGCAACTCTTCTTTGTTGCAACCCTGATTGATTTTGCCCAGCCTGGTGGCTTTCTCAATACCAGAAGGTTGCATGGATAGAGAGGAGACAATAGCAAAAGAAAAGCAGAGACTTAGCAACATTGTGTATTGAATATTTTTATGCCTCTAAAATTCCTATGTTAAAATCTTAACCTGTTCTAGGATGGCATTAGAAGGTAAGACCTCTGGGATAGACCAGTAACTAGAGCCCTTATAAATGGGACTGGTCCCCCAGAAGAAAAAACAGGGGAAAGTTTGCCTCCTCCCTTTGTTTTCTCTTCCATGTAAGTATTCAAGAAGACAGATATCTGCAACTAGGAAGAGAGCCTCACCAGCACAGGATCTCCTGGAACCTTGGTCTTGGACATCCTGGCCTCTAGAACTGTAATAAATTATTTTTGTTGTTTAAACATCTCCAGTTTATGATATTCTATTATAGCAGCGTTTTAGTCAGCTCTGTGTCTGTGACCAAAACATCCAACAAGAACAATTTAGAGGAAGATAAGTTTTCTTGGCTTAGTTTCAATGTTCAGTCCATGGTCACCCAACTGTATCACTCCCTGCTCAAGGTGAGGCACAATATCATGGCAGCAGGATATGGTGGCAGAAAGCTGCCCATCTTATGACTGCCTGGAAACAGAGAGAGCTTTAGTGCAGGGGCACCCATGCAGTGACCTACTTCCTCCAGCCACACTCTTTCTCATTAATCCATTCAGATGGTTAATCCATCAAATGGATTCGTCCACTCATTAGGTTACAGCTCTCATAATCGTTTCACCGCTGAACATTCTTGCATTGTCTCACACATGAACTTTCTGGGGATGCCTCATCTATAACAAGCAGCCTAAACTAAGACACTTATTAAAAGGAAGAAAAGTATAAAAACATAGTCCTCCAAAACAAATAAGTATTCCATGTCAAGAGACTCAATTTTCAGGTCAAAGAAGGAAAAAATTAAAAAACACAGTAATCTGTTTTTAATATGTAGAAGCCAGCTGCCTGATCAGATCTCAGAATTTTCCAAAAACATCTGAAAATCCATCTACACGATACGAATTAATGAATAATATGTACCACAATAATAAATTAATTTAATTAAGGTAAATGCTATGACAGTTTATAGAAGAAATCCATTGAAGAGGTTACTTTTCATCTATTCTCCTTCATCTATTTCAAACAACATTCTACATTACTTGAGATTGGTGTCACTACCTCTCTAGATGTCCTCATGCTACAAAGCCACTGGAGTCCACAACACATTTCTGTCTGGCCATGAAACAGAATGCCCAAGGTTGGTACTTTACACATAATTCCAGGTTATTATGGACACTGAATTAAGAGTCCCTCCATTTCCAGGAGTCTTTCAATTTGAATTATGTAGCTCTATTTATGTATATCCACAAGAAATGAATATGGAGAAAATTTACTTTGGGCCCCATCCAGAAATGTATTCTAGGAGTAGATCCTATTTTTAGTCAACTATCAAGTGAGTACTTGCTAACATAAGCTTTCTGTTTTCTAACAAAGAATGGCTGCCTCATGCTGTGGTGAGCTTCTCATCTCTGGGAGTGTATTTTATGAAGACTTGTCAAGAGTGGTGGCACATATCTGTAATCCCAGCCTCTTGGGAGGCTAAGACAGGAGGATCACAAGTTCAAAGCCAGTCTGGGCAACTCAGTGAGACTGTGTCTTAAAGTAAAAAATAAAAAGTCTGAGAATATAGCTTAGAGGCAGAGCATCCTTGGATTTAATCCCCAGGACCACAAAAAGAAAAAAAATAGCTAAATATGACCATTTTTCAGGGTCACTTCAGATGGAATTTCTACCCTGGGTGCAGACTACCTTTAAATTCTGATAACCTTTAGGTCCCTTCTGATTCAAAAATCTATTATTCTAAGATAAGGTTTAGGAGCATTTTTCTGTGACTGCCTCAGAGAAAATCTAATAACTCCAGGCACACAGTGGCTCTTGTTCATCATTTACCCATTGCTGCTGCCTGCCTCCCCAACTTTCCATTAAGTTTGCAAAAAGTAGGAGATTTGGCTTCTGGACTGCAATTTAATATGTGTGCAAAAGCGATATGAGGATCCTGCCATTAAGAAGGCTGTACTCTGAGGAACAGGGCATGCTTTATTAGTTTCTCATCAATTAAGCAGGGGAAACCTTCAGGCTTCAGAACGAACTCTGTCTCAGTGGTGACAGAGAGAGATCATTTTGTCTAAAGGAGCGGAAATTCACTGGGGACAATGAATGCCTCTGTTTCGCAGGGGGAAAGGGTGGGGGTCATGTCTGTCTTAAATAGCTGTTTTCAGTGAAAGAGAAAAATCCCTTTTGAGGGAGGGGGGTGACAAGCAAGGTGACTACAGGGCTTTCTCAAACTCTACATCCTTTCCCACCAAGATTCTGGTACATCCGACTCCATAGGAACAATACACAAGAACGTTTCACACCAAAGAATATCCCCTTTCCTGTGAGAATCTTTTTTGCTTAAGTATTATGAAGAGCAGGGTCTTTTGCATCTTTACAGGTCAGCACAGAAAAGAGTTGAGAACTATCAGTTGTAACACATGTGTGGACACAAAAACGGAAGGGAACATGACCATTTGGTGGTTGTGTGGTGTACAGTGAAAAGCACAGATGGTAAAGAAATAACATCAGAGAACTAGACTGATGCTTAGTCATGGAGGGCTTTGTGTGCCTTGGCTCTCCTGTATTTCAGAATCAATAAGAGATTACAGAAAATTAAGTGTTGTGAATATGGATCTGTCAACCACATACTAGGAGAATATACTTGGATGCCCTATGGGCTTTGAAGCCCAGAGAAGAAGTTTTAACTTGAACTATAAGTTTGGGTATCATTAAGGTATAAGTGATTGATGGACATGGAAAGTGTGAGACCATCCAAGAGAGTAGAACACAGGGCTGAGTGGGGCAAATCAGGAACTTAGTAGTAAGATCAGAAAACAACCAGTGAATAAGGACAAGAGGGACCTAGAGAATCAAAAGAGTAGGGAGACCCAGGAGCCAAGAAGAGACTTGGCTTCAAAGAGGGCTACCTTCTTCCATTCAAGTACCACTTCCTCTCTCAGAGACAGAGGTGAGAGGCTCTGGGATCCAGGCTCACCTGAATCAAGAGTGACCTCTGCTCCCAGTTGCATTCTTGGAACTAAAGAAAAGAATGCTGCAATGGAGACACTGGATGGCCAAGTGACATGGCACTGGTCTTGGTGCCAACATGTTATGATATGATCCCGGTTCTTTTACTGGAGGACCTTGGGAGAGTCACTTTGCCTCTCTCAGTTTTCCACGGCTCACCTGGAAATCAAGAGTGTTGGGTGGCAGCTCTGCCCTCCATTCAAACAAACTCCATGAGGAGATAAAATTAACCCTTGTCTTCCTAACCCAGCTGAACCAACAATCATTATCCTCCCCAATGCCAAGAATATATCAGTTTGGCATAGATGGCAAGCTATTTTTTTTTAAAAAAAAAAAGCATTTTCTTTTATATCTTATCTGTCATAATGTACACATTCTAAGTTTCATCTGACTTGTATCTGCTCTTCCTGATCAAACGCAGAAACTTTCCTGGATTGCTCTGAAACTGGGTTTAGTATACCCTTAAAAGGCTTAAATGAATGTTTAGGGCTTTTCCCAGCTCATGTGGGTAAATGTAGTAATTTAGATCCCAGAGGAGCATCTTACATGGATCTTGGTGAAGTGGAGACTTTTTCACATCCCAAGAAACAGGGTCACCCGTCTGCCCCTCCTCTACCAGGAGTATTAGCTGTGCTGTACTGTACTATAAAATCCCCTGTGCAAAGTCCTCACCCACAGCAAGAGAGTTTCTATCCTGAAGCCCCTGATACTCCTCAGTTTGAAACTACCCTATGTTTCAAGATATTCCTGGTCTTTTACTATAGTCAAGACAATCCTCATAAGGAAACCTCTAACTATTTGCTCAAGTAATGAAGCTATGTCTGAACAAAAATGAATAAGAGAACAAATGTGGCATGGAGTTAATAAGACTGGGGAGTTGAATGTTTCTGTATCACTTCTTCATGTATCCTGATCACCAGTAAATGGCAGAATATGTTTTAAAATATTGAACATGTGGACATTAGTACCACAAGACTACAAGCACTCAACACCGAGATGAGTCAATTATTCATTCTACTTATGTAGAGTGTAGTGTACAAAATAGCTAGGAACCATTTGTAAGCTAAAAAGAGTTCAATAGCAGGAATCACCATCCCAGACCACACATTAATCTTGAGATGGAACCACTGCACCTCCATTTCCCAGCAACAGTCGAGTAGCTCAGAGGCTTCCATCCTTCCTTCCCATCTGGAAAGAGTGTCATTGAGTCCAGCCTGCTATCAGTGAGGGGACATCATGGCAAATAGTGGAGAAGGACCAGGCAGATGAAGATGTCTGTCAGCTGAAATTAACCAAACCACAGTGCCATTGTGTCTACAAATGCCATTGCAGGTAGCAGGATTCTCTCTGTCCCCATTGCCACATATTGCCACCCTAGTCACCACCAGTCACCAGTATCACTTCTCCAAACTTCATGCTTTTTCATACAGACTTGTAACTGCCTACAGACCATTGCCATGAACCTTTCATGAGGAAAAAAAAAAAATCCCCCAAACCCCACATGACAGCCCACTTTTAGAAAAAAAACTGAATTGTAAGAGACCTGAGTATCTAACATACTAACATACTCAGGAAATTCTCAGTTCCTAATACTGAACCCCATATCTCTGTTTTCATCCATTATGTCCCCTTTTAGTCTTTTATTCTCTATTGTCATCTCAAGCTACACTTTTTGTCCCCAAACCTTACCACCACACCAAAACTTTCCATTGTTCATTCTGCTATTCCCATTCCTTGTTTATCTCATTTTGCCATATGTTCTGCAACAACGGCTCAAAAAACTAGACTAGAACAGTCTCCAACTCAAAGTGTTCTCCTGAACTCCAGATGGCATGCACAAAGTTTGCTGGACATCTGCATCTGGGCAGTTGACCAACACTATTAGCATAGCATACCCCCAAACAAGCTTGTCTTCTTTTTGCCCCCAAATCTGTTCTACCTGGAGATAAACAGTCTCCAAATATCATTGCTCAGGTCAACAACATGAGAGTCATCCTTGATACCCTGATACCTTTGTTTCCCTTCCTACCTCACTCTGCCCACTCCAACCTCAAATCCTCTCTTCTGACATCTAAATAGCATGAATTCATTCACTCTATCTCCATTGCTAACAAGGCTAGTCCTCATTTTTCCTTACCTGGAGAACCTCCTTTTCATCTTCCTCCATAGTCTTTTGGTCTTTAGAGTGTTCACTCTGATCCTCTTCAATTAATTCTCCATCTTGAAAAGTGATCTCTATTTTAAAAAATAAATCAACTAAAGTCAATTTTTCTGTTTAAAACCCGTTAATTATTTTGTCTGACTGGTGGGCCAGGTCCAGATCCTACCTGTGACCTACAGGTATTTCAACCCCTTCTGCCTACCTCTCCAACCTCATCCCACTCCACCTTTTCCCTCATCCTATGCTCTAGCAATTTTTCAACCATCAACTTAAACACCAGTTCCGTAAGGAGGCCATTCCTGTATACCATTTTGTAATGCAAGATCCATATTTATCTCAGTCTCTACCACCTAGTACTTCAAGAGGTGCTCACTCAGTAAACAGGTATTGAATGAATGCATGCATGAATAAATGAAGGAATTCACTTCACAGCACTGTTGCTCTTTCCAGTAAGTTTTTTTTTTCTAATGAGAGTTGGATTTGCTAAAACCAGTTTTCCTGAGTGGCCTAGCCTCTTAAGATTTCGCATTTAGGGTGAACAGTTATCATCCAAACATCTCAAGTGTTTACTTGAGAGTAAAATAGGGTACTAAATGCAGTTAAAATTATATGTATTTTAATATGTATTTATGGATTAAATAATGGCTTTGATATATTGGTGGACTTATAAAATATTTCTATTTGAAGATAAAATAATTTTCAAAAGTCATCTCAAAAATAAAATATTTCTATTGAAAACTTCTTTTTTCAAAATATTTCAAGACTAAAACATCCCTAAAATATTTAAATAATGGAAATTTACGGGGCTGGGGATGTGGCTCAAGCGGTAGCGCGCTCGCCTGGCATGTGTGCGGCCCGGGTTCGATCCTCAGCACCACATACCAACAAAGATGTTGTGTCCGCCAACTAAAAAATAAATATTAAAAATTCTCTCTCTCTCCTCTCTCACTCTCTCTAAAAAAAAAAAAAAATAAAAAAGAAATTTACATGTTGAGATAAAAAGGTTATTGACATTTATTATCTAAACATTGAAAAATCACATAAGTAGAATTATTATCTTTTGTACATATCCATGTACTTGGTTTGCAAGATGTATCTCTCTCAAATACTGAATCCCTGATGTTTCCCTGATCATTTTTTTCAAAATGATCTTGTTTTTAATTCTTTCACAAAATTGCATTTTATGGTTAAGAATATAAAATAGATTACACAATTGCCTCTTCTCTGAAAAGCATAGTATTTTTATTTGAGAAAATGTGCTAAGGGCAAATTCTGCTATAATAACTTCAATTCTGATTAGTTTTTCATACTGAAATATAGAAATAATTCAACACTGGTATTTTTGAATACATTTTTGCCTCCATTCTTTGATAAATATTTTAAGGCAAAACACCCTATAAATTACTTGATTCTTTTGAACATTTGGGTATATTTATTTGTACAATGTCATAGATCTTTTCAATCTTATTCTATTCTAGACCTGAATATGTATTTTTCAATTAAAAATACGAGCTTCCTGTTATGATTTAGATGTGAAGTTTCCCCTAGGTCTGATGCATGAGAAATAGCAAGAATTTCCAGAAGTAACATGACTACATCATAAGAGCTATAACCTCATAATCTACTAGATTAATCCACTGGTATGGATAAACTGGACGGTAAATGTAGGCAAGTAGGATGTGGCTGGAGGAGGTAAGTCACTGTAGGTGTGCCTTTGGGGTAAATATTTTGTCCCTGGTGAGCATATCATGTTCTCTCATTCCTGTTGCCATGTCTTGAGTTGCTTTCCTCCACTGTGCGTGCCCACAATGATGTTCTGCCTTACCTCAGGCCCAGAGCTCTGAAGTTGGTTCACCATGAACTGATAACTCTGAAATCATGAACCAAAATAAGCTTTTTCTCCTCTACATTGTTCTTGTAAAGCCTTTTGGTCACAGTGAACAACAACAAAAAAAAACTAAGGTTCAGCCAAAATTTGAAAAATTTGAGCCAAACTGAGATCATAGAATATTGAAATATTAGACTCATTGCTTAATATGTTCTGCTTTGATAGGGATAAACTTTAATGTTTTCCTCTTTGCCAACTTTGTTTTCAATAATTGCAACATTGCAATTGTCTAAAAGTTTCAAAATATAAAGGTTCTTGGTGTTCTGTTTATGGGATAGTTTCATAAAATTTTGAACACATTATGTAAATTAAAATTGAGGCCATGTTTCCAAAATACTGAAAATCAACCCAGAATTTGGTTCACCAAGGCAGGAGGATCATAAATTCTAGGCCAATATCAGCCACTTAGCAAGACCCTCAGCCACTTACCAAGACCCTGTCTCAAAATAAAAAATAGAAAGGAGACTGGGGATATAGATGATAAAGTGCCCCTGGGTTCAATCACCAGTATCAAAAATAAATAAATAAATAGCTCAAACATTTCTAAAGTCCAATTACAACAAAAAAGGACAGATATCCATGTGAAACTATTTTTTAACTTCGGGATCAATTTCATTGAAACAATTTCATAATTTCGTTATTCTGTGTTACTCTGAAAATGTAAATTGTGATACCTATTATTTCTATTTTCATTGTAGAGTATTGGAGCTTGTTTAGACTCGATTATGAATTTTCAGTGCACTATTTCCAAATATATTACCACTCCATACTTTTTTAAGTAAAAGTATTCATTTTATCACGACACCAGATTTTATTTATATTTTCACTACAAATAAGAATGATTTTATCTTCAATATTGAACTTGGTAAGCACATTTACGACAGAATCCACAACAATATCCAGATTTTTGCCTTTGAGAAGACTTCCAAAAGCTTTTCTTTGATGTCATGAATTGGATAAAGAATCAAACTGTTATTGGAATTAACTGACTTTTCTACTCGGAGCATCTGATGACACTTTATAAAACTGGCATCACTTAACTGCAGGCTGAGTACTTCTGCTAATGGAGCCCACACATCAGCGGCTATGACTTCATGTTTTGCTATGTGCCGAGAAAAACTTGGAATTGAAAGTGAGTGAAATTAATTTAGAAGAAATAGATGATATACATAAATAGCTTGAGAAAAACTTGGAATTGAAAGTGAATGAAATTAATTTAGAAGAAATAGATGATATACATAAATAGCTTAATATAAATGAAAGTCAAATGTCTCAGAATATTTTTTAAAGCATACTTTCTGCAGCCCCGTATGGTCTTAAAACAACTACTGTAGTAACTTTGAAAGCAGATATGGATACTTCTTGGTTTTAAAAAATATTTTTAGGGGCTGGGGATGTGGCTCAATCGGTAGCGCGCTCGCCTGGCATGCGTGCGGCCCGGGTTCGATCCTCAGCACCACATACCAACAAAGATGTTGTGTCCGCCGAAAACTAAAAAAAAATAAATATTAAAAATTCTCTCTCCTCTCTCTCACTCTCTCTTTAAAAAAAAAAAATATTTTTAGTTGCAGATGGACACGATACCTTTATTTTATTTATATGTGGTGCTGAGGTCCAAACCTAGGGCCTCACATGTGCTAAGCAAGCACTCTACCACGGAGCTACGACCTCAGCCCTCTTATTTTTTTGTTTTTGTTTTTATTTTATTTTTGATGCTGGGGATTAAATCCAGGATCTCATACATGTTAAGAAGTGCTTTCCTGCAGCCCAAATATTGGATACTTCTTTATCAGATTTGAGATTTGGGGATGATCACTGATGCCTTTGTAGCTCTCATGGTGAGCAGAAAATGTCAACAAACATTTGTACATAATGTATGTCCATCATTGACTTTCTTAAGAAACAGAAATTTTGTATTTCTGAATTGTCTTTGTTGTCTTAGGTCATTATTGAAAATGGGTTTAGAGCCAAATAAGAGGCACTGCAAAAACGTGAATAAATAGTGATAAATTAGGCCATAAAATTAATGTCAAAACTGTTGTAAGTAGAGTATCCAGACTACTTACTGGACATGGTATGGTAGGGCTGCTCAGCATCTCTTTCCCACATATATTTCATGTACAGTTAACCCATCATTTTTCATGTTTTTCCACAAACTGGTGACATGGGGACCCTCTGTATTGAGGTCAGGGCACAAGTTTCAGTGGAAGAGGCTGATGATAGCCCCGTATGTGCAACACTGCCAGGTGTCTCCTGTCACCATTTGAAACCTAAGGAGTTTACCAAGTGAGCTTTTTGCAAACTCTGATAGAAATATGTTGGAGTCTTTTTCTCTAAAAAGGTTGGGAAAGAGTTGACTGTCATCTTTCAGATTAAATCACTGCAGATGTACCTCACATACTCCCCCTCCCCACAAAAAAAAAGCCATGGAAACAGTTGGAAGCACCAAGAAGTCTACTGATGTCATCTAGACTTGCTTTAATGGGATTATTAATAATAGTTTCTTCTTTAAAAATGAAGAATCGAAAACAAATGCTAAAGTGATCTGGATGCTGAAGTAATAAGCACAAATCAACTCAATTCCAGGCAAATCACAAGACACATGTCTCTTTGGTTCTTCTCTGATGCTAGAGTTTCATTCATTTTCTATGATGGTTACATGGGTCAGATATGATAACAGAAATTTGGAAGATTTGTTTTTGTTTTGCTGGTTTGCTACAGAAAGTATTTAATTCCTATCAAACTTGAATGATTTCCACTTCAGAGAGTTAATTTCAGTGTCAGGGGAGGGGATGGTGAATGAAGGCCAAGAAACAAAGAAGACATCAACATCCAAATAATGGGAAAAAAAATTTAGAACTGTTCATTCTTCTGTGGGCCTTTAGAACAAAAATAAAAGGGGAAAGTAACCAATTCCCAGACACTGTTTAAAAATTTCTTTCATTGGGCCAGTTTTCTCATCTGACTGATAGACTTTGGTGAAACAACAGAAAATATGAGGTCAATTTGGATGAGGTAAATGTATTTTAGGGAGGAGGCAGTGTTAAGACAGGAAGATTTGTTTTCCCCTAAGTATTATTCCCCCAGAGCCATGGCTTTCCTTCAAAATAGTTGACATTTTCTGTCTGTCATAAAAATACAAAACAAAGAACTGAACAGAAACCTTCCTTCCAAAATGTTAAACTTACCATTCAGTGGGATGTTTGGAGCTCATCAAACTTCTTGAGCATGGAGACTAGGCTCCTAGAGGCTCTGCTCCAATTCCGGAGCTCCCACAGAGAAGCCTGAACATTAGTCCTCGTTTGAGGGATGAGGGGAGAGGATGAGGAATTCTTCAGGCCTTGGGGGTGGTCCAAAGTGATTTTTGGCTGCAGAAGTTTCAGAAAAACATCATTGTACCAAATCCTGCACAAACATCTTCTTACTCCAAGCATTTCCCCTGAAACAATGCTTTAGTAGAATTTTACTAATGAAAATAACATGTGTCTTGTCATCCACTCATAGCCCCTGGGGCATCAAGAAGGTCAGGTGTGTCTGACTCTGCAGAAGTTGACAATTCCCTTTTCCCCCCTGAGGAAGATACTTACGTCAAGAAATTGGGATGGTGTTGTTGGCAAGATGAACCCAGGTTTCAAACCACCTACAGTCGAAACAAATTAGTGCCAACTTGACTGATCTCAAATATGCCTTAGGCCCTATCCTGAACTGAAGTTAAACTTTGCAACTGTTATTAAACAGATAACAAAGGTAAAATGGATTGCTGAGCTGTTGAACAATAGATAACAATATTTCCTATGCACTAAAGGTTCTCTAAGACCAGGACAAAAGTCATCATTTTCACTCTTTCCTCAGACAACAGTGATTACTGAACATGTATCTGAAATTTTTTAAAAAAATAGAATTTATCGTTAAATGTTTTCTATTATAGACATTCATCAGTGGAGACCAATTCCACGCCCTCTACCTCCCATGTGAAAATGAATTGTACAAATTTGTAGACATTCTCAACTGTACTTTCTTTACCCAAGAGGCAGAAATACTGTAAAACACTAGAATATTCTCTAAGTGAATCCACTGATGTGCTGAGCAGGCATGGATACGAGCAGTTGCTCTTATGTCTATGTCTCCTAGTCCATGTGGTTAGGGTTCCAGGTCTGAAGGGATGTGATGTCATATCACAGAGGTGACCAGGCTGTGACACTACATTACCTCACACTGCAGGTGTTTCCAGCCATCATACTCTGCTGAACCATCAGTTCCTTGAAAGCAGAGACCAATTACCTCATTGTTGTACATTAGAGCCAGGAACATGGTGGCAGCTCTGCAAGCATTTCTTCAGTTGGGTTTCCTAAGGCCAGGATGCCACAATAATAACTGTGATAAATAGATTTGCCTGTTATTTTGCTTCATATACTTAGTACACTCTCACTCCCAACAATGATGAATGAGATTACATTAAATAGCACAGGCATTCTCAACACAGCAGTCTGGACAAGATGTACACAGAATACATAACAGATTTCAAATCAATTCCCCTCATCCTTCTAGGGAGGTAATGGCAGACCAACAACTAAACACTTGTGTAAAGAGAAGAAGGAAAAGAAGAGAGAGGACGGGGGAAAGTAAAGAAGAAAGGATGCAAAATTCTTGAAAAAGAAGCAGATGACAGGCACATCCCTTTTCATACCTATCCAAAATTTTTCTGAGACAAAATACTTAAAATCCCTTAAGTTTTTCAAATGTTAACTCTACTGTCAACTTTTTGTTGGTGTGACAAAATACCTGAGAAAAACAATTTAAAGAAGGAAAGGTTTATTTTGGCTCAAAGTTTCAGAGGTTTCAGTCTGTGATCAGCTGGCTCCATGTCTTCTGGGCCTCTGGTAAGGCCATACATCATGGAGGAAGGGCATGGCAAAGTAAAACAGCTCACCTCAGGGCAGGTAGGAGAGAAACAGAGAAAAGAATGATCCGGGAAAAAGATGGAGTCCCCAACGGTGTGCAACTCCTTTAAACTACATCCCACCTCTCATAATTTCCATTGCCTCCCAGTAATAGAATGGATTCATTCCATTCAGCAAAGAATCCCTGGAAGCATGAATCCATTGATGAAGACAATAACCTTATGATCCAGTGACTTCTCAAAAGCCTCCCCTCTTAACATGGCCCTGAACATGGCTGCATTGCAGACCAAGCCTTCATGACACTTTGAGAAACATTTCAGATCCAAACTATAACATTTACTTTGGCTAACATTGTGTTGGCTCTTCCCTTGAGACTTAATTAACTAGAAGGGCATTGAGGGAAGGAAAGGTTGGAATTTGTCTTATCTTTTTGCCTTTAGCATGTGACAGGGGCCTGTCCCTCAGGGTTAGAGTTTAAATTATTTTTACTTAAAAGCAAATTTTTAAGTTAATCCCACACATTATCAGATTATGATAAAAGGAATTTGTATTCGTCAGCTTTCTTTCATATGATAAAATACCTGAAATAATCAACTGATAAGGAGGAAAGATTTATTTTGGCTCACAGTTTCAGACATTTCAGACCATGGTCATTTATCCCTGTTGCTTTGGGCTTGTGATGACACAGTGCATCATGGTGAGAGCAGGTGGTGGGGGAGGCCTGTTCACCTGATGGCAGCTGGCAACAGCTTAGCTCCAGTGACCAAAATTCTTCCAATTAGTCCCCACCCCTTAAAGCTATCACCACTTTCTAGTAGCCCAGAAGGCTGAGGACCAAGCCTTCAACACATAGGTCTTTGGGGACCACTTATTCAAACCCAAGTGTGATCATTGCCCATTCTACCCTTGAACTCTTACTGATTTGTATTATGCTGCCAAAGAAGTATTCTGGTGTTACCAACTTAAGCATAGGAAAAGACAGTCTTTCAAAACAAGCTGGTAAGCAGTGGCCAGAACTCAAATTCTAGGCCGAGTATTATTCTTCATAGTCATGCTGTGTTGTTTTCATTGCCAGGACTTCAAGGCTGGAACCTATAATCCTAGGCACTTGCCAAAGGAGAAATTGAAATTGGAGATACAGATGACAAAACTCAAAGAGCTGAACATTGGACAACTGCAGCCAGAGAGACTCAGAATTCTCCATAATTAATATACTAGCTGCAGGGAAACGGATTGTTTTTAGAACTACTCTGATCAATGTTTTTAATGGTTTTCCTGTTACTGACATCTTGCATTAGTGAGATACATGGTTACAATTTATGTACTAATATTGCTATTAACTGAAGTTCACAGTTTGCATTAGGGTTTACTTTGAGTTGTATATTCTGTGGGTTTGGACAGATTAATGGGAGGGGTTTGTGGTTGGCATTCCTGGGAAAAGGGGTCTCCAGACTACTACAAACCAGAGATGAGCTGAGACCGACACACCTACTTTTTCTGCTCACCCATAAAATTTAGTCCTTCTGATGCTGACTTTGGTGTAAAATCTATGAAGCCCAATATTTGAATATTTCTCTAAAGCAGTGGTCTCCACTGAAATAGCTGGAAGGCTTTAGAAAATATTACTACCTGGACCTCCACCCCCATAGAGATGTATATCATCAATCTGGTGTTTTTCCTGAGTACTGGATTGTTTTTTTTAATGTATTTTAATAGGTAATACATGTTTATGGTATAGAATTAGAAATAGACACAAAAAGAATATAATCAAACTTTGTCTAACCCCTGGCCTCAGTCACCTGCTTCTCTTCTAGAAAGCTACTTTTAGAGATCATTTTGAAGCAGATAGGAAGTAATACATCTTTATATATAAACTGAAAGGGTATTCTGTACCATTCTGCACTCTGCATTTCTATGTTTTCATTATATCTTAATTCTCCTTGTTTTTGTATTATTAACATCTTTTGTGAGATAACATGTTTTACCATTGATGCACCAATATTGATATGTTATTATTAACTAATTCCATAGATCTATGGGTTTGAACAAATGCATGATAGGTATTCATCATTTCAGATCCTATAGGATAATTTCATTGCCCTAAAACTCCTCTGTGCTCCACCTATTTCTTTATCCTTCTCCATAAGTTTTCCTTTTTCAGAATGTCATATAGTTAGAATTATACAACATGTAGCTTTTTTCTGATTGTTTTTCCCCCCTTAGAAATATGCACCTAAGGGCTGGGGTTGTGGCTCAGTGTTCTTCTCAGTGGAAGAGTTCTTGCCTAGCATGTGTGCGGCACTGGATTCTATTCTCAGAACTGCATATAAATAAATAAATGTTCAGCAACAACTAAAAAAAATTTTTTTTAAAAAAAGAAAGAAATATGCACTTAAAAACCCTCTGTCTTTTCATGGGTTGGTAGCTCATTTATTTTTATCAGTGAATGACATTCCATGTGGATATAAGAAAATTTGTTTATCCAGCCACTGAAAGACGCCTCACCATATTTCACTGCACAATTGTCAACATCACATTGATGTATATTCACAGGTATTCTATGCATCCTAACAAATAACAAATGATTTTTAGTAATACTGGCACAGTTTTTTTAAAAAGCTTCACATAATGGTCATATCTCACTTTTTGAAAAAAAAATTTAAAAAGTCATAAAACTTTGATGACTATGTGGTGAAATATGGTAGTTCCTTCAAGTTTTGGCAATGTCAGCTCATTTGGGTAAATACCATGGAGCAAGGAACATGAGTTCTGGATTATAGCTTAAGAATATGTTTAGTTTCATAAGACACTGTCAGACTGTCTTCCAAAATAACTGTACCATTTTTTATTCCCAGAGTAATCAATAAAATTTCCTCTTGCTCCATATCCCTGACAGTATTTGGCATTATTTGTGTTTTGGACTTTAGCCATTCTAGTATGTATAGCAGTATTTCATTATGGTCTTAATTTACAACTCCCTAATGACATATAATGTTGAGCATTTTTATGCATATTTGCCATTTTTATTGCCATTATTATCCTTTGCCATTATTATTGCCATTCTCTAGTGAATTGTTCAGATCTTACGCTCATTTTTTAGTTGGTCTGTTTGTTTTAATATTGTTGAGTTTAAAGAGTCCTTTGTATATCGTGGATACTGGCCTTTTATCACACATGTGATTTGCAAATATTTTCTCTACCTGGCGTATTATCTATTCTCTGAATAGTACCTTTTGCAGAACAAAAGTTTTCTTTTTTTAATTTTAAGTATATCTAAAATATACTTAAAATAAAAAGGATACATTAGTGTATCCATTTTTTTTCTTTAATGGATTGTGCTTTTGGTACTGTATCTAAAAGTCATCACCAAGTCCAAGGTTGAATGGATTTTCTCCTATAGTATCTTCTGGGAATTTTATAATTTTGTGATTTTTATTTATGACTTTGATCTATTTTGAATTAATTTTTGTGAAAGGCATGAGGTCTATGTCTACCTTCATTTCTTTGCAGTGAATTCCAAGTGTCCCAGAACCATTTATTTAAAAAGATTTCTTGTCTTGATTGAGTTGTATTTGATCTTTGTCAACAATTTGTTGGGTATCCAGAGATCTTTTTTTTAAATGTGTATCTTTTTAAATTTATATCTAACAGCAGAATGCATTACAACTCTTATTACATATATAGAGCTCAATTTTTCCTATCTCTGGTTGTATACATAGTATACTCACACCAATTTGTGTTCTCATACTTGGATAATAATGTCCATCACATTCCACCATCATTAATTACCCCATACCCTCTCCCTTCCACTCCCACCCCTCTGCCCTATCTAGAGTTCATCCATTTCTCCCATGTTCCCCCTCCCTATCCGACTATGAATCAGCTTCCTTATATCAAAGAAAACATTCGACTTTTGGTTTTTTGGGATTGGCTAATTTCACTTAAAATTATCTTCTCTGACTCCATTCATTTACCTGAAAATGCCATGATTTTATATTTTTTTATTGCTGAGTAATATTTCATTGTGTATATATGCCACGTTTTTTATCCATTCATCTATTAAAGGGCATCTAGGTTGGTTTCACAATTTAGTTATTGTGAATTGTCCTGGGAAGTGAGGAAAACTACCCCATTCTCAATAGCCTCAAAAAAAAAATAAAATAAAATACTTGGGAAACAACTTAACAAAAGAGGTGAAAGATCTATATAATGAAAATTACAGAACCCTAAAGAAAGAAATCAAAGAAGACCTTAGAAGATGGAAAGATCTATCTTGCTCTTGGATAGGCAGAATTAATATTATGAAAATGACCTTACTTCCGAAAGTACTATACAGATTTAATACAATTCCGTCCAAAATTCCAATGGCATTCCTCATAGAAATAGAAAAAGCAATCATGGAATTCATCTGGAAAAATAAGAGACCCAGAACAGCAAAAGCAATCCTTAGCAGGAAGAGTGAAGCAGGTAGCATCACCAAACCAGACCTTAAACTATACTACAGAGCAATAGTAACAAAAACAGCATGGTATTGGCACCATGGTAAACCAATGGTACAGAATAGAGGGCACAGAGACTAACCCACAAAACTACAATTATCTTTTATTAGACAAAGTGCCAAGAATATGCATTGGAGAAAAAAATATCCTCTTCAACAAATGGTGCTGGGAAAACTAGAAATTCATATGCAACAAAATGAAATTAAATCCCTATCTCTCACCATGCACAAAACTCAACTCAAAATGGATCAAGGACTTCAGAATATAACTAGAGACACTGCTTCTAATAGAAGGAAAAGTAGGCCCTAATCTCCATCATATGGGATTAGGCCCCAACTTCCTTAATAAAACTCCTGTGGCACAAGAATTAAAATCAAGAATCAATCAATGGGATGGACCCAAACTAAAAAGTTTCTTCTCATTAAAAAAAGAAAATCTGTGAGGTGAATAGAGAGCCTACATCTTGGGAGCAAATCTTTACCCCTCTAGAGATCATTAACCTGCACCTCCAGGTGATTCTAATGTGCAAGCAACAAAAGGGAATCACCACTGAAATCAAAGTGTATGGATTCTTAATAGAAGTCCTCTGGTAAGATAACGTAAGCCCTGAGTTAGAGAGAGAGAGAGAGAGAGAGAGAGAGAGAGAGAGAATGAGGAAGGAAGGAAGGAAGGAAGGAAGGAAGGAAGGAAGGAAGGAAGGAAGGAAGGAAGGAAGGAAGACATGAGCAGCAGCTTAGCAAGAATAAACCTGTCTTTTCAATTTTGGAGGGTCCTTCCTGAAGAAATAGTCTCACCAGCGGCTGCACATCTTGTTAGAAGAGCATCTGCAAGAAAAATACCCAAGACACATTGCCTCCACTCCTGCCTCAACCACCTCACTTACTTTACAAGGAATACTCCTAACAGGAAAGTGGGCACTTACAACAGATGGCTGTATCTGTAGCTCCTCCCTTCAGTTCTTAAATCACCTGAAAAGCTGTCCAGGATTAGTATTAGTGGGTTGACGTGTAATGTTGAAAGCTTCGGGTCAGAGCCAGAAGAGCAGGAGATGAGGCTAAAGAAGAAGAAGTAATAGGAGGCAGAGGAGGAGGAGAAATAAGAGGAGAAGGAAGAGAAACAACTCCAACTCTTAACAACTTGGGGAAAGTTCTCATGGCCATTTCTAGCTAAGGATTTCATCAGCTCCTGTCTAAAGCACTCCCTTGATGTGAACAAAGTGCAGAACCAAGGTGGTGGGTAAAATCTTGGGTGTTAGACAGGAAGAATGTCTGCATTGGTTCTGGTCACGAGAGGACTTGTGACCAGAAGCTGGACTGATATTATAGAGGAAAGAGAGAGTCATTACTAAGAACTGGGTGTGCACCTGGACCAAAGCAGGAGCCAAGTGGAAACAAACAGGAAGGCTGAGTCCTTGGTGCCTAACCATAATCAAAGTTCCTAAGATATGTCTGAACTCATGAGTGAATAAGTGAGTGTTGCAGATTCAATCACTTGAAATCACACTTTCTGTGATCATCATCATAACATCTCTTTTTGATGGATTTTATGTGATGGGATAGATAGGAACCTGTAAGACAAATATATAATCCCTCAAAAAGATACATGGACTTCTTAACCCCAAGTGCCTCAGAAGGTGACATTACTGGGAAATAGGGTCTTTAATGAGGTCATCATGTTAAAATGAAGCCAATGCGAAGCTGTGCCCTTGTCCCAGAAGGGCAAAGCAGCAGTCAGTAAGACTGGAGCATGAACCACAAGCATGAGCTTAAACCACCAGAAGCGTACCATGATAGCACAGGTCTGAGGAAGAGAAACACAGGAGAAGGAAGGTAGAAAATAATGACTAGAACTGACCTTGGGCTTCCATCTCTGTTCTTGTAAAATGTTTGGAAAAGAATCCTGCTCAGTGAAAGTCCCCCACCTTTGAATTCTTACCACCTTCAATATTATTCATACAGGTAGAAAATCAATGGAACCATTGCTATTTGAAATGTGGTCTTATTTCTCCAAATCTTTGCTCCAATCTACCCTGTAGTTATGTCAAAAGTCTCAAGAAAGTGATGGTTCCCAGTGAGATCTAAGCAGGCCCAGGTAGACCTGGTTCATAAATTTGGGTAGGATGCTAAAGCCTGAAATAGGGAGGCCCTTCTAAGAGGTTGGTGCCTTAATGAGGCCTATTCCCACCAAGATTAGTTTCCTTTTTTTTTTTTTTTTTTTTTGCCCATATAAAAGGAGGTTTTAAACAGGACATTTAACCAACTGCATTCTGGGGAAAGGTACAGAATCTAAGGATACTAATTTTCATAATTAGTCACTCCAAGGGAGTATTCTGTTAAAACAAGGTCAAAATACAGTTAATATCAGACCTAAGAAGGCTGGCAAACAATGTTCTCTCCAAAGCACCAGCATCATAGGCCGGCCACCTCCAGGGACCAGCGTAGATTTGGGATCCTAAAATAGTAGGGTTGGGTCCAGAAGCTTCCCTGAAGTATGAGAAAAGGACACATATAGAGGATGCTTAAGGTGGCAAAGGCTCACTCCTTTGACCAAAACTTTGGTCAGGCTCCCTTGAGTCCTCTTCTTGACTAGAACTGACCTTGGGCTTCCCTCTCTTCTTGTTAAATGTCATTTGAGAAAGAATCCTGCTAAGTGAAAATCCCGCCGCACCTTTGGATCCTTACCACCTTCAATATTTTACCACTTTGACCTGTCTTCAATGAAAATCTTATTAATTCAATTTTGCCAGACAGCCCTGTTCCTAATGTTTCTCTACAGCAGTTTTCCACCCACAGACCTTCACCCTGCTCCTTGGCTATAAATCCCTAATTCACCTTGTTGAAGTGAAAGTTGAATCCAATCTTTTCCCATGCAAGACTCCATTTCATTTGTCTCTATATCGCCTTGGCCCCCTCTTTAATAAAGTCTGCCTTAATGTCTCTAAAAAGTTTCCTAGGGAATTTTTTAACAAAAGAAAATTTCATTTGTGTTTTTTTTTCTTTTAATATAAAACAAAGAGCAGAGTGAAATGCAGGTAGAGCCAAGGTAGGGCTGAATGAACTGCCTTACAAAAGCAAGGCCAGGAGGGTCTGCAGGCGTTTCTGCGCTTGGCTCTGTGAGCCTCTGCAGCTGGCTTTAACAGCCACGCCTGACTGCCTGCTTGGCTTCCCTTGCGGGGAGGTGCAGGCATCCACTTTCTCACCATCTGAAAGTGCTTTCCTCCAGCAAGAGCTTTAAATACTAGCCTCATCTCTCTCCTGCCTTCCCTGACTTCTCTCAGAAGGGAACAGCACATAGCAAGCATGCACATAGCAAGCATTCACGGCATGAATGATTGTGTGGAATGTGCAATCTATCTGAAAGGCAAAAACCACAACAGCACCAAAATGGCACATCCCTTCAATCAAGTCTTCCCAGGATATGTTCCTTTCCACTTACTTTGAGTAGTATGTAGACAACCAATGTATCAAAGGATAAAATAATGAAAAGGGAGTATACATGAAAAGTGTATTGATCAAGTAAAACGTAAGCAAGAAAGTGACATGCTGACTGATATAGATTGTTGTTATGATATTGAATGGTAAATGAGCTAGAGCATTCAATCATTCTCATAAATGACCTCTATTAATAATGTTCTTACCCAAAAAAAACAAATTTTAGTTTTGTTTTCTTGCTAGTTCTATAGTATTTATAAGTGACATCAATGTGGACACTTTTTCCTGCATATTCCATATAATTCAATACTTATAACCTTGAATTGTAAATTCATAGGTGCTCTATTTAAGCCTCTAGTTGTCACTGAAAATCATTTTATAATGTACTGCCATCAACATCAATACACCCATACACACACATAAACATGCACACACAAATATCCACACATATTCAGCACACACATGTACTCACACATGCATATAAGCATGCAGACACACACACATACACACATACACACACATACAAGCTCAAATGCTTACACCTGCATACACACATATACATAGGCATTCATGCATACATGCACACATGCATGTGCATAAACACACACATGCACACATGTGCCCACACAGTCCTCTAGTTGGCTGCCTCCAGCTCACTATCCACAAGCTGCATGCCCAAGGAGATGGCAAGTGCTATGGGTAGCCTTCCCCAAGGTTGTGGTCACACACAAGGAGAGAAAATGAAGGTCAAAGGACATTCTCTTGCAGGGAGAATTCTAGGCAATCAATGTTCCCCACCAGTGATGTCATTGATAGCATAAGATGAACTAAAACTAGGGAAGGGAGAAGGAAAGGAAATGGCCTGATATCCTACTGTTCCTTCTAACCCAACTCTGCCCAACCAGCATTGCCAGCAGTGAGAGAATATCTTATCTCCACCTTCCTAAAAATATTATCTTGTTATTTCCAGATGTGGCTAGAACTGGAGACAGAGCATTCTCAGATCTCAGCTACAGATAAAAGTCTGTTATGAGCAAATACCTAGAAGACAGAACTAGTTGGTGTGAATGAGTTTCCATCAAAGTGTAAATAATACCAGGTATTTTTCTGTTTTGATAGACAGCCAGCCATACAACAAAGAAACCAAGCAAGAATAAAAAAAGAAGAAAAGAAAAGAAAGAAAGAAAGGGATATTGAGTCAAGCATTTGCTAATAATTGATCCTATTTACAAATCCAACTTAAACTTTTTTATCCTGTGTGTTTTTATATACCTCTAGCCCCTCCACCCTTGCATAAAAATACCTGAGCTAGAGTATTCTGTTTGTTAAGCCATCTAGCCCTGTGGATCGGTCTTATGTAGTCCTTGAGCACACATGCAAATATAGTGCCTTATATTGTACTCTGGGGATATTAACCACCTATCTGTGCCTAACTGCTCTCTTCAGGATAATGTAGGCAGAAAGGTATACTCTTGGGGGTTCCCAAGACCCGGTTCAGTGATTCAGTGATTCTCCATGATTCACAAAACTCAAAAAATCTATCATACACAAGTTATAGATTATAACAGGAATTAAATACAGAGTATGATCAACAAGGATAAAAGGCAAATCAAACCAGAGTTTAAGAAGAAGAGTTCTAAAGTCCTCTCCCCATCCTAGATGACCTTTTTCCCTGGGTCTGTCATTCTTCCACCAATGATATGTGACAACATCATGAAGTATGGTCAAATATAGAAAGCTCACATGAACTTTGA
Source organism: Urocitellus parryii (assembly GCF_045843805.1). Taxonomy (NCBI): domain Eukaryota; kingdom Metazoa; phylum Chordata; class Mammalia; order Rodentia; family Sciuridae; genus Urocitellus; species Urocitellus parryii. Next base: position 13,826,938 of record NC_135544.1, read on the forward strand.
TGTCCAGGACTTTTAGTGAGGATCACTAAAGGCAAGGAGTCACAAAGGCAAGGAGTCCTGACCATAGGACTTACCATAGTTTCTCAGTGTCCAGCTACTACAGAGGTCAAACAGATACTGTGGCAACCAATGTTCCCCACCAGTGATGTCCCTGATAGCATAAGCTCACTGGCATGGCTCAGGACTCCAGGTAAATAGAGACACCTTCATCACTAGGACATCCCAAGGACTTACAGGTGAACTCCCTGGAACGGTCAAGGGCTAGCCCTTTCTTTGTGAAGTGCAGAGTTTGAGCACCCCATACCTGCTGAGTTAACCCTTTTTGCACAATATCAAAAAAAGATAAACTCTTTCACCAGTGGATATACTGACAATCATAGTAGCTTTTGAGGCGGGCACCACTCCATACCAGGTCCCACAAATGAGAACCAATTCTGTCTGAGAATGGGATCCATGAAAATAAGAATAGATAACTTCCTAGTGTTAAGCTTTTAAAACATTCTGTTTAGGAGCGAGCATGTTTGCAAAACAATATATTTCAGCTTAGTGGATGCTTTTACTTGTGATTTTTATGTTTCTCAGGAAAAAAAAAACTTTAAAAAGAGATGTGAAAGCTTTGTTATGTTCACATAACAAAGACTCTATCACTTTCTCTAAATGTAGTGGGACACCCCTGTGATTCAGAATTGGATATATAAAATGAAATATACCAATACCAAAAAGGGAATTCAAAATTATCTCTGAAAGAAAGTGGATGGAGTTAGTTGATGGATAAAATACCCAAGAAAGACATGACCTAGATGAACAGTTCTCAAAGTGTGATATTTTAGTCAGCTTTTTCGCTTCTGTGACTAAAAGACCTGACCAGAACAATTTTAGGGGAGGAAAAGTTTATTTAGAGGCTTATGGTTTCAGAGATCTCAATCCATAGACAGCAGGCTCCATTTCTCGGGGCTCGAGGTGAGGCTGGACATCATAACAGAAGAATGTGGCAGAGGGAAACAGCTCACATGATGATCAAGAAACAGAGAGTGAACCCACCTATCATTTACAAATATATACTCCAAATCCATGGCCCCAGTGCACCACCTCCTCCAGCCACATGCCACCTTCCTTCAGTTACCACTCAACTAATCCCATCAGGTGATTAATTTATTGGTTGGATTAAGGCTCTTGTAACCCAACCATTTCTTCTCTGAACCTTCTTGCATTGTCTCACACCTGAGCTTTTGAGGGACACCTCATATCCAAATCATAACATTCTGCCCCTGGCCCCCAAAAGCTCACACTCATCTAGATGACAATGCAAAATACATTCCCAAGAGTTCTGAGATTGCTCAAAGTTCAAGTCCAAAGTCTTCTCTGAGGCTCAAGGAAATCTTGTATTATGAGTTCTTGTAAAAGTAAAAGCAGTTTACGAGTATCAAATATATTACGCTACAGAGTAAACATTTCCATTCACAAAATTAGTGGCATAGAAAGACCTAAGCAAGACTGAAATCCAGCTGGGCAAATAAGTCCTGAAGCTCCATGGCCAGCATCAGGAGTACATGGCATCGTGATACTCTCTTCAAAGGTCTTATGTAGCTCTACCCTTATGGGATTTTTTAATTGCAGCCCAAGTGGCCTTTCTGTTGGCTTGTCTCTGCTCAATTCCTGTAGCTTTCCTAGGATGATGTCCCACGTTTCTGGCATTTCTTAATCTCTGGGGTCTCCACTGCAGCTTTGGCTTCCTCCTCACATCTCCATCCTTTGCCCTCTCAGGGGCTGCCTGCAGGAACTACTACCCTGATGCACTTTGCTTAGCCTCCCTTCTTTTGAAATCTTGGAGGAAGATTCCATGACTCCCTAACTGCAGGATCCTGCATTCTTGCAGAATCAGCACATGGTTGACACCAAGGTCTGCTGCCATCTCAAGCAGTAGCCAAAGTCCCCTCCAGGGACCCTGGCTGCATCAGCCTCCAAGTACCTGGGTGGCTAAGCACATTGAAAATATTTCCTATCCCCCCATCCCTCATGCAAGAGGGGTGCTCCACTGGTCTCTTCTCAAGAGAAATTTTACTTTTACTTCCTTGAGTCTGATATGGGTATGGTCTTGCCAATTCCTGAGATGCCTTCAAGTCATTTTTCTTATTGTCTCTGGGTAATCTTTAGCAATTCCTTAGTGGTGTTAATATCTTTAACAACCTCAAAATCCTTAACCCCAGTTTTATTCCCACCTTTCAAGTCCAAGTTTTTATGTCTTTTTTTTTTTTTTTGGATTTGAAGGTTTTTTTTTTATTTCAGTTTACATACATACATACTTATTTATTCTATATGTTATTGGTGCATTATAATTCTCATAATGTTGGGATTCATTGTTACACATTTATACATGCACATAATATAACAATATAATTTTGTCAGTACTATTTCCCAGTATTTTCCCTTTCCTATCCCTTCTCCCTTCCTCTGATTTAATTTGTATTTTTTTAAGTATGTACTTACAATATGAAGGTTTTGAGGTTTACAAAGTGAAATAATACAAAGAACAGCTGGGCCTAGTGGCTCCTGATCATAATCCCAGGAGTTTGGGAGGCTCAGGCAGAAGGATCTCAAGTTCAAACTAGCCTTATAAATTAATTCAACCCTAAGCAACTCAGTGGGACCCTGTCTTACTAAAATAAAAATTAAGAAGAGATGGGCTGTGACTCCATGTAAAGCACCCCTGGGTTCAATTCCAGATACATAAAAAGACAAGGATAAAAGAATTATAGAGATGTGTGGATTGCCTCATGAAAATGATCATAGTTGGCTCTCAGTTCTTCATCCAACCCAAGATGGGAAATACTCAGAACATAATTGCATCTGTATTGAATATATTCAGATTTTTTTTTTAGTCTTCTTTCCTAAACACTGATTTAGAACAACTATTGAAATAGCATTCACTTTGTATTAGGTGTCCTACATCATCTAGAGATTCTTTAAATTACATGGGAGGTTGTATGTAGAATCTTTGCAAATACAATGTCATTTTATAAAAGATTCAGATTTTGTTTTCTTAGGGGGTGGAGTTACCCTGGAAGCAATCCCTACACATACCAAAAAATGCATTTAAATTTATTTGAACTCTCCCTTGGACTACTGGTGACATTTTCAGAGGTGATGGCTCATGCCAGGCCCTTCTTTCCCAGTGTTTCCCTTCTCTATTTTTCCACCTTTTAAAGATGCATCATAAGCTGAAGAACACTCTCTGGTACTGACTCAATTTCTATTGTTTTCAGGTAGTCAAGGGATATAAAAAAACCTCTTGTATGTTTTCAGAGGAAACACCTGACACACATAATCACCAATCATTTTGCTAAAATTAAAATTCTGATTCAGTATGTCTGCGGTTGTCCTGTGATCCTTTATTTTTACCAACTCCTGGAGATCTTGTACCTTCTGGCCTTCAGGCCAAAACATAAGCAATGAAGAACTCACTTAATAACAATTTCAGGGCTGGGGATGTGGCTCAAGCGGTACCTCGATCGCCTGGCATGCATGTGGCCCGGGTTCGATACTCAGCACCACATACAAAGAAAGATGTTGTGTCCGCCGAGAACTAAAAAACAAACATTAAAAAATTCTCTCTCTCTCTCTCAAATAACAATTTCAGCAAATCATATTTTATGTATGTGTATGTGTAACCGATGTGATTCTGCAATCTGTATTTGGGGTAAAAATGGGAGTTCATAACTCACTGAAACTAATGTTTGAAATATGATATGTCAAGAGCTTTGTAATGTTTTGAACAACCAATAAAAAAAAAAAAAGAAGTTTATTAAAGGACAGCAGAAAAGACTTCTCCCGGAGGAAGAAGGGGACCCAAAAGGTGGAATCCAGTTGGCAGGCAAATGTGTTCCCCTTTTTATAGGTTTGGTGATGGAATGTAGGTTGGAGGGCCCCGAGGGGTGGGACACAGGTAGGCCAAAAGGGCAGGAAGGACTTTTGGGATGGGCTTATCACTTCTCTGGGATGGGCTATCTCCAAATCTGTTGGGGGCTGTTCATTAACACTTCTTTGAGGTGGACTTTGGCCTAGGGCCTTTTGGGGACTTCATTAACATTCCATGAGTTGTCCTGTGTTTTCCCTGAGTCATTCTCAGCATGGCCTCTATTTTAGATTTCACTCGATATTAGACCCGATTTACCTAACTACACTGACTACCTAATTTTAAATCTGGCTTCATCACCGGAGGACACTAATTTATCTTCTTAGCTACTCTAACTCTAGAAAATATCTTTATACTTGAGGTCCAGTAGGGTGCTATATTTGCCTCATCAAATATAGAATTTATTTCTGTAAGATATTTTGATCCTTTCTTCAACTTCTTTCTTTAGCACTTTCATGGGAAAGGCAGTATTCTCTGTAGGATATTTGAGGAGAAACAACATGTAATAAATAAATCCTTTTTTCCTTAGTACCTTCACTCTGATTGGAAATATACACATAAAGTTTTTATGTCTTACTGCTCTGCTTTCTATACCTGATTATCACAATAAATTTGACTAAAAGCCACCAGCAATGTCCATGCCATTGCCTGAATGCTATGCTGCCTAGATATTTCTTTTTCCAGATTTATTTATTTTTTTTATTTTTTTTTTTTTTTTTATTGGTCGTTCATAACATTACATAGTTCTTGATACATCATATTACACGGTTGATTCACGTGGATTATGAACTCCCTCTTTTACCCCGTATACAAATTGCTGTATCACATCAGTTTCCCTTCCATTGATTGACATATTGCCTTTCTAGTGTCTGATGTATTCTGCTGTCTGTCCTATTCTCTACTATCCCCCCTCCCCTCCCCTCCCCTCCCCTCCCCTTTTCTCTCTCTACCCCTTCTACTGTAAGTCATTTCTTCCATTTGTATTATCTTGTCTTACCCCTCCTTTCCTCTTATATGACATTTTGTATAACCCTGAGGATCGCCTTCCATTTCCATGCAATTTCCCTTCTCACTCCCTTTCCCTCCCACCTCTCATCCCTGTTTAATGTAGATCTTCTTCTCAAGCTCTTCGTCCCTACCCTGTCCTTGTTTACTCCCCTTATATCAAAGGAGTCATTTGGTATTTGTTTTTTAAAGATTGACTAGCTTCACTTAGCATAATCTGCTCTAATGCCATCCATTTCCCTCCAAATTCTATGATTTTGTCATTTTTTAATGCAGAGTAATACTCCATAGTATATAAATGCCACATTTTTTTTATCCATTCATCTATTGAAGGGCATCTAGGCTGGTTCCACAGTCTTGCTATCGTGAATTGAGCTGCTATGAACATCGATGTAGCAGTGTCCCTGTAGCATGCTCTTGTTAGGGCTTTAGGGAATAGACCGAGAAGGGGAATAGCTGGGTCGAATGGTGGTTCCATTCCCAGCTTTCCAAGAAATCTCCATACTGCTTTCCAAATTGGCTGCACCAATTTGCAGTCCCACCAGCAATGAACAAGAGTGCCCTTTTCCCCGCATCCTCTCCAGCACTTATTGTTGTTTGACTTCCTAATGGCTGCCAGTCTTACTGGAGTGAGATGGTATCTTAGGGTAGTTTTGATTTGCATTTCTCTGACTGCTAGCGATGGTGAGCATTTTTTCATGTACTTGTTGATTGATTGTATGTCCTCCTCTGAGAAGTGTCTGTTCAGGTCCTTGGCCCATTTATTGATTGGGTTATTTGTTATCTTATTGTCTAATTTTTTGAGTTCTTTGTATATTCTGGTTATTAGGGCTCTATCTGAAGTGTGTGGAGTAAAGATTTGTTCCCAGGATGTAGGCTCCCTGTTTATCTCTCTTATTGTTTCTTTTGCTGAGAAAAAACTTTTTAGTTTGAGTAAGTCCCATTTGTTGATTCTATTTGTTAACTCTAGCGCTATGGGTGTCCTATTGAGGAATTTGGAGCCCGATCCCACAGCGTGTAGATCATAACCAACTTTTTCTTCTATCAGATGCCATGTCTCTGATTTAATATCAAGCTCCTTGATCCATTTTGAGTTAACTTTTGTGCACGGCGAGAGATAGGGATTCAGATTCATTTTGGTGCAAATGGATTTCCAGTTTTCCCAGCACCATTTGTTGAAGATGCTATCCTTCCTCCATTGCATGCTTTTAGCCACTTTATCAAAAATAAGATAGTTGTAGTTTTGTGGATTGGTTACTGTGTCCTCTATTCTGTACCATTGGTCCACCCTCCTGTTTTGGTACCAGTACCATGCTGTTTTTGTTACTATTGCTCTGTAGTATAGTTTGAAGTCTGGTATCGCTATACCACCTGATTCACACTTCCTGCTTAGTATTGTTTTTGCTATTCTGGGTCTTTTATTATTCCATATGAATTTCATGATTCTTTTATCAATTTCTACAAGATATGCTGTTGGGATTTTGATTGGCATTGCATTGAACTTATATAGGACTTTTGGTAATATCGCCATTTTGATGATGTTAGTTCTGCCTATCCATGAGCAGGGTATATTTTTCCATCTTCTAAGGTCTTCTTCTATGTCTTTCTTTAGGTTTCTGTAATTTTCATTGTATAAGTCTTTCACCTCTTTTGTTAGGTTGATTCCCAAGTATTTTATTTTTTTGGGGGATATTGTGAATGGAGTAGTTGTCCTCATTTCCGTTTCAGAGGATTTGTCGCTGATATACAGGAATGCCTTAGATTTATGCGTGTTGATCTTATATCCTGCCACTTTGCTGAATTCATTTATTAGCTCTAATAGTATCTTTGTAGACCCTTTTGGGTCTGCTAGGTATAGAATCATATCATCTGCAAATAGTGATAATTTAAGTTCTTCTTTTCCTATTTTTATGCCTTTAATTTCTTTTGTCTGCCTAATTGCTCTGGCCAGTGTTTCGAGGACTATGTTGAACAGAAGTGGTGAGAGAGGGCATCCCTGTCTTGTACCAGATCTTAGAGGGAATGCCTTCAATTTTTCTCCATTCAGAATGATGCTAGCCTGTGGCTTATCATAGATTGCTTTTACAATGTTGAGGTATGATCCAGTTATCCCTAATTTTTCTAGAGTTTTGAACATAAAGGGATGCTGTACTTTGTCGAATGCTTTTTCTGCATCTATCGAGATGATCATATGGTTCTTATTTTTAAGTCTATTGATGTGGTGGATAACATTTATTGATTTCCGTATATTGAACCAACCTTGCATACCAGGGATGAATCCTACTTGATCATGGTGTATAATTTTTTTGATATGTATTTGAATCCGATTCACCAGAATTTTATTGAGGATTTTTGCATCAAGGTTCATTAGAGATATTGGTCTGTAGTTTTCTTTCTTTGAGGTGTCTTTGTCTGGTTTCGGAATCAGGGTGATGTTAGCCTCGTAGAATGAATTTGGAAGTTCTCCCTCTTTTTCTATTTCCTGAAATAGCTTGAAAAGTATTGGTGTTAGTTCCTCTTTAAAGGTTTTGTAAAACTCTGCTGTATACCCGTCCGGTCCTGGGCTTTTCTTAGTTGGTAATCTTTTGATGGTTTATTCTATTTCCTCTATTGTTATTGGTCTGTTTAGGTTGTCTATATCCTCCTGACTCAATCTGGGCAGATCATAAGACTTAAGGAATTTATCTATGCCTTCACTATCTTCTATTTTATTGGAGTATAAGGATTCAAAATAATTTCTGATTATCTTCTGTATTTCTGAAGTGTCTGTTGTGATATTGCCTTTTTCATCCCGTATGCTAGTAATTTGGGTACTCTCTCTTCTTCTCTTTGTTAGCATGGCCAAGGGTCTGTCAATTTTATTTATTTTTTCAAAGAACCAACTTTTAGTTTTGTCGATTTTTTCAATTGTTTCTTTTGTTTCAATTTCATTAATTTCAGCTCTGATTTTAATAATTTCTTGCCTTCTACTTCTTTTGCTGTTGTTTTGCTCTTCTTTTTCTAGGATTTTGAGGTGAAGTATGAGATCATTTATTTGTTGGTTTTTTCTTTTTTTGAGGAATGAACTGCAAGCAATGAATTTTCCTCTTAGAACTGCTTTCAATGTGTCCCATAGGTTCCGATATGTTGTGTCTGTGTTTTCATTTAACTCTAGGAAGTTTTTAATTTCCTCCTTGATGTCTTCTAAAACCCATTGATCATTCAGCAACCTATTGTTCATTCTCCAAGTGATGCTTGATTTTTCCTTCCTACTTTTATCATTGAATTTCAGTTTCATTCCATTGTGATCAGATAAGATGCATGGTGATATCTCTACCCCTTTATATTGTCTAAGAGTTGCCCTGTGACATAATATATGGTCTATTTTTGAGAAGGTTCCATGTGCTGCTGAGAAAAAAGTGTAACTACTTGATGTTGGGTGGTATAGTCTATATATGTCAATTAAGTCTAGATTGTTAATTGTGTTATTGAGTTCTATAGTTTCCTTATTTAACTTTTGTTTGGAAGATCTGTCCAGTGGTGAGAGAGGTGTGTTGAAGTCTCCCATGATTATTGTATGGTGGTCTATTAGACTCTTAAACTTGAGAAGAGTTTGCTTGATGAACACAGCTGCGCCATTATTTGGGGCATATATATTTATGATTGTTATGTCTTGTTGGTGTATGGTTCCCTTGAGCAGTATGACGTGTCCTTCTTTATCCCTATTGATTAACTTTGGTTTGAAATCTATTTTATTAGATATGAGTATGGCCACTCCTGCTTGTTTCCGCAGTCCATATGAGTGGTATGATTTTTCCCAACCTTTCACCTTCAGTCTATGAATATCTTTTCCTATCAGATGCGTCTCCTGTAGGCAGCATATTGTTGGGTCTTGTTTTGTGATCCATTCTGCTAGCCTGTGTCTCTTGATTGGTGAGTTTAAGCCATTAACATTTAGGGTTATTATTGAGATATGGTTTGTTCTTCTAGCCATATTTATTTATTGATGTTACTAAACCTGATTTGTTATCCTCTATGACTACTTTCCCCCCTTTACTGTCCTACCTCCCATTGTTGGTTTTCAATGTTGTTTTCCATTTCCTCTTCCTGTAATGTTTTGCCAAGGATTTTTTGAAGAGATGGTTTTCTAGCTGCGAATTCTTTTAATTTTTGTTTATCGTGGAAGGTTTTAATTTCATCTTCTATCCTGAAGCTTAATTTCGCCGGATACACGATTCTTGGTTGGAACCCATTTTCTTTCAGTGTTTGAAATATGTTATTCCAGGATCTTCTAGCTTTCAGAGTCTGTGTCGAGAGATCAGCTGTTATCCTGATTGGTTTACCCCTAAATGTAATCTGCTTTCTTTCTCTTGCAGCTTTTAAAATTCTCTCCTTATTCTGTATGTTGGACATCTTCATTATAATGTGTCTAGGTGTGGATCTCTTATGATTTTGCATATTCGGCATCCTGTAGGCTTCTAGGATTTGGGATTCTGCCTCATTCTTCAGGTCTGGGAAGTTTTCTCGTATTATTTCACTGAATAAACTGTTTATTCCTTTGGTTTGGAGTTCTGTGCCTTCTTGTATCCCAATGACTCTTAAATTTGGTCTTTTGATATTGTCCCATATTTCTTGGATGTTCTGCTCATGGCTTCTTAGTAGACTTGCTGAGCTGTCTATGATCTTTTCCAGTTGAAATACTTTGTCTTCATTGTCTGATGTTCTCTCTTCTAAGTGATCTACTCTGCTGGTAGTATTCTCAATTGAGTTTTTAAGTTGGTTTATTGTTTCCTGCATTTCTAGGATTTCTATTTGTTTGTTTTTTATTACCTCTATCTCCCTGTGAAATTGATCTTTTACTTCCTGGATTTGTTTGTCAATGTGATCTTTCATTGTCTGATTTTGCTGTCTCATGTCTTCCTTGAGACTCCAGATAATCTGAAGCATGTATATCTTGAACTCTTTATCTGACATTCCATCAGTTGCAGCTATTACCTCTTCTAATGATGAGTTGACCTGCATAGCTTGTAGTCCTTTCTTTCCTTGTCTTTTCATACTGCTCGAGTTTCTTTCTGCTTGGTGCAACTGTTGTGTTTTTGAAATTTACCCCCTGGCCTTTCTTTCCAGTGGGCCGCAGGTATCTTTGCTCCCCCCGCTCCGGCACCTTGCCGCTCCCCAGTGCGGGCCACCGACTCCAGCCGCAGGGCGATTGCCTATCAGGCTATGCTCCCCTCCGTGCGGAGAAAAGGAGCTCCCGCAGTCGAACTTTGCACGATGGAAATCTGTCTGGAGCCCCTCGATTTCGCTGGAAATTGGCGGCGGCTGACTACGGGTTCGGGCGGGGCGGCCCAAGCCGCTCAGGGTGACCGCAGCTTGCAAAAGCAGTTGCTGGCTCCGGGATTTGACTTCTGCACCCGCCGCAGTGCCACCTGTGGAGCCGGTTAGCTGTGGCCGCGTGGTTAGGGACCCGGATGGAGAAGCAGCTGCTCCCAGAGCGAGCACTATGCCTTCCGGGGGAGCCCGGATGGCGGGGGCCCACTGCGGGTTCGGGCGGGGCGGCCCAAGCCACTCAGGGTAACCGCCGCTTGCCAAAGCGATTGCTGGCTCCGGGACCTGACCTCTGCACCCGCCGCGTTGCCACCTCTGGAGCCGGTTATCTGTGGCCGCGTGGTTAGGGACCGGGATGGAGAAACAGCTGCTCCCAGAGCGAGCACTATGCCTTCCGGGGGAGCCCGGATGGCGGAAGCCCACTGTGGGTTCGGGCGGGGCGGCCCAAGCTGCTCAGGGTAACCGCGGTTTGCAAAAGCGATTGCTGGCTCCGGGACCTGACCTCTGCACCCGCCGCTTTGCCACCTGTGGAGCCGGTTATCTGTGGCCGCGTGTTTAGGGACCCAGAGGGAGAAGCAGCTGCTCCCAGAGTGAGCGCTGTGCCTTCCGGGGGAGCCCGGATGGCGGAGGCCGACTGCGGGTTCAGGCGGGGCGGCCCAAGCCACTCAGGGTAACCGCCGCTTGCAAAAGCGATTGGTGGCTCCGGGACTTGACTTCAGCACCCGCCGCGGTGCCACCTGAGGGGCCGGTTATCTGTGGCCGCGTGTTTAGGGACCCGGAGGGAGAAGCAGCTGCTCCCAGAGTGAGCGCTGTGCCTTCCGGGGGAGCCCGGATGGCGGAGGCTGACTGCGGGTTCAGGCGGGGCGGCCCAAGCCGCTCAGGGTAACCGCCGCTTGCAAAAGCGATTGCTGGTTCCGGGACCTGACCTCTGCACCCGCCGAGTTGCCACCTGTGGAGCCGGTTATCTGTGGCCGAGTGGTTAGGGACCCGGAGGGAGAAGTAGCTGCTCCCAGAGTGAGCGCTATGCCTTCCGAGGGAGCCCGGATGGCGGCGGCCGACTGCGGGTTCGGGCGGGGCGGCCCAAGCCGCTCAGGGTAACCGCGGTTTGCAAAAGCGATTGCTGGCTCCGGGACTTGACTTCTGTACCCGCCGCGTTGCCACCTGTGGAGCCGGTTATCTGTGGCCGCGTGGTTAGGGACCGGGATGGAGAAACAGCTGCTCCCAGAGCGAGCACTATGCCCTCCGGGGGAGCCCGGATGGCAGAGGCCCACTGCGGGTTCGTGCGGGGCGGCCCAAGCCACTCAGGGTAACCGCCGCTTACAAAAGCGATTGCTGGCTCCGGGACCTGACCTCTGCACCCGCCGCTTTGCCACCTGTGGAGCCGGTTATCTGTGGCCGCGTGTTTAGGGACCCAGAGGGAGAAGCAGCTGCTCCCAGAGTGAGCGCTGTGCCTTCCGGGGGAGCCCGGATGGCGGAGGCCGACTGCGGGTTCAGGCGGGGCGGCCCAAGCCGCTCAGGGTAACCGCCGCTTGCAAAAGCGATTGGTGGCTCCGGGACTTGACTTCAGCACCCGCCGCGGTGCCACCTGAGGGGCCGGTTATCTGTGGCCGCGTGTTTAGGGACCCGGAGGGAGAAGCAGCTGCTCCCAGAGTGAGTGCTATACCTTCCGGGAGAGCCCGGATGGCGGAGGCCGACTGCGGGTTCGGGCGGGGCGGCCCTAGCCGCTCAGGGTAACCGCGGATTGCTAGCTCCGGGACTTGACTTCTGCACCCGCCGCGTTGCCACCTGTGGAGCCGGTTAGCTATGGCCGCGTGGTTAGGAACTGGACAGGTGGGGTGGCTGCTTGCAAAGGGAGAGCTAGGCCTCCCGGGGGAGCCCCTTGCCGGAGTGGCTAATGTCTGCGGACTAGACCTCTGTGCCCGAGTGGCCGCCCAAGATCCACTTCTCTGGGACAAACTGTCACTTCCAATAAACCTACCAGATCACGGCTGCTCTCCTCTAAAGGGAATTATGCTAGGAGTTCCTCCGTGTGTAGGCTGCAGCTGTCCAGGTGGGTCTTTCTTATCCCTTTAAAGTGGAGACGTTGGAGTCGCTGCTTCCTCGCCGGCCGCCATGTTGGATCCCCTCTTTTTCCAGATTTAGAAGTCAATCACTTTTAAAATCAACTGCACAGAAAGTCTCAGGACACAGACAAAATACAGACAAATTCTCAGAACATAACACAATGGCCTCTGCTCCAGATTCCAATAGTGTCCTCCTTTTCCTCTTGAGTTCTGTCTTCACTGTTCGAAGTTTTATTGGCATTCTGGTCTTCTGAGGTCCCACCAGAATTGGTTATTAGGCTCCACTTACAACAACCTAAAGCACTTCCAGCTTGCAATGCTACACATCTCAAAATTCCTCCTACCAATTCCAAAAACTCAAAAAGCTGAGCCACATGGTTAGGTTAGTCACACCACAACCCACTTCTTATATCAATTCTGTCTTAGTCAACTTTCCACTGCTATGACTAAAGGACCCAACCAGCACAATTGTAGAGAAGGAACAGTTTATGTTTCAGTCCATAGAAGTCTGGCACCATGCCTCTGGGCTCCAGGTGAGGCTGAACATCACAGCAGAAGAGTGGCAGAGGGAATCGGCTCACATGATGATCAGGAACAGAGACAGAGAGAGACACCTCACTCTCCAGATAAAAAATATATACCGCATAGCCAGTGAACAAGTTCCTCCAGCCACATCCCACCTGCCTCCAGTCACAACCCAGTTAATCCCATCAGGGTTTAATGTACTGATTAGGTTAAGGCTATAACCCAAATATTTCTCCTCTAAACATTCTTTCATTGTCTCACATGTGAGCTTTTGGGGGATACCACATCTAAACAATAACAAGTGGGCTATGGAACTCTGGAAGTCCACCAGATCCTTTCAGAGGTCCTTCATGTCATTATCTTAAAATTTCTAAGATGTCATCAATCTTTTTCACTTTGTGGACATTGCACTTGGTACAAAAGCAAATTGTGTAAACTTCTGATGCCTTACATGAATCTAGGCAATGGTACCAGACATTACTAGTAGCTATTCTATTATTAACTCTTATGCATGAAAATCAAATTCACATAAGAATCTTATAACAGTTGCTACTTGTTGAAACAATAAAATTGCTAATTTTATTTATTTTGACTTTTAAGTTTTGGGACAGAAGAATAGCCACAATTATTTAAAAAGTGTATTGAAATATTACTCCCTTTTGCAGCTATATGTCTATGTGAATCCAATTTTTTTCTGTAGACACCAACAGAAGATTGAATGCAGAAATATATAAGATAATTCGGTTATATTTTATTAACCGAGACTCTAAAGAGATTTGCAAAATGTAAAGCAATATTACTCTTCTTGCTAAATTAATTGTTTTGTTAGGAAAAATGTAGTTTTTTTATAGTTAATTTTTATTTTTATGGGGAAAAAATCTCTTAATATGTAAGTAGTTTATTACTGCTATTTTAAAATAAATGTATAATAAATATTTTTATAAATTCTCAGTTTTAATTTCTAATATAGTCAATATTGATAGATGTAACTGGGAAAAAATAAAAGCTTTTTAAGAGTGTGAAGGATCCAAAAACCGAGACACTAAAAAAACCACTGACCTAAATCATTCATGGACAGTAAGATTCTCTCTCTCTGTTTGGCAGAGTCCTAGAGAATTTGCAGGCAAGTTGCATGCACAAGGCCCTGGGTTCTAATCCCCAGTACCACAAAAAAAAGAAGAAGAAGGAGAATTTTCAGGCAAGGTCAACTAACAAAGAGTAAATCTGAGAAATGGAACTGAAAGCTGAGGATTAACTTCAAGTCTGTATAGGAGATAACTGGGTTCCTATTCCTACCCACCACAGAGCCTAAGCCATAGGTCTTTCTGAGGAAACAACTGTTATTTTGCCCAGGACAGTTTTACTTTTAGCACTGCTAGAGCTCCATGTCCATGGAAATCCCTTTTAAATGTGAAAATCTTGCTTTTCCACCATGACTTGGAAGACTGGAAGAAAAGTACTAAACTCGTATATCAGCCCCAAAACATAGGAGCTGAAAGCAACACTATTTTAAGTGTCAAATAGACATGGCCGAGATCATTTGCCATTCTACAGATGCTGTCACTATCCACTCATCCGCCTACTGATGTTGATAATCCTCAATGTATGGCCACAACAATAAATGCTGCTTCACTCTGAGTGCCGTGACTTTAGTGCATTGTAATTTTTACTTTGCCTGTGGGGTAACTATTTTATTTGGTATTTAAATAATGCTAATTGAATTAATACATTGTGTGTATTTTGACCATGTTACTTAAAAGTTCATGTCATCCAAACAAGAAAGATTACAATGCTAATACAGCATTCCCCAGAAATCACCTAACAAGAAAGCAACAAAACTGTATTATTTTAATAACAGTAGAAGGATATATACACCTGGATTAGGAAGGTAAATAAGCAAAACACAGCATACAGTAAATATGCCAAAAAGAATTTGAGGCTGAAATATTAGGGAAGTAGATATAAAAGCACAGATAGACACTGAATCTCAAAAGTCTGGGATGAGACACACACACAAAAAAAATACTTCTAAATCATTCAAAAGTTTTTGTGTTCCCAAAGACACCAATGCTCATTTGGAAGTCATGACTGCTAAGTGATGGTTTTTTTCTTTTTGTAGTACTGGGCATTGAATCCCACTGGGCTCTACCACAAAGCTATATCTCCAGCCCTCTTTATTTTGTTTTGAGACAAGTTCTCACTAAGTTGCCCAGGCTTCAAACTTGAGAGCCTCCTGCATCGGCCACCTCAGTGTCTAGAAAAAGTAGTGTATCCTTCCCCTGATTGCTCTACAAGGTTGAATAAAGCAGTGAAGTTACAGTTCCTGATTCAGAAGATGCAATTAAAATGCCCAATGGTTGAACAAAAGAGAAATTTTTTTTACCAATCATGTGTGATCCTGCCCTCCACAATGTCAAGTGAAGCACTAAATAGCAGCAATACACACACAATATTCCCCTTATCTCTTAGGTATTTAAAGAATGTACTTTCAAATCATCTGGATCAATAAACTGTCCAAAATAAATTAGACTTTGGTCATCTATCTGCATATTTAGAAAATTGTACAAATGTAAATTTTGGCCAATTCTTAGTATAGAAATTTCTTACCAAAGAAAACCTGTTAAATGTAACCCCCCCACCATACTTTGGACATAATACTTTGGAAAAAGGTGTGATTTGCCTACCTGTCATATTGAGCCTGTATGTAGTTTTTTGTTGTTGTTGTTGATTATTTTTCAATTTCTCCAAAATGTAAAGAGGCACATAATGAATCTTTTCATATTGTAAAAACAGAGACATCTTTTTGCCTACAAGATAGTTGTTCTCATTGCAGGCCAAATGAAACATGTTACAATATCAGCCTGTCAGAGAATATATTTTCTAAATGTAGACAAAAAAATTTTCTTAATGATGAGAATGGAGAAAAAGGCAGCAGTAAACATAGACTTAAATGCTGTTTTCTCCAAAACATTTTGATGATCTGTGGAGATCCTAAGGATCCTTTAAAAGACAGAAGCTGACTATACCTAAATGCCTCAGTATTGTGTGAAGATCATGATAGAAAGCCAAGTATTAGGAGAAAAAAAAAAAGATTATTTTGGAACTCAAAAAAAAAAAGTTGTTACCAGGAAATAGCAGCCAAATTAAATAGGAATTCGCATTTCTTTACTAAAAGTGTAGCACATTGGGAATCCAGTTTTGATTTCACAAGCTCAAATTACTTCTGTACTTTAAAACCATTTTCTCTGAGAAAGAGAGATTTAACCTATAATGACACCCACTGGTTTTTATTGCTAACATTCATGGGCATTTTATCCATGAATAACCAAGAACATAAAGTCATAGATGCAAAAGATGTGATTGACAAAGAGTTATTCTACCAAAACAAGCCTGTGGATAAAAAGTAAATGGACAGTTTTGGAGACCAGGAAACTAATTTGTACAAGTTTAAAACCTGCTATTTCTAGTAAGTGAAATCCTTACTATTACATGGTCAAATGCTTTGTTGATAGGTTATATAGTTCATGTGATCACATTAGCCTAAGACCAGGAATCAGTAAAACGTGGGCTGTAAGTCAGTGAATGTTATTTTGATTGTATTCAGTTTTACTACTACATAAAGGAAACAAAAAGATCCTAAGAGCTGCAATCAATTCAAAAAAGTATTGGAAAAAAGAAACAGAAAAATATCCAAATATACATCATTGTCGTGTTTATTAAATATATATAGTAATTGTTTATTCCTGTTCCAATTATGTGCTTTTCTAAAATCTTATTTTGTGTATCTTGAGGGTGAAATTTAAATATGCAATAGATAGTTCAAACAATTATGTATTATTTTGAGGATTTGGGGTTTAGGGTTTTTTTTGTTTTTTTTTTGTTTTTGCTTTGTCTGGTGTGATTGTATCCCAAGTCGCATCTCTAAAAAATTGATGCTTCTGAATTTGCCAATTCTGCATTATCCAGATCTTCTCTGGATGAGCCACAAAAATATGAAGGGATGTTAGTTTTCAGTTTGGACATTGGTGACCCAGAATGAGGGTTTCTTCATTCAAACATGAAGGGAGAAGCCCTTCCTGTGATAGCTCACGTGCCTAGCACTCAGTTTTATAAAACCTGCCAGTTAAAAATGTTTACCTGAGTCGAAGGCCAGTTTGTGCAACTTAATGATACTCTGTCTCAAAACAAGAATTTTAATAAAGGGCTGGGGATGTAGTTCAGTGTTAGAGCATTTGCCTAGAATGAGTGAGGCCTTGGGTTCAATCCCCAGTATTGGAAAAAAAAAAAAAAAACTTGCTTGGTCCCATATGAAGTTCCAGATGAGACCTTCTGGAAGAAGAGAACTCACCAAAACCAGCCTTCTCATGCAGCCCTAGAGGAAGCCCACCAGGCTACACACCCCTTCTACCTTAAATATGAACAGAACAGCAGGGGTCACCAGGGATGCGAAGAAATAAATCAGAAATGTTACAATAAAGAAAGAATCAGAAAAAAAAAAAAACACACAGAAATAACTCACGGAATGGATAAAAACTTTTAAAGCATCCTATTCATCAAGGTAGCCTATTTAAAAAGGTATCTAACATCTCCCAAACAACAGAAACATGTCATTACAATTTAAAGATAATAAGAGATTTAGAGACGTAGAGCACAACTAATGAGAGTGAGAAGAATCAACACAAGTGCCAGACACCAACGTAGAAGAAAATTCCTAGAACACGGAAGGAAAAGTTCTTAAAAAAAATAAGAATGAAGAGAAACAAAAATCGCAATCCATCCAATAAATGTTCAAAAAATAGAGTACAGAGAAGAATCCAAGACAGTATTTTTAAAATCATCAGAAATAAAATATCCAGATGAAGAAAAGAATTCGTCAGATGAAAGGACCTACTGAGGGCATATTTTAATGAACAAAAGACCAAGACCCTTTCTGTGAAATGATAGAACATCAATCATCAAGAAGACATTCTGGGGACTTCAGCTGAGGAAAAAGCCATAACCTACAAAGAAGAATATCAGATTGTTCATCAGCAAATCTGAGGGCCAGAAGATAACGGAACTGTGCCTTCCAATTTCTAATGGGAAAAATTCTAATTCTAAAATGCTACCAACCAAGAAAGAAGTGACCAGTTATGAAGAGATAATAAAAGTGATGACTCGAGACGTGCAAGGACTCAGAAGGCTTATGCCTTATGTATCATTCTGAAAAAGCTCTGGAAGCTCTCCAGAAAAAAAAAAAAAGGCAGGGGGATGGGTATTCAATGAAATAATATATTACCATGAACTTAGAAAAAAACTTAGAAGATAACATCAAAAAAGAAAAATGTTAGAAATTTCAGGAAGAACCATCTAAATATAAATACAAATAAGAAGGGAAATGAATTTTGGCATAATTTAAGGCAACAGTAAAGTCTGAGAAAAAAATTGATCTTGCAGTAGGAACATTCTCCTTTAAATGACAATGGGGTCTGTGGATGGGATCACATCTCCCTCCTAGAGATTCAAAGGAAAGTTATCACTTGACCCAAAATGTAGTGGCATTCACCTCGTCATAAAAAGGTAAGAGCTGCTTATTGGCTTTGAAATTTTAGCATCAACTTTGTGGAATCAGGAGAGAAGTTAACATGAAGAACCTAAAGATGGTAGAATTAAGTTCAAATAACACTTTGGGGGTGGAAATGAGGATAGGGAAGGATAAGAATCTTGATATCTTAATCACAAAGAGTGAGCAGTTAAGAGACTGTGTATAAAGTTGCTGAAACAAGAATTAATGATTAAAGCACACCATACAAAGTTGTAATATTGATCAGAAAAAGAACTAAATAACACAAATATCAAATAATAAAAATAATAACACACATACAATGTGGCTGGAGAAAGAAAGGGGGATTGTAATCTTCCTATTGTATATCAGATAAAGGGATTAAAGATCCACCAAAGTGATATGAAAGTTACTCCAAACTGAAAACATGTAAACAATAAACATCCATAAAGAAATATTATCTAAACTTAAGCAGAGGACTTCGGCATGGGGTAGCTTAGGGATAAAGCACTTTACAGAATACCCTGGGTCCATTCCTCAACACCACAAAAATAAATACATACATAGATGAATGCATACACAAACTTAAGCAGAGCTTCCCAAAAATACAGCTTCCATTGACACCCCATCCCATTGTAAAAAAAAAAAAAAAAATCTTCTGTTAGAAAAACTGACCTTTATCAATGAGAGGTATAAATTCAGTTGTTCATTAGCAATCAAAAAGATTAATAAAATTGTCTATATTTTCCCAACGAAGCCCAAAACCACCCCCATTTTTGTTAGGTTGGTATACAATCTTTCAACTCTGGTTCTACAGTGAGTTACGCATTACTGAATAATGACACATGTGCAATAAACTTTTCTTCTGTTATTGTCTATTATCACTTAATTTGTAGATCTCCAACAAGTTAAATCGAAGTGGATGAGGAAAGGTTTTCTCCCAACATGGCTGACAATGAGAATGAGTTCATCAGGACTCCCTGCTTCTCCAGAGATGGCAGCTGAGATAACTTAGAACCTCTGACCAACCCAAAGAAAAGAAGTTTTCTTATCAGTCTGCCTCCAAGATCTCTAGTTAGGATCTTTTCAAGCAAGAGCAGTGAAAGAATCACATTATCTTATTTTTAAAAACTAAATTTATAGGATAAATATTTTGGTTAGAGCTAATTCTTTAGGCACTGTGACTTTGGGATTTGAATCAGTTCTTCCCAGGGATAACCATTGTTTCTGTGTTTTGTCCTGAGAACTTGACATTGGAAGTCAGAGCCTTCTCATTGGCTTTCCACCAGCCAAGGACATAAAGTGTTGGGTCTGTGGCTAAAGCTGGGAAACCATCAGGTGGGAGACCTAAATATTCTTACCAAAAGTTGACAGTTGTTACCTGTCTAAATGCAAATCCTCTTTTTTTCATTGATTTCATGTTTCTGATAATTCCTATCTTAGTGTCAGGCATCTGGTATCATGGATCAGTGGGTCTTTGAAGACATCTCACTTTTTTTTTCTTAAGCAGTTTTTATTACACTCAAGGTATAAAGATAAATACAAAATCACCTTGTAATCAAAATCACCTTGTAATACAAAAGGAGAAACCACTACAGTGTGAAGTGATATACAAATGACTAAAGTATACAGCTCTCATAGTTAACAGACAACTTGAAATGGGGAAGTTGGTTTCTTTTACATGTGCTCAATTTTCTTGAAACAGGACAAGTAATATACTGTGCTCTAAATATGCATAATCATGAAAACAAAGAAGAGCAGTCTTAACACACTATTAGCATAACAGACTCCATTGCTTCTGTTTAACAGCCTTAGCCAACACATGCCTATTTCCTTTCTTAGTTTTAAGGACAATTTCTTTTAAGGAATATTAGAGCTGCAAGAGCCTGGGGCTGCAGCTCAGGCAGGGCTTCAGTGTGATCTGGGCTTTCTCAGGAGTTCCTCCCTGCCTTCCGTTGGCTCAAACAACCCATAATTTATACACAGCTTCCAACAGTGGACTCCAGATCCCACAAAGAGAACACAGAAGAAGGTGAATGAAAATCATGGTGGTGCTCGGTCCCTGCAGGGCCGGCAAATCTGCCCTGACTGAGATGTGGCTCAGTGTGTTAACACCCTTTGGATGATCCCCAGAACAACAACAACTACAACAAAATGTATAGAGATGAGTTAGTTTTGGATGTTTTTATAGTGAACGATAGTCACTGTGACCAGTTACATTTTAAAAGTTTTTCTGTAAAATAAAACACATCATAGAAAAACATCACAAGCAGATTGAGAAGCAGTCACCCTGGTGCCCACCAGCATGACACTCACTTTCTCCTAGACCTATACTTTTGCTTTAAATGATCACGGTAACCAACAATTTAGGGCAGACCCTCTTTCCTTATGGCAGTGACTCCCTAGGAACTTTACTGTCTGCAGTCCATTTCTTTTTCTGAAAGAAATCTCAGGACCTGAGGTCTTCCATGTTGACCTGAGTCCTAGTCCTATATTGGCAACAGCCAGCCTGACTGGTGTCAACTTCTGGCTCACCATTTCTGTCCTTGAGGGTCCTGACACACATGATGCTCTGTTTGTCTGCACCACAATGTTTGTCTCTAAAATGCTGAGGAGAGACTACATTTTATTCTCTTGCATGGCATTTGCCCTCCTAATCCAGATTCCCAAAGCATTTTTCTTTTCTTCAAAGTCCAAGATTTCACAAGAAAATCCGGTCCTATGAGACATTCTAAGTCAGGGCTCAATATTTTCTTGAAGAACTCATTCCAGAGGTTTATAATTTTATTTCAAAGAAATGAATGCTCATTTTAATATTTGCTTTGTGACTCTGCTGTGCTTTTACTTTTATACATATATCAGCTCTTCTTCAGCTAACCTTGATTTTAAGACATTTCTCAAGTCTTTTTCCATCCCCCGCTTAATGGGGTGTGAAACTGTTCCCCTCTTTCACTTTCACTTGTATAAGTAACAGTCCTTCCTGGGTTTCTGGGGTTTACTCTTCATTGCTGCGTGATTTTTCTGTTTGCTATTTCTCTCCTGAGTTCCTGACCACTCATTTCTCAGTCCCTCTCATTCCTCTGCATTCTCTGTAACATTTTCCTTGATGCCTTTGACCTCTTTTTTGAAAACTGCCTTGCACACTCACTAGGTGACACCAACACTGAGAGCTGCTGGGTTCTGAGCTGCCGTCACTCTGTGCTTCTTCCTGTTTCCCCTCCACACCTCCATTGCAATTGGAATCATCTGTGCCTGGTTTTCAAATAAAATTTGTTTTGTTTTGTTTTGTTTTGTTTTATTTTTTTATGAGCATCAGAATTCAGTGAAGCTCTTCCATCCTAACAGAGCTTCACTCTGATGTTTCTCTGCAATGTTTGCTAAAATAACACCTTCCTTCCTGTACTTCTTGGCTGTGCATTTTACCATTCAGTCTGTGGAGTCTCTTGTCATTACCTCCATCGCACTTGTTCATCTGTATGGTGGTCCTGCACCTCATTAGAGTTTCTGCATATGAGGCCTCTCTTGGAATGCGACAACTGCAGCCACTGTCCAGAATGTGTTGTCATTCCCTTTACCGAAGAATTCTTTTCCAGAACCAATTAGAATATTTACAGTTTTCCAAAGACATATCAAAATTTACATGGTCTCTGAATCATTGATTTTACTTATCAGAACTCCACTCATGAAATGATTTCGTTTGTTCTAAAATATTTTAGTCACAAAATTATTTGTGTTTTAATATTCATATTTTGGTCACTTGATTTTAGAGTTTTATAACCAACATTTTTATTTCTAGGTATATCTATTTTAAAAGGGATTTGGTTTTAGCTGTGTGAGTTTATTGTTAGTTCATGGCTGCTACTACTATGAAACATTTAGATTCCCAGACTTGTAGGTCCAGGGTCATGTCCATCTACAACTCTATCAGCTCATGGTGTTTTCAGGCACAGACAGCAGGCTCACCCCAATGCCTCAGGTAAGTCACAACCTCCCCAAAGATTGTCCTCAAATATTTATCCTTGTGATAATTAAGAGTGTTGTTTCAGCTAGGCATGGTGGCATATGCCCTTAATATCATCGCTCAGGACATTGAAGCAAGAGGATTGCAAGGTCAACGCCAGCCTTAGCAATTTATCAAGGCCCTAAACAACTTTTCAAAACCCTCTCTCAAATTATGAATAAATAAACAAACAAAAAGGATTAGGTAATGTGGCTCAGTGGTAACCACCTCTGGGTTCAATCACTGATACTTGATTACTTGATAGGTTGATTACAGTAATCATTGTGCAAGATAAATGTACATCAAAACATACCTGATACTTTTAGCTTTTTTTCTTAAGCAGTTTTTATCACACTCAGGGTATGAAGTAACATTTATGGAATAAAAACTTGTAAAACCTTGTAATCAGGCTACGACGTCAGTCAATACAAAAGGAGAAAGCACTACAGTATGAAGTGATAAATGTCTAAAGTATACAGCTCTCATAGTTAACAATTTGAAATGTGGAAGTTGGTTTATTTTACATGTGCTCAATTTTCTTGAGACAGGACAAGTAATATACAGTGCTTTAAATATGCATAATCATGAAAACAAAGAAGAACAGTCTTAACACTTATACTATTAGCATAACAGACTCCATTGCTTCTGTTTAACAGCCTTAGCCAACACATGCCTATTTCCTTTCCTAGTTTTAAGAACAAGTTTCTTTAAGGAATACTAGAGCAGCAAGAGCCTGGGGCTGTAGCTCAGGCAGGGCTTCAGTGTGATCTGGGCTTTCTCAGGAGTTCCTCCCTGCCTGATGTTGGCTCAAAAAAAACATAATTTATATACTGCTTCCAACAGTGAACTCCAGATTTCATAAAGAGACAACACAGAAGGAGGCTAAAGAAAATTATTTTCTTTATTAACGAAAATAGTTGTGGTGCTCAGGTCCTGGGGGGTCGGCAAATCTGCCCTCTGGCAGTTTGTGAGGATCAGTACTTTCATCCAGAAATAGGACCCCAACATTGAGGACTCCTACCACAAGGAGATTAAGATGGATTCCTCGCCGTTGGTGCTGCAGATTCTGAACACTGCTGGCACCCAGCAGTTCACATCCCTGGGGGATCTGTACATCAAATACACCAAGGGCTTTGTCCTCCTGGAAAGCATGGTCAACCAGCAAGACCTCCAAGACATCAAGCCCATTCGGGACCAAATCATTGGAGTGAAGCTATATTGGCAGACTTTATTGTGAACAAAATGGACTTAGAGAGTGAGAAAGAAGTGTCCTCCAGTGAAGGCAGAGACCTTGCTGGTGAGTGGGGCTACCCTGTTATAGAGAACTCTGTTAACAATATAACGATGGTGGACCACCTCTGTGCAGAAACACTGAGGCACATGAATTGTGCTGCTCAGCCTGATGATCCGTGCTGTTCTGCCTGTAACATACAGTAGCATCCAACTCTGGCTGTCTTGTACAGAGGTTGCCCAGCATTGTAGGTGCTAGAAACCTTGACTCCTCCATGGCAGAGTTGCCAGGATGCATAGCATGGATCTGCAGTGCACAACAGCTCTTATTCACAAATGAGCAGTGACTGTCAGTTGACCTCTGAGGACGTTTGGGTCAGTACCTGCAGTTTTCATCATTGTCCTCAGTCTACTTTGTGCATCTGCAACTTGAAGGTGTAGCCCATTCACCTACAGGGTGATCGGGTTTAAAAGCAATGATGGCATTGTCACTGAGTTGATAGAAGCACCTGTTGTAGAAATTTAAAATAATCATGAAGGAAAAACCAGAAGAATTCCTATGACCAGTTAACAATTGGAATAATTTGTGTTCTCTGCTGCTTGGAACTAACCCCTGAATATGTGAACATAGAAAAGTTACATCTGGTTCATTCTACAGTCTTTCCTTTTCTCATCCCTTTTCCCTTCCCTTCATTCTCCTTTGTCTTATCCAATGATCTTCTATTGTTTCCCTATGCCCTTATCATGCGTCAACATCTACATATCAAAGAACGTTCAACCTTTGTTTTTTGGGGAATTGGTCTATTTTATTTAGTATGATAGTCTCCAGCTCCATCCATTTACCAGTAAATGTCATAATTTCTTTCTTTATGGCTGAGTAATATTTCTTTGTGTATATATACCTCATTTTTAATCCATTCATCTGCTGAAGGGCACCACAATATCACAAAGCTTAGATATTGTGAATTGAGCTCTATAAATATTGATGTGGCTGCATCACTATGATATGCTGATTTTAAGTCCTTTGGATATATGCCAAGGAGTGGATAACTAGGTCAAATGATAATTCCAATCCAAGTCTTCTGAAGAATTTCTATACTGCTTTGCAGAGCTCTGGAGGTTGAAGCAGGAAGATCGCAAATTCAAAGCCAGCCTCAGCAATTTAGCAAGGCCCTAAACAACTTAGCAAGATCCTGCCTCAAAATTTTTTAAAAAATAAATAAACAAAAAGGGCTGAGACATGGCTCAATGGTAACCAACCCTGAGTTCAACCCCTGATACTAAAATAAATAAAAATAATGTTGTTTCATAAATCACTTCTGAAAAAAAAAATCTCACTAATTTTCTTCACTGGTGTTTCCAAGATTATGTCCACATACAAAAACATGTTAATCATTTGACACCCAGAACATTATTCAGCCTTCAAAATGCAGGAAATCTTGTCATTTGAAACCCTAATGAGCTTAGGAGACAATGTTCTAAGTGAAATAAACAAATGTAGAAGGTCTTGCTGTATGACCTTAATTAAGTGTGGGATCAAAGCCAGTTGCTCTCTGGAAGCAGAGACCAGGATGGTGGTTGCCAGGAGCTTGGGGTTTAGGAAAACAGGAGCTGTTACCCAAAGAGTACAAGTTTCAGTGATGCAGGATGAATAAATTCTGGACATCTAACCTACAGCCAAGCCCTACAGTGAGTAACACTCTGTTGTATGCTTAGAATGTGCTGGTCCTAAGTGTTCTCACCACACACACACACACACACACACACACACACGTGGGTGGATATATTAATTAGCTTGATTACAGTAATCATCATTATACGAGATACGTGTACATCAAAACATCACATGGTACTTTTATTTTTAAGCAGTTTTTATTAAACTCAAGGTATTAAGACAAGTATAAAATAACCTTGTAATCAGGGTACTGTATCAGTCAATACAACAGGAGAAACCACTACAGTTATGAAGTGATATACAAATGACTAAAGTATAGAGCTCTCATAGTTAACAGGCAACATGAAATGGGGAAGTTGGCTTCTCTTACATATGCTAAAAACACCTAATTTTGTGGAGGAAAAAGAACTTTATTTAAACTGTCTGTGGCAACTGAATTCCCTCTTTCTGGCTATATTTTAGGGTTATTTTGGTGTGCAGGCTGCATCTTCTGCACCCTCTTTGGGGGTGCACCTTGAGCCCATTGCTAAAGCACAAGAGGCTTACAGGTTTGAGTCACATTTGGAAAAGGTAGACACCCTTGGAGACACTAAATCACAAATGAATGAATAATGGATTCTTTCCTTTGGAAAATCTTTTATATTTTAAAGGATTTTTTTTTTTTAGAGAACCCTCATTCTAAACAAATGTCTTATTAGTAGTGTGAAAATAAATTAAAACTTGCAGTTAAAGCAACAGGAAGATTATAAAATGGAGTCAGGAGGCCATTTTGGAAAAAGACTTGGGCAGGATTCCAGCTGACACTGAGAATGTGACTGTGGTCACATCAAACCCTCAGCCTCAGGCATCTGGAAAAACCTGAATGACTGGACATTTACATTATGCTCAGAGCCTTAAGGTGCACAGCAAGAGGTTACAAACTGGACTTGGGGAACTTCCATTCTGTGCACACATTCCTTTATATCCTCTTGGTCATATATTCTCCTTTCCAACATTCATTCTCACTTTTCTTTTCTTCCCCAGAACACTGATGCAGAGATACTAAACACATTTCCCAAACCACAATTCCTAAGATCCCAAATGAAATTCCTTTACATTTGTAAATTCTGAATTTGAATTGAACAACAGAACCTATGAGAAAACCAGATTGGAGGATAGCACACAAAATATCATAGCCAGCCAAAAATGTCCCCCAAAAACTCCCCTGGAGAAAATCCTCCTCACTAAGGAAACAGGCAGACCCTATCCTTTGCCCTCCTACACATAATTAGGACATGACCAGTAGGAGTCCAAAATTCAGGACCTTCAGGGGCTACTATATATACCCTGTGGTATATATACACAATGGAATATTACTCAGCATTAAAAGAGAATAGAATTGTGGCATTTGCAGGTAAATGGAAGGAGTTGGAGAATATCATGTTAAGCGAAGTAAGCCAATCCCAAAAATACCAAAGGCCAAATGTTTGCTCTGATAAGTGGATGCTGATACATAATGGGGGACATGGGGAAAATGGAGCAACTTTGGGCAAAGGTGAGTGAGTGGAGGGGAGGGTGCATGGGGGCAGGAAAGATGGCAGAAGGAGCTTGACAGCATTACCCTAGGCATATGTGTGTCTGAGCATATTGTGAGACACTACATTGTATACAGCCAGAGAAAAGTTGTGCTACAATTGTGTACAATGAATCAAAATGCATTCTACTGTTATATATACCTAATAAAATAAATTAATTTTAAAAAAGATTAATTGGGCTAAAGTGTAATTGTTAAC
Organism: Urocitellus parryii; assembly: GCF_045843805.1. Lineage (NCBI taxonomy): Eukaryota > Metazoa > Chordata > Mammalia > Rodentia > Sciuridae > Urocitellus > Urocitellus parryii. The sequence continues at coordinate 13,853,970 of NC_135544.1, forward strand.
TCTGAAAGAAGAATATCCTAAAGATTTTGTGGAATGCTTTATACAAATAATCTAAAGGAACACAGTCCTAAACCCAAAGGCTCTAGAAAATAAGATCTTTGCCTTATATGGAAATATTGCCTTTGCTATAATGAAATGATACTAAAATAATGTACCTAGATGAGTATGCCATCCCCTTAATGTTAGTATTTAGGCTGCCACCCAATTCTTTGAAATAGCTCTCAGGAGAGAGAGAGAGAGAGAGACAGAGAGAGAGAGAAAGAAAGAAAGAAAGAAAGAAAGAAAGAAAGAAAGAAAGAAAGAAAGAAAGAAAGAAAGAAAGAAAGAAAAAATAAATAGGTCCAGGTTGGAAGTGTAGCTCAGTAGCAGAGTACATGTTTATCTTGCAGGTCAATGCCCCAAGTTCAATATCCAGTAACCCAAATTAATTAATGAATTAATACACTGGTCTTTGTCTTACAATTCAAGTCTTTACAAAAATGAAAACATGACTCTTACAGAAACCCCAAATCTGCCCATTTTGATTCATTGTATACAAATGGAGCACACCTTTTCATTTTTCAGGTTGTACACGATGCAGGTATTGGTGGAATTCTTTTTTAAATTGATATTGGTGCACCTAATTTTCTCTACCATCTGTTCCAAGAAAACTTGCAATTGTAATTTCTTTTTCTATCCTTCTTTTTTTTTTTGGGGGGGGGGGGGGGCATACTGGGAAATGAACTCAGGACCATTCAGTCACTGAGCCACATTTTTATCAATCTAGCTCTATTTTGCATTTTATTTAGAGACAGGGTCTCACTGAGTTGTTTAATGCCTCCTTGCTGCTGAGGCTGGCTTTGAACACATGATCCTACTGTCTCAGCCTCCCTAGCTGCTGGGATGTGAATATTCTACCACCCAGAACTCTATTCTCAAATTTTTCCCTGGCTATGAAGGAATTAATACCCTGCCCTCTTCTCATGCTTCATCGCCGTGCTGCTTACTCTGACCATTTCCTTTCTCACTAGCATAAATTTACTGAGAATAATTTATATCTTCAATGGTTTCTTTGAGAAAATGGTCCAAAAGGTCCAGACTGGCTCTCCTTAGATCTTTCCTTTACCATCACAATGCCCAACTCCTTGTAGTCGCTCAAGCTTTAGGCTCCACCCAATCAGGGGATTTCAAGTTACCCGAGACCCCAAAAAGCAGCCTATGAAGACTTAAATTGAAATAGAAGGATATTTTATCAAATTAGGTGGACTTGGAGACACCCAGATGGGTTGCTGATGATCATAGTGGACAGACAAATGTGAGTGGTGGGAACACAAAGTTAATTCTATAAAATGGGCTCACTATGCTGACCGGCATAGGGTTTCTTTTCCAAAAGCAAAATTTACCTGCAGCCCTTCCTGGCTTAAGTGGACAGGATATGCCACATCCCTCAGTAAACTACCTGTTATCTGAAGGGAAAATGAGAAACAAGAGACAGGTCAGCGAGAAATGAAAGACAGAGACCCGGCAGAGAGACACACACTAGAGTTTATTTGTCAGAGCTGACAAATAAAGGCCATCTCTCTATAGGAGAGAGAGAGGCAAAACAGGCTTGAGTTCTGGGACTTTTATGGGGGAGAATCAGGAATCTGAGCCAGGTGGTTCCTAACACAGTGGTTCAGGGTTGTGTTGGAGGGAGTGGTGAGTCTTTCTCAGAAATGCCCTTGGGCAGCAAAGGGAAACTTTTTTCCTTAAAATGGCTGCTGTTGCTTAAGATAGCCATCCAGATGCTAAGCAAGAACTTTAAATCCACCCCCACCTTTCTTGTTTTTTATTGGGCCCCTTAGGGAACAGGAAGGTCAATCTTCTATAACTGTTCCTGCTGGGAAAGCATGGAGTTTGAATCACAGGAATGACGAGGGAGGTTGAGTGGTGCTGGAATGCTACCCAGGGGCCTGATTTTGGTGACAGACTGGTATTCCTTCAGCAGAGGAGAGCTGTTGTTTCCAAAGTTCAAGGTCCTGTTGGAGTTGTTTTATCTTGTCCTTGACTATACCAGATTGATGGACATAAAAATAATATTCCTCCTGTAGGTACAAAGTCCGACTTTTTTGGCCATAAGAATATGAAGGCCCATTTGATTCTGCAGAACCACAGCACCTCAAGAATCAAGCTGGGACTGTATAGTTAGTATGGTTTGAGCAAGTTGCTGTAAGTCTCCTTGAAATGATAATCCCTGGTAGTAGTACCCCTGGGAGGTGAGTGCAGAATGAGGGAGGAGGTCAAAAATTAAAAAAAAAAAAATTTTAAAAAAAAGGAAGGATGGTACTCATGGTTCTGCAGTGTCCTCATGGTCCTCAGAGACCAAAGGAAGATTGGAGGTTCTGGCCTTGGAGTAACACAGCTTGAGAGGGCCTATGGGTGTCACTAGGAGCTATGAACCCAATATGGATACCCTCAAGGTGGGCCCCTGAAAGAGTGGTAAAAATGACCCGATTGGGGAGGGGAAAGGGAGTGGCTGGAGTTGTGGCTCAATGGTAGAGCACTTGCCTGGCATGTGTGAGACCCTGGGTTTGATCCTCACCACATATAAATAAATAAATAAATAAATAAATAAATAAATAAATAAATAAAATGGAAGATCCGTTTACAACTAAAAAATAATAAAATAAAATGACCTGATAGGGTCCAGTCCATTTTGTGGAGAGTGGAGAGGAGAATGGGAGGCCTGTTGTGGGGGGGTGGGGATGGGGTTTAAAAGGTATCAGGTCACCAGGAAACAGAGTGGGAGAAGGGGAAGAGGCAGAACGAGGCTTTGCCAGAATAACATTACTGTATTTCCAAAGAAGGTTCCTAATGTATGCAAAAAGGGGCCAGAAGAGATGAGGAGCAAGGGGTAGTGGAGAATCCGAGGGTGGTGAGCTGAGCAGGGAGATAGGCTTCCATATAGAAGCTCAAAAGGAGAGATGTTGAGTGGCTTCTTTGGGAGGGCTCGTAACCTAAGAAGAGCCAAGGGAAGGAGTTTAGTCCAATCTAAATGTAATTCAAGGGATAGTAGACATTGAGGGAGGCTCTCTTTGCCAAAGTGAAGGCTCTGGTGAGGGCAACAAGTTCAGCCTGCTGATATTGGAGAGGGAAGCTGCTTCCATAACAGAGGTTCTCAGAGAGACTATAGCATTCCCTGCACAATGAACTCCCTCCTTAAGGAAGGAGGAGCCACCTAAGAACCTTGTGTATGTTGTCTGGAGCAAAGGGACTTTTTGTATGTGGGAAGGATGTGAAAGAAGCTCCTCCAAGTTTCAATGCATGTATGGGTAAGAGGAGAAGAAGTGGAAGAGTCCTGAGAAGTGGGGAGCAGAGTAGCAGGGTTTAACAGTGAGCACATGTGGAAAATAAGACTGGGATCTGACACCAGAGAAACCCCATAGAGATAAAAGGTGACGGGGTGGGGGGGTGGTAAGAAAGTAAGCCCTTGTAGGTGAGGAGTTCCTTTAGGTGGTGGGGAGCCAGGATGATGAATGGGGCATCAAAGGTGAGTTTCTTTGACTCATTAATGAGTAGAGAGGCTGTATCCAATGTTGATAGTCAAGGGGCCCATCCCCAAACAGTAGGGTAAAGACCCTTTAGTAGATAAGCCACAGGGGCAAAGGTTGGCCCCAGCATGTGTCCTAGGACCCCTAGAGCAAATCCCTGCTTTTCAGCCACATGTGAAATCAGAGAGATGGAGAGAGAAAGTTTTCTTCTGTGTTATATCCAAGGAAAAAGATTTAACTTTTTAAGACTTTTTTTTAAGTATGAGACCTTTTATCAAGCTGCTGTGTCTGTCCTTTGTATTTCAATGTTAGCTTCAGTGTGGCCTTGGCCAGGGAGATTGATGCCTATTGTTTTACCATGCACTATGCCAATAGAAGAAGGAAAAGGTTTCTGAGTCCCTTGTTTATCTAGAAGTCAGGTCTCTGGAGGAATCCAGAGATTTAGAGGCAAGTAGAAGCTGGGAAGGGGAGCAAGAGGAGCAAAGGGAAGGCTTAGAATGGAGAAAGGAGGAAAGCCTGCACATAAGGGATTTCCTTCCATTTTCCTGAGTACTCGGAAAAGTTAGGAAGATTCCATAAAATATTGGGATCAAAGATACCATTAGGTGGCCATTGTACAAGTCATAGAAGGGCCATGACTGAATGGAAAGTTGAATTAGTCAATGGGCCTTTAGATCAGGTGCCAAACAGAGTGGAGCTAAGTGGCAGAGGAGGCAGCCAAGAGGTGAGATAGATGGGATTCTAGATTGCAAGTTTCCCATGGTGAGCTGGAGTGCTGGAGTGGCTAGAGGCAGGTGTCCCCAGCTCTAAGGCAAACCAGAGTGAGAAAGGGGACAGACATTAAAAGACCACACAATTCACTGGTCCCAGGGATGAAGCCTTTCTGGGACAGAGAGAAGGGAGTCATCACCCACTACTTCCCTAGTCCCTGGCTTTGCCTGTAGAGAGTCTTGGTGCCTGGCCAGGGCTTTCATGAGCTCTGCTGAGGAGTTGAGAACCAAGACCCAAGAGTGAACTCACCAAGGGGAAGGGATAGGAAGGTGCTGGGCCAAGATCTAAGTTAACTTTTGTCTCTAGAAAGGAGACTTGTCACTGCCGTCTCTAGAGAATAGACTTGTAGGGAGGAAAGGAGGGAAAGGGTGAAGACACGTACCCTAATGAGGCCAGTGTGTGGATGAGGAAGAAGAGTGCTAGATGAATGGAAGAAGGTGTGTGGTAATTATCCTGGGCAATCAGGCTAGGATCCCAAAGCAGCTCAAACCCCTGGAGGGGAGAACAAAGATGATGGGAGAATGTGATCAAGGCTGCTCTGTACAAAGAGAGGGACAGCAGCAGCCATGAGGGAGAGCAGGTAATGTGATTGGGCAAGAAAATGGAGGGGGGTTTTGAGACAAATGGGAATGGGCTTGTGGTGTGAGGCAATAGAAGGACTTGAAACATTCCAGACAGTAGGGTCCACCTTGGAAGGGTAATGGGAAGGCACTGGCAGATGGAATAGGGGATGGACCTAAAGGTAAGGGTGAGGATCATGGGAGTGGCAGGCGAGTCTGGATGGAAGCGGATATGAGGAAAGAAGAAAAGTGTAGCCACCAACTTTGTGAGAACATCCCTTCCCATAAGGGAAACAGGGCACTGTGGAATGACCAAAAAGGAGTGGGTAAAAATTAGAGAGCCAAAAGCACAAACAAGACTAGGTGTCTATAAGGGTTGGTAAGGTTTTCCCTCTACCCCAACAATAGAGGTCATAGAATGAGTAATAGACCACCCCCCAGAACTCCTTGAGGACTGAATATGTAGCCCCAATATCTAGGAGGAAGGAGATAGGCCTACCTTAAATACGCAGAGTTACCTGGGTTCCCGTAGAGTGATTGATGGTAGTGACTGGGTGATGGGGACCTGGGCCTTGTAAGTCCTCTGCAGCCAGTCTTAAGAGTTGGAAAGGGGAACCAGAAGGGCCAGATATCTGGAGTTCATTATGGGCTTGGGGACAGTCAACAGCCCAGTGTCCCTCCTGATGGCATTTAGGACAAGGACCCAGGGGGCTTACAAGGCTTGGGACATGTACAAGTCAAGTGACTTATCTGACCACATTTAAAACAGGGTCTGAGCAGACCCAAGGGACACTTCCGTGGGCCAGTGGAACCAAGGACAGATGCTGAGGCTGGTCGGATAGCTTGAGGAAACATCTGATATTTCTGCTTCCGGGACTTCTCATCTCTCTTGTTAAATATCTTAAAGGGCACCTCCAGAACCTCAGCTTGGGGAATTAGGGGCCCCCTCTTGAGGCACCTGAGTTTGCCCTTAATATCAGGGAAACTCTGTGAGAAAAAGTAGATAGTAGTAGTCTCCCATCTGGAATCTCAGGGTCCAGATTAGTATATTGTAATAAAGCCTTGGTCAGGCGGTCGGTCTAAAAATGCTGAAGGGTTTTCATTCTTATCTTGAAAGATTTTCTGGAGTCTTTCATAATTGCTAGCCTCATGGGCTGCCTTTCTAAGTCCTCCCATGAGGTAAGTAATGAATTCGTTTCTACTAGTTACTCCTCTACGTGAACTATAATCCCAATTGGGGTCCCGATCAGGGACTGCTACATTGCCAACCAGATGTGTAGGGGAAGCCTTGATGTACCCCATTGTAAGGGGGGTCCGGCGGAGCGTCGGAGGGAGAGACCACACAAGAGACTTACTCCATGCAATTGGCAAAAGGGGATTTATTGGGGATCCATTCCAGCGTGCTGGGGCTCCGTGCTTACTCAAGAAGGGAGAGCAGCCCAGAGCCCCGAGCAGAGGTTCAAACAGAGCTTAAGTACACTTTTGGGGGAGGGCGGGAGGCTTTGCATACATCAGAACAAATCATCATGAGGCGTGGGGAAATTGAACAACAACTCTGAGACATGATTGGCACATTCATTGGTGGGAACAGATCGGGCCGGGGTGATTGGTCATTCATAAGCGGGGTACACATTCAAACTGATTGGTCCGGGCCCTGTGACGAACTGCACAGGGCCCTAGACTAAATGGCCAGTAGGGTGTTGTCTTAACTATCTCAGGAATCTGGGTGTAACTGAGGAACTCAATAATACCTAATCTTTTACATTCAAGCTTTCCAGCTTAGAAATTTTACCCTTTCACCATCAGTATAATTTCTAGCTTGTTCCCAAACACACCTGTGTTTCTCAGGCAGAGGGTGTTAGACGAGGTTATATGGACATGGTGGAAGGTCAAATCATAGGATTGATTGAGTCAGATATTAAAACCCTTTGATCTATGTGGTGGGACTTGAAGTCTAGGACCCAAGCCACTTTTCTATCTGTGAAAGATCTGACAAAGAGAAAGGCACATGAACCCAGATGACACCATCTACCCCAGCCACCTCGTGTAGAGGACACAGAGATGTGGGTGGGGCAGCTGCAGCCCATGAGCATGTGGCAGGAAGAGAGAAGAGGGAGGGGCTGAGGGGCCAGTTGCTGTGGAGGCTTCATGAGAAAGAGCTTTGTGGTATGGCAGGGACAGGTCCGCTGGGTAGTGGGGGTGAGAGCTAAGAGGACTTGTGCAGGAGAGCAAGAGTTGCAGAGAGAGGGCTTAGAGAGAGAAGAAGGCCTGAACCTATGATCTCTCTTTCCATTTTCCTGAGTGCTCAGAAGAGTTGAAAAGATCCCTGATAATATTGGGATCTAGAGTGACTGTAAGCAGCCATTTAGAGTCATTATCCAAAGATACTGAGGCCAGATCTGATTGCACAAGCAGATAAGTTGGCGGGGGCAGTTAAGTTGGGGGGGTATAGGTCCAGGGTGAGAGAAAGCTCAAAACCCAGGACCCAAATAAAAGACCACCTATAGACTTGGTCCCAGGGAATAGCTGTTGCTGTACAAGCTGTGGCTGGGAGTGCCCCAGACCATTCAGTAACCCTGGGAATGCTGGATGTTCAACAGTCATTTCCCGGGATCTGTAGATCATTTAGGTGAACTGGAGATAGGGGTCTTACCTGAAATATCCAGTTGTGGATGCAGAGAGGGCATTTGGCAGGATGAAGGGTCTTCTCCCATGATGAAATTCAGATGGGGGCCCAGGGATGCTCAATGACCCTCAAAAAGGGGAGCAGGCACACCGGGGAACCTGATCTGGGTTTCCGCACCAAAATGAAGGGAAAGTAAGGAACGAGATGGGTAAGCTTGACATGAAAGACAGAGAACAGGCAGAGATACAAATGAGAGTTTATTTGTCAGAGCTGACATATAAAGGCCATCTCTCGTCAGGAGAGAGAGGCAAGAGAGGCAAAAGAGGCTTGGGTTCCGGAACTTTTATGGGGAAGACTCAGGAATCAGAGCTGAGTAATGCAGGCAGTTAGGGGTTGGGTTGGTATGAGAGAGTGGTGAGCCTTTCTCAGAAATGCCCTTGGGCAGGAAAGCAAAACATTTTTTCCCCAAAATGGTGGCTATAACTTAAAATGGCCATCCAGATGCGAAGCAAGAACCTTCTATTATCTGCCAGGAGAACTGCAGGCCCAAAATCATGTACATAAGAGAAACCCAAGTTACTCTAAAGGGAGAGACATTTGTGACCCTTTTTATAGACCAGATCCTGGGACTCATGGAGATAAGAATAATTCCTCCTAATCATAAAATCTATAAGAATTAGAACCAGTTCAGCATGTGTCAAAGTGACCTAGAGTTGTCATGACGGTGGGTACTTGAAAATCTGATGTCATCTTGCTGTCAGTCACAAGTCAAGAGATGGACTTGGGCAGGACTTTCTGGAAACTTCTCTGGGATTCCCAATAAAACTGGAGTACAGGAGAAGCAAGGTGTCTCTCTCCTTTCTGAAAGGATCCACTCTCTCTCCAAGTTATCTCCTTTCCTCTTTCCTATCCCTTCTAACCAACTCATTGCCTGTTACTCTGAGCAACATGTCTGAAACCTTTCCAACCTGATCAACCTGATCGTAAGAGTCAGGGCTTGAAGGAGGGCCCTCATGCTGTCTCCGCTTCCCAGAAGGCCCCAGACCTGTAACAGTGCCTCCTCGGCTCTCAGTCTCCATGAGATTACATATCAGGGCATGTGTTTTCGTCAGATTTTTCTTGGCTATGATCAAAAATATGACAAGAACAATTTTAGAGGAGGAAAAGTTTACTTGTCACTGATGGTTTCAAGGTCTCAGACCATTCCTCAGGGCCTGAGGTAAGGCAGGACATCATGGTGGAAGAGTGTGGTGCAGAAAGCAGTTTAGGACACGGTAACAAAAAGAGAGAGAGCAACAGCTTCCTTCGCCACAGACAAAATATAAACCCCAAGGGCACACCCCCATCTCCTCAGCCACACCCTACCTGTCCACAGTTGCCACTCAGTTAATTCCTATCAAAGAATTAAGGCACTGATTAGGCCGAGGCCCTCATAATCATTTAACCTCTAAAGGTTCTTGCATTGTCTCACATGTGAGCTTTGGGGGGATACCTCATATCTAAACCATAATGACTTCTGAAAATCTGAAAAGTCTCTTCCACTAATGTTGGTTTAAAAAAAAAAGAAAGAAAACCTTTTACCCTCCTATTAAATCAGATAATTTTAACTTGTTTTATCTGCTACAAATACAATTCAGATAAAAATTTAAAGTGGAGTGAGGATTAAAACTAACTTTTATATAAGCTGACAAGTTTTGTATTACTGTGTTTATGCTAAACTCATATGAAATTTTAGAATGAAATCTGTTTTCAGCCCTCTATATATTTATCTAAGTACGTACAATGTCATGTATGTGTGATTTTTCCTACCTTCAGATGATGGAATTGAGAAATTAATTTAGGAAATCCCTCTAAGTAGTTCTATTTTAATTTACTTTGAGAAAAATAAGCACTTATATGAATAAAATATTCTTAAAACTATTAAAACTATATAGAAACTAATTCAAATGCCTTTAAAGTTCATGTAATTTGGGGAAATAAAATTTTTCATATTGTTGGTTTAAAAAATGTTAGCATATTAAATATGTTTATTCTATCTGGGTTTATTAATTGAATAAGCTAATACCATATCTACTAAATGTTTAAGATTATACAACTTATATAAATTATAAATCCCAGTTACACAGGGTTGAATTAAGGCAATGCTTCCTGAAGGAACTAAAAATGTTTTATTCTTTTGTTTAAAACAATATATAAACAACTCATTCAATAAGAACAGTCGATTATAAAAAAAAACATACCCCAATCCACAAGTTCAACATAAAAGGTGAAAATCCCAAGGAAACAGGTGACAAAAACATACAGATTTCGCAGTGTTAGACTTGAACGAAACCCTAGATCTGCAGTCTTTGCTCCTGGCTCAAGTCATGATGGACCTTGGATTTGCTGTCTTTTGTGATTCTTTGAAAGGCTACTTAACCATAGTTTATCTATTCTAATTACTAAACTTCTGTGGGCTGCACTCCATGGAAACTCCTGAGGCTGCGACAGCAGTTTTCAGAGCAGCCTTCCCAACTACCTGCTTCAAACCAATCCTTCAGCATCAAACAAGCCCTGTTTCTATCACACATAGGATTCTGCCAGGCACTTTAGGGACTACTGATATTTAAAACATGCTTTCTAGTTTGAAGCCTTCAGAGAACATCAATTCATCATGTGTTTGCTTTAAAACTATATTTTGCAGGTGTGTCAATCTGGCATTACTGTTGTGTTTAACAGTTGGAGGCTAGTGGCTATTACTATTCTTAGCAGCCCAAAGATTAAAAAAAAAAAAAACAAGATGGAGTAGCTGAGAGGATTAAATTAATTAACTTATTTAAAGCCCTGAGAACATATCTGCTACATAATAAGCCCTTAGATATTTGTTATTGACATTATTGGTTAAATTACACTTCTGGGCAAAAAAAAGAACACATATTTGAATTTAATCAAATTGAGTCATTGTTCTGACCAACAATCTCAGTAATAATTACATTTTATAATATGTCTGCCTAAAAATAGCTTCCAAAATCTTTTTGGTGATTTACAACCTTATGGTGATGTTAAGTAATATGTATTCATTAAAAATCTAAGTCAGTTCTAAGTAAGAAATTACAAACACATTTATAATTAAACATAAGTTTAAATTTATGTACTTTAGAATTCTAATATTTAAGAAAAAAGAACTACAGATATTTAATTCTGTTCTTTATACCATCTTAAAAAAGAAAACTTTATTAATATAAAGAGGCACATGTCTTTGGAAATAATGGGATGGTATATTCATAACAAGTATTAAACTGCTACAAAATGCCAGTATATAGCAGACATTCCAAAACTGCCTGCCTTTTCATTTCTTCTGTAAAGCTTATATATGAAAACAAAATATGCAAGAAATGAAAGCTGAACTTTTGTTGTGGTTCTTTATTTTTTTTTAATATTTATTTTTTAGGTGTAGATGGACACAACACAATGCCTTCATTTCTATGTAGTGCAGAGGGTAGAACCTGGGTTCCTCCCGTGCTAGGTGAGCAGCGTTTTACCATTGAGCCACAATCCCAGCCCCTGTTGTGGCTCTTTAAATTCTATAAAATAACATGTTTGTAAAATCTCTTATGTAACTCTTTATACTGGGATAGGAATTTACATGTATTTTTGGATGATAATATGGAAAGCCTGATGTGTTTAAAGATTGATAATGTGGAATATGAAAATATTTTGCCTTCTTTTTCCACAAAAAGCAAATTACAAGCTCTCTTAGCCTTTCCATTTGATTCTTATTTTGGATTGATGTATTAATTTATACATTAATTATGTTGTATTAACTAATAGTCACATATATTCAGAAAGAAATGTATGAGAACTTGGTAGAATGATATGTGTGTGTGTGTGTGTATAGTATGTGTGTGTGTGGTGCTGGATATAGTGTGTGTGTGTGTGTGTGTGTGTGTGTGTGTGTGGTGCTGGAGATTGAACTCAGGGCTTTGTGCATGAGAAGCAAGCATTCTAACAACCGAGCTAAATTCCCAGCCCACAGAATGATATTTTTAAAAAGAGGTAAAAGTCTGCTTCAAAGTAAGACACCAACTAATATTTGTCAAAAGGCCAGCCTCACCTGAGATGAGGCTCTATCTCTCACCTGCTCCATATTAAGATGGTTCCAAAGTAGACTAGAATTAAGCTCATCCAAAGTTATATTCAAGATATAGATTTTGTTATAAAGATTACTGTGATCTCAAAATAAAGGGGCATAATAAATTAAGTAAACTCTTGGGTAAATTATAAAGTTTTTAAAGAAAGTAAAGTTTGCAAATGGTTTCATATGTCATTGAGTTTATAAACCTATGGGTATTTTATAGAGGCTAAATAAATACATAGGATACATTAGTATTATTATAAACATTTTGTTTCCTGGTTCAAAGCTATTATATAAACAAAATAAGATTTTGCTTTTGTCAATTTCATGTATAACTGTCGCCTGCTAATATTTAGCAGAAATACTACTTCTCACAAAATAGATGAGCTAATTTGAGATAATAAACCATCACCTCCAAGACAGATAGAATATAATGCCAACTCCCAGAACTAACACTGAGTCCAATTAAATGGAAGGGGTGACTGTAAAATTATACTCATTAAAGTTAAGACCCATTACTCCCACTTTGAGACTGGTGGAACTGGCCTGCTAAATGTTTAAAACCAAAACTTGGAGACCAAAGTCAACAAAGTAAAAGGGTCAAGAACAAAGCAACAAATAATTTGAGCCTTTCTCTCTAAGGTCAACCAGTATCCATGGAACACAAGAGCCATCTAAGGGCCTTACAACTCCAGTGAGTCATCCAACTCCTGATTGGGTGTGTGTGGCTGGTGTGCAGTGGGGGCGGGGTATGAGGACCCTACAAAACAGGAAGTTGACCAGTGTAAATTCTACAAGGAGAACAGTCATTGGAGAGGGTGCTATCCCTGGTGTTTCCAAGGGAAGCCAGGTGTGGTCATCAGGACCCATATCCTTACAGGTAGATGGCACAACTGGTAGAGGAAGTGTAGAGAAGCAAAGAGGCTTCTCACAGGTACCCAAGAGTGACCACTGAGGAATCTCAGCTGATATTAATAGTAGACAAAAAAAAATGTCTATTTTCAACCAACTTGGCCTTAAAACCTGGCAATAAAGTATAAGCAAAGCATAACCATATATGTATATTTAAAAGAAAAAAACAATGGTTCTTTTAATGTTACTTGAGATGTACACTTGTGTCAGTCCTCCCAAAAGTAAGTAAAACCAGAAAGTTGTAAAGAAAGGGTTCTTGAGTGGGAGTGCCTAATAATAATTCTCACAAAAGGACTCTAATAGAGTCACAAGTTTGTCCTCAGTCAATTTGAGCATAATATTGACCTGCAAAATCACATTTTAAGAGCACCATTAAAGCTGAATGGAATAAACAATTCCTCTCATGGTGGTATTGGAAATAACCACTAGGGTGAGCACAGAGTTAGAAGGACTATTCTCAAATAGTGACAATTCAGCCCAAATCTTGGTTATATAACTTGGTTATGGTGGGAGAGTAAAATACCCCACCCCAAATGTTTCTTTGGCTGACTTTGAGTTGGTTATTCAGACAATCCATAGATACAGATGTAGGAATGACTCTGTAAAACTGTCCCTCTCCTATTTTCAGAGTTTGTCTTATAGTCCAGAGAAAATAATTAATAGTGAAAGACATAATTACCCTTCACAACCAAATAGATTAATTAGCAACAGTCACTCTCCAAAACCACAGAGATCTATTAACCACTGAAAAGAGGAGACTGTGTCTCTTCCCGGAAGCAAAATGTCATCTTTATGGAAAACCCTGGGAGAGTTGGATATTCATCAAAGAAATGAACAGATCATGCCTCCAGGATTTAGCAGCAAACTTTCCATCCATCAGGGCTGTCTGGGATCATGGTTAAAATTTGGATTGGATGTCATGGTTTCTACCCTTGGCAGGACACCATTGGATGCTCCTTCTGGCTTTGTTGTCCAGATGCTACCTTTTAAAACTACTAACAAAGTGTATCTCTTCTTGTCTAGAGGCTATCAAACTCTAGCTGGGGCTATCGCAGAGTTTTAAACTGATCCCACAAATGAAAACAAGTCCCCTGATCTCTCCTCTTCATCGGATTGAGCAAGAGTTTCGTGATCCCCAGTTAAGCAGGAATGACAGAGTCTATCCAGGCTGAAGCAACTACAGAAGAGGAGACCTCCAGCCTTCATCCACCAAAAAAGAATTTTTGTACCATGTCTCTCAGGGGGAAATGAGGTAAGAGTTTAGGGGTGTCAAGATGGCAGAGGCAGGGCACAAGAAAAATGCAGACTGAAGTATAAGATGGGGAGATGAGTCATCATGCTCCTGTTTACAATAAATCCCATTACTATGACAACTCCCACCATGGAGGGCTTATCACCGTAGCAACTGCTGCCACAAGTTCTGTATGTCCCATTACCATAGCAACTACTGCTTTAAGTTCCATATTCTAATTGGGCAAAAATAAAGTCACCAATGGGAACAAATAGGGCAAACCAGGTCTGCAGGGATGGAAATGAGGCACAAGTCAGCATAAAAGACAAGACTCATGCAGACATCATCCTGGCCTTGGCCACTCTCTCACACTCAGGCCTCTCCTGCTCTACTGAGTGTTAACTTTCACTTTCACTTTCTATAAATCTACATTCTGTGTGCCTTGTTCAAGTCTTTGTTTAGGTCTCCAAGAATCTGCAATCCAACAGGATACGCCACTAGTATCACTAGATATAAGGAACTCATTGCTCTTTTCTCCTACACTGTTTGTATTTCAAGCAAATTTTAGTAGATTATACTTTTATTAATGAGAATGAAACAGTTGTTTCAGTTCTTGATGCCCTATCTCTCTAGAATTTAGAAACTTATTGAGAATTCTTATTTTATGGGCAAGATAGTTACTTAACTAGATTCAATAAAAATTTCTCTTTATTGTAGTAGGACACAATCAGAAAAAAAAATAGTGATGTAGGAAATACTTTTTTAATTTTTTTATTTGTTTTAATTTGTTATACATGATAATAGAATGCATTTATGCACTTTGATATATTATACTTTAGATGGGATATAATTTCTCATTTTTCTGAGTATACATGTTGCAGAATCATATTGGTCATGCAGTTACATATATACATACAGTTATAATGTCTGCTTCATTCTACTATATTTCCTATCCCCACATCCCCTCCCCTCCTCTCCCATCACTTCCCTCTACCTAATCTATGGTAACACTATTCCTCTCTAGTGCCCCCCTGCCTTATTGTGAATTAGTATCCACATAGTAGAGAAAACATTCACCTTTGGTTGTGTGGGATTGACTTATTTGGCTTAGCATCATATTCTCCAACTCCAACCATTTACTGGCAAATGCCATAATTTTTGAATTCGTGTCTTTGCTTCTGAAAGAAAATTTTCCTTCTAAAATTTCTGATAATTTTAGTTTATGAAATAAACTGACAATGAACAGAAAATAGAAAAAGAACACTCAAATTTTGTTACATGCATAGTAGTATTAGACTTAAGAAGGACAACATAGTTGACCCTTATAAAGGGATAGAGGCTTGGGCTTCTGAGGCAAAGGGGAGTAGAACAGGCTCTGGAAAAATGGGGAGAGGGTGTGCACAGGAAACAAGGGTTGTCTTGTTATGCATATCAAGTCTCCCAGGTTATAGACACCCCTTGTCCTTCCTGTGTCTGACTCCAATCTCTTCTTCCTGTGTAAATATTCCTCTTAGGCAGAAAGGGGAAAGAGAAATCAGAGAAGAAAAACTGTCATCAGTATTTGATATTTATTTCACTAACAGAGCTAGATGTTGAATTCTTTTTATAGTGGACAGTTTTACAGAGTGATTCCTACATCTGTATCTATAGACTCAAAGTAAGCCAAAGAAACATTTGGGGTGGGGTATTTTACTCTCCCACCATAACCAAGTTATATAACCAAGATTTTGGCTGAATTGTCACTATTTGAGAAATCTGTGCGTAGAATGAGGCATGGGAAGGCAGTTTTATGGAATTAAGCTTGACTTTATGGAGCTAATATTCCCAAAGCTTTATTAGAAATATCAGCCTCATAAACAACTTACAGAATTGCCAGACTTGCAGGAGAATTAAAAAGGTGCTTGCTGGCAGGTGCAAGGAACTTAAAAATTAAGAGCACCTTGAAGAGTGAGAAATTCAACCAAATGTGTAGATATTACAGGTGAAGTCTGATGGGTGAGGTCTTTGATTTCCTAGCCTTAAGAGAATATTAAAAATTTGAATTTCTCATAATAATTCCAGCAAAGTAAACTTCAACATAGTGACTTTTATGCTGCATTCATGTAAATAATCAGTCCCCATTTGAGGAGACTTTATCTCTGATCAGAGAAGGAGATAACAGTATAAAGACTGTATGGTGCCACAGAAAACTGGAACACATCCTGTGGGTTCTCAGATTCTATTCCTGTTCATGAATTTTTGACTTTTATTATTCAACTGTATACTGGACTATATTATGCCATCTTGCACATTTTAGAAGACCTCATTAAATTCTCTCTTCTCCTACCTTCCTAGTCGTGCTAATTTCAGATTCCAACCCTCCAAATTAACATTTCCAAATTTTCTCCAACCTCTTGACTTAGCATCACTAAAAATTAAGACATGACAGCATCAATTCCCATTTGGGACTCTAATTTGTCTCACTGCCACCTTCTTCTACAGGGATTAGTCAAAGTCCTGCAAGCTAAAGGTGATTTGCTTCCTATAAACTTCAGACAAGTCATTATTGTGAAACAGATTGAAATGGGGGCGGGTTCTGAAATTAAGAGCAACTGCCTTGTACTAAGAATGGAAGCTGAGGGGCAGCCACCCTCCACCTGGCAGGGGCCAAGGAGGCTGATAGTGAAGATAACCCCTTCCCTGGGCCTGTCTACCACAGGCTAGCTGAATCTACATAGGTACCTTTCTTGTTCTTTATCTCACTTGCTACTTCTTATCCTTTAAAAGTTTTGCTCACCTTCAGAGATCTTTAAGATAGAACTTTTGAAACAATAAGTTTATTCTCTCTTCCTTCAAAATTGGCTTTGGAAAAAAACCTATTTTCCTACAAATTTGACCCAAATATTTCTAGCAGTGAGCATTGTAACCTAGGTGCTTTCTGATAGGTAGTCTATGGGAATATGAGGTTTAAGGGATAATGATATGGACTGGGCCTACTGTACTGACTCCCACAGCTTTCTTTTAAAATGGAATTTACTGTAGGCCACTCTGGCCCTGTCCTGGCTTAAGGCAATAGGATATGCTAGGTTTTTCATTAAACAACCCGTTATCTGCAAGAAAAATGCAGTCCCAAAGATTCCTTCCTACTGATGAGAAAAAGACAAAGTACACCGAAGGGGGAACTTTTGTGACCTTTAAACAGACCAGATTCCAAGATTCAGGGACACCGAATAATTAGAAGCAAACCCCCCAACCATAAAATGTGAACTGGTTAGTATGGGCCAAAGTGACTCAGAATTGTCTTTGGATACTTAGAAAGTCATAATAATCGTAAAATCTACCCTGCGTAGGGTAAGACCATGAGAATGGAGGACTTGATACAATTCTGCTCTCAGTCAAAAGTCAAGAAACGGACGTGGGCAGGACTCTCTGGAAACTACCCTAAGATCTGCAATAAAACTGGAGGACAAGGGGCAGAGGAGTGTCATCCCTGTCCTCTCTGAGAGGACCCACTGTCTCCCTTTCTCCTTTGAGAGTCTCCTTTTGTCATCCAATAAACTCCTGCCTGTGACTATGTGCTACTTGATGAAAATTCTTCCTGTGGGGTCACAAAGAACTAGTGTCCAACAACCTCCATGTTCACTTCAACCTCCAAGTCTGTGTGTAGGCTTTGTTCTGTAACATTTTCCTAAAGCTGTACTAGAGCTATAACATGGATCACAGATGTAGGGTGGGTTCTTTATCTCATTAATTTGAAGAAGAAATCCATGGACACAGGAGTGAGAGTAAAGTAACATGATTAATAAATCATAATAGAAAGCAGAGCTCCAAAGAGAGAAGAGTCCCAAGAAAGAGGTGCCCGTGAGGCTATTGTCTAGGGGTTTATGTGGCTCTACAGGAGCCACATAAAGGAGGTCAGCACCCTGCCCAATCCTGGGTAAGTCACTCAGTGTCCACGAGGTATTCATGCACATTTTAGTCAATCATAATATTGATCAGACACTTTTTCTTCTTTGGAGAGACCAGGGACTCCAAGTCACATATGTCCTGAATTCCTAGGGACTCCAGGTCACATAGGTCCTACTTTAAAAGAGCCTTTTTGTAAGTTTCTCAGCAAAAATCCACAGCTGCTATTTGTGCTCTGCTTCCCAGGAAGTTACTGTTAGAAATACTGCAGTGCCACAAGGAATCACACACGTGCTTGGAAGTAGCTCTGTGGTCAATGCTCTCCGAGAACAGAAAGTGAAGTGACACACGCAGTAGCGAGGTGCTCACTGATTCCCAGAACAAAGAGAAGGCTGTGGGGCACACTCAGTGCATATGCACAACTCTGCCATAACACATACACGACACCATTGCAACTCTGTTGTAATTCTATATAATATAGAATATTAATCAGAATGTGTGTTACCCATACAGGGAAAACAAAGTAACTAACATGTAATGGGGGGACTAACATAAGGTATATAAGGCAATGCCATGCTGTGCTCAGGGCTCAGCTTTGGATATGAATCTTCTGGGCCAGCCCTGGCACTAATAAATGCTGTTTTCTATCGAATGCCTCAGTGTCCTACCTGTGCAAGAATCCCACAATGTTTTTTTTTAATATTTTTTTAGTTACACATGGGCACAATATCTTTATTTTGTTTATTTATTTTTATGTGGTGCTGAGGATTGAACCCAGGAACCCAGGGTCTCACAGATTCGAGGTAGGCGCTCTACCGCTGAGCCACAACCCCAGGCCCCCACGATGTTTTTGTGGGGCTCATGTCCAGGATTAGGAGATGGTGATTTCACCTTCCTTGTCACTGGGGTGCTAGCCCTGGGATGCCAGGAGAGGTGATATTGCCAGTAGATTGATTGACTCACTGGGGATTAGCCCACCCAGGGCAGAAACCTCAGGAGCGTAAAGGAATCTGGTGGGGCCTGGTTACCAGCTCAGGGAACACAGCCTCTCAGACAGGTAGAAACCCAGGTTGAAGAGGTCACCCTGCCCATAAGTAACAGAAAGGGAGACTGATCACCTACCAAAGTTGCCCATTGCATGAGTTGCATCTTCATTGCATGAGATGAAAGTGTAACTCTAAGGTACTCAGTGGCAGGTTGGAGATGCCATTTTGAATGGGAGTGAATGGTGACTGAATGAGACAAGATGGGCTGAGCCTGAAGTGAGTGCAGAGTCCTGATCAGCAGGTTCATGGAGATCCACATACAGTTTAGGACAGTGCCAGGCTTGGTGCAATTTCTATGAGCCTGGTCTAAGCCAGGGGTTTATACTGACTTGCCAATGCTAAGACTTGCCTCTGGAGGAAAGTTGCCAGAGATGGACAAAGTGGTTTCTCACTCCTTTCCCTTTTTCCCCTTCTCATGTGTGAGATTGCTGTTGCCATCAAGAAAGTCACTAGAAGAATGAGTATCCCCAATAGTCAGAGGATTATGGCCCAGTCTATGGATGAAAAGAGAGAGGCCAAGTGATTTAAGTATGGTACCAATCACTACATCAACCTTATGAAGCCCCTGAGGATGATTATGTTGAATTGGTCATTATGGGAAATAATAATGGAATTTAAATTTTAAAATGGAATTTACTGTAGGCCACTCTGGCCCTGTCCAGGCTACATTTTGACCAGGTTCCATTTTGCTAAGCCCCTAGGAGTCTGCAGTCCAAATGACCATGTGTGTGGGGGTGGGGGGCTGGCTGGCCCATGGACTTCATGGTCAATACTGGGGCAGAACATTCCGTGGTGACTCAACCTGTGGGCCCTCTCACAGAGACAAGCCACTATTGTGGAAGCCAGAGTTAGCCAACCTTGTAGTTCATCATGCCTTCTTACTGCCTTTATGATGCAATTTGGGCAGCCATTAAGTTGTTCACAAATTTCTATACCTCCCTGACTGCCCTGTGGCTTTAATGGGTCAGGATCCATTGAGAAAACTCCAGGCCCAGATAACTTTCAGCTCTCACAGCCAAATTGCCCTGACCCTAGGAAACCCAGAAGCAAAAATCCTGACTCTCAAGGTTCCCTAAGGAGAAAAGTAGAACTACTACAGTCTCATAGAAAGACCATAACAGAGACCTGACCTTCTTTTCAAGGTTCCTAGGTATGGGCTAAAGTCCAATGGTACTCGACTGGCCCAAACCATACCCCTAATAATAGCAGAACTAAAGCCAGAAGCTGAGCCTACTCACCAAAAATAACATTTCATTCATTGCAAGGCGCAAATTGGGATCCAGGGGCACCTGGAGAGATTTTTGAAGTATGGAATCCTCCAAACCCTGCTAGTCATCCTGGAATACATATCTCCTGCAAATCCAAAAGCTGGGACCAGATGATTATCAGCCAGTTCAGGACCTACAATAAACGAGGCCACCATTACCCTACATCCAGTTATTTCTAACCCTTGTACCCTCCTAGGACTCATTCCCACTAAAGTTGCCTTTCTTACATGTCTGGACTTTAAGAAAGCCTTCTTCTGTATCCTCCTGTCCCCTCAAACTCAACCAATCTTTGCCTTCCAGTGAGAATATCCTGAGAATGAAGACATGAGAAAGAATCTGACATAAACCAGACTGCCTCAAGGATTTAAATATTACCCAGCCATTTTGGGCACTGCATTGGCCTCTGATTTAAAAGCATTCCCAGCAGACAAACATAGCTGTACACTGCTCCAGTATGTGGACAACTACTGCTGGCCAGAGAGACGCAAGAGGATTGTTTGGAAGGGACATGACAACTCCTCACCCTTCTATGGGAAGCTGGCTACAAGGTTTCAAGTAAAAATGCCCAAATCTGTCAAGAAATAAATAATCAAATACCTCAGTTTTCACCTATCTCAAGGACAATGTCAATTTGCCCCAGAGAGAAAACAGGCCATCTGCTCAATTCTTGTTTTGTCAACCTGATATCAGGTTCCAGCGTTCCTTGGAGCTGCAGGTTTCTGTAGAATCTGTTCCCAACTTCTCTTTCTGGGCAAAAACCCCTGTATAAAGCCAAAAAGGAAGAACAAGAACCTTCGTTATGGGAATAGGCCCAACAAAAGGCCTTGGAGGAAATCAAGCTCCTCACCAAGGCACCCACCCTGGGACTCCCAGACGGGTTCAAGCCTTCCTTCTTATGTGGACACCAGGGTACTGGCATTGGGGTCGAGGTCCTGACCTGAATGGTGGAGTCATAGCGTCATCCAGTGATATACCCCTCTAAACAACTTGACTCTGTCACCCAAGTTTGGCCACCCTATCTACAAGCTCTTCTGGCTATGGCCCTGTTAGCATCAGAGACTGATAAACTGCTTCTGGGACAATAATTAATGGTCTGAGTGCCACACTGAGTGCTTATATTAATGGAGTAAAAGGGGCAAAATTGGCTAAGAACTGGATGGTCAGGTGTCAGGGAATGCTATATGAAAATCCATGCATCCACCTGGAAATAGTGCAGACCTTAAACCCTATGACCCTACTGCGTACTGGGCCAGGTCCACCAGATCATGACTTCATCAAAATCACAGGTGAGGTATTTTCCAGCCAACCAGGCTTAACAGACCAGCTTCTCAAAGATTCCAATGCTGAGTACTTCACTGATGTAGCAGTTTCGTGGAAGAGGGAGAAGACCTTGCTGGATTCTCCATGTGACCCTAAATTCCACCATCAAGGCAAAACTTCTGCCAAAAAAAAAGAAAGAGAAAAAAAAAACAACTCAGCACAAAAAGCAGAACTCATTTTGCTGACCCAAGTCCTTCAACTGGCAGCAGGAATATGTGTCAATATATTCAGACCCTAAATATGCCTTCACCACCCTCCATGTGCACAGGACTCTATATAAAGAAAAGGGCCTAATGAATGAACTCAGGAGGGAAAGACATAATGTATGGCAAAGAAATCCTGAACTCTTAGATGCTTTATGGGCTCCTAAAACAGTGGAGTCATGCAGTGCTGAGGACATCAAAGGGGAACACCACCGTCATCTGGGAGAAATCATGAAGAAGACCAAGAGGCAAAGTCTGTGGCCTCCAAGGGGACAAGAGATCTAGCATCCCTGACAGCTGCCCTATTCCCTACACCACTGGCAGGATGGGACCCCATTTACAACACAAGAGCATCTGGTTTAAAACTGAAAGTGGGAGTTAACACCCAGGCAGACAGTGGAGATTTGAAAATGGCCAAAAAGAAATTCCTGAGGCCTTGACCCCAGCCTCCATTAAGCATTTCCACCAAGAAACCCACAATGGCCGCAGGGCTCTCAAGACCACATTGCACCACCATTTCTATATTCCCCTGCTCTCCAGCATATCCCAAACAGTGTGCAAACAATTGCCTGGAGTTACCCGTGTCAGGGACTTAAGGCCTCCCCTGGGGTACAAAGTGTTGGAGGGGCTTCATTTGAAAATATAGTTGTGGACTTCACTGAGCTCCCCTGGGTCTGGGGCATAAACATTTACTAATTTTGTTGTTGTTGTTGTTGACTTTCTCAGGCTGGGTAGAGGCCTTCCCTACTCACATAGAAAAGGAACATGAAGTAACTCAATCTCTTCTAATGGAAATCATTCCTCTGGAATCCTAATCACCATGGGATTGGATAATGGGCCAGGGATCATGGCTGAGGTGGTACAATTGGTGGCAAAGGGGTTGAAGATCACCTAGAAGTTATACACTGCATACCATCCCCAGAACTCCAGGAAGGTGGAGCAAATGAACCAAACTCTGAAGTTACAATAAAGCAAACTGTGCCAGTAAACCCACCTACACTGGGACCAGGTGTTGCCATTTGCTTTGTTAAGAATTAGGTCTAGGAGCTGGGGCTGGGGCTAGGGCTCAGTGTTAGAGCACTTGTGTGAGGCCCTGAGTTTGATCCTCAGCACCATGTAAATAAAATAAAAAGGTACAAAAAAATAAAATAAAAAAGAATTAGGTCTAGCCAGGTGTGGTGGCGCGTGCCTGTAATCCCAGCAGCTCAGGAAGCTGAGGCAGGAGGATATCAAGTTCAAAGCCAGCCTCACCTCAGCAATTTGGTGAGGCCCTAAGCAACTCAGTGAGACCCAGTCTCTTAATAAAAATACAAAAAAGAGCTGGGGATGTGGCTCAGTGATTAATTACCCCTGGGTTAAATCCCTGGTATAAAAAAAAAATAATAGGTCTAGCCCTACTAGTGAGATAGGATCCTCCCCTTATTAAATTCTTTATGGACAACCTTCTCTGATTGTAAGTGATATACAAGGAGATCTAAAGGAATTGGGCAACATTCCTCTGAGGAAGCAGATGCAGGTTCTTTGCTCGACCCTGACCACTATACACCATTGGGTTAGGGAATGGCTACCTGTAAACCTGATCACAAATGCCCATCCCTTTAAACCAGGAGGTGCTATTTGGGTAAAAGAATAGAACCTCCAATTCCTAAAGCCCCTTTGGAGGGGTCTTTTGCTCTCATTTTATCCAACCCCACTGCAGTGAGGGTGGCTTCAGCTGGTCCCCTGGACTCACCACAGCAGAGTGAAACCAGCTTCTCATGACTGAAAATTATTCCCAACCCAGCTGCACCATGCAAGTTGACCATCTGAAATAAGTGAGCTTCATTCTGAGGCAACCCCAAGGACAACATCCCTGGAAACTGACTAATCTACACACAGAAGAAGCATGAGGAATGGACCACCTGCCAGAATAAACGAACTATTCTTATTTCCTATAT
Organism: Urocitellus parryii; assembly: GCF_045843805.1. Taxonomy (NCBI): domain Eukaryota; kingdom Metazoa; phylum Chordata; class Mammalia; order Rodentia; family Sciuridae; genus Urocitellus; species Urocitellus parryii. Next base: position 13,877,352 of record NC_135544.1, read on the forward strand.
TGCCTCTCACTGTAATGTTTTGGCACTCTCACCCCTTACCCCTCTCTGTTGCTGGGATCTTAGCCTTAATTTTCATCATAGGTTTAACAAAGAATGTTCAGCCACCTGGCACTAGGTTAAAAAATCTATTAGCAGTCTTTTGCCTATAAAATGTTTCATTGCTATTGGTTGTGTCTACTTTGGCTCCTGTTTGTAGACTGAAGTCCCTCCTCCTGTGACCCATGCCTTCACAGGACTCAATCAGGCTGGAGCCAGAATCCTACTTTCTCATCCCCATTTCTCCTGCCAGGGAGAAGTTTCAGGAACCTGCAAACATAATAGGACAACCTATTCTGTCTGCCCACAGGGGGACCAATACACTTGCTTTGACTCACAGTACTCCCCAGCTGAGGAGTGGCTAAAGTCTGAAGCTGTGGCAGTGTGGGTCAACTAATTAGTCTGACTCAGATTCCTAATTCAAAGCAGCCAGTGTCAGTCCTCTTTGATGTGTGTGAAGCTAGAAATAAGCCCTGGTTCAACAGGGCTAAATTTTGGCAGCCAAGTATCCCCTGTGGAGGCTGTGGAGGCCTCTCTTGGGTATGGGAATACTGCCCAATAAATGATAAACACAGGTGTGAGCAGTTCTCAGCTCAGTCCAAATGTACTAATAGTAATCATTATTGTCCCTGATGGAGCTGTACTTCATGGGACACTTGGCAAGGGGAAGATAAGACGGCACTTCTCCAAAAGGGTGTTGTCACCTCCAGCTGTACATCAGGGGTCTGTAACCCCTTTAATTTTTACTATCTTTAACCTGGAAGACTCAAGATGGGAGAAAGGCCCCAAAATTGGTATAGCTCTATCCGGGTGGGCATTGACTCCTGGGCCTCAATACACATGGACCTACGTCTTCCTCCTACCAAGTCTTTCAATCCTTTTATGGGGACATGGTGAGAAGCCCAACTCTTATCTGTATCACAACCAGGCTTCTAACCTTGGCAGAGACTATAGTTTGGTCTCTGAGCATCTCCTCTTGCTATACATGTGGAAGGACTAATATGGGGATCAATGGACATGGGAGGCTCAACAGCTAGACCCTCATGAGCCTTGTAATGAAGCGATTTTTTCCCACCCAACTGCTGGTGTTTGGTTCCTCAAAACTTCAACTATTAGAAATTATTGTCTTTTGCAAGAAGACAAACAGTTTGACATTTTGGTTGGAACATTGACATGTCTGGACCAAAAATTTTATAACATATCCACCCAGAAAAACCAGTGTGGAGATCCTAAAATCACACACAGCCAAATCCCCACCCCCTGCCAAATTTCTCTAACCTCAAAGAAGCCTGGGACAATGCCGCCACAGAAATTAAATGACAAGCCCAGGTGAACTATATTGGACATGGGGAAGAGCTGCCTACACTAAACTGCCCTAATTCTGGTTTGGATCTTTTGTACTTGGGACCATTTGCCCCTCCTTTTTCCTCCTTTCATTAGCCAGAGGGGAACAATTGGGAGTCATAGTTTATGAAGACCAAGGGACCCAAAGAGAGTGGTGAGACCTGGTAATTGGTAACTAGAAAGATGATGAATGACCTCCTGAATGTGTAATTCACTATTATAGCCCTGTCACCTGAGTGGAGGGTGGATTCGATGGATACCATACTCCTACCTATATGCCAAACTATATTATCAGGCTACAGGCTGTTATTGAAATTATAACAAATGAAACTGCAAGACCCCTCAATTTTCTGGCCAAACAAAGCACTAAAATATGCAATAATATTCATAATGTGTTAGGGACTTTCTCAGAACAAAGAATAGCATCAGTGTCAACGAGCACATTCCACAACTCTGTTCTAACACGGTTGTAACTCTATACTGTAGAAATAGAATGCCCAATCAGAATATGTATTTCTTATATGGGAAACAAAGAGCTAGCAAATAAGGAGGAGCTAATAAGAAATATTTAAAACACCCCACTCAGGACTCAGCCTTTGGATACAAATCCACTGGGCTAATGACAGTACAAATAAAACACTGCTTGCTTCCTAATGAACGCTCAGGTGCCCTGTCTCTCTGCATGGGAATCCCACAACATCAAGACTGTTTGCTCTTAGACTACTTGCTTGCTTCTCAAGGTGAGGTATGTGGGAAATTTAATGTGATAAACTGTTGCTTACAAATTGATGATGAAGGCAAGATCATGGGGAAAATCACAGATTGTATGAGAAAGATCATCCACATCATCATCCAGACCTGGAAAGGTTGGAACTCTGGAGAATTACTTGGGGGATGATTTTCAATTTTGAGGGGATTCAAAACTCTCATGAGTGTCATGATTTTAATGCTGGGGCCTGCCTACTCCTTTATTTATTTATTTATTTATTTATTTATTTATTTGTTTGTTTGTTTTTTAGTTGATGGACCTTTATTTAATTAATTTGTTTATATGCAGTGCGGGGAATTGAACACAGTGCCTCACACATGCTAGGCAAGTGCTCTACCACTGAGTCACAACCCCAGCCCAAGGGCCTGCCTACTCTTACCCTGCCTGCTACCCTTGGTTATAAGATCGGTCTCAGGGAGTCTCAGGGAGGGTGTGGTTGAACCAAAAAAGAGCCACATATATTATGATGTTATGGAAATATAAGACATTGAATCAGGATGATGCTCTTTGAGGGGATCTGAGTGTCAAAGGGGGGAATATGGCAAGGGCTATCCTGGAACAGAGAGAAAGTACGTGCTACACTCAGTAGCTATGTGTGCATGCTCTCCTAGAAGAGAAGGTAATGTGTCACACTCAGTGTGCATATGCCACTCTATTGTAACTGTTAAGCATGAAACTGTCACAATTCTATTATAAGTCTATAGTACAATATATCTAATCAGCATGTATTTTACAAAGAAGCTAACATGTAACAAGTTTATAAGAGGGTCTATAAGGCAACCCCACCTCCACCCCCACCCCACACTTGGGGCTCAGCTTTTGAATACAAATACACTGGGCCAGTGCTGGCATTAATAAATGCTGCTTCCTACTGAATGTGTAAGAATGAAAAAGATCACCCACATCATCATCCAGACCTGAAAAGGTTGGAACTCTGGAGAATTACTTGGGGGATGATTTTCAATAGGAGAATCCTGTGTCCTGTCTCTGCACAAGAATCCCACAAGAGCTTAGCAAGGCAAACTTTACTTCTGCAGAAGCGTGTGCTACCGAACAAAGTCTAGCAAGCAAGCACACTTGGGTGGGTAGTCTGCCTGTTTTATTTATCCCTAATACAGCACTCCACCTTGCTCTGATAGGAGGAGCTCAGGGTTACAATCTACATGATTGGCTAACTTTAAAATTGGGAAGGGCAAAGGGAAAGGCTAGAGTTATAATGGCTATGAGTGGATCTCCAAATGGCTACAATTGGATCTTACATCCCAATTAAGGCTAGATACCATATTCTGAAAATGGACCACTGTCGCAAGGGGGCAAAATTGAGATGTACGCAGTGGAGAGGAGAAATAAAGAATGTCCACGAATTTCTGCCCCTTTCAATGCTTTATTCACTCAAATTATTCAATACAATTTCACTCTATAGGTTCTTTTTTTTTAAGAGAGAGGAGAGAGAGAGAGAGAGAGAGAGAGAGAGAGAGAATTTTTAATATTTATTTTTTAGTTATTGGCGGACATAACATCTTTTCCGCACGCATGCCAGGCGAGCGCACTACCGCTTGAGCCACATCCCCAGCCCTCTATAGGTTCTTAATCAAGAAAATGATAATCCTTAATGCTAGGCACTGCAATCGACATAATCAATTCACAGCAAACAATTCTAGATTAATTAATTCACTGCTAACAATTCTAGATTAATTCTAGGAACTGCAAATATACTTAGTCATGACAGGCTAATGGCAGATATTCCCTCTGCATGCTAAATTCAAATGTCAGATCAAAAGTCTTAAGCCTTAGGCTTTAAGTCCAGCAGATGCACACTCAGACTGTGGTCATCGGGTCCTGAACCAAGGCAGGCTTTTCCTGGTGTGTAGTGGACAACTGGTTGAGGAGAGGGCCATAGGGAGAAGTTGCGGCTCTCACCAGGTTTGAGACAGGTGGTAGAGTTTGAGAGTGGTGAGGATCACCTAGAGGATCAGGAAAACAATGACAAGTGATGGGATATCAGTCCAGGTCCTTATCAGGCCCTCCAGCTCAGTGCCTCCAGGTTTAGGCTAGCTGAATTCCTGTTCATTAGCTCTATTATTTATACTAAATTTGTGGGCTTTGACTTTGACTTTGACTTTCAATCTTTATCAGCTACCACGGGATTTCTCAATGACATCATTTACCCTGGGGTCAGAAACTTCTGGTCTGGTGGTCCCCACCCTGATCTTCTCACCTTTCCTGCTTATCAGGCAAGGACAGCCTGCCAGAGGCTTCACTCTGTTTATCAGGGCGAGGGGAAGTAACTTGTTTGAGGCCATACTGGAGGGCTCCATAGGTGTGCCTGGTGAGATGGCAGGTTTCAAACTGGAGTTTTTAAAATGGAGTTGCTTAGACTCAGGCCTAAGGCCATCCTCACAACCACTGAGCTTTCTATTTCTCACATAACCCAGGGGCCAATTTCCCTATCCACTTAGCCTTATTTCCTCCTCCTGACTTTAGTGCTACCAGGCAACAATTAGAACAGATCATGTATGGGATGCTGTTATGGTTTGGATTTGGAATGTCCTACAAAGGCCCATGCATTGAAGGTTTAGTATGCAGCAATGTTAAGAGTTAGGATCTAGTTGGAGAAAATAAGTTGTTCGGGGAATGTTCTTAAAGGGTATATTATGCTCCTAGTCCTTTCTCTTCATTCTGGCTTTCAGGAGCAGCTCAGCTCCACCAAGTCCTCTCCGCCATGATATTCTTCCTCATCATGGGTCCATAGCAGCAGACGCAACTAGCTATGGACTGAAATCTCTGAAAAGGTAAGGCAAAATCAATCTTTCCTCCTTTAAGTTTTTTTCCTCAGGTATTTCATCATGGCAACAAAAAGCTGAATAACACAGATGCCATCAACAAAGGCATTAAACATACAATGGAAAATTCATTGTTATGCTCCAATTCGGGACCCCCAAAAGACCACCAGAGACCAAGATTGATGTAAGCAGCAAAGAGGTGTTTATTGTGAGCTAGCTCCCATCCTCCGCATGCACACAGCAACTGGTGACACTGAGAGGCCCTGAGCTCAGGGTTTGCAGCAGTTTTATACAGTCTTTGGGGAAGGCAGGGACTTCACATACATCATAGCATCCCTTAGCAAATCATCACACACCGAGGGAAAATCATAAAACAACTCTAAAACACGATTAGCACATTCAACTGGCAGAAACAAGTTGGGTAGGGGTGATTGGTTAGTACAAGAGGGGGATTTGTTTGAACTGATTGGCTTAAGCCACGAGGGGAGTAGTGCTGAACTACATGGTTTCCCAACATGTTATCAACCACCATAAACTACTGGGAGTTTCCCAGGTATTTTCTCTGTCTCATGCTGATTGGTGGCTGCTAGGGGGTTGCTATGGGTCCCCGCCTAGCCTGACTGAGTCAGGGACACCTGGCACAGCAGATCTCTCCTGTTATTTGTAGGTAAACAACTCAGCAGGGTGGGTATGTGCCTAGGAGTGCTCTGTGGGTCTTTCCAAGGACAAGGGTCACGCCCCCTTCCTTGGACAGGCTTTGCTCTGAGGTAGAGGCTGGTTTTTCACCATTTAACTATCCCTTTCATTCCACTATCTCAAAATGCCTTAATTTCAAATGTTTAAAATCTTGACTCTGAGTTCATAGCATGTGCCAACCATTAATCTTTGTTTTTTCTTTGCTTCTTCATTTTAATCTATGGTCTTCTTTCCCTTTGCCTCTTGCTTATCTCCCAACTTCCAAAAGTCTTCTCTCCAGAGTGATCAAGCCAGCTCCTTGTTGGTAAAATTCCCCAGGATGTTTTAAATGAAGTAAATGAAGGGATTAACAGCCCACCAAAGTGGTATAAAAATTACTTGAAACTAGAAACATCTGAACATCAGCAGCCACAGAAAGAAACACAATTTCAACTTTAGAACCTCCTGAAAATACAGCTGCCTGTTGACTTCCTAAGGAGTTTCCTGTTTGGAAGAAATTGACCCTAGGGAAGCGTGAATTCATCTCTCCATTGGCATCACAAAGACCAGCACTGTCACATGTGGCTTAATGAGGTGGGTACAAGCTGAGAAGGGCATTATTAGGTGATTTTGTCTTTGTGGGAACATTATAAAGTTCTTCAAGATCAGAGTTGTGGTGGAAGGGGCCATGCCTGACTGGTAAGCAATGACCATCCCTGATTATCCACCTTTGTAGTCCTTAATCACTTGTAATTTTGTTTCCAGATCAATCACTCAACATGGCCTCATACTGACAACATTAGCCGTGGGGTTTTTATGCTTGGGGGCCATGATGAGGAAAACATGAGATAAAATCAAGTACAAGAGAAAATAGTGCAATCAGGAGATGCAGTAAACATGAGATACATGAGGCTGCTCCTGGATCACATGGCATATTGTGTTACAGTAAACATTTTTTTTTTTATATATAAGTGGTAGGAGTACTGATGAAAGTCTAACATTGTAAATACATAAGTCAGGAACCTAATCATTTTTTATTATTATCATCAAGTATTAGGTCCTGCACCTAACCCTAAGTGCTGTGTCTATGAATTGTTCACAGCACCATAGGTTTATTTACACCATCATGGCTACTATGACGTGTCATGTGTTGTCCTATGCTGTTATGACCGCTACAGCATCTCCAGGCAACAGTCATTTTTCAGCTCCTCTTCTGGGATCACATTGTATATGAAGTGAATGACTATAGAACTTTCTGCATTTTCCCACTGAAGCCCTAAACCATCTTTTTTTTTTTTTTTCTTAAGGTATAAACTTTTCCCTCTGGCTATTCAGTGACTTACTTATTACTGAGTACTCCCACTTACATAGTAAACTTTCCTTCTATTAATCCATTTTCAGTTAATTCATAGATCCCCAACCAATTCTAAGTGGGTATAGAAAAAGCTTTCCTCCCAACATAGACATCAATAATCACTGTCTAAAATTGATGTCAAGAAATTGGTGCATTATAAGCATATTGTCTAAAGTTATGAAGATGACTAATAGACAACCTCAAAAATAAAAAAGTTTCGAGAATTTTTCTTGAAGGAGTGAGAAAAGGTTTTTAGGTGGGAGTAATATTATCTTATTTTATTATTATAAACTCCTCAATAATACCTGGTTTCTTGGTGTGCACTTAAATAGAAAGAAAATGAAAGAAATGAATGCAGAGGAAAGTCACTTTCTAGCTGGGAGCAAAGTATTCATACCTTCACTTGGCAGTGTAAGCCTCAAGGTCCCCCATCCCATCAATGAGTGTTGCATAAAACTCTGAACACAGGCATTTGCATCCCAAGAGACTCACATCTGGGCAAGAGTCCCAGCAGAGTAGTGGTGGATGTGGAAACTGATTGAGACTTCAAACTCCAGCCCAAATGTTAAGTGGATATTCAATTGCAAATGTGTCTGCTTTGCATTCCCTGGGGCCTGTAGTTGGGTATTCATGTGCTAATCAGAACTCACCAAAACAATGTTGCTCATCAGTAACTAAAATCAGTACAAATTGTTAATGCAGAGAAACTTTCAAGAAGCCAAAAGGGAACACACTTCAAAGTGAAGAAGCAGCTTCTAGTTTATTATGGAAAATGCAAATCCCTACCTCTTCCAGATATTTTATGCCTTTCTTTGGACTATCAAAGGTTTTGTGTGCAAGATAAATCTGAGTTTGCAAAGCTTCACCACACACAAATTTCTCAGGCCTTCATTAGCCTCCGGAGCCTTGTTGAACTGTAGGCAGTGCCCTGTTTCCTGCACATGTGCTTTTTACAAAGAAAAACTTAAAACTGAAGGCTCTATCACAGAAGTTCCCAAACTTTGTAGGTACACAAAGCTCTCTGTCTTAATTTTTTTTTTTTTTTAACAGAATCCCAGGCCAAAAGAAGTACCTGCTTTCTAAGTCCAAATCTGGTGATTTGAGCACTGAAACACATTTTAGTGTTTTTTTTTTTCATAATATTTTAATACACTAAATTCTTAAAGGAAAATGGAAAGATTATTATAACAGGGGGTCTCTTGAAGTTGTTCTTTGCTCCACCTTCTCTTTTGCCTTTCCACCCCACTCTCTAATCCTTTTGCTGAAGCCCCACCTAAATTTTAACTGCTAAACCTTTTTTAAGATTCACAGAGCCGAGACAGCATCAGTAAGACCCTTCCCTAGGAACTACCCTCAGGAGGTCGAAATCTATTGGGGCATTCCGGAGACAACATAGGCTCCCACAGCCAAGACCTTGCCCAACCCGCAGGCTCACTGCCTTTTTCCTGCCCCATAAAAGCCCTTGGCGCCCCTGAGCCTGGGGGAATGAAGCTTTGAGGAGCTAGTCTCTCTATCTTCTTCAAGACTGGACTTGAGTAAACCTGATTCTTCTTGTCAACAATCATTTCCCACCTATTGGTGCAGCCCAGATATTTTATTCTGATAACATTACTCCTGCCAATATTTTTCAGTAGAAATAATAATAGCTTCAAATCATTTCATCACATGAGTCTTGGAGACTGAAAGTCCAAACAGCCTGACACTGAATCTGGCAAGGTCCCCCTTGACTGCATCACATAATGGAGGACAGCATCATGGTGAGTGAGGGCTGGTGTGAGAAGGATCACAAGGTGAAACAAATCCAGAGGAGGGGAGGAGCCTGTCTTGCTTTTTTTATAACAACTCATTCACTGGGGAACTCATTCACTCTGTAAGAACTCCATTAATTTCTTCTACTACCTCCCAGCATCACACACAGAAGACCAAGCTTCCATCATGTGAATTGTTGGGAGACACACTTGAACCATATCTAAGCTAGAGCCATAGGATTTCACCCCAGTAGATCTGTTTCAAAACCTTAACAAAGTAATACTTTTCCCCATTTTACAGATAAGGAAACGAAGGCTCAGAAGAATTGAGTCACTGAGCCAGTATCACTCCATCATGAAGACCTGGTTATCAAACTCTCTGAAAATTAGTGCTAAACAACTACGCATGTTTTACAAAATTTGATTTGTAAAATTATATGCTTAAATTTTAAGAACTAAAGGGAGTTTTCACTGGCAATCTCTGTTTTCTGAAAAACCTTATCTTGCTTACTTTAAAATACAATTGTGACTTCACAATCACTGTTTCCTTTCTTTGGAAATTGGTAGAAACCACTGGACTGATAATGTGAAGAGGTCATGAGTCAGGGTGTTTATTTAACTTGGCTTCTTAAAGAAGTAGAGTGGAATTTAAGGAGATAAAAAGTCACCAAGAAATTTGCTCAGAGTAAGTAAAGAAATAAAAAGGAAATGCAAATACATTAAACCCCTTTGTTGCCCCACAAGCCTTGATCCCATTTCTCCTCACAAACCCAGCCAGGTGAGAATCTTCCTGGATTCTAGATGAGGAAACTGAGGCTTCAGTACTTAAGAACTAGAAACCACCCACAGTAACGTGGACTGGGGCTGAGGGGCCTAACTCTCAAATCGGAGCATTTTCTCTTGACAAGTTTTTCAGACCCAAGAAACTCATAATGCAAATGTTAATTAATTTGTAGATCTTCTTTCAGAAAGGCAGAGATATAGACAAACCCATGTAGGACACCCAAAAGCAATTTCATCAGATTAGAGAGAGGCATTTTTCTTGTGTCTACCAAGAAGTCAATACTGTTTTTAAACATCACTTTCATCAAAAAGCAATTTTTTTCAGGTCCATGAACTGTTCCCAAAATATAATGGTAAGATGAACAAACAAACAAAAAATACTACTCTGTTAAATACATAATTCTAAGTAATAAATAGTTTTAAAGTACTTGCAAAGGATTGTTACATTGCTTTGTAAAAAGATGTATGCTACAAAAAAAAAAAGGAGAGTTGTATTCCTACAATTTGTCAAAAGCATGTGTCTATCACCTTTCTTGATATGTACCAATGCAGACTATTGATACCGGTCTTGGAAATCAGAATCAGGTCCTCATTCTCCCGTACTGATTATTAAACACGGGAGAAATGCTAAGGCAAGCATAGAACACAAGTATTATTTAAGAGACAAAATAGAGAGACAGAGATGGACTTCCCTGGAGAAAAGCCAGGCTCCAGAGCTGGTGCCAATGGGAGTGGGAAGGTCTTGTCTTTTATAGACCCCACCCTTTCTTTCTTTCCCGCCTGGGTGACTAAAAGCAAGAAAACAGCTGCCTGGGAGGTCACTGCTTACATTGGAAAGTGCTATCCTTCCTCTCCTGTTGAGGTGTTAGCAACCCATTGATGGGGAAGTGCTCTCCACCCATTTCCTTTTCTTTGATAATCAGCTACATGTCCACTGCCCTAGTCCCACTATCAATGTTTATTTTCTCTTTGTGTGTTCAAATAAATTTTGCTCCAACCTTGTAACCTGGGCAGACACAGAAAGAAAACACAAGTTCTAGAGGAAAAATAGGAAATGTTCCAAGGTGACAAAAAAAAAAAAAAAAAGAAAGAAAGAAAGAAACTTTACTTTGCATGCAAGTATCTAATTATTGTTTTAGGATTGAACAAATGAGCATAAAATACAGGCAGCAGTTTGAACATGAATTTAGAGTTCACAAAGTTTAACCTCCGTGCTTTGAGATAAAAGGCGTTCTTAATGGGTATACCTCCTCTCAGATCATCTTCTCTTCCTTGTTTAAGACCTGAATCATTCTAGTAGAAGATCTTGTCCTGTCTTCTTTAGTTTTTCTTTTCTTTTTTTTTCCGGGCACTGCTGTGACTAGAAACTAGGACCTCATACAAGCTAGCCAAGTGTTGTCACTTAGTTCCTCTCCTAAATTATCTTTTTTTCTTTCATTTCTTCCTTTGTTGGATTTCTTCTTTCTTTCTTCTTTTCTCTTTCCTTGGATTTTCAATTTTATTGTAATACATTGTACATAATATTTACTTACAATCTTATAAATTGTAAAAAAAAAAAAAAGTTTTAGGATCCCTAAAGTATGGAAAATGATGACATAAAATCAAATACCTACTATTCATATTTGTCAAATGTTCACAATTTTTTAAACATATGTAACAAAATATTTTCCTGAGAGGACACTCAAGTCACAGCTTAGGGATGATTTCTGCGAAGGAAAAAGGGGTGAAGACTGGGAACTCAGCTTTTAACTGTCTTATAAAAATGGATAACACCAACAAAAACATCCAGAAAACTGGTTGCCGTCTCCCCCTCCCCTGCTTCACCCTCTACCCTCCCACTTAACCATCAGAGTGCTGCTTTTTTCTCTGACTGAGTCTGTCTAGCATTGTGATGCACTGTCCCCATGTCTGAGTATTATCTCAACAGTCCACGTGATTGCAAGCTTCTGGAGGGTAGGGGCATGTCGTGCATCCATTTGTCTTCCATTCAAACCAGAGCCATATGGAGCACATTAGAGACTTATTTTAATAAACGATGCAGTTCCTGTGAATATGGCATACGCAGTTCATTTTTTTATTTTAATAAGGGTTTCTCTCTCAAATTATTAACTTTGCAATGTCTTCATTTATCATCTCACTCCTAATCTTCCCAGGAATGTTGTAAGTATAGCAAGTTAAATTTACATATGATCTCTAACTTGTTTCCAAGGGATTCCCATTATAATGAGGATGAAAAATTGCTAAAGACCATTTCCAACCCTATCTGTACACGCGATGCTTTAGGGATTCATTAGACACATTTTCTTTGCCTATTTTCAAGATAAACTATTGCAGTGTCTCCATGGTGGGACAGATGTAATCTTCCCTGGCCTGATCCACTGCAAATGCTTAGCTGCATGGTGGAATTAAATGTCTCAAAGGTCAATAACTCTTTCTATCATTTTTCATTAAAGTGCTGGGAGCAGGCAGTTCCTGAAGGAATAATTACTTGGAATCTGGCATAGAATTCACCCCAATAAGTTAACCTTCAGAATTCAACTCCAAAGCCAGCCCTTGACAGGTTGTTTGTGGGAGTTTCATCTCACACCTTGAAACAACTGAAATGTTTTAGGAAATTTCATATTTTCAAAGCCAGGGTTTCCAGGCTGGGTGCAGTGAGTGGCATGAAACACAGTGATCACCATTCATGAGAAGGGGCAGACTTGCCAGATGGGGAAGGGGAGAGAAAATGAAGGACAGAAGCAACAATGCTATCCTAAAGGACTCATCCTTTCAGATTGCACTTGAACATGACCCATTGCGACTGCTGGAAAGGTTCTTCTGTCAGAACTTCAGAATCTAGTATGACAACCCAAGGAGACTGGTTCAAGTCTCTGATTACAAATGATCAGATTACTCTGGTTAGGATGAACTCAAAAGGGAACATGGTAGAAGACAGTGATGTTCAAAGAAGCAAAAAGCTCACTACCCAGGCCTGAGAAGAATGTGAGTTTCTCAACTCCCAGTCATGGGCCATGTCTCCACAGCAGTGCTGTTGAAATGAAATAGAAATCCAATCACATACATAATTGGAGATTTTATAGTAACCACAATTTTCAAAAAAGTTAAAAAAAACAGGAGGAATTAGCTTTAATAATATATATTTTTAGGCCTGGGGATGTGGCTCAGTGGTTAAGTGCCCCTGAGTTCAATCCCCAGTGTGTGTGTGTATGTGTTATATATATATATCTCACAACATATCCAAAATGTATTATTCCAAATGTTATTATTACAATCAAAGAATTATCAATGAGATTTTAAGAATCCTGTTTTCATAGCAAGGGTTTGAAATCCAGTATGTATTTTATATTCACAGTGCCTCTCAATTCAGACTTGCCACATCAAGTGCACCTTAGCTGTGTGTGGCCCTTAGAATAGTCAAATGCAGTACTAGTGTTGAAAATTGATCAGAGGGATTCTCAACATACTTATTACCAGTAGGAACTCAACTCAAAATTCCAGTTTGGGAATAGATAGCTCATGGACAAGGGGTAGATTTGGGGTAGGCACAATGTTTTTGTTGTTGCTTTAATTTTATGGTAATTTATGATGGCACAGGTTCAAAAAGCATTGATCCATTATGCCTCTTTTTTTTTTTTAGTTCCACGGGTTGAACTCAGGGACACTTGACCACTGAGCCACATCCCCAACCCTTTTTTGTATTTTATTTAGAAACAGGATCTCACTGAGTTGCTTCGCTGAGGCTGACTTTGAACTCATGATCCTCCTGCTTTAGCCTCCCAAGCTGCTGGGACTACAGGCATGCACCACTGTGCCCCGCTATCCCTCTTTTTCACAGATTAAGAACTGAGGTTGAGGGGTTGGAGTTGTGGCTCAATGGTAGAATGCTTGCCTAGCATACATGAGGCCTTGGGTTTGATCTCTAGCACCACATAAAAATAAACAAATAAAATAAAGGTATTGTATCCACCTACAACTAAAAACACACATATATATATATTTTTACACACAAAAAAAAGAAGTGAAGCTAAGAGTGTCCATTTAACTAGTTCAAAACACAGTGGCCCCTTTTGCCCTACCATACAGCTGTAGTTTGGGGGTGAGATGGACAGCTTTGATGATTTATTTCTCCATTCAGTAATGTGGTCTCAGTATATGTTTCCAAAATCCCAGGGAGGGGCTAGCCTTCCTGAAATCCATAGAATTGGGACACTTGAGTAATGTATGACTGCATTCCTAAAAGCATCATAAAGCTGCCTAGACTAATCAGTCCTTCTTAGCTAGCCTTTGACTCCAAGCCTCAGGGTAACTTTACTTGGCTTCCCTTCTTTATTTCCAGTCACAGCACTGTTCCAGCAAACCAGATGCTGAGGGATCTCTGATTTGCAGCATTTGCCAATATTTGCAGTATAAATACTCCCACTGTGGCCAATTTCAAACTACTAATGTGACCTGTCTGCAAAAATCCTGAAAATTTCATGACCAGGTCTTGCAACCCAGTCCAAGCTGGATCCAGCACACCACTACAAAATTATCAAAACATTTTCACCTCTGCACCATGCCCATTCTCCACCTAATTTTCTGTTCTGTAAAGAAGCAGCATGATAGATATATGTTCTAGCTTCAGACCTATCAGACCATGCATGGTCTGACACCTGGGTCTGTCTCTCCCACCCTAGTACCTTTCTTTGACATTTGAATTCATGTTAACTAACTTACAGGATGTTGGTACAGATTAGAGAAAATCCCTATAAAGCCTGTTCAGAGGAAGTACTCCATAAATGCCACTATTAGTACTTTGTTTTTCTTTTCCTAATTTCTAACAACCAAACCCACACAGATAGACTGGACTAGAGCCAGTATTAGAATACAGAAAATCCTTTCAAGGATTCCAAACTAAATCGCTACAACTGTCTGGTTCAGGAGGGTGTGGACAGGTGAGGCACCTTTTAAGATCTTTGTGTAAGTTGTTGGAGAAAATCAGGGAAAGATCACAGGGAAAGGAGTTGCAGTTGCCACCATTATGAGTTGGGATGATACTAAAATGAGAACTAATATTATGACCTGTGTTTGTTTCCTGGGACTACTATACTGAAACAACAGGCTAGATAACTTAAAACAACATTTTTCTTTTTTTCTCAATCAGTTCTGGAGGCCAGAAATCCAAATCAAGATGTTGGCAAATCCATGTTGTCTCAAAGTCTCTAAGGGTAATCTTTCCTTTCCTCTTTCTGGAAGCCCCAGGTTGTTTTTTATTCTGAGGCAGCTTAATTACACTCTGTCTCTGTCTTTCTGAGGCAGTCTTGCCTCTCTATGTATACCTTCCATCCTCTTCTTAGAAGGACCCCAGGTGTATTGGATTAGGGCTCACTCTAATGACTCAATTTGACTATATCATTTCCAAATATACTCACAGGTACCAGGAAGTTGGGGCTTCAACGTGTGTGTGTGTGTGTGTGTGTGTGTGTGTGTGTGTGTGTGTTGCTGGGGATTGAACCCAAGGCCTTGTGCATGTAGGCAAGCACTGTACCACCTGAGCCCTCAACATATCTTTTGAACACAACTCAGTCCATTAAAGGTACTTTCTAAAATTTAGAGACTACATCATTAAATCTTTAGAGGGTGTTCTGAACTCTCCAGCCTCCTTTCTCAGCCAAGAGAAAAGCATTTTTTAATATACATGTCTAAGTTAAACTAAAGGATTACAAATCTCTGTTGACAATGTTGGAAAATCTGTGCCTCTCAACTAGTTACTATTGACAAAACTTCCATCTGGTAAAATGTAGTCAGTAAGTCTCTTTTGCAGCAGGAAGAGCCTGAGCACCCAGAGACCGAGAGGTTTCCCCCAGGTCACACCCTTTTGAAGCCGAGTTGATAAGTTCAGATTAATATAGAGTATTTTTAGTTTCTACTACATTTTGGGTAAATATCCCCCAAAGGCCTATGGTTTAAAGTCTTGGGCCCCAGCATAGCACTATTGGGAAGTTGTAGAACCTGAGTTGTGGGGCCTGTGGAAGGTCTTTAGGTCATTGAGGGTATGCCCTTGAAGTGGATTGTGGGACCCCAAACCCCTCCTCTTCCTGTTCCTTTTGTTTCCTAACTATGATGTGAACAGTTTTACTCTGCCATACCCTTGCCGTAATGTTCTGCCTCACCACAGGCTCAACGCAATGGGGTCAACGGTTCACGAACTAGAACCTCTGAAACCATGAGCCAAAATAATCATCTTTATGATGAACTATCTCAAATGTTTATCATGGTAATGGAAAGCTGACTAACACAGATCCTTTACAAATTCTTTCCCCCCTTCCTGTTCCTTGGCTCTCTCACAAAAATATTCATCCTTCATTCACCCATTCATTCAGCAAGTAAGAATTTGGTGCTTATCACTGAGTGGCAGTCTTGCACAGAACTTATGTCCTGCCTGCATTTAAATTCCAGCTCTACTTGCCAATTGTGTGACATGGGACAAGTTACTTTCCTCTGCCACTTGTAAAAAGGGAATGATAACAATGCCATTTCGTGGAGTTGAAAAGAAATGAGAGTGATAAGTTGTACATGGAAAGCTTTGGCTCTAGATATGTGGTAGCCATCAATGCATGCAGGTCACACTGAGCCTGGACCTGAATCAGATGCTGGAGATCTAGTGACAAAAGACAGATAAGGCCTGGTTCAAGGAGTCACAGTCCAATGGAATCAGCCATGAACAAATCAATGTAATAATTTCGGATTTAAACATAAGATTGTGTAAAATCTCATTTCCACAACTATTATCTGGAACCCATCTGAGTTTTTGTTCAATATTTTCCAATCCTTCCAATTCTATGGTTTGATAATATATCAAACCATATTTGTGTAGGTGTGGAGAATGGTGGAGGGGGTGGGAATATTCATTTATTTTCCTCATACAGCTTTCAAGTGTGGATGTTCTTAAAGAAAAAAACAAAAAAAAAAAAAGAATGAAGAGGTTGAAATAATTGTCCATGTTAGAGCTTCACCAATGCAAACCTAAAGCAATTTTGATATATTCTATTCATTTTCTAGGAACATTAACAACAAAAGTGAGTGACTGTGTGTGTGTGTGTGTGTGTGTGTGTGTAGGGTCCCTCTCCCCATTCTGATGTGCAGTTGATTTGGGCACCATTGAGCTAAGCCCATCCCCTCACATGACAGGTAAGAAACTAAAGGCCCAAGGAGAGGGAGAAAGAGAGACTTGATATACCATGCAGGGAGTGTGTGAAAGTTGCATTCTCCAAAACTCTGCTCCCGAGCCTTCTGTCGTTGAATTAAAATGTAGAGAGATACCTTCATGAAGACAGATCAGTAATAAATGACAGAAGACAATACCACACAGAGGTGAAAATCCCCAACTTTGGAACTGACAAACCGTGCCTCAGTTCCTTCCTGGGCCACGAAGCTGTATGTGCAAAGCCACACTGGAGGCAGGTGCCAGGCAATAAATAGAAAGCCTTGTCTCTGCCCCTCCACATTCCCAGGAAGGATTCTAATTACTATCTCTGCAAAGCTACAAATGTCATAGGCCATCGGGGTCACTTATAAATCTTTGGAACCACAAATGTTGAATTCATCCATATAAAATATTGCTGAAATTAACAAGTGTCCAGTCTCTAATAAAGCAGAGTCCAAGGGGCTTTGTCTGGGAATGTAACAAAGCCCCTGATATAAGAGTGGTCAGTCCTTTGCAAGGTCATATCCCTTCCCTTTGCTCTTCTCAAGGTCACGTCCCCTCCCTTTGCCTGGCATTCTAAATTCATAAGAGAAGCCACCTAAATGATTAAGATGTTAACTGCTAAATAATCTTTCTTTAGGTTGAGAGAACCCAGAACATATGGTGACCTTCAGATAGCACCAGCATGTGTGAAACCCCTCCTTATTCTTCAGTTCTGTGCATCAACTAACACAAAGCATCTAAGTTGCTGGGAGGTTTAACTTGCAGGAGAGTAATGTGTCTAAGAAACTACAGGAATGAGCTTCAAGAGCTTGAGGTTGTTCACAATGTTCTATCCAGAGAAGAAGAAAAAAAGAAGACACACCCCCTGGATGACTAAGACCCTTCTCAGCACACAGCATTTCTGCCCTGCTCCTCCTTCCCTTCATTATAAAAGCCATTTGTGCCTCTGAGTTCCCCAAGATGGAGCTTTGAGAGTGATGCTCCCTCAGTCTTCCAGGGTGCTGGTCCTAATATATAATATATATTTCCTTTCCACTAACTCTGATCTCCCAAGTATTATATTTCAAGCAGCAAGTGGCGTGAACTGGACCCAATAACATTGCCAAATTTGAGTATCCATCTCAAAGTCGCATCTTTTGGTTATAATCTATCTCCCTCTACTGCTGAAGTTTCTCAAGAAGGAGAGGAAATTTCTGTGAAGAAGGATGGAGAAGAAAGAACCAACAGAAAGTCAGGGGGAGCAGATTAGGAGTTGGGTACATTCTCTAGAGGAAACTTCATTACTCAGAATTTCACTTTAATTCCAACAAAGAAAAGTTCATTTCCTGTGAATGTTAGTTCAGCATTCCTTATAGTTATTGCTAGTGACTAAACCCTCAAGAAAGAATGTTCACACTCCTGAACCACCTCACTACAGTGTGGTACAGAGACGGGTGGGACCATGCAAAAGAGGAAGAGGCTACCCAGCAACGCCCCTGCCCCGCTGAGGTTCTATCACAGGAGAAGGGTCCAAGGAGGTCCCCAAAGAAGAAGATCTCAGCTCAGGGTGAGTGGGGTTCTTGATAAATATAACAGAAAAGAATTTAAGTGTACATTAGATAGAGGCACAAGCAGGGATTTATTTAGGAAAGCAAAAATTACACACTTGAAAGGAAAGAGTGTGGGCTTTCCTAGAAGTGAGAAGCAACATCTTGGTCCAGGGTTCTGATATTTACAGAGGGACAGTAGCTACAGGCTGAACTAGAGGTGGAGTTGGGGTGGGGTTTCCCAACTTCACAGCAGTTTTCCTGGCCCTTGTGCAGTGCCCTTGCATGCTGTGTTCTGTGAGAAAGGAGGAGGGTGCAAGGATGCAGGCTCATAAATTGCTCATTTTGCATTTCCCACAATTCCTGGGCATTCCAACAGTGATCCCCACATTCCTATCTCAGTTCCAGGGGATGGACAAAATGAGTAGTGGCTCACAGGGCATCGGCCAGTGTCAGGGGTCATCTGATGGGGAAGGCACAAAAAAAATCCCACCCTACCTTTGCCAGGGAGGCTGAGTGGTGAAGTTAGGTGAAGGACTCACTTTCTGTATCTCTTTGTTAGCCAGGAAGAAGCTGCAGCATCGTCAGGAGTGCCTCCTTGCAAAACCAAAAGCAGGCAAGGGGGTTTGTGATCTGTGGCTCAGCAGTCCATGAAGAAGGAAGAAGAAGGAAAAAAACAGCTTTTTATTTTTATTTATTGATTTATCTATTTATTTATTTATTTTCGCGTGGCTGCTGTCTGACCTTGGGCCAATCATGCCACCCTCAGGCCTCCTGTCTCTCTTATTCCCTCCCATCCTCTCCCAGGTGGCTTCTAAGATCCTCTTCCTTGGTCAGGCACTATGGGATGCCTCCATTGTGCCTGGGAGTTCCCTTGTGATAGATTTGTATTTGAAAACTGAATGCAGGTCCCTAAAAGAGCTTCCAAACGCCAGGGTCACCCCAGGTTCCTTCCCTTTCTCTCTATATTCCTACCCAACCTCTTGCAATGCCTTTTCCAAGAGCCTCCAGATTGGAAAGCAAAAGGCAGACAAAGGTGAGGAAAGGCCTGTTTCTGCTCCTGCTTCTACTCTCATCCCAATTTCCTTAGGCCCTGGAGCATCGCCAGGCAGTGACTAATCACCCCCTTTCCCACTCTCCATTCTCTTCTCCCTGAGGCAGGCAAAATCCTCAGGCTTTCAAAGTTCTTAGAGACAGCACAGCCTTCAGGGTTTTTTTTTTTTTTTTTTTTTCCTGTGCAGGGATGAGGAGAAGAAAAGGAAAAAACAATGGAGGCCTTTGTTGCTGCTAGAGGCAGCGGCTCCCTTGCTGGGCCCCAGCCTGGGTGATGTTTGCAGGCATTTTGAAGGGAGCCTACCTCCTCCTTCTCAGCCTCCTATCTTGGGAAGGGGTCTGGGAGGTTAATTGATGGAGATTCTGACAGGCAAGAATGCACAGTCCCTCCTCCTTAGCTGAGAGAAAAGCACAGCTGAGGGAGTTCTGGTGATTTCTTTCACTGTTCTAAAATCATCCTTTTCTTCAGGGCAGCACGTATTGAGCACCTACTGCTGGCAGTGAGGGAGAAAAAACGACAATGTTGGCTCACAAGGAACTCAGGCAGATGAGATCTGCAGTACCTAAGGAAACAGCAATGGCCTCCCTTGCCATTGCCTTAGGAGATTCTGCTGCTTCTCCTCAGGACCCACTCCCTACACCCTCCTTTGCATCTAGACTGATAACTAGATTCAATGCAAAGGCCATTCTTCTGGAACACCAGTTGCAGCACAAGACTAAAGGGAGTGAGCTGGAAAATGCCCTCTCTCAAAAGAGGTCCGTCTTTTGTTCTATTCAGATAGTCCACTGCTTAGGCAAAGCTCATCTATATTATAGAGAGGAACCTGCTTTTCTGAATCTACCATCGCATGTTAATCTCATCAAAAACTACACTCAAAAACATCTCAAATAACATTTGACCTCATATTTAGGTACCATGGCCCAGCCTCCTGACCCATAAAATTAAACACAACAAGACTACTTTAAATCATACTTAATCCCCAAATAAAGACAAAACAGATCATGATTCCACTTAACACGGTACAGATATCCTGCATACACCCTGAATGTGTTAATTTTTCCCCAGAAAGGGATGCAAAGTCCTTGGGTGATTGCTCTTTTTGATATTCTGTAACTTAATACTATGATAGAAAGTTAAAAATATTTAAACATTATAAAATAAAGTCAGTACATCTTATATTACATAAGGAGATAAAAGCTAAAAACAAAGCCATTTGATGTACATACATACACATTTACATATGTACATACCTTCGTGTCTACATATGTACACACCTACATGTCTACATATGCACCTACATATATATCTACGACAAATAAGGAATACTCATTTTTTAAAATTTATTAATTTTAATGGTTCTTTTTAGTTATACATTAGAATTTATTTTTTTAATTTTTATTTATTTATTTATTTGTTGGTTATACATGACAGTAGAGTATATTTTGACATATTTATACAAACATGGAGATTTCCAAGTATTTTAGCATCTCAGTCTTGTGGTTGTACATAATGTGGAGATTCACTGTGGTATATTTATATATGTACATAGAAAAGTTAAGTCAGATTCATTCCACTATCCTTCCTATTCCTATTCCCATTAATTCTCTTCATTCCCCTTTGTTTAATCTACTGAATTTCTATACTCTTCCTCCCCACCTTGTTGTGTGGTAGCAAATTCACATATCAGACAGAACATTTGACCTTTGATATTTGGGGATTGGCTTATTCCACTTAGCATAATAGTCTCCAGATCCATCCATTTTTCCAGCAAATGTCATAAAGTCATTCTTTCTTATGACAGAGTAATATTCCATTGTGTGTATGTTTCATTATCCATTATTCTGTTGCAGCATACTTAGGTTTATTCAATAGCTTGGCTATTGTGAATTGTGCTGCTATGAACATTGATGTGGCTGCATCACTATAGTATTTTCTTTATTGCCGCAGTCTGACTGGGCACAATTCAGGAGCCACTTATCAAAAGAAACAAACTTTATTTTTAAAACTATAAACGCCAAACAAAACAGCTCCTCAGGAAAAACCCTCAGAGCCCAACTGCCACCACCGGCTTCCAGAAGCCTCTCCCACACACCAACCCCCACCTCCCACAATCCTCCTGCTCTTGAGGCCGATTGGCTAGGTCGCGTGGGCGGAGCCAAAGAAGTCCCCCAATGAGCAGTTCCGAAGTCTGAAGGGCAGGGAAACAGCCCAATGAACATGACTGCAGAGGAGCCAATCAGCTAGATGTTGCTGGGGCCACTGTGAGCCAATCATCAGCTGGCAGCTTGAAGGGCAGGGAAACAGCCCAATGAACATCACCGCAGAGGAGCCAATCAGCTAGATGTTGCTGGGGCCACTGTGAGCCAATCATCAGCCGGCAGCTGGAAGTTTGCTGGCAGCTGGAAGTTTGCTGGGGCCCCTTTGGCTGTGGCTCTCAACATCTCCCCCTCTCTGTTTAAACAACAAGCATGTGGCTTAGGGACCGTGCCTGCCTTAGGTTGTCCAATACTACATATGGTCCTTACCCGTCTTCGGATGAGCTGACCTCAGGGCGTCAGCCTCCTGTCTTAGGTTGGTACCATTGTAATTGGATCTTACCCGTCATTGACTACCGGTCCAGTATACAGCCACACCTGTGGAGAGGTACCAGCGGGGGGGGGGGGTGAGGTTCTTTGCCTCACCTCTGTTGGCCCCCAAATAGCTGAACGATCATTACAAGCAGAAGGGAGGAAGATATACCAAATCAATTGACAGCTCTTGTTGGAAAAATTGTACCACCGATGACATCATCAGCAAAAATACTCCAACACTACCACAAGTCGCTGCACCAACAGATAGTTCACAATGCATACAAGTGAGTTAAGCGGTTCAGTGATGGCTATTGCAGAGACTGTAGATTAGTTTTATCTTTGTCTTCACCGGCACAGGGATGAAGATAGGAATTCTGGCAATAATGGCTAAAGAAAAAATTATATAACATTCTAGAAGGTACTAAAAGAAAACAATTTTCTTAACAATTTACATTGTCTTCACTGGCACTGGGATGAAGATAGAAATTCTGGCAATAATAGCTAAAGAAAACATTGTGTAACATTCCAGAAGGCACTAAAAGAAAACAATTTTCTTAACAATTTACATTATCTTCACTGGCACTGGGATGAAGATAGGAATTTTGGCAATAATGGTTAATATTAATAATTGTGTAACATTCTAGAAGGCACTAAAAGAAAACAATTTTCTTAACAATTTACATTATTTTGAAAAGAATTATTAAATATAATAAAAAGAATAGGTGAAAGTAAACAAACAGATCTGTTAACCTTCTTAACAGTTATTTACCCAATTTAAATTAAACCATTTAAATCACGTGAATAAAAAAAAAAATTTTGGATCCATTTTTTTTTTTTTATGAGCGCTCAATCATATATGATATATGGACATATGTACATTCAAACATATAACACAAAACACAAGTGTGCACACATAATATAATACATACAACACATAACATAATAGTAAAGGCCTTATAACTTTTTACAGGTGAAATCTCCATTGCAATGTTTAAAAACTCTATAGTAAAAAAAAATATATATATATATATAGAACTGATCAGCAAAACATTAACCTAGGTCTATATGAGCTCAAAAAACAAAATAGAATAAAATAGATATTGAAAAAAGCATCCTGGTTCTGTTGCAGATGTAAGGATAGCCAAATTGGAGTTTTGGATATCAGCTGTTATGGATTTGAGCCAAATCATCTTCTTTTTGGTCTGTAGAAATTGCTTTAATTAATCTCTCTGGAATCCAAATCGGCTGCTGTTCTCCCTGTGGAAACACAAAAACAGGCCCCCGACTCCAGACAATCACTGGGTCAGGACTTTAGTTAATCTCTCCGGAATCCAAATCGGCTGCTGTTCTTCCTGTGGAAACACACAAACAGACCCCCGACTCCAGACAATTACTGGGTCAGGACCTTTCCATTGTCCTGTTAGAATATCTTTCCAAAGTACCTTGGGCTTATGTACATTTTTTGGACACATATGCCTTTCTGCAGCACTAAGTCCTGATGAATCCAAATTTAAAAAGTTTAGAGTAAAAAGGGTTATTTTAAGTTTATCTTTGGGGAATATATACCCCTTCCCAATTCCGTCTTTTTGCTTTAATAAGTACATTTTAATAGTTTGATGAGCTCTTTCAACTATGCCTTGTCCCTGTGGATTGTATGGGATTCCTGTTATATGAGTAATGCCAAATGATGAGCAAAATTGTTTAAAAGAAGTAGATGTATAACCAGGGGCATTATCTGTTTTTAACTGTTTTGGAATGCCCACAGTGGCAAAATTTTGTAAGCAATGAGCTATAACATCTTTAGTTTTTTCTCCGGCATGAAGGGAGCCCATCAAAAATCCAGAAGAAGTATCAACTGTAACATGCAAATATTTTAATTTTCCAAATTCTGGCAAGTGTGTGACGTCCATCTGCCAAATATGGTTAGGTATCAATCCTCTAGGATTGACTCCAAGATTAACTTGTGGTAAAAAGGTCACACAATTTTGACATTGTTTTATTATTTGTCTAGCTTGTTCCTTAGTTATTTTAAAACGCTTTTGTAAAGTATTAGCATTGACATGGAACCTTTTATGAAAATTTATAGCTTCTTCTAGTATAGAGAAAATATGAATGTCATGTGTAGTTTTATCTGCTAAATCATTGCCCAAACTAAGGGCTCCAGGCAATCCTGTATGTGCCCTGATATGTCCTATAAAGAATGGATCTTTTCTGTCCCAGATTAAACTTTGTATAGTGGAAAACAAAGAGAAAACAGTAGAAGAAGGGGAAATCCTACCAGCATCTTCAAGGGATACTATAGCATTAACTATATACTGACTATCAGAAAATAAATTAAATACAGAATCTTTAAACATCACAAAAGTTTGTAATACTGCATTAAGCTCTACCTTTTGAGCTGATTGTTTGGGTACTAAAAATGTAAAAGTTCGATCAGGGGTAACTATTGCTGCTGTACCATTATTTGATCCATCAGTGAATATATTTGGAGCATTCATGATAGGTGTTTTTCTTGTCATTTTTGGAAAAATTACAGGATGCAATGACCTTGTGAGATAACGATGTGATTCTTGTCCTTAAGTCTATTTATGTGGTGAATTACATTTATTGATTTCCATGTGTTGAACCCCTCTGGGATAGAATCACACATGATCATGGTGCATTATATTTTTAGTGTGTTTTTGCCAATATTTTATTCAAGAATTTTTGATTCTATGTTCATCAAAGATATTGGTCTGAAGTTTTCTTTCCTTGATTGTCTTCATCTGGTTTGGATGGTGATACTAGCTTCATAAAATCAATTTGCCAGTGGTCTCTCCTTTTCTATTCTATGGAATAATTTGAGGAAGATTGGCATTAGTTTCTTCTTTAAATATTGTAGAATTTCTCTTAGAATCCATCTAGTCCTAGATTTTTCTTTGTTGGAGGTTTTTTGATACCTGCTTCAATTTTATTACTTGATATTGATCAGTTTAAGTTTATTATATCCTGGATGATTCAATTTGGGTAGGTCCTCTCTCTGGGAATTTGTCAATATCTTCTAGATTTGTTGTTGTACTCTGATGTGTTGGAGTATGAATTTTCAAAATGATCTCTGAGGATCCTTTGGATATCATTAGTATTAGTGGTTAATGTTTCCTTTTTCATCTCAAATTTTGTTGATTTGAGTTTTTCTTTCTTCCTCTTGGTTAGTTTGGATAAGGATTTATTAATCTTACTTATCCTTTCCAAAAAAACTCTTTGCTTTGTTGATTTTTCATATTGTTTTTGTCATTGTTGTTCTTATTCTCAATTTCATTCATTTCAGCTCTGATTTTAATTATTTCCTGTCTTCTACTAATTTGGGTGTTGGCTTGTTATTTTTCTAGTACCTTGATATGTAATGTTATTTGTTATCTCTCTGTTCTTCTAATGTATGAGCTCAATGCTGTGATCTTTTCTCTTGGCACTGCCCTTGAACTGTCCCAGAAATTTTGATATGTTGTATTATTATTCTCATTTGAGATTTTTTAAATTTATCCCCTTATTTGTTCTGCTGTCTGTTCATCATTCAAAAGTATTATTTAATCTCCAGCTGTCAGAGTGATGTCTGCTTTTATTTTATCATCAATTTCTAATTTCATTCCATTATGATCGGATATAATGAAAGGTATTGTCTCTATTTGCTAAGATTGGCTTTGTGACCTAAAATATGACCTATTTTAGGAAATGTTCTATGTGCTGCTGATAAGAAAGTTGATTTAGCCATGGATGGATGAAATATTTTATAGATGTCTGTTAGGTCCATATTATTAATGGTATTTTTAATTCTGTAGAATCTATTCTTAGCTTATATTTGAATGATTTATCCAGTAGTGAGATAGGTGTGTTAAAATCACCCAGTGTTATCGAATTGTGGTCTGTTTGAATCTTTTTTTTTAATTTTAGTCCTGTAACTCCAAATCTTTTTTTAATTGATTTTTTTAAAAAAATGACAGCAGAATGCATTACAAATCTTATAACACATATATACCACAGTTTGTTATATCTTTGTTTGTATATAAAGTATGTTGACATCCAATTCGTGTCTTCCTATGTATACTTTGGATAATGATGTCCATCACATTCCACCGTCCTTGCTAATCTCCTGCCCCCTCTCTTTCCCTCCCACCCCTCTTCCATATCTAAAATTCATCTATTCCTCCCATACTCTCCCTCCCTACCCCACTATGAGTCAGCCTCCTTATATCAGAGAAAACATTCGGCACTTGTTTAATGGGGATTGGCTAATTTCACTTAGTATTATCTTCTCCAATTCCATCCATTACCTGCAAATGCCATGATTTTATTCTCTTTTATTGCTGAGTAAAATTCCATTGTGTATATATGCCATATTTTTTTAATCCACTCATCCACTGAAGGGCATCTAGGTTAGCTCCACAGTTTAGCTATTGTGAATTGTGCTGCTATAAACATTGATGTGGCCGTGTCCCTATAGTATGCTGTTTTTAAGTCCTTTGGGTATAGTACGAGGAGAGTAATAGCTGGGTCAAATGGTGGTTCCATTCCCAGATTTACAAAGAATATCCATACTGTTTTCCATATTGGCTGCACCAATTTGCAGTCCCACCAGCAGTGCATGAATGTGCCTTTTTTCCCACATCCTCGCCAACACTATTGTTGTTTGTCTTCATCATGGCTGCCATTCTGACTGGAGTGAGATGATATCTTAGAGTAGTTTTGATTGGCATTTCTCTGATTGCTAGAGATGCTGAGCATTTTTTTAATATTTGTTGATTGATTGTATATCCTCTTCTGAGAAGTGTCTGTTCAGGTCCTTGGCCCATTTGTTGATTGGGTTATTTGTTTTTTTCATGCTTAGATTTTTGAGTTCTTTATATACCCTAGAGATTAGTGCTCTATCTGATGTATGAGGGGTAAAAATTTGCTCCCAGGATGTAGGCTCTCTGTTCATCTCACAAATTGTTTCTCTTGCTGAGAAGAAACCTTTTAGTTTGATACCATTCCACTTATTGATTCTTGATTTTAATTCTTGCACTATAGGATCTTATTAAGGAAGTTGGGGCCTAATCCCACATGATAAAGATTAGGGCCTAGTTTTTCTTCTATTAGACGCAGAGTCTCTGGTTTAATTCCCAGGTCCTTGATCCATTTTGAGTTAAGTTTTGTTCATGGTGAGAGATAGGAGTTTAATTTCATTTTGTTATACATGGATTTCCAGTTTTCCCAGCACTATTTGTTGAAGAGGCTGTGTTTTCCCCAATGCATGTTCTTGGCACTTTTGTCTAATATAAGATAATTGTAATTTTGTGGTTTAGTCTCTGAGTCTTCTATTCTGTACCATTAGTCCACCAGTCTGTTTTGGTGCCAACACCATGCTGTTTTTGTTACTACTTCTCTGTGTTATAGTTTAAGGTCTGGTATAGAGATGCCACCTGCTTCACTCTTCCTGCTAAGGATTGTTTTAGCTATTCTGGGTCTCTTGTTTTTTCCAGATGAATTTCTTGATTGCTTTTTCTATTTCTATGAGGAATATCATTGGGATTTTTATCAGAATTGCATTAAATCTGTATAGTGCTTTTGGTATTATGCTCATTTTGATAATATTAATTCTGCCTGTCCAAGAGCAAGGTATACATCTTTCCATCTTCTAAGGTCTTCTTTGATTTCTCTCTTTAGGGTTCTGTAGTTTTCATTCAATAGATCTTTCACCTCTTCGTTAAGTTGATTCCCAAGTATCTTTTTTTTTTTTTTTTTTTTTTGAGGTTATTGTGAATGGGGTAGTTTTCCTCATTTCCTTCTCAGAGGATTTTTCACTGATATACAGAAATGATTTTGATTTATGGGTGTTGATTTTATATCCTGCTACTTTGCTTGAATTCATTTACTAGTTCTAGAAGTTTTCTGGTGGAGTTTTTTGGGTCTCCTAGGTATAGAATCATATCGTCAGCAAATAGAGCTAATTTAAGTTCTTCTTTTCCTATATATATCCCTTTAATTTCTTTAGTCTATCTAATTACTCTGGCCAGTATTTCAAGAATTATGTTGAATAGAAGTGATGAAAGAGGGTATCCCTGTCTTGTTCCAGTTTTTAGAGGAAATACCTTAATTTTTCTTCATTTAGAATGATGTTGGCCTGAGGCATAGCATAGATAGCCTTTACAATGTTCTGATATGTTTCTGTTATCCCTAATTTTTCTGGTGTATTGAACATAAAGGGGTGCTGTATTTTGTCAAATGCTTTTTCTGCATCTATTGAGATGATCATATGATTCTTATCTTTAAATCTATTGATGTGATGAATTACATTAATTGATTTCCGTATATTGAATCCTTGGGACGAATCCCACTTGATGGTGGTGCATAATATTTTTGATATGTTTTGTGTATTCGATTTGCCAGAATTTTATTGAGAATTTTTGCATCTATGTTCATTAGAGATATTGGTCTGAAGTTTTCTTTCTTTGAGTGTCTTTGCCTGGTTTTGGAATCAGGGTGATATTGGCCTCATAGAATGAGTTTGGAAGTGCTGTCTCTTTTTCTATTTCCTGCAGTAAATTGAAGAGTATTGGTATTAGTTCTTCTTTAAAGGTCTTGTAGAACTCAGCTGTGTATCCACCCGCTCCTGGGCTTTTCTTGGTTGGTAAGCTTCTGATGGTGTCTTCTATTTCATCACTTAATATTGGTCTGTTTAAATTGTGTATATCCTCCTGACTCAATCTGGGCAAATTGTATGACTTAAGAAATTTGTGGATGCCTTTAATGTCTTCTATTTTATTAGAGTATAAGATTTCAAAATAATTTCTAATTATCCTCTGTATTTCTGTAGTGTCTGTTGTTATATTGCCTTTTTCATCATATATGCTGGTAATTTGAGTTTTCTCTCACCTTCTCTTCATTAGCATGGCTAAGGGTCTCTCAATTTTATTTATTTATTCAAAGAACCAACTTTTTGTTTTGTCAAATTTTCAATTGTTTCTTTTGTTTCAATTTCATTGATTTCAGCTCTAATTTTGATTATTTCTTGCCTTCTATTGCTTTTGCTGCTGATTTGTTCTTCTTTTTCTAGGGCTTTGAGATGTAGTGTGAGGTCATTTATTGTTGTCTTTTTCTTCTTTTAAGGAATGAACTCCATGCAATAAATTTTCCTCTTAGTACTGCTTTTATGGTGTTCCAGAGATTTTGATATGTTGTATCTATGTTCTCATATACCTCTAAGAATTTTTTAATCACCTCTTTGATGTCTTCTGCAACCCATTGTAGCATATTGTTTAGTCTCTAGGTAATGGAGAAAGTTTTATTTTTTATTTTGTCATTGATTTCCAACCATTCCATTCTGATCTGATAAAATGCATGGTACTATCTCTACTTTTTTGTATTTGCTAAAAGTTGCTTTGTGACCTAGTATATGGTATATTTTAGAGAAGGATCCATGTACTTCAAGAAGAAAGTGTATCCGCTTGATGCAGGGTGAAATATTCTGTATATTTCAGTTAAGTCTAAGTTATTGATTTTATTATAGAGTTCTACAGTTTCTTTATTCAACTTTTATTTGGAAGAGGTGTGTTAAATTTTATTTTATTATACAGTTCTACAGTTTCTTTATTCAACTTTTACTTGAGAGAGGTGTGTTAAAGTCACCCAAGATCATTGTGTTGTGGTCAATTTGACTCTTGAACTTGAGAAGAGATTTTTTGATGAACATAGCTGCACCATTGTTTGGGGTATATAAATTTATGATTGTTATGTCTCGCATGTATAGTTGCCTTGAGCATATGTAATGTCCGTTTTATCCATTTTGATTAACTTTGACTTGAAGTCTACTTTATTTGATATGAAGATGGAAACCCTTACTTGTTTCCACAGTTCATGTGAATGATATGATTTTCCCAACCTTTCACCTTCAGTCTGTGTATGTCTTTTCCTATCAGGTGAGTCTCCTGGAGGCAGCATATTGTTGGGTGTTTTTAAAAATCCAATATGCTAGCCTATTTAAGCTATTAGCATTCAGGGTTATTATTGAGACATGGTTTGTACTTCCACCCATATTTGTTTATTTTTGTTATTGAACTTGACTTGGTTTTCTTTTTTGATTAGTTTTTCCTTTAGGGTACTACCTCCCTCTGCTGGTTTTCATTGTTGTTTTTCATTTCCTCTTCATGGAATATTTTGCCAAGGATATTTTGTAGTGCCAGTTTTCTAGCTATAAATTCTTTTAACTTTTGTTTATCATGGAAGGCTTTTATTTCATCTTCAAATCTAAGGCTTAATTTTGCTGGATACAAGATTCTTAATTGGCACTCATTATCTTTCAGAGCTTCATTATATGTTGTTCCAGGATCTTCTAGCTTTTAGGGTCTGTGATGAAAAAATCTGCTGTTATCCTAATTGGTTTTCCCCTATATGTAATTTGATTCATTTCTCTCATGGCTTTTAAAATTCTCTTCTTATTCTATATGTTGGGCATTTTAATTATAATGTGACTTGGTGTGGATCTGTTGTGATTTTGTACATTCAGCATCCTGTAGACTTCTTGAATTGGGATTTCCAACTCATTCTTCATGTTTGGAAAGTTTTCTGATATTACTTCATTGAATAGATTGTTCATTCCTTTTATTTAGACCTCTATGCCTTCCTCTATCTCAATAACTCTTAAATTTGGTCTTTTTATGTTATCCCATATTTCTTGAATGTTCTGCTCATAGTTTCTTACCATTTTCGCTGTGTGGTCTATGTTCTTTTCAAGATTATGTTTTATTTTCATTGTCTGATGTCCTTCTTCCAAGTGGTCTACTCTTGTTAGTGATGCCTTCATTTGAACTTTTAATTTGGCTTATTATTTTTTTCATTTCAAATATTTCTGTTTGTTTTTTGTTTTGTTTTGTTTTTGTTTTGTTTTAGAACCTGTTTCTTCCTGTTGAGGTGATCTTTTGTGTCTTGGATTTGTTTATGTAGCTCATTGTCAAAGTGATCTTTCACTGCTTCTATTTGCTGTATTATATCTTCTTTTAGTTCACAGAACATTTTAACCATGTATATCCTGAAATCTTTCTCTGTAACTTTTTCTGCTGTAGCTGCCAATGATTCTAATGATGTGTTGTCTTTATTTATTTGTGGTACTTTCTTCCTGTGTCTTTTCATGTGTCTTCCTTTCCAGCTCTGTGGATCTGGTGTGTTATTGTTTTTACCCTATATATTCGTAGTGCTCTTGTAGGGTTCCAAGATCCCTCCTTTGTAGGGAAGGACAATGTTAAAAGATCCCAATATCAATAATATATCACCTATAAACAATTTGTTGTTATTAAGACATTTACAGTTTAATCTCAATGTCCAGAAATGTTGGGTTCAATTATTATTTAAAATATAATTAGTCATTTTGTAAAAAGGTTTACAGTTTCTGTCAGTGGACAATGAACTGGGGATTGGGAGTAGGATAATATGCTGAGGGGAAAAGATGTGAGGGTATAGAGTTAATATATCTTAGGAAATGTGAAAGAGAACTCGAATGAAGAGGGTTAGTAGCAGGGGAATAGAGCATGGGAAGACAGTAGGGTACATAAAACAAACATATATATGTATTTAGAAAAATAAAGGATGTAAAAATAGTAAAATTTGGGGGGTGAAAGAAGAAGAAAGAAAAAAGAGAGAAAGAAAGAAAGAAAGAAGAAAGGAGAAGACAAAGAAAAAAGAGGGAGGTTATGCAACTCCTCTATATTATATTATTCAGATGACTCAGTCCTCAAAGTCCTATTTCATGCAAAGTTCTTAGTTTCACATAAGTTGGGAATGTGAGGGCCAGAGGATAGAAGGGTAGAAGAGAAAGAAAAAAAGGAATACTCAAAAGAAGGAACCAGGGTTGTTGGTAGTTTTAGAAATCTATTTCTTTCCTGCTTCTCTTCTCATCCAGTAGGTGGGGTTGTCTGTTTTAAGCTGGTGTCTCTGCTCTTAGGATGGTGTAGGTAATCAGGATGTGAAGATTGGACCTGGTGTGGAGCATCTGGAAGCAGGGAGTGCTGCCCACCAGTCCCAGCAGAGAAATTGCACCTCACAGGTATCCTTTTGGGATCACTCATATGATTTGAGCCCCTAGTATTGTCTCTCTCTCTTGCCTGGAGATTTCCCAGATCCTGGTCTCTCTGTTATGCTCCAGAATTTAGTCCTCTTCCTTCTCTTACTTAGCAGATTCCAACTTCAGGACTTCTCACCCCCAGGCTCACACCAGGTGGGTGGTGCCCTCGTTGCACTGCACACCTGCCCAACTGAGAGCTGTTTTAGTGTTGGGTGGTCACTGTACCAAGTTATCACTGCTGGGGAGGGGAGGGGAGTTGGAAACCAGGTACCTGGTCAGATGGAGATCCAATCTGAGAGCCATGCCCACCAAATATGGCGAGAAAGATTATCCAAAATGGAGTCGATATGCCTCCAGTGCCGGGGTGTCAGGTGAGGTGGGGGTAGCTGGGCGATGGCCTTGTGCTGTGGGCAGGTAGCAGTCACGTGACCTGTGTGGGAGTGGAGTGCAATTTGGAGTTCTGCAGAGGTGCTGATAGGTGATTCTTCTAAGCTGCTTGACAGCTGTGTGTGAGTTAGAACTGCGTGCTTTGAGGTCTAGAGTCCGTAGTCCTACTCGAATGCAGAGGCTCTTAGTTCTGCGCGGGGGTCACAGCGCTGGTGATTTCTGTGAAAGATCCATTGTATAGGAGTTCTCTCACACTCTCTGAGATGCTGTATTCTGACTAGGTGAGACCTGGGTCACAGAGCAACACAGGATGCTGCCTCTTGTGGCCTACCATCTTGAAGTCTCCTATTTGAATCTTAATATTAGAAGAATTTGTTTGATATACATAGATGCTCCATTGTTTGGAGTATACATATTTATGATTATTATATCTTGTTGATGTGTGATTACCTTAAACAGAATGAAGTTACCTTCTTTGTCTCTTCTGATTAATTTTGACTTGAAGTCTACTTTATCTGATATGAGAATAGCTACCTCTTCTTGTTTATGAGCCTCATTTGAATGCTATGTCTTTTCCCATTCTTTCACTTCATCTTTGGATGTCTTTGCCTGGGATATGAATCTACTACAGGTGGAATATTGTTGGGTCCTGTTTTTAATCCAGTCTGCTGACCTATGTCTTTTGAGTGAAGAGTTTAGGCCATTTACATTCAGTGTTATTATTGAGAGAAGACATTTATTTTCTGTCATTTTAATTTATTTTTAGTGTTTAAATTGAATTTGATTCCCCTTTGGTTGATTATTTTTCTAGTATAGTTCCTCTCTGCTGGCTTTATTTTCATTTTTTATTTCTTCTTCATGAAATATTTCATTGATTATGTTTTATAATACAAGCTTTCTAGTTATGAATTCTTTTAGCTTCTGTTTATTGTGTAAGGTTTTATTTTCATCTTCAATTCTGAGGCTTAATTTTGGTAGGTATAGTGTTCTTGTTTGGCTTCCATTTTCTTTTAGAGCTTGGAATAATATGTTATTCCCAAGTCCTCCTGGCTTTTAAGGTCTGAGTTGAGAAATTGGTTGAAATTCTGATTGGATTACCTCTGAATATGACCAGCTGTTTTTCTCT
This sequence comes from Urocitellus parryii, assembly GCF_045843805.1. NCBI lineage: Eukaryota > Metazoa > Chordata > Mammalia > Rodentia > Sciuridae > Urocitellus > Urocitellus parryii. The sequence continues at coordinate 13,910,768 of NC_135544.1, forward strand.
TGCAACTTTTAAAATTCTAACCTTATTCTGTACATTAAGCATTCACATTATAACGTCTTAGAGTGGATCTATTGTGATACTGTATATTTGGAATGCTATATGACTATTGTATTTGAATTGTCATCTCACTCTTAAGGTTTGGAAAGTTTTCTGATATTATTTCATTGAAAAAATTATGCATCCCTTTAGCTTGTATTTCAGAGCCTTCATCTAACCCAATGATTCTTAAATTTGGCCTTTTAATGTTATCTCAGATTTCTTGAACATTCTGTCTCTTGACATATTTTCTTTATGGTCAACCTTATTTTTGCAATTATGTACGTACGTTGTCTTTGAGGCCTGAAAATTTACCTTCAAAGTCATCTAATTGGTGATGCATTCCATTGAATTTTTACTTTAGTTTATTGAGTCTTTCCTTTCCAGGTTTCCTGTTTGCTTCTTTTTCATAATCTATTTCTTTATTGACATATCTTTTACTTTCTGTATTTTCTTTCAAATTTTATTCCTTATATCTTCTTTTAGTTCAGAGAACATTTTAACTATGGACATCCTAAATTCTTTCTTTGATATTTTATCCACTGTGATGTCAGTGAAGTCAGTTGTTGAAGCATTTTGGTCTCTTTGGGATGGTTTCTTTCCTTGCTTTTTCATTATCTATCCATCTATTGGTATAGTTTTTACTTCTTCTTTTGAGCAAGAGATTACTTTGTGTGCTTGTTATTGTAAAGAGTCCTGGGTTGAATGAATATCCAGATATTGAAATTTTATATCAGTGTGTGATCTCTGCTGATCCCAATATCAGGACCACTTTAAGAAATTTCACTGAACCCTATTTTCTATAATCATTTCAGAGCCAAGCCTCATACCACTCAACCTTGTGAGAGACAAAAACTTGTTGCTATCGTTCTCCATAGTTCCTCAAATCCAGATATAAACTTGTAATATCATTCTGGAATTGGTAAAAAATAGTTATTAAATTTAGTAAAATTTCTATAACCATAAATGAAGGCTAAAAGAGGGTTGGGGAGATTGGGTAAAAAGGAGAGGGAGGGAGGAAGAAGAGAGAAAGAGAAAGAAAGATAGAAGAGTTGTAAAAGAATAATTCACATAAGGTAGAAAAGAGAAATTCATGGGTATTTGAGGTGTAGCAGACAATGCAAGAGGATGAATATGGGTTAGGAGGAGGAAGCACAAACTACAGCTAGGAAAACAAAGATTAGAAGATTGGTTGCAGTTAATGCTTTAAACCACTGCATGGAATACATTCAAGTGGATTGAATGTACAATGTTGGCTTTTGGGGTAACAACTATCATTCAAGTTAAAGAGTCATTTATATGATAAAATTTGGCATTACAGTTATTTATTGTAAAACATGCCAAGGGGAGGAAAATTCTTGCTGAATCTGTGTTTGTATTTCATTGGGGTTTGGACATTGAGCAGATATCCTTCAGTCTGGCTGTGGATCTTTCTTAAGTGGGAAAACTCTTAAGCTTACCCACTTTTGGAAAGGCAGACAAGTTGTAGGGGCACAGGAGCCTATTCAGTAGTTGCTATGAACCTCCCACCAGTTCTTGTTTTTAAGTGCAGGAAGATAGAGCTAACTCCTTGGAGGATGTAGTGCTATGGCTTGGTAGTTTCTATTGTGTGCAGGAGTTAAGGGTGCAGGCTCTGGAGTGTCCCTATGATTGCTGTGGGTCACCATGTACCTGCTCCCTCCATAGGCTCCTTTCCAAAGTGGTAAAAATCCTGGTGGCTGTCTGTGAGTACAGGAACTCTGGTTGTGGGTTTTCTGTCAGTGCTCTGTGGAGCAGAAACATTCCCCTGGCTCTAGTTTCCACTGCCCCAGGTTGTGAATTGCAGGCATTGATTCCCTCTGTTTACCATGTCTGATGCAAGGTCCTGTCAGTATCCAAACAATGCTCATTCACTCACTAGTTGTGATCATGGGTCAGGCTGGGCACCAGTTCAGGCTGGGAGCAGCCACTTTCTATTGTCTTGGTTCTGGTAATTTTCTATTTTAACTTATCTCCCTCTGGCTATATTTGTTTGTTCCTTCCACTATATTTGTGGCATCATCATAGAACTTATTCTAGCAGCCTTCTGTCCTCAGCTGCCACCATCTGAGAACAAGGTCTCTATGTTGCTGGATATTCAGGCAACTTCCCTCCCGTATGTCCCCACAATCCTGGGGACCATCCTTAAGCTTCCTATGATACCTCCTCTCAGAATCAGTGGTTGGGGCCTGGTGAATCAGTTTTCCTCTGTTCATGGCCAAAGATGCTTCCTTGCTGCCTCTGTCTGAGTTGAGCAGTCCCTGCACAGAGCTTTTCCCCCTTACCTTGGGTCACTGAATCTGAGCAGGATTAGGTGCACTTTCTGGCACCAGTCTAACCAACCCTCTTCCCCTTTTCATAATGAGGAGGAGGAGGAGGAGGGGGAGGGAGTTTCAGTGACTTTTGGCCAGTAGTGGTTCTTCTAGAAGTTCTTTCTGGCCAGATTCTTAAGGGGCCCCCCTGCAGAAGACTTCCTTCTGGTTTAATCTGCAATTGTCTGTGCTGATTCAAGGGGATGACTCATCAGCTGAGGGCTGAGGGATGACTCATCAGCTGAGGGCTGATGGTTTCAGACCCCCAGCTCAGTTTTCTTTTCATGATTTGATTTTAAGCTGTTTGCTCTATTTTAAGGACCCTGCTGTTACTGTCGCACTTTAAAATTTGTCTGCCTTTCCAAAAGTGGGTAAGAGTTTTCCCACTCCTTTTCTTTCTCTGTCTGTGTCCATCCCCTCTTTTCCCTGGTTAGGGTTCAGGGTTAGGGACGTCTGCATTATTTTCTACTCTAGTATCTTATCTTCAAGTCTCTTCAGGTCTGAGACTTTGTTATATCATGTCTTAGGTCTTTTCTTTTGTCATCGACCTCTCAATTCTGCTTTCCTGTGCTGCCTTCTTTCTGTGTAGTGACATCTGCTGACTAGCTGTCCTCCACTGTCTTCACACTCCCTGAAATACTCATATTTTTTGCTAGCTTCTATAACCATGTCTTTATAGCTGGTCTTGGGGTGAAGGCTTAAGTTTGATTTTTCTTCGACCACCCATTCTGTGTTCCCTATTCCCTCCCCAAGAACTTTAGGTGGTCATGGTGGGCCACCCCACACCTTCATTCCCAAAGAGTCTGGGCCATTGTGTAGTCTTTCTGGATTGGGTTGTCGAAACTTTCCATTGAGGGTGTGTCAACACTAAAAGATGACCGAAAAGATCTCCTTTATTTTAGACATGTTTTCCTTATCTCTATTTTGGGTAGCAGTCCAATTTCTCCTAGTCAACTCCCTAAAAATAGCCAATGGCTGGATTCACTGCAGACAATTTAGGCCATGTCTTTGGTGGTGGGGCCTGGTGACTAATACTTGAAAGTTCTCTCTAGTTGGTTTTAATATGCATCCAGAGTGTGTTCAGGTAACCTAGTGGGAGACACAGAAAGGGAAGCAAGTAGAAGAAACACAGTGCAGTTAAGTTAGATAGGGAAACACAGCAGGAAAGGCACACCATCCCTTCTATCAACGCCAGGTATAGATGTGCATATGTGCCACGATCCATTGGAGGAAATCCATGGTGGGAAAGAAGGCAGCATTGACAAAGGGAATATCCCCATCAAAAATCTAATCTAGACCATATGTACAAAGACATCAACAAGATGGGGAAATTTGTGAAAGAGGGAAACTAGCTCTGAACTTGAAGTGTGTAAGAGGGGATGGTACAATTACTGGGACAATGATTTAGAAGCTAGTCCCACATCAGCCCAATAGTTAAGTAAAGATGCCTATAAGCTACATTTCTTCAAGTACAAGGAGCTTCGGTTCTATTGGCTTTAGGACATGGTCTATCTTCTGCTCCACAAGAGATAATTCATATTCAGAAACTTCTCAGAGTGCATAATACATGGAACTGTGGTAAACTGAAATAAATTCCCTTTCTGTACCAGCGGCAGATAGTCACTATGGTAGAGGGTGGTCAACTGTGTTAAGCATGTAAATCTGATGCTGGCTTAATTCACTCTTGGAAATAGAGTTTATTCTCATCATAAAATGAACATATAATAAAAGTTTAAGAAATGCAGAACATAAAAATATGGGCCAGGTGCAGTCCTGCACACCTGTAATCCTAGCAGCTCAGGAAGTTGAGACAGGAAAATCACAAGTTCAAAGCCAGCCTTAGCAACTTAGTGAGGCCCTCAGCAATTTGGTGAGACCCTGTCTCTAAATAAAATATGTAAAAGGGCTGGGGATGAGGCTCAGTGGTTAAGCGCCCTGGGTTCAATTCCCAGTACAAAAAAAAAAAAAAAAAAGAAAGAAAAATGGAAATAAGTTCTTGAATAGTATTGCCATGTAAAATGATTTTGTGTAATATTTTTTCTTTTTTCTAACACTGCATGATGGAAATTTCTCTGAATTATTATTAAACACACTAAACTACTGATACTTTTGCTTGTTTTGAAATAGCCATTGGGTGACTAAGCTATTTTGACAATAATTTCTATATTCCTAGAACATTTTGATTGTTTTTAATTGCTTACTAACAAAAATAACATTTTCACTCACGAAATTGGTTTTTCAGTTCCTAGGAAAAGATTCAGTGGGTCAAAGTAAATGTCACTTGATGTACTATCTTGTAAAATTGCTTCTCTGAATAACAGTCTCAGCAAATTTCAGTCTCATTTTATAAATTGTAAGTTCATGATAAAAGAATAAGGGGCTATGTTGAGGTGAGGGATAAAAAAATGACAAATAAATAGGCCATACAAGTTAAAGTAAAAAAAAAAAAGTGCCTAAAGAATAGAGCTACAAAAGGACTTAAAAATAGCATACTATAGGGACATAGCCACATCAGTATTTACAGCAGCACAATTCCATAGCTAAGCTGTGGAACAAACCTAGATGCTCTTCAGTTGATGAATGGATGTGGTATATATACATAATATATAATAATGGAATATTATTCAGCATTAAAAGAGAATAAGATTATGACATTTGCAGGTAAATAGATGGAGTTGGAGAATATAATGCTAAGTGAAGTTAGCCAATCCCAAAAAAACAGATGCCAAATGTTTTTTCTGATATAAGGATGCTGATTCATAATGGGGTTGGTGGTGGAAGGATTAGATGAACTCTAGATAGAGCAAAGGGGAGGGAGGGGAAGGGAGGAGGCATGGGGGTAGGAAAGATGGTAGAATGAGATGGACATCATGACCCTAAGTACATGTATGAAGACATGAATGGTGCATTCTGCTGTCATACATAACAATTTAGAATTTAAGAAAATCCAGAAAAGAAAAAAATAGAGCTACAGAGAGTTAGCAAATGGTTTGCCAAAAGCAGCTGTCTGTGTGGAGAAATTAAAGTTGAATCTTGTGTATCACAACATAGACAAATCTTAGATGAATTAAAAACCTAACCGTGAAAGGCAAAACCAGGGCACTGAGAGAATACAATGGGTAGGAAAATATCTCTAAGCTTTCAGGAGACACAGGATTTCTTAAGCTCTCAAAAGTATAAACCATAAAAAGGAGAAACAATAGATGTAATTCTATTTAAAAATTCTTCTTCATCGAGGGCACAATAGACAAAATTAACAAATTGGAGGCCATCTAGAAGATACTTACAATTTTTAAAACCAACAAACGATCACATTTAGAGTACAAAAGGAAGCTTTAGAAATCAAATAAGATAGAAACCCTCAAGCAAGTGAACAACTGGTAGCAGAAAGAAGCAATTCCCAGAAAGGAAAGCCTACCTGACTACCAAGTAGGTGAGCTTAAAGCAATCACAACCTTACACTCATCAGAGTAGGAGGAAATAGAAAGTCAGATAATGCACTCCAGTGTGCTGGTGGATATGGGAACAAGGACAGCCATTTGGAGACACACTCTGGAAGTCCTTCACGGTACCAGGAATGCCTACAACTTCAAATTGGAAAGTCCTCTCTCAGTATGCCCCTGAGAGAGCTTGCCTATTTCTACAAGGAGTTTATACATATATACTTATCCAAGTGTGGGTGTTAAACACATCAGACTAGGTGCATCTGGGGAAAGGAGGTAGGAATTGGGATAAAGAATAGAGGAAAAAATTAAAAAGGCCCAAATAAAGTAAGAGAACAAAGAACCCTATAAGTCTGGTTATGATAGTATCCCATGAACTGAAGTTTTTAATTAAACTAGACACTCTCAATCTGAAGTCAAATTCAATTAATAACTTGTTTAATGAGTTAATTACCTGGACTCAACCTCTTAAGGCCAGATCATCCCTTGGTACTGATAAAAAAAAAACATGCCTTCGAAGCAGGGCTAGTTTTAGTCAAAGCTGCCTTGGATGATGTCATTATACATCATAAGTGCAAATAATTCCTGTAGGTATTGATATTTTTATCACTCATGAGTGGAAATGAATAAATGGAATTTTGAAAGATATCCAAGGATTTAAGAATTTGATCTTTCTTTAAAAGTCTTATGTATTTCATTTTATATAGAGCAGATTTAGAGCCCCTTGTTCATTCTCCCCAAATCCTTGACTATCACAGGGTAGGTCTTGGTAAATACTTTAGGAAAAAATGATCCCCAAAATGTCTCTGCCCTAATTCCTGGAATCTGCAAATATGTGACCTGACATGGCAAAAACAACTCTACAGGTGTGACTAAGGTCATGCACCCTGATGGGGGAGATGACGCAGTATTACTCTGAGGGACCCAATGTAATCACATGTTACTTTTAACACAGAGAACCTTTCCTGACTGTCATCTGAGAGGGAGATGTGACATTGATTATTTGACGAACACAGACACCTTTAGAATCTGGAAAAGACAAGAAAACAGATTCTCCCTGAGGGCCTCCAGAAAAGAATTCATCCCTGTGGACACCTTGATTTCAGCCAGTGAGATCCTTTGTCCTCTTGATTTATAGAACTGTTTGACAAGACATTTGTGTTACTTTAGGCCACCGTGTCTGCCATGTTTTGTTATAGCAGCAATAGAAAACTGACACAGTGTAGACAACCTGATTTAACTTGATCAAACAATCCAGAATTCGCTTTTTTTTTTCCTGTTTCTTAACTTTTCCTGCTAACCCCCTCCAGAGTCATTATCAGTGTGATTCAAGACAGAAAGGACCGTGGGAAGTTCACATTGTTGGCATTAGATATCACAACATGAGCAGCCCAACACAACTGTCCCACTCAAAGATGGAATCTTTCCTGTAACATTTCTGACCACTGGGCATTCAGTCTCTGCTTAAACCCCAGGTGAGGAAGGGACTTCAGCATCAAGTGGACCCCCATTTGCAAACTGAATTTTCTCTTTGCCACTTAGTTCGGCCATGAGAGAACATTCCTTATGAGGAAGTCCATGGTATTAATGAGAGCTGTGTTAAAATGTTCTCTTTTCGTGCTATGCACAAACATCTACCACTCTCAAGTGTCCAGGCTTTGACTTAGTTCTCGTTTCTAAGGTGACAAAGAACAGAAAATTCAGGCTGTATGTAATAGGGCTCGAGATAAAAAGGATCAGAAGAAAAGCTAGGACATTATTGAACTGCCATACAGTCTATTCACCCTGGCCTGGCTTGCCAGGCTACTCCAGAGAAGAGCCAGCTTCACCCAGCACATCCTATAAAGAAAACCCTTGTCAATTCCCTGCACCATCTTGAGACTCCAGGACATCCGTCCATCTCTGGTGATCTGCTAGAATATTCAGAAGTTCTGTTCTTCCTCTGGCCAACTCTCTGAGAACTCATTCCTCTTAGGACCAAAAATCTGGTATATTGATTTGAATATCTATATAATTAACCTTATCCACAATGATACAGGTGGCATTGTTGGTGGAAGCAAGGAATAATATATAATGGTAAAATTTCCCATTTGCTAAGATGGTGTTTAAAATGCACATACAATCACGTATCACTTAACAACAGGGATGTGTTCTGAGAAATGTGGAGGGTTGGGGGTTTTTTGTTGTTATTTTTGTTTGTTTTTAGTACCAGGAATTGAACTCAGGGGCACTCAATTACAGAGCCACATCCTCAGCCCTATTTTGTATTTTATTTAGAGACAGGATCTCACTGAGTTGCTTAGCGCCTCACTTTTGTTGAGGCTGGCTTTGAACTTTTGATCCTCCTGCCTCAGCCTTTTGAGCTTCTGGGATTAAAGGCATGTGCCACTGCGTCTGGCCCTGAGAAATGTGTTTTTAGTTGATTTTGTCAATGTGTGAACATCGTAGAAAGTACTTACACAAAGTAAGATAGTTATGACATCACCAGGAAATATAATCTTATAGGACTACCATGTTATATTGACCAACATGTTATTATGGGACAAATAATTGTATATTTAAAAAAAACAAAATGTCAAAATACATGAGTCAATTTTTAAAAAATATTCATTTTCGGAGAGAAATAGTCTACCATCATAATGGAATATATCAATCTATATTCTTTGTTTATGATTGAATCATAAAAGAATAAATTGTCATGAATATAGATGATCTGAAAAACTCAATGAACAAGCCTGACCTAACAAGGATACACATTTTTCTTCTCAAGAATAGCTGGTATATTTCCAAAAATTGATCAGAAGTGATGCCACACACACACACACACACACACACATACACACAAAAAATCTCAATAAATTTCACAAAGTAAGTATCTAAACCATAATGATCATGCGACACAGCTAAAACTAGAAGTTAGTAACAGATTGCTCAACTGAAACAATTAAGAACTCATCCAAAAATAAATACAAGATAAAATAGGTTATAGTATGATATGTGGTGAATCAGACCAGGAATCTCCAAAATGGTTCATACTTTGGGTACTATAAGACTTCTGTCATCACTACTCAATTCTACCTCTGCAGTACAAAAGCAGCCATGGTTGGCAATGCATAAAGAAGGGGATCCCTGCCTGTATTCCAATAATATTTATTTATAGATACTGACAATTAAATTTCATATATCTTAAAAATTTTTTATTCTTTTTTACCATTTAAAAATGTAAATATCACTCTCAGCTCATGGGCCATATAAAAACAGACACCAGAGCAGACTTACCATAGGCCATCATTTGCTGACCATGATATACATGCATCTTAGTAAAATGATGTTAGATTAGGGAAGTCTCAACATATTATAAGTATAATGTGACTCTTTTGTAAGTTAAATTTTAAAATGATTCAAATAAAAACCTCTGCACACATATACACACACACGCAGACTTATATAGATACATATATTGCTCTAATGCTTCTCCTTTCTCATCCACGTTCAACCCACTGATTGCAAAAAGAAGATTGTTTCATTTACCGGTAACAAGGATCTTGGGTTACAAATTGCACATAGGAACACACATAGGTATATTTTCTTTAGGAATATATGAGACAAGAAAAAGAAAAGGGAATGATGAACACAAGATTTGTCCCCCTCCCCCCCAGTTACCACAGGTGGAGGGAAGCAGGGACAAGAGATGGAAAGACCATAAATATAGGTTGTTGTCAAAAGCCTGGCTCTCGTTTTGTTTGATGTGTGCTTTTACAGTCTTAAAAATGACTGTATAGGGCTGTGGCTGGGGCTCAGTTTTAGAGCGCTTGTCTAGCATGTGTGAGGCACCAGGTTCAATTCTCAGCACCACATAAAAATAAATAAAGGTCCATCAACAACTAAAAAATAAAAATGACTGTATAAAAAGGAGCTGTGCATGGACAAATGGTGAGAATGTAAGTTAGAATAAAGATTATGATTGACTCTGTGTATCTAGGACCCACTGAGGGGGCATGGAGAATTACGCAGATATAGGCCAAGAAGTACGTGGGAAGAGGTAGGAAAAATGGTTCAGCTTTGTCCGTGGTCAGTACAGACAGTTTACTGTTAGGTCACGCAGGGAAATTCTCAGGGAGTTACAAATGAAACACAGACACACAATTTTACCTTTAAACCAAAGCTCCTGGATGGCTCCTCTTGCTCCCTGCCTCAAGCTCCCCAGGGAGGAAGCAAGGATCTACAGAGAGGCTAGCGAGAGAGAGAGCGAGCACATTTGGAAGTGGACTTTTATTGGGGAACTCTAAATTCTGGGGAACTTTTAGGAGATGGGCCTTAATAGAAAGTCCTTAGGTCATTGAGACCACGGCCATGAAGGGCATGTCAGATCCAGCGCCTTCTTCTTTCCATCTTTGCTTCCTAGCTGATGAAGTGAGTGTTCTTTGCCCTACCACATGCTCCTGCCATGATGTCCTCCCTCACTATGGGACCAAAGCAATGGGATCCACTGATACCGGACTAGAACCTCCGAAATTGATTGAAAATAAGCTTCTCCTTTTTATCAGGTAATTGTCTCAAGTATTTTGTTATAGTGACAAAAAGCTGACTAAATCAGTGAATCAGAGGGTAGAGGGGATGGGGCAAGTTCACACAAGAACTTACCGGCATTTGGATTTGGATTTGGATTTGGATTTGAGTTTATATGCCAAGATGGAGGGGAAAACCAGCAAAGGGTTTTAAGTAGAGCAGTAACATGATCGGATTTGCACTTGTTCATGGTCCTAATGGCTGCAGTGGGGGAGCCAATCACAGGAGCACAGGAGTGGGTGAAAGTGACTAGTTGATGAGGTCACAGGCTCATGGTTTTGCTTTTTCTGGAAATCCTTGCAGCTTGGATATTTAGTGGATGTTAATGGGATTTTTCTCTGCTCAGGATTCCGCTGACTCTGAGGGGAGGAATGACCTTCACTAGGTACAGACCTTGGAATTATCGGGCACAGGGAACAAATGGTATGTGGTAGATGAATTCTAGTTTCATCTTTCTCTATTAGCAATGGCAGTAAACTGTTGTCTCCTCAATTACTTAGGGACAACAACCCATCTCATTAGTGTACAGGTTAATTCCTTTTAAAGACCATGTAGTCTAATCCCCCATAAAGCACGAGAAATATATGTCCTTCATATTCATAACTTGGGTTTCTTGCAAAATCTTCACTTCACCACTATTGTTCTGAAGGTACTTGATCCTCCTTCCTGGCCTCTTTTCTGTACACAGGCCCCCAAGTGACCCCAAAATGAAAAAGTTTATCATGTCAGAGATACCCCCAGATAGTTTCTCTTTGCTCCACAAATTTTTTTTCTCTTGTAAAGGAGGAGTAGGAGCTATTTTTTGCTCATCTCATTGTAAGGAAATTCTTTTTTTATGAGACCTTCAGACTCAGAGGAGGATTAGTATTTATTGATGATGCCAAACTGGATCGAATACACTGAACACTGATCAATGCAGACAGATGTCTAAAACAAGGAAAAGAATAAGCCAACCCACACCTCAGTGGCAATTGACATGGAAATCTAGGGATGTTCTTTGCCATCCTATAACAGGTAGAATTGTTTCTAATAAACCAGTTAAGTAGGATGGGAGCTAACTGATCAGCAGTAAGTGTTAGTGGTCACAAGTCATCAACAATAATGTCTGGGAACTTGGTAAGGCCTTCAAAGGGTCTCCCCTAAATGAGACTACACATAATCAGAGTTGACAGCTGGTAGGTAAGTAGAGGGAGAAGTTCAGAACTAAATGCCCGAAGGACATTTATGTAAGTTCCCTGGAAGACTAATAAAGTAATAAGAACTGATTTATAGATTTAAGGGGAAAAGATTTTCTCCAACACTCCCTTCTTCAGCACTGATCAGAATAATTTATAGGACTCAGACAGAGGCTCTGTGCTTTGAGAAAAAAATGATATGAGTTGGTTGGGGAGCCACCTCCACGATTCCTCTTGCCTCACAGAAGAGAGTCAAAGAGGATTTTAACCTTTGACTCACCTCCTAAAGGAGACTATGGTCGTGTCTCTGCCCTGGTAGGTAGTGCAGTTGAGGGCGCCTCATTGGAAAGGATCATCAGTGAGAAATGGATAAGTGAAAGAATATCTTTTGCCATGCATAGGGCAATAAACCATGCTATCTTCCAAATAAAGCAGCACCTAACCAGACAGGTGGTTAATAATACAAATGGTCAGGGCCTGATTCTAGGGAATAATAAGTTGCTTGATATTAAATTATAGCCCTCTCTTTTATCCTGATGACTCTCCTTGCTCATATTCAATCCATGGATTGCAAAAAGAGGACTGTTTTATTACCAGCCATGGGTATCCGGTTACAATTTATGCAAAGGATATAAAAGGTCAAACTGATCCCAGTCTTGATGCTTTTACTAGCTTATATCCCCTACCAACATGGTCCAGTTTATAACAGCTCTCCCTGTCCCGCTGAAGCCTAGTTATGCAACCTGGCTCTTGGGGATACCAAACAACACTGACTGGGCCCAGAGTCACCTTCAAGTCCAAATCTGAGCCTTCTCTGCTGCTCCCCAAGCACTAACCTCACTGTCCTCTCCTTTCCTGAATTCCACCAGAACCTCTTTCTTAAGCGTGGCACCCCAGGCCATCTCAATGTACCTGCACCAATTACTTTCAGTGTCTGTTCCCTTCCTCTAAGTCTTTTCTAACTGCCTGCTTCTGGTCAGTTAATGTATTAAAGGCTACTCTTGCACCAGTCTAGTTGGCCTCGATCTATCTTCCTGTTCAATTTTATTTCTTCTAAATCTTCCTTTTTTTGTTTGTTTGCTTCATTCACACTCCTATGAGTTCACGAATGTGGACCTCCACCACCTGCAGAGGCATTTATGACCCAAGATGAGATGAGTGTGCTAAAGAGTAGTATCATCCACTTTGGGTCCCTCCCTGGTCCACAGACCCATTGTGAAGAAACTGTCCCTGGCCTCCAACATAGGCCTCTACCCCAGGAAGCAGTCTTGCATGGTTTTGTGTGTGTGTGTGTGTGTTTTCCACATTGGTAAGCCCTTACCTGACTTGAGGGTGGCCAACTTGAGAAAGCACCAACCAAAAAAGACAGAAGGGGAGCAATACAATTAATTAGAGCCTCTTTCATGAATGATAAAATTGGGACATACAGTTAAGTTGCATTGTTTGACAATTATATTCTAAAATTTGTTGCAAAATCTAAATTAGCCAACAGTAAACCATTGCCTCTAGAAGAAATTCAGGGTTAGTTTACTGTGAGCCCCTGGTCACAACATTTTTGTCAATAATAGCCTCATTTGATATCCGTTTCCCTTTAAAGAATCTTATTTAATAATATGGGTTAGTGACATGAGCAAGATGGAAAAAGAGACGTTGTCCATCTTCACTCTCCCTCACAGAATTCCACCCAATAACCCACAAACAAGAATCATTCTGAATAGCTCAAAACTCAAGAGTGGGTGTCAGTAGAAAGGCCATGACCACATGGAAGGAGGAATGGTGGTCTTTGACCATGCCACTGGTCTCCCAACCCTGCACAGCTCCACACATAGAGAATTTCTCTGGACTCACAGTTTCCACAATGGGAAAAGTGACTTGGAAGTGGAAATTCAGCTTCCTCAACATTCTAAGATGCTTCAAAGGAGTTTATTTGGAGGTTCATGATTTCAGAGGTATCAGACTATAAGACAGCCGGCTCCATTCCTTGGGGCTTGAGATGGAGCCAACATCATGGCAGATAAGTGCATGTGGTAGAGGGAAGAGGCTCATACAGTGATCAGACAGCAAAGAGAGAGATTCCACTTGCCAGACACAAAATATATATCCCAAAACCACAGCCACAATGCTCTCCTCCTCCAACCACACCCTACTCAGTTAATCCCAATCAGGGGATTAACCATTGATTGGATCAAGGCTTTAACAACCCAATTATTTCTCCTCTGAACCTTCTTGCATTGTCTCACTTTGGGGGAGACCTCTCATCCAAACCATAATGGAGGGGAAAAAATAGAAGTTCACTTGATTAGTCAAAGGGAATGAAGGGAATGGAGGGGGTACGCAAATAGGAAAGACAGTAGAATGAGTCGTACATAATTTTCCTATGTTCATATGTAAATACATGACCAGTAAAGCTTCACATCATGTACAATCACAAGTATGGGATTAAGTTATGATATGTCAAAATACAGTCTACTGTCACGTCTATGTAAACAGAACAAATTTTTTTTTAAGAGAGAGTGAGAGAGGAGAGAGAGAGAGAGAGAGAGAGAGAGAGAATTTTTTTAATATTTATTTTTAGTTCTCAGCGGACACAACATCTTTGTTGGTATGTGGTGCTGAGGATCGAACCCGGGCCACACGCATGCCAGGCGAGCGCGCTACCGCTTGAGCCACATCCCCAGGCCCAGAACAAATTTTTTTAAAGGGGAAAAAAAGAAGAAAAAAATTAGGAAGACAAAAACTAAAAGAGTTCATTGTCATTTACAAAAATTGCTAAACAGAGTTTTTAAATTAAAAGAAAAGTCTGCTAACTAATAATAATAAACAAGATCAATGGTATAAAATACATAGTCATATTCAGTATTTTCTAATACTGAAAGGGAGGTATGTGAAGCAATTTTATACCTAGTAAGGGAGATTAAAAATGGACAATTAAAAATAACAATAGCTATGATCAAGTCTGAATCATGATATAATAGACTGACATATACAAACTATATGTGTGTCTACATGTGTATGTACAAACTACAACAAGTATAAATTCTGACTTAAAAATCATAAAATGGGAAAGAGTGAAAGTGTAGTGGTTTTGTATAAAATTAATGGCAAGTTGTTATCAGCTGAAAGTAGCTTGTGATAAGGAAAAGGTATTTTATATGTGTCTCATGGTAACTATGCCAGAAAACCTTATAGTAGTTGCTCAAAATATAAAAAGAAAGATTCAAAACACTACCACACACACACAAAAAAAAAATTTAAAAAAACTTGCCAAACCACAAAGAAAGGCATTAAGAATGAAAGAAAGAAAAAAAAAAACTAAGAACCTACAAAACAATCTGAAAACAAATTACAAAAATGGTAGTAGGCAGTCCTTATCTACCAAAGATTATCTTGAATATAAATGGATTAAATTCTCCAATAAGAAAACATGGAGTGGCCAAATGGATGTGTAAAAGAAGAAGATCTGATCATATGTTACTTACTAGACACACACTTTATAAGCAAGGACACACAGAGACGGAGAGTGGAGGGATGGAAAAGATATTCAATGCAAATGAAAACTGAAAGAGAACAAAAGGCAGAATTCTAATATCAGACAAAATAGACTTTAAGCCAAAAACATTGTGAAGAGACAATGAAAATGAGATAATGATAAAGGGATTATCTCACCACAAAGACATGACCATTGTAAATACATGTGCACCCAACTCTGGAGCAACCCAGTACATAAAGCAATTGCTAAATGACCTGAGATAGAGTGCCAGGGTATAATTAATAGGAGACCTCAAATAGCCCACATTCAACAATGGGCAGACCATCTTGACAGAATATTAGCAAAAAAATACTGGACTTGAATTTCACTTTAGACTAGATGGACTGGACATGGAATAACATTCCACTCAATAGCAGCAAAATACACATTTGTCTCAAGTGCCCAAGGAATAGCCTCCAAGACAGATCACATGTTAGGCCACACACACACACACATACACATACACACACACACACACACACACACACACACATACACACACACACAATTATAACAAATTTAAGAGTATTGAAACCATATCAAGTATCTTTTCAGATCATCATGTCAAAAAACTAATATCAATTACAGGAGAAATCTCGAGAAATACACAAATATGTGGAAATCAAACAGCATGCTCCTACATCAATGGGTCACAATAGTCAGAAAGGAAATTTTAAAAGTAGCCTTAGATAAATGAAAATGGAAATATAACATACCAAAACTTATGGGATGAAACAGAATAAATCCTAAGAGGGAAAGTTTATAATGATAAAACCCTAAATGAGAAAAGAAGAAATATAAAAAAAATAATCTAATGTTATATTTCAAGAATCTAGAAAAAAACAAAGTAAGCCTAAAGTTAGCAGAAGGAAAGGAAAAAATAGATAAGAAGTAAAATGAAACAGAGACAAGAAAAATAACAGAAAAAAATCAACAAAACTGTGATTTATTTTTTGTTTTGTTTTTAAAGATCAACAACATAGACAAACCCTGAGCTAGACTAATAAGGGAAAAAGAGCTACTACTCAAATAAGAAAAAGGAAACATTACAACTGATGCCTCAAAAATGCATTAGAAATTACTGAGAGCAATTATGTACCAACAAACTGGATAACCTAGAAGAAATGGATATATTCCTAGACACATATAACATAGTAAGTCTGAATCATGATATAACAGACTGACAATGAGTTAGGAGATTGAATTAATAGTAGTCTTCCACCAAAGTAAATCCTAGAACTGGATAGCTTCACTGCTTAATTCTTCTGAATATTTGAAGAACTATTATCAATTAGCTGGAGGCATAATTCCCTGATTTCAAAATATATTATAAGGTATTACAATCAAAACAGCATGGTACTGATATAAAACAGACACAATGACCAATGAAATGGTATAAAAAACATTTACCACATATTTACCATGAACTGATTTTGAAAACCATGGCAAGAACACGTAATGGACAGCCTCGTCCATAGGAAAATTGGTTACCCATATACAGACGAATGAAATTAGACTCTTATCTTACACAATATACAAAAATCCCCTCAAGATGGGCTAACAACTTATAAATATAAGACCTGGAACCATAAAATTACTTGAAGAAGACAGGGGGAAAATGTCCCCGATATTTCTCAACATTGTTTATTACAGAGAATGGGTCATCTGTTTGGATATGACTCCGAAAGCACAGGAAACAAAACAAAAATAGACATGGCATCCAACTAAATATCACATGCAAAACAAACGAAAAAATTATCAAAGTAAGGAAATATCCACAGAAGGGTAGAAAATATTTGTAAGCCATACATCTGCTAAAGGGTTAATTTCAAAAATATATATGGAACTCAAGCAACTCAATAGCAAGAAAATAAACAACTGAATTTGAAAATGGGCAAAGGATATGAACAAACATTCCTCAAAAGAAGACACAAATGGCTAACAGTACATGAAAAATGTTCACCATCACTAATAAATAGAAAAATAAAACTAAAATGAGACATCACCTTACAGTTGATTGAATGGAATTTATCATGTTCAGAAAAGATGTAGAAAAAGTAGAATTCTTAAACCTTAGTGGCAGGAATATAAATTAGTATAACCATTATAGAAAATGGCGGAGATGCTCATTAAAATATTAAAATGGAACCACCAAACAATTCAGTAATACCACCTTACTGGTATATATCCAAAGGAACTGAAATCAGTATGTTGAAGGGATGTCTTCACTTTCATGTTTGTTATAACATTGCTCACAATAACCACGATATGGTAACAACTTAAGTGTCTATCAATGGATAAATGGATTTAAAAAAAAAAAACACCTGGGATATACACATAGTGAAATACTACACAGTCTTAAAGAGGGGGAAATCCTGTCGTTTGAGACAACATGGATGAATCTGGAGGACATCATGCTAAGTAAAATTAGTCTGACACAGAAAGACAAATGTCATATGACCTCACTTACCAATGGACTCTAACAAAGTTGAACTCATAGAAGGAGAGAGTAAAACAATAGTTCCCAAAAGCTAGAGCGGTGAGGAGAGAAAAAAAAATGGAGAGTTGTAAGTGAAAGGTGCAGTTTCACATTCACAGAAGGTTTTAATATCTGTTCTATAGCAGGGCAATTATGGCCAAAAAAATAATAATAAGGTATTACGTATCTCTAAAGAAGAGTAAATCTCAGGCAGATTTTCTCTGTAAGGCACATTGCAGCCATCCTGGGCTTAAGAACACTAGACAGCACTGCAGTACTGTCCTTGTGGGCTATTTTAAACAGTGAACTCATCAATGAAAAGCAGAAAAAAAATCCCTCAAAATATGTCAATTAAATATATTGCAAAAAAAGGATACAAGTATACAAGTTGACAGCATCAGAGTAGCGAATCCCCTTATTCAACCTCAGCTGGGAATGTGCACATCAGGCAACTCAAATTGTTCATCCCTCTACATATGGCCATGAGTGACTTATGAAAACATGGCTAGTATTGATTAGGAAGGGGTTACAAATAAGTTTCAGCAAATAGAAGAATTTGCAAATATGGAACCCACAAATTATGAGAAGAGGCTGTGGTTATTGCTTGGACGGTTGATTATCTGATTCATTAATTAACAGCAGGAGAAAATTCTGGGAGATCCACAGAGAAACAGAAGTTTGCATATTCAAGGAGAACTACAAGTAAGTCACAAGGATTAGAAAGCTTTTTGGGCACCTTGCTAAGTGGTGTCACCTGAAGAGTCTCTGTTCTTTACAATCATAAAGCAACCAGTCAGCATATATCCTACCAAATGCTATTTTTGATTTGTCCTGAGAGTTTTGATGAGTGATGATTTATTTTTAAAGGTCCTGTTAGAATAGAGCTTGTACCTATTTATACCACATCAGTTCATTTGCCTGAATTCTCTTACCCAGTTGTTTCTTGTAAACAATGTGCAGATACATGCTCTGCAGCTTCATGGGGTTATTATGAGAAGGACCATGTAAGATCAAATATATGTAACCATTGTCACTTTTTGTCATTTTCTTATCCAGACATGAACTCTAGGCTTATCAGGGGAAGTGATTTGCAAAGATAACCAACAAAGGAAATTTCAAAATGTTGACACCCCCCTAGGGTGAATTCTAAAACCTCCAAAGTTATTTCTCCCCAGAGAAATAACACATTCTCCCAGCAATTTGGACAGAGCTGTCCTGTTGTTCTTATGGGACAGAAAGTCCGCAGGCAACTCTGGTGAAAAAAAAAAAAAAAAAAAAAAACTAAAGCAATTTGCTTTTCTTGCCCAAGGAAATAATATCTTTGTTTTCCTGCATGAGCATAAACTGTCCTGACAGTGGGAGGCAGGAGGGCTAGTGGAATCACTGTCTGCAGGGGTGGAAGAATCCAGACTTTTCTCTCTGCAGCTGCAATTCCCTTGAAGAAGTCAGATCAACTTTAGGATTAAAATAAGCAATTTGGATTTGGAAGGTGCCATGAGGTTGGTAGAAAGAATCAACACTATTATAGCATTTCCCCCAGTGACAATTCCTGGGAGATCCAGGCCCAATGTTTGGACTTCTTTTCTCTGGCACCAGAAATCAGCATTTTCTCACGTTACATCCTGAAATTCAGATCCTCTGCAAAACAGTTTATCTCAAATTGCTCTCATCTCTAAGAGCTCACTCCAGGGAGGACTGTTTGAAACAGAGAAGATATTTCAGCTTGAGAGGAGAAGAGCAGACCACCCATTTCTTACAGTTCATTTGATGATTACAACTTAATGTCTCCAGTGCTATTATCACCGTTTTTTAGGTGAGGCTCAAAACAGGTACCTGTCTAGAGTCACATTACTTGGAAGAAACAGGATTAGGATTCCATTTTTTCAAAGCATGGGTTGTTCCCAGAAGTGCTTAAAACTTTCTCTGCCTAAAACTTCCATAGCCATAGGGATGAATGAATGCACATTCCTGAATCATCATGGAGGGGCTCAGTATACCCAGCCCATGGTATTCAGTTGAAAGGGTTCATTCTTCCTCATCATTCACTGAGCAAACTCCTCTTCTTCAACCAGACATCATTTGTTCCAGGGAGTTATTGTTGATCTCCCAAGTCTGGGCTCAGTTTTGCTTCTATGTGCTCCAATTTGGACCTCCTTTGTGAGAGAGCGCAGCCCATGCTGTACAGTTTGTTTATTTATCTGTATGCCCCCATGAGGTCAGGGACCACATCTGCCTTCTGTATTTCTGTGTCCCTAGCAACCAACAAACCGCTCAGCATAGTGTAGCTGCTCAATTAATAAGTTGTTGCGTACGTATTGATTCTAGCTACACCTTCTCATTCTCATGCATGAATTTCCTCTGGGACAGATCTATAAGCGACAAACCAGACACTGCAAGCACAGCACCCATAAAAGAATATTCAGAAAAATGAAGAAGCTAACACTTCCATGTTCATCCCATATCACACCCATTCTAGCTTATGTTCTTTGCACTCCAGGAACACGGATGTTCCTGGGATTCTTTAAATAGGCTGTCCCCTGCACCACAGGACCATTGTACACACGGCTCCCTAAAATGCCACCTCCTTCTCTTACTCAAGCTCTCGGATCAGTCATAGTCCATGTTATTGCAGCACTATTTGCCTCCTTGGTTATTGATTCCTGTCTGGTTACCTTTTACACTGAAAGATCGGCACAGGACCTGTGTGCTTGTCCTCTTACTTGCAGCATGGGCAAGAGTGACTGGCATCTAGTTGAAACCCAGTATGTTGTGCATGAACAATGAAGTGACATTGAAATTGAAGGCTCGGAAGGGGAAAGAGTACTCTAGGCAGGTAAAAGAGAGAAAAGCCCTACAGAAAGAGATATCATGTCGCATTTAAAACAAAATAAAGTCAACTGTGGCTGTACAAAAGAAAATGAGGGAGAGAAAGAAAGTGGTAAAGTACAGAGAGATGGGCAGAGCCTCAGGGTGCAGGATCTTGCAAAAGGTATGTGAAGGGCTTTGACTTGATCCTGGAAGAATGGGGGGGAACCCAGAGGTTTTAAGCAGGGTGGTAAGGTGCCCTACTGATCTTCAATTTCATGTCAGTGCACTTGTGAAGTTGGTCTTTTGAGCCAGAGGTCCACATTTTACATACACACAAAAATGTGTCCCCATGTTCGACTGAGACTGTTGATCAGCCATCTGAAATCATTTTGAGCCTCGATGCTAACTTCCAGTTTGGCATGATTGGCAACTTGGGGCAATAGAAGTTCTTGTTATCAAGAATATCAGAATTTTTTTTAAAAAAAGGCAAGTAAGCTCTATGGGTCCTTCCCTCCATGGACAAATCCTAGCTCTGTGGTATTGTGATCGCCAACGGCCGGCCTCTTGGACTGTGAATGACCCTCGTCTGTCATGAACTACAAATAGGCCTGGATCACCCCTCCATACATTATAGTTTTATGTACACATTCTTCTATTTTACTTTTTAACTTCCTTTTCTGCTCCTTTAGCCTTCCCTAAATCTAGTTCCATGGAACATCATTTTAGGACTAGAATATTTGATAAGAAGTTAGAGAAGAATCATTTCCTTTTTTACTCTAAGTATATAAACTGGATTTGCCCACCTCACCCCACCGCCCAAGGAATTTGCTTTCTTTTTTCCTGCTATTGGATATTTTCAACACATGGCTGGTTTGTCTTTTATTTACATGTGTTCCCCAAACTGTCAGAAAGCCAGGATTTGATCATTATTGTGAAGGAAGGGAAACCCCAGTTGTTGAATCTTCAAATCATGGCATTCCTTCTCTGGTTTGAAGCAATTGTGACCAGAAAACATGACAGTCCTGCTCTTCCAAGAAAGCTCACAACAGGGTGGGTTCCTTTAGTAGCTTTTTGTTATAGGTTGTATTCTTGGCAATTTTTGTCCATTTGCTTGGGAGTTTGGACTTTTTTTTACTTGTTGTTCATTTGCTCATGGTGTATGATCACATGTACAAAAACATTTCCAAAATCACCATTTCTACTTTTATCTATTCTGACCTACGTGACATGTCTCGGACATTGAAAATTCAATATTTTAAATTATTTCGCCGAATTTGCAGATCTTAAAATATCAAAGCAAAGAGGTTTTGTACCAATTCATATTTGTAAGAAAAGCGATACAAAGAGAGGAAGAAGAAAGAAAAGAAAACATATTGGAGGACAAACCTTTATGCCTTTTCTACAATTCTAATTCCAATGTCCAAAAAAAAAAAAAAAACTATTTTAAAAAACTGTAGGTTTGCTTTATCAAATTGAGACTAAACAAAAATGACAGCTCCTCCAAAATAATCAATAAAGCAGTGGAATAAAGGGCTGAGGATGAAGATGGTGGCCTCCTGTGGATAATGCCCAGGAGCTCCCTCCAGGGTCACCCTGATGCACTGAAGTGATTCCACTTAGTTGTAGGCACGATTGGCCCTCTTTTCTCCACCTTGCCTACCATGAGATGAATAGAGGCCACCAGCAGAAGGTTCTGCTGAAATCCAGAGATACCATGCCAAGACCACAATAAGGTATTCAACAACAGTTCAAATTTCAGAACAGAAAGGAGCCAAATCTATGCCTTCTGCTTAGAACTCCCATCCACATTTAGTGGTCTTTACTGCCCTTTCCAAATGCTTACAGAAACAACTGGCTTTACCACCTTATCAAGGGTAGATATGAAGTTCACCGTCTATCACTTGTGGAATCAATCGCCTTTTCCTAAAACTCTGGCCAATTAACCCACCTTCAGCATTCATGAGTTCCAGCAGAGTCCAGCACCCGCTGCCTAGGGGGAGCCTGTGACCTCATTTCAGGATTTGAGCAAAGCAGCAAACATCCAAAAGCAAAAAAAAAAAAAAAAAAATTGTATTTGGAAGAAAACAAACTTCTTCCTGAAACATTGTTTGAATTCAAAGAAACTGCCAGAATGTTTTTAGATACATGGTTCCAATGTGGTTTGGGAAAGATACTCCACTGTCCAGTGGGAACTTTATGCTGATGTTTCCCATGCCAAGCGCTTTAGGGCCTAACTCGACAGCCTCCTCCCTTTAAGGCCACCAGGCTCCAGAGAGCAGGCTGTGAATACCACAGCGAGACCCTTGGGCCAAAGTCGGCTCTACGCGGCTCTTTAATAACAACTCCACAGGCCTCTCCTTGACGGGCTTTCTGCTTGCTCCTGGCCTTGAAGCCCTTACCTGGAGGTGGGGACGTCAAAGGGGGACTAGGAATCTGATTCTGTTACCAGTTGGCTGATTAAATCCAGGTGCTCTGTTTATTTTGGAGTGCAAAAAAGCACACCAAGAGCTTAAAACTTACATCACAGACAGGAAAGGTCCCCCAAGAGACCCCTCATGTCTGCAATCTGAAGACCAAGACAGGCCTCTTCCCAACCTGGAGCTGTTTCTTCCAGGCCAGGGCCCAGGCCTGTGCCTCACTGTGGAAAGGGTACTCTGCCTGCTCACCCTGGGCCGCCGGAGTCTCAGTTGGCTATAAGTTACCTATTTTAACTGTACTTAGTCTGTCCTTCCTCCTTACATTTAAAAGCAGATGTTCAAACTTGATCCCAGCCATGCTACCTCAAAAGAGACAGTCCTTGTAAACCAGCCATTAAAATCTCTCTAAAAATTGTATTCTTAATGCAGGGCAAGAATCAGGGTGGTATCTGGGCAGCCAAAGAGAAGAGCTGGGGAAGGAAGGGAGGATTTTGAGGGCCGTAAGAGCCTCATTAAATCTAATTACCTTCCAGTGCATATTGAAACCCAGGGATTGGAAGGAGATTTGTGGATGGGCTTCTTGAACCTTTGTATTAAAGTGATCCCAACTCCCTCCCCATATCCTTGCTCATCACGTGCCTCTCTCCGCACTTTCTGGTTCTTTCTCACATTAATTTGGAGGCCTTTTTATAAAAAGCAGAACTTCTTTTTCTTGTGTGACATATTAGAAGTCTCTGCCCCTTTTGTCTTTTCCTTGGTGGTATAGATGAGAAAGGAAATATGAGATCCTTTTGTAGCCTTCCAGTGTTTACAAGGCATGAAGCAGACATTGCGGATATTAATGTACTTGCACAGAGAGATCCCTCGAGATTATGCAAACTGGGGTATTAGCGACAGAAATCAAGTATTGCTTGTTAGCTTGTGCAAATCCAGTATGAGCAACAAGGACAGCTGCGTACAGAAAGCAAGCTGTGCAGGGGTAGCCGAAACACTTCTGTATGGCCACCTTAGACTCCTCAGGCAGAGCACAGGGAGACCTCCCAGGACTCTTCATTCCCTCTCCAGAACCACCAGTGCCAGGTTCTTCTCTGCGCAAAGAGGTTACATGCCTCTGAAGGCTTTGGTCTATGCTCTTTGGTAGTCTACTGGGAAAAGAAAGAATAGTTGAAGAAAAACCAGAAGGAATCAGACTAAAATATCACAGGGATGCATCCACTTCAGAGACTCTGGTTGTAAGTTTTTAATAAAGCAAAAAGGAGAGTTGGTTGGACCAAAATTTTTAAATGCTGATCCACAAGGCTTTTGGAAGGACAGATACAAATGCAGATTTGGAGAATTGGGGGAGAGGAGGCTGTGAACTGACCTATTACATCACTGATATCAGATTGACTATCTCCAGCTGATTTGTTCCTGATATTGTCACTAAATATTCTGATTCCAATTCCTAGAAGAAAAAAGAAATCATTGGGGTCCATCTGAACCACATACCTACTCCTTTGTCTAGATGGGCAGGGTCAAGTGGCTTACAGGATCACAGAGAGAAGAAAAGAGGTCCCCAACAGTCCCTGGCCTTCACGGGAGATCAGGCCCCACACAAATGACAGCTGTGAAAATTCCCTCACAGTTGCCTTGCTCTCCTCTCATGCTCCCAACACTTTCATATCCTCATCCCGGGGAAGGGGTTCAAGAGTCAACATTCTTGAGTAACTATTTTAAAGATTTCTCCAGAGTAAGGTACCCTCACTCTGCGTTGCACATCTACTGTTTTACAACAGTGTGATATTATCTATCACACTGAATCTGTTTAACATTCCTGTGGGATTTTTACTCCAGTTTATGGATGAGAAAACTGAGGTTCACAAAGTGACACAAAGTGATTGACATCACTTAGCAAGTGGCTGGGAGAGGTCAGATCAAAACCCATGTCCTCACTCTACCCCCCTACATGACATCAATCTGGTCTTCAGAGAGGAGGAAAAGTTTGACCTGCCCTGCTCTATTGTCTGGGTGTGATTTCATCAATTCCTGGTAGATAATTCTGGCTACTCCTGGTAGACCCCAAAACAAACAAAACAAAACAAAAACAAACTTTCCCTTAAGCATGTTATTAGGCACTCAATTACTACTGTGGGGGTTCTAGGTGCCAAGATTCACCCTGAAGCCAAGCTGCAAGTTCTTCACGTACCCATTCTAGAAGTTAGACTGTTTTAAGTATGTTTGGCTTTAGGTAAACTCGGAATCCACATTGACGCAACACCGTCATGAGGAGATAATACTACTTGTGCTATAATAATAGTAGTCAACTAGTTTACTTTAAACAAGGAAGTTCTCCAAGAAAAGTCAATATGATGTGGCCTACCACGGCCTAACAACTGGAGGCATCTCTTCATAAAGGGAGGGATGCCTGTAGGGCAACTTCCCCTGCCCCCATCCCGAACCTCACACCCGTGCAGCTCAAGGCCACGAGAGACATTTTGGAAAGAAATTTCTCCCTTGGTCTAAAAGGGCCAATTCACAGCCACCCTTGAGATAATTTCCTGTGTGGAAAACCTGCACAAGGTGGCCCAAAATTCCTTCCGGGTGATTGACGTCAGTATCATTTCTTCAGGGGAGTAACCATTGCCAAAACAGAGTTGAAAGTCTGGCTTGTTTTTAAGGAATTTGAACTTTGCTTTTCTCCAAGTCAAGTACTTGGCTAAGACAGGAATTTTTCTAGCAAACAGTCTAAAGAAGAGAGGAAAGAGATTTAAAAGATGGGGGGGAGAAAGAACAAGCAGGCATCAGAAAGGGAAGGAAATCCTCCACCTGCCCAAAGATGTCCATTTTCTGTTCCCAGATCAGCAGCCTCTGACTTGTGTAGACAGGAACTCTCTGGTCTCAAAGCTGCCCTTGGGTGCCTTGGCCTAGAACTCCACCCCCAGCCTCACACCATTACTTCCATCAATGCAGACCTCTTCTGCCCTCCAGGACTGCCCCTCCAGCCCTACCAAAGATGCTCAGAAACTCAGCCATGTAGAGAGAGTCTGTTTCCTTTAAGCACATTCTTCAAAGCCATAGCCTTTTCCTTTTATAAAGAGATTCTTCCAGTGGTTAGACCTAGGTAGACCAAATTATATTGAATTTTCTTGGAGAATTTCATTGTTTAAAGGAAACTGTAAGCAAACTCTTAATAACATGAGGATTATTAATGTTATAAAGAAAATACATTTGAAAAAAAAAAAGCAAGACTGTGACACCCAGGCAGAAGATCACCAACTACTGCTAGTTTTTGTCAGATTTTGAACTTTGCTTTTTGAATTTGAACTTTGATTTTCTCCAAGTCAAGTACTTGACCCCAATGGTGCGTGACCCAATTCCTATTCTCCACGCAGCTCATGTCTCCTCTAAGTACCACGGATTGTTTCTCCTCTTTCGTCTCCCACTCTGGGAGCAACCACTGGCCTTCCAGAGTGCAGCAGCATACATCCACATTTAATTGCTTCATCTTGATGTCAATTTCCATGGTCACTCTGGTCTCCACAAGTGGAGAGTAGCCTCACTGAAGTCAAGAGTGATAGCCTGCTCTTTGATTACTCTTACACACATTCTATGCCCCTCCAACCAGGTAGAGTAGACCTATGCACCAATTTGGAGTTGGTTCCCTTCAAATATCTTCTGAAGGATTGAAACTGAATCCTCCCACACTGCAGTCTATGCAGACAGGAGTTTTAGGGCTGCCTTCTCATTCAGAGCTATGGGGTGGGGTCTTTAAGCCTGCTAAATCGCAAGCCCCATCAGAACTGGGGGGTCACCTTAGTTGTCTGCACTTGTCCCTCATTGTGTCCCCAGTTCATTCCCTATCTTGGCCATCAGAGGGCACCACGGCTCCACTGGTCATCCAGGAAGGCATGCCAGGTGTCTGGGAAGGCACCTTTGGATCCTGCAGCTGCCCCTCCCATGGAGGAATATGGCTTCCTTGTGCATATGACTCTCAGACCCTCAGCTCACTGGAAGGAGCTTTCATATGTCTGGGCTTCCTGTGGTTCTGTCCTCCTGCAGGCTGGAGCTGAGTTGGCCTCTCCATCTGCACATGAGGCCTCAGCCCTTTCTGTGTGCTGAGGATGATGGGCTTGGCAAGGCCCTTCAGTGGCTCTCAACTAGGGAGATGCAGGGTGGTTTGGCTTCATCACTGAAACACCAGCTTTAAAGAATGTTCCCAAGTCCCTTAAATCCAGTATCCCTTCTCTATCTGCCCCCACCTCCATTCCTGCTTTCCTGATTCGAACAGGAGATTCAAACACCTGCTTAATATTCCCTAATGAAAGTCAGAGTAGACAAAGGAGAGAATGCTCCTAGAGGAAAGCCACATTTCCCCCAAATCCTATAACATTTTCTTCCTAAAAGCCACTTAGATTAACAAGTGTTTCTGGCAATTCTCAGCAAATAGATCATTAAATATTTTCCCAATGAATTTATTTTTGCCAGCAGCCTTTCTTCCCCCAAAAGCATCCGAATTGGAAGATGTTGAATCATCTTGATTTCAAACCAGTGCAACCAGCCCCAAGACTTGTCATCATCTAGCACAAGTATTTTTTTGCATCCGACCTTGGCTGAGTCTGGGTTTCATACCTTGTCATATACTTATGGCATTGAAATCAAACTGCAGGGCCCCTAATGGCGAGAGAGAGGAAGGACAAAGGAACACAGCTTGAAACAATTCAGTAACAGCTTAAAAATTACTAGCATTTTGGCATAAAAAAAAAAAAAAAAACATCGTCAATCCACTATGTGTGACAACAGCAATCATGTGGCAACACACATCAATCTATAAGTCAAACTTTGAGTTCATAGAATCCTCAAGACAGATTTTGAATTTTAGAGTTCTGTATGTGTATGTATCTCCCTCTCTCCTATCCTCACCATGTCCCTAACCACACACACACACACACACACACACACACACACACACACAGATGCTAGGAACTAGACAGGAAGGGAAATCTCTAGGAGCTCTCCTGGGATCAGCAGCTCTCTCCCCAGGCTCATAGGAATGCTTTCCTAAAACTTAGGTTATAGAGAAGGAGACACATGTAGACCAAAGCCTGACACTAAGTTGATACCAGCAGACTACAGGCTGCAGACTGAGGGTTGGGGTGGATGTGTATACCACCACACTGACATTGAGCCAGTAGAAAAAAAATTTCTACTAATTTGAAAAAAAAAATGCCATGTGAAACTTCTCTTCTCTGGAGCGCCAGGAACTTTCTACTTCTGACAGCCACTCCTGCAGGCACTGCTGTGGGAAGCTGCTGAGCTTGTCAGGGCTTCAGTGCCCAGCTACTTCATCCCCTGGTTTATTGTTTGTTCAGTCCAGCTAATCAGAGCAGCTAAGATGCCTCCAAGTAGAGCCAAAGTCATGGCCCATGGTCATGCTCCATACTCACCTGTCTCCTTCCAAAGTCTGTATCTATAATCTGCTCCATTGGGATTTGCCCTCTCCACCAAGGTTATACATTTTCTGGGACTGAAAATAAATCCATCAAATTCTTTTAAATTAGAGAACTTGGAATCTTGTCCTACTCAGATATTTTCTATTAGCCCAAATGAGTAAGAGATTCTTGCTTTCTGTCCCTCTTGGATGGATAGGGAGCTAGAGAGGACAACACTGCTTTGGGGACATGTTCAGATCCTTCATGGCTTTCAAGAGATCCTACAGAAGTGAGATCTCCACTGTGGCAATGGATGCCTTCTGTATACACTCTCTAGTATGGATTCCCTCTCCCTTCTCATCCCTGCTCTCTCTCCCCTTCCTCTGCTTTCTTTTCCTTTATTGCATATATATCTATATGAATTACACTATATATTTATTCTCTAGCCTAATCATGCTCTATCATCTCCACTAGGATATAAACTTTTCAAAGCCAAAGACTTGGTCTTACTTACTATTATAGCTGTAGAGTTGTGGAAGAGTTCCCAGAACCCAATAAAATGAAGTTTATTGGGTAGGTAGATGGATGGATGGATGGATAGATGGATGGATGGATAGGTAGATGGAGAGATAAATGGATAGGTGGGTGGGTAAGTTGAGGTATGGATAGATGGATAAATGAGTGATTATTTATTATTTATTATTATTTACTCCTCTGTACCAATAACTGCTTCCCCCCAACACCATTGTACTCCCAGTTCTGAGTAGTGTCCAGTACATAACCATTGATCAATACATGTTTACATTTCATATTTACTTTATCTAACTGAGCAAAAATTTCCCTCAACCCCTTGAGGTTGTGGGTAAAGGGTGTGATATACAAAGATAGATAGAAGTTATGAGCCAGGTTACCGAGACGTTTTTAAAGACTTTTCTGGACAGACTTCCCCCAGAGTTTCCTACATTCAGAAACCAAACCACATAGGATTGGACCATCCTTTTTCAGCTGCATACTGGCCATGATTTTCTGAAATGGGTGCTCAGAAGGATGGGGAGGCAAGGTTAGGAGTGGAGAGAGGAGTGGTAATAATGAGGGAAAAGGTGGGTTTGCCCAAGTAAAAGTCAAGTTACCAGGTAATTCTGAGCCGTGTTCTTTCCTCACTATGGATGACTTTCCCACCTCTCACCCCCCCAGCACCATCAATATACTAGGAATAAACAAAAAACCAACCACTATCACAAAACGCTTCATCAGTTAAGATTGTGAATATGTCTGCTTTTACTTATTGCCATCTGATTAGCAAGACGACCTTGAGTCCAATTTTATAGCATCTTGGAAGAGTTAGGTATCTAGGGAATCCAGCAATCTGACCCTCTAATTTTAAGATAAGGAAACTAAGGTTCACAAATTACCAAAATTCACAGAGCTTGAATTAGAATCCCTCCCTGTTGCCTAGAACCATATGTCGCTCTCTTGGTTGCGAATCTTTGTGTTTTTTTTTTAAATTAGCTAAATTTTCCAACATTGTTTGTTGTAGCAGAATATGGTAAGTAACACGAGGCAGATGATTGCTGACAAGAACAACATGTGTTTATTAGCTACATATCATGTCTTCATTTGAGCTCCCCCCAGAGCAGCCTCGGAGACAAGAAGTTGATTGGGGAGCTGATTTCAGGAAGTACAGCCAGGGAGTGGAGAAGTGAGACAGCAGGGGGAAGAAAACCCCCAACCTAAGGCTAATGAGCAGTTTCCTGCAAAGGCAAGGGGGGCTTTATCCCACTGGGAAAATCTCAGATTTGTGCATTGGGGGTTAAGGCAGCAGCTGAGTTAGTTAGCTACCCACCACCTCCCATCCTGATTCAATCAAGGGTGACTGTTCCCCAGCCCCAGCAACTCAGAGGAGGAAACACTGGGGAAGCTGGAGGTACAAGCAAGCCTTCGAAGACAGAGCAAAGGGTATCCACATCCACAGACTTTTTACCTACCACTTTCCTGGACTGTGCGAAACACCAAGTCATAGAAGGCACAATGCTCAAACTGCATGCCCGCAGTTGGGAGGAACCTTAGAAATCATCTAGACCAGAGGTTAGCAAACATGTTCTGTAAAGGGCAGGAGAGTAAATGTTTTAGGCTTTGTGGGTGCAAGGGACGTTGTTGGGAAAACTGACTCTGCTCCTGGAGTGCAAAAGCAGTCATAGACAGTAGGAAAACAATTCAGCCAGACTTTGTTCCTTTGAACTCCATTTACAAAAAGAGGTTGGCGCTGGCGCAGTGGTGCACCCCTGTAATCCCAGCTGCTTGGAAGGCTGAGGCAGGAGGATGGGGAGTTCAAAGCCAACCTCAGCAACTTAGGCACTAAGCATCTCAATAAGACTCTCTCTCTAAATAAAATTTAAAAATAGGCCTGGAGATGGGCCTTAGTGGTTGAGTGCCCCAGAGTTTGATACCCAGTACTAAAAAAAAAAAAAAAAAAAAAAAAAAAAAAACAGGTTGGGCATTGGATTTGGTCCCAGGCTATAATTAGCTGATTCCTGATCTAGAAAAGTCTCTATTTTAGCCCACAGAGCTGACCTCTGACATCTGCTCAAGGTCATGGTTAGAGATTTAGTAGTGGTATCAGAACTAGGAGAATCAAATCCAAGTCTGATTTTCAGTCTAGAGAACTTTACTATGGACCACACCCAGCCCCTTCCAATCTCCTCCCAGCAGGGGCCGTTTCTTTGACCACTACTCACCCCTAGCCCACGCTGACCTCATGGACATGCGCAGAGGTGGGGGAGTAGAGGAAGGCACTGCTTTACAGGGCTTTGCCTCTTGGAGGGATATTTAAGTCTTACATCTGCCAACTTATCCCCTGGCCTAGACCTCTTATTCCATCTCAGGACCCTTCTGACCTAATGGTGCCTATTCCCTGCCTTCACTAAGTTAAAACTACCCATGAAAGTATTTCAGGAGCTCCATGATAAAGATGTGCCTTGGGATAAGGTGAAGGTGACAAGAGCTTCCCAGCTCTTTGCCCTTGAGTACCACATCCCATGGCACACACTCCTCAGGTGGCTTTTTTCCTATAGGAAGGACATCTCCAAGGACAGAATCTCTATGGCTCCAGCCCAAGATACCCATTTTCATACCCCTGGGGAGCCCCCATCCATCTCCCTTCTCACTCAATGGGCGTGTTCACATCTTCTAATGCTGGGTTCCAGCTCCTCTGCAGGCCAGTGCTTATCTGGGCTGGCTCCATCAGGGATTCACTGGCCCTAACAGGGCTGGGTATAGTACCAGGTACACAATCTATGCTTGAAGTCACCCTGTCTCTACTATAACACTTAAAACTGAGGAGGTTCTCTTAGAATTCTAGCCAAGAATTTTAAGTTTAAGAAAAAGAAAATAATTGGGAATAGCAAGGTTACATTTTTTCCTTCTCTTTTCCTCACCCTGGTCACTCAACACATATGCATCCATCAGCAGAGGAACCAAAGCAACAGAAATAGAAAACAAAACTGGGTACAAAACAAGAACGGGCTTATCTTCTCAGACTACGTGAAATTAATTCTAGTGTAAGTGAGTGTTTAGAGTCAAGAGAACTTCACCCCTGTAACCTGGGTAACGCTGGGCAAGTAACCTAACTTCCATGAGTCCCCTAATCTCCTCATTTATAAACTTTTGATAATATCTCATAGTCTCTTATGAAATAAAATGTTCACTGTGAATGGCACCACACCAAGCCCACAGAGGCACTGCACAAACAGTAGGTGCTCTCTCGCCCGATTTTTATTTTATTTTATTTTAGGTTTTGATTCCACATGTTTACTGCTCCTACCAAACCTAAGAATCATGACTATTCACACTCACACACACAAAGTTCTTGTTCATGCTCAGGTATTTACTTTTGACTTTTGACCTCTACCTTATGGTCCAACCATGACCTCCCATGCTCAGAAAGGAAAGAAAGGAATTCCCCACCAAAACAGAAACACCTTCAAACCCTGAGAGAGC
Organism: Urocitellus parryii; assembly: GCF_045843805.1. NCBI lineage: Eukaryota > Metazoa > Chordata > Mammalia > Rodentia > Sciuridae > Urocitellus > Urocitellus parryii. The sequence goes on from NC_135544.1 coordinate 13,942,958, forward strand.
AACCAGGAATGACTGGCCCCTCTTTTTAGCAGGCCTGTTACTTGGGAAGGGCCACAAGAGAAACTCGCCTGGCCCCTGAGTTCCCAGGGGCTGTGTGCACAGGGGTCAGGATGACACAGCAAATAGCCAAGGGCACAATCCCTTGCTTCCTCCTTTCCAAAACCACTGGAGGTAAATTCCATATTTCCTATGCTAACAATAGACCTGGGAGTGAGGCCCAGTGAACCTGGAGCCCGTTCAGGTTTCACATCAGTAGGTTTTCATTCCCCAAAGGCTTGGGACTCTTTGGACTCAAATTGCATGTGCGTCAATCAGTGCAGCCAATCAAAACCCTCTGGGAATAAGAGCTGCATAGGGCAGCGTCCTTGCCAAAAGTTTCCATCTATTCTGGTGGAGGTGAGCTAAACCCACATGACAACATGAGTGGTACAGGGCCGGTCACATACAACAAAAAAGATCTGTGACAATCTGCCCAAAACACAGTGTGCATGTTTCTGCACTCACTGTGTTTAATATCCTTCTGTTGGCTTTCCCCTCCAGATCCAATTTCTATCTTTCTCTCCCTTGCTCTAAGCCCTGGAGGTTGGACCCTATGAACTACAACCACAAGTCCCATGGCCTCTGGCCTCCTGTTGGGTCCAGCCGATGTGAGATGGGGATATTTAATCCCTCATGTTTTTCCCAGAGGGGTCACTGCAAACTGGCTCCTTCCTTTTGCCAAAAGTCCTGCCAGGCTGCTTCTGATTCTGTCCCCAGCCCTATTCCTTTAGGGATGGGGAAGATATCCCTGATGCCAGCCCTGAGATTCTTCACTCTCTTTCATGGTTTTCCCAAACTCCCTCCACCCTTGTATTTAAACAAAAAAAGTTCCTCTATTAAGCCCTATTCATATCACCCCATTCTATTGTGCTGTGTCTGTTTACTGCAGGGACCCTGACCCATCAGGTATAATATGTGTCAAATGAATGTCAAAGGTCACATGCTCTGGGGAACTTAGAGGGTCTGGGAGGAGAGGGACCACCACTTGGTGGGTGAGCAGGATGGCGTCTTGAGACTGGAAGGAGTCGAGAGAGGACACATCTGGAGGCAAAAGAGGATAGTGGTGTGTGGAGGTGGGGGTGGTTAACTGCAAATCCTTAGCCCCAACCTCAGCATAGAAGAGGAGGCCCAGAAAATGCAGTCCAGATTCTGCGAAAGGCCAACGAAACCTGCAGACCAAATGGGACAAGAGTCTGTGCCCTGACCTGCCAGCTGTCACCACAGAACCAATGAGGAAACTCGTTGGGACTGACTCCAAGAGTGGGACGGAGAGGCATGCTCCACAAAGAGACACCAGGGTTCACTGTGGTCTTCCAGGAAACCCACACATCTGCAGAGCAACTGTGGAAAGTCATGATGCTTCCCCAGGATGTGGAGTCACAGGCAGGGCTTGATGCCACCAACAGACAAGTCCTGCCCTGTCTCTGGGGCCAGACCCACGCCTTAGGCAGAGAGTCAGAGGCTGAAGAAACCTGGAAGGAACCGTTGCCAGGCCTGGGGGGGGGGGCCGGGGGGAAGTCCTTCTGTCTTGGTGGGTTGTACTGGGAAGAAAGCTAGTGTTTTGGTCTCAGGGTCTCAAGTGAGCAAGGCACCCAATTCATTCCCCTTTATCCTGCCCCCCCCCACAAACACAGAAGAGGAATGCACACTCAGATTCATGGACGCGCTCAAAAGCCGGGACGCGTCATTTCCAAGTGGATTACATGGCCCATTTAGCAGCCTTCACCACGGATTATTTAGGCACTCTTCGAGTCAGGGCTCTATAAATTGGATGTAAAATGCATGCAGGTTTCCTGTAGTTCATCAAGCCGGTAACTCCCTAAAACCAGAAAACAGAGCGAGAAGGTGCCAAAGAGCTCAAGAGGGAAGAGATGGGAAATTTCTAAGGCTCACACTGGATTCAGAACCCAGATATCTATCGTAGGAAGGTCTGTTTGACCTCACCCTCAAAGGCAGAAGATGTTGCTCCTGGTTGTTGGTTGTTTTTTTTTTAAATAGATTCATCATGTACAAGGGTTTGTTTTTCCTGTTGAGATTTATATTTTTTTAATCCATGCTAACACTTGAGCTCTCTAAATTTACTAGCTTTGAAATAGCAATACTTCCTTTTGTTTATTCTAAATCATACTTCAAGCTTCCAGGAGCATCCCCAAATTATGGATTCTGTAAAATCTCCCTTATGTCTTTCAATGTTCAACAGTTTACTAGACTTTGATCTTTTTGCATTAGTCTCATCTATCCATTCCACATGTATTTATTGAGCACCTACTGGATGCCCAGAACTAGACTTCTCTGCCTCCTTTCCACTCACTCTTTGGATTATTGTTCTTCCCTCATTTCTTCCTTGACTTAACCATCTAAATAGCTTCATTGACTTGCAAAGATAGAATTAGCCTAATACCACTGGCTTTTTGCAAATGGTACAGAGATATTTCATTCTTAGGGAACTGCTACAACGCTGCAGTTTGATAGGAAAGAGACGGGCTGAACACCTGCCCTGAACCATAGATTCCTGCAGAATGAGGTTCACAGCACTCTCTCAGAAGATTGCTGAAGAACTAAATGAAAGCTGGATGTGGTGACATGTACCTGTTATCCCAGCAACCTGGGAGCTTGAGACAGAAAGATTGTAAGTTCAAGGCCATCCTCAAAAACTTAGTGAGACCCTGTCTCATAACAAAAACTTAAAAAGGCCTCATGATGAGCTCAGTGGTAGAGTGCCTCTGGGGTCAATGCCTAGTACTACCAAAAGAAAAAAAAAAAGAATGAATGAAATAAAATATTTGCATGTGACCTAAGAGCAATTCTCCATATGAACCAAGCTCACTTGATGACAGACACATGATCTTCTACTACTGAAAAAGCAGAAGGCTGCAGAAACAAACGGAGTCAGGAAGCAAGAGTGAGGTGTCCCTTGATCTTCCAACATAATGCAAATCACAAACGAAAACAAAATTAACCTACTACCAAGTGCAGCTTGCAGCTCCAAATGGGAATGTCAGAATCCTTTCTCTTGCTAGCCAAAGTCTTTATTTTTTTTCTTTAATTTATTTTGTAGTTGTAGTTGGACACAACACCTTTATTTTACTTGTTTATTATTTATTTTTTATATATGGTGCTGAGTATGGAACCCAGGGTTTTGCACGTGCGAGGCGAGCCCTCTACCGCTGAGCCACAACCCCAGCCCCTAGCCAAAGTCTTTCTTCAGAGGAACTTCATGAAGATATGCAGACAACAGGGCCATCTCCAGAGCCATGGATGGACTGGGCCCTTGCATTCAAATATTAGGTGACTTTCTCCTTTGGCTAGTTGCCATTTTATGAAATTGAGGGAAGATGGGTCAATCTTTCAGTGTTTATTCCCTACTCTGCCTGAAAAAGAACTTCCTTCCAGGACTGTATGTGGATGGTGAGGCTGAGGGATAGATGTGGTACCCCAAGGAGAACAGAACTCTTGCTAATAAGCTATGGAGACGCAAAAGCCTTAAGAACAAACCCTGGCTTGGGGCTGTGCAGAGAGCCTGGCTGTTGAGACAAGTGCTAGGTCTTGTGGGAAAAGGGATAGGCCCACAGAGTAAACAGAGCACCTGATGGTGCTGAGGGAGGGCACTGTGCCCCCTGGTGGAACCTGAAACAGCCAGCCAGGGCCCACACCCCATCTCCACAGGCTCGCTAGCAGATGGCTTGTGCTGTGTGCTCCCCTGAGAGCCATCCTTCTTTGAAAAGGAATCAGAGTTGAAGCCTTCAAGAATCCCCATGTGGCAAGCAGTGGTGGCTTGGCCCAGACAACCCCTGTGACCCTCCATGGGGTAGGAGATCACCCTGGGAGAGCCCCTCCCATCCTCACTCCTCACCTGTCAATAGAGGGACTAGATTGGTATTTTTCTCCAAGTCTGATTCTTGAACCACCTGTTTCTAATTACCCAGATACACGGTAACTGTAGATTCCTGGGCCACCCAAGTTGACCAGTTGATTCTAACTTTGAGAACCCCAAGACAAAATAATCAGTAAATTCCTTCCAGACCTAACAGGACAGAACCATGTGGCCAGATAGAGACAGCAACCACCTCTGCCACCTCACCTTCCCACCTTCGAAAGGATCAGGCCCCTGAGCAGCAGAGTCTGATTAAAATCCCACCCATACTGCCTTCTGGTTTTTTGTTTTTTGTGTTTTTTTTTCTTTTTAACCCTTGTTTTTTTACCCTCCGACTCTGGCCCTCACTCCAGTCAAAGTTCGTGAAGTAAACTGTTATCAGACATTTATACCCAAGTGAGCCCTAGTTTCAAATTATTTGCTGAGGACAGATGTGACCACAGGGGAACACCCAGGAGGAAGGGCATGGGGGTGGGCAGGTAGAACCAGGGACCTGGGAATTCCTGGGATAAACACTGCCACTTCACAATCTCAACAGTGCCCGTTGCCACACGGCAATCAATCCTCCAAAAGGTGCACAGGCCTAATGGGTCGCCACCTATCCTGCTTCAGGATTCTGTTCCTGACCTGGCCACTTGTTTGAAGTTCAGTACATCCTGACCAAAGCCTTCAACCCTCCTTCCAACAGAACTTATACTGGAGACGGGTGTTTGCCCAAGGCTTTCGTGCTCAGAAATAATATTTGTGGAGAGACACAGCCGTGGCTCTGAGAAGCTTTGAGCAGCTCTGGAAGCTTCTCTCTCACAGGCTGTTTCTGTGTAACTCACTGGCCATCCACAACCCCATCCATCTCTCATGTTTTGGCACTTGTGGGAGACATGCTACCCGCTTAGCCACTCCAGCAGAAATCAGGAAACAGTGGACAAGTTTGTGTGTGTGTGTTTTGGGGGTTTTTTGTTTGTTTGTTTTTGGCAGTGCTGTGAATACCCTCACTTAGAAAGGGTCAGTGCAGGTGCCAAGGCTGTCCTATCATGAATTTAGTGCTATTTTCTCTTGCTTTTTGAAGCTACTTGGGCTTCCCTTTGCACTCCTGTGGCTCTTCAGAAGTTTTTCAAAGATCCATTTTCTTTTCATCATGTATTTCATGATGCCTTCTGAGCTCACGATGAGCCTGCTCTGCCTGCAGCCACCTCCCCTGCCCATCCTTCCACTCTCACTATCCCTGTTATTCTAGGTTCACTCAGCCATTTCTCAGGTCTGTTGGAAAGACTCTGGCCCTTTAAGGACTCCCTTTAACAGTTTGGCCTCAGGTTAAAGGTGGCTTGAATTCTGATTGGGTGGAGCTCCAATCTCCAGAACCTCCAGCAGCTCACAGCTTGAGGCTGATTCTCTTTTACTAATGGCTCTGTGAGCAGGTGCTCACTGTGCAGCAGATTAGGGGCTTCATGTCTTGTGGAACATTCACATCTTTGTCCTTATTGCAGATAATGAGCAGGAGACTAAATCCTTGAAGTGACATGGCTTGCTCAAGGGCCCACTGGGCATGCGAAGAGCTGTGATTCCATCAGTGCATCTAACCCACAGCCCAGGGCCTTTCCCACCACAGTGGGCTGAGACACTAACTCCAGGATGAAAATATTTGGATCTGAGTTCCCAAGCAGTGACAAGGGCTTCCAAGTCAAATATAATGTGATTATAAGAGTTGATCCCAGAAAAGCACTTGCCATCGTGTGTATAAGAAGTGGTAAAGATTGGGTCACATCTAGGAAGCTTTTATAAAAATCGATGACTATGTGACTCAATGGATCAAACTCGTCTTCCAGGGAAAAGGCATACATGTCCCTTTGTAGGAAGATGGAGTTAACTTTTCTAAGTGAGCCCTCTGACTACCTACTCTCACAGCCCTTGCTATGTTCAGGCACAGTATGGCAGGGGTATTTCAAAGAATGTTTTTAAGTAAATACAAATGACTATTGATTGGCCTCAGTAGGAACCTTGCGGTTTGTGGAGCACAGCAAACAGCTCAGACTGCTGTACTTTAAGCAGGTTAAAATTGCATAATCCAAAACAGCAGGATCTCATCAGTGCCTCAGCTCCTGTGCCTACTCAACTCCAGATTTTCACCAGCAGGGTCTAACCTCAAGGACTTTCCATGGTGCACAGAAGACTTGTCCTGATTGGGCTGATGGAGACAGTGTGTCCTAGTGGGGGTAGTCAGGAGTAGTAACTATTCTCAGCTCCCAGCCTGGAGCAATTACAAAGGGCAGGGCCACCAGGGGCCCAGGGTCTGCTACTGGTTAGAAAAGAACATCTCTGATGAGCTCCCAGGGTTTGGTTCTTTTTCTCTCTACTGATTTTTCCCAAAAAGATCAGATGGATTTAGCTCAAGGTCCACTTATCGCTTCAGCTCATCAGCCTTCTTCCTCTCCCATCTACCTCTGCCATCTCTGCTATAATAATAAGATCCTACCTTCTTCAACTTTGCATTCTGGTTTGCAAAGCTCCCTCACATGTGTGATCTCATTTGATCTTCTTAGTAGGGATTAATGGGTAAGTATCATTCCCATTTTACAGATTAAAAACCTGAAGCTCAGAGGCTATCACTTGGCCAAGTCATTAGAAGAGAACCCTTAACTTTCCCCCAGACATGGACTTTCTCCATGTTTTTCTTCATACTAAATGACTGGATCCACCAGCTATCCAGTGATTCATGCTAAAAGCCTTGGAGACAAAGAACTTTAACATTGCCTATTCCCCAACCTTTGTCTCATCAATTACCAAATTTTGTCATTCCCATCTCCCAAATAAACCTCTCCTTCTCTACCACTAGACTATCATCTAAGTTACTTTTGCCTCTCCCCAAGATGGAAGAAGCAGCCTCTTGTCTGAAGAAGCACCACTCTTGCTCTAGATATGTCTATTTTTTAAAAGAGAGAGAGAGAGAGAGAGAGAGAGAGAGAGAGAGAGAGAGAGAGAATTTTTTAATATTTATTTTTTAGTTTTCGGCGGACACAACATCTTTGTTTGTATGTGGTGCTGAGGATCGAACCCGGGCCACACGCATGCCAGGCGAGCACGCTACCGCTTGAGCCACATCCCCAGCCCAAGATATGTCTATTCTTTACACTATGTTAAGGAATATTTTAATAATAAAAATCTTCTTGTATTTCTCCCTTATTGAAAACCACTTACAGGGTCCCCATTAGTACAAGGAGAAGGAGGAGGAGAATTAGTTGTTGAAGTTGTTAAGGCTGTGGTGTCAGAAGAAGAAGAAGGAAACGCTCAACAACATGACTCTCAAGCCCTTCACGTTGATTCCATCTACCTCTCCATTTTCATCTTCATTGAGCAGAACTCTCTGCCTCACCAGCTCCAGCCACATTGACCATCCTTTAGTTCTTCAAATGTGCTAAGTGAGTGCTTTCTGATTGAGGACCTTATTCCTGCTATTCCCTCTGCCTGGAATATCCTTTCTCCCCCTCCAACATCACTCTGCTTAGTTAGTTCCCTGCAATGGCAGCTCTGTCTCTCCTTAAGGCCTGTGGGTCCTGAGGGCCAGCTCTGCTCCACATGCCTCCCATCCTCCTCAGGCCAGTTAACTGCAGGAGATTCAACCTGTGGCGATGCAGGGACAGAAGTGGGCAAACAGACACTTGCAAGGCCCAGGCTTGGAGCATGCACACTGTCATATCTGCTCCACTGCACTGGCTAAAATCAAAGTTGAAGGGTAGGAAAATATACCATATTTCTGCAGTAGGACAAATGACAAAGTCACATGGCAAAGGACAAAGACATAGGGATGAAGCAAAATATTAAGACAAATAATGCAATCTACCAAAGTATTTATTTGTTGAATGCTAAACTGTAAACTACATGAGAATGTAATTTTCTATACTGCATAACAAATTACTACATATTTAGTGACTTAAAACAACAGATATTTATTATCTCATGGTTTCTGTGGGTCAGGCATGGATTAGCTGGATCTTTGGTATAAGAAGGCTATAATCAAAATGTCATTGGGGGCCAGGTGCGGTGGCACATGTCTGTAATCCCAACAGCTTGTGGGGGCTGAGGCAGGAGGATTTTGAATTCAAAGCCAGCTCAGCAAAAGAAAGGTGCTAAACTATGCAGTGAGATTCTGTCTCTAAATAAAATACAAAATAGGGCTGGGGATGTGGTTCAGTGGTCGAGTGCCCCTGAGTTCAATCTCCAGTACCAAAAAAAAAAAAAAAAAAAAATGTCATTGGGCTTGTGTTCTTATCAGAAGGTTTAACTGGGGAGAAATCTACCTCCAAGCTACTTTAGGTTGATGGCAGAACTCATGTCCTTGTTGCTATAGGAACGAGGATCCTGTTTTCTTGCTTGCTATTGGCTGGAGTCTGCTTTCACTTAGAGGTGAATCACAGGACCACAGTTTATTACCACATGACTCTGTCCATAACCCATCCACAATAAAGCCGTTTGCTTCTTCAAGGCCAATAGAAGAACCAAAGCATGTCTATGCAGAGTAATCACAAGGTGATACCACATCACCTCTGCTGTATTCTTTTGACTAAAAGCAATTCAGAGATCTTGTGCTTATGGGGCCAGGACCACATCAGAGAGTAGAGACCACGGGTACCCACCTACCACAGTGAGGGAAAGGGGCATCTGTCCACCTTACTTTAGTATTCCCACTCCTACCACAACACTTGAAACTCAGCTTGTGTCAATAAAGGCCCGTGGGAGGAATCAATGAATAAAGTTACACAACGAGAACAGAGGAATCTGGACTTCAGGCCAAGGTTTCCAACTCTAACTCTAAAACTCTTTCATTATTCCCAGACTTCCCCCTCTACCTAGCTTCTCACTCCTCTTTTCTCTTTTCAGCTATAACCTTGCCTCTTTTATCATCTGTCTTCTTTTCCGGTGCTTCCTAATTTTTAAATCCTCCATGTTGCTTTATCTTCTCTATCATTTTCTTTCTCTCTGCTACTCCCTCAAGCCAAGGCCCTTCCTCTCCTGCCTATTTTCTCCCTCACCTCCAGGCCCACTTCCCATACTACCTCTGATTTTATATGCTCCCAGAGAGCTTTCCCCCTGCCTTGACCTTCTGAGTTGCTGGGATTACTGGTGAGTGCCACTAAGACTGACCAGAGAGCTGAATTCTTTATTGGAGAATAGAAGGAACAGATAATTTCACTATCTGCATGTGGCAAGCATTTGAATAATATGTTTTAATGAGTGAATAATTGAAATAATGTATGGAAAATATCTTTCCCAAAAGAACAAAATATCTTTATCTTCCTGAAGGATCTGAAGATAGAAATATTAAATTTGATCAGTTACATCTGGATTGGGTTTCTGCTGAGCTGATGGAATAGGAAAGAAATCTCTTCCACTTAAACCTGGGAGTGAGTGTGTGTGTGTGTGTGTGTGTGTGTGTGTGTATACACAGATGCTTGCACATACATATGTGACAAAGTTAGCAATGATATATGCTCAATTCACATATGTTTGAAAATCCAGAGCTCCACTCCTGGGTCTCTTAATTTATGTTAGGAATTTTTCACAAAATTTGGATGACACACTCAAAAATGTTCACTTTTCCACTCCCACATCCACAAGTCACATGTCCTTTGCTCCTACCTTCTCAGTAGGATGACAAAAACAATAGTGGCTATCTTGACAAATATTATATATCAACGTGACAGGGTATGGGTGCCCAGATATTTGGTTAAACATTATTCTGGGTCTTACTGTGAGGGTATTTTGGGATGGGATTAACATCTAAATTGGCAGACTGAGTAAAGTGGATTAATCTTCATAATGTAAATGGAGCTCAATTAGTTGAAAATCTGAAAGAAACAAAGTTACTGCCTTTCCCCTGAGTAAAAAAAAAAAAAAAAAAGAATTTCTTTCCTGATACTGATATCCTCTGAACTAAACATCCTCTATCTGGGTCTTGAGCCTGCTGGATTCCAACTGGAACTATACCATTGGCCCTCCTGGGTCCCCAATTTGCTAACCTATGGTCTTGGAATTTTGCTGGCCTCCATAGTTATGTGAGTCAAATTCTTATAATAAATATTTATCTGTTTTCTCCTATTGATTCTGTTTCTCTGGAGAGTCCTGACTAATACAGACAGTAGCGTTTTAAGCTTGTGGAACGCATGAAACATGCAAGATGAATGGATTTGTTAGTCATATACCTAGGAAGAGGCAGGGACTCAGCTCAACTGGGCAGATCAACACTGTCACAGGTCTGGCCTTTCCCAGTCTATTGGTGCTAGCATCAGGGCACAAAACCATCAAAGGTGCCTGCCACAGGACTGGGCTAAGCACACTGAAAGTTGGTGAAGTTTATTGGGGAACCTGCTCTGCTGTGTCTCCTCTCACCAGCTTCACTTTCCATATGCAAATGAAAAGCCTTAAGAAGGGAGAGGGTGTTGGAAGACCAGAAAAGCTTCAAGATCTAAAGAAATTGGCACTAGGATTAGCTACCAGTGTGGTGGCACATGCATGAACAAAGGACAAAGTCTGAAAAGAGAGATTGTTCTCCAGGTCAGGTAGAAGGCAGGCGTTGGTCCCCAGTTTGGCCACCATGGGTCTGGCTGACCCTAAACGACCGAGAGGTGCACTCAGCCTTGAAGTTTATCTCAATGACCTGACTCTATGTAAAAATAAGTTCCTGATTTGTAAGAGAACTTCCCTGAGCCTGCACTCACCAGAAAGAGCCATTGTTTCTGTATCCTGGAATGCTGATGTTGACTTATGTGGGCCCCTGACCAAACACTGACAATTGAATTCCTAAATTGATCTGAAGGGAAACTCAATATGTCCTATCATTGGCTTCATTTCTCATCATTTCCAGTTTAAAGATTAGTCTTTCCAGTAGAAACTACATGCTAACAAGGGTTTGACTAGCTCCATGCTCTGACTCAGAAGGGGAATAGAAAGCAATGACTTCTACTAACAGTCAAGGACCTGGGCACTGACCCCAACTTACCAATAACTTATCAGCATCTTGACCTTCAAAAAGCACTTAAACAGTCTGGGTCTCTTTTCTTCTTCTGCAAAAGGAGAACTTTAGACAGTTCATAAAGGCTTTTTAAACTAAGCTAGAGTAACAAAAGATTTCCAAAATACCATGGTCTCAATAAATTCAAAGTTTATGCCTCTTTCTCATAAAATCTACAAGTAAGGGGTTTGGGGAGGCAGATGAGCTCTACTCAGAAATATCATCCAGGGAGCCATGGGTCAACATGTAACTTCTGCTTCTAGATCCACCATGGTAGAAACAGGGAGAAAGAAGATCCAAGCATTTATTCTTTAAGAAGATGAAGGATATTACCCGGAATTGTGCACCTTATTTTGCTGGCCTGTGACATAGCTACATTGCCACCTAGCTGCAAAGAAAGAAAGAAAGAAAGAAAGAAAGAAAGAAAGAAAGAAAGAAAGAAAGAGAGAGAGAGAGAGAGAGAGAGAGAGAGAGAGAGAGAGAGAGAAAGAAAGAAAGAAAGAAAGAAAGAAAGAAAGAAAGAAAGAAAGAAAGAAAGAAAGAAAGAAAGAAAGAAAGAAAGAAAGAAAGAGAAAAGAAAAGAAAAGAAAAAGAAGGCTGAGAAGTTCAGATTGTAATTGGGTGGTGATATACCCAGCCAAAGCTGGGGGGTCGGGGGAAGATATTCTGTTAGTAAAAAAAGAAAAAGGGAGATTCTACCACTGAGATGATCCCCAACATTCTTGAGCAAAGGGCAGTTTCTTTTTATTGCTCTTATTTCTCCCCCTCTCCCCCGGGGCTTGAACCCAGGACTTCACACATGCTAGGCAAACACTCTACTATTGAGTTACACTCCTACCCCTATTATTTCTGATTATTGGTTGGATTTTCACTTGTTGTGGAATATTCTAAGTTGTTTTCAGATCATTTCTCCTCTTGGTTTTCTTTCCTAATAACTGGGCTTTTTATCGGGCAATGCCAATTCTCCTCTTCCTTCAAGGTCTCCTGAGGTTTCTGTACCATATAGAGTTCATCCCTGGTTGACAGAGTCAAAATCAATTGACCTCATCATTTACCCCACTGTTCTGAAGTTGAAAGAGGTTAAGGTAAGTCAGCATTCAGAAGCTTGACTCTTTAGTAGACTCCATGTTGCTACATTGCTTCTTCCTCCATCTACGGGGAAATTCCAACACTTTAATACTTCTGAAAACAACACTGGCAAAAGCTCTACTTTTCCACAGTTTTTTTTTTTTTTTTGCTGGTATTTCTCTGTGCTAATCTCTAAACTCTGTGCACTATTTTGCATTGTCCTGCCTTCAACAAGCACAGCAAGCCCGGCACTAATTATGCTCTTTCTAGCCATCCTACACTGTGCTTCCCTTGACTTTTAAGCTACCTTCTCCCCTAGCTAGCTTCTTTGTTCTGGGACTTTTTCGAGGTTGTGCATGGGCATAAGGAGTCTTTCTGTCCAGAGAAGAAGAACCTTGCCCATATGAAAAAAGAGAGGGAACAAAGTTTGCAGCGCTATGGGAAAGAGGGAGGGAGCCAAGGAGAAAATTGAAAAAAGAACAGAGGCTTGACTATGTCTAATGCTCTGGGGACCATGGCTAACATACTCCCTGAGCTCACAAATGAAGGCAACATAGGAAGGGGTATAGCCAGTTGGTTTAGTGGCACTAGGAAGCAGGAAGACTGAACTGAATGCCCTTGAGGGTATAGGAAAGAGAAAGGAGATTCCATCGTGGTGGAGACCTAATAAAAAGACTGCAGCCTCTGGTGAACAGATGGAGCACAGAGAATGGGGACCATCAACCAAACATCAACCTCCAGGGTGTGGGTGGAGGATATAGCCAGTCCAAGGGCCGAAAATCAGGCCAAGAACCACAAGTCCATGGGACAGCTCAGGAATCCTGCCTTTTGGTGGATAGGGAACTAGACAGACCCAGTCATCTTCACTTGACCCCATGGGTGTAGGTCAATCTTTGTCCTGCAGAATTTGCTCCAGACTATTTGTGTTTTCCAGGTGAGATGATGAAGGGGGAGATTGGTGCTCACATGGAACAGAGAGTCCAAAGGGAGGCTTCCATTTTCCTACCTCCAAGGCTCAAAGTGAATAATAACAATGGTTGGACCAAGGCTGGTGTTACCCGGGTTTGAGTTTTGTTCAGATCCATAACAAATGTTGGAAACAGTTGACATCAGAACAAGCACTGGAAATACTTCCCCCCATTTCAGATTTAAAAACCACCCTCAGAATCAGTTCCAGGTGTGGCATGGGAAGGAGAGGGTAAGGATGGTAATAATTTGGATCAAATGAAGCCTTCATCTCTGCAGAAAGCATAATCTTTTCTCTTACAGTGTCCTCCCATTAAAATGGTTGTAAGGTCAGATGAGAATCAAGGCCACTCGTGCAACCTTCTCTGTACTGGAGGGAAAAAGAGACAGAAATCTCTACCCTCCCTATAGCTGAGATGTGAGGGAATAGAGGACTCCTGAAAATTTTCCCAGAGAGATTGGGGCATAGTGATGTCAGGGGGAAAAAGATGTCTCCAGAGAAGGGTGTCAGGAGTTCCCAGAGGGGAGAGTGAATTGACTCCGGACCAGTGGGGTTCTTAGCATACAAGATGGAGAAGAATTTCAGCATGAGCCAAAGGCATAGAGAGGGGTTTATTTAGGAAGCAGATATACATTTAAGGGAGACTGAGGGCTACCTAGAGAGTGAGAAGACACTCCTTGGGTTGGGAGTCCAATATTGATACAAGGGCTGTATGAGGGGCCGGACTGGAGGTGGAGCCAGGGTGGAGCTTCACCCTGTTGCTCCAATGTTCCTTATACTTGGGAATTTCTCTTGTTTAACAAGGGCATGGGCCAAGGGCCTGTTGCTCAAGATTTAAAACTGTGCTTTCTGCATCTCAATGGCTCCTGGGCATCTCCTTTAGGACTCAAGTCTGTCTGTCTCTCTCTCTCTCTCTCTCTCTCTCTCTCTCTCTCTCTCTCTCTCTCTTCTGAATCCCTATCTCAGGGAGAAGGTCTTAGAGACACAATAGGACATTGTAGTCATTACTTTCACAGGGGTGGTCCTCCTAAACTCTGCCCCTTCACACTTTCAGGCAGAGGAAGTCCAATTTGCCAATACAACAGATTTCCAGAGTCTTCTAGAATTATTCTAGTTATCCTCAAAACTTTGCAGAAACCCATGACACAGACTCTCATGTCTTGGATGGTCAGAGATCCCAAGGTTTCACAAAGTCAAGACGGAGCTAAAGGAATGCAAGAAATCCTCTGTAAGCTTCCCTACATCTCCCCCCACACATTTAACAGGTATAATCGGATTTATTTTTTTAAGACTTAACTTCCTTGAAAAAGAAGTATTTTCCAAAAGCCTGGTGTCATTGGGTTGCATTTGTGGAAAGCACCTATGAACGCAAAGAACCTGTTCTAATGTATCTAATGTATCTTAGTCTGGAGGGCTAAGGGGTTTTAGGCCAATTGTGAATTTCAAGTCTTTTTTTTTTTAGGACTTATAAAAGTATGAATTTATTCCATAAGCCTTAGCACACACACACACAAAAAAAAATTTATTTTTTAAAACCTTCCTAATGAGCTTAAACCTTGCTCAGTCTCTTAAGTCAATTTCAGTTCCTTGGGGATTCTGGAGTGTATATCACCCAGGAAACTTGGGGGAAAAACTCCTGTCTTTGGGAACTTGTGGCCACCACTTTGATGCTCAATGTGAGGGTTCTGCTGCTCCAGACATTCTCCCTCCAAGCCAAATAATCCTTATCCACCCCACCACCTCCACTACCACTCCCACCACCAGACACCTCCAACATTCACTCCATCCAAAGTCCTGATACCTCCATCCTGCTGAATGGAGGCAGAGCGTACTTAGGTCCCCACTGCCAAGGAACCTGGCACCTGTCCAGCTTTCCACTTTAGGCATCCATCCCTTCCTTGGGGTGGATCACCTCTCCCTTTCTACCTGAAAAGCTCTCCTGCTTTGGGATATAGCAGCTCCTCCCCGACACAAGCCTCTACTTGTTTCTCCCCTGGGGCGAGGGGAAGTCCAGCTCTCAGAACACAAAGTACCGGCTGTCTCTGAGAGGTGGTGGCAAATTCTGTTCATTCTTTTGGAAGGCTTAGAGTCTGGAAAACAAGAGAGAATGAATTCCTCGGTGGCCATATTGTACAGTGAAACTCCCTCCTTCTCCTCCCCACTTTCCCTGCTCCCTGTATAATGGTGAGGGACGGGAACCTGGGATCCGGGCTCTAGCCTCTTGTGTTCATTACAGACAGAGCTGACCAAGTGGAGACTGAATGCAGTCAGGGCTTCTCTCCTAAGTCCTGGGACCTGCTGTGGGATTGGATCTGCCTGGAAGAGGCGGCCCTTTGGGAAATTCCTACAAGGGCTGGCATGAGCTCCTGTCAGGCAGCACTGTATCCACAAGTCTGTATGCCCCTGTGGTATCAGGACAGTGTAGTGAAGCTGCCCAGTGCCCCCATAAGATTTACACTTAGCACAAGGGTACCACAAGGAATGGAGAAGATGGGAAGTGCCCTGCCATAATCATAACCATTGCCCAGCAGTCTGACAAGGTGCAAGATAGCCCAGCGTACTCAAAGGACACGGCCCAAGTCCACGGGTCCCTATGGTAAATCAAGCTGGGCCAAAGCAGAAATCTCCTCCCTCTGGATAGGCTATTCTCGGAAAATTTCTTGGCTAGTTGGGGCAACTCACCCAGTTTACTGGAAGGAACTCTGCAACCAGGATTGGGTAATGTGGTTTGTTTTCTTTTTCTACAACCTGTGCTTTCTCTTCTCTGTTCCTCAGTTTCCCCATCACTAGAACACACTGTCCTGCCTGAGTAATTGAAGGATCACATTGAGATGGATAAAACAGGAAAAGTACAAAGAACTATGTAAAATAGGAGGCATTCAGAGGAATGCTGTTGGAGGATATTTCCCTTTCTTCCAAATCAGATCTTTGCTCCTGTAACAAGCCCTATATAAATAGACTGTAGGCATTCATTAAAAAATGAAGAAATTCTAGAAAAAAAAAAATTTAACACAGAACCAAATATCTCCTGTTGAAGCCTGACAGGAGAGAATAGATGGCCTCCCCGAGTCTTTCCAAACTCCCGACCAGTTTCCAGAAGCTGGAAAAAAAAATTGTCTACTTGGATTGAGTTTTGTGATAGATAACCCTTTCCCACATGTCTAGGCACCCAGAGGCAGCATCCTATTGGGGTCTGAACCTCAAGAAATCTTCTTTATCCCTCCCCAGTCACATCCAGCCTTGTGCCCAGCTCTGGGGAAATGAAGAATGGAGGGAAGGGGGTAGTGGCACAGGGGTCTGGAAGCAGGAGGCAGGAGAGGAAGGATAGTGAACCATCAGTCCCTCTTGCCAGAACAGACTTGCACTCTAAAAATGGTTTCATGATGTAAAACCCAGAACAAAGGATTCTTTGGCTCCAGGAGTAAAAATTCTCAGTTTGGAATTCTCCCGAAAGCTTTGTTACAAATATTTTACATGACAGAACCTATTAATATCTCCAGCTAATTGCTCCCAGTTTTGTAATCTCTGTGGCAAAAATTCCAGCCAGGTCAATTCAGGGGAGTGGCTTAGCTCTGTAGGGGTGGTGGTGATGGGGTGTCCCAAATTCCTGTAAACTAAGGCACATTTGGCTATTTTTTTTTTTTTACCCCAACTCAGAAGCCTATTGCTGTGACTTGGTCTTAAGTCTCTCTTCCTTTCTCAGATCCTATTGAATTTTCCAAGCCCATTATGTTAGGGGGTGACAAGAGAGAATTAAGAGAGGATACAGAAGAGAAAGTGTTGTATCAAGGCTTAAAACGAGACAGAGTCTCAGCCATAAGCATGTTTTGGTGAATTTGCTTTTGGCTGGATACAAAAAAAGAGCTGCTGAAAGCTCAGCCTTGTGCTTTACAAATTGGATCAATCAAAATCTCCCCTCTGGTTTTTATTAGGGAAGCTCAGTCCCCAAAGGGGGCAGTCAGACCCTCTATTCTCCCCCAGGAAGACCCAAGATCATGGTGAATAGAAATGATGGAATTTAAAAATTCAGAAAATGGTGGCCCATGGCTCTGGCCCAAGAAGACTGCCAAGAGCAAGTGGCTTCAAAGGTTGTCTTTAAGAACTTCCCAAATGTAAAAATTTCATTAAAATAAATATGGATCATTTCTTCCATGAATCCCAGAAGGGATCATCTATCATCTGTGGCCCCAGTAATTATCTGGAACAGTGAAGGGAAATAGCATTAAAATTTAGGAGTATTCCCAGATTTGAAGGGGAAACAGACCATTCCCACCCACACACGAATTCAAAGTTACACCAAAGAGCAGAATAGATGTACAACCTGGCCAAGAGATGGCCAATTCTTTAAATTGAGCTGGAAATTCTTTCATATTTTATCTTCTGGCAGTTTTTACTTGGTTCTTCTTGAAATGATTAATTAATAATTTTAATACAGTAATTGCCTCATCAGGATGTTTTGGAGGGACTATTATATTCCAGCTTCTGTATAGGTGCCCAGGATTCAACAAATTGCAAAACTAATATGAATTCCTGTCCTTGTCGGGTGGACAGCCTAAGGGGATTATTGTCCTAATGAAATAGGCCATATGAACTTCATTAGAGTCTTTCACCATAAGGAGTCATATGTGAGGAGACCGTAAGAAGGAAGCATTTGTGAAAGGCAGATCCTCACCAAAAATAGAGTTTGACAGCACCTTGATCTTGGACTTCCCAAACTCCAGAACTGTGAGAAGTGCATTTCTATTGATTGTAAGCTGCCCAACTTCCAGCATTGTTTATAGCAGGCTGAGTAGGCAAACACATCAGGGTGGGGAGTGCTGTGAATCTTCTAGGGTGTCAGGGGACAGTGTGTTGGTATGTGGTAGCTCATTTTGTTGGGGTTTGACTCTTTTTGTTTTGTTTTGTTTTGTTTTGTTTTGGAGGACTGTCATCTGAAGATGGTGGCTGGGGACATAGTTATTTATAATGTGATTTTTACTTGTTTTGTTTTCAACAAATGACATCTTGGACTTCAACTAAAAAGCTCCTTTTGGCTAAAACTATCCAAATAGCCTATCCCAAAATTGTTTGGAAATGTCAGGAAGATGATGAACACATAAGCTGCTGTCACCAGTTCAAGACAGAGCTCAAGAATAACTAGCAAGTGACCTCTGATACCATGCATATTCACGTGCCCCAGGCTCATCTTAGTTACCAGGCTCTGCAGTGATCCCTATGGGACATTTACTCTTGGGTGACTGCCCTGGAGAGATGGCTTTTCTTGCTGGCGATGAAAATTTTCTGGGGCTGGATCCATATCCTGGCACCTCATCCATAGTTCAAATCTAGAACAGAAGCCACTCCCCAAATACTTTAGTTATTAAAGTACAGTGAAACTTCTTATTATAAAGTGTGGCAACTAACGCGCCTGCACAAACACTCCTCCCCAAAGTTTTCTACACAGTCTTGGGACACCTGCTTCAGAGGCAGTCCTGGCAGATACAAGTTGTTAAAGCTACAGCTAAATAACTGCCATTTAATCTGAGCTCCCAATTTACCCCACCATTAGCACCAACCTTTCTTCCCTTCTCCCATGAGAAGCTTTGCAATTGTGCGTCCCTCTTAGAATCTCAGAACCCAGCTTCAGGGTAGGTGCTGAGCTCTTGAACAGTGTGGCTGCTTGAGGGAGCTATGTTGGAGCAACCTATTGGTGGAGATGACTCATGAATGTGATGGGGAGGGTGAGACTTGACCCCCTGCTCAGGGGCCAGTTCACAGTACCATCTCCATTTTCTAGACTCGTCGATGTGGATTTCATATTGATCTTCTCAAGAAAATCAGTTCCGTATATATTCAGTTCCACACTTGGAATGGATTTGGGCGTTTCTAAAAGCTTTTACTACTCATGCTTTACTGCTGTATAAATCTTCTCTAATGTGTCACCTCACTAAAACTGAACAGGCAAATTCCGTATTTCTTTCTCCTTCATTGCTTTGGACTTTTCTTTCATTCTACCTTCTTGCCTTCCTTTCCCCCCCCCCAGCAGAGGGGGTGTGGAGGGGCACATGGGTCCCAGACTCTATTTGTGCAGGGGAATTATTCTCAAGGCAACAATTTTACCAGCAACAATGTAATTATGAAATATTACCCAAACACATTGGGTATTATTGAATGTGCCATTTCTGGATCCTGGCCAAGGGCTTTGGCAGAAAGGGGATTTACAGGAGGAAAAGAGAGAGAGGGAAATTAGGAACATGTTACCCCCCCGCCCTTCAGTCCTGCTGCTGAGTTAAACCACATGTAAGCTTTCTAGAAGAGAGCAGCAGAAAGAACAGCTCTGAAGCACATGGCTCAGAGCAGAGGTCCTGTTTCAGGGATTTTTAAAATTAGCGGCTGAAACCATCTAACATGAAGTCGAGGAGCATGTGGAAGTAATTAAGTACCGTAGCCATGTACAGTAAGTGTTATTAACCAGCACCTCACTACTGGCTTCTTGAAGACAGAATTTGAGTAAACATGGAGCTGTGCTCAGCAACTAAACCTGGGGTCATGAGGGCCCTGGTAGTCAGGAGTGACATGTATCCTTGGAAAAGAGCTGGAGTTAATGACATGACAAATTCCTTAGTAAAACAAACCCCAGAGGGATAGTCGTGCAGAAACCTCATCCACAAGGTTATAATTATCCACGCCTGGAGCTGAGACAAGTCTCTGGCTCTTCTTCTTGCCCCTAATACCAAGTCATCACAGAGAAGCACCCAAAGCGAGGGTGTTAGTTCTCCTGTGTGGCAGTCATTCATTCATTTGTTCACTTATAAATCCATTCAAAAATATTCAAGCTGTATTTATTAACGACTATGAACACACACTATCATTAATACAAAGAAAATGAAAAGATCTGGAAAGGAAAAAAAAAAAGTCTTCTCACCAGTGAAAACAAAATCTAGGCTTATAACAAATTAAATTAACCCCACACGATGTGACACAGGCAGCATATACAAATATGGTCAAGCAATAATGCAGACAAGAGACTCTCAAGAACTTTGGAAGAGAAAGATCAGTTCAATGTTGTCCAGGATTACCTGAAAGGGATGGGATCTGACCTGGAGGAGAGCAAGGGAAGAGGCTTTCCAGGTGATAGACTACCATAACAGTGGTGGTGAAATCCTCCCCTGTGGGCTCCATTCATGTGTAACACCCAAGGAAGAGGCCTGCTTATCAGATGAGCTTGACATTGATGAGTGCTACCAGAAAGGAATGTCAAGACAGCGTTCTTTAATATTCTCAAAAAACAAGCTTGGAACTGGCGACTCTGTACCCTGCCCCAACAGGAGGTACTGACAGCCTAGAGAAGGGTTCTTTGAGGCGTTCAGCATGTTATCTGACACCACGGCATGAGTGCATGGCAGAGAAGTTCTGCTCATTTAATGGTAGCCAGGAAGCAAATTGGGGGTGCTGTGGTGTGGGAGTCCATCCTTGCACGTGATTTGAGTTACCTCCCTGGCTGGGTGAGAGGCGCTTGGACGCAACAGTGTTAGAGCCTTCCCCACCCTGTCCCAGGTATGAGGTCTTGTCCGTGTAGAGGCGTGCCTGACCACTGACCTGAAGACCAATTGCTGGCCCTGACTTTGGGATACTGCCCCACTTGACCTTCATTGGATGAGATTTTCCCTTGAATTTTTTGTTCTCCAATAAAAGCTCACTCCCTGGCTTGTTCTCTCTCTCTCTCTCTCTCTCTCTCTCTCTCTCTCTCTCTCTCTCGATAGCCTCTTCTGTAAACCTCACCACCGCATTAGGTGGCTGGAGGCAGGAGCTAGGGGAAGCCGTTTCGGAGCTGGGAAATAAAGGTAAATGAGAGTATGTCTCTTTAATCTTAAAGCTCACTAGTAATTTTCTATGCATTGAAGCTTCTTTTATGAAGCCCGAGCACTGGTCACGTGGCAGAGGGGGATGCCCCCACTGGCCTCCCTCCACAGGAACTCCATCTCCAATGGCACTGAAGCTCAAGACACAGACTCTTTGCCTGTGCTTCATCTTCTACTGCAAACAGCGGTTAAGGGGACCCACCCTGCTCTGTCCAGTGGACTGCTGAAAGCAGATGGACTCTTGTCCTACATTGACTCTGCCCTCCATTGACTTGGGGAGTCGGCAGGATTGTCCTGCCCTTAGCTGGTTACTCCTTAGGTCAACCTCAGTAAGAAACCCACCACCTCACAAATTCAGGAGAGATGGGACCATCCGGAGTTGTGAGCTGTAGTCCAGGTCACTTGTTTTGCCCTATAGAGCAATACAAGGTATCCCTGCCCAGATGTCTGAGATCTAAACCCCCACCCCTGATTTTTTGGTGCTTTTAAACTCCCTGTCCATGTCCTCAGGTTATTCCTCCCCTTTCTCAAAGTTCAGCAAGTCTCAAGTTATTATCTTCATTTGCCCAATTCTGTTTCTGCATAGAACACAGCTGATCTTTCTTCATCTACCAGAGGGTAGATGAAGGAAGGCCATTAGAGTAAAACTCTGGGTGTCTGGGTTCATTTTCTATTGCTAATAACAGAATATCATAGGCTGGATAAGTTAAAAACAGGAGAGATTTGCTTTGGTCCATAGGTCTAGTACAGAGTCAAGGAGCTACAACTGATGGTGGCCTTCTTGCTGCCCTGAGGTGACTCAAAGCATCACATAGTGTTATGATTTGTATATTAGATGTTCCCAAAGGCCCATGTGCTAAAGGCTGGTCACCGACTGGTGGTGCTATTAGGAGGTGGTGAGACCTTTAAGAGCTGGGGGTCTAGTGGAAGGAAGCTAGGTCACTGGGTACATGCTCATAAAGGGCACATTAGGACCCTGGTCTCTTTTCTCTCTCCCTCTCCCCACCCCTTTGTCTCTCTCTCTCTCCCTCTTTTCCTCGCTCCCTCCCTATCTCTCCTTTACTCTCTCTCTGCTTCCTATCCTCTGTGAAATGAATAGACCTCTTCTGTCCTACACTACTGCCATGATAAATGGTGTCACCACAGCCCCAAAGTAATGGGACCAAGTGACTAGGATTGAAACCTCTGAAATCATGACCCAAAATAAATATTTCTTCCTAACAAGTTGATCATCTCAGGTATTTTGTCACAGTAATGGAAAACTGTCTAACACATGGTAACAGTGGTCCACTTCACCTTTTGAATATAGTGCTGAGGTTTTTTTTTTATTCTTTTAGTTGTTGATAAACCTTTATTTATTTATACACGTTTCTGAGAATCCAACCCAGTGCCTCCCTCATGCATGGCAGGCAAGTACGCTACCCCAGAGCCCCAGCCCTGAGACTTATTTTTAAAAGGGACAAGTTTTCCTTTTCTTCTTCTCCCTTTCCCGTTCCCTAATCTGGGAGCAAGGAACAAGATTACTTTGAGTTACCTATGCTCCACAGGAAGGAGATGTCTGCCCCAGAACCTAGGAAGTGACAAATTAACAAGAGAGTTCTAACACATCATCAAAGCACTCTGAGTCCCCAGTCAGCGCACACCTGGCATAGAGCCTTTCAATAGCTCCTTTAGAAGCCCTCTGTGCCTCGATGGGCAGCATCACAGCCTCAGGGACAGGAGTCCCCTGTGTTTTGCCTTTGCCAGCAAAGCAATAAAACAGCTTTTTACTTTTTCTCAAAACTGTGTCCTCATTATTAAATTGGCATTAATCGGCATTGGGGACCAGGACCAAGTTTTTAAGCTTTTGGTTACAAGGGACAGGGAGCATAGAAAGGTCTAGCTAAACTGGCTTTTGTAGAAGACTCACTCTCTAGATAACCCATTAATCCATTAACCACATGAATGCATTAATTAGTTCAAAATGCAGGTCCCTAATCACCTCTTAAAGGTCACAACTTGTCCCACCTCTCCATATCTCAGGATGGTGATTAAATTTCAGCCTAAGTTTTAGAGAGGACAAATGACTTTAAAACCATACAGCACTGGATTATACTTGGAATCTCAATCTCTCCTTGCCCCCATCACAAAATACCTAAAAATAATCAAAGCTGTCTTTCACTGTAAGAATAATTGTAAGGATTCCACCAAAAACTCTTTTATTAGATTTGTTCGTAAATTCTAGGCTTCCCTGTGACTGGTGAAATCTTGACCTTTTGATGCCAGTAGTGCATCTATTTCACTCCATAATCTTGAATTATATAACAAAAGCCCTCTTGTACCTAAGAAAACCATGTGCAATCTCTGCATGACGGTTCCCATTATTGGAGGCAGGGGTGGGAGGTCTGAGAGAGTAGCAGGTCTTCCCCAGCCCAGTAGTTGGCTTGTTCTTTATTCTACGCCATCCATTCATGCCTCCATTTTCACCTTTTTGGATGTGTAGACTCTGAATTCCATAAAGACGGGACCCTATTCTATTATAACTGCAGTCTGCCAGAGCACGCTTCGAAAGTGGATGATCCATTTTATTATTTCACCCCGTATCCCTTAGAAGCCTCTGCCAAAGGATTGGACAATATTAAAGATTTTCGCCACAAAAGTTTTGACTTTCTTTTATTGCACTGAGGCATCTGTGCCTTATGCTTTATTTTTAATGACAAATTTCAGCTATTTGTTACTGATAGAGATACTTTTCCTTTTAGGTAGAAAATCTTCTGCATTCTCATGATAGTTTTAATAATCTGTAAATTCTTTTGGATTGCCTATGAAGAGAATCTACATAGATGTAGATAGGTAAAGAAAAGAAGACTTTTTTCTTCATTTTCAAGTTGTATTTTCAAAATGCTTTTCTTGCTTCCTCTGCCTGGCATGGACCTACAGTATAAATAATAAAGAGCAGAAGTGGTTATAGGAGGAATCCTCTTTTGAATTTTTGGGGAAAAAAAAAATTTCCCCAGTAAGGAAGTGTCTATCAGATACCCTTTATCAGATCAAGGAAGTAAATTCTCTTGCTAGCTTAATAAAATATGTGTTTTGTCTTTCAAATAATGAGAAAGTATTGACTAAAATCAAATATTTATTTTAAATCCATCGAAATAATCATATGCTATTATGGGTTGAATTGACGTCCCCTCCAAACTTCTATGTGGAAGCCCTAACGCCAAATACAGCAGAATGTGACAGTCTTGGGGGATAGAGATATTAGAGATAGGATTAAATTAAAATGAGACTATTAAGGTGGATCTTGTCCTATCTGACTGATATCTTCATAAGAAAAGAAGATAAGGACACACAGAGACCCCAGGAGTACACATGCGCAGAGAGGTGACTCCATAAAGAGACCACATAAACAAGGCAGCCATCTGCCAGCCAAGGAGATGGACTTCTGGAGAAACCAAACCTCTCAACATCTTGATTTTGGATTTCCTGCCTCTAGAATTGTAAGATAATAAAGTCCTCCTTTAAGCACCCCCTGAGACCTCGGTAAGCACGAAATGAAACACGGAGACCAGGCAGAGATACACACGAGAGTTTATTTGTCAGAGCTGACTAATAAAGGCCATCTTCCCATAGCTGAGAGAGGTAAAATAGGCTTGGGTTCCAGGACTTGCATGGGGCAGGCTCAGGAACCAAACCTGGCGGGTTGGTAAGAGAGAGAGAGAGGCTTTCTCCAAAATGCCCTTGGGCAGGAAAGGGAAACTTCTTCCTTAAAATGATGGCTGTCACATAAGATGACCGTCTCGATGCTAAATAAGGACCTTAGAGCCCCAGTCTAGGATATTTTGTTATGTAGTCTTAGTAGTCTGGCTTTTCCCATTTTATCTGTTGATATAAATTACACTAATAGATTTTTCAATGTTAACAATCCTTAAATTCCTGGATTAAACAAAAGTTGTCTAGAATTAGTACATTTTACTTAGAATTTTTACACCTACTATTGCAAAGCAAGTTGGCTATAATTTCCTTTCTTATATTATGTTTATCTTATTTTAGTATTAAAGTTAAGAATACAATGAGTTGAAGATAATTTTGTCTTTCTATTGTATTAAGAAGCATAAACAACACTTAGTAGAATTCACCTATAAAACCATGGATCTGGTAAAGCCTGTGTGGAAGGGATGGGAGAGAACATGGAAAAACCAACCTCTACCTCAGAGCAAAGCCTGTCCAAGGAAGGGGGCTTGACCCTTATCCTTGGAGATACCCACAGAGCACTCCTAGGCACATACCCACCCTGCTGAATTGTTTATCTACAAATAACAGGAGAGATCTGCTGTGCCAGGTGTCCCTGACTCAGTCAGGCTAGGTGAGGACCCATAGCAACCCCCTAGCAGCCACCAATCAGCATGAGATCAGAAAAATAGAGATGCCAGATGACCCTCCCAATAGTTTATGGTGGTTGATAACATGTTGGGAAACCATGTAGTTCAGCACGTATTCCCCTTGTGGCTTAAACCAATCAGTTCAAATAACCCCTTTTGTACTAACCAATCATCCTTACCCAACTTGTTCCTGCCAGTGAATGTGCTAATCATGTTTTAGAGTTGTTTTATGATTTTCCCGCAGTGTGTGATGATTTGCTAAGAGATGCTATGATGTATGTGAAGTCCCTGCCTTCCCCAAAGAGTGTATAAAACTGCTGCAAACCCTGAGCTCGGGGCCTCTCAGCATCACCAGTTGCTGTATGCGCGCACGGAGGACGGAGTTAGATCTTAATAAACACCTCTTTGCTGCTTACATCCATCTTGGTCTCTGATGGTCTTTTGGGGGTCCTGAATTCAAGAATAACAAACGTCATTTTTTTAAAAAAAATTATTCTTAAGCTTTAGATGGACACAATATCTTTATTTTGCATTTATGTGGTGCTGAGGATCAAGCCCAGTGCCTCGTTCATGCTATGCAAGCACTCTACCACTGAGCCACAACCCCAGTCCCATTTTTTTTTTCACTCTGATTCAACTATTATAACTGTTACACATGTATTTGGGTCTTGTTTTTCCTTTTAAGATCATTTTTGTTAACTTATATTTTCCAGGAAATTTTTCATTTTGTATAGGATTATTTAACAATAATCAATCTCATGCCTAAACAGCAAGAGCATAATGTTTTTAAAATTTTTATATACGTTATTAACAAAAACATCACAAAATATAAAGTGTCTAGAAGTAATCTAATAAAATATCTACAATTTTTTGAGTGTAAGATGAGAGAGAAGACTAAAAACACTTTCAGAAGAGCAAAATAAGAACCTATAAAATTTACTTCTACAAAAACGTCATGAGAACACTAGCAAAATCTGTCAGTCTTTCAGAACTCTGGAACCTAATTAAAGGCAATAATCAAAGGGGCCTTTAGTTCAATTTACTTCAACAATTTAATCTATGTAAGAACAATATTCTTCTGCCACTCCAATGTGTACTAATCTCACTGTCTCTTCCCAATCCAACCCTGCTATAACCTTGAAAGCCAATAGCCCCAGAAAACCATCAGCTATGAAAGAAGAAGAGGTTTGTTTGGGTTTTGGAGGTTCTTAGCCCCAGGCCTGGAGCACTATCACTATTTGACCTTTCTAGAAGATCACTGAAAAGGAGTGTTCTCAGGGATCATCTATATTTGGCTGGATCAGAGCTCAGTCAGTGTGAACAGCCCCATCTAGTGCATTTGTCGAAAACAGTCAGTTGCGATTGTTTAAAACAGCAGTTGCCTAGGGCAGTGTTACCAGTTGGAGGTAACCAGAGGCTAACCAAAAGAAGCAGAAGAAAAAAATGAATTAGATGAACATGTTTATGTTTGAAATTTCCTATTCCTTATTCTTTCACTTCTTGTTGACCTTGAAGTCAATGCAAGAAGGGTAAGGCAGAATTATGAACTACTTGCTGTAGCATTAAAATCGTGCCCCAACACACACCCACATTGAGCTGAATGGCAAAAGCTGGGGACTTATTGATTTGTGGCATTTGAGGAAGTCTCTACCCAAACATAAGCTTACCACTAAGCTAACCGACCCAGGAATTCCGTGATTACACACAACAAAGAATGTGATGGCTCACTGTGTCAACTTTCCTCAACCATAGATATTTAGATAAGCATTACTTCTTAATATATCTGAGGGTGTTTCTGGATCAGATTAACATTTAAGTCAGTAGACAGAGTTAAAAAGATTGCCCTTCATGATACGGATGGGTCTTACACAAATTGTGAAGGTCTAAATAAGATGAAAAGCTGAATGAGAAAAAAATTCTTTCTCACTGCCTGTCTTCAAGCTAGGATATTGGTCTTCTCATGCCTCAAACAAGGACTAGAACTTTCCATTTGGCTCTCCTTGTTCTAAAGCACTCTGACTTGGAATAAAATGATCTCTAGCTTGCCAACCATAAACCTCAGACTTCTTAGCCTCCATAATCATGTGAGCCAATTCCTTTTGGGGGAGGGAGGAAGAGACACATATTCTTTTGTTTCTATTTTGTTTCTCTGAAGAATGCAGATTAATATATAAGTTTTACAGAAAAGTCACTAAATGAACAAACAGCAACAACAGAAAATTATGACAGGGGAGTGAATCTGACTTCAAGAATTACCACATTATTTTATTTTACATATCCAGTTTTCATCAACCACAGAATACCAAACACATAAATAAATAGGAAAGTATCATCAATACACAAAGGAAAGAAAACAGTAACTAGAAACCATCCCCAAGGAACTCCAGACATGGAACTTAATAGGCAAAGACTTTAAATCATCTGTGATAAAAATGTTCAAATAAATAAATTACATTGGGTATAAAATAATGAAAATATGGGAATGATATATCACTAAATTGAGGTTATCAATAAAGGGAAACATTTTGTTGGGGTGGGGGGTACCAGGGATTGAACTCAGGAGCCCTCAATCACTGAGCCACATCCCTAGCCCTTCTTTGTATTTTATTTGGAGACAAGGTCTCACTGAGTTGCTTAGTGCCTCATTTTTGCTGAGGCTGGCTTTGAACTTGTGTTTCTCCTGCCTCAGCCTCCTGAGGATTACAGGCGTGCATCACCATGCCTGCCTAAAGAGAGACTTTTGAAAGGACAAAAAGAAATTCTGGAGTTGGAAAGGGGTCACAAACTGCCAACAAAACAGAAGTAAAATATTATAAAATTATATTACAAACCATTTTATGGCAGCAAGGTAGATAATCTAGATGAAAAAGACAAATTTTTGGAAAAGTGTAAACAATCAAGACTGACTTAGTAAGAAATAGAAAATCTGAATAGACCAATTCCAAGTAAAAAGATGGAACTACTAATTAAACATGTTCTCACAAAGAGAACCCCAGAACCGAAGGACTTCACTAGTGAATTCCATCAAATATACAAAGGAATAACATAGGTCGTTCATGAACTCTTCCAAAGAAGAGTGAGGAGAGAACATTCCCAACTCATCTCATGTTGCTAATATTGTCCCCATAACAAAGCAAAACAAAGACATCACAAGAAAACTGAGAGAAATCGATGTGATAAGCTGTATTAACAGAACAAGGAACAAACATCATTTGATCTCAACAGATGCCGAAAAAGCAATTAGATAAAAGTCAACAAACTTTCATGAGAAAGATCCAATAAACCAGGAATAAAAGGAAACGTTCTCAATCTGATAAAGACCATATACATAAAACTTACAACAAAATATATTTAAAAAGTAAAAGATAAATGTTTTTCCCTTCATAATAAAGACAAATACAAGTATATTCATTCTTATCAATTTTGTTAAATATTGTATCAGAGATTCTACCCAGGACAATTAGGCAACAAAATGAAGTAAAAGGCATCCATATGAAAAAGGAAGAAAAACAATTTCTATTTACTGATGACGTACTCTTATGTAGAGAAAATCCTAAGAAATGAGGGGGAAAATATTAGAACTAATAAATGAATTCAACAAAGTTATAGGATACAAGATTGATATACAAAAAAAAATCAATTGTATTTCTATATAACAACTGACAATTTGAAAATAAAAGTGAGGAACAATCCACTTAGAATTGCATCAGAAAGAACCAAATACTTAGGAATAAACTCAACAAAATGCCAGATGTGTGCATTGGAAACTATAAAATATTGTTGAAAGAAACTAAAGATGACCTAAGTAAATATATAAAGAAATTAAAGACGACCTAAGTAAATATACAGACAACCTGTATTCATAGAGTGAAAGACTTAATAGTGTTGAAATGGCACTACTCTCCAAAGTGATGATAAATCAATGCAACCTCTGTTGCAAACTAATGCTTCTAACCTAATGCTACTACACTTTTTATAAGAAGAAAACCTGAAAATAGTCTGAATTTTTATCAATAGGTGAATGTCTATCATGTTTGTCGCTATTTTCCCAGCACTTGGAATAGTATCTGGCATATAGTAGTTGCTCAGCAAATATTTGTTGAATCAATCATCATCATAAAAGAAGATCAGTTGGTAGAGAGGACATTTCCTAAGTCCTC
This sequence comes from Urocitellus parryii, assembly GCF_045843805.1. Classification (NCBI taxonomy): domain Eukaryota; kingdom Metazoa; phylum Chordata; class Mammalia; order Rodentia; family Sciuridae; genus Urocitellus; species Urocitellus parryii. Next base: position 13,972,271 of record NC_135544.1, read on the forward strand.
CTCTCCATCAGATATCTGAATGGGAAAACAGGACTAGTAATAGTACTTTCCATGTTGCCCCTTAGGCTAGTACAGTCTGGGATTCACCCCCTCAAGGTATAACAGTTAGTGATTTATTTCCCTTAAGCAAAGAGAGAGAAAAAAGCCTCCTGGAGAGTAATCATTTTTATGTCTCACTTTATTTCAACCAAAAATAGCCTTTTATTCCAAAAATTGTGGAATGCCTCCAAATCAGTAGATTTCATCACCTAATAGAAAAATATTTTCCACTGATATGTTTCTCCATCAAACTGAGCCATTTTCTGAAATTTGTCTTGGTTATAAATCTTTAATTATGCTATCCAGTGTCAGTATTTTCGATGCCATATTTGTCAACAAGCCTGAATGAACAGTAAAAAGGATGCTGCTAGTTGGAGCCTTCTGGAACTGTCCATCCCCAGGTCATGACTTAAAAACTCCAATGGGGATATTGATCCTAGAAGCCTTACTGACCCATTCATTATGAACAATCCATTGTGGTCAGCTGCATGCAATCCAAAACCAACTCATATTTCAAACCTGGTGCAAAATAGTCTGATGAAATTTAAGCCATTCAAAAGTAGTAATCAACATAAGCTATCTGACCACAAAAGATTATGGGGAATCACATTGAAAATTGGAAGATTTGGTTATACTAAATGCAGGTTATCCAGCAAATCTTCACATTTAAAATAAAAATGGCTGGAAGCACTGTCTGATAGTCTGGAATTAATCCTGAAATTGAGAAGAGGGCAAAAGAATGGAGCATGCACCAGGCTAGCCAAAGAAAATGATCAAGAAGCTTGGGGCCATCACCATTATTTCTCAAGGATCATAACTGGAGAAAAATATCTCAGTTGAGATCTGTTTTTTCTCCAGATGGTCCCTGACCATGTTTGATTATATGTCTTATTGCATCAATTGCAACTCTAAGCCAGTTTGATATCTCTGATAACCAGATATTGTAGATTTATGCACTTATTGAAATATCTCTAAATTGTCTCCATTGTCTACAAGTATTTACTCAAATAGTCTTACTAAAGATACCACAGAAATCATGAAGTAAATTGTTGGAAGAGATTAGCCCAGAAAAATTGACTGGTAATATCATTTCAGATTTAACAACTGGAGTTTTCTTGTTGAGGAAACATCAAATTTCGCCTTTTCTTTTCAGCAAATACAGTCAAGAATGTATTCTAAATGTTCCTTAATGATGCTTTCTGCACCTAATTTATTCTCATTTTTACCACCAGAGTAGGCATTGTAGGAACTATAGTATTTGAATCAAGATGTAATCTCCCGACTCCAAAATTGTCTCAGTGAAATGCAAAATCCAGAATCATACAGACTAAATGCAGCAAAGCCTTAATAAAGCTATTTATGAAGCCTCTGAGCACTCACTATTCATTAGGCACTTCAGATCATTTATTTTTAATGCACATATCACTGCAAAATAATATTAGTTTCTTCCTCATTTTTACAAGTAAGAAAATGAGCTCAAAAATGTTAAGTAACTTCCCAATGTTAACCAACTAAGAAGTGAAGAACTGCAATTCAAATCCAGATATATCTTCCTCCAAAACATTCTACACTACACAGACCATTCTTCAAAATGACATCACCCTCTTGTAAATGCTCAACCCACTGCCCACATCTGGAAAATAAACCTTAGATATTTTCTTTTACGGATTGCCCTGCTTTTGTCCAAGCTGATTGAAGTGGGGATGAGCAGCTGCTCCCAGATGGAACAAGTCTATCAATTGAAGAGTGACCTATGAACTCTCTTGAACATAAGAGCATTGTCCAGAAAAGCTGATAATGATTCACAGGAACCAATCAAATCTTCTTTTCTTGAACTTAAATAGAAGCTACAGGGAAAAAGCATCAGTGGATAGTTTTGTAGGTAGGTGAAGCACTTAAGAAAACACACATACACAGAAGACAAGCCACGAGGGCCCAAGAGTAAGCAGAATCAATGAGTAACCCCAATTCTGAACCCACAGAAATGTATATATATAAAGGGTGAGAGAGTGAGCTGGTTGTGAACTGAATGCTGGAAGTAGAGATGAAAACATTCAAATTAACAACAATTGAAGGGGACCAATAAGTGCCAGGTCTGAGGCTGAGGACACAATGCCTAGAGCTTCATCTTTCCAGTTCCAAACTATGGGCACTCTGTTCTTCTGTCTCCAAGGCCAGCTATATGACTCTTCCTAGGGACACTGTGACACCCTCACCCCCTGCTGTATTTCTGTATTAGTTGGATAGTCCACAATGGCCGTCTGCAGGCTGGAGGAACCAGTAGCTCTGCAGTTCGAGGGCTGAAGCCCCAGAACAAGAGGGATCAATGGTGCTACCCTAGTCCAAGACTGAAGGCTTCTGGAAACTCCCTGGAGAATCACTGGCAGAGTCTGCTTTGGAAAAGCGAAGAAGTGAGAATCTGATATCCTCAGATGATCACAGCAGCAATCAACAATTCATTGAAGAAGAATGGAGCTTGCATCTGCTGCTGCTTCCTTGTTCTTTCAACATTTTTTTAATACCTTTATTTTATTTATTTATTTTTTTAAAGAGAGAGTGAGAGAGGAGAGAGAGAGAGATAGAGAGAGAGAGAGAGAGAGAGAGAGAGAGAGAATTTTTAATATTTATTTTTTTAGTTCTCGGCAGACACAACATCTTTGTTGGTATGTGGTGCTGAGGATCGAACCCGGGCCGCGCGCATGCCAGGCAAGCGCGCTACCGCTTGAGCCATAACCCCAGCCCATATTTTATTTATTTTTATGTGGTGCTGAGGATCGAACCCAGGGCCTCACTCGTCCCAGGCGCGCTCTACCGCTGAGCCACAACCCCAGCCCTCTTTAAACGTTTTATTCCATCTAAGCTATTGGACGGTGCTGCTGGGCTTAGGGAGGGTCTCCACTTTAGTTTGTAACCCAAATGCCAATCATTCCTATACACACCCTCATTAACACACCTAGAAGCCTTTTAATCATTGGCATCTCATAATCCAATCAAGTTAACAATTAAAATTAACAATTACAGTATCTTTGCTCTAAATCCTCATTCCTTTGAGCCACTGAGTGTTCAAAGGAGGCAAGCTAACACTTGAACCCTCTTCCCTCCTTGACACTCTTCTTACTGTCAAGCAAGTGCACAGTTGTCCCTGCTCCCACACTGTGGCCTGCCCTGAGAACCAGCCAAAGAATCTCTCCTAAAGTCCACTGAGTCCTGAATTCTCATCAGCATCAAGAGAAGGCCTCTGTTCACACCTGCTGAGAGGCAGACCCCTAGCATTTTTGTGCAACACAGAGACAGCCTTAAAGTGGTGTTCACAATCTTAGCCAGGCTGGTGGTGCACAACTGTAATCCCAACAGTTTGGAACACTAAGGCAGAAGGGTCACAAGTTCAGAGCCAGCCTCAGCAAGACTCTAAGCAACTCAGTGAGACCTTGTCTCTAAATAAAATACAAAATAGGGCTGAGGACATGGTGCAGTGGTTGAGTGTCCCTGAGTTCAATCCCTGATACCCACCTTCCAAAAAAAAAATAATAAAAGATCTAAGCAAGTAGAAAGGAAGGTGCCCATCCCTATTATGCTTTTTCTTTCTTTCTGGGAATCAGGCACCTGTTCCTTTCAGGTCCCTGAAGTTGGAACTGCAAAGATCCATGTTCAGCATGGCCTTGTGAGTTCTGCCTGAATGTATTCGACTTGCCCTCTTGGTGTGCCTCACTACTCTTATAATTGCCAAAAGTAAGGGGGAAATTTCCTGATAGGAAATAACATTAAGAGAATGTAGATATGCAAGGGTGAAAAACTCCATTTGAGATCCAGGAAAAATAAGGGGCTATCTATTAAAAACCATGCTCATCCTGCTTCTAACAGTTTTGGGATTTGCTTCAGAAAGAGATGAGGAATCCTCATCTGTCCCGACTTGATTCAAAAAAGTCTGCCAACAGCACAGTCGGGCACAAAGGACCAAGTAAGTCATTCAAACTTCCTTTGAACATCAAAGCACCCACGGCCTTCTGGGTGACCTGTGAGGAGGGAAAGGCAAACCGGGAAGTTCTGAGCCTCCGTGTTGATGGTATAAAGATCAAACGGGACCCAATGGAATATAATACTTCCCTTTATCTTTTGATTCCCAGAGTCTTCAGACTGCCTGCCACGCCCTGAAGCTAGGGAATTAGGGGGGAATCGAGGTGTCTTTCTTCATCTGGGGAGACAGAACAATGCCCAAATTATAACTCATCCCAAGGAAACCTTCTGAAGGGATGGATTTCCACTTTCCCTTCTTTGGACGTAGCTTTTCCTTTTGAGAAGCCTCATGACCCCCACCCTACCTCATCCTCACCTCCCCTCCTCCCTCCTCCACCTCAAGGGTCCCTGATACTTTCTCACTGTACACCTCTTGGGTCTCAGCACCAGCACAGAGCAGGTCTAGAGATGACACGAATAAGTATTTACAGAATAAAAGGACAATAAAGAAACGAATGTGTGTCTAAATGTCTCATTGTTGGAGGGAGCACTTTATAAGCACAATCGTTCTATTTGTAGCATTCCAAGTTTTTGCTTAGTTGCAATAAATAGTGCTGTGTACAGACCATGTGCCAGTGCTTGCTGGTAAGGCAAGAGAAAGTTTAAACATGACACCTACTTTCAGGAACTTTCAATGACTCTAAAGAGATGACCTATAGACCCAGTTACAGAAATGTGTGGGAATTCTCAATAAAACACCTAGGAAGTACAAGTGACAAAAGCAATTTTCCCAAACCCTAATCATCAGAACTTCTGACTCATATAGGGATCCCCCAAACCAGAATTTTTTTAACTGATTTTATTTTTTTAAATACACAACAGCAGGATGCATTACAATTCTTATTACACATATAGAGCACTATTTTTTCATATCTTTGTATATAAAGTATGTTCACTCCAATTCATGCTTTATACATGTACTTTGGTGGGGTTTTTTTGCATTTTGATTTTTATTATATACATATACCACAAGTTTTCATATCTCTGTATATAAAGTATGTTAACACCCAATTCTAGTCTTCATACATGTACTTTGGATAATGATGTCCATCACATTCCACCGTCCTTGCTAATCCCTTGCCCCCTCTCTTTCCCTCCCACCCCTCTTCCCTATCTAGAATTCATCTACTCCTCCCATGGTCCCCCTCCCTATCCCACTGTGAGTCAGCCTCCTTATAACAGAGAAAACATTTGGCATTTGTTTTTTGGGGATTGGCTAACTTCAATTAACATTGTCTTCTCCAACACCATCCATTTACCTGCAAATGCCCTGATTTTACTATCTTTCAATGCTGAATAAAAGCCAGCTCTCCATGTGGTTCAAAGGCTGGTATCTCCCAATTCACTCTTGGAGAACCACTAGTTTGTCAGGGAAATAGACTCATTTAGCAGACATCAAAGGCTTTGCCTGATCTTTTGCATGACCTTTCCAATTCTCTCTGAAAATCTTCCCACCCTCCTCTCTATTCCCAACCCCTATATCATTGGTAACTTGGAACTCTGTGTCTCCCACTTGCATGGGTGGCCTACTTGAGTGGGCAGGCATTTCCGGCAAACTGGGAGGAAAGCCCATTGCATCAGAGCTGAGAAACATCCTAGGAGAGGCAATACATTCCTCCCTGTCAGCCCCTCAAAGCTCTTGCAGGATGTCCTCAGGGAATAAGGAGGAAATCTGTAATGTCAACTCAAAGGACCATTTTATGGAAGCTTTATAGTCATTGGGGAAGAAGCAATACTCAAGACACTAACCTCCAACAGAGAAAGAAATGGCTTTCACCACTCTCCTTTTCAGGCCATAGCAAAACAGCCTAGGGTGAAGAAGCCCTGAGCAGGGCCTGGAGGAACCAGGCAGCAGGATGACAATCCTCCATAAGCCTTAGAAGCTCCCAGAAACACTGGGAGGACATAGTCCAGTGTAACTAGATCGTAAAAACTGTAGCCATTGTGTCATTGCTGTCTGTTATCCCCAGTGAACACAACTGTTAAAAATATTTCTCAAGTCTCCCTATACTTTTGCCCTATGCTGGGGCCTCAGAGCTCCCTTCCATTCCAACACTGTTACATTGGGTCTCCCCGTCTCTAGTTCCTCACTCTCTATTCTACTCACTGTTCCGCAGTCATAGTTATGCTTTAAATTATAAGTCTGATCATTTTACTTCCCTCCTTCAAATCTTGCAAGTTCCTCAAAATTGACAAGATAAAGTCAAGATTCCTACAGCTTCTTCCTCATGCTTCAGTTAAAGCAGAAAGACCTCTAAGAAGCTGCCCCTGATTTCCTGGGTACAATGGACAACTTCTTCCTTTGCTTTTTGTATATTTTTTACCTGTCTTTGGTTGCAGTACCCTTCACATTTTATGGCATTTATTTATATGCTTGATCATCTGATTCTTTTCCTAGACTAAAACCTCCTTGAGGGAAGATTCTGAGTCTTTTATTCATCTCTCCTATTAATGCCTAGCACAGGGCTGAGAGCGCACTCTGAATTTAATTAATGCTTGCTTGCTTACTTAATTCATTTATTAACATCTTCTTATGAACCCTCTCTGGAACTGGTTCCTCCCTATCCCTTAATATGTTCTTTTAATCTCTATCATTGAATCTCTGCTTCTGTTCTCCCCCCTTGCCTGAAATATCCTCTAATATCTTTTTCATTTATCCTTTTATTTCTTTAGTTGTAACCAATAATTGCAGCGCATTGGATCCTTAGAAGAGTTCTGCCACCTTCGTTTCCAATGACTTGTTCGCGGTGCCTTTTTTCCTTGTGTGGTTTGTGACTTGGGATTATTAACTCATGTTTGGTAAGGTGCCCTAAGGTACTACCAGTAAAGGATGCTTTCAGTTAGTTTGGTAGCTTGAAGTTTCCTCTGTACGGCAGGTGTAATCAGTTCAAACCCGAATTCCACGTGAAGGTAGGTGTCTTCGTCTGCTAGTGCTGCTACAACAAAATATCTGAGACTGAGTAATTTATGAAGAACAGACATGTACTTTTTCATAGTTCTGGAGGCTGGGAAGTCCAAGACCAAGGCACTCACATGTGTTCAGTTATCTGGTGAGGCTACATCCTCCTGAGAGGCAGAATGCTATATCCTCATATGATTGAAGAGCTGAAGAGCAAGCTAGTTGAATGCTGCAAAAACTGTCTTTCATAAAGACTTTAAGCCCACGAATGAGAGAGAAGTCCTCATGGCCTAATCACTTCATAAGACCCTACCTCTTAATATCATTCTATTGGCAATACCTTCATTTTGGAGAGGACATACTCAAATCATAGCAGTAGGTCTTCCTAGAGTAATGAATTCAAATTTACTTTGCACCAGAGCCCAACCTAAAATAAAATGATAATAATAATAGTAATAAAAGTTTTCCTGTTTTCTTTTGCTGGAAGCTTCAGTTTTCCTAGCCCTCACTTTTCGTGGTAATCCTGTTTTATGTGGAAGGGTTATCTCAATTCCATCTTCTCTCCTTGTGCGGGTCCAAGATCAAAGCATCTACAAAAGACATTAAAACCCAAGATTCTAGACAAGAGATTGTCAAAGTACAGCCCATGGGCCAAATCCCACTTATCAAAAGTCAAATCTTCCTACATTCTTTTGTTTTCATATGGTCGTTGGCTACATTCATGCTACAAAGGCAGACATGAGTAGTTTTGACAGAGAACACATGGGCTCATAAATCCAACAATATTTACAATCTGACTCTACATAAAATGTCTGCAACTTCTGCACCAGAAAACCAGGGCTGCCAAAGCACCAGCAAGTCTTTCTTTGCTTAACTCCTAGGAATTACTCTGAATTATTTTGCAAACTCAAAGCATTTCAAAGAAATTTTGTATCCAGCAAGTTTAGCCATATGTGTAAGGACGTTTTCTAGGACATCTAATCCCATCACATTATCAGAAATCAAAGATAATTTTAGCCTCAAAATTCTAATCAACTTTTGTGGTTCAAAACAGAAACTCCTTCACAAATCCTTCCTCCATGATTTCAGCTCACTGTACCAAACATATCTAGAAGTTTAATGTCTTTGTTATCTATAATCTATGGTTTAGCAGCTCATTGTAGATGTGAATGTGTGTGTGTGTGTGTGTGTGTGTGTGTGTGTGTGTTCAATTGCTCTCTGGTTGCATTGAGCAGGAAATCATTCTCATTGTTAATTAACTTTTTTATTGGTGCATTGTAATTATATGTAACAGTGGGGTTCATTATACCATCTTCATACAAGTACGTATTTTAATCATTCTCTTTTGCAAGGTTGTCAGAATCTTAAGAACAAGATTTATCTTTTAGATCAAGAACAAGTATTGGGGGTTTAGAAAGCTGAAACAATCCTGAGATTCTACAGAGCTCTCAATCTGGTGGTTTAGAAAGGACCACTGCAATGACAATAGAGAATGTAGCAGAGAGTAGCACTAAATGCTCAGGCTTTGGTTTAGATAGATCTGGGTTCACATCCCAGTTCTAGCTAATCCCATGCTAGTTGTATATCCTTGGGCAATTATTTAACCCTTCTAAGTTCAGGTTGCTTCATCTGGAAAATGTAAAGTTCTAAGAGGCTTAGAATTCTTAGTTCTAAGAGACTTAGAATACTTGCATAAACAGACAATCATTTGGTCATTATTGTATTGATACAGAAACAACTTGTTTATTAATAATCTTGAGGTCTGATTTACAGATGGCTTTGGCCATTCCAGTACTGTATGCATCCACACTAACATATGATCTTCATCTGTATCCAAGTGTGTGAAATTTGGACAATAAGCATAGGAAATAGCAAAAATGATGAACTGGGAAGGGTGCTTTCCTAGACCTTTCAAAAAAGCAGATTTCCAACACCTGAAGTTCTGATTACAGAAACGCTATAGGACTAGAATATGCCTGGACCCAAAGCCCTAACCAATCAGATCAACAACCTCAACCACAAAAGTTGACTGAGTTATAACTAGAATAGCTACCAAAAAATTGTTAGTTGACTGCTCCTGCTATAGATAATACATCTCAGCTTTATTTTTGGCCTTGGCCTCCTTGACATGTCTATTGGTGTCTTGTCCCTCCATGTCCAGCAGGCCTGAGCTTTGCTAGAGTCTTTTCTTTAGGGTAAAACAAATTTGTTGCTTTGTTTTCCCACTCTCTTGGCATATGTAATAAGGCCCAAAGCAGGAACTAAGGAGGGAGATGGGCTGGCCTGAAGTTGCTTATGCCACCTTCCTCAAGGCTGGCTTGGACCTATAGTTTCAACACTCATTGGGGCTGCTAAAGGCCTTACCTGGAGGGGCTGAGCCACAGATTGGCTGGGGAGAACATGGAAAGAGGTCATGGATTTATTTATGATCTCAACCACAGAAGAAGAATAGGGAATTTGCTGGTGAGAAGGTTGTTTCCTCCAGACATGGGGCCTTGGTTCCATTGGTAGCTGTGAACAGAGTTGATGGCTGGGCCTCTTTAAGGTCTTGCCTTGTGGCTGGCACCTTGCTCCCCAATACCACCACCACCAGATCACTGCACAGCTCCCTTCCTCCCAGGGACTCCTGGACACTCTTTGAAGCATGAAGTATGTTGTCTCTGCATTATGCTGAGCTCCCCCCAGCAGTCTCTTTCAGGAATTCCCACCCTCAACCTTGCTGAGCCCAAGGGTGCCTACCCACACCTCTCTCTCCTGTCCTATCCTTCCATTGGGCCAGCTTTCTGACTTAATTATACATTTTGAAATATATTTGTTTGTGTTTCTCACAGTGACAAACACAGGTGTTTTCTAAGTGTTCCTTGAATATTTCAATCACTGTTTATTTATTAGGATGTTCAATATCTGAATAGAGAAGTCTTAGAAATAGGAAAGGTTTAATTTGTGATCTTTTTTCAAGAATATAATTGTACACTTTTCAAGTAAGTAAGTAGCTAACCTAGGTCAATACTTGTATTTTACCTAGTTATTCAGAACAACAACCAATAAATTGATGGCATATTCGCAATTCAGATTTCCTTAATATACAAAATGCATTACAAAATTAAAAGAGACCAAACCTCATCAGAAAAATAGGCAAGGAATACAAGCAGACAGTTCACATAAATGAAAATAAAAGTTGATTTTAGGAAATCATGTGAAATCTCACTTATAGTAAAAAAAAAAAGAAAAAAAAAAGGAAAAGCAACTTAAAACTACATCATCCACCACTTTTTGTCTCTCAGATAGGCACAAATCAAAAATTTTGATAATATACATTGTTGGCCACTTGTGAGCAAAGGTGGAGAAAACAGGAAAGCTCAGAAGTTGATTATAGAAGTATAAATTGATATAATGTCTCTAACATGTAATTTGGGAATTTTCATTAAAATTACAACTTACACACCTTTGACCTAGCGATTCCACATTGCCAAATAAATGTACTGTCACATATTTATGAGGTAATAATACACAATATTATTCATATTAACACTTTTATAATAGCAAAGGATTGGCAAAACCCTAAATGTTCAACAGTAGGGGACATTGCTTACAAAAATGATGGTGCATTATGCATTGAATACTGTGCAGCTATTTTAAAAAAAGAGGGGAGAAAGAGCTTTTAGGGAAGTTTTTATTGATGTTTTATTAAGTGAAAAAAAAAGCAAAGTGCAGGATAACATACAGCATAAAGTATTGTTATCTGCACAAAATAATAGGAGAAGAAGACAATATTTACATGCACTTTAAAATGCAAAGAATATCTCCAAGGATAAACAAGAAATATAGTATTGATTGCCTCTAGGGTGAAAAAAAAATGAATGTCTGGGAAGGAGGGATCAGATGCAGACTTTTGGGGGGAGTAGGGGTACTGGGGATTGAGGCCAGGGGCACTTTACCACGGAGCGCCACCCCCAGGCCTTTTTGTTTTGAGACTGGGTCTGGATAACTTGCTGAAGCTGCCCTGGGACTTGTGATCCTCAGCCTCCTGAGTCACTGGGCTGTAGGTATACACCACTTCTCTTGGCTCGGATGCATTTTTTTTTTAACTGTATATCCTTTAGTACTATTTGAATTTTGATCATCAAAGTAAATAAACCATTTTAATCAGTGCCCCAACTGTTAGCTATAAGTGGTGTTTTCATTTTTACCACTAAGCTTTTCCAGATCTTATTTGGAAGTAATATGGCACTCAACAATTTGCTGGCTTTCCAGTTTCCCCCCAAACAGTAGCAGAGGCTTCGTGCTCCATAGGGACCCTGTCATTCCAGGGAGCTCTAAAGGAATGCTTCTCGGGCATCCTCAACCAGTCATAGGGGTGAATCGTCTGCCTCTCCTTTCTCCACACACCCTTCCTCCTGCCATGCTATGCTGGTAAAGTCAATCTGGAATAGCGTCACCTCACCCCCACCTATTGCCTCTGCCATTACTGCCTCCCACTGCTCCCGATATTTCCATTGCCTGGAAAGCTAGTTCTTGGCAGGGCAGAAGAGCCAACAGCCCTGCTCAGGTCTCCATGTTGTTCCCCTGTCCCTGAAACAATTCTGCTTAAACATAGGGTTGCATAGTGTCTCCCCAAATATTTCTATTATCAATAGTTCCCTCTCTTTAAAGATCAAACTCCCTCCACAGGGCTGATGAGAAGCAGATTTCCTAAACTCCCAGCCTCTACTTTCATCGAGGGAGAGAGAGGAGTTGCACCCTCCTCCACAACTTCCTTCCTCCTGCAGAAGCAAAACAAAATATAAGTGGTGGTTCAAGGGGAACAGGTGTTACATGTAATGTCTGCAGTCAAGCAGCAATCTCTGATCATTGCTATGGCTTAAAAACACAACCTTGAACAAAGATTATCATATTAAGTTATTCTTTGGTGGTTTTCACTGCACTGATTCTGATCCTGAGTGGCCCAAATCCATTATAGCTACTTTCCTGCAATAGTCTGACTCCAATCTGGACATGGAGGCTGAAAGAGCCTTCCTAAAACTCTTCAGTCCAACTACATCTGCAGAATGGAGTTCCAGGGCACAATCACACTTTTCAAAGATGGAAAGTTACCTTATGCAAAAGGGCCTGGCTGGGTTAAGCAGTGTGCAAAACATATTGTGCTTTCCACGGTGTGTGTACATGCTACACGGAAGACACTGCATGAAGCAATGGGTGGGAAGGAGGGAATCCATAAGATTTAGGCCTGATCATAAAGGAGCCTGCTGATTAGTAGAGAATATACAACTTTCACATTAGTGACCATCATATAATATATAATATGACACATGACACAAAATTTGTTGAGACAACATACCAAGGGAGTTTTCAGGAAAGAGAGGTCTCAACCAGCTGGAGGGATCAAAGAAGGTTTTATAAAAGTTTTTTTAAAAAATTAGTTGGCTATGGAGGGAAAGGGAGAATTTGGACAGATGGGTAGGAAGGTTAAGAACCTGAGCCAAGATAGAAAGGAGTCCTAGGTCTTCTGGTTCCTTCTGAACACAGAGCCAGTAAAGAGCCCAGTGAGAGTGAACCTGGGGTAAGACACAGATGGCCCTGTAATGATAACCAGTACCTTTTTCATGGCTCTGTAGAATTTTATGAGCTCTTTCTTGTGAATTGTCTCTTGACCTTCACAATGACCCCTTGATTTAGAAAGTTTCAGAGAAAGAAATGAGGACTCAAAAGGGGTCACCCAAGTAACTCACCCAAGGTTACTTAGTGGCATAAATTGATCTTAAGTTTGGAAAATACCCAACACTCTGCAGGGAAAGGCACTAAAATGCCATAAGTATGTGTAGATTGCACCCCCCGTGGCCAGAGGCTACTTTTAAAGGTTTGTTCTGACATAGTTTTAACATTCCCCTGGAGTAGATAATTTTCCAATATTAATTTGCATTGTAATTCCTTTCTTCAGTTTAAATTTCTTCAGGTAATTATCAGGTTAAACTTCAGCCTTGAGAGTTTCCCAAATGACCAGGATTTTCATTCTTTATGCCAGGTCACCTGTATCAGTGTTTCCAGCTTTATAATTTTCACAGACACTAGATCACATTTTTTTTTCTGACACCATTATGTTACACACTTAATAAAGTGAATGAGGAGATCTCTGTCATTCATTCTCTCTCTCTCTCTCATTGTTGTTATGTCTTTAATGTAAAAGAATGGGGATGACTCAGATACATCTTTATGAGAGAGTGACTGGATTACCTTGTTACTTGTATTCTGAAATTCCTCCCAAAATGTCCAGTGGAGTTGATATAATTGAACTGGACCAATAGCAAATAACCACTTCCTATGAGATGCCTGTCGTTAGTAGTTGGCTTTTATTGTTTTTGCACTCTGATTTCTCTGTTCTTTTTTGTGAGTAGGAATTATTTTGTTGTTCATTTGTTTGCTTTTGCTTTATTCTGCTTTGTTTGCAGTAAAAATCCTCGTCCTCTGTCAATTCTGGAGGGAAACTCTGCCCCACGTTAGCCACTGTCCCCTCACATCACACGTCTTCTGAAGATGTTTGCTGAATGAGAGGAACCACTTTCACAGGTGCATACCTAGGGCCTTCTAGAGGCCCCAATGCTAGGGCATCCTTCATTTTGTTACATCGAGAGATGCTAGAGAACAGGAACTCTGTTAATTGATCCTTGAGAATAACCTCACAGTCCAATGAAAGCTATGTACAGTCCTGATCCTTACGTTCCATAAAATCACCAGGAATGCTGAATACTGAGCCCCTGCCCCAGGGGAAACACAGGGTTAGGTTGGGTTTCTATAAGGCTCTAGTCTGTGCATTTTCATCAATTGGTTGATACATAAGGTCTTTCTTTGTCTGTTTCTGTTTAAAGGCACCTTGCTTACAATATATCATGAACACATTGAACGGCAGCCAACTACACTATAACTCACACCTGAATGAAGCTTATCTGACACATATTTTCTCTGGAAGACACATCACATCTCTCTTGGCTTCTGAACACTCGACAGCACTTCAGCTCTTTCCTTGGGGTCTATTTTAAACCACCACATCACCAACAAACATGCAAAATTGTTAAAAAAAGCATGGCACTAAATAGACCATAAAAAGAACACTTGTTTCCAATAAGGAAAAAAAGAAAAGTCAGAGAGTTGCCTTATTTGAACTCTGCTGTACACTTGCACATTAGAAGTCCCTACATTTTTTTGCCACTCTACACAAGTTCACAAATAATCATGAAGGCACAGTGAGGATTGAGTCACAAATAAACTTTAGCAAGTAGGGAAAATTTGGAAATATGAAAAGTGAGAATCAGCTGAATATTAACACGTGTGTGTGTGTGTGTGTGTGTGTGTGTGTGAGAGAGAGAGAGAGAGAGAGAGAGAGAGAGAGAGAGAGAGAGAGAGAGAGAGAGACTCTCCTGGAAAGAATGACAGCTTCTGTTGTTGGGCAATGTCAGGGCTGTGCACAGACAAACCAGAACCATTGCTTGAGGAACAGAATAGTTAGTATCTTCAAGAAAAGAGGGGAAAAAACCCTTCTTCCAGGAGAATGGGCTTTGAACCAGCACATGGGGCTTGGCAGATGGAGCACAGACCAACTTCCAGTCCTTCCTTGTCCCCAGGGCTATTCAAACTTCTGGGCCCAATGTGATAATACGAAAAAAGATGGCTCTCATTGTCTTGGAGCAGAAATTATCTTTCAATCAGATCCTGTCCAGCAGTATCTAAGAGGAGCTCCATGTCAGCATTTCCATTCTCTGAGCCACGTTTTGCTCCAGGCCTTGGATTTCTTTGAAAAACTCAATACTGGTTTCCTAGGGATGTTGTAATAAATTCCCATCAACTAGATGCTTAACACAAAATGTTTATTTTTAAACCCTTAACACAAAATGTTTATTTTTCCATAGTTCTAGGGGTTACAAGTCTGAAATCGAGGTGTGAGCAGGGCCACATTCCCTCTCGAGGCTCTAGAAAAGACTCCCCTCCTCCTTGTCTGGTGACCAGTGGCTCCTGATGATCTCTGGGGTTCTATGGCTCATAGCTGCCCCACTCCAATCTCCGCCTCCATCTTCATGTGGCTTTCTCTCGTGTGTCTCTGAGATCCTGCCTCTTCTCTAAGGACACCTGTCATTGGACTGAGGGCCTGTTCTTAACCTAGAATGACCTCATCATAACTTTACTAACAGAACTCTGAAGACTATTTACAAATGAGGTCACATTCTAAGGTTCCACAAAGACCTGCATTCTGGAGAGGATAATATATTTAACCCACTACCACCCTCAAAACTGAAGTCTGGGGAAAACATAAAAACAGGTCCTTGTATGTTATCTGATAGCCTTTGGCCACAGCTCTGGATTAATTGAAAGGTCTCCACTATTGTATTTCCCCCAGTTTTAGCATTCCTAGTAAATGAAAAAAAAAAAAAAGAGTAAAACAAATGGCAGCCACAGAAAAACCCTTAAGATATTTCACCTTGAAAGTTTATGCAAATATACCCCATCTCATTACCAATATCTTAAAGTTTGCTGTGACCCAAGGGCAAATTCCAGTGGACACCACTGGTCTGAACTTTAGAACTGCATTCAGAATAAAACAGGAGGTTAGATATTAATGACCCCTTGGGCCAGAACATTTCTCTTAAATTCAGTGAAACTGGGCACTGCAAAGCATGACACACTGCGTTTGGCACTCTCTGAGAGAGCACAGCTTTCAATCCCCTCTCAGCATCATAATTTTGACCATAATAATAAAACAAAGCCACCCTGGTGCGGGTAGAATCTATCTACAACAGTCCATAAAGGGGTTCATTAGCTTCAGTCCCTTAGACAATCACACAATAATTTTTTGAGAATATTTAAACCCACTGCCCCATATAATAATAACCAGATACAATTTACTCTCTAAGCTCTTCAAATTCTCCTTTTTCCAACAGTCCATATATTTCAGCTGGTGGTAACTCTGCCCTGACTGCAGGTGGGCATGTGAACCAGGCCTGTCCAGTTAGAGCACTGAATTCTCCTGGATACAAAGATTGGGTGAAGGATGGATGTCAGACACAATCAGAGCCAATGATGAACAATGAGACTCTTCAAGGGACTCTATGGAGAAAGGCATAGCTATTCTTCCTAGGTTTGTGGCGATGCTGGCAGCCACATTGACACCATACTCAGGAATGAAGCCAAGAGGAGGAGAGCAGAAGCCAAGAGAATAGTTTAGACTGAGATCTGATGACATCATTTGAGTTCTGGAACTCACTATTGCTGGAGCTGGAACAAAATGCTACCGGGTCTTCAGTTGCATAAAACAGTAAACTCCCTTATTTGCTAATCGGAGTTGGATTTTTCTGTCAGTTGCAACAAAGACTATCCTGATACAACATGGCACTGCCAACCGTGAAGGACATGTGTGATGACTCATCCAGTCAGTTCTGCCTCTTGCTCCATTCCTTCCTCACCAGGACAAAGGAGATCTTTCTGAACCAGTGTGATCACCAGGATGACACAGCTGCATCTTTTTCTCTGGGTCTTCCATTGCTCTTGTCCCACTTGGTCTGATCTTCCTGCGGGGTCCTGATGCTTGATCATCCATACTTCTCAGTCTTTGCTCATATAACTGGTCTCTAAACTCACCTCTCACCACAACCTGGATGGACACAGAAAATGTAATGCTTTGGGCTTTCCTAGAACTAATATGATCTTTCCTCTTTCAAGTCCCATCCACTGGTTTGCAAGAAGAATATGAACTAAACCCTGTTTAAAATGACCGTGGTTCAATCACACAAACCACTTTTTAAGGGAGTATGCAGACTTATTTGGATAAAAATTCTCAGTCACTAAGACCAAACTTCCCTCCCTCCTGCTTCACTTCATAAGATGGTCTCCCGGGTGCATGAGAAGAAAGGGGCTTGCTAGTTCTATGGAAGTGAGAATAGGTCCAGGTTCCTTATGTTTGGTATTTGGGGCCTCCTCCAATGTCTAGACACTATCCCGTGTTCACCCAAGAGATGTTTGCTTTGCTATCATTCTATGCCAAAGTCTGCTGCATGTACCTTCCCCGGGGCTGGTCCTGCTTATCTTGTTTGTAGTTTAAAATCCACTTCAGACTGCTTTGGCCTAACCTTCCCTTGGCAGCAGATGCTGCATCTTTGCCAACCCACCAACATGTTTGCTCACCTGGAAGTCCAAAGCCAGCCCTTAGAATAGGTTACCTCCACCTACTGTAGGGAACATCATGGTAGGTCCCCCAACTGCCAATTCAGTGTAGACCCCACATGGTGACACATTGAGAAGGAAAGTCCCTAGGCCTCCCAGGAATGTGATATGACTGTCCCCCAGGAGGATGTGTGGCAGAATCTGCTTCAGTGTGACTCCCATCTTGACTCACACTACTTCCTCCTCACCTAAGCCTACAAAGGACAGTTCAGCAGACCCGCTGCTGGCCAACCATCACCATTTTCCTTCTGTCTGCCTCCATTCTTCTGGCTTAAAAAGGGTCTGCCTTGTATTTTACTTCCCCTATCTCACATTCTCATTACCTCTGATTCCAACTAACCCTGTCCCTTCTTTCCACCTTTCCACTAAGAAGTATTTGAGATGAGCCATGCAGGCTGTGGCTGAGATGTGGAAAGTTGTTTTCCAGACAATATTCTGACTTGCCCAGCTAACTTATTGTACAAAGATCAGATTCCGAATGTTGGGAGAAGAATGCTAAATTGTGCTTCCTTTTTGCATGTCTTAAATAACTTCTCTCATTCCCTCCCACTCCCCACAGTAGAATGTTTGGGCCAGATGGAGCGCGATGCTGTCCAAGAGAACTTTGTGCAAGGAGGTAAGTGCTTTCTCTCTGTGCTACTCCATACAGTAACCACTAGCCACATGCAGCTGTTCAGCAATTGAAATCTGACTAGAGAGCTAGCATTTTCATTGATTTAATGTCAATTACTTTAAGTTCAAATGTGGCTAGTGGCTTCTCTGCTGGACAACACAAAACAAGAATACAGGTTTCATTACTCAACACAGCAGAAGAGAGAGATACAGTAATAATTATAAAATTCAATCCCTCCTCTTCCAATTAGGAATGGCTATGCAATTCCTCCTTCTAGCACAGTGCTCCATGAACAAAATTACTTCATACCCAGTACTTTTCCATCTTCACCCACAACACAAGGACTGACGTGTTTTGGTGCAGAATGGCAGACTTCTCTTTCTGCTTAAATCTCCTATGAGAAGTATGTGCTATTTCAAAAAATGGGTCCTTTGCCCAGCCCTCTGACTTCCTCCTACAAATATGTCACTCATTTTCCTTTTATTTTATTTACTTACATGTGGTGCTGGGGATTGAACCTAGGGCCTTAGCGCGTGCGAGGGGAGCACTCTAACGCTGAGCCATAACCCCAGCCCTACTCATTTTCCTTTTAGAGTTTTTCTATAAGCATCAGTGATGACAAAGATCTCAGGAGCCTTTTTTTTAGGTCATTTTTTAATGTTTTTTTTTGTAAATTTGTTCTTTTTAGTTATACATGATAGTAGAATGCATTTTGACATAGCATACATACATGGGGTATAACTTATCATTTTTGTGGTTGTACCTGATGTGGAGTTACACTAGTTGTATATTCATATATGAACATAGGAAAGTCATGTCTGATTCATTCTACTGTCTTTCCCATTCCCACCATCCCCTTACACCCACTACCCTCTGTCCAATCTGGTGAACCTCCCCTTCTCTCCCCACCCCCAGTCCCACCCTCCACCTATTGTGAGTCAGCATCCGCATATCAGAGAGAACATGTGGCCTTTGGTTTGGGGGGATTGGCATATTTCACTTACCATGATAGTCTCCAGCTCCATTCATTTACCAGCAAATGCCATAATTTCATTCTTCTTTAAGGTTGAGTAATATTCCATTGTGTATATGTACCACATTTCCTTTATCCATTCATCTGTTAAAGGGCACAGGCTGGTTTCATAACTTAGCTATTGTGAATTGAGCTGCTATAAACATTGATGTGGCTGTGTCACTGTAGTATGCTGATTTTAAGTCCTTTGGGTATACACTAAGGAGTGGGATAACTAGGTCAAATGGTGGTTCCATTCCAAGTTGTCTGAGAAATCTCCATATTGCTTTCCAGAATGGTTGTACCAGTTTGCAGTCCCCCCAGCAATGTATGAGTGTACATTTTCCCCACAACCTCACCAACATTTACTGTTACTTGAATTCTCGAAAATTGCCATTCTGGTTGGAATAAAATGAAATCTCAGTGTAGTTTTAATTTGCATTTCTCTGTTAGAGATGTTGAATATTTTTTCTTATATATGTTGACGGATCATATTTCTTCTTCATTGAAATAACTATTCAGTTCCTTTGCCCATGGGGGGGGGTATTTGTTTTTCTGGTATTAAGTTTTTTGAATTCTTTATATATCCTGGAGATTAATGTTCTATCTGAGGTGCAGGTGGCAAAGATTTTCTCACATTCTGTAGGCTCTCTCTTCATGTTCTTTTGTGTGTAGGGGCTGGTACCAGGGATTGAACTCAGGGGCACTCAACCACTGAGCCACATCCCCAGCCTTATTTTGTATTTTATTTAGAGACAGAGTCTCACTGAGTTGCTTAGCGCCTCGTTTTTGCTGAGGCTGGCTTTGAACTCGTGATCCTCCTGCCTCAGCCTCTTGAGCCACTGGGATGACAGGTGTGTGCCACGGCGCCCAGTCCTCTTTATGTTCTTGATTGTTTCTTTTGCTGTGGAGAAGCTTTTTAATTTGATACTGTTCCATTTATTGGTTCTTGATTTTATTATTGTGCCTTAGGAGTCTTGTTGAGAAATTCAGCTACTACGTCAACATGATGGAGAGTTGGGCTTACTTTTTCTTCTAGAAGGTACAGGGTATCTGGTCTAATTCCTAGATTCTTGACCACTTTGAGTTGAGTTTTGTGCAGAGTGAGGGATAAGGGTTCAATTTCATTTCACTACATAGGGATTTCCAGTTTTCCCAGCACTATTTGTTGAAGAGGCGATCTTTTCTCCAATGTATGTTTATGGCGCCTTTGTCTAGTATGAGGTAACCATATTTATGGGTTTGTCTCTGGGTCTTCTATTCTGTACCACTGGTCTTCATGTTTGTTTTAGTGCCAGCACCATGTTATTTTTGTAACTACGGCTCTGTGGTTTAATTTAAGGTCTGGCCTTGTGATGCCCTCAGATCCTTTAGAAGGAAAGTCAGTGAACAATAAGGAAACAGCTCCATGAGAGCTCCAGCCCCCAGGCTCCAGAAGATCATAGGAGAAGAGCAAATTCTTAGTTTGGCTTATTTTCTTTGGTAAATGTCTATCATTCAGTTCTCTTTTGCGAGTCTCCTCCCCTGACTCACTGAATGGTGGGTGCTCCTGAGTATATTCATAGAGGTTGTGTTATAGCATAATCCTGAAGAGCTAAGAAATCCTTAAAAAGCTAGAGCACCCCCTTATCCTTGGCTCTAACTCTGAGTTCTAAATCCACAATGCTGGGTCGCTGAAATTTTCCAATGTAAAGGGAAAGAAAAGGGGGAGAAAGGTGGAAGATGGACACTGTGTTGCTCAGCTTTCCATGACTGTAACAAAACACCTGAGATAAGCTACTTATGAAGAGTAAAGTTGTTTGGTTTTTTTTTTTTTTAAGATAGAAAGAGAGAGAGAATCTTTTTTGTAGATGGACACAACACAATGCTTTTATTTTTATATGGTGCTGAGAATCGAACCCGGGTCCTGCCTGTGCTAGGCGAGCACTCTACCGCTGAGCCACAATCCCAGCCCCAAGAGTAAAGTTTTGATTCATCCCACAGTTTGGGAGGTTTCAGTCCAAAATCTGTTGGTTCCATTGCTTTGAGCCTGTGGTAAGGAAGTACATCATGGCAGAAGAACATGGTAAAACAAAATCACTCACCCCCTAGATGAAAGGCTAAAGAGAGAGAGAGAGAAGGACTGAGGTCCCATGATGCCCTTCAAGGGCATGCCCCAAATGACCTAGAAATCTTCCATTAGGCCCACCTCAAAGTTTCTACCGCCTCCTCATAACATCAAGCTGGGGACCAAGTCTTCAACACAGGGACCCTTGGGAAACATTCTAGATCCGAACTCTAGAAGACAGATGGAGAAAAGCACCCACCACACAGTCTAGAGAATGGCTTAAAGAAGGGGTCACCCTGGCAATTCCACGCTGGTTTTGAGGATGAGCAACTATCAAGAACCATGATAAAAACTGGCATTTGTAAGTTTCCCAGCACTTTCTCATACAGTATTTCACTTGAGCCCTTGAAAACAGACAGCCTTATCAATGTCCTCAACTAGGAAGAGTCTCAGCAGTCATCAGTGCCCTCTTTGAAACCGTACAGTAGGAATTGATTGGCAGGTCTACTGTCTCCCGAGTCTAGGATGCTATGGAGTTAGAGATAGAAAAAGAGCTGAGGGTACCAGGCAGAATACGGAAGGGAGTGGTCATTGGGAAGAACTCTTTGAGAAGACATGACCAGACCCTAGACAGCACTGAACTTGATGGTCAAACCTCTTAGCCCACATATCACCCACTGCGAGCCCTTGGGCAGAAGCACTTATGGCCACGTGTTTATGATCGCACGTTTTTCACCGTGTCAAGTTATTTACGTGCATGTGATCTCTTTGGATCCCACAGTGACCCTGTGTGATAGGAGGTCAAGTTGAAGATGTTATTGCATCCACCATGAAGGTAGAAAGATGTAACACAAGGAGATTCTGAAATTTGCCTCACATGAAAGAGCCCTCAAGTGACAGAGTGAGAACTTTAACTTCTTGCCTCCAGATCTGGGGGCTTTTCCCTCCCCAGGTGTGTTCCACTGTAGCCCCTCCAGGGATCGGCTCCTTGTCCTGCATCTCAGTCTCCATACCACCCTGCTGCTCTGCTCTTCACCCCCTTCTCCGGCCAACACAGCAATACATTTGATCACCTATTTCCTGTTTGATCAGCACCCAACTAGATGAGGATCCTTCTGAATGAGTTGAGAGAAGCTTCAGAGTGGCCACCTAAGGAGGATCCTGCGCCCCACCACCTCCTCCCCGAGCCAGCCTGAGATGTGAGCCTGTGTTGTGTCAGCAAGAAGCCAGCCTGGGCCAGGCCCACCCGCCCATCTGCTGGGACATGTCTCCATTAGTCATCACATCCTCTTCCCTCAGGACTGCCCAGCAGAGCTTCACACAGACAGAGTGAAGATTCTGAACTCCTAAGATGCTTCCCCCGTCCTCTCCCAAGTGCCCCTAAGGTTTGGCGGTCTAGAAGGGTGGGCAGCCCAGCTTCCCCAACCCCACTGAGGCCGCCTCCTGAGGAGAAGCAAGCCCAGTACTCTACTACTTCTGATCAATGTTCAGGGACCTGCTCTCTGAGAGCTTCCTGTCTACTCCTCCCCTAGCTGGGTCTGGCACAGCCTGGCATGCACAGAGACACTTCTCCATAAATGCCTGCGGACTCAGCATAATTAACACATGGCCTTTTGCTCAGGGTGGCTATGAGGAATTAATGAGATGATTCAGGATAAGCAAACTCTGAAGAGATTAGACAAACATCAGGGATGATTTGATGGTGGCTGTGACAGAGCCAGAGCTCTTCCAGGTAGCTCCTGAGTGGGAGGGAGGTGTGTGCCAGTGAACTCTCTTCCTCTAGGCAAACTCTCAATGCTTGGAGATGAACTGATGTTTTTAGAATTTTGCCCTTTGTTCAATTGCACTGGCATGCTTTCGGATTTCATCAGCCTCTGCTGCTGCTGCTGGTGCTGCTGCTGCTGCTGCTGTTGCAAATTGCCGCAGGTTGCTCGCTGGCCGCTGGTCGAGCGGGCTAGCTGAGCCCCGTTCCTGCCGCTGCTATCGCCGAGCACTGCCTGCGGCACCCCTGCTGAGCGCTTCCCTGCTGAGCTGTCAGTGCACGCGGGCTTGCAATCTTGCAACCCAGTTGGGCACAAAAACACAAGCCAGTCAAACTGAGACAAAGTTTTATTTAGAGAGAGGCCGTGTGCATCCCCTAACAAGTGGGTCCACCACGTGTGTTCTACCTGAGCCGGGGGGCCTCCACTTCCCCCGGAACACCCTCCTACCATCCTTTCCCAACCAATGGGAACTCTCCCATTACAAGAGTGACATGAGTAACCTGAGTCCTGAAATGGGCCCAGCTAAACAGCATGAGTCCAATTACCATATGAATGTGAATTGCTGGCTGGCAGTCATTAAATCCAAAGGTGCCTGTATTAATATTTTTGCTGTGGCTCCTAACAGCAAATGATGCCTCAAGGCTTCTGCTGAGGTCCTGGTGCCCCAGCCCACAGGGAGAACTCTGTGTGCCTGCTGAGGGCCAGCCCAGAAGCCAGGCAAGACCTTTCGCAGGATCCACCCTTAGAGGAGCCCTGGGACCCTGGCTAGATGTGCAAGGCGTACTACAGGACCTGTTCCTCAGGGGGGTTCTCCAGGTTTGGGGTGGGCCGTGGGGGAGGGGAGTTTGAACCTTTCAGAAATGAAATTAACCAGACACCCGGGGTATGGTTAATTTAGGCAGTGACAATCTTCCTCAGTGTAGAAATCATGTTTTGTTTTTTAAAATTCTTACAGAGAAAAAAAAAATTTCTTCTCCAGGTCTCGGTATTATTCTTGCCTAAACATTTGAATCTCCGACTTAGACACAGGCTCACCTGGAACATGGTTCTCATTTCTCTAGTCAAAGTCTGTGTCCACTCCCCTTTTACTGCCCTGAGGCAAGGGCTTTTATCATTTTCTGAAAGGTCAGTGTTTCTGAACTCTGGCTATGGTGAAAGCTCTGAAATTCTCCCAGCCTCCCCTCCATCCAGGGGACTTGCATTCTTTTCATGCTGAATTCTTCCATCTCTTTGAGTCACCTACCTGAGAATTTAAGTATTTTCCCATTTTTCTATGCTTCATGGAAATATCATTGACAACCCTCAGATTGATGAATCAATGGATTGATTTCTGGCCACTTTACCTTCTTGTTCTACAGAGTAATTCATTTCCATGATGAGATCATCACTCTGAAAATATTAATCAGCATTAAAAAGCCAAGAAAAGTGACTGAGAGCTCCGGGCTACTTTAGAAAGTATTCTGCCAAACACACACGCACACAATCAGACCTACAGGAAAGCTTCAAAGAGCCAATGGAGGAACAGAGAAGATTGGGGTTTGCTCCTGAGATTCAGAGCCCAGTACTTCGGGAGCCAGTTCGAGAATTTTCCAGGAGCCCTGGCAGTAGGAAACCTCTCTCTCTCCAGAGTAGAGAAACTTGAGGTCAGGGCTCTTGACTCTCCCAGATGTGTTGGCCCTCAGAACCAGGGATGCATTTGGCAGAAGTTCCATGAGCATCTGTTAAATTTAGCTAAATCGCTTGAGTTGGAATGGGCGCCATCCATAATGCAGGCTGGAGACGGTTCCTGCTGCGCTGGGCACAGCCTTCTGCACCATGGTCAGTTCATTTAATAGGCAGTCATGGAGGCTGATGTGCTGTGCTCTGTGCTGAGAAGGTCATAAGACGAATTTCTCATCCTCAAAGAATTCACATTCTAATGGCATCTGGTCTCCCCTACTGCCCGGATCTTTCCCTATCAGCAACCATTCTTCCCCTTGAGCCACCATACAAAAGCCATCAGTTGACAATCTCCTCCCCTGGAACAGCATGACAGCCCTGGTAGTTCCACAGATAGCATTAATGACACCACGGTCCTCCAGCCTGGCTGTACTTCAGAATTACCTGTAGAGCTTCTAAAGCATGCCCACAACTGGGTTCCACCACGGGACATTCTGGTTTCATGGGCCAGGGCTGGGCCAGGCATCTACCCCCAAATTTCTGTTTTCAACCCTTCCTCCCATCAGAAATAGCTGTGTGTGTGTGTGTGTGTGTGTGTGTGTGTGTGTGTGTGTGTGAGAGAGAGAGAGAGAGAGAGAGAGAGAGAGAGAGAGAGAACGCACTCCTACATTGCCAGAGCCCAAGAGAAAGAATTCCCACATCTTTGCTAGCACTGATTGAGATCAAAACATGCAGGAAATGAAATGCAGTAGGTGGAGGGAATGCTGGCCTAGAAGTCAGGAGATGGATCGTCTTCTCCAGTCCCTCTGCTCATTCACTAGCAACATGACTATGGATACATCACTCTATCCCCGGGCCTCAGTGTCATCAGGTAAAGGTCCTGGGGGTAAATCATGAAGACTTCTAAAATGAATTCCAACTCTGAAAGTCCACAATTCTTTGATACAACAAACAGTTACTCAGGCTTCTACTATATGTGGAAAGAAAAAGAATTGCTAACTACCCTTGTGATCTGGTTGAAAGTCATCAAGGGAGAAATTTAAATGCCACTCTCCAGGGAACTTAGAAGCCTCCTAACTCAAGGAGACAAGAAAAGCCTCTCGCTTCTAGGAACTTCCACACACAACAGGGTCTCAGTCCCAAACCCCAACAAATGTTGTAAAGCTAAACACCTTGGAGCCCTGAAATGGTATGACATTTGGCTGCACCCGAATCCCTGCTGCATGCCACAGTCACATAAAACAATATGATTGGCACTGCTGACTAAATCCCCGTTATTTGGAACACCAAATCCTCATGGGTTTTAAAATGAGCCTCCTGAGTCAGAACCGAAGGCTACTGGAACTGAAACGCTTTTTCTGCTCCTGCTTTGCAGGGTGTGGGTTTACCAGATGACCATCACCATCCCAGATCTGTGGAACACGACGGGCTCACCCACCCAGATAAGGAGATGAGTGATGGTTTTCTGGAGAAGTTACAGATTGATGGGGGTTTCCTATCAATTTAGGAAGTTAGCCCTGTCAATTCACTGCTCAGCCTCGAGAGCCATAATTGAGAGCAGATGGCTTTGTGACTTGACAGGCTGAATGGAGGCAGGATGTGTCCGTCCCTCTTGTCTATCATCACTTTTCTGAGATTGGGAATAAGAGTGTGACAAGAAGGCTCAAAGAAGAGAAAAGCCCTGGGGTCAGTCCATTCCCAGAACAGCCTCAGCCTGGTCAGGAAAAGCCAAGCTCTCCAAAGGCTTACGCGGGGGAGCAAAGGCCTTCATTGAAGCTGAATGGCATGGAAGCCCAGCTCCCAAAACTAGCAGAGGTCTTTGGGTCGGAAATAACACATTGTAGCCATCTCAGGCAACATCATTTCAAATATTTCATCTGGTCAATAGGAACACGACACTGGATGCTGACACCCTGGGAAGAGAAGGCAGTGTGGCTGCAGCCCTGGATTATCCCGGGCTCTTCACCCCACCGGGAATATACAGAGGTTCTTCCCACCTGGTTCCCCACCCCCACGGTGGTCAGGAAAGACCTTTGCAGAGCACAGGAAATGCCAGCATTAGCCAGCTATTCAGAAGCAGCCAACCATCAACAATGAGAGGTGGCAGGGGCGGGAATTTGACCCCTTTCACCTATTGTGCACTGGTCATTGTTGGAGACTTTGCTGTGCCTCCAGGGAAAGAGACTCATCCCCTGTCCCTGTGGATGGGGCTACCGTGGTCCAGAGAGAAAGGAACTTGGCTGGGGGAAGAACAGAGGTGGGGTGACTAAACCAAGAATCCCTAATTCTCCCAGTTAGGGGTTTCCCATGAGGGCCTCCCCAGGCCTTCTGAAGCTGGGAGGGGCTCGAGTGGAGGGGCGAGAGGTGGGAGGCGCTCTGCAGCACCCTTCTCACTTTATAATCACGTCCCACTATGAAGCCTATGTTTCCCAGGGAAAAAAAAAATATATTCTAACTGTCCCCCTGGATCAAATCCTTTCCAGTCTGACCCCTCTTGGCTTATCTCAGTGTGTCTCCCATCACTTGGCAAAAAAGTGGTCTTGGCAAAGCATGTTTGCCGAAACCTGAACATTCCCCACCAGGCCAATGCTCACATGCCTCCAACCTACCCAGCCTCACACCCGTTCATTACACGGAGGAACACTGCTCCCTCAGCCTCCACACCCATTCAACCCAACCCGTTCTCCAAGCAGCAGGTAAAGATCCACCTCTTCCAGGAAATGTTCCCAAACCACTCCAACTGATACTCTTCTCCCTCTATCCTTGAGATATATTTCTTGCTGTTTACTCTCCTTAGTAGAGGAACTTAGAGTCTTGATGTAGCCCTTTATTGGTAGTTACATGATTATATTAGGTGCTACTGTAGTGTGGGGGTTCCTCCTTGAGAGCCCTGACTCCAGTTCTTTGGCAGTAGCTGCATAACTTGTTTCTGGGTCTATATCTAACATGTCACTAAACAAGTCCCCACCTGGGGAACCAGGTGGGAAGAACCTCTGTATATTCTGGGAGAAGAGCCCAGATAATCAAGGGCTGCAGCCACACTGCCTTCCGTTTCCGGGGTGTCACATCCATGCACTTAGACGACAAAGTGACTGTCACCTCCTCAAGCTGCACAGCCACATATGGAAGCACTCTCCAACTTGTCTCTTTGGGTAGCTATCCATCTACCAAGGAGGAAAAAAAAAAAAAAATCCCGCAGAAGATGAGCTGGGCTTGGAGTTTCGTTGAAAATTTAGCCTGTGGCCTGGGAAGCAGCCAGTTTCTGCGCTTTGGCATTCTGTAATTTATGTGCCAGAAATGAGCTGAACCAACCCCCGGCATCTGGTTTTGTCCCCTCATGGCCTGCCTCCACCTCACAATGAAGAAACCCTGTGCAGGACTTTGAAGCCAAACCCAAGGATGAACCACATTTCTGTTGCCTGGGATTCTGACAATCGTCAGTATCCAGTGGACATTTGGGACCACAAGTCTTAGAAGCTCTCGAATTCTAAGTAACTTCCCAAGATCAGGGTCCCTCTTCATTTTCTCTGACCCAAAGAGCATCCTGACCTCATGGGCTCCCCACAAGTGTGTGGGAAGCCCATCACTGGGAGACTGAGCCATTAGTCATTCTATTAAGAGTTTCCAGACAGTGCGTAAGCATGGGCCATTCTGCAGCAAGCAGGAAATTATCAGTAGAAGTAGAAGTGACAGAATGTTTAGCAAACATTCAACTAAGGGAACTTAAAAGGTCTTTGAGCATTGTTAAATAAACATTTAGGATGACTGAGAGGGCAGAATATGAAATGGAAAGGAAAGTGTAAACATTTTCTGTGGGAGAGGAGCTTGGTCATTCCTCCATCCTCTTCTGGTCATAAGTCTATGAGGATGCGGGAATGGTCTGAACAAAGCTAACTAATACTTAAAATTCAATTCCCCTTTGCAAGATGGAGTGCCAGCCAGCAAACGTGCAGAGGAAAAGAGTTGCTTCTCTTTGTTCATCTCAACAGTCTGGTTTGACTTTGATATTCATGCTCAGGGTGCTGGGTAGCACCCCAGATCCAACATGGCTGCAGGGGCATACCTGGCTCACGGCTTCACCTTCCTAACTGCCCCAGCTAGAATAACAGGAAACCAGCATAGGACCAAACAGACGCAGCTGAGTGTTGAATACCTTACTGAAATCTCAGAACAAGTCCCATGGCTCACAGATTCTTATCAAAAGGGGAAACTGAGGGCTGGGGATATAGCTCAGTTGGTAAAGTGCTTGTCTTGCATGCACAAGGCCCTGGGTTCAATCCCCAGGACCACAAAAAAGGGGGAAACTGAGGCTTAGAGGGATCAAGGTCACAGAGTGAGTGGCAGAGCCAGAGTGGCACCTCCCATCCACATGCTCCAGTGCCCACTTCTTTAACACCATCACCCTGCATTTCCACAGTGTCATGCCAGGCTCATGCCAAGCCCTTCTCAGGGGCACCTCAAGCAAGAATGAAGACTAGGAGAAAAGGTGGGAGTTAGGAGGCCAAGCCCAAAGTGACAAATGGAACAACAACAATATCAATGGTGGAGATCACAGACCTCAAGGGCTTTACAAAACACAGCTTCTGTGGCCCTCCTTGCCTCTCGGAGCATTCCCTGCTACTAATTTGCAGTGAATTATTTCTCACATGGTTCCAATCAGTCCAGGCAAAAGGGAGTGAGGAACAAGCCTGAGTCAGAGGAGGGTCCAGCCTAACATCTGAGAGGGGGATTTTTGGCAATGTCACCATTAACAGAGAATCTGGAAGTCTTTCTTCATGTTCTGCCATGGGGACTCTGTTGGCCAATAGTTTTGCCAGTGCTTCATCTATCCCTGATTTCCATAGGCTTAAGGTTAGTGGGTGTGTCTCCTTAGGACAGCTCCTCTACCCAAAACACATACGTGCACGTACACACACACACACACACACACACACACACACACACAGTTGACTCCCCTGAACACTGGTGGTCAAACACTAGGGATTGCCACAGACTCATCTCCCAACAATGTACTTTTGGATTCACCTTGTAGCTCTGGAAATTAGAACTTAAAGCAAAGCCAGACAAGGCCAGTAAATAAATAATGATTTAATAAGTGCAAAAAAATTTAAAAAGAGCCAGATGCATCTAGCAGCACCTTTCTAGAGCCTCAATGACAAGCTATGCCATTGCCTCTTCCAGATCTTTCCATATCCTTGGCTTCTTTGCCACCTGCATCCCCAAGGTCTCCCCAAGGCCATCCATTTAGAAAGTAAGAAGTGATTGGCATCTCCCCCACTGTCCTTCTATCGACCTTCAGAGTCAGCCAGCATTTTGCTCTTTGCTACCTCTTGATCTCTCTCCCAGCCCAGGTTTCTTCAGCATCCACCAGGGTGGTGTAGATCGCTTCCAACTTTGCAAACTGCTTCCATCTGTCCAGGGCCTGCTTCACCTTCCTCCTCGACCCACTTCAAGCCAGAGTCTCCTCCTTCCACTGAGTCCCTCCAACGTTCTCCAACCAAGACCTTGGCTTGCTCCCTTTGTGCCAAGTACATTAGTCCTGCCTCCTCACTGAGACCCTCAATCCTTAGGATCCGAGACTATAGCTGCTGTTTCTCTGCCACCTGGCACATTAGGAGGGCTTGTTAGTTGTCCAGGAAGGGAACATCTGTCCTTCTGGTGATAAAGTCAGGCCAGCAGCAATCATTGCAACTGGGCTGGCAGCTGTTGGCTTCGGCTGCACGGGCCGTTCCAGGACTGAAGTGAACATATTCCAGATACTTCAACCAAACCTCGGCACCTGCCCAAATCTGTGATGGTCTCAACTTATACCTCAGAAGTCCAACTTTGACCTATTCCTGCTGTGTTGAACTAAATCCAGTGATGCAAGGAAAGGAGAAAGAATTAGTAATTAGCATTTGCTATTGCATATTGAATCAGTTACGAACTTCCACAAACAAGGTTCAATCTTCTCCAAGTTGAGGTTATTTTCATAGTATAGCACACAGTGACTCCAAAGAACATTTACTGCTTGTGTGATTACAACCACTGGCAGGGCCTATCTGAAGTCTCCAACATGTGTATTTGCTTACAGAGACTAGGATGTGTCATTCTCTTTGTATTGTAATATAATTATATAATTTATGCGTGAGGCTCTTTCCATATAAATAGTTTCTCAAAACACTAAAGAAATTCTCATGTTAGGAATTGAGTTCCCAAAAGCATCAGAGATGGACAAGTGACAGAACAGCAGACTGTTCTCAGTGAGGACTCTGCAGACACGAGGCTGTGGCCTCCCACGGAGGTCTGCCAGAGGGAGGCCAGGCTTCTGAATCGGAGGAGGGCTGAGACTCCAGTTCTGCCACTGTGTCAGTCAGCTTTCCATTACTGTGACAAATAACTAAAGAGAAAAGGCTCATTTTGGCTCCCAGTTCTGGAGGTTCCAGTTCATGGTTGGTTAGCCCTGTCACTTCTGAGCCTATGGTAAGGCAGCACACGTGGTGGGCAGCAGTGTGGTAGGGCCAGCTGTCGACTTTATGGCCAGGAAGAGAGAAGAGGAGAGGGGACTGGGGAGGGAAGGGAGAGAGGGGAGGGGAAAAGAGGCTGAGAGAGGAGGGGAGGGGAGAAAGAACAAACCCTGGTAACCTCTGAGGGATTCCCCTGATGACATCAAGCCTCCCACTATACCCCACTATTACGGTTTAGATGTGGTGTCCCCTGGAAGCTCATGTGAGACAATGCAAGAAGGTTCAGAGGAGAAATGATTGGGTTGTAAGGAGTCTTAACCCAATCAGTGAGTTAATCCCCTGGTAGGGATTAACTGAGTGGTAACTGAAGTGGTGGGTGTGGCTGGAGGAGGAGGGGATTGGGGCGTGGCTTGGGGTATGTGTATTTGTATCCTGCCAGTGGAGTCTCTCCCTCTGCTTCTTGATCATGATGTGACCTGCTTCCCTCCGCCATACTCTTCAGCCATGATGTTCAGCCTTACCTTGACCTTGTATACATTGCATGATGTTTAAACCAGATTAAACATACCTATATTCTCACCATTTCTTTATGATGAAAACATTCAAAATCCCTTCTTCTGGCTTTTTGAAATAGACAATGCCTTGTCATTATCCATAGTCACCTTACTGTACCATAAAACACCAGAAATCATCACTTCAATCTAACTACAACTTGGTACCCATTGAACAGCTTCTTCCCATTCCTCCTCCCTCCTTGCTCCTGGTAACCACCATTCTGGCTTACCTCAAGGTCTTGATCTTTTTAGGTTCCACATATGAATGAGATCATGTGGTCCTTGCATTTCTATGCCTGGATTACTTCATTTGATTTCCAGTTCTAACCAGATCAACACAAATGACAGTATTTCATTGTTTTATGGCTGAATAAGTGGTCCACCGCACAAACGGACCACATTTGCTTTTTCTATTCATCAGTTGATGGACACCAAGGTTTTTTTTTATTGCTAAGCTGTTGTGGATCGTGCTGAAATGAACCTGGGAGTAGAGATGTCCTTCAACAGACTGATTTCATTTGAATATATACTCAGTAGTAGGATTGCTAGATCATATTAGTTGTTCTTTTTTTAATTTTTTGAAGAAACCTCATACTTTTTTCTACAACAGCTATAATAACTAATGTACTTAATGTAATTAACTGATAAGTGAACCTCATCAGCACTTATTATCATTTTAGTCTTTTTGATAATAGCTATTCTTGCTGATGATTACTGAAGCTGAACATTTTTTCATATACCTATTAGCTATTTATATATCTTCTTTTGAGAAATGTCTTCTTCCATTTTTATAGGATGATTATTTTTGTTGTTGTTTTGTAGTGACTTGTTTGAGATCCTTCTGTCTGGATATTAATCCCTTTTCCCATATATAGTTTCCAAATGTTTTATCCCAGTCTATAAGTCGTTTCTTCACTCTGTTGACTCCTTTGCTGTGAAGAAGCTTTTTAAGTTTGTTATAAACCCATTTGTCTATTTTTTGGTTTTAGGTTCTTGTGTCTTAGCAATCTTATTTTAAAAATCTTTGCCCATCCCAATGTCCTAAAGTGCTTCCCCTATGTTTTCTTCTAATAATTTCATAGTTTCGGGTCTTATATTCAGTCTTGAACCCATTTCAAGTTGGGCTTTATAACTGGTGAAATATAAGAGTCTAGTTTCATTCTCCTGAAGGTGGATATCCAATTTCACAACACTCTTTATCCTAAAGAGTTGTCCTTTTGCCAATGTATGCTTTTGGTACCTCCACAGATCATTCTGAAGGAAAAGCAAAATCACAGAGTATACCATTATTGGTCCATATTACCCACTGAGTTACCATAAGCCAGGTCTACACAGGATGGATCCTAAAAGACTCAGGAGGACAATAGTCTTAGGGAACGCGGTGCAAGCATTCAGGTTAACAGCATGA
The DNA here is from genome assembly GCF_045843805.1 of Urocitellus parryii. NCBI lineage: Eukaryota > Metazoa > Chordata > Mammalia > Rodentia > Sciuridae > Urocitellus > Urocitellus parryii. The sequence continues at coordinate 14,004,931 of NC_135544.1, forward strand.
CCCCTGGCAGCTTCTCTGGTTTAGAGAAGGTAACTACCAGCAGCTGGTTTTGTAGATAACAGGGCTTAGTTCCTAGGAACAGAGGCTGCCTAGGTTTGGAGGGTTTGAGCAGAAAAATCAGATAACATATTGGAGAATTAAATAAACATATTGACCAGACACAGCAGGATGAGAGGAAAGGAAAAGACCAAGTACAGAAGTACTCTTGACTTAAGAATAGAAAGAGCACCTGCTAACTAGGGTGTGTCAAGAGATACAACTGCTGTGGTCCAGACCGACCCTGGAGCAAAGTGAGCCTATTGTTGGAAGAAAAGTCATAAATGAGAGGGGATTCCACCAACACAACCACTTGAACTTATGTCATTTCTCTCTTTAAACTGGTGAGCGACTGTAGACCTTGCCAGCCCAGGGAGCCCTGTTTCTTTCCTTCAAACTCTGTCGGAACCTTATGAAAATCTTATGCTGTTCCAGGGCCTGGCTCAGAATCTATCTCCTCTAGAGAGTCTCCCTAAGCACACCAGCCTCCTTAATCACCACGGGCTTGAAGGGCACTGTGTACTCCTATAAAAGACTCTGTGTAATCTCTTCTCAAATGGACCATGAATCCTTGAGAGCACAGATCATGTCTTATTCTCAATATTCCTTGGGTATACCTTAAGTGGTAATCAGGATATAGTATGTACTCAATAAACACCTTCTTACTCATTTCTTATTTTTCACCCATCCTCCTTTTCAGAATGTCATGAATTTCAACAAAAGACGAATAAAGTGTCTCCAGAAAAAGAGTAGGTTCTACAAATATTAACCCTTGGAAGAGTTGTTTTCAGAAATCTGTTTTTTAAATATCAAAGCAGTACCAGTAAATCAGTATATCATACTACTCTGTGATTGAGCTGGGAAGCCTCCTCTCTTTTTTATTACTTTCAGCCACAAATACTAAGCACTTCCTATGTGCAAGACACTGTTAATCGTAAGAAATGTCAAGAGGCAAAGTCTATGCCACTGGGAAACTAGAGTGCATATTTGTCTTTTTACAACTTAACCTCATCCAGCTAAAGACATTCTGCACGCTGCTGACGTATTTGGCAAGGGTTGGCCAAGAAAAAGAACTGAGTCCATCTGCTGGAAAACAAATTAGCCAATGGGGGGAAAATAGTTTTCTGAATTCAAAAGAGAACATTAATGACGTGTATAAATACATCTTTTCTCTTCCAAGAGCTGGAATTTGGAGACCATTTTTATTTTAGTATTTGATTTGAGAAACTGGTTTAGTTGTTGGCATATTAATAATGCAAAAGAATAGGGTTGATAGAGAGTCCTGGCCCAGGAGGAAGAAGTCCAATGGGCTTGGCCAGTTCACCTCTCTTCTTCCTACACACCCACAGTGCAAGCCCATCATCAGCATTTCCCTTATATAAAGTGGCTGTTTCTGGGAGAAGAACCAAGCAGTTCCTTGAGAACTTCTTAAACTTACTATAACAAGATTGAGAGTGAAATATTCCTCTGGACCATCTAATTTAATATGGATATAGTTTTGCTGTGCACAGCGCAATAGGACCTTAGCTACAAATTGTAAGTACCAAGATAAATCATCCCCTGAATTAATGTCAACATGTGATTTGACTCTAGTTTTAAGGCCTTTAGTGTTGGCATATCACTTAACTACTTCAGCCCATTAGCTCAGCAAAGATGAATAATCACTTTCTGAAATTACCCTAAGTGTCAAAGATAGGAATAGTCACTTTAGGCGAAGGTGATAAGAATCAGAAACACACACCACCATGCAACTTCCCATCCTAAGCTTGCATCTGAAAACTTGTATTTTAAAATAACTCTTCATGAGACCTAACCACTTGTTGAGGACTTCTGAGATTTGTGCTAAAAACATAACTGGTATCCAAGTAGTCAAAGTGGTGACCAATTAACATGATTCGTTCCTGTTCTGATAATTCCTGTTCAAGTTGCCAAGGACATAAATAATGACAGCACAAAGGCTCTTAGTCCTTAGGTGATGACCTTGAATCCCTGACTCAGGACTCTCATGGTGCCTTGCCTTTTTGGAGATGACATAAACCAATCTAATCTCTCTTGGCTCCAGTTTCTGTGAAAACCAAATGAGAAAATATAAGTGAAAGTAATTTTTAAAGTTTAAACAAAACAGGAATGTTTTGCATAAACATCAGAATATCTTGCAAGACTTTCAGGGTGGGAAGACTTAGAGGAGAACAGGCCTGTGACAATCTCAAGCCCTGAGTCCATGGCTCTATATCATGCAGGTAGGGTCTTATTGCTTGATACCCAGATGTCAGCATCGATGCAAGGTGAAGCAATGTGTTTGTATTCTGAGACACAGCTGAAAATACCTTGCAACCCTCTGTCTCTAAAGGTGTCAGCATTTCAAAACCAGAGGAGTCTGGGAGGAATGTTTTCCCAAGCTCAGTGACTAAGGTGGATTTGTAGGGTGTCCACCTTGATAAGCTCTGAACTTGGCTTCCAGATCTCCTTGCATAGTCCCAGGTTAGCATGGCCCATAAGAGACATTCTGTGTAAGATTTGGAAGGCAAAGAAGTAAAGCAGAAGCCAGATTCTTTTGACCCTCAGAAGAATGAGGCAGCATACCATGGGCTGTCACAACCTATGCACCGCATCACTTTCCCATGGCTCTCTTTGGTGGCATAGGGGAGGAGCAAGCCTTCAGCAACTCCAGATTCTGCCAGAACCCACCACCCACCACCACTTGAGCATCTTCGGCTTCTGGGCCAGGAATGTTTTAGGTCCTATGACAAACAGAGTAACCTCTTCTATAGAACACCCATCACCAAAGATGCAGAATTAGATGGCAAAAGACTCATGTGGGCCCATACTTATGGGTTCTAGATCATCTGTATAGCTTCCATATTGTCTTTGTTTCTCCCACCTCCTGATCACCTTCCCAGTCTGCCTGACCTGCTAGCTTCAGGATCTGGTGCCTCATTCATAAGTAATAATCTCTCATGGAGCATCCACATGTGGATAAAGTCAAATTCCTATAATGAGCCCCTTCTTGCATGTAGCCCTGAGTATTCAGTGTCTCCAATCACATCTGTCTGATATAGAATGAGCTCTTGAGATTGGACTTGGCTTTTCTGGAATTGACTTTTTGATCTGACCAGACATAAAAGTATTAAGGACTCTGTGTCCCTGTGTCCAAGTAAACATTGTATTTATTTGTCCTGTACACCGTGCTGTTTTGAAACATGTTTACACTGTGGAATGATTAGGTCAAGGTAATTAACCTATGCATTACCTCACATATTTTTTTGTGGTGAGAACACTTAAAATCTACTGTCGGCCATTTTCAAAAATAAAAAATATTGTTATTAACTAGTCCCCAAATTGTCCAGAAGACCTCTTGAACTTCCTGTCTAACCAAAATGTTATATCTTTGATCAACATCCCCCAGTCCCACCCAATTCAGTTCCTGATAAGTATTCTACTTTCTCCTTGTATGAGTTGAACATTTTTAGATTGCATAAAGAAGTGGAACCATGCAGTATTTGTATTTCTGTCCCTGGTTTATTCCACTCAGTGTCCTCCAGGTTCATCCATGTTGTCACAAAGGACAGCGTTTCCTATTTAAGGCTGAATAATATTCCTTTTATATGTACATATCACATTTCCTTTATCCATTCATCCATTGATGAATACAGGTTGATTTCATACCTTGGCTGTTGTGAAGAGTGCTACAAGGAACATGGGAGTGCAGATATTGCTTCAACATACTGATTTCATTTCCTTTAAATATGTACCCAGAAGTTAAATTGCTAGATCCATACCATGGAATATAACTCTGCAATAAAAAGAAACAGATTATTGATGAGCATACTGCCATCAATGGATCTTAAGGATATTATTCTGATGAGAGATAAATCAATTTTCAAAGATTACATGTGATAATAAATAAAATATGATTTATAAATAAATAAAATATGATATTATTTATATAACATCCCCAAAAATGACAAAATTGTAGTGATGGAGAACAGTGGTTGCTAGGAGTTGGGTTTGAAGGAGGGTGTGACTCTGTAGGGATTGTACATGAAATTTTCTTTGGGGTGATGGAACTGTTAGTAGGGATCATATAAAAATCTGTACATGCAGTAAAATTTTGAAGAACTATTTTTTTAAAAATCAAAATCTGAGTAAAGTCTATTGTAGTGTATTAGTTTAAATTTCCTAGCTTTGACCATTGTAGTGTTATTCTTGGGATGGAGCTGAGTGAAAGGTAATGGAACTCTTTATAATAAAGCACACACATTTCACCATCATTAAGAGAAATACATTTCTGAGCAGGGCTCTGGCATCCTTGAATTTTTCTAAAGGGACTATTCTATGTACTTCCAAAAAGGCCACAGAAATTGCTTCCATCAAACTGGGATCCTTAAATTTGATGAAGTAATGTGATCCTTGGTGGTAGAGGTCAAGCAGTAGCACTTAGTCCCCTAAGACAAGGTGACATGGTTACAGTAATTAACAGCTATTATTTACTATTTAGATCTGACGTGCCTCCCAAAATCTCATGTGAGACAAAGCAAGAATTTTCAAAGGAGAAAAATTAGATTCTGAGAGTTGTAAATTAATCAGTGAATTAATCCACTGATATGAATTAACTTGGTGGTAACTGTAGGCAGGTGGGGTGTGGCTGGAGGACATAGGTCACTGGGGGCATACCATTGGGATTTATATTTTGTCCCTATTGTGAAGAACTAACTATCTCTCTCCCTCTCTCTTTCCCTCCCACCCCTTCATAATTGCCATGTCCTGAACTACTTTCCTCCATGTTATCCTTCCATCATGAGAAATGGTGAGCCAAAATGAAATTATCTTCATCTAAGTTCTTCTTGTCAGGTATTTTTGTCACAGCTACAAAAAAAATGTTGAATAAAACAACAGCAGAAATCTTTGGAGATTGTAAGAATAATATGGATAACCATCTACTAAAGTCTTTCTTGATCCATAGAAGCTCAAAAGTTCTAGGTCTGTTATTAGTAACCACAACAAGGAGTCATGGCCACTGAATTCCTTCTCCAATTAAAGCTAGTTCACAATTCCAGGGCCCCATGAATGAAAAGGAGGCCAAGTCTTCTTGAAGAAGGACCCTGCTCCACAACCAAAAAGTTGTGCTATAAATCCTCCAAGTTTTCCCCCAAGGCACCTGCAGCCATTTACCAGGATTATTATAGGCTGATGGAGGAGGGTAAATAGCAAAACTGGAAAATTTGTGACAACATGGCTTGGAGAAAGAGGTATGTCTGTAGGTATAACTTTCTGAGCACTAACTGTGAAAGTATCTGTCTCATGAATGCTCTTAGAAGACCAACCACAGCAGAGAAAGATCATAAAAATCAGATGGAAAAAATGACCCTTCCTATGGACAAAATTAGTTAGCCTCATTTGCCAAACACCTTTGCCCATACTCAATGGGTTCATGAACAAAATGACCAGGACAGCACGGATGTAAGATTTGCATGGGCTTGGCATGGGCATGTACTCACTTTGACTGATAAGACTGCAGCCACAGCTGTGTTCAGTCTGCCAACATTAGACACTTAACCTAGAGCCCTCAAATACAGCACCATTCCCTGGGGGGATCAGACATTGTAATCAAGGAAAGAGCAGCAGTTTGTTCTTACTAAAATAATCACTTTCTCTGAATGTGATTTTCCTTTCATGCCCACAGTTCTCTGTTAACCCCACCAGCAGTAGATCTTTGCCTTAGTCATTGCTGTGGTATGCCAAGTAGCACTGTTTTTTGCCTAGTGTGATGATTAATTGTGGTTGTCAACTTGACTGGATTGAGAGATGTTTAAAAAATTGGTAACACATACTTCTGGGTGAGTCTGTGAGAGTTGTTTTTCCAGAGAAGACTGGCATGTGGGTCAGAAAACTAAGAACAGATGAACTCTGGGTATAGATGGCACCATCCAGGAGGCTGGAAGCTTAGACAAAATGAGAAAGCAGACGAGGGAAGTTCATGCCCACACACAGGCTGGACTCTTCTTGAGCAAGTGTGTTTTTTGTGGCTCCTGTCACCCATGGACATTAGACTCTGAGTTCTTTAGCCTTTGAATTATGGTCTTGCACTAGAAATTCTCCAGGGGCTTGGGGCCACATCATTGGTCCCTCTTATTCTGAAATCTGCAGCTTCTTGGAGAATAGCTATTGGCTCCCCCCCCCTCCAGCTTGCAGAGATCCATTGAAGAACTATTCATCCCTTGATTCTATAAGCCAATCTAATAAATCCCCTTTTAATTGTATACATTCTATGGGTTCTGTTCTTCTGGAGAACCTTGACTAATACATTGAGGAATTCCTTTGGCCACCAATAAAGTATGGCAATGGGTTCGTGCTTACAAAGTTCACCGGTATCACCATGTTTCCAGAGTGCTAAAGCAGCTTGCCTGATAGAATGATGGAATGGCCTTTTGAAAGCTCAGTTAGAGTGCCAGGTGAAAGATAACACCTTGTAGGGCTTCTGTAATATCCTCCAAAATAAAAGATATCTAAATAAGGTAGGCTACTTCTCCCATGTTCAAGATTCATAGTTTTAAATCAAAGGAATGGAAATAAGAGTAGATTCTCTCTATATTAACCCTAATATCCTTCTTTAGAAATTTTTCTTTCTGTCCCTGCACCTGTAGGTTCTGCTGCTTTAGGAATCCTAATCTCCCAGGAGTAATCTCTTTCAGGATACAAAGTGTTGGTTCCATTAAAAGACAAGTTGATACTGCCATCTAGCCACACTGGGCTCCTCGTGTCAGTGAATCAGGCCAAAAAGCGATAACTACTGGCTGGGGTGACTAATTCTGATGATCAAGGGGAGACTGGTTGGATTATTATATTAAAAAGTTGTGGTAAAAAAAAGTTTGTAATGATATATATATTATAAATAATAAAAGATATAAAGGATCTCCGACAGGAGAGCCCTCAAGAGCATGCTAAATAAATCACCACAAACAGAATGGCTTAATACAACGGAGATTTATTCTCTCGCAGTTCTGGAGGCTTGATGTCTGAAATGAAGAAGTTCTAAAATCTCTAGGGAAGGAGCCTTCCTGGCCTCTCCCAGATTCTGATAATCCCAGTAATTTCTTTATTTATCGGAGCACCACACCAATCTCTGCCTCCATCATTATATAGCTATCTTCTCTCTGTGCCTTTGTCTTCACATGGTGTGCTCCTCTGTGCATGTGTGTCTGGGTACAGATTTCCTCACCTATAAGAATACCAATCAAATTAGGGCCGACCCTAACAACTCATCTTAACTTGATGACCTCTGCCAAGAACCCATTGCTAAATAAGGTCACATTCTCAGGTACCAGAGGTTAGGACATATTTGTTTGAGGGACATAACTAAATAACAGGTTACCTCTTAGTTGTCCTGGGTCCTGTAATTAAATTAGTAGAATTTATTTGCATAGAATTATAATTACAATGGGGGAAAAAAAAAGTAATGGAAAACTTCAGACAGGAATAAAGGCTTGGGTCACCCAACCAGATAGGGAGCTATCATTAGCCAAAAAGAACAAAAGAAATAAATATGGAATGAGAAGTACAAGAAGATACTTTTAAATAAATCTATCACCCAGTAAACAATTACAGAATAAGAAATGTAATAGTTCTGAATATGTTTTTATTTTGATAACAACATATTTGTATATAAAGTAACCCATCTTTTCTCTTTTAGTCTCTTTCAATTTCTTACCATCTGATGTGTTAATAATGGCTAACCTTATATCTCAGTATTGAGGTTAAATAATATTAATGGGGAGATGTAAGTTAGCTAGAGATGGAATGAATTTTATCCCCATGGGGGCTTTGCATTTTCTTCTCAAGAGATACAATTGTCTTCAGTTGTGTAAGAAATAATTGTATTACTTAAATGAATGAATGCTTTTGATGTTATCTATCTGGAAATTAAGAATGCTAAAATAGCTGTATGTGGGTAGGAAGTTCATAAGGAGTAAATTGTGGTAAGTTTGTCTCAAATCCGCTCAGCTAAACTAGAACCATTTCCCAGAAGTCCTAAGTTCTCATTGGCCAAAGGGCACATTTGGTGTGTGAGATCTAGAGGGCAAAAGTGAAATCAAATCCTATTCTTTTCATGCTTGGGAAGTTGGTTAGGTCATCAGGCACTGCTGCAGCCCTCACACTGACGGCCACCCACCTGCTCACTCCCCTTGTTGGAGCACACCCCCGGCTCTTGCCCATGTTAGTTTTTCATTGCTGTGACCAAAATATCTGACTAGGGCAATTTAGAGGAGGAAAAGTTTATTTTGGCTCATAGTTTCAGAGGTTCCGCCCATAGTCAGTCCACTTCATTGCTCAGGGTCCAAGATGAGGCAGAACATCATGGAGGAAGGGCATGGGGAAGGAGCACTGCTCCACTGTGGCAGCCAGGAAACAGAGAGAGGAAAATAGGACAAAGCCACAGGGTATACTTCCCAGGCACACCCCCTGGGACTCACCTTCTCCAGCTGCCTCACCGGCCTCAGTGACCACCCAGTGAGTTCATTCAACCTAGGATGTACTAATTAGGTGGCAGCTCTCATGAACTAATCAGTTCACCTCTAAATATTCCAGCATTAACACAGAGGCTTTTGAGGACACCTCCTTTCCAAACCATAACACCTGCCAGATCTCTCCCTTCCGCTTATCCAGCCCCTGAGTGGTTGACTCTGTTGATAACTTCTAGTGCACATCACTGCCCAACTCCAAAACTGGAGACTTGGAGGCAGTGAGAAGTTAATGAAGGCTGGAGTCTCTGCCCAGGGTTCTAGTTCACCTGTGTGGGTTCCAGTGCCCTTGAATTCCCAGTTCGTGTTCATCTTCTCTTTCCAGTGGCCTGCCTGCTGACTTCAGATTCTAGTACCAGATAAAGAATCAGCAGCCTCACATAAACCTTTTAACTAACTCCTGTGTAAAGGCAAATTCCTTTAACAAAGACTTTGTCTAATGGTCCTGCTTCTCTGATTAAACTGTGGGGGTTATAATTTGCTATTCCAGACCCTCTACCTGCCAATTTAAAAAAAAAAAATTATGTATTCTGTAGGTGGATGGAATGCCTTTCTTTTATTTGTTTATTTTTTGTGCAGTGCTAAGGATTGAACCCAGTGTCTCACACTTGCTAGGCAAGAGCTCTGCCACTGAGCTAGAGCCCCAGCCCACATACCTGCCAATCTTAATAGGCATTTATAGACTGTCTTAGCCATTGGTTCAGCTAAAAGCTGTCAAACCTGTAAGACATCATGACAGTCCCCCAAGAACCATTTATTAATGTTACCCACTGTAGCTATCTTCTTTTAAACCAGTTACCTATCCAAACGTGTTTATTAAGTACCATTTATTTTCCATAATATATGACTAAAAGATAATCAAATTTACTCATCAGCTCAAGAGAGCCAGCATGCCTATTCAGCACTGAAATAAGTCCAGCTGACAGCAAGGAAAATTAGCTTGTGGTCAGTTTTCCAAAGGCCACAAAGCTATTTTCAGATAAGCCTGTGAGGCAAAGGAAACAATCTAGATGTGAAGAGAGAGCCTACAGAGTGGGAGAAAATCTGTGCCACCTTCACCTCAAATAGAGCATTAATCTCCAGAATATATTAAAAAACTTAACAACCACCACCAAAAAGAAAACCCAAATAACCGAATCAAAAAATGGGCAAAGGAACTGAACAGACATTTCACAGAAAAAAAATATATTAACAGTCAACAAATATATGGAAAAATGTTTAACATTTTTCTTCCCCAGCACGGACTTGCTCCTCACCTTGAGACTCAAGGAATGTCACAACAGTGACAGAGAAATAAAAAAATTAAAACTACACTGAGATTTCATCTCACTCTAGTCAGAATGGAAATTATTAAGAATTCAAATAAGAATAAATGTTGGTGAGTATGTGGCGGGAAAGGTACACTCATTCATTTCTGAGGGGACTGCAAACTGGTGCAACCATTCTGGAAAGCAATACAAAGATTCCTCAGAAAACTTGTAATGGAACCACCATTTGACCCAGTTATTGCACTCTTCAGTATATACACAAAGGACTTAAAATTAGCATACATCAATGTTTATAGCAGCTCAATTCACAATAGCTAAGCTATGGACTCAACCTAGGTGCTCTCCAACAGATGAATGGATAAAGAAAATGTGCATATACACAATGAAATATTACTCAGTAATAAAGAAGAATGAAATTATAGCATTTGCTGGTAAAGGGATAGAACTAGATTCTATTGTGCTAAGCAAAACAAGACAATCCCCCCAAAACCAAAGGTCAAATGTTCTCTCTGATATGTGGATGCTGACTCACAATAGGCAGATGGGCAGAGGAGTTCACCAGATTGGACAGAGGGAAGCCAGGGTAAGGGAGGGAGATGGGAATGGAAAAGACAGTAGAGTGAATCAGACGTAACTTTTCTATGGTTATAGGTGAATACACAAATAGTGTAACTCCGCATCATGTACAAGCACAAAAATGGGAAGTTATACTCCATGTATGTATACTATGTCAAAATGCATTCTAATGTCATGTATAACTAAAAAGAACAAAGGGAAACTTTTTAAAAAGGAAACACCTGTGAGATGAAAGCAAATAGTACCAATTTGAAGATGGAGGATCATGACAGACCTTTTCAGTGATCCAGTGGATGGAGTCAGAACCCACTCCCCAGCAGAGCCAGGGATGCAGGAAAAAGGAGAAAGAGTGGTCAGAGATGGAGGTGAGGAGCTTGTGGAATTGCCTTCCTGGGGAGTGGAGGGCATTCCTGTAGCATTCTGAGTCTATCCTGGAAAGAAGCCACGCTGTCTGAAATAGCATGAAAGAACAGCTGCACACAGCTAGAGGAGAGGGCTGCCCTAGAGTGCTCTCAACCAAAGTGGCATCAGGGACTCATTCTGTTGACCCTTCTTCAGTTGAGTCTATCATCAGAACTTGGGAAATATTATAGAAAATCGAAAGAAGACCATCATCCCAACCTTGTTTTCACCAGGACTCTAGGGTAGAAGCAAGCAAAGAAGAGTTTATCTCATGACTTTCCTCCCCATGATAAAGAAGAAGATGGTGGTCACGACAGTGACAGTTGGCATGAATCAGAGACCTATGTTCAGGATTTCCCTCTGTTGTTAAGTTTGTGACTGAGTAAATGGTATCGTCATTTGTTATCGTTTATAGGTGGTGTCCCCCAAAAGCTCATGTGTGAGACCATGCAAGAGGAGAAGTGATTGGATGATAGCCTTAGCCTAATCAGTGAGGTAATCCCTAGTGGGATTAACTGAGTGGTAACTGGAGGCAGGTGGAGTGTGGCTGGAGAGGAAGTTAATTGGGGGCTGAGCTATGGGGTCTATATTTGTATCTGGCCAGTGGAGATCTGAATTTTTCTTCCTCGGCAAGGACTTGCTCCTCACCTTGAGCCCCAAGGAATGGAGCCAGCCTTCTATGAACTTCAAGACCTCTGAAACCAGGAGCCCTCAAATAAACTTTTCCCCCTTTAAAATAGTTCTGGTCAGATCTTTTAGTCAGAGCAGAAAAAAAAAACTCACTAAAACATCATTCTTGGCTTAGTTCCCATCTTTCTGTAAAAGGGATGCTGAATCTGAAAACCTTGGCAGAGATGCTGAATGTTCACCAAAGATCCGAGTTTTTCTTCCTCAGCACAGACTTGCTCCTGGAAAGCAGCTGCCCACCCAGGGACTACATTTCCCAGACCCCCTTGTGATCATTCTCACCAAGGGAATGATGAATGCAAGTCATTGGGTCATTTCCAGAAACCAAAATGGACAAGAAACAGATGTGTCTTAACTCTCTTCCATATCCTGGCACCCAAAGCAAAGTTGGAAACCACACTTCCAGAGTGCCCATCAATTATGTCTATGTTGGAGTGAGCCCAGTCCTTACTAATAGGACTTGACATGAATGAGAAATAACCGTTTATTATTTTCAACTTGTGAAATGATAAGGCTTATCCATCAACAGAGCTAGAATAAACTGATACAGTCCCTAAGCTGTATGAAATTTACAAATACTTTCTTTAAACTTTTGACTTACTTTGACTTAAATAATGACAACCTGTGAAATAGACACTTTTCTCATTAGACAAGTGAAAACATGAAGCTCGTGATTCTGAAATGATTTCCCAAAGTCACAGACAAGCTGGAGGGCCAAAATATAGGGGCAGGAGACCTGGAATGGACTTGGGTAGGAGAAGAAGGGTAGTGCAGACATTCACTTCCCAGAGCCCCAGGTGTGATCCTGGCTCTGCCTTTTTGATCATAAGTAATTCTTTAATGTCCCTCAGAATCCATTTTCTTAATAATAAAGAGGGAATAATAGGTAGCATCCATCTTACAAAACTGTCATAATGAAAAAAGGGAAATCATTACATGGATAACACAGTGTCTGGCTCCTGATAGATACTTGGCCAATTATACTGTCTCTCATTTACTAGGTACTTACCATGTGCCAAGGATTGTCCACCCTCCTTACATCTACTGATTCAATGATTCACCCAACCACCCAGAAGGTTATGCACAGTTCTCTCTTCCCTATTTTAAAGATAATAAGATTTAGAGAAATTCAGCAAATTTCCCCAACATAACATATTCTTATCCTAGTTTCCCGAGAAAGTAGAATTAGGAGAAGAGAGAGTGAGGTGGGAGGCAGGGCATAATCATCATCAAGCTGGTTAAGATTAAGTGCAACTTTGACACCATAAACTGTCCTCCAAGAAGCTTCGTAAATCGAGACTCATCACCATCATCCAGAGCCTGGAGGGTACACAAGCATGGGCTGTGTAGGGTCCCAGGGAAGCCCCAGAGCTGAAGGCAAGAGGAGCCCAACGTGAGCATGAGGAGAAGTATGGAGTCAATGGAAGTCTGTCCTTAACTGGCCACCACAGTGGCAGCTGGAATAAGAGATATCTAAGTTGCAGGAAGCTCGAAGTTGTACATAGTTGGGTATGTGTCAAACCTAGGAAGTTGCTGGGTGACCTTGAGTCTTCTTTTTTGTGAAAGACATTGTTACTATCCCTGACCCATTTTGAGCGGGGGAGGGTAAGTTCTTTTCCAGTGGGAAGAGATTTACACAGATTCATACCCATTCCTTCCAGTCTGTGATGGATATTTGTGTTTGAGGAATGGTTGGCCCCAACACAGGTTACAGGCGTTGGCTTCATAGAGGAAAGCCAGTCTTCTACTCAGGACAGGCAGCAGGTCGGGAGCCCTGTATCACCTCCTTGAGGAAACGTATCTGTCTGCATGGTGGAAGGTGTTGACAGGGCCTGTTATTGCATCCTGCCACACCTACCAGGGAAGGACAAGACTGCTCCTCCCACTGGTCTGTGCCCTAGAGCAGGAGCTTCTCACCAGGCTTGTGCCTTCGAATCTGGATAATGACATTTTTTTGTTGTTCTCTGATTATGTAAGCAATAACACTTTCCCATTAAAACTAAATTATGTCATTGTAGCAAAACAGGAGGTATAAATATACTTAGAAGTTTGAAGAAGAAAACTATCGTCACCCAAGATCTCTCTTCTCCAGAATATAACTCATGCTGACATTTTGATATACTCCTTTCTAGTTTTTTTTTTTAAACTGCATTTTAAAGTAAAATTGAATCACACAGTTTAAGTGTTTTTTCATTCTGCTTTGTTCTCTCAACATTTTATGATAAATGTCAGCATTAAATATTCTTTCAAAATATCACATTTATAGTTGAGTAATATATTGTGTGCATTCAGTCTGTGATTTTTCACTATTATATATAGTGCTGTGGTGAAGATAATTAAATATGTCTTTGATCATATTTCTGATTATTTTTCTTTAGAAGATCCTTAAAAGCATGGTTGACAAATGACATAAACATTTCTAAGAAATCCTTATTGCCAAATTTTATTTCCAGAAAAGTTGGATAAATTTATAGTTCTATCAGCAATGTGATAGTGCAAAAGTACTGCAAAAACAAATCAGTACTTTTAAATGCTTTTTAGATTAATAGGAGGAAATGAGCTCTTGTTATTTTGAATCGTATTTCTTTGACTAATGGTTTTATTGACCAGTTCTTAGGTTTGTTAGTCATTTGGGCTTCTTCTTTTATGAATCACCTACTCATTTTATTTGGTCATTTTTTTTTCAATTGGGATATTAGTATCTTTATTGATTTGATATAATTAAGGCTGCTTATTATTTGTCAAACTCATTGCAAATATTTTCACCATGTTTTGTTTGGTTCAGCTTTCATTTTTATTATAGAAGGTTTTTAAAAATACAGATATTCTGGGGGATTTTGTTTGTATTATGAAGTTAAATCTAATGACAGTTGCATTTGTGATTTATCTCATGGATGTGGTGCTTATAAAGCTCTCCACATCCCAAGATCAGCTACATATACTTCTATATTATCTTTTAGATAATTAAGATGTGTAAAATCATAATACATCAGATCAGAGCTGACAAAGTACTTCATGTTATAGATAATGAAACTCGGGCTCAAGAGGTAAACTAACTCAAAAAACAGATCACACAGCCAGTTAAGTGGAAAATCCAAGGTTTTATTTTTGATTAAGTTCTAATTACCACACAATAAAATGCTCACATATTTAGTATTCAATCTGATGAGTTTTGACAATTGCATACACTTTCATAAACATCACCCAAACCAAGATGCAGAATGACTCCACCACCAGCAGTAACCACCACCTGATGTTTTTACTATAGACTATGTTTTCTTATAGTTTGGTTTTATAAAAATAGAATCAAAAAATAAGTGTGTTTTGTGAATGCCTTCATTTACTTAGCATAATATGTTTGAGATTCAACATGCTGTTTTGTGTATAAGTAGCTCATTCTTTTTTTGTTTCTGGATAGGATTTCACTATGTGGATATATTATAATGTTTGTCTGTGCTTGTGTTTAAGGACATATGAGTTGTTTCTAATTTGGGGCTTTTATATGAAAAAGGCTTATATGGATATTCTCATAGAAATATTTATTTGGACATATTATTTCACTTCTTTAGGGAGTGGAATTGCTGGGCCATTGGATAAATGCATGTTTAACTTTTTAACAAAGTAGAGCTAAGATTTACTGTCTGACTCTAAAGACCATGCACCAAGCCACAAGACCACACTGTCCCTCACAGAACCAACCATTAGGAGACCTAATTTAAGTCCTATCTATCCCTTTTCTTTTTTTTTTTTTTTTTTTGGAAGGAGGATACTAAGGATTGAACTCAGAGGCACTTAAACACTGAGCCACACCCCCAGCCCTATTTTGTATTTTATTTATAGACAGGGTCTCACTGAGTTACTTCGCTCCTTGCTTTTTGCTGAGGCTGGCTTTGAACTTGTGATCCTCCTGCCTGGGCCTCCCAAGCCACTGGGATTAAAGGCCTGCACCATCGCACCTGGCTCTATTCCCTTTTGTTGCTGTGGAAATTTGAGCAAATTATTCAACTTCTCAGTTCCTTGTTCCTTCATCTGCTCCAACTCCCCAGTGCAGGTTGTGAAAATTAAATGAGTTTTACAAACAAAGCACTTAAAATAGGGACTTGCACATGGTAAATTTTATTGTTATTATGTAAGAGAATATATCTACATTTGGTTCATCAAATACTGGATTCAAAGAATGGTTCTCTTGAAAAGAGCCAGGAAATCCTCCCTCCTGCCCTTTTCCTGTGAGAGTGGGGCCACCATTTAAGACTACTGAAGACAGAAGCTTCTTCTGCCCACAGTTTCAGCTGGACTTGCCACCTGATTGTCCTCGTGTCAGGACCTGAGTGCTCAAACGTCCCAGCTGCCTCTGGGGTTCTTGTCCTCCAGTTCTTCCATTTACCCTTGTGGGACTCAGCACACACAGCTCTCCCATGCCCTGGTTTTAAATATTCCTTAACATCTGAGCAGGATTCTATGCCCAGCTCCACCTCTCCTCTCTGGGCACCATCCAAATTGCCCAAGACTCCATCAGCATGGCCAATTCCTGCTGTTCCAGCCTGCAGTCGGTTTAGAAGCATGTATTTAGGAGGCAGCCCGACGTAGTGTTGTTGGGACCGAACCAAAGCGCCCCTCTCCAATCTTGAGTCTTTCCTAGTTTCTTCTATGGTACAATCTAATTCTGCCCTTTATCCATGCAATCTCTCCCACTGACTGGTAAGCTCCATAAGGGTAGAGTCTCAGACTACAGATCCTGGCACACAGTATGGCACCCAGTAAGTATTGTTGATATATAAAGGAAAACACATTTACATACAAGTTATTCAATGCTTCTCTTCTCCTCTCCTCTCACCTCTAAAAAGATGTCTGCTTTCCCATATACTTCAACTCCTGATTTTCATTACTAAATAGTAAACCCAGGGTCCGGCTCATGCTAGGCAAGCACTCTACCTCTCTCTGAGTTACATCTACAGCATCAACTTCTGGTTGTTGTTGTTGTTATAAAGATCAAAAAAGAATTGAGAAGAAAAACAGAAACCTGAGAGGGTTTTCAGATTTCTTTGGAAAATACAAGGTGGGTTAGTCAGCTTAGCATCCCCTGTGAACAAAATACCTGACAAGAAAAACTTAGAGGAGAAAAAGTTCATTCTGGGCTCACAGTTTCACAGGTCTCAGCCAACCTGTGACTATTGGCTGACTCTGTTGCTCTGAGTCCCAAGGTGAGGCAGAAGTGCACAGTGAAGGAAAGCTGCTCAGATCATGACCTCCAGGAAGCAGAAACACAGAAAGCAAAAGGCTCTACAGGGAAGATAAACCCTCCCCCGGCATGCTCCCATGCTCCCACCTCCTCCATCCACCCCCCCACCTCCTCCATCTACCCCCCACCTGCCTATAGTTACCACCCAGTCAGTCCCTTCAAACTGGGATGGACTGATTAGGTGACAGCTCTCATATTCTAATCATTTTACCTCTGAATATTCCTGCATTAACACAGAAACTTCTGGGGGACACCTCATATCCAAACCATAAAAGAAGCAAACTATTTGTCATCAACAAGAGCATTTATAAATAAATTGTGGCTATGCATGTATCATACAGTTCAAATGCATAATCCAGCAAGCACTTATCCATGGGCTTTATTCATGCACTTAGCATGCATAAATAACATAAAGTTCGATTCTTAAAATTTAGAGAGTGGTATGTACATATATGTGTATCTGTGTCACCATTTAATAAAATTCAAACATGTAAAATCATGCTATCATTATTATGATACGTAGTTATGGATACATGATATACAAAAATAAGTAGTAGAGAGCTGGGTGTGTAACTCAGAGGCAGAGTGCTTGCCTAGCATGTGTGAGGCCCTGGGTTCAACACCCAGAACTGCCAAAGGAAAAAAAAAATAGAACCCAGAAAGAAGTACAATGAAAGACATGTATATAAAATAGTATGGAAATGATCAGTTCTAAATTCAAGATGGATATTTAATTTGGGAACAAATTATATGGATACATTGTTATTAGATAATAACTGGAAGTTCTGGAGCCACAACTGGCTTTATCAGAACTAGAATGTGTGGAAGATTTCTTCATTCAATATTTATTTTGTCCATTATGTGTCAGGCACTGCTATTGACACTTGGGATATATCAGTAAACAGACAGAAACTGCTGCCTTTGTTAGCATTCTTTTTCCTTTCAGCCCTAAGGCAGAAAACCCTGTTTCACAGAAGTCCAAATGACAGTTGATGAGGGCCTGGGGCCTAAGGATCGGAAGTGACAGGTCACTCCAGTAGAATGCACAGGCTATTTCTACATGCAAGCTATGCCAGGTATGAAAATGATTTTGCATCTCAGTGACCCAAAGGATGGGGTGTTCCTGGCTGAAAAGGGGGTCATGGGACAAGAAAGAATAATCTTATGCTATTTACTCAACCCTGCAGCAGGGCCCAAGCTCTGCAAAAAAATGGATGGCATGTTCTCTGGCCCCAGGGAGCTCACAAATTAGTTCTGACAACCATTCATTCAGCAGTTCATTCAGCAAATACTTTCTGAATGAGAGTGTGGAAATCGGCACTAGGTAACTTTTCATCCTAGCAACCTAGCAAGAATGTGATCTACGGCCCACAACAGAATGTGGCTGTGGTTCGGGGGCTTGTGCAGAGATAAGAGGCACCCTGACTCCGCATAGGAATAAATGTGAGAGAATTACGATGTGCACTTATCTCTCATTAAACCCAAGTACCGGCACCACTTTTCCTTAAACACTGTTAATTCCCAAGGTCCTGGTCCCTGGCTGGCTGGGGCCCCAGACCCAACAGGTCATAACCATAACTTTCCAAACTCAAAACATCCACTCAGGGAAAATAAATCTTTGGTTCTAGCAGTCTGGGAAGGAGTGTGAGAAAGGCGCGCCTGAGCCCTGTCTGTGCCCGTGCACTGAGCATCCGACTGATGAAGCACAGTCTGCCCGTGAGTCAGAGACTCAGGTTTAAAGTCTCAGCTCTACCACTAACTCCTTGGTGACTTTGGGCCACCATTTAATTTCTCCAAGACTCACTTTCTATGCGTGTAGGCATGCTCAGATCTCCTGGGACGATGGTAGCCATGCCATTGTGTTGGGTTTCCTATGGATCCTGTAATGAAGTACACAACAAACCGGGAGGTTTGGAATGACAGGAAGCTTAAGGTCTCACACCTCTTGCAGGCTAAAAGTCTGAAGATAAGGTGTTGGTTAGATTGGTTCCTTCTGAAAACTATGAGGGAGTATCCTAGCTTCTGGTGACTCGCTGGAAATCTTTGGTGTTCCTTGGCTTAGGGCAACATCCATCACTCATTATCTTTGCTTTCATGTTTAAATCTCTCTCTCTCTCTCTCTCTCTCTCTCTCTCTCTCTCTCTCTCTCTGTGTGTGTGTGTGTGTGTGTGTGTGTGTGTATTTGTCTTTGACAAATTTTCTATACAACACCAGTCAATTGGATCAGGATCCCATCCTATTGAGGTATGACTTCATGTTAAATGATTAAAACTACAATGACCCTATTTCCAAATACTGTCATATCCCCTGCTACAGAAGAATTAGAAGTTCAATCTATGAAATCTGAGGAAAGACAATTCAACCCATAACAACCATTCCAAATCTCTAATTTCTCCTCCCAGGGTCCTGTAGGCAACCATAACATTTATTCATCCAAACTGGGGATTTGGGAATGCAAAAGGGCACTGGGGACCATGGAAGACAACAGGTGTGACAGGAGACTGGCCCAGGCAAACGGAAGATGTGAGCAGTTGCTGCCCCTCCCTGGGCCTGCGTCTCTCAAAATGAGAAGCGGGTGGAGTGGGGTTGTGGCTGAATGGTAAAGCACCTGCCTAGCATATATGAGGCACTGCATTTGATTCTCAGCACCGCACATAAATAAATAAAAATAAAGGTTCATCAACTACCAAAAAAAATATATTTTTTTAAAAAAATGAGAAGGAGACAGGCAGAGTGGAGGAGAATGAAATTGAATGGAACAGTGCCTGGGAAGCACTGAAGGCTGTGAGGAGGTGGATGCTGGGACTTTCACACCTGGAGATTAGTTGGGGAAAAGTCCCTGCTAACTTCTGAATATGATAGGTAGGATGTGTGGGGTGTACCTCAAACTATGTGACGTACGGGTGACCTTCATTCACTTGCTGGAGACACTAGGCTCCTTAACAGCTCCTGAGTTCAGAAAAGAAGGCCTCAGGATGCTCTAGAGTAATTGGGAGGTTTACATAATCATAAAGATCATTTGAGGTCAATGGAGCAAAGGTGAAATAGTATAAAGGACAGAGACTAGAACAGCCTGAGCAAATGTGCTTCATAGAATGAATCCAGAAGTACTTCTTCCTCCTCTGTTTTCTATGGTTTTATAGAGTTTATTGACATTTATTTCTTCCTTAAAAGTTTGATCACATTCTCCAGTAGAATTACCTGGGCCTGGAGTATTCTTTGTGGGAAGCTTTTAAATTATTAATTTAATCTCTTTCATTGGTTTGAATCTATTACATTTTCTACTTCCTGAGTCATTTTGGTAATCAGCATCTTTTTCATGCCCTGTCCCTTTCATCTAGAGTATCACATTTATTGGCATAGTTTTTTCATATAGTATCCTATTCATGCCTATTGGATCTCTAATGATGTCATCTCTTTCTCCTTTTTCTTTTTGCTCAAATGAGGTAACAATGCAGCAATTTTATTTTTCTGCTCAAATATACCAACCTCTGTATTCATGGATATTTCCTTATTTTTTTTAAATCCTTTTTGTTTTATCAGTTCATATTCTTTATTATTCTTCCCATCGACTTATTTTGAGTTTAATCTGCTCTTCTATTTTCTAGATTCTTAAAGTAGACAATTTGAACATTTGATTTTTATAATCTTTCTCATATATTTAAAAGTATACATTTCCCTCTATGCGCTGCTTTAGCTGCATACCCAAAATTTTTATATTTCATAGTTGATTTTCATTTAGTATAATTTTTTTTCCCTTGTAAATCCTTTAAAGGGCATCTTTTATAAACAGCATTATTGAGCCTTGCTGTTTTATCCATTCTGACCATCTCTGTGTTTTTGTTGGTATGTTTAGACCATTAACAATTAGTGTCACTAATGACATAGCCAAATTTAAATCTATAATCTGGTTATCTGTTTTCCATTTGTCCCAGTTGGTGTTTTTGTACCTTTTATTACCCTCTTTTTCCTGCTTTCTCTTTGGGTATTTGGGTATTTTTTTAATAACCTGTCTTAACTCCATGTCTGAATTATCAGTTATATCTTTCTTCAATGTTTTTAGCAGTTTTTCTAGTGTTCACATAGTCTACCTGAAATATTATGCAGAAGGCTGAAAACCTGACGAGTACCCTTCATTTCTGTCTTCCCCTGTTTGTGCTTTTGTTATCACACATTTTACTTCCACACATATTACAGATATTTCATTGGCATAGCTATATATATTTTACAATGCACCATCATTAGTCAAAAAAAAAACTTTTAAAGAAATTTTAAAATGAAGGAAATGTCCTTTGTATTTAATCATGTATTTTCCCTTTCTGGAACTTTTCCTTACCTGTGTCTCTAAGTCGTCTTTCTCTGGTATCATTTTTCACCTGTCTTAAGCACTCTCTTTAACATTTCTGGCAGCAAAGGTCTCCTCTATAAAAATTCTCTTTGAAAAGTCTTGATTTCACTCTTCTATGGAAGATACTCTTTTTTTAATTTATTCTAATTAGTTATACATAAAATTAGAATGTATTTTGACACATCATACATAAATTGAGTATAACTTCATTGTTCTGGTTGTACATAATGTAGAATCACACCAGTCATGTAATCATATATGTACATAGGGTAATAATGATCAATTCATTCTACTATTCATCCTACCCCTCTCCCCTCTCCCCTCCCTTTACTTCCCTCTGTCTAATGCAAAGTATTTCTATTTTTCTCTAGCCCCCCCCCATTGTGAATTAGCATCCACATATCAGAAAAAAAAAACATTCGGCCTTTGGTTTTGGGGGGACTGACTTATTTCTCTTAGCATGATATTCTCCAGTTTCATCCATTTACCTGAAAATGCCATAATTTCATTCTTATTTAAGGCCAAGTTATAATTCATTGTGAATATATACCACATTTTCTTTATCCATACATCTGTTGAAGGGCACCTAGTTTCCGTATTTTGGCTATTGTAAATTGAGCTGCTATAAACATTGATGTGGCTGCATCACTGTAGTATGATGATTTTAAGTCCTTTGGGTATATATCAAGGAGTGGGATAGCTGGGTCAAATGGTGGTTCCATTCGAAGTTCTTTGAGGAATCTTTCCAGAATGGTTGCACCAATTTGCAGTGCCACCAGCAATGTATGAGTGTGACTTTCCCCCCACATCCTTGCTAACATTTATTAATACTTGAATTCTTGATAATTGCCATTCTGACTGAAGTGAGATGAGATCTCAGTGTAGTTTTAATTTGTATTTCTCTAATTACTAGTGATGTTGAACATTTTTTTCATATATTTGTTGACCAATTATGATTCTTTTTGTTGAAGTGTCTGTTCAATTCTTTTGCCTATCTATTAATTGGATTATTTGGTTTTTGTTTTGTTTTGTTTTTTGGTGTTAAGTTTTTTGAGTTCTTTGTATATTCTGAAGATTAATGCTCTATCAGAGGTGCCTGTGGTAAAGATTTTCTCTATAGGCTCTCACTTCACATTCTTGATTTCTTCCTTTGCTGAGAAGAAACTTTTTAGTTTGAATCTATCCCATTTATTGATTCTTGATTTTACTTCATGCATTTTAGGAGTCTCATTAAGGAAATCAGTTCCTAAGCCAAAATGGTGAAGATTTGGGCCTACTTTTTCTTCTATTAGGCGCATGGTCTCTGTTCCAGTGCCCAAGTCCTTGGGCCACTTTGAGTTGAGTTTTATGCAGGGTGAGAGATAGGGGTTTAATTTCATTTTGTTACATCTGGAAGATACTTTTGCTGGGCTGGAACTCTACTCTGACGATTTCCTTTCCACACCTCTCCACATTTGCTGCTCCACTGTCTCCTCACTTGCACAACTTTATAACAAACAAGAAGTTAGCTTTAACTTTTATGCTTCTACCTGGATGTATCACGTGTCTTCTTATCTTGCCTCCTCTTTTAAGATTTCCATTTTATCGTGTATTTTTAGCAATTTGATTATGATGTGCCCTGGGATGCTTTTCTTTGTATTTTCCTGCTCGAGATTCTTGGGTCTTTTTGGATTGGTGCATTTCTGCTTTTCATGAGTTTGGAAATTTTTGTGCACCATTTCTTCAAACACTTATTCTGAGACTCCAATTATATGTTGTTGACAGACTGATACAGCCTAATGTGTCACTGAATCTCTGGTCACTTGTTTCTGTTGATCTCTTCATGCTTCAATTTAGATATCATATCTATCCATGTGTCTTCAAGTTCAGTGAATGGCCTTTTTCTTCTACAGTGAACTGCTGATCTCCTTCCAGTAAATGTTTTATTTTCATTGAATATTTCAAATTATTCTATTCTCTTTCCTTTTTTAGACTGTCCATTGACTACTTTTTAAACTTTCTTTTTAGTGATTGTCCTAGAGTTTGCAATATATGTTTAGAATTAATCCAAGCCCACTTTCAAATAACAACATGCTCCCTTACAGGTAGAGTGAGAATAGTCTATAATAACAAGGATTAATACTAATTCTTTACCTTGTCCTTTGTATGATTGCTGTCATTCTCACTTAAATATATACATGGGTTTTTTTCTACAAGTTCACACATAAATATTCATTATATATACTTAGATGTAATTATGTATGCGTAAGTATATATCTTGAATACATATTTGTTATTATTCTGAACAAACTTTTATCTGTTAGATAAATTAAGAATAAGAAAATTAACTTACTTTTCCTTCACTTATTTCTTCTTTATTGTTCTTTCTTTCTTCATGTAGATCTGAATTTCTGACCCATACTATGTTCCTGTACTAAAGAATTTTTAACATTTCTTATAAGGCAGATCCACTGACAAAAGAAATCCCCTCAATTTTTGTCTGAGAATGTCTTTGTTTTTTTTTTTTTCTCTAGCATTTGAAGGATAATTTTGCAGAGTACAGAATTCTAAACTGGTAGGGTTTAACTTAATGCTTTAAATATTTCACACCATCCTCACTTTGCTTGCATGCTTTCTGAAAAGTCTGATAGAATTCTTATCCTTGTTCATCTATAGAAAGCTATTTTTCTCTCTGACTTATTTTAGGATTTTTGTGACTAGGTTGAATGTGTAGTGATTTGGGGATTTATCCTGCTGGGTATTCTCTGACCTTCCTGGATCTGTGGTTTGGTGTTTGACACAATTTGGGGAAATTATCAGTAATTATTGCTTCAAATATTTCTTTTGTTCCTTTCTCTTTCTTGTCTTTTTCTGGTATTCCTATTATCAGTATATAAGACCTCTTTATAGCTCTCCCATAGTTCTTTAATATTGTTTACTTTTTTCCCTTTGCTTTTCATCTTTGAAGGTTTCTGACAATATATCCACAATCTGAACAACTCTTTCCTCAGTTATTTCCAGTCTATTAATAAGTCCAAAGTCTATTCTTCATTCTGTTTCAGTGTTTTTTATCTCTAGCATTTGTTTTGTTTTGTTTTCTCCCAAGATGTTTATCTCTCCACTTATATTACCCATCTTTTCTTGCATGCTGCTCACCTTATCCATTAAAGCATATCAGTCATGGTTGTTTAAAATCTCCTATCATAATTCCAACACCCAAGCCATGTCTGGTTCTGATGCTTGTATTATCTCTTCAAAGAATTGTGTGTGCGCGCGCACGCATGCACGTTTGTACTGTTTTGTTTTGTGCCTCTTAGTATCCCTTGCAATTTTTTTCTTGACAGTTAGACATGATGCACTGCGTAAAGGGAGCTACAATAAATTGACCTTTAGTAACGTGGTGGTGAGGTGGGAAGGGAAGGAAAGTATTCTGTCTTTTTTTTTTTTTTTTTTTTTGAGAGAGAGAGAGAGAGAGTTTTTAATATTTATTTTTTAGTTTTTGGCAGACACAACATCTTTGTTTGTATGTGGTGCTGAGGATCGAACCCGGGCCAGGCGAGCTCACTACTGCTTGAGCCACATCCCCAGCCCCAGTATTCTGCCTTGTGATTAGGTCTGTCTTTTAGAGGGCCACTGCCTTTGGATCATGAACTTCAGTGCTACTCATTTTTTTCTCCCCTTCTTAGGTGGGACAGGACAGGTAGAGCTACTGCGGTTAGATATTTCCCTTCTTCCAAGTGGAAGGAGAGGGAGGATTGGAGTTGTGTATTTTCCTATGGTCATAATGGCCAAGCAAGATAGACTTTGGTTAACTAGTTTCTCCTGAAGAAAGACCATGTTAAGAACAGAGTGCCCTGGCATAACTCAACATGTTTCCCTCTCCCCTTTCATTCCACTTGAAGCATGGGGGACCTTTCTCCAGTATTTCCTGTGAGAACCTGGTTGGATTCACAGAGATAGAACTAACCAGTGGAAAGGGGGGGGGGTCTCACTAGATCTCCTTGCAGTTTTTAATTCTTAAACTTGTCCACAGCGAGCTTCCCACATTTGTCAGTTACAGTCCAGGTAGTCCTCCAACCGTGATTCCTACAGAGGTTGCTGCTCCCGCACGTCGTAATTCTCTGTATTTGCCTGACGCTCTCCAGTTTGGAACAAGAGTTGTTGATTTTTTCAGTTTGTTCAGCTCTTTACTGTTGCTAAGGCCGAGTATCAACCTCTAAGCTTCTTCCATGCAGAACTGAAAGCTGGAAGCTGCCGTTTTCAATTCGGATATTGTTTCAGCTGTAGAAATTGAGTTTGGTTCTTTTTATATCTTCCATCTCTCTCTTCATTATCTTCATATTTTCCACTAGATTTTTGAGCCTATTAAGCACATTTACAATAGATGGAGTTTTAATAAACTTTTATTTCAGAATAATTTTAGATTTGTAGAAAATTTGCCAAGAGAGTATTAAGTTTCTGTATCCCATTCCCCCCCCCAGTTTCCCTTAATTTAAGTCTTGCATAACCATGGTACAGTTAAAACTAAGTGCTGTGGGTTGAATTTCCCCCCAAAGATATGCTGAAGTCCTAACCCTTGGTGCTTGTGAACAAGACTATTTGAAAACAGGCACTTTGCAGATGTAATTAGTGAGATTAAGATGAGATCGTACTGGAATACAGTAGACCCTAACTCTAATATGTCCGGAGTCCCCATAAGAAGAGACTCAGAAGACAGAGGCACATGTGGAGAATGTCGCGTCTTATGAGGAGGTGGAGATGGGGGTGATGCATCTGCCAGCCAAGTTTCCTGATGACCACCAGCAGGTAGAAAGAGTCGAGGATGATTCCAGAATCTTCAGAAAGAGCATATTCCTGCCAATATCTTGTCTCCAGACTTCTAGCCTCTAGTACCCTGAGATAATAAGTCTCTATTGTTATAAGACCCCTGTTTAGGGTACTTTATTACAGCAGCCCAGGAAAACAAGACAAATAAGAAATTAACATTGGTACATTACTATGATCTAAATTCCAGACTTTATTCAGATTTCACCACTTTTTCCACTCATGTCCTTTTACTGCTCCAGAAGCCTCTCCAAGACATTGCATTTCTCCCCAGTCTCCTCTGGACAACGGCACATTCCAGGCTTCCCTTGTTTTTCACAATTTTAAGAAGCACTCCTCAGCCTCTGTAAGTGTCCCTCAATTAGAGTGTCTCTCCTATTTTCCCCCTGTTAGGCTGGGGTTATATGAGTTCTGCTGGAAGAATGCAGAGAAGTGAAATGTACGACGTCATGTCCTGGAATATGTGACATTAACATGACATACACTAGTGATGGAAGCCTGAACCACTTGGCTAAGGCGGTATCTGCCAGGCTGCTCACTGTTGGAGTTACCATTTTCCCCTCCCATGCTCTAAATCCAACCTCGCTTGGGGAGGGGAATGGGGAAAATTAAAATAGTTTTCTGCTAATTCCATCATGGCTGTTTGCTTCTGGGTATGTTTCTTTTGAGCAACTTCTTTTTCTCTCTCTCTCTCTCTTTTTTTTTCCTCTTAGTTATAGGTCGCATTTTCCTGCTTCTTTGCAAATCTAGCAACTTTGAGAATTTTACATTCTAGAATATTAAATTTTGTTGCATTTCTTTAAAGAGTGTTGGATTTTGTTCTGACAGTTGGTTAGTTAGACATCCGATGAATATTTGGGAATATTTTTTAAATCCTTTTTCTGGCAGGTTATACAGGAAGGGGTTATTCTAACCTACTTAGTACCACTGTTCAGGTGTGTAACTTCTGGGGCTTTTGCAGAAATAAGCTTTCTCCATGCTGGGTGGTGGAATGGAAGGATTCCCAGTCCTGTATGAGCTCTGGAAATAGCTTAGCCGACAGATCCTCAGGAAGGCTTTTTTCCTTAGCAGCTATTTTTCTCCCATCTCACAGATTATCATCCCGCTCAGCCAAAGACTCAAAAGGTCCCTGGTGCACATTTCTCCAGCCCTTTCCCTATATGGTTCATTTATCTCTGGTACTCTGCCTCAAAAATCCCAACTACATCAGCTCCCAAACTCTAACCTCTGGCGCCTAAACTCAGCAGGGCCTCTGGGTCTCTGTCTGAGTTCCCTTTCCTCACACCACAGTTCAGAAATTCACACCAAGCAGACAGCCAGGGCTGTTGTAGGGCTAAACTCTTCTGTTTTCCTTCTCTCAGCAGCAATCTTAGCCTGTTACCCAGTGTCTGCAGATGTTTTGTCCAGTTTTTTATGGACAGAGGAACAATTTTCATGGCAGTAGAACAATTACAGATGCTGTTACCACTGAACAGTGGGCAACAGGTCTAAGTTTTCCTAATTCCTCTCTTTCCTCTGTTCCCAGAGAGGAGCGACCAACGGCTTGCCGCCATTCCATTCTCTAAGAACTTCGTACTCCTTCACTCCTTTTCCATTCCCCGACACAACTGGAGAACCCTACTGTTCACAATTATGTATATTACATTCTATTAAAATAATGTCTGTTTTCCATCTCCTGTCAGAGCCCCTCACCTTCCTTCCATCTAAAAGGGTAAAAAAGAGATGGAGAGATGGAGGAAGAGGACTGGTGAGAATGTACTTCTTGGAAGAGGGTTGGTGGATTGGCAAGCCGATATGGATGTTTCTCTCTTTCTCCCCACTTCAGGCCAAGCAGCCGTGCAAGCCTGGCTGAAGCCATGAGGGGAGTCCCTATGGACACTTAAAGATGTTCCCAGGAGTGGGGAAGACCAAGGGTCAGGGGTCTGACTCTCAGCAGGGAATCTAAGGGCAGACCATGGCTAGTTTTTTTCAAAGGCCATGATGAGAAGGCTGCCCTGGGCGTGGCCCTGGAGAGGCCTCGGGCCCCAGATGATTCTTCTGGGCCAGAAACATTGGCTAGACTAGAGCCATCTAAATGTTCACACTGGATAATGGTTCCTCCAGGACGAGGTGACCCCAACAGAATGATGTGGGCTGTACCTACAGAAGCAGGAATGGAAGGGCATGGCTGTGACAGCTGCAAGATGGGAGCTCTCTGTGGAGAGGGAAGAGATGGCCAGTAATCCTTAGGAGTCCTCCCAGGAACAAGCCCATCACTGGGCACCAGCCAAATCAGAGGGTATTGATCCAGATTACCGCACACCAAATGAGCGGCAGGGCTTCACTCCCCTTCCCATTCCCACAAGTGGGAGAATTCATGGGGGAAATGTCAGGAAAAGGGATAAAAATTCCACCTGCTCTTCCTCCACTGCAGGTCCTAAGGCTGGGAGGAGCAGGGAAGGGAGAAGTTTAAGTTGAATAAGAACTTAATATTTTTTAATTAGCCTAAACTATTTGGTACATGAAGAGGGACTGTTCCTTAGTACCCACAAGGGAAGGAAGCTCTGTGAGATCTGAGTTCCCATCCAGGGTGCTCAGAGAATAGGCCCCCACATACCAGCCCCTGTCCTCCCAGTCCTCCCAGTCCCTGCCCCTCCACTCGCCACACAGAGGTGTAACTATGACCTGTGCCTTCTGTGGTCTGTCTGCAGGGAGGAACTAAATCAGGCTGCAGGGAGCAAACCTCAGCAAACGGCGTGTGGCTGGACAGCCTGTCACTGAGGGCAAGTGGAGCCTTTTTCAGGGAAAACAATCTCTTCAACTACCTGCCGTGGCTTTTCCTTCGATCTATCACAGAACGACACTTCATAAAACGTGATTAAAATGAATTACTTTTTTTTTTTAATTTAATAAAAACAAAGGCTACCCATGTGTATTATTGGGTGAGATGAACATAAAATGACTCTGTTTCTCCCC
This sequence comes from Urocitellus parryii, assembly GCF_045843805.1. NCBI lineage: Eukaryota > Metazoa > Chordata > Mammalia > Rodentia > Sciuridae > Urocitellus > Urocitellus parryii. The sequence goes on from NC_135544.1 coordinate 14,033,764, forward strand.
AAAACATTGACAGCCGGCTCTCAGATCATTCTCTGAGTACTGCTGGCCCAGCCAGGGACCATTAGCAACAGCCAGTCCAGGCTGGTGCTCTCCAGAAGCAGCCAGCCATTGAAGCTGGCATCCCAGAGAACGCCTGAATCTATCCCTCCAATCAACAGCACCATGCGCAGGAGGACCCATCTCTCCTTCCCTTCCTCCTGCTCACCCTCACTCTTTGCAGCCTCTGGTAACCACTGTTTAACCTCAACTTCTATGAGATGGATTTGTTTAGATTCCACATACAAATGAGATCACGCAGTGTTTGTGGAGATGATCGCTGCCAATGTAGACCTGAATCAAAACATCACTTTCTAGATATGCATCAATATTATGTGTCCATCAAAATAAATAAAGTGCTTAAAGATTTAAAAACAAAAAAAGAAAAGAAAAAAACCACGGGCCTTTCATTTCTCCCTGCCATTCTCTCCAATCTTCTTAAAGCAACTTGTGATGAGGAAGTATCATCTGGAGCGACGACCGTTGGTGGTTCCTCCAGAAGTATCTCCATTTCCTCATTCTCTGCTTCCAAAATCACACTGTTCTCTCTGCCCGTGGTGCCTCTTCTTTCTTCGAAGGCTCCAACTCAATGCCTCCTGCTCCACTTCTCCGATCCTCCTAGACTCTCTTCTTCTGAGACTTTGCATGGGAGTTCACACATACTTCTCTTATTTTACTTCCTACCCAGCACATTGGCTCTGTATGTCCATGTCTTCCCTTTCCTGTGAGATTGTAAGCTATTTCTGCTTATTTTTGCCTCCTTTATCATATCTGGCACAAAGGCTACCCCACAAAGTTGACTTTCGTCGATGATTAAAAAATAACACACTTCCTCCTTCAGTCTGGATGGAGCAGCCCAGGCCGAGATAAATGGCTATTTGTCTATTCTTCCTACCTCCAGTGCCAAGAAGGTCCAGGCCCTGATGGAAGCTGGCCAGGACATCCTATCAGCACTGGGGAAAATGATTGGTTGCTAAGTGGACACTTTGGAAGGGCTCTGTGCCTCTCTAAGCTCTTAGAAAATGAGGACACCAGCTGTCCCCTGTCTCAGTCAAGTAGGACATTTCCTTTCATCTCTCTCGGGCCTCTTACTGCCCAGCGGGGTGTGAGAGCCCAGTGCCAGTTGTCCCTAGATGAGGAAGCAGACTTGACAGATGGAAGATAGGTTAGTGTTGTGTGAAGGGAAACGACTTTTGTTTAGGCCCCCAGGGTGCGTGGCAGGCACGAGGCATGGGTACAGGGTAAGAAGCTCTGGGAGGAAGGTGCCGCCCAGCTGGAAAACAACCCTGGTTTGTTTTTGTTCCTGAATCTGAGAATGTGCCAGGAGTGATGGCAGCCTGCAGGCACAATGTGCCACATTTCATACCTTCAGGGACCAAACCCTTGTCCCTCCTGCCTCTCAGGGAGGCAGCTCTTCCTGCAATTCAACTGGGACGCCCCTGCCGTAAATCAGATGGGGCTTCTCCCAAGTTACAGGCCGTCTGAACAAGGCCACCAAGGTATGTGAGGAGGAGGAACGGCTCCACCTAGGTTGGCTACTGTACTGAGGCTACCTGGCCTTCCACAGCAGAGACAGAGTCCCAGCCTGCAGGGCCAAGAGCAAGCAGGTCCCTAAGGCAGACTCCCACCACCACGTCACACTCCACAACAACATCCTCCCAAGATGGGTCCCTCTGGCGAGGATTCCTTCATGGACCGGAGGAGGAGCCCAGAAAGAAGAAAGACAAGGCAGGAGAAAGAAAAACAGAACGTTCAGAGGTAGGCTTGGGGCCTCAGGAAGAGAGATCATAGGAAAACAATGTTTTCAAAGTGAGAAAAGACAGAAAGAACGTAAGAAAGAAAATAAGGACATTTGAAGAGGGTAGGAGATAAGAAATGGCAAATAAAAAATGTTAGTAGTCAAAGTTTGGGGGTTTTCTCTGTTGGTTGGCTTGTTTGGATTTGAGCTGCAATCAACAGGGCCTCACACTGTCAATCACGTGCTCTGCCACTGAGTCCCATTTCCAGCCCCAGTAGTAATGATTTTTGAGGGCCTCATTGATTGACAGAAAATGTTCCCTAGATCCATTTCCCCTGTATGGGTGCTGCTTAGGTCAAGCTCTCTGTCTGGCACCCAGGATCTGGGTCACGTGGGTAAGCTGTGAGTTTCTATGTGAAGCCCATCGTTTCCTGCCTTTTCTTTATCAGCAACCACAGTCCTGGGAGCCCAGAGGGATGAATTTCCACTACTCCAGCTGGGAGGCTGAAGAGTGGTGTCATCTCACAGAGGAAATCTGTTGAGCTGGCTGGAAAAGTGTGTGTGTGTGTGTGTGTGTGTGTGTGTGTGTGTGTTTGGTGTGTGTACACAAGTGACTTGTCTGTCGAGTTGGAAAATCCTGCCACTGTGAGAGAGCTGATCATTTTTAATTCCAGTGTCTCTGTTTTCCTTTTGTAATCCTCAGTGTGGTTGAACAGGGGATGGAAAACACTCCACCAAGGATTTTTTTTTTTTTTTCCATCAGGAGGCCACTAAACTGCGTAATTCAGAAATCAGGGTCTGCTGCACACGTAACTTTCAATTCACATATTCCTGGACTTTGGAAATTTTCTTTTGTTCCAGGAATGAAAGAAGGGAAAAATATTTTTTTAATTTATTTTTTTTTATTTTTAATTGTGGTAAATACACATAACAGAAACTTTACCATCTGACCCCCTTTTAAGGGTACATTTCAGTGGCATTAAGCACAATAGGATTGTGCAACCCTCACCACCCTCCGTCTCCACAACTCACTTCATCTTGCAAAACTGAAACTCTGCACCCCATTCCTCCTCCCCCAGCCCCTGGAGGCCCCCAGTCCACTTTCTGTCTCTAGAAAAAAATTTATTAGTGCATTGTACATAAAATTGGGTTCATTTTGACATAATCATACAAGCGTGAAATATAATTTGCTCCAACTCAGTCCCCAGTACTTCTTCTTTCCCTTCCCTTCTGGTTCTTTTCCTCTACTCTACTGGTCTTCCTTCTATTTATTTATAGTTTTTTTTTTAAAATTAGTGCTTTATAGATAAAAATAAAGGTAAAATTCACTGTGATATATTCCTATATATATAAAGGATAGTTTGGTCAATTTAATTCCACCATTCTCTCTCTAGAAAGTTGACTTATACACTTAGCTTCTAAGAACATAAATAGAATCATATAGCATTTATCTTTTGGGATGGGCTTATTTCATTCACTTAGCATAATTACCTTAAGGTTCATTTATGTTGTATCATGTATCAGAATAATCTTCCTTTTCAGGGGTTAATAATTTTCTGTATTATGTATACACTACATTTTGTTTTTCCACTCATCTACTTTTTTGAATATTGTGAATATGAATATGGCATACAAATTTCTTCAAGATCCTTCTTTCAGTTATTTTAGGGATATGCCCAGAATTGGAAATACTGGATCATATGCTACTTCTATTTTTTTTTTTAATTTTTTAAGAACCCGCCATGCTGTTTTCCCTGACAGCTGCACCATTTCACATTCCCACCACAGTGCACAGGGATTCCACTTTCTCCAACCTCACTGACGCTTGTTGCTTCCTGTGTTTTTGTTAGGACCATCCTAATGGGTGTAAAGGGACATCTCACATCAAATTGTGCTTTTGATCGTATTTCTCTAATGATTCGTGATATTGAGCATCATTTAATGTGCAAGAAGCACATACAGCCAATACAGCAAATAGCTCTTTGCATATCAATTTGCTTACCTTTTTTAGAGAAATGTTGATTTGAGTCCTTTGCCTATTTTCTAATCAAGTTATTTGAATATTTGTTATTGAGTTGTAGAAGTTCTTTATACATTCTGAATAGTAACCCCTTATCAGACTTACTGTTTGCAAACATTCTGTTCCATTCTGTAAGTTGTCTTTTTGTTCTGTTTATTTTGTTCTTGGATATACAGAAGTATATCCTCTTAATTTCTTTCCCTCTTAATTTTGATATAGTCCAATGAATCACTTTTTTATTCTCTTGTTGCCTGTAAGAAACAGTATTTCAAGACAACTAATACTGTGGGTCTTCTCAAGATGCCACTGAGAAACAGAACAAGATGGAACCCTGCCTTGATTATTGCAAAGTGTGTGGGCCCAGGGTCTCAGACCAGCCTCCAAGGAGTGGGCTTTGAGCAGGTTAGGAGCTAACCCTCCCTTTCTGTTACTTTCCCTATTGAGTCTGTACATGAGGTTTTCAGAAATCCTTTCTTTGCAGATTTGTTTTGTTATCGTTTCCTTGGGTTTTATTTTGATGGTGGTGGATTTTGGAGGGTGTTTTGTTTTGTTTGGGGTTTTGTTTTCATTTTCTAGGGTTGGTTGGTTGGTTTTCCCTTTCTTCTGAGCATGGTTTTTTTTCAAGTCCTGGAGCAAAGAAATGTAAAGAATTAACTTCACATAAAAGATCCAAAGCTGAACCACGTATTTAGAAGAAAACATTCCAGGTTTGCTGGCCAACTCAGATCTTGACTCCTTGCACCAGAAGGGATCATCCTGAAAAGTCAATAAATGGTCCCAGGGGAAGCAAGCCAAAAGCAGACATTTGAAACTGTTCTGAAAGATAAACAGTTGAAAGCATCTTAGCAAGAAGATGTTTAGCATTCAGGGTCCTGGCTGTATCTTTTATGAGTCCTAATTCTCGTCCAGTATCAGGCACTGGGTCCTCTGCCAAAGAAACACTGGGAAACCAGCTTTTCTCTAATTTCATTGGTATGTCAGCAGCTGACAGACATCATCTGTGAAGCCAGACCAGTCTTCAAAAGTACAAATCTACTGGAATGAATTCACCGATTTCCTTTCATAAAGGAAAAATAAAGTTGATCTAATGGAAGAAGACTTCAACCTCATAGTGACAACAGGAGGTGGGGAAGGGGTTCCTAGGTGGGGACAGTGAAGCTATTGGAATGCTCTGCCACCTCTTCACCATTTAGAGTAACTTTCCCTTGACCCGGGAGGTTCCCCATTGACCCTGGTCCACAACACTCCACAGACCAGCAGTTTCTACCCATTCCTCTCTCTTAGCCATCCAACGCAAGTTCCTTGAGTATAAGCCATGCGTGAGGGCAGTGAAAGTGGAAGAGGGTGACCCAGAACCCATATTCCTAGTTTCTATCTTGGAGATTCCTATAAATAGGTTAATGTGATTAAAAGTCATTCAAGAAACAAGAATGAGCAATACAAAACAGACTTAGTGCCACACAATTTAATGTTCCATTATATCCCAGGAGAGGAGATTTTGAGGAAAGGAAATCCTAGTGGCCTGATACGGGAACTGCGTTACACACAGAAATACAAGTACAAATGCAAGCACACATATCCCAACACCTTCACCCACACACGGTGACACTAATATACACCAATATCACACACACACACACACACACAGAGCTATGCTCCAAAAATTATCTCAAAATGGATCAAAGACCTAGGAATTACTACTAGAAGAAAACATAGGTTCAACACTACAGCATATAGGCCCAGAAAATGACTTTTTCAATAGGACTCCTAAGCTCAGGAAATAATGCCAAAAGTTAATAAATGGGATGACATCAAATTAAAGAGCTTCTGCACAGCAAAGGAAACAATCAGACACGTAAAGACTACAGAATGGGAAAAAAAAAAAAACTTTGCTAGCTACTTTTCTGACAGAGGATTAACATCTAGAATATATAAAGAACTCAAAAAACTTACGTCAAAAAAGCAAATAACCCAGTCATTAAATTGGCAAATGCATTAAGCAGACAATTCTCAAAAAAAAAAAAAAGAAATACAAAAGGTCAACACATATATGAAAAGGTGTTCAACATGATTGACAATTAGGAAAATACAAATCAAAACTACACTGTGATTTTATCCCATACCAGTCAGAATGGCATTCATTAAGAATACAAATAATATTAATTCTAGAGAGGATGAGAAGAAAAGATATACTTTTACACTGTTGGTGAGATTCTAAATTAGCACAATCACTATGGAAATCAATGGCATGGAACCACCATGTGACCCAGCTCTACCACTCCTTGGTATTTACTCTGAAGAATTAAAACCATCCTACAGTGATATATACATATCCGTGTTTATAGCAGCACAATTCATCCAAACTATGGAACCAGCCTAGGTGTTCATCCATGGATGACTAGAGAAAGAAAATGTGGGACGTACACAATAAAGTTTCATTCAGCTGAAAAGAAAAGTGAAATTGTGCCGTTTGCAGGAAAATGGATGGAACTAGAGACCATTATGCTAAGTGAAATGAGTCAAACTCAGGTTAAAGGTTCTATGTTTCTCTCATATGTAGAAGCTAGAGAGGAAAAGGGAAAAGAAAGATGAAGGCGGATCTTCTAAATATTAAATGGAGATCAGTAGAGGAAAGACACCAAGGGGTGCAAGTTGGGAAGGGAAGGGGAAAGTGCTGAGGAGTGGTACTGGCCAAATTGTGTTGTTATATTGTGTGTTGTGTGCATGTACAATCATGTAACAGCACATCTCATCCGTGTGTGCAATTATAATGCACCAATTTAAAAATGTGGAAAAATAAAATAAAAGCTCTGCTCACCAGGCACAGTGGCACACAACTGTGATCCCAGGGACTCAGGAGGTTGAGGCAAGAGGATCACAAGTTCAAGACCAGCCGGGACAATTTAGCAAGACCCATCTCAAAGTAAAATAAAAAGGGCCGGGTGTGTACTCAGAGATAGAGCAACCCTGGGCTCAGTCCCCAGTACTGCAAAGACACACGGACAGACAGCCATACGCACATACACACAGACGCAGAATGATTTTGAACACTCTCTTTCCCTTAAAAACTGAGAAGTGGGGCAAAATCCAAAATCTCAGGGACTTTTAAAGAAGTTCAGTGGCCCATGGCTGAATTATAATATGTCATCATCCTTTTGCTCCGTGCCAAACAGGTTTTAGGTGCACCCTATAAGAAATGCACACCCCCCCCCAAAGTTCCAGGATGGTTGGATTGTTTAGGAGTAACTTAATGTTCATGGGATGTAGTCACCGGGATTTCAGAGAAATTGAAAAGCCAAGCTTGGAGGGTTTGTTGCAGAATTCCAAGTGCTCTCTGTAGATGTACATTTGTTCTGTAAATGAATGCTCGTCTTTTATGTACCCTGGCTCGTTTTCAGCACAGGTCAAGTTCAAATGTTTCATGCAGCCTGGACAGTGACTGGGCCTTGAGGAAATCCAGGTGGTTCTGATTAGGTCTGGAAGCACATGACTCGTCCAATAGAGAACCCAATCAACTCCAGAGGTCTAAGTTCCTGTCTCTGCCTGCTAGGTCCAAGTTTCATTCCTGAAGGAATGTGATTTCCCGGTTTAGAAACAAAATCTTTGATTCCTTCTTCCCACCTACCCTTCCCACAAAAAGTCACCAAGAAAAAAAAAAGACTGGCTTGAAATAGAGGCCCCAGAGGTTTGTCTGGACATCACCCACCCTTTGTAAATCAACATTTTAATGAGTTCAGTGCACATGAAGCAGAAACACAAGGGTCACATTTCCTCCGAAATACTTGGGGGTGGGGGTGCAAAATGCACTCCAAATTTGGCCTCATCCAAACTCAGGAGGCAGTCCAGGCCCTAGTCAAGTCTTTCCTGATGTTTGGTCCAGCAACTGAGAATGGTTCCCCACACAGTCCTCAAATGGGTCAGAGCAAGAAGATGCCCACAGTCCTGTGGCTAGCACGTGACTGTGACAGCAGCACCCACCTTGGATAATCAATACCAATGCGGCCAACTGTCAGGCAGAACAGAAAGCAAGCCATAATGAAAATAGTGAAAGGGTCTGACATGGAAATTCCAGCAGGAAACAAGCAATTAGATGAGAATAAACATTCTGAATGCCACTCACAATCACCTGAACACACAACAGTGATCATTAAAACAATAGCCACAAGAGCCAAGCCCCTTGCACCTTGAGAAAAAAAAAAAAAGAGTCTTCCAGAGGTGGAGCTGTGACCCTGCCCCAAGGCACACATGCGACCACGAGTGTGTGTTTGTGTGTGTGTGTGTGTGTGTGTGTGTGTGTACACGCGCGTGCGCATATGTGCCTTTTAAAACACATGAGTTTTATTCAACTTGATTTAAAAGTTGGATCTTTTTCCCCTCGGTTGAATTCACCCCTCCTGCACAAACACGTTTCCATCCATCAGGCTGGAAGGAGAAAATAGTGAGTCAGAAAGGAGAGAGGGTTTTTCTCTGGACCTGCCATAGGTTCAGTCTGGGGATTGCTGGAAGAAAAGACTTGTCCCCCAATATGGAGCTATGCTGCCCAGCACAGGGTAGAAGTAGGGTCATAATGAAGAGCTTTATTTGCTAGGAGCTAAACAGGAACACAGCAGCTGTCCTTTTTCTTCATCAAGATTCAGGACACAGTCAGGATAATTCCTAAGATTTCAAGGATGAGTTCTTTCCCTCCAACCAAGTGAATGGAAATAAATGCAAGCCTATATCCTGGCGTAATCTAACCTGTTCCTACTTTGTCTTCATCATGGGATGTCACCATCACCAATCCCCAGCCTTATATCATTAACGGCTGTCAGTTCTGGCGCTGCAGGGAGGAGGCATCCAAAAGTCAGGAGGCAGCCTAGGAGAACTGAGAGGATGCAGAGAGTTTACACATGGCCATGGCTGGCAAGTGAGGAAGCTAAGCAGGCCTCATGCTGACATTAATTGCAATTTATAGGCTGGTACTTATTTTTTTTTTTCCATAGCCAACCACTAGCTGCCTCCTCCTCTTTTTCCTCCTCTACAGGAACCAGGGTCTCTCTAAGCCTGGCCCAAGTTATGACCCATGTCAGAGGGAGGTACTGCTGCTAGAAGTCATTGAGTAACCTACCATGACTAGCAGCCAAATTTGGATTCTTAGTGGCCTCAGATGCCAGCCTGGGGAGGGAAAACTGACCCTTGAGGAATCCAGTTAATTCTATGGCACCCTCCCTGGTTGTCCCTGGGCCACATTGTGAAATAGTCACTTGAGTCTTGGCACATAATCCCTTTATTCCTTTGGATGAGGGATTTGATCCACTAGGTAAAATTACCTAATTCTCTAGAGAAGTAGGCAGGAAAAATGAAAACTCAGGTACTTAAGCCAAGCCCCTCTCCATCCCCATCCATTCCCAGATTTAAATGAAAATGGTGGATACTAGTGTAGATCAGCAAAGAATGCAAAGAGATGGAACTGTGTACAAAGAATTCCACCAAGATCTCCCATTTTCTTTCTAATTCTCTTTCTTGGAAGAAAATCTAATGGGTACTTCTGGGTATTGATGGTGTTCTTTAGGTCCTGACATGTAGGGGATCTCAGGGAAACTCTGGCCCATGAAACCATCCAATGCATGGGCTTCCTGAAGATACTCAAGGGAAGGAAGAGACAAGAACTTTTCCTTAGAGGTCACCACTGCCCACAGTAAGCTCAGCTGAAATCCCAAGGATGGGACCATGTGGATTCTGTATCTTCTACTGCCAACTCCCATCCGCCAACTCCTGGTGCTCAGGTGATAGGAAGAGCAACTTAAATCAAAACCACGCAGCAGGTTTCAGCTGTGGAAAATTGCTGGCTCCCTTCTCCTCCTTCCCACCTCCTCTTTCTCTTCTTAAACACACACATGTAACTTTCCTCCCTTTATTTAAGCAAACAACTCTCTCCATGATTAAGCACAGTCCCTTCTTATCTAAATAGTCCACAGATGTATGAAGACACGGGAGCTTTCTGCTCCTATTTGGAGCTTGTTCTGGTACCCATCTCCTCCAAACCTACAAAAAGCTGTCTTCCTTGGCCTGTGCCGACAGAAATTCCTAACGCCTGCCGCCCCAGTAAATCAGCCCTGCATGGCAGGTGGGCCTCAATTTATCAGAGGTGGGATTTCCCCTCCAAATACTTCAGTCACCCCGCGTTTCTCGACTTCTCCCAGAACCTGAGTTTGAAACTGCCCAGATGTGAGCAAATGGAACATGAAAAGTCCCAATTCTGTTGTCAAATCCCTGTATCACTTTAGCTGACCAGGTAAGTACCACCAGTTGGTTAACTACGATAACCCCTGTGGATGTGAGGATGAGGGGATGTGCGGATGAGGGGGGCCGGGCATGGGGAAGTCTGAAAAAGGACACAGCTTGGAATTTTAGTTTGCTGAGGAGGAAAAAAAAAAAAAAAAAACAGATAATGGGATCTGTGTTTCCAGAATAAGCAGAGTCAGGGAAAAGAATCAACCTGGAAGGGGTTGAAATCTAAAGCTGGGGGTAGAGGACTTGGCCTGGAGTGCTATAAAATCTAGGGACGGGGCATAGCTCAGTGGCAGCACACTTGGCATGCACAAAGCCCTGGGGGGTAAAAATCCAGTAAATGGTTTAAATACTGGTCCTAGCTTTGGGTTTATGATCGGCTATGACCAGCTCTCACTCCTATTTATCTTCTCAGCCCAAAGCATGGTTCATATTTTGAGTTACTAGCACATATGTTCTATACAGGGATCCCAGGGATGGCATTACCACAACAAAAGCAAGGACACCACCAGGCCATTAGTGTCCCTACCTAAAGTGTGTTCTGCAGATCAGCAATCCCAGACTCACTCCGGAGCTCATTAAAAATGCAGAAATGCCCCACCTCAGACCTACCAAGTCAGAATCTGCATTTTAACATTGGTTACTACAAGACTCATGTGCATACCAGATGAACTCAGCCCTAAAGGGAAGAACAAAGTCATTCCCTCTCATATGAAACTTACTTTTAATAACCAATACCCAGGGAAAATAATTCACCAAACTTCAGACCGGATGACAGCAATATGACATGTGCAGGTAGGGAAAAGGAAGAAAACAAATAATCCCTTGACTCTCATCCCCAGCCCAGTTACCCTATTAGAATGTTTGCAAAGATGCAATGGACTGCGGGCACCTGAAAAACCTAAATGCATGAGTTACAAGTTCAAGGCCCCATCACAAACCTTCCTAATCAGAATGTTTGGGGGTAAAAGCTGGAATGGTGTGTGAGCAAGTTCCCCTCAGTGATACTTACACCTGCTAAAACTTAAGAATGGTTCTAGTCTTCTCTCTTGTGATTGCTATTGGATGATGAGTACAGATTTCCCTTCCTTGGAAACAAGTGTGAATTGCTGGCACTTCTGGATCCATTGTGGGAAGATGGCTTTTAGACCAATCTTACTTGGAGGAGGACATTGTGACCCATGTCTTTTATTTCCCAAAGGTATGGAAGCACCTGTGTAGTTCATTAAGGTGGGCTGTGCAGCTTGAGGGCAAGCCTGCAGTTCTTGGTGCTGTCAGCAACCTTCAGCGTAAGACCTGAGCAGTTCTGGCCCTTAGGCACCCCAAACTCCAAGGCAACTCCAGCAGCTGCAGCTGAGATGCCTTTACACCCAATTCATTGTCCTTGTGCTGGTTTGTTAAAAAAAAAAAAAAAAGAAAAAGAAAAAAAAGTCAAGATAGCAATGGGAAATTGTAGGTCATGGTGATGAGGCTTCGGGGTAGCCTAGAAGAAGTCTTCTTTCATATTAACTACAGGGGAATTAAAAGTAAATGCTAATGTTTTCACCTGGCTATGCTAGCATCCCATGATTTCCCCAGGTACATTAGTACATGAACAACTTTTTGTGCCAGAAGATGACTTTAATAGAATCTTAGAAGTCTTTTTAAACTAATTTTTTTAATGTCTCTGAGATTGGGTGTGGGCTTTGGGGTGATTTGGGGATATGCTCAGGGGAAATGTCAGTTGTTTCAGGTTTGGAGGTGCCTTATCAATCAGGGAACTACTTCATATGAAGTCATTACTGTAATTGTTTACAGAATTAAAAGTCACATGGAAGAGTTCCTTAGGCAAAAAAAAAAAAAAAAAAAAAAAAAAAACCTACAGCTTAATAGGAAACAGCTTGGGCTCAGCAGAGTGTGCCACTCAGGGTCCAAAAGGAAGCTCAGCAGTAATTCAGACCCTGTGCCTACACAACTGGAGTTCAAAGGCTCCGGGTTCTAACTCCAGCAATGCCGGTGACCTACAGGTCCGCTGGCAAGTCCTGACCATATCCCATCTTAAGACTCTTCATCTGTAAAGAAGGAAGACATGATCTCTAACGTCTCGTCCAGCATTCCAGACACAAACAAGTTTCCAAGTCCTAGCTGGTAATTTGAACACTGATTTGGGCCAGAGGGAAAAGAGCATCTAAAACCAAAAACATGGAAAAGAAGCTCAGGCAGAGCTGGAAACTGTCTTCGTGTAGAGTAAGTGTTTAACCTCTCTGAGCTGAAACACAGCCAGGAGAAGCCCCTCAGGCGGTTATCCATAGGAGCACATGCTCAATGCACAGGGAGGGTAGGGGAACATCCAGTGCATCTCGGGGTCTCCCCCAGCCCACCCACACCCAGTCAGCAGTTGAACTGGAACCAGAAAACACCACTGAAACAAGAGCCAGTGGGTATGTGTGCAGCGGAAGAAGATGACAAGTGTATGATGGGGGAGTAGGGGATAGGGAGTCACAATTCACACGATTGTTGATTAATTGAGTGATTTTAGTCAAGTGAATACATGGCAGGAAAAGCATGAAAATAAAATGAACACATACGGGAATTACTATTAACATAAGTGATAACATCAAAACATCTGGTAAAATGCATTTAAAAAAACAACACAAATGAAATGGAATGTAAAACATTTTCACAGTATTCAAAGCTTGTGTAAAAGATTTAGGCTCTAAGAGAGAAGGACTACAAAAGAACTCAAGGAAACGGGAATTCCATCCATGTCCTGCGTATCTTCTGATGACAGACAGGTCAGAACGGCCAGCACATTATTCTGGGGGAAAATTGTCTAAGGTGCACTTCTAAAACAGCTCGGTCACTCTGAGCTCAACACATCTATGAAGTTACAACAGAGCAACTAGCTACATGGAGTCTGATGAGAAAAACAGATTCTAGGTTTGGGAAATGGGATTTCTGTAATTTACAGATCCAAATGAAAACTGGAGCTCTGATTGGATTCTGCCCTGGGGAGAACTTGGTGCTAATCCACCAACACCAAGAGCCAAGTGTTACACAGGATATCTTAAAAATAAAATGTTCTTGGAATTCTCAGCTCCCATGCTATCTTCTAAGATAACTACTAATATTCTTCAAAGATTTAGCTGCGATCTGACAAAGGCCTCATGGGACTCTCTCCAGAATGATTATTTTAAAGCTTCACGAATCCAACTTTCGCACTAGCAAAAACTATCAAATCACTCGTAGACCTCCTCTTTTGGAAACCAATGACTAAGCCAATGAATCTGCACATTGGTTTTGTTATGTTCTTTGTTTAAAAAAAAAAAAAAAAAACAGCTGGTAATAATGCAGCTTTGGGCCCATGGATAATCACCCATTTCGTCCTGAAATTGCTGATGTGGTAGAGACAAAGCTGATGTGTGTCTAAATTCTTCCACCAAAGTACACAGTCAAACCCAAAGGCCAGAAGCTCTGCGGCTGGGTGAAGTGTGCAGCCACCATGCGCATTGCCAAGTTATTTTGAACCCTTTCTGAAATGTTGCTTCCTACCTGAGAATTCCCGTTTAAAGAGTCGTACAGCATGGCCATCTGCTGTTCCTTACTCTTTCTGTGGTAACTGCTGGTACCCCCCCCAAAAAAAAATCCCTCTGTAAAGGGCCCTGATTTATGACAGACTTTTGTCAAAATGTGCATCAGATACATAACGATAACTGAGCTCTTGACTTAATCCACCAAAATGAAGGCCCAACTCCATGCACTCATGAAATTGCTCTGAATATCAGTTGGACAAAGAAAACTATGATATATCTAATTACTAATATATATACACACACATTTATAAACCATCCAAAATTACAGGCAAATCATTTAAATTCCCCAATACTTTAACGATCAGAGAGGAAAAAAAAAAAGCATTAAAAGGATGGGATTACTAATTGTGAGAGGTTAATTACATCAGGATAACTCTCAGGTAGGTAACTGAGTCTCCATGCTGATTTTCAGACTGGAGTTTTTCATAATTAACAGAATCTTCCACTGCTTCTGTGTCAGCTCAGGGCCACTTCAGTGATTGACACCGGACAGTTTCACTACTATATTCGGATTGGGTATGAATGTTTGTGCAGAGGGACAACCACTAAGGTCCTTGAGATGTGATAGGGAATCAAGAATCAGGCTTGGCAGAGGAAATGAATGTGTTGTTTTGTTTGTTTGTTTTAGAATTATTTGCTTTACATTGGACAAAAAAAAAGGAAAGTGGTTTAAGAGAACTGTTTTATTTACATCACTTATTAGGCATAACGGCTTTGAGGAACATCTCCTGGCACTTAGGAAAAAAACTGCAGAGATGGTTTGCCTTTGAAACTCTCTTCTTCAATGAGGACATTTATGTCAACTTTCCCTCAGAAGAAATGGGGTGGGGGAAATACAAAAGTAAAAAGTGGAGGGGTCAGACAGGCAGGATGTTCAGAATTTCTTTGATCTATAGGAAGCCAAGTTTAAAGGAATCAGTTCCTTCACAGGAGAGCATAGGATGGGAAGTGCTAGGAATTTCATCAGTGTTGTGTTAGCCCCAGGGCATCTGAGAACTCGGGAAGGAGGACCTCAAATCCACCTCCACCTGAAAAGGCCCAGTGAAAGAGCTTCTCCTATGGATCAGAAGACCTTGGTCCTGATTCACCTTTCAAATGCTCAATGTAAACTTTTTTAAACTTTGAAAAGTCGGTATGTTTTTTGTTGTCCTTTCTATTCTTTTAAAATGTGAAATGAACATGTGAAATTAGAATATGAAGCTCTTCACCCAATTTCACCATTTACCCTGACTAGTTATTTGCTGAAGCATTCAAAACATTTTCTTTTCTTCTTTCTGTTTTTTGGAAACAACTAACCATGCCTGAAAATCCTCATCTCTCTCATGCCCACTGTGTTCCTCTTCCTTACATGAAAGAGGGCACATGTGCAGCCCCACACGTGTGTGGAAGTGAGGTCATATACAAGGCCATCGTGAGCCACCACACAAAGGGCATCTGAGACTGGCCAATTCATACCAAAAGAGGATCCCATGAGAGAACTGAGGGCAGAGCAGGCAATGACCTCTCTTCTAGTCACTTTGTTTTCAATATTACCTACTGCTTTTCATATTACTTTCAAAATTTATCTTAAACAACAAGTGCGGTGTATGTGTTTCTATCTGAAACAGACAGAGAAGTCATCTGGAACCAAAAGCAATGCAATTTACCAGCAGAATTTCCTAGTTCCAGAGGCACAGATTAGCTGGCAGACCCAAAAGCAATTTATAACAACACTAGGAAAGATGTTCTCTCTCACTTTTTGCCCAATCTCTCTCTCTTTCTTTTTTTAACTGGCAAAAAAAAAATATTTTCTATTTTTGGTGACTCTGTCCCTGGGTGAAGCACAGTGGCTGCTATTTGGCGCTGCAGATCTTAAAAGCCTTCCTAATCTAAATGGCCCTTTCCTTACCTGGACGTGGCTATACTGGGGTCTGGAGTGTGGCTACAAAGGGAAGGGAGTGGGAATCTGCAAGAACAGAGCCAGCTGGGTGGAAACGTCCACTACCAACAGGAGCAGTGTGTGGGAACCACCGGGTTCCAGGGTCGTCCGCTCTTCCCCCGCCCCTCACCCCCACCCGCGGCTCCCTCCCCCACCCACCCTGTGGAAAATCACTTAAAGACCGACTGAAAAGTGGGGCATTCGTGGTTCTTCATTTTCTTCATGAAGTTTTTGAACTCCTTGTTTTTCTTGTCCCACTTGTGAATGGCCGTCAGCAAGTACTGGTTCTTCACCTTGCGGCCCATGATGAGGAAGTGGTGGCTGAGGTTGTCCAGCTGGTGGCAGGGACAGTCTGCCCCATTCTTCAGGAACAACACCAGCTTCTTCAGCTCCTTCTTCTTGATGGGCCCCAACTTCAGGGGCTTCTTCTTCTTGGGGATAATCTTTTTGTCACCATTTTCTTTTTTCACTTCTTTGATTTTCATCCTCAGGGCTACAGAGGATGGGGGGGAAAGAAGAAGAGAAGGGAAAAGAAAGCATTTTAGAACACAGTTTTTCATCTAAAACAAAAACCCAAACGCCTGGCTGATGTGGAGAGGAAGAGCAAGAAGGAGGCAGTTCTGGAAATGAAAACCAAAGTCTCAGTCACTCACCACGCCGCTGATTCTGACCCCTAAGATTTTATGGAGTCTAAGGGCATCTCAGGAATTACCATAGGGCACCATAAGACTTCCAAATAAATTTTCATAACTAAATTGTATTTCATTTTTGTAAACCCCAAGTAACTCAGAATATCCTACGATGCTTTCAGGGAAGAAAGGGGTCAAACCATCCAATTTAATCCATGCAACCTAATGTTATAAATTCCAGCAAAGAAGAAATCCTACTCTGATTTTTTTTTTTTTTTAAGAGAAAGTAGATTCAAAAATTCCTTGAAAGTTGGGTCCTATAAATAAGGCAGAGACAATCTGCCGCATCTCACATTCAGCAAGGGAAAGTTAAAGAACACTTTGAATTGTCAGGCTTGGGTGCATTAAATATCCACATCCAACTTCAGCATGGGCAAAATCAGAGTTCTCATGGCGATCTCTCCATGGAAGTTGGACAGCGGGTACTGCTAAGGTCCCCTCACCACTAGTCAATCAACCATTTACAGGTACCACTAAGGTTCTACCAACTGAGAAGACCAACACAGACTTAGTGCGTTTGACTTTGACTTCCTGACAGATCAGAGCAAGCCCCCATGAGGTTGTGACAGATAAAACTAGGTGATGGTCTCTCCTCAAACCTAATATGGTACAGGGTTGCTTCTGTTCTCAGTACAACCCCAGCAGAAAGGAAGAATAGGCCTACCCACCAAGTCCATCTCCTCTTTTTTTCCTCTCTACGGACTGTGCCACAACTTGGAGTCTTTCTTGTGTGTGGGGACGGTTGTTTTATTTTGTTTTGTGGTGCTGGGAAAAAACTCAGGGCCTCCCACATGCTGGGCAAGCATTCTACCCCTGAGATACACTCCCAGCCCTTAACATTGTTTTTAACCCATGGGCCAGATCCTTCAGTGATGGCCAGACAGGATCCATCGATAAAGACAAGTTAGTATGGAAACACTCAATAAACTGTAGACATGCTAATTATGTAGTGTCACTTTCACAATTGATTCCCCTCTAGGAACTGGCCAACCCCAGGTATTTAGAAATTGGAAATCATTTTTCAGATGCCAGTCACCAGATAATATGGATGTCCTTTGAAATCTTCTGAATTAAAAATCACCAAGGCCCTCTTTTTAATAACCCAATGTTTCCACCTATACTCCATAAGAAGTCAGTGATCATAAAGACGTGTGGCATGCTAGAGAGGGTTCTTTTGCATGTATTTACTCAATTGATCCTAATAACTTCATAAGGAAGGTACAATTATTTTCCCCAATTAAGAGATGACAAAACAATGCTTGACTTGTTGACTTGCCCAAAGTCATCAATCCTAAACAATATTGGGGTGGGGAGCCAAATCCCCAGTCTTCTTTTTGCATTTTATTTAGAGACAGGGTCTCACTGAGTTGCTTAGCACCTCACTTTTTTGCTGAGGCTAGCTTGAACTCGCAATCCTCCTGCCTCAGCCTCCCAAACCGCTGGGATTACAGGTGTGTGCCACCATGCCCAGCATCAATCCTAAACTTAAACCCATGTGTGTTGGTCAGTTTTCCATCACTGTAACAAATACCTGAGATAGTAAACTTATAAAGAGGAAAGGTATATTTTGGCTCACAGTTCCAGAGGTTTCAGGGCATGTCAATTGCCCCATTGCTTTGGTGAGGCAGCACTTAATGGTGGAGGCACATGGTATAACAATCTTTTCACCTAATGATGGCTGGGAAGCAAAAAGAGAAAGAAAGGAAGAAGAGGGATAGAGGCCCCAATATCCTCTTTAAGGGTATGGGCCCTAATAGCCTACCTTCCTCCCATGGGGACCCACCTCCTACAGGTTCCACCACCTCCCAGTGGCTCCACAGACTAGGCAAGAAGCCTTTGAGACATGGACCTTGGGGGACACTGATCCAAATGGCAGCACCGTGTCTGATTGTGCACTTTTAATCATGATGCTGTCCTTGCTGACTCTGTGGTTCCAAAATTCTTTGTAATAAACCCAAAAATTAAAGAGTGCTCATTAAATGGACTGAGAAAATAAGGGAGAGGAATTCAAACACTCTTCCCACATTTTAAAATGCAGTGATGAAAGAGTTCCTGGGGCTAAAAGAGACTACCCTAGCAAAGGAAGAATTGCATTTGCAAAGGCTTTGTTATTTAATATTTAGTTGATTAGAAAACCACACCCTTGGCTAACCCACAAGTAAAAAAAAGGGCAAAAAAAAATCCTAGGAGCAAATCTGTAATGAATGTGTCAAAGTCAGTAAATTAAATCCTCTCCCACTGTTTTCTTTTTCTGACAAAAGGAGTTCCAGATCTTGATGCCTACTTAACTCAAGCCCCATATAATAGCCTGGGCCTGAGAAATGCCTCACCCCAAGGGTGGCAGAAAGGTCAGAACTGGGTATTAATGAGCAGACTGCTCTAGCTGAGGATTAAGACTGACCTCCAAGTTGTCCCAGGCTGCCCAGCACACGGGAATGATTTGAGCACAGCTTCCCAATGAGTTTGGTTTTTTCACACTCTCTCTCTTCCCTGAGTAAGTGACTGCCCAGGGCTTGGCATCATGCTTAGTTCCTATCCCCACAGTGGACAGAGCACCTAGGAACCAACAGGTGGGAGTGCAGTGAAGGGGAGGCTTCACCCCAGATATGCCCACACAGGCCCACACCTGGCTCAGTTTCCATTGCTGCCTTACAAACCTTGAATGAAGGGGTGGTTCAACTGAGAAAGGACTTCACCTGTTCCAGTGTGTGGTTTACTGAATAAGAAAAATTCTCAAGGGGGTCAAGTGAGGGACCAGCAAGAAGAGACTCATTGCCCAGGCCAAAGCAGAAACAAATCTCATCTCTGCCTCCCCTCTGCAAAACAGAGCAAATAGGAATGGGAGAAAGCACTTGCTATGGTTCAGATCTTAAGAGGCCCATGTGTTAAAGACCTGGCACTCCTGGGAGATGATGAAACCTTTGAGAGGCAGGGCCTAGCAGGAGGTTTTAGGTCATTGGCAGAGGCGGGCGGGGGGGGCAAAGACTTGGGGGGATTATTGGACCCCAACTCCTTCCTCTTCTGCTGCTTTTTGTTTCCTGGTCTTGAGGTCAGTGGTTTTGCTCTGTCATGTGTTCCTGCCATGATGTGCTGCTGCCTCACCCAAACCAATGAAGCCAAATGAACATGCACTAGAATCTCTAAAACTGTGATCCAAAATAAACCTTTTCTCTTTATAGTAATAGAAAGCTGGCTAATACAAACTTGATCAAAGAAAGACTGCAAAAGGTAAAGCAAGGGAGTAAGAACAATTCTGCTCCTCTCCTTAGACCCTCCAAAAGGTGAACCAGGTTATTAGATAAGTCCCAAGCTACTTCCCAAAGTCTAAAGCTTGAAACCAAGTGTTTCTACAGGAGTGACCAGTACATCACCTGGAGAGACTAATGGGTGCACTACCTGACAATGTAGGAATCCTCTTTTCTGCAGAGGAGTGAGCCATTATTCACTGAGTAGCTGCCATGAGTTAAGCTGTATAGATAAACATAGAATGGGTGCTCTGCTTGTGACTCCTTGTTTATTACAGCAACCATGCTACATAGGTATCATTAGTATCTTATTACAATGGCAGCACAAGGCCACAAGTTGCATGAGACACAATTTGCAAGAGACACAATCAGGATTAGAACCCACACCTAAACCTATAGAGTATACTCTCTCCTACTGTACCAGGACTCAGTTTAAAATATTGCTTCATTCTTTTGATTGTGTTGCTTTTAATCACAACTCAAATCAAAAATTAATGTTTCTTTGCCATGACCATGTAAAGGAATTTAGTTTACATAGGTGGGGGAACGGCGAGGGGAGAAGGGAAATCAGATGATGGAAATGTGTTATGCATTAGACTATTTACTTCTTGCCATTTGGATCACTTTCTATTTTGAGGTGGGGAAAACAGGGAAGAGGGAACATATGGCCAGAAATTGCTAACATCTTTCCATCATGCAAGGGTTTATTTCAGGGATGCAGATTACCAGCAAAGTTTGGATAGGCAATTACTTGTCTAAGGTTGATTTCTTGTGCCTTATTGATGTATCTGCACCCCCCACCATGCCACACCCAGGCACTACAGGGACAGGGTGGGTGATGGCCCAGGGATAGCCAGGAGCTGACCACCACTGCCTCCCCAGTCCACCAGGCTGACATGGCTACATCGCAGGGATTTCATCCCTGGCTGAGCCCACAGTGCCAATGGTGGCAGAAATTAGGGACAACAGCTGACCAAAGTTCTGGATCCTAGATTCTGTGTGACCTCAAAATCTGGTTTTAAACACCTGGTGTTTCAGTTTTCCATCTGAAAGGTATACAGCACAATCTGACCACTAGCCTGGCAAAACTTCCATCCAGAGGATCCCAGGTTAGGCAAAACTGAGAAACCATCTCAGTTCATCCCCAGCATTGTCTCTACCTTGGATTTGTTCTTCCCTCCCATCATCATGTGCCTGGCTCACTCTGATGGGTAACACTACATCTAAACTCCATCTCAGACCCTTGATCTCAGTTACCTGTAACAGTTGGAGAATGAACTAAAACAAAACAAAATACCTTAACAACTTAACATCCCCTAAGGGTAAGATATTATTCCCACCTATCTATTACTGTCAGCAAGAATTCAGAGACCCGGAAACCTTAAGAACCAAAAACTTGCAGCTGCAATTAGGGACTTCCGGGTCTTTCTCAGCCATCTGAAAACAAATAATCCCTTACGTTTGAGTAGATCATTAAAGCTTCATTGCATTTTCAGTCACTCAAACCATATTTTTTGCTCACAAATTATACTTCCTTGATAGCCTTCCCACAAAGTTTGGCCATATTTCCGAGGCTGAGATGAAAATCAGAAAAGTCATTCCACTCATCCCAAACTCATACTTTCTTCAAAACTATCGAGTCCTCCTGAATTTCCTGCTTTCACTAATGGAGCCACCATTCTTCCCATAACCTAGACACAGTGCTTAGACACAAGGCAGACACTGGCCAGGGGCCAGCCATTTATATAACCAATAATCTGAAATTTCTGTAGGGATCTTAAAAGAAAATGATGGGGAAAGTAAGAATGGGGCTGAGTTACGAATCAGACTTGTCACTCATCCGATTACAGATAACAGTTACAATGAAGGGTCTAGAGAAAAGAAGAGAAGTGGGGAACCCCAGGAAGCACCCTTGCTGGAGTGACAGCAAGGAGAAAAGTTGTTGTAAAAGTCATCAGAGGCAAAGATTTTTTTAAAAGAAGAAGAAGAAAAGAAAGAAAGAAAGAAACCAGGCAGCCCAGTGTCACAAAAACCACAGGAGGAAGCAGTTTTAAATGAAGGTGATGCCCCTCAACCCCCAAAGCTGAAGAAGTTTGAGTCTGAAATTAGGTCACTTGACTTGATGATTAGGGTCACTGGTGCCCTATGGAAGGCCAGGATCTGAAGGGGCCAGGGTGAATTCCAGAGAGCTAAAAACCAACTGGAGGTTAAAAAAAAAAAAAAAACAAAGGCATGCCATACAGACAACCACTAGACTCCTGGAAACCTACAGAGTTACCACTGGCCACTTTGGGCCAAACAGATTGAGCAGGTACAATCATTTCCATTCCTTCCTGAAATCAATTTAAGATTATAGTTTAAAAAAAAGTTATAAACATAGGCACCAAAATGGTAAGGGAAACAAGACTATATCAACAACATTTTGTATACCAGAAAGCAAATTGGACGATGGAACCTGGCTTGCCACAGAAAATAAATGCTGAAATCTAACTAGTTACAAGAGAGATGCCAGGAAGAATCAAGCTGATCCACACTGCAGGATCCAGAAGTGGTCATGGACTGGGGCCACTTGCATACCAGTGTAGAGGTGATATGAAACATGAGGACTGGTATAAAGTCTGTATAGGGACATTCAGATCCACTCCCCTGGGTCATGAATCCAAGAAAACATTCCCTTACCAGCTTCAAGAGTAGCCAATAGGTTTACTCTATACAGAAGGTTTAAAGCAGGAACATAGGAAGAAGGGTGGTAAAGTGCTACACAGACCCCAAAGGGGTAAGTGAAAATCTGCACAGTAAAAAGTGGAACCCTCAGATCTTAGGACACTACATTTATATCACCAGGCAAAAGACCGAATGCTTTTCCTCTAAAGAAACTAGTTGCTCCAAAGGAAAGATATATGGGCCCCCACCCTCACCCCGCAAGAAAACCTCCAAAATGAGGCCCAAAACTCATAGGCCCTGCATATAAACAAACAGTTTCCAATTTCATACCTCACTCTTAAATTCAAATTCAGTCAAAATTGGTAGGATTTAAGGAAAGTTTCTGAATGTGAACGGTAGAGACCAAAACATTCAAAACAAATAGGAAAAAAAAAATTTCTTTCAGAAATAACAAAGACAATGCAGCAATCATGAGAAAACTTTTAAAAATGATAGTATTAGATAAGATACTACATTCATAAAACAAGAACAGAAGTTGTTATTAAAGAGAACCATCAGAGAACAGGAGAGAATACTTGGATATTTAAAATATAAGATGAAAACTAAAAAAAAAAAAAAAATCAATACAAGTGCTTTAAAATGGGATTGAAGAAATTTCCTGAAAAACTGAACAAAATGACCAAGAGAGAAGAAATAGAAAAAAGAGAAGACAGAGCATATATCTAAGGATCTGAATAAAAAGTATTATAGGAAGACAGAACCAAGAAAATTAATGGGAAAAAAATATCAAAGAAATAATACAAGAAAGTTTTCTATAAACGAAGAACACGAGTTCCCAGGTTAAACAGTATCCAGCACATGAACCATGACATTTAGAAACTTCTAGAGAAGAGGAAAATATATATCTAATACAAAGGATCAGGCAACAGAATGGCAGGCACTAGATTTCTCAATAACCAGCAGTAGAGAACTATAAGATAATGAATGAATGTCTGCAAAATTCCTAAGGACCGGGTGCGTAGCTCAGTGGTAGAGCACTCTCCTAGCATGTATAAGGCCCTGGGTTTGATCCCTAGCACCCAGTACCATTAAAAAAAAAAATTAAATGAATAAATAAATAAAATCCCAAAATTGGACACTGGGCTGAATACATCAATCAGCATATGAGAGTAGAATAAAAATATCTTCAGGCATTACAGGATTAAAAACAAAATTATCTCCCATGTAGCTTAAGAATCTATAAAAATGCAGAAGTAAATAAGAACAGAAAGCATTCAAGCAAGATCAAACATAAAAAAGGCAAAAAGAAGGCTTAGAATGTTTTTCCATAATAGGTGCAGAGTGGGCTTAAAGCTCAATCAATCCAGACTGAAACTGAGGCAAGAGGGCTCAGGCACAGGGTCTGATGAAAAATCGGCCAGAAAAAGCAGAGGCCAAATTCATAACATGAACATAAAAAGTAGGACAAATAAAATTAGACTATTAGTATCTCAAATACACACCCACACATACACAGGTGAAAAGAAACGAAATGTAAATGCAGTATACTTAATGGCTTGGCTACAAATGATAGCTGCATAACTCCAATAAATTAAAAATTGAATATCAACTCAGTTAAAGTATGTTACAACTACAAAGGAGAAATAGTGCAAGGGAGAGAAATCTTTAACTTCAATAACAGAAATATCATTAAATAATGTCTAAACATTAAAATCAAGAAATCAAACAACTTACATGTCATATATTTGCTCCAGTTTGCTAAATATCGCATGAAATTGCTAAAATGGTTGAAAATTATTATTTTGGGGTCATGGGAATTTGGGGTGAGAAGGCATGGGGTAATGAACTGCAATTTTTTATTAAAAGCCATTTATTCCTATTTGACTTTCTAAACTGAATTTATTTGGAAGCAAAAATACTTTGTTTTTTAAAAGTTTATAGTCCAACAAATTATAAAAATATAAACGAATCACAAAATGTGAGATCATTAAAGAAACAAGAGATTACATTTTTAGGCCATCCATTCTCCAGTCAACTGGAGCAACTTGGCTTTAGTTGAAACTTCTTAGGGATTTTTGAGTAAGAATTCTGCTTTTTCGACCTTTTGGGTTTTTTTGGTTGGGAAGGGGGGTTGTTTTGTTTTGTTTTAAGGGAACGAGAGAAAACCTGCAGTTCTAGTCAATCCCCATAAAGTTTCAGACTAAAAAAAAAAAAAAAAAACATTAGGTTAGAGTGTAGAATGTGGATTATTTACTTTTGAACTAGAAGGGACATTAAACTTCTTTGGGATGATTCTCAAAAGTAACTTGCCGAGGTTATACAGCTGGAGGTTCTCACAGCTGTGACTCCCACTACTTCCTTGCTCCTATGTCTGGAATGTTAGTAGGGAGTAGGAGAGTAAGAGGAGATGAACAGAGTCCCAGCAACTGTGGGGACACTGCACCAACCCTTGGATACATTCTCTCCAATAGATGCCAATGAAAAAACTCAACCAGGGGCACATACTAGACTGCACATCCTGATTCTGAAGAGATTTGTGTTTTTCCTAAATGGCTTTCTCTTTCAGACAGGTCCAAAGATTCCAAAGAGATGACTTGAGGAGGAGGGTAAGCCAGTCACAGAGACAGGTAACCTCTTTACAAAGTGGCTTTTCACCATCCAGAGTCAGCCAGCCACTTGGATCAGGAAGGGCACACAGATGGGCAACCCATCAGCCTGAAGACCCGGCCTGTAGCCCTCCTACCACACGAAGCCTCCAAGTGAAAGAGTCTATTCAGATAATAAAGCCGCGCTAAGTTATGAAGACAGAGGGACCCTATTTTCTGCTTCCTCTGCATGGTTCACAAATCTTGGGTGGGCGACCCCAAGGCCCGAGGCAGAAAGCACCATCCTCAAATCAACTGTGCAAATGAGACTGGGGAACAGCGCTGGGTAAGGGCCCTTGGCTCTGACAGACTGCTGCTTCTTTCCAACACTCAGCAGAGGGTCTGGGCACCATGGAGAGCTGGCTTTGAGGCATTAGGGCCCAAATGAGTCCTAGTGACAAAGGCCTCCTGATGGCAGCTTAGTGGAACCCTCTGTTCCCAGCAGGAGCTGGTGTTTGGCATCATTAATTCGCTTAGCAGAGAAAGGAGTTGGCACTTTGTCACAATAACTCAGACTCCCTCCCCTGACCACAAACCACATGCTGCATATTTACATGCATTTACTGACTATAGCTCATACATTACAGAAAAAAATATACCTAAAAAGATTGAAAGCAGCTTTTTTTTCCCCTCTTATCTATAAGAAGCAGATGTAGAAAATGCTTTTAAGAGACTCTTTTGAGGCAAATTATTAAATTGAAGTTGTCCTGTTTTCTGGATCCTGGACACCTTAGGGAAGTGGTCAGGCAGGAGGGTAGAGATGGCAACTCTACATGCTCCCCCAACATTCAACACACACACACACACACACACACACACACACACACACAGCATCAATTCCAAACATCCAGAATCCCACTGCCTAACTGCTTGACTTTGTGGATTATGTTAAATCCCTACTGATTTAAGCTAATAGTGCAAAACAAAAACCCACTTTGAGAGCAAAGTACTGCCCTGTGTGATTTTATCTGGGAAAGGGTGTGTGTTGGTGGCACTGGTAGCAAGGGCTTGGGTCTCACAGGACAACAAAGTAGAGCTCGGGCTCTTCCCTTCCCAGGGCACTCCATCACCACCCCCACCTGCCAGCTCCCTACCCCTAAGCAGGAGACAGAGGAGAAGTGAAGAATCACTTAGAGTCCACCATTGGGATGGACTGGATCATGGCTCCAAGTCTAGGCAAATCTGCCAAGGAAAACAGCTGTTCCTACCATGGGGTCACTGGTTTTCCATCTCTTTTCATTCTACCTCCTGGTGTTCACCCAAATGGCAAGCTGACGTGTGAGATGGTCTCTCAGAAGGATAAAGATGAGGAGTGGGAAAGTGGGCTTCAGAACTAATGAACTAGAAAAGCCATGAGTTGCTCTCCCAGCTCTGAGAGATGCTTAAGGTCTAACTTGAGCACCACCAAAATCACATGTTAAAAATGCAGATGGCTGAGGTCCACCCCTGAGTGTCTGATTCAGAAGCAATGGGATGAGGGCCAAGAATTCCCATTTCTAACAGGTTCTCAAGAGAGGTTGCTGCTGCTGAGCTGGTGACCACATTTGAGAACCACTGGTTTAAAGGGTTGGAGGGTGGGGATAGGCTGGGCTCTTTCTTCTGAAATGTGCTGCCTGTTGGCTATCAGAGCCTTTGTTTTCTGACTTTGCAAGTATGGATAGCTATGAATAACCTTGGTTATTCACAGTGGCACATTTTAAGGACTCTTTCTTGAATGATGTTTAAACAATCCAGGGACCCAGGGCAGCCCCTCAAATTCACAGAAGTTGAGACTGACGGCAGGAAGATCAGCATAGCATGTCCAAGAACCCAGCTGACCAGGGGCAATGTGGTGTGGCACCATTTACAGAATTGCTAAGGATCGTGAGACACCAGTTGCATAGCTGTTGATACTTGCAAAGTCAGAAAACAAAGGCTCTGACAGCCAACAGGCAGCACATTTCAGAAGAAAGGATCCCAAATCCATAGTCAGCAGATGCCTGCTGACTAAACCCATTACTAACTTTTTGTATAAACTTGAATGAATCACTTTACTTCTGCGGATCTTAGTGTAGCCATTTTCAAAACAAATGTGTTAGGCCAGTCATCTCTATTCCCATACCATCACTGGCAATCTAAATCTAAATCTTCGTATTTCCTTCTTCTGTCTTTGAAATTCAATATTGAAGCCTAGGCCATCCAAGAGGGGAAAAAAAAAACCAAACTTGTCTGTTCACATCATCCAAATACTTCATTTGCACGTACCTCAGCCCAGACCCAATAGCACTGATCTTGGTCATGAAGCTGTCTAAACACAAGGACAACCCCAGAGAGGGACCTGAAACACTGGAAGCATGTCCAGCAGACTGTATGCCATCTCATTTGACAGATGGCAAGAAGAGACCTAGAGCAGGTGCTGCATCCCCCACCCCCCTTGAGATGGGATCCCCCTGAAGAAGCGTGAGTCCAGTGCCTCTGTACAGTGGCTGCCATGGGCACACCTCAGCTCTTCTCCTTCTATTATTTTCTCAGTCCAGTTCATTTAAAGGCAGAGAGTCCACTGCAGGTAAAATGTATGCTTTTCCTCCCCATTCTTCAACACAAGCTAGAGTCCATCTTCCCCAGGAAGCCCCTAGCCTGTTCCAGTCTTGACCTCCATGGCCTTCCCTGTCTCAACCTTTGCATGATAATTTCCCAGGTGTACCTTCTATGTCCTTCCTCCCCACTGCAGGTTCCTGCCAGCCTTATTCATCTCTGTGCAGGAACAGTGCAATGCCTTACCAAGGAAGGGTTTCTCACACTGGCCCTTTTCACTTCTGAGGGCTTTCTAGGTATAAAAGGATTCAGGGAGGGAGACGTTCCAGGGATTCATCATAAACTTCTGCTAAGAAAGCTAAAAAAGAAGGTCATGCCCCAAATCGCTCATTCGAATCATCATTCAATTCTTTCTATATCCAAGCCCACCAAACCGAGGGTCCCCATCACAGGTTAAGTTCTTCTTGCTCATTCACACACCTGTCCCTGCCTATCTATCCAACTTCCTACACTTACATTTTCTTTCCCTTTTATTCTTTTTTTCAGCCCTTCTGGGTTTTATGCTAATAGCAGGGACGCTGGGAAGAAGAGGTTGCCTTGGCAGCCTGCCCCAATTTTGACCCTTGGCAAGCACCAAAGTCCAGACTGGGCCCACGACACATAAATTCCCATCCACCAGACAGGCAGGCCTGGCTTCACTGCAAACCTGGAGACAGTTATAAAAAGGGGACAGAACACACATGGCTCTCCTATCACCCACCCTGCAAAGGCCCACCAGAAATAGACACGTCAGGCTGGACGACAACATGCACCAAACAGGACGGATGTTCCTAGAATTTCTTGGAGGTGAAATCGGTCTTGGCCTGAAATGGATTTGTTTGAAGCCAAGAACCTAAAAAGTGAACTGTAGCCGGCACCAGCCCTGTCTCAAGGCTGGCACTGTCCCTGTTTACTAGAGTTCCTCTTCTCTGCCAAGCTTGGCCGGCCTGCATCCAGGGCGGCCATGGCTATCAGCATGGAGCCGAATATCCTTCTGGGTCCTCTGCTTCTGGGTCCTCTGACCCTCCTTGAGTCTTTTCTCTCTCAACCCATCCAAACTCTCACTCACAAATAACACTGCAGGGATTCTGAGAACCTGAGAACCAAAGGAAAGCAAATAGTTTAGGAAAAATGAAGGCAACACAAACTCATAAACCCCCAACTTTGCTCTCCTTTCCTGCTTCTTCAAGACAGCCACCTATTGAAAAGAAATAAACACAAAGCTTCCTACGGCTCTGGAGGCTGCTGACCCATGGAACCACATTGGCCCCAGGAGAGGGACAACTCCACAGAGACCTGCATGAAGTCGAGTGGTAGAGCAAAGACTCAGTAACAACAGAGAGACCTGCAAGAGCCCATGACACCTACTGGGCCAACATTCAGGCTCAACTCTCAATGCACACCTACTGTTCAGAAGGCAAATGCTTTCTAGGTACACTGACCAAGTTCCTAGCTCCAAAACTAACAGCTTTTCTTTTAATGGATCACAGTACCCTCCATGTATATATAGCACTTCTCTTCCTACTGAAGACAGGCAAAATCCGGGATTAGAGTGATGGCTGAGTACCACCGGACAGTCCTGTGAGCCCCAGCTCCCCCAGTGGGAGTGCCCATTACTGATTTACAGAGTCAACCCTCAGAGCTGGCCTCCCACTTCCCCTGAGTTCCTCTTCCCCGTTCTCCTGCTATGGGCCAAGTCTCCTGCATCCTGTGCAAGGGCTTCCACCCCACACAGGGAGTGGGGAGGGGTCTGGAGGTTTTCTCCAAGTTTTTCTCCAAGTCCCCCCAGTGATTTCACCCCCTTTATGTTCCCACCTCACAGACCTCACTTGCAAGCTCCCCATCACAAAGCCAACAACATCCAGGATGCCAGGCAGACCCTTCATGGAGGTGCAAGAGGAGCAGGGTAGCAGCATCTCTCACTTTCTCAGTATGGGATGATGACTGGTACAGCCACAGGCAGGGAACCATGGAAGGCAAATGTCACCTTGCACACAGTCATAGCTACAATACTAGCAAAGTCGCTTCAGAACACAAAATGTTCAAGCTGTTGGCCACCATCTAAAGATTTCAGACAAGTGGTGGGTGGGAGGGCATCCTGACAACTGTCACATGCTGTACAGACACCAGGACAAGATTACATCTATGGACAGATGTGTATACAGACACATTATATAAATAACAGCCGTGGTGCCAATTTGTCACAAATGGTGGGTCTGCTGTGAAACCAAGCTTCAGATAGCACACGCTATAGCCAATCATCATCATAGCCCATGTGCAGCATTCAGCGTCACACCCTCAGGGATGAAGAATTTTGTTGACACGGCCAATTGAGAAAAAAGCATCCTCAAGATCTAGGATTCTTTCCCAAACTTGCTCTCGGGCATTGCAGTCTACCTTGACCATGATCCCCCAGAGTATCTGGCAAGTGCATATCTGTGCTCAACAATCAACAAATAAATAAAGAATTTTTAAAGGGTCCTTATTTGTCTGAAGACTTTGAAATGAGCTGCTGGGGCGATAAGAACACTAGAAACCTTTAGAGCATTCAGTGCCAGGGGCACAGTGGGGTCCCCTCTTGTCACCCTGTTGGGCCTGCTTTCTGAGCCTTTTGCGGTAACTGTCAGTTGCCCTATCTATGTCTGAACCTCACTGTCCCTGCCTTGGCTGCATGGCAGATATCCTGTCACCCCAAGTGGTTAGATGTGCATACCTCAGGGCTCTGGGTCTGACTCCATTCACAAAGCCTGGCCGTATGTTAGAAATTAGATCTTGTCACATCCTCTTGGCCTCAGAGTCTAAACTGCAGAGTCCTGCCATATTCTAAACAGCTCTTTGCTTCCCAGTAGGTACCAGAAGCCAGAGTCTGCCAGTTGTGACGGCATACCTTGGGTTGCTATCACATACCTATAATTTCCTCCACCAAATAAATTTTAGATAGATAGATAGACAGATAGATTGACAGGTTGATTGATTTATGCCTTTAATCTATATTTTATTCATTCATTCATTTACTTTATTTTCCTTACTTTGTATCTCATTTTTAAGTACTGCTCTGCCTTCAGAAGACGCAGAGAAACACAAATATTTTTTTACTCTAATTAGCCAAAACAACTCCAGCTTTAGAAATTTGGATTCATTTTCCTACAGTCCCTCAAGAAGCTCTCTGTGACTGTCTATCGTCTCATTCTTTTTTCACCCCATTCCCCAAAGCAGGAAAATTCCAGGCCACCCTACACATAGAAGCACTGCTTAACATAGATTTTTTGCTTTTGATGACATGACTTTTTTAAAAACATGTATTCCAGTTCTGTTTCTCCCTCTCTTTCTGGCACAAAGATTTTAAGATCTTTATTTGCTGAGCTTCAGGACACAGTCACATCTTTGCTGCTTTTTTCCTTGGTTACAACAAAAAGCACTTTCCCTTGATGAGCGCTACAATGAGAGAGACTACCAGGTAGGTATCCTTACTTTTCCTCCTTGTCTCCCTTCAAAGTCTGTGGATTCTCCCTTTCAAATGAGAGTGGAAGGATTGTCAGGCCTTTTCCTGGAACTATGTCAAGTCCTCTATGTCAGACAGACTTGGAGACTAGACAGGAAACCCAGAGAAATCATCCTTGCAAATGCAACAGGTAAACACCAGATGGCTTTTCAGCCATTCTCAAGATGTACTGAAAAACAAATCCAATTTCAGGATCAGAGAAGCAGACCAAAATCAGCAACTGAGCTTGCAAAAACCTCCCACATCAGCACTAATTTTTATGGAATTAAAAACATCCAGGTGAGTTGGCACACACTTATAATCCCAGCAGCTTGGGAGACTGAGGCAGGAGGATTGTGAGTTCAAAGCCAGCTTTAGCAACTTAGCCAGACCCTTTTTTAATGCAGGGAGAAGTACTATGTAAATATATTAAAGAGCTGTTGATCAGAGCGAAGCAACCTTGCTGGATGTCCTTGCCACAGAGGATCCCACTCAGACACCAGGATTAGCACTCCTGTAGCTCCACAGCTGCCGAGAGCATTTAGCAGGGACCCTCAGCAT
This sequence comes from Urocitellus parryii, assembly GCF_045843805.1. NCBI lineage: Eukaryota > Metazoa > Chordata > Mammalia > Rodentia > Sciuridae > Urocitellus > Urocitellus parryii. The sequence goes on from NC_135544.1 coordinate 14,065,156, forward strand.
GGCAGTGGGTGCTGGGCTGGAAATACCCAGGGATCTCCAGATTGGCTAACAGCAATGGAGACAACAGCTCAAGGCAGCAGCAAACAAGGCAACCTCAGAGATCTTGGCTTCAACCTATAGGGGGTACAGTAGCTGCTCATTAAATGGAGCCCACAAAGGGCAACACAGGGAGTAGAGTCACCAATACCCTAGAGACCTCACAAAGCCCTTCGTGAGCAATTGAAGAACTCAAACAAGTGCAGGCTAATAGGCTAACATTGGTTTGGGTAAAAATGACATCATTCCTACCCATAGGCTGCAAGGCCAGGAACATTTTGGTAAAAAACCTGATGTTTAAGTGCAGGGAGAAAGGACAGAGTGCATTTCTCACTGAATGATTGCTGTCTTTCTTCCCTGAGGTCAGACAATCTTCCATATATCCCACAGATGTGCCCCCAGAGTAAGCAATGGCCATACCAACCAGCCTTGGGTCCCTCCTCTTCCTACCTAGTGGCTCATGCTGGCTGTTCTTCTATAATGGAGTCCATGGTAAGATTTCCCTCAAAGAAAAGAGGCTGCTTAATGGCCTGAGTGTGTTTAAAAGATGCCATTGTTTTTCTTCTGCTCCTGGGGGTTCAACCCAGACTCATGTGCATACTAAGCATGCTCTCTGTACCACTGGGTTACATACACCCCCATTTTAAAGAACACTAACTTGGGACAAACATGCAGATCTTTCAAACAGAATGGGATTTAAGAGGCCATGTAACCAGAGTCTCATTTTATAGAACAGAACACTGAGGCCCAGAATAGAAATGAGACCACCTATCACTCAGGCATTAGCAGCCAAGCAGACCCAGGACAGACCCCTGTCTCCCCAGGCACCATTGCTCCCTTCCCTTCATTCCCTACACTTTTTTCTCTTATATTTTCCTACATGTGCACATGCACACACATGCACACACATGCACAGTCCCAGAAGCCCCTTAGATTGCAGTCCCAAGGGCTCAAACTGCCTCCCCCACCCCCTGCTCCCTCCTTCTCTAAATGCAAGCAGTCCTCTCCCTATTTCAGTGCCAGAACAAAGTGCCAAACCCCAGAAAACAAAGCCCCACTCCAGCCTGAAGAAGTACAACCCCAGCTCGTTATCAGATAAATCATTTCCTGAAAGAAATATGGCTGTAATAGAAGAGGAGAGCCATGTCCATAGGCCCCTCCACAGTCCTCCCAGCCCTCTCACTTCAGGGAGAGCCTGGGCAGAGCTGCCCTGGGCCCCTCATTCCTCCCAGGACCACTCATCAGACAAAGAAGCAGGCTGCAGTCTTGGGTCCAATTCAGAAACCATTCACTGAGCTCCCCTGAGGCTCATCCAGCAGGTATGTCCCTACCCTGTCTTCCAAGCATCCAGAGAAGGCAAAGACCTAGCACAAAGTGCTCGCAGCACCACAGAGAAGTAAGCCCAGGAGGCCACCAATGACCTCACCAGGCCCCCTAAGAAGTCTTGTGCTAGAGTTTTGGGAGGATGTGCCCCTCTGACCCTGCTGCCACTGGGAACTTCCAGATTGAGAACTCCCTAAAGAGAGAGAGAGAGAGAGAGAGAGAGAGAGAGAGAGAAGAAAAGCTTCCAAACACCAGCTCAATCCAGGTTTCTCATTCTGAGGAACCTGGATGGCAAGGAGGAGAATACATGCCTTCAGCTGATCCAAACCAGATTCCTCACACCATCCAAGTCCCAGAGAGCATGAGGAAAGGGAGCCGGGATGGGGAGAAGGAGCAAAAGAATGGGAAAGCTCCCCTGTGCTTCCCTAGGCTTGCCTGCTCTTGACTTTGAGCAACCATTCCAAACAGGGAAATCTGCCAGGAGATACATTAAGTCTGTAAGAGAAGAAGGCTCCAGGCAAAGAGCTGTCAGTCACAGGGAAAAATCAACACAATATATTGATTCTACTCTTTTCTCAGTGAAGGGCAGCCTCATGCTCAACCCTCTCACCACCTCCCCCACCCCATCACACACAACTGTAAAAGAAAAAAATAATTTTTTTTTTCAAACTCACAAGGAAAACTGATACCCAGGGAAGCACAGGGAGTGGGGGGTGGGGGTCCAGGTGCTTTTGCTTGCATGAAGGACAGAGTGGGGGAAGGATGCAGGAAGCCATCCAATAGGCCCCCTTCCTGGCAACTGGACAGCTGTTCCCCAGAGTCATGACCATTCGAAGGCTCAGAGCCGCCTAGTCTTCATCTGCAAGCCTCAGAACCCATACCTTCTGGTATTGCACATCCAGGTGTTGTCCCTTTTCTCATCAAAGAGGTCTGTCTACTTGTGAGGCCAGGGGCTGAAGAAAAACACACTTTAAGGATAGGATTTCTACACTGCCAGTGATCTCATGAGCTGGAGGACCCCATTTACTCCTCCACCTTCTCCAAGAAAATCATCTTACATCCCCCTTGAGAAGAAAGTTTCACCCACCAGCACAACCGCCACTGGGTAGAAGTCACCCACCAGAAGACACACCGCAGGTGCTTGGAAAATCCTTGAATCATGGGATTGGAAGGGTTAGAAGGGACTTTTTGCATCATACTTTCTGGCTTCTAACAAAAGTAGTTCTCTCGTATCACAGACGAGAGGCCATCGTACCTTTGTATAATTCTTGTGGTGCAGCCCCCACTGGATGACCAGACAGCCCATCCCCTTTGTTGAACAGAGTTTTATCACTGCAACAAGTCCAGTTCTATCAGCTATGCAGCATAAGTATTCTCTTTGCTGGATTAGACAGATTCGGCTCTCTCAATTTTCATCCTGACATTTGTAATCCTGAAAGGTAGACATCCTGAAGCATGCAGGCTCATCCATTTGAAGAGAAGATGTGAGATTGCCAGGCCTGGAAACTGGAAAGGAGTCAACCTAACACTGCCATGTGTGGAAACCAGGGGCCTGGTAGCTTACTTTGTCCTCCTCACAGATCCTGTCTATACAAAATATCTGCCGTCAGCCACCAGAAGCTAAAGGAATGCAGAGTGCTCATTCTGCACACTTAGAACTGGGTCAGAGGAAGAGCACTGAGAATGTTGATAAAAGCACTAGTCATTTGCTACAAAAGGTTGATGGTCCCCAGGCATGTCCATCTGCCCCAAGTTCTGCTGTGGATACTGTCCCCTTTTGGAGGGCAAGGTCTCAAGTTTAGATCCTCTTAGCCTCCTCTCCTACCCAGTGCTTTCAATCTGATTCTTCTGTTAATATCAGCTCCATTCAAGGGCCCACAAGAGATGCATACAGTTAGCTCAGCCTCTATTTTAATAAGCTCAAAAATTCTTTTTAAGCTCCTCTAAGAAAAACATTACCATGAACCAGCTCCTGCTTAAAGAGGAGGCCTTTTGTGGAGATGCCAAGAAGAGTTGTAAGATGGCACCTTGTGACTCAGCCACCACAGGGTGAGTGACATGTCATATATAAACTGGACTTTGTAGTTTCCAGGATGCTAATACAATCTATACAGTTCGAATATCAGTTCAGTGAAGTATTTATGATTATCCCCCACTTGGCAGATGAGAAAATTGTGGCTCAGAGAAACTTCACTTGACCAAACTTATGTGGCAGGCAAATTGTGGAATAGGAATTAAAACTCAGTTCTGAGACTTTCTTAATAGGACCCCTAAAGCTCAAGAAATAATGCCAACAGGAATGGAATCAAATTTAAAGACTTCTACACAACAAAGGAAACAATTAGGAATGTGAAGAGAGAACCAACAGAATTGGAAAAAAAATCATTGCTAGCTATTCTCTGACAGAGGATTAATATCTAGAATATATAAAGAACTCAAAGAACTTTGCACCAAAAAAAAAATCAAATAGCCCAATTATTAAATGTGCAAATGAATTAAATAGAGACTTCTCAAAAGAAGAAATACAAATGGCCAACAAATACATGAAAAAAATGCTCAACATCATTAGCAATTAGGGAAATGCAAATCAGAACTACACTGTGATTTCATCTTACACCAGTCAGAATGGCAGTCATCAGAATACAACTAATAATAAATGCTGGAGAGAATGTAGAGAAAAAGGACCACTTTTACACTGTTGGTGGGACTATAAATTAGTACAACTACCATGGAAATCAGTATGGAGGTTCCTCAAAAGACTGGGCCTGGAACCACCAGGCAATCCAGCTATGCTACTCCTCAGTATTTACCCTGGAGAATTAAAAGCATCTTACTGCAGTGGTACATGCATACCCATGTTTATAGCAGCATATTTCACAGTAGTCAAACTATGGAATTAGCCTAGGTGTCCACCGACAGATGAACAGATAAAGAAAATGTGGCATATATTCACAATGAACTTTTATTCAATCATAAAGAAAAATGAAACTATGCCATCTGCAGGAAAATGGATGGAACTAGGGACCATCATGTTAAGTGAAATAAGTCAAATTCAGGAGGTTAAGGGTCCTACGCTTTCTCTTGTATGTGAAAGCAAGAGAAGAAAAAGGAAAACAAAGCTGGGGAGTGATACTGGTCAAATTATATTGTTACATTGTGTACATGTAGGAAATTGTAACAATAAATCCATCAATATGCACAACTACAATGCACCAGTTAAAAAATGAGGGGGGGAAAAGTATGTGGTTCCATAAAGGTTGAAATAAAAATCTCAATTAAAAAAAAAAAAAAAAAAAAAACTCAATTCTATAGAAAGCAATTACTGAGAGAAAACTTTTTCTGTGTTTCCAAACTGCTTCTCTAAAAGGCACTATCAACCTCATGCAGGTAAAGAGGTCCCTATGCCATCCATCTCTAGGTTTCTCAGTAAAGACAGGGAAGAACAAGAAGCCCAAGGACACATTTAGGAGAGGGATCCCATATGTAAGGACCAGCCCCAGGAGAGGCAGCTAAGGTCAGGACATCCACCAGCCACCCAGACCCTGGTCAGAGAATTCTTATCATACAATATGATACACTGCTCTTTGCTATGGTCCCACAATCTCTAACTCCACCCCCAACTTAACTCTTCAGTGTGTGCATCCAATTCACTTTTCCTCCACTCCATGGTATTACACAAAGGCTTCTAAGAAGAAGGCCAAAAATTTCCAGTGGATATGCCTGGGGAGTCCACGAAGATATAACATCAAGAAACCCTAGTCAGAGTTCTTATACAACAAAACCGCATTATTTCTAAGCTGGAAGCCAGAGAGACCACCAATGGGGACCCATCAATTCACTTAAGGATGCAGGTTCAAAGACTTCACTGGCTGGCCCACGTCTGAAAGGCAGCACTGAAGTCGGATCCTAGGATATCAGAATCTCCTAACATAGAAATTTTTCTTTTTGGTTTTGAACAAGTGCATAAACCTTTGAGCCACAAAGAGAATAAGTATCTTGGCTGCACTGACAGGGGGTAGAGCCAGACCTTGAACTCAGGCCGGTCTGACTCCTAACACTTAATGTGTTCCTTCCAACATGCTTTTTTTTAAAAAACCCTAGGGATCACACCATGCCCTTTAGGACAATTCCTGCTAACCACTGGAATCTGCTAAGGAAGTGACTCCTGCCCAGAAAATCAGCAATTTTAAACAGATTTACTGAAAATACTAAAACCTAAACAAGACAGGTCTATTTAGCATTTGGAGTGAAAAACAAAACACTAAGCCTTGGAAAGATGGCCTTTGGTTTGCACAATGTCAACCACTGCAGAGAAATCCTGAATGGGCTTCTCTAGAGCCCTTCCTGAGGAGGGAGAATTAGCAGCATGTTCTCAAAGACCTCTCTGTGAAGCAGTGGAGGAAGAAGCAAGCCTCCGGTCCCATGAGTGAAGACCACAACCCTGGGAGAGCCCGGCCAGCTGCGATGGACTCCCCTTGAGCTTTGTAAGCAGCTGGCAGCTACACTGTGCCCCCCCACACAAACACAAAAGGGCCACATGCACATGATCCACCATACCACAGCCACGCACTAGTGTCTACCTTCACACCTCACGGACTTAGCATACATGTGCAAACACCAATACTGCATGCCACACTGCTCACTTGCATCTTCACACACATCTCAGTCATACTCATGCACCCACAGAGATGTAAACACACACACTCCATCTATATGCCATGACCCTCATCCTTTAATATAGCTGCAGCTTCTCTTGCCTCCCTCCTCCAGAGAAGCCTGAGACACCTGAGCTGATCCAGTCCCCAGGCCCTGTCTAATGTCATTTCCAATCCAGCGATTATGGGGCTGGATCCAGAAACACTGTGATTGCTGCCTGCCTGGGCCACTAACAAGCTCAGGAGAGAAAAGTCAGAGCGGTTTATGACAGCTCCTAATGACGACTGCTCTTGGTAATGACCAGCTCTGCGGTGACCCAAGTATGAGTTGATTATAGGCTCTGGCTCCTGCTCAGCACACCCAGCACAGAGGCTTCCCGGGGGCACTGACCGCAGCAGATGGCCCCTTCCCTGGCTGCTGGGACCTCATCAGGCCTGCCTCCTTCAAGTGGGTGGCCCTGAGCTGGCCCACACCCAGCCAGTACCACCCTGAGCCATCTCATAAGAGACATGACTGTTGGCCTCCTCTCTCTCCCCTCCACTTGTAGGCTCTCCTAAACATCTCACCCATTAAAGCCTGAAGTTCTGCCATTAGTACTTCCTTCCTTTGGACCTTGAGGTCGTCTTCATCATCTCCTTTTCTTCTATTTGTTTGCTTATTTAATTATTTAGAGTGACAGAACATTTTAAAACAGGTTCTTGATGTTTTCCCACTGCCAACAGGCATTGTTTCCCTTCTTTACCATGGCATTCAAGACCCTTGGTGACTGGCATCTGCCTACTTTATCAGCCTCATTTCCAGACACTCATCACCATACACCAGACAATTCAACCACAAAGAGACTCACCACTCTCCAAAATGCAGACAACTTCATGCCTCCATGCCTTGATCCCTGCTGGACACTCTGCTTAGAACATCCTCTGCCCATCTTTTCTGCCTAACAAACCACCACCAGCAGTTCCTTGGAGGACAGCATGTTATGCCTTCTCCATAGCTTTCCTTGACCCTTTCCGAGGATGAACTATTGCCTTCCCCACACTACTATGGCCCCCAGTTCTTACTAGTACAAAATTTGACCATTTGGTCAAGCAGTATTCTATTCTACTTACCCTCTTCTCTCTAGGCCGTAAGGCCACTGAGGGCAGGAACCACATCCTAACTACATAACTCTTTTATGTACAAGCCTGACCTGCACAATACACTCATTTCAATCCACCTGGCATTATTAAGCCTCCAACACTACCATGTGATTAAATTCATCAAGGTGCTTTCCTCCCCAAAGCAGGAAATACCACAGGAGTAGTACAAAACACAGGACGCTGGGGCCTAAGAGGCACAACAGATGCACCTGGTAGAAGCCCATAGCAAACCTGAAACTTTCCCTCCAGTGACCCCAAACTTTGAGGGGCCCTAGTCTTCACATGAGCTCACCCACTAATAGATCCCCAACCCCACTGCCAAACCTTACCAGCTCCTATCTGCTCATTTCAAGGCATGATAAAGTAGATGCTCTTTCTCATCCAGGTGACTCTCTGCAGGGCTTTTCTCTCCTGATATAATTTTAAAGGCAACATGCAACCAAAAAGAATTTGCCTACTAAAAAATCTCTCCTGCCTGTACCTATATGCACTGGTAAGAGCTATCTTATAGCCAGGAAAGGCTTTACTTCTCTTGCCAAGGACCTAACTCAGAATTCAAAGCACCTGGAGAAAGGAAGAAGCTCAGAACTCTTCAGCGTGCAGGACTAACTTTCTCCAGCTGCCCTGCTTGGCTCTGACTGTGGAGACCCCTCCCTCTTCCCAAAGCAATATAAACACTTCAGTCTGCACAGGTAAAATCTCACCGGGTGATAGTTCCAAAGTTAGGGGATGTGTTATAAAAGACAAAGCAAGAATCTGTACTCAGTAGAAGCCCAATGATTGTATACTCAATCAAATTTGCAAGAGTGCATGGTTAGATTTTCAAAAGAAAACATACACACCTGGTTTTAAATGAATGCGTGTTAAGAGTAAAGAATCTGTAACCTGAGAGGCCGGGGTGCTGGTCAGCATTTGGCACCTTGCAGGCAGCTGATCCTCTTTGCACCTCTGCATCTTAGAACAAAGGCCCTGACTCTTCAGCCAGCCCTGCTCCCTCTGGTAGGAGAGGCTGCCTGCAGGTTACTACATGGAGATTAGGGGCTGCCCTCAGTGGTTCAGTCTTGCCCTTCTACTTCTCAGCACCTTGTCCAGGGCTGACAACACGTACTTGCTTGGCTGACCGCCTTCCTTTCCACAGCTCTGCCTCCTCACCCGGCTGGTATCTCTGACTAGAGGTCATGGCCACAAGTGGATTGGTTGACAACTCTAACACATGTGGGTTTTCAATTCACCTGCCACTCCACAAAAGCAGGCCCAGCACTGCTAGAACCTTGTCACCTTTTTAGTCAGGCACACAGACAATGGAGAATTAGAAGGACCAATTCCTTCTGTCATACCTCAATCAGCCTGTGAGTCCCCAAGTATTTGGACAGGCCTAGCACTCTAAGAGGATGCTGAGCTCATGGCTAGAACTGACAAATGAAAACTGACATTCTTCACCTATAGTTATTTACCTGACAGGTTTTGTCACTGGAACACTTATTACTTGTTTGAGTCCTAACACCTTCCCCTGCCCTCATCACCTGACATCAGAATGCCCTTGACTCTCTCCTCTGATCTTAAGCCTTACATTTAGCTACTCATCCCCTCAAGGAAACTTCCCTGAATTTCTGTAGCTCTCACAGAAGACCTCTCCCTCCGTCAGGCCAGAGAGCTAAAACAAGCACTGAAGCTTCAGAAGTGAGTGGATGACGGAGATAAGAGTGGCCAAGGCCTGTCTCACCCACTGGTTTCTTAAATTGGTCAAGGGCAGGAACTGAGTCCTGGGTACAGAGTGGAGACCGAAGGCAGTCTGGAAGGCACATGGGGGCCTGTGAGTCCATGAGCCATGCATGGTAAGATGGCAAGGCCACCCCCCGTGAGGCACCGCAGGATGGAACATGCTTTTCAGGTAGCTGTTGTGTCTAAGGGTTTAAAGTGCTTATTTCAGGCCACAGACACCGAGGTAGGGATTTCCTTCAGCCATAAGCCATTTCCCAAGTGTGAATGGATTCATATCTAATAAAAGACACAGGTCTGAACTAATTTTCAAAAAGCTCACAAACAGAGAAGAACACCTCTGAGATAGTCCCAAGAGGAAATGTCCTGGAGAGCAGGCTGATAGAAGGACTAGAGAAAACAAGAGAAAGAAAATCCCCTTCATAATCCTACCTGAATGAGAAAGAACACTGTTTAGGGAACCTGACTCCTCATTTTTTGCCACCACCAAAGTACTATTTTGGCACTCTTTACGACTCACAGACATCCTTTCAGAATTTGTAAATGATTTCCCTTAATTCCTGCCCTGAAGAAAATACTCCTTTATTCCCCCCAAATACCTGCAAGCCAGTAAACATCAGTTCTTAAGAGCTGTCTGTGAGCAGCCTTCCTCCCAGGCCCCAACCCGCTACAGAACCTGAGAGACCAACTCTTTTTACTCTCAAGACTCAAATGTGAGCATGGGAGCTCTGCACCTGAGCCGAGGCTCCCACCCCAAAGCCTTCCTCCAACAGACACAAATATCACCTGTCCTCTGAGGTGCTTGCTTCTCACCCCTGCTCCGCCAAGGAGGTCAAGATAAGAAGCACCTAGGATGGGGCCGAAGTCATAGGAGTAAGGTCTTGCAGTAAGGACCCCAGAGCACAGTGATCCTGAAGCTCCAGCATCTCAGACTGCAGGAAAACAAAGAGGTTTACAACTCAACAGTCCCTCTCTGAAAAAAATGACTACAGGCAATTAGCACAATATAACCCTTTGAAAGACCTAGAAAACTGTATGTCAGCTCCTTCGTCATCGCCCTCCACTTCTTCATTACTGCATCTCTTAAAACTGCCCTGGGTTCTTATTCTTCCCTGCACCGGGCTCGTCTTTCCTCTTGATTCTAATACAGATCTCTTGAAACCACTAACAACAAAACCAGAGGCTCTGGGGAAGGAGAGAGAGAGAGAGAAAGAGAGAGAGAGAGAGAGAGAGAGAGAGAGAGAGAGAGAGAGAGAGTTTCCCCACTATAACTCCAATTCAGCAGAATCCAGAAGGTGATTTCATCCCCTACCACCATGCCCTGGCCCCAACTCCCAAATCATTCAACACACACAACCCCCTGCCAATTTGATTCAACAAACGTCTATTTTCAAAGAAACCTAAGCTGGCTGCTTCTGGTTCACTTCCCTCAGAACCGATCACAAGCTGTCCCTGTGATGCTGAGGGAAGCCGTCCTGAGGCTTGCCCCCTCTGAACCAGGAAGTCCCCAGGTGCCAGCACTAAGTGGCACTCAGATCCAGGAAGGCTGACGCAGCAGAGGCGACTCCTGAAGACCTCAATGATGCCAGTCTGTCCAGCCAGCCAGGCTGCTATGCCAGGTCCTTTCGGGCACATCGAGAATGACAGCGCTAGTGACAGGCAAGGCCTCTTACACGGCAAAGCCGTAGTTCAAATATTTATTGTATGTGTCTGGCTTTCACACGGAATTTGCAACCTGCCAGTTACTAGTGTTTACCTTGGTAGAAATTCACGGGAAATCTTAGTCTGAACAGGCCCAGAGTTTATTTTACTGCCAGATAAACAACTTTCTTTGATAAATCATCCGTGTGACAGTGTTCCTGAAAGACTAAACAAAGATTTCAAGCACAATCTATAGGCCTTTGAGAAGCCTTCCAAAGCTAATGCATGTTTAATTGGCTGCTCTAAGCAGGTTGGGGCAGGGCAAGGGTCTGACATTTCTTTGGCCATTTGTTCTCTTTAAAAAAAAAAAATACAGATTGGAGCTTCTGGCTCATTTCTACAAAACTGGATGAAATCTACCAATATTTAAATGCTCCTTTGCCTCTGAATATAGCCTATTTCTTTGGTCAAAAGGAATGAATATCACAGGGCAGCTGTTGGAAAAGAAAAGGAATTCTGCCCAGGAGGTGTTGCATGAGAAAAAGGGGAGGGAGAGGAGGGGCGACAACACAAAGGGGCGCTAAAATCTCTCTGAAATAGACCCCAATAAATTATGAGGAGAATATATTAGGTAAAAGGTTGCTTAAAAGCACCTAAAAACACACAAAAGAAAACTTAAGTGGACATGTCCTGGAAGTGGCGTAGATTCGGTCATAATTCTTTGATGGCTTCCAATTGTAGAATGACCTCAGGTTGTCAGCAATCTAACTAAAATGCAGAGGTCCTTCTTTACTATCATTCATAAGTTTTGCAGTTTAGGGGCAGCGGATGTTTGTTTGTGTTAACTCTAGTACCTAGAAGTTGCAAAAATTTTTTTCCAAACAGGTCTTTTAAAAGCCTTCTTCAGTTTAATCCTGTCAACAACTGATTGATTGATTCACTTAATTTTTGCAAAACTAGCTAATTTCACGAGCACTAGAATCAAATCCCCTTTCCTAGGCAAAGTTCTACCCTGAAACAACTTTATAATAAAAGAATATCATTCGTGTGGATTAAACAGCCATCACATTCTAGTGACTGAAATTAATTAATCTGATTAATTAATTCAATTCTCCCCACAATGTAGTGAGATTGGAATTACCATTCATATGTTGCAAATGAGGAGGGAAGTTCAGGGAGGTTAAGAGATTTTCTCATGGTTGCTCAGCTTGAAGGGCTGGGATTCAATCCAGGTCTGTCTGGGCCACAGCCTGTGTTCTCTCTAGTCTGCTACACTGCCTGCCTCTCTCCACCAAGAAGAAATCCAACAACCACTGAGCTCTCTCTCTCTCTCTCTGTCCTTGCAGATTCCACCAACTCTGAGAGTAAAAGAGCACTCAATGCCCTAACCTGGGAGGCTCCTCCAGGGCTCCTGGCAGGATGGGAACATGAGGGGCATGAGAGGACAGGAAGGCAGGAGGGTATGAAATCTGGGTTGGCTCCTTAACATGTGCTGATGAGAAGGAAAGCTGTCAGGAGTCCAGGTGGAGGAGCCTTGGGCAACAGAATGACTAACTCCTTTTTCTTTTCTTCAGTCTGTAAGAGAAGGGCATGGACTGGCTGATCTTCAGGGTCCTATCCAAATTAGCAAATAACTGGTACAAATAACATGGTGCCCACAGCAAAGGTAGCATGCATGGGCTGTGAACAGCCCTGTTACCCCAGCTCTACCCTTAGCCCTCTTTTCCCATCTTCCCCATCAGAAAAGCTTCAGAAAATAAAGGTGAACTTGAGGGCAAATCCTTCTCCTTGCTCCCCTTCTCCTTGGGAGTTAACATATACCACAAAAGATGAAGACATGATGCTTAGAAAAATAAGTCAGATGCAAAATGACAATACCATAGGATTCCATTCCCATAAGGTCCGTGGAGTAGTCATATTCATAGGGACAGAAAGGGGAATGGTGGTTACCAGGGCCTGGGGAGAGTGGGATGGAGAGTTAATGTTCAGGGGGTACAGAGTTTTAGTTTGGATGATGAATTTAGATGGATGGTGGTGATGGTTGGTCCACAATGTAAATGTACTTTAATGCCACTGACTAAACAGTTAAAAATGGTTACGATAGTTTTATGTTAATAGGATATGCCACCCAGTGAAAGAAAGAAAGGAAAGGAAGAGGTGGGAGGGCTCAGCCCGTGGGTCAGGGCCAGAGTCACAGAATTGCGATGGGAGAGCACTACCAAGCACACCCAGATCACACTGTTTGGCAAGTACCCATCCCAAGGAATAACCCAGTCAGAACTGGACTTAATCCCAAGTAGAAGTCATGGGTCAGCTGGTTCCAACCCAATTACGGCTATACCTAAATCTGCCTCAGGACAAAGAAAGGCAACCATTCCAGCATGACGCAAGAAGGGCAAAGGACTGAATGAGAATCAGGTTCAATAAATACACGGACAGTAGAGGACAGGAGAGCTTCCCAGATCATCCCTCCTCACTTCATTAGTGAAACCCATACAAGGAGGCCTCACATGCTCAAGTCAAATCACTGGTTACCTCCATCCCTGGAAAGAGCACCAAAGGGAACAACTGCTGAGTTCAGCTGTAAGATACTATCTCACCTTATCTGCTCATCATCAAAATCTATTCCTGGATACAAGCTACCACTCACTGTAAGGAAACCCGAGACATGGAGAAGATCTGCCCAGTGTGGCAGGACGTACACACAGTAGCAAAGGAGGCAGAGAGAGGAATGAACTCAGTTCCAGAGGATGCAATGCCCCATCCACAGACCCCAGACATTTGTGCCCTTGCACACATTTCAGTAGACTTTCATTGGTTTAAAGTTACTACAGTAAATTGATGCTCAGTGGAATTTGCCTTATCTAAGCATCTTCTGCCACCATCATAGCCAAGAGAGAATCCATGATGGAGGAAGGGCGCATTATACTCACTGAAGGGGGAAAATTTGGCTCTTTATAGCTTTTTTTTGGGTTCCTCAATGTGTGACCTCAGCCTAAATTGCCAGGGGCCTGATTCCTTGGGAAGAACCTCCAATCTGAGACTGGATAAGCAAGTAATTGACAAACACGACTCCAACTGGAAGGCTTTGAAAGCTTCTGGTTAATCAGGATCTCGGCACTGCACCATACACTCTCAAGCCCCGGGAAAACTATTTAGAATAAGATACAGATGGTAACCCATGTGTTACACCTCCAATGAACTTAACAAAGAGACAATTCCATGTTTTCTCATACACAAAACAACAATTAATTCCAAGCATTTACAAATCTGTAGATAAGATATGTATTTTAGACATCTTCAGTGACAATAAAAACCAGTTGTCTTAGCCTGCCAACTCTATATGGGGGAGGGGGTAATCGCTCCTTCTCCCATGTCTATTTAACTTTGATTAAACTAAATTTCTGGATGTTAGGGTTGCTTTTTCCGGACACACAATAGACACTCAAGTCACTCAAAGCAGGGCATGTAGGGCTGGGGATGTGGCTCAGTGGTAGAGTGCTCACTTAGCATGCATGAAGCACTGAGTTTGATCCTCAGCATCACATTTAAAATATATTAAAAAAAAAGATATTTTTTAAAAATTTAAAAAGCAGGGCATGTAGCTTTCCTTGAACTTAATTAAACACATAGTACATATTTACTGGGAAAGGAGCTCTCCCCTTTAAAATCAAGCAAGTCCGATATCCAGGTCCCTGTCATTCACGGACTCTTCTGACAAACCTTTATTTTTTGCCTACCCTGTATAGGACAGTGTGCCAGGGACTTTTTGAGTACAAATAGGCCTTATTTTATTCACTCTGAGACTCAGATTCTTTTTGCATTTTAGCATGAAGGATGTTTTCTTTGTCAGTGATGCAAAACGAATAATGCATCTCATAATTAATGGGCATCCTACACTAGGTAAAATATGGCATAAGACAGACGCTGCTCTCAAGCAGCTTACAGATGTTGCTGTTACTGGGTTGGCAGCCAATTTTCCTCTTCTTAGGGAGGAAACTCGTTTAGTTTGGAAAGCCTAAACTCCTTTTTGCAAGACAGCAAACTGCCCTGCTGAATGAAACTACAAATAGCAGCACAGTCCAGATACCTTGAGAGAGGTGTGAGGCAGAGTGAGAACAGATCAGCAGAGGTGCAAGGACCTCAGAAAATATTTCTTCCAGGAAATATTCCAAATGCTAACTGTGAGAGCTGCTTTTCTTTTTCTTTCCTATTTGGCTAATATTAGTGTTGCCAAGTACTGTTTTTTTTCTTTATGAGAAAACATATAAACCAAAAAAAAAAAAAAAGAAAGATACTCCCAGAAGGCAAGGAAAATTTCTGGGAGTAAAGGAATATTTTTGTACTGCAAGAAACTATGGGGCTAAAGAATTGCCACCTGAATTCTTAAGCTCAAAAAACTCAAAAAAAAAAAAAAAAGAAAAAAAGAAGTTCCGAACTATCTGTAGTGAAAGTACTAAATATCATCATGCAAATTTCTGCCAGAAATGCTTAAGGGTTTTTACAGGTACTGAAGAAAAAGCTCAGAAAAGTGGCCAGAAGCGAGGATCTTAACTTCACAGCATTTATAAATCAGATCCTCACTTCCCTGAGATAAACTAACCTGAAGGAAAGATGGATGTAGGCACTAAGTTGTTAACAGCAAGATTATTTGTGTGGCAGCTCGCAAACTCTACATTGGCCTATTTAAGAGGCAAGAGGAGTACCCTGATGTCAGTAAAGCAGAGAGAACAAAAACAGAAGAGTGCATCCTAATTTAAGCATAGCAGGCAGGCTGGCCGCCATGTTGAATTTAGAGACTTTGCACCACCTAACTTTTGGCTTCCCACATCTGGTGCTTGATCCAGGCTGATCCAGCTGCATTCCAAAGCATCAGCACACAAGCTTTTCTGCTGATGTTTTTCCCTGTTGGGGGAAAAAAATGTGCTCTGAACTGAGGGGGTACAATGCAGGGGTGGAGAGAAAAATGGCCAGGCAGACCCGCCAGAGGGTTAAAAATGCATTGCCCAGGGGAAGGTAATGGGCTGGGTATGGTCAGCTCCACAGAGGTTGCCGGAGTCCAAGGATATGCAGGCAAATGTGTAAGGGTGAGTGCTGACCCAGAAGGAATGCAGCCCTTGCTTCCAGATCTCACAGAGCCTTCTAGCAACCTATGTCTTCCCACCAGGAATGGCAGGACCACTTAATGCAAAGTTTGATCCCTGGAGTAGGGAGTCAAACATTCTTTTGCTTCTCTGTTGTGTGTCAGCTTGCATTGTCGAATGTCTTTGTTTCCTAACTGAATCCCATCAGCGTGGCTGACTGCCTCACTTATTTGAAATGAACTGAGCTAGGAAACAAGTTTCTCAACAAGGCTGTGTTCTCCAGAGTGCTAAGAAGGGCAGAGCTAAACTCGGCTCCTGCAGAGAGACAGTGGGGTGCTAGGGGTCCTATTTATTGTTTTATAAGAATATTTTTTTTAAAAAAAGTCTTTCCTGCATCCAGGGTAAAAAAAAAAAAAAAAAAAAAAAAAAATCCAGTATACACCATACTTGCGCTGTGCAGTACCTCAATGGCAAAGTCGAAACACTGTTCATCATTTCATAAGTGAGGAAGCCAGCACCATAGTGAACAAAAAGACTCCAGGTGGAAAAGTCAGATTCCTTATTTATCAAAGACGATGACTTGATAAGATGATCTCTAAGGTTCCAGAGGAACTCTATGAACCCAAGAAGAAAGTAAGCTCAGGGCTGAAGGAACACAATCCCAAATAGCTAATTACTCGGCTTCACCAAAACCGGATTGGTTATTAACAAAAAATACACCCTCCTTCCAGTAAGCAGTATGCTGGTGGCTTGTTGATTTAGTAGGTGCCTGCTGCAGGACGTAGCAGGTGAGTTATCCTAGTGCCCTCTAGACCTCTGCCCTACATTATAAAGTCAACCTTGCCCATCCAAATCCAAGGACTGCCTCTTCAGACCACGTTTAAGAATCCATCTAGTTCAACTAATAGCCACAAAGCCCCCAGAATTTTGAGGGACAACTGGAAGACTAGGGAGGAGACCCAATGATGATTTAAGGATATTGAGTTTCAGATCAAGATTCTGAACACAAAGACATGGATCTGCTTTTCTCAGCTCCTTAATGTTAACTTTGGCCTTGAGTTTCTGCAGCCCCAGGAACTTTAGAGCCTATGAGCTATAAATTAACTACCTCACTCTACAGCAAATCACTGACTAGTGTTTAGCCAGGAATTTTTTAAAAAGCTAAAATTTACATTTTAATTTATTCAAGGTAGATACTTTTGGATGACGGTGTCTAACATGGTGCTTTGTATTCAATAAATGTTGAATGAAGGGACACACGCATATAAATGATAGACACACTAAATTTTGAGTTTCTTAATGGGAAGACATCACCTGCCAGTCTGCCACACACTCAAATCCAAGGCCTTCTATCACTCTTCTCTGGGGTGCAGAATCTGAACAAATCATATGAACATAAACTAACCACTAATACATTACCTTTCAGAGTTTAATATGATTCCCTGGGCTTATAAAAGGCCAGGGGGCCAACGGCTAAATGTGAGTGTTATAATTTACCATATCTGAAGAGAATCAAAGTTTGTTGATTCTCTTCAGATATTATAAAGCACATACCTTTAACTATCCCTCCGAGGATACTTTGGGATCTCAGTCATATCCAAGCCCATTCTTCCTGTCCTGACCATGCAACTAAACACAACCTGTCAGGATTTCTAAGAGATTTTATTTGTGCCCTTGTTTCCTCAAAGTCCTTCGGGAAGGAACCAAATGTATCCTGTGGATGAAAATATTGTTGCTGCCAAGGTAGTGTGGAGCTGTATAGCAAGAGACTCACCAGCCTCAGCCCAGTTTGGGGTATCCCCTAATGAAGCAAGAGTGTTACCATAAAGAAGTAAATACTACTACTATGAATTAGGTGGAAGGACATCAGACTTCACATGAAAAACTTCAGGTGTCCTCTACAATTTTATTTGAGTTCTTTTAAAATGGCAAAAAAAGAAGATATGGTATGACTCAAACACTGATAGCAAAAAGGACAGGAGACCAAATTTTTCCAAGAGGTGCCATCATTCTCCTCCAAGAACAGAGAAGCCACAATAAACATCCATTCTCCTGATGCTTTCTGTAGCAAACAGTTTGAATTCTCCAACTTCCATCTTCTGCAAAACTGCAAAGACTCTGAAAACGTACCTGTTGTGATGCACAATTTCCTTTGACTTGTGTATGCACCCACATGGGTGTGAATTTCATTCAGACATGGCACTTCACTAGTACAAGACCTTTTTTGTATATGATAAAGTTTAATAAGTGGTAAGTTTGATTAATGAACACGAAGTGATTCTTGATGAACATGAAGACTCATATTACCTACCTTTATGCTTTTCCTGATAAGAATTCTGTAAGAAATCCAAATTCAGAAACACAATGCAGAGAAACACATTGTTCAGCATCAGGCTGAACCTGTCCTTCAGCAAACCAGCCCTGGCCCAAGCACGTCTCTGCATCCATTAAAGGTAGAGCTAGAGAGATGAAGGGAGCTGGCCCTCCAAACGGAAGCAATTCACATTTGCTTTTCCTAGAGAAAAGACTCCCAGATTGTTGAGAACTCAGGTCTCCTACCCTCAGACTATGAGAAACCATCCCCGGAGTCCCTGGGATCTGGTCCTCAGGCCACATCCTTCCAGCTCCGGGAGCCCTGGGTGCTGATTCAGAATAATTTGGAAAAGGGGAGAGAAATCGCACCACTGTGGGGATGTCAATGTGCTTTACCTGGAAGAACATGACTGGGATTCTCCTCTGAACCCCCCTACCTCCCATTGAAATTTGCCCCTCCTGGGAAGGTACCCTGCAGTCAGCCATTTAAACCCTGTGTAGAGTAGTGCTGACATCTAGGGGTGGATATAAAAAAAAGAGTCATGCAGACCGAGCCCAGCAGGCTGCCCACTGGAGCAGGTGAGAGGGGACTGTGCCTCCTGGTAACTTCCCAAGGTTGGTGTGTTCCCAGGCTCCTCTCCACCTATCCCCACATCTGCCACCCTGTGCTGCTAGAGAAGGTCTCCCCAGTCCTATACCGTGACACCTCCCTGTGCAGAAAAGTACAAACGGTTTGGCTTTAATAGAAACTGCTCCTTTCCTGCCCTAGTCTGTCTTCTGTCTACCTGAGAAAGCAGCCATCTGGAGAAGATGGAGGAAGAGAATGTCAAACTCCAACAAAAACCCCCACAGGCTCTCTGATCAGGAGACATAGGCCAGGAAAAGGCAGGGGATTCCAACCCCCCACCCCAGACTGCCAGGAACACTTTCTTACCAAACTCGCTTGCACAGAGATGTTCAATGATGGCCTCAGATTTCAACTCATTGTCACATGGAGGACACACAGTTGTACCTAAGAAGGGAAAGGGGAAGAAACAGAAAGCTGTAAGTTATGAAAAGAAAACAACCCCTGGGGAAGAAATGGGCCTGGGGCCAGGCTGAAAGTGGTTCAAGTCTTCTGGAATTTGTAAAGGATGATCTGAGAATAGAAAAGAAAGGCTCTTGAGCCCAGAATCTAGAGCCACAAACAATCCAATTGTTTCTTGAAACATTTTGGCCTAGAGGAGCTGAATATGACACATTATTTAAGGTGTCTGAGGTAGATGAAGGCAGGTCCTGTGAATCATGACTCAGGGGCTATTGCGAGTCCCTGGGAAAGGCTTGAATAGATCTAGTCCATTATTTCCTGTCCTTTGCCCTCTCCCTTTTAGGCCCCTCTGATTTCTGCACCCCCCCCATCATTTGCATACTCCCAACAAGACAACCTATCAATTTGAGACCAGCTCTCTAGAAGCCAAGAGAAAAAGGAGTCAAACTTACTAACTTCAACCCTAGGGCCCTGAAAACCCCTCTCCAAAAAGGTCACTTCAGTAAAAGTTAAAGGCTGAGCAGGAAGCAGAGCAGCTGGGTGGGGGTGGGGAGACACTAGTGAGGGCCGCCAAATGGGAAGATGGAGCTGGCTGGGGAGGGACCCCTTGAAGGCTCTTTCATGAGCCACTGTGAAGTGCTTTGAAGAAGTGTGTGTGTGTGTGTGTGTGTGCGCGCGCGCACGCGCTTGCATGCCACTGGGAAGCAGCTAGGCCCCAGGAGAAGAAAATTCTGAGACCAGGGCCAGAGGCTTTCTCCAAGTCAAAATGCTGTCAAAGCTGGGATCCCCCTCTGTGGAAGGGCAGAGAAAGCACTGCAATGGAATCCTCCAAAGGATGAAGTGACTTATCATCCCTGCCATGGCCATCATTATCTATCAAACAATGTGAAGTTTATGGAAGATCTGGGAGCACTAGCATATTCTGAGGACAGTCCACTCCTTTCCCTCACATTGCACAGGAAGGTCACCTTGAGACTGAAGCCAAGGGAAATGGAAGACCAAGTAGGGTTTCGTGTGCTGAGCATCTCTACCCTTTGTCTTCCTTCCCCATTCCCTTCTCCAGTGGTTTCTGTAGCAGCATCTCTTTCCCCTAAGAGACTCCCCATGTCTCTGACAGCAAAAGCACCCCAAGGTGGAGGAGGAAGCTGCCACCATCAGGGCCTCCTGATGGGCCTGGTTGCTCCAAGAACTCTCCAGTCTTCTAAGCAGGGGGCCTGAAGGGGCCAGCAGAGCCACACCTCTTACTCTGTGTTAACAAGATGCCTCTTCTATCTGTGCTGTACTGCACCCAGGACCAAACACCTTTCAGGTTTTCAGGGCAGCAAGAACCATACTCCAAACAAAGGATGGCATGACGACCTTTAGGCCTGATGCTGGGAACATATTTTGCACCCAGAACTTGAAATCAGGTTTTAGAGGTAATGCTTTTGGACAAAAAAAAAAAAAAAAAAAGAATTTTCCATTATGATTCTTCTTCCTTGGGAGAAGAAAAAGAGAAAGGAAGTCCTGCAATATGGAAAGGACCATGTCACCTGCTTTGGGATTTTTCTCATTTGGATGTTCTTGCATTTGCTTTGTTTTAATTTTTTAAGTAGAACTTATCACATTGCAAGGTTCTACAAACATAAAGTTAACCAAACAAGTAGCAGGTCCATTTCTGCCGGCTCCACACATTCACTGTAGCCCCTCTCGGTCCCTCTGGTCCCCTTGGCAGTCATAGGCTCTGCACCCCACAAGGGTATTTTCCTCAGTCCCATCAATTACATTTGGACTTCATGAATTCCAAGGAAAGAACTCCATGGGGCAGGGTGAACTCTGTGTGTTTTCAACATGGCTTTCCCTCATCTTGACTTTTCTTACAGCCAGACTCTGGAGCAGCTTTATCCAGAGAAAGAAGGAGGAATGTGTAATGCAATATTAATCTGCGCCTCCTCGTGTGTCCTTGGGGCCCTGCAGGCTGCCTTGGCAGGAGAAATCCTCCCAGGCTTTCTTTCGTCTGAGAGGTAGAAGTAAATCACTGTTTAAAAGTGTGTTTAAAGTCATGTTTAAAGCAAATGAACAGAAAAAGAAAAGGTTTTATATTTTATTAATTTTTAAGGGAGAGAAGAGGAGGAAGCCCAACACTGGGAATCAAAATTAAGTGAAATCTTTAAAGACAACACACACATACACACACCACCACCACCACCACCACCACCACCACCACCACCACCACCAGATCTTCCCTGGCCAACTCATTGTGAGACAGAAAAGGAACACTAAGGAAGATTCTTGGAGAAGTGAGGGCACCATCACCTCTACAGTCTGACTAAAACATCCAGGCTGATTTAATGCACAACATGCCTAAACAACAACTAAACTAAATGTGATCACTCATACAATTTGAATCAGTAAAAACTGGCAGGAAAGGGGAACAAGTTATTGGCCTGGGAGTTTAACAGGTCTAATGTAAATTTAAGATTTAGAAATCACTTTCCTGGAAAAGGAACAATTGCCTTTCCTATAACAGAAGTTGATGTGACTTAGGCATCTGCCCTTGGGGGGGGGAAATCTTTTGAGTCATTTCTTAATATCAAGCTTATCCTTAATAACAAAGTGCTGGCCAAAACTGTATATGTCCAAGTATGTGAGCAGAAACCAGACTAATGTATGCAAATACAAGACCCGGCTTTTAAAATCCAGTTTTAATTTGAAAGAATAAAGGGTAAATGGAGTGTATCACAGTGCTTATTCTCATTCAAAAGGTCCAGTTTTTGTCCTGGAGCCACTAGCTATAAAGTTTTGAGGACTATTAGTTTGGTCTGTCTCAGCCTGACTCCTCCTACACACACACACACACACACACACACACACACACAACTTGCTCCTAGCTCTACCCTCAGCTGAGAGTCAATGGCCAGAAAGTCTCAGGGGAAGTCATGTGGGGCTCCCTCATACCCAGGGGCTGCAGTCTTGAAAGGAATGTGTGCCCTCTCAGGAGGACACTTCCCACCAAAATCGCTGAGAAGAGAACAAGTCCAGAATCCCACTCTTGACTGATTGCCTCACAGCTTTTCTGTGTTGGTTCAGCAAAGAACTGGTCTTAGGAAAGTAACCACCTGAGCCCAGAGCAAGAAGAAGACAAGCAAAACAGCAGCCACAGGGTAAAAGGCATTCAGAAGTCAGCAATGGCCAGGCATCCCTCTGCCACAGCCTTTTTGGAAGGTTGGGTTGGAGGATTCTTTCCTCTCATTAGCAGGCCCTACCTCATCTAGCCCCCCACCACCACCTCCACCTCGTCCTTAAGAATCATCTACTTTGCAAAACGCTATTCTTCCAGGGGTCTCCACTTTATGTCCACCTTCAGTCTCAGAAAGAGGCAATCATTTGTGGCCATGGGGAATGGATTCAGCCCAAGCAAAACTGACCACAACCTCTCAAGCATGGCAGGACTGGGATAAACCCCCAGCTGGCTGAGGAAGTAAAGAAGGAAAACCCTGCCGGCTACAGGGGATGGTTCTATACCAACAGAGCCAAAGTGCTTTGCTCTGGGTAACTGCTCAGCTCTTGCTCTCAAAGAGCTATACCCCACTGCACAAGATTAACCCTGAGAACAGAGGTGCCAGAAGTCAACATTACAGGCAGGTTGACTCCTATTCTTCTTCCCACCCCCAGCGCCGGGGCCAGTGGTATGGACTGGAGCCCATGCCACCCAGTGTTGGTCCCTTTGGATCCATCTCCCTCCCTAGAATAAACAAGAGTATTCAAACTTTGGGGCAGCCCTCTTCCCACATCTCTTCCAAAGTGAGGCCACCACTCACCCCTCTTTTTATCATCCACAACAGAGGTAAATAATACTGAATACTTCAAGATAAGCTAAATTCTCCCCACTCCTCAAGGAGCTCTCAAGATGCTGGGCCCTGTGCTAAGCATACCTGGGGCATAGCTCCCCCATCCTAGATTAATCTGAGCCTTAACTCTGCTTTAGAAGAATTCAGGGTTGGATTCACTCCTATAAAAGGCCCAAGGCTGGGTTTTGTTTGCTTGTTTGTTTGTTTGTTGTGGGTTTTTTGGTTGGTGTCCCCCCACACACACACCAAAGGAAAAAAAAAAACAAAAAACTTTTTTTCTCCCATTAGAAAACTGCCCTTTAAACGGGAGGGGTCTCTGAGAGGAACCTGGAGCGGTTAAGAATTTACAAAGCCCAATTTGCAGCACCCTACTCCCCGTGGAGGAGATGAACAATGAGCTAATTACATTTTTATCTTTCTAATTACCTGAGGATTTGTGTAAATGAGAGAAGCAGGGGGTATGCAAGGATGATGGAGAAGAGATTTTCTACTTCCTAAATCTCCCAGATTCAGGAGCTGTTACCTGAAATGGGGTGAAGAAACAGAAATCTCCAGTTTCTAAACTTTTTTTTTTCCTTGGCCAGTTCTACAGCAGCCCTAGGACTACTTGACTGAATGACCAGCTAAGGAAAGAAGTTTTTGTTTGAATCCTCTTGGAACCTATGAAAATAAAACTGCACCTAGCATTCTCCCGATCTTTCTGGGCTTTCTACATTTGAGTCTGGGGGTTTCCTACCCAATTTCCTGATTAGGATGTTAAAAACTTTGGATGGGGGCTTGGTACCCTCCCCAAAGAAAGTAGACCTCTCCTTTTTACTGGAAGGGTAATGCTTTGTTTCAGGTATGGAAAAAGAGACTGAATCCCAAGAAGAGCTGCTCCAGGGACCGGACCAAGCCTCTGCGGAGTCCGAGGCCGAGAGCCACCGCTCCTAAGCAAGCGACACCGGGCACCTGGGTCTCGAGAGACCAGAGCGACACTTCGGGCAGAATAGGCGCTTTTAAGAGTCAGTAGGCATACCTTCAGAGCCACGTCTAGCAGCACATCTCAACTACAGGGAGGAGTGGTGGGACGGGGTGGGCTAACCAGGGCTCTAACGTCGCCCCGCTGAAGCCCTGGCGGATCCCGCGGATAGCGCCCGCTCTGGACACGGGGCTCCAGGGAAGGGACGCCCTTACCTTGAGGCTTGGAGGCTTCGGTGGCATTGGGCGGGGTCATAGCGATACAGACGTCTCCTTCGGGGAACTTGTCACACTTGAGCATCTCTGGCCAGAAGAAGCCGAAGAACTGCATGACCGGCTCGCACGAATCGCGCACGGCCTCGCAGAGCCAGCGGCACGGGTAGATGGGCCGGTCGAGGCAGACGGGCGCGAAGAGAGAACAGAGGAAGACCTGGGTGCCGATGTGGCAGTTCTTGTTAAGCAGGGGCACCCAGCTGCTAGCCTGCTGTTTCACCTCGGCCATGGTCTCGTGCTCCAGCAGGTTAGGCAGCACCATCTTCTTGTAGCCCACGTTGTGACACAGGCGCAGGTCCACTGGGATGTCCACGCACTGCGGCGGCTTGGTGTAGAAGCGCCCGCTCTGGTACGAGCCGATGTCCGACTGGAAGCTCACATAGTCGTACTCGCTGGCCGTGCCCGCGGCCAGAAGCCCCGCGGCCAGCGCCAGCAGCACGCCGGAGGCTGCCCAGCGGCGGCCCCCCGCGCCGTGCCCGCTGCCCATGCTGGCTCAGAGCACTAGCTGCCGCGACGTCGGGGCTGCCGGCGTTACCTTCACGCGCGCGTCCCGCCGCAAACTTTCCGGATCTCCAGGGACAAAAGGAGCCGTCCCCAGCCCTGCCCAGCACCGAAGCCGCGAGCTCCTGCCGGGTCTCCCGCCGGTGGCGGCCCTCTGCCTGCCGCAGGCGCTGTGGCGGGAGTTCTCACCGGGAGCGGAGCGCAGCGCCGCGGACCAAGTGCCGTCCCGGCTCCCAGGAGGCGCAGCGGACTGCAGGCGGGCGCGCGACACCTCCTCCCGAAGCCGCAGGACTCGAGTGCGCGGTGCTCCAGTGGCCAAGCCCTCAGAGTCTTCCCGCGCAGCCAATCAGCGCCTGGCTGCCGCGAGCCGCACTCATTACCCTGTCAGTCACCAGCACAATTAACCAATCGCTTCACGGGCGAAAGGATTTGGTTTACTAGAACTAGACCTAGGTCAACACCCCTTAAAAAGCAAAACCAAAAAATTAATTAAATAAATAAATAAATAAAAGAAGAAGGAAAGACGAAAGAAAAGAAAAAAGGAAAAGTAAAGAAAGTAGGGTGGGGGTATACAAACAAGTGCCTAGTGGATAAAGAGAATATTTAGTTCTGTAGTTAACTTGGGCCAGTTTGGGGAAAAGCAAAGAATCTTAATGGGTCTTACAGATTCATGAGATTACATTTTTTTTTAATGCTTTTTCCTAATTTTCTAACAACTCAGCAGACTAGCGCCTCTGCTCCAAGGTTTTGTTCTCTGTAGCAACAATATAAAGACCGGTCTTTTCTGGGCTAACTGGGAATTGGGAAGGCTGAAGTTGAGGGGTAGGGGCTGCTTTTAAATCCCCAGTGTGCTCAGTTGGGCCCCCGTGAAGATGAGAAGGTGGCATTTGGTGTTTGCTGCATTTAAAAATGCAACATCTTCCCAGGTGGGACAACAGGATGGTGGTCTTCAAAAGCACCCCCAGCCGTGGATAAAAGTTGCTCAGTATGGTGGGAAATATTGCTCACAAAATTGTTAGCTTCGAGAGGACAATTTTTTTAAGTTTTAAAATGAAGTTTAAAAACCCTATTCAGAGCCCCAACCCAGCTGACAACATGTCTATGTGTGCAGGCATATACACAGTGACATGTTTGTGGTGTCGAAAGTCAAAACATTAAAAACACATGTGCACCTATCATTGCGGCTTGTGTAAATAACAAGTCATGGCTTGGGCACACATGCTACATTCAGACCCAGTCAAGGAAGCTTAGGTCAAAACCAAAGGTCCCCCACGAAGGCAGAAGCCAAGAGAACAGTCTGAACAGAAACAGGGCTGTGCTAGTCCCCAAGAACAGAGTCTTGGGCTGGGGCTGTAGTTCAGTGGCAGAGCGCTTGCCTCGCACATGTGAGGCACTGGGTTGGATCCTCAGCACCACATAAAAATAAACAAATAAAATAAAGACATGCTGTCCACCTACAACTACAAAAAAAAAAAAAAATGCCCAGAGTCTTGCTGCCTTCCTCCACCTCCAAGTTCCTGGATATTCTTTGTACGTTTCAAACATTCCCCTGATAATAGTCAAGCTCCATAACTGAGAGGGTGAGCATAAAGGATCCCAGGGGCAGAAGTCAACAGTAAACATTTTGTGAAGTTCACTGGTCTCCTGGTCAGTGTCTTTAAGTGTGGGAAGAGGGAAGCTGATGATGCTAAAAATCTTAATGAGCAAGGGGATGCTACCCCATGTGGCAAGTGAGCCTCAGATTTTAGCTCTCAAGACAGAGAGAGGCTGCCGTATGAGGGGCTGCCTTGCTGGGCCAGCTTGTTTGTAAAGCTCTCAGGGAAACTTGCTTTGGACTCTGCAGACTAATTTCATAATGGACAGATTCCAAGCAAAACAACTAGAGTTTGTGAAGAAGCAGGGCTATTTTCTTAAAAGAATCAAGCCCATACAGAGGTTGTATTTACACGATGCACTCAGGAAGCATCTGTGGATGGTCAACTTTGCTATCCTCTCTAGGCCAATAAAAGCTGACCCAAAGCAGAGGGGCAGAAGAGGGGGAAAGACAGGGAGAATACAGAGCAACACTTTGGATGTCCAAGGGTTAATCCCAAGACAATTAGTAATGCTCAGCCTGAGGAGCTATGGAAGACATTCCTCACAGAGAATAGACCACAGGAGACCAGGCAACTGTGTCTCAATTCAGGGGCATTTAGAGAAAAATGCTGTTTGGTAGGGGGTCCTTTTCTCTCCTCAGGACAGGCTCTCAATTCTGAGCCAAATGTGTCTGTTTACTTACTCACTGGAAAGATTGGCGTTTGTAGATAACATCCTCTCACCCTGAATCCAGACTAAGCTGACCGCCACACCGCCCCCACAATATTGACACAATTTTCCCAAATGGTAGGAGGACTTTCATCAATCAGCCATTAAAATTCTGGAAACCCAGAGAAAATTCATTCTGGCAATTCATCCAGGTAACTGCCTCCACCAACCCTGAAGTCTCTCAATGCAGGAGTTGCTGTTACTCATCCATTCATGGGAAAGCCCAGCGTGCATCTGGTCACCCACATTGACACTGATCACCCCAGTGCCCAACCTTCTTACCTCATCTCCTGAGTCTCACAGGGCTCTGCCTGGGACACAGTTGTCTCTAGGTCACACAGGAAGTATTAGTATTAGTAGACACCAGAATTCTAAATCTAGTACATTTCTGGTTCCTTACAAGACTCAACTGAAAAGAGAGAACTGTAAGTTCCACAATTAGAACAGACTCTAATCCAGTCCCAGGATTTGGGGAAATGACTATTGTCAAGTTCACATGCTGTATGTAGCACCCAGTGGAATAGGCTGATGCCTTTTTATGATTTAGAGGTGCATATGGTATTTTTGTCCTTTTTAACAGTATCAGAACTTTACACTTGGAATCCAGACTTCCTTTCTCTAATGGTGTGTGTGTGCGTGTGCACATGCACACACCGGAGAAAGTTCTAGAACAAAGACTCTAAACATGCTATCGACTTGACACACATCTCCTAGAAACCATGGTTCCTGCGTATGAGAACTGTGGGACAAGAGAAACTCAGGCTTCCCTGTTTCTCCAATAGTTTAAATGAACCAGGGAAAAATCAAGTTTAAAACTTAAATTTCTCATTTTGAAAAAGTTCTGATTTTCCCACACTGCAAGTTTGCAGTAGATGAACATTGGAAGTGCATTCTCTGTTGCTTCACAGAACCAGCTTAAGGAGGTATTCTTAGTCTCCCATCGCTTGAAGCTGATTATCCAGTCAAGCAGGGTCACCAGGAGCCTCCCGGTGCCAATCTGGTGGCCTCTTCTTGAATAAAACTGGGAGGGGAGGAGCCTTCCCAGCCCATTGCTCCTATTCTATTCTATTATCATGTCATCAGTGACTTTTGAACACTCTCCAAAGATACACTCAGCATCCGCTCCATCAGCCAGCAGCATTACACCAGCACAAAGGGGCTCCTGCCTGTGGCTAGGGATCAGGGTTGGGGAGTGGAGTGGGGGGACATGGGTCTGGCACAAGACAGAGAAAAGCATTCTGGTCCAGAGTCAGGAAACAGGAGGTATGGCCTCAGTTCTGCTCCTAAGAGGCTGGACAACTCTGAAGAAACACACTCCATCCCTCTGGCTTTAGAATTCTCCAAAACATAGCTATTCATGCCTGTTCTGCTGTCTCCTGAAATAATGGGTGTTAGTTCTCAGCATCTAGGCACACATAAGGTGCCCCATCGGGCTTTCAATTGTTGAAAAGCTTAATTTGGTACAAGATGCCATAAAGCTCAGTGATGTTCTTAACTGGATATCTTTTCTATCCCACCATTGTGGCCAAGCAATCTCAAGCCCCCCAACTTGTTCAGGAACTGATCTGATCTGCTATTGGGCTTTGGGAATGTCTGGGAAGAACATTAAAAAGTTGGAGTGGAAGGCAAACTCCAGTCCACCTCTTCCTATGTAAGTGTTCCTCTGTCCCATTTTTGATGGAGGATAGCTTGGCATCACAGCTGCCATCACTGGACCCTTTTGCTTCTTTAGGACATGGACACCACATTGAAGCAATCCACCAGAATGTTCTTCCTTCCCTGGAGAGAAACTGTACCCTGTAATGGCTACTCATGAGACGATCCATGCATTGGTTCCTACTCTCATCTACCAGAGTAACCTTGAGAAAATGCATTCAGCCATGCCCTTAAATGGTGAGGCCATGCTCACAGTTTCTGCTTCTCTGCTCAGATGGACATTTCAACCCACTCTCCAGATGACACTTTGTCAAACTGGGCTTGACAATTTTCATTCACTCATAAATATATATTCTATTATCATATCATCAGTGACTTTTGAACACTCTCCAAAGATACACTCAGCATCTGCTCCATCAGCCAGCAGCATTATATTATCTTCCAGGAAGGAGAGATCTAAAAGTAAAAGATATAATTTTAACATGATTTGTAAACTAAAAATAAAGCTATCTAACTGGCTACTTCTCAGATTCAAACCCTCATAGACTCTTGGACAGTTCCACAGGACAAAGCCCAAACTCCAGTAGGATTTCAGGATCTTACCCTCCAAAGTCTCTCCGCCACCTCTTACCATCCCAGTCTCCAATCTCAAGGAAATACTTGCACTTCCCCAACCTACCTGCTTCTTTCTTGCTTCCCATCTTTTCTATGAACTATTCTTCCATATTGCTTTTTCTGTCTCTAATACCCTCCATTTCCTTTATACAAACTTCTTCTCATAGAATTCATGAAATTAGCAAATAAAAATATAAGGTTCCCAATAAAATTTGAACTTCAGATAAGCAATGAAAAATTTACAGTATAAGTATGTCCCATGCAATATTCAGGACACTCTTATACTAAAAATTTATTTCTTATTTATCTGGAATTCCAATTTTACAGAAGCCCTATATTTTATCTGTTAAACTCACCTATTCCTCCTCCTAGCATGGCCTCTCCAAGCAGACATGCCTGGTTTCCTCTGTGCCCATCACTTCCCTCCTCCATCCTTAGTTAAATTAATAGCCCTCTTTTCCCTGTGCTCAGAGCCTATGCACACATCCCTATGGCACTCAATCTACATCTTATAACGGCTGACTTCTTAGTATATGCTATGTGTCTGTGAGCTCTTGGAGAGCCAGGACCTTGACTTATTTGATCTGTTCCATGCCTGCATCCCCAGCATCTAGCCTATTGTATATATTGAATGTTCAATAAGTACATATAAATAAATATGTAGTAGACAAAGACAAATATGTGAAATACCCAGGCTCATCCATGTTTTGTACTTCAGCGTTGGTGTTGCACAGAACGTCTTGAGAACCAAGACAATAAGTAAGCAGAAATAGCTCACATAGTTTCTTTTGTCTTCAGGAAAGAAAAATCTTCCTAGATCTGAATCCTAAGGAAACTGGTCCTCATTGCTTTATACAGAGACCATGGAGCATAGGATTTTAGTACTGGCTCTCTTCCCACACCAGAGCTGACCTGTGAACAGGGGTCATATCCAAGTCACTTCTTTCCCCACAGGGACTGTACCCTGTACCCAATGTAGTAGGTTGCTCAGTGAAGGATGAGAAGTGGGTGGGCTTAGGAATGCACCAGCCAGTTCTAGGAGGAGAGCAGAGCTTCCTGTAAATTCTTCTTGGACAACTCTTCCCCCAACCCCCAGTTCAACACTGTACAAAAACAGGCACGAGTACCTAGAAGTCTAGGGTTTCTGGAAGCCTCTGACAGTACCTGGAAGTGAAGAACAAGAGAGGGGGTTCCAAGATGCAAGACCTGGTTGCCACATCTGGGTTTCAGGACCTCAAAGCTTCACTCAGACTCCACAGAGCAAGAGAGAAAGGCCTTTAGGAAACCCCTTTCCCAGGGAAATGAAGTGAAGTGGCACATGCTTTGGAGATGGGAGGCCAATAAATCTGCCAGCATTGCTGCAGGATGGGCAGCAGCCCAGCACCAGGAAAAATTCCCCCAAGGAGCCCCATGCTTATTTACCTAACCCTTCATGGTAAGCACACCAGACAGTCCACTGCCTTCCTGTAGGATGTAAGCAGAAAAATAAATAAATGAGGTGCTGGCAAGACGGGGTGCCCATCATCACTCTCCTCCCCCACAGGGGAGAACCCCTCGGCTTCACGCCTGATGCCCTCACCCTCAGCTGAAAAAGCACCCATGTCCAACATCTCCATCCAGTGGTGCTGGAGAGCCTCTCCTGCCAGCTCTATTTTGCCTAGATAACGCATCTACCCTTGGCGATCAGGAGCATCACTCATCTAGGTTAAGGCAAAGTCCCCTGTTGAGCAGCAAGAGGCTGCCTTTCTGCCATCTTTCCCAGTTTACACACTATGTGTATTATAACGACTGGGCACAAAAAGCCTCTGAGCTAACAGAGAGTTTCAGTATTTCTAGCTGACAGAAGAAGACACAGAGGTTCAGTGTGGTGGGATCCTAGGCTGGCAGTCTACCAACCAAAGCACTCCGGTGTGAAACAAGCTTAGGTCAGGAACACAGATCTTTGGATTCTAATTCCTGTTGACTTTTTAATAGACCAGATTGCCTTTGTTCAATGCCAGTCCCTGGGGAGAAAGACCTGGAGCACCTTTGACAGTCAGTCACATACTATTGTGAATTCATCCAGAAGGTTAAAATGCTTTTGAAAGAGGGGAGGGTGGAGATACAGGACTGAGGTTGGGCAAGTGCATAAGAGTCCTGAAACTGTGGGTCCTAGGATAGAAGGCAAGGAAGATAACACAGCACACACCTGCAGGACTGGAAGTAGGAGATTTGGGACTGCTGCAGGGAAGGGTGCCTATCCTGTGTCACACAGGGGACCCCAGTTCTCTGGGCAAGCAGCTGCCAAGAAACCCAGTATAGCTGACCTGCCAACATGGGGAGGCCCCAAAGAACTGTTCTAGTTGTGAAAACACTGAAAGAGGGCTCTGTATATACCCATAAGAGAAAGATGGGGCAATACGAGGATTGGCCCAGGATAGATGCCAAGAGGTCTCCAGTCCTTTCTAGAGCCTGGAGATTTTGAGAATTTTGGTCTTTTCAAAAGTGGTAATAAAAATATTTAAAACCTAATATAACATGGGAACCAACCCATTGGATTATAGAAAGACAAATGTCACCTTCGAGCCTGGCAGGAGCGTGCCAGGTAGGCCCAGCACTGGGGCTGCTCTGACAGAGGTGTGAAGTGGACATGCAGTTTCTAGTCTCACGCCTCTGCCTTGCCACCAGGCCTGTATTCCCAGTCAGTGTCTAGGACTCAGCTAACCACCTGTCTCCAAAACCTTCCAGCTAAAATAGTCAGACTCTGTATGCCCCAGACACGACGGTCATCAGAGATCTTCTCTTCACCTTTTGCTTGCTTACATGTCTCGAGTTCTTCCAGAAGTTTCTTGAGAAATTATATATTTTTTATCTTTATACTTCCAGCGTAGCCATATAGCAGGTGTGTAACAGACACATACTCACTAAATAAGCTGCCTTCTCAAGACCAGTCTTATGGTCAGGCATGGGGTGCATGCCTGTCATCCCAGAAGCTTGGAAGGTTGAAGCAGGAGGATCACAAGTTCAAAGCCAGCCTCAGCAACCTAGTGAGGCCCTAAGCAACTCAGCGAGACCCTTTCTCTAAATAAAATACAAAAAAGGCTGGGGATGTGGATAAGTTGTTGAGTGCCCCTGGGTCTAATCCCTATTACCACCCCCCCCCAAAAAAAAATGGTCTTATTACCCAACTCTGTCCAATGAGAAGTGAAAAAACATTTTTGAATAGACAGTCTTAAAGGACATGCACCTAGACTCTTCTATCTTCTTCTTGCCTGGAATTCAGATGTGATATTAGGAGGTATCCCAGTTATCTTGCAACCATGAGACTATAACCATGAGTATAAATGCCTACACACAAGTGTGGTGGAACAGAAAGACAGAAAGAGCCTAGGTCACAAAGAATCACTGTACCAGCCCTGAGCTGCCTACCCTTACATTGTTAGATGAGTTGCACAATCTTCCATGCTTACTTGTTTAAATCCACAGTCATTTGGGTTTTCTCTTTCAGGCAAAAAAAAAAAAAAAAAAAAAAAAAAAAAAAAAAAAAAAAAAACTAACCCAAATAAATAATTTAGGGACTCTGGCAATAGTCAGGAAACTCAAAGACTGAAGGATCAATTTTTACTATCTCCTAGGACTTTGCTACTCAAAGCTTAGTCCTCAGACCAGCAGCATTAATGTCTTCTGAGAACTTATTCAAAATGCAGATGCTCAATCCAGACCTTGCATTTTAATAAGATTCCTAGGTGAATTTGGTGCATATTAAAGACTGAGAAACATCATTTGGGGAATCATCTACTGTGTTTCTGGAAATCTGTACATCTTTGTTTTGATTCCTAGAACATCCTGTTCTGAGTGTTACTGTATATGTCAATGCTTGGACCCATGTGTTAGTTACACTGTGTCCCTCTATTTAGCATACAGTTGGTGGATCCTGTGGAGCCCACTTTTCAGAAGAGGAGATTTAGTGGTGGAGAGGTTCATCAGCCACCCAGGTACAGAGCATTTAAACAATCAGATGAATTCAAGTTCTCAAGCAGAAAGAGGGGACAAAGCAACTCTCGTTTCTTAAGGAAGGGCCTCCCGAGGCCCCTCTGAGCTGCCAGGAGCCCCACAGAACTTTCTTTCTTCTCCCCACACAGAAACATAAGCAGCTGTGTATCTGGAGGCTTCTGAAATGAAGCAGTTTCACACTCTATCATATTTAATATCTGTTGCTATACAAACATTGCCTTTTATCAAATCCTTCTAACCCTAATGTTACAAGAAAGCTTTAGTTCTCCCACCCGGAAAAACATAATTTGTCCATCAAGCTCTTTTGTTCTTTCTTTATTTTTAACTGTAGTCTAGACCACCAAATTGCTTAATATGGAGCATAAAGCTCCATAAATAACAATTTCCCAAATAGAGCCTCTCAGTCTTGGAGTGTTTTCCAAGCTCTGCATTAACTCCTCCGGTGTGAAGGGCTTTCCGGCCATTTTGGTCCATAAATGTATAACCAGCTGCTCCTTAAATTGCTGCATAATCCTCACGACCATCGCTTATGTTTTCTTTTACTGCCATCATCATCATCGTCTTGACAGCAGAGTGACTGCTCTTTCTGGAGGGTGAAATGCTCTACATCCTGCATGATTTTAACTCATCTAAATTCCTCACCCCAAGGAAATTGCCTCCTCACAAATAGGTATTTTAGATTAGAGTTTAATCCCAGGCTCCCTTTTCTCCAGACATAACCTTGGCCTACGGCTGGCCCCTTCTGAGCTATCCTCTCCTGGAATGAATCAACAAGTACACATTGATCAACCACACAGTGTGTCCCTGGTCCTATGCAGGGTCATGTGGGGAGAAAGATCTCTATAATATATTCCCTAACTCCAAGAAGCCTTGGGGTGTGGAGGAAAGAAATACACGAAAGATATCCAGGAGACAGTGTGTGTGTGGAACAAAGGGTTAAACGGGGCAAGTGAGAGCAGGGAGTACACACCCACCTTATAACTAATCATAGTCACTAATCAGTGACTAATCACCTTCTGACATATCATAGTCAATGTTACAGTAATCTTGAATGGCTCCCAAAGGCCATGTGCTGAAGATTGGGTCACCAGGGTTGGGGGCGTGGCTCAGTGCTAGAGTGCTTGCATAGCACGTATGATGCACTAGGTTTGATTCTTAGCACTGCATAAAAACAAATAAATAAAATTAAAAGAATTTTTTTTAAAAAGATTGGGTCACCAGCCTGTGGCATCATTGAGAGGTAGTGAAATCTTTAAAAGGTAGGGCCCAGTGGGAGGAAGTTAGGTACTGGAGGCTTACCCTTGCAAGGACCCTGGACTCTTCTTCTTCTTCTTCTTCTTCTTCTTCTTCTTCTTCTTCTTCTTCTTCTTCTTCTTCTTCTTCTCTCTCTCTCTCTCTCTCTCTCTCTCTCTCTCTCTCTCTCTCTCTCTCTCTCTCTCCCCCTTTGCTTCCATGGCTCTACCACATGCTCTCCACCATGATTTGCTGCCTTGCCACAGGCCCCAAAACCACAAAGCCAGGCAACCAAGGACGGAAACCTCTGAAACCATTAGCCAAAATTCCCCTCTCCACCTTTTAAGTTGATTATCTCAGGTACAAACAGCTAATTAACATAGTCAGCTAGGACAGTGCCCTTTATCTTGGTGGATTCATCTGCCTTCCCCACTGCCCAACAGCAAGAGAAACTAGCAGACATCTTACGGTCATGGCCCAGAACAAGCCCACAGGATGCCACCTCACCCCACTGTGGCATTAGAGGAATAAGATTTTGATTCTGTTCAAATGGAAGGTAGTCTTTCTCTCTTTTCTACACTCACATACCCCTCCATTATTTTGTCCAGCCCCCTACCTCACTCAAACTATCCTCCACAAATAGGCCTTCAGCTTTGCTGATCAAAGTTTGGGTAGTTGTTGTCTCCCAAAGTTTGGGTAATTGCTGTCAATGAGAATAAGTACACTTGTAATAGATTTAAGGGTGTGGGGTGGGATACAGCCAGGCAGTGCTAATGTCCAAAAAAGGAAAGGAGCTCTGAAGAATGAGCTCACCCAATCCCAGAGCCAGGGAAGTCACACTTTCAATCCTCTGTCTTGTTAGGAAAGACACCTAAGCCCACAGGCTGTTGCACCCTGCCTTCCCTGCTTCCTCCCTTGGCCGAGTTTCCCTCCAGCTCTCCAGAGTAAGGGAGGTCCTGGATGGGGGCCTAGCTTTGCAAAATGCCGCAACCAGAGGTAGTGACCCAGAGATGCACACAAACCCCTCCTTTGTACTTAAAAGGCCTATGTGATAAATGGGCAAATGCAGGCTCTCCGTCTCCAACGCCTTCTCCCACTTATCTTTCACACATCATATTTCTCCTGGTCCAGGCATAACTGAACCCAGAACAAGAGATCTGCAGACTACTCAAAGCAAGACCCTCGACCCCCATGTCCTCTGGAGGAAGTATATTCCTGATGGGAAAATTGATGCAGAGGAGAAGGGCTGCAAACCCAGGTTGCATGGTTGGTGTCTGTGCCCTGCAGAGCTGACCTGTGAGGGAAGACAGAGTGCAGGCAGGGGCCAGGGGCCCTGTTACATAGAAGCCCCTGGCTGCCTCCTGCTCTTCCTGGCCATCTAGGCTCCCTCTTCATCCTCTCTGTCCTGACACCCCTTTTCCATTCCTAGCTCTCTTACTGGATTCTCAGTCACTCTCAACATCTTTTCTATTCAAGGGGGTGCCTTCCCCACAGAAGATTTTCAGGGCTCTTCTGTGTGGAGAGATACCCCCAGACAGATAGCTCAGCTGCTGAGCAGTTCCCCTCTGGGGCTGGGGCCTGCAGGCAGGAGAGTGGAGTATTGGGGGAGGGAGCCTGAGGAATGCCGCCCTCTTCCCAACAGGCAGAGGCCAGGCCTTGGGGCATAATAGAATACATTAGTCTCACAGCCATTCAGCTCTGCCTCTTTAAGAACAATGGCGGCAACTGAGCTGATTTTTGCCAAATGACTGGCTTTCGTCCATTCGGAGCAGTGTGGAGCCCGCCAGACAAAGTCCATATTCAGGGCTTCAGAAGGACTTGGGTGATGGGCACTAGGGCACCAGCTATTTTCTAGACCCTGCACCCAAACATCCTAGTGCTCAAGAAAGAGCCCTAAAGCTGACACCAGTCACCCAGACAATCCATAGCCCATGCCAGTCCTGAGATGGGGGAAAACCAATTTTGCGTTCAGCATGAAAGACCTGATCCCAGGGGTGGATTCCAGAACAAGCTTTATTATCTGGAGTTTACTTAGGAAAAAACCAATTTGGCTGCTATCAGGGAATGCGCTGTAGCCATGTCAACCTAGGTAGGGTACCTGCCATCTTGGAAAGAACACTGAGCAGAGTCCAGTCTCCCAACCCCAGGGAACTGAGTGTGCTTTATAATCCCTTCCCCTGTCTGACTCTTGGGTTCTAGCACAGGAGGAAATTAAGCTAGATAGACTCAAATCCCTTGCAAACTTTGTGATTATGTGTAAAAAAAAAAAAAAAAAAAAAAAAAAACAACTCTGATCATGCTTCCTTTACCTTTCCAGACTGAAAACAAAATTTGAAAACTTGAAAGTCCTATGCAAATGTTAGTTAGTGACTATTATGAACCTTAGACAACACCAAATGAGAGCTATTCAGATGGAATATTTTTTTATTTCTGTGGCTCATATATTAAAGCAGGGGAGATCATTAACTTACTCTCTGCCATTATTTACTCTCATCACCATGGGGGAAAGATCCAGGATTACTGGGTCATAAGCCTTTAGCACTTTTTTGTTATTATTGTTGTTAGTTCTGGGGATGGAACCCAGGGCCTCACACAGGCTAGACAAATATTCTACCACTGAGCTTCACTCCCAGTCCTGTATCTTTTAATCATTGCATTAATAATATTGCTGCTATTAGAATTTTTGCCTTGATTTTGTTGTGTCCCTGAGAAAGTCATTCCAAGCACCAAGAGATTTGACATTGGAAACAGAGTATCTTTGGAAAGAACATTATCCTGCCAATTCAGACTCAGAGATCCCTTCTCAGTGAAGGTTTTCCTATTAAAAATGGTCCCTGCCCCTCTCCACAATGCCCTGTTCCTTTTCCCACATATTGTCTAATGATCTTTGAATGCCTACAGTTCATCCACTTATTTTGTTTGTTGTCTGTCTCCCACCACCACTGACACCACAATGAACACTTCCCAAGGACAGATTTGTATCAATTTTGTTGACACATCCCACAGAACTGTGTTCTGGTATCTGATAAGGGCACAATAAGTAAAAGCTTGTGGAAGGAAAAAAGAAAAAATCCATCCATAAGGGGGCCATGCCAACAAGGGAGACTTGGAAGGTCATATACCTGTCATACCAGGAAAGTGCTTGGCAGATGCTCATTCCGGGTTACAAGGTGAAAGACAGAAAAAAGGAAGGATTAGATGAATATCAGAGAAGAATACAAATTACAAACAACTATAGTATGATCCCAATTTTGCAGAAAGAAAGAATAGAGAAAAGAAGAAAGGATGGAGGGAAGGAAAGAAGAAGAAAAAGCTAGAAATCCTGGAAATGGGATACTGAGATGTTAACTCTCCCCGAGTGTTAGACTCATAGATGGTTTGTACTGATTCCTTTTTGCTTTTCTTCAGGTTCTAGAAGTTCTATAATAACCATTAATCACTTTTTGAAAAACAGATAAAAGTATAAATATTAATTTTAAAGGAAAAAATCTGGGTTCACAGAACCCCACCCATCTCCTCAGGGGCTGGAGGCACAATATGAGTCTCTGATAGTAGCCTCCATTACATAGGTTCTGAAAAAATCCTACTTCATTTGAAATGTCAGGTAATTATTGCAAAAGACTTGGTGGGGAGAGGGAAGGTGAGCGATGGCTCACATTTTCTGGATAATTGCCCCCATTGTCCAGTTCATGATGCATGTGGAGTCATATTCTCCATCTTTCTTCCAGACCACACAGAAGTGAATAAAGGAGCGAGGATTCTTAGGCCAACAATCAATCAACAAATATTTAATGAGCTCCTACTATGTGCATGGTTGGTGCTTGATTCTCTTGCTTGCTTGCTTGCTTGCTTTCTCATTTGCTTACTTGCCTGCTCATACACATACCCTTCTGTTTCTTACACCTTTCACCACCCCAGTATACTCTTCCTGGGCCTCTTGCCCTCCTCTCTGGGCATCTATTCATTGAACCATGGATCCTCCTAAGAGGAGAAACTCTGAGCCTCTTCTACTTGCTCCAACTCTAGGCAGGGGAAACACAAGAGGGCTGAAACAGGGTCTGAGGTCTCACAGTGCGTTTTGGTGGTCACCAGGACTCTGTCACTTCAAGCCCCCTCCACCCTCCTGGCCCTTCTCAGCATGGAACAAGTGCTGCCTGCAGGAATCCACCCATAGGCGGCCATGCCAACAGGGGAGACTTGGAAGGTCATATACCTGTCATACCAGGAAAGTGCTTGGCAGATGCTCGTTCCGGGCTACAGGAATTCATCCTGTAAGAACTTGCTACACCAAACACACCTTTCCCACTTGAACTGGGCCCTGTCCCAGGACAAGGAAGGATGGGTAAAGTCTGCCTTGGGTACTGCAGAGAGTGCCTGAGTTCCCTGCAGAGACATAGCAGTGCTTGCTTTGAGGAAAGGATAGACAAGCCATGTGTCACCCAGAGAGGGGAAGCAGAGAGCTGGATGGCTCAGACATCAGGGAGTATGTCTGGACATGAGTCAGGATCCAGTAAGATTGCGAGGATCTCCCACAAAACTAACAAAAGACAGGACAGAAGGACAGCAATCCCTGGCCTGACTAGGACTCAGCCTTGGCTTCTCTGCAGGGCATCAGCATGTGAGTGCCAAGCCTTGTTCTCCAGAGAGCTTCTCTGCCCCATCCCAGGACCCATGGTAGATTGCACCTGCGACATCCTAGCTTGTCGCTAGCCTCACCAACAGCCTCTGGCCTCTTGCCTTCACTTCCCTCACATCAAAATGCTTTCAGTGTCCCCACAAAACAATCTCCAGGAAACCTCAAGCTGAGCAGAGAGGAGAGGAAGACACCAGCTTACTTCTTTCTTTGCAGTCCACCTGAGAGCTTTGGTGTTCTGATTGTATCTCTGTGCAGCCCACCTCGTGGAGTGCTGGTTAGGGGCCTCAGACCATACCCAGTGCCTTCCTTCTTCCCTCTCTCAGCTCTCCTAGGCAGGAGGACAATGCCAGCCAGAACCAGAGGAGCAGAGCCAGGGATCCCCTCTGGTCCTTGCAGCATAGGGAACCTATGGTGCAAGGAGGGAAGAAACCTAGGGCTGACAGGGCTTCTAGGCTCAGAACATTCTCTAAAAGAAAGGACAGTTCCCCACCTTCCAGGGGATGCCTTACCTGGTAAAGAATCTTGTCTTGACAAAGTCATCATAGTTTGGAACTTGTAGTCATTCCTTCAGCTACTCCATACTGGACCCTGGGGATTCAGAGTGAACAGGGGATAGACTATTCTCATAATCAAGGAGACCTCCCCAAGAGACCCCCTTCACCTCCCCCACTCCCTGAGCTAAAGCAAGCTTCTGATTCTGACTCAGATTTAAGATTTGATAAAAACTGCTTTGTGTCAGCAACCTTGATGATTATTGACATATACATGAGCCCAGGAGAGTCTAGGAGGTAAGTTAGTTCTGAAGAAATGGAGAGTGACACCTTGTAAAGCAATTTGCCCAAAGCTAACAAGTAGAGGAACTGAGACCCCAGGCTCAGAAAATCTCAGAGCTACACGGTGCCAGTGGTTTAGGGGTAAAAGTTGGAGAAGGAAAGCGGTTCAATCAAAAAGTTGACAAATTCTTTTCAAGGCCCCATTTAACAACGTTTTGCATGCCATGTCCCTTGGTAAGAGCCTTTTACGTCTGTACTGGGCCATGCAGTGCCCAGGAAACAAAGGGCCTGTCCAGGATGGAGACTGCTCCACTACCTACTTACCAGGGCAGTTGCCCTACCCCACCCTGGGACCCAGGAAAGAACCAAGGAACCCTCCACACTTTACAGCCAGCCATGATGCATGGGAGGATGACTCTTTACACAGGGGGCACAGAGGTGGGCATTCTGGAACTGCTTTCCAATCTGTGAGGCTTTTTCCCTTCTGTCTGTCGCTCTTTCTTTCCTCCTTTTAAAAAAAGAAAGCAAGGTCTCTATTGTATCCTATTGTGTACTGGCTGCCTGGCCGCTGGGTTTTTTGTTTTTTTTTTTTCACCCTGTCTCATTAAGATGGATGGGGCTGCTGCCTTATTAATAATTGGGAAGGTTCTTCTTTGTTCCCCTTTCCTCTCTTCACTAACGATGCCTGCTCCAGTGGCTCCATAGAGACTTGCAAGCCCTCAGGCTAACCAGAGCACCTCCACTGCACTAGGGGCACTCGCTGCCAAGGCTGGTCTCCTGGCCCAGTCAGCGCATCCTGCCCTAAGAAAGAGCCTCAGACTTCCCACCTCCAGACCTCTTGCATCACAGGAGGAAGGACTTGGAAGCAACCGCAGAGACCATTGTCCAACCTGAGGGGGACTGATGCACCTCCCGGAAGTTACCCGGCAACTTAAGAACTCCAAGCTCTAGTCCCCCTCTGTGCAC
The DNA here is from genome assembly GCF_045843805.1 of Urocitellus parryii. Lineage (NCBI taxonomy): Eukaryota > Metazoa > Chordata > Mammalia > Rodentia > Sciuridae > Urocitellus > Urocitellus parryii. The sequence goes on from NC_135544.1 coordinate 14,105,834, forward strand.
CCCATACTTTGTGCACATTGTGCCACCTTACAGCTTTTTTTCTGTGAGCTATTTAACCAACCCATTAGCAAACATGCATTAGTTGTCATGCTAGAGGGAAAGAGGATCCATTCCCTCATCACTTCAATCAACTCTATATATAGAGAGCCAGGCAGGCCAAGGGGCCTTCTCTCTTGGCCTACACTTTCTAGTGAAGTCAAGAAATACCAAACAAGCACATAACTAAACAAGAGATAAGGAAAGGGAAGCCATATGGAAAGAAGTCAAACAAGGTGGATTATATCCGGAGGGCTTCAATCAGGAAAGGCCTCCTTGAAGAAGTGGCATTTAACTCAATACCAAGTGGCCATTATAGGATAGTTCCAGCTGTCTAAGGAGAAGCTAAGGTTCTGGACATCTGGGGTATCCTGCATGAAACACTGGGGGACAAGTAGGCATTAGGTTTTTGTGGGCCTGACACTTAGCTAGATGTGGCTGGGGTTTCAGGATGGAGACAGAACCTGAGATGGGTCATATCCAGGCTCCTGAGGTTGCTGGGTGGTCCAGGCCAGGCAAAGGCAAAAACTCAGGCAGGGGGCAGAAATAAGGTGGCCAGCTTATGAGACAGTGAGGGGTCCAGTTATGACATGTGGCAATTGTTCACCTCTTTGTCCCAAATCTTTCTAATGCTATCTGGGCCACACCTTCACTTTTCTCTCTCCCAATCTTGCTGTCCTCATTCCAGATGGGTGGAACCTAACTTAGAGGTGGGAGGAGATCAAGGAAGACATCCCAGGCAAGGGACCCCTTTGGGCCTCTCTGGCCTCTGGATTCTGGCTCTTCTAGATGAAGAAGAACCCACATTAACAGAGAGGAATGGCATAGACGGGAACATCCAGGTAAATTAGGATTCCTTAAGAGAGAGGTGGAGGCTCCATCAGCTTGCCAGTAGTTTGTAAAGCGTTTGGCTGCATATATGGTGTTCTGCTCACAAGTTTAGACTTCACCAGGCCTGCCCTCTCTGCAGCATGAGTCTCCCTCACCCTACCAGCTTGACTGCCTCCTGATAGGAAGATGGGTGTCTATTCTCAGAAAACACTTCAAAGTTCCTCTATGGGCACAGAGTCCTATCAACCTCAGCCCCACCCCACCAACAAGGAATAAAATGAAACAGGAGAGATGATATTTGCTTTTTATAACACTAATTGATTTTCTTTAAGTCCGCCTGTCTTTTTTTAGGCACTGGGCTTATAAACTAAAGCTTATTCACATAGCCAAATGAGACAAGGATCTCTTTGCTCACAGGGATGTCCCAGTTTGAAGGATTCCAGCCCCCAATCCCCCTCCCCCACCACTGCCATGTCAAGAAGATTAATGCCCTTCCTCCAATCTGTGAATGGGAGGCAGGGCTGTCACCGATCTTCCAAGGAAAGCCATCCATGTTTGTATGGGAGCGAGGGAGCCTGGTTGAGTGGGAGAATGCACATACACACATACACACCCACACACCCACACCCACACACACACACACACACCCTCCCAGGATTCACAAAGCAAGGCTTCTCGTTCTCAACCCAGTTGAAATGCCCAATCAAAATTTATCATGGCATCTGAGTGAAAGAATTAGGTTGATCCTTTGTCTGGAAGCTGGCAGATCCCATCTGGGAGGAGGCCGGGATTCGATCTGGTTGAGTTAGCCCGACAAATTTAATAAGTCTCTACAGTTACTTCTTTTTGTCCTAGCCTCGAAATTTACTCTGGGAAAACATGAACAAATTCAGTGATCATTTTCTGAGTGGCTACCATACACCGCGCACCGGGTGGACGTGGGTGCTGAGGTGTATGTGACAGTCCTCTGTGGCCAGCCATCTGTATACTGGCAGCATGCTCAAGGTCTTCCCTGGCTCCCATTTGCTCTACTGTCCTGCCTCAGAGTCTGATCAACTTTTTTTCTCACCAATCTGACTACTAGTGGCCTTCCTGCCTCATAGCCCTAGAGGTACAATAGGGAAGAAAGAGGCTTGCTAAATCCTCACTCGGCCCCCCTCCTGCCCCTATCCATATCCTTAAACCCTCCTTAATTTGATTCTTAACAAATTTACACATTTTTTGAGCATGTTCTCACAGACTAAAATAGCAATAATCCTTGTAGCTCTTTTATAAGGGGCTATTAATGCATTTAAGTGAGATAATACATTTTGATGTTTCATGGTGCTTGACAAAGTATTCATCACCTGTAGAATGTTGGCCATGGTTATTCATCTTTGGTGGATCACAGGATGCTTTGATCTTCTTCAGGACAGTAACTGAAGTATATTCATCTTTATCCACTAGCCCCTGCCTCAGCATAGACTTTTGCATACAGGAAACACTTGTTAGTTAGACATTTGTGAAAATTACTGGACACACATTCAGTTCCAGGTGCTGATTTCTCAGAAGCTCATAGCATCAGGTTTGTCACCTATGGGATCCGTACTGAGGTACTAGAGACCCAACAGCTCTCAGTGTTGGCACAATTGCAGGCTAAGGGCCCTGGGGGTCTATAAACCCAAAAGAATCTTTAATGGTAGTCACACAAGGAAATGGGGCTGCAAATGGAGGGGGATGAGGATGAATTATTGTGGAGGAAAAGAACACCTTTGAACACTCATAAAAATACCAGAAAAAGATGAGTGGAACATTCACACTCACCAAGAGGTGCCCCTCTGTGCCTTTGACAGGATTTAATTGCCTTAACTAGGCACAGTAGCATGTGCCTGTAGTCCCAGATACTCAGGAGAATAAGGCAGGAGGATAGCTTGAAGGATTCCTCCCAGGGCTGCTGTCTGCTAACATAAGTCAGCCCAAAGCACAGGACTGGACCCACTTACCCAAGAGCCTTGAGTAGGTCTTACCTGGCTATTGCCTCAAATCCTAACATCAGTGCCCTCCATCTTTACCTCCCACTCCTGCTATGTGGCCAAATCAAACAATTCATCTTTCCCTGAAAGTCACAAGGCTGCCCACCTTACCACCTTTACACTGCTGATTCTTTCTTGAAAGGTTAATCCCGTTACCTTCCCCATTGGAAATTCCCTCACCAGTCTCTCCAGGTTCAATTCAACTGTCCCCTCTTCCTGACCCACATCAGCAGGACCACTTCTCTGAATGCACATGGCAGTCTGTTCTCCAATGTATGGCCCAACTGTCATGCTACTGAAGCCAGATTTAAAATTAGATAGTCAGTGTAGTTAGGTAAATCAGGTCTAATATCTAGTGAAATCTAAAATGGAGGCCATGTTGAGAATGAATTCCTGGAAAAGTTGAGCAACTCTCGGAATGTTAATGAAGTCCAGGAAACAGCCCCCAACAGATTTGAAGATAGCCCATCCCAAGGAAATGTTAATGAACAGCCCCAGCAGATTTGAAGATAGCCCATCCCAAAGAAATGTTAATGAACAGCAAACTTGAAGATGCTAACTCGGAAGTGCCCAGATTACTTCTTTGGCCCACCTGTGTCCCAACTCTTCAGGCCTTCCCACCTACATTCCATCACCGAAAACTATAAAATGGAGAGACAACCGCACTTCCAAGGATTCCATCTCTTGGGTCCCCTTCTTCCTCCGGGAGAAGTCTTTTCTGCTGTCCTTTAATAAACTTCTAATTTCTACTCTGTCCTTGCCTCGGCGTGCTTCTCTGGTGTTATTCTTCAACACTGGGGAAGCAAGGACTCGTCACCGGTCAACAACGGTAACACTACTTTGTTTTATGTGTGTGTGTGTGTGTGTGTGTGTGTTTATCGCTCTTCCTAGACAGGAAACCTGTAAAGAGCAAGGAATGGGTCTTGCGTATTCCTGCACAACTCTTGCACAATGTGCAGTGGTTGGATAGATGGATAGAAGGCTGGATGGAAGGATGGATGGATGGGTGAATGGAGAAGGGAAAGGAGGGAGGAAGGAGTGAAAGAATAAACAAAGAATGAATGAGTAAACAAAAGACCCTTTGCTGTTAGATTCGCCAACTTCCTAGTTAGTAACCAGAGGGCCCATCCTGAGAAGGTGGCCTAGGAAAACGCAGTCCTGCCCCTCCTTTTCTCCCTGTGGCTTCCCTTTAGCAGCATTCGTCACACAGGCCTGGACTCATTGAGGAAAAAATATGCAAAAGCAGATCAGGGTGGCCCTGCCCCGTGAAATCCTCTTGTTCAAGGGCCACTGCCCCCACAGGAAATCAGTGAGGGATAGACCAACCTGCTGGGCCCCTTTGTCCTATGGCCCTGACACCCCGGAAGCTAATGGTGGCCACACACAGCAGGAGACACACTCAATCCCCTCAACCAGGGCCACACTGGTTGTCAGCAGCAGTCACAAATCCTCTGTGCTACTGAAGCCCAGCTAGAACCAAAACCACTTCCTTCCAGAGAGGCAGTGTCAGTTAACCAGAGTGCCACTTACAATGGTCCTCATTTCACTGAGGCTTTTGCTTGTTTATTTATTTTAGATCTCAGTATCCTTCATAGAAAAGGGGGGGGCGGGGCTGTAGCTCAGTGGCAGAGCACTTGCCTTGCATGTGTGAGGCACTGGGTGCCACCATATAAAAATAAACAAATAAAATAAAGGTATGCTGTCCATCTACAACTACAAAAAAAAAAAAAAAGCACTGGATTTGTAAAAAAGAAAGAAAGAGAAATGACCCAAGAAAATGAGCTGACGTTAGAAATGTGGTCAAGAAGAGTTGCAGAGAAATAAAGGGAAATGGGTTGGCTTCTAGAATCTCAGTGACAATTTTAGTAAAAGCAGCACAAGTCACTGCTCTGAGTTAGCAAACATAGCACTCCTACAGTCCACGCTGCCCATGTGTGTGTGTACAAGTAGGAGATTGCCTGTCTTTGCTGATTGATTGACATGATTTACAAAACCTGCACACCAAAGGGTCCAGTCCAGGTAATCAAAGTCTTCTATTGCTTACTTTCCTCTTCGTAGCAAATGAGAGATGCATGGAAAGTACTGTGACTACAGCCCCTGTCAGTCACTGCTCTTGTTGCTGCAGAGGACAGGGCACCCATTTTTCCATCCGGGGGTATGTTGTAGCAACTTTCCAGTCACTTCTGCTACACATGACCTTGGCAAGTCACTGAACATCTGCCCCTCAGGTTACTGCAAAGTGGGGACATGATCCTGGTCTGGTTACTATGAGAATTAACAGAGATACTATGTATGGAAGTGCAGAGTGCATCCTCCGGAGCGCAGCAGGGGTTAAACAAACATGAAGTTTTCTTTCCTTTCTTCTACACTCTAGATCATGCTCACCCACCGTGGATCCTTGGCAACCACTCCTGAAGGTTTCTCTCTGAAGCCCTCCAGGATCTGGTGATTACTTTGGCTCCTACGGTGAGCTATGTAGCAGCCTCAGACCCTGGGACAATTCTCAGACATTCCCCATCAGAGCTGCAGGGAATCCAAGCAAATTTCTGCCCTGGCAAACAACTCAGGTCCCACACATGCATGCTCCCTCAGTGCTTTGGCTAAGAGCAGTAACTCAGCAATCACTTAGGAAGCATGGAGCTGTCAGCCCAGAAAGTTCTTATCCCCATCCACAGATGCCTGTCCTCTCTGACCACCCTTTCACCCAGGGGATAGGGCTTGCTCTATCGCATACCTGAAATATCTCATTTAATCCTCATGACAACTCTATGATATAGGAACTATTACTGTCCCTTACAGATAAGGACACTGGGGCCCAGAAAAGTAACTTCCTCAAGGTCACACATCTGATAAGCAGTAGATTCAGTAATTTCACTCATAAGGCCTAACCCCCCAAGTCCAAGACTGCACCCCTGAATCTTGGAGCCTTCAGGCAAGAGGTTGCAGGCAAGAAGAGTAGCCCACACCAGCACCACACTGAGGCATGGGAGACCTACAATGTTTATATTTCTTTCTAATTCTCAAAACAAGCATTTGGGGTATTATTTTCCTATTTCTGCAAATGAGAAATACTGAGATACTGAAACTTCAAGTAAAATTGTTAAGTTGCTGAGCTTATGAAGCTAATTTCAGAGTTACCTGATTCTAAAACCTGTGACTTTTCCACCGGTCAGATCACCTGGCTCCCAAAGGTTAGTGTCAGACACACACAGGAAGACCAAACAGCCACCTCCACAAATGTTTTTAAGAGGAAATGAGAATCCTCTGCTCAAGTGCTTCTCCATGACTCCCCAGGTACAAACTAAATTCCACCCTAAAGGTTACAGCTCACCGGCCTTTTCAAAAGCCCTGCAAAGTATCAGTGGTAATGAGTTATGCTATCTGCGACAGGGACACATGAGCCGGCCGACAGATTAGCAGGGCTGCCTTTATCTGGGCTGAACTGTCTGTTGGTAAAGAACAGAGCCCAAAAGGATTATGACAGAGGATGGGGATACTGATTTCCGGGGGTAGGGGGAAGGGTGTTGGATGTTCAAGGTACTATCAGGGTGACCTGGTGGAGGGAAGCCTGAAAAGATGGAGTGGGAGAAACCAAGGAGAGGAGTGCCAGATGCCAGGTCTACATTTTCCTGCAGGAAAAAAAAAAAAAAAAAAAAAACAGCTCTCTGAAATGCTGTGAGCTCCATTACTTCCACCAGCAGAGTTGTGAGCATCTTAATTCTAGTGGCAACACTTACAGCCTATCCCGCCTGCTGGGCACTCATAAGACCCTAATCACTGGGAGCATAAGTACTGTGAGGCAGGAAACATTAGCAAAAATCTATATAAAATGTTTACCATAACAGTGATTGCAAACCAGCTGGTGCTCAATAAGCAAAAGCTGCCATTATCATCGTACTCCTATAATTATTCTTGAAAATGATTTATTTGTTTATTGGCATCCTTCATCCATCTTCTCTGCTTTCTCCACAGTTCTGAGTATGGTTCGATCCTTCCCTATCCTCTCACTCTCACTCTCTCCTCCATTCAAGCAGGGACAACTGAGTCACAGACTCCAGTCCAAACCTCTAGAACTCTTGTGTAAACAGAGCTCTGCGACTGAAACTTTACCCTAGACATTGAAATTCTGCCCTTCCGAGGGAGGACTTCTGGATGGACGGATGGAGATGTTGCCTCATGGTACCCAAAGCATCGAAACTGCCTCTGCTCTTTAAGGTTACCTGATCCTCCTGGGGTGGAGACCCTGAGTTGTTCAAAATAGGTGGCTCCAATCTTTCTCCAGATGGAGCCTCTGTAAGTGCTGACCTCAAACACCTACTCGTGCCTCTGCCTTATCATCACATGCACGCCTGTCAGAGGTGGGAATCTGGTGATGACTGCCCACACCCTACATCTTGTCTTATCTGTAATGGGAATCCAATAAGTACCTGCTGCTGATTTGATGTTCAGAGATTGCAAGAGAGCAAGTGGCTTTCAGGAAAGTGTGAATATGATAAAGAACATCTAGAGCTGGCTCCTGTGAATTACCTTTGGATTTCAAATATGGTGCATCTAGGTGCAAGGGAGATTTGGGGTTGAAAAAAATCTCCCTTATAATATTCTTACTGATCACAGTCTCTCACAGATAATGAGGATGAGTGTTGTAATAGTAAGCTATTGCCACAAAACGAACAACTCCAAAACATAATGGTTCTGCTCACGTGTCTGATTGTTGGCAGGCTGTTGCAGATGTTGGCAGGATGACAAAATGCAACTGTGCCATGTGTCTTTCATCAACAGCAGAAGTTCAGACTTCTTCACACGGTGGCCATCATGGGTACCAAAAACAGCAAGAGAGGACAAGTCCCACACCACAAGTGCATGTCAGTCTTTGCTTGTTTTGCAGTGCCCCAAAGCAAGTCACCTGACAGAACTCTGTTTCAGAGTGGGAGTGACATCAAAGTTAGCATACAAAAAAATGTGATTCCAAGAAGGGGATGAGTTTATAGCCATTCTTGCGCTCTACCACAAGGATTCGATGAATCATTTGGTGGACTATCACTCTTTAACCCATCCCTCTACGAAAAGAGCATCTAGAACATCTCTTCTGCTGAATACCTGACTTACAACACATGCCCCATAAACATTTTAACAGATGCATAAATGAGTAATTTCACATTGAACAAAAGATAACCATGAATGAATGAGTAAAAGGAGAGTAAGAGAGTCAAATGAGTGGATTTAATTGTTAATACTCAAAAAGGCTGAAGAAATTTGAGATCCTCAGCCCTGGGAGAGGATTCTGAAATTTTGAGAAGCAGCATACGAAAGACACACAGCTCTTAGGATACAAAATCATTAAAGAACATAATATTTGGAGAGAAAAGGCTCATGGGCACAGTCAGAAAAACCCAAAAGCCCTGTGTCCTCAAACTGTGTTCCTTCTCCAATTATAACATCATTAGTTGATGTTCTCATTTTTTTCATTTCAATAAATATCATCTACTCTAAACCAGGCACTGGTCTCTAAATGCCTAGTGTTGCCAGTCAAAAGTTGTTCTAAATAAGTGGGTCCCAGGCCTTTTCTGAAGCATATTTCCCATCCATGTGACTCAAACTGTCACTACCGTGTTCTCTCCCTGAATCCCAAGGGAATGGCAGCAATTGGGAGACTTGGTCCAGAGCTGGATTTCTGGATTGACGGGTTGAGGGATCCTGGTCTATACTACTTCTCAAGTCCCTTTTGCTCTAATGCTCTAGGATAAGAACTGAAAGCACAATAATCCGGTGTGTGGCACATGCCTGTAATCCCAGATGATCAGGTGGCTGAGACAGGAATATTACGAGTTCAAAGCCAGCCTCAGCAACGGCAAGCCACTAAGCAACTCAGTGAGACCCTGTCTCTAAATAAAATACAAAATAGGGCTGGGGATGTGGCTCAGTGGTTAAGTGCCCTGAGTTTAATCCCTGGTACCAAAATAAAAATTTAAAAAAAAAAGAACTAAAACCATGATAACTACCTGAATGATATCATCTATCACAACCATTAATCCTGAGTCATGGAAAGAGCTAATGTCCAGCCATTAGCCAACACAGGAAAGCCAGTAAGAAATAGAGAATAGCAAGACAGGATCTTCAGGGCATCCCCAAAACACATCTCCTTGGCCATGTACAATCCTGACCTCCCAAACCTATTATTTGGCCAGCATCTTATTACAAGCCCCCTTCCCTAGTCAAGACAATCACCTAATTCAGAGCCCCAACCTGCAGGAAACAAATGTCTGGTGCAGCCCCCACTGGAGCCGGTTAGCCCTAAATACAAAATGAAAACAAGTGCAAAACATTAGGCACCTCCTGAGAAAGTAGCCTTTCTGCCCAGTGACTTTACCAGGATGAGATGGGGGTTCTCTTAACTTTTCTCTCTTCCTCTCCAAATCCTTCTGGGAACCCAGTCATCCTTACCTCGTTCCTTCCTCCTATAGGCTGTATTCCTCCTTTTATTACATTTTAATGATGTGGCTCATTCCCCTACCTTATCTTCAGCCCTTCCTTCCACTGTTTTCTTCCCCTTTGCCAGCAAGCATCCCAACACCTTTCCAAGTCCCCATCTGTCAACAGCGTGATATACAATTGATTCTTCTTCAGGATCCTGTCTTCTAAGCAGGCATCATTTCCTAACTTGCCTGCTCTTCCCTGGTTCCCAGCCATACAGGCTCAGATTTTGAGGTCCATCTTTAATAACATCACATGCCCCAGACAGGAAATGATTCTAACAATATTGCTTGAAGAGGCTTTCATCTCCCTTCCCCAGCACCCAGTCCCCACACAAGCACGTGGCACCTTCTATCCATCACCCTCCATAGTACCTCTAGCACCATCCCTTCTCTTCACTCTCATGAACACCACCTTCCTTACATCTTCTCAGGACTATGGTCAGAGCTTTCAGGATCTAGTTTCTTCTACCTCCCCCTTCCCTATGAACAGCCTAGACTTATACATCTCTATATTTGGTTCCTCCCACCCTTTCTTCATCCTGGAAGGATTCACCTCTGCCCTGCCACATCCTACCAGTGCAGCCTTCTCTAGGTACCCTCTCACCTCCTACGCTGCCCCTCCTAGAAGTCATGACACCGTCCTCTGAATCCCTATAGCTTGCCAGATGGGACGGCATTCTTTATATCATCATGTCCTTGACTGAACCAGAAAGACACCCTTGGGTAGATTTGTTGAATGAGTGTATGAATAAGTGAATGAGGCATGAATGAAGCCTCCAGCTTCCAGAGAAGGCAGTCATGAAACACCTGTAGCTCTCTGGGCAAGGACTTTGGGATTCTTGCCCAGAAGCGATTTGGTGTAAAAGTATCACTCAAATTATTTACCATAACTATGCCTCTTTGACAGCAGTCTACAGCCACCTCTTTGTAGAGGCAATGAAATTAAAATCCGTTGTGTTGAACCAAATTCCTTGAGCAGCCCAACCTCCACCCCACCCCCACCTAAGGAAGATGGAAAGCCAAATCTCCAATATTCCTCCCAGGAACTGTGAGCCTTCTTGGCTGCTCAGCACAGGCCACCCCACCCCCACCCCAACTCAGTCACTGAGCTCATGTCTTGCAGCCTAATTCATTTTCTAGATAGATGGAGCAAAGACTTAGCAAATATTATTTATGACTTTGTGATAAATAAGCCTTTTACAGGAGTGATTCAGGGAGTTCTGGGGAATTTCAAGGATAACTTTCAGCAAGTTTCAAAGGTCGGGTCAGCCTGGGATACTGGGCCCATAGTATTCGCCATGCCGTTCATCTGTTTTGAATTATTAGTCTTACCCAGCTTCAGCTGGCTCTCAATGGACTGGCTGTGCTTTAGCTAGCTCTCTGGCTGTATTTTATTTCGATAGTGGGCAAGGGGATTTAATAATTATTTGTGCTAGACTGACAGTGGGGAGAGTAAAAAGAGATCTTAATGAAATTCAAGCTCAAGCAGATGTGCACAGAAAAAAGGTTCTACCTGCCCAGCCACCCCACATCCATTAGTCTCCACAAACCCATGCACTGAACAGTGGCATCCCCCTCTGGGCAGACCAGAGAGGGCACCGTGCTGAGCCAGGCATCACAGAAGTGAGGTCATGAAGGGCAGGACTTTCCCAGAGGGGTGGGAAACCGTGGGCCAGGCCGGCCCGTCTTCCTGCATGCATGATGCTTCTCAGATCCTGTGCAGAGGCACAAAAGTAACTTCTGAAAAGCAGGGACCCTATTTCACCCAACTTCACACTCTGCCTGCAAATAGTGCACACTTAATAAATTTGGGTTGGATTGAACTGGATCAAATAGAACTTCATTCTTTTTAAAAAAAATTTTTTTTTTAGTTGCAGATGGACATAGTAACTTTATTTTATTTTTATTCTTTTATGTGGGGCAGAGGATCAAGCCCAGTGCCTCACACGTGCTAGGCAGGTGCTCTTCACTGAGCCACAACCCCAGCCCTAGAATTTCACCTTTATTCCCTTCCATTCTGATTGTGTTTTCCTTCTTTCTTTAGTTCCTTTCCCCCCTTCTCTTTTCTCTAGTTTTTTGTTGTTGTTACAGATTTACTTGATAAGTCTGTTTACTTGGGGTGTTTGGGTTAATTTTGATTCACCCTCAGAATACATGGGCTTGAGGCACAAGTTTTACTTGTGCCTAAATGTCTTTCCAGACTTTTCTCTCTAGATAATTTGGCAAAATTTATTTTTTCCCGACACTGAAATCTATCCATTCATTGTTATAGAAATAGTATGGGATAAAGAATTTTAAAATACTATGTCATAACCTTAGAAGAACAAAATCTGTATCACCTCGTCATAGTCTTAAGAATAGCTGGGCGTGGTGGTATGCCTGTAATCCCAGTGGCTCAGGAGGCTGAGGCAGGAGGATCCAGAATTCAAAGCCAGCCTCAGCAAAAGTGGGGCACTAAGCAACTCAGGGAGACCCTGTCTCTAAATAAAATACAAAATAGGGCTGGGGATGTGACTCAATGGTCAAGTGACCCTGAGTTCAATCCCTGGTACTCCCCCAACCTCCAAAAAAAAAAGAATGACTTTTACCTTTCACCTGCTCTTCGCATTGGAAACCCTGTCCTGGCATATTCGGTGAGGCACTCATTTAAAAAGGTTTGGTAATGTTAACTGAATGCAGAAAGCCTAAATCTGTTCATATCTTTTTGCTCCATGTTTTTACCTCCAGAAAGCAGAAAACCATCCCCCTCTGTGAGAATCAATCAAGGACTTTCTTTGTCTTTAGACAAAGGCACATTCTGCTATGATCCCCTGCTTATACACATCTGTCCCTCTCACATTACCTGATAAATATGGCCTAAAGAAATGCTATATAAAAATGCTTGGCTGTTTTTTTTTTTAATCAAATGATATTTAAAGGTACTTGTGGGAATTTAAAGGAACATCTCTACAATGGGGACAGCCCTCTGATTTACCTACCTATTCAGTCTGCATCTTTCAAAGAAAAATTCATCTCTTCTCTGTTCTTCCTTCAGAAAAGACAATTAGCAGTTGGTGGGCTATTTGCAATCTCCTTTCTCAGACTTAGAGACTGGGACTGAGGCCCAGCAGGGTGTGCCTGTAAGCCAAACTTGTGGGTAGGTCCAAGTGGGAACCCAGCCCCAAGAGGGGGGTTAGAAAAAAGAGAACAGCTGAGGTTATCAGTCTTCAAACAGGCCACTAAATCATGAGGGAGGGTCTATTCCTCGGGATGCAATGAGATGGAGTAGCAGAGAAATAATAAGCCTATTGGGCAAGAGATTGAAATCCCATGATAAGGGCCTTTGATGTTGCTGGTTTTGACTTGCTCCTGCATCCTGCTGTGTGTTGTGCCAGGTGCATTAAAGCTGGGGACAGAACCAACTGGGCCCCCAGCTTGTCTTCCTGGTGATCTTGGATTTCTGTCAGCCCTGATAGTTTTCTCAGCCTCCCTGAGCACTCCATATAATGTCCTTCCATTTGAAAGGAAGTTTCCCAATTAATTAATTACCCACGTGAATGAGGAGCAAGGGGTTCCTATTACAGTTGACACATCAGATCTCATTCATGAAGAAAAGGATTCTTTTAGTTAACAGGAGAAAGAAATGAAGACTTTCCCCTAATACTTCAGAGCATTGGGGCCCAGTCACATTTCTGACATCAATTGCAGAGCAAGATCATTTGGCCCTTTTCTGGGTCACCTTCTCCAAGGTCTTTGCTCTGTCCACTGCTGCTAATTTCTCCTTCCTTTCCTGGCAAGCCCCTTCTTTCTTCATCACCTTCCCCAGGGAGAGGGCTTTAGGGACAAAGTCCTCATTGTTGGTTCTAGTTAATTATCACTGTATAACAAATTAGCCCAAAGCCCAATGATTTAAATCAACAAGGTGTTATGTCCTTTCATGTGTCTGTTGACCAGTCAACTGGACAATATTCATTTGGGTCTCTTGTGGGTTAGAATCAGATAGGGTTGGACTAGCCTGGACAGCCACATGGTTTATTAACATGACTGACATTGGAGACTACTGTCAGCAGGTCACGTGCTATTGACCAGAGCACCTTCATGGGCTTTCTCTGGGTGACTGGGTCCCAAGCAAGAATATTCTAGGAAACTACAAAGATGCTTCTGAACTAGCCTTAGAAGTCCTGAAAGTCACGCACTCCTACCACCCTAATTCAGGCAAGACAAGAAGGTAGCCCAGATTCAAAGGGGAGCTAGACCCCACCTCTGGATGGGATGAGAGGTAAGCAAGAAAGGAGGAAGGCACTTGACGGCAGCCACGGAGACTTGATCTCACGGTTGTACCATATTCTTCTCTCATTTCAAGATTCTAAAACCACTTCATTCACGTCTGACCCTAGACTGCCTCTGTTTCCCTCCCTTCCAACTCATTTAGATCCCCCCACTGCCAAAGAGGTTTGACAGCTTTCTTGGGAAAGCCAATGAACTGAGCACAGCAGGTTTTGACCCAGAGAGTGACTGCCTGGAATATCACTGGAAAGCTTCTTTGTGGATGTTACTAGGTTTTGAGAACAGCAAAGAAAGTTCATGGATCTCAATGGTGTCACACACACTCCAGAGATTTTCACGTGTTCCTCCAGCATACTTCTTTTTTTTTTTCTTTTCTTTTCTTCAGAAAACAGAATTGGAAACCAAATGGTAAACTGCCTTCTAGACTTATATTTAAGATGAAAAGTAGTTAAAGCAGAAAAAGGCAGAGGAGTAAAGTAAAAAAATCAGCTGGAAATTTTAAAAAGCAAGCGGCCAGGCACAGTGGTGCACACCTGTAATCCCAGCAGCTCAGGAGGCTGAGGCGGGAGGATCACGAGTTCAAAGCCAGCCTCAGCAATTTAGAGAGATCTTGTCTCTAAATAAAATACAAAAAAAGAGATGAGGATGTGGGTCAGTAGTTAAGTGCCACTGGGTTGAATCCTTGGTACCAAAAAAAAAAAAAAAAAAAAAAAAGCAAGCAGAGTCTTGAAAATGAATCTTGCAAAGAGTCAAAGTTCTGCAGAGAACCAATAAGATTTACACTGAAACCTTCACACTCCAGAGTGACCACCATCCCCTCACCCACCAGAGGCTACAGCCATGAAACAGATCCAAGAAACAGGAAGACCAGTCATCCCATCAGTTTTGCCCTGTAGAGTGAGTATGCTGTCCTTGCCTGCTCCAACCTCCTCCCTGAGCCATTAAGGGACACCTCAGCTCTGATTCTCTCTCTCCCCTAAAAGAATCACTGTCCCTGTCTTCCAGGTTACCAGGGAGAAGGGCAAAAGGACACATAAGAGTTATTCCTGGCTCCCTTCCTTGCTGTAGGACACAGGGAAAGTAACCCCCGTGGCCCCTGCCTAAGCCTTTACCTACCTGGGGCTAAAGATCATGTGCTAGGCAGGGTGGCACATGCTTGTAGTCCCAGCTATTCATGAGATTGAAGCCAGAACATCAGAAGCATTGCTTGAGCCCACGAGTTCAAGGCCAGCCTAGGCAACACAGCAAGACTCTATCTTTTTTAAAAAATAAACAAATAAACAAATAAACAAAAGATATGAGTACTTTGTTATGTTTGTGTGTGTACACACATATATATTTAAGATTACTTATGTGAAGCCTCTTCCAGTCTGTAGGGCTATACATCAGTAAAGGGAATGAGGAAAATACCGTTATTTGTATTTTGTACTCATATGATTTCTTTAAAAATTATCTCCCCAGAAGTTTGTGAGCTTCACAAGCTTGGGTCTACCCTATTTCACTATTCATAAACTGTGGGGCCTTCTCAGGACTCATCTCAGCTAGAAAAGAAATGTTTGTACTACTGAGTTGATCTTCAGGGTTTCTTCTAGCTCCCAAATTTTCCCTGAGGGAAACTAAGGTTAGGATGAATTGAGGATACAGACATCCTATCTGATCAGGCTGCACATGGAAGCAGATGGATGTACCTCCAGCCCCTCAAATACTTGAAGTAACTCATTTGTCCCCAACCACCTTCCCTCCAGGAGCAGCCAGCTCCTTTCAGGTCACCGTGGGGATCAAGTTTGCAAATTTGATCCACAAGTCATCTTCCTGAAAGGCAAGGGATCTGGGTGGGTGGGGGTGGGAGAAGGGTCTGATTCAGCTCTGGAGGTCTCTATGTTCTTTAGCTGTAATCATTAGATCGGAAAAGGGGGGAAGGGCCAGAAGCAGAGGCGGGGGTGGGGGGTGGGGAGAGGGGGTAAAGGGGAAGAAAAAAAAAAAAACAACCTCAACACCAACACAAAAAGAGACAGCCTCACACTCAGCTCCTCTGGGACAGGAGAACTCCATTCAGAGTTTTCAGAAAATAGGGTCAGGCATGTCTTGTGACCTGAGACCCCAGAGCTCCTCTGTTCCCCATAATTATCTAATACAGCACTCTCCCTGCCAAATACAATGAAACAATTTGTCACTTCAATTATCTGTCAGTCAACACTGAGGCCTTTTCAACAGGCCAGCACATGTGTTTGGAGAGTTTGTCAGTGAGGGCTGTCTAGCCAGACCCATAACCATGGAAAATGGAACCTTTGTTAATGCTGGTTCTTAGAAAAGTAAATCCATTCAATCTCTCTCCTCTCGCTCGCTCTTCTTTTCTAAACGCCTTCAGTTTGGAATTTGCACAAGGAACTGAATTGGTCCTGCTCTGAACCTTAAATGACTGGCCAAAGGATTTGCATGAGGAAGCAGAAATTAATTATTCTTTTCGGGGCTTTTCCCCCCTCGTTTTCTGTAATTCTGTGTTTAGAAGCAAGATTACACCCTGCGTTACCAGCGCATGGAGTTGGTGAGAGGGGCCAGGGATGTGGGGGCACGGGGAGGCAGGGAGGTGTTTGCATTTGGTTAGTGGTTCCAAGTTCAGCCCAGCCAGTGGCTTCCCAGCCTCTCCTTTTCCTTCCTTGAGCAGAGAGAGCGGGCAGCTGGACACCCCTACTGTCATGTAGAAGGCAAGACCAGGCACCCTGCCTTAGGACAGCTCCCCTGTGGACTTCTGAAGATTCTCCACTTTGAGAAATAAAGGAGAGGAAATGGACAATCTTGCAAGGCAAGCCCTGTCTTTTATTTCTAGACACAGACCTGAGGCTGTTAGCTCCTGTCAGAGCACAGAGATCTCTTCCCTCCTCCCTGTGCAGGGAGGAGGACTTCTTCACTCTGAAGAGACCAGACTCTTCCCTATGGGGAGACAGAGACCTCTTCCATGTAGGGTGAAAGAGATCTTCTCCATTTCGGGCAGAGGACAGAAACCTCCTCCATGGGGGGTAGACAAAAACCTTCTCCATGGGAGAAACAGAACATCCTCCATGTGGGGGAACAGGAACCTCATCCCTGGGGGGAACAGGACCTCCTTCTTGTGAGGGCCAAGCAGGACTCCATCACCAAAATATCCATGGAGAAGTCTACATATCCCAGAATGGCCTAATACACTCGATACCAGTGTCAGACTGTGGGTGAAGCTGCATGTCTCCATTTGGGGCTGTGACCATCAGGTTGCTATGAGACAGCATGCCGGCAACAAAAAGGACCCTTCCCAGCTCAGGAGGTCGGCACACAGGGAGGAGCTGACATGTTTTGAAGGTGGGAGCTGGTGGTAGTACACATGGGTCCCTACTGGTAGTGGCAGGTTTGGAGTTTAGTGACTTCATTGTTTTCAAGGTGATTTTTAAATACCCTGTCCTACAACAAATGGAATTACAAAGTATTTCAACATTTATGTACACAGTTTCATATATGTTGGACAGTTTTATCCCACTGGAGACAATTACAAATTGGCCCTCTTTGAGAATCTGTCCCTGCCACACCAGCCCCATGCTCTGTAGTCCCATAATAAGCCGGATGCTGGAATCCATTACTTTCTGCTTTGGGAAGAGTTTCTTTCCCCTCCTTCCAGCCCTAGATCCCAACACCACACACACACACACACAAAAAAAAAAAAAAAAAACCCACATACGTGTTTTCCAGACATTGGAATTCTGTCCCCAGGACATGGGACAAACAGACCCCTGAAGACTTTGAAGCCAAAATCTCACTGTCTCTCAGGTGCACTAGGGTAGGGCCATCCTCTGAGAATCCTAAGGAGAATCCTTCTTTGCTTTCTTTCCTTTTCTTCTTGCTTCCTTTTACTTTCTCTGTCTCTTCTTTCTTCTCTTCCTCTTTTTGCTTCCTCTCCTACCCTTCCCCAGCCAGTCTTCTGTGTGTGTTATTTTCTTCTCTCATTCTTTTGGTTTTTGGCTTCTTTTCTCTTTTTTTTCCTCTTCGAGCCCAAAGAATTTCAGAACTCTCCCTGTAATGCTAGGTTTCTACAAAAGGACAAATGGGTCTTTTCTCTATACTTCATAGGTAAGAAAATATAAGCCAAATTCAATCATTGTCAGATGAATAAATTGATATGTAAATGCCAGGTAGACCCTGCGGGGGTCCCCTAATGAGTACCCCGGCCTCACCCCCAAAACAAAGTGTACATTCTCCGCTTGACGTAGGTGGCAGAGTTCCTCCAGGGAGAGATCCTGGCAACCAACCCGAATGTGGTCCAAGAGGTGACTGACTTTTTCCTCCCAAGCTGTCAGTAGTGCCTCTCTTCAGCTCTTGAGGAAGAGTGCATCCTGGGGTACGTGGTGATGGGAAAGAAAACAGCCTCTTTCTAAACAAGCACTCTAGAGGTTAACTAGGCCCTACAAAATGACTGCTCACTTTGAGAAGCTACACATGTACCCCAAATGTTAACAAGTAGCAAACTTATTTTGAAATGTTTTCAGGAAACCGTAGAAGAGCAACGAAAAGCTTCATTAGCATAGCTTTCTAATAACCCTGTGTTTTCAAGGGTGTTCATTCTCAATGAGCCCCAGCTTCATTCTCTATCAGCTTTGATTCTGATTCACTTGGGATCTCCAAAACCAGGCCTATCCTGGGTAAAGGAAAATTAATACAGCAAAAACACAGCATAACCACCAACCATTAGGGCGAGATAAAAACTACACCCCAGTACGGAAAGCAATTCCAAAAGAAGAAATTTTTAAGAGTCAGAATCAGGATTCTTGGAGAAGAACCTCTTCTGTGAAGGTCCTGTGTAGGATGCTGTGTTACAGGGAGACAAATGCCAAACCTCAAAGCAGAGGAGGCCAAACAGCTCCTCACAACCACCAACACATGAGTGTGGGGTCTAAAGTTGAGGGGAGTGGTCTTCAGTCTGTTTTTTCTCAACTCTGGGACCAGCAAGCCAAGGCTCTCACCTCCCCCACCTTTCCCCAACCTCCCTGCTGACCTACTCCCCCTCCTCCCAGATTCCCTTCATTTCCTTGACACTAGTGTTTAACCTTTCACCCCTGGCAACCTCCACTGTTCGCTCCTTGGGAAACACGGTGACACCAGTGCCCTCTCTCCTGGTCATTCACCAAAGAAAGGGGACAGAAAGGGCCCTGGCTGAATAAGCATTCTGTGCTGCCACAGGACAGCGAGCTGTGTCTAATTCTATCTCTGGCCCCACGCAGTTTAGAAGCATTTCCCAAGGAGCCCTTGCTGCCGTGGATGATTCTCCCTCAGAAACATTATCTTTCCTTCAGGCTTTTGATGCTCTTACCCTGCCTTTAAATAGTCCCAGCTTTCTTCCACATGGCCTATCTCCTTCTGAGCCCAGGAAACAAGGAAGCGTATTCGTGGGAAGAAGTCACTGCCTGTGACAGTGAATTCAGGGACGACAGCCAGTCTATCGAGAAAATCCTTCCAGCCAGAAGGAAAAGGAAAGGGAGACCCAGAGGAAATAAGGTCAAGCTTTGAACTAGTGTGCTGCTGTTCCCCTAGTCATCATGGTATCCCTGAGATGCCCAAGGACTTGGGGTCCAGCCTGAATGCCTTCATGCTACACTCATTTGGGTAATCAAGGCTTTTAATTTTTTTTTTCTATACTCTTTTCATTTAGCTTTCTCTGGCTTTAATCATAAAATACCCCAAAAGTTGGAACGTGTGCCATTTCTCTTGGGTGACTCCATAGAGTAAATATTTTTATACAGTTTATCCAGAAACCCAGAGATGATTTGCTGAAAGCAACCCAAATGCAAATTCACCATCCTTCTGAGAAACAGTGAATAAACCTTTTTTAGATTGTGAAGCCAAATTGCTCAAAAGACAACAATGCAAAATTTTAAAACACACACAACTTCATTGAACTCAGACAGTTACACTGTCTATTTTTATTTACATCTAAGTTAGTAAGCACTGTTAAAGAAAAAATTATCCAATGACACTTGTTTACCCAGAAACAATTTGTCCAGAAACCCAGAGATGATTTCCTGAAACCAGCCCAAGTACAAATCACCATCCCTCTGTGAAACCATGAATAAGCTGCTAGGGTTGTGAAACAAATTTGCTCAAAAAGCAATTATGCAAAATGTTAAAACACACACAACTTCATTGAACTCATACAGAATAAACCATTTAAAATTATATTTAATCTAAGTACTTACTGCTAAAAAAAATTTATTCAAGTATACTTGAACACCCTGGTAAAACATAGTAAGAAAGACTTTATGAAGGAGGACTGTGTTAGGAAGAAGGACCACTGCAGTGGGGTCTTGCAATAGAGGAGAAAGATTGGGCTCAACTCCGAAAACAGCATGGGAAGGTGGGAAGTGATAGCCAAGATCAGCTCAGGATCAGTAGATTTTAAATTACTAAGAAGAAACATCAGGGATGAGGGGGATTCTAGCCAAACTGATCTAATAGGATTCTTGCTGGAGACCAATCAAAGGTGATCAGACATTACCTGGGGGATGGTAAAGGACAAGGAACCTGATCAGATATGCAGGATGGAGGGTTCTAGCTAAACTCAGTTGGGTTCTTTGCTAAAACTGAATTTTACAAGGAAGTGCACAGGTGGCCCTAGGAGAAGGTTCTAAAGCCTCACTGAAGTTTGGCTAAGCAAAGAATCTTTGTCAGTTCCCTCTCTTCCAAAGAAAGAAGAGATATTTTTCTTTCCTTTGAACATTAAAAGTTTATTTTCTTGTTTGTTTGTTTCCTTTTGTTAATTAAGGACCAGCTGAATGATATGTTGAGACTTGGTAGTAAAGGCTATCTTTTCGGTGGTGTGAGCCATTGCAACTTTACTGAGAGGAGTTTAGTTTCCATCAAAATAAAAGGAAAACAAAGATTAATAGTTAGAACAAACTATAAACTCAGTTTCTGAGTCCAGAGGGCAGTTTATCAAGATTTCTAGATGCTGGAGTAAGGATAGGCAGGGACAATCCACAGATTTTCCTGGTCTGCATTGCAAATGTCACAAAGGTTATTCGCATATGAACACTTTTATGAACATGATTCATTTTTAATTTTAATTTTAAAATCATTTTTAATTTC
Source organism: Urocitellus parryii (assembly GCF_045843805.1). Lineage (NCBI taxonomy): Eukaryota > Metazoa > Chordata > Mammalia > Rodentia > Sciuridae > Urocitellus > Urocitellus parryii. The sequence goes on from NC_135544.1 coordinate 14,126,556, forward strand.
AGTGGCTCCAAGCCAGAAGAGTGGGAGAAAATTGGAAATACTAGTTTGGGGAGCCACAGCCAGAGATTGGAGGAAACTAGAATTCAGAATGCAGGCCAAATTTCAGGTAAAAAATAAAAACATCAGTCTAATGTTGAGTACACTGTAGTTTTCTTCTGAAACATAATTTTTCTCTCCAAAGTCACCCTCATTTCTACTAAAGATAACCAAACTAAGACTAATTTATTTACAAAATAATTTCAATCTCATTAAACTTGGCCTAATTATTTATATAAGTGTAGCCAAAATAGTAATTGACCATACAGTCCCCTTTTTTTGGTTTGCTTTGCTGGAACTTTTGATAAGAAAACACAGATTGGACTTGCAAAAACAATTTGAAGCTAAGAAGATAAGCCAATGACTCATCATTCACTTGTGGTATCTAAACATTTGGGAGACATCCTCTCTTCTTTTTGTTTCATATTTATTTTTTTCCCCAATTTGTTATTGGTACATTATAATTATGTAAAATAATGGGATCCATTGTTACATATTCATACATGCACACAAAATAACATAATTTGGTCAAATATCTTTCCCCAGTACCTCCCTTTCTACCTCTCCTCCATCCCCTGGTCTCCTTTCTATATTCCTTATATTTCCATGAGATCCATCCCCACACACAACTCTTTCTTTTTCTTTTCTTTTTTTTTCTACAGCTTTCACAGATTAGAGGAACATATGACCCTTGACTTTCTGAGTTTGGCTTATTTTACTTAATATAATGTTCTCAAGTTTCATCCATTTTCCTGCAAATGACATAATTTCACTTCTTTTAATGGCAGAATAAAAGTCCATTGTGTATATATACCACATTTTTTTTTGTTCATTCATTCATTGACAGGTACTTAGACTGGTTCCATAACTCAATTATTGTAATTTGTGCTGCTATAAACATGGGCATATGCATGTATGCTATAGTATGCTGACTTTAATTTTATAGGATAAATTCTGAGGAAGGGTATAACTGAGTCGTATGGTGATTCCATTCCTAGTCCTCATACTGATGTCTATAATGGCTGTTCTAATTTACAATCCCACCAACAGTATAAAAGTCACTTGAACTTTGGGCCCCATTCTCCACTGGGTTCTTTCCTCAAAAGACTCAGCATCTTCCTCTACATCTTCTCCAGCATTTATTATTGTTTGTATTCTTAATGGCTGCTATTCTAATGGGAGTGAGATAAAATCTGTATAGTTCTGATTTACATTTCCATTATTGGTAAATATGGTGAACATTTTTTCATATATTACCTGACCATTTATAATTCTTCTTTTGAGAAATGTCTGTTAAGTTCATTTGCTGATTTACTGATTATTTGGAGGTTTTTGTTTTCTTTTGATTGGGTGTTAAATGTTTTAAGTTCCTTATATATTCTGGATGTTAATCTTCTGTCAGAAAATTAGCTAACAAAGATTTTCTTTCATTCGGATTCTCTCCTCGTGCTCCTGTTTCCTTGCTTTTTAATTTGATGCCATCTCATTTATTGATTCTTGGTGTTATTTCTTGAGCTTCTTATTGAGGACATTGTTGCCTATGCTTATATGTCAAATTATTGATCCTACATTTTCTTCTGGCAGTTGCAAAGTTTCTGGTATAATTCCTAAGTCTTTGATCCACTTTGAGTTGACTTTTGTGCAGGATGAGAGGTCATTCTTGTATGTATGGATAACCAGTTTTCCCATGACCAGTGTCTTTTCTCCAGTGTATGTTTTTGGCACCTTTGCCAATAATCAAATGACTGCATCCTGGTCCATTGGTCTATATGTCTGTTTTTATGCCAGTACCATGCAGTTTTGGTCACTATAGTTCTGTAGTATAATTGAAGTCAGGTATTGTGGTGCCTCTATGTCTCTAGCATTGTTTTGGTTTTTTTTGTTGTTGTTGTTGTTGTTGGGTTTTTTTTTTTTTTTTTTTTTTTTGGCTAGGAATTGCTTCACTATTCTGGGTCTTTTATTCTTCCAAATGAATTTTAGGACCGTTTTTTCTAGTTTTGTGGAGATTGTCATTGGCATTTTCATGGGATTACATTGATTGTTTTTGGTAATATGGCTATTTTAACAATATTAACTCTGCCTATCCTTGAACATGGCAGGTCTTTCTATCTTCTAGTGTCTTCTTCAATTTATTTCTTCAGTGCTGTATAATTTTCCTGTAGAGGTCTTTCACCTTTTTGGTTAGATTTATTCCTAGGTAGCTCCTTCCTCCTTCCTTTTTTTTTTTTTTTAATGGTACTGGAGATTGAACTCAGAGGCACTCCACCACTGAGCCACATCCCCACTGAACCACATCCCCAGCCCTATTTTGTATTTTATTTAGAGACAGGGTCTAACTGAGTTGCTTAGCACCTTGCTTTTGCTGAGGCTGGCTTTGATCCTCCTGCCTTAGCCTCTGGAACCAGTTGGATTATAGGCATGTGGCCCCATGCCCAACTTCTTCCTTTCTTCCTTCCTCCTTTCCTTCTTTCCTTCCTTCCTTTTTTTTTTTTTTTTTTTTCCTATGAGTCCTCTCTGTCCTCTCTACTTTTCCTACAGGAGCTTCTTGATACCTAAAACTCTCTTCTCCAGTCTCCAATGACTGTCTTCACTGCCAACTGGATCCACACCAACCAGACTCTCTTCCTTTCGGGTACAGCCCCTTAGTCACTTGATCTATGGACCCCATTTCCACTGGGGTCTTTCCTCAAAATACTCAGCACCCTCTCCCACCAAAAAACAAACATCTGCAACTGGAAAGAACAGTTACTTGGGAATTGGGCAAATAAATCTTAAAAGCCTTCTCCATAAGTTTTGGTAAAAAGTTTTAATCCTTATTTAGTAGGTAATCTCAACTTGTCCCTGTTTCATCAGAAACACAATTTGAATGAAAACATCAGGTGGAGATACACCAGTGCATTTTCTTACTTTGTTTAACTGCCTCTGGACTAAAATGCTTAAATAAAAAGCTGCAAGATCTGGTTACATCTCTCTGCATGTGTCCATGTATGTATGCAAGTTTGAATGTTATGTACAGTAGTGTGTTATATAAAAAACCCTCTTTTATCCATGGTTTCCCTGTCCAAGGTTTCAGTTACCTGTCGCCAACTGTGGCCCAAAAATAATATATGGAAAATTCCAGAGATAAACAATTCACAGGTTTGAAATTGCAAGCTGTTCTGAGCAGTGTGGTAAAATCTTATACCATTCCTCTCCATCCCTTCTAGAATATGAATCATCTCTTTGTATAACATACCCACTCTGTATACACTATCCACCCATCAGTTACTTAGGAGACATTTTTGTTATTAGATCAATTGTGGTATTATAGTGCTTGTGTTCAAATGACTGTTTTTATCCACAATAGTGGTTTTAAGCATAAGAGTAGTGATGCTGACAATTTTATTATAGTATATTGTTATAATTATTCTATTTTATTATTATTATTAATCTCTTACTGTGACTGACATAAAGTTTATCATAGATATGCAAGTAGAGGAGAAAAAAATAGTACATGCAGGGGTCAGTACTATTCACAATTTCAAGTATCTACGGGAGGTCTTGGAACATATCCTCTGTGCATAAGGATTATTATATACATGATATTTTTCTCCCTCCAAAGATGTTACAACTAAATGCCCAAACTGACTTAGGGAGAAATGAGTCCTCAAATAAAGTATTCATGAAAGTCTCAGAATAATAGAAACTGACCCAAAATTTTTACTGTTCATTAATTTGTAATAATCTTTGGCACATAAAAGCTAGTGTTAAAATTTTTGGTAAAATAAAATAATAAAATGGGGGCTATCTTCAAATGGTCAGCATTAAATACAATACAGACATATATTTTTGCTTGGTGTGCTGGTTAGACAGGCTTGTGTTATCTCTGCTATCATTTAAGACCATGAAGTATAAACCCAACTTAAAATCAGAATGCATAGCAAAAATGAATTGCCTAATACATGTCAGTTGTGAAAGAAAAAGAAACAAAAAAGATTGTAAAAACCTTATCTTGTGTGTTCAAAGCTAACTGAGATTTGAAAAAAATTTATAAGGTTTTATTTCATTTTTATTTTAGGAGAATATTGATGCAAAAGTAGAATTTAGTCTTCTCTGTTAAAATGACAATTTTTTTTTGCAGCATGTAGTATTGGCCTGAGAAGAATGTGAAGGGTCTTACTTACTTTTTAAGTAATTGGCCTAGGAAAAAAATAATTTTTGTTTTATCAAGATAATGTCTTGTCTTCCTTCCTTTCTTTCTTTCTTTCTTTTTCCCCATGCTGGGGATTAAACCCAGGGTCTTGTCCATGCCAGTCAAGGGTTCTACTACTGAGCTACATCTCAACCTCTGAATGTTATCTTTTATAAGGCCTTTTTATAAGGCCTTCAGAAAACTGAGTCTTCTCAATATTAAAAGAGCTACATTTTTGTTCATAACAATTCAACCTTCTATATTTGTCCTTAAACTTTTATTTTCATTTTGATTAAATACATAACAAAGATCATATTTAATTGAGTCTTTTAACCCCCTCAGATTTCTGATAAACTTTCCAAAATATAATCCTAAATAAAGTTTTTGACCTTGAGTTAACTCTAGGATTTTCTAGTTGGGCTCTTGGAAATCCTCAAAAGATTTGTCTCTCGCCTAATAAAAAAGAAATATTAAACTTCTTAGGCTTATATGGTGTGTTAAATGATTCGGAAAACATTGTCAAAGAAAAAGTGATACTAAACTTTAAGTACTATTTATGGGTATGTTATAGATAAAAGTGTTACAGAAATTATGAGCTACTTACAAACCTAATTATGTTTTCAGTCATAACTCTGGTTATGTTAAAATATAAAATGGCACAAAAATAACCAGATTTCCTTGTGAGTTCATCATCATGCCGAATTCACACCAAACCTTTAACCATAGCCATTGTGTTTTGTTATTCATCGTTCATTACTGTATTCTGGTGCTTTTATGAAAGCTTTTTATTTTTTTTCTTTTATAAGCAACTATATTCCTAAAGTTGTATCTTCAGGGAGAGACATGAAAAGGACTCTGACATGTATAGGTTTCTGATAACTTTAAGATCACAACATTGGATTGGGTTAAGAATTGTAAAGAAATTGATGGGTTCATGCAGTTACTATCCCAAGATCAAGCAGAAAGGAATTAATTATATGAGACTGAAGGAACTAATGAGGAAAACTTTTTAATGACTTTTTAAAAAAATTGTTGTTGATTTTTTGACTGTTTGGTTTTCCAGAAGGAAGATAGTATTTTTTTAAGCTATCTATGAGAAGCAATTGGGTAAAGTAAAAACCCAGGTGAAAAAAAAAACTGAAACATTTTCATTCTTTTTTTGCCCAATTCCTCCAGGTTTGAAAACTAATTATGAGTATTCTTATTTTTAGGTCAACATAGTTATTTGCCTAGGTTTAATAAGGATTTTTCTTCTTGTAATAGTTCACAATTTAAAACATTAGTTATGTTACTAAGGCTTTCACTGGAATTTCATATTTTCAGATATGCCAGACAGCTTTGAAAAAGTCAGACTGATTTTACAAAACAAAACAAAACCAAAAAATCCCCTCTTTGGAAAAACTTGCCAGAGCATTTTCAGACCAACAGGTGAGTAACAAATGTATTATCCTGGCAGATTCAGAAACCTAAGGATATTTCAGATCCCTCATGAAGAGAGGACTTCATAAAATTATCACTGTTTGCAGATGATGATTCTATACTTAGAAGATCCAAAAAGTTCCACAAGAAGATTTCTAGAGCTAAACTAAATCAGCAAAAGTACAGAATACGAAGTCATCATACAAAAAATGAAAAGCTTGCCAGCTGCAGCAGCACACGCTTCTAATCCTAGCAGCTGGGGAGGCTGAGGCAGGAGGACTGTAAGTTCAAAGCCAGCCTCAGCAACTTAGCAAGGCCCTAGGTAACTTAGCAAGACCCTGTCTCAAAATAAATAAATAAAAAGGGCTGGGGATGTTGCTCAGTGGTTAAGCACCACTTGGTTCAAAATCCCCAGTACCAAAAGAAGGAAAGAAAAGCTTCCCTAAACATAGGAAGAAGAAACTTTCAACCCAGGGAATCGGGGAATAATCCCCAACTCAGAAAATCAGAGCCAGGAAGAAGACTTTCCAGCCTAGGAGGTACCTTTCAGAGCAAACCTGGGACTCTAGCCTAGCTTCAGAGGGTACACTCATGACAAAAATCCAAAGGCCTCAGTTCCCACTATCAATATGATCCAATCCAAGTCATGACACCATAACTATTAAAGAACAATGACACTTATTAAACATGATAAAGAAGACTATTCAGTACCATCTCCATAGATATAGGAATCCTTGCAATGGGTTCTTGCAGTAGGTGGAAGAAATTGAGCTCCACTTTGAAAGCAAAATGGGCAAATGGGAATTTGTGGCCAAGAAGCAGAGGTGGGGGTTGATCAGTAGAAAATCCATCAGGGATTCTGGCTAAACCAACTTTGTCAATCAACTTTCCATCACCGTGACAAAATTCCTGAGATAATTGATTTATAAAGAGTAGAAGTTGATTTTGGCTTACAATTTTGGAGGTTCGGTTCATGGTCACTTGTTCTCATTGCTTTTGGGCCTGTGATAAGGCAACACATCATGGCAGAAGCATGTGTTAGAGAAAGCCATTCGTTTTATGGTGGCTGGGAAGCAAAAAACGGGTGGAAAGCATAGGTCCCAATCTCCCCTCCCCAAGGGCATAATCCCAGTGACCTAACTTCCTGCTACTAAATTCCATCTCTTAAAGGCTCTACCACCTCTCAATAGTGCCACAAGCCTTTAACCTATGGGCCTTTGCAGTACTTATCTAAACCATAGCCTTGACCTAACAGAATTCTTGCTGAAGACAGGCAGGGTGATGAGACATAAACAGTTGGGGACAGTTGGGGATGAGATGAGATTTTTAGGATGAGGCATTCTGGTTAAATTGACTTGTCATAACTCTTTTGCTAAAACCATATATTTTTTAATATTTATTTTTTAGTTTTCAGTGGACACAACATCTTTATTTTTATGTGGTGCTGAGGATCGAACCCAGCACCCCGCGCATGCCAGGCAGATGCACTACCGCTTGAGCCACATCCTCAGCCCCTAAAACCATATTTTATAAGAAAGTGCACAGATAGACCTAAGAGAAGGCCCAGGAGCCTAACTAAACTTAGCCAAGCAAAAAGTCCTTGTCTGAATTACCTAAGTTAAATGAATCTTAAAACCTGCTTTATAATTAATCATCTGCTTCTAATTTCTAACATTGTAACTCAATAAAAGTAATATATGATCATACAAAATAATTGCAGCTTTTGAGGGAGGTTGTTACCAAAAAAAGGGCAGCAGGGTATAAAAGCCAGAAGTCACAAACCCTGGGTTCTTATCCTGGGTCTGCTTCCAAGTTGTTAAAATGTCTTTAGGCAAGTTATTAATGATAACAAGTTATTAAAGGTAATAATTAATTCATAACATGGAAATTAAAAGTAGAAGGTTGCTTTACTCACAGGTCTTAAGAAAGGGTCAAATTATATTAATCTGTGTATATAGCAGCACTTTCTGGATTTACAGGTGAGTTGGCCCTGGACAGAACCCAAGTACAGATTTGAAAGAATCAAATGAAAGATATTTTTATTTAGTCTTCAATGCACATAAGTCATCTTGAATGTGGATTTATTTAAACACATATTTGGAATAAACAGGCATCACATACATAATCACACAAGTCAGAACAAACATTTACTCAGACACATCCTGGCCCAACTCTTGTGAGTATCCTCATTCAGACCAGCCAAAGTGTGTAGAAAACATCTGAAGTCAATATTTTTTTGTTTTTGTTTTGCAGTGCTGGAGATCAAACCCAGAGTCTTGTCTCTGCTAAGTAAGTGCCCAGCATGTATGAGCTACACACACCCCCCAGCCCTGAAGAGATTTTAATTCATTCCCCTGACCATGGTGATTATGACCTAATCTAAAATGTTGATTTCAAATATATTTAACAATGCAATGTATTTACTTTCATGCATGTTTAACTTTAGAGAAAAAGAAACTATAAATTGAGTCAGGGAGAGATGCAAATATTTTTCATCGCTTCATCCATGTGGCGATCCAGTCTGCAGTCCATTTTGGATAGAGTAGAAAGAAGCAATGGGGAAGATCAAATGGTGTGGATATGACATTTGAGGCAGCTTGTAATGACTTCACCCAAAGGGAAATTGGAGTTTCCTCACAAAGTGCCATCTCAGCAAGTAGGGGAGGTAAAAATGTTAGGAGCAGAAAGCAAATGCATTAAAATTCCATGGAAACTAACAGGTAATTCAACTACTGGGAAGTAGCAGCCAGAAGGAAGCTGGAAGTTCTGATGAGAGGTTCTGAGGAACAATGCTGCCTGTGCAGAGCACTCCTTGGGGCCTTCAGGCTGTGAAAGACCCCCGATAGACATGCAAATAGGAAGGGCCTGAATAGACTTCCTAGAGCTGGCTGTCTACAAGCCCTGGGAGAAAGCTTGGGGGAGATAGCCCAGCATACACCCTGAGCCAAAAATAACGTTTGCACTGTAAGGATATTTAGGTCGAGCTGAAATAAGCCATTGAATGCTTAAAAAAAAAAAAAAGTGCCATTGGATTCTGAAAAGGCAGCAATCATGCAAATCTGAAGTTTGCCTTAGTTAATTGGTCAGAGGACTCATCAATTAATCATAGGCAAAAAGCTATTTGGTTACCATTTTTTTTAAGATGCTTTTTAAAGAAAAAATACTAAAGTTCAAATGTCTGAATTGACAATCTGAAGAAAAGTAGGGAGGCCTTTATGTAGCCTCTGTAATTCACCTGAGCCAACAACCCAGATCAGTGTGGTTGCTTAACACTCAGCAAGGGGTCACAGAGCCCTCCAGTGCCTGGAAGAGTCTTTTCTTGGCCCAGTCACCGAGGAGGAACAGCAGAGAGTCCCCAGGGAACAGCAAAGATCAGGCTAGTGTCCCACGTCCCTCCACAGGCTGAGCCCTGAGAAGTACCACTTAAAGCCCATTGAAGCTCCTCCTGTCACAATCTGGGGGAACTGCCACTAACTTTAATGCAAGGGAGCAAGAGGCCAAAAATCTTCTAAATCAGTTTTTGTGTTCGATGTTAGACTAATGATCCAGAATTTGGACTTTCTTCTCAACGCAATGAAAATTTACAAACTGCAAATGTCTTTTATTATTAATAACATTGTTTATTGATTCAAAAAGTACACCTGTCATATCTCTTCTTGACTTTCAAGTTAATGTTTGTTGAAATTCTTTTAGTATTGTATATAAGTTCCTGTCTCAAATGAAAGTATAAAAAAGTTTTCAATAGAAAGAATAATGAGTGGATGAGAGAAGCAGAAGGTGAGTTGGATCTGAATGAAGTGAGTTACTGAATTGTTCAAATTTTTTTCCATGAAGTTCACATACAGTGAAATAATTCTTTCTAAAAGGAATAAATTAGCTGTTAAAATGTTTAAGTAAGTTTTGACTAAAAATACTTTCTTGCACACATAATGGTCTATAGTTTTGAGACAAACTGACCACCCTACCCAAATTTTGCTTTATAAAAATAAAGACCTCTTAAAAAATGGTGAAAACTTCAAACAACTTACATCAGCTTCTTCCTGATTCACTAATATCCAGGGGAAAAAAAGTCATTTCTCTAACTTCCAAGTGCAGATGATTATTCTTTATTGTTTGATTGGTTGATTTTTGGAAATATCCTCTCCTACCCACCCTAACCTTCCTTCCTAAATTTCTTGAATCTATCCAGAGGAAAGACCAGGAAGTCAACAGCCTGGGGACCTGGGAATGTATTGGAAGTAAGTACTCTGCTCAATCTGGGGAAGTATAATTCTCCATAAGTAACTTCTTATAGGTATAAGCAAACCAGCTAGAAGCACTTGCAGGAGGATGCTTTTTTCCAACTATTCCATTGGTCTAATCCACCTAAAAATAATAGGAAATAATCACATTCAGAAGAACAAAACTACTTGTAGGAAAGTGCTAAGTTGTAGGATTGCATTATTTGATTGTTTCTTGTTGCTATAGTGGGACTGACCAGAAATCCCTTTCCTTATATATAGGGAATTTAAAAGATACTATTTTCAGATAATATCATACCTCCAAAGAAAAGAATGAGATACATATACAAGTAGCAAGGTGGCTCTAATAATATGATCCAGGTTGAGAAAACTGTCACCTCTGCTTTAAATTACATATTTACTTTCTTTCTTTCAAAATAGGGCCTTAAGCATTGGTGGTATAGTGGTGAGCATAGCTGCCTTCCAAAATAGGGCCTTAAGTCTTTGATAAAATCTAACACCTGTTCATGTTAACAATGCTCAAGAAGCTAGGGATCAAAGACACCTCAACATTATAAAGGCCATTTATGACAAACCCAAAAATAACATCATACTAAATGGAAAAAAAAATCTAAAACCATTTTCATTAAATTCAGGAAGAAGACAAGGCTGTCTACTCTCACAACTTCTATTCAATATAGTCCTCGAAACATTAGCCAGAGGAATTAGGCAAGAAAAGGAAATCAAAGGGATGCAAATAAGAAAAGAAAAAGTCAAACTATCTATTTGCTGATGATATAATTTATATCTTAAAGATCCGAAAAACTCCACCAGAAGATTTCTAGAGTTTATAAATGAATTTAGCAAAGTAGCAGGATACAAGATCAACACCCACAAATCAATAGCTTTCCTATACTCTAACAGTGATACAGTCAAGGAAGAAATCAGGAAAACCCTCCTATTCACAATAATCTCAAAAATAATAAAATACTTGGGACTTAATCTACCAAAATGGTAAAAGAGCTCTTCAATGAAAATTATAGAACACTGAAGAAAAAAATTGAAAAAGACCTTAGAAGATGACCTTAGAAAATGGAAAGACATCCATGTTCTTGGACAGGATGAATTAACATTGTCAAAATGGCCATACTACCAAAAGCAATACACAGATTCAATGCAATCTCATCAAAATACCAATGGCGTTCTTCACAGAATTGCCATACTAAAAATAAGGGTTAAAATGACAACTTAGATTCTGAATATTTAAATCTGTGCCTCTTTTCCTCCCTCTTGATGCCCAGATCACTGACAGCAGACATACAACTCTTCAGGAAGAACATTAGAAAAGGCTTCTTCAGGGAATCCAATCAGAGCAAGAGACAAGGCCCAAGTGTGGTGACCGTGGGGCTCCCTAATCCAGCAGCACAGCCAGGACACCTCAGAGTGAAACACACTGCAGACACTCTCTGCCCTCTCAGTGGCCTTTCCGTGATGACTCTCAAGAGTGAGGAGATGGTAGAGGAAGATCTTCAACACAAGAGAGAGGGGCCAGTACAAACAGATGGCAAGTTGACAGGAAGAAAATTTCAAAAGAAAAAAGAGAAAATATTTCATCCCTGAAATAAGAATAGATAATGCTAAAAAGCAACATTCAAGGGACAAAAAAGCTGTTCTTGGGAATTTAAAATATGACACTAGGAATGAAAGAGTCAATATAAGAATTGAAATATAAATTTGGGGACTTTTCCCAGAAAGTAGACCAAAAAGACCAAAAGATCTATGCGTAAGAATTCCAAATTTAGATGATCTGTTCTCAAGAAGGTAAAGCATAATCTTTACTCCTTAAATGTGGGCTACATGTAACCTCTTTTCAAAGAACACACAATGGAAAGGAGAAAAAACAGAGTAGGTTTCCCTCAGTCAGGTGACTAAAGTTAGCATCAACAGTAGCCATCTTGATAGACAGTACGGACACCCACTATAAGGTTCTGAGCAGGGTGCTTTACCTTTGTGGTCTTCCTCCCACACACCTGTAACTCCAGTCTAATCATGACAACACCACCAGACACATTTCAACTGAGAGACATTCAGAACCATCAAGCTCATAAAAACAAGAAAAGAATTGAGAAACATTCACAGCCAAGAGAAATTGTAAGATACATGACACATAGGTGCAATATGGTGTCATGGAAAAGATCCTCAAACAGAAAAAGGACACAAGGTAAAAATTAAGGAAATATGAACAAACTATGAACTTTAGTTAATAATAATGTATCAATTTGATTCATTAATTAGAGCAAATGTACCATACCTGTGTAAGATATAAATAACAGAGGAAACCTAGGTATGGCGTATACAAGGGAAATCTGTGCTGTTGTCACTATTTTTCTATAAATCTAAATACTCTATAATGTTAAAGGATTTCTTTTAAAAAGAAAAAAAGGCAGATAAAAGATCAAAGAAGAAAATTGACATATTCATCTAGGGGTTTCAAATTCTGATGGAACAAGGAAAAAAAGGAAAGGCAAGCTTCAACAAAATGATTCAAGAACACTGAGTTTTTCCTCAGGAGTCAAGGGTTCCGTTTTCTCTCATATGTGGAAGCTAGAGAGGAAAAAAGAAAAGAAAGGTGGTGGGTGAAAATCAAAAGGAGATCAGTAGGAAAGAATCAGAGGTGGGAGGGGGAAGTGCTGAGGAGTGATTTGGCTGAATTATGTTGTTATGTATATATACGAATATGTAACAACAAATCCCATCATTATGCACAACTACACTGCACCAATAAAAAGTGTGGAAAGAGAAAAAAAAGAACGCTGAGTTTTCATGTTGCAAGATCTCACGTATTATTCAGAAAAATAATTGAAAGTAGATCATCACAAGATACATCATTGTGACATTTCAGAACATTCAGGTTGAAAGATGTTAAAAATTTTGTAAAGAAAAAGTGGCTTTCATATAAAGGGCCAAAATAACATTGGCATTAGGCTTTTCAACAGAAATATTAGAAGATAAAGGGGCTGTTCCTCCACAATTCTGAGACATTGTCACAGAAACAACACAAATATTTTCTGGGTACAGCACATATTCAGAAAAACTATGTTGACTTGTTTCAGTGTTGGGTATGTTAACCTTGATGGCCTGGTCAAATTGTTATCTGCTAGTTTTCTCAACTATAAAAAAAAAAAATCACCATTTCCCCTTTGTTTTTGACTACTATTTTACAGGAAAATATTCTGATAATATACCAATATTCCATCTTCATTCTCAAACTTCTACCCACCAGCTTGGGATCCATTGGCAATTTCTCTAAATATAAACTACCTTGAACTGGGTATGTACTCAATGGTAGAATGCTTGCCTTGCATGAACAATGCTCTAGGCTTGATTTCCAGTACCATAAAAAGCAAATGAACAAACATAAAACTATCTTTATGATGTTTTCCAAATGATGTTACTATTAGCAGATATTCTGCTAATTGGAGAAGCTTCTTTCTCCTCCAACTGTGTATTTTTTGCTTGTTTATTATTTATTTGTTATACCAATATGAACTCATAATTTCTATTTTATTCAAATGGTTGTAACTCATTGTTTAATGTTCATATTGTCCTAAATTTGTCCTGTGGCAGCCACTAAGTTGACCCCTGTGTCCTTTCTACATGGCCCCTTAATTCTTTGAGTGCTATCACACTTCTAAAATTATAATCTTTGAAGCTTATCTTCTTTCCTTGCTGTATCTTGGATTCAGCCATTTCCCCAAGGAGATATAGATCTTAATTATCTACATATTTGACTGGAGATTACACACACACACACACACACACACACGAACACACGAGTCTCCAGTGATATCCAACATCCCAGAGTTCTTTTAGTTTCCCACTTCCATACTTAAAAATCCCTCATTTCCATTTCTTCCCATTTATCTGCTTTTTTTTTCATCATTTTTCTTTCTCTGTTTTAACTTTCTCTACTTCTCCAATCTATATGATATAAAACATGAGTGCCAACAGTTCCCTAAATTTCATGTTACAGCTTTAATCAGAAGGAAATAGCTCCCTGTTTTTGTAATTTCAAAATTCCCATGAAAGAGCAAATGGCCTAGTCATGGTCAGGTGTCTAAAAGTGGTCTGGAGGCAAGTCCTGGGATACAGAGGTGGCTGCATGGGTGCAGTAGAGAGGGGTCAGCTCCAAGAGGAAGGCTGTACAGTTTCTAAAAGAAATGGTGTGGAAAGGGGTGCTAGGAAGGAGAGACAATAGATGACCATCACAGGCTGACAAATAAGCACATCAACAGTAGACCTGAAGAAGTTCTAGGATTTGCTAGGATCAATTTTCAAAATCTGTTGGTAAGCTCTGAATCCACACAGTTCTTACAGAGATTCCAGAGTAAAGAAAAACAGACCCATATGAGGTCTGTGAGAAAATACAGCAAAATGAAAGGAAAGGAAGCTTGATCCAAAGATTTAAAAACAGAACATACTTCTGAAAATTATTTCATGCAATGTTCAGGAAACAAATTCATAAAACTTTTTGGTATTCTCTAAAGAATGCAAAAATAAAGGCAAGTATTCTTTAAAAACTTAAAAAATGAAAAGGATAGAAAGGCAAGGAAAAAGATATGGAGGAGATAAGAAACTAAATGTATATCAGCAAATCAAGCCAGAAGACAAAGTGAAAAATCTAAGAGCAGAAATTTATGATAGATATAACATATGATAGATATTACAAGCCTGATGAAGAATAAGCCATAAAATATCTATAAAATGAATAATCAAGACTACTGATTAAAATTAATTCTCATGAAAAATGAAAACAAACTGAACAGTTTTTATATAGCCATGCTTCACTTCCCAGTGGAGGTACATTCTGAGAAATGTGTTGTTGGGCAATTTCATCATAGTGTATAGTTCACAAACTAAGAGGCTACCATGTCACCAGACAATATAATTTCAGTCAACCTCCATTGTGTATGTGGCATATCATTGCCTAAAATATTGTTATGTGAGACATGACTGGATATGGAAGATATATAAGGGGCTGAGGTTGTGTCTTAGCGGTAGAGCGCTTGCCTAGCACATTTGAGGACCTGGGTTCGATCCTTAGCACTACATAAATATAAATAAAATAAAGGTATTGTGTCCAACTGCAACTAAAAATTAAATATATATTAAACAAAGATATATGTAAGTAAAATACATATAAAAGAAAAAAAGATAGATGTGGGAATGCACATTGAAAGAATAAATTACATTCAAGGCAAAAATCAACAAGCAGCCACCTAAGTCTAAAAGGATCCTAGATTTTTATCCAAATTATACAAATTATCCAATGCAGATAAAAATCCTCTAAAGATTTAGGGATAGTACATTTTTTTTTCAGAAACAGATTATCTGAGAAGGAATAAACATTAGATTTCATTAGAAGTTTGTGATGCACTACTAAATACCAGAAGAAAAGTCTGCATGGTTTTGAGACGTTGTGACTCAAGAATTATTTCCAGGAGAATTATCACTTCTGTATAAAGAAAAGATATGGTCACATGAGTAAGGGATCTGAATATATATAATGGTTTTTGATTTTTGTTTTTGTTTGGTTTTGTTACTGGGATTGAACTCAGGTCACTCAGCCACTGAGTCCCTCCCATCCTCAGCTCTATTTTGTATTTTATTTAGAGACAGGGTCTCACTCAATTGCACCTCACTTTTGCTGAAGCTGACTTTAAACTCGTGATCCTCCTGGTTCAACCTCCTGAGCCACTGGGATTACATGCGTGCACCACCGCACCTGGCTATGGTCTTCTCTTAAGAGTTGTCAAGTATTATTTAAATGAAAGTTTAAGGATGGAGGAATGGCAGTATAAAATGAAGACAGTGAGAAATTACACCAGTCAAAGGGTTAAGCATGAATAACTGCTACAAGTCTGATTAAACAACTAATTGCAAATATTAAAAATCACTTTTGAAACAGAAGATGCATAATGTAAAACATAAGAATTAGAAACAATCAATCGTCTTTTGGTTTCACAGATGAATTCTTTCAAACTTTCAAGAACAGATAATTCTCACGCTATTTAAACTTTCTCAAAGCATATGAAAAGATGGAAAGCTTTCCACTTAATTTTACAAAGTCTGCATAACCATCAAATGAAAACCTAAGAAAGCACAAAAGGAAAACTACAAATCAATATCACTTGTTATTTTAATCTAAAATATTAGCAATGGAATCTAGCAGTATATTAAAAGAATAATATTCCATGACCATATATGGTTTATTCCAAGAATGAAGGATGATTCAATTTTATTAAAACAATATACATTAACACAATAATAAATCAAAACATATGAATATCTTGAGGGAAGCAGAAAGGCATTTAAAAGAATTTGGCAGTAATTTCTAATTTGCTATAAAGACTGTAAACTGGAAATAGAAGTACACTCCTTTAACCTAATCAAGAATATTTATTTTGGATAGATGATTAAACCTTAGATAAATTTTCAAAGTCAAGAACAAAATTTAAATATTAGTTGTCACCACTGCTAACAAATTGTGAAGTTCTAACTTGCACAATAAACTTGGAAAAAAAATTATACAAATCTTGTCTGAACAAAGAAAGATAAAATATTTTCAAGCTATTTTTGTCTTGTACCTACAAAATCAGTTTTAACAATGAAAGAGCTAATTAGAAAGGAAAGCATGTACTACAAATATGTGTACAAAAATTATTATCTTTTCTACATGCCATGAATGCAAAACTAGAGATTATATAGTTTTAAAAGATACTACAGATGCAACAAAACAATAAATAAAATATTTGAGATTCCACTTTAACAAAATTGTTGATTTCTGGCCAGAATGGTTATATCAGTTCATGCTTTGACATGCATTGTTAATGATAGAAAAATGCAAAGTAGAATACTAGAAATGGTGGTTAGCTCAAAAATAAAATAAGGCTCACCATAGATCAGCAGCTAAAGAGAAATGCAAAGCAATGAGTGAAACTGAAGCTCTGGGCCAGCTCACATTCTATCCAGAGGCAGGCAGATGACTCTGGAAGGCAGTTCTTAAAGTAAAGAGCATTAACTGTATTCTACTAGAGACAGGGACAGAAGCCAGGCCTACTGCCTGAAGGCAAGAGAGAGACATGGAGTCACAACTTTAAAACCCAAAGTGAAAATGATTGTCAACATAGGATTCTAACCAGCTCAACCATTATTCAATAATGAGGACAAAATAGGGCACTTCAGAACTACAAAGATTTACAAGCCTGTCTCATACTAAAAGAAGGCAAATGATGTGTTTCAGCAAAAAAAGCAAAGCAAACCCAGGAGGAAAACAAGAGATTTAAAAGAAAATAATGAGCATGAAAAAGATAGGTTTGTTAATAAATTTAAATGTATGCGATATATTCAGTAATTGTTATTTATAATTGCTAATTATTGGTCATTTTGTGTTTAACATAGGTAAAAATGAAACTGTAGACCGGAGCTACCCAACATGTTAGCTACTAGCTCTACATAGCTACCGAGTGCTTTGAAATGTGGCTGGTTTGAATGGTGGTATAATGAAGTAGAAAATACACTTTGGATTTTGGAAACAGTATGAAAAAAGAATGCAAAATATTTCAATAATTTTTATGCTAGATATATTTTGCATAAAAGCTAAGGAAAAATGTTATTAAAATTGTTTTCCCCATTTCTTTTCACTCTTTTAATTGGCTACTATAAAATTTAAAATTACCCATGAAAGGTTGGGGGTTGAGCTCAGTGGCAGAGTATTTGCCTAGTATGGGTGAGACCCTGGGTTCCGTCCCTAGAACCAAAAAATTAATTAATTAATTAAATTTAATTCTATATGTGGTTCAATAACACTGCTTTAGATAACAAGTATGATGACAGAAGGGAAAGGCAGGAGGAAAGAGTTCAGTGATTGTCAATGCTGGGTAAGTTTTCTCTCGTGTTAGAGAAGATGTTAGACACATGGAATGAAAAAAAAATTGGTTTGCAAACAAATTTATACTTAACTATATGAGTGTTTCTAAAATATCACTCAAAATTTCCAAATATGCTGAGAATGGAAAAGGGAGAATGTGGTATGAAAGGAAATATGGAGTGCAAAAACATAAGGAAAATAAGTATTAATTAAAATAAATATCATAAAGGAAATAAGCCCTCTCTCTCTCTCTCTCTCTCATACACACACACACACACACACACACATACACAAAATAAGAAGATAGATGAATTTGACACCAAAGTTAAAATTTAGTATCTTGACACATAAAAGTAACAAAGAATTGAAATCAACATTTATAAAGTTGGCTTACAAACCAACTTAAGGGGAACAAGTGACAATGGAAAATGGTTAAAGCATGTGAGCAGACAATATACAGAAGAGGAAAGATAAATGATCAGTAAAAGAAAAATGTTCCATCTCCCCAGTAACCAGGGGATTCTAAAGCAGAACAAGAGGGAGAAACTATTTCACATCATTTTACAAAAATTTGAAAACACATATTGGCAAGAATGAATGGTGGGAGCTCTCATGTGGCAAGAGAGCAGTTTGAAAATTATAAAGTTAAAAATGTAGGTCTTCAACTTAGAAATTCCACTTATACCATTTAAGAAAACTCAAACACACATATTGTACACAGATACATGTAAAAATATATTACTTGTACTAATGTTTATAATTTTAAAAATCAATTTCCATCAAGTGGAAAAATAAATTTGTGATAATTCACTGAATAAATTCCTATTATACAACAGTTAAATTAACTAGAGCTACATGTAACAACATTAGTAATTTACAAAAACAATAATTACCAAAATGATGAAATTTTAGAATGATAATTACAAAATAATACATACAAAAAATTTGGAAAAATACTGAACAATACATTTTATTGATACATTTGTACATTACAATAGAATTTTAAAATGCTTGGCAATTCTTTTTATACAGCAGTTAAATTAACTGGAGCTACATGCATGAGCATTAATAATTTTCAAAAATATAATGTTCAATACCAAAAAAATATGTTGCAAAATGATAATTAGAAATAATATATGCATAAATTTGGAAAGATAAAAACAATATTTTTATTGGCATATTCACATGTTATAATAAATCAAAGGATGCTTTTGTTATGAACAACATTAAGGGGCATAATCCTCTGGGAGAGGGGGAGAATGAAATCAGGGAACAGTACCCTAGAACCCACAACTGTATCAGAAATGTTTGTTTTGTTTTGTTTAATATTTTATTTATTCTTTTTAGTTATACATGACAGTAGAATGAATTTAGACATATCATACATACATGGAGTATACGTTCCCATTTTTGTGGTTGTACATGATGTGGAGTTACACTGGTTGTGTTTTCATATATGAACATAGGAAAGTCATGTCTGATTCATTCTACTGTCTTTCCTATTCCCATCCCTCCCTCCCTTTCCCCACTCTTCCTGTCCATTTGGGTGAACCTCCACTCCTCTCTCCCCTCCACCTATTGTGAGCCAAAAGGTTTTTTATTATTGTTATTTTTTTTGAAATCCAAAATAAAATGTTAAGGCTTGATGAGGCTAAGGTGTTGGATAAATGGATGTTTGTGTAATAGCCTTTGTGAGAATGACTTCAGTCTCTGTATCAGTAAAGAGCTATCAAAGTGTGGCCAGGACATACAGAAGGATCTGGAAAAAATTCAAAGTATAATCAGGCAGGAAATAGGTTTAAACATGTGAAGCAAACTGAGCAGAAGCCTGCAAACTTCATATCAGAAAGTAGGGTTAAGTAATGGTAAATTTTAAATCCAGAAAGTAGTAATCCCTCCCAACGGATATGGACTTGGAGTCCCTGTTCTTAGTGACTTGGAAAAACTGAATCAACATGTCACCGAGTGGCTCTTGGAGAATCGGATCAAGTGTCTGGCCAAAAATCTGTGGCCCATGAACAGCTTTATTCTGCTAAAATCTCTCCCCTAATTTGATAGGGGGAATAACTCTTGTTGGCTCTGGATGGTGAAATCATTTTCCTCATGGGTGTCTTTTAACCCTATGAAGTTTCAAATCAATACAGAGAGGAGAAAATAATTCAAAGTATTATATTAATGTTTTTGTGCCACACTCAGGTATAACTATTAGTAATTGTTGGAACAATCTGTGTGCATTTCATACAACTTCAGAGTTTGGGCGTATATAAGAAAATCTAAAAGATTAAAACCGTGATTCCATTTTAAAACATGCAATTAAGTAACTGATTTTATAGTTTCAAGGTGAAAATTATAGAAGACTTTAGCTAAGTTTTTAAATGCACTGGAATTTTTTTAAAGATTTGCCATAATTATCAGTTTGTTCTATCAGACTTTATAGACTTGTTCAAGAATTTGGAAGGCCACACTTTTTAGATGCATTTGAAATGTTGAAAAAAAAAATCAATTATGTTAAACTTGTAAATACAGTTTTAGGAATTGAATAAATTTAATTAACTAAGTTGTAAATGGGGCTGATTGTTTAGGGGAATATGCTCTGTTCATCTTGTATTAATTAAACTTTAATCAAAGAAAATTTAAATTTTTGTTTGCATTTCAATAATTTTATAACTAGGTTTGTAACTTGAACTTAAAAGATTAAGGAAAATCTAGTTTTATAATTTATAATTTTGATAAATGAAATGCTAGTATTAACATCTTAAAAATAATCTTTCTTTTACACAAAAGCTACCGTTAGGAATAATCAAACACTTCACTTATATTCTGGAAGTGTGCTTATAATGAAAAAAAAAATTCCTTTGAAGTTCTTTTTTTTTTAATAAAAAGAATGTTTGTGTTATCTATAAATAAAAACTACAAAATTTGTTGAAAACTTTTTATAAGCTTGAATATCAAGAAGTTTGTCTGGCATGTATAAGGCCCTGGGTTTGATCCCTACTAATGCAAAAAAAAAAAAAAAAAAAAAATTTTTTTTTTCAAGGAAAGAAACAAAGAAACAGTTTCCTATATGAGAAATTCTGTATTAAAAATATGTCAGTTCTCCTCAGATTACTATAACAAACTTCAATAAACAACCTAGCAAGATTTTTTTAAATATTTGTTTTTTAGTTGTAGGTAGACACAAGAACCTTTATTTTATTTTTATGTGGAGCTGAGGATTGAACCCAGTGCTTTGCATGTGCTAGATGAGCAATCTTACTGCTGAGCCATAACCCCAGCCCAAGATTTTTTTTGTTTTGTTTTGTTTTTTTTTGGTTTGGGTTTGGGTTTTTTTTTTGTTTGTTTGTTTTTTTGTACTGGGGAATGAACTCAGGGGCACTCAACTACTGAGCCACATCCCAAGCCCTATTTTGTATTTTATTTAGAGACAGAGTCTCACTGAGTTAATCATCAAAATTATTCTAAGATAGATCTCAAAAAATAGAATCAAAAATTACTAAAATTGTTTGAAAAAGAAAAATAGTAACAATGGCTTGGTCTGACAAATATTAACAAGTATAATAAAGCTCTAATTCTTTAAAAGAATGGTTTTAGCACAATAATAGATAAACCAACAAAGCCTCCAAAAAAGCTCAGAAACAAATCAGTATGTGTCTATGCCTGAAAGCACCTTTATCTGAGACTATAGAATAAAATAAAAATGTGTTTGTGGAATGTTTCCTCCCTGTTTCTTTATGTAGAAGAGCCTGGCTGTGAAAAACCTCACATTTTTACCACAGGCTCCCTGCCGTGACATTCTGCTTCACCACAGGTCTGCAACAATGGGGCCAAGTGGCCATGGACTGAAACCTCTGAAACTGTGAGCCAAAATAAATCTTTCCTCCTTCAAGGTAGTTTTCTCAGGTATTTTGTCACAGTGAGGAAAATCTGGCTAACACAGCTGCGTACCAGAACAAAAAAATTCTCAGAAGAGTATAATAGAATCTATAATCACTACATCATTTATTTTTACACTATTCAGTTTGCAACCCAGAATTACTAGATGCACAAAGAAATAGAAAAGTAAGGCAGTCAATAAAAATTGCTGAGTGATTCATGATGTTTGATTTGGCAAACATTTCAAACCATTTTTACAGATATTCTTTAAATATTAAAGGGAAATAAATATAAATTAGTAAAAGAAAGTATAGTCCTAATGAGTGAAGAAAGAATTTCAATGGACAAATGGAAACCATTACAAATTATAGAAACTGACAATTAAAATAATTGAATTGAAAAGTTGATGAGTTCAACAATAGAATGAAGATGAGCTTGTAAGTAAATTAGTAGAAGTTGTGCAACCCAAATAATAGAAATATTAAAAATTGAAGAAAACAGCCTAAGAGATATGTGGGAAAATATTAAACAGACCAACAGATGTGTAACCAGAATTCTAGGAGAAGAACAGGAAAATATTCTAAAAAATAGTGTAATAGTTTTTTGACTAAAGAGAAGTATTAATTTACAAATAAATCTCAAAGAACCACAAGCAAGATAAATATAAAGAAAAGCACATCAAGGGGCATCACTGTCAATGGCTAAAAGCTAAAGAGAAAGGAAAATCTAAATGGTTCAAACACTTTGGAAAACAGTTTGCTAGTTTCTTAAAAAGAGAAACATACAAGCCTGCACCTAACATATGACCCAGCAATTCTGTTCCCAGGTATTTACCTAAGAGAAATAAACATTAAATATGGATATCCATGCAGCTTTATTCATGGTAACCCAAAACTGGAAATAACCCAAATGTTCATCAATGGGTAAATAGAAAAACAAATTATATCCATACAATGTAAAATTGCTCAGCAATAAAACTGAACCAATGCAACAACATGAATATATGTGACAATGTGGATAAATAACACACAAAAAAATAAATAATACATTATTTAAAAATTTGAAAAGGAGAATAAACCTATAATAACGAATTGACCTCCCAACCTGAGGGTGGATTGGGAGAAGCTGACTGCAAAGGGTCAGAGTTATGTTAATTAGTTATTATTTTATAACAAATTACCCCCGAAATGTCACGGCTGAATACATTTATCATGTCTCAGTTCTGTGGATCAGAAATCTGGCATGATTTAAATCACTCATAAGGTGTGCCAGCGGGGGCCTCAGTCATATTAAAAGCTATTCCTCAGCTCACTCAAGTGGTTGTTAGCAGGCTTCAATTCTTCACAGGTTGTTGAACTGAGGGTCTCATTTCCCCATCAACTGTTGGCCAGAGGACATCTTCAGTTTCTTGACATGTTGGTCTCTTCGTAGGAAATTTCACAATATTGAAGCTAGCTTTATCAGAATTTGCAAGCAAGACAGCAAGGGAACGCCGGCAACATAGAAATCACAATCTTCTGCTCTCAGAATTAACCTTTATCAATATTTTATTCATTAGAATCAAGTCATTGTATGTGTAGCTCACATTTAAGAGGAGATTACATAGGAATTGAATACCAGGTGATGGGGATTATTAAAGACCATTTCAGAAGCTGCCCACCAGAGGAGGGAAACATGGGTTGATGGAAATGTTGTATATCTTAATTAGGGATCAAAACTCATCAGGATACTCTTAAGATGAGTACATTTTATTTTATGAAAAGGGTTGTTTTTTTTTTTTTGCCAAGTCAAATGATGAGCAAAACAATGGAGATTAAAGAGTAATCCCAACATTTCTGTTAAAAATGAAAGAAGCCTCTTCCTCCCAAACTCAACTAAATAGTCATTAAAGGAACATCAATCTTCAAGTCCAAAGAAGACAGAAAGCCAGACAATAATAGTGCTTTAAAGAGTTCAGGAGAATTTTAAAAAACAAGAAGCAGATAGAGATGTATTACCTGTCTTAGCAGAGCAGAAGGTACAATTCTAGGGAGTATT
This sequence comes from Urocitellus parryii, assembly GCF_045843805.1. Classification (NCBI taxonomy): domain Eukaryota; kingdom Metazoa; phylum Chordata; class Mammalia; order Rodentia; family Sciuridae; genus Urocitellus; species Urocitellus parryii. Next base: position 14,150,242 of record NC_135544.1, read on the forward strand.
AAGTTTGAGACATAAACCAATTTATTTTTTCATTCCTAGAAGACCATGAGGTGTGAGGCTGAGAGAAAGGGTATTGATAAATACATACTATTGAGTCCCTTGATCTTACCCCTACCAAACAGTATCCACCCTCGCTCCATTCAATAAACCAGAGGTTTATTTTCCGTAGAAGGTCCAGATTGGGTAAAATAATGCCCAAATGGTGGGATGAGGCACAATGGCAGGATGAGGCTGACATTGAGATTCACAGCAGCAATCTTCCTAACTGCTTCTAGAACACTAACTGCCAGGCATATGACTCAAGACAAGAGACAGGAAGATATTTCTTTGGGGCGGGGAGGGCGGGGGTGGGGTGGAGGGGGAGGTGGGGGGGGAGTTGCTTCAGCCAAAAGATTTCAAAAATGCAAATGTGGCCATTACAATCCCTGCCCAGAGCTCTTCATACCAGCACTTCTCAAAATCTGAAGTGTACAAGAATCCCCTGGGAGTCTGTTAAAATGCAACTTCTAATTCAATAAATCTGAAATGGAGTCCAAGATTTTGCATCTGTAACAGGTCCCCAGGTGATGGAAGTGTTTTGGTCCCTGAGTCAAACTTTGAGTGTAGAGGCTCCCTTATCTTCTGCTTTCTGCATACAAATTAAACTTATTTGCATGGCATTTCTTTCTTTTTGGCAGGAGTCCCCCATCTTAACCTATCCTGGCATTATCACCCCACACCACACTCCCAACCCTACTCTATTTCAGTAAATGCCCCCTCTTTCAGGCTGAAATGCACCATTTTCTTCCCTTACCAGGATAAATACTTTCACCTTTAAGAACTAGCTAGATTTCATCATCTTCATCTAAAGTTGTCCCTGACTCCCTTAGGCAGACTTAATTCTGCTGCTTCTTTGTTTCATAATAAGATCCTGAACCATCATCAGTTTTTATTTAAATTAAATATATATACATATTAAAGATACAACAATCAATATACAATGGAATAGAATAGAAAACACACAGACAAACCCACATAAATACAATTACCTCACACTAGACAAAGGCACCAAAAACATACACTGGAGAAAAGATAGCCTCTTCAATGAATGGTGCTGGGGAAACTGGAAATCCATGTGTAAAAGAATGAAAGTTAACCCCTATTTCTCACCCTGCACAAAAATCAACTCAAAGTGAATTAAAGAATGAGAAATTAGACCATAAACCCTCCACATACTGGAAGAAAACAGAGGCCCAATACTTCAACATATTGGCTCAAGGACTGACTCTCTTAACGAGAGTCCTAAAGTACAAGAAATAAAATAGAAAATCAATAAATGGGATGACATTAAGCTAAAAAGCTTCTTTACAGGAAAAGAAAAAAAAATCAAAAACATGAAGAGAGAGCCTACAGAATAGGAGAAATTCTTTGCCACCTGCACCTCAGATAGGGCATTAATTTCCAGGATATACAAAGAACTCAAAAAACTTAACACCAAGAAAACAAATAACCCAACCAATAAATGGGCAAAGGAGTTAAACAGACCTTTCCAGAAGAAATACAAATGGTCAACAAGTATATGAAAAATGTTCAACATTTCTAGTAATTTAATGCAAATTAAAACTATATTGAAATTTCATCTCACTCCAGTCAGAATGGCAACTATCAAGAACAAAAGTAACAATAAATATTGGCAAAGACTTGGGGGAAAGGGTATGCTCATACTTTGTTAGTGAGATTGAAAACTGATGTGATCCTTCTGGAAAGCAGTATGAAAATTCTTCAAAAAACTTGAAATGGAACCACCATTTGACCAAGTTATCCCACTCCTTGGTAGACAGCCAAAGGATTTAAAATTAGCATACTATGAGAACCCAGCCACATCAGGGTTTATAGCAGCATAATTCACAACAGCTAAGCTCTGGAGCCAATCTAGGTGCCTGTCAACAGATGAATGGATAAAGAAATTGTGGTATATATACACAATGGAATATTACTTAGCCATAAATAAGAATGACTTTATGACATTTGCCAGTAAATAAATGGGATCTGGAAACTATCATGCTAAGAGAAATAAGTCAATCCCAAAAAACCATTTGCTGATATGGGGAAGCTAAACCACAATAAAGGTGTGTGTGTAGGAGAAATTCAGTCAATCAGAAAGTGCGGAATTAAGAAAATGGAGGGAGGAAAGGAATAGGAAAGACAGTAAAATAAATCTAACATATGTATATATGAGAAAATACTTAGGTGAACCCCACTATCATGTACACCCACAATAATGGGGTCCTAATTAGAATAAGATCTATTTCATGCTGCATATTTGTGTCAGATGGAGTCTATTGTCATGTATAACTAAAAAGAATTATCTCAATTTGATGAAAAGCATCAAGAGAAAACAAAGAAAATTAAGCTAATATCATACTTAATTGAGAGAACTAGAAACTTTCCTCCTAGTATCAAGAACAGGGCAAAAAATATAACTTCTTATCACTCCTATTCAACACTATGCTGGAAGTTCTAGTTAATGAAATGTTATCATTGCACTCACTAGTCAGCTTTTTCACTGCTGTGACTGAAAGACCTGACAAAAACAATTAGAGGAGGAAAAGTTGATTTGGGGCTCATGGTCCCAGTCCATAGACAGCCTGCTCCATTCCACTGGGCTTGAGGTAAGGCAGAACATCATGGTGGAAGAGTGTGGCAGAGGGAAACAGCTCACATGATTATCAGAAAGCAGAGAGAGAGAGACTCCACTTGTCAGGTACAAAATATATACCCCCAAATATATACTCACACCCCCAGTGCACATCTCTTCTAGCCATATACTACCTGTCTTCAGTTGCCACAAGGTTAATCCCTGTCAGGGGATTAATTCATTGATTGGGTTAAGGCTCTCATAACCCAATTATTTCACCTTTAAGTATTCTTTCACTGTCTCATACATGAGCTTTTGGGGGACACCTCACATCTAAACCATAACATGCAATAAGACAAGAAAAGGAAATAAAAGATTAATCAACCCAGAAGAAAAAAAAAATGGAACTGCATTTGTTAACACATAATGTAATTGTGTATATAGGAAAAAAAAATTAATACATTATAAAAAAAATCTGAAAACAATAAGTGATTCTAGCAAGGTCTTAAGATATAAAGTTAATATACAAAAGTCTACTGCCTTCCTACATATGGACAATGAATGATTAAAATTTGATCAAAAACTCAATATCATATAATGGCACCAAAAAATAAAATGGAAGGATGTATAGGTGTATAAATTAATATGTATATAGGAATATATATAAAATTATAAACTTAGAAACTTCTAATGAACAAGATGAAAGACCAATAAATTTCATATTCATTGATTAGAAGACTCAAAACTGTTAAGATGTTAATTCTTCCCAACCTGATAGATTCAGTGCAACCTTAATCAAAATTTCAAAAATCTACTTTGTAGATATTTATTTATTTTTTTCCATTCCTCTTATTTTGTAGATATTTAAAAACATCTTAAAATTGTACAGAAAGGCAAAAGATCCAACAAAATACCAAAAAAATTAAAAGTGGGAGGACCCAATTTCAAGATTTGCATTAAATGACTATAAATCAGGAAAATGTGGTATTGGTGAATAAGCAGACATATAAATTAATGAAACAGAATAGACTATCAAAAATAGATCCACAAAAATAAATTCAGTCAATCTTTAACAAAGGAGCATACCCCAAAATAAAGAAAATTTTTTGGACAAAAGAAAGTCTTTCCAATATATATTCTCTCATCAATTGAGCATCTCTATGTGAAAAAAAAAAAAAGTCCTCATACATTTCACAAAAACTTATTCAAAATGGATTATAGACTTAAAACACAAAACCATAAAGCTTCTGGGACAAAACATGGAGAAATCTAGATAACTATGGATTTGGAAATGAATTTAAAGTACAATACCAAAAGCATGATAAAAAAAAAAAAACCTGTTAAATTGGAATTTATTAAAAATTTAAAATTCTGTCCTATGGAAAATACTATTAAGAGAATTAAAAGGTGAAAAGAAAATTCATAAATGGGGGAAGTATATGTCTGATAAAGAAATCCTATTCAAAATATGCAAAGAACTCTTAAAACTAAACAATAATAAACAGCTCGAATAACAGCTAAAAGATCTAACAGATATTTCACCAAAGATAAGTAAATGAGAAGATGTTCAACATCATTTGTCATTAGGGAAATGCAAATTAAAGTCATAATGAGATAGTACTACATATCTGCTAGAATGACTAAAAAATCCCAAACTGATCAGATCAAATACTAACAAGGATGCAGAACATCATTGCTGATGAGAATGCAAAATAGCACAGATACTTTGAAAGACATTTTGGCAATTTCTAACAAACATGTTATTCATAATTGCAAAAAGCTAGAAACAACCAAGATGTCTTTCAACAGGTGAAGAAATGAATGAATGAATGAATGTTGGTGGTATATCCATATAATGCAATATTATTTGTTGACTTGAAAAACAGAGCTATCAAACTACAAAAAAAATGGGTAAAACTGAATGCATATTACTAAGTGGACAAAGATAATGAAAAGGCTACATATAGTATAATTCAACTATTGTCATTCTGTACAAAGCAAAACTATGGAGACAGTAAAAAGACAAGCGGCTAAAAGGAGTTCAGGGGGATGGGGAAAGAGTTGAATAGCTGAAATGCAGAGGATTCCTAGATCAATGAAACCATTACATAGGATACTGTATGTTGGGCACATGACCTCATGCATTTGTCAAAACTCATACAACTGTAATGCAAAAAGAGCAAGCCTTGGAGTATGCAAATTAAAAAAAAATCAAATTGTTTAGGAGCAGGACACAACTTGATGGGGAGAAGGGCAAGAAAGTTAGCACAGGACTTCTCCTTGAAACTCAGTACTCAGCCTGCTGTGATGAAACTCAGCACCAGGCAGAAAACAAAGGCCCTTATACCCAGGTCAGGGTCTGAAGACAGAGTCTCTAGACCTGCCCTAGAGTCAGACAAAGACCTGAACCTTGATGAGATAAACTTGAGTTTTGGCCCGAGTTATTGCCTGCCACCCTTAGGCCAGAGACACCACCTTCCCACCACCACCAAGACTATGTACACCCCTGCAGCTGTGAGGATCAGGTGTGACTCAGCTTATTATCAGCTTTGTTGGCTAAAGGACAGTATCCACCACTCCTCCCAATCTTGGGCAACATAGTCAGTGTTCACTGATGGATCCTCTACACCTACCCCAGTACCAGTCAGAGATCTATACCCTGGTGGGACAGACTCATATTTCATAGCCTCCATGGCTTGGGTCTATATTCATCCCTGATACTGTGCTGGTCCTTTCAGATATAAGACTCAGTCGCAACCCTGCTTAACATCAGTCATGTTGGCTAAGGGGCTGCCTTCACCAACCTCAGGCTGCACAGTACAAAGCAAGATTCCATTCACTAAGGGTAAGCACAGGACTTTGTATTAGAATTCAGTGCCAGGCAGGGGAAATCCAGAGGCATATTCTAACAGCCCTTGATGAGACAAACTTGAGTTGTGGCCTGCGTTATTGCAACACTAGGAATGGGCCAGAGCACACCACCAGTGCCCATGGACAGAACTTCTAAACAGTTTCAGTGTCTGGTAGAAACACAGTCAGTTGGATTTCTACTCTAGCAAGCATCAGCTATGACTGATTGCAATGGTAGGTCAGAAGTCTACCTTAGCAGTAAGCAGCACACAGCAATGCGGGCCTTGGTCCTACCCCAGTGCTGTGCTGGTCTTGTTAGGCTGTGGGTTCACATTGCTGCTCAGCCCACAATGATTCTGTCCTGAGCTAGGCAGAATAATGTGGAGTCTCACCACAGTCTGCTGACTGTGGGTGAGGCTTCTGGGTATAACCTTTCTGTTGGGAGTCTCCGGGCTCCAAAGACTAACTTCCCGATCCCCGAGAAGAGCAGTCCAATGGTGAGCCCTGCTGGCTCACATGATCCTTACCCACCAATTAGACTGGCCCTGCTGGCTCACATGATCCTTACCCACCAATCAGACTAGCCCTGCTGACTCACATGATCCTTACCCATCAATCAAACTAGCCCTGCTGGCTCACATGATCCTTACCCACCAATCAGACTAGCCCTGATGACTCACATGATCCTTACCCACCAATCAGAAAGCACCCCATGCCAACTGTCAAACCGTTCAACCATTAAACTGTCATAACTGTCAAACCACCCCGGGCTCTATAAATATACAGAGCTGTTCCTCAATAAACGGGCATTTTCTATGATTACGAGCCTTGTTCGTTCTTTCACTTTCCCCTGGGAGACAGTTATTAGGATATACTATCATCTTAAGATACTCTCTTGGTTCACATGAAGCAACTCACAAACTGAGGATTTGGGGCAAATGTGGGCTTGAATTGTCCTCTAGTGCTGAAATAGAGACAATAGACCAACAGTGCACCAATGGCAAGTGGACTTAGGCTGCCATCTAGTGCTAAAATAGTGAACATGACTGCAGAGAAAATAAATAATCTGCATAGAATTTCTGGGGAGAAAGGCACAAGACTGACATAAATACCTAATCCTTCAATGTACAGATGATGTCTCACACCAAGCACTAAGAACTCTCAGGAAACCATGACCTCATCTAATGGTCAAAATAAAGCAGCCGAAACAGCCGTAACCCATATGGGTAAACTCTTGGATGGGGAATTTAAAATAGCTATTTCAAAGAAGCTGAACCAGCTTCAACACAAAAGAGAAAAAAATATTTGAATACTCTAACAAAAAAAGTTCATGAAGAGATGGAAACATCATAAAAAAATCAAACAGAAATCCTTGAGCTGAAAAATCCACTAGGCAAAATAAAACATGATAGACACAGCAATAGTAGAAAAGATCAAACAAAAGAAAAAATGAGTAGACTTGAATATAAGTTATTTACAAATACACAGTTGGAAGAGAAAAAAAGAAGAAAGAATCCAAAGGAATGAAGGAAATTTGTAGGAATTTTGGGACAGCATAAAAAGAGAAAACACTTATGTTGTTGGAATTCAAGGACTTCAGAGTGGCCAAGATGTATAAAGCTTATTAAAAGACATAATAACACAAAACTTCCAAACTTAGAAAAGATACAACTATCCAGGAACAGGAAGGTCAAAGATCACCAAGCAGATTTAACCTAACCAACTCTACCCTAAGATATATAAGCAAGTTCTTAAGGGTTAAAGATAAAGAGATGAGCCTCAAGGCAACAAGAGACAAGAATCCTTAGCAGAAATATTACAGACCAGGAGAGAGTAGCATAGGATGATCATGGTACTGAAGACAGGAAACTGTCAACTGAGAACACTCCACTGAGAAAAGCTGGTCCTTAGAAATAAAAAAGAGATAAAGGCATAATCAAACAAAAGTTGAGAGAATATAGCTCCAATAAACCTGTCCTACAAGAAAGGCTAAAACGAGTTCTTCAAACTGAAAGAGACATTAATGAATAAGAAGAAAACATTAGGAGGTATAAAATTCACTGGTAACAGCAACTATACAGACAAATGTAGAATGTTTTAATATCGTAAATATGCTGCATAAACCATTCATTACCTTTTTTTATTTGTTCTTTTTAGATACACATGAAAGTAGAGTGTATTTTGACATACTAATGTACATGGAGTATAACTTCCCATTCTTGTGATTATACATGATGTGGAGTTACACAGTCATGTATTTATATACAAACATAGGAAATTTATGCCCAAATCATTCTACTGTCTCTCCTACTCCCATCCTTCCTCCCTTCCCTTCATTCCTCTATGTCTAATCCAATGAACTTCTATTCTTCCCTCCCCCTCCTTTTTGTGTGTTAGCATCCGCATATCAGAGAGAACATATGGCCTTTGGTTTTGGGGGAATGGCTTATTTCATTTAGCATGATAATCTCCAGTTCCATGTATTTACCAGTAAATGCCATAATTTCATTCTACTTTATGACTGAGTAACATTTATATATATATGAAGTGTGTGTATACACACACACACACACATACACACACACCACAATTTCTTTATCTGTTTAAAGGCACCTAGGCTGCAACCTGTACAATCAGAAAAATGAGAAATTATACCCCATTTTATTCAAATGTATGAATTGTCAAGATCATTGTACTGTCATGTGTATCTAAAAACAAAAGCACCTTGGTTGGCTCCACAGCTTAGCTATTGTGAATGGAGCTGCTATAAACGTTGAGGTGGCCGCATCACTGTAATATGCTAATTTTAAGTCCTTTGGGTATATACCAAAGATAGGAATAATGGGTAAAATGGTGGTTCCATTCCAAGTTTTCTGAGAAATATCCATTCTGCTTCCTAGAGTGGTTGTAGTTCCACCAGAAACCATTAATTATCTTCAGTATGAAATTTATAAAAACAGTTAAAAATGAAAATAACCACATTTATATGTTAAGAGTTAGCAATAGAGAAAAATGTAAAATAAAACATTACAACTGATACCACAAAACTACAAAAGATCAATAGAATTTATTGTTAACAATTATGCACCAACAAATTTGATAATCTAGAAGAACTTAACAACTTCCTGGATATGCACAATTTACCAAGATTGAATCATGAAGAAATATAAAGACTGACTAGAACAATGAAAAGTTATGAGATTGAATTAGTAATAAAAAAGTCTCCCATCAAAAAAAAAATTCCAAAATAAGATGACTTTACTGCTGAAATCTCCCAAACATTTTAAAAAGAACTAATATCAATTCTTAAATTGTTCCAAAATATGAGGAGGGGAAAATCTTTCAAAGATTATTCACAATGAAACTAAGTGGGATTCATCGTAGGGATATAAACATGGCTCAACATACAAATCAATAAACAAGATAAACCACATTGACAGAATGAAGGACAAAAACCTTATGATCATCTCAACAGGTGCAGAAAAGGCATATGAAAAATTCAACTTTCTTTCATGATTAAAAACTCTGAACAAATTAGGTATAGACAGAATGTATCTCAACACAATAAAGGCTATATATAATAAGGCAGTAGCTAGCATGATACTGAATGAAGAAAAACTTAAAGCCTAAGATACAGAACAAAACAAAGATGCAGGCAAGCACAGAGGCTCATGCCTATAATCCCAGCAGTTCAGAAGGCTGAGACAGGAGGATCACGGGTTCAAAGCCAGCCTCCATAACAGCGAGGCACTAAGCAACTCAGTGACACCAATCTAAATAAAATGCAAAAAAAAAAAAAAAAAGGTTGGGGATGTGACTCCATGGTTAATTAAAGGGCATCCAAATTGGAAAAGAAAAAGACAAATTGTCACTGCAAATAAAATGATCTTATATTTAGAAACTACAAAAACAAATTCAGCAAAGTTGAAGGATACAAAATAAAAGCAAAAATCAGCAGTGTTGCTATATGCCAATATATGAAATAGAAATCAAGAAATTCTGTTTTTAATTGCTACCAAAAAAAGAAATTAGTTCAACCAAAGAAGTGAAAAGAACTCTACAATGAAGAGTACAAAATATAGATGAAAGAAGTCGGAAGCGAACAGGAAAGAAAGAAAGAAAGAAAGAAAGAAAGAAAGAAAGAAAGAAAGAAAGAAAGAAAGAAAGAAAGAAAGAAAGGAAGGAAGGAAGGAAGGAAGGAAGGAAGGAAGGACAGATGGAAAGAGGAAGGATGAACATCCAATGTTCATGGATTGGTAAAATTAATATTGCTAAAATACCCATGCAACACAAAGAAATCTACAGATTTTATGCAATCTCTATGAAAATACCAATGGTATTCTTTCTTTATTTTTATTTGTTAGTTGTAGTTGGACACAATACGTTTATTTTATTTATTTTTATGTGGTGCTGAAGGTTGAACCCAGGCCTTGCATGTGCTAGGCAAGTGCTCTACCACTGAGCCACACCCCCAGTCTCCCAATGGTATTCTTCATAGAACTAGAAAAAAATCCTAAAATTCCTAAGAAAATATTTTTTACAAAACACTGAATAGCCAAAGCAATCTTGAGGAGAAAAAAAAAAAAAAAAGCAAGAGGCATTATACTACCTGATTTCAAAATATACTACAAAGATGTAGTAATTTAAATTGCATGGTTTTGGCATAAAAACAGATAAATAGACCAATGGGACAGAATAGAAAGTCTAGAAAACCATGCATTTATCACCAAATGGATTAAACACTTAAATTTCAGACCTGAAACCAAGGCACTAATGAAAGAAACTTGGAGGAAATGCTTCAGTGCCACAGTCTGGCTGGGCACAAATAACCGAACAGCCACGAAGCACTTGTAGGTTCAAAACAGCAACTCTTTATTGCCGAACTCCATAAGCACTCCACGCACACTCCCTGGGAACTCTCCCGAACACCACCTACACGGCTCTCTCAGGCACACCACACTCACAGGAACTCCCTCCCGCGGAACTTCACCAACTAACTTGAACTCCCCAGGAAATCCCCAGGAGAACTCCAAAGTAGCTGGTGCCCCAGGCGGACAGCAGGGGTTTATATACAATTGAATCAATCCAGCATCATCTTAATGGCTTGCCTCTCAACCATTACTTCTGGCAAAATGCCAGGGGCCATTCCGACTCGGCTGTGGCCCTCAACACTTCAGGATATTGGAATGGGCAAGAATCTTTTTGGACAAGATAACCTTCCCCTCAAAACAAAAGAAACAAAAGCAAAAATAGACAAATGAGATTATATCATTATATCAAATTAAAAAGACTGTACATCTAAATAAACTATTAACAGGGTGAAGAGACAACCTACAGAACAGGAGAAAATATTTATAACTATACATTTGGCAAGGGATTAATATGGAGAATACATAAAAACTCAAAAAAGCCAATTGCAAAAATAATAATAATCTGATTGAAAAATGGGCAATAGACATAGACATTTCTCAAAATAAGAAATACAAATATGACCAAATATGACATTACAAATCATCAGGAGAACGCAAATCAAAACCACAATTAGATAGTGCCTCATAGGTATACACAATTGCAACAAGATGTAGTGACAGCAGAAAGAGGAGCTAACCTTCATAGCTTGGTCCATCAAAACTGGTTCTGAGGCTTGAATCTGATATACTCTGGAGATCTCCACAGGAGAGATCAAGTAAGCATTTGGATTTATGAGTCTGAAGCTCCAAAGAGATGTCAGGGTAGGATAGATCAATCTGCTTATATACATCATTTGTGTGAAAGAGATTGCCTAGTAGAAAAGTATATGTCAAGTAGAGGAGCAAGCCAAAATGTAAAACTGATGAAATTAAGAACAATGTAGAGGGCATTACGCCCCCGTAAAGAGAGAGAGAGATGTTAACAATTCCAATTGCTGTTAAGAAAATGTGCCAAATGAAGATTTGAAAATATTGAATGGATTTGACAAATAGAGATCATTATGAAAACTCAAGTCATTCCTTACCTTCTCACTCTTCATTTCCCAAACTACCCTCATCTTCCCCCTTTTTCTTGAACTATTCTCTTAAAATTAAGAGTCACATTTTAGGCCTCCATTCAAGCCCCCAAAATTATAGAAGTACTTTCTGGTTGTAGTTTTGTAGAATTTCTACAAAACTAAAAACAGCTTTTTTTTTTTTTTTTTTCGTGAGGTAAAGATAAAATAAAAAGGAATCAGTTATGTTTCAAAAATGGCCAAAATCTTCGTATATTTGATTCTGTTCTAGAACTTCCCTAAGTCCACAACCTCTGACACATAGCAGATGATGAATAAATTAAGAGTATTAGATTTAATTGTTTTTGTATCACTTACTAAATGAAGAAATCACCTAACCATTTACTCCAATCTTTGAGAGCCTATAATATTTAGGGGATTATGCAAGCTCCCCATTGATGGAGGATCAGTCTATCTCTCAGCCATCCCCTGTAAAGAAAAATTGTAGTGCCTCTTGCCAAGCTACAGCAAGAGGAAGACCCACTGCCTTCTTTTATCTCAGTGTAATGAATGCTAAATATCCATTGTTTTTCTAAGTTTTCAACCCATGCTCTGCTATCCATTTCTGTATTACAATAGCCCCACATCTTCCCACCCATCCTTTGAAAAAAAATTACTTTAATTTTTAGTTCACTGAGAAAACTAACCAGAAGAGAACTTCCATATGTTCCGCTACCAAATTAACCAAAAGGTCACCCCTCCAGTTGTACACAGGATCTTGTTGCCTTTTATCAAAGACTTGCTTCTTGTCATTTTCTCTCTTTTCTAAATCATTTCCTTCTTCCTGATGGAAGATACTCATCAATATGCAAATTTCCATGACTTTCATCTTTAAAACTAAATCCTTTCTTGGGGCTGGGGTTGTGGCTCAGTGGAAGAGCGCTTGCCAAGCATGTGCAAGGCCCTGGGTTCGATCCTCAGCACCGCATAAAAATAAACAAAATAAAGGTATTGTGTACAACTAAAAAAATAAATATTTAAATAAATAAACAAACAAACAAATAAATAAATCCTTTCTTGACCTCACATATTTCCATAGTTACTTCACCATTTTACTATTTCCCTTTTACAGCAAAATGCTTCAGAGAGTTGCCTCTGCTATCTGTCTTTCCTTCTTTTCCTCCCACTCTCTCCTGAGCCTACTCTAATTAAGGTCTTCATCGCCAGTATTCCATCTAACCTCCTTATAGGGAGGGACAGCCAGCATCTCATGAGGGGGTGGGGGGATGTCTTCTTCTTGCAGAGGAGGGTGAAAGCCTATCTAAAATAATTAGTAAAAAACAAAAGACAAAGAGTCATAAATATATTTACAAAAGCGGAACCCCTGATAGATGCAGTCCATACAAGAGCTAGAGTTAGACAAAGGAAAGATGGCTCCAATGGTTTATTTAAGGGAGTACATCAAAGGCAGGGATAAGGATTCAAGGGCAGAGTCTTGCTTGGTGATGTCTTGCAGTCAGCAGTTTGATTGGCATCTTAGCGGGTCATACCCATGTAGGTGCTGTGTGGAACATGGTGGACTGGGATAGGAATTCACAATGTGTCGGGGCAGTTAACCAGAGGAAATGTCCACTGGTCATTCCCAGACACCAGGTGTTCCTATTCACTAGGCTCCATTCGTGGTGGCTCACACACAGCCCAAGGATGGCTCACGACACCTCCTATTGTAAAGGTGTGGTAGTTAACTTCACGCATCAATTTTGCTGAGCCACAGTGCCCCAGTATTTGGTCAAACATTATTCTGGATGTTTTTGTGAAAACGATTTCAGATGAGACTCATATTTAAATCAAAGAACTTTGAGTAAAGTTGATTGCCCTCCACAATGTGGGCTTATTCTCATCAGTTAAAAACCTTAATAGAACAAAAGCCTGACTTCCCCTGAGCCACAAGAAATTCTTCAGCAAGTGCTCTTCCGACTTGACCTGTACTATTGGCTCTTACCTGGGTCTCCAGGCTGCTGGCCCACTGGGCAGATTTTTATAATTGCTTCAGAGGAGGTTGAGGTGAGATGTCTTCAGAATTTCAAAAGAAAGTTCAGCCTGGTCAATTTTTTCAATCAATATTTGCCCTAGAAGAAGCAGATAGAATTGGGACATGTCAGAAATTGGGATCTAAAAATATTCCACGGGTTACTGTATAAACTGACTCACTCATATATTTTTCCTTTAAAGTATCATCTAAATACATATTTCTAAGCTTACCATTCATATATACCAGAAGTCATCATAAGTGATTTAGAAAACACAGTGCAAGCACAGGCTGTATTTAAGACCTCCTTTTCTGGTTGTCCTTTCTTTCAGCTGATCAGGTTCCAGCACAATGAGTCATCAAGGAGGCAACCTGTTCTCTTGAGGAAGACCTTCTTATCTGATAAATTGACTTCCAGTCACAAATGTTGCCATAATGGCCTTTCATGGTGTCAAAAACCACAACAAAATTCTGTTTTTAAGGCTTTCCTATGGAGTGTTGGAGGAAAGGGAGCAGGGATTACTAGCAATTTGAGTTGCTAGGATTATATCTGTCTGAAAGATAATAGAATGTGGGCAAGAACAACAAGCATCATTAGTGCTATCAAAGCCTTTCCATTAGGCACAACATCCACCAAACACACTGTATGAATCTCCACACCATGCTTCTATGTGTGCTATACCATTAGTGGCTCCTACTGGAGCCAGGATCATTAAATATACAGGAATTTTGTGATCTATTTAATAAACCTATCCATCATTAAAAATTGTTTTTTTAAAACTCGCAATTATATAAATTATACTAAAAGCAAAGGTAATATATGCTCAAAACTCATCAGTTACTAATATTTTGCTATATTTTATTCATATCTCTTTTATTGTATTTGTATGGCAAAAAAATGCTACTTAATGGTGCACTACTACATTTCTTATCCTTTTGTATGTCTGTAACAGAATATCTCATATTGGGCAATTTATAATGAACAAACATATATTGGCTCACAGTTCTAGAGAGTAGGAAGTCCAAAGAGGCAGCATCTGGTAAGGCTGAGAAATGACAAGAAAGGCTGAACTTATCCTTTTAGAAGGAACCCACTCCCCTGATAACAAGCCCACTCCTCTGGTAACAACATTAATCCAGTCATGGGGGTAGCTCCCCTATGACCTAAACACCCCCCACTAGGGCCCAACTCCCTACAACATAGCACTGGGGATCGAGTTTCCAACACATAAATTTGGGGGAACACCTTCAGCCCCTAGCACGTTGCCTTTGTCCCCCTTCTCATGAATTCATGTCCTTCTCACACATAAAGTACATGTGAAATTCACTCCATCCCAGTAGCCCCAAAGTCTTAACCCCTTTCAGTACCAATCCGAAAGTCCAAAGTCCAGAATCCCATCTAGATCAGATATGGGTAAGACTCCAGGCACAATTCATACTGAGGAAACTCCCCTTCAGCTTTAAGCCTGAGGAATTATACAAATTACATGCTTCCAGAAGACAAGAATAGGATAAATATTCCTGTACTGAAAGGAAGCCTTAGGAAAGAAGAAAGGAGTAACAGTTCCCAAGTACGTCTAGGAACCTACAGGACAAAACCATATTAAGTCTTAGGAGTCCAAAATAAATTTGACTCCAGGTGCTACCACCCTCTGGACACACTGGCAAAGGAGTTGGCCACAAAGGCCTCAGGTATTCTGCCCGCAGAAGGTTTGCTGGGCTCAGCTCATGCAGCAGCTCTCACAGGTTGAAGTCTCATAATTCTCATAAAAGCTCTCCAAGGCAGAAGCTGAACACTGGTAGCTGTAAAGTTCTGCAGTGTAAGGAGTGGCCCTATTTCCACAGCCACTCTAGGTATTGCCCTACTGCAGACACCAATGTAGCTCCAACCCTACAACTTTGGTGGGCATTGCCCTTAGTGAGAGCTCCCTGCATTGGTTCTGACCCTGCAACAAAGTCTCTTCCTGAACCCCTCAGGTTATGAATGACATCCCTTGTATGCCTATGGAAAAGCCATGACCCCACAACTTTTGCATTTTGTACAGCTGCAGAATTAGCTCCATGTGGACATGACCAATATTTACAGCTTGTATCTTCTGCAGCACCCAGTTGAATCACACCCTGGCCCTCTTGACCTGTGGCTGTGGCAGTCAAGGAATTCTGCAAGAATAAAAGACTAGAGGCAGCAGAGGGCAAAGACGCTGAGGGTCCTGCCGGAGCTCTCTGGAATCCTTGCCTCCTGAAAACAGGCCCTGCTCTAGACCTATGATAAGAAGCGGGCAGCCTTGAAGACCTCTGATATGCCTTCAATGTCTTTTTCCCATTGTCTTAGTGAATGGTGCCTGGTTTTCTTCTATCTGACCACTTTATTGTCTTAGTGAATGGTACCTGGCTTTCTTCTATACTGATCACTTTATGGAAGGGTAGCCCAACCAAAACCCTTGGAATTCTCTCCCAAACACGTCTCCAGTCTTTACATGGCCAGGATAGGGATGTCCCAAAATTTCACATTATGCTTTCCTTTTAATTGCAAATTCCATCTTTAAATAGTTCTCCCTCCTCTCATTTTGCTTCATACAGTTAAGTCAACCAGCTCCTTCAACATATTGCTTACAAATTTCTTCCACCAGATACCCTTGTTCATTACTTCTATAAAACCTTCTATAAAGCTTTCTATAAAGCCCTCAGGCATAGACACAATTCCTCCAAGTTTACAGCTACTTCATGACAAAAATGGCCTCCAGTTTCCCATACCTTGCTTCCCATTTCTGAGACCTCATCAAAATTGCCTTTACTATCCATATTTCTACCAACATTCTAATCATGACCACCTGAATAATCTCTTAAGAGATTTCAGACTTTCCCTACAGTTACTCTCTTTTAACCCTCACCAGAATCAACCTTAATGCACTGTTTATGCCAAAGTAGGCTTTTACTTGCCTACGCCTCCAAATTCTTTAGCCTCTCTCATTCCAATTCCAAAGCTTCTTCCACATTTTCAGGTATTTCTTATAGCAAAATCTATGCTTCCTGATGACCAAGTTTGTGCCTTAGTTCAGTTTGTACTGCTACAACTGAATACTGTGGATGAGGTAATTTATAATAAATAGAGATTTATTGGCTCATAGTTCAATACATTAAAAGTAAAGATCAAGGGGCAGGCATCTGGAGAGGGTTGTCTTACTGCACCACATGGTAGATGGGCAAAGAAAAGACAAGAAGGGGTTGAACTCACCCTTTAATAAGGAACCTAGTTGCTGGAGAGATGTCTTTATAGAAGTGACTTATATCTAAGTAACTTACTTATCATAGACCTATGTACCTGGGGACCCCTGCTTAATAGTCTCCTGGTTCCATTTTATCAGAGTTTGACTTAATGATTCCCTTTTGGCACTGGCAACTTCACAATAACATCTTGCCGCAGTCCGGCTGCAGCAAAATAACGGGGGGGTGGGGGTGACGAGCAACTTGTGAACTTGTGTAGATTGATACAGCAGGAGTGGGAGCCGTTTATTGTAGGACAGGAGAGGTATATATACATTCCACACAGCTTATCTTAATTAACATAAACTAGATACAGCAGTCAACCAATAAGAAATCTCTACACTTAATGGCTCGCTGGCATTACTTCATAAACCACTCCCTCTGGCAAAATGCCAGGCGCCATCCTGACTTGTTTACAGACTCTAACAACATCTCTTCCCGACTCCTGACACAGTAATTTCACATTGATACCTTGAAACTGACCACGAAATGACATGATGGGTGTATTTATGTCATAGAAATTAATTTGCCAACACTATAACTTTATGTGACCAACACAAGTGTCATTAATTAGGTCTTTTTTGTAGGATAGAGTGGAGTTAATTGAACTTTTACCAACAAGCCCCCAGTTTTCTACATCCCCTTTATTGTCAACTCTGGGCCACTTCTTCAAGTCTTAGCTCAAGTTGTGCCTCCACCAGGAAGGCACAACTAATCACCCCCAGGCTTCTGAACTTTCCTGCACTGAACGTCAACAGTACTCTCTTCCTGTAAATGTTAACTTGTTTTTGACTACTAGTACAAGGGAATATAACAAATCTTCATACATGGCTATATGCTTTTCTTCTACCCTCTTCTAAGTACTCTGTGTGGCTCTTCAAAGGCAAAGAGGAAGTAGATAGTAGATGTTCAACAGATGCTCCCTAGATGATAATTTTGCTTATGAAACTTCCTAGGTGAGATGACCCTGTGCCAGTTAGTTTCCAAGGAACTTCCATCCAAAGAAGATGTATACTGACCAATTTAAATGCAAGTTTCATAACTATTTAAATGTTAGAAATCTGAAATATAGTTGTCTTTAAATACGTATAGAGTCACTCTGATGCTCCCTCTCATCAGCAGTAAATTGGATCAAGCATTACTTGTTTTAATTCCCAGCATGACTCTTTATTTAGAACTTCATAGAGATGAACTTCTAGATGATTTCTTTAAAAAAAAAAAAAAAAAAAGAGGGAAAATGCCATAGTCCTGCTGGGTTAAATAACCGAGTGGTGACAAGCAACTTGAAGGTTGAACCGGGAACTACTTTATTGCGAGTGAACTCAGCAGGAACTGAGAACTCAAAGTGGGGGGGACCCAAGGTAGCAGGAGCCGCCTCTCTTCCGGACTGCAGAGGTACATATACCCAACTAATTACACACAGCTTAACTTAATTGACATAATCTAGACACAGCAGCCAGTCATTAAGGAATCTCTATCATCTTAATGGCTCGCTGGTGTTACTCAGAAACCAGTCTTCCTAGCATACTGCCAGGCGCCATCTTAACTTGGTTGTGGCCCTCATCAGGAAAAGAAAGACTCTGGGAGGGACTAATCTAGCCTGGTCTAGTAAACCATCCACAGCCAGCTGAGCAGCCTTCCAGAAGGGACTGTGGCTTCTGGGCTGGAGTGTTCTCCTCAGGGGCCAGGCTGGGATGGTGCACAGGCTGACCCAGCAAACTGACACCTTGCAGGGGAACAGCTGGCAGGGAAGACACACAGGAGGAAAGCCGGCTGGATGAGGGGAAAACAACCCTCTGGGAAGAAAAGTGGCTCCAACCACAAATGTCATTTGGCATTTGCAAAGGAAGCAGCCATAGATAGGAGATCACAGCTGGTTTAACTTACCAATAACAAATTCAATCCTGTTTCTTGCAGCTTGTCTTCTATCTATAAACACAGACGAAGCCATCCACAGATGCAGGTTCAAATTACCCTAGTGTTCCAGAAATCTGCATGGGGAGCCTTGGGGGTGGGCTTCAGAGGAGTTACTGGATGGAGTGAGAGAGAGGAGGGGAAGACGACCCTGTTATTCTCTCACTGGCTTTTCTCTGCAAACAGCAGGATGATGCAGTAAGAGGAAGACCCAGATGGGGGTGATGGCTAGAAAGACCTAGTTAGGGGACACTCACTCTGATCAAGAGAGTAAGAAAGACCATTAAGAGTTAGGAGCTTTCCTCTTTCTGAACATTTTGGAAAAACAATTCTGGCAAATTGTTCTGGCTTGCTGCTCTATAAACAGGCTTGTTTTGACAGCTTCTTGAGATGCTGGTCACTGCCAAATGCATCCTGTAAATCCACTTACTGCATTTGTTTGGCTTTTCCTTTTTTCCCCCTCTGGTGGGGTACAAAGAAGAATGGGACTGGCCTTTTGCCAAAAGGACCCCATTCCAGGTAGGAGAAGGGAATCAGAAAACCAAATGCCACAAGTAGCCAGGTCTTGTTTCAGAAAATGACTAAGCTAACAAATATGGACTATATGTCCCTGCTTCTAGAGAGAACATTCACATTTCCACCAAGTTTTTGCAAAAGACAGCTGAAGACTACACATGTCCAGCTTCAAAGAGGAATTCTCCCCATTTTTCTTCCTGCCCCCCCCCCCCACTGGCCACATAACTCTCAAGACCAGGTGGAGTAATTTCACTGACATTTAGTATATTGTGTCAACTCATTGGGAGTGCTCTGGAAAGTCCTGATTCCTGATGGGGAAGCTGGAAAATGGGTCATTCTCTCAAAGGGAATAAGCCCACCTCCCACACAGGGTCAGTCCTTTCAATTCTTGTGCTTCCACAAAAACAGGCTGGAACAGAGCTTGTTCATTTTATGTCTTCCTTGTCCACCTCCCACCTGTTCCCAAAGCCATGGACTGGCCTTGCTAATGTCCTTCAAGCCCTGTAACTCTGGGGGAGGTTGGATGGGGCCCAGGGATCCTCCTGCATTGTCTGGAGCACCATCTGGTTGGAAAGTTTATCACCCAATGTTATCTGAGTGTTCTCCATGCGGCTTAAATCTATTAATTCTTTATCTTGTCATCACAGGCTAAATGAAAGCATCCTCCACTACACTTCCTCCCTTTGCAACAAAAATATTTTACCTCTTGCTCACCCCCATGTAGTCGGCCTCTATATTCTTTCAAGAACTTCTTTTCAAACTTTCCACGAAGTACTTGGTCTAATGAGCCCCCAGGGAACCTGGGAGATGGAAAGGCCTTAAGAAAATGAAAACTAGATGGCTCTCTCCATGGGATGTGCTTGGAGGCCTAATGGATGAATCCCTCGCCTCCAAAATGAATCTCCTGGGGGCCCCCTTAAAGCCTAAAAATCTTCCCTACTCATCTCAATATTGGGAGCCAGGATCACTTTTCCAACTTTAGAAATCCCCTTCTTATACTATAAAGAGGTTGGGAGGGACAACCCTCAAGCGGCAGGAAGCAAGAGTCTATTGGTGACATAGAACAAGATGAGTGCTGAGATTAGAGGAGACTAGAAGGGGAGAGAGCAGAAAGTAGGTTGAGTTTTGCTGAGGAGGTTTGAATGCCACAGTATCCAAAGCCTAAGAGACAAAAGAATCCTGGATCATCTGCTTCTTTCGCCTCCTTCCTTGCAGTTGACAGGGAGAAAGAGAAGGGAGCCTGGTAGATCTCCCTCAGTCGGCAAAGGAACCCTCTGCAGGGCTGCATTCAGCGCACCCAGATGTCATCTTCAGAAACCAAAAGGAAGCAGAGCATATCAATTCCAGCTTTTCCTTTCTGGGCCTGAGGACACATTTTCTCTCATCCCCTCAGTAAGTTCTCCTTCAGCCTCAATGCCCAACATTGGGTCACATATTCTTAAGAGCTGCCACTGGGGCGAGTGGAGTGAGATTGCTGATGCCTGAGATCACCCAGGATCCACCTCCAGCATGGGAAAAGGTGGGTTCTGCCACAGCTTTCTCCCACCTACCCAGAATTCTGGCAGGGTAGTCATTCAATCATGTTTTTCTCCTCATCACTCCACCAAAACTTCTGTCAAGGTCACCAGGGTCTCCCATTGTCCTAAGGCTTCATCACTTTTGACCAACCAGCCAATTTTTAAAATTTATGGGGTACAAAGGAATGTCATGATTTTTTAATACAACATAGAATGATTAAATCCAGTTAATTAGCATACCCATCACCTCAAGTATTTAACAGTTTTTGTGATGAGAACATGAAATTTGCTCAAATATATTGAAATGTACGGTACTTGGTTATTAGCAATAATCTCCACTCTGGGCAACTGATATTTTTAAAAAATCAAATTTATTTCTCCTATCCATCAGCCAATTTTGACACAGTGGATCACTCCCTTCATTTTGAACCTCTCCTCCACATGGTTCTTTAGTCAGCTTTTTCGCTGCTGTGATCAAAAGACCTGACAAGAACAATATAGAGGATGAAAAGTTTATTTGGGGGCTCACGGTTTCAGACGTCTCCATTTGCAGGTGACCAACTCCATTCCTTGGGGCCTCAAGTGTGGTAGAACATCATGGCAGAAGAATGTGTTGCAGGAAAGCAGCTCAAGACATGACCAGGAAGCAGAGAGAGCTCTGGACAAAGTAGAACCCCAAAGCCACACCCCCAGGGACCCACCTCCTTCAGCCACATCCTACCTGCCTTCGGTCACCACCAAGTTAATTACTCTCAGGGGACTAATGCACTGATTAGATTAAACTTCTTCTAACCCAATCATTTCACCTCTATAGCTTTTTGCATTATCGTACACATAAGCTTTAGGGAGACACCTAATAGGGAAACCATAACCCATGTCTTCCAGGACACCACTTTCTCTTGTTCTCTTTCTCTCACACTGGTCATTAATCACAGTTTCCTTTGCTGTCTCTTCCTCATCTTTCCAACCTCTAAATGAGGCAGAGCCTAGGACACGGTCCTCAAACCTCTTTTTTTCCTTTATATTCATTCCACTCCTCTGGTGATCTCATCTGGTTATATGACTTTAAATTTCGTCAAACTGCTATGATTTCCAAATATTTATCTCCAATATGGACCTCTCCCCTTAATTACAGAATTATAAGCCTGACCAACTATGTCTATTGGGCATCTCTAATTAGAATAGCCAAAACTCTAGCTCTGCCTTCCAAATATATTCAGAAATGTAGGCATTTCCACCACTTCCAACCCTGAGCATCTTTCTCCGGACAGACTGCAAAAGTGACCCACATCTTGCTCCCTCCCTCCCCACCCCACTCTTTTTCTCATTTTGGCATTGGGGACTGAACCCAGGGCTTTGTGCATGCAGGGCAAGCACTTTGCCACTGAGCTACATCTTAGTCCCACACTTTTTTTTTTTACTCTGTCTTCCTACAGCCAATTTTCTATCTGGAAACCAGAGTAAATCTCATAAAACACAAATCAGATCATGTGAGTCTTTCACTAAAATCCTCTAAAGGCTTCTCGTGTCACACAGAATAAAAGCCAAAATTACTACAAATGGCCTATAAGAACATTTGAAGGAAGTGAGACCCAGACATCTGGAGGAAGAAGATCCAGTCCTGAAGTCATGAGGAAAGAACATGACTCCCTGGAGGAGGAGGAGGAGCTAGGACCCTGGTCTTCTGTCTTCTCCTACCACTCCCTCATAGTCTGTTCCCCTAAATCACCTCAAAAGGTGATCTGACTTGGAAATGGGCAGGTAAAAGTAGTTAGTTAAGGATCAAAATGAAACCATACTGGATTAGGGGGATCCCTGTATACAATGTCTGGTGTCCTTATAAGAAGAGGCAGGAACCCACAGGAAGGTATAAAAAGAAGGTCATATGTAAACAGAACTAGGCAGAAGTTGAGGCTGGCTGCCTTGGCCAAGGAATACTGGAAGAGGAGGCAAGAAAGGATTCTTTCCGTATTCTGAGGGAGTGTGGGCCTGTGGACGCCTTGATTTCAGACTTCTTGAGAATCAATTTCAATTATTTTAGGGTAATTTGCCATAGCAACCATAAGCAGCCTCATCTACCCACCCTCCCTCCTTTGACTCCAGCCATTTGGGCCTCCTCAAATTCCCCACATGAAAGAAGCCAACAATTTTATATGAGAACAACAGGGTCCTGACCCAAAAGCCTGTGTGACTTTTCCCAAGTCTCTTGACCTCTCTGGGACTCGCATATTTTCTTTTTATGTAACAATGCAATCTCTTTGTTTCCTCCAATTCTGAGAGCCAGAAATTCCCCTAATCAATGATAGAGTCTCAACTCAGTACAGTGAAAGCAATTCTCACTAGACAACCTCAGGTTTCCTCAGAGCTACAAGACCTGCCCCAGATGTGTGCAATGGAAAAATTCTGTCCTCATAAGGCACCTGAATGCCACAGGGAATCTGCTGGAGCTGGACCAGTCCCTGGAAAGAAATCCGGTCCACATTTACTTCACAAAATTATTCTTTACAATCCTGTTCGTGCTCTCATTCTGGTATCAAGAGCAATTCCTAATCAACATCTCTTAATGGAAATAGGCTGTTCATGTTCTGAACTACTTACACATGGAACTAGAAAATAGAGGATGCCTGTTACTCAACTTTACTTCCCAAGAACCAAGTCTTCTTTTTTTTTTTTTTTTTTAAGAGAGAGTGAGAGAGGAGAGAGAGAGAGAGATAGAGAGAGAGAATTTTTAATATTTATTTTTTAGTTCTCGGCAGACACAACATCTTTGTTGGTATGTGGTGCTGAGGATCGAACCCGGGCCGCACGCATGCCAGGCGAGCGCACTACCGCTGAGCCACATCTCCAGCCCCAAGTCTTCTGATTGGAGACTCAGTTCCAGATTCCTTTGATTTAATGGACAACACCTCCCTCCACAGATGCTGCTGATGGTGTCTCATCTGTTATGTTCCAACAGCCTGTAATTAGTGCTGATGGGTGGACAGTAATCATATAGTTGTAGAGCTAGAACACAGATCTCAGACCTAACGCCCTCTTTTTTTTTTTCCCCCCAGAAGAAAGGGTCAAGGCCAAAATTGCTAACTTATTTGCCCAGAATCAATGCAACTAAGACTGAAAAGAGCTCATCTGCATTCCCATCCCCAAGTGCGAAACTTGCCGACCTCACAGAGCATGCTGCAAAGGGATGCTAATGTGGGCTTTTTGCTATGGAGTTGTTTCTTTTGCCCCACTAATGGGGAAGCTGCCTGATTTTGCACGGAGCCACCTTATGTCTTCTAAACCACAGAAGTTAAGTTTCTGTGCAAGATTCTTTTCCTTATTTATTTTACTTTTTTTTTTTTAACAGTTCTTCAAAGACAAAAAGCAACAACCATTTTCAGTCTGATCCAAGACCACAGGATTGTTTTCAATTCCATTCATCAGTATCTCATTCACCCCAAGAGACTATGGGATGTTTCCATATTTACATAACGGGGCTCATCATTTTAAGCTGCATAGGGCCCTCTTTGACATGGTGGCAATTGTTTCCCCTGCAAGCTTCCAAGTTTACTGTAAAGGCCAACAGGGTCTCAGACACCCAGAAAACATACTTTTTATGTTTTTATAAACTCTATAAAATTGTAATTGGATCAAACTTTGCATTCAAAAGCACATTCTTCTGGAATATTTTATATGCACATAAAACAGAGAGAAAATGTTAACGTTATGATCTTAACTGTTTGCACATTGGAACCAGCTAAAAGTTAGGAAAATGCAATCCATCTGTTCTCTTCTTTGAAACTAGATTATTCTGTGAGCACAAAAGAGTGCCTCAGGGGAGTTTGACACTGCCCTCTCCAACTCCTGTTATCAGGTGACATGAGGTTGGGGGTGGAAGGAGGATGGTGGGAGGAGACAGCTGCTTCTCTATCCCCTCCCCCCTTTCTCCTTTCTCTCTCTCTCTCTCTCTCTCCAAACTAAGGTGTGTCCCATCCAAGAGCCTTGACTGCCATGGCTAATCCTCTAGCAGACTGGGAAAAGAAAAGGATGGTCATCTGGTCCCCACTGCCCAGGCTCTGGTCTCAGGGGCCCTAGGAACTGCTAAAGGTCGTTTCACCTGTCCTGACTCCTAGCAGGTCTCATTCCCTCGGGAGGTTTGCTAAAGCCCATAAGGCTCTCTAGAGTCTAGGTTTGCTTTAGTCCATATGTCTTGTTTGTTCAAGACTATCCATTAGGCGTTTATTAGCCTTCATTATGAAGTGCTACCAGCCTAATTAGTTCAAGCTGAGTTAGGGGTAGCAGACTAAGGGGGACATGAGGGAAGAATATGAACAACAGCTGACATTTGCTTGTCTAGGGAGCCTGGCTGCTCAGCTCCCTGGTTTTATCTGTTAGCCCAGCAAATTAGACCCCTCATCATCACATTTGCAAAGTGCCTGGCACAAACAGGGAAAGAAAACCTGGAGAGGGAAAGAGCCAAAGACACTGGGAGAAGAGGCTAGCCTCTACCAAGGAGTAGCTTTCCAGAGAACAAAGCCATATCCCACCCTTGATGGGATATGCCCCATCAGGTCTAGGCCAAATGCAAAGAGGAGATTCCCTTGGAGGGCGGGGATCTTAGGTGGGGAGGATTAGACAGCATTAAAAATGGTCCTGGAAAGGTCACCCTATCCAGTTCAGCCTCCTCAGAAGGCAATTACATAGTCTGAGAAATTGTTGGACAGAAGTTTTGTTCATAGTCCATAGGAACACAAAACCCAAAAGGATTTTATCCATCACTGATAAAAGTAGAGCAGTTCTCACATTCAATATGCCTAAGAATGACCTAGGAGATCTGCTAAAATGCAGATTCTTGGGCCATACTCCAGATCCAGCAGAATCTCTGGGAGTAGTGCCCAGGGACATGTATTGTATCCTTTAGGGTCATCGTTATCACATGAATGCTGCAGAACAAATTGTTTGGTAAGTATTTCATTCACCAAATAGTTCTACTGAGTTCCTATCTTGAAGAAGGTACAAAGCAAAGAGCCATAAGAAACATACATGGGAGTAAGAAATATGAAACAGCATTGGAGGAGAGATCAGAGACCAGAGGGCCAGAGTGTCCTGGTGTTTGACCAAGTGGTCAGTCAAAGAAGCACACAATGATCACACACTCACCCAAATGCCATGCCAGGACAAGGCAGGGAAGTGGTAACATGTGAGAAGAGTTTGTAATCCCATTTTAGGGACAGGGGAAAGTTCCCAGAAAGTATAACATCTAAACCAGGAGCTTAAGAAAAAGGAGAAGTTAGCACAGGGAATCCAGAGGAAAGAGAATCAGGGCAGAAAGTATGATTTGTGCATAAATCTCAACTTGAGAAAACAGGCGTTGGCTCTTGAAGAGGGCTCAGAATTATGGAATCATAACAAGTGAAGATGGGGTTTGAGAAATGAGCTGGAAATGTTTATAAGCAGACATTCTAGTGTGGGTTTTTTCCTAAGGAAAGGTGGGAAGTAGTTGCTAAAGTAGACAATGATCATTCTGGCAATGGTATGGAGAATGAGTTTCAGAAGAGCAGGACTAGAGATAGACCAGTTTGAAGGTAGATGTATTCATTTCTCTTCAAACCCCAGTGAGATATGAGTCTGAAGCCCCTGTCAGATTCCTGGCATTCACGAAACTGTGCCTGATATTCATAAGGCTGCTCCCCTTTGGGTCTTGGGCATATCAACCCCTCGACAATTTGCCAACTGGCCAGAGCTCCCTCTACTGGTCTGGAGCTTCATATGCCAAAGAACAGGGAAAAGGACACATTGTCTCCTCTCTAGGGAAGGGGGAGTCTCAATGAAGTTTAAGTAATGGATCCTTGGCAAACTGAGAGTAAATACACCATTCCCCTGATGCAAGATGCCTCTGAGAAGTTCCCAGAGATGACTGATCCACAGGAAGATTCTCACACCTGCTGCTTGTTTGGGGTTTCTGGGATTATCTAGGAATAACAGGTTGACAGGATCTCAGACCCACCTGCACTTCATTTCATGAATACTCAGATTTCTCTATTATCATCTCATTGTTAGTGCTAAGTCTCTCCCTTGAGTCTTTTACTCTAGAACTATGGACATTCCCACCATTATTAGCACCCAAAAAAGAAAAAGAAAAAAAAAAGCATTGTGGAGAATGTATACTGTGTCAAAGTGAGTGTGGTGAAATCCCCTAAGTCATGTACTCCTTGTGAACCTCAGATTCCTCATTCAAGAGATGGAGAAACATATGTACTTCTGGACTGCTGGGGGTTGAACCCAGGGCCTCACATATGGTAGGCAAGCTCTCTACCACTGAGCTATGCTCTCAGCCCTTCTCAGTTTTGAGACAGGGTTTGCCAAGTTGTCCAGGTTGGCCTCAAATTGGGATCCTCCTGCCTCAACCTCCCAAGTAGCTGGAATCACAGGCATGTACCACTGTGCCTGGCTTCTATTTCCTAGGGTATCAACCGTAAGCAATCTGTATTGAGATGACCTTATGAACCATATTGACAAGGAGTCTCGTGTTCATTTACCTTCATCCTTTCCTATCATCTCCCAGTGTTTAATATGTATGTTATTATTTTTATTCCTTTTGGTTTCCTTTCTATCTTTCAATAATATAAACATCTAGCTTTTGTTCCATGACTTTCAGCAAACTTTCCAGCCTTGATGCTCACTTAAAGAGTGTCCACATTCACCATTCTCCGGAATTGTCTCCATGGCACTCCAGTCAGGTGATTCTGACATGTCTGACAGCAGAGCTTCCCAGGCAGACACACCTACCACTCCCATGCTTCAATACCTCTAATATCTGAAAAGCAACCAGCAGCCTTTACCTGAGGATCACTACCCATGCATTACTCAACTATAGGGAGAAATACAAAGAAGCAGAAGGAAAAATCCTGCATTCAAGGTCACCACAATCTGGTGATGAGGACTGAGCCTTCTTATTTCATCATTAAACCCTGAGCCAGAAGAAGATATACATCACAATATCTATTAAGAAATTCAAGATGTTGTTAGCTAAATGTGTTCCTTTCCCTAGATACCTATTGGAATCTAGTCATGTGCATTCATGTAATGAATATTTTATTAAGTACTTATTATAAGTCAGGCACTATACCAGGTACTGGGGCCAAGAGATGAAAACAAAACCAAACATGGCCCTGGTCTTACTTAGTGTGAGAAACATACATAAATTATCACACAAATTCATAAAAGAAAAAATAAATTATGCATAACATGAAATAGAGACATTTTATATAAATGTTACAAGCTGTGATAAAGAATGGTACAGAAAAGAACAGGTTTTACTTAACAAAAGGCTCCTGAATGGGAGCTTCATAAACAGGTAAATAAATTTCCCATCATTTTCTATGTTCTAGGATTAAATATCATAGGGACTTTCTGTTCCTTTAAAGTTTGAAAGAATTCACTCTTCAAAAGTGTTGAATTGGATCAGCCTCACACAATCCAAATAACTGTAAATTTTATTTTTTAAGATAACTATTTAAAATTTTCTAAGTTGTTGATAGACCTTTATTTTATTCATTTATTTATATGCAGTGCTGAGAATCCAACCCAGTGCCTCACACATGCTAGGCAAGTGCTCTACCACTGAGCTGCAACCCCAGCCCTTAAGGTAATGTTTTAAAATATTTTTTATTTGTTCTAATTAGTTCTACATCACAGTTGAATACATTTTGAACATCATACATAAATGGAGTGCAACTTCTCACTCTTCTAATTGTACATGATGTAGAATCACACCAGTTCAATAATCATATATGTACATACGGTAATAATGTCCTTCCTACTCCTATATTCCCTCCCTCCCTTCACTTACTTCTGTCTAACCCAAAGTACCTCTATTATTCCCTAGCCCCCACCCCCTCATTGTGAATTAACATCCACATATCAAAGAAAATGTTTGGCCCTTGGTTCTTTGGGATTGGCTTATTTCATTTAACTTTTACCTTCAAATGCCATAACTTCATTCTTCCATTGTGTATATGTACCACATTTTCTTTATCCATGCATCTGTTGAAGGGCATCTAGGTTGGTTCCATAGTTTAGCTATTGTGAACTGAGCTGCTATAACCATTTATATAGCTGCATCACTGTAGTATGCTGATGTTAAGTCCTTGGATATAAACTAAGGAGTGGGATAACTGGGTCAAATGGTTCCATTCCAAGTTTTCTGAAGAATTTCCATACTGTTTTACATAATGGTTGCACCAATTTGCAGTCTCACCAGCAATGTTCCTCACATCCTTGCCAACATTTATTATTGTTTGTATTTTTGATAACTGCCATTTTGACTAGAGTGAGATAAAATCTTACAGTAGTTTTGATTTGCATTTCTCTAACTGCTAGAGATGTTGAACATGTTTTCATATATTTGTTGATCAAATGCAAATACTGTCAATTTTAAATTGTTACCAACTGCAGAGGCAAAGGTTATGGTAATCGTAATTTTGTGGTTTTTGTTTAATTCAACAACATTCATTCCACAAGTATTGAATATCAATATCATGCTACACAATGAAGATAAAATGATCACCAAAATCAACATGGTACCCCTGCCTTCATGGACTATACAGGCTAGTGGGTCTTTTTTTTTTTAAATAGTTACAACATTTTCTTCATAGGTTTATTGGCTATTTGTTGCATTTTATTTGGAGAGAAAGTATTTCCTTTATTTTTTCACTTATACATATATAAAACTTGTGTATCAGAACAGTGTTCTTACTTTGGTCTGTTGCCATGGAAGTATATAAAGGACTGCCTATATCATTTTACATATATGATAAAACAACATATATGCCATTTTTCCTTCTCCATTCCTGCCTTCTTAGCAGCACCTCCTGTCCCATTCCCCACATTATAGAAAAGTCAGATTTTAAAATTTGTTGAGCTAGGGATATTGCTCAGTGGTAGATCTTGTGCTTAGCATGCATGAAGCCCTGGGTTCAAGCTCCAGCACCAAAAAAAAAAGTAAAATATAAAATAAATAATGATAAAAATTTGTGAGTGTCCTTCCATATTTTTCTTCATAATCAGATAATCCTATACACACATATGTACCTTTTTATCTACTTGTATCTATTTTTTTTATAGATCCTTTGTTCTGGTTTGCATGTGGGTATTCCCCAAAAGCTCATGTGTGAGACAATGCAAGAAAGTTCAGAGGAGAAGTGACTGGGTTATGAGAGTATTAACACAATCAGTGAATTAATCCCTGATGGGATTAGCTCGGTAGTGACTGAAGGCAGGTGGGATGTGGCTGAAGAAGGTGGGGCATTGAGGGTGTAACTTTGGGGTATATATTTGTATCTTGCAAGTAGAGAGCTCTCTCTGCTTTCTGACCATCATGTGAGCTGCTTGCCTTTACCAATCTCTTTCTCCATGATGTTCAGCTTCACTTTGAGCCCTGAGGAATGGAGTTTGCTGTCTATGGATTGAGACACTCAAACCATGGGCCCCTAAATAAACTTTTCCTCCCCTAAAATTGTTCTGGTCAGATCTTTTAGTTGCAACAATCAAAATACTGACTAAAACATCCTTGAACACTCTTTTTATAACACATTTCTACATCTTATATTAATCTTTCAAACATTTCTCTGGGAAAACTGCTCCAAGTAATTTGGTATTAATCCAGATCATTTTTTAATGATTGTACAATATTTTATGGCATAGTTATATCATTATTTGTTCAGCTATTTCCCTATTGACAAGGAATTTTTTCCCAGTTCTTAGTCACTCTGAACAATACTGCCACAAACATATATTCCCTCGTGAATTGGATACATTGTTTTTATGCCATAAATTTCTGGAAATACCATGCTCATTGCTATAGTCTGGATCAGTGTCTCCCAAAGGTCCATAAGTGACAGTCTCGGTCCCCAGCTAATGGTCCTATTGGGAATGATGGAATCTTGAGGAGAAAGGTCACTGGGAGCATGCCTTCAAAGGGGAGTGGGACCATAGTTTCTTGTCTTTGTTTCCAGGTCATTATGAGGTGAGCAGTTTCCTCCATTACATGTTCCTGCCTCACCACAGGCTCAAAGACAATGCAACTAACCACCTATGGGCTGAAACCTCCAAAACTAGGAGTCTAAATAAATTTTTTCTCTTTCTAAGTTGAGTATCTTTCTAATCTTGAGTATTTTGTTACAATGATGGAAAACTGACCCACTCATTTTGTATATGATTTTAAGTTGTAATAGATGTTCCAAGTTGCTTTCCAAGAAGGATGTAATGCTTTGCACTCCCATAAGCAGTTATTAAAGTGTCTTCACTCACACCCCTGAGAAAAATGAGTTTGAGTTCTTTTTAGTTTTGCTAGTCTAATAGGAACAAGCTGATATTTTATTATATGTTATATTTATATATGTTACTTTCGTTGCATTTCTCTGATTAATAGTGATTTTTAGCATCTTTTCTTATAGTTTCATTCTGAAAACTGTATATCAAACACACTACCTAATTTCCTATTGCTTTGTATGTCTTTTGTCAATTTCTTAGAACATTTTGCATATACCCGAAATTCACTCCTTGACATCTAAATTACAAATATTTTCCAAGATCCTTTGATTATCCATAGACCTTGTTTTTGTGAATATTTTTTACACAGAAACCATAAACTTTAATGAGTCAACTAAGTCTCACTTTTCTTTTATTGCTTCCTGATTTCCAGTCTTGAATATAGGGATCTCCCTAATGCCTATATCTAAATTTTCTTGAAATGTTTTAATTATTTTATTTTAAATTAGAGTCTAATCCATCTGGGATTTATTTTTGTGTTTGATATAAGAATGAGGTTTATTCTTTCTTCCAAATGAAGATCCACTTATACTAGGATCATTGAAGTCTCTATTTTCCCTCTGACTTGACTCATCACATTTGTCTTAAGTAAATTCATATTTACTCTGATATCTAATTCCAGGCTTCCAATTCTACTCCACTAACCTACTTATCTGTTTTTATATAAATAACCATTTTGTTCTCTTCTTGTTGTTGTACTGGGGATTGAACCCAGGATTTCAAATTTGCTAGGCAAATGCTCTAACACTGAGCTACATCCCCAAATCTTTTTTATCTTTTTATTTTGAGACAGGGTTGGTCTCACTAAATTGTTCAGGCTGATTAAACTTGCAATCCTCCTACCTCAGCATCCAAAGTAATAGGGATTGTGGGTTTGTACCACCATATCCAGCACCATACTGATTTTATTACAGAGACATTGTTATATATATCTTATGTAAAGCAAGTTATCCCTGGTTATTCTCCTTTCGTGTGATTTTCTTAGTTGTACTTAGACTTCTATCAGATGACATTTAAGATCTTTTCATTCAGTTCCAGGGGGAAAAGAAAACCATCAAAATTGAAATTGTAAAAACAAACCAATATGAAAGATTGTCATTTTATTATATTATCCTCCCATCCTAAAATATAAATGACTCTCCATTTATACAGATCTTACTTGTCTTTTAGTAAGCTATTTTAAGTCTCTTTATATAGATTCTTAATCTTCAATGTGAAATAATTTTGTCATTATTTTAAATGACATATTTTTAATTTTCATTACTATGTTTATTACTAACATAGTGAAAATATTGATTTTTATAACATTTTCTTGTACTCAAATGCATTTATTAAAACTAGTAAGGTTCTATTTTTCTAAAATTCCTTGTTTTTTTTTAGCACACAGTCTCCTTAGTAGCAAAAAGAGATGATTTTGTATATTCTTTCCTATGCTGATGCCTATTATTTAATTTCTTGCCTTATTATATTTGCCAAAATCTCTAAGATTTTGTTAAATAACAATGATGATTGTAGACATCCCTCTTTCTAGTTTTTTATTGTAATTGAAATTGATTTAGTATCTTTCACTGAAAAATCATATTTTCTTTTGGTTCTTGGTAGTTTTTGTATTCATGAAATTACTTCTTTTTATTCCTGTTTATTAAGAATAACTGGTAAATTTAATCACTTATTCAATTTTTTTTACATTGACTGTTATGATCAAGCAATTTTTCTCTTTTCAATTATTAATGGGTTTATTTTCTGTTCTACTTTTTTCGTTTTTGGTTGGGTTCCTATTTCAATACTTCTCCTTTTTTTTTATTTCTAGATAATTTCCTTTTAAATTCCCCCTTTGATCATCATGTTGTATATAGGACTGTGTTTCTCATATTCAAATAAGTAAGAGTTGTTCAATCTCTTTGTATTATTTAATTCTACTTTTTTAAGCTAATGACTAGAAAATATGCCCTATGAAAGGTCTGCTTTTTGTTTGTTTGTTTTGGTAAATTTTTTATAAAAGTTATATGAAAACAATGTATGCTCTCTATTTAAAGGACTTATGATTATTTACTAATTCTATCAAGGTAAATGATATTATTATTCAATTCCTCTATGATCTAACTCTGAAAATGTGCTATCTAGATTTAAACTGATGAAAGACAAACCTGGAGGCTTATTTCCTTCTCCCTCTTTGTAGCCTAACAGACACCTGACTCAGCTGGTTTGAGCCAACCTGTTGAGAGACAGTTACCATTCTTGGCAACTGTTCCCAGGGCCATCCCTCTGCAGATCTTGTTTCCAGATAATCCCAAAACACATTTATAGTTAGGTGGAGAAATCAAATTCCTTAGCCTCTCTTGTGTTAACCCAGAAGTATGTACTGTAATGTGAAGGATGACTTTTTCTTTCATAGAGCTCTCTGGGTGGCACATCTAGCCATCTGGCCATCAGGCACCCTGAACATTTGGACCCATCCTATGTTACAGAACATTGACAGTTTCAAGGCAGCCACCAAGTACCATTTTTCTGCTTCTAAGTTTTCTTCTAGTCAACTCCATGTTATAACTGCAGTAGGTAGCAGTAGTGATGAGTGCTCATGGTTCTTGTATGACATAAATCCAAAGAGGGGTAATTTAATATCACACTAATTTTTTTTATCAACTGCTTTATTTCATTATGGACTTATTATAATAAATGTCATGCATTTTAGTACTTATAAATTAATGTCTATTTTCATCAATTGTATGTTTTCTCATTGCAGAGTGCCTTTTTATATTCTGTTAGTGTTTTAATTCTAAATTCCAATATTTACATTAATATTGCTTCTTTTTTTTCTTTTGGTTTGCATTCATGGCATTTGCCTATTCCTTTTATTATCCCTATTGCTATCTTTAATTATATTTCCTCTAAATAGTATATATTTGAGTATTTTAACTTATTATAATATATATTTAATAGATGATTTCAAATTATTACATTTAATGTGATGATTAACACAACTCATTTCCATATACATTGCATATGTATATACATTAAATGTGTCACTCTATATTATTTACTTTAGATTGATGTTTCATTTTCTTTTTCTGCTTTTCTTTCCTGGTTTGATGAAGTTACTACTTTTTTCGTGATAGTCTGGAGGTTCTGCTGTATATTTCCTTTCCATTGCTAGTAACTGTCCTTTGCTCTTTTAATTACATGCTAGAGTTATTTAGATGCAAGATATCTACTGTTTCCTCCATTGGGATATAGTATTTCCCACAGTTACTCCCAACCTCCTACCTTCTCTCTTTCTTTTCCTGTCCCTATGAGTTTTTCTTTTTGATGGTGCTGGGGATTGAACCCTGGGCCTTATGCATGCAAGGCAACTGAGCTATACCCTCAGCTCCTCTCTATGAGTTTCTGAAAGTTTTAAAATTCTCCCCCCTACTCAATGTACCCCTATAATACTTTATTTGACAAAAATCACCTAGAATTTCTTTTTCAGTTTTTTCTTCTGTTCCAAAATGTCTCACTACCTCTCATGATAAATATTCTCAGAACTAGAGACTATTTAAGGGGATTCCATGGAATCAGAGAATGTCATAGGATGATATGGATAGTTTGGATCTTAAGTTCCCCAAAGCCCACTTATTGGAAGCTTGGTCTCCAGCACAGCACTAACAGGAGGTGATGCAGACTTTAAGAAGTGGGGCATAGTGGGAAGCTTCGGGTCAACATGCCTTCCAAAGAGATCATGGGAGCCTGTCTCTTCTTTGCTGTCTCTTTTCTTCACTTCCCAGCCCTGAGGTGAGCAGTTCAGTTCCACTCTGTGCTCCAACCATGATGTGCTGCCACAGGCCCAAAGCAAGAAGCAAGTCAATCATGAACCAAAATCTCTACAGTTCTGAGCCAAAATCAACCTTTCTCTTCATAAGTTGATCATTTCAAATATTTGTTACAGTAACAGGAGGCTAACATAGCTGGAAGCTCACAAAATGCATCATGAAGGAGTTAATGTTTGCTTTTGAAACCTCTAGACAGTCTAAATATATTACTTCAAAAAAAGTGGTCTGTGACCATGTAATTTAATAGAAAATCAGAGAGATAGATTAGACTGCAAAAGAGTGGAGTGATATTTCCAAACCATTGATATAAATACAAGGGCATGAAGGTAAGAAGGAAAGAAAAAGGTATGAAGGGAAGGAAAAAATAACCAATATTCCCCCGCCAGGACATTGGGGGGGGGGTGATGGAGAGGGAAACTGGTAGAGAAATTTTACATTTCTATTTCCATATCCATCCATTTAAAAACATAAATATTTGTGATGGTCTGTAATAAGCTAATAGCCTTTCAAATGCTTTCTGCTAGATCCAGGATGTGTAACTCCCTTCATGTAGAACAGAAAATAAAGTCAGCAATACACACAAGAGCAGGTGTTAGAAGGGTGCTGAGCAGGAACATCCTGCCTGGCCATACATGACTTTGGAAGCCCAAAGCATTCTTGGAAGAAGTGACATTGAAGTGACAACTATATGAGAAAAACACATTAGTCAGGTGAAGAAAGGTGTGAGAATACAGACAGGTACAAAAGTCCAGAGTGAGGAGAATTTGGGGAGCATCCAAGGAACTTAACTGATATTTACCTATTGATTTCTCAAAAGATTTTCTACTATTGAATTAGCCTACTTTTTCTCTCCATATTATTTTTTAATATTGGTTGTGGCTGAACTTACCAAATTCAACCACAAGTGGATCCAAGCACAAGTGGATCTTAAATGCTGTCAATTCATGGTGGTAAGAAGGGCCCTTGGGGCTGGGATGTGGCTCAAGCGGTAGCACGCTCGCCTGGATGCGTGCGGCCCGGGTTCGATCCTCAGCACCACATACAAAAACAAAGATGTTGTCTGCCGAGAACTAAAAAAGAAATAAATATTTAAAAAATTCTCTCTCTTCTCTCTCTCTCTCTTTAAAAAAAAAAAAAAAAAGAAGGGCCCTAAAGGAGGTCCCCTGTCTCACATCCAGCTGGGATTCAGCGTCAGCCCTCTCCCTCCAAACACGGTGATATGTGTGATTTTGCCAGTATCATATATGCCTATTCCTATAAACACCTCATGGTTGTTCCAGGAATTAAATTATGAGTCAATGACTGTGTTTTATCCTATCTTGTCTGATCTTTATGAAGTCTAGCAGAATTTTCAACTTTGAAGCTGTTGTACATTTCTCTCTAATTTTACATTCAGTTGTGGTTTGGTATGAAGTGTCCCCCAATGAATCATGTGTTGAAGCCTTAGTCCCTCATGTGCAATGTTCAGAGGTGGCTTTAGGAAAGTGACTGGATCATGGAGGCTATAATCTCACCAGTGGATTAACCCATTGATGAGTTTATAACTGAAATGGGCTATTGGAAGTGGAGCCCGGTCAGAGAAAGTAGGTCAGTGGAGACATGCCTTTGAAAGGCATCTCTTGTCCTATTCCTTTCTATTCCTCTTGCTCTCCCTCTCACTTTAACTCATTCTCTCTCTCTCTCCCCCCCAATCCTCTGCTTCCTCTTTCCTGCTGAGAGCCACAGCCGAGTCTGTATGGCCCCTGGCATTTTGCCAACAGTATTGATTGACAGGCAAGGCGTTAATATCCGCCTCTGCCGCTACTTTTGAGTTCTAGCGCTAATTTTGAGTTCTCGCGCTATTTTTAGTTCTCACGGGGATTCCCCGGGAGTTCCCATTGGTTGGCGAAGTGCAGGAGGAGGGTTTTCCCGGAGAGATATTTCCGGCTGGGGGTTGCTGGAGGAGCCTCGTGGCTTTTCGGGAGGATTCCCCAGGAGCGTGTGTGAGGTTTTTTCTTGCAGTAGAAAAAATAAAATTTGTTCCTGCTTTAGTGGCTCGTGATTTGTGCCCAGCCAGACTGCGGCACTTTCCCACACCTCTCTCTATTGCTGGCACATGCTGAGCAGCTTCCTTAACCACTCCCTTCCACCACGATGTTTCTGCCTTGGAGCAAGCCAACCTTGGACTGAAATCTCTAAAACCTAATCCAAAATGAACCTGTTCTGTAAGTTGTTTCATTCTCTCTCCTCCCTACCCCCTCTCTTTTTGGTCACAAAAGGTTGGCAAAAACCCATTCCTCTGGTCAATTCAGTCAAGGGCAAATAATGGGGAGCTGTAGCAAACTTTCCCAGAAAGTCTTCACAACAAGAAATCACTTTCATAGTAAAGCAACAGTTTCTCAGTGTCTGCCCACTGACGCTGAGCATCTTAGTGAAAGATTCATTTCTGCCTGCAGAGACCAAAATGTATCTGGATTAATAAAGAAAACAAAACTGGATTAATAAAGAGAACAAAATTACTAAGTGGTGATGCATTTTTCCGGGTCTAAGAAATAGTTTATATATTCAAAAATGTCCATAAAAAAGTTTCAAAACTAAGAATTTGGTGTTGGAGAAGAACTGGAATTGAGAACAGCTCCATGTGAGTGACCTGAGGGGACATCAATGGCCTCTATGCATCACAGACTCTGCCTTTCTTCTTTACCACCACTTCACCTGCTTCATGTTTCTCTAACATCTGCATGTGTGAAATAAACTTGTCTAAATTTGCAATTCTCATTGATAACCTGGGACTAAAGACAAATAATCTAGGATAAATAGAAAATCAAAAAGTTGGACCAAAAGATTACTAGTGTGATAAAAAATAAATAAATAAGCTTTAGGAAAGAAAGGCTGTTGATAATGACCCTTCAGAAAAGTTGAACTCAATGATACAAAAAAATTACAAGAAAACCTTTTATTCTCAGTTCCCTTTCTGAATGTAAAAGATTTCCAAATCTACTTGATACTATCAGAAATGCTATGTACCCCCAAAGTATAACTAGTTTTAAAATCTTTAGGAAAATATTTAAAAGCCAGAAAAAGATAAATAATCCACCTTACTTAAACAGTTAAAAAAATATACAAGGAAGTCTAGCTTATTTGAGTGGGAGGCAACTCAGTGTTGAAGAGTGTTTACTTAGTATGTGCAAGGCTCTGGGTTCAATCCAAAACACCACAAAAAATAAATAGTTAAATGTTTTAAATATGATTAAATCTATGTCATGACTTCTGAAAATATTGCAATTTTGAAACACATAGAACAAATCTGTGGTAATTCTAGTGAAAACAACTTCATTTTCTGAAGATTGCACATTCTCATACATAATGGTAAGAGAGTTTGGGGGTCTAGAGCCCAGCATCCCAACTCCAAGATTAATCTGTTTTCTCTATTTTAAAACTTAAATGTAAAATTTTTAGAATTTTTATGAAATGTTCCATTTATTTGTGAAAGTACTTATTCATGTAAGTAAATAATATGATTGCTTAACTTGGCAAAGAAGTTGTTAATCATATTACAACACCCTGGCCTTTGACCTCCAAACTTGGGTGTCCTGAGGACCTCCTTCCAAGACCCTTGTGGTATTTCACCAAAGCCTGAAGTCAGCTGGTTTGTAAATGTAGCAGCAATTTCCCTAACATCTGTCTTTTTCTGGACCACAGCCTCCAATTTAGATAAGAGATGAAAGAGATTTTCTCTAGCAACTTTATAGCCTTCTGCTGAGACAAGGAAAGGAAAGGAAGGGTGTTCACCAAACCAGAATTACTTTAGGTCCATACTTCCTGTATGACCACTGTGCTAGCTCCAGGATGGCTCTGGGCACAAGGTGATAAGTTCTTTGGCCTTTGAGCTACTCTCATCCCCAAGTCCCTGAGGTTCCTAGAGCAATCCCTGTTCATCCAGGTACCCTCTCCCTGGGGTCTCTCCCTAGGCTAGTTCCTTGATGGGACATCATGCTCTGGATTAGACTGTCAAAATTAGGGATCTCATTTCTACAGTTTGGATCTTGAATGTCCTCCAGAGGCCCATGTGTTGAAGGCTTTGTTCCCAACCTATAGCACTATTGGGAGATGGTAGAACCTTTAGGAGGTGGGGCGTAGTCAAAGGAAGTTCATGGGAGGTGTAGCCTTGAAAGAGATATTAGAACCCTGGTCCCTGATGTCTCTTTGCTTCCTGGTCAACATGAGGTGAGCTGCTTCTTCTGCTGCATGCTTCTGTGGCAGAGAAAACCATGTAAACTGTGAGCCAAAATAAACTGTTCTTCCTTTTAAGTTGATTATCTCAAGTATTTTGTCACAGCAATAGAAAACTAACACACTCATAGACCAGTAAATTCTTTCAAGATAAATAAAAGCAAAAAATGGACTTTAAGTGCCAACTTTCTAAGGATATTTTTTAAAATCTACTAGCTACTTACATTGTTCCATCTTTTGAAATCTTTTGAAATGTCTACACCCAAAGAGTTAAGAATAAAATCTCAAAATCAGTACAAGTGTTTAAATTCCTCACTTCTCATATCATGAGTAACTCATTCCATTGCTCTTATTTTCCTCATTTTCCCAGAATATGAGAAAACAACATTACAATCCAGCCCTGACCTTCCCAACTATGTTTGGAAGCCACTGCTTTTCATGTATACTGGTCTTCTTCTCCATACACAAATTTTCCTACTGATTGCTAACCACTGTAACCTACAGCAACCATTGTAAATCTTGTGGTAGAAACTGCAAGCATTGAAGAAAGCCAATGTAAAATAACCAACATATTATCTTGAATCTACAAGGAATTAAAATAATGAAATGAGTATTGAGAAGACAAAATGTATCCTCACATCCTCTTGACCCATTTATCCTCAGACTTTGTTGTGTCAACCAGCTTCACACATGGATAATACAGTAACATCCTCGCTCTGCTGAAATTTCTATTCTAGTCTCCTGTCCCCACTCCTATAAGCTGCACAGGGAAGTCCTGTAGAAACCCAATAGATACTTGCACATGTGCAAACCTGAGGTTCAAAGCAGATAATCTCCCATGATGCAATGCTGGATTACTAGGAGTTGGTGGAAAAGGAGCTGCTAATAAGGACTCCTGAACTTGGCCCTTGGAGGACAATTCTAAGGCAATTTCTATAGAGATCCACACACAGTCTCAGTTGAGAGAGGTGATATCTTGACAATGCACTCTGGGATGGGTTTTCCCTTTTTCCATAGTTTACTCTTCCACGACCCCCACTTCTATCTTCTAATTTCACTTGCCTAAACAAACAACTTGCATAAAACCCTGCTTTCTGGCTAAAGAGAATTTAAGCTATGACAATTCATACCCAGCCTGGAGTGGCTAACCCCCCTGGCATGCAGTAACACCACAATTACTAACACTTTCATCACTGATAGATCAAAATGAAATACAGATGAAAGTGACGCTCGCTGCTGTGACTAAAAGACCTGACAAAACTAATTTTAAAGAAAAAATTTATTTGGGGGCTCATGGTTTCAGAGATCTCAATCCATAGAAGGCTGGCTCCATTGCTTGTGTCTCAAGGTGAGGCAGAACGTCATGGCAGAAGGGTGTGGGAGAGAAAAGCAGCAGGGAACAAGGCATTGGGAAGCAGAAAGAGAGCTCTCCTCCCCAGGACAAAATATATAAACCCCAAAGTCATACCTCCAATCACCCACCTCCTCCAGCCATGTCCTATCTGCTTTCAGTTACCACTCAGTTAATCCCTATCAGGAGATTAATTCACTGATTGGGTTCTGAGCATCTTAACCTAATACTAAGATGCTCATAACCCAATCATTTCTCCTTTAAATCTTGTTTCATTGTCTCACAGATGAGCCTTTGAGGGACATCTCACATCTAAGCCATAATAAGAGGCAAGAACTTGTCTAGGGAAATGATTCGTATAATCATTGTGGAGTTGACTGGATGTTGGACACGGTTTTTGAAGTTAAGCTCAGGTTAGCCAATTCAAGGCCTGCTGTGAAAATCATACAGCTCTATGGCAATGTTTAGATAGTCCCTTATATCTTCTATGGCTGCAGACCAGACCACAAGCCCTAAATTTTACTGTCAAGATAACAGAGCTACAAAGGATAAGGAAGTGAAGACTTAACAGATCTTTTAGGCAAAAGTAATTGTCCAGAGAGGAAAAAGAGTCAGGCCCTGAAACTAGGAAATGCCACATTTGGATGGAGAATCTTATACCCAAGCTAACCTGAACTCTCCAGGTCAACAGAATTGGCTTCTTCTTTCTTTCTACAAAAGATCAACTCCTCCTTGCCAGATGCTATGGTTTGGACATTGAATGTCCTCAAGGCCCATGTGTTAAAGACTTGGTCCACAGCTTGGCACTACTGGGAAGTGGAGGAGATTTTAAGAGGTGGAGCCCAGTGGGAGGTGTTTAGGTGCTCCGGAGAAGGCCCTTAAAGAGAATAGTAGGACCCCAATTCATTCCTTCCTTCTTTCTCTCTCTCTCTCTCTCTCTCTCTCTCTCTCTCTCTCTCTCTCTCTCCCTCGCTCTCTCTCCCTTTCTCTCTCTCTCCCTTTCTTCTTCCTGGTGTGATATCTTGAGCCACATCTCTCTGCCATACTCTTCTACCCTAATGTTCAGCCTCACTCTATCCCAGAGGAAGGAAGCCAGCTGTCTACAGGCTGAGATCTCTGAAACCATGAGCCCCCAAATAAAATTTTCCTCCTTAAAATTGTTTTTGTCAGGTCTTTTTGTTATAGCAGCAAAAAATCTGACTAAAATAGAAAAGTTGAGTGTTACTTGGCTTATATGAAAATCAGGACCAACACCAGAACCACAGTGTAAAGTTGCAATCCCATGCCAGTTTTTTACTTAGCTGACACAGAATATTGAGTTAAGAACATGCCCTGCCATGGCACTGCAAGCAATGGTCAAAAGACTTGTGACCACTTATCAAAGTATCTGAATAGTGAAGAAAGGAAAACAGCCAAATCTTTAGAAGGCTGATAAATACAGGATGTAAGCCAACATATATACCAGGAGACCCAAAATACCACTGTGACCTCTCTTTCAGAATGGGGGCATATGCAGGCCAGGTGATAAATGAGAGCCCTAACCCAGACCATCTCAGTTCCCTAACTTATGGTTAGGGTCTTGGCCACTGGGTACATAAATGTGAAGAATATATTCAAAATTATCAAAAACCTTCACATTGCTTCCCTGTCCAGTGAATAACAGCCATGGTGGTAAGAAGAATCAACTAGAAGATCTTCAAACTGTCCCCACTCCCAAGAGGCGGAACTTCACATTAGGAAGAATTTCAGAGATTGGCATTAATTCAAAGTGTTAACAGATGCAAAGTGTTGTCATCATGTCCCTATTTAATTTACTTATATGGTCCCCAAAGAAATCAGATGAATCATGGCAGATACACTGCTATAAACCTAACCAAGTAGTAAACTCATTTAAAACTGCTAGTGTGGTGGTATCTTTGCTGGAAAAAATTAACACAGCCTCTGGCACTTGGCTTAGTAAATGCAATTTTTTAAAACCTAACAGCAAGGAAGATCAGAAGCAATTTTCCTTAGGAACAGTAGCAACACACATTCTTGTCACCCAAAGTGTCATTAACTCTCCTACTTACTGTCAGTAATGTTGCAGAGCAGGGCTGAATAAGTCTAAATACATGACAACATTTTATCCTTAAGTATCCCTCAGAAAAGAGGAAATTTCTTTATATTCAACTCCTCACAAAATCCCTGAGATTATGGAGTGTTCCCTCAATTTCTTTATTTTTGAATAACCAAGTACTACATGGGGAAGACACATGAGTCAGAAGTAAACCAATTTATGCTGGCTTTATATGCCTAGAAGTCACCTGATATGATCAGTTTAAAAGAAAGCATTTATTATATTTAATAGTTGCATTTATTATATTTTTGCATTTATTATATTTAATAGTTGTAAAACAGAATGTATTTGACTTGCCATTCTTCACCAGAATGTGAATTCCAAGAGGGCAATAACTTTACTCACCTTTATGTTCCTCTGCCTAGAATAGTGCCTGACACATAGAAAATAATAAATATTTGCTAAATAAACAAATATATGAATTCATAGTTGCAAGTTGATGAGCTCCTAAAGATTACTTTAAAATAGTATGGGCATTTTTCTCACAGAAATAAACTTATCTTCAAAAGCCTGTATGTTCATAGCAACTCTTTTTAATAACAGCTAAAATGTAGAAACAACCAAAATGTCCTTCAGTGGATGAAGTTATACAAACTGCTACCTTCACTTCATAGACTATTACTCAATAGTGAAAAAGAATAAACTACTGGTTCATATGATTTGGACTCTCTAGGGAATCATGTTAAGTGAAATGAACCAGTTCCAAAAGGTTACCTACTCTGTGATTCCATTTACATAACATTCTTGAAATGACAAGAAAATAAACAAATTAATGGTCACCAGGGATTAGGATCAGTGAGTATAAGGTGGGGCGGTAGGTGTGGTTATGAAGGAGCCAAGGAGGATCCTTGTAATGACAGAACTGTTCTGTCTCTTGACTTTGTGGACACAAATATGTGATGAACCTTCAAGAACTCAAGCATATACATGCACACACAAATGAGTACAGATGCAAAACTAGGGAAATTTGGTGCTTAATTGTCATGTATGTAAAAAATAAATGGAAACATTTTTTTCTTAAAATGTGAGAATTAAATAAAGTACTATTTCTGAATTTCATGTTATCGGAATATATGAGATTTAAAATGTGTAACACTGTTAGTCAGCTTCTCATCACTGGGACCAAAGTATCTGACCAGAACAACTTAAAGAAAAGGTATATTGGGGGTTCATAGTTTCAGAGGTTCATGCCATGGTGGGCCAACTCCACATCCTCTGAGCCCAAGATGAGGCAGAACATCAAGACCCAAGTGCATGGTAAAGGAGCACAGCTCCATTTAAGGAGACCAAGAAGCAGAGAAAAGAACAGGGGAAGGGGCCACAGGAGAGATAAACCTTCCAGGGCACACCTCCAGTGACCACCTCCTCCAGCCACTTGCCTACAGTTGCCACTCATTCAAATTAGAATGGAATGATTAGATTAGAGCTCTCAAAAATCATTTTACCTCCAAATATTCCTACAAAAACACAGCAGCTTTGGCGGGACACCTCAATCCAAATCACAATAAATACTAAATCAGCAAACTAAACTATTACAGGTAGATATCTGACAATTGCACTACTTTCTTAAAAATATACCTAAATTTTAAAAAAATATGTTCATTAGGAAAACAAGAAAATCATCATATATCAGTATAGCCTATGTGTTTAAGCTTGTCAAGAATAACTGATGTGAAAAATAAGGCTCCAAGAAGTTGTGTG
This sequence comes from Urocitellus parryii, assembly GCF_045843805.1. NCBI lineage: Eukaryota > Metazoa > Chordata > Mammalia > Rodentia > Sciuridae > Urocitellus > Urocitellus parryii. The sequence goes on from NC_135544.1 coordinate 14,194,414, forward strand.
TTTGATACCATCAGGTATCAAACAGGCAGAGGCAGGAATAGAACCCAGGTCAACTGAACTCAAAACATGAAAATATTCTCATGGGCTTTCAAGTTTTTAACCTTTAAAATCTGATGATGATATCGTCAGATAATGATATCATCCCTCAAATCAGACCCACCCCTCCTCTTCATTTGTTGAACAGTAGTACACTGATTTCAATTTTCTTAGTGGATTTGGTGGGGGTTTAGCTATGTTTCCATTGTGCTATACTTAACTCTTTCATGTGTCCCATGCATGTTTCATACTGAATTATAGAACCTTTGGATGTAGGTCAACATTTTAAAATACATGTGAATTTTGCATATGCAACCACTAGAAATTTTAGAACTATCGTCATATCTGGTGAGACTCTAAGCCAAACCAATCTCAAACTGAGCGCCTGCCACAAAATCTGCTCCCTCCCTAGAAGCCAAATGAAAAACGTGATGTTTTGACTTCATTGAGAGAAAAAGCACGTGATACAAAACTATCAATTTTCCCATAATAAGCCAAATTGTAAACATTTTAGGAGTTATGGAATTATTACAATTTCTGTAATAATTACTTATTTCTGCCATTTTAGTACAAAATTAGCCACGGCAAATAAATGAATGTGAGTTTGTTCCAATTAGGCTTTATTTATGGACACTGAAATAGAAATTTAATATAATTTTTACATATAATGAAAAATCACCACTCTTTTGATCTTTTCTACCTGTTCAAATATGAAAACCCTGTTTTTTTCCCTTACAGGTCATGTAAAGATATGCAGCAAATCAAACAGCCTCCTGGCCTTCATTTGTTAACTTTTGATATAGGACGAATACTGAGTTTAGAGTCAGATGTCTAGGCCGGAGAACTTCTGTTTTCACTATACAATGTGAAGCATGAGGCAAATCAGATAAATTCAAATAAGCTCTTAGTGTCTTGCTTTACTGATTTATAAAATAAATGCTTTGGATTAATCTTAAAATCCCTTTGCTAAAAAATCTATGCTAAAAACTCCACAGTGGCTTATTTCCAGCCATATGGCAGACTATGTGAACTAAAACATCTTCCAATGCAAAATACATAAAAATGCTGAGAAAATGAAATAGCTTTTTAAAAACTATTGCTGAGTTGGCAAGAGCTTAAGAGAATTCCTCAGAGAACTAAAAAGGACCCCAAAGCACAAATCCAAAGAACCCACAAAAAGCCCCGATGTTCATGACCTTCTGGGTGCACCTGCCAATCCCTGGAACTCTGGAAGTCCAGTGATACTAGAGCTCACAGAAAAATAGGAATTAAGGCATATACTCGATGATAAGTCAAACATGAGACAAAATCTACAAAAGAAAAACTACTAGAAGCAGTAAGTAAATTAAGTAATGTCATAATGTGTTATTACAATCAATCTATAGCCTCTCACCTCCAAATTCATCTTTTTAGCCTGCTTTGTGAAAACAGATCAGAGCATTTTGAATATGATTTTCCAGGAAAGGATCCTGGACAGATATTATGGAAAGTTTTTCTTCATAGTTCCAGCATGCTTGCTGGGCAGCTTCCCAGCCCCAGGCTCCTGAGGCTCTGGTGGTTTCTCCAGTGCTTTCCTCCTACGGCACAGGTTGAGAGCAGTGGCACTTCACCTGGCACTCCACCTCACCCTTCTCCTGATGGTTTTACAGCACAATGCCTCTAGCTCCTGCAGGGCTCACAGCTTCTCCAAGACCCTTAGCAGTTTTGTAGTATCAGTGAGACACCTCCACATCAACAGTTTCCCTGGCACCTTAGAGAGTGGATTTTTAGCAAGTTCTGAGCCTCAGCAACTTCTCTGCCTTCCAGGGAGCCACAGCTATGCCCTACCCAGTAAGACCCAGCTCTCTGGCCTAAATTTCAATGTCATTAGTCATTTGGTAAAAACAAAATAAAACCACAATGAGAGCCCACTCCATGCTAAAATTAAATGTTAAAATTTTAAAGACTGACAATACTAAAGGCTGGAGATAATAATATGGAGCAACTGGAATTCTTACATAGGCAATGGGAATGTAAAATGATAAAACCACTTGAAAAAAAAAAAGTCTGGCTATTTCTTACGAAACTAAACATGCACCTACACTGTGACTCAGCAATGAGAAATGAAAGCATGTTTGTGCAAACACATATATAAGAATGTCACAGCAGGGTTCCTCACAGTCAAACCCTGGAAATAGCTCAGGTTTCTGTTAATAGCAGAATGCAGATAAACAAATTGGGCTTTTTTTCAACCCATATAAAACTTGAAGGGTTATGGAAAATAATACCGCTACAAGCCTCCAGGAAAAAAACAGAAAGACTGGTATGGCACAGGAAAAGGCATGGAAATTAGCAAACATTAAACCTCTCCCAGTAAATCCTTTCCCAGTAACAATAGGCCCTGACAGGAAAAAGCAAACTTTCATCCCTTCCTGGCTTCATCCCCAGCACCTCCACCAAAAGCAAACATTCATTCCTTCCCAACCAGGGGTCCTACATGGACAGGCAGAAACGGAAATGCTGGACCCTGGACTTTAACCCTTTCCTGGAAGGAGAAAAGCAAATAGCAAAGCTCTGGGTAACAGTGGGTCCCAGAGGAAGAAAATAAGCAGTGAACACCAAATTATGAGCTTTTCCCAGTGAGACTGAGTTCTGGGCTTTTTACAACTTCTTTTCTGACTGTCCAAAGCAACCATACTGCTTCTGTCTCCAATAATTAAACCACCCTCCTTGTAAACTATGAAAAACTCAGAGCCCCTCTGTAACCAGTGGCCATTTTTGTACCCAGAAAATAAGCCCCTCCAGTGCCTACCTGAATGACTCCACTGCAGAATAAAGGAAATCTTGCTGATTCCTTGAGGTCTGCTTCCATCCTGATTATTTGTGTTTTCACAATGATGCCGAAACTATGCTGGGTATTTTTGCTCACAAAACTATCCAACACTAAAAAGAAATGGACTACTGATACATGCAACAGTATGGATGGATCAAAACTATTCTAAAAATTGAAAGAAACTTTGCTCACAATAGTAGATGCTACATGACTCCATGCATATAAATTCTACAACAGACAAACCTAATCTGCAAGGAAGAAATGAGAGCAGTTATTACCTGTGGGAGGGTAAAATCAAGAACTGACTAGAACCAGAGAAATGAAAAGTTGCGCTCCATTTGTGTACAATGAATCAAAATGCTATGGGGATATATTATCTCTTTTTTATGTACTCTCCTCATCCCTGATTTCTATCTCCTCCCACGCCTACCATGCAGTGCATAGAAGAGGTACAGAAGGAGCCAGCCAGACTGCCCACAATTCCCCTGCACTACAGAGAGGAACATATTTGTCAAAATGGACACTTGGTGATTTGCTCATTTTATTGTATCTAAAGTTTATATTAAGAGAAAAACTATAAAAATTGAACTCAAGTAATATGAATACTGATATACATAAGAGGGGCATCCTGGTGTCTTTATTGTATTTTTAAAATGGATGGATAGAAAGATGTATATTACAATAAGTGTGGTAACATGCTTATGGTTAAAAAAAAAGCTTTTGTGTTGGGTGTATAAGTCTTTATTGAGAAATGCTTTAAATTTTTCTGCATTTTATCATAATAAGATAAGAAAAAACATGAAAAACTAACAATGTGACTTTGAAATGATGGAAAATATCTGAAGTCAAAAATATGCACTGTTTTCATCACAAGAAAGTAAAAATGTTGGAAGATATGTTTAACTTGATTTAAACATTACATAATGTATCAAAACATCACAATACCTCCCATTAACATGTACAGTTTTATATTGTTATGTATTGGTCAAAATGTATATTTAAAACTTCAAGAATATTTTCCAGAATTAAAAGACATTTTTAAGTGTGTAAAGAATAGGTACATTTTACTATGTGAAAACAAAGAAAGCACCTTGGGTTTGATCTCCAGCACCAAAAGAAAGGAAGGAGGGGAGGGAAGAAAAAAGGAAGGAGGAAAGGAAGGACAAAAGGAATGCTGGTCAATGAAAGACATTGTGAAGAAAATGAAGACAAAAACACAAGCAAAAACCAAAGAATTTATCTGCTACACAAAATTGATAGAATCCTCCAGTACATAAGGAACTTGTATAAATCAATTTTTTTTTAAGAAAAAACAACCAGTGCATAAATGGGGAAAAGACAAAAACAAGCATTTCAAATAGTAGAAAATGTCATGATCAATAGATGTTTATTATTGAGGAGCTGTAAATTAACATAAAAATTAAACCACTAGTTTGAGGCCGAGGCAGGAGGATCGCAAGTTCAAAGCCAGCCTCAGCTACAGTGAGGCAACTAAGCAACTCAGTGAGACCCTGTCTCTAAGTAAAATACAAAAAAACAGTGATCAGGGCCCCTGAATTCAAATTCCAGCATCAAAAAAAAAAAAAAAAGTTAGATGATACCAAGTTAGATGTAGACTGAATAACAGCCCCTAAAATGTCTACATCCCAGTCCCCAGCCCCTGTGGATGTTACCTCATGTAGCAAAAGCGACTCTGCATGAAAGTATGATTAAATTAAAGATCCTTAGATGGAGAAGTGATCCTGAATTTTCTAGGTGAGCCCAGTCAATATCATCACATGTATCATTGTAAGGGGGAACTGAAGGGGATGTACATCTACAGAAGTAAAGGTAATGTGATGGAAGAAGATACTGGAGTGATATCCTTCAAGGAATCCAGCCATTAAAAGCTGAAGAAAACAGATTCTAGCTCAGTGCCTCTGAAAGGAGTCAGCCCTGCCAACACCTTGCCATTAGCCCAGGGCAGACTTCTCTCTTCCAGAATTGTCAGAGATTCAATTCGTGTTGTTTTAAACCACTATGTTTGTGGTGATTTGTTACAGCAGCAACAGGGATCTAATACAGTGAGACATGGCTCTTAAAATGGCACACTGTTGCTCATTTAATCTTTTTAGAAAAACAGTTTGTAATTGTCTAGACAAGCTGAAGATGTGCATTCTCTATGACTCCACAATTCCATCCTGAGACAAATGCCCTGGAGAAGTGATTGCACATATGTGCCAGGAACCATGCATAACAATGTTCATATTGTAGCATCATTACTTATTTTAAAAAAAAGATACCACTTAAATGCCATAAATAGGCAAATTTATATATAAGTTGTAGCAAAATCATAAAATGGAATAATTTACAGAAGCAATAATTAGTGAAATACATAATTAGTACTGATGAATGACAAAAACATACCAGGAAAGGAAAATTTTTAAAAGTATATATATTATTAAGATATATAGTACATATAATGTTTATAAATATATTTACAAAAAACAGGCAAAATTAAACACTGTTACTTTGATACATATACAGACAAAAGGAACAATAATAAAATTCAAGAGTAGTAACTTCAGAGGAAGGCAGGAAAAAATGATAATTCTGTTCTATTTTCCCTACTGAGGTACTCTGTATGCTTCAACTTACCAACCCCATTTTAAAAGAATAAAAAGAAACTTTAAAATTCATTATCTTCCCTTCCCAACTCCTATTGAAACATTCAGAATGCTTTTCTTTCCAATACCAATCTCTGTGTTATGATAAGGTCATTGAGTGTTTTCAAGATTCTTTACCTTGTAATTATATTACACACTTTCAGACAATGTACTTGTCCTTATTCACTTGTTTAAATTATATAGAGAGAATTTAAAAATTTTTTCTCACTTTTCTCCACCTTGAGATTTCCCCCTATTGTTTGATCTAGATTTTTTCTCAATATTTTTTCTCAAATATGATATATGGGTGACATACTCTATGAATTCCTGTCTATACACAAACATCTTTTCCCTGCAGGTAAATGATATCTTGGCTAGGTGTGGAATTCTTGATCGAAAGGTCTTTCTTTCAATGGCATATGCAAGTTCTTCCACTGTCTTCTTTCCAAAACTCATGGATCACACAAAAAAGCCAGAAATGTATAATCTGAAATACTCTCATTTTTTATACTTGTTAGTTTTTATTTATTCTTTTCAGTTACACATGACAGTAGAATCCATTTTGACGTAATTTTAAAAACAGGGGATATATATTGTTCTAATTCTGTCCCCAATGCCTCTCTTTCCTCTTCCCTCCTCACCTATTTCCTCTCCCTCTATTAATCTTTCTGCCATTTACCCGTAGTTGTTGTTTTGTTTTGTTTGTCATTAATTTCTTGTAGATGTACAGATGGTGAGTAACCCACAAAAAGGGGTTTGGGGGCTAGAAGTTCAGTGAAGTAGGCCAAGGACAGAGACGGGGATAGGGAAAGGAAAGACAGTGGAATGAATCTGAAATACGCTCATTATTAAAAGAGAAGTATGAAAAAAAACAAAGTAATTAATCAGGTGGATTCACTGGGGTTCTTATGATATGTCAAGATCTTCATTTACACAGACCCCTATACTTAATTTTTATTATTATTCTTAGTGTGTGGAATTTTGCTATGGCAGCCTGAATAGACTAAAGAGGGACAAAATAAAACAGAAATATATTTTTATACTTTTAGTGTACTCTAGAAATAAACACTAAAAAGAAGAAATAAGATTCCATTTACAATAACCACAAAAACTATAAAATTATTCCAAAGTGTACTTAGGAACAATAAAACACACAGAATAAGCTTATCAAGAAAGACACAGGATTTACATATGAAGACTATAAAATCTTCATTATTAGACATAAACAGATCAAAACTAATAGAAAGGTAAACCATGTTTTTTCATCAAAAGAGATAATATAAAAAGTTATTTCTCTCCAATTAATACAGGAACTTAATGCAATTCCCAACAGAAATTGCATTAAAGAAAGAAAACAGTAGGAAATTGATGTTGGGGTGTTTGGGGGGTTTTGTTGTTGTTTATATTTTAGAAATAGAAGATCAAACCTCAAAGAATGAGATGCATGCCTGATAATATATCCAAAGTAGAAAAGAAGTCAGGAGATAGGCTAGGAAGACAAAGTGTTGAGAAATAATCAGGAGAATAGATAAGTCACTGTATTTAAATCAGTAAGGTCTTAGTGAAGAAGAGAAATGGATAAAGAAAGGAATAGAGAATTCAAAAAGGATCATAGTAGTTTTTAATTTTTATTGGAATTCACTGAAAAAGAATGAATTATTTAATAACTTTTGATGGTGCAATTTGCTATCCACATGGGGTTGGGGGGGAATAGAATTCCTATCTGAAGCCATATTAAAAAATGCCAATGGATTAAAAATTTTAATTTAAAAATAAATAATTAAAAATTCTCATGTGGAACTAGTCTAATGTATTAGAAGTCTGAATAAAGGCTGCCATGGAGGAAAGGCAGTGATCAGGAAGGAGCATGAGATGGACGTTGGAGTCATTTTTTAATCTGAGTTACATGTGTTCTCTTTGTACATTTAGGTATGTGCAATTCAAAAACTATTTTTAAATGAAAAAAAAAAAACTTACAAGAAAATCTAAATTATTTCAAGGGTAGTATAAGTGAGGGACAACTTCATAACCCAAAAGCTACAAGAGAAGAAAAATCTACATTTAATTTCATAAAATTTTTAAATATTCATATTGCAAATAATATAATAATCGATAGAAAAGTGACAGCTCTTATGCATTCTACTATTGTCATGTATGTAAGAAATAAAATAAAATAAAAAAATAAATTGAACCTTCTCAAAAAAAGTGATAGCTCTTTAAAAATATTTATTGTATGTATGACAAAAAAATTAATGTATATCCTATATAAAGAGCTCTAACAAATTGAAAAGAGTAAGACAAATAACTCAATTTAAAAACTTGACAAAAGTTAAAGGGTATTTTCATATATTGTTGAATGTAATGTGAGGTGTCACACACAGTCTTTCTGAAAAGGGATTTGACAATTTAAAAGTGTTCTGTTTTAGAATTTAAAATATTATTTCTAGGGCTGCGGTTGTGGCTCAGACATAGAGCGCTTGCCTAGCATACCTGAGGCCTGAGTTCAATCCTCAGCACCACATAAAATAAAAAATAAAGATATTGTGTCTACCTATAACCAAAAACTAAAAAATAAATAAATAAAATACTTATTTCTTTAACCCAGCAGTCCTGCCTATGAGGATAGATCCTATAGAAATATAATCTCTAATGTGAAAAATATGAATTCAGCATGCTCATAATGTGGGAAAAATTTGAAATCAAGTGACCACCCTTCATTAAGGGGATGGCACATACTCACCAGAGAATAATGTGCAGAATTATGTTCTCTGATAAGAACATAAAGGATGACACTAGGTGTTTCTCAATTTTGTTCTTAATCTATCACCCCTAATCCCAGGAGTTTTTTTCATGTATCACCCCCTATCCCAGAAACCTTCTTAGGCAATTTTCCCTAATTGCTCTTGCACAAAATCTTGATGCCACAGATACACAGTATATCTGTTTGTGTAGTGTGTGTACCTGCTTTATTCATAAAGAGGGTACCTTTTTTTTTGCACATCCTTTGAGACCCAATTATCACCTCCTGATGAATACTAACTATCATTCCCATCCAGAATGTACACACTATACCCATTGATTTGAATTCTCACAAAGAATCTTTAAGTGAGGAAAAACAAGATGTAAGGAAAAAAGTACATATTAAGAAAACTGTATATGATTCCAATTATAAAGTAATGATCAAAAAAGCTTATACAAACGGGGCACGGTGGCACATGCCTATAATCCCAGCAGCTCAGGAGGCTGAGGCAAGTTCAAAGCCAGCTTCAGCCAAAGCAACTCAGTGAGACCCTGTCTCTAAATAAAATACAGAATAGGACTGGGAGTGTGGCTTGGTGTCAAGTGCACCTGAGTTCAATCCCTGGTACCAAAAGTTTTATGTATTTACATATGATTAAATGACCAGAGAAAAATATGAAAGGACACGTACTACATTGTTAATAAGGACTAATTTGGGACTAGGGAGAACTGATGTGATGGGAGTTTGGGGGTAGAGAAGGGAGCCAAGCAAAAGAAAAAGTGGGGAGCACTTCACCAAAAATAAAAAGTACCATATAATCATATTCATATCCAACTATACATATAAAACACTGCTTTGTCTCCATGTTAGATGTTCCAAGCCCCTAGCCTCCTGGTAATGGACAGGAAGTGAGAAGAGTCTCAGTCCACACAGAAATAGGGAGCTAAGTGCCACCTACACCTCCTGCAGAATAGCAGCAGAATAGTAGTCCTGGATGTGCTAGTTGCCAACATCAATCTACTAGTTATCAATTAAAAGAAGTTTTAGTCAATTTTTCATTGCTTGAACAAAATATGTGAGTAGAATAACTTACAGGAGGAAAAGTTCATTTTGACTCAGTTTCAGAGGTTTAATTCATGGAAGGCTGACTCAATTGCTCTAGGTCCAAAGTAAGGTAGAACATCATGGCAGAAAGGCATAGTGAAGGAATGCTGCTCCAATTGTGGAGGCCAGGAAGCAGAGAGAAAAATGGGAAGGGACTACAGGGAAGATGAACCCCTGACCTGTCTCTTCTAATCATGCACCACCTACCTATAGTTACCACCCACTTAGTCCATTCAAACTAGATGGACTGGTCAGGTTAGAGCCCTCATGATCTAATCATTTTACCTCTGAATATTCCAGCACTAACACAGGAGCTTTTGGGGGATACCTCCTATCCAAACCGTAACTAAAGAAAACAGGAAAAAGCTCTTTTGACATTGACTCTTCCAAATCTTTCCGATATTCTAAATTAAGTTTTGGACATGGAAATTCTCACCTAAGAGAGGACATTTTCCCTGGCTTATGGAAGAGGCAGGGCAAGTCATATTAGTACTTTCCAGATCTTCCCTTTCCCAAAACTTTATGCTCTGCTGGCCTAGTGGTCTTAGTTCTAGAGGCAGAAATTTTTTCACCAGCAGACACAACAATGATCCCATTGAATTGAAACTTTAATTCTGTCATCACTCACTGTGGGATCCTTATGCCTCTGAGTCAACAGGCCAAGAAGTGATTTATGGTGGGAGCTCAGACGGTTGATTCAGAGTTCAAGGGGAAATTGGACTACAACTCCTCAAGGAGGTAAGGAAGAACATGCCAGGAATATAGGATGCCCTTTAGGACATCTCTTAGTATTACCACACCCTGTGATTAAGGTCAATGGAAAACTACAGCAACCCAATCCAAGCCAGACTACTAATGGCCCAGATACTTCAGAAATGAAGATATGAGACACCTTATCAGGTAAAAACAATCATGACCCAGTGAGGTGCTTGCTGAAGTCAAAAAGAATATTGAATGGACAGTGCAATAAGGTAATTATAATTACCAGCTGTGACCATATTACCAGCTATAGAAAGAAAGACCTTAATTGTCATAAGAATTTCCTCCTTATTTTGTGACATTTGTATTTATATACACGTGTTAAATAAGTTTGTGTTCTTTCTCTTTTATTCTATTAAAATATAACATAAGACATATTAACTTTATTTCAGCATTTAAGTATTAACTTAATAGACCTTGCTATTGTCTTCATTTGAGATCAAATATGGTTTAAGGAGATCATATAGGTGCCAAGCTGACAAGGGGTAGACACCAATGGTTAATTTTATGTATTAATCTCACTGTGTTAAGGGACACCCAGATAGCTGGTAAAACATTATAGCCTTATTTGTCTATGCAGGTGTTTCTGGAAGAGATTAGCATTTCAACTGATGAACTGGGTAAAGCAAATTTGTTCCTATCAAATTTGTTCCTATAGGCACCATCCAATCCAAGGGTGAATCCTCTCACTCCCTCTTTCTCCTTGAACTGAAACAAATACTCTCTTTCTCCTTGAACTGAAACATCTACTTTGGGCTGCCCTCAGACATTGATGCTCCTGGTTTGGGGGCCTCTGGACTTGTACAGGGCCTACTCTATCAGCTCACCAGACTCTCAGGCCTCAGACTGGAACAGAATTACCCAGGTTTTCTTGGTTTTCTAGGTTGGAGATGGCAGTGTGTGGAATTTCTTGGCCTCCATCATCTATGAGTCAATTCCTATTTTATGTTTCCTATTGTTCTGCGTTGGAGAACCTTGACTAATACAACCCCTAAATGATTTCTAGTTGCAAATGATCAAAACATATGCTAAAATTGGTTGCCACTTGGTCAGTGTTCCTCAGTTGAGATACCTTCCTTCTCTGTAAGTGTTAGGGGCTGTCAAACTGCCATGTCCTTCTCTTGGGACATACAACAACATCTCCAGCCTTTATGACTCCGCTTAAGCTTTTTTAGTGGTGGCCATCTCTCTCACTTACACCCACTGTTATCTAACTCTAAAAGCAATCACATTTGGGGTAGCATCAGTTCGATTTAGAAACATTACTGAGTTCTCAGCACTAAGCTACGGACCATTAGGAATAATAACAAGAAGATTGATGCTGCCTACATAGAGATGACAGCTGGGCCAATAGCCTCAGAGCTCTGAGAAGAGCAGAGAAGAATCAGGATGAGTGTGAAGTAGAGATGGAGGTGAGAATTAATCAGAATAGGAAGTCTGACCCTTGCCAAGGTAGGGCTGTCGGCAGAATCACCAAATCCACAAAGTATTATCAACTCAAGTTAGATCTGAATCAAGTTGATATTCAGAAAGCAGAGCAGAGAGCTATGGCAGCATCTCCAAATCAGCGGCTTCTCAGCTCTAAGCAAGAATCAGAATCTTGGAAGGGAAGGCCTATGGAGTCAGAGCAAAAGGGCCAGAAGGAGGATCCAGGGGCTGCAAGGAGCTAGCTGTGGTGAGCTTGTGGCCAGGCTAGGCACAAGGCCAGCCTAACCCAGTGGCTGAACCCCAGAAGCAAGATGGAGCCAGAAAGGCAGCCTGGCCTTTCTTTCATGGAGTTCATTGGGCTCCCAGGGCCTCTAAGGCTCCCCAAACACCAGTTGGAAAGCCATAGACTTGGGTTCTCCTTGAACTCAGAGCAAAATGGGGCAGGTCTTCAGAAAGAAACCCAAAGCCACAATGCTGAAAGAAAAAGAACTGATACCAGGTTACTTGGGAAGACAAGACACTCAGACATAAAACAACTAAAGAATAAAACAGAGTGTAATTCAGTTCATGGTGCTGAAAACTGCTATCTGCAGTCAGGAAGAGGGAGAGTAGTGGGTGCCAGTTTGTCCAAGAAGAGTACAAATTGCTTCATCCACCTCAAGGTTTCTATTGCTTATCTTAGAAAGAAGACATGGTTATAGAGCTTCCAGGATTATTGTGAATAACTTTGTTAAAACTACATTTCTTAGAGAATTTATTATTTTTGGTTTTTGGTTTTGTTTTGAAAATCCACATTTGTTACTGAACTCTATACAGTAAAAATCCCTGTCTTCTGAGATTCTTTTACACCATCTCTATGACTTCCTCCCAAGGGAAGCTCTTTTTTGCTTTCTTAGAAAGCAGACTTGGTTGATTTGACAGGATCACAGGCAGCTTCCCTGGGGAGGACCAGACAGAAGAACTTCTTTCAAAGTTGTGGCCCTGGACTGGCAAGTGTCTGCTCTGTGCCCCAGCTGACAGGCACTGAAAGATCTACACAAATGAAGCACTGACTCAACTAGATCAGGCCAGCAGGCTGGAAACCTTTTCTCTCTGCAATGGTATGAATTAGAAGCCACAGTTCATAATCAGTACTTGAAATTTCAAATACTATTACAAGAGAAAACTGTGAAGGAAGGTTCTTCCTTCTTTCTTTGAATACCATCATCTTTTAAATTAAAACAACTTAAGAATGCACTGAAAATATAGTAACTTATTATCTCAGAAGGAAGGAAACTGATTATAGCATGGGGAGCAGAATTTGAGGAAATCCACAGGGTACCCCAGTCAGTGGAAAACTAGTTTTTTTTTCAATTTAGCCCTCATAAATTAAGTACTTTCTGGAATATGATCAGATTATTTCTAAGTATAGATATGTAAATAGATACAACCATTTTGAATTTTGGATATATCCTTTTTATACAAATAACACATAATATGTGTACATATAATATGTGCATGCATAAATTGATGGAGAGTTGATAGATAAACAGATGATAGATACATACATTTTCCCTACTCATAAGAGCCATGGGTACAATCTGAGATTTCAGGCTCAGTATCCAGCCAAAGAAGCCACAGGAACTTTCAAGCTGCTGCCAACAGCTTTCATTGCTGCTTCTTCTCCTGCTGCCTGACTCTTTGTCTACTACTCTTAGGTCACACAGAGCTTTTCCAAGTGATAACATGTCTTTCTGCACACAGTCAGGCCATCCTCGTCTCTTCTACATTCCATTATGGACTTAAGAAAACCCTCCAGGGATTGGTCTAATCCACCTGTGCCCACCACGGCCAGCAAGTGTTCACCATGCTTTCCTGCTCTTTCCATTCCATGATTTCTCAGGAACTTTTTCCTACCTGTCTACTTTCTCCCCACAAAAGCCCAGCAATGCCCCATTTCCCTGTTTTTTTCAGAAGATCAGTACCCCATGGTCACACTTTTTTTTTTCATAAAAACTCAAGTCCTGGTAGCCTGAGGTGACATCCCAGGTTTACTGGCAAAGATCTGCAGACCTCCCCTACAACAAATGTTGACTGTTTCATGTGTACAGAGTGTGCACAGGTGCATGTTTATCTACTCACCAAGCCTTCATTAAAGGCTTACTACACATAAGAGAAAGAGATAATGCCCACAAAGCCACATAGAAAGGGACTGAGACAGGGAGGGATCCTAACCAAGGCCAGCCAGGAAACAGAAAATAACCCTTCCAAGTCCCTGAGCTCCCATAATATAGCTGCTTCTTTACTTCTGAATTCAGAAAGGTCCATCCTCAGTGCCCTCTCACCTCACCCTTCAGCCCACTTTACCTCCACTGTCTGCCCAAAACACCTGCTCCTTCACCCCCTGGGGGCTCCCAACAATTTAAGGAAAGAGCTATTTTCATAAGACTTCAGAGGAACCGAAGACTCTTCTTCATCCAGGATGGCCTCTGTGCTCTTTTCTCCCTTGCTACATTCACAGGTTCTTTATCTGATTTCTCTCCTCCTTCTTCTTTGGCCACCCACCCATCACTTGAGGTTGCTGTCCCTGCCACTGGAATATAAATGGACACAACCTCTCTACCACCCTTGCCATCCTTGAATATAAACACTTCAAGGAACACATGCTAATCATTCCGGAAACACAAAAAATCAAAAGTAACAAGGCAGGGAGGCTTTTAAAGTTTTCAGAATGCACATGGTCCTCAGCCTGCAGTCACTGATCAATTTTCCATCACAAAGTGAAGACCCAAGGGCTGTTTCTTCCCTGACTCCATTATTTGTTTGGTTTTGCTGTTCAATGCTAATTTTATTAGTTGCTAGCATTAGAATGTAGGGGATTTCACATTAAGAATGCAAATAGAGAGCATCTCTTGAAAAATTACAAGATCTGGACCTATCTGGCCCATCACACACTGTAATAATTGACAGCAGTGACTCTCCCTTTTGGAAATGGAACATATCACTTTCATGTCTCACCAACACTAAGGCTATCAGGGACCACTTACCCACCCACCTTATTTGCTCCAACATTTAAGGTTCCTCCCGGGCACTTGAGAGTATTTGAGCTCTTAGCTCCTCTCTTGGGAGACCCACTCATCTCCCATGAAAGAGTAATTTGAATTAAATTGGATGCCTCCAGCTGTCAGAGCAGAGACGAATGCATGAGACCCAGACAACTGCCACTCAACATGAGGAATAAGGCCTTAACAATTTGAGAGGTCTGCAATAGATGGCCTTCCTTGGGAGAATGTGAGTTCTTTTCTCAGTGGAGATTGCTAGGGCATTAAAGTCCTAGAAATGTCCATAGCTATAAGACAGTATTCCCATATTGTCTTATAAGCTTATAAGAATAAGCTCCAGGAGATCTCACTGGAGAGTTAAGGAAGACCCCACACAGCCAAGAGAATCCATGCTGGGTATAAAATATCAGATAATAATTTCTATACTATTGTAGAATAGATTAAGAAAGAGTTTGACATGACTGGATCTTCATGGCCTATATGCCCCCAAGTCAAAGCTGTTCTGTGAGGATGGACATTCCCCACTCAAGCAATGGAGAAAGCCATCTGTTCTCACCCAGCCCCATATGGGCAGCAAATCAAGAGTTAACTCCCTTCTCTCCATAATAAATAACTCCTATTGCAACTGAGGAACTGGAAAAATTACAACGCACTTTTGCTGGTTTCAACTTGTCCCCTACAGAAAGGAAATAGATTTTAATATAAGATCTAAGAGGCAACATGTTTAATAAACTGCAAAAAAAATGTACTTTTGGCTGGATACTAGAATGATGAGCTTTAAGATAAAAGGAGATTTTTTTTTCTTTTAAAAAAATGTTAGACATGAATCCAAAAAGGGGCAGGAATCCACCTCCCACCATCCCACCAAAATGCTCTCTAAGCAGTTGGGAGTAATCACCCTAACCCCATCACAGATAGCATGTAAAAGGCAAGATTAAAGGCTTTTCCTGCGCCCTTTGCACCCAAATGGAAAAGCTTATTGCAAAAACTTTGTACAAGCCAAGCAATATACAGTCTCCTTGCCATGGGACATCACTTAGACACTGACAAATCCCATTCCCCAAATTTGTGGGGCCTCTAGCTGACTGTGCAGGGAGTCAGCCCCAGAGGTCAGCAATGAGAATATTTCAGTGTCCACCCCCACCCCCAAATGAAGAATATTTCATTCTCATTCTCTTTAGTCCAGTTGGAATCTAAAGTCTAGACAGTTTTCAGATAACAGCCACCAGAGACAGCAAAGGGAAATGTATATGCCTTCTAAAGATAAGCAGATGCTGGACTTCTCACATAAGCTTTCTGAAAAGCTCTCAGAAGGCCCCACTGAGGAGCACCCAAGGAAAGAGTGCCTGGAAATATATTCCAAGATGCTGGGGCACCTTTTATTCATCCCTGAGTTCCTAGAGACATGGCAAAAAAGAGACCCTCCTATTCCCAAGACTTATTCAGAAATAAATGTAAAGACAGTCCATAGAAAAGTAGGGAAAGGGGTGCATATCACTAACCACTCAGTCAACTGTAAATTCTTTCATTTAGGAAAATATTTAACAAGTGAAGTCTACTTCTCAGAAATGTCACTGACACAGAAGACACAACTGTGAATGATAAAGACACTGTTCTCATGAAACTGAAATTCCTGCCAGAAAGTCTGGCAAATCTTCATTCAGAAATATGGCAAAGTCTAGGGTGTGCCTGATGCTAGAATATAAGGAACCTCCCTTTATTGCCTGCAAACTAATCCCCTACCCTCTTTCCCACATTCACGGTGGTCTAGAGTTCTTAAGAATGCCACATCTTTATTCCAGATTGCAGACTTGCCATTCCACTGAACCACAGGTCAGTGACAGAGACACAATCCCCAAACCTTCTCAAGACCTCCTTAAAATGAGCACAGTGCTAGGCCAAAACAGATGCCCTGCAGATACTTCTCTAGTTATTGATAGAGTTAAGAATTATACAAACAAGGGGCTGGGGATGTGGCTTAAGTGGTAGCGCGCTCGCCTGGCATGAGTGCGGCCTGGGTTCGATCCTCAGCACCACGTACAAACAAAGATGTTGTGTCCGCTGAAAGAACTAAAAAATAAATATTAAAATTCTCTCTCTCTCTCTCTCTCTCTCTCTCTCTCTCTCTCTCTCAAAAAAATTATACAAACAATAAAAGGGATATTTGAGGATTGTTATAAATGAAAATATCATCTTCCTGCCTTTGAGGACAGGCACATTCATGCTGATATAACTCACTTCCTTTTCAGATTTGCTATCTTCTATAATAATGACTCCTAAAAAGCAACCACAATTTGACTGGGTTAGACCAGACTCCAAGGCAGCATCTAAGTTAGTTACATTGCAGTCATTTTGCTCACATGAGGGGCCAGAAACTCTATCAGCCTATGATCTGATATTGGAGTCCTGTCCAGTTCCTGGGTCATCAGCAAGGGCATTCATAAGTCCTGGGAAAAGGAAAGAATAGATTAGATGAGGTCCTGAGAGTGGAGCTCCTGTGATGATGACTACGCATTTCTTCCAGGAATCTAGAGAGAATGCTGGCTCTTGATCACAGTGATTCTGTGCTGTGGGGAAGGCTCAGTCCTTGAGCCCAGTGTGATTACCTGGAGCAAGTGCTGAAGTAAAAGTTCACCTCTTGCCAAGATGGGCCTTTTTGGACTTCAGCTGCTAATGATAAAAAAAAATGTTAGTGTTGCTCAAATCAAGAAAATATTCATTCCACTAGCAAAGGGTGTCTGCTATACTTTGGATCTTAAATATCCCCCAAAGGCTCATGTGTTAAAAACATGGTCTCCAACCCAGTGTTATGGGAGGTGGTGTAAACTTTAAGAAGTGGGGCCTAGTGGAAGGTCTTTCTGTCACTACAGGCATGCCTTTGAAGGGGCACCTCACCCACTTCCACTTCCTCTTTTGAGCTGCACACCAAGTGAGTGGTTTTGCCATGTGCTGCTGCCATGATGTGCTGCCTCCAAAATCATGAACCAAAATGAACGTTTCCTCCTTTTAAATTGTGTCAGGTCTTTGTTTTAGTAATGGAAAGATGACAAACACAGCATCTAACATTGTGACAGATCAATAATGGTCTGAGGTGTCCTTCACTGGCAAAGGAAGAGAGCACCCTATCTTTCCCAGACTAAAAGGTCCAGTGTGGTTAGTAAATGTGCCAACTCCAGAAAGGAGAACTCAGTGGAAGCTGAGGCAGGTGGTATCCTACACCTCCCATGATGATTCTAGGATCCCTTAGAGAAGGCTTGTTCCCACAATTCAAGCTTCTCCTGAAGAAATAGATTTTGGGGGATCCAGGTTTCAAATCCAGCTGCCTCCCACAATCTTACCAGTCACTTACAAATTAAACTTTACCATGAGGGGTAACCAACTGGATAGATCCCAAACCCAAACATCAAAATGAGGGCAGAATTAACTAACAAGGGCTAATGTCCCCATGACTCTGAATAACTCTAAGCCCAAGAGTCACAAGTTAAAATATAAATGAATTATTTAGGGTTAAAGAACCAAATTGCCAGTTTTTAAAATTTTTATTAAAAACTGAAAATTTATAGTTAACTATATGTATTTATAATTAGTTGTACATCTATTAAGTATATATGTTTATAATTATTTTATAATTTATATTAATTTTTAAAAGTGATGTTATGATTTATTAATACAATGTGCAATAATTCAATCAAGCTAATCAATATATCTATCACCTCAAATACTGCTATGGTTTGGATATAGTTAGCATGTGTCCCCAAGGATTCATGTGTTGAAATGTAATCCCCATTGTGAGGTATTAAGAGGATGGAAACTTAATCTGACTATGGGGTTTAGAGGACAAACCTTTGGGAAGTGAATAGGATTAGATAAGGTCCTGAGAGTAGAGCTCCTGTGATTGAATCCTGGTGACTTTATAAGAAGAGGAAGAGAGAACAGAAGACACACATACACATACATGCTCCCTGTCTCTGGCCATGTGATGCCCTGTACCAACTCAAGACTCTGCCAGCAAAAAGGCCATCATCACAAGATGCAGCCCCTTGATGATGGACCACCAGAACTGTCAATCAGAATAAGCAAGTCTGTTTTCCCTATAAGTTACCCAGCCTCAAGTTTTTCATTCCAGTAATACAAAATGGACTAATACAGAGGCCTATCATTTTTTTGTGTGTGTGTGTGTGGTGAGAACATTTGATATTTACTCTTGACAATTTTGAAATGTACAAAATACTATTATTAATTATATTCACCACACTGTAATAAGATCTAAAAAAAAATTCTTCTTATCACCAAATCTTGAAAAGAATGATCACACAAGAGTAGGATACTGAATGTGTTGAAATGGCTGAAGAAAGATTGGCTATTTGTTGCAACTAAGCCATCCACTTGTTTTATTAACATTACTAGCTCTTAGATAGTAAAGTATCCTGCAAAAGTCCATGTGTGAATCAATGCAAGAGTTTGCAGAGATTAAATGATGAGATGAAATGGTCAGATAATGTGTTATGGCCTAATCAGTGAGTTCATCCACTGATTAGGCAGGTAAGGTATGGCCGGAAGAGGTAGGTCACTGGGGATATGCCTGTGGGGATTGTATTTTATCCCTAGTGAGCGGCATTTTCTCTCTGCTTCCTGATTTCCATGTTCTGAGCTCCTCTCCTCTTCTACATCTCTCCACCATGGTTTCTGCCTCACCTTGGGCCCAGAGCAACAGAGTCAGCCATCTATAGACCGACCCCTTTGAAACCATGAATGAAATTGTTCTCCTCTAAAATTGATTTTGTCATGTCTTTTGGTCATAGCAGTGAAAAAGCTGACTAAACCACTAGCCAAAGAGAAATAAGATGTGAAAATAGCAATGATACAATAACTGACTTTGCAGTGATTCTAGAAAAGGAGCATGCATTTGTTTTGAAAATAAATGCCTAGAAATTACTAAGTTCTTCCACAGAATCATAGACTCACCTAGTTGCATGGTTTCTAGAACAGGAATTCCTTAGAGATCTCATATTCTACCCACTTCCCTGCTTTAACTGAAGCAACTCCACTTGCATCTATTGAATATGATTGGGGTTCTGAGTAAGAATTTATTTTGGACAAATGATTTTGCTGCTTGTGTCAGACAGTACTCCTTTAGTTGCAAAAGACAGAGACTGTTATTTAAACAAAAATTGAAAAGCTAAAGGCTGTGGACTTCAACAGAGGTGGATACAGTAGCTTAGATGATATCAGCAGGACTGAGACACTATTTCCTACTCTGTCTCCTTCCGGGTTGGCTTTATTCAGGCTTCCTTTCTTGTTCCTTTGTTATCTGCCACAGGTGACTTCTACTTTATAGTCCAACAAAGCTCCTTGAGCATCAGCTATTTTGTCTGTATTCCAACCAGAATAAAAGAGGAAAGAAGAAAAAGAGCTTACCTGTTTAGCTTTAAGCTTTCCATATACTTGAAGAAGTAATATGTAACACGTCCTTTTATCTCCAATTGGCCAAATTTAATCATATGCCCATCCCTACCTTTAAGGGAGACTCAAAATATAATCTTTATTTCTGGTACATATAAGTCCAGTCCAGCTTAAAAAATCAGAAGTTCAACCACTAAAGAAGATGGATAAATGGACACTGAAGGAAAACTAAGAGCATCTGCCTAGTTAAAACTAACAATTTCAATAAAAATTCAAAAATTAAGGTTTATAGGTAAGATTTTAGTCATCCCTGATCCAACTTCTCTGGCCAGATAGAGGAAATATACTAGTCTTTCATGTTTAGTTCTTGTGGCCATGCCTGAATCCTACAGAGAGGAAATAGGAAAGCTAGGCAGAGAGAAACAACAGAATCCATTATGTGCACAAAATAAATTTTGACAAGAGCAGAACTCTAGTTTTCTAATGTAATATCTTAATTTTTTATTCTTTAGGTACATAAGCTAAGGTCCTAAGAAGTGAAATGACTTGCTATGGTATATTAACCAGCTTTTCATTACTGTATCAAAATACCTGAGGAAAACTACTTGAAGGGAGAAAGGTTATTTTGGCTCCCAGTTCAAAGGTTTCAGGCCATGGTCAGCTAGTTCCAAAACAGAAACATCATGGTGAAAGGGCATGGCAGAAGTAAAGCTACTCACCTCATGGTGACCAGGAAGCAGAGATAGAGAGAGAAAAGAGAAAAAGGAAGGGGCCAAAAGAAGATATATCTCCAAGAGCACACCCCACAGAACCTACTCCCCTCAACTACCTCCTACAGTTTCCACCACCCTCCAATAGTCCATTCAGCTATGAATCCATTGATGTATTAATTTACTGATAAGGTTACAGCCATCATGATCCAATTACTTCCCAAAATCCCCACCTCTGAACATTGTCACACTAGGGACCAAGCCTTCAACACATGAGCCTTTGGGAGACATTCCAAATCCAAGCCATAACAAGACATATGCAGCAACTACTACTGATGCATAAGTTAAGGCTGTTATTGCTCTTCCTTCTTGCATGCCACTGCTCCTTCTTATCAGACAGATACATTTCAAAGAAATGTGAAATTTAAGGAGCTGGGGATATAGCTCAGTAGGGTGCTAGCCTTGCATGCATAAGGCCCTGGGTTCAATCCCCAGCACCACAAAAAAAATGTGAAATTTAAAATGAGAAGTTCATAGTTGATTCCACATTTGACTGGACACAGTGAGCTTCAGTAAATTACTCCTTAATTTTTAAAACTCTATGACCAAGAATGGAAAATTACCTACCTCATGGGCACAGTTACATACTAGAGAGGAAAACAAGCTTTCTTGCTTTCTTCCTCTGATGCTTTCTAATCAGATTTACCTCTGTTTTCAACCACTCTGGGCAATCTGATTGTTCAGCATCTCAGAATGCTTTCTCCATCTTCATCCATCCATCTATTCATCTATCCATCCATCCATTCATCTTTCCTTTCAAGAAGCTACTCACCAAACACTGGTAAACAAAGGTCAGAGAGGATTCTCCCCCTCAAGGACTCATATTCCTATGGGGAAAACAAGAAATTAGATAAACAATTAATTAGATAAAATGGGACAAATAGATATCTATGTATAGGGTGCCAAGAAGAAGAGAGAGAAGGGCCTCACTGTTGAATCTTCAAAGACAGTAAAGCTTGAGGAGCCAACGCAAGCAGGGAAGAGCTTTGGCACAGAGATCAGAATGTTCAAATACACACACATAACAAGAAAGTACATGGAGCCCAGTATTACAAAGGACATGGAGAAAAAGTATCAGATCTTGAAGGGCCTTGGATGCCTTGTAAGAGATAAGTAAGATAGATTACTTACCTAAACCTGAGAAGAGAGATTGGTCTAAATTATTCATCAATTTAAAATTAAAATCAGTAACAACAAGTCACATCATTATGTACAACTATAATGCACCAATAAGAAATATAGAAAAATTATATTAAATTTAAAGATAAAATTAAAGTTGAGTTAGATAAATGCTAAGTCACCAGCCAGTTCCCAAGGTAAAAGAATCCAGTCTATCCTAGAATTGTCTTCCTTAAACCCTGGTTCTGCCAAAAAGCATTAGGAGTTGTAGGGTAGAGATAAGTCAGAAATAAAAGTACAATCAGTCCTCATTATTCAAAGATCCCATACTTATGAATGCTCCTACTCAGTAAAGTGTATTTGTAACCCCAAATTGACACTCATGTTGCTTCCATGGTCATTCATGGACAAACGCACTATGGTGAAAAATTTGAGTTGCCCAATGTCTACATTGCCAGGTAAGGATGAACAAGGTGATGCTCTTCCTTTTTATTTCAGCTCTTAAACTACAAACAAATGTCCTTTTTTGTGGTCAATTTAGTGGAACATGTTTGCATTCTTGTGCTTTTTGATTTATTGTGGCCTCCAAATGTAGGGCTGAATGTTCTGTTTGTGTTTCTAAGACTAAAAAAGCTATGATTTGCCTATGGAGAAAATGTGGGCTAGATAAGCTTTGTTCAGGCCTAGCACTATATATTTAATAAAGCGTCTTTAAACAGCAACTCATTAATTGATGAAAACATTGTGGCCAGAAGTTTGCAGGCACCTATCCCTATATTTCTCCCAGGAGCAAGGTTCAGAATTCTCTAATTCATTGTTCACTATGGCTTTATAGAACATTATTTTTCAAATAATGAGAATCAAATATCATTTCACTCTCTTTGATGTGTTTGATTTAGGAAGAAAAGTTATTCAATGAAATAAGTATAAGGAAAGAAAGAATCGGTTTTTAAAGCTCCAGTCACAAACAGACACGCTGAGTAACTTCTAGCTCCCTGTTCACAGCTGATGGTGATCCCAACTTTTCTCTGTAGCCCACCAACATGTCCCCATACCACATACTCCAGGACATTCTAGGTGTCCCTTCACTATGCCAGAGAGGGACACACAGCAGCAGATAGTGGTACCATCTGAGCTCACCTGGGACCCCCACCCTCACAGCTTCTGCAATTACCATGCCCAGAGTTCCAAAGTTTATAAGGGAAATAAGCAGACACTGTGTCTTGGTAATCTTATCAAAGGGTCACCTCCAGTTCAGATAGAGCTACCAGGTGCTATGAAATAGAAAGAGCAGACAGCAGGAATGAAGTAAGCACACAAAGGAGAGGGAGGCTGGCTCTGAGCATTTGGTATATTGGGTCATTTAATCCCTGCCTGGAGATAATCATCACTGTATTTATAAGGAAACTGAGACTTAGAAGAGGTAATATCTTACCCAAGACACAACAATTCAGTCCAAAAGGAAGATTCAAACCCACATTCATTCAAATGTCAATCCATGGGCTAATTTCTACATCATCATATTGCCTCTGCCCTGCACCCACCTAAAAGTCAAGGCCAGTAACTCAGTAAGGACTCAGTGATAGGATTGTGAAAGTGCTTTGAGAATTAAGTTCTGAAAAAGGATAAGGTCTTCTGATTACAAGAAATCCCAGGAGATGGGCCACATTTTCTCAGTGTCCTAGAATCTGGTCGTATCAAATTCTGCTACCTGGAGGGAGAAGGTTGGGCTTGACCTTGCATTTGGTGTTCCAAGGATCCAAGTCTTATTTGAAGGCAATATTGTGAAAATCCCCAGATATCAGGATCTGTCCCCTCCATCCTTGCTCAGTACAGGTTCCTAGGACCTTCAAACTGAAGGCTTGAACTTACCCAGTCACCAGTTTATTCCCACAAAGACCTCACTGGGCACACAGCCAGAGAGGACTGGTCTAGGAAGGACTTGGTTCCTGGTGCCTGGTCCTGGTCTGAGTTCTAGGAACCTGTGCTCCCTTCAAGTACAAAGCCTTTTTCCTAAATCCCCCAGAGTGCATACAACAAAAAACTTGACCCAGTTTCCCGCTGTGGGCTCCAGTTTTCCTCATCAGTATAAAGTCCTGCTTTAATTTGTTTCAGTTTTTTACCCAAACAGATTAGTGGACCCAAGGATCCTCCAAGAGCAACCTGCCCCCTTGTCACTTGTCACAAAGATAAATGGAGGAGACTGTTTGGTTTTTTTTAAAAAAAAAAAAAAAAGTAGCCACCAGAGTGACTATGAGGATGCCTAAAAGCTAAAAACTGGGGCTAGGATTGTGGCTCAGCGGTAGAGCACTCATCTAGCACGTGCAAGGCCCTGGGTTCGATCCTCAGCACCACATAAAAATAAATAAAATAAAGGTATTGTGTTCAACTACTTCTAAAAAAAAATAAATATTAAAAAAAAGATAAAACCTGTCCTCAAGCTTTAGAATGTAGTCAAGTTGCCAACTGACCACAGGCACAAGTGTAACTATGCTGAATGTCATTTCTGTCATCTGAGAAGAGGGACAATAGTCTCTTTTTGAGGATGCAATTGAATGGATTAAATGAAATCATGAATGTAAAATATCAGTTTCAATGCCTGGCACATAGTAGGCTCTCCAAAAAGTCACAGATATTGACTTACTTAAATGACTGAAGAATTGAAAGGAATTCTCATAATAATTGCCTTCATGAAGATATCTCTGACTCCTCTGGATAGAAAAAAAAAAATTCAGGCTCCTGCCTTTAACTTTCCTCAGCATCTTGTCAGTACCTCATTTCTGTCATTTGTCATATTCTGGCTTATATTTGAGCTATCTATAGAATTACTTAATAATGAAGCTCTTGCTTATTGTTCTCCTTCACAGATCAAGTTTCCCCTATCTGGAATGCTTGGGACCAGAAGTATTTCAAATTTTGAAGTCTGTTGGATATTTGCATAGATTTTATCAGCCGAGCATCTCTAATCACACCTTACCTACAGTGGAGCAAAGACAAGAACTACATCTTACCCCTCAGAAACCACATAAGCAAAAAGAAAGTGGAGTGAAATATTTAAAGTACTGAGAAAAAGAAGACATCAACATATAATTCTGTGCCCTACAAAATTATCCTTTAAAAGTGAAGCCAAAATAAAGACTCAAACAAAAATTGAGGGAATTTGTTGCCAGTGGACCGGCCTTGCAAGAAATATTAAAAGAAGTTCTTTGGAAAGAAGAAGGCATAGGTCAGAAACTTGGCTCTACATAAAAGAAGAGCATCGAAAAATGAATATGTGAAGTAAAACTAAAAAATAAAAAGCTTACACTGATTCCAGAGTGCAGCACAAAGAATACACACCCTATACTTCAGAAACATTCTAAAAGGAAAGAAAAAGAGCCCAGCTAATGGAAACACTGTGGGCTTTGGAATAAAACACTTGCGTATTTGAGAAGCTCTTCCACTTATGAGCTTTGTGTGTTACAGCAGGTTACTTAACTTCCCTGATTTTTTTCCTCAAATAAGTATTAAAGGATTAGAAGTAATGTAAGAAAAACAATACAGACTAAATATCCCTAGTCAAAAAAATCTAAAATCTGAAATGCTCTGAAATATGGAATTTAACCATGTGCAAGGCTCAAAAAAAGTTATATAGAGTTTGAAGAATTTCAGTTTTTGGCTTCCTTGCAGATTTTTTTTTAAACCTTGATTTTATGTAGTTTGAATACAATATACCTAGATTTTTGGCATTTATCCTGCTTGGTTTTCTTGAGATTCTCAGGTATTTAGATTGGTATCTAACGATGATTTGAAAATTTTTTCAGTCATTTTTGCTTCAAATATTTCCTCTCTTCTTTTCCCTTTTTTCTTCTCCTTCTGGTATTCCCATTATGCACATGTTGTAACTTTTGTAGTTGGCGCACAATTCTTGGATATTCTATTGTAGGGTTTTCCCCCCACTTTTCATTGCAAAGTTTAAGGGATTTCTATGGAGAATCCTTAAGTTCAGAGATATTTTTTTATCATCTGTGTCCAGTTCACCAATGAGTCTATCACAGGAATTTTGGTTACAGTGGGGTTTTTTTGTTGTTGTTTTTGTTTGTTTTGTTTTGTCTCTAGCAACTTCTTTCCTTCTTTCTTAGAATTTCCATATCTCTGCTTACATTGCTTATCTGTTCCTGCATTCTGTCAACCTTCTCCATTAGATTAGACATTCTTTAGAGACCTTAGCATAGGTGTTTCAATTTCCATTCTGATAATTTCAACATCCCTGCCATATATGAATCTGATTCTGATGTTTGCTCTGTCTCTTCAAATTATGTTTTTTGTTAGTTTTTGTTTGCTTTGAATTTTAGTGTGACTTCTAATGTGTTCTTGATAACCAGACATGAGGTACTGAATAAAAGTAATTAGACATTTAGTAATGTGAGAGTTGTAAGGTGTCTTATGATTAGTTCATAGTATTTTATTGAGCTGATGTCACTGAACAATGAATTTCGCCTAACCCTCCCCAGCTTAGGTGGAACAGCTACAGTGACTGGAGTTGGGTATTTTCCTTTGCTAGGTCAGTTAGGCTCTGATAAAATTTCAGAAGGTTAGGCTATAGTTAACTAGTTTCTTCTAGGTCAGGCCTTATAAAGAATAGAATGCTCTGATATATTTCAAACTACTTTTTTTCTTTATGTCTATCAGAAATATGATAGACTTTTTCCCCTAATATTCACTGTGAGAACTAACTCAAATACCCAGAGATAAAATTCATAAAAGTGTGGAGGCCCCTCTGTCACTGGGTCCCCCTGGAGTTAACTTTCAGAGTTATTCTCACTGAGTTTCTAGCAATTTGTTAATTACTGGTTCTCCATTTCAGATTTTTCTAACCCTACACTGAACCCTACAGAGGTTTCTGCTTGTGGTTTCTGCTCCAATAAGTTGTAATTCTTTGTGTTCACCTATCCATCTCTCCCATCAGGGGAATAGAAGTTCAGGCTGTGATCTTACTTCTCTTACACGTTTAACAATAGTGTCAACTTTCCAGTTTGTTCAGCTTTTCACCTATTACGACAGAACAATGACTTTGATCTTATATGCCAGATCAAAAACAGAAGTCTCCAGAGTGAGCTTTTGAAGAAGAGGAAGGAAAGAAGGCGGGCATCTCACTAAGAAGCTCAGAGTCCTTGGACACACTTTGTGGCTCCATATGATCCTTCTCACGATGGGCTTCCAATAGAAAACACACCCAGTCAATGTCTTGCAGTTGAGAGACATGGGAAAGAACCACAGTTTCCATTATTCTATCAACTTCCACCTGCCTCCTTTCATTCTTCCCAGCATCTTCTATCCCCAATATTATGGTGTCTCTAGTACATATATTTAATGAGCTTGAAACAAACTTTGGACATTGGGAGTTGCAGGGACAGCTCTGAAGTCTAATGTAAATTTTTGTAAAGTATTTGGACTGATTTGTCAGAGTTTCTTAAATGACACACAGTATGTATTTCTATTAATATTAGACTTCATCACCCCCTCTCTACTCCTACGTACTTGCCCAGGTCTTCCCCAGCAATTATCTCCCAGATGGCTCTTACTATGTGTCACTGTGAAAATAATGCTCCCTCTTGTCCATGCATTTGTAAGTAAGGTAAGATGGATCCCCTTGTTCAGATGTTTGAGTTAGCAAAGGCACCCTGAAAGAGATAAATGGCCCCACCATGGAATGTGTCCAGAGCCCTGGATGCTGTCCAAGTGCTTGAGGAAACTAAGCTATTAGTCCCATTTTCTCCTCTCTGCCTGGCCCTGGTGTTGGGGAGAGATTGATTGAGCCTGTGCCCTCGGGATGGGGGTGATAGAGTGGGAGCAGGGAGGGAGGATGAGCTGTAGTAAGTCAGACAGATGGGGTGTCACAGAACTGGCTGACTTACCTTGGTCAAAAGGGAATTTGGTGGGGTGAGGGAGGGAGCCCAAGGAGAAGCATGCTTCTGCCCCAGTGACCCCTTTCACAGCAATTACCAAAGAAGGCATGATCTCTCTTATTCCTGTGCAAGTAAACAGACGCAGTTGTGGCCAGCAAGCTAGACTACTTTCCACTTTCTTCTGCCAGTGCACTAATGGGCCCTAAGTTGGTCCCAGATTCTCAGCTGCCAAAAGAAGGTATCTGCCAGCATCTTAGCTGTCCTATAACCAAGAAAGAAAAATGAAGAATGGGGTAGAAATATGTTGGGGTGATCACCATTTGTCTGATGTAATCTAGGTTTAAAAAAAAGATTATAGTAAAAAGTTACCAAAGAAAGTCTGAAGACACACAAAGTACAAAATAATATGAGTACACAGGGTCAAAAATATTAGTTATCAATTAATCAATGTATACCTTACTGAGCATTTCCTTTGAAGAGTGAGATTAGTGGTTCTCAACCAGACGGAACAATTTACTTTTAATTCTAGAAAGTAGAAGATAACTTGGAAACGCTCTCTTCATTCTTCTCATACCCAACTGCAATAGAGAACTACTGTTAGGAGTTGCAGAAGGGGAAAAAAAACCTTAAAAATAATTTAGCTCCTCTAGCCTTAAGCTTACACTCTGATCAGAGATACCAAGTTTTCTCATCCTATAAATAGCCATGGAAGGTGAAGATTTGGGTTAAAAAAAAGAATTTCAAAGAAGGGAAAAGACTTGCTGAAAATCTCAAGTCCAACTTTGCTTATGTGAAAAAAAATGCAAGTTTCAAATAAAACAGATGAGATCCTAAAATGAACTAGTCACCTTTACAGATGGCATATGTGTGTTTTGCATGGTGGTTCTGGGTCAGCATACTATGGTAAATGGGTGTGGGTGGGGGCTGGGGATGTGGCTCAAGCGGTAGCGTGCTCGCCTGGCATGCATGCAGCCTGGGTTCTATCCTCAGCACCACGTACAGACAAAGATGTTGTGTCCACCGATAACTAGAACATAAATATTAAAAATTCTCTCTCTCTCTCTCTCTCTCTCAAAAAAAGTTAAAAAAAAGGGTGTGGGTGGCTAACTTTCAAACTATGGAAAGCAATTTTTGATCAACATTTAAAATGTGTTTTGCAAAATATATATATATATATATATATATATATATACACACACACACACACACACACATATATATAAATTATAACAATCCCTGCTGGATGGGACATTGAGCCAAGGAGGGCCATCAACATGGCATGGGTATAACCTGTATTTTTTTTTTATTGGTTGTTCAAAACATTACAAAGCTCTTGACATATCATATTTCATACATTAGATTCAAATAGAGGATAGGAAAGGTAGCAGAATACAATAGTCACTAATATGGCATCATGTAAAAATGTGGATGTGTAACCGATGTGATTCTGCAATCTGTAATTGGGGTAAAAATGGGAGTTTATAACCTGCATTTTTACAACATACCATTATAACAATCCCAGATGGACAGAACATTGAACCAAAGAGGACCATGCAGCACAGCATGGATATAAAGTAAGAGTCTAAGCTGAAGAGACTAGACCATGCAAAAGCTTTATCTCATGGGTAATTCCAAAGAGCACAATCGAGGCAGAAAGCAGTTGTATTCAAACAGAAACATAGTACCAAAGATTGGCTAAAAGAATAAGGCAATAAGAATGAATGAAAGTTAATCCCTCCAAGAAGACTGTAAGTTCAAAAGTAAACCATAGACGTACAAAACTTGAGTCCTGATTACTAGCTAGTGGGAGATGCTCAAGATGGACTGAACGAGAAGATTTTATTTCAAAAGCCAAGAGATAAAGACAGAACATAGCCTGAAAATGGAAATCCTCCTTAGGATCAACCCTTAGTTCGATTGTGAGAATTCTTAGGCCTATATCTTTACCTGTCCTCTTTTTCATTCTCTGAAAAACTGCAGTTTGCCATCTGTCACAACAGACTTTCTGAAGTCGTCTTCTCCCCAGTACTAAACCTATTTCACCTCACTATTGATGAACTCTGATGAGAGAGAGCTCATGGACATATTTACACTAAAATGTTGATTGTATGACTTGCATTTAAAGTTTGTAATCTAAAGAAATAAATTTCTAATACTGACACATAACACTGGAATCTCAGGCAAAATGCTAGGCTTTCCTGGGCACCCCTCAAATCATGATATATGAGCCATTTTCTCCACTCATTTTGAAGATAGAATCCTAGGTCAGATCAATTGTGATGCCACTTGTATTTGTAACCACTTTCCACATTCCCTCTTATGTCCTGGACATGATTTAAGTGTGTCCCCCAAAGGTTTCAGTATTCAAAGTTAATAATCATCATGATGTTGTAAAAGGGTGGGTTTTTTTTTTCTGCAGTGGTCTCACACTTTTTAATCACATATCCCAGAGGGTGGGAATTTAATCAGACCATGGTGTTTAGATGTTGGGCCTTTGGGAAGAGATTAGGATTAAATAAACTCTTTAGGGTGGCACCTCTGTGGTTGAATACTTCTTGTTTTATAAGTAGAGGGAACAAGATCAGAAGACTCACAGGATGACCTACACTACTTTGGGACTCTGCCAGCAAGAAAACCATTACTAGATATGGCCCTTCAACCTGAAGGGTTGAAGGTTTCTCCAAAACCATGAGAGAAAACAAAACCTCTTTTCTTTATCAAGTGTGCCACCTATAGTATTTCACTATAGCAATGAAAAATGAACTAATGCATCCCCCTATATTTTTCACTTAACCTGTGGCCTGAATTTCTGCTCTTAGTGTCTGTCTAAATTGGAACCATATTCCAAGATCTGGCTCTCTTTTCTTAATAATAGCCTTACTGAGATATATTCCACATACCATACAATTCATCTATTTAAAGTATGCAATTCGATGGTTTTGGTGTATTCACAGTTATGCAACCATCACCACAATCAGTTTTAGAACATTTTTATCACCCCCCCCAAAAAGCCCTATATCCATTAGCCATCATTCCCCATGTTCCCCTACTTCTCTGTGCTAGGCAACCAGCAATCAACTTTCTGTCTCTGTGGATTTGCTTATTCTGAGCATTTTATTTAATATAATCATACAATATGTGGTCCTTTATGACTGACTTCTTTCATTTAGCGTAACATGTACAAGATTAATCCATGTTTTAGCATCTATCAGTACTTAATTTCTTTTTATTGTACAATAATGTTCCATTGTACAGCTGTGACAGATTTTGTTTATCTTCTTTTCAGTTGATGGACTTCTGGGTTGTATCCACTTTTTGGCTATAATGAATAATGCTTCTATGAACATTCTTGTGCAGCTTTTTGTGTGGACATATGTTTTCATTTTCTCTTGGGTATATACCTAGGAAAAGAATTTCTGGGTCATGTAGTAACTTCTATATTTAACTTTTTGAGGAACTGCCAGACTCTTTTCCAAAATAGCTGACCTTCTTATTCATCAACAGAATAGAAGAATGCTGATTTCTCCACATTCTCATCAACACTTGTTATTATCTAGTTTTTTTATTTGTTTGTTTGTTTGTTTGTTTTTACTCTAGCTGCCATAATGAATTTGCAGTGGTATTTCACTGTGGTTTTGACTTGTATTTCCCTAATGCCCAATGGTGAACATCTTTTCATGCGCTTATTGGCCATTTGTGTATCTTCTTCAGAGAAAACTATCTAGAGATCCTTTGGGTCTAGGTTTATTTTTAAGAGAAGATTTAGGAGTAGCAGAAAATATGTTTCTAGTTTAAATATATTTTGAGTGGCATGAAAATCAAGAGAATATACTGGAGATGAATAATAAACTTACTTGTTTATGCAATTCTGTTCTGCAAACCCTTGCTGAACTCCCATGATACACAGTCTTTCAGGTCTTAGGAACATAAAGAAGCAATAAGTCATGCATTCTGCATTGAATAAGTATAAATTTCATGAGACAATCATTTGTTTTCCTGGTTTAAATTAAATTTAACTATTTTCAATATTTGTATATCAGGCTTTTCACTAATTCAGATGAGCTTCCTCTAAATTAATTCAAATAGTAAAGTTTTTATATATTATTGTTTTAATTTCTTCAAAGACCTTACCCTCCACCCCCGGAAATTAAATCCAGAGTCTTACACATGATCATCATGGGCCCTACCACTGAGCAACACTCCCTGTACTCCATTTTTTGGTTTCTTTCCTAAATTATAATTTAAGTAGTTAATGTTTCATATAAAAATAGTTATATTTAGATACTTCTCTATCATGACAAAAAAAACTATCAAACAAGAGTTGATGTCATAATAGAAAAACACCAGAAAGATTCTCCATTAATTTAATTAGAATCAACCCCCACTCTAGTGTATGCAGGACTTAGTAAACTTACTCCAAAAGTAGGGCTGGGGTGTAGTTCAGTGGTAGAGCACTTGCCTAGGATGCACAAGCACTAGGTCTAATCCCCAGCACTGAAAAAAGAAAAAGAAAGAGAAAGATCGAGCACCTGCTCAGTGGTCAAGTACTTTTACAGGATAGAAACCTGATAAATACTGCTCTGGCCAGGTGATCAAGGTTCACATGACCAGTGATAAATCATGTTCATGGTATGGACCCCCAATATGCTATAAAGAGATGGAAATATCACTGATGTAGTCTCCCAAATGGGAAACCACAGTCTAATCATGAGAAAATATTAGAAAAATCCCAAATGAGGGTCATTTTACAAAATGCTTGACTAATACCCCTTCAAAAACAAAAAGACTGAAAAATTGTCACAGAGAAGAGGAGACTTAATAAGACTTGACAACTAAATGTGATGTGGCATCCTAGACTGGATGCTGAAATAGAAAAGATATTAGTAGGAAAAGTGAAATTCAAATAAAGTCAGTTAATAGTAATATATCAATGTGATTTTCTTAGTTTTGATGGTTATATACAATGTTAACAGTGGGGAAATTTGGTGTGGGACAGACAGGAAATCTTTATACCACCTTTGCAACTGTTTGGTACATCTAAAAAATATTCCAAAATAAATGTTATTTTCAAGAAATTACAACTTTGTGGAACAATCCAGTATTTTTATATGTCCCTGGCCAAAATAAATCTATATATAAAAATAAATATGCCCACTTAACCACTATTAATTCATATCATTCCAGTGTTTTCTTACATTTACAACGAGAAAAACATATATGTAATAAAACCACAATTGTTATCTGCATAGAAAGTACATGATTGATTGTTATATTATGATTTGTACTTTCCTTCATAAAAATAAAATCAAAATAGCTATTAGAAAAGAAAAATAATTTATATAGGTAGTATTATTATATAAAATACAATAAAAACAACTAAAATTCTTATAATTACTAATTAATAATATTAAAAATTATAAAATAAATACACAAAAAAAGCAGTGGTTTACACACTTGCCAGAGATAACTTGTTAAAAAATGCAACAGGAAATAATACCATTCTAAAATGTAATAAAAGAAAATATTAAGCCAGATGTAGTACTATATGCCTATAATACCAGCTACCTCAGAGGTTGGGGAGACTAAGGCAGAAATATTACAAACTCAAGACCTGTCTGGGCAACTTAGCAAGACCTTCACTCAAAATAAACTAAAAAGGGTCAGGGACATAGCTCAGTGCTTATAGTAGAGTGCTTGCTTAGCATATATGAGACTCTAGGTTTAATCCTCAGTACTGGGCGGGGGGCGGGGGAGGGATAAAATTAAATTACAAATAATAAGTTTTTTAAATGTGAAGATTCTGTGAGAAAAGAACTGCAAAACTTTATTGAGGAACATAAAAACTATCAATGAAATGGAGGCTAAAATTACCTAAATAGCCTTCAGTTAGGAATAGCTAAACCATTTGTACCCAACCAATGAACAACTATAAAGTAGTTAAAATGAATGAGTTAGAACTCCATGTATTGAATGGGGAAAAGTTTAAATATATACTTTAAATGAAAATGTCTGTATAATATGATCCCATTTGTATAAACATGTGTTCATATGTAAATGTTAATAATGTGTTTTCTTTTTGGGTATCAGGGATTGAACTCAGGGGCACTCAATCAGTGAGCCACATTCCCAGCCCTATTTTGTATTTTATTTAGAGACAGGATCTCATTGAGTTGCTCAGCGCCTTGCTTTTGCAAAGGCTGGCTTTGAACTCACAATCCTCCTGACTCAGCCTCCCAAGCCACTGGGATTACAGGTGTGCTTCATGAAGCTAGAAGAAACTAATAACTATATTAATATTAACAATATTAACTGAAGAGCTGGAGGAGATGGGGAGAGGGCTTTCACTTTTTGTTTGTTTATTTGTTTTTGTTTTGTTGGGGGGGGGTTGCATTGTTTTGTTTTGTTTCCCCATTCTTTCAGTCTGGGTTTTGTTACATTGCCCAGGCAGGTCTCACACTTCTGGATTCAAGTTATTCCTCTGCCTCAATTCCCTGATTAGCTGCAATTACAGGTGTGTGCCACTGCACCAAGATCTACCTTTTATTTTAAACCCTTCTTTACTAGTCAAACTATTATTCATGAATATGAATTGCTTTTACTTTTTCACTACAAAATATGTAAGTATTGGTTTGTAGAACAAGAACTACTTAAATTATATCATAATATTTCATAAAAAATAAAACAATAATGGCATAACACAACTATTAAAACATACAATTAAGTTGAGATAATTAAAAAGTTATAGTAATTAGCTCACTAAAATGATAGGCTACAAGTAGACAAATCATTGTTACAGACTAGGGATTAAAAGAAAAATTCAAATAGATGTATCTGGTATAAGATATAAATAGTGTCTGAGATTGCTGGGAAAATAACAGATGACCCATAATACTGAGTTAGTTAAATAAAGAAGGTAGTTGAATAAAGATTGACAGAGAAAATAACAGAGTTAGAGCTCTTGTTCATGACTTACCCCAAATTCCAAGTTGATTAAAAGGTTACATGTAGCCAAGCATGGTGGCACACACCTGTTATCCTAGCAATTCACAAGCCTGAGGCAGAAAGATCTCAAGTTTGAGGCCAACCTGGGCTACTTAGTGAGACCCTGTCTCAAAATAAAACATGAGGCAATCATGGTGGCTAGGACTGTAATTCCAGTGACTCAGGTAGCTGAGGCAGGAGAATCTCAAGTTCTAGGCTAGACTCAGCAATTTAGCAAAATCCTTTCTCAAAATAAAAATAAATTTTAAAAAAAGGTCTGGGGATATGTTGAGTGGTAGAGCACCCCTGAGTTCAATCTCCAGTACTACTAATAATAATACTACTAATGATAATCACATGGGGAAAAAAAAGGAATGAAGTTCAGTGGTGGAGCACCCCTGGGTTCAATCCCCATTACCACACTCAGACTTACATTTTTTAAAAAACAACTAAAAAACAGTTACATGCAAAAAATGACTGAAGAAAATATAAGAACAGATATATATGTAATCTGATAGTTTTTCTAAACTTAATACCAAATGTAAAAAAGCAAAGGAAAAGACCAATAGATTTGACTACATATATTGTTTATACTTCTGTATTTTAAAAAAAGGAAGAAATTAAACTAAAATATAAATAAATGCAATTTATCACAACACGTATAACAAACATCGAGCCCTTTTGAATCAACAACAAAATATTAACATTCTGGCACAAAATAAGCAAAAGATTGGTGAAGGTGATCCCCCTCTCACCATCTTGACAAGGTCATAGTGAGGGTGAATGCTGGCAAAGCCGCACTGGTTGGTGGGAAACCGAAACCAAGAAACCCTTTTTTATGTAATTGGGACTTTTCATTTTCATGCTCATGTTCCTGACAGGAGGCATGAGTATGTTAAATGCCAAATCAAATTAAATTTCAGATTGCTAGAACATAACAGGTAGTTCTTGCCTTGAAGGCTATTCTACTACCCTTCAGCATATCAAGGACAAAGTAGAAAGCTGCTCTACTATCTCAGCACATTGAGGACAAAACTGATAATGGACAACAAAGGTCACAGAATTTTAGGCACCACATTGATTATATCAACTGGAACCCAAGCCCATATTTCCGGCCTTTTAGAAAACCTAATCATTATGCTCATTGTACAAAACCCACCATATGTAGTTTCATTCTTGATTAAGGAAATTATGTTATACACTTAGGAAAGTTAAGACATATAAGGATACATTCTTTTCATTTCTATAAATCCTCTTTTACTTCACATAGGGATTTATAATAAGCATACTTAATATTGGCGGAAAATGGACTGATGTTTAGAACTTACTTTTTATTGAGAAAGATTATAAAGATATAAGAACTAGTGCAGCTTGACTGAGAAACAAAGAAACTCTTTGAGAAAGCAGCTCAACCAGTTTTATGAGAATAAATTTAGGAATTAATTAAAGTAGTTTTATAAGACATATTTTTAGAATAATGTTAGAAATATTATTCTATTTAGATTCTTGGGTTTAGAATTCTTAAGTTTTTAGCTGTATGGGTTTCTGATATGTTCTAAGAATGGTTTATAAACTTTAGGATATTTTAAGTATAAGATGTAAGGGGACTTTTTTAGATGGGAATTTTAGATTAGAAATAAAAGTACAGGTGTACTTTAAAACTTAAAGGTTAATGATAGGTTAGGAGACTTAGAGTCTGGTTACGTAGTTTGGCATTAGTTAATAAGAAAATAGCATATCTTGGGGAAAATAGTACATCTTGGAAAAATCTGAAAAAATGTAAATTAGTGTTGCATTTTATTAATGATTGATAACTAAAGGTCATATCCTGGAAAAATGTAAATTGATGTTACATTTTTCTATACCCCTAATTATGGTTAAGGAAACGTTATGTCTTGGCAAAGTTTTGAAATTGTGTAATCAATGATGTATTCTGAATCTATAATGATGAGAAAAACTGTAATGAAAGATGACCCGGAGAAAGCTGCATTAGCGCTCTCTCTCTCTGGAGATTGCTCCAACAGAATGACTCCTGTCTCATCTTTTTGCCGAAGCCACTCATCCTTCAGGACTCCCTGGACCCTGCCAGGGCTGGACCCCGGCAAAAGATATATGCTGACAATTCACAAAACATTTTAAAGGACTATAAACACGAGTAAATTTTTAACTTCTTTAGTAATCAATAAAATGAAAATTATAACTATAGTAGGATGGTATTTTAGGCCTATTGTACTAAAGAATTTAAAGATAATAGCCATGTTGGCAAGAATACTAAGAAAGGAACATTCTCATACATTTCAAGTGGGTGATTTGACCATTTGTATAAAAAGTCTTTAAAAATACATTTAATTCTTGACTCAGCAATCAATTCCTAAGAATTTATACTAAGAAAAAAATTAAGAATGGGCATAAAGGGGCTGGATTATATCTCAGTGATACAGTTCTGCTTAGCATTCTCAGCACACAAAAAATATGCATAAATATTCATGTACAAAAGAGTTATCATGGCATGATTCATCATAGTAAAATTAAAAACTAGTAAAATGTTCAAAAAGAAGATTAGTTTTTAAACTCATAGGATAATTTTATTTTGTAATTTACATGGAAATACAAAAGATCTAGAATAGTTAAGACAACCTTGAAGGGGAACAGCTGTGTTAGCTTTTTAGAACTCTCTCTCTTTTTTTTAAGAGAATGCTAAAGTAAAATATAGCAAAATGTTAGCATGTAGCAAATACAAGTTACAACTTGTTCCTATAGGACCATGGTTGTGTTAGTCAGCTTTCTATTGCCATGACAAAATACCTGAGATAACAACTTAGAAGGAAGAAAATTTTATTTTGACTCATTTTATTTGAAACCAAAATTTTATTTTGGTTTCAAATAAATTGGTTTCAGAAATTTCACTTCATGGTCCGTTGGCTCCATTGTTTTGGGGCTGTGGCAAGGCAGAATCTCATGGCACAAGCATGTGGTAGAACAAAGCTGCTCACCTCATGACTGCTGGTGAGCAAAAAGAGAAAGAGGAGGAGCCAGGGTGCCAATATTCCCTTCAAAGGCACACACCAATGATCTAACTTCCTTACACTAGGACCCACCTCCTAGTTGTTCCACCACTTCTCAGTAGTGGGAACCAATCCTTTATAACCTACAGACCTTAGGGGACATTCAAGATCCAAACCATAACAGGCATGGTTTACTCCCTGCATTTTTTTGTATATTGGAGATATTTCATAATTTTTAGTCTCTAAGGAAAATAGGCTTGCTGCCCATGTAACAACATAAAGATCCATCAATGAGCCAGTCACCTCATAGGGAAATGAACATCCAGCCAGTTTATGACCAAGATTTAGGCTGCTGTGGATCAAGTGATGGGCCTACTGAACTCCAAGTTTCCTTTCAACACTAAAAGATTTCTGTGTAAAGCTGAAATTCCTGAAATTGAAAAAAGAGTTAAGATAACTTAGTAACTTTTGGGAGAAAATGATGACCCTGAATTCATTTGTCTTACCCTGTGTAGAGGGAGACCCAACCCGTATGTAGAAAGATAAGTGAGATTGAGGAAAGGAAGGTGAGGGAGAAAGTAGATTCAGAAAAACAAGATAAAGCCACCCTGGACCATCAAAACCTAAAGTATATATGGGAAAGAAAATAGGCAGTAAGAAAGAGGAAATGGATAGGTCTGGGCTACAAAGAATTTCACCATGAAATACTTGTTTAACTTGTTTTGCTTTAAGTATTATAGGGGTACATGCATACCCACGTTTATAGCAGCACAATTCACAATAGCCAAACTATGGAACCAGCCTAAGTGTCTATCAATGAATGAATGAATGAATGAAGAAAATGTGGTATACATACACAATGGAGTTTTATTCATAAAGAAGAATAAAATTATGTCATTTCAGGAAAATGAGTGGACCATGAAAACATTGTTAAGTGAAATAAGTCAAACTCAGAAGGTCAAAGGTCATGTGTTTCTCTCACATGTGGAAGGGAAAGAGGAAAAAGGGAAAGAGGGGTAAAGGGAGGAAATCTCATGAAAAATCAAAGGGAGATCCATAGAGTAGAGGAAAGGGACCAGGAGGAGGGAGGAGGAGAGGGAAGGAGGAACTACTGGGGAATGATACTGGCCCAATTATATTGTTACAGTATGTGTGTGTAAAAATATGTAACACATACTATCATTAAGTGAAATTATAATGCACCCATAAAAACATGAAAAAAAAATCACTGCTGCGAATCTAAAAACAGTTTCTAACGGGTAAGCATCTCAGGTTTGACCAAGTAGATTGAGAGCAGAAAACATTGGACCTTGAACTCACCTCTCCCTCCATCCCCACCTCCCTACATGACATGGAAAAATGTTCAGTGACAAACTTGACACAGGCCAGGCCACAGAGCCAAGCTTGGGAGAAGTTTGTTTTTATAGTACCAACACTTAGCAGATTGAAATCTGAAGTTGGAAACTGTTTATATCCTTCCTGCTGTTTTTCTGATGTTTTCACTTGCTGAAAGGGCACTGTCCCTTTTCAGAGGCTGTAAGGCCCTATTAACACTTGTTATACTAAACAGAGGAATTCCAGGACCCAGGAAGAAGCACCCACAGGGCTGACTGCTCATTTTCATTTAGTTAAACTGTTTCTAAATAATGTCATTAGATTCAAAGTTCATTTATCTGTAGCATATGGATGTTCCCAATGTATAAACCATCTCCAAACTGAACTATCTCTCAGAAAAAAAAAAGCTATTTCCTGTTACAGATGTTGTTTCCACCTCACTCAATTACAGACTGGAAACTTGCCACAGTGTGACAGTAAATCAGATAATGGAAGAGTGTGGGAGACTGTTGTGAGATCATCTAGACCTTCAATATTCAGTGTGATCCTAAAATCAACAATATCAACATCACCCAGAGAGTATTAAATATGCAGTCTCAGGTCCCACCCCAGACCTGCTGGATTAGAATCTGCATTTTCACATGCATCAACATGCACATTTAAAATTAAGAGCAGGGCCTGTAATCCCAGCAGCTCAGGAGGCTGAGTTAGGAGGATCATGAATTCAAATCCAGCCTCAGCAACTTAGAGAGGCCCTGTCTCTAAATAAAATATAAAAAGGATAGGAGTGTGGCTCAGTACTTGAGTACCCCTGACTTCTATCCCTGGTAACAAAAATAAAATTAAATTAAAATAAAGAAGCAGTGCCCTCAAACTCAGTGGGTATTGGAATCACCTGAACAGTTTTTTGTGTGTGTGTGTTTTTTTTTTTTTTTTAATAATAATGCTGTATCCAGGAGTATAGCTCAATGGTAGATTGCTTGCCTGGCATGCAAAAGGTCTTGGGTTTCATATCTAGCACTTCAAAAACAAAAAATCAAAACTAATTATGCCCTACACTCATCCAGTCCAAGAACTCACAGTCAAGACTCACAGTCAAGTCCCCATGAGAGAGACAAAAGTGTTAAAACATGTGATATTTTGGTTATTTGTAGCAGTTGAATAATGTCCCCCAAAAGGATATCACTAATTCCTACCTTGCTGGTACACATTAATATGATCTTATCTGTAGATAAGGGTTTTTTTTTTGCCAATGGATCTCAAGATGAGATCATCCTGAGTTTAAGATGGGCCCCACATCTAATGCCTGATTTCAGAAAATCAATAAAAAGAGATGGAGGCTAACATAAGAGGATCACTAGTTCAAGGTCAGCTTAAGCATTTTAGCAAGACCCTAAGCAACTGAATTTTATCAAGACCCTATTTTAAAATAAAAATAAAAAGGTCTGGGGATGTACCTCAGAGTTTAAGTGTCCTGGATTCAATACCCAATAAAAACAAAATAAAATAAAAAGAGAAGACAGTAATGTGCAGATGGAAGCAGAGATAGGAATAATGTGTCTATAAATTGCTGGCAACCACCAAGACCCAGGAGAAAGGCATAGAAGAGTATTTTTCTCAGAATCTCCAGGAAGAACTAAACCTGTGACACTTTACTTTCAAATTTCTGGCCTCCTAAACTACTAAATACAATAAATTGCTATTGTTTTAAGTCACCCAGTTTGTGGTAATTTGTTATACCAGCCTGAGGAAACTAATACAGACTTCATTAAATTTGCTAATTAATTTGGTACCAACTTGAGCACTGCAAAAAAATTACATCTGTAATCATCCCTGAACCAAATAGTTTATGCCAAGAATGGCAGTCCTGAGATATATTTCAAAAGCAGTCAAGGACTCCCCATTTATAGTGAAGCTAATGAAGTTAAGCTTCATGGTCCATCCTTTGTGTATGCCCCAGCAGAGAACTCTCCAAAACTTCATTTTCATAATTTCATATTCATAGAGTACAATCTCCCCCAAATGTTATAAATTTCAAAAAACCACAAAAGATGAATTTTCTGCTGCCAATAAAATGTAAAGTTTTTTGCACAGATGGGGAATATCCAAATATTTCTAATCTTCAGGTTGTTGAGTTCATAGATGTGGAACCCATGGACAGAGAGGGTTAACTGTGCTCAGAAAATCACCACTTTGCCACCTCCAAAGTCACCAAAGAATCAGGTAAAGATCAACAAAGGATATCAAAACCATCCAATGAGATGTTATTGGGGACAGATTTGCAGGGTGCCAAAGTATCACCCTCCAGCCTGGGAGGGTGAAAATTTTATAATTACAACATCCGTCAGATATCACCTTTAACCAAGTGATCACCCAAAATATCACTAATGGGGTACAATCTGCTAATACATGCCTCCTGATACAGTGCAGTATGAGGAACACAGCATCACTTATGGTTCTTGCAAAAATGTGTCACCTGAATCTAGTCAATCGTTAGTCCTAATTTTCATTTTGCAGAAAATATAGAGGAATAGGTTAAAAAAAACACCATGAAAAAAGAAAAGATAAATCCAAAGTGTTGGCTATTCTAGAAAACACCTGGAATGGACTCCTCAAAAGTCAATTTAATTTAAATAAAACTGTAAATGATGGGGCTATGCTACATTGACCAAGATTAATGAGATATAAAAACCAAAAGCAGCCAGGTGGCTATCATCCTCGTGGCTCAGGAGGCTGAGGCAGAAGGATCATAAGTTCAAAACCAGCCTCAGAAACTTAGCAAGACCCTAAGCAACTCAGCTAGACCCTGTCTCTAAATAAAATGTAAAAAAGAGCTAGGGATGTGGCTCAGTGGTTGAGCATCCTTGGGTTCAATCCCACACACACACACACACACACACACACACACACACACACACACAAAAGCAGAGTGTAAATCTCAATTGAATCCTTGTTCAAAAACAATTGAGAAAAGATGTCTTTGAGACAATTGGGGGGAAAATATATATGTAAATTTTGTTTATATATTTTGTAGGTGTAGGTAGGTAGTTATAGACACACACCCACAGAGATAAAATTAAATAGATAAAGCAACAACTTGCTCCTTCTCTCCAATTGATCCAAAATCACCTGAGAGACAATTAAGGGACTTGATGAAATGCCAGGGAGTGATGAGTTTGTATAGCTTGAGCTAAAAAAAGCTCAGGGGGTGGGGCGGTGGAATCAGTTTTCTAGAATCTGGCCTCCCTACTGACAGGAACTTGGAGGAAGTCCCATCATTTCTTGATGCCTTCATTTCCCTTTTCATAAAATTGAAATTATAATTGCCTGTCTCCCAGAGGGACTCTGAGGATTCACTAGTTAACATCTGTAAATATTTAGAGGCTGAAAATCATTATGAAAATCAGATGTGCAAATATCAACACATGCCTGAGGTATACAGAGAAACTAGAATGGGTCTTCTGCAAATCTGGGGGTTGGTGTTAAAGGAATTTAATAAAAGTCTGCCTTGGTGGCTCTGTTAACATCATGTGAGCTTCTCTTTGGAACTTGCAAAGGAATGACTGGGGAGTGAAACTGAGCCAGTGGCAAGATATTTGCACACAGTGAGAAACAATGCCATGTAAGATTTGAGCACCAGATTACAGGGTCTGGAAACCTGAATGCAGATTCTAATTCTGCCATATATTTTGGCCTGGCATTCTAAAACCCATATCTGCCACAGTAATGCATTTTCCCTATGCTAAAGTCAGAGTTATTACATTTTATACACGTCTTGGCTAGATGTTAACCAAAGGTGCATAGTTTAATTAAATACATACCAGAAAATGTGATTAAGACTAGCCAGTTCATCAGAGTATCTTTTCAAAAACCTGTGCTATGTCTCAGCCACAATCCTGCATTCAGCCCCATCTCAA
The DNA here is from genome assembly GCF_045843805.1 of Urocitellus parryii. Taxonomy (NCBI): domain Eukaryota; kingdom Metazoa; phylum Chordata; class Mammalia; order Rodentia; family Sciuridae; genus Urocitellus; species Urocitellus parryii. The sequence goes on from NC_135544.1 coordinate 14,237,397, forward strand.
CCCCAGTTCATTATTATGACTATATTCTAACTGTAGAACCAGCAACTAGTGAAAAAAAATTTATATTTTTCAAAGCATTCGAATAATCATTTCAGTTGATTGTCCCAAAATTTCCAAGAAATAATGCAAAACACAAATAGATTTTTCAAGTGAATAAACTGAGGCTCAAACTATCCTAGCCAAAGTCACAACATGGGTACATTACAAAATTGGGGAAATTCAGTCCACCAACTTGAATGTCAGCACACCCCTGGGGCTCACAGAAGCTTCCTTCTAGTGTTACTAGTCTCTGATCCCTTTTCCTAAACCTCAGAGCACCAACAGTTTTATCTCTGCCTGCCCACACAGTCCAAGACCCTCTTCAACCAAGACCCTTCATGACCAAGCTGTCCTGGCAAGCTTCAGAATGTCTGAAAATTGGCAAGGAAATGTGCAGGAAATAAAACTAGAGCATAATCAGTATGTAACAAAGATTACAAGACCCCATTGCTCATTTTCTTCCAGGTTCCAGCCTATTTCTTGGAGGTTGAGAATTGAAACTTTTTTCATAGAAGAACAGAATGCCAGAACAAATAGAAATATTGGATATTATCTAATCTAGTTGTTTCCAAGCACGGTTTCCCATCATAATCTGCTGGAATGTTTGTTAGATATCAAAATGTCAGGGGATTTTCTGTGGAGAACAAGAGACTAATGACCAGAGGCCAAAGAGACTTAGACAAGGTGACACAGCTAGACAATGCTTGCTACAATTTGGATCTGGGATATCTCCCAAGGCCCATGTGTTAAAGACCTGGTTTTCATCTTGGTGCTTTTGGAAGGTAGTGGAAACTTTAAGAGATGGGGACTAGTGGAAAGTCTTCAGGTTTCACTCTAAGGGCTTTATTGTACCTTAATTATTTCTTTAGAAACTGTATTTCCAAATACAGCCACATTTTAAGGTATTGGGAATTAAGACTTCAATGTATGAATTTGGGGAGGGTACAATTCAGCTCCTAACACTCTCCCTACTCCAAAGTGCTATAATTGCTACTCGATTTAGTCTAAAATCAAGATGATTAGGAAAAAGAAGAAACTAAACTTTCAACTTTAACATCAATTAGGCATTAAAAATGTCCAAAATGTCTTTGAGTTATTAATGCAGGGAGTTTTCTAAGAAATACTATCTTTGAGACATAGGGGATTAAAATCTTGTGTTGATAATTTATTATCACAGAATGCTTTAATTTGCAAATAATTAATATTGCCTTTTTATAAAAATCGGATGGGTTTTGATTTTCAAAGAAAACCTCTAAAAGTGGATATTAAAAGGCAATAAAACACTAAATATTTAGAGCAGCTGAGTTAAACTAACAACCCTCCTGATGTTTCATTGAACAAAGTAACCTCTGACCTTCCTTATATCTTGTGAAGGCAGGATGCTGGAAGTCAAAGGTTAATTAGTCTAGAAATGACAATATGTTTATCAGCAAAATAAACTGAGAAATAATGTGTGAGTAAAGACAAATATGTTCTATCTCAAATTCTTAGGAAAATATAATGAAATTGACAACCACACCATCTTCACACCAAAAAAAAGGACATTTTTTTTCCTTATTTGTGGACTGAAGAAGACTGTGCCAGAACAAACTTCTGCTTTTCATCTTCTGAGCAGTCCAGGGCAACAGTGTTATCTCTGACCCAAGGACATGTTTTTAGAAGCATTGGATCCTCTTCACACAAAATTAATTAACAGTGTATTTTCAGATCTTTCTTACGTGCCCCCTCCCTGTTGCTCCCAACCCTACTTCCACTGACTGTTTGCTAAATAAAATGGTTGTGCAAGACCAGGCTGTGCTGGAGTACTGCGGAGGAAGCATTCCATAAGAAGGGTGCAAAGCTGGGTTCTCGTTTCAGACTTACCACCCTCTCCTGTGATTGAGAGTAAATGCATGCAATCCTCCAGGCCTGCATTTTCTCATGTGCAAAATACAGGGTGAGATGCAAGGACCAATTATATCTTTGCAGTGACCTTTTTATTCTTCACATTTTTTAAATTGGTGCATCATAGTTGTACATAATGGTAGGATTTGTTGTTACATATTAGTACTTGTTCACAATATAACAATTTGGCCACCATTCCTCTCCAGAATTTCCCTCCTCCACCTTTTATTCTTTAAAAGTACTATATGTATGATCTTTAAAATATATATATATTTAAGCCTTATCTGGCTGATAAAAGAAGAAAGGGGGATGGGGGAACCTGCAGTACATTAATGGACTTGGCTTCATCTAAGCATTGCTGCTACAGGTGGGGCAAGAGCACCCTTTAGGAGGAGCACCCAATGATGGCATCCCTGTAAACACATGTCACAAGTGGAGAGCAGCATCACCTGTGCAAACAGAATTGTAACTATGGCTTTGGTCTTCTCAGAGTACAGTCTCATAGCTCTCTTGCTACATGACCTTTTGAAAGTCACAGTAACATCTCTGGCCCTCAGTTTCTTCATCTGCAAGAGGAGGAAGCTAGAGAAGCTGATCTCTATCTTCTCTGGGATTGTGTTAGTACGGCAGCTGGGTATTGTTAATTGATAAGAAAGTGTTTCAAAGAGGATCCATCTGTTTTTAATTAAATTCCATTTGTGACATCTTTATAAATGCTCTAGGAGATAACATATTAGGAGATACTGAAAACATACATATTGAAGCCATATGGCGATGTATAAAAGACAGGCTCAATTAAATAGAATTAAACCAATGACTGGTGAGAACCAGGGACCCCATGGTTTAAAAGATCTGAGGAGAGAGTTAAAGTTTATTGGGCATCAGAAAAGTAAAAGAGTAGGTTTAATGGAAATTGGATGCTGGCAGAAATGTCTTTATAGAAAATGAATATTCTGTGGACTTAGAATAAAAGGAAGTAAGGAAAATAAGAAAACACATAGCCCTAGGTGAAATAGGACATAGGATTGTGGTGTGGGAGAAAGAGAAACCTACAAATGACAAGTATTACAACTCTACATATACCTGTGTTTGGGTTTTCATATTTTTAGAATAGTTGTCAGTTCAGAACAAAAGAGAGAAGACAATAGGATTCCCATATATAAGTGGTACATTTGTTGCAATCGACAAATATATATTAACCCAACATTATCACCCAAAGTACATACTTTTGGACTCATTCTTGATGTTGCATGTTCTATTAGTTTTGAAAGATGCATAATGACATTAGTCTACCACTACAGTATCATACAGAGTAGCTTGGTTGCTATAAAAATCCTTTGTGCTCTGTCTATGTACCTCTCCCTCCCCTAATCCTTAGAAACCACTAATTTTTTTGCCTTTTCTAGAGTGTCATACAGTTGAAATCATAGAGTATGCAGTATTTTCAGATTGGCCTCTTTCACTTAATAATATTCATTCAATATTCCTATATTTCTTTCCATGGCTTGACAACACATTTCCTTTTAGCTCTCAGTAAGATTCCATTGTCTAGATGTACCACAGTTTATTTATCCATTCACTTGCTGAAGGACATCTTGAATACTTCCAAGTTTGGACAATTGTGAACAAAGCTGCCACTAACATAAACATCAATGTGCAAGCTTTTGTGAGGACAAAGATTGGGTAAACATCAAAGGATGTGACTTCTAGATCAGATGACAAAGGGTATGCTTAGTTTTGTAAGAAACGCCAAACTGTCTTCCGAAGTGGTTGTTCCACCTGTCGTTCCATTAGCAGTTAGTGAGAGTTCTTATCTTCATCTTTGTCACCATTTGGAATTGTTAGTGTTTTGGATTTGAGCCATTGTAATATGTGTATAGTGGTAACTTATTGTTGCTTTTTTTTTTTTAATACCAGAGATTGAACCCAGGTCTATCTTGATGACTGCCATTCTGAATGGTGTAAGATGAAATCTCAGTGTAGTTTTGATTTGTATTTCCCTAACTGCTAATGATGTTGAACACTTTTTATGTATTTTTTGGCCATTTATTTTTCTTCCTTTGAGAAGTGTCTGTTTAGTTTATTTGTCCATTTATTAATTGGGTTATTTGATTTTTTATGTAAAGTTTTTTGAGCTCTTTATATATTCTAGATATTAATCCTCTGTCAGAAGAGGAGCTCGCAAATGTTTTCTTCCATTCTGTGGGTTCTCTCTTCTTATTCCAAATTATTTCCTTTGCCATGCAGAAGCTTTTTAACTTGATGCTGTCCCATTTATTAACTCTTGGCATTATTTCCTAAGTTTTAGTGCTCTTATGGATAAAGTCTTTACCTGGGCCTAAAAGCCAGAGTGTTGACCCTATGTTTCTTCTAGGAGTTGCATAGTTTCTGGTCTAATTCTGAGGTCTTTAATCCATTTTGAGTTGATTTTGGTGCAGGGTTAGAGGAAGAGTCTAGTTTCATTTTTCTACATATGGATAACCAGTTGTCCCAATACCATTTGTTAAAAAGGCTATTTTCCAACTTGTGTTTTGTCACTATTGTTAAGGATCAGATGACTGTATCTGTATCTTGTCTGTCTTCTATTCTGTACCATTGGTCTGTGTGTCTCTTTTTAGGCTAGTACCATGCAGTTTTTGTTAGTATAGTTCTATAGCATAATTTGAAGTCAGGTATTATGAATGCCTCCAGAATTGCTTTTGGGGTTTAAAATTGCTTTGGCTAGGGCTGGGGTTGTGGCTCAGTGGTACAGCATTTGTCTCACATGTGTGAGGAACTGGGTTCAATTCTTAGTACTGCATATAAATAAATGAATAAAATAAAGGTCCATCAACAACTAAAAAAAATTTTTAATTGCTCTGGCTATTCTGGGTCTTTTATTTTTCCAAATGAATTTTAGGACTATTTTTTCTAGTTTTGTGAAAAATGTCATTGGTATTTTGTGGAGATTGCATTGAATCTGTATATTGCTTTTGGTAGTATGACCATCTTAACAATATTAATTCTGCCTATCCATTAATATGGGAAGTCTTTCCATCTTCTGAGTTCTTCAATTTCTTTCTTCAATGAAGAAAGAAGTTTCTATAGTTTTCACTGTAGAGGTCTTTTACCTCCTTTGTTAGATTTACTCCTAGAACTTTTAGGCTATTGTGAATGGAATTGTTTTCCTGATTTCTTTCTCAGCAGATTTGTTGCTGGAAAGCGATTGATTTTAGTATGTTTATTTTGTAAACTGCTACTTTGCCAAAATTTATTTATTAGCTCTAGCAGTCTTTTAGTGGAGTTTTTTTTATTATCTTCTACGTATAGGATTATATCTTCTGCAAACAGTGATAGTTTGACTTCTTCCTCTATTATTTTTATCCCTTTCATTTCCTTCTCCTGCCATATTGATCTGGCTAGAATTTGTATCACTATATTAAATAGAAGTGGTAGAATGGACATCCTTGTCTTGGAATATTTTTTTTCTTTTGTGTTTCTTTTGTTGTTGCTGCTGCTGTTGTTTTTGTTGTTCTTTGTAGATATAAATGACAGTGGAGTATATTTTGACATACACACATGGAGTATAACATTCTAATTGAGATCCCATTATTTTCAGTTATATATAATTTGGAGTTGCACTGGTCATGTATTCATAAATGAAAATAGGAAAATTATGTCCAAATCATTCTGTCTTTCCTATTCCCATCTACCCTCCTTTCTCTTCATTCCCCTTTGTCTAATCCAATGAAATTCTATTCTTCCCTCCCCTCCCCTTATTGTATCTTAGCATCTGCATATCAGAGAGAATATTTGGCCTTCGTTTTTTGAGGATTGGTTTATTTCACTTAGCATAATAGTCTCCAGTTCCATTCATTTACTGGCATATGCTATAATTTCATTCTTCTTTATGGCTGAGTAATATTCCATTGTGTATATATACCATAGTTTCTTTATCCATTTATCTATTTTTTTAAAAAATAATTTTTAGTTGTAAATGGACCTTTATTTTATTTCTTTTTATGGGGTGCTGAGAATCAAACCCAGTGCCTCACACATGCTAGACAAGAGCTCTACCACTGAGCTACAACCCCAGCCCTTCCATTCATCTCTTGAAGGGCACGTAAGTTGGTTCCATAGTTTAGCTATTGTGAACTGAGATGCTATAAACATTGATGTGGCTGCATCACTATAATATGCTTATATTTTAAGTCCTTTGGGTATATAGTGAGGAGTGGGATAGCTGGGTCAAATGGTGATTCCATTCGAAGTTTTCTGAGGAATGCATACTGTTTTCCAGAGTGGTTGCACCAATTTGCAGTCCCACTAGGAATGTAAGAGTGTACATAATTCCTCACATCCTTACCAACATTTATTGTTACTTGTATTTTTGATAATTGCCATTATGACTGAAGTGAGAGGAATCTCAGTGTCGTTTTAATTTTCATTTCTCTAATTGCTAGAGATATTGAAGAGTTTTTCATATGTTTTTTTTTCAATTTTATTTTAATTAATTAATTTATTTGTTTAATAAATTTTTAATTTTTTTAATTAATTTTTTTAATTAATTAATTTATTTGTTCTAGTTTTTTTTTCATATATTTGTTGACCAATCATATCTCTTCTTCTGTGAAGTGCCTGTTCAGTTCTTTTGCCCATTTATTGATTGGGTTATTTTTTTCTTAGGTGTTAAATTTTTTGAGTTCTTCCTATGTCCTGAAGATTAATGCTCTATCTGAGGTGCAGGTGGCACAGACTTTCTCCCATTATGTTGGCTCTCTCTTCATGTTCTTGATGGTCTCCTGTGCTGTAAAGAGACTTTTTAGTTTGGCACCATTCCTTTTATTGATTTTTTATTTTACTTCTTGCACTTCAGGAGTCTCATTGAGGAATTCGGTTACTAAGCTGACCTGATGGAGAGCTGGACCTACTTTTTGTTCCGTCAGCATAGGGCCTCTGGTCTAATGCCTATGTCCTTGATCCACTTTGAGTTGAATTTTGTGTAAGGTGAGAGATAGGTGTTCAATGTCATTCTACTACATATGGATTTCCAATTTTCCTAGGACTATTTTTCAAAGAGGTTATCTTTTCTCCAACATATGTTTATGGATCCTTTGTCTAAGTACGAGATAACTGTATTTACATGGGTTTGTCTCTAGGTCTTCTATTCTATTCTGTTTGTCTTAATGTCTGTGTTTGTGCAAATACCATGCTGTTTTTGTTATTATGGCTCTTATTATAATTTAAGGTCTGGTTTTGTGAGGCCTCCTGCCTCACTTTTATCACTAAGCTAAGTATTGCTTTGGCTATTCAAGGCTTCTTTTTTTCCAGTGAAATTTATGACTGCTTTTTCTATTTCTATGAAGAACATCATTGGAATTTTAATAGGAATTTAATTAAACCTGTTTAGCACTTTTAGTAATATGGTCATTTTGACAATATTAAAAACATCCAAAAACTCTTTGTTTCATTGATTCTTTTTTTTTCCCAGTTCATTGATTTTAGCTCTGATCTTAATTACTTTCTTCCTTCTACTAGTTTTGGAATTGTTTTGTACTTTTTTTTCCAAAGGTCTTTAGATGGAACATTAGGTTTTTTATTTGGGATTTTTCTGATTTTCTTATGTAGGCACTCATAGCTATAACTGCCTTCATATTAAGAACATCCAAGAACATCCATCTTCTAAAGTCTTCTTCAATTTCTTTCTTTAGTGTTCTATAGTTTTCATTGAAAAAATATGCAACAATTCATGAATTTGCATGACATCCTTGCACAGGGCCCATGCTAATCTTCTCTGTATGGTCCAATTTTAGTATATGTACTGCTGAAGCCAGAACTGGAGTAATTTCTTTATTCCAAGATTTTAAAGAATATACTTTCCATTTTTCCCCATTTACTATGAGGTTGACTTTGAGTTTCTCATGCATAGCATTTCTGATGTTGAGGTAGCTTCCTTGTATAATTAGTTTCTTCAGTGTTATTTATCATGAATGGGTGCTGAATTTTGTCAAAGGCCTTCTCTGCATCTATTGAGATTACTAAGTGAGTTTGTCCTTAATTCCATTAATGTGATGAATTATATTTGTGAATATTAAACTATCCTTGGATATCTGGAATAAAACAAACTTGGTCATGATGACTATCTTCTTAATGTATTGTTGGGCACTATTTGCTAATTTTTAGTATTTTTTTCACCAAAGTTCATCAGGGATATTGGTCTGTAGTTTTATTCCCTTGATGTATCCTTATTTGGTTTTGGTATGAGTGTGATACTGGCTTTATAAAATGAATTTGGAAGTGTTCCATCTCTTTCTATTACATGGTATAATTTGAAGAGTATTGACATTAGTTCTGTCTTAAAGGTTTAGTAGAGATGATTACAACATGGCGGCAGGCGAAGAGAGATCAAGTCTCTGACCTCTTCAGCTGCGCGGGCATAGGGAGTCGTAAACCATCTAAATGCTGTTTGCTCAGGATCACTAGGCAATGCTGAGCTGATGTGGATCTGGGGCGAACAGTCTGGGCCTCTCAGAACACACACCAAGCCCGGATTGGCTGAATTCAAGCTCCCGTTCACCTGCATCTCGCAGACAAACCGCGGTGACTCAGCACTAAATGATCCCGCTGAAACAACTGGTCAGCCCTTCTGAACCTGCAGAGGTTAATACCAACTAAGCCTTCATAGGCAGTGGCCACAGGATAGAGACAGGGCTTGGGAGAGCCAGTCAGAACCCACCCGTTGCATTGGTCACCTGGCAAAGGGAACGAACTGTCGCCATTTGCATGGGATACCACAATGGCAGAGAACTGACGTCACCAGAATGCTGAGGAGGAGATAACTTCATTAAAACTGGTGGTGACAGGAGTAAACAGTAACTCAGCAGTCAAACAGAACAAGAAGTAACATGAGCAGCATGAAAAAGCAAGGAAGAAAAGGAGTACAAACAATGCAGGACAGCCTAATTATTCAGGAGAAACTAGAGGCATCAGAAAAATGGTCAAATAAAGAACTCAAGGAATACCTTAGATGGAATGGAACCTTAAAGAGGATAGCAAATTCAAACAGTGAAAGAACACATGGAAAATGAATTACATAAAAAGATAAAAGAAGCAAATGAGCATCTTTATCAGGAGATAGAGATTATTAAAAAAATTAAACAATAATTCTAGAAATTCAGGAAACTATAAACCAAATTAAAAACTCAAATGAGAGTATCACTAACAGAGTGGAGCAAGTAGAAGCCAGAACGTCAGATAATGAAGACAAAGTATATCATCTTGAAAAGAGTCTAGCCAACTCAGAAAGACTGGTAAAAAATCACGAGAAAAACATCCAAGAGATATGGGATAACATAAAAAAACAAACTTAAGAGTCATTGGGATAGAGGAAGGTATAGAGGTTCAAACCAAGGGAATGAGCAACCTGCTGAATGAAATAATTATAGAAAACTTTCCTGAAATAAAAAAGGAAAAGGATATACAAATTGTAGATGCATACAGGACACCGAGCATACAAGATCACAGTAGACCAACGCCAAGACACATTGTTATGAAGATATCCAATATACAGAACAAAGAGAAAATATTAAAAGCTACAAGAGAAAGGAGGCAGATTACATTCAGGGGTAAACCAAGAAGGTTAACAATGGATTTTTCATCACAGACACTGAAAGCGAGAAGATCCTGGAACAACGTATTTCAAACACTGAAAGACAATGGATGCCAACCAAGAATTTTGTATCCAGCAAAATTAAACTTCAGGTATGACAATGAAATAAAAATCTTTCATGATATACAAAAGTTAAAAGAATTTGCAGCCAGAAAACCAGCATTGCAAAGCATCTTGAGCAAAACACTACACGAGGAAGAAATGAAAAACAATAACCAAAACCAACAGTGGGAAGTACGTCAGTAAAGACAGAGGGCGGGGGAAAGATAATCATGGAGAAACAAACTAAATTTTTAAAAAAAGTTAAATAATCAAACATGGCTGGAAGTACTAACCATATATCAATAGTAACTCTAAACGTTAATGGCTTAAACTCTCCAATAAAGTGACATAGGCTGGTAACATGGGTTAAAAAAACAAATCCAACAATATGCTGCCTCCAGGAAACACATCTGATTGGAAAAGACATACACAGGCTGAAGGTGAAAGGTTGGGAAAAAATATACCACTCACACGGTCCTCATAAGCAAGCAGGGGTGGCCATCCTCATATCGAATAAAATCGACTTCAAGACTAAGTTAATCAAAAGGGATAAGGAAGGACATGACATACTGTTAAAAGGAACCATTCACCAACAAGACATAAAATTATCAATATTTATGCACCAAAAAATGGTGCTGCGACATTCATAAAACAAATTCTCCTCAAGTTCAAGAATCAAATAGACCAGCACACAATAATTATGGGTGACTTCAACACACCTCTCTCACCATTGGACAGTTCCTCCAAACAAAAGTTGAATAAAGAAACTATAGAACTCAATATCACAATCAATAACCTAGACTTAACTGACATATATAGAATATATCAACCATCGTCAAGTGGATATACTTTTTTCTCAGCAGCACATGGATCATTCTGAATGGAGAAAAATTGAAGGCATTCCCTCTAAAGTCTGGAACAAGACAGGGATGCCCTCTATCACCACTTCTATTCAATATAGTTCTTGAAACACTGGCCAGAGCAATTAGACAGACAAAAGAAATTAAAGGCATAAAGATAGGAAAAGAAGAACTTAAATTATCACTATTTGCAGGTGATATGATAATATATCTAACAGACCCAAAAGGGTCTACAAAGAAACTACTAGAACTAATAAATGAATTCAGCAAAGTGGCAGGATATAAAATCAACACGCATAAATCAAAGGCATTTCTATATATCAGCGACAAAACTTCTGAAATGGAAATGAGGAAAAACACCCCATTCACAATATCCTCAAAAAAAAAATAAAATACTTGGGAATCAAACTAAGAAAAGAGGTGAAATATTTATACAATGAAAACTACAGAACCCTAAAGAGAGAAATAGAAGAAGATCTTAGAAGATGGAAAAATATACCCTGTTCATGGATAGGCAGAACTAACATCATCAAAATGACGATATTATCAAAAGTTCTCTATAGGTTTAATGCAATGCCAATCAAAATGGCATTTCTTGTAGAAATAGATAAAGCGATCATGAAATTCATATGGAAAAATAAAAGACCCAGAATAGCAAAAGCAACTCTAAGCAGGAAGTGTGAATCAGGCGGCATAGCGATACCAGATTTCAAACTATATTACAGAGCAATAGTAACAAAAACAGCACGGTACTGGTAACAAAACAGGCACGTGGACCAATGGTATAGAATAGAGGACACAGAGACTAATCCACAAAGTTACAACTATCTTATATTTGATAAAGGGGCTAAAAGCATGCAATGGTGTTGCGACCCCTTGCCCGCAAGGAAGACGCAACTCAGGAATCTTCTTTCAGCAGTTTATTCAGGCCCTTGATATTTCTTCTAATAATACTCGGATGCCCCTCCCAGCCTTAATAAAGCATCTCAAGCCCCAATGCAAAGCTGCCACGTGGAACTTTCTCATAGGGTGTTGAAAAACAACGTGCCAACTCTCCCTAATAAGGAGTTGTCTGTCACAGACCACAGCGGAGCCAGCGCCATCTTGTAATGGCGGCCACAGTACACAGAAACGGCTCACCACACAATGGAGGAAGGATAACATCTTCAACAAATGGTGCTAGGAAAACTGGAAATCCATATGCAACAAAATGAAACTGAATCCCCTTCTCTTGCCATGCACAAAAGTTAACTCAAAATGGATCAGGGAGCTTGATATCAAATCAGAGACTCTGCATCTGATAGAAGAAACAGTTGGCTCTGGTCTACATATTGTGGGGTCGGGCTCCAAATTCCTTAATAGGACACCCATAGCACAAGAGTTAATAACTAGAATCAACAAATGGGACTTACTTAAACTGAAAAGATTTTCTCAGCCAGAGAAACAATAAGAGAGGTAAATAGGGAGCCTACATCATTGGAACAAATTTTTACTCCTCACACTTCAGATAGAGCCCTAATATCCAGAGTATACAAAGAACTCAAAAAATTAGACAATAAGACAACAAATAACCCAATCAACAAATGGGCCAAGGACCTGAACAGACACTTCTCAGAGGAGGATATACAATCAATCAACAAGTACATGAAAAAATGCTCACCATCTCTAGCAGTCAGAGAAATGCAAATCAAAACCACCCTAAGATACCATCTCACTCCATTATGAAGTCAAACAACAACAAGTGCTGGCGAGGATGTGGGGAAAAAGGTACTCTTCTACATTGCTGGTGGGGCTGCAAATTGGTACAGCCAATTTGGAAAGCAGTATGGAGATTCCTGGGAAAGCTTGGAATGGAACCACCATTTGACCCAGCTATTGCCCTTCTCAGACTATTCCCTGAAGACCTTAAAAGAGCATACTACAGGGATACTGCCACATCGATGTTCATAGCAGCACAATTCACAATAGCTAGACTGTGGAAGCAACCCAGATGCCCTTCAATAGATGAATGGATAAAAAATGTGGCATTTATACATAATGGAGTATTATGCACCACTAAAAAAATGACAAAATCATGGAATTTGCAGGGAAATGTATGGCATTAGAGCTGATTATGCTAAGTGATGCTAGCCAATACCTAAAAAACAAATGCCAAATGTCTTCTTTGATATAATGAGAACAACTAAGAACAGAGCAGGGAGGAAGAGCAGGAGAAAAAGATTAACATTAAACAGAGACAGGAGGTGGGAGGGAAAGGGAGAGAAAAGGGAAATTGCATGGAAATGGAAGGAGATCCTCATTGTTATATAAAATTACATATAAGAGGTGTGTGTGTGAGGGGAATGGGAAAAAAACAAGGAGAGAAATGAATTACAGTAGATGGGGTAGAGAGAGAAGATGGGAGGGGAGGGGAGGGGGGATAGTAGAGGATAGGAAAGGTAGCAGAATACAATAATTACTAATATGGCATTATGTAAAAATGTGGATGTGTAACCGATGTGATTCTGCAAGCTGTATTTGGGGTAAAAATGGGAGTTCATAACCCACTTGAATCTAATGTATGAAAGATGATATGTCAAGAGCTTTGTAATGTTTTGAACAACCAATAAAAAAAAAAAAGGTTTAGTAGAATTCAGCTGAGAATCAATTTGGTCCTGGGAGTTTCTTTGTTAGAGGCTTTTTACTACTGCTTCTATCTCATTTTTACTACTGCTTATATCTCATTATATTGGTCTGTTTCTATGTCCTTTTGGTTCGGTTTTGGCAGATTGTATTTGTCTAGAAATGTATTCATTTCTTCTATATTTTCTAGTTTATTGGAGTATATGTTTTCAAAATAGTCCCTAGTAATCTGCTGAATTTCTGAGATGTCTGTGGTGCTTTCTACTTTTTCATAACTAATTTTATTAATTTGGTTTTTCTCCTTTTTTTTACTTTTGGTTAGTTTGGCTAAGGGCTTATTAATTCTGTTTATCTTTTTTAAAAAACAACTCTCTGTTTCATTGATCCTTGTTTGATCCTTGTTCTTCTTCTTCTTTTTTTTTTTTTTGTTGTTGTTCAAGTTCATTGATTTCAGCTCTGATCTTAATTACTTTCTTCCTTCTACTAGTTTTGGAATTGCTTTGTACTTTTTTTTTTCAAGGGCCTTTAAATGTATTATTAGGTTTTTTATTGGGGATCTTTCTGCTTTTCTTATGTAGGCACTCGTAGCTATAACTGCCTTCATAGTGTTTCCAAGGTTCTGGTATGTTGTGTCACTATTCTCATTCAAGTCTAAAAATGTTATAATTTCTCCCTTGACTTCTTGTATCACCCATTCATCATTAAATCTCCATGTGTTTAGTTTCATAGGAGTGTGTTTTGGTGTTGATTTCTAATTTTATTTCATTATTATCTGATAAGATGCAGGAATTATATTATTTTGTTTTGTATTTGACAAGAGTTGTTTTGTGACCTAAAATATGGTCTATTTTGGAGACAGTTTCATGAGCTGTTGAGAAGAAAGTATGTACAGCTGTTGTTGTATAAAATATTCTATAAATGTCTATTAGATACATCTGATATGCATTTTTCAAGTCCAAAGAGTCTTTACTGAGTTTATGTCTGGATGACGGATCTAATGGGTGAGAGAGGTGTGTTGAAATCACCCAGTATTATTATGATGGGGTCTATCTAGGCCTCCAATTTGAATAGTGTCTCTTTTTTTGTAATTAGTTGCACCCACATTTGGGACATAAATATTTATTGTTGTTATATCTTTTTATCGGATTATTCCTTTTAGCAATATGAAGTGACCTTCTTTGTCCTTTTTGATTAATTTCAGGGTAAAATCTGCTTTTTCAGACATGAAAATAGCTACTCCTGCTTGTTTGGGGGCTCTATTCACATGATATATCAATTTTATCCTTTCACTTTCAGCCTGTGACTATCTTTTCCCATAACATGCATCTCTTGCAAACAACATATAACTGGATCTTGTTTTTTAATCCATTCTGCCAGTCTATGGCTTTTAATAAGAGTGTTGAGGTCATTTATATTCAGTGTTATTGTAGAGAGATGTTTATTAACTTCTGCCATTTTTATTTATTTATTGTGTTTAATTTGGTCCTGTTTCTCATTTGCTTAGCTATTCTTCAAATAGATTTGTTCTTTTGTGAGCTCTGAGGTTTGTTTTGTATTTCTTCTATGTGCAATATTTCTTTAGGTAAGTTCTGTGGTGCCAGTTTAGTAGTCATGAACTCTTTTAGTTTCTGCTTATCTTGGAAGATTTTTATTTCTTTTTCAGTTTTGAATGATAGCTTTATTGGCTATAGCAATATTGGCTGACAGTTATTTTCTTTCAGTACTTGGAACACATTCTTCCAAGCCCTCCAGGTTTTTAGTTTGTGATGAAAAATCAGAAGTGATTCCTTCAAAATGTGACCTGATGTTTTTCTCCTGAGGCTTTTAAAATTCTATGTTTGTTTTATATATTAGGTATTTTAATTATAATTGTCATGGAGAGGTTCTTTTTTGATCTTGTCTATTTGGCTTTCTAAATGCATTCTGTATCTGGATATCCATCTCATTCTGAAGGATGGGAAATTTTTCTTTTATTATTTCCCTGAAGAGTTTATCCAGTCCTTTAGTCTGCATCTCACAGCCCTCCTCAGTTCCAGTAATTCTTAAATTTGGCCTCTTCATATTGTCCCAGAGCTCTTGTATATTCTGATCACGGTTACTTTTTTTTTCTTTAGTACACTCTGAATGTTCAAGGCTGGCCACTTTGTTTTCCAGTTGTGAGATTCCATCTTCAGCAAGGCTTAGTCTATTTCAGAGACTTTCAACTGAACATTTTAATTTATTATCATGTCTTTCATTTCCAAGAGTTCTGTTTGGTTCTTTTTCAATATTTCTATCTCCTTATTGAATTTCTCATTCATATTCTATACTGATTTTCTTATTTCATTCACTTGTGTTTGTTTTGAGTTCTCTTGAAATTTACTGATCATTTTAATAATGATTCTTTTGAATTACTTATCTGATATTTCATCCACTTCAATATTTTGGGGGTCATTTGCTGGTGAATTATGACATTTAGGAGGTGCTTTTTCATATTTCTTATATTCATATGTTGGCTTGTATGCATCTGTTGGAAGGGATTTCTCTTCCACTCTCATGTGTACCATCCCTTTTAGGGGTACAGTGTTCAGTTGTTAAAGTGACCTAGAGTGATCTGGACTGAGACTCCCTCATAGGTGTGTTCACCACAGATTTTGTGTTATCGTTCTCTGTTTCTGCTATTGCAATGGGTGTCCATAAGTGGGATCTGAAGGCCCACCCCTAGCCATTTCTACTTAGAGCCTAGTCATTAGTTTGGGTTTTTGTATCTTCTATTCTTTGTACTAAATTATAGCTGAACATTGCATGTCATTAATTTGTGTGTGGAACAAGGTGAACTGTCTTTTGGTTGAGTTTAGTTCAGCAGCAGAAGTTCTACACTATGAACTTGTAGTGTCCCTGTAACTTTCCAACATCTCAGAGAATAGGAGGAAACAAACAATATCAACAACCAATGCAAACAAAATTCAGCATTAAAAAAAATACTTGGGTCCTACAATGACATCTATAATGTTAACTGTCACACCACACAAACAGAAATGGCAGAGTCAGCAATTGCCATCAGCAAAAACAAGTAACCATAAACTATATCTGACATTAAAGCAAAAAATAGGTGTAATCTATGGCATCCAAAGCAATAATAATTGCAACAGCATTAGTGGTAGAGGCAGAAGTATATAAACCAATTAATGCACAAAGATGGTGAGAATATAGTTAATTAAGAAATAAGAAAATGTTGGGGCTGGGGTTCTGGCTCAAAGGTAGAATGTCACCTAGCATGTGTGAGCATTGGGTTTGGTCCTCAGCACCATATAAAAATAAAATAAAGGTATTGTGTCCACCTACAACTATATATATATATTAGAAAATGTGATAGGAAGGTAGAAAAGAGTTTACAATGTCAAAAAGTGAACAGAGGGAATGATGAAGAGATGTAGAATGTAATGTTATGAGGAAGAAGGAGAAAAATAGAAGTAATAATGTAAAAGGAGAATTAAAGAGAATAGAATTTGGCGGTTCGCAGAAGACAGAAAGAGAAACAGACAAATAAAAAATGATACAAAACAAAACCAAAATATAACATCAAAAACCCTAACCCTCAAAAGGCAAGGTAAGGAAAAAAACCTACATTTTTTAAAATGTCAAAAAAGAAATATATATATATATATATATATATATATATATATATATCCATGAACCAATCAGCACAGCAAAAGCACACACATTAAAAACAAAATTTAAAAATAAAGATTATTAATGAAGAATTCAGGAATCATTTCTACTGAGGTGGTCAAAATAGCCAATGAGAATACATGGTCACTGGCTGTGTAAGGGGACAGATAGATAAGGATGGTGGGAACCCAAGGTTAAGAGAATAATTCTATAAAATGAGTCCACTGAACTGATTCTCCACATGCTTTATTTGCCAAAAAGCAATCTGCCTGAAGCCCCATCTGGCCTGAGTGGACAGGATTTATCACATTCCGCAGCAAAATGAAGCAGGGGGGTGAAGGTCAGGCAGTCATTGTAGGTAATGAATGATGAGGGTAGAGAGGATGAGGGCTGGTTACTGAAGGAAAGACAAGGGTTGCTAATGGTTAACCTCTGGGACACACTTCCTGGGGCAAAATGGGTGGCTAATGATTACCCCCTGCATTCCTACTTCTACCTTTCCTTAGGCATGTACATTGAGAAAAGAAAAGAAAGAGAAGGTGAAGGGTTCTGGGGTCTAGAGAAGAGCAAGCCACTATAGTGACATGGCCACATCAATGTTCATAGCAGTTCAATTCACAATAGGTAAACTATGGAACCAACCTAGGTACCCTTCAACAGATGAATGGATAAAGAAAATATGTTGGATATACACAAGGGAATATTACTCAGCCATAAAGAAAAATAAAATCATGGCATTTGTTGGTAAATGGATGGAATCGGAGACTACCATGCTAAGTGAAATAAGCCAATCCCAAAAAAATAAAGGCTGGTGGCTGGAGTTGTGGCTGGGAGGTAGAGCACTTGCCTTGCAGGTGTTAAGGCACTGGGTTTGATCCTCAGCACAACATAAAAATAAATAAATAAAATAAAGGAATCTTGTCCATCTAAAACTAAAAATATATTTAAAAATAAAAACCAAAGGCTGATTGTTCTCTCTGATATGCAAATACTAATACACAATAAGGAGGGAAGAATAGATGTACTTTGGATTAGACAAAGGGGAATGAAGGGAAGGGAGGGGAGATGGGAATAGGAAAGACAGTAGAATGAATTGAATATGAATACATAATCCATGTAAATCCATATTATGTACAACCACAAGAATAGGAAGTTATACTCCATGTATGTATAACATGTCAAAATATATCCTACTGTCATGTATAATTAAAAAGAACAAATAAATATTTTTAAAACAGAATTTTTAAAAAATAATTTTTAAAAAAAGAGCAAGACACACCCACGCCCACAGACTCCCAGGTCTAGGACCCCTTGTCTTCTGAGGAATCTGTTGCCATCTCTTTTCTTAAATAAAACTTGCTTTCTACACTTGCCTCTCATATCTCAGGTGTTTAATCTTCAACACTGGGGGAACAAGAACCAATTACTGATCTCTGAGACCACTATCATCTATGCCCGTTTCCATTTCTTCTTGAGCTATGTACTGAGCACAAGAGCAAAGGCTGAGGATCATTAAACCCTTTGTCTTTTTGTACTGCTCATCAAGCAGCCAGTTGGGGGTTTAAAATTTCTCAGCTCTCCTGCTCACCAGTATGAAATAGGATGGGATGGAAAGTATTGCAAGCTAGAGCTTTGTCTGCACAGATCCTATCATATTAATGCATTCTCATGATAGGGCTACTGCAGAGTTCTATGATTAGAGTTCCAACAGGTGGGGCTTAGGTCTAATCAGGCCTCAGGGGCTTTATTGGATGGTGTCTGCTCTGCCTTTCCAAGATTCCCAGGCTTAGTCCCTGAGTGTATTCATACCTACCTTTTCAGATTCCTGACCTGCTTCATCTGGTCACAGGAGCTTCCAGACGCAAAGGGGGAAGCAAGTTGGGCTTCCCTTTACTTTCCTGAGTTGAATCCTACAGAATAAAATGTTGTCTGTACCTGTTTCTCCCTTGTTCTGCTAGGTACACCCTAGGTCACGTGGAAGGTGCTTGCCAGCACTGTGTAGCCCCAGCTCTCCCAGCTCCCACAGCAGCAGCTGCATCTCAGCATGGCTCCCTCATGGCTCCTACCTCAGCTCTCCACGGCCAGTCGGGAAACACAGGGCACTCTTCAAGCACCAGTATACAGTGCAGCCTCCAGATCAGCTAAGGGTAGGCTGCTTTTCTGATCGCAGGGTTTTCTGTACTAAATATGTCTGTTATGCTTCTCTGTGTTCCCCTCCCTCTGTGCTAAACTAGCACTGCTACTGCTGCTGCCACTGCTGCCACAGCCTGCTTGGCTCTAATGTCATCTTTCTTCTTTGTTTCATGTACCCAAATTTCTGAGTCCTTACAGCATTCTGACTGTCCAATATTGGGTTTTAGTGAAATCCCTCTTTCACCCATCTCACAGAGAAGCAATACTCCTGCTGCTTGAATCCTGAGTCACAGAGCAACTAGGAATGCAGTCTTCCTCTAGTCTGCCATCTTGAATCCTCCTTGATCATGTTTTTAAAATAGTCAACATCTGGTTAATATGAACAAGATCAACCTTAAAGGAGAAAATACATCACAGTTTTCTCCTGAATAGAACAATGGAAGATGGCCAGTGGAATGAGAAAAGGAAGGAGTGCATAGTACAGCCTGCTGTCTTGTTGTATGTGTTATAGTACATATACCCAAGGTGTAAATGAAAGTTATGTACAAAAACAGACTTCTCACCAAATATTGGAAAACTTGTTTCAGAGAATACATAAAAGCCTCAAAGGAATGGCTGGAATGATTAGTATCATTTACCATAGATTACCTCTCTTTTTCCTATTCTTTTGGTTCATCTGAAACATCTTGCAGTAAAGGGAGAGTTCTTATTACTCCAAGCTTAGATGCCCCTTCTTTCAGGAAGTTTTCTTTAGCCTTTCAAGTACTGATTTGGTGCCCCGCTATTCATGTCCTCTCTACCCTATTAATCAGAGATTTCTCCCTGTCTTCTGATGACCAGCTACTTGTCTTAGCCCTCACTGGGATATAAGTTCCATGAAATAGGAGCTGCCTGACTTATTTGCAATGAAAACCCAAAATCTAGCATAATATCTGGCATATTATCTACTCTTACCAAACATTTCCTGCAAAAATAACTGAAATAAGTTCTGAAAGATAAGACTCAGTGTATTAGTTTGCTATGGCTGCTGCAACAAGTACCCAAAATTAGGTAGCTATACAAATTTATTGTCTCATAGGTCTGGGTGTCAAAGTGTGAAATCAAGGTGTCAGGAAGGTAATGCTCCCCCTGAAGGAACTAAGAAAGGATCTGAATCAGGGATATCTCCTAGCTTTTGGTAGTTCTATGGCTTGTGACAGCAGAACTCTGTCTTCATAAGGCATTCTCCTTCTATATATATCTCTATCTCCAAATTTCTCCTTTTTTAAAAGATGCCAGTCATAACAATCCTATTTTAATTTGATGGCCCCTGTGAAGATCCTACCTCCAAATTAAGTCATATTCTGAGGTACTGGGATTTAGGACTCCAATGTATCTTTTGGGAGGACTCAATTTAACACTCATCTAGGCCTTTGAAATTTATCTTTTAGGCAGAGAGGCCCCTTAAGCAAGAGTGTCACACAATAAAATAGAGATCATTCTGGGAGATAGATGTGAAAGGTGGAATAGAAGTATGCAATGCAGGAAGATGAAAAAAAGAGCAAAAATAAAATTAAAAATTTAAATTTTAAAAAAGAAAATAATAAATATGTTGATTAATTAAATAAAATTTTAAAAATAAGTATGCAAGTTAAGACAGACATGAAGGCAGGTGTGTGAGTCTGCTTTCTGTTCCTATAACAAATACTTGAGATATTCAACTTATAAAGAGTAAAGACTTGTTTTGGCTCACAGTTTGGGGGTTTTCAGTCCATGGTGAGTGGACTTTTGGCCCCATTGCTTTTGGGCCTAAAGCAAGGCATGGCATCACAGTGGGAAGCACATGGCAGAGCAGAGCTGCTCACCTCATGGCTGGGACACAAAAGAGACAGAGGAAGGGGATGGGTCCCAATATTCACCAAGTTGGAGACTAAGGCTTTAACACATGGTCCTTGTGGGTGGGGGTTTTCAGATGCAAACCATAGCAACAAGGAAGGTCCAGATGAGAGACAATGAGTCCCAAACAAACAGTAGCAGAAGGAATAAGGAGAGAACAGTTTCAGAGATATTTTGGAGGCAGACAGGCAAGGTATAAGGACTAATTGATGGTGACTGATTAAAGAGGGAGGGCCAGTTACTAATTTAAGGAATCCGAGGAGACAAGAAAAGGAAGAAGAAAATTAGTTCAATTTGGGACTTGCAGAGTTTGAAGTCTCCACCCCACTATCTCTCCCCCTGAATCTCCAGCCAGCAAAAGAAACGTAGGATAATTTACAATGTCCTCATTCAGCATCCTCTATTGACAAAGATGTAAATACACATAGACTGCTATTCAGCAAAGAGACCTGAGTACTTTTTTTAATTCTTAACTTTTCATTGTGAAAAATCTTTAATATAAGCTTATTCAAATGTTACCATCTTACAGAACCATAGTATAATTATCAAGCATACACTTAATTATTTGTATGATTACCAATTGTACTATTAATTATTAATTAATATCAATTAATTATTAATTAATATTAATTAATAATTGATTGTGTAATTAATATTGATCCATAATATCAACTACTCTTCAAGCAACCTAGTACTTTGGATCTTTTTTTCAAGACAATAATTATTTAGAGAAATTCAGAAATAGTAACTGATACATGTCACTCAATACTTTTGAAAGAGGGAATAAATAATTAAGAAATGTTAGAAGGAGCCCAGGCTAGGAATGTGGCTCAGTGGTAGAATACTTGGTTGATATGTGTGAGGCCCTGGGTTCCCAGCATGGGTCAGGGGAGAAAAGAAATACTAGAAGGGGAAACAAAGTATCATCCACTGGGTAACAAACATTACCAGAAGGTGAGTTAAGAATTTTGCCTCGATTCTCTTTTTTTATCTTATTTTATCTTCATTACAACCTGTGAGACCAGCAATTAATGATCTTATATTTCATACAAGGAAATTAAAGCCACTTTAAGTATTAACATATATATGTTAATTTATATATATGAATATGTTTATATGTGAAAGAAATATATTAAAGAATAGGTAGGGTTAGAGATATAGATCATTGGAAAGGATTCTCCTTGTCCCTGAAAGCATTCAATGGAGGGCACGTTTTTCCCCATAGACACAACTCACCCAGCACGGCATACAACATACCAAACACCTGTTCCCAACACATGCATATCCAGCTACCTTTCCTCAGTTCCATTAAGTCCAGCTGGTTTTGACAGTCCGATCACTGTTTAAAGGTATCTTGTCAGGTGTAGTAGAACCATGCCAGTAAAACTGCCAAAGGGAAAGAGTTTGTCTTAAGGCCTCCCACCTCTGTTCCCCACTGCCAGTCCACCTCCCACTTACCTGTTAGATAGCATCATACAAAATCCTCCAGCTTCAGACCTCTTCCTTCTTTATCTGGCTAGTCCAGTCTCGCCTGATCTTTTTTCTGTTCTTTGTGGTACTACCTGGTGACTATTGACAGACAATGGAGAAATGTAACTCCACCATGGATCTGACAAAATATAGTGCTAACTTCTCCTCCTGAGTTATCTCATAGCAAAATAGTGAATGGTCCAGAGAAACATCCACTACCATGATGTCCATGACCTCATGACATATCAAGCAAGTATTCTACCACTGAGCCACATTCCTAGCCTGGGCTCTTTCTAATATTTCTTAATTATTTATTCCTTATTTCAAAAGTATTGAGAGACATGTATCAGTTACTATCATGATGTCTCTATATATAGACACTCTGTGCCTTTTGGTCACCTCCACACCCTTGGGAAACTCCCAGGAAACACTGTGGTGCTGCATTACCCTTCCATGTTTCTCCACAGCAATAAGACACATTCAGCTCCTTTGAACCCTAACAGGTCATCCAGACTTCTGGAAATACAGAAATCAGTGTAGGATAATTCATGAATGTTAACAGGTCTCAGGTAAGAAATGCACATTTCATCAATTGTGGCTTCCAGCGCATGTGGGAGATGCATTTTGGGGTAAAAGGGCCCTTAGGCCATCCTTCAGTCATGATTAGAGATTTCTTAAATCTCTAATATGCAATTACTCTGCCAATCACATACCTTCATATCAGTGACTTAAATGATGGAGTAGAGATTCTGTGGTTAAATGCAGGGGATTTATGAAATTAAGGAAGGCACAAATTAGACTGATTTTTAAGGGCAATATGGAGTATCATAGGCACATTATGCAACTCTTAAGTTATAAAACTAAAAATGCACCATGAATGATATGGAGATCATTTAGCATCACTCAGCTAGGAAATGTGTGAGGACTACAGAGGGAAGATGAGCAAGCAGTGATTATACAAAGCAGGATTTGAAACTGTAAATGGATGTTTGAAAAGCAAAGAGGCTTCCAAAACAAGCTCAACGGTGTTCTGAGTTTATGGAGACAATTGTACCTGTTTTGGTCAGCTTTTTCACTGCTGTGACTAAAGGATCTAACCAAAACAACTGTAGAAGAGGAAAAGTTTATGTGAGGGCTCTCAGTTTCAGAGGTCTTAGCCCATAGAAAGCAGGCACCATTTCTCAGGGCTCGAGGTGAGGCTGAACATCATGGCGGGAGCGTGTGTCAGAAGGAAGCAGCTCCCACCACAGCGATCGGGAAGCAGAGAAAGACTCCACTCACCAGATACAAATATATACACAAAGCCATGCCCCAATTCCTATCTCCTTCAGGCACACCTGCCGCAACACGTGACTAGATCAGGGTCACTCCAGGTGAATTGGGCTGGGGACTAAAAAATCACAAACACAGAAAATAACTTTTGGGGGTATAATGATGGCTCCTCTCCCTCAGCTCCCATGAGGGAGGCAAGAGAAAGATCAGAGAGGCAGGTGAGAGTGCAAGCATGCCCCAACCCTGGTTTTGATTGGGGAGAGCTATTCAGTAGAACCTTCTATCCAAATAAGGCAGAGGAGTAATATTACAAGAAAACAAGGATACGGGTTTCAGCGGGTGAAGTCTTGCTTGGTGATGTCTTGGTCAGCAGTTTGACTGACATCTCGGAAAGTCACACCCATCTCAGGTCCTGTGTGGGGATCATAGGCAGAACAAGGAAAAAGGACACATACGTCACACAGCGCAGTCAGAGCAGCAACCTCAGTCCAGTTCCCTCATATGTTCAAAATCACATAGCTCACACACACAGCCCATGGCTGGCTTGCAACACACAACCTACCACTTCAGTTACCACTCAGTTAATCCCTATCAGGGGACTAAATCACTGATTGGGTTAAGACTCTCACAACCCAATCATTTCTCCTCCGAACCCTCCTGAATTGTCTCACTTGTGAGCTTTTGGGGCCACCTCACATCCAAACCATAATAGTACCCTTCTCAAAGGAACATCTTATATAAGACTATATTCTCTTTTATCCCTTTTTTGGGGGACATTTCACTTCCATAACTCCCATCTTGATTCTTTTCTAGTCCTGAGTTGTCCAATCCATTATCCTCTATTAAAAAAAAAAAATGTATCCAGAACAAATGTCAAGAGGATAGGAATTTTACCCAGCAAAAAAGCAAAACTCTAAGAATGCATCCTTTCTTCAACAATGGTAGTTCTCAAAAGGATAACCATCTTAAATTAATAGACAGCCTTGTTCCTTTTATTTTTTCCCCAATGCCTTAAAATGCACATGGCTATAAAGCTGCTGTAGGAATCAATCCTTTGTGTTTGAAGGTTATATGGTCTCATGGGAAAACTAGGCATAGTTTTGCAGTGAACATGGAAGTACTTACTGGGGGATTGTGAAGCATTCATTCCTACAACATTTTAAATTGTGCCCTACTTTAAAAGAATGCCTGGGGCTGGGGTTGTGGCTCGGTGACAGAGCATGCGCCTTGCACATGTGAGACACTGGGTTCGATTCTCACCACCACATAAAAATAAATAAAGGTATTGTGTCTAACTACAACTCAAAAAAAATTAGAAAAAAAAAGGATGCCTGGACATGTTCAGCAAGGTCCTTCCAGCCCATAGGATAAATAAAATTAATAATTAAAATAAATAAAATAGAGTAAATAAAATTCTAAGGAAGACTCTTTTCCTTTTTCTTTTTAAGTTTTGTTAAAACTTACATTGAATCAGATTCCACAAGAAAGAAGGAAGTTTAACTATCTATCCCAGATAATAAAGGTGTGTTCTCATCATTTGAAGTTCTATCCATGATGAGGTACACAGTTTTTGAGGCCCAGTGTAAAATTAAAATGTAGACCCTATGCTCAAAAATTATTAAGAATCTCAAGATGATGACAAAAGAAACTTAACCAAGCAGAGAATCCTTCTAAATGAAGAACCCTGTGCAACTGCACAGGTTGCACACTATATTAGCCAGTTGTCACTAACTATAACAAAATACTGAGATAATAAAAATTAAAAGGAAAAATGTTTATTTTGGCTCTTGGTTTCAGAGGTTTTGTATCATGGTCAGTTGGCCCTGTTGCTTTGGACTTGTGGCAGCAAAGTACATCATGGCAGTAACACTAAGCAGAGGCGGATTGTTCACTTCATGGCCGCTAAGAAAGAAGGAGAAAGAGGTAGGGCTAGCGTCCTCCCTTCAAGGGCATATCCCCAGTGACCTAACTTTCTTCCATTAGACCACACCTCCTTAAGTCTCCACCCACCTCCCAATAGCACCACTGGCTCAGGACCAAGCTTTCAACACAGGGGCTTTTGGGGGACATTCAGGATCCAATCTGTAGCACACAGGCACAATGTAGCCTTGCTTCTGGCTCTGTGATTCTGCACTGTATTGATGAGGAGAGTCTGACATCTCTAAGCCCTCTTCTCCCTTTAACTACTAGCCACTGCAGATTTGAGAGGTCTTCCATCTGAACCTAAGTAAAAAAGGCAATGTACCTTACTAATGACATTTTTCAATTTGCTTTTCTCCCTCACAATGCAAGAAACACAAAAACCCAATCAACAGAGCTAAGGATATATCTCAGTGGTACAGCACTTACCTAGCACACACAAGGCCCTGGATTTGATTCCCAATACCACAAGAAAAATAAAAAGAAAAATGCAAGCAATAGCAGCTTCTTCATGGGAAAGTGTTCAGTACAACTATTAGACATCTGTTCGGCCTATTTCCAGAAACTGGGATGCATGTTGTTTTGGATGGTGGGATTTAAATGGCAAGGAACAGATGCTGTCAACTCAGGTATGCTAATAACGTTGTCTTAAAATGCAGTAAAGATGTGCAAGCTTCTGAAACACAAGCTCACTTGAAATTACCAACAAACACATGAGAACAATCGATGAACTTTGGATTTCTGCCTCTTATACAAGTAAACCCTAGAAACCAAAAACGAAAACTCAGAAATGGATCTGATCTACCCACAGTTCTGCTACAATGCTTTAGAAGGAAACAATGAAAGACAATGTGAGAAGAAACAGAAAGAAGCTTTAGACAGCAACATGAGTGTGGACAAGGAAGACAGTTTAAGTTTCTCTAGTACATCTTTCAATTCAATTCAAATTTTAGTGAAAGGCTTGGGAGGAAGTGGTTGGACATGAACAGAACAAAGAGCAAGAGAGAGAGAGAGAGAGAGAGAGAGAGAGAGAGAGAGAGAGAGAGAGAGAGAGAGAGAGAGAGAGAAGCTGAAGAAAAGGAACAAGCTGCAGAATGGGAAGTTGTTTATAAAGAAGGTGGAAAATTGAACATGAGTCAGCAATACAGAATGAGATCCCCTATCAAAATGCTAGCTTTGTTCTGACATGGGAAAAATAGAATTTAAAATGAAGGGACTAAAGGAATTCTCTGACAATATTCTGCACAGGTTAATGTTCTTATTAGAGTAACTAGTTTGAAACACCGAAGCTTCTGAGAGTCAAACAAAAAGCAACTTCAGAATAGAGATCACACCATAAGAGATGAAAGAAACTGTTATTCATTTAGCTTGAGGAAGAGACAATAGATGGGACATAAGGAAGAAAGGAAGTAAGATCTTTATAACCACCTTTCATCACTATCTAAGATCTCTCATCCCTACCCCTTCACCCCACTCAACCAGACAGACACCAGGCTCCACTCCCTCCCTTCAGGAACCCTCATGGTCCCCTACCCTAGGAATTGGAATGTTCAATTCTCCCTCAGTTAAACTTCCTCCTTCCTCCAAAGCTTATCATCTATCTGTTATAATGTCTCTCCTCCCACCTTTCTGACACCCTATAAGATGTGAGCTTTCATGACATGCTCTATTTTTGGCCCATTCTTTCAACACCAGCTCTGATGGATGCTTTAAAAATATTTAAATATTAAAGAATTTGGAGGATGGTACCAGGGATTGAACTCAGAGGCATTTCACCACTGAGCCAAATTCCCAGCCCTTTCTATTTTTATTTTTTATTTTGAGACAGAGTCTCACTAAGTTGCCTCAGGCCTTCCTAAATTACTAAAGCTGGCCTCAAACTCAGCCTCCCACATCACTGGGATTACAGGCATGCGCCACCACATCCAGCTTCTTAAAGGATTTTTTAAAATATTTTTTTTTTAGTTGTAGATGAACATAATACCTTTATTTTGTTTTTATGTGCTGCTAGGGATCGAACCCACGCCTCACACATGCTAAGAAAGCACTCTACCACTGAGCTACAAACACAGCCCCAGAATGTAAAATGTTGGGACATCCCCAGCTCCAACTCCACTCTTAAAAATCCTTCAGGATTTTTAAAACATAAAAGAATAAGACGACAGTTTGAAGTTGCATAGGTTTACAGATTGTAAAACATATTACCATATTATCTTTGGCCAGTGTTACTGGATTAGTATATGTAGTAGGAATTATATGATATAGTGTTATCTGAAGAACTCAGCCTAGTTCCTGATACTAATAGCTTAATGATTAGTAGTTATTATATATACTATGCTGATTTTAGCAAAGCATTTGACCACATCTCCAATAATAATAATAACAATAACAATTATTTATGTTTATTAAGTACTGCTATAGTTTGGGTCTTGAATGTCCCCAAAAGGCCCATGTGTTAAAAGCTTAGTCCCCAGGGTAGTGCTGGTGGGATGTAGTGGGACCTTTAACAGGAGAGGTATAGTGGCAGTCTTTAGATCATTGAGGACATGCCCACAAAGGGGATAGTGGGGCCCTGGCTCCATCCTCTTCCCCTTATTTTTTCCTGACCATGAGATAGGTGATTTTGTTCTACCATATGTTCTCCACCATTAACATCCAGTATCCCCACCAGAGGCCTAAAAGCCAGGGGTCCACCTGCTCACAGACTGAAACCTCTAAAACCATGAGTCACAATGTATCTTTTCTCTTTATGAGTCAATTTTCTCAAGTATGTATTATTTGCTGCCAAAACCCCACAAGGCAGGTGTACTGGGAAGAATAGTATCCCCCAAAATCCATGTCCTCAGAAACTTCAGACCCTTATTTGGAAATAGCATCTTTGAAGATGTAATCAGGTTAAGATGGACATGAAAGATTTCCTAAATCCAATAACTGGTATTTCTTATAAGGTGAGAGAAATTGAAAGACATAGAGGAG
This sequence comes from Urocitellus parryii, assembly GCF_045843805.1. Classification (NCBI taxonomy): domain Eukaryota; kingdom Metazoa; phylum Chordata; class Mammalia; order Rodentia; family Sciuridae; genus Urocitellus; species Urocitellus parryii. The sequence continues at coordinate 14,265,789 of NC_135544.1, forward strand.
ATGCAGGAGGAAAAAAAAGCCTGGGAAGACAGGGAAAGATTGAAGTTAAGCTGTCACAAAAAAAAGTAACTCCAAGGATGACTGGCAATCATGAGAAGCTGAAAGAGATAAACCAGGCTTCTTCCCTAGGGCCATCAGAGAGAATGTGGCCCTGCTGACAGCACTATTTTTAGCCTTCACACTGGAAGAGAATAAATTTTTGTTGTTTTAAGTCACCCGATTTTCAGTAATTTTTATGGTAGTCCTAGATAACTAATACAGTAGATATGTAGATACTGTCATATTCAGTTACAATAAGGGCCAAGCTAGGAAGGGGCAGAATCCAAACTCCAATGCCAAGATATTTCTGACTCAATGCAGTTAACATCTAAACCAATACACAGATTTATAGCTGACTTATCTTCTGAATGCTAATCAATAGATTGTATCAACCTGAAGAGTCCTCTGATATGCACTTATTCATTCATTTTTGTAGAAGTGAGGAAGCTGTCACAGACTCTGCTCAATTACTAATATTTATATAGCCAAACACCAGGTAAGCAACTTATGCATATTAACACATTTATTTCTCAGCCCCTATATGAGTAAATAGGAAGGACAATTATTAAAAAAAAATGTGTGAACTCTTAATTTTTCCCTATATCCAAGAAGCCAGAATTAGACTGGTAAATAGGCAAGGGTCAGATCCAGAGAATGGAGGAATTGAAATGTAAATTCCTTCAAAGCCCTTCCTCCATCCTATCCTAACTTGATCCCACCCCCTCCACCCACCCCCACCCCCACCCACCACCCCCCCCTCCACCCACCCCCCCCTCCAACCTGTTGCTAAGGTAACCTGTCCCAGGAATTGCCCCACGTACAGGGAGTTATAAAGTTTTTAATTAATGTGTCCTGGGCTGCTACATCTGCCACACACACACACCTCCAGTCCATCTGCTTCTCATCTCCAAAGAGATAAGGGGAAGGGAGCAGGAGAACAAAGGAAGCCTAGGACATATAAAAAGGCAAAACACCCCCACTTCTTGGGATATCAGGATACCAGCTATGGCGCCCTTCTCTCTCCGGGGAGAAGTCTATGTTACCCCTTTTTAAATAAACCCTGCTTTATATGCTTGCCTTGATGTGCTTCTCTAATGTTATACTTCAACATGTGAGGGAGCCGAACTCAGCACTGATAACTGGCAATATCACCTAGACCCCTACATTGTGGTTTGCAGCTCCTTCCATGAAAAAGTAATACAACATCTTTCCCCAGTCCCTAATCTGAGCTGGCCCTATGACTAGCTTTAGTCAATAAAGTGGTGAGAGTAGATAATGTTGCAGATGTAAGCCCCAGCCTTAAGAGATCCTGCATGCTTTCCCGCTCCACACCATGCAACAAGCCAGGGTCAGCCTGCTGGAGAAGAGCTGAGGCATTTCAGTAGGTGATTAGCCTGCCCCCAGAAGCGAGCTGCCCATCAACCTGCAGATGACCACAGACAAATGAGGCGACCAGCTTCAGACCAAAAGACTTGACTGGGAGAGCCCACCCTCTTACCAACCTGAACAATTATAAGCTAAATAAATGATTATTGCTTTAAGTTATTAAGTTTTGAGGTGGCTTATTCAGCAGAAAGAGCTAATGGACACAGGTACCTGCCGGGTTTCGGTTAGCGACTAAAAGGCTCAGAGGTCATTCCAGATAAACTGGGCTAACTGGGCTGCACGAAATAACCACATAAGAGACACAAATACCTTTTTGTTTGGGGTCACTGTGACGGCTCCTCTGACCTTAAGGGTCCACAGAAAGAGAGGAGAGCACGCGCTAACCCCTTTTATTGAGGAGAAGCTATTCAAATGAGGCAAGGGGTCAGGTTTCAGGGGGCTGAGTCTATCTTCATGATGTCCACTGTCAGCAGGTTGACTGACACCTGGGTAGGCCACACCCAAGGGCACAGTAAGAGAAGGGGACACACACAAGGCACTTCCATGGAAGATTCTATCCTAAACAGGGCAAGGGATTATATTACAAAGGAACAGGTGAGCATAGCTTCACCCATGGGGCTGTAGCAAGACACACCCATGCACGAGACACTGACCTCTAACCCAAGAAGGGTAGGGAAAGCTCTGCCACATTTCTGTGACTGAGCGTCTCAGCACCTAGCCGGGGAGTGTGACTCAGCAAGGTTGGTCTCCCACAGGTACTTACTTTAAGAATAGTTCATTATTAGTAGTATTCCGTTTCACATATGAAGAAACTGATGCAGAGATGGGTTTATTAATACACCAGGGTTATACAGCTTAAAGGGGGCTACTATGGTTTAGATATGAGGTGCCCCCCAAAAGCTGTGTTAATGCAGGAATAATCAGAGGTAAAATGATTGGATTATGAGATCTGTCACCTACTAAATCCATCCTAATTCGAATGAACTGGGTGATAACCGTAGGCAGGTTGGGTATAGCTAGAGGAAGCAGGTCAGTGGAGTGTTCCCTGGAAGGCCTCATCTTCCCTTCATCTCCTTCTCTTCTCTCTCTGCTTCCTAGCCACCATAACCAGAGCAGCACTCCTCTGTGGTGAACTTCCACCATTATGTTCTGTCTCACCTTTGGCCCAGAGCAATAGAGTTGGCCAACCATCAACTAAACTTTTAAAACTATGAGCTAAAATAAGCTGTTCTTCCTTTAAATTGTTCTGATCAGGTATTTTGGTCATAGTGATAAAAGCTGACTAACACAGGTACAGCTCCAGGATTTTAAATACATTGAATCTGGTTCCAGAGTCCATTCTCTTGATCGCCATAGCATCCTGCTTCTCAATCATTCCCATGAAGTCACAAAAGAATCACTTGTAATACTAGTCAATGACTCCAAGGCAGGAAGAGTGACTAATAGGTGACTAATATCATAGAATGACAGAATCAAGATTCAGAATATTCTCAAACTCTAATATAAGACAAAACTTTATCATTTACGATATAAATATATAATAAGTAATAAACATCAAATACTATGACATCTTAAAATACAAATTCCTACATCTGAGTTTTAAGAATTTCTAACAAACAGGGCTGGGATTGTGGCTCAGCAGTAGAGTGTTCACCTAGCACGTGTGAGGCACTGGGTTTGATCTTCGGCACCATATAAAAAATGAAATAAAGATATTGTGTGTCCACCTACAACTAAAGAATAAATGTTAAAAAAATCTAACAAACAGGAACTGTTGCTCAGTGACCCTGGATTTGATCCCCTGCACCAAGTAAGTAAATAATAAAAATACATAAACAAAAAGTAGGGAATGCTTGACTTAAAAGCAGCTCATGAAAAATTACAAAGATTTTAAAGAAACAAAGTCTAAGTAAGAATCACCCATGGGATGCCCTACATTAATAAGCCTGGTGTCCAGGTTCCAGAAGGCCATACTATTGCTACATGTGGTATGTTCAGAGGGACACTGATAAACTGGAGTATAACAGTGTTGCCTGAAACTTATGTTACATTAGAAACTAAGGAGATTTAGTCTGATTGGAGTTGGGATGGGCATGAGTCTGTGAACTTCTTTAAAATACCTAAAGACAAGTTAAAATGCTGAAGAGGATTGATTCTATATAAATTATAGATTGATTCTATAGTAGTCTGGGGAGATAATGGGGATTGAGGATTGGAAGTTTTTATACTTTCTCCCTAAGTCCCTTTTAGCCTGCTCTCTGGACTAGTTCTTTTCAATTCCTTGATGAAAGTCTCCAACAAATACCATAACTGTTCTGGTTCTTCTCAATCACCTGAACACATACATTTCAGTAATTAAAATTTTCCTTCGATGTAACATCAACACTCCAAACACATTTAACTTTAAGTCTTCTTTTTATTAATTATTTTTTTTTTTTTGTACCAGGGATTGAACCCAAAGGTGCCTAACCATATCCTCAGGCCCCCTTTTTTAAAATAGATTTTTCATTTTAAATGGACACCATCCCTTTATTTTATTAGTTCACTTTTGTGTGGTGCCTGGGATCAATCCCAGTGCCTCAAGCATGTAGGAAAGCGCTCTACCACTGAGCCACAACCCTAGCCCCTCCCCAGCCCTGTTTTGTATTTTATTTAGAGACAGGTTCTTGCTGAGTTGCTTAGGGCCTTGCTAAATTGCTGAGGCTGAGTTTGAACTCACAATCCTCCTGCCCCAGCCTCCTAAGCCACTGGGATTACAGGCATGTGCCCACCATGCCCAGCTAAGACTTCTTTCCTCATCTAACAGAGACAACAGAGGGACAGTTTGGGGAAGGAGCATGGGTGAGTTAGTTTCTCTTTCTTTCTCCATTGCTTTCCCTGTCTGAACAGCCACCATTTCTGATACTTTGGGGTCAGACCAAAGGGAAGAGGAGATTAGAGAAAAGGGGCAAAGTAGTAGATATGGTTGTAATCTGGTGGCCATGCCCTCTTGGGGATATGTATTAGTCAGGATTCTCTAGAGGAACAGAATCAACAAGAAGTATAATTATAAAAAGGAGATTAGGTTGGTTTACCCAACCAGAAACCGGATAGTCCACAATGGCTGTCTGCAGACTGGAGAGCTGAAAGAACCAGTAACTACACAGTTCAAGAAGCGTCAGAACAAGAGGGATCAACGGTTCTACCCTAGTCTGAGACTGAGGGTTTGGGGCAACTCCCTAGAAAATCACTGGCAGAGTCTGCTTTGTAAGAGTGAAGAAGCAAGAGTCTAATATCCTCAGACTAATACAGCAGCAATGGAGAATCTGTTCAAAAACAATGGAGTGAGCATCTGATGCTGCTTCCTTGTTCTTCCAACTTTTTTCATCCAAGCCATCATCCTATGGACCGGTGCTGCCCAAGCTTAGGGAGGGTCTCCATTTCAACTGGCTATCCCACATGCCAGTCATACCTAGACACACCCTCATTGACACACCCCTAAGCCTCTTCATCTTGGTATCTTAATCCAATCAAGTTGGCAATTCAAATTAATCATTACAGAACAGAAGGACCTCTTTTTTCGTAAGCACATGGGGGCTTCCTCCAGGAGCCAACCTGGGCTTCCTCAGCTGAAGCAATGCCTCTCCTCCCATAGGCAACTTACAATTTTCCCCTGGCCATTCACCTGTCTGTTCAAGTACTTTTTCCTTTCTAGGAGTTCTTGTCCCTTCTGAGAAAACTGAGACCAACTGCCTTCTACAGACTGATACTTGATCCTAGGAAAATCCTGCACCATCAGGGAATGTTCAAGTCCCCTTTCTTTCTTTTCTTTCTTTCTTTCTTTCTTTCTTTCTTTCTTTCTTTCTTTCTTTCTTTCTTTCTTTCTTTCTCTTTCTTTTTAGTTGTAGATGGCAATACCTTTATTTGTTTTTATGTGGTGCTGAGGATCCAACCCAATGCTTCACACATGCTAAGCAAGCACTCTACCACTGAGCTACAACCCCAACACTCAATTCCCTTCTAATGCATCTTCCTCACCAGTAACAGGAAATGGCAGACATTGCCTTCAGCCTTAAACATTTCAGGTATGAGCTCTTCAAACTCCAGGGGATACACTGGAAGCTCTTCTGACTTAGTATGAGGGGGGAAAGCCAAGTCTTCCAATAATCCCTTCAAAGAAAGAAGGTACAAAGGACTGGCAGATGGTGATGGGTTGATAATGACAGGATAGATTTTACAATCTCTTTAATGTGTCTATAGAGGTAGTCAAGCTTTAAGCTTTAAGATATGTGGTACCTGGCACTCAATGACTGTTCTCAGCATTTAGGGCCTTTGCAGAATTCTGAGGAAGAGTTCCATCCTAACATTCTGTTACAGATGATACAGGAATGTAGATTTCCAACCAGTAAAAGTTTATACTTCTGGATCCATGTCATAAAGTTGTAATCTACTGGTCTCTAAAATTGGTAGTTAATTCCCAGTTGATTGTATAGGGAATTTCTGTTGAGAATGGGAAATGAACAGGTAACATCAATCATCTTCTTTAGAATTCTATTATTTCTGTAATTGTGTCCATCCTACACTTAGAAATGTATGCATTTTAAAAGGAAATAATCCCCAAGGGATTGAGGGAGTGCAATATAAATGGTATAAATGGTGTTCATAAGTGCTGAGGAGAATTAAAAGAAAGAAAAGTTATTGATAGGGTAAAGAGTTTAGTTACGGAGGGTTTCTCTGCTATAGGTGTCAATGAAGATCTGTTGAATAAATGAACTAAATGAATGAATGAATGAATGAATGAATGAATAAACTAATGAGGAGGTGAAGTAAGTATGAAAAGACTATGACTTGGTTTAAGTCCAAGAAAATGTGAAAGGTCACTCTAACAGATGAAATGGATAAGTGAAGATGTGGTAGAGGAACTGGGGGTGGAGAGAGCTACAGAAAAGTCATTAACACAAGAGCCTGACTAATGGAGGAGCTTTGTAAGCAAAAAGAGTCATGCAATTGAATTACATCAAAGAAGTTGTTTAAATCCAATAGATGATAGGAAATGTTTTAGTCTCCTAAGCAGGAGACAAATGCTAGAATATTAGAATTGTAAAAGGATTAATCTTTAGAAATAAAAAGACAATTGGCACTCCCAGCTAAATATGAATCAAGAAAGTAGTTTAGAGTGAGGAAATTAGATTATATATATCAAAGGTTATTATGTGAATAGTTGAAAAATTCTTCCAAGAGTCTTCAGAAAGCTTTTATATGGTTTTTATTGGTAGGTACATCATAATTATACATAATAGCAAGATTCATTACAACATATTCATACATGAAGTTATGTTAGGATCAATCTCATTCCCCAATACTTCACCCCCCATTTTTCCAGTACTGTAGATTGAACCCAGGGCCTTGTGCATGCTAGGCAAGCATTCTACCACTGAACTATACCTGTCAACACCAAGAAACTATAGAAATCCTTCTGAGAGTCCAATGTATGATTGAAATTTCTACTATGAGAGAATTGTTTAGAAAAAAAATTCAAAATTTCATGCTATGGCTATAGGTTTCTTTGATAATTAAGACTGGATATGTATTTAGTAGTGCCCAAATAAATAGGGTGGGGTCATTCCAAACCATCAATACCACCAATAGTGAAATCAACTGATAAAAGAGGACTAAAAGGATGGAAGGAAGAAAGGAAGAAGGAGGATGAAAAATAGAGGAGGGTGTGTCAGGATGAGGCTCAGACCCTGGGAAACAGATTCAGGATCCCAGCAGGTAAATTTAGGAAGATACACGGCACAGCTGGATAGTAGACAGGCTTTATTCAGAGATGGCATTGGCCCCACTCTCCAGCCCTCTGATTCTTTCCATAGGCCTAATTGCCAACAGGTTATATAAGTGAGCACATGCTCACAAGAAAGTGTTCATCACCTTGAGTACATACACTGAATCAGGGTGTTCATGACCTTGCTGCATACTAAAAACATATCCCACTGGAAGCCTTGGTAAGGGAATCTAACTACAGCCATCTTGGGTCTATCCTATAGAGGGGAAGATTGATAGAAATTGAAATGTTTTATCTATTACATAATCTTTGAACTGGGAACATCCATGGAAGTATGTCATAAATGTAACTGTGATCCATCAGGTGCATCAAGGCATAAAAACAAGTTAGGAGTCACTAGGTAAAGGAATATCACTGATCCAGTCTTAACAATTTTGCTTAAAATAAAAATAAAAACGATTCCATAATCACATGTACATCTCTATCAGTGATTAGGTGGAACTTCAACCCCAACTTAAACAATAGTTGAGGAGAGAGTCCACTCAACCAATTAACTCTTACTCATACGAAGATCACATTTCCCCCTTTTGGGATAACTTTCCAGGTGTGGTTTATGTGAGGTGATATGCATAGGCTGTGACAAGTAGGCTAAAGAAATAGAAGTTATTTTTTCTTTATTCTCTTTATTCTTTCTTGGTAACAAGGGGGGAGAAAGACCTCTAAATGTGTCCATTCAAGAAAGTTTCTCTTTCAACTTTTTTTTTAAGAGGTTAGATTTTAAGCTGAGTCAACCGTGAGTTCCCTCTTTTCCTAGGGGATTTCAAGCCCTAAAGGAGTTTACATATCATTCTGATTTGTAAGAAGGAAAGCTGAGATCTTATTGTGGAATTCTCCAGAGAGGGGTCTACCTAGTCTCTGGGAATTTTGTGTTTTTATTCAATTACAGGTGACAGGTTCTACCTAGTTTTTGTAACATCATACTGACAACAATATAGAGTCACATACCTAACCAAAGATTTTCTTATTCAGCAGCCTCTTTATTCCTATCCGAGGCTTCTTCTAATTTACTGGGTTTCTTGGCATTTCCATGTAGGTCTGTCTGGTTTCCCCAGGCACAGGTGGACCACAGAACAGGACATATGGAGATAACCATCTCAGCCCAGTCTTGGCCATCTCTCATCAGAGAGCTGAATAGCACGTGTGTTGCTCTGATTCCCAAAAAGGAACTTAAGATCTAAACCTTGAGAAACAATGAGCAAGCTACCTTGCCCTGATATTCTGGACATCTTTACTGCCCATCAGTGCCTCCCCTACCAAGTTTTTTTCCAAAAGAATATAAACATGGGGAGTGTGTTTAGGGATGGGGTAAACAATGACATAAAATGGTTTATTATCCTTTGATTCCTCTTTCACCCTGAATCCTCTCCCCAAATTCTAAGAGAGTTTTCTTTGAGTTTCATTTACCCACCCATTTCTTGGGGAAACAATAATTTGCTTCATCACCTATTCTTAGTGGCCAAAGACTACAGGGAAGGCCCCAAATACACAATGTAAGAAAATTGTCTGGGTTGGTTTTTTTTCTTTTCTTTTCTTTTTTCTTGTATACTCCATTAGACCAAGAGTTTTAAGGTAGAAACTATTTTACCTTTTTCAGGGTGTTCTAAACTGCAAATATTGGTATGTAGAAAAACAGCTCCCAGGAGATTGTACCAAGTTGGCAAGGAAGCACCTATTTCAGAGACAAATACAAGTAAACTTTTAATACAAAATAGGATCAGATGAAGCAACAGAATGCAAAGTCCATATACAAACTGATTTTTTTTTACAAAGACACAAAGGCAATTTAGAGGAGAACGAAGAGTTTTTTCAATAAATGGTGCTAGAACAATTGGGTAATTATATTGTGGGGGGGATTCAACCTATATCTGTGGTGGGCAGAATAATGTCCTCCCCAAGATGCTCACAATATTTAGAAAATTAAATGATAAACCACAAACTAGGAAAAATGTTTGCAAATCTCATATCTGAGAAAAGACTTTTCTCCAGAATACCTCAAAACTCAATAACAGGAAAAAATGTGGTATGGTTTTAAAATGGGTAGTGTCCCCCAAAGGTCCTTATGTAAAGGCTCCATCCCCAAGGTAGCAGTATTGGAAAGTGTGTGGGCCTTTAAGAGGTGAAGTCTTACCAGAGGTTCTTAAGTCACTGGGGTGTGCCCTCAAAGGGAACTGTGTGAGTCCATCCATCCTTTGTCTCTTGCTGCTTCCTAGCTCAAGATGTGACACTCACTTGGACATGCTGTCCTGCCTTGAGGCCCAAACCAATGAGGCCAGCCAATTTGGGATTTGAACTTCCAGAATCACGAGCCAAAATAAATCTTTTTCATAAATTGTGTTTTTTATATCAGCATAGTGATAGAAAGATGACTAATACACAAACATAAACCAAAAGATGAAGTCACTTCACCAGAGAAGATATATGATGGCAAATACGAGCTTGTAAATATGCTCAAAATCATTAGGCATGGAAAAATTAAAATTATAACTACAAGGAGATATCACTACATTTTTGTTGGCAAAGACATGGAGAATCTGGAATTTTCATACACAGCTCTTTTGAAAAGCGTTTAACAGTTTCCCAAAAGTAAAATACATCATGATCCAACCATTAAGTATTTACCCAAGAAAAATTAAAACAGGTATCTAAACAAAGATCTGTAGATGAACGTCCATAGCAGCTTTATTTGTAATACCCCCAAACTGGAACTACCCAAATTTGCATCAACGAGGGAATGGAAAAACAAACTGTAGAATATCCACACAATGGAATAACTACCCAACATAAAAAAAGTAGAGATGACCCTCAAAATAATTTATGTGAAATAAGCCAGACAAAAGAAGAGTACACACTTTGATTTAATTTATGTAAAATTCAAGGAAATGCAAACTAATGCATAGTGAGAGAAAGTAGATCAGTATCTGGGCAAGGAGGGCTTTGGGAGGACAGAAAAACAGGATTGCAAAGAAGCACGAGCAAACTTCTGGGGGTGACAAAGATTTAATAGTTTGATGGTGATAATGACATATGAGCATAAAAATGTCAAAATTTTTCAACTTTCCCACTTTATATATGCGTGGTTTGTTGTATGCCCTTTATGCCTTTATTAAGCTCTTTTTAAAATACAATAAGAAAAAATGTTTAATATGTAAAAGAGAGGATCAGATAGTGGAGTTAACAACATTACTAGCCAAGAAGCACCAGACAAGGGTAAGGTGGGTTTCTCTGGAGGCCTTGCAAAGAGATGATAAGTGAGGGCAGGGCCATGGGCCCAGAACTGCTTGTCTGCTGAGGTCACGTGAGGGGTGTAGGCTTAGGTACTGGATGCAAATCTTTGGGGTTAAGAAAGACAACACCCCAGGGAAGAGCTGGAAGATGGATGTTTGAGAATGTAGCTCAGGCAGATTCTTTGTCCTCCCTCGAACTCTTGTTTCAGGAATTTATCGGGGAGTCAAATGCACTCCCAGTAGTCTGATTTCTGTTTCTAATATGTGGGAGCAGTTTGTTTTGCGTTTGAGGGAGGATGTTTTTGTTTGGTTTTTGTGTTTAAACTGGGTGACGTAACCCACGCGGAAGCTGCGATGTCCAATCAAGAATGAAAATAACGCACTTACAATCAGTGATCAGAAATCACCTCGCCACAACCAATGGGGAAATGACACAATGGGAAATTCCGAGTCTCAAACCCCAGCCTCGGCTGTGGGCTTCAGTCTCCACAGCTGCCCCACCCGCTTCGCCCAGTTCCGTAGCCTTTTCCTTCCGGAAGGACTCCGCCCTCCTTAGCAGGAGGCGGGGTCGGCTTGGTCCCGCCCCCGGCGCGCCTTCTTTCACCTGGCACCGCAGCGCGCAGCCTCGGCAGGGTCGCTTTACGACCCGAGGAGTCAAAGACTTAAGGTAGGAGTCCGAACTGAGGGGCGGGGAAAGGAGGTTTTTGCGTCAGAACGTAAGTGACGGCGAAGGCGGCGCGACAGCAGCTGGAGGGCAGGAGAGGCGGGTTGGTGTTTCCCGGGCCGAACCGGGATGTGGGGGGCGCGGGGCCTGGGCAGGGGCGGTAGCTGAAAGCCCGCTGCGACAGCATGGGTGAAGGGGAGCGGAGAGGGGGAGGCCTTGGGCTTCTTTGGGTGGTGGGTGGGTCCGAAGGGCAGGCGGGCCAGAGTCCCGGGTCCAGGCCGGGGATCTGACCCATGGTGCCCCCTCCCCCACTCCCCGAACTCGCAGCGCGGCCGGTCCTGTCCTCGCCATGAGGCCGCAGCAGGCGCCGGTGTCCGGGAAGGTATTCATTCAACGAGACTACAGCAGTGGTACACGCTGCCAGTTCCAGACCAAGTTCCCCGCGGAGCTGGAGAACCGGGTACGCATCGTATCTCCCTGCACCTGCTCTAGGGCGAGGGAGGGTATCACGGCACGGAGATTCGGAGCGGAGAGGGAGAGTGGGCAAGACATCCGGTCTGTGTCTCTGTTCTCGGGGAGAGGCAGACCCAGAAGGGGGCCGTGGCCAAAGATATATGAAGGCAGCAAGATCTGATGTTTGGAGAAGGAAAATTAAGACCAAGCCCCTAGGTGTGATGTACTTATAGAACTTTATGATGCCCAGTGTGGGAAGTCTTTATCCACCAGTCGTCGTACCCTTCTGTCAGTCATCCCCACCTCCTGGTTATTGACAACAGTGATGATCAGCCATCTCACTCAGCTGGTTGTGAGCTATATCCTCCTACCTTTCCTTGCAAAGAAAGCATCATCTTCCTCATGACTGGCATTTGTGGTCACTGTGCTGGTCAAACTGCTCAGCTAAAAAGGTTTGTTAAGTGTTGTGCCAGGCAAGGCAGACAGGCCTTCTTGGAACCTGAAAAACGTAGAGCATGACATGGGCTTGGACAGGAAAATATTTCAGAAGAGGGCCTTAAGCTCGTCACTCCCAGTTATGATCACTGGTTTGGCTTGCATATCAAAATTTTCATCAGCATATAAGACAAAAATGAAAGAATGAGATTTGTTTCCTCTTCCTTCAGATTTACCCATCCCCTCAATTTTATCTTTCTGAAAAAGTTAAATGGAGTGGGTGAAGGTGTGTGTTTTCTTGAACTCCCATGTGTTCACCCAACCAAAGGACAGTTCTTTTAGTCTCCAGCTCTGTTTCCTATTCAGGTCAGTTTCTGGTCAGCTGGGGAGCAAGTTTTGTGGTTCTTTCCTCTTTGGTATCCAGGGAGAGGGACTGAGAGGTAATTAGGTATGATGTGGGTGTGAGGATTGGAAATGCTGGTCATAGACTAAGAGGATGAGGTAAGTGCTTACTAGAGAGAGACCTACAGCAGCCATTTAAAGCCAGCTTGCAGGCTAGGATTGTAGCTTAGTGCTAGAGCATATTCTCAGCACTCCTGAGGCCCTGGGTTCAAATCCCAAACATCAAAAATAATCAGATTTTTTGACCAAGGTGTGTTGCTCTACCTGATTGATATGATCATTTATAACAATGATCATTTATAGTTTCCTTCAGCTTGATTTATAACTACGGGTAGGTTAGGGACCCAAATATGCTTCTTTAACAGTAAATTAAATATATCAAGGATGCCTTAAAAAGATGGTTTGTAGTTTCGCTTGTTTGAAATGCTATTCAAATGCTACATTTTGTTGTCGGTGTTGAGTTAACTTGGCATGACAGTAAGTGGACATTTCAACAGTAGTTTGAAGAGGTAGAAGTTGAGCAAGTTTAGAACTAGATTTTTAAAGTACTTTACAGTTAACGTGTTCTACATGTGAATACTTACATAAAATGGATCAAATATTTTTAAGCTTCTTTTAGAAACTATGACTTACATAATTTAAATACATTCAAAGCAATGTAAACTTTTTTCTGTACACATTCGCATATTGCAAGATTCCTTTGTATGTTTAAAAGTCAAACGTCCAGCTCATAGTTGAGACAAATACATTTATGCAGAAGCCTTCCACTGAGTATGGTAGAGCCTTTTTTTATAGTGGAGTACAGAAGCACAATGTAATCATAATACTTCAACTGATTATTACAGGAAATTGATGTTGCTAAATTCTGGAGTTATTTTACTTCTTTGACTTTATGTAGCCCAGAACAGGCTTGTGGTACTAAATACTGTTTGGAATATTATATGTTGCTATTCAGTTGTGCTTTTTAATTTTTTTTTTTTTTGTCTTTTTAAATGTTTGGGTTAAAATACTACCTTATATTTTAAACCACTTAGGAAAGCTTTGGGTTTTTTTTTTTTTTCCTGTTCCAAGATTAAATTTAAATTACAGGTTTAAATCTTCCTCACTTTGATGGGAAACTGAAAGGTTTCTCTCAATGTTTCTCTACTACCCTAGAAATGTCACTGATTGCTCTGCCACTGGGTCTGATTTTCCTTATGTGGGAGTATCCCACTAGGCAGTTTAATAGAAGAAGAAACTAACATACAAATGTTTTGTGTTACTTGTATGCATTTTTTTAAAAGCATACATTTGTGTACTTTGAGAGTTTAGATAAGTTCTATTAACAAGATTACCTCTCCACCACTTGTTAGAATGCTTTGACATTTAAGTGCTTTGTTGCTAGACAGTTTTGTTTTGTTTTGTTTTGTTTTTTCCTGGAAATTTGCAAATACAAATACACTAAAGCATAGTCTACTCAAATTTGGATTAAGTATAGGTACAATATTTCAACAAAATAACAACTTTATGCCAGATAGTTCTTTAAAGGAAGCTTTAGTCTCATTTCAGCCAAAATGCAGAGATATCTTAGTCACCCTTAGTCTGGGTAGAAGAAAAATGAGTGGACTATAATTGTGACTGTAATTCCCCTACATACCTTTTAAAATATGTCTACATTTGGTCTGTAGAGATTACCTTTGATTTGCCACCTTGGATTTGTGATCACTCTAAGCTTTAGCACCATGCAATTCAACAAGAACAAAAAAATTCTGGGAAAGAGTCTGATTTCCATTTCTATTCTGGGTTTCAGTGTTTAATGGTCCAAATTTGTATTTTGCTCCAACTTTATATATAATCTCCAAATTTAGATTTAATTCCTGTATCAGTGTTCAGAGAGTGACAGGAGTACAGAGAGCTGTCTTCTTAGGGCCTAAAGGAAGTAGGGGGAAAAATGCCTTAATTTGTTATTTTGAGCTCTTGCATTTTAAGGACAATTGTGTCACTTAACAATAAGGATACATTCTGACAAATACATCATTAGGCAATTTTTTTGTTGTTACATCATAGAATAAACTTACACAAATCTGAAATGTATGAGGCTGCTGCTGACATATTATTTTATAGTAAACTTATAAGTAGGAATAAAGTATAGCACAGAATATACATAAACCAGTAACATATTCACTTATTATTATCATCATGGGGAGTTTTATGTACTATTCATAATTGAATACATAACTACTTTCTCTATGACTGGCAACATGGTTGGTTGTTGACACCAGTGCTACCACAGATGTGAAGGATGTATTCCCCTACTATTTCGTGTGTGTCACTAGGTGATAGTAAATTTTCAGCTCAATTATAACAACATGGAACCACTGTCATATGCAGCCTGTCAACCTATACATGATGTAGTAAACTACCGTTATGTTGAATGCCTTTACTGTTGCCTTTTGTGCTTTTTAAAAATAAACTTTCAAAAGTTTTTTTTTGTGTATTAGATATTGAAACCAGGGCCTCGCAAATGCTGAGCATGTGCTCTACCACAGAACCACACCATAAACCCATCAAAAACTTTTTTTTCTTCTTCTGTTAATCTTTTTCTAAAACAGTTTTCACTTTGGTTTTTTTGCTTATTTGTTTTTCCTACCTGGCCTATGATTTTGCCTCATACATACTTTGAGGTTCTTTGATATCTTTCTGAATCTGTTTCAATTGAAAGGAAAACTTCATAAAAGGGGATTCATAAGTAAGTAATTATAAGTTTTATGAATTATGGAGGCATTATGTGAGAGAAGGCCTAAAGTGAAGACAGGTAAATTGTAATTTGTTACCAAGAATGACAGTATTAGATAAAATACTCTTACAATGGGTCTTAAAAGTCCTAGGGTCAAATATTGAGATTCAAATTCTATAAAGCACTATTAGAAGAAGAAAGTAAAGTGATATTGGAAGAATAAAGTAAAAGCAGATAGTTAGAGTGAAAAAGTAGATGTTAGAGTGGTACAGTTGTGTGCCATTTAACAATAACATGAACAGGAACACGTAAATGCATCATTAGGTGATATCCTCCCTTTTGATCATCATGGAGTGTAGTCACATACACTAAGGGCTGCCACATTGCTGGCTGATATAATCTATGTGGCCACTGTCACATATGTGGTCTCTCATTGAGTGAAACATCACAAAGCATGACTATTAGTGTAAACTTATAGCAACAATGTCATTGAATAGAAAGAGGTGATAGGAGTGACTTGGTGTGAAAAGTTGGTATTTTGTTCCATTGTGAGCTTTTAGTAACAAAATAGTTATTTTAAAAGATGGCAGACAGGGAAAGCAGAATATAGAACTTTGTAGCTTTTAATCACCCTACTTAAAATAACCTTTCATTTTCCTAGTAATTTCTAATGTTTAGATACTCAATTTAATATTACTTGCCAAATAGAGGGAACTTCTTCCTTTTATGACCCCACTGTGCCTTGTATATGCCTTTACTATGATGTCTAGTTTATGGAGTTTTTATGTTTTACAGAACTATACTCTAGAGAACTGAAACAGTGTCTTATTCATCTTTCTCTAAGGCTGGTCATAGGATTTGATAGGAGGTGCTCAATCAATGTGAATACAAGTGAATGAAGAAGAGAATAGATTATGTAATTTAGTTATTTGAAATTTGTTATAAAGAATAAAGAACTACCAGCCTTGAAGACATCCAGTGTTCATAAGAAGGATAAAATTAAACAATCCCCAATCGGTTTCAGTAACAATCCAGATCGAATCACCTAAAAAATTATTTGCTGACTTTATTATTTTTTTTTGCATTACAATTCTTAATACACCATTATACAATAATTTATCATATCTCTGGTTATATATAAGATTTGTTGACTCCAAATTTACATCTTCATGTATTTTGTATAATGATGAGTATTTGCTGACTTTAAAATTGCAAAATATCAATATAATTTAGTCATAGAAAGCATTAATGAGTTGCTGGGGGTTTTTCCAAAACTTACTTTTAAATTCTTTCTTCCCTACAGATTGATAGGCAGCAGTTTGAAGAGACAGTTCGAACTCTAAATAACCTTTATGCAGAAGCAGAGAAGCTTGGGGGCCAATCGTATCTTGAAGGCTGTTTGGCTTGTTTAACAGCATATACCATCTTCTTATGTATGGAAACTCATTATGAGAAGGTAAAGCCACATTTGTTGTCTCTAAATCTCTTGAAATCATAAAGAAAGTACATTTATTATACATTTGTGTTTCCATAGTGAAAATTGCCATAAAGTTAATAGGGGCATCTAGGTGATAATTCCAGTTATAATGTTGCTCCTTTATCCAGAGCATATAGGAATGAGTCCTGAGTGTTTCAGAAACAGAAGAATTAGTGTGTCCACTGGGAATCAACATGTCAGTTGATTCTCTTAAGATGAATGTGGAGAATCTATTTTATATTCTCATTCTGTCCCATCTTTTTGAGGATCATTTTGCTTTATTTCCCCAGATTTCTGTCTTCAGTTTTATCCTGCCACCTGAGTTCTTTTCTTTTCTTACCAAATAACTGCTGAATCCAGAGTTGCTGGCTTCTCAACTTGAGGTGTCCAAAAGTCAAAACTCCGATCTCTTTATTTTGTTCAATAGTACCACTGTCTTTTCACTACCATTTTTAGGTATAAGAGATGAAAAAGAGAAAAATAATTAGTTGTCAAAGACCGAAATGTCTTTCATTTTCCTGTTTATTAATTCACTTCATCTGTCTTTATCCTAATTTGTGCCCCTATTATTTCTCTTGTATTGAATTGGTCTCCTGATCCATCTGATTTCTTCCCTTCTTTTACTTTTCCAGCCTATCTGCTACTGTCTTTATAAAACAGCCTTACTTCCTACCACTGCTGCTAAGTAAGAGATCTTTTCTAACTTCCCAGTTACTGCTACTGGGTCAGGTTCAAGCACCCCTTGAGCTGACCTCCAGCTTACCACTCCAGCTGTGTCTCCCACCCCTTTCACTTTCTTCATCATCTAAACTTGATGCTCATCAGTCACAAAAGATGCTCTCCATAGTTTTCATCCATCTAGAATGACATTCCCATATTCAGATACCACTCATTCCTTATTTCCCACTTCATCAAACTTCTCCTTACTCTTCTAATCTGAATTTTTTTCTTTTCTTCTGTATCCCTACACCATTTGATTTCTATTCTATGTGACGTGTGCTTTACTTGTAATATAATGGTTTATGTTCACATCTTATCTGCCCTTCAACTATGTATTATTGTTGAGGTCAAATAATACCTTCACCCATAAATATCCCTCTTAATGCCTAACACTGTACTCTCTTAGTCTTAACTACAAGCCTATCTTATATAAAAGGTATATTTAAATACCTAAGTTAGCAGCTTGTATCCTGCATATCACATTCAGAAGCAGCTAACATTTATTTCTGTTTTTAAAGTTACCCAGGATTAGTATCAGCTTGCAATCTGTTTTGTTTTGTTTTGTATCTCTTCTTTAATAATTTAATTTGGTGAATGAAAGGTCAGGGGATTCATTCATTCAATAAATATCTGTTGAAAGTCTCCTGTGTGTTAAGTAACGTGCTAAGCAAGATACCAGGGAAATAATTGAACAAGACAAACAAACATGATTGCTGACCTTGTGGAGTTGATAATTTCATGGTATCAAACTGATACTAACAAGTAAAGAAGTAAAACTAACAAAATTATAAAATGAATAAGTGCCTTGAAGGAAATAAATTGACCTTTGGTATAATAGGAACCTAATTTAGATTGCATGGTCAGAAAAGACCTCAAGGTGATGACATTTAAGCTGCTCTCTCAAGGATGAAAATCCTGATACCATTCTGGCAGAGAGATGAGTATATGCAAAGGCCCAGGGAGCTTAATGTGTTCCAGGAACTGAAAGAAGATAGTATGGCACAAGAAGAGGGATCAGAGAATGCCTCAGATGGATTTGGAAAGGTACACAGGAGTGGCATCACACAAGAGTATGTTGTTCTTGTAAAGAAGTATAGCTTTTATTTGTGTTGCAGCCAGAAGTTACTTGGAAATTTTAAACAGGAGAGTAATATGGTCAGATTTTCATTTCAAAGAGATCTTTTCGCTCTGGGAAAAAGTTTAGGAAGCTCCACAAAAGGTCCACACAGAAGTACTACACACAATAGTGTAGATGAAAGGGAGTGATCACCTCAAGAGATATGTTAATAGTAGAACCAAGACCCTCAGAGAAGAGCTCCATATAAGAGAGGAAGGTGTGCTAAACACAAATGGATAAAAAATATGGTCATCCAGCTGGCGTGGTGATGCATGCTTGTAATCCCAGCAGTTCTGGAGATGGGAGGCAGGAGGATCGAAAGTTTAAGGTCAGCCTGGGCAACTTAGTGAGACCCTGTCTCAAAATAAAAAGGACTCAGGATATAGCTCAGTGGTAGAGCAGTCCTGGGTTCAATCCCCAGTGCATAAGGGGAAAAAAATTTTGTCATTCAAGAATGATCATTTAAAGAGAAGTACATGATATTGCCAATTATGATAGAAATACATCCTCTTGGGTGTTTTGTGTTTAGTGGCATATTAGAGACTATTTCTCTATACCATTTAAATTTGTTTATAAAATTTTAATTAACAAATTTAATTAATTTGTTTATAAATTTTAATTAATTTATTCATGTATATTTGCTGAAATAGATATTAGATACTTCCTGCTGACATCAGTTGTGGAAAGAAATTAATAATTGGGTGCCAGCCAAGTCATACTAGTTAAAGGGATCCTGAACACATTCATCTTTCCGAGTTCTCTCAACTGTAAATTGTATGTTGGAATTATATGTTGCCTCACATTCAGGAAATACTTAGTAAGCGGTGTTTTCTTGAGATCAGTTTTAAAATGAAGTTCTATATAAGTTTGATGGGATATTTGTGAACTCACAAATGTGTTTTTACTCTAAGCATAAATAATACTTTTTAGCCATCTGCTAGTTTGGATGCTAAAATACCTCTCAATTAAAATCCATTTGATAACATTAAAAGATGATTCTTCTTAATATGAAATATAAATGGAAATTGATCCCAGTATGTTTTAACTTAGATTTATAGACAATATATGAAGTACTAGTTTATAGATCTAATCAAGACCTTTTTTTTTTTTTTTTAGTTATAGATGGACCCAATACCTTTGCTTTATTTATTTATTTTACGTGGTGCTGAGGATCAAACCCAGTGCCTTACACATGCTAGGCAAGCATTCTCCCATGGAGCCACAACCCCAGCCCTAATCAAGATTTCTTTTTATAAAGCAAGTGAAAACCAAATAAAATTAATCAAGAAACCAAGACTTAAGGCATGATCAAACTTTTCAAATAAATGATATTTTTTCCTAGGAATTAGATACAAATAACCAGATCTTGCAAAGTTAGTAACTAATGATTATAATATAGTGTACCTGTACTTTTATCTTTTGATAGGGGGAGCTGATGATGGAACTCAGGGCCTCACTAGACTAGTGCTTTACACTAAGCTACACCCCCAGCATGTACCTATACTTTGTTTTTCTTTTCTGGTTTTTTGGGTCTGTTTGTTTGTTTTGGCAGGTGGGAGGCAATACTGGAGATTGAACATAGGGGTGCTTTACTACTGGAGTTCATCCCCAGCCCCTTTTTTATTTTGAGACAGGTTCTAAATTGCTAAATCTGGACTAGAACTTGTGGTCCTCTTACCTCAGTCTCCTAAATTGTTGGGGTAACAAACATAAGCTACCACTGCCAGCTGCATACCTATACTTTTAAAAGAAAACTTTTAAAATATGTCTTTTTGTCTTTAATAATCTTTAAAAAAGAGAAAAAGTAAGAATAATCATCCTCTCCCTTCCCAGACTGTCCCCTAGGAATTTCTGTGATTTTATTTATTTATTTATTTATGAAAAGACAGGGTTGAGTCATCAGTGTCTTTTGTTTTAAATACTCAAGTTTCTAGTCTAGAGTTAGGCAAATATAATGATGCTTACACTTTTGTCATGTGGGTTAAATTTTTTGAATTTGTAAATAGGCTTTTTAAAACTTGCTAGAACAATTCATGCATTTTGTTTCCCATACTATGCCATTTATTGATTTTAAATGAAGATAAAGACTTCAGTGTTGTTTCTCTATTGTTGCTATCCATGATAATAAGGGAACAAATGAGCTTGTGGAAGGTTCTCCTCTCAGTAACTGTCCGCCTTGTTTATCAACTAGAAAGCATCTCTTTTTACTGTGTACTGAAATCTAAAAAGATTAGTTAGAAAGACAGACACTTGGGTATTTTCTGTATATGCTCACACCAAGCCTCACTCAGGCTGTTTTTTCTTGAAGGTCTAGTGGACCATTTTCAGTTTAATATTTCTAGGGAAACCTTCCAGAGGTTTGACCATGTTTCATTTTGTAAATATACAAATCGTGTCAAAGGTCTGAGAATAATAGATAATTTTTTTAAATATTATGGTTTATTTTGACATTGATTTACCAAAATAATAACATGTCAATGTAAGGTTTCTTGGGGTGAGAATTGTGCTTTGTGCTGCCACTATTATTAATTTTATGTTTCTAAGGGGCCTTAAAAGTTTAAAAGCATCTTGTTTAGGACAGAATTGCCTTCACCAAAGTAGCATAAAAGGATTTGGAGTTTATACAAAAAGAAGACTAATTGTTTTCTTTCTGAACTGAACCTATATGCACATGAATGTTACTATGTTACTAGAGTTTAAATAAAAATCTTGCCCAACAATGTTATGCTTGAATTAAATAAAGGAATGCTATTTCCTTACTAGTAACTTGTAACCCTAAAAGAAAAGGAAAGCTGTTCTGAAGGAATCCTTTCTTCAAAACCAGCCATGCAAACCTTTTTCTGAGTGTCCCCTCCAGTATTAATGGACAGAGGCAAAGAAAGACTGAGTCTCTAGTTTCTGATTCTGGCATTTGAGCTCAGAAGGAAATTGAAGAGAAGATTAAGAGTCCTGAGTTGGACACCTTTATGGGATACTTCCTTCTGTTCATTATTTTAGGATGATTGACAACTCTGATACACAGATAGTACCTGAAGCTTGCCTTCTTTTTTTTTTTTTCGGTTCATAATGACCAAGCACAGCTCAGATTCTTTGAAAGCTGAAAATGGGAGTGATATATGCATTGCTTCAGGTAATTAAGTGAAAAAATCTTTCTTTAGAAATAGTATTTTTAATTAAAGAATAATGCAGACTGCTCTATCAATATTCTACCCTTTTTTAAAAGAGAAAACTTGAGATTGTACAGTCCACAGAGGTATAACTTGAAACAACTACATCTTTCTTCAGTAAGGAAATTCTTTGTACAACTGTATAATTTTAAATTCTAAATAAATTCATACCACAGCATCTAAATTGTAACATCTGAATTTGTTAGTTTGGCCTGATACACATACCCCCATCCTTAAAATATTGCTTAACTTTAAACTTTATTTTTATATAGTTCTTTTTCCCCTTTGTGCTGCAGTCACGTTTCTGACTTTATCATTTACTGATAGTGTGAATTTAAGAAAATATGTAGTAATTTAAAGAGCTGAATCAAAGTCCCTTTGAACATTAGAGCCAGAAAAGGGTTATGAATAACTTTGAGCCTGAAATAAAACATGTAACTCTTTCATTTTGGATAAAGCTATTAAGATTTATTTTCTTCTAGCTTATCTGTCTCAGAATTGCCATTACTAAAGCTAGAGATGTGGCTATTCCAGAAGTTCCTTTTTATTCTATCTGGTTTTTGTCTGTATTTGCCTTGACTTTTACAAGCTTAATACTAAATTTATAAATTGAGGTTCCTGCCTGGGAAACAAGAGTAAACTGCAGAATAACACTACATGCAAACATGGAAATGCACGACTGTCACAATCAGAAACTCCATGACAGCTAATGTCTGCATACTCTAAAAGGAAATAAACTTTCCTTTTCTAAAATGACTGGGTTCCCTTTAGTTATAGGCCAACTTTGTATCATTACGAAAATGCACAAAGAGAGGAAAACATTCGGAAATGTTGAAAGAGAAGGCCAGGAACTATCCTTGATTTTAGAAAAGGTCGCATTACTTACTGAGTAATGAGAGAAGCATAACAAGCCATTGCGTATGTAATTGTCAGTTTATTTCTGTATATCCATGATTGAGGTGACAGGGAGGTAAGAAGGAAGGAAATTGGTTCTCATCATGCTTTTGTATACATTTGTATTTACACTGCATGGAAGATACTTTTGAGTTGAACAGTCTTATCACCCTGTGCTATAAATTGAATGCAACTGATGTGAGCCGATTAATCAGAGCTCTGTATTCTGCCTTACAATATCCATTTGACTTCCCTTGAAAACTAATTCCACTGTCTGAATATTTTGAGATCTAGCTTATGCTACAAGGGAAATCTGCTGAAATTTGTAAAAAGCTGTGGTGTCTCTTTCTGCCAGGTTCTGAAGAAAGTCTCCAAGTATATTCAAGAACAGAATGAGAAGATATATGCTCCCCAAGGTCTCCTCCTGACAGACCCTATTGAGAGAGGACTTCGAGTTGTATCTTTTTTTTAGTCCACATCATAAGGTCTAAATATTTAAAAAAAAAAAAAAATTGATGGTACCACTGTGCGTTGGCCAGAGACAGTTTAATTCCTATCTTTTGTAGGAAGTTTCTATGTGAATTGCATATCTACTGTAAACATGCTGTCTCCAGCATTTTTTCTAAAAGCATGTCTTTTGCATTGTACAGGTCTCTGGATTGTTTAGTATTCTGGTTACCATCTTTCTTGGTGGTTCTGAGGGCATCTTGTAGTAATAATGGGGGTTGTATGAGTAATGCATTTCAGCTGCAGAAACTCTGAACCTAAAGCCCCTTTGAAATGTATAAACTCATAATGTGTGGTGAGACTTGTCATCCAAATGAATTGCAGTTCCATGGGGTCATCTGACTAGTTGAAATCAATTACAGATGCCAGATGTTTAATTTCATTACCTTTGACACACTGTGCATATTTTTAGAAGCAGTAAGCTTTGAAAATCGCTAAGTGAATTTGGTAAATAAAATTGCAAAAACTAATTTAGCTTGATAACTGAAGTAATGAGTAAATAATTTCCTAAAAAACCTAGGTCACAAAATCCTAGGCCTTCCAGCTGATAATAATTTCAGCAGTTTTATTTATACTCTGCAGCAGTGATTTTTAAACTTTTAGGGGTCATGAACCCTCTCTCAAGAAAAGGTTTTCATATAATTTCAAGGCAATTTTGAACCACTGAATTCATTACCTCCATGAATTCTCAGTTAAGAATTTCCTAATTCTACAAATAAAGCACCCTTTTCATATTTTTTTAAATAAATCATTAGTGTTAGAATTTTCAGCAAAGTGGAGAAAGTAGGTTTAACAAAGTAGCAAATCTCTGCAAACCATATACATGTTGCCATAGTCAGTCCCCTTTTGTATGTTGCATTCTATAGTGTGTTTTCTTAACAGCCATGCTGTTTAGATTGAAATTACCATTTATGAAGACAGAGGCATGAGCAGTGGAAGATAAACCATAAAATTAAAGGTAAATATGAAGTAATATGGTTTATATACAGCTTTTGAAAATTTATACATGACTTTTCCTACCTGCATAGTAAATAAGTCATTGAATCATGCAGTTAAATGATGTTATATTTATTGTATTAGCTTAAGCTGATCACCCAAGCAACTTGATTTTTAAAATAATTCAAGATAAATTTAGTAATAGAATTTAATTTTTTCCCCATATCGTCTCTAGGTTAGTTTTGTTTTTTGTTTTCAGAGTAAGGATTATTTGTCTTGTTTTGTTTTAACATTTTGAACTATTCTAAACACTTAAGTGTTGGATTTTTTGTATATGAATCAGTTCAGAGATTTGCCTGCATATTTGACAAACGGTTTTAATAAGGAAAGAAATATTTATTTCAGAGAGAAGTGGTAAGATTCTGAATATTTCTTTTATTATATATAAGTGGCTTCAGAGCCCTGCCTAAAAAACTTGACCTAGTAGGTAAAATTGATTCCTGTTTAAAATGTTAATGTTCTTTTATATCCAGATAATGCCCTTTAATAAGTAAGAAACAAACTAGTTAATACTAATTAGAATTTATAGGCAGAATCATGTTGAGCCCATAACTACATTTGGTTGGCCTTCTAAGGGACAGTAAATAATAGTTAACCATTGTCAATTTCAGTTATGTGCACTCTCTACAAAAGTATTCTGCTGCTACACTTTTCTAATTGGCTTGCAGATATTTTTTGCTCATTCACAGGCAGCACAGACTCAGAATAAATGCATTGGAGAGGGGGGACGTACCAGGGATTGAACTCGGGGGCACTTGACCACTGAGCCACATTCCCCAGCCCTATTTTCTATTTTATTTAGAGACAGGGTCTCACTGAGTTGGTTAGTGCCTTACCATTGCCAAGGCTGGCTTTGATCCTCCTGCCTCAGCCTCCCAAGCTGCTGTATGACAGGCATGCACCACCACGCCCAGCTACATATTCTTTTCTAAGGCAACAATAATAGTTCCCACTTATATCACACACAGGTATTGTACCAATGGTCCTTCTAAATTACCCCAAAACCCTGTAAAACGTTTCCCCCATTTTACAGATGAGCAAACTGGGGTACCAAATGTATTAAATTATCAAGATCCCATAGTGAACGAGTATTTAGAATATAAATCCGAGTATGACTAGCCATAAAAAGCCAGTTTTGTACACCATACTTCTTTTGCAGTATTTGCAGCAGTAGGAAAATACAGAAAGGAAAGAGTTTATCAGAGTATTCTAGATGTGTGTCCCTTTCTTCTCTTTCCTTTTTCAACAGCCTTTTTAAAAGATCATTTTTTCCTGCTCCTGTTCCATTTATTGAATTCAACAAATCATCCAACATTCCAGAACTGCCTTCTTTGAGCACTAATGTGTCACCTGAACCCTTGAAAAACCAGAGATTTAAATGATGACATCCTCTGCCATATGTTTTATTCCTTTAAAAAGGCTTTGTTTTGGAACACATAATGTTACTTGTCCATAGACTTTCTTGTGCACAATTTTTAAACTGTTATTTTTCAAAATGTTATTTCTCAAACAATCAAGTAGGAACTTTCTGTGTGGTTTGTGTTACATGCTATTTGAATAAGTTTGTTTTATCAATTGCAGCTGCATTGACTTGGCACAACCCATTTGTCATGACTCATTTTGCAGCTATTATTGCTTAATAGGATGTTTTTCTGAGGTGGTACGGGGTTTTAAGCAATTACACACCAGAGGCTAATCTATCAATATTCAAACAACTGTGAAATTTTGAAATGGGGAAGATTTACATTAGGAACTTCTGGATAGTTTCATGAATGCAAATATTTTTGTTCAATACAATTTAGTGTACAGAGCTATTCTTGGTCCAGGATCTGGTGTGGGCTGAGATCTTGGAGAAGAGGGAAAATTAGAAGAATAATTTATTTAGTTCTACAGTTTTTCTTAAGTGTGCAAGTTGTCTGCATATTAAAGTATTACATGGGAATTAAATTTAACAAAAGAATACATCAACCATGGTCTTCATTTTATAGAAGAGCTTTAAACAAAATCATGTTGCTCTTTGATTTTTTTTTTAATATCATGTATCTCTATTAGTAGATACACTGATAAGTGTTTTCTCTCTGGATTAAGAGTGTTGTCTTTATTTAAAAAAATTAATGATTATTATATCACAAATTAGTGATAATAAAAATAGCTAACATTTGTTGGCACTGTGTGCCAGCCATGATTAATCAATCAATTGTAATTAATTTACAATTAAACAGCCATTGTAAATGATTAATCATCACAACTCTCCAAGGTGGATATTGTTTTCCCTGTTTTTCAAGTGAGGAAACTGAGGCATGGAGAACTGAAGTTACTTAAAGATTAAACAGCTAATAGATAGCAATCAAGCACCCTGTCTCAGTGATTAGCAGCTGACCCTGTGCTAATCATGGCATGATTGGCCAGAGATCTGATTATATAGGTTTGATTTCTAGACTGTTAAGCTGCATTCTGATTTAGACAAGTCATACAGATGTTAGTATTCTATCAGTTGGAACCCTTGCTTGGTGGAATATAGCCCATATAGAATAAGTTCATATCAGTTGATGTAAGAGAGATGGTTAGAGGTGATTTTTAGTACCCTTTTCTAAAACTTTTGTTTTTCTCCTCTGATTATAGATCCCACATCCAGCTGGGACCCTCATCTACCCACTGGCTGATCACAGAGTGTCCCTACCTCCTCTCCAGAGCATCATTCCTTTGTATCTGCTGCCAGAGCCACGGTGCCATTTACTCCAAGGACTAACTTTCTAAAATTCCACACCTGGAGTGACCTCTAGTCGCTCAGCATCCACTTTGTGTCTTTAAATTGTGTAGGATTCTGTAATCTTTTGATTTATTTCTGAGAAAACACAATGAAGCATTTCACATTTTTTTATTCAAAGTGATTATAAAATATGCAATTGGTCAGCCCAATGCAAAGTTTTATTTATTTCTTACTTGCCACCAGTATCATGAAATCTATTCATTCCTTGGGCCAATTTTCCAGATGGCTTTAGATTTAAACGAGTTTATATTGGTGAATGTTCAGTCTTATTCCCCCAAATTAATAAATGGCTTTTTTCCAGGTGAGGGATAGACTGTGTCTGTGGTTATGCTGATGCATTTCCCGGATTTCAAAGAATACCAGTTTTGCCATCTTGAGATTGATTTCTGTTATTCAGTTTTCAAACCAAAACTCATTGAAAAAATACTGTATAATGTTATTTGTTTTACTATAGCAGTTATATCTAATTAAGGCAGTATTGAATGCAATTTCCAGTTATTTTATTTGGAGCCTTTTATGTTATTATTGCATTACCTTGAATGTTGGAAAGATGTGGTATGTGTTGCTTGTTCATTACACAAATAAGTAAGCACAATAAAGTGGATGCTAAACCATCAAACACATATGTCCCTGCTGTGTCCCTGAATGTGTAATAAGCAAGTATAGTAAATATTTTAATTATAGTTTTGTTATAAATATAACTTATGAGAAAAAAATTTGATAGGCATAATACTGTATATTGCTAATTTTTAACCCTACTGGCAACTTTATGATTTATAGATTCCTCATACAGCCTCTTACAGTATTCAGTGCACAGAAATCTTATAATTGGTTTCAAATAAGTTAAGTGACTTCCAAGTTAAACTCTTAAGTCTGAATCAGTACTTCTAGCTCTTCTTTTGTCTGTATGTTCCTAGTGTTTGGGTTTCTTATGCCCCTCATTCTTTTCTGGGTTTGAGAGCACTGTATTTGGGAGAAAGTTAAGAAATATATTAGGAGAGAACGAAGCAGTTAAAAGTTTTACTTTCAGAGATATTGTAGGTGCTAATACTGGATTTAACCTTTCAGATGTAATTTCTTTTCTGGATGTGGTAGTTATTCAATAAATCCCATAGGTCTGTGTAATATTTTAATTGTATAAAACTTTGTTACTTTATAGCCTCTTGTAGTGTGTCTGCCTTTTAAACCCATTGCAATAACTTTGCTGAAATATTAACACATTAGTAAAACTTTTCTTAAACAAATTGTCTCTGTGTCATATTTGGTGTGATTTGATAAAGTGGTAAATGACATGGCATTAAATGTGGCAGAAAGATTGAATCACTGGTTACAATGTAGATTAGTTTTTTGTTTTGTTTTTTGATTAGGGGGATTGAACCTGGAGTCACTGTTCCACTGAGCTACACTATTTTTATTTTGAGGCAGGGTCCCACTAAGTTGCCTAGCCTGGCCTCAAACTTGCAATCCTCCTGCCTTGACTCCCCTGTCACTGGAATTACAAGTGTCCCTGCACGTACCATAAATGAATATCAGTAAGTCACACCTTTCGCTTGTTTACATGTTTTTAGAGCAGATACAGTAGTGTTGATAAAAGTCAAGGAATAATTCCCAAGAGTTTTAAAAAGTATACAAAGAGACTGGAATGGTTCATTAGGAAAATGGTCACAATTATTGTTACTGTCTTAGATCATCTGATGACGCCAGTTTTTTTTTTAATGATGTAGATTTGTAGAGAATAACCGTTTATAAGATAGTCTATTCATTTGTGACCTTATTTTCCTACATAAAATGTTCAACTTCTTTCCTATCCAGTGAAACAAATAGTAACACAAGTAGTCAATTAATGTCCAGTAGTGTAAACTTGGAAATGTGTAGAGCATAGCAAACACTCTAATTAACATCTTTGTTAGGAATGCCAAAATGTAGGTTCTGGACTATGTAACTTCTAGGATTCTTAGGATACTTTAGGAGTGCAATCTAGGTGTAGGCTGCTCCAAAATGAGTGGATACAATTACATTAGGAGATTCATAACCCTTTTTGGGGTAACTCAAGAGTCCCTGAAAAGGATCTGATTATTTTAAATTTATACCTATCATTGGCAGGGGTTAATGAATTTTCTGTTGTCAATATGGCTACCCCTGGGGTTTCTGGTTACTTAAAATGTTTTCCTATCCTGAAGTAGCCCATCCATATGCAGATGTGACATTCTGTGAAATTCTGCCTAAAACCATGAAGTCCTATAGGAATTGAATGCCTATCAAGTTTTTAAGCCTCCATCTTGCAGAATTAATTTTGTAAATCAGGCACTACCAAAGATTTTAGTTAAGCATGATTATCAAGTTAAAACAAGTTTATTTATGCTAATGGAATTTTCTGGGGTTTTGTTTTTTATTTTTAGAAATAGGATTTTGCTATCTTCTCCAGGCTGATCCTGACCTGGGCTCAAGTAATCCCCCTGCCTCAGCCTGTCAAGTAGTTGGAACTACTTAGGTTTGCCACAGACTTTGTTTTATTAATAGTATCTGAACTAATGATAATGATAATTTAACTGCTTAAACTTTAAAAGATAGTGATAATTGTGTACTGTCCCTTTTTTTCTTGATAGTGAAATTTTTAATGTTCAAATTCATAAATTGACAAATTCACATTTTTTTTTATAAAGAGTACAGGGACTTAATCCTCTATTGCTAGGTATGTTTTTCTTGTTATGTTCGTATGTACTACTACCTCATATTTTCACAGGCCAGTTTATTACCAGAAAATGAGCATAATTTGTATTCAAAATGTTTTGGCGTTTACTCTTAGAAGCAATCAAATGGCAAGGAATATAACCTTAGAAGCTCAGGTTCTGTGGGATACAAAGATGGAAAACATAGGTGTGAACTCTTTCCAATTAAAGGATTGATGTGCATAACTTTTCCTCATCTATGTACCAGTGTTTTTTATTTAGTACATTTCCTACTTTTGTAGAAGCTTAATTATGTGCTTGAAAAGCAACATTAATGTAAATATTAGTGCCATGGTTTGAATGTGTCCCTGCAAAAGCATGTGTTGGAGACTTAAACCCTCATGCAACAGTGGTGGGAGGTGGGGCCTAATGAGAGGTGATGAGGGGCTCTGCCCTCCGAATGGATTAATACCGTTGTTTTTATAAAAGGATGTGTTTTTGCTGGCTGGAGCACTTTCACACTCTCATTTCCCAGTCTTAAAATGTTCTAAGGATTAACAGACTAGGACAGTATCTAAATTTTAAAATGAGTGCTTCAGTTAACAAGAAAGGAAAGGCCAGCTTACATGTTGGGACATTCTTAATATTGCAGGAAAGATCTTCACCAATTATCTGATTATGTGGATAGGCTACTTTACTTACATTTTTTAAGTAACCAGAAACCCCAAGAGTAGCCATATATATTTACAGTAGAAACTTTACTAACCCCTTGCAAATGAGACCTGTAACTTTAAAATAATCAGACCCTTTATCAAGACTAAAGAATTCTGAGGAAATTTGCTTCTGGACATGGTTTTTTATTCCCAAGTACAATGTAAATTTGGAAGTGAGCCCAAGTTTTCAATATAGGAAATGTGTTAGAAAAATATGCAGCTGCATATTAACTCATTGCAACAGAAAATAAAAGAATCTCTGAGATATAAGGAAGACATTTAATCTCACAAGGTAGAATTTAGTCTGATCAGTTCATTTAACAGACAAGCTTCATCAAGAACTTAAAAATTGAGCTAGGGGTGTAGCTTAGTGGTAGAATGCTTACTTAGCATGCTTCAAGTCCTGGGTTGTATCCCTAGCACAAGGAAGGTGGGGCAAATCTTACTTGGCTGGCAGTAAAAATCCCAATAGGGTTTTTTATGGTATTTATCTGACATAATGAGTCTAGAAATGGTGAGACATTCCCTACAACTAGCAAGACATGTTATGAAGTAGTGATTGAGATGGCATGGCATTGGTCCTTTCTCCTCTGTTCTTATATTCTAAAAGACTAATCCTGTAGACTGTATCAACCTGACTACCTTCCCCTATAGCTTCAATAGGGGTAGCCTCAGTGAGGCCTCAGCAAGAAACCTGAACATGGAAACTGAGGCATGAAAGTTGCTACCTAGTTGGACAGTTGCTTAGGGACCTAGAAAAAGAAAAATGGAGGCTGGTAAAGAGGAGGAGGAGAAGGAGAAGAACCCTATGTATGTGGACCTCTAGGAATGGGCACAGAGTGTGAAGAAACTCATAAACCATGCAAATGCCCACTGCAGAGAGGCTCTCACTGAGGAAGTGGAAAGTCCTTTGGATGTGAGTTGACTTCTTCCTAGACTCCCTGAGGCTGGCTTGGTGGAACCACGTAGAATGATCATGGCCGCAAGAATGGATGGATATGTCTGGCTCAACAACATGGATTTCATCATTGTGGCTGATCTGGCTACTGCCACTGCTGAGTGTCCAATCGGCCAATGGAGACCAGTGCCGAGGCCCCAAATGGCACCATTTCCCAGGAGGGGTTTTGATGATAACATAAAGTTGGACATTTTAATTACTGAATCAGTTTATACCATGCTCTGGTACTTAGATTATGAACTTTTCTTTTGAACCAAGGAATGACAAGAGTAATCAGTTTTTATCCAGAAGCAGGAGAACTATCCCCCAAAAATAAATGCAAAAGGACAAAAATAAGGGGGCTAGGGTTATAGCTCAGTATAGAGCAGTTGCCTAATATGCTTGAGGCCCTGGATTTGGCCCCCAACCCAAATAAATAAATAAGTTGTTTTATGATTATATATGCCATGAGTTATGCTACTTGATGTAGTGAGTATATACATACACACCACTCTCATTATTATATTACTTTTTGGAGACACATACCTTTGTGTTAAAATATAAAAATATGCCTGACAACAATAAATACCAAGTTTAGGAGAGAAGTTACCTCTAGAAAGAGGAATGGGGTAAGAAATAGAGTCACCAAAGAACTTATATGGAATTTATAATGTCTTTTTTTGCAGTGCTGGGGACTGAACCCAGGGCCCTGTGCATATAAGCACTCTACCACTAAGCTATGCCCCCTAACCCCCAAACTTATAATACCTGGCTTTTTATTTTCCATACTTTATAACAGAAACAACAATTGTATTTGTCAATGTAAACATCCATGCACACCAGTTAACATCTGCAGTATCTTGATGTGCTTTGATCACTTGGACACAATAGCCACCACTCCCTGGGATGTCACTCACGCCTCCAGCTTAGTCTCCTCTGAGGCTAAGGCCAGTTAGTCTAAGTCTCAGTCAACAGGCACTATCCTCTGAGCTCAGCTAGTTCTAACATACCAAAAAAAAGAGAAAAATGCTTTTTCCTGCTAACAAGTGTGTGAGTAGACCTCTAAAATAAATGAACTTGCATGTTACTGAGGGCAAAGTTCAAATTCGAGCTGAATTCAGGCTGAAATTTCTCACTTAAAGTAAATATGTCAAAGGCAAAAAGAAGGTGGCTGAGAAACTTAGAATCTCACTTCTCCACAGAGAAAAGTCCAGAGTAATTTCAGCCTTCACAGAGCTCCATGGGTCACATCCAAATCTTAAAGATTCTGAATTAACAACTCCTTGAATGACAGCTGTTCAGTGCAATAATAGGTCAAATGGTTCAAGGCTTCTTGTTCTTATTTCAAAAAATACTAACAACAAAATTTCATGACCAATTTCAGTATTTTCAGTTAAAAGTATTTTCATGACTAAAGTAAAAATAACTGAAAAAAATCTAATAGTTTTTTATCACTTTGGGATATTCTTCTGGTAATATTATATACAGCCTTTTCTGCTCTGAGCTAATTTAATAGCAAAATACCCAGATAATGAAACATAATCATCATGTCTCTTAGCTTTTAATAAATAGGGGATGAATGCTAATTAAAACATTTACTTTTCACCAGTGAGAAACCTGTACAAAGTGATTTTTGTTTGTTTGTTGATGCCTGAGATTGAACCAAGAACCTTACTTATGCTCAGTGTGTACATTACTACTGAGCTACAAGCCCTCACCTGTACAAAGTGCTTTTTTTCCCCCATTGGGGATTGAACCCAGGGGTGCTTAACCATTGAGTTACACTTCCAGAGTTTTTTATTTAAGACAAGGTCTCATTAAATTGCTTAGGGCTAAGTTGCTAAAGCTGATTTTGAACTTGCAATCCTCCTACCTCAGCCTCCAAGTTGCTGGGATTACAGTTGTGCACCACAACATGTTTTAATGAAGAAACTTAGGAATGGTGCTACTGGTTTTCAAGACATTATAAATTTAAAATTTCACAATTTTCTTCCATTAACCCCTGCCTCTTATTACTTGCGATTTCAAGTATTGTCACCTCAAGAGATGTATAATTTATGGGTATAACATGTAAAAATTAAATAATCATAACAATTATAATACAAATTCATCTCTGTAACTCTAATTAGGAAATTTGGAACTTAACAAACATTTTTAAATCAATCTTACTGTATTTTCTCAGTTCAAGAAAACCATTACCTATACACAGATGAATCTGAATTGTGTTCTAAGTATTGACCCACAGGAAAAAAGTTCTTTCAGCCACCTTTAATCTAAAGGGAAATGGCTCATTTCTATACTTAGGCAAAGTTCTCACAATGGTGCCCATATCTATGATACGTTCACATGAAAAAATGAAAGATATAATTAAAAATAATGGAATTTTGACAGAGGGCAATTCTTGAGCAAGGCTATTCTTTAGCATTGTGTTAGGTTTTCATGACTGTGACAAAATACCTGATAAAATCAACTAAAAGGAAGAAAGGTTTATTTTTGGCTCATGGTTTCAGAGGTTTCAGCCAACGTTCACTTGCCTCCATCCATTTGAGGCTTTGGTGAGATAGAACATAGCAGAGAGAAGGTGATGGAGCAGAGATGCTCAATTTAAGGCCTCAGGAGAAGGCAAGGCCAGGGAGCAGCTGCAGACGTGATATAATCCCAAGGTCATGCTCCCAAGGATCCACTCCCTTTAACTAAATTCCACCTCCTGCAGTTTCCAGCACCTCCTGATAGTATATTTGGCTAAGAATCCATCAATGGATTAATCTGTTGAATTAGAACCCTAATGATTCAATCATTTACCAAGAGCCCCACCTCAGAATATTGCTGCATTGAGAACAAAACCTTCAACATATGAGCTTCTGAAGGACATTCTAGATCCAAACATTAATAAGCATTTCCTTTGTCTATATTCAAACCTTTTCTTATGAATGCGTGTATATAGACCAACAATATGATGCAATTCAAAACATACACACACACACACACACACACACACACACACACACTCACGCACAGTGAGGACAATGTATGCATTAAGCATCAAGCATTTAGAAATTCTGAGCTTGCCCTGTTTTTATTTAGACCTAAGGACAATTCTCTGAAGTAAGTTATATTGACTAATAAACATGAAGACCTGCCTAGAACTTAATAATATGAGCTTTTTACCAAAGATGCTCATGAAATAAATTCTTTATAGAAAGCTCATTTTTCTTTTTGCTTGACTTTTTTTTCCATATTCACTTTTTATTTATTGGTGCATTATAATAATCTCTTTGCTTGAGTCTTATCCAGAAAATCATTAGGAAAATCATTTTACTCAATCTGTTATATGTTGGCCACAGTGTTTCAAAAGATAGACTTTTTTTTTTTTTTTTTTGAGACGGTTCTCATGTTGACCAAGCTGGCTCCAACTCATGAGCCTCTGATCCTCTGGCTCAGCCTCCCAAGTAACTGAGACCACAGGTTTGCACCACCCTGCTCAGCTTAAAGTTTTCAAAAAATGAAAATTCATAGTCTTCGTATATTCTTACAACAAGCAAATGGCAGGACAGTTTTTGTTGCTGAGAGGCTAAATTTTAAGAAGAAAGAAATTCTTTCACATTTATAAGGGAGATCCAAACTTGACCTTGGCCTCCTGAGTTTTCCAGCATCTTGACCACACAAATGGGTATTGGGTTTTCTCATTGACCAGAAAAAATACTTCAAAATTTACCAAGCAAAAGCTTTCCTTGTAAGGCTTAAAAGGAAATATTCTAAGAGGACTTTTGGGTCATCCTTAAATACATATTCTTCCCTCTTACATTCCTATCTTTAGTTCAAATCTTCATTCATTCAGAAAAACTGGCAGATTAAACTTCAACTAACACACTCCCAAAAGTTAGTGCTCCAGTAGTGAGACCAACAATGTGATGGAATTCAACAATAAGAAACAGCTGTTAACCCACTAGATAATGTCAGTGAAGATAGGAAAACAATAACAAAGGTCTGACCTTGTATTTGAAACTCATCTTTCTCTAGAAAACCTCACATTCCTGTACGAGATCTATATATTGCCTTATAAACTTGATTTAAAAGTTAGTTTCATTCCTATTAATTAATATTTCCATAGCTACCCACAAATATCTTGGCTGTTCTATTTGCTATGTCAATAATGGACATTGTGAAAGAAGATGAAGTAATTAAGTCTAAGAATTTCTCAAGTGGAATCAGGTGACTGAGAGGATTGCATCCATACCTGCTAAAGGTTAAGCCACAGACTGTTCCAATAGGCTTGGATAAACACTTGAACCTAGTTAAATAACCCATCACAAGAGGTTTTCAATTTAGAATTTCTGCCCAGTAAATGAACTGCCTCCAAAACCAGATTTTTGTGGAAAACGCTTATTAAAAACTTCTGCACGTCCCTTACAGGACGCTATTCAAAAATGTCCTGATTCAGTATACCCAAATTGCAATTCTTTGCTTTCCAAATAAATATACCAAATAACTGAACACAATGTTTTGCCCCTTGGTGAATATAAAGCCAACAAGAACAACCAATAATAAGAGTGAAGAGGAGTTTATTACTTATACAAGTAAGGAGGATATGAGGGATAATCACCAAAGAAGCATCTCCCCAAATACACGGGCAATGGAATTTTATCAGGGAAACTAATGCATGTTCCACGAGTTACAATGAGATTATAATTAGCAATTTTTTACTCTAGTCACATAGAAGAATGACTCAGCATCACTCAGAGGATTTTTTTTTTTTTTTTTGGACTGGTTCATGTGTTTTTCTCTGGAGGGACTTCCCTGAAACAAAAATGTGAGCACACATATAACCCCAGCTACTCGGGAGGCTAAGGTAGAGAAATTGCAAGTTCCCAGACCAGCCTGTGCAATTTAAGAGACCTTGTCTCAAAAACTAAAAAAATAAAATAAAATAAAATAGTTGGGGGTAGGGTTTATATTCAGTGGTAGAATGCCCCTGGGTTCAATTGCTAGTACCTGAAAAAATAAAATAAAATAAAGGAATGTTAGCAGTCCCTTTTTTAGGGTAGTAACATGCCCCCCTCCCAAGCATAGGAACTTGCCCCTTAAAAGTTCTTGCCTAGCATCTGTGTCCATACCCCTCTTTCTCTCGCTCTTTCGTTTTCCCCCTCTTAACTCTGTTACTGTCTTCATTGAGAAAGATATGGAAATTGTACTGACCTGTTACTTTCTTCAACTTTATAAGATCCTCCTTTTCCACATCAACTTTAGACAGAGGCTTTTTCCTTCTTCTGCCACGTTTGTAACTTCATATTATACTCATCTGATTGCATCTTAGGGTGTTCATCTTCCTCTTTCAATCATCAGAGCTTGCCTACAAATTCTGCCCTGCAGCTACATTTATCGACATCAGGCCTCCTCCTCCTGCTTTCATAACCTATGTCATTCTCTCTTATACATGTTCATTTTAATAAATGACAATCCATTTTTAAATTCTTTTTAAAAATTTATTCTAATTAGTTATACATGACAGTAGAATGCATTTTGACACATGATACATACATGCAGTATATCTTCTCATTCTTCTGGTTCTCTCTTCTTCATGCATAATGTAGAATTACACTGGTTGTGTAATCATATTTGCACATAGGCTAATAATGTCCGATTCATTCCACTATCATTCCTACCCTCATACGGCTTCCTCTCCCTTCACTCCCCTCTATCTAATCCAAAGTACCTCTCTTCTTCCACAGTGCTCCCCCATTGCGAATTAGCATCCACATATCAGAGAAAACATTTGGCCTTTGCTTCTTTGGGATTGGCTTGTTTCACTTAGCATGATAGTCTCCAGTTCCATCCACTTACCAGCAAATACTGTAATTTCATTCTTCTTTAAGGCTGAGTAATATTCCATTGTGTATATATACCACATTTTCCTTATTCATGCATCTGTCAAAGGGTACCTAGGTTTGTTCCATAGTTTAGCTATTGTGAATTCAGCTGCTATAAACATCGATATGGCTGCATCACTACAATATGCTGATTTTATGTCCTTTGGGTATATCTGAGGAGTGGGATAACTGTGTCAAATGGTTCCATTCCAGGTTTTCTGCTTTCCATAGTGGTTACACCAATTTACAGTCCCATAGCAATGTATGAGTGTACCTTTTTACCCACATCCTTACCAACATTTACTGTTGCTTGTATCCTTGATAATTGCCATTCTGACTGAAATGGGATGGAATCTCAGTGTAGTTTTCATTTGCATTTCTCTAATGGCTAGAGATGTTGAACATCTTTTCACATATTTGTTGATAGATTGTATTCTTTCTTCTGTGAAGTGTTTGTTCAGATCTTTAGCCTATTTATTTATTGAGTTATTTGTTTTTTATGTTAAGTTTTTTGAGTTCTTTATGTATCCTGAAGATTAATGCTCTATCTGAGGTGTAGGTGGCAAAGATTTTCTCCCATTCTATAGGCTCTCTCTTCACATTATTGATTGTTTCTTTTTCTGTGAAGAAGCTTTTTAGTTTGATTCCATCCCATTTATTGATTCTTGACTTTACTTCTTGGACTTTAGAAGTCTTGTTAAGGAAGTCAATTTCTAAGATGAGAAGGTGGAGATTTGGACCTACTTTTTCTCTTATTAGTTCTCTGTTCTAGTACCTAAGTTCTAGTACCTAAGTCTTTGATCCACTTTGAGTTGATTTTTGTGCAGGGTGAGAGTTAGGGGTTTAATTTCATTTTGCTACATATGAATTTCCAGTTTTCTTAGCACCATTTGTTGAAGAGACTATCTTTTCTCCAATGCATGTTTTTTGTGCCTTTGTCTAATATGAGATAACTGTATTTATGAGGGTTTGTCTCTGTGTCCTCTATTCTGTACCACTGGTCTACATGTCTGTTTTGATGCCACTACCATGCTGTTTTTGTTATTAAAACTCTGTAGCATAATTTAAGTTCTGGTATTGTGATGCCTCCTGTTTCATTCTTCTTGCTAAGGATTGTTTTGGTTATTCTAGGTCTCTTATTCTTACAAATGAATTTCATGATTGCTTTTTCTAGTTATATGAAGAATGTCATTGGGATTTTAATAGGAATTAAATCTGTATAATGCTTTTGTTAGTATGGCCATTTGACAATATTAATTCTGCCTATCCAAGAGCATGGGAGATCTTTCCATCTTCTAAAGTCTTCTTCAATTTTTTTCTTTAGTGTTCTATAGTTTCATTGTAGGGATCTTTCACATCTTTTCTTAGATTGATTTCCAAGTCGTTTATTTAATTTTTTTGAGGCTATTGTGAATGGGGTAGTTTTCCTAATTTCTCATTCAGCAGATCCATCACTGATATATAGGAATGCATTTGATTTATGGGTGTTAATTGTATATCCTGCTACTTTGCTGAATTCATTTATTAGTTCTCAAAGTTTTCTGGTGGAATTTTGGGGTCTTCTAAATATAGAATCATGTTGTAGGCAAATAGTGATAGTTTGAGTTCTTCTTTTCCTATTAATATCCCTTTAATTTCTTTCTTCTGTCCAAGTGCTCTGGCTAGAATTTCAAGGATAATGTTGAATAGAAGTGGTGAAAAAGGGAATCTTTGTTCCAATTCTTGGAGTAAAAGCTTTAAATTTTTCTCCATTTAGAATGATATTGGCCTTCAGTTTAGCATCTATAGCTTTTACAATGTTGAGGTATGTTACGGAGATCTATTTTATAGTTATGCGCTTATGTCTAAAAAATTTGACACTGAGTACCCATCAACCTGACATTCCTGGTTTTTCTCCTAATTCTACATAATGTAACATAAAGATATGTCTTTTCCCACACCCTTCTAAACTTCATAGTACCACTTGACCAAGATTTCACCAAAGTCTGTGCAGTTTCCCTCAATTAGTTGTCTATGTTCTCTTTTCTTTCTTTTCCATTTCTTTAAACGCTTATTTACATAGTAGAGTAGCCAGACTTCTCTGCAAACTTATTTTATCTGGTGAATTTAAGCTGAAGTCAAGGATCTTAGATGTGAAAGCGGTCCTCCCAATGTTTTGGTCTTCCTCTGCCTTCAGGCATACACATATTTTCTCACTTTATAGACGATGCAACAAAAGCCCAGAGGAGTGATTTGTTTAAGTCATACTTCTCTTAAATAAAGAAGCAGAGGGGCTGGGGATGTGGCTCAAGCAGTAGCGCGCTTGCCTGACATGCGTGCGGCCTGGGTTTGATCCTCAGCACCACATACAAACAAAGATGTTGTGTCCGCCGAAAACTAAAAAATAAATATTAAAAAATTCTCTCTCTCTCTCTTTCTCTCATTCTCTCTCTCAAAAAAAAAAAAAAAAAAAGCAGAAGATGGACTCCTGAGAATCAGTGGGAGATTGAAGAATGCAGCCGATTCCAGAGAAGTGAAGTCTGAGAAATTGGCACTTGTATAGAGAAGTTACCTGTGCTTAAATTCAAATTTGTAACACTTAAGGAATGTTAATAAAAAGAATTGAAATGTTTGTGTTAATGATATTTATGGAAGAATGGAATTATGATCAAAGACCAGAGTTCTAGTCATCTAGTGCTCTATAACAAACCACTCCAAAATATGGGACCTTGGAACTACATTTATTTTGCTTGCAAATCTGCAATCTGGGCAGAGTTTGGCAGGGATAGCTTGTCTCTGCACCCCCCCATGTTAGCTGGAATATTTTCAAGTCTGAAAGATAGAATCATCTGAAGGCTCAGTCAACTCAAACATCTGGAGAATGGAATTGCTGGGGTTGCTGGGCGTCTGGACTATAGGGTTCTCTTGCGGGCTTCTCTCTCTCTCTCTCTCTCTCTCTCTCTCTCTCTCTCTCTCTCTCTCTCTCTCTCTCTCTCCACAGGGACTTTCCAGCAAAGCAGCTCTAGAGTAGCCAGACTTGCTCCCCAGTGACTCAAGAAAAAAAACCTGGGTGGAAGTTGCATGGCCTCTTATGATTTAGTCATAGAAACCGCGCAACATCACTTCTGCCAAAGAATCCTGGTTAAAGCAATTGCAAAGGTTTTCCCATAGTTAAAAGGCAAAAACAGGGCTGGGGGTATAGCTCAGTAGTGGAGTACTTGCCTAGTAGGTGTGAGAGCCTGTGTTCAATCCCCAGCACCACAAGAAAAAGAAAAAAAGACAAGAACATAGACTCCCTACCTCTTGATGGGGACATATCAATGTCACACTGTAAGAAGGGCTTGTGGGAGAGATCTATATCAGAGAAGCTATCTTTGGAAAATTCAATTTGCCACAACTGAAAACTGCTGTGTTGTAAAATTATTGAAACAAACCAACCTTTAAAAAGCCATCTACCTGTCATTCACAAAACACATTCTGTAAGACACAGTGCAAACAGTCCCCTTCTCTTGGAAATCCTTCTTCCACAGCACCATGTATATATGCCTACTCTCTCACCTGCCATATTCTATTGTGATGTTCATAATACGATTGTAATCAGGCAGATACTATCAATTTGTCAATCAGTCAACCTTTTTTCTAGCTAATCAATATGACATAGGAAAATTCACAAAGAGTCTTCAGATTGATGGGAAAGAGAGCCATCTAGGGAAGCCAGAAGCTATGCACAGGAAATAAAAGCAGAGAGAAAAGCATCAATTCTGACAAAAAACACTTGACATCACACGAAGGAAAAAATATATAGTACTATCCTTCTTTCCCCCTACATGTCAACAAAATCAGTCACGCAGCTGATATGAAAGCATCATCTAAAGCAGTGCTTCTCAAATGTCACCTGGATCTGAATCACCTGGAGGATCTGGGGAAACGCCCCCAGAGTTTCTGATTCAGTTTGTGGAGCCTGAGAACCTGCGTTTCTCATAGGTTCCCAGCTGTTGCTGGCCGTCTTGCATCACTAGCCTAAAAATCTGGGTTCAAGAACCATTAGGGTAAAGTTTTAGAAAAACAAGTACTCATCACAGCTAAAGCCCTGGCAAAGACTAAGGAGCCCAAAGCACTGCGTCCCCTCTGGGCGACCCTTGGGTTTGTCCGCCAGGACTGCGGACCAGAGAGTCAGCCTCGGTCAGGGCTCTTAGAGTTTGAGCGAATCCTCGCCCCGCCCCCCTGTGGGCGGGGATAGGGAAATGCCTGTCTCTTTTCTCCGCGCCATGATTGGTTAGCGCCGCCCGTGCGTGGTGACGTTTTGTCTGGGCGGAAAGTTTCTGAAGGTGGCGCGGGAGCTGGGAAGCTTCTTGGGTTCGTCCCGGGAAGGCCTCAAACGATTCGTTCTACTGCCTTGAGGTTTCCGGGTGCTACTTGGGAGACCCCCCAGCTGCTTCCCTACGATCTTCGCGTTCCGACCTCCTGCTTCTCTGGAGTGTCTCTGCTTCCTGAGTCCCCGAGTGGGTATGTGAGTGGGACGTCTGTGTATGTGTTGGGGGAGGGGATGGCCTGTACTGGTGACACCGAGAAAAGTGAGGAAGGAATATGTGCTCAGTTTCCTTGGGGCGCCGGGGAGTTATCTCCGCTTCACCATCCTCTCTCTTAAGGGGTCACCGACTAGTCTCATGTCGCTGCACCTTGTGCCTCTGGGAAATTTTACAGATGTGGAAACTAAAGCTTAGGCATTGATTCTCCAACATGTGTAAGTGCGGGCTGCGAGTCAAGCACTGTGCTGATTGCGCAGGCTGTACAGGTGATTGTATACCCAGTGCTTGGAAGTGCCAGGCACAGGACAGATGCGGATTCCTACTTGAACTAAAATGAATACAACCACGGAGGCAAAGGACCACTAAAGGGAAGACCAAAGAATAATTATCGTTTAGTGTGAAAGGTGTTTAATTCAAGGTATACAGAGTGGAAACAGTTTTAAGGGAGACCTCTTTGAGAAACTGATACCTAAGATTTGAAGAAAGAGGCAAGATATTAAAAAGTCAGTGTGAGATCCCTAGCCACCTCCAGTGGGCTCCTACAAATCCCATAAATTTTTCTCATCTTCAGATACCTAGTAGCCTATTCTTGCAAATGGAAAACACCTTTCCATTGGTTCTTTTAGTGTTATTGTTTTAGTGTTATTTTAATGTGGTTTTTTTTTTTTTTTTTTTTTTTGGTGTTACTGGATTTCTGGTTTCAGAGAGGATGGCAGAGGAACTGGATCTAACAGAGCAAGACTCTGATGGGGGTAGTGAAGAGGTGGTCCTAACTCCTGCAGAGCTCATTGAAAGGCTGGAGCAGGTAAGCATTTCAAACAGAATCTCTTTGTTCCAATTTTAGGTTTTAAAATTAGATCAACTGTGCAAGTGTCACTGATTAGAAATATGAGGAAATGGAATTTTTACCCAAAAATAGAAAGTAGAGGACATCCTCTGTTAGAAATCTCATAATATCAAACCAGATATTCAAGGGAGTTTATTAGGGGACATCTTTGGGTATGTTTCATAGAACATTTCACACAACAAAGATCTACTTAGTATTTACAGAGACTGTAGAAGTGTACTTTAGACTTTTAAATTCTGCACCTGAGTCACTTGAAGTACCTCTCCTTTCCCTGAAGAATGACTGAGTTAGCCAGAAAATGCTGACATACCTTCTTTAAGGAAAAAAATGGTCATATTCTTTCTTTTCCTTCCATATATTTTCTTGAGTCATACTCTGTAGTTCAACTCTTTAAAATAATTTGAGTTATTTCTTTCTAATTAAATGTCAATGATTTATTGAGTATTTTCTGTGTGCTAGTAACTGTATTAAGTTCTTTACAAAGATCTTCTCATGAGCCTCTGGTAGTTTAGGAGTTCTGGTAGTTAGGAGTTAAATTCCTTCATGCTGTTAGTCTATTATGTGCCCTTAAGCAAGTTATATAGCTTGTCTCAAGCCCTTTCCTTAACTATAAAATAGAGATGATAATAGTAACTACTTCATAGAGTCATTGTAATGATTAACTGCTTACATATTGTCTGATACATGAAAAACCCTCACTGAATTGTAGCTCTTAGTAACTGTATTCCTTACCCTTTGTGGCAAGTAGTATTATCTCCATTTTACAGATGTGGAAACTAAAGCTTAGAGATATGAAGTACTTTAAGCAAGGTCACACAGTAAGACCACAGCTAAGACGAGAACTCAGATCTCTCTGACTCGAAAACATGGTAGGGATTGAACTCTGGGCCTTATACGTGCTAAGCACATACTCAACCAGTGAGCTACACCAGTGGTCCCAACCTGTGCTGTGTATTCACTTCACTTGCTGCCTTACTCTTGCCCTCTCTCTTTAACTGCCTTTCCAGAACTCTCTCATGTTTAAAAGTTTAGTATTCTTCATTCTTTCCTGCCATATCATGAGTGACAAGCTGTATGTGTGACTCTGGGGATTAAATCCAGGGCTTCA
Source organism: Urocitellus parryii (assembly GCF_045843805.1). NCBI lineage: Eukaryota > Metazoa > Chordata > Mammalia > Rodentia > Sciuridae > Urocitellus > Urocitellus parryii. The sequence goes on from NC_135544.1 coordinate 14,309,229, forward strand.
CACATGTTAGGCCAGGGCTCTACCACTAACCTACATCCTTGGCCATTTGCAGGGATTCTTAAAAATCTGGGTTTTTTGTTTTTTGTTTTGTTTTGTTTGTTTTGTTTTGTGGTGCTGGGGATTAAACCCAGGGCCTTGTGCATGCAAGGCAAGCACTCTAACTGAACTATATTTCTAGCCCCTTAGTCTGTTTTTATGTCTCAGAACATTTTGAGAGGCCAGTAAAAATAATATGTATGTATATAAAATATAAAAATATATATATGCACATAGATATGTGCCTATGCAGAATTTTGCACATTATTTCAGGGGTTTTCATTCAGAATAAGAAATCAGAATGGCCAATAAGCATATGAAAAAAAATTGTTCAAGCTTTTTAGTAATCAGAAAAATGGAAATTATGGGGCAGGGTTTGTAGCTCAGTGGTAGAGCACTTGCCTTGTACGCGTGAGGCCTTGGGTTCAATCGTCAGCACCACATAAAAATAAACAAATAAAAATAAAGATATTGTGTCCATCTCAACTAAAAAAAATATTTTAAAAAATGAAAATTAAAATCACAATCAGAGATCATTTCATACCAGTCAGATTGGCAGAAATGAAAAAAGGTATAACCATTTGTTTAGAGTTCACATGCTCACAAAACTATTGTTTAAGGCAAAGCTTGTTATCTTGGGTAATGCCATTTGTACAGTAATATGTTACAAGTACCTCACAGTGTTGATCCTTCCACCCTTGGACAGCCAGAGCCCTAGGCTGCATGCTCTTTTTGGTAAACTCTGGCAAGAATTTAGAATAATTTGCAACCTATGTACTTCAGTGGAGGTGCAAACTGGTACAATCTCTTTGGAAAATAATTTGTTACTGTCTAGTAAAGTTGAAGATGCAGATTCCTTGTGGCCCAATAACTCTTCCAGGTATGTACCTAGAGAAAGCTTCCACATGTACACTAGGAGATGTGCACAGTATGTCCACAGTATTGTTTACAATGGTTAAAAATGAAAATAGCCCAGATATTCATCAACAAAACAACTGGTAAAAAATTGCACATTGGGAAAAAAAGAAACAATAATGAAAAAGAATAAAAGACCTTCTGCAGGACTGGGGGTATAGCTCAGTGGTTTAGCACTTCCTGGCATGTGTGAGGCATTGAGTTCAATCCCCAGGATCACAATAAATAAATAAGTAGTTCATCATCTGGGAAACCTAAACAAAAAAGAGCTTCTGCAATAGTATGGATAACTCTCAGGAAAATAACTTAGAACAATAAAATACAAGTTGCATGGGCTGGAGTATACCCTAGTTGTAGAGCACTTGTCTGGTGTGCATGATGTCCAGGGTTCCACCTCCAGCACTGGGAAAAAAAGGGAGGGAGGAGGAAAATACTAGTTGCAGAAGAAACCATTTGTTTAGAGTTCACATGCTCACAAAACTATTGTTTAAGGCAAAGCTTGTTATCTTGGGTAATGCCATTTGTACAGTAATATGCTACAAGTACCTCACAGTGTTGATCCTTCCACCCTTGGACAGCCAGAGCCCTAGGCTGCATGCTCTTTTTGGTGTCCTTAGGGACTCCTTGGAGAGCAACCTGAGGATAGCAGGATCTGACAGCACAGCTACAACTTGGCAGTGCATATGAGTTGTATCTTTTGCTTGATGTTCTCTTGCAGTCCCAAGTTCTGCCAAGGAGGTGATCCACAACCTGAACTGCTACTGTAGCAAATAGAAGCACTTGTGCTGTGTAGCACAGTCTAAAAGATCAATCTGATGGGACCACTGATGAACATAGCTCTAGGAACATATATGGCATACTGATGAATGCCTGTAAACAGTGGTTTAAAAGGTGTTGCCTACAATGCAGTGTTTCTCCTTTTAATGATTGTATTAGTTTGCTAGGACTACATAACAGAGGTTGGGTGGCTTAACCAACAGAACTCTATCTTCTCAACTCTGAATGCTAAGATTAAGATACCAGGATGGTTGGTTTCTTCTGAGGCCTTTCTGCTAGGCTTAAAGATGACTCTCATGTCTTCACATAGTCTTGTAGGTTACTGTCATGTCTCCCTTTTGTGTGTGTCTGTGATAAAATTTTCTGTTCTTTTTTTTTTTTTTTTGAAGAGCTATATGTTTATTCCATTATAAACATCATGCAATATATACATAAAAGTTTGTTGCATAAATATTTATATTTTTAATTTTATCCATTAAAATTATTTAAATTTAAAAAAAGCACAAAAATTGAAACAGGCTTGTTGTTGCTATTTGCTAAATTCATAACATACATAAATACCAAAAAATATTTGAACTTAAATTCACTGGTAAACTTTTTTTAAAGTGGTCTACCTTGTTGCTTTACAAAAGTTTTTCTTATATCACAAATTTTCTATTCTTACAAGGATACTAGTCTAACTGGATTAGAGCCCATCCTAAGGACATCATTTTAATTTAATTACTTTTTTAAAAGACTCTGTCTCCAAACACAGTCATATTCTAAGGTATTAGGAGTTAGAAATTCAACATATAGATTTTCATTTCTGATGATTTTGTTTGATTTGCAGTTCTGGGGATCCAACCCAGGGTGTCATGCACGCCAGGCCAGATCTCTACCACAGAGCTATACTCCAGACAACATATGATTTTTGGAGGGGGATACAGTTTAAGCATAATGATGATAAACAGGCTGTTAAAAATTCTGCTCAGGGTTGTGTGTGTATACCTAAGTAGTAGAGCACTTGCCTAGCATGTACGAGGCCCTGGGTTTTGATTCTCATCACCAGAAAAAAAAAAAAAAAAATTGGCAGCAAGGGCAGAGCAGGAACCAGATATAGCCACTGCAAACATAGATCCTGATTATTTTTTAAAAGACCATGAATTCAAACACAAGTTTTTCACTATAAACTTTGGAAAGATTTTATTTAAAAATTTTATACTAATAGAAAAATTTCTCTAATGATGATATTATCATAATTTCACAATATAACTGAAAGATCTCCCCAAATTCACTTTATTTTACCCCAGTGTGCTATACAAGGATTATCACTTTCTTCCAATGTGCTTTTATTAAAAGGCTGGAAAGAACATGTATTGATGCAAACAAATGTAGTGAAACTATAAAAAAAATTAAGTGCTAAATGTCAGCTAATGATTATCTTTAAGAAAATAATCATCACACACAAGGACTTTTAAAATAATGACACTATTCTTTAATAAAGTTATATACACACAAATGTTGATATCATTTTTCTTTGTGTTAAATATTTCTTTTCTGAGGGGGTACCAGTAGTGCAGTGTTAATATATTTGCTTCACATGCACAAGGTCCTGTGTTCAATCCTCAGCGCATGTGCGTGTACACACACACACACACACACACAAAATTATGTAGCTACAAAACTTACAGAAGCTCAAGCACTTGAAAAAATTTATTACTGTAGCAATACCCAGCATTTAATAATGTGTTGTAATGATGGTAATTGGGGAAGCAGAGACTCAAGGACATCAGAAAAAATAGGTGGAGTCTGGTTGACATGTAATTCTGAGCTATGCTAAAACTCAATTTCCTGTAATTGAAATATAAGTATAGCTTTCCTTGGTCACTTATGTATATTTCAGTTCTCCAAGCCTTGGTAATCTGCAAAATGTACCAAGCAGCTGGTTGTGAGTCATAAATTAAACACTTAACCTCATGCTTTAAAACCTTAATAAATGAGTTATCCATTTCTATTGTGATCCTTTCTATTTTGGATGTTAGTATTATATCCACTTCCTCTCAGATATTATAATGATGAGTGAAAAGTATTTGTAAAGTGCACAGAGCTTTAGGAATAAAGAGGTGTAGATTCACAAAGATTACTTGTCTCTTAAAATAGGTGACAGTCAGTGCCCCCTGGTGGGAGAAGTAGCTGGTGAAGAAGTAGAAATGTGTTAATGCTACTTGATGACAGTACTGCTGGAACACCAGGTGGCGTTACTCTCATCAAAACTTATACTGACAACTGAAGTGAACTGATTTTTTTGTTATTTTAATAAAAGGTTGTAAGCACAGCCTTCCCACTAAAAGAAAACATAAAAGAGCCATCCTTAAACATACTTTGTCTTCAGAGCATTCCTAATATTTCCAACTAATATGCAAATAGCTTTCTTTATTTGTGACATCTGTGATTTTCATGATCTATGATCTGACCTACTGGATTATTTTTCTCCATTATAAATGACCCTCACATTTCTCTACATTGTTTTTTAGGCTTGGATGAATGAAAAGTTTGCCCCTGAACTGCTAGAAAGCAAGTCTGAAATTGTAGAATGTGTCATAGAACAACTAGATCACATGGTAAGAATTGCTTGTCTCTGGATTACAAAGGATGAGAAAATTGATTACAAAGGATGAGAAAATGAGAAAATTGTAGTCTGATTTAAAAAAAAAAAACAAACCTGTTCTGTTGGCTATATTAGAGTTGGTTACTTATATTTACAAAACGTCAACGTTCCTGTCAGCGTCCTATGAAAGGTCTAAAAACCTGTCATTGCTGATCCCACATTTCCACATGAGAAGAGTTGACCAGAACGGGCTGTTACCCACTTCCATCAGGCTCTTCTATTTTCCACAGTCCCTGACTACCCTCCTTGCTCATTTCCCTTACCTGCCTGACCTCTACAACCATTTTGAGTTTATGCTGCTTGGCTTAGGTGATCTGGGTTTAAGTATTATCAACTTTAGAGTAGTTTTAAAGTGTGATTATTCTACAGTTTCTCAATTGGTATTTATACTGCTTTATAAAGCTTTTAGGCATTCCTTCTATGTGCTGTAAAATTTCCTTTGTGATTATATTGGAGTTCAGAGCCTTTGTGGCTGGCCATATTCAGATTCTATTCAAATGGTTACTTTCTAAAAGTAATTAAGTATTGATTAATATCAAGACTGTAGTCATATATTATTTGTATAATTAAAAGATTATGCATGAGGCCCCTCAAAAAACTTGAAAATAAGAACTCATGTATAAGAGTTTTTTGTTTTCCTTTGTCTAAAACAGTCTTTGGGTCCTCAACTTTGCTGGTGTTGATGGTTCTTAGTCTTTGAACATTACGTTTTAAATAAACTTTAGTTCCTCCTTTAACAGGAAGAAAATCTCAAGAGAGCCAAAAAGGGGGATCTGAAGGTCAGTATCCATCGAATGGAGATGGAGAGGATCCGCTATGTCCTCAGCAGCTACTTGCGGTGTCGACTCATGAAGGTTTGACATAGAGATACCTGTAGGCATTAAGGCAATAAAGTTTATAATAAAGGCCCCAGGGAGAATTAGGACAGGGCCTGGGAGTGTCCAGAGCCTGAAGATGCTATTAAGAGCCCAACATCAAAGTAGCCAAAGAATAAGGAAGGCAAGAGATTGTTCTGGGAAATATAGCTGAAACATTGGATGTACAACCCAGGGACACCATATATATTTTCTAGTCTGTTTATTGATGTGTGGATGATGCCCCATGGAGTTACAATGAGGGAGTAATAATGATAGAGTGGTTCTCATTTTTTGAATAGGAAATACTGCCTAGAGAAAACTAGTTTTAAAATTTTTTTACATCTGTCAAATGGACCATGAAAGCTTGTCATTCTACTATAGCTCTATAGTCATCTAACTTATAAAAATGAAATTATGAATATTATTTTGTATGATGTATTTTTTAGCCCTTGGAAATTCTTACTTTCTTGAGATTTCTTCTTGTTTCCATTTGTCTAGTTATTAGAAATCAATACATTCTCTTTTCTACATACTCACAATACATGTGAGTGTTTCAGATATCTGAAGACAGCCCACAAATCTCATCTTGGTTAACCAGTTCAACCATTTGAATCCATTTACTCTCCTGGTCTCTTCTCTAAAAAGGTTCATATTTCTCAAATTATACTACATGGAACTAAATAAAATATCCCAGGTGAAATTTGGCCACTTTTGTTAAATAGGATGATCACTTCTGTTACTCTGGACATTGAACTTATTGTAGTACCATCACCCATTGTCACATTAGCACATTTGACAGAGACATCATGCAAAGCTCATTCCACACTTATTTAACCCCTTCCAAAATGTTTAAGTTATAATCACCCCTTAGTCACCATCCTGTCTTTGTATGGCTTGGGTTTTGACTCTCAAATGTAAGATTTTGATACTTATTCTTCTTAAAATTTACCTTAATCATACAGGCAGTTTCCCTAGTCTCTGGATTCTGACCTTATCACCTAATATATTAGCCATCTCTTAACACTTTATGTCATCAGCAATTTTTATGTATATTCATAAAAAATATCATTCATTAATAAGACTGAGCCAATGTAAGAGTATTTCACCAGAGATTTTACAAAACTCTCTGTTTTGTAAACTCCATACATATATTGACATCTATCCATTGAACCAATTTTTTTTTTCTTTTTTGTGTGCGTGTGTGGTACTGGGGATTGAACCCGGGGCCTTGTGCATGTGAGGCAAGCACTCTACTAACTGAGCTATATTCCCAGCCTGAAATCAATATTCTATATTCAACCATTTGTGAACCTCCCAATTTATACTATTACTCCAACCCCAGGTTCGTAATTTGTATATAAGGGTATCACAAAGACCTTAGTAGATAATTTTAAAAGTACATATGTTACCAGGCATGGTGGCTCACACTTGTAATCCCAGCATCTTGAGAGCTGAGACAAGAGGATCAAATTTGAGGCCAATCTCAGTAATGTAGATCCTGTCTCAAAAAATAAAAAGGAATGGGGATGTTAGCTTAGTGATAGAAATCTCCTGGGTTCAATCCCTAGTACTATATAGATAGATAGGCAGGTATGCATAGATAGGGAGGTAGATGGACAGGGAAGCAGATGTGCCTCCCACTCCCAACTAGTCCACTTACCCCTTTTTCTCCTTATTTTGGTCAGATGTGTAACTACATCTTTTTGATTTTATAAGCCTTTTAAAATTACCCATTCTCAGGCTAGTGATGTACCTCAGTGGTAAGCATATGTGAGGCCCTAGGTTCAATCTCCACTGTCATAAAGACAAATAAGTCTCTAAAATTATCCATTTTAATATAGTGCCATTTATCAATGAGAAGGCCACTAGTTCATATGTGAAGATGCAGCACCTTTCCATTTTTGAAAAATCAGGAAATTTTCCTATCTCCAATCTTTCACAGCACCTTCTGATTTTAGTGATTCTTCTAAGATCATGAAACTACACATATTTTAGTACATTAAGTGATGTGGTAGAAATTTACATATGACAGAAAAGGTTTTATAAGCATAAACTCCATACATATGTTAATTTGTTAATTTATCCCAGAACATAATTGGTCCAAGCCAAAAAACTTTTACTGTCCTTTAAAAACAGTTAAGTGCTACTTTCTCTTGGCCTTTATTTCCTGCTTACCACTGTCAGTTTCCTACTTCCAAAGAACATTTCCTTTGACAAAAATAACAGTACAAACCACAGGCCAGTCCTTTTCCAGGTCTTGGATATACACCATTTTGTAGCTTTTAGCTTTTTGGTTTGTTTGGTTGTAAGATATTTGTTTTTCTTAGCATTTTTTTTCAAGCCTTACTGCATTTCTGGTTTTAGTCTTATAATTAAATGTTGTTGTTATGTCTACTTGTGTATTCTGTATACATCTTTACAGTGTTTGTATTTCAGCTCATAGAACACTCTGTGCAGTTATATTAAAATGTTAAGTCATACCTTTTCTTCTTTGACATCATTTACAATTGTATTTTCAGGTTTTCTTTTATGAAAGCCTCCCATCTCTCTTTAACTGTCTTCTTTTTTAGAGCCTTTATCTTTCCTCAAATTTTTGGAAACCTCCCTTCTTAAGGTCCAGAGCATAAGTCTTATTAGAAAATATATCAGTTATTCCCAAACCAATAGCCAAAACCATGAAAAAATAAAGGAAGCATAGTACTTGGTTTTAAGATGTATGATAAAGCCACAGTAATTGTGACAGTCTGTATTGGTGAACCTATGGAACAACAGATCAGTGGATGGAGTAGAGCCAATAAGTATACAAATAATCAATTGATTTTTGATAAAGATGTCAAAGAAATTCAGTAATTTACATTTCTAAACAAATGGTGTTGGAATAATTGGATGTCCACATGCAAAAAAGTCAGTTTTCATACCTTATGTAAAAGTTGTCTTGAAATTAAAAAAAATATTATATATATATATATATATATATATATAAAAGTATAAATTTGCGGGGGGTGTTACTGGGAATTGAACTCAAGAGCACGAAACCACTGAGCCACATCCCCAGCCCTGTTTTGTATTTTATTTAGAGACAGGGTCTCACTGAGTTGCTAGCACCTCACCATTGCTGAGGCTGGCTTTGAACTTGTGAACTTACTGTCTTAGCCTCCTGAGCCTCTGGGATTACAGGCGTGTGCCACCATGCCCTGCTAAAAGTAGAAATCTTTAAGAAGAAAGCATGGTGGAAAATCTATATTACCTTGGGGTTGGCAAAGAATTTTTAGATATGACACCAAAGGAACATCTCTTTTTTTTTAACATTTAAAATACATATTTATATTATTTTAAATAAATATCAATTATGAGCATTTGCACTCAAAATGAGAGTCTTTGGAATTGTTTTGTAATTCAAGACTAGAAGTGACCGTTTTTTTTTTTGTTGTTTTTTTTTTTAAGTACTCTGTTACTTTTATGATACCGCCTTCCTTTCTTGACTTTCTGTGACCATGAAACATCTCTAGTTGTCAAGGGAGAGTGAAATATAAAGTCTTTATGTTCTTCTAATTCACTAGCCCTAAACTAAACATCTTGAAAACATCTTTTTCCCACTGAGGGATTAATTCCAGTAATCAAAACCCACCAGCGAATGTGTCAAACACAATCAAGCCTGGCATTTGTGTTATTATAGCATCAATATGATACGTCTGTTGTCCTAGAAAACCAAAGGAACATCTCAAAAAAAAAAGATAATTTAGATTTCATCCAAATTTAAAACATTTATTCTGCAAAAGAAACTAATAAGATAAAGAAAAAGCAAGCTATAGACTGGAAGAAAATATTTGCAAATCATAGAAGTGACAATGTATCCAGAACATATAAAGAACTCTAAAATATCAAGGAAGCAACCATGCAGTGAAAAAATGGCAAATTATTTGAGCATATATTTCATCAAGTAAAACATTTAGGTGGCAAATGATTATGTGAAAAGATGCTCAGCATCATTAGCCATTAAAGAATGTAAATTAAAACCACAATGATGTACACTGACTAGAATGAATAATAAAACAAACAACAACAACAAAAAGGAGTTTTAACCATGAAGACTTGCCATTTTGTAAAGTTTTTCCTTTTGTTTATGAGTGTTGGGGTTTGAACCTAGGACCTGGTACATGCCAGGCAAGCACTCTACCACTGAGCTACATTCCCAGCCCCTTATCAGATTCTATCTCCAACTTCTTTCAGCAAGCAGATATATTTGACATTTGAATCCTAACAGATGTTTTCATGGTTTTTGGTTTATCCTCACAGATAGAGAAGTTTTTTCCTCACATCCTTGAGAAGGAGAAAATGCGACCTGAGGGAGAGTCTTCCAGCCTTTCTCCAGAGGAGTTTGCCTTTGCCAAAGAGTGAGTGAGCAGGAAGCATGAAATTGCCTTTGTCTTCAGCTTATAGGCACAAGTTTTAGTGGTTATCCCCACAGAGCCAGAGCCAGAGCCTCATCCATTGCTATCTGTCTGACAACCAGGGTGACTCCTAACCAGTCATGTGTGCCACAGCAATTTGAATTTGTGTATTTCAGGTACATGGCTCACACAGAGGCCTATCTTAAAAATGTTGCCTTAAAGCACATGCCTCCCAACCTACAGAAGGTGGACCTCTTAAGGGCAGGTAAGCAAAACCCTATCTTTCACCAAGGTCAAGGTGCCATAGTATACATCCTAAATAACCTCCAGGTGCCTGAGAGTAGAATCTTCATCTTTACTCTCACAAATTTGAAAAAATAAGTATGTAGGTAAGCAGTAAGGAAGAGAAAAGAAGGGTTCTGGTTTAAAAAAAAAAAAAAAAAAAACAGGAAAAGGAAAACAGCCAGGGAAAAGGTGGCTTGGCCAAATCTCTGGCCCAAGCCCTCACACTGCCCCCTGAAGTCTGCTGAACTGAGGAAGGAGAGTTAGGCACACTTAACCTTGGATGAAGCAGTTAGGCTTACAGGTGAAATCTAAATTCCTTAGTCTTTCCTAATCTGCTGTATCTGAGCAGGATCTTGTCAGGCAAAATTTCCAGATCCAATAAAAAAGTTCTCCAGGAGATTGGAATCCACCTTGTTCACAAGCTAAGCTTGGTGTACTATGGCCACAAGTGTGGCTAGGCCTTGGAAATCCATCTCTTCCCTGACCTGGCCTGGGTGCTGCACTGGAATCTCTGTGGCAGTAGAATAGGATCTTAGTTCAAGCCACATAGTTCTGGAGGCTGGGAAGTCCAAAATCAAAGCACCAGCAGAATCAGTGTCTGGTGAGAACCTATCCCTCATGGTGGTGCTTTCTATGTTTCCTCACATGTTAGAAGGGAAGGGGCAAATAAAATAATCTCCTTTTTTTTAAAAAAAAAAAAAAGCACTCGCACATGCTAGGCAAGGTCTATACTCTGAGCTACACTACCAGTCCTCCCTCAGGCCTCATTTGTAAAGTTGTTAATATGGGTCTGGGGTGTAGCTCAGTGGAGTGAAGGCCCTGAATTCAGTCCTCAGCACTGAAAAAATTAAGGTCACTAATATCATTATCTGTGTCCTAATCTCTTTATGTAAAGATGCTACTGAGACTGGATTAGACCTACCCTAATGGCCTCATTTAAATTTAATTACTTCCTTAAAAGCCTTATTTCCAGACATAAATACAATTTAGTCCATAACACCAGGAGCAAGCCAGATCCATACCAGATTTGTTGAATTCTGGATTGGTCATTTTGCAAGCCTGCCTGAGGGAAACAAAAAGCCCTATGCATTTCCAGTTCCCTCCTTGGTCAGTCACGGTTATCTACACCTTGCAGGAACAGGAGTGGACCAAGGCAATATCCCCAATCATTTCCTGGTGCTATCTTATCCAGTTGATCACATCAGCTGAGAGATTGCTGATGGGCATGCATATGAATTCCTGGAACTGAATCTAGCCATTGTCCCCAGCACTTCTACTTCACACTGGTGAAGCTTCCTAAGATACACATTGCTTATGTTGGATCACTTCCAAGGACAAAAACCAGACTCTTGGAATCGAAGCTGCATGGCAGAACTAGCCTCCCCTGATAAAATCAGGGTCTTCCTTAATTAGTCTTCCTAAAGCCTCTGGAAGATCTGGGCCCCAAGTACAGGGTAAGGGTAGACTTTTTGAAACCCAAGCTGTGTTTCTAAAATCAGAAACTCCCCAGTGGAGCCAAATTTACTCTGATGAAGTTGGAGTTTATTAATAGGCCCAGAGTTCTTAAGTAGCCCAAGGGACCCTCCTTAGAACTTTGGAGCTAGTTTTCCCATAGATAAGGGAGCCAAGGGTAGTACGAAACCTAAGCAGGACTCTTAGAATGGGAAAGTATCCTTAGCTTCTCTGGAACCTGCAGTTGATTAAGTCTTCTAGGTACTAATGGAACTCTAGGAGATGAGGAACTACAGTGGATCAGCCCAGCTAGGGCACTTATTGGAAATGTTGGCTAGTGATAGCAGGAGGGCAGCAGTTTCTTAACCTGTAACTGATCAATGAAAGACCACTCACAAGACCTAACTTCCTTAGTCTAACATTCAAGACTGTCACCATATGACCCAAACTTTTTAATCTCTCCTTTAAACACTCCCTCCTAAAACTTCATGTATATTCCTTCTTTAGCTTTTGTTACATCCCACAATCCATTAATAATAAATGGAAAAATCTAGAAATAAATAAGTCCTAAGTTTTAAATTGTGTGCCTTTTTGACTAGCATGATGAAATCTCACTTATCAAATCAACTGTCACACACCTCTTGTGTTCAAATAATCCTTACCTAGCAACCTAACACTGCCTCACAATGCCTAAGTCGTTCCCCTCACTTTATGTTATCACCTAGGTATTATATCATCTCACAACCTTACAACAATAAAGGTAGATACAGTAGAATAAAATTCTGAAGCTGGGTATGGTGAGACTTCCCTGTAATCCTAGTCACTTGTGAGTCTGAGGCAGGAGGATTGCGAGTTTGAGGCCAATGTAGGCAACTTAGCAAGACCCTGTCTCAAAATAAACTAAATGGGCAGGGGATATAGCTCAGTGATAAAACCAGGGTTTAATCCCTAGTACCACCCAAAAAGAAAAAATATATATATTTTAAAGGAGAGAGACCACATTCACATAACTTTCATTACAATATAATTGTTCTTGTATTATTGTTAATCTCTTACTGTGTCCAATTTATAAATTAAACTTTATTATACTTTATTTCTATACATATTATTGATACGTATAGTAAGAAATATATAATTTGGTACTGTTCACAGTTGCAGGCATCCATTGGGGGCCTTGGAATACATCCTTTTTGGATTAGGGGAACCACTACATAGAATAATTCCCTACACATTGTAGGTACTTAGTTACTGAATGAGTGGTGGCTATAAGGAGCCAGATCTCTCCTTGTGTCACCCTCCGACAGTGCTTTTCATCAGGGATCCCTGGGTGTTCGGTACCATTAACCCCAGTGACTTTTCCCAAATCAACCTTGTTAACTACACATTTTCTGATTGCATTATTGTTTTTCCGGCAGTTCCAAAACCAGATCTAGATTCATATGTGTTTCTGAGAGTGAAAGAACGACAAGAAAACATACTGGTAGAGCCAGAAACAGATGAGCAGAGGTGAGTGATATGTGTCTTTCTCAGTGGAAATACTCCTCGCAATGGAGAGCCAGCTTAATCTCTGCAGCTAAATTTTTTTTCCCTCCTTTTTCAGAGACTATGTGATTGACTTGGAAGAGGGCTCACAACACTTGATCCGATATAAAACCATTGCACCTCTCGTTGCTTCTGGAGCAGTACAGCTCATTTAAAAGTAAGCATGGAATTATAGGAAATATTAGAAACCTCTCATCACTTTGTGCCTAAGAACAACATCAAAATAGTTCTCCAAACAGACTTTTCTCAGCAATGCTGTGAATCACTTTGGCATTGAGATGAAGGAGTCTTAATATTGCTATAACGTCATCCCCATTTCTTGCCATTTTAGACAGTATCAGCAGATGGGGCCATTGCTCTGTTTATTCTGCAAACTAGGCAAATAAATATGCTGTTGCTTTGTGCACTTTTTTCTTGTGGCTTTTTTACTGTTGTTGTTCATAGCGTATTCATAAAAAGGGATCACTACCTATGATCAGAGGGATGTATTTAGCCCTAATCTGATGACAGTAGGAGAGTTTGTTAAACCTTTCTGGTAAGAGAACTAAATAGATTAAAGAAAACAGCTGTGGTCTACTATAATATGTCATTGGATCGTGTGAACTAACCTTTGGAACCTCCAGTATTGAACTTAAAACCAATTTCTGTCATGCTTAACTGAAAATCACAACTAAACCAATAAGCCATTATTACATTTGAGGTTCATGGCAGAAGGAACCTCAGGCCAGTTCTCAGCTAGTGGTTTCATGCAGTGTGATCTGGCTGTTGACCTGCAGCCCTTCCTGAGCATCAGGCAGCTTTGCCAGGCCAGCCTTCATCCATCTGGCCATTCTTGGCAAAGTGTCTGAGCAGAGCAGCATCAGCTGTCCCATAATGTGACTTTAGCAGTATCTTTTTTCTCCTTTATGTTCTTCCCTTTCTCCATGGAAATGAATAAAATGGACCTAATGTGAATGAAGAGTCTCACAGTGATACCTAAAGGCAGGAGATACAGACAACAAATGAATTACGACCTTGAAACATAATAAAAAGCAATCTGCATTCCAGTCTTTCTTGCTTAATGAAGTCAGCAGGTTTTCACTTACATAATATAGGCTGGGGAATAATCAGTAGAATATTGCTCTTATTTCCAAGAGAAATCAATAGGTAATAGCAAGGAAGCTTTTATGTGGATAAAAGCATTTGATATTCTTCTAGTGCTTTATGTTTTCCAGAGTGTTTTTATTCTCCAACTATTCATTAAATACATTGAGCATGCAGTATGTCAGACACAGATCAAGGCACTGGGGTTACAATTCTGAATATGTCTGACTTTGTCTCTGCTCAAATCATGTCATAAATGCCTTGCAGAAAATTAAAACAGAGTAACTCACCAGAAGGTGACCAGATTGGTGATGTAGGAGAATCTCAATGAAGAAACAGCATGTAGGCTCATACAGGCTGGACCCAGGTCATGTAGGACTTTGTTGGATCCCATTTGGTCCACACAGCAGTAAGTAAGCAGAGCTGGTATTAAGTGGTGGAAAACAAAGCAGATATTTAGTGTTAAGACTGAGATCAACCCAAGTCTTTCCTCCTCCTCAAGCTCCCCATGGTAGCATTAAGCAGGCAGGAGAGGAACCTGGGCTATAATCTAGAACAGTTATAAAGGCTTAATGTACCCAGCTGGTGGTGAATGTCTGTAATCCCAGCAAAATGGTGGCTAAGACAGGAGAATCACAAGTTTTAGGCCAGCCTCAGCAACTTGGCAAAACACAGTCTCAAAAATAAGTGGCACTAGGAATGCAGCTCCGTGGTAAAAGTCCCCTTTAGTTTAATCCCCCAGTACTCAACAAATAAAGTCAGTCTCTCGATAGATAGATAGATACTTGTAGATGGACACAATACCTTTATTTTATTTTTTAATGTGGTGCTGAGGATCGAACCCAGTGCCTCACATGTGCTAGGCAAGTGCTCTACCACCAAGCTACAACCCCAGCCCAATAAAGTCTTAATGTGTATATCAATCACTAGGAGATCGTGTTAAGATACAGATTCAGGTGGTGGTGAGAGGGATGTGGACCAGTGATAGAGGCCCTAGGTTCGATCTCTAGCATAAAAAAAAAAAAAAAAAAAAAAAAACATATATTCTGATTTGGAAGATCTGGAATGGATTCCAAGATTCCACATTTCTAGGGAGCTCCCAAGTTGTGCAGTTGTTTCAGGTCCAGGGACTACATTGAGTGGCAGGACTTCACACCTTCTTGGGCAGCTCTTGACATGCACATGCCAAGCTGCACAGGGGAGATGATGTTATCTCCTAAAACCACAAGGTGAACGGTTCCATTTCCTAAGTTGTTTCTTCAAAGGAAAACTCACTTGATATGTCATCTGTAAATAAAGGGGAAGTTGAATTTCAAAACCAAGTAGAAAGGGAAATGATATGGTTTAATTGACATTGACTTTAACTTTGCATGATTATTATATTGTTTTATTGTTAAAAACTCACTACTGAAAGCATTTCAGAACATTTTCATCAAATAATTACATCTTCCTTGATGTTAGGTTTTTATCACTGACCGAAATACCTGACAACAATTTAGAGAAGGAAAAGTTTATTTCAGTTCATGGTTTCCAAGGTTCAGTCCATGGTGGGCCAACACCATTGTGGTGTGTCCACCATGAAGCAGAACATCATGGCAGAAGGGCTTAGTGGAAGAGCACTACTCCACTCATGACTGCTAGGAAGCAGAAAAGGAAGGGAGAGAGGAACTGCAGGGAAGATGAAGTCTTCCAGGCCTCACCCACAGTGACCAACCTCCTCCAGCCACACCCCACCTGCTTACAGTTATAACCCAGTCAGTCCATTCAAAGGAGGTTGAACTGGTTGGGTTACAGCTCTCACAATTCAATCATTTCACCTCCAAACATTCCTGCCTTAACAGGGACACCTTGTATCCAGACAACAACATCCCTTATTATAATCTTGTCCCTTTGTAAGATAGCTCTTCCTTAGAACTCTTGCAGGTCTATACAGGTTTGTTCCAGCAGAGTATATCAACTGGGTTGATGCTGCAGCCTCTGCAATCAACCCAGCTCTAGCACCTCCCTTGAATGCACCTTCCTTTTACAATACATAAAAGTTGACCATAAAGCTTTCAGAGTAAATTTCAAAGCAAACACAGATATCAACTCTAAATATGTTCTTCAAATAGCTTGTCTTAGCTATTTGAACATTTGGAATTAAAGAATTGGCATTTAAATATATCTGATCAACCAGCTGTGAAAGTACTCACATAATATTTTTTTAAAAAGCTTTATTCTTTAATTGGGTTTGGTTTTTTTTGGAGATTCTGAGAATCAAACCCAGGTCCTCCCACATGCTAAGCAAGCACTCTACCACTGTACCCCAAATCAAAAACATCATTCTTATAAAAGCAAAATCAATATTCTGTACTTATTTAACAGATTTAGTTTCAGATAACTCAGCTATTTAAAAAAAAATGGATATTCCTTACAAGGCCAAAAAACTGCTGAGAGAATTTAAAGGAACATACTATCTGAAGATTCTGAAAGGACTAGTAATAATTAGTGTTGATTAAGTGTTTGCTATGAATCAGACTTTATGCATTAAGTAGATAAACTTGTAAATCTCGACAACCCTCTGCATGGGAGAATTTGAGGTTTTGGAATGGGCAGAAGAGATCACCAGATTTCCTTTTAATAGAATGCTTGTTCCCTGTGGAGTATGCACACATGTCTTCCAATAGGTCATTTTACAACCCTGAAAAGGTAAAAGTTGACTTACAGGAGCTGGGTGTGGTGGTGCATGCCAATAATCCCAGCTATATGGGAAGCTGAGGCAGAAGGATCACAAGTTTGAGGCCAACAAACTTAAAAAATGTGTGTGTGTGTGTGTGTGTGTGTGTGTGTGTGTGTAGCCAGCTTATCAAGACCATGTCTCAAAATAAAATTTAAAAATTGGCATAGAAACTTAAAATAATGTGCATATTTCCTGCCTCACTATGCAGTGATTCCTATTGATGGCAGTACAAATGAGTTTTGTCCTCTTTTTTAAAATTTCTTATTGATTTTTTTTATATCTTTATTTATTTATTTATTTATTTTATGTGGTGCTGAGGATTGAACCAGGGCCTCACACGTGTTAGGCAAGTGCTCTACCACTAAGCCACAATCCCAGCCCTGAGTTTTGTCCTCTTGAAAATAAGGTCAAATCTCCATGTGAAAAAGTTTTAACACTTTGCTGATTCTCACATTAAATAAAATCTTTGGCATGTGTTCATTTTGTGTCTCTGAGTGTTAACAATTTCCACCCTAGATGCTAAAAATATTTTAAATTTCTTATATGTTATATTCTTATAAGATAGATACTGTTGATATTCCTACTTTATAGGTGAGAAAACAAACTCATTTACTGAAGGCCACAAAACTGCTAAGCAATAGAAGTTGGATCAAATACCAATAAGCCCAGAGTTCCAAAGTCTGTCCTTTTAGTCATCTTGCCAGTACTGTTTCTTTCCACAAAAAGGAAAGAAGATCCAAAAAGTTTTGAGTTATGACAGCTTCAATGGAGTAAGTTCTAGTTTTCCAAAAAGACTTAGTTGAGGGAATAATACTACTACTCGCATTACTTTAGAGGATGTGGCATTTTTCGTAACATGGAAGTATTTTCACCTTTAAGCAGGTCATATTCTACAAACCACATTATTACAATTTTTTCCTAACTTGTTAGGATAAGGAAAACCTTTCAAAATAAATTCAGTACACAATTACATAAGTCTTGCCTCCTGTCTAGTTGTACAAAGTTCTACAGGAATGAAAATAAAAGTAAGTGACAGGATTGGGGATGTAGTTTAGTGATAGAGTACTAACCTTCCATGCCCAAGGCCCTGGGTGGGACACACACACATACACACACACACACACACACACACACACACACACACTAACCAGGCCGGATGGTGAATACCTGCAGTCCCTGAGATTTGGGAGGCCAAGTCAGCAACTTCAAGACTAACCTCAGAATCTTAATGAGCCCCTATCAGAGGATGCAGTTCAATGGTACGGTGCCCCTGGGCTCAATCCCCGGTATCATAAATAACTAAATACATGCTTCAATGATTACCCTACAGAAAAAGAAGGAGCAAAGGAGATTAATATTCATAGAGCATTTGTGAGTGGACAATGGGAAATTGTTTCCCACAAGTTACTCTTCTTAATCCTCATAACACCCCCATGAAGTCAGCTTTATCTCACAATTGTACCCCAGCTTCCCAGTCTAATTGTTTGTCCTCTTCCCTCAATAGTTTCTAATGTCCTTTTTGTATCTACAGTTTTACTATTTTTATTAAAATCACACCAAAATTCTTTAGAGAATTAATATACTCAGAATTTCATATTAGTAATACTGGAGAGAATGAGATGATTTAGACATACTCAGCCTAATGGTGTGCCTGCAGTCTAACTTCCAGAACAGGTCAAAAACTAAGGAAATGAAAAGTGGCATGTGCCACATCTAACTTCATTTGTTAACAAGCACAGCATGTGTTCCAGCCACTCAGGGCTCTCTTTATGGGCAAGTCTCTCTTTAACCAGACAAGTGGTTTGCCCTTCAGTCATCACTTTTGCCAATCTTCTGACATTTATCGCTTCCCGATCTCCAATCAACAACAGAACACTTACTCTTCAGTGAGCTCGGAACTCTTTAGTGACTTCAGAGGTGATAGACTGATAGCCACAGTTTTGTCAACGTTGAACAAATGAAACAAGAAAGAGCCTAAAGACTGTTTTGTCAGTCCATATCTCTTAGACCCCTGAGTTTTATTTCTGTTTCAAACTTGAACCCAGAAATTAGTATCCTGGATTAATTTTAGTTCCTTGCTTTTAGGCAAGAAACAGCCATATGAATTACACCTCTATGTCTTTTTAAGATTACAGCCAAAGACATTATCAACTACCTTATCCACTATTTTCTATGTAAGGTTTCATGTAATAAGTTTTTCTCAGAACTTAGTACAGTAAAAGTTTGTCTGTTCAGGTAGGTGTAATGGCAAACACCTGAAATCCCAGCTACTTGGGAGGCTGAGGCAGGAGAATTTCAGATTTGAAGCCAACCTTGGCAACTTAGTGAGACCCTGTCTCAAAACAAAAAATAAAAAGGGTTGGGGTTATAGCTCAGTGGTAGAGAACTCCTGAGATCAATCCCCACTACGGGGCGAGAGGAAGTTCGTCTGTTCAAACTTTGTGATTCATACAATCAGGCAGATTAATCCTGTGGGTTCTTCTTTCTGGCTTCCCCACCATAGATCACAAAGCTACTTAGCGTGCTTACTGCCTTACCCGGCTTCCTCCTAACAGGGCCCCTGTGGCTTTCCATAGTTTCTGATCTCCTTTTTCATGGTTCTTTTTTTTTTTCATTATTGTTTTGTGGTGCTGGGGCTCTAGCCCAAGTCTCATGCATGCTAGGCAAGCACTCTACCACTAAGTTATACCTCCAGCCCTCTTCTCTTTATACCTACAACTTTATTGTTCTATGTTGCCTTATTTTTAAAAACTACCCCTAATTTAGAGAAGAGTTAAATAAGGGATTAGTAAGTACATATTGTTAACTTGGATATACATTAATAATTTGAAGTACTCACTTCTTAAAACATATATGGGAATGAATAACTCATAAACCATTTCATGGAATACAAATTCTGATGTGAGTCACCTAAGCAAAAATGGCAGTAAAGGTAAGAGTTGTAGTATACTATCACTCTAGCACTTTTTTTTTTTCATAGAGTGAATAGGTCAGATAAATGACAGGTAAAATAGCAATCTCTGTGGCCAGGGAGGCTAGGGCAGAAAGATCGTGAGTTCAATGCCAACCTCAACAACTTTGCAAAGGTCTAAACAACTTAGTGAGACCCTGTCTCAAAAAATAAAAAGGGCTAGTGATGTGGCTGAGTGGTTAAGCATCCCTGGACTCAATCCCTGGTCAAAAAAAAGGAAAAAAAATAGACAATATATAAAAAAGAATTATGCCAGGCATGGTGATGCACTCCTATAACTGTGCAACTCAGGAGGCTGAGGCAGGAGGATCAAAAAGTTTGAGGGAAGCCTGAAAAACTTAGCAAGACCCTCTCCCCAAATAAAAATAAAAAAGTCTGCAGTTGTAGCTCAGTGATAATGCACCCCTGGGTTCAATCCCCAGTTCCAAAAAAAAAAAAAAAAGCAATATAGTAAGTATAACTCCATTCAATTTAGTAAACCAACATATATGGTCAGACATTGTATTATGTGCTATGTATAGGAGTAGAAAAGGTAGGACAGGTTTCCTCACCCTCCCAAGGATCACAACCCACACTCCTGTAGTAAAAGACAGAATAAAAGAGAAAAGTGGGTTGGGGTGTACTCAGTTGGTAGAGCACTTGCCTCACATGATGAGACCCTGGATTTGATCCCAGCACTGCAAGAAAGAGAGACCAAAAAAAGCATAACCAAATTATTTAATCAATTTTACATGAAATGGGAACCTCCAGAAATGAAGAGCCCAACACCCTGGGAAAACTTTTTACGCTTAAGTTTGATGAACAGACATCCATGTAGAAATGTGATACAACCAAGGCAATGGACTGAGGGGGGAAACCCAGCAAAGTCTGTCAGTTCAGATTCTTCTTGGCCTCTTGGGTGACATTCTTCCTACCAGGTGTGGGGCAAAAACCCTCTAGAATGCAGGTCTTTAAGGGAGAAAGGAGAAAGTGAGCTTTCTAGATTTTATGGCTTGTCTTGGAAAAGACAGTTTCTAGTTTCCATGCCCCACCTTGGAAAGAGGAATTCTAGTTTCACTCTTTGGCTTCAGAGGAGAAAAAAGAACAAGAGACAGGAGGGCAGAAGTAGGTCAGAGAAACCTTGCTTCTGAGGACTTCCAATCTCCTTTATTTCAAAGTGATCAGCATCCAAGGCACCATATTTTGGGGGTATCATTTTATGAACTGCAACATGTAGGTCAGAGAAGAAAGTCCCTAACTTAAAAGCAGTGGAAGTGTCTACTAAAGCAGATATACAAGAACACAAACCACAGTATAATATGCTTTTACAAAGGTCAGAATAGACCACTGATAATACCAGGGACTTGGGAGGCTGAGGCAGGAGGATCACATTTCAGGTCAGCCTCAGCAATTCAGTGAAGTCCTGAGCATCTTAGTGAGACCCTGTCTCAAAATAAAAAATAAAAAGGACTGGGAATGTAGCTCAGTGGTAAAATTCCCTGAGTTCAGTCCCCAATATCAAAACAAAACACACACACACACACACAATTATCAACATAGTAATAGACACAGGGAGTTATGAAAAAACACAAGAAGAACTATAATGACTAGAAGAAACATGGAAGCTTCCCAAAGAGGCTTTGTATGAGCTGAGATTTGAAACACTGGAGTCAGAGTAAGTCAGGACTAGAAGGGAAGAGGGGACAGCTACATGGGACAAAAGCTGCCATGTGCAAAGGCACAGAAGTCACAGGGCAGAGACAGCAGTCTGGGAACACCTTAAGTTGTTGAGCCTGGCAAGAGCATAGATGAGACTGGGGTATGGGAGGAGAGGTGGTTTCCCCTGTTATTGTGTGTGTCATGGGAGACCTAGGTTAGGAGACCTGAGTCTTACAGGAGTCTCCTGTACCATGCTAAAGAGTTTGGAATTCTCACTAAAACATTGGGGAGACTCTGAAACACTTTAAGTTAAGATCTGATAATAATGTCAGATTTACATTTTTAGAAATCTAATTTACATTTAGAAATATGCTGCTGGCAACTTTGGAGAATGGAGGCCAGACCAGAGGCTTAGCAGCCAGGGGCTGGGCTGGTAATCCCATGAGAAGCAATTAGAGCCTTGTAGTACATAAAGGTGGAGAGAACATGGCAACAAGCAAGGACTTCTGCCTCTTCTGCTGGTGAACCAGGTAATTGGGATCAACTGGCACACTGAAGAGAGGCTTTTTTTTTTTTTTTGCGATATTTGCTTAATTTTTTTTTTTTATAATTTGATGAAAAGATTTTTTTAAACATCAAAGGACTAATGAGCTGGTAAGGAAGTTTTGCACCAAGAACTAGGAAAAGACAAAAATCAAGAGGTTAAAGTATAGCATTTGTCCCAGCAAAGTGGTAGCTGAGGGACTCGGCTGTGCTTCCAACAGAAATTTTCCACTTGGCTTCAGGGATTACTTGATTTAGGGGATCCATGAACTTGGTTAAGAAAACAATTAGGCTGAGAGAGGCAGCAAGATGACAGAATAGTTGGTTCCCTAGTGGCTCCTTGGCATGAACCAATAAAAGCAGACAGGCAGCTTTTCAACTAGGTGGGTGAATGATCAAGAATTGGGGGGGAGACTTTACTGGAATGTAATACTTGACACTCAAAACAGATCAGAGACTCAGGAGATCTTGGATAATAAAATAAGAGGAAAAGATCTGCAGCCCCAGAGCCACGTTAGAGGCCGGAGACACAAACCAGAATCATGCCTACATGAACACAGTAAAACAATAAAGGAATTAAAGGAACCCCTAATCTCAGGAAGACTGAGGCATGTTGGAGTATAGAGAGCTTAGAGATCAGAAACACTGCTTAGAAATAATAAGCTGTACTGCACAGTATCCACGTCTGGGGAGTATTTAGGGAAGCTACCATGTGATGTGCATGGAAGGAACCATTTTGCAGCTGTGGCACCAGGGCCAGCAGCTGGTGGGGCTGATTACTGGCAGAACTAAGTCTGTCCAGAAAAACAAGCTGGGCAAACACACTGCATGACAGAGAGTGTGCCTAAGTAACCAGGAGAAAATCAAGCATAGAGAGGAGTTTACACAGGGGAATACTGGTCACAGAAACCACCTGGCTTCCCCCAGTCTGGGTGTTTGGAAGACTGGCTAGAAGAGAAGTGCCTGACCAGGAATTAGAAAGGGCAGGGGCAAGAGAGATCAAGTCTGGAGACTGAATCAGAGACAAGGAATCAGGGGGTCTGCAGATGAAGTAGTAGGCTAAGAACAGGCTCCTACACCATTACAAGTGGAACCCAAAGGAGATTCCTGGGGTGCAGTCTTCCAGCATGGACTGTTAATTGCAGGGCTTGAAGGTGAGCTGACTTAATCTCCAGACCAATTAGCATCCTGCGAAGAGATTGGAGCATACCTAAACCTTCAATCAGCCTCTAAGAGTTCCGCCTACAGGACTTACCTTCTCAACCATACCCATCCTGAGGGTGGAGCTAGCATCAAAATCCAGACAAACCTACCTAACTGCTGAGAAGGGAAGCTGAGAAACTTTTGAAGTCCAAAGGAATCAACTGTTCAATTTTTCATCAAGATCCTTTTTCTTTTTCTCTCTCACATTTCTAACCATTTTTGAAACCAAGTATTTTTCATGCATCAGTTTATTGAATACTGGGATGCCTGAATAGTATATTTCAGTTTTGTTGCATATTGTTTTATTTTTACCTTTTTCTATTTTTATTTTTTTCTTTTCTTTGGGTTTTTAAACATTTTTACTTTATGCATATTTTTCCTCTCACTTATCTGTTTCCCTGGATTCTTTCTCTTTTTTCTCCTGCTAACAGCCAGACTTTATTAATTCTTTTTTCACTCTTCCTATAGTCTTTTACTTCTATCTTCTCTCTTCCTTCCTCATAAACATCACATCCTACACCACTTCTATTCTCTCTGTCCACCATTTGAAATTTTTAACTCTTTTGCAAATTTACTGTATAGATTGTAAACAATAATTGAACGCATCATTTCTGTTTCTTGTGACAAAACTGTAGACATCTTAATAGAAGCTATTTGGCTTAAGGCTGTATATTGTTTATATTAGGTGCTGTTGTTTCCCCCGTAAAGGCAAGGTACTGGAAACCTTCAGGGACACTATAAGTCTGTGGGGTAGAAATTGTACTATCTCAGGTCCACAGTGCTAGATGGGTAGACACAAGGGGACAAATCGCCTCAAACAAACCAAGATGCTCCAACAATAGAACCCATTGAAAACACAGTAGAAGAAGGTCAGAGAGGGAGTTTAGAATGTACATAGTTAAATTGATCTGTGATGTAAAGGACAATGTAAGGAGTGAAATCAGAGATAAAATTCAGGAGGTGAAAGAGCACTTCAATAAAAAGAGATTCTAAAAAGAAATCAAGCAGAAATCTTCAAAACGAAGGAAGACAAATCAAATTAAAAATTCCACGGAAAGAACCACCAATAGACTAGACCACTTGGAAGACAGAACTTCAGGCAATGAAGACAGAATATATAATCTTGAAAATAGGGTTGACCACAGAGAGAAGATGTTAAAAAAACATGAACAGAATTTCCAAGAATTATGGAATAACATGAAAAAAACCCAAATTTAAGATTTATCAGGATAAATGAAGGCATGGAAGTACAAACCAAAGGAGTGGTCAATCTTTTAAAAAAATAATATCAGAAAAATTTCCAAACTTAAAGAATGAAAGGGAAAATCAAATACAAGAGGCTTATAGCACCCCAAATATACAACAGACCCACACCAAGTCACATTATAATGAAAATGCTTAACATAAAGAATAAGGATAGAATTTTAAAATATGTGAAAGAAAAATATCAGATTACATATAGGGGAAAGACAATTTGAATTTCAGCTGATTTCTCAATCCAGACCCTCAAAGCTAGGAGGTCCTGGAATAATACATACCAAACTCTGAAAGAAAATGGATGCCAACCAAGAATTCTATATATAGCAAAATTAAACTTCAGATTTGAAGATGAAATAAAAACTTTCCATGATAAACAAAAGTTATAAGAATTCACAATTAGAAAGCCTGCATTACAGAACATTCTCAACAAAATATTCCATGAAGATGAAATGAAGTTGGGTGCAGTGGCACACACCTGTAGTCAGGAGGATCTGGAGTTCAAAGTCAGCCTCAGCAAAAGAAAGGTACTCAGGCAACTCAGTGAGATCCTGATTCTAAATAATATACAAAATAGGGTTGGGGATATGGCTCAGTGGTCAAGTGCCCCTCAATTGTTCAATCCCCAGCACCAAAAAAAAAAAAAAAAAGATGAAATTAAATAAAAAAGTGAAAACCAGCAAAGGGAAGAACTACATTAAAGGAATAATCAATCAAAGGAGAAACTAACTCAAATTAAAAACCAGAAATAAACCAAAATGGCCAGGAACACAAATCATATCGCAATTATAATCTTGAATGTTAATGGCCTAAATTCATCAGTCAAAAGACATAGACTGGCAGATTGGATTAAAAGCAAGACCCAACAATACACTGTCTCCAAGAGACTCACCTCATAGGCAAAGACATCCACAGACTGAAGGTAAAAGGTTGGGAAAAACATGTCACTCACATGGAACATGTAAACTAGCAGGGGTTTCTATCCTCACATCAGATAAAGTGGACTTCAAGCCAAAGTTAATCAGAAGGGACAAAGAAGGACATTTCATATTGCTTAAAGGAGTTACACATCAACAAAACTTAACAATAGTAAATCTTTATGCCCCAAACAGTGGAGCATCTGCATATGTCAAACAAACCCTTCTCAATTCCAAGAATCAAATAACTACAACACAATAATACTGGATCACACCTCTCTCACCACTGGATAGATCCTCCAAACAAAACTAAATAAAGAAGATATAGAACTAAAAAATACAATTGATATTTTATACTTAATAGACATACATAGGATATTTCATCCATAAGTGACTGAATATACTTTCTTCTCAGCAGCACATGGATATTCTCTAAAATAGATCATATCTTATGCCACAAAGCATCTCTTAGAAAATATGCACACAAAAAAGATAATACCCTGCATTCTATAAGATATAGTAGAATGAAATTAGAAATCAATGATAAAATAAAAATAGAAGCTACTCTAATATCTGGAGACTAAATAATATGCTATTGAATGACAAATGGATAGCAGAAAAAATCAGGAATGAAATAAAAAAAATACTTAGATGTCAACAAGAATAGTAATACAACGTATCAAAATATCTGGGACAGTGTGAAGGCAGTGCTAAAAGGAATGTTCAATGCATTGAACTCATTCATTAAAAGAATAGAAAGTCAACAAATAAATGACCTAACATTATATCTCAAAGCCCTAGAAAAAGAAGAGCAAATCAATACCTAAAGCAGTAGAAGGCAGGAAATAATTAAAATCAGAGCTGAAATCAATGAAATTGAAACAAGAGAAACAATTTAAAAATTGACAAAAAGTTGGTTCTTTGAAAAAAAATAAAATTGATAAACCCTTAGCTATACTAACAAAGAGAGAGAAAACTCAAAATACTGAAATTTGTGATTAAAAAAGGAAATATCACAATGGACCCTACTTAAATACAGAGGATAATCAGAAACTATTTTGAAAATTTATACTCCAATAAAATAGAAAATCTTGAGGACATCAACAAATTTCTAGAGTCATATGACTTACCCAAATTTAATCAGGAGGATTTACGAAATTTAAACAGATTAATTTCAAGCAATGAAATAGAAGACACCATCAAAAGCCTACCAATTAAGAAAAGCCCAGGACCAGACAGATTCTCATCCAAGTTCTACAAGACCTTCAGAGAAGAACAAACACCAATACCAATAAATTATTCTGTGAAATAGAAAAGGAGGGAACCCTACAAACTCATTCTATGGAAGCTAGTATCACTCTGACAACAAAGCAGACAAAGATACATCAGGGAAAGAAAACTTCAGACAAATATTCCTCATGAATACAGATGCAAAAATCCTCAATAAAATTCTGGCAAATAGCATACAAAACATATTAAAAGATAGTGCACCAGGATAAAGTGGAGTTCATCCCAGGGATATAAGTTTGGTTCATTGTATAGAAATTAATAAATGTTATTCATCACATCAATAGACTTGAAGACAAAAATCATATTATTATCTCAATAGATGCAGAAAAAGCATTTGACGAAACATAGCACTCCTTCATATTCAAAAAACTAGAGATAGTAGGAACATACTTCAACTTTGAAAAAGTTATCTATGACAAACCCAAGGCTAACATCATTCTAAATGGAGAAAAATTGAAAGCATACCCTCTAAGAATTGGAAAAAGACAAGATGCCCTCTTTCACCACTTCTATTCAACATCATTTTTGAGACTCTAACCACAGCAATTGGACAGAAGAAAGAAATTAAAGGGATATGAATAGGAAAAAAAGAACTCAAACTATCACTATTTGCCTACAACATGATTCTATATTTAGAAGACTCCAAAATTTCACCAGTAAATTCTAGAACTAATAAATGAAGTCAGCAAGGTAGCAGGATATAAAATTAACCTCCATAAGTCAAATGAGTTCCTTTACATCAGTGATAAATCCACTGAAAGATAAATTAGGAAAACTACTCCATTCACAATAGCCTCAAAAAAAATTAAATAAACTACTTGGGAATGAATCTAACAAAAGAGGTGAAAGACCCTCCCTTAATGAAAACTACAGAACACTAAAGAAAGAAATTGAAAAAGACTTTAGGAGATGGAAAGATCTCCCATGCTCTTGGATAGGCAGAATTAATATTGTCAAAATGGCCATACTAACAAAAGCATTATACAGATTTAATTCCTATTAACATCCCAATGACATTCTTCATAGAACTAGAAAAAGCAATCATGAAATTCATTTGTAAAAATAAGAGACCTAGAATAGTCAAAGCAATCCTTAGCAAGAAAAGTGAATACTAGACCTTATACTACAGAGTCATAGTAACGGAGGGCATGATATTGGTACCAAAACAGACATGCAGATCAATGAATAATACAGAATAGAAGACACAGAGACAAACCCACATTAATACAGTAATCTCATACTAGACAAAGGCACCAAAAACATGTTAGAGAAAAGATAGCTTCTTTAACAAATGGTGCTGAGAAAACTGGAAATCCATATGTAGCAAAATGAAATTAAACCCCTAACTCTCACCCTGCACACAACTCAACTCAAAGTGGATCTTAGACACTAAGAAAGAGACCCTGTGCCTAATGGAAGAAAAAGTAGGCCCAAATCTTCACCACATCAACTTAGGAACTAACTCCCTTAACAAGACTCCTAAAGTTCAAGAAGTAAAATTAAGAATCAATAAATGAGATAGTCAAACCAAAAGCTTTACAGCAAAGGAATCAATAACATGAAAAAAGATTTTCTCCCTACAGAATGGGAGGAAATCTTTACCACATGTACATGTACCTCAGACAGACCACTAATTTCCAAGATATGTAAAGAACTCAAAAAACTTAACACTAAATAAAAAATAACCTAATCAATAAATGGGCTAAGGAACAGAACAGACACTTCATAGAAGAAGAAGTACAATCAATCAACAAATATGTGAAAAAATGTTCAACATCTCTAGCAATTAGTGAAATGCAAATCAAAACTACACTGAGATTCTAATCAGAATGGCAATTATCAAGGATACAAGCAACAATAAATGTTGGTGAGAATGGATAAAAATGTACACTCATACATTGCTAGTGGGACTGCAAATTGATGTAACCACTCTGGAAAGCAGCATGGAGATTCCCCAGAAAACTTGGAATGGAACCACCATATGACTCAGTTATCTCACTCCTCAGTTTATACCCAAAGGACTTGAAATCAACATATTGTAGTGATACAGCTATATCAGTGTTTATAGCAGCTCAATTCACGATAGTTAAACTATAGAACCAACCTAATGTGCCCTTCAACAGATGCATGGATAAGGAAAATGTGGTATATATATATACACAATAAAATATTACTCAGCCTTAAAGAAGAATGAAATTATGGCATTTGCCGGTAAGTGGGTGGAACTAGAGAATATCACGCTAAGCAAAATAAGCCAACCCCAAAGGACAAAAGGCTGAATGTTTTCTCTGATATTTGAAAGTTAATTCACAATAATGAAAGGGGACTAGGGAAGAATAGAGGTACTTTGGGTTATACAGAGTGGCAAGGAGGGAGGGGAGGGGTAAGGGGATAGGAAGAATAATAGAATGAATTAGACATTTTGACCCTCTGAACATATATGATTACATGACTGATATAATTCTATATCATGTACAACCAGAAGAATGAGAAATTATACTCCATTTATGTATGATGTGTCAAAATGCATTCTACGGTCATGTATAAATAATCAGAACAAATAAAAATACTAATAAAAAAGAAAACAATTAGGCTGGGACACACATGTTCCGAGGTTATATCCTGCACCATCTTGAGACTCTGCCAGCAAGAAGGCCATGACCAGATATGGACCCTCAATCTTGCACTTGCAAATCTGTGAGTCAAAATAAATCTCCTTTCTTTACAACTCAAAAAAAAAAAAAAAGAAAGAGGTGTTGGGGATGTGGCTCAGCGGTAGCGCGCTCGCCTGGCATGCGTGCGGCCCGGGTTCGATCCTCAGCACCATACACCAATAAAGATGTTCTGTCTGCCGAGAACTAAAAAAAGGATAAACATTAAAAAATTAAAAAAAAAAAAAGAAAGAAAGAAAAAAGAAGAGAAAAAAAAAGAACAACAAAGAAAAGAAAGAAAGAGAGAGGGAAGTTAAGGCAGGATTGCAAGTTTGAGGCCAACCTCAGCAATTGAACAAGACCCTGTCTCAAAAAAACAAAGAAGACCTTGTACATATAATATGTCAAAATACATTCTACTGTCATGTATATATCTAAAAAGAACAAAAATATTTAAAAACTAAAATAAGTAAATAAATGATTTTAAAAAATAAAGAGCTGGAGATGTAGCTCAGGGATAGCATACCAAAGCTCAATCCCCAGTCCCGAAGGAAAAAAAAACAAGGAAGCAACTGAACAATTACATCTTTCTTTGCACTAATCTCTAAATGCAGCTTAGACTTCTGTTTTGTTATGAATCTAGGCAATAAGCCACAGTAATATTATCAGTACGTGTGACTCTGTCACCAACAGAAATCAGATATTTTCCTACCACATTTATAGTTGTCACAGATATCTCAAAATGTCATTTATATTCAGCACTGTTTCTAAATTATGTGTCAGTTGTTAGACTGCTGCTAGAACTTGTTATTTGATGCATTGAGAAAGAAGCGCATGTGTTACAATCATCACAAAATTTTTCAATGTTTTCATAACTGTATTTCAATATAATAGTTCTTCTTTCTATTGCTATATGTTTTATTTTAAACCATTTAAAGCATTGATAAGGAGTTCACAGCTTCAACAGACTGCCCAAAGGGTCTATGGAATAAGAAAAGTTAAGCATTTCTAGCCTAGAGGGAGTGAGGGAGAGTGGTTGGAGTTCAGGGCCTAAAAAGGGCAAGAATTCTGGTAAACCACTTTGAATTTAGGATCAGGAAACTAGGAGTAAAAGTAAATTAGAAGTAAACCACTGATTCCCAGTACCACCACCACCAAATAAATAAATAAATAAGTAAACCAGCCCAGTTCAGTTCTTTCAGTGTAAGAAATTCAGTATATTTAGGTATCTTTGTTATTCAAAGCACCTTACCTAAACATGTTGGCTTTAAATACTGTTAAGACAATTTAGCTACATGTTTTGTTGTTTTTGTTTTTTTTTTTTCGTGATAGTGAAGATTGAACTCATCCTACATGCTAGGCAAGCACTCTGCCATTGAGCTACCCCTTTTATTTTATTTTGAGATAGGGTCTCCATAATTTGCTGAGGCTCGCCTGGGACCTGCAATCTTCCTGCCTCAACCTCTGGAGTAGCTGAGATTACAGGCATGAGCCAAGTATCCAGCTCAGATTTTTTCTTACTTAGAATTATTATTTATTCATAAAAAGTAAATGATTTGTTAAAGTTGGGGAGTAACAAAGAAAAAAATATCATTCAATTACTTAAAAGTTTATATTAGCTGCCGTTGGCCCAATTTTGAATCATGTGGAAGGCCACGGAAACCTTAAACTTGTAAACTGGATTAAAACTATCCAGATTGCTATTGACTCCAGTCATTTGGCAGAGGTCAACTAAAATCATGTCTGAGGAAAGATAACATCCTAGGCCTCCAAAGACTTCTGTAAATATTTTTTCCGCTCTAACATCTAGCATGATAACTAGGCACATAAGGAGAAGAGATAATATGAAGGAGAACCAACAGAAGCAACAGATAAGAGAAAGAGGTACTCCAGATAGTGGAATTGCTAGCAGCAGGCTATAAAACAAGCATGTTCCTGGAGATAAAAGATGAACTCAAAATTTTTAGCAAGGAAGTAGAAGCAATAAAAAGTAACTTTGGACTGGGGGTATAGCTCAGTGGAAGAGCCTTTTCCTAGAATGCACAAGGTCCTGGGTTCCAACCCCAACACCACAAGAAAAAAAGAAAGAAAAAGAAAAGTAACAATGCAATCCCCTTTAACAAACACAAAAGTAACATTGCTGATTTGAAAAAGAACATTAGCAATTGGCAAGTCTTAGAGGGAAATCTCAGACTGAAGGTAGGTGGGTAATTAGAGTAAGGGAGAGAAGACTCTAGGATGATATCTGATCTGTGTAACTAAAAACAATATTAATGAATACAGGGTTATATAGAAAAAGAATGGGGGTTTTTTGTTGTTATTGTTGTTTTGGTACTGGGGATTGCATCCAGTACAACTTTACCATTGAGCTACATCCCCAGTCCTTTTTATTGTTTTTGTTTGTTTGTTTGTTTTTAAGAGAGAGAGAGAGAGAGAGAGAGAGAGAGAGAGAGAGAGAGAGAGAGAGAGAGAGAGAGAGGGAGAGAGAGAGAGAATTTTTTAATATTTACTTTTTAGTTTTTGGTGGACACATCTTTATTTTATTTTTACGTGGTGCTGAGGATCGAACCCAGCGCCCCGCGCATACAAGGCGAGTGCACTACCACTTGAGCCACATCCCCAGTCCTATTGTTACTCTTGAGACAGGGTTTTGCTAAGTTGCTGAGGCTGGCCTCAAACTTTGAATCCTCCTGCTTCAACCTCTCAAGTTGCTGGGACTAAAGGCATGCACGACTGTACTCAGGTTAGAAAAACAATTTGTGAGGTGGAGATGGAATGTACAAAATGATGAGTTCTGTCAAGGATACACTGAGTTTTTTGTATTTGTGGGACAAGAAAGTGAAGATTCCTGCAAGAGTCCAAATGTCTAGAACTCAGAAGATGATCCAGTTGTGGGTATAATATAACCAAAGGACAAATACAGAATGTAGAGTGAAGAGAGTTCCAGGGCTTTTGGTTGCAGGAAATGAAACTCAACCTGAAATAGCTTCAGGAAAAAGGGAGAGAGCTGGGGAAATGTGGCTTAATTGTAGAACATTTGCCTAGCATGTGAGAGGCTCCGGGTTCCTTCCTCAGCATTGCAAAAGAAAAGAACACTTAATTTGTTGCAATATCTGCAAATGGCAGCTGGCCTCCAAGAACCAAATAGATCCACAGATTCCAACACCTTTGAGAGAGGTGTGTGGGTTTCCTGTTCTTGATTGCTTCTCTAAGTCCCATGTCTCTAAAGTCCCTACAGGTGCAGCCTCAGGAAGCTCCAGGAGCTTTACAGTTGATCCACTCCAGCTCTGTGTGGAAAGACAGCACCTCGGACCCATCTTCCTGATTTAAGTTCCAATTGACTGCTCTGGTTAGAACATGTGCCCACCCCTTGGATCAATCACTAAAACTGGCCCAACCAGCCTGGGAGATCAGATATGTCACAGAAATGCAAATTGAGAAGGACCAGTCAGATAGTAACAATAGCCATTATAGCCCTCAGAAGTGTCGCTTGTATTTCTTTTCTTTTTTTTTTTTTATAAATTTGATGCAATGGAATCAAATCACTTGTATTTTTAAAAATAAATTTGTTATTATCACCTGTTTTCTCTAGTGACCCAAGAATTCAAGGAACTAGATTTCCCACTCACTCCCACCATTTATGGGAATAAGTAACTAGAATTCCTAAGCAGTCTGCTATCATTGAACAACTTGTAAGCTTTATTGCCATTGTCCACTTCTTGGGCCATTTGATCACCAATGCTGGGCCATATTGTTCTCACTGGGCTTCACTAAGTGACTCCCTTACTTGTGAAGCAAAGAAAATTAATAATTCCTATCAATCTAACTTCATCTTTATTTAATTTTATTTTTTATTTATATATGACAGTGGAATGCATTACAATTCTTATTATATAAATACAGCACAATTTTTCCTATCTCTGGTTGTATACATAATATATTCACACCAACTCGCATCTTCATACCTGTACTTTGGATAATAATGATCATCACATTCAACCATCATTAATTACCCCATGCCCCCTCCCTTCCTTTCCCACCTCTCTGCCCAATCTAGAGTTTGTCTATTCCTCCAATGCTCCCTCTCTCTATTCCACTATGAATCAGCCTCCTTATATCAAAGAAAACATTCAGCATTTGGTTTTTTGGGATTGGCTAACTTCACTTAGCATTATCTTCTCTAACTGCATCCATTTACCTGCAAATGCCATGATTTTATTCTCTTTTATTGCTGAGTAATATTCCATTGTGTATATATGCCACATTTTTTATCCATTCATCTATTGGAGGGCATCTAGGTTGGTTCCATAATTTAGCTATTGTGAATTGTGCTGCTATAAACATTGATGTGGCTGTGTCCCTGTAGAATGCTGTTTTTAAGTCCTTTGGGTATAGACCGAGTCATCTTTAGTTTTTATTATAAAAATTATAAAATATTTCAGACACAGAAAATATAACAGATAGCTTTCCCCACTCTCTTAATAGTATATCTTCAAGATCTTCCCAGTTGGATACAAATGTTGATACTGTCCTGAGTTAGGTGTGTAATTCCAGCTAATTGGGAGGTGAGGCAAGAGGATTTCAAGTTCAAGGCCAGCCTGGGCAATTTAGCAAGCCCCTGTTTCAAAATTTTAAAAAATTTAAAAGAGCTGATGGTGTAGTTCAGTAGTAGAGCTCTTGCCTAACATGTGAGAGGCCCTAGATTCAATCCCCAGTATTGGGAAGTGGGGAGAGAAAGAAAGGGAAAAAAGAAAGAAAGAAAATGTCCTGGATCTATCTATCTATTTCTCTCTCTCTCTCTCTCTCTCTCTCTCTCTCTCTCTCTCTCTCTCTCTCTCTCTCTCTTTTAAGAATCTCATTGCCTGGATATATCATAGTTTACTTGACCAGTTACCTGAAGATGATCACTTAGATTGTTTCTGAAGTTCTGCTACTGCAATCACTGCTACATTGAACACTCTTGTATATGTGCCATTTCATTGACACAAAGATATCTACAGGATTATACATACACACACACACATATCTTATATATTGGGCATACTAATCCTTTGTTGATCATGTGCACTGCAGATATATCTTTTTCTAAAACTAAAATTCTGTCCTTTGTTATGCATAAATAGTCAGATGAATTCAGCCAGTGTTCTTTGTCCTGTGCTTCTAGATATGTGCTACATGAGGAGTCTTTTCTTATACCAAGGGTATATATGAATTTTTCAATATTTTATTCTAAAACTTTAAGGTTTTGCATTTCATATTTAGGTATTTAATCCAACTAAAATTAATTGGGAGTTATGGTGTGATGCAGGAATTGAAACTTTTTCCATAAGCATCCTAGTATCTTGGGATTTGGAGTCAAAAAACTAGATTCAAATCTGGAATCTACATATTTTTTTTTCTTTTTGGAATCTGCATTTTTTTTATTAACTCAGGAGCCTTGAATTATTTTTTCCTTATCTATGAAACAGGGATAATAACAGTACCAACATAACAAGTGTTGGTGCAAGGAAAAAGTGATTTTTGAGGAGTCTAAAAAACCATACATCTATAAATTCTAAGCACATTATTATCTTCATCTACTTACTAGACAGCTATTGCTATTCCATTGGCAAATGTAAAATCTTCAGCTTTTTCATGATCACCCATAAGCAGTGTGACCAAGATAGCAAACTAGCACTTATGACTCAGAAAATCAGTTACCTTTCCCTGACCCCAGGCTGTTTGTTAGGCAAAAATATGTCCTGGCATTGAGCTCTTCAGAAGGCACCTACAAAGGCCATGCCTGCCTAACTGTCCAGTTTCCAATTGTGTTAAGTAACAGACTTGCTTAACCTAGATCTTTTCCAATCCTAACTTTGGTTGAAAGTGTTCTTCTGATTCAAGGTCTCTTTATGGGTAAAAGGTTTTTAGAATCTTTGAAATTTTTACATGTTTTTGTGCTTGTATGTTTGTGTGTTTAACTAGATTTGGAAGATGTATTTGCTAGCTTTCTGTTGCTATGGTGAAATACCTGAGATAATTAACTTATGAGGAGAAAGGATTTATTTTGGCTCACAGTTTTAGAGGTTTCAGTCCATGGTCACTTGATCCCCTTGCTGTACACCTGTCATGAGGCAGAACATCATGGCAGGGGGGTGGGGTATGTGGTACAGCTAAGCTGCTCACTTTATGGTGGCTGGGAAATAGAGAGAGGAAGAGGTTAGGGATCCCAATATCCCCTTTGAACAGCCCTAATAACCCAACTTCCTTCCATTAGACCCCTCTTCTTAACAGTTCCACTTTTAGGAAGCTCTACAGGCTGAGGCACAAGCCTTTAATACGTGGGCCTCTGGGGAAGACTTCAAATCTAAATGTTCTCCATATGCATACCTAAGGTTTAGGATTATGAACATAACCCTGAAAAATAGAAGTCTATATGATTGAGAAAATGCTCTTTTAGTCTATATTAGCATTTGATTTGGTAATAATGGCAGAATCACGTTGAACTAGATGCTTGGCATTAGCCAACATAAACCCAAAAAAAAAATAAAAAACCTCTTATGCAATGGTAGCCAATTGAAAATCCAGAGTTCTTGAAAGTATCAAAAACAAAGAGAAAAAGAAGAGAAATCTAGAATAAAAACACCGTTCAGTACTTTTTGTTCCCACAAAATAACCACACCCTGAAAAGAAAAGTGGGCAATAGAGAAATAAACAGAGCTATGACACACTGATATTACCAAGGCAAAAATGATGTCAATAGAAAAGTTAACAAAAACTTAAAGGCAAACACATTAGGTAGAATGAAGAGGTTTATTAATCTTTAATATAAGACAAAATTACCAAGAAGATACAATAGTACTAAACTAAAAAAAAAGAAAGAAAGAAAGTACTAATAGCATTACAAAGCCTAAACTGTTAAGATATACAAGGATTATAGAAAAACATAATCATCACAGAAGAACTGGACATTCTTTTTTCAGAATTTGAGCAGTGGGTGAACCTCATTCTATCAAACTGAAAAAATTCTTTCTTTATTCTTTTCATTTCTTTTCTTTCTTTCTTTTTTTCTTTTTCTTTTCTTTTTTCTTTTTCTTTTTCTTTTTTTTTTTTTTTTTTTTGTGTGTGTGTGTGTACTGGCGATTGGACCAGGGGGTGCTTTACCGCTGAACTACATCCCCAGTCCTTTCTATTTTTTTTATTTCAAGACAGAGTTTTGCAAAGTTTCTGAAAGTCTCCCTAAATTGCCCAAGCCGGTCTTGAACTTGTGATTTTTCTGCCTCAGCCTCCCAGTTGCTGGAATTATTGGCATAAGCGCCCAGCAAACAAAACAAAACAAAACAAAACTTTCTTTTTTCATAAAATTTGATTACATACTAACCACCAAAGAAATCTCAGTAAATTCCTCAAAATTCATGTTATAAAGGTTATAAAGATCACATTCTCTGAAGTAAGTCAGAGAATGGTCAGCAGTGGTCAGCAGCCTTGACAGTTTTGTTCATCTTTGTACCTCAGCATTTAATATGTTGTTTTGTGCATAGTAGGGATTTCTAAGTATTTGTTATATAAGTAAATAAGTAAAGAATGAAGACCTACAGCACAATTCACAAACAGGAAGAATATATCCTCCCCCAAAGTAATCCCTTAGAAATATTAATAACACTCAATTTTTTGTTGTTGGTTTTGTTTTTGTTTTTTTAGGAGGGTTCTTTTTCTTTTTCTTTTGTTTTGTTTTTTGTTTTTTGTGGGTTTTTTTTTTTTGTGTGTGTGTGGTACTGGGGATTAAAACCAGGAAAACCAGGAATGCTTAACCACTGAACCACATCCCCAGTTCAAGTGGGCAGTTAAGGGTATAACTCACTTATACCTAGTATGTCCTTGGCCCTGAGTTCCACTTCCAGCAGAAGAAAGGAAGAAAAGAAGGGAGAGAGAGAGGAAGAAAGGAAGGGAGGGAGGAAAAGAGAGAGAGAAGAAAAGCAGTTGAGTATGGTTGCACATGCCTATAATTTCAGCAGGGAAGGCTAAAATGGGAATATCACTAGAGTCCAGGAGTTCAAAACCAGCCTGGGCTACAGAGCAAAACCCATACCCCACCCCCCAAAAAGCACTGTGTATAAACACATAGATTTTCTTTGTGGAAAATGCACAATCTTTACATGCATTTTGGGGGAGGGGGGCAGCACAAAAGATTAAAACTAAAGAAAATAGAAAAATAAAATGGGAAAATTATCAAATGAGAACAACATACTAACTAGACAACAAGGAAATCAAAATACCTAACACATTGAATAACAAATAAATAAATAAACAAATAATCCTCATATCTGATCATGAAAAAGTAGGAAATGAAAATGAAGAATATTAGAAATAAAATAAAGCATATTAGAGGGTGACCTTAGATTACACCACCAACATTCATAAGCACATCCATGAAGTGAACTTTAAGAAATGTGCCCTTCAGTTACTCAGAGAAATCCAGAAATTTGCCATGAAGGAGATGGGGACTCCAGATGTGTGTGTTGATACCAGGATCAACAAAGTTTTCTGAATTTAAGGAATAAGGAATGCCCCATGCAGAACCTGTGTGGGGTTGTCCTGAAAACATTATGAAGATAAAGATGACACAAACAAGCTCTATACAGATTATGTCCCCATTATCCCTTTCAAAAATGTAGGCAGTGGATGTGGATGAGAACTAACCACTGATTTCCAAAGTTCACATATACATTGTATACCAAAAAATAATGAGGTACTTTTTTTACCTATCATATTGGTAAGCATTTTAAAGTTTGATCATTTTGGGTTATGGTGAAGACATGGGAAAAGGGAAACTCTTGAAAGCTATTGGTGAAATTATAAATTTTTACATCTTTCTGGAAGCTGTCTATTGGAATTTTAAAGGTGCATACATCTTTTTTTTTTTTTTTTTTTTTTTTTGGTAGTGCTGGGGATCCAACCCAGAGCCTTATCTAGGCAGATACCTTACCACTGAGCTACACTCCCAGTGTATAACTTTTGAACAGCTTCATTCTAAATATGGGTCATGGAGAAGTTCTCACATGTTTACCTAAATATGCATACACAAGAGTGTTTGCTGCACCATTTTATAAGCAAAAATATTTACAACCTAAATAGTAGAGTATGGTGGACCCATACAATGAAAGACTATGTACCAGGGAAAAAATTGAACTAATCTATAATATACTAACAAGAAAATACATCCACTCTATCTTAAGTGGAAAATGCACATTGCCTAACTATTTGTTGTTACCATTTTTGCATGCGTAACATTTTCAAACCGATATATAATGAACCACCTTCCAGTTTTTACCTCCTTCCTGTGTTTAATTGTTTCTTCTTCTTCTTCTTCTTCTTCTTCTTCTCCTCCTCCTCCTCCTCCTCCTCCTCCTCCTCCTCCTCCTCCTCCTCCTCCTCCTCCTCCTCCTCCTCCTCCTCCTCCTTCTTTTTAAATACTAGGGATTGAACCTGGGAATGCTCCACCACAGACCTACATCCCCAACTCCCCCTTTTTTAATGTTATTGTATTTTTTATACTTCTATTTATTTTTATGTGGTGCTAAAGATAAAAACCAGTGCCTCACATGTGCTAGGCTACAATTCCAGCCCCAATTCTATTTTTTACTTTGAGATAAGCTCTCACTAAGTTGTTGAGGCTGGCCTTGAACTTTTGATCCTCCTGCCTCAGACTCCTGAGTTGCTGAGATTACAGATATGTACCACCTGACTTTTTAAATTGAAATATAACATACATATGGAAAATTATTCTGGAAACACACTGGTGTTATCACCAATCAGATCAATGAAATCAAACATTACACAGGAGTGTGACGCTCAGGAGAAAGGACTGGGCTAAAGACAGACTTGGGAGCTATTCACATAAGACAATAAATAATTGTTAAAATTGGGTAAAGACCTCCAATGAAGAGGTACAAAGTGAAAAAAAAATGTAAAGCCCTGAGCACTCCGGGCACATGAAAATTTCAGGATAGAGAATAAACTGGGTCTGCAAACTAAACAGAAGGATACAGATTAAAAAACACCAGCAGCTGGGCGCGGCAGCAGCACACACGTGGAATCCCAGCAACTTGGGACGGTGAGGCAGGAGCATCACAAGTTCAAGGCCAGCCTCAGCAACTTAGCAAGACCCTTAGCAATTCAGAGAGACCCTACTTCTAAAAAAGGGATGGAGATGTGGCTCAGTGGTTAAGCACTCCTGGGTTCAATTCCAGGTACAAAAAGAAAAAGAAAAAAAGAACACCAGGAAAGTTTTGGCTGTCACTGGAGACTATCAGATCATCTCCAGCACAGGCTGCAGCCCACCAGTGCCGCCTAGGCATACCAGGTGGGATTCCTTACCATGAACTTTGGCATCTTACAGCCTTGTCACTGGCCACAAAAAAAAACTGAAGCAGATACCCAGTGCCTAAGGATCACTGGAGGAGTTCTCTCTGTCGGTGCCACTCAGTGATCCTCCTGTCTCTGGATACACCTTAGGGATATGGAGAGCACCAACTAGAAACAGACTCCGTAGGAGGCAGTGAACAAAAATGTGAAGGAAGAGAAACCAGGAGTTTGAGAAAAGCCCCCCAATGGGTAGTTTGTAATAGTCCAGAAAAACAAGAGGCAGAGGAAAGAGATGTGCCTTGAGATCCCTTGGAAATTCTACATGCAGTATGTTGGGAAACTTCTCTTTTCTCAAAATCTGTCCACAGCTGAGAGCTGTCCATCACTGTTCCTTCCCTCCTGATCACAGATCCCCACCACAGAAGAGGAAGAGGGACCAAGGCTGCCCCCGCAGGAGTGGAGTGCTGGTAGCCCTGGGCAGAGTGTCTGAGTCACACTTTTTGTCACATCCTTTTTCTTTCCCCAGCTGACTGTTTTAGGACGTGAAAGGCTCTTCTGATTGGCTGCCTCCAAGGGGCCACTATTTCAGTTCTGCTGGTCCTTTGGGAGTCAGGACTAAATAAATAGTTCCTGCTGGGGAAAGTGGTCTCGGATTAGAGGAGCCCATGCCCCTGCCACGCACTGCTGCCTGGAGTGAAGTGGGTAAGTCCTCCCGTCTGTAGAAACTGATGGCTGTCACTTGGCTCTCAACCCACAGCATCTTTTTATCTTGTTTTTTTTTTTAATCCAGTTTCATCAGACTCTTGGGGGTGAGGGAGCCAACCGGGTGGCGGGGGAGGGAATACTGTGATGCTAGAGGGAGGCAGAGGCAGTTGAGAATGCCGGTCGGCCCTCACATCTGAACTTCCTTCCCCCTTTCTCAAAGGTCCTCTTGCTGCTCTCTGTATACCCCCATGCATCTCCGCTTCACCCACAGTCCATTTTTCGGGCGGCAGCTGCGGCCTGGAGGAGTGGAGCTGCAACCCCAGTTGTCCTTCCGCTCATGCCTGGCAGGACCTCCTGAACGCCAGAGACCCAAGAAGCAAGTGGTGTTTGCAGACACGAGAGGGCTATCGTTGACATCCGTACACACATTTGAAGATGCTGCGGGCAGAGCCCCTGAGGAGGGCTGGTGTCCAGTGCCCAGTTTCCCTGAACCACCATCATCGGTGTCACCAGAGTCACCAACCTGCTCCCTGGACTTCTGCACCCAATGGAAGGACCCCAGGGGATTCCAGAGGCGAGTGCAGACTCAGGGAGTGTGCTTGGAGCAGTGCTCTGAGCAGAGGCCTTCCTGCCGGGCACCGAATGGGTGCAACCGCAGGGCTTGCAGGAGGTGGTGTGGATGCGGATGCGCATGGCCTTCAATGCTGGGGGCTCTTTCCAAGACGTGACCTATGTTTATGGGCCCCATCTTTGATGTAGGTGAGATGTTGCCAAGAAGTCCCCCAACCGTCGAGTATGGTTCCAGTTTTGCTTCTCTTTACAGTGTGCTCAGCATTTGGGGGACAATAATCAAGGGCAAAACTACTGACCGCTTGGTGCCAGTCTCACAGTCCTGCTCATCAAAGTCCTGCTCATCAAAGAGATCCCTCTGTGATTGCTTTTACTGTCTAAGTGAAGCCTGATTTTTTTTTTTGCCCAGATGTGCGTGTTTTCTGTCTCTCCTGGAACTGTTTTCAGACTCTTCTTGACCTGAATTCATTGTGGGAGATAGGATTGACCCAACTCATAGCCCCTGCAGAAGGCCTGGAATGCCTTGCATTCTTCTCTCATGTGGGCAGGCTCACTTCCTGACCCAAGAGAGCTGTTTTCCTGTAGGAAGATTCCCAGTTGGACAACCTTTCCCATTGCTGGGAAGCCTTTGGAGCCAGCAGGAAACAGAAGAAATGTAAATAAAGACTTTATATGTAATTTTTTGAAAGACCTAGCAGACAATGTCTGTAGAGACCAAGATGACCCGTGTGGGCTTGGGCAAGACTGTGTTCCAGAGGTTGGGAAAGGGTCACTTACACTGAAAGTAGGAGAAATGCCACACTGAATTGTGCAATTATACTTACCTCTCCATATGGCACCCACTAGTTTTCTGGTAACCTGAAACAGTCTTGCTTTGTCAGCTTTTGCTAAAAGAAATGTTCACTGAAACATCTGCTGGGCTTCATGCAGTAAACCCTCCTTCCCCTCCTTCCTCATCTAAGAGTTGGGTAACTGTCTCTGCCTATCTTAAAACAGATGACTTTAACACACACACACACACACACACACACACACTTTTCAGTTGTTTAGAACAGGGTTTTTTTTTTGTTGTTGTTGTTTTGTTTTTTTTTTTTGTTTTTTTGTTTGTTTGTTTTTTTTTTTGAGGGCAATTTACCTAGAACTTGGCTCCTAAGGCCCCCCAACTTTCCCTGTTGTGTACTTATTGCCCTGTAGTGGAAGTGTTTATTGAACTATTTGCCTCCCTCAGGACATGGGAAAGCTAGGACAGGACTACCTTGTACTCTATTGGTCCCCAGGCTGGTCAACCCCTTGGAGCTTAGGACAAATGTTAGATAATACATGAGTATTTGTGCCAAGTATGCCTCTAACTTAAGTGTACAATGTTCTGAGAGCTTTAGTCATGGAAAGTTTTTGACCTTTATTCAGAGATTGTTCATTCTCAGGTTATTACTCATAGATGACACATTTTAAATAAAAGTTTTTTTAAAAAAATCTTAATATCTGATCTTTAACTTCTTAGGCTATATTTTTTTGTGCTAATTAGCAGGCTGTATAAGCGCAGTCATAGTGGTTGAGTAAGCAACATTTGCTTTATTATTTTCCCTGAAGGACCTATTCTAGCTGAGTCTCCCTGTGTAAAACAGCCAGAATGTCCTGCCAGGTGGTTAACAGGGTAAAGATAGAAGCAACCAAACCCATGGGCTTCCAGGGACAGTAGAACACAGTTGCAGCTCCCTTGTCTGATAAGGGTTGCTGTTGGAATCACGTGTGTTTCCTCCCTTTCTCGATCCCCCGCACACCTTCTAGTAGCCCTGACTTCATTAAGGGATGATTATAAACAGGGCAGGAGGATCCATAACACATGCTGTCAGAATTGGGTATCATTCTCAAAGTAAAGCTAGCAAGAGGTGGAATGTAGCTCAGTGGCAGATTCCATGTTTAGTGTGTGAGAGGACCTGGGTTCCATCCCAGCACCAAAAATAACAAAATAACCCCCAAAAGTGCTAGTAAGGATCCAAGAAAAAACAAGTTGCCAGCTATGACTTACTCCTACAAGGTGTGGTCGTGTGTGTGTGTGTGTGTGTGTGTGTGTGTGTGTATGTATATACCTATCTAGAGTTTGTGAAATCTACATCTCCATAAGCATCAGAAAAAACACAATCAGTTGAGGACCGAGCACTGGGAAGGGGAGATACTGGAAGTCCAGTTGGGTCAGGTGTCCCATTAGAGAGTCAGGATTTAGACTTTTTATATTCAAATAAAGTTATACATACAGCCACAGAAAACTAACAGGAATGAAAAAAAAGATGCTGCTCCATATTCAGCTTTATTTTTGTTGGTGGTGGTATGGGTGATTGTGAACTCAGGCCCTCTTACTCTATCACTGAGCTACACCCCCTAGCCAACACTGTTCAGCTTTGAATTTCACATTGTCAAACCACATTGCCTGGAGTGCACTTTGTTATTATTTCTTTTCTTCTTTCTTCTTACTTTAATTTGGCTTTACTTTTGAAATACTGGGGATTGAACCCAGGGACTCTCTACCACAGAGCTATATTCCCAGCCTTTTTTTTTTTTTTTTTTTTTGAGACAAGGTCTCACTAAGTTACTAAGGCTGGTCTCAAATTTGTGATTCTCCTGCCTCAGCCTCCTGAGTTGCTGGTATTATTGGTGTGTAAAGCTGGTAGTATTACTGGTATGCACAGTGCCTGAAGTGCACTTTGAAATAATATTTGACATTTTCGTAAAGCCTTATCTTGCAAATAGCAGAAGTTTATTGACATTTTTTCCATTAAAATTGTCAATTCTGTAAATATACATGTATACCATATGCCAGTTATAATCCTTCCATGCCTTTTTAAAAATGTAGTAATAATCTCAACAAACAAAAACAAGTGGTCCAGGTCTTTCTTGACCTCTGAAAGGTCCAGACTAAGATAAACAGGTTGTTATGGTTTGGATCTTAATTGTTCCCCCAAAGCTCATGTGTTAAAGCCTTGTTCCTCAGCTGATGATGCTTTTAGAGATGTGACCTGGTAGAAGGAAGTTAGGTCACTGGGGATCTGCCTTATTTAAAGGGAATATTGGGACACTGGCCCCACCAGGTCTTTGTTTTTGCTAACTCACTGCCATAGGTGAACAGTCTTCCTCTGCCATGGGCTCTTGCTGCCATAATATACTGTGTTAGCCACAGGTCCAAAGCAAGCAGACCATGAACTGACCATGAACTGAAACCTCTGAAGCTGAGATGAAGTAAATCTTTCCTCCTTAT
Organism: Urocitellus parryii; assembly: GCF_045843805.1. Taxonomy (NCBI): domain Eukaryota; kingdom Metazoa; phylum Chordata; class Mammalia; order Rodentia; family Sciuridae; genus Urocitellus; species Urocitellus parryii. The sequence continues at coordinate 14,353,275 of NC_135544.1, forward strand.
ATATTGATTATCTCAGACATTTGTCCTAGTGATGGAAAACTAACACACTAGTTTATTACAAATTTTCCTATTTGGGTGATGTTATGATTTAATGAACTCTCATGTTTTTGCTCATAAGGGCTCCTTTTATTCTTTTTCCCACACACCCCAAGTATTGTCTACCAAACTTTGGGCATTAAGTACTAGTTAAGTTCATTATTTTATTAATCGAATATATGCTTAATTTGTCTAGTGCCTGGCAATCATTATGCAGTTTTCATTTATTCAGCAAACATCTATTGAGCAAATACTATATGCCAGTTGGGGATAGAAGATATATGAATAAAATTATTGGCCTTTGCAAATATATCCCTGGAACCTAAGGGAACCATTTCCATTTTATTCATATATCTTCTATCCCCAACTGGCATACAGTATTTGCTCAATAGATGTTTGTTGAATAAATGAAAACTGCATAATAATTATCACACACTAGACAAATTAAGCATATATTTGATTAATAAAATAATGAACTTAACTAGTACTTAATGCACATTTCCATGAAAAGGGGAGCCAAACATACAGATAGATAGCCAATTAAACAATGCTAGAGGTACTTAAGATTGTTAGAGAAGATGCAACTTCATGTTATGGTTGAGAAGTTAGTCCACAAGATATGAAATTACATTTCAGTCAACTTGAGTGGCTTATTGTTTCAGGTTTACGTGTGATTTCTACTAGACTTCTTGAATTATTAAATAATTTAGAAGCTCCACTTTTCTTGCCTTGAGAATTCCAGAAGGCAACAGTGGTTTTAATGGAAGTGATGATGGTGGTTGGAAAGGAATTTTAGAAAATGGTAAGCTAAACAAAGAGGAGTAGTTTACCATATTCACCCAAGAGGATGTTCTGTTCAGTCAACTGTTTTATTGTTGTTGATGCAGTATTGGGGATTGAACCCAGGGACATTTTAACACTGAGTTACATCCCTAGTCCTTTTTTATTTTGGGGACAGGATCTCGATAAATTGCCCAGGCTAGCCTCAAACTTGTGATCCCTTTGCCTCAGCCTCCCAAGTTGCTGGGATTACAGGTGTGTGCCACCACACCCAGCTCAGATAACTTCTTGGCAAGTTGAACTTTGTGGTGTATCAGAGGTGAGGGTGTAGCTTATTAGTAGAGAGTTTTCCCTCCATGTATGAAACCCAGGGTTCAATCCCAGCACTGGAGGGGGAAAAAAAAGTATATCACATTTCCAGAGTCCTTCGGACCATGCATGCCTTTTTTTCTTTTTACAAAAATTGAGGGTGTGGCTCAATGATAGAGTACTTGCCTAACATACACAGGACCTGGTTTCTATCTTCAGCACCAAACATAAATAAAATGAAAAGGAAAGAAAATATAATTATATGTGATTTTACAGTTCTACTTTAGGTTGTATTTGTCTAAAATAATTGAAATCAGAATCCCAAATGTGCGTTGATAGATGAATAAAGAGGTGTGGTATACACATACAGTGGAATGTTATTCTGCCTTTTTAAAAAAGGAAATTCTGACACATGCTCCAGCATGGATGAACCTTGAGGACACTATGCTAGGAGAAATATGTCATAAAAAGATAACTACTGGCTGGGAATGTGGCTCAGTGGTTAAGCACCCCTGGGTTCAATCCCTGGTAACAAAACAAAACAAAACACAACCTAACTACTGATTTAACTTGTATGTCAAACTCACAGTAACATGAAGCAGACTGGTAGCTACTAGGGAAAAGGAGGAGGGAGTTGGAGAGTTTCTATTTAATGAATACAGAGTTTCAGTATTTTTGAGATGAATAGGTTTTGAAGATTCACAACAGTGTAAATATATTTAACACTATCAAACTACACTTAGAAATGGTTAAGGCAGGGGCTGAGGGTGTAATTCAGTGATAGAGTGCTTGCTTATTATGCATGAGGCCCTGAGTTCATTCCCCAGTACCACCCCACCCCCCCCAATAAAAAGAAATGGTGAAGATGGTAAATCTTGTTATATTTAGTTTACCACAATTAAGATTTTTTTAAGAGGAACATTCCTTGTGCTTTTATTTGGCTTTTTCTCTTGGCACTTGGAAAGGAGTGTTAATATTACTGGTAGTATGGTAACAATTGTGGATTTACCTTTTAACAAATCTCAAAGGCTTTGTACTTGTGAAGATAACTATGGAAGGGAGAGGGGTTATACAGCATATGGATGGTATAGGGAATATCTTTCCAAGTTCATAGCACTGTGCACATACAACAGAGAATATGTTGATTCTAGTAGTACTAGTAGTACAGTTTGGAAATGAGTTCAAAGTTAGGATACAGTTGAGATTATTAAATCTCTCACTGGGCCCTTAAACACTGTGATCCCTTTCTTCTAATTGACCATCTTTCAACCAGCTTTTAACATTCCTCAGATAGTCTCTGAAGTACAAGCATATTTACATTTTAGAATGTGAATATAACTTCAATAATAATCTAAAGACAGTCTAAATTTACACTGATAAGAAATATAATGTGGTTATAAGCCTTATCTGTGGGCAGAAGACTTTGCCACAAGTAAATCTTCTTTGCGTCTAGCTTTTCAACTTCTGTCTTGTTTGTATTTCTTGCATCTAGCAATGAATGTGACAAAGATCTGCCCAGATTATTGGCCTTTGCAAACATATCTCTGGAACCTAAGGGAACCATATTAACCCAGTTTCTCTTGGGAGGAAATTTGATTGCCCTCTTGCACTAAAGAAATTTAGAGAATTTCCAAGTGAATATGCGTACTCTCACAAATATGTGTTAATATTCAACAACTGAGTGTACTATTTCGTTGAGTAAAGAATCATTCAGGGCCGGGCATCGTGGCTCATGCCTGTAATTCTAGCAGCTCTGGAGGCTGAGGCAGGAGGATTTCGAGTTCAAAGCCAGCCTCAATAAAAAGCGAGGCACTAAGCAACTCAGTGAGACCCTGTCTCTAAATAAAATACAAAATAAGGTTGGGGATGTGGCTGAATGGTTGAGCCATCAATATGATTGAGAATGGTTGAGAATCAATATGATTCTTGGTGAACTTCTCATATGTGTGAAATATTTTTCCAATTCAAAACTATTATATACAAAGAACTGTAATATATGTCATCTTTTCATTATTGTAAAAAATATTTATTTAACCAGAAATTTTGAAGGTCCAAGATCATGGAGTTGGTATCAGCTCTGTGCTGGTGATAGCCTTTTTGCTGGCAGAGTCCCAAGGCTTCACATGGCAAAAGACAGGGATCACATGTGTCTGTGTCTGTGGGTCTAGCCTCTTTTCCTTTTTTTTTTTTTTTTTTAGAATTGGGGATTTAACCTAGGGGGCACTTTACCACTGTGCTACATCATCAGTCTTTTTAATTTTGAGACAGTCTCAGTAAATTGCTGAGGCTGGCCTTGAACTTGAGATGCTCTTGTCTCAGCCTCTTGAGTCACTGTGATTACCGGTGTGCACCACTGCACCCAGCTTCTGATCCTCCTCTTATAAGCCATCAGAATGTAATCATGGAGGGTGGTGCTCTGCCCAAATGACTTCATTTAAACCTAAACTCTATCATTTCTCAAAAGTCCCACCTCCAAATACCTTAGTCAGATTAAGTTTCTACACACTTATTATGTATAACATATGACTTTGGGGATTAAACTTCATGAGTTTGGGTAGATGAGCCACTTTCAAACCATAGAGGATGGGCTACTTTTAAGATCTGACTGGTTCTGTGGGGAGAAAAGGGGACCCGATATAAGAAACCAAGAATCAATGAAGATGGGGATGGTTACTTAAAAACCCTATCTCTAACACTGTGGAGGATGCACAATGTCCAGTATCTTATAGAATTTAATAAAGCTAGAGATTAAATATGGCCAGGCATTATTCAACTACGTATCATTGGCATGCTCCCATCCCCAAACCTGGGCACATAATGAGAACTCCATAAAGGCTTGTTAATTGAGTGGATGACATAATGAATATGTGTTAAGCCCCAAAGGAGTGTGATAACATGTAGTGGGGACTAGTGGTTCAGTGTTTTGGAGCAGAAACAGCATTCTTATAAATAGATTTTGATGTTAAAGAATGTGAGTTTTGCCCTCAAGGTTTTATCAGATTATTTAGCACGGACTGATGATCTGGCAGCAATATGCAGAATAAACTAGGGGCAGGGATAGGGCCTGGTACTGAAGGCAGAACAAAATAAAAGATTTAAAGAAAAGGGGCGGCAGTGTAGCTTAGTGGTAGAGCGCCTGCCTATAAAGGGAAGCCCTGGATTCATACCCAGTGCTAACTTTAGGGGAGACGATAAGGCTGGATTAGGCGTTTGAAGTCTGAAAAGATTGTGAGAAATACAACCGCAAAATTCATCAGAACCAGCTGACTTTAATAAGACATCAGTCCTAAATCGACACTGTGAAGGAACGTGAACATCTTCGTCTACACTGATATTTTTAATTCCTTGGCTTTACTATTAAGGCATATGAGACTCAGGGATGATGGTGATGGTGGTGGTGGCAGCGGCTGCTAACATTTCTTGAGCGTGCTGGGCACTAAGCTACATTCGAAATGGAGTTATCTCGTTGTATTCAAATAGCCCCGAGATGATAAAGTGACTTAGTGAGTGACTCAAGCCCCTTCTCGGTAACAGAGCTGACTTCATCCTCTTCGGCAGCTCAGAAACGTGGGGCCCCTCTTCCGGAAGCGCTCTCCAAATCAGATCAGGAATCCGGGAGGCGCGCCAGGGCCCAAGACACCAGGTACCACTCCCCTCAGCCCCAGCCCATTCGCGGGGTCGCTGCTCAGCGCGTCGAGAGGCCGCCCACCACCGGCGGGGCAGCACTGGAGGGGCCCCCCTACTCCCTCTCCCGACCCGCCTGCGCAAAGCGCGAGAGCTGGGCGTGGGGCAGACAGTGGGAGGGCAGCGCCGGGGCGCGGGCTCACGTCAGGCGGCGTAGACAAAGGCGGGCGCGCGCACGTCCTTACGCACGCCTTGGCCAGCGGCGGCAGGCAAGGGCGGGAGGCGCTATCTGCGGAGGATTTGGGAGCCTTGGAGCCTCGCGGTCGGTGAGTTGGGGTAAGCCGGCCCCTTGTTGAAGGTCACTGGCCTCCGGGGAACCGAGCGTGGGGCTTGGGGTCGGGCTCCTAGCGAGGGCCTGTGGGCCAAACGCCCTGCTGATTCCACTCCGCGTCAGGAGGCACCGTGGCCGCTGCCAGGGATTCCCGGCCGGGTGGAGCGTGCCGCCCCCTGGCCCGCAGTGGAACGGTCCGCGCGCCCTCCCTGCCGCGCTGGCCACGCGGGCGCCTAGTTGTTGGTGCTCTTCCTCAGCCCCCGGTGTGGCGCAACTTTTTCGGGGAGGTGGAATGTGGGTGGTCAGTGCTGCAAGGGGCATTAGATCACGTGGGCGCCACCTTCGCCTCTAATCTCTTTGCCTGCGTTCTCCGACTTTCCAGGGATATGTATTTTTTCTCTTTCCTCAAATAGTGTTCCCCATTTTTCTTTCTTTAGGCTCTCTTAATCCCCCGAAACCCCTTGCCCCTTTCAGTGTTGAGTCCACGCCCTCCAGGGCATCCCCCTACCTGAGGGTCTTGCTTATTCCTTCACTTTCCATCTTTCATAGGGCTTTAACTTTTGCAATTCAGAAGTTATGGAAAATATACTATATGAAACATGATGTAACTATGGAAATAAGTATCAGTGTCTCTCACCACTCAAGTCCTCATTCTGATTGATAGCCTTGAAATCATTTGAAGAATTTCGTTTCTGTTACGTTTTCCTTAATGTTGGCAGAACTCTGAGAACCTCTGCTTAGTTTCAGGTCTTAGAGATTCGGTCTCAACCCAAGTGAAAAAAAAAAAGCAATTATGCTTAAACCAAAGACTATATGGATAAAATCCTGTAAAACTACCAGTTAGATATTCTCTCTGTTGAAAGTGATTTTTTTTTTCCAGAATTGTGTTTTGGAGAATTTAAGACATACAAAAACAGAATAGTGAACCAGCATATATCCATCATCTGACCTTAACAATTTACCTATGGTTAACCCTGTCCCAACCACATCCTCATCCCTTTACCTTCCCACAAGTCAAAGAGAAAAATTCTTGATGGCAGATGAGCCCTCGATTGTCAAAAGTATCTTCAGATTCACAATAAAGATCCTCTCATATAAAGTCATAAGGTACTTTTATTGTAATAGTCTATTATACAACTAAAGAATATGTAAGTGTTGGGGATAGATCAGAAAAGGGGTTCTGAAATGATCAATCTACTAGAGAACAGATTAAAACAAAGTATTTCTGATCTGGATGAGAACTTGGAGATCACCTTGTCCAGATCCAGAGGTTGTACTGAGGCTGGAAACAGCTTCCAATTCTGCATTTGGTCTTCTTTCAACTCTTTCATAATGCTTGTCTTTACCTTGTTTTTTTCAGGGAAAAAAAAAGATTGCAAGGGCTCTGATTGAAAACTCATACTCATGAAGGCCTTGCATTGGTAAACGTGAACTTTCCCACCAAATTCCAGAATAGTAAAACCTCAGAATATGCCTTAAATTATTTCTTAAAATAAGTTTGGTACAAATGAGTAAAAAGAAGGAAGTTTTTCACCAAATTCTGGAATGATAAAACTGGGGAATATGCCTTAAATTATTTTAAAAATAAATTTAGGACAAATGAGAATTTCTAATCATAGTTTTTGGGAGATATGGGAGAGTCCTGACTTAGAAATGGAATACCATAGATACTAAAAACAAGCTATGAAGGATTTGGATAACATTCATAGCTATAACTAAGCTATTAACTAAGGAAGGAAAGGAAACTAAAATGGGAATACATCCTTGTTTTATTCTTAATAGCTGAGAGAACAGTGTCATTTTACCATATAGCTGTTCTTGCCATTAATTGGTAAGAATGGACCATTGGTTATAAAAACATGGTATGCATTTCCTTGCAATCTTTATGCTATTTTTTATAACAAGAACAGGTAAATTCAGAACCATTAGGGGTCACGGAAGGAAGGACAGAATGCATTGTTGGGTAGATTTTGTTGTTGGAACATGAAAAGGGTACACTTGTGCAAACTAAGATGGTTGAGGTGTATCACTAGGTGGTATAATCTTCATGGGACCACTGTTGTATAAGTGCTCATTGACCTTATGCAATGCATGACCATACTTTTACTTGTGCCTCAATTTCCTTATTCATATGGTGATATTCTCCCCCTGAGAAATACTGTGAACAAGCAAGTCCTTGTATATAGAGTTCTTTGACTTTGTAAGTTCAGATTATCTATATTCTGACATATTTGTAAATTTACTTTCAGGAAGAACTTTTCTTGTGATTTTGTGACCATAGTAGTTGTCATGTACATCCAACTTATGGAAATACCATTGAAATAATTGTGTAGTTGTCATGACACATCATTACCCCTGAAGGTGAGAGTGGAGGAGATTGTCTGTTTTGTGTTTATTTTGTGGGTTTGTAGCATGGGGAAGAGTGCTGTGGCCGGTCTGTCAGGATTCTAGTCTAATATTAGTGTTTACTGCTAAAGAGTAAATCACTATTTTCATCTGTTGTTTATCACAAAAGGTTACCTTTTATAAAGAAAATCTCTTGCATTCTGGAGATTATTTGGGCCTGGTTAAGTGTAGATTATATTGCAGAGTTGCTTCTGTAAAATAGAACCTCATTTTGTCATGTTTTTTGCTTCACCCCCCCTTCACATTTTTATATCGGTGTATTATAGGTGTACTCATTTACTTCTCACTGTGTTATTTAGCTTATGGGGAGGTCTCAATTGATCCATTCCATACAGCACTAAGCTACATGTTTGTGCTTTTTGTAGCATGACTTAATACTTCTTAAAATAATGGAATTGGAAAGCTAAAAGGAGTGTTCTAAGTGCTTGGAGTTTTTCCTAACTCCTTTAAGGCGCTTTTTCTCCTTTAAAAGCATTTTACCATTGAGCATGCCATAGTCACTGGCTTGTTACCTTTCTTAGGGCACTCCTTATTTTACCCTGTGTAGTATATTTAGATTGCATTTTCTGCTAAACCATAAGCTCAAGATCTGCAGTACTAGAAAAATGCTTTGTCACAAGCAGGAACATAATATATTTTTCATTTTTGTTTGTTTATTTATTTGGTGAGAGTGCTGGGGATGGAACCTAGAGCCTTGAGCATGATTAGCATGTGCTGCACCATTGATCTACACCTCTAGCCTTTACTGACTTTTTGAATTAAAATTTTAAAAAGGTAAGGAAACTTCAATTCATGAAGCCACATTACTTTTTTGAAGTCTATAGACAAAGAGTAACAGCTGTGCTTAGAACCAGTAAGTTGTCAACATCAAAATGGAGGAAGAACACCATAAAGAAGGGGGCTATCATGCACACAAGTCTGTGATAAAACCTATTAGGAGGACTCTCTGAAAAACCTCAACTTTGCACAGAGTGTGTTAATGCCAGTATGTCTACCAACCAATTGTCTCTTCTGGTCTGATGCCACCCTTATTGAGTCCTGTAGCCAAGAATTATTACTTTAAAACAATTTATGTAATCCTCCCCATTTTACCTTTAAAAATTGGTCTTTTACCTCCTTGAATGTGCCCTGTGATCTCTGATAGCATGAATATTCCAGATTGCAGTGTTCTGCTTATTCTTGAATAAAATCATTAAATTTTTAGAGATCCACCTTTTTGTTATTTAGCTTGAGAGACCTAGGGATGGAAAAAATATTACCTTCCTCTCTCTACCTATCTACCAACCTATTTTGTACCCTTAGCAGTTAGTGGTGGTACAGGGTATTGAACCAAGGCTTCACACATGCTAGGCAAACATTTTACCACTGAGCTAGTACTTAGCCCTTTTAATTTTTTTTTTTTTTTTTAATTTTAAGACAGTCTGACTGAGTTGCCCAAGCTGACCTCAAATTTGCCATCCTCATGCCTCAGCCACCCAAGACGCAGGGATTACATGTGTGCACCACCATGCCAGGCTCTCTTTAAAATGATTTAATGAGTGCTGACTCATAGAAATTAAGCAAGTTTATTTTTTGATACTGAGAATTGAACCCAGGGGTTCTTTACCACTGAGCCACACTCTTAGTCCTTTTTTATTGCTTTATTTTATTTATTTTTATACCATTATTTTATTTATTTATCTTTATGTGGTGCTGAGGATCGAACCCCGGGTCTCACACGTGCTAGGCATGCGCTCTACCACTGAGCCACAACCTCAGCCTTTATTGCTTTATTTTCAGATAGAGTTTGCTAAGTTGCTGAGGCTGGCATTGAAGTTGTAATTCTGCCTCAGCTTCCTGAGTCCACTGCGATTATGTGTGTGCAACTGCACCCAATTATGTAATTTTAAATATTGTAGTAGCTACTTAAAAAATAATAATAATAAGCACTTGTCTAGCATGCTCCAGATACTTAGGTTTCATCCCCAGAAAGTAAACTAAAAAGTGAGAGGCTAATTAAATTGACTTCATCATTCTATAATGTATATCAGAAGCATCACATTTAATCTCATCTATACAATTATTTTGCCAGGTAAATATTAAAAAAACTTAAAATCTTTTTTTTTTTTTTTTTGAATGCCTGGAATTGAACCCAGGGCCTTGAACATGGTAGGCAAGTGCTCTACCACTGAGCTATACCCTCAACTTTAATAATGTATTTTATTTAACCCACTTTATCTAGATATCTGTTAATATGTAATCATTATCAAAATTATTAATGAGGGCTGAGGTTGTGGTTCAGTGGTAGAGCACTTGCCTGGCATATATGAGGCACTGGGTTCATTCAATTCTCAGCACCAGGTTCAATTCTCAGCACCACATACAAATAAATAAATAAAGGTCTTGTGCTCATTTACAACTAAAAGTTATTAATGAGATATTTTACATGCAGTTTTTCATATTAAGCCATTAAATTCCAGAGTGTTTTATATTCACAGCACATTTCCAGTGCTCGTGGTTATGTGTGTTCCAGGGTTATGTGTATTGTGGCTGCCCTGTTGGACTGCATAGAATCAATGTCAGTGGACCATACAGATGAAGGAGTGTTTTATTTTACTTAGTAACATTCTGTTCTGAGGTTAGTTTGTGATTGTGAACATTGGGGTTTTTTTCTTCCATGTTTTAGTGATTATCTTTGTATAGCTAGGATTATTTTGAATTTATGGAATTAAACAAAGAAGTTTGATGCCACAGATTTTGTGCCTGTGTGATGAAATGCTTTCTTTCTTTTCTTTTTTTTTTTTTTTTTTAAGGGATGATCATTTCATTTTTTTCTTTAACTGTCAACTTTTTTCTTTCTTTTTTTAGTACTGGGGATGGAACCTAGGGGTGCTGAATCACATCCCCAACCATTTTTGATTTTTTATTTTGAGATAGTCTCACTGAGTTGCTTAGGGCCTTACTAAGTTGGTGAGGCTGGCTTCATCTTCTCAAGTAACTGGATTACGGGTATGTGCCACCATGCCTGGCTTATTTTAACTATTTTTAAGTGTACAGTTTAATAGAAATGCTTTCTTACTTTAAATAAAAATACTTAGTCATTAGGCAAAAACTTAAAAAATGATTAGTAACAACTTCAATAATAACATAGTAAATGGGCGAATAAAATAATAGGCAAAAATTTTCGACACTTTACCAAAGAAGATACATGGATGGAAAATAAGCACATAAAAAGATGATCCGTATCATGATTCATTAGGAAATGTAAGTTAGAATTATTAGATTTCATTTCATATCCATTAGTATGTCTAAAATTAAAAAGACTGGGACATATCAAGTGTTGGGAGGATGTAAAGCCATTGGGACTTTACTGATGCTGGGAATACAAGATGGTGCTGTCAGTTTAGAACAGTTTCATAAAAAACTAAACATACACCTCCCTTAGAATTCTTAATTCTAACTACTGGGAATTTACCCAAGAGAAATGAAAGTATATATTCATACAAAAACTTGTGAATTATAGTTTCTTTTTTTTTTTTTGGTCAGATCTCTATAATAGAATATCCTCAATGTCGTTCAGTAGGTAAGTAGATTAATTGTGGGATGTTCATACCAGCGAATACTACTCAGCAATAAAAGGGAATGAACTGCTGACACATGCAACAGCATGGATTATTCTCAAAATCATTAAACTGAAAAAAATAAACCCAACAAAAAAATCTTGATTAAAAAATAAAAGAAGGCGGCCAGAAAGTTGCTTCCAATTACATATATAGTACCCAAATGTAAAAACACAAATTTGAAATGGAGCAATCAATGCAATAGTAAGGTTGGGTAATGAATGAAACATCTTGGGTCTTAAAGCCCCAACAAATCAAATTGTTCTTTTCTAAAAGAATGGTGCTGAATATCAAAATTGTTTGGAGTGAACACTTGGTGTACCATGTTACTTATTATCCAGTGAGGTCAGAATGACCTTAGATAAGACCAAGACCCTGAAACTGACTACATTCTGTCTTCTTCCTAGTGAGCGGAGTAATCCTTTGGTCTTTTGTATCCTGGCTCTGTCTTGGATAATTTATTTTATCCAGGATCAGTGTCAACTGTTTATGTATTCATGACTCTTCAGCACTTCAGTTCGCTTGAACCTAGTAACTCTTGAGTTTTGGGAAATAATTCTGAGCTGTCTTTTTGGAAAGGTGCACTTTTCCTGCTGAGCAGCAGCATTCTATTCAAACAAATTTGTTATATTTCACTACTTCTGATACACTTGACTTTAAATACAGCCAGCACACATTTCCTTTATGTCTGAGCTTGAATGTTTATATCATTTGTTTACATCATGTTTGTATCTCATTGGATTGGGGCATTTGACGAGTATGTGTTGGCAACAGAGAGACCTCAGAAAATGGGTGGCTTTCTTTGTAAACCCACTCCAAAGCAGAGGTTAGCCTGAGGAGCAGGACCACCAAACTAAGGATCATTAGTACTCCTCGTAAGTTATACTTCTGCCTGTCTGTCCCTAGCCAGTTCTATAACTTGTCTCAGTCTAAGTTTAATCCTTCCAAGGCTCAGTTATTTGAGCCATAAAACGAAGAGATTAGACAAGAGCTCTCAGTGATCAACTAATAATGATGCAGTTTATCATCATTTTATTATTGCCTCAGCTTTATGATGATTAATAGCTGTACCTTCTGTTATTGAGCACTTGTGCTGAGCATTGTACTGATCACTTGATCAGCATTATCTTCTATTTAGTCTTCACAATGATACTTCATTAGGTTTGCCAATTGCATATAAATGGAGTCATATAATATGTGATTTCTTTCATGTAGTATAATGTTTAGAAGGTTAATCCATGTTGCAGTGTGCATCAGAACTTCATTCCATTTTATGGCCAAATGACATTCCATTGTATGGATATACTACACTGTTTACCCATTCATCATTTGATGGGCATTTTGATTGTTTGCATTTTTGGACTATTTGAATAAGGCTGCTGTAAGCATTCATGCACAACTTTTTTTGTGTGTGTGTGCAGATAGTTTTTAGTTTATTCCACCTAAGAATGGAATTGCTAGCTCATGTAGTAACTCTGTGTTTAACCATTTTCCAAAGATAGCTGCACCATCTAACATTCCCACCTGCAGTTTGGACTTTTTTTTTTTTTTTTTCTTTTTAAAGTGCTGGGCATGGAATCTAGGGCCTTGCACGTGCTGAGCTCTACCACTGAACTACACCTCCAATCCTGAGGGTTGCGATTCTTAATATCAACTAAAATTTGCACTCTATAACTACCAGTCATAACACCAATTCTTTTGACTCAGGGTACTCAGAACAAAACTGCTTTTTCTAGATGACAGCCAGCTTGATTGGATCGTTTGTGTATTCTTTAATGGCAAATGACTTCTACCAGTATTCATGGTCCTATGATGTTTTATTTTATTTTTTTAATTGTTAATGGACTTATTATTATTATTATTATTATTTGGTGCTGAGAATCGAATCCAGTACCTCACACATGCAAGGCAAGCGCTCTAACATTAAACTACATCCCCAGCCCTCCTGTGATGTTTTAGATCCTATCATCAGCTCTCTTATGAATGTGCTTAAACCTAACCTATGTCCTCTCCCTCACTTTTTTTTTTTTTTTTTTTTTTTTTTTTAGTTAGGAAACTTGATGCATTTTATTTACTTATGGGTATTTGTGATCAAAGATAGTGGCAGTCTTCCTTAGTTTTCACTTGTTCTTTGCTAAATTAACTGCTAATTCTTAACTCCAGCTACATGTTAAGATCAAGTCTCCTAAAAACAAAACCAGATTTGTTTCTTATATATGAATCCATTCTGCCTTGTGATTTTTTTTTTTTTTTTAATCATTAGAAGTTCTAAGAGCAGGCTTGGCATGAGGGAAATTTTAATTTATTTCAGGCTACTTTAAGAGATGGGAAGGTATAGTAGTTAAAGAGCATGCATCGTCTTGGAGACCAAGGCACTTGTCCTAATTCTGTTCTACCACTTACTAGTTGTGTGACCCTGAAAAATTAATTATGGAAGCCTAGTATGTTTAGTATTCACCCTGATTTATGTCATCTAGACTGATGACCAGGCAATTGAAATGTGTATCCTGAGTGGAGAATCAGTGCACCCAATTGTGGCCAAACAAAGAATGGTTCTGGCTAGGTTTTTCAGGACCTACACTGCTCACATCCCTGTTATTTTTGTACATGAGTATTTATTTTGTGTGTGTTGTTGTGGGGGGGTTATTGGGAATTGAACCCTGGGGTGCTTACCACTAAGCTACATCCCTATCCGTTTTTAGTTTTATTTTGAGACAGGGTCTTAATAAATTGTGAAGGCCAGCCTTAAATTTGCAATCCTCCTGCTTCAGGCTTCTGAGTTGCTGTGATTAGAGGCCTATACCACTGCAGCAGGCTGGGTATCTACTTTCTTGATTTCAGAATTGCTGTGGCAAAATCTTTGTCTTTGTTTATGCATTCACATAGTGTGCCATCTTTAAGCATCAAATGTTTTTTTTTTTTTTTTTTTGTTTTGTTTTGTTTTTTCCTGATTTCTACAGCAGTCTTTTCTTCCCCCTGCAGACACAGGTGTAGCTTTGTTTTTTCTCCCTGTCAGACCTCATGAAATTTCTGGTTGGGAACCTCATGCTCCAGCCACTTTAGGGGGATTCAGAACATTTTTAGGCAAGAATAATAGCAGAAAATAGATTGTGCATTAATGGCATGTCATTGCTTTTTGGGAAACACTTTCAAATGCCCCTCCTCATTCGTAGTGACAGGTTTAGAATAGAAATAAAAATAATCGTTTACGCATTTTAAGCATTTTCTACTATGAAAAGAGTACTGGAAAAGAACCTTATGTTTGTTGTCTCATAATCTTTTGGAGGGGGATTTTACTATTGGGTTAATATTTTTGTATATCTTTATGGGTTGCATTATGGCAATTCAGTACATGTTACAAGGTGTAATAGTCAAATCAGGGTAATAAGCATTTCCATCTCTTCAAACATTATTATGATTTTTATCAGTACTGGGGATTGAGCCCAGGGATACTTTACTACTGTGCTATACCCAGCCCTTTTTTAATTATTTATTTTGAGACAGGTTGTTTAGGTCCTCACTAAGTTGCTGAGGCTGACCTCAAACTTGGCTAGTCTCCTGCCTCAGCCTCTAGAGTTGCTGGGATTATGGGCAGGAGCCACTGTGCCCAGTACATTAATCATTTTTTGTGTTGGGACTTTTGTACTCTTCTAGTTGTTTTGAAATATATCATAGATTGTTTTAACCTGTAATGACCTTAATGGGCTAAAGAAGAACCAAAAATACTTCTTCTATTCTAATTATGTTTTTATTCCCTTTATTGAATTTCTTTCTGACCCCCTTCCCCACTGCCCTTCCCTTAGTCTCTAGTGACTGCCATTCCAGTCTGTTCTTTTACAATATTGCATATTAGCCCCACAAATGAATAAGAATATGTAGTATTTGATAACCTCCAGATGTATTTATGTTGCTCCAGGTGACAGGATTTCATTCATTTTTATGGCTAATATTCTATTGTGAATATATACCACATTTTCTTTATCCATTCATCCACCAAGGTCATGTAGGTTGATGCCATGTTTTAGCTATTGTGAATAGTGCTGCAGTAAACATGAGAGTGCAAGTAACTTTGGCATAATGGTTTTATAATACCTTTAGATTTATACCCAGTGGTGAATTACTGGATTATATGGTAGTCCTGATTTTAGTTTTTTGAAGACTCTCCATACTGTTCTCTATACTGGCAGTATTGATTTACGTACCCACCAACAGTGTTTTTTATGGTCCTGGGGATTGAATCTCAGGGCCTCATGTGAAGCTGAACAAACAAGTGCTCTGCCACTGAACTATACCCCTGCACTGAACTGTACTCCCAATCCTCATTGTCTCTTTCTTTTTTAACAGATGAATAATATTCCAATTGTATCTTGTACTCCTGGATATCTGTGTTTCTTTAGATGGTATAAGTAATGCTGTAGTCAGTAACCTAGCACCTACTTTTCTTTTGCAAATGAAAAAGGGGTTTTTCAGTTTTAGCCCTTGGAGTCCATCAGTGGCCAAGTCTTTGTTGTGGGGCCCTGTCCTGTGCATTTCAGGATGTTTGGTATCTTCTCAGCCCTCTATACTCTAGAAGCTGGTAACATCCCATTTTTAGTTTTTATAACAAGATAATTGGTGGCAACGCAAACATTGCCAGCTTTTCTCATCAGGGTCAAAAATAACACCTGATTGAGAACATTGTTTTAATTTATTCTTAGGATAAGTTTTTTTTTTAACAAATGAAATAACTGGATCTAAGGTTAGGTGAATTTAGAATTTTTATGGCAATTGCTAAACTTTTCTTTATTAAGAGGCTGTACCATTTTATGCTTCAACCAGCTGTATTCAAGGATATTTTCTCATTCTCACCAGTATAGTGGTTTATCCATGGCCAACAAATATATGAAAAAATTTTCAACATCTCTATCTGTTGGAGAAATGCAAATAAAAGCTACATTAAGATTCCATGTCACTTCAGTCAGAACGGCAATTATCAAGAATACAAATAATAATAAATGCTGGTGAAGGTGTGAGGAAAGAGGTACGCTCACATTGTTGGTGGGACTGCAAATTAGTACAATTCACTTTGGAAAGCAGTATGGAAATTTCTTTAAAAAAAAAAAAAACTAGGAATGGAATCACCATATGACCTAGCTAATCCCACTCCTTCGTATTTATACAAAATAACTAATCAGCATACTATAGCAATACAGCCATTTAAATATTTATAGTAGCACAGTTCACAGTAGCCAAATTATGGAATCAGCATATATGCCTGTCAGTAGACGAATGGATTAAGAAAATATGGTGTATATATTCAATAGAGTTATATTCAGCCATAAATAATGAAATTATGGCATTTGCTGGTAAAGGGAGGAAATGAAAAAGATCATGCTAAGTGAAATAAGGCAGACTCAAAAAATCAGGGGTCAAATGTTTTTTCTCATGTGGCAGCTAGAGCAAAATAAGGGAAATAAGGTAGTGGGGGATTGAACATCAAAAAAGATACAAGGAGTAGGTGGAGGTGGTCTGGAGGGAACAGGTAAGGAGAGGAAATGTGGAATGAATAATAACAAAATCATGTCATGTGTAAATAGGTATATACCGCAGGGCATTTCCCCTTTGTGTAGAAAAGCAGCAATCAAAAATGAATAAAAGAGCAAAAAGGAAGATAAGTAGAGGATTGGGGGTGGGGGGTGGTGGAAAACTAGGACTGAAATGGAGTAGATCAAATCCAACGCATGTATGATTTGTTCAAAATGAACCCAACTACTACATATAACTAATGCTCTGATTTAAAAAAAATTTTTTTTGCCATATTTCTGTTATAGCTAACTTTTTAAAATGAGCACTTGCTACTTTCTACGCATGTAGTATTTTTTGGATTATGGATTTTGTGTTCTACTTTGAAATAATCTCTAAAGCTTTCTGAAAGTTTGGTATCTAGAACTGAAAATAGTCCACTGGGTTTCTTCTGATCCTAATGAAATAATATGTACTGTTTATTTGTATCTAATATGTGACAGACATTATACTTGGTGTGCTTTAAAAATGCACGTGTGTTATCCTTTTGTTCCTGTGACCAAAATACCTGACAAGAACAATTTAGAGGAGGAAAAGCTTCTTTTGACTTATAGTTTCAGAGGTTTAGTCTATGGTAGGCCAACTCCATTTCTCTGGGCCCAAGGTGAGGCAGAACATCATGGCAGAAGGACATGGTAGAAGAGTGCGGTTCCACTCATGGCTACCAGGAAGCAGGGGTGAGGAAAGGGAGCTGCAGGGAACACTTAGTGACCTGCCTCCTTAGCCACACCCCCACCTGCCTACAGTTACCACCTAGTTAGTCCATTTAAGTTAGGATTAGGTAAGACCTCTCATAATCCAATCATTTCATGTCTGAATATTCCTACATGAACATAGGATCTTTGTGGGGGCATTACTTTATATCCAGTCCATAACAGTATATATTCCTGTGTAGTCTTAAGCATTTATTTTTAATGAAATGGCATTTTTTTTAACCTTTCAGATTGGTACTTGGCATCTCTGGACATATTCTGACAGTCATGGTTTCCTGAATTAGAATGTGTCTCAAAGAGTTAGCTGGGAAGTATTTGATCCTGCAGTTAGGAGAGATAACAGTTTCTACCACATACTTGATGAAGGGGGTGTAGAGGCCCTAATTATTTATTTATGAATGTCACTGGGAATTGAACCCAGGAGCACACTACCACTGAGCTACATTCTCAGCCTTTTTTTTTTTCCCCTGATAACAAGGCCTCAAACTTGTTCTGCCTCAGCCTCCTGATTCTCTAGGATTAGAGGGTACACCCCCAAGCTCAGCTTTGAGTCCTGATTTACATTGTTTCCTCTAATTTTTCCTCTTGGGCTCTGTTTTTTTCCTTCTTCAAAATCTTGAAAATTGGGCAGGGGATAGATATCACTCAGTAATAGAACACTTCACGAGAATGTGTGAAACCATGAGTTCAATCCCCAGTAGTGCAAAAGTACACAGAAACAAAAATCATGAAAATTTGAAATTGTGACTTTATATATGTTTACTTGCTTGATTGTTATCTCTAGGAATATTTGTTCAACAATAATATCTAACCCTGTAATAAATATCTGGCACATGGTGTGTGCTCAGTGAATATTTGTTGAATTGAAGAACTAGTCACTCCAAGAACTGAGGTCATTTGGAGGCCTCCAGGCTTAGATTTGCCATTCAGCATGTTGAATAGTTTAGTTGGCCTGGAGATGGGCTCTGTTGCCTTCCTAAAAGGTTCAGAGTTAGTTGGCCCTTATGTTTCTCTCTGGAACATTTGAGCTGTTGAGGCAACTTTGGTCCAAATGATTCTTTGTGAGTTTGGCTGGAATCCAGATTTGGAACTTAAGTTATTTCTAGGAATTAATGTTTTCCCCTACTTCACACTTTTAAGTAGTCATGGTTATATTTACCTGAGTTAAAGTAATATCCCTCCTAAATCAGCAGTTATCCAGAAATTGTACTTTGATTGAATTCTTTTCAGATGTGAGTAGTGTTTTGATATTTCCAGACATCAAAGTCTATATATTAAGGGGTCCATGAGACACCAGATACCTCTGGCTTTAATTATTTTTATACTAATTCCCCAAGTTGTTTGGAAGCTTATTTGATAACCAGTCCCAGTTTGCTTGCTGTTTCCTCTACTTCTGAGGACTTATGTGAAGATTAATGTTGGCTGGATAACTTGTTTGGCTAGTTTCCTGTTCTCTGAGAGACTGGCACTCACAAATGTGAACTCAGGGTGAGGCGGGACAACGTGGGGAGAGGTCACTACCTCTGGGGAAGGAAGGATCAACTCTGTCATGGGTTGCAAACTTTCTGTAAAGGGCAGATAGTAAATATTTTAGGCTTTGTAGGCTGTGGTCTTTGTTATAATCTTTTTAAAATTCTCTCATCTCTTTAAAGACATGAAAACCATACCTATCTCAAGGTAAGATGTGGATCTATCTCAAGATCCATATAAAGCAGGTCATAGCTAGAGTTGGCCCACACATCACGATTTGCCAACCCCTGAACTAGGTGAAGAAATTAGTTTGTTGCTACATGTATTTATTGTTTTGGAGACATTAACCCAGAATAACATTGGGAATTCTAAATTGATTGTGATTCAAAGAAGAGCCATCAAAACTTTGGTATGTGGGGTCAAAGTCGCCCTAATGACAGTCACCTTGGGTCCCTGAAACTCAGAGTAACCTTGGCCAGTGGGACAGAGGTTTCTTGCTGCATCTTTCTCATGAGAGGGTTGAGATGAAAGACTGGAGTGGAGGTACAGCTGTAGAATTAGGCAGGGATCTGACAGGTAAAAGGAACACAGTGACGCAGATTCCTCAGCTGCTTTGGAATATAGTTAGAAATCTGGCATGCACATTTAGTTTGGCCAGTTTATAAAAATGAAAGAGCATGTCTGTACTTTGGATTCTGAGAAGAACACCAAATCTTGATAAGTGAATCCAGATCTGCTTTGTGGTTTTTCTCTAATCACAAGAAGTTCTGTAGAGCAGGCCTGGCATGAAAGAATTATTTCAGGATAGTTTGTGAGATAGGAAGAGGTCAGAGACAAAGGCACTTGTCCTTATCCTATTCTACCACTGTGAATAATCTCCTAAGTCTCAGTATCCTTGCCTGTAAATGGCCTTGATAATAATAATTCTTCCAGAGTTGTGAGAACTAAGTGAGAACAATATATGTAAAGTGCTTATTACTCAGTGCCTGTCATCTTGTAAGCATTCAGTAAATGTTAGCAATAATAATGAGGTAAAAGTAGAAGAAAATGAGGGAACATGGGGATCAAAAATGGGAACTTTTGCTGGTAATATAGCTCAGTTGGTAGAGTATTTGCCTTGCTTGCACAAGGCCTGGGTTCAGTCCCCAGCACCAAAAGAAAAAAAAAATGGGAACTTTTATTTGTGACTCATTGTCACTGAACTGTTGTGTCCTTGTTGAGTATTTGATCACTGTGTGGAAAAGTGTTGGAGCTGTATAGAAATGGATCTGTGTCTACCTCTCTTCTTTTCCTCATTTAGAAAATGGAATAATACATGTTGACAAATTCAAGGTAATCAAATGAGGTAACATGTTTGAGTTTATAAAGCATTGGACAGAATTTAAAATGAAGTCAGTACCTGTTCAATTCTTGAATTTCTAAATGTTTTAGGAAAGAGCTAGATGATGATTTGTGAGAAGCCAAAATCTTTTTGCCAGGGACTCGAGTTGTAGCGAGTGCCTAGCACATGTGAGGCCCTGAGTTCAGTCTCTACACCTTGAGGTACAGGAGATGTTTTGCCTAAAATACTTGATAGGATACTCCCAGGTTCAGGACTTGATAACTTGTGATATGGAATGAGTACTGTAAAATTGTAATGTTTTTGTGAGATATTCGAAATAGTGGAATTTTAAAATGAGTAGCCAGGGTAGGAAGATAGACTGCAGGGGTTTAATCTCTATGGAGGAAATAAAACACTGTTTTGCAATGTTGAAACTATGCATTTCCTTTTCTCCTGCAATTCTGTTCTAGGAATTTATCCTAGAAATATATTCACCATGTGCATTTTATGTACTAAATCTCACATGCATATGGTTATTCATTACATTTTTATAAAAAACAAAATGGAACTACTAGGAGTCTCTAGCTTTAGGAGATTGGTAACCTAGGTCCTGGTGTATTCTTAACAATTGAAAACTATATATACCTGCAAAGAGTGCAGCAGCTCTGCATGTGCTGATGGAACTATTTCCAGGATATGTTAAGCTAAAACCAAATAAAAAGCAAGGTGAAGAACAATGTTTGTTGTATGCCATTGTTGTTGCTGCCAGGCCTGGGCAGAGGAACAACTATGACTTCCTTGTATAAGCAGAGACTATCAAGGGCAGATTATGAAGCTGGTACTATGGTTGAGTCTTGGAGAATTTTGGGTAACAGGACAGGTAGGAGGGAGATTTACATTTCATAATATACCCTTTTGGTCTTTTGAAATGTGTCTTTTAGACGTGCATGTTCTGTTCAGAAAGTTTGAGTGACCACAATTCCTATCATTGGAGTTGGAACTAGATGGAATATTTGTTTTCCTCTCATCAGTGTCTGCCATATGTGGCCCTGCCTGGTTCCTCTGTCTTCAGTGGCTTGAGAAGCTGGCTCTGACGATAAGCTCATGGTGAAACAACCCTCCCTGCCCGTACACAAAGCACATTGACATTTCTCCTCTTGATTTGTGTGACTGACAGTGTTTCTCTTTCTACCCCTAGATCTGGCAGCATGTAAACAACTTTTTGCCAAGAACCCAGGTCACCGCTGAAAAGGGGGCCTTAAGGGAGAAGAATATCGAGAGTACATCAATGCCAGGCGCGTCTGGAATTACACTCACCGCAGGCAGCATGACACATTCAGTGCCAGCATCTGTGTCCTACTGGAGAAGGTTGGGACTCTCCACGTAGGAGGGTCCTCGGGGCAGCAAGCACCAAGAGCCTCTCCAGAGGGAGAATGGGGCCAGATACGAACTCTCTACAATGAACTTGATTTTCAGCTTATGAAGGAATTTTAAGTAAAACGATTATTTAATTTCCACATATTCACGTTCAAAAAGCCTTCTGGGTGAAGTACTAGCAGTCACCCTCCTCTACGGGAGTTTTCAGGATTTTTCTGGCACCAAGGTGAACTCTTCTTGGTACTTCTGGCAATACAGATCTGCAGGACAGATTTATCTACTGAATGCTCTGGAGCAGGAAAAGAAAGAAAACCTCTGGAAGCAGTATAAGGATAGCAGAGCAGAGACCCCTCCCTCAGTACTCACTTGCACAGAAACTCAGTCTGGACTTGGATGTTTTAAATAAAAACTTATCCTTCCGCATTCACTGTGAAGTCTCTCTATTCTGGGGAAACCTGGCATTCTTGGGCTGCCTCCTGTGGCCCTTTTGTACTGTCATTCTGCCCCCAACCCTTCTATACAAGCAGTTGAATGATGTGAACTTTGGAATGGAGTATTTTATCGGAGGACTGACTTCCTTTCAAAGGCTGCTGGTGTCAGAAAGGACCATCTGAAGGCTGTTATTTGTGCTTGGGGAGGAGGGCACTGGCCTGGCCTGGATCCTCCACCATGTTTCTGTTGCTGCCTTTTGATAGCCTGATAGTCAACCTTCTGGGCATCTCCCTGACAGTCCTCTTCACCCTCCTGCTTGTTTTCATCATAGTCCCCGCCATTTTTGGAGTCTCTTTTGGTATCCGAAAGCTCTACATGAAAACTTTGTTAAAAATCTTTGCGGTAAGTTGAACTGTTACAGTAAGTTTGTTTCACAGAGGAAGGAGGGGGACATGCTTTTAGGCTAAAGAGTTCTTACCTGGCCAATGGCTCTCTCTTCATTGAATAGGGAGAAAGTGAGGAGAATAGGAAGTGGCATCTGGTGAAAAAAGAATAACTAAATGTGTACTTTTGAAAGCCTTTGGTAGTTTTTCTCAGTGAGCTAAGCTGCTTGTGTATTTGATTCATGCTGAGCAAAGGGACCTATTCCATGACTCCACAGCTTGCCTGTTTATTTCATAGAGAATGGGGCTTAGAATTTTAAAAATCATTGCCAGACTCTCTATCTTCTTGTATAACAGATAGTGGAGCACACAGCTGTAGCCAACATATCCCCTCACTGATAACCTTTTCTCTCCTTGGTTTATTTATCTTAAGTATGTTCTTGTATTTTAGACAATAAAGGGCATTTGAATTGTTTTGTTTCCTGAAAGAGAAGGATAATAAATTTCTGAACATATGTCAGAGCTTGGATCTAATTATACCACTAAACAGAACTAGTCACCTTACAGTGAAAACAAAAAGAGTGTTATTTCCTGAAGTTGATCCATGCAGTGAGACTTTAATTTTTTGAACCCAGGGACACTTAACCTCTGAGCCACATCTCCAGCTCTTTAATTTATTAAATTAACCAGCCGGTTAATTTATTAATTGCAATGTCAGTAGTTACCAGATCTTCAGGAATTGTTTTCCACAGCTGAAACCATGTATACTTTTGAGAAATGCACCCTTAATGGTAATAATAATGCAGCATTACTTGTTCATATGGTATCTTTAGGTTTTGTTTTGTTTTGCAGTGCTAGCCCAGGGCCTTTCACATTACTAGGCAAGTGCTCTACCTCTGAGCTGCACCCTTAACCCTAATTTATAGTCTTTAGAATAAATATTTTACTTTCCTTTGGTTCCTTAGAATTTTGTGGTGAATAGGGTAAATATCTGCATTTTATCAATGAAAAAAGAGACAAGTGAAATATATGAAATGTTATATTACAGTGGAAATATTTTTATGTATATTATTGTGATATATTAAGTATATTCGTGGTATTTTACAACCACTGCCTCTATCTTGTTCTATTACATTGTCACCAGTTCAAAAAAAAAAACTTCTTACTCATTCAGCAGTCAGTCCCTATTTCCCCTTCACTCAGCTGCTGGCAACCTGTGTTCTGTCTCTGAGGATTTACCTATTATGGATATTTCATGTAAATGGAATCATACCAAATGTGCTCTTTTGGATCTGGCTTCTTTCACTTAGCATAACACTTTCAAGGTTCATCTGCATGATAGCATGTATCAGTGCTTCTTTTTTGTGTGCGTGGTTAAATAATATTCTATTGTTTGTCTATACCATAATTCCATTCAACTCATCCACTGAAGGACATTGATGGTATGTTTCCACCTTCTGTCTGTTGTGGATACTGCTGCTTTGAACATGTATATACCTGTATTTGAAGTGTCAGTTTTCAAGACCAATTTTTTGAGCACCTCTTATGATAATGTCTGGAGTTATGGGTACGTGGACGTAGCCCTTGCTGCTCAGCAGACCTGGAGATCAGCAGCGTATTTACTGCCTAGGAGTTGATTATGAATGAAAATCTCATGCCTGCTGTAGACTACTGAATTAGAATCTGCTTGCTTTTTTTTGGTGATGCTAGGCAGGAACTATACCACTGAGCTACATCCTCAGCCTAGAATCTGCATTTTAAACAAGATACAGATTTTTTTATACATTAAAATCTGAGAAGTAGTTATCTAGTTGGTCTTTGAGCTGGCTGTTTTACTAATGTATAGTATCTATTTTAATCAGTCAGGAAAAGGGATTTTCATACATTTCAGGCCAAGTAAATCTTTAAAGAACACGGGATCCCTGTAGACAGTATAAATATAAGGTAATATCATACCCTTTAGTTGTGGAAAACATAACACCAGGACAGAGATAGTAGAATGATAAACTTCTAGGAGACGGAAATTGTCATTTTTAGTTTTTTTGTTATTTATTTTGGGGGGTGCTAAGCATTGAACCGAAGCCCTTGCACATGCTATGCATGCACTTTAACACTGAACTACAACTCCAGCCCCCTGAAATTGCTATTTAAAAAAAAAAAAAAACCCATTTATTTATTTATTTATTTATTTATTTATGTGGTGCTAAGGATTGAACCCAGGACCTTGCATGTGCTAGATGAGCACTCTACTGCTGAGCTGCAAACTCAACTCTGAAATTGTTATTTTAAAAATGTGTAAATAAGAGTTATGATTCTAGTGTTTTCCTGTCTAACTTGGATGGCAGTGGATGGAATAAAAGGCCTAAAATCCACGTTTTTGAAAATGTCTCCCAAATTTAATATTTTAAAGTTCAAATATGCCAAGTAAATCCATCTCATGAATCTTTGTGTGTGTGGCGGGGGGAGGTTAACTGAGGATTGATTCCAGGGGCGCTTTACCACTGAGCTAAATCTCCAGCCCTTTTTATTTTGAGATAGGGTCTCACTAACTTGCCAAGGCCAGTCTCAAACATGTGATCCTCCTGCTTCAGCCTCTTGAGTGGCTGGGATTACAGGTGTGCATCACTGTGCCTGGGCTATGATTTCTATTTTTTAAATGTACGTTCTTGTGATTTTTAACATAGTTTATAATTATACAATGGAAAATTCATTAGGTGTTTAGTGTTAGGCCAATTTGTAGAACATGTAATCTTCAGCCTTCAGACACTATAGACCACATCTTGACAATCACTGATTTGTACATAGCAGTTTAGAAATGGTGATGAAAGTAACATGTATTTGTAAACTCAAGATTAAACATTTAAAATAGTAGGTGTTGGATGGTGGAATGTGATAGACATCATTATCCAAAGTACATGTATGAAGACACGAATTGGGTGCCAACATACTTTATGTACAAACAGAGATACGAAAAATTGTGGTATATATGTGTAATAAGAATTGTAATGCATTCTGCTGTCATTTTTTTAATTAATAAAATAAATAAATTAATAAAGTGGTAGGTGTTGAGGGTGTACCTCAGTCTTAAAGCTCTTGCCCAGGAAGCATGAGGTCCTAGGTTCAATCCCCAGCATGGCAAAAAAGGGAGAAAAAAATTTTTTTTTCTAAAAATAGATTTTACTTCCTAGAGGTATGTACTCGGCACATAAAGGGTTCAGGGTACCCTGTAGTACCTGTCCTGTGGAGCTTCACAGACTGAGTTGGCTATACGCTAGAATAAGGGTTGAGCTAGAAAGGACTGGTGCATGCCTGCAGGGGCTTACGGAGATTCTGGGAGAGTGTCCAGTCTATAAGAGTGTCACCTTTGGTTTCTGCTCTGAGTTGATTTTAATAGAAAACTCAATACTACTTTTATCAGTGATAATATTTGGTAGGAACTTGATTTGGCCAAGCCAGTGTTAAGCCTTGGAAAAGATGTATCTTGTGTTCCATGTATATATCTAAAAGACACCCATATTTATGGGTGATTTTTTTTTCTGTTTTTGTTTTTATTTTATAGAGGAGTGTCAATCCCCCCCTGTAAAGTAAATTACCATAGCAAACTGCCATATACTAGGTGACCTATGAAATTTACTTCTCATAGTTCAGGAGGTTCTGAAGCCAAGAGCAACATAATGGCAGATTCAGTGATTGGTGAGGGCCTGCAGCCTGTTCCCAGATATCAGTCTTTCTGTGTCCTCAGGTGATAAAAAGGGATGAGTGAGCTCTCTGGGCTTTCTTTCTGAGGGCACTAATCCCATTCATGAAGACTCTACCTTTATAATCTTAATACTGTCCAAAGACCTCACCTCCAAATATATCACATTGGGGATTGGGTTTTAAGATTTTGGCGGAGGGAACATAAAGGTTTCATCTCATGGCAGAGATTTTCCTTCTACCTTTTTTAGACTCTTCACTTTTTCTATATTAGGATGATATACGTAATTTTAAAACTAGAAGACAGTTCAGGGAATATCTTAATGCAGTTTTGGGAGTAAGGGAAGTCTTGAGGCTGAGGAGACCTATTTGGACCTTCTAGGCTCTTGTCATGTTATAGAAAAAAATTTAAGGAGACCTCAGGCCTTTGTTTTTTAAAATTGTAGATTGACATAATACCTTTATTTATTTTTATGTGGTGCTGATGGTCAGACCCAGAGCCTCACATGTGCTATACCACTGAGATATAGCCCCAGCCCCATCTCTGGTTTTAGTAAAAAGAAATTTTTATTAGAGAGTGAAAGGTGGAGACATGCATTCTGAAGAATTGGAGCTACTTAAGAGCCAGATGCGCTTTTGGGGTCTTAGGCTGTTCTTTTAAAGAAGAGGGGTGGGCATGGGAAGGCATATTGGAACAATGTCAGCCTGGGGAACTCAGTTCTTTGATCATGGATCACAGAATGTTTATAGTGGTCTGGTCTCCAGGACCTTCAGGCTGACATTGTCTCCTCTATCTAATAAATAATGTTTAGAGTGTACCTGTATTATAGGTACATTCCCTTTGTTTTATCTCATTTGAAATAAAAATACATCTCCCTTTGTTTTATCTAATTTGAAAATACATTGTGTAGTCTAACATAAGCATTAATCAAATCAGATAATTTTCATAAATAATTGAAATTTTAACATCTTATAGAAATTTCCCAAGAATTTGGGAGTGATAGAGCTATAGTTTTCTTTTCCTTTTGTCTTCTATCTTT
The DNA here is from genome assembly GCF_045843805.1 of Urocitellus parryii. NCBI lineage: Eukaryota > Metazoa > Chordata > Mammalia > Rodentia > Sciuridae > Urocitellus > Urocitellus parryii. The sequence continues at coordinate 14,380,354 of NC_135544.1, forward strand.
TTTTTTTTTCTTTCTTTCTTCACTTGTCTCTCTCCTGATATATACATTTTTATCATTTAGGGAAGCTTTTTGTTTTTTGTTTTGGTACTTTTAAGTTTTATTTTGAGACTCACTGAGTTGCTTAGGGCCTTGCTAAATTACTGGGCTAGCCTTGAACTTGATATCTTTGTGAGCTGATGAGATTACAGGTGTGTGCCACCACATCCAGCAATATTTTTTTAAAAGTAACTTATTTGGGGGCATTAAGATGTGATTTAATTGGTTCTGGAGATCAAATCAGGGACATTGCATATACCCACATAAAGGCAAGTGCTTTACCACTGAGCTACATCCCTATTCCTCTAGGTAGACTTTTTTCCCTAAATACCCCACCCCCAGGTGATTCTGTTGTTCATCTTCAGAAGGTGGATCTGGATTACCCACTCTTGAATGTGAGCCTAATTAGTGATTTGTTTCCAAGAAATAGTAGTGGTGAACTTGAGGTGTTGCACCTTGTGATATTAGGTTTAGAAAAGGAGATATATCTTCTATCTGGCTTTTTCTTGGAACCCAGCCTCCAGATGTGCCAAAGGTAGGACACCTGTAGGTGTCTCAGATCACAGTCCCAGCATCTCATGCACAACATGGTAGGGTGAACCTTCCAAGGATTCCAGTCCTCATTCTTCCATCCGCCCTATCTATAGTCTATGGATTCTTGAGCAAAATAAATGATGCCACTAAATTTGGAGAATAGTAATGTTACAAAGCCAGTCACTAGAGGCTATATATTTTACTGGTTATTATTACAACCAGATAAATAATATATTAATAGATAATTTTAAACATTCATCCATGTCCCACAGTTTATAACACCTTTATTTGCTTATTATATTTCTTTTCAATCTTTGATGAAAAACACACATTGATATTTTGACTGTGTTAATAGTGTGGACATTTAATTTTGTGGATATTTTCTTTTGTTATTAGATATTTTCACATTTTACTACGTAATATTCATAAAGATTATTTAAACTGAATATATGATAGTTCATGCAGTGTATATACCTATGGTTTTGACAGACCTAAGCAGCTCTGGCTTAACAGCTCTTTTTCATATTTCATTCTCTATAAATAAACCCAGAGAAGATATTTGTATACCTGCCACTGGGGGAGATGAAGAGGATATAAGTGATGGGATCAGTGTCTGTCTGTCCCTTCTCTTATGCTGAGTTACTGAAGACTATCTTGTGCAGAGAGCAGCATGTTGTCTTGGTGTTTTGCTTCAGATGTCCTCTGCACAGTGGTGATGGTATTTTTTGGAGTGGAATTCCTAGGAGAGGATTTCCAACTGGGTTGAGAATGGCGTGGGAAAAAGGAGAGAAGAATGGGTAAAAAGGAGAAAGATGAAAATAAATGACCTAAATTCTGCCTGAGGTGTAAGGAATTGATCAGGTCAGGTTAGAGAAGATGAGACTCTTGAAATCTGATCAGTGTTCAGCTCCAAAGTTGAGTATGTTGGTAGAGAGTCACAGAAACCGCTGCTGGTGGTGAAGTTGAACACAAGATAGTGGGATTGCAGTAAATGGGCATTTGTTTTTGGGTCAGGCAACCTTTACCTTAAATACTTTGGGCTTTCCCTACCAGCTCTAAAACTTGACCTCAGTCATTGAATTTTTCCATTTTCTATTTTTTCATCTAAAGAGTGGGTGTGGAAGTTCCTGTCTCCCATGGCTGTAGTGAAAGAAGTGTTGCTAATTATGTATGTCTTTCCTACCCTGTGAGAAGTGCAATTCTATTATAACCTTGAAGTAGGTTAAGGACAGACTGAAGGAGATGGGACGATTCATGTCAGGAAAGTCTTAGGTTTGTTACTTCAGGTCTTTTCTCATATGGAGAGATTGGTGAAGAGAAATACTGGGAGTTGATTAATGAAGTGGACCCTTTATTGACTACCTGCTTAGTGCAAGGCACTCCCAGACTCTGCCAGAATGCACATATGAGTAGTTGGCTCCTTCCTTTCAATGTATTTGTAGTCCCATTGGAAACACAAATATGCACTCATAACTAATTCAGCAAAGGTTAATTCTAGGACGTTTGGTGTTCTGTTTGGAAACTCGGGGAAAAGTCTGCGTGGTGTGTTAAGTAGGAATGGACACTCAGAAGGACGTTCAACCCCCAAAGCAGCAGCCAATGATCTATATCTGTGGAGAATGTCACACAGAAAATGAAATAAAATCCAGGGATCCAATCAGATGCAGAGAATGTGGATACAGAATAATGTACAAGAAAAGAACTAAAAGATTGGTGGTTTTTGATGCTCGATGAAACATGGGAATTCAGGGGAGTGTCTTCCTTTGTACCTGGATTTGACCCTTGAATGTTTCTCGTTATTATACAGCTTTTTATTTAGCACACTTATCTTATGAATACAGCTGTATACATATGATTCCATTTTATTTCATTTTCCAAGTCAAATTGTGTTTAGATATCAGTAATTTGTGTAAAGACTCTTGTTTAATTAAATGACTTAATTTAATTTTATTGTATTATGTGATCAGACACAAAATGAAAAATTAAAATTGCTTCCCCAAATCACACTTTTAATTACACGCTTGTTAGAAATGAAAGTTTCTAAAGTCCTGTAAAATTCTGATGAAAGAAGTTCCTTGGAAACCATAATTATATGTTGTGAACTGTTGGTAAACTCTCTAGCATTATTTGGTACAGATTAAACTAGTCTACTTGCTCTCAGTATAAAGATATAAAAAATTCAAAACTAGTAGGTAAAATCAGAAATGAATAGACATAAAGGAATAGCTGAGAATGTGTAAAAACAAGTTGCTTCTTCACATATACAGGGTCATATGCATGCCTACCCTTCTGAAATAAGTTCTGTATAGAAAATTAGTCAAGGTGGAATAGTTACTTGAGTCGAAGACTAAGAGATTAAAAGGAGCATTACTGGAATAGGGGAAAGAGCCAGTGTAAAAGCTATGGGGCAAACTGTGAACTTGCTTTGTTCCCACTTCAAAATGAAGCACATGTGACTTATACTTCATTAACAGTGAGTTAGTGGAAAAAGGTGAGGTTGCATTTTTGCCACTGGATGCCACCAAGAAAGCATTGTTAGAGTCTTCCTACTACCATCATCTCTAAATCAGAGTCCCCAGAGCACCTGAACATCTGCAGAAGCTATTCATCAAAGGGCTGAGCTTTGAAACAACTGATGAGAGTCTGAGATGCTATTTTGAGTAATCGGGAACACTCACGGACTGTGTGGTAATGAGAGATCCAAACATCAAGTGCTCCAGGAGCTTTGGGTTTGTCACTTATGCCACTGTAGAGGAAGTGGACACAGCCATGAATGCAAGACCACACAAGGTACATGGAAGAGATGTGGAACCAAAGAGCTGTCCCAAGAGAAGATTTTCAAAGACCATGGGCATACTTAACTGTGAAAAAGACCTTTATTGGTGGCATTAAAGAAGTCCCTGAAGAACATCACATGAGATTATTATGAACAGTTTGAGAAAATTGAAGTTATTGAAATCACGACTGACTGAGGCAGTGAAAAGACGAGGGCCTTTGCTTTTGTAACTTTGGATGACCATTACTGTGGATAAGATTGTCATTCAGAAATACCATACTGTGAATGGCCACAACTGAAGTGATGAAAGCCCTGTCAAAGCAAGAGATGGCTAGTGTTTAATTTAGCCAAAGAAGTCCAAGTCTTGGAAACTTTGGTGGTTGTAGAGGTGTAGAAATGACAGTTTGGGTCTTGGAGAAAACTTGAGTGGTTGTGTTGGTTTTGGTGGCAGTGGGGATGGCTACAATGGATTTGGTAATGATGGAACCAATTTTGGAGGTGGTGGAAGCTCGTTTATTTATTTTGACAATTACAACAATGAGTTATCAAATTTTGGACCCATCAAGGGTGGAAACTTTGGAGGCAGAATCTCTGGACTCCTTGGTGTTAGAGGCCAATAGTTTGCTAAATCACAAAACCAAAGTGGCTATGGTGGTTCTAGCAATAGCAGGAGCTATGACAGTGGTAGAAGGTTTTACTACTGCCAGGAAACAGCTTAGCAGGACAGGAGAGCCAGAGAAGTGACAGCTATAGATACAGATTTATGAACTTATCTAAGCACAGTGGTAGCAGGGCCTAGCTGCAACAAAGAAGAAATGATTTAGACAGTACTCATATGTAGACAAAAAAACTTGAGGACTGTATTTGTGATAAATTGTATAACAGGTCATCTTAGTTTCTATTCTGTGGAAAGTGTAAAGTATTCCATCAAAGATTTTAATGTAGACTTTTTCCCCCACCCATGCTGTTGATTGCTAAATGTTAGTCTGATCATGATACTGAATAAATGTGTCTTAAAAAAAAAAAAAAGGTTAATTCTGATTGCAGGAATTGGGTAGGTAACATTTCATCTTAGATTTGGCATTTGAATTGAATACTAAAAGTGAAGAAGCCAGAGCATAATCAAAGTGCAGTGAATAAAGATGAAAGTCTTGTTTAGAGACAGCACACCACACACTAGAGCAAAAACAACCAGTTCATGAAGAAAGGGGGTAGGTTACAATATATTTTTTTCTCTCTGTTTTTTGTATAATATAAGGATGGAAGTCAGAGCTCTGCCACTGAGCTGCATCCCCAGCACTTCTGTTTTTTTATTTTGAGATAGGATCTCACTGAAGTGCTAATGTAGGCCACTAACCTTTGGTCCTCCTGCCACAGCCTTCTGAATAGCTGGGGTTACAGGCACATGTCATTTTATTTGGCCTGAATATTTCTTTAGTCATTGAGCTTTTCTGAGCAAGTGAATGACAAGAACAGACTCTGGAGGAAAAAAAGCAATTAGTGTAACAAGAGAATAAGGGAGTGAATGATGAAGTGGCATGAAACAAGAGATAGATGTGTGAGAGAGGGCTATTTAAGCAGTGACTTGCTAGGGTTTGGCAACATAGAGGGAGCCTGAAAGCTGGAGTGGTTAAAGGGAGAGGATACCATCACCAAGATTGGGAGTAACACTAGAGGAGGCTCGCTGTGAATCAGGAGCAGGTGTGCTGCCTCTGAATCTGCTTGCTGCACAGGGAGGGCTGCCTGGACTTTTTCATTGCAAACATAAAGTTGGCACTTCTGTAAAATTAAGAATAAAGTTATAGACTTGGCAGTAGCAGGAAGGAAGGAAGAGATGTGTTAAAGGTGGAGTGTTTGCATGGGAAATAGAAGGGGATAGATGATCAAAGCATCACTTTTGTAAATACCAGGTTCTTCAATTTCTAATTCATGGGAAAATGCAATGGAGACTGACTGAAAAGAAGGGGAAAGTTTCTGCTGAGATTAGTTTTGCCAGGACTGTAGCTCTTAACTAATTTTATTAGTTCCTAAATTATAGTGTTTAATAGAATAAATAACTAGCAAAAATGCTGCATGAAGAACCATCTATATTTTACCTGCCAAGATCTTCATTCAGATTAATGTTACCTAAGATCACTGTATTGTTAATACCCTTAAATTGTCTTGGGCTGAAAGAGGAATATATAATTAAATATTGAATAGCCTGGCATCTCAGTTCAGAGGAAGAGATTTTTATGGTGAAATGAACTCTGAAGCTAGGTCGGTTGGTTGTTTATTTATTTAGCAGTACTGGGAATTGAACCCATGGCTGTGCAAGCACTCTACCCCTGCCCCACAAACTACTTAAAGTGACAGCTCAGAGAATCCAATTGCATAGTTTCCAGACATTGCTATTGTATTGTGCATTGTCCTGTGGTATCATAGTATAAAATGTAGCTGGTCTTTGTGCCCAGTTCCTGTCACAGAGCTCCTAAAACCCTAGGAATTTGCTGAGTGATAGTAGTGGCTTTTATTATTTGCAGTGAACTTCCCACCCACCAACCCTTTTATTTGTTCAGTTCTGGGGATTGAATTCAGGTGCTTGAACACTGAACTACATCCCTAACCCTCTTTATTTTGAGATGGGGTTTCACTGAGTTGCTTGAGTTGGCCTTCAATTTGTGATCCTTCTGCCTCAGGCCAGAGCCACTGTGCTTGGCTCACATTTCACTCCTCTGATCACACCCAAGTTTATGCTAATGGTGTGACTTAAAGTGGGGATCCTAAATATTCTCTGGATATGGCACTAGTCACCCAAACAACCCAGTGATTAGATTGTTGGGAATTTGAACCCCACCCACTGACCACTGAGCTGTTACTTAAAGAGGTGGAGAATCTCAGAGACACCCTTCCAATTAAAGCAAAAACCCACAGCCTGCTGTCATATCTCACCTACCTATTGCTGTCTAATGTATCAGTATTGTCATAATAGAATCAAATGTTTCTGTACTGAACATTGTTACACCAATACAGAGTCTTGGGCCAAGTGTAAAACCTTAAATTTTGGTTGAGTAACCTGTTATCTCTATGTCTAGGTTTGTCTTGCCTCTTTCCTTTTTTTTTTTTTTTTAAACCTCTTTCCTTGTTCCAGGAAAACAGGTGGAATTTACCTTCCTCCATTTTAGGAATTATTTTAACATTTTTTTTTCCAGAGGAGATAATCCATATAAGCATAAAGCCAAAGGTATCAGCTGCCAAATATCTGAAATATAGAAAATGGGTTGCGTTTTCTGGCCTTCAACATTTTTTGAGTGGATGACTCTTGACAACCACCTTTTTTTTTTTTTTTTTTTAGACAGTTCCTTTTGAATAAATTTCCATTTGGAATCAATTCACTGATTATACTCATTTCCCGCTTTTGGCTTTGCTAGATTATGCAGAGCAATCTAGCTGGTACTTGAGGCTCTACCAGCAGAATCTACATCAGATACCTTGGGCCAGGTGTGTTTTGCATTTGCATGGCACCATAGGGTTCTCTCTCACCTTGCATAACTGTGGACACAGAATTTTGAAGACATCTTTTTAATATTTTCTTGATTCAATGTGTAAATAACTTTCTATTCAGTGATAGCATATTCCAATAGGGAATGAGTGAGCTAGCTCTTGTTTTTGCCTTTCATTATGTGATAGTGGAAGGACTCCACCTCAGCCTCTGATTCTATTTTACTTCAGTTAAAAATGTTTTAATGAAGGTAGAGAGCTCCAGGACAGCCACTTTCTCAGTCTCTTCTAGAGTTCCATAGATTTGAGTAGTATGAAGACAGAGTGCTTTGTGTTTCCATGTTCTGTCACATGCATGATGTTGTTTGATCCTAAAAGACCCCATAAAGTAAGAGGTGTCACGATAGTATTGATCTTCTATTGCAGGTAAACAGACCAAGATTCTGAGGGGGTGGGGAGATCTTGAGTAAGACAGCTAGTGAGGGCTAAACTTGGGCGTTGAAACTGAATGATTTAATTTGCAGTGCTGGGGATTGAACCCAGGACCTCATATATGCTAGGCAAATACTATACCACTTAACCCGAACTGGATTTTTAAAAATCTCCAAATACCCACCACATTTAATTCAGTGAAGCAGTCCCAGGGCTTTCTGTGTTGTTGTGGGTTTCTTCTGCAAAAAGGTTACTCTTGTTACATTCCAGACATACACATTATTTAAGTCCTTTATATCCTTGAAAATTAAAATTGTTGCTTTCTGGATTAATTGAAAAGATATGTGATTTTGCTAGTTGGGTACTGTCAGTTGGCAAGTTCCTTAAGTATACAGAGAAAAGAGGTTCAGGCAGTGAGAAACAAAGCCTGAGTGACTTGCCCAGGTTTTTTGGGTTTCCAGCTCTTTCCTCTCAGTAACTTGGAATCCTAGAACCTGCTTAGTGGGGTCCTGGTTATCAAGGAAGGTCTTGTTCTGAGAGGCGTGTGAGTCCCCTTTTAGAATGTGTGCTGCTTGGCTATAGTCCAATCCCTTTCACAGAATGGAAAAGGAGGTGCTCACTGATTGAAAAAGGATCTCATTCATGCTCTCATATTTTGCCATCACCTCCCTTTTCTCCCAACAGTGGGCTACCTTGAGAATGGAGAGAGGAGCCAAGGAGAAGAACCACCAACTTTATAAGCCCTATACCAACGGTAAGATTGTTTCTTGATTCTTAGCCTAAAAGAGCTCTTTGAAATATGTTCCTAAGTGCTTTCAATTGTACACTTAGTCTGTTTTCTGTTCCTATAACCTGAGAGTGGGTAGTTTATAAAGAAAAAAAGGTTTATTTGGCTCTTGATTCTGGTGCATAGGGAAATACAGGGTGCAGTAGAGCACGCCTGTAATCTTAACGGCTTAGGGGAGCTGAGACAGGAGAATCTCAGTACAAAACCAGCCTCAGCAATGGCAAGGCGAGACACTAAGCAACTCATTGAGACCCTGTCTCTAAATAAAATACAAAATAGGGCTGGGGATGTGGCTCAGTGGTCAAGTGCCCCTGAGTTCAATTCCTGGTACCAAAAGAAAAAAGAAAAATCCAGATAGCATAGCATGACATTGCTGAGAGCCTTGCTGCTTCACGATGTGGTAGATGGCATCACATGGCAAGAGAGCATGTGTGAGGGAAGGAAGAAGTGAGGAGGTGGTATGTGATGAGAGAGTACCCAAGAGAATGGGGAGGGTCTGATCTTGCTTTTTGAAAATTAGTTCCTTATCTTGCAGGAACTAATCCACTTCTGCAGATCTGACTCCCCAAGATACCAGTGTTTGTCCTCTGATCAGGACATGACCCCATGACCTAATCACCTTCCATGAGACCTCAACTCTTAAAAATGCATAGCTCTCAATAATGTTTTGAATCTTTAGGGGGACACACTTAAAATGTCGTTAAACCATAGCACACAGGTACCCTTCACTATTTAAAATGCAGTATTTGTACCCTATTTCTAACATGCTCCTTCCTAGCTTGCTGCTTGACCAGGGTGTTCTCTTTTGTAGGAATCATTGCTAAAGATTCTACTTCACTAGAAGAAGAGATCAAAGAGATTCGCCGAAGTGGTAGTAGTAAGGCTCTGGATAATACTCCAGAGTTTGAGCTCTCTGACATTTTCTACTTTTGCCGGAAAGGAATGGAGACCATTATGGATGATGAGGTGACAAAGAGATTCTCGGCGGAGGAATTGGAATCCTGGAACCTGCTGAGCAGAACCAATTATAATTTCCAGTACATCAGTCTTCGGCTTACTGTCTTGTGGGGGTTAGGAGTGCTGATTCGGTATTGCTTTCTTCTACCACTCAGGTGAGGGCAAGGTCTGGTGAAGATAAAAGACTTGACCTGCTTTCCCTAAGCCCGAAGCATGATCTGCCTATCTCTCTGTTTTGTTTTCCCATTTTAGAAAGAATAGTGTGGTTCTTTCATTTTTCAGTCCATCCGACTCTTGAAAAAAAGTACCTTGGTATGGTTATCCTTTAAAGGCTCTTGGATTCTCTGCATATCAGACGGAAATAGTAGGGTTTTATGAAGATAGATTGCTTGTCTAGATGGACTGAACACAGGGACAGGGAACGTCATGTGCTTTCTGGCCATTGCTCCCTGGGCATGGCCTTTCTTCCTGAAGCTCGCCTCTCCAGCACAGAGGCGCTGGCGATTTCTGTTTTTCTGTGCTGTGTGTTCCAAGGATGCCTTGAGACATGCCAGTACCTTTAGGCTCTGCCTCCTATTGTTCAGAGAGGCTTTGCTTCAGCCAGGGTGTAAAGCCAGAGGGCAGGGGGAAGACAGCAGGACAGTAGTTGCCCAAGGGCAGAACAGCTTGCTTTAGGGTTTCCTGTCACTCTAACTGCCTGATGCCTGAGGTGCTAGTCAGCTGAGAAACAGATTCATAGTTGGCTTCCCATTTGGAATTATAGTGATCCCTGGTTCTGATAGTCTGCTTGCATTTCTGGGTGGAACTCTTGCCTGGTCTTAGGTGCTCAGATCTTGCGGATGGTTTTGGGGATTCCTGCTTTCATTTTCACACATTCACTTAGTTTGCTGTGTTATTTGTCTTCCTGTTACAGGATAGCTCTTGCGTTCACGGGGATTAGCCTCCTGGTGGTGGGCACAACTGTGGTAGGATACTTACCGAATGGGAGGTAAGTAGAGCACAAGTGCTCAGTTGTGGGGCAGTCAGTTCTGGGAATGGTAGCTGATACTGCAGGCTAAGCCACTCCTTCAGATACTAACCCAATCCATAAAGTAACCCTGTGTAACAATAAAGGCTTTCATTTAGTGATTGATCTTGACCTGTGACTATTTTGTTTGGTTTTGGGTTTTTTTTGTCCCTCAGCCCTCATACTCTTCTCATTTTAAGACAAAAAGGCAGAAACCACAAAAACAGAGTCCAGGGCCCAAGTGTTAACAGTTTTAATAGTAGTATATCACTTAATTTTGAGCATTCTGCTAAGTTGATAAATTGATGGGATAAGGAAGAGGGTAAAGTTTTAAAAAATAATTAGGAATACAAGTAGATTTTGTCTTTTTTTTTAAGCTTTGTTCTTTCAGGGAAGTTGTAGGGCCAGCAGACTTCTCTAATGCTGGGACTGGTGAGGAGGTTGAACTCTGGGCTTGGCCTGCCTCTGGGAATGACTAGGGGAAAGGACTCGAGGAGATACCCTGGCCCACCTGTGTTGGGAGTTATAGGCTATGAATACTGAACCAATAACGTAGGGGAATGTAAGCAAGTCTTGTTGCCATTTCTTTGTTTCATCTTGTGTGACATAAAGAGGCTAACCTTACAGGGTTTACAATACTCAGTAATATTTATAAAAGCATTTTGCAGACTTAAATAGTTGGAGTCAAACTTGTCCCATCTTCTTACCTGTAAGATGAAACCTCAAACTTTTTCCTATTATTGCAGGTTTAAGGAGTTTTTGAGTAAACACGTTCACTTGATGTGTTATCGGATCTGTGTTCGAGCCCTAACAGCCATCATTACCTATCATGACAGGTGAGGCAACTTTGTTTTGATGCAAAGGGAGATGGTGCTGGCCCAAACTGTGACTTGGACTCACCTGCACTCAACCAATTGCAAAGAGACTTCTGAGCTTTAAGTTAGAGCTGGTGAAATTTGTGAGGTGAGAGATATGCTCTAAGTTAATCGTTTCACACTCACTTTTATTGCTTTGCATATTTTTTACACTAGAAAAAACAGACCAAGAAATGGAGGCATCTGTGTGGCCAATCACACATCTCCTATTGACGTGATCATTTTGGCCAGTGACGGCTACTATGCCATGGTAAGTTTTTTCCTCCTATTTTTTTGAGGCAGGACTCCTTAAAGGGTCAGAATTGGTTGACCTCTGAACCTTTCACAAAGCACTTTCTTAAGGGTATAAGTATATGAGCATATTGGTACCCGTGGACCCTAATCTAGATTGTCACTTTGGGGAACTCCTTGGGGACTAGGGACTTGGAAATAGGAGGTATTCTGAAGTGATAAGATTGTGGCTAAAGTTGGTACTTACGCTTTTTTTTTGGCAAACCATGGAAGTAAGGTACAGGATGAGGATGGGGACTTGAAAGGACTGGATTCGAGGGCATTTGAGAATGGCCAGAGGGGCATTTTATTCATTCATCATTTGCAATACTGGGGATCAAACCCAGGACCTCACACATACTTAAATAAGCAGCTCTACCCCTGAGGTATGTCCCCAGCTCCTTTTTTATTTTTGAGACAGGGTATTAAAGTTTCGAAGGCTGTGCTTGTCCTTGAAATCATCCTGCCTCTGAAGTAACTGGGATTATAGGTGTGTGCCACTGCACCTGGCACACACCTGGGAGGGACACAAGGGATCACTCAACTTTACTATTTAGTTTTAAGGTTTTAAGTTATGTCTTTAATTGTATATCTCTGGTTAAAAGGAGACATTTAGGATTCAGAGTGGTTTTTTGATAGTGAGAAATCTGCAGTGAGCAATCGTATCTATGGATGAAGGTTGGAGTACTCATTTTTGGGACCTATGGCTTCTCCCCAGAGTTGGGAGTATTGTGAGAGGGTGGCTTCCTAATTATTCTTTTGTCTGAGATTAGGTGGGTCAAGTGCACGGGGGACTCATGGGTGTGATTCAGAGAGCCATGGTGAAGTCCTGCCCCCACGTCTGGTTTGAGCGTTCTGAAGTGAAAGATCGCCACCTGGTGGCTAAGAGGTAAAATGAACAATGCTATTTGCCCAGTTAGAACATAAACAGAAAACGTTTTAGGGGTAGTTATCCATCCACTGTAAAGTTATAATTCATTGTAGAGTATAGTTCTACACAGGGCCTATACTCTTCTCATAATGAATTTTTTCCTAAAACAATATGAAAAGTATAAGGTGGTTGTGATGTATGTACACCTGTCATCACAGCAACTTGGAAGACTGAGGCACGAGGTTCACAAGTTAGACGCCAGCCTCAGCAACTTAGTGAGACTCTGTCTGACAATAAAGAATTAAAAAAAAAAAAAAAAAGGTCTGGAGATGTAGTTCAGTGGTACAGCACCCCTGAGTTCAATCCCCAGTATCATAAAAAAAGTTAATTAAAAGTATGAACTTTCTGGCTGGGGATGTGGCTCAAGCGGTAGTGCGCTCGCTGGCATGCATGCAGCCCGGGTTGATCCTCACCACCACATACAAACAAAGATGTTGTGTCCGCTGAAAACTTAATAAATAAATAAATAAATAAATATTAAAATCCCCCCCCCCTCAAAAAAAAATATGAACTTTGATTGCTATTAGAAATCTCCAAACAGATTCGTTATCATACACACACACACACACACCAAAAAAAAAAAACACACACACACACAAACTGCTGCTCAGTCTCCTTCTGGTGCATGTAATGAAAAGAGTTGCAGTAATGACATCAAGACTCAGTTGAGTTTATCTTCCACAGGTCTTTGTGAACCTCCCACTAAATTCTTTTTGCTGTACCTTTGCTTAGGGACAGAATATTGAGACAAGGGACTGTCTGTTTTCCCCAGTTTTAACAGAGTACCTGAGGATTGGGTGATATATGAAGAAAAGCTTATTTTGATTCACAGCTCTTCGTGGCTGGGAAGTTCACATTTGGGTGACCACATCTGGCAAGACCTTCATGCTTCACCATAACATAACAGAAAAGCAGAAGTGGCAACAGGCAGGTGCAGATGAGACAAAACACAAGAGGCTGCCTTGCTTTCTAATACCCTACTTTTTTTTTTTAGAACAGGAATAAGTTGTTTAACAGACATTACTCTTTTTTAATATTTTTTTAGTTTCAGGTGGATACAATATCTTTATTTTATTTTTATGTGGTGTTGAGGATCGAACTCAGCACCCCGCACACACCAGGCAAATGTGCTACCACTTGAGCCACATCTCCAGCCAACAGACATTACTCTTTTTTTTTTTTTTAAAGAGAGAGTGAGAGAGAGAGAGAATCTTTAACACTTATTTTTTTAGTTCTCGGCGGACACAACATCTTTGTTGGTATGTGGTGCTGAGGATCAAACCCGGGTCGCACGCATACAAGGCGAGCGCGCTACCGCTTGAGCCACATCCCCAGCCCCAGACATTACTCTTAAAGTAACTGATCTAGTACCATGAAAACTGCATTAATCCCTCTTAACAACTTAATTACTTCTTAAAGGCCCCACCTCCCAACACTGTCATAAGGCAATCAGATTTCACCATAAGTTTTTTTGTGTGGGAGGACAAGTACCAAGGATTGAGCCCAGGGGAACTTAACTGCTGAGCCATATCCCCAGCCTTTTAAGTTATTATTTTTTAAATTTTGAGACAGGGTCTCACCAAGTTACTTAGAGCCTTGCTAAATTGCCACTGTAACTGGCTCACCACGAGTTTCTGAAGGGATGAACCATAGCAAGGTCCAACCAAGCATGGCTGTTGCGTAGTCAGGCAACAAGACTTCTGAGAGTGCTGTGTGTGAGCCTCCTGCAGATAGTACTAAGTCTGAGCAGCATCCTTTGTGTGTAGACTTTAATACTGAATTGAATGATTATATGGATTAAATAGCAGTACTCTGCCCTTATAAATTTTCTTCATGAGTTTTAGATTTTGGGTTTATAAAAAACAAGGGTTTATTAACATGCCCAAGCTAGTGTGACATATATTAATCACTTTGATGATGATCGGCTTGAGGTTATCTATTTCTTTGTCTTATTTTTTTTTTTCTAAAGACTGACTGAGCATGTACAAGATAAAAGCAAGCTACCTATTCTCATCTTCCCAGAAGGTAAGAAGGAGTTGGTCCCCACAGAGCTGCAGTGTTGACCGCTATGCAGGATTGCAGCTCTATGGTCACCTTTTGGTTACCTTTAGATTGGTTGTGGGACTAAAAACTCAGGGAAATTCAGAATTTGGACTAAGAGATTCACAGGGTGAATTTCCTCAGTGCAGGAATGTCTTCTGTGGTACTGTTGGCAGTAAGTACCCTTTTAGCTTCTTGTGGAGTCTACCAAATGTCTTTGGCCTTCTTCTAGGCTGGTGTGTGGGAATCAGGGAAAGTGGCCTGTAAAGAGAAGGAAGTGGGACTGGGGATATAGCTCAGTTGATAGAGTGCTTGCCTCACATGCACAAGGCCTTGGGTTCAATCCCCAGCACCAAAAAAAAAAAAAAGAAAAGAAAAGAAAAGAAAAGGAAATACAACATTTTGCCTGACTCTTGTAAGTGTTCATTTTATAAGTTGAGGTTATTACAGGTTTTTCCTATTTTATTATTATATTTAGTGTGGAAGAAATTCCTAATATTTCAGGTAAAGGACCAGAAAAAAAAAAAAAACAGCGTTTTATATTCTCTCTTGCATTTTAGGAACCTGCATCAATAATACATCAGTGATGATGTTCAAAAAGGGAAGCTTTGAAATTGGAGCCACAGTTTACCCTGTTGCTATCAAGGTACAAGACCTCTGAGGATGCATGCTGTCTTTATCACAGCCACCAAGGCCGGATACAGCAAGAAGGTGGAGGCTGGAGCTGATGTACCAGTCAATGAGTTGCTCTTCTCCAGTATAGCAATGCTGGGCTACCGTGGGTCCAGTGCTAGCAGAAGGAGAATACCAGGGGGTTGCCACCCTATCACAAAGGACTGGGGAGTATTCAGAGGAGATAACCACCCACTTCCCGATTTAGGAAATGAATTATTTTTTGGTTAGAATGAGGACCACAGCTACAGACCCATTTCCCACAAAATGTCATTTCAACAGCCATTTACCTCTATTAGAATCATTGACAAATAAAAAAGTTTATGATACGCCTACTACTTGGTGGCAAGTACAGTGCCTACATGGTTGAGACCTCATGAGACTCTTGGTTTGTGACCATGTGCTAGTGAATATTAAGCTTCCTGCCTGAATGGATAATTTGCTTTGATAGAATTATAAATACAGAAACATAAGCTTTCGAATTGTTTGAGTCTAGGCCAACAAAAAGATGAAAATCCCTTTACTTCACAGATGCACACTAAATATATTTGAGTGAATGACATGCTGTTAGAGATAGCCCTTATATGAGGGGAGAGGATAGATGAAACAAGCATGATGATATGTTGGCAATTTTGAATCTGGGTAATGGGTATATTAGCTTAGTCTCTGTTTTGGATATGTTTGAAAACTTTATTAATAGAGTGTATGTGCCTATGGGTGAGACATGAAGCTGTCCAAGGAGAGAAGACATTTGTTTGATGATGGCTGTTAGAAGAAGCTTCCCTGTTGAGGCAGAAGCTGAGAGTAGTCTGGAGAGATTAGTGTGGCTAAAGTTCAGAGCTACCTGGGTGTAGAGTTGCTTCATAAGTGTTCATGTCGGGGGTAGGGTTTAGGAGCAGCTCTCTAACCCTTATACTGCCTCAGTGGGTTCATTCACGAGCATTGCTGTTGATACCACATGTTCAGAACTACTCACTTCTTAATGTCCATTGTGTTTTAGTATGACCCTCAGTTTGGTGATGCCTTCTGGAATAGCAGCAAATATGGAATGGTGACATATCTACTGAGAATGATGACCAGCTGGGCTATTGTCTGCAGTGTTTGGTACCTGCCTCCCATGACCAGAGAGGTAAGTGCCTCCAGCTGTCAGAGGTCTTCATTTAGCTACATATGACCATGAGCCATGGCTGAATGGCCTTTATTCATTTCTTACTACAGAAAGATGAAGATGCCGTCCAGTTTGCCAATAGGGTGAAATCTGCTATTGCCAGGCAGGGAGGATTGGTGGACCTGCTGTGGTAAGTGCAAAGTTATGTCGTGGAGTCTAGGGGAACTTGTGTTTCTGAAGCAGATACAGAGTCATCAGCTTCCTTTACAAAGGCTCCTTTCCTTCCTGGTGTAGTGAATGAAACCCACCATCTCTGGAGACAGAGCACTATGACTTCTTTTCCCTAGTCCTGACTCAGAAGTACCCTGTGCCTTGATCTCTGGGAGCATGGAATTCAGGATGCCTAGACTGAAGCAGTGAATTTCATGTACCTTCCTGGAGTTGTACCACTATGTCAGGGTACCTAGACAGTTCTCATCTTTAGATAGGGATGACTTGAGGCTGATCTGAAACCTCAGGAGTATAACGCTTCTTCTGATTTCAATGTATTTGATGGAATTGAACCATCCTTAGAAAGGCAAAAGTTTCATTTATTAACATTTAATTTATTACCTACTAGAGCTGGAGTTAACATCTTTTCTATAATAAATCAGTAAATATTTTAGGCCTGTAATGTCTGTCACAGCTGCTTGCTTCTGCCATTATAGTGTGAAAGCAGCCAGGATTAGAACTTGAGTAAATTAATATGACTGTGTCCCAATAAAACTTTATTTACAAGAGCAGATGTCAGGCTGGATTTGGCCCATGGACATATTTTATCACTTTTTATCCTAGTGTCTGAGGTAATTATGCTTCATACAACAGGAGGTTGAGCTGTATGAATGCTGGTTCAGAACATCATTGCTACATTCTGAAGGGCATGGAGGGCATGGATCAGTCGTGGAGGACATTTGGCTAGGTGGGCCTTATGAAAACAGAAAGTATAGACAATCAAGTTTTAAACTGAACTGTGGATTTTCGTGTAATAGCATGGCCTTGGGAATATGGCCTTTTAAAAAATATGAATGTTTACTGAGCACTTAATTTACCAAATACTGTGTTTCTGATATGCTGTGATGTTCTTGTTTCACCGTCTTGAAAACATGGATATTAAAAAAAAAATCATTATTCCTTAAATTAAGAAACTCAAACTCAAAGAAGTCAAGTCACTTTTTTAACAAAGTCACAAAATAAGCACCAGAGATAGACAGTTTTTACAGACAATTGAGTTTCTGTATTTCTTGAAGCTTAGCTCTCCTCCCATAATGCCAGAATACCCCTTAGCTTCTGTAAGTTGAAGATGAATGTCAGAGTAGAAACAATGTTAAAAACTGCTTGATAGGTGTAAGCAGTTACACAGTGCTTTTAGAAGAATCATGAATGTCAACCTCTGGGCAAGAGAGAGCTGTCTAGGCTGGTTTCTGTTGACATCCTAATGAAAAAACTATGGAGTATCATTGTTTCTGACCAGTTTTTCCTGGACTTTGAGCAGCACAGTGCATCTGCCATGATGTGGGTGGGCCACAGCGCCTTCTCTGCTTTACATGGTCTTTTTCTCATCAGGGATGGTGGACTGAAGAGGGAGAAGGTGAAAGACACGTTCAAAGAGGAGCAGCAGAAGCTATATAGCAAGATGATTGTTGGGAACCACGAGGACAGGAGCCGTTCCTGAGTCTGTGGCTCACATTGGCTGAAGCCACCATGCCTGAATCCTGACGTGTGAGCCAGCTGGATTTGTTGCTGCCACTGCTGCACCACCGCCACCGCCCCCACTGCTGCATCCTTCCAGACCCTGGGGCCCTCTGGGGCTGTTCCAGATCTCAGGACTCCAGCCGCTTCAGAGCCTTTTGGGGATCCCTGGGCTCTGGGGCAGCACAGCCTGCCCTTTGCTGTCTGAAGTGAATGCTGCTGGGTGTTGCTACCCAGGACAAGATGCCTTCTTGTTCTTTTACAATAGGTCCATTGGAGGAATGCCATTAAAATCAGCTCTCCACTCTGTGTGTTGTGCAGGGCTGAGCAGTCGGGAAGATCGGCCACATTCCCTGTTAAGACGTTGGGTGTTAGTCTGTAATTGTTGCCCACGTGCCAGGGACTGTGCTGGGGAAGGTCCACTGGCTCCTGAGCAGAGGCCACTGCCAATGCCTAAATATCACCCCCCGCCCCAGTCTTGGAACTCTGTACACTTGAAAAGAAAATTGTTGTCTGCATTCACCAAAACGAAGTTTTAAATTCTTGTGCTACTGCTTATGGGAAATCACCAGAGGGGATGGAAAGAGACCAGGTGTGGACCACTGACTAGTCTGGTGAGAGCCAGGAGTTATTTTCTGTTTAAACTCCAGGCTGAGCCTGAATTTCCTATGTGACTTGCTCTATGTTTAATGTGTGCCTCATTTCCTCATCCATCATGTGGATCAGGAGGGGAAGGGTGATGATACCTACCTCACAGGGTTGTTGTGGGGATTCAAGTGCTGAGTGAGGGACATGTAATGTGCAGTGTCACAAGTACAGGTTCACAGGATGTGGCAGGACAAGGCCTGAGCTCAGAGCTGCTGCACAAGGCGTTGGACTTGTTTTTGTGAGTAATAAAAATGAATGGTGAATGAATTGAGGGACTTTTCCCTTCACTCACCCTCCCCTGCATGTAGCCCTGAGTAACGTGTTTTTTGTCAAAGTTACAATTCTCGTACTTGACTTGTGACCCTGGGACCTCAAGGGTCCACTTGGCGTCTGGATGGGTATTATTTTGTTCAGGAGATAAACATCTCACATTTGCACATCTCTATTAATTTAGAATTTCCAGCATAGACACAGATTTCTCCACAGTTGGGAACCACAGGATTTGAGGGCACCAATTTGTTGAGCTTGTGGAGATTGGACAATGTTGGGGACTGTTGGGATGTGAGGACCCTGGGAGGCATGAAATATATACAGCGGGGAAAGGGAGGATCAGAGGTCCTGGAAAGGTGAGGCAGGATAGGCAAGGATATGGTGCATCACGTGCTTCTGTACAGCTGATGGGTAAACTGCAGGTCTCCCGGGCCTACCAGGTCACTTTGCAATTACTGTAAAGGCACATCCAAAGCCAGACCATTCTCATTGGTTCTTCTGCGGTCCACCAGTTTTATATTCCTCTGAAGAAAGCGTTGCCTCAGCCCATTTACCCATCTTCCCATCCCTCCACCATCCCCTCCTCAATTGTGGCACAATCTTGGCACCTTTCAGGATTCTGCCCCAGCTGTGGTGTCATATTTCCAAGGTTGCCCACTGGCCTGGGATTTGGGGATGTGCTGGGAGTGAGATCAGGCTCCTGAAGTATGAACTCACATCACTCATGCTTGAGGACCCAGTCCCCTTTGACCCTGTGATGTCACTCATCCTTGTCACCTTCCTGTCATCTCGCACATGGCCTCCTGTTTCCTCCTACCTGCCTTTTTGCCTAATCAGTGGAAAACTTCTCTCTCAAATAAAAACCCTGTTATGACTCTAAGAAGAGTCTCTTATGAACTGTTTTATGTAATGTTCAAGAATAAAAAGTGACTTTCAGCTTTTATAGGAGGTGATGTTTGTAGTGTCTCAATGCCAAGTTGGAATGACCTTTAAAAATTGGTCTTGAAGGTCAAGATCCCTTCAAAGAAGTTCCTCTAAAATTTCATTCTTGTTCTGTCTTACTTCATGGTTTGCATAGGTTTTTCAAAAATACATTTTGTTTTTGTTTTCACTTATCTCCACATTCTGCACACCTGTCACAGGAGAAAGGAGGTGAATTATTCCTGCAAAAATGAAGTCTGACATTCTTATTTAGTGCTCATTAAAGGTTTTCAGACCCTTCCTACTGCTCCATCCTATTTACTGGGGCTTCTGCTGGCCCCAAGTTGTCCATAAGTCAGAATACTTGGTTTGGGATTGCTGAGTTGGTCTCATGTGCTAAAACTTCACAACACCTAGAAATATAAAGCAACATAAGGTATAAACTATACTGGCTCTTGAGGTCTCAGCCAAGGTAAAGATGGGCTTTGAATAAAATCAAGTGGCCTTAGTGGAGGGAGTGTTGGCCAGCTTCAACCCTTTCCAAAATTACTGCTCCTTTGCTATGTTACTTTTATTTCTATTAAGTCTATATCCTGATTGATAACTAGGGACTTGGGGTAGGACCTCTAAGGCCATTTCCATCTCTGGAATTTCTGTCATTTTAAACCCATATTTCAAACGGCTTTGAGCTCTATAAAGTAGTCTGGGTTTTAAAATAAAAGTCAATTTTCAACCCATTTGCTCGCTCTCAAGAAATTTCAGGCTAGTGAAACTAAATCACTAGAGAGTGTCCCCTTGTGTAGAGTTGAGTCCCCAAGTGATATAGGAAATTGTTGAAGCTGGGCCCGCACTTCTTGTAGGCTGGGTGGATTGTGGATCTGGGACAGACTTTTCACTCAGGCATGAGACTTTTATCCAGCCCATTAGAGGAAGAACGTTCTAATAAGGCTAGTAAAATTCCCCTGACAGTGAAAACTCAATAGAAGGCTGTCGGCCAGGCCAGGCTCGGTAAGCTAAGCTTGATAGAGCAGTTTGAGATGACATCCTCATGATGGTAAACCAACCTTGGAGCTTGCTTACTTAGTATTAGCCCCTACTCCCTCTTGCCACTCTCAGGTGAAAAAAGGCTTGATGGTGTGAGGTGTGGTTGTCAGGCCAGCTATAAGGGGTCTTTGGGCACCATCATGTTGTAGACCTTCATGGCAAAAGCAGTAGTGGGCACTAACCCTGCTACCTTGTGGAAATATGTGTCTATAAACCCTATCATTTCCTTCCTGAAATTAACCAAAAATGCAGTTCTCAGTGGGACAGTGCTTCCTGCTGCTCCCCTATGTGGGAAAGGTTTCAGTGTTGCAGGCTCCATCTACCTGCTGCATGTCTTGGGTGGCCAGACTCTATTTCTCTAGGTGTGCTCATCCTGTGTGGCCTGGGACACCCAGGCTGGAAGGGCAGCTGCATGCACACTGACTCTTGGACAGGTTAAGAGACGACCATCCAGCCATCCATCTTCCACTGCACTCACACCCCTTCTCCCCCCAGTCAATATGTCTCTCTCCGATGGGAAAGTTAATAAATTTTGCTCTAGATTAAAAGTATTGATCATTTCATTTGTAAACGATAAATAAAAAGGGGGAACTTTTCATTGCACCAGGGGTAGCGTCTGGTGTATTTTGCTGGTGAAATTTCTCTAGCTGTTGGAGGGGTGGGCTTCTCATATGCATTCCGGCCGGCCAGCTGCATTGATTTCCTATTAGTCTCCCAGCACCACCCAGTAACACATCATTTCAGTACCTGCTATTAATGGTCTTTTGATAAATAATCACTTGTAAGTCAATAAATTTTTATTAAACAGTGTGGCTCTTTGATTTATTAAAATCCGACCGTGTTTGTCTGGGAGAAAAGGGATGCTGAATTGAAGTGGAGGTTTTCATACATCTTCCTGACGCCAAGCAGTCACCATACACTCCAGAGAAAAACAATTGCATTTTAACAGAAACAAAACAGCCGAGTTTGGAACTTGGGCCCAGGGAAACTTTATCTCCGTCAGTGTGGGGCTTACTCTGCAGGGAGCAGCCTTAGGCCCACAGGCCTGCAGGCCCGTGGGCACCACTGTGTCAAGAACTTTGTGTTTGCTTCTGAGAGGTGAAGTTCCTGGGCTTCTGGACCCCTACATGACTGCATTCTGGGATAGAACCAGTGGCCTATGGAGGTCCCACAGAGCCCACAGGTCAGCCTTCTCTCAGCAGGAAGGTGGACCCTACAGCAGACACCCTATGCAAGTAGACATTTGAAGTCAACCCGAGAGCTGGGCTGCAGGTCTTTTTAGCTGCCTTGGCCAAGTCTCCACCGAAGTCACATCTTGGGACAGGAAATGCCAAGAGACAGTGTATGTTATGTGGATTATTTTTTAAAGTGAGCCCCAAACTGAAGATTGGAGATTTTCATTGGCATAAAATTTGCTTGGAAAAGTTTGAATGTAGCTCAGTGGCAGAGCGCTGGCCTAGAAGCCGGGAAGTCCTGGGTTTGATCCCCAACACTGCAAAAAAAAAAAAAAAAAGTTTGACCCTTCATTAAGATGGGGCTGCAAACAAGTTATTTTCTAGCGAGCAACCCAAACACTGAATACAGAATCAGAATTCTCAGCCCAGAAAAAAGTTAACAGAAAGGGGGAAAGTCTTTTTGTTAAAATGAATAGTTGGAATTCCCTCTCCTGACCCTGTCCCCATTCACATTAAGTGTGGCAGGTAGTAACAAGAGAAGGGCTTTAAAAAGTGGGAATTACTAGTAAATAAGTTTTAATATTTTTCAACCTGCTACAAGCTTTCTCTGTAGTTGTTTGGATTTCCTTTTCTATCCTCGTCACAAGGGTGGAAAGTGCTGGCAACAGGAGACCCTGAAGGTGAATAGGAAGCTGGGGAGCAGGTAAGTATTTGTGTTATTTCATGAGCAGGGCTCGTTTTGTCCCCAGGTGCCGGAGTTTGGTCAATGAGCCCAGCTTCTCTTCCAGGGACCTGTGAGGCCTGTGCCTACAGCTCAGTTAGGCCCCAGCTCCAGGGACATACTAGTGGTGAGCCAGGCCTCCAGGCTGGCATAAATACAGCTTTCTAGAACATGGGTGACATTAAATGTGTCTTGCATTTTACATGTGCAAAATTCAAGTTTACTTTTAAGGTAAAATGAGATTTTTCTGCAGAGTTTTACCTGGGCCATTCTCTAGGCTTTGTTGATTCTTTCTCACTGTTCTTCCCCTGTTCAGGTTTATTCCATTTGTTAGGAGGACTTTAGTGGGAAGCTAGAAAGAAATCTTCTCAATTTCTTATGTTCTATGAATCAACTTCCAGTGATTTAAGTCAAATGTATGCCTTTGGGAGAGGAATGACTTGCTTGGCAGTTTCCATTCTAGTGGCTGGTTGAAGGCAAGTTTGGACAAAGGGTTCCCAGGAACATTTGGGCCATCATCCAGCAGGTGCCTGCACCACCTGTTGATGTCACCAAACAGCAGGAAGTCAGAAAGTAGAGGTTAGGAGGAAGGAAGGAGACCTGAAGCTTCCAGAAAGAAAAGTCAGGCAATCCTTGGGCAGCTGTGACAGTTTGTTTCGTTTCCTTGACCCCGCAGGCCCTGGAATGCATTTGGAGTGTGTTTGAATCCCTCTGCTTATTGCTGACTCGGCTCCGAATGGCTAGAGCTGAGATCCAGGGAAGGGTAGCTAAGTGCCTTTCTCCTGATCCCATCTAGAGTTTGGGCAAAGTTGCTCCTAGGCTCCAGGAGCTGCCTGCCTTGGTTCCAAGGCATGGACAGGCACCTTACAACTCCCTACATAAAGAGCCAGTGGACACTGGAGGCTGGAGCCTTGCTTGGCCTGTGCAGCAGCGGTCCTGGAGGTGCCCAGCCCTCACAGAGTCCCTGTGCCTGCTGCTGCAGCAGTGGGCCTGGGGAAGGGCTGCCTGCACGCAGATTGATCCACCAGCTGTGATTTGTCATTTCTCTGAGGCAGGCGCTGTTTTCTCTTGCTTCAGGAGGCCCCTTCGACACCTGCTTTATTTTTCTTCCTGCGCTGACGTGACGGGAGACAGGTGTTAAACTACTTAATCACTTTAAAATTGTTTTAATTTTCTGTTTTTTATTGATCTCTCCAGCACCAATTAATCAGCTCACTGGACCAGGCAGTTAGTACATTAAAAATTGTCAGGGAGGCCGTGCATCTTGCAAAATGTCTAAAAAATATTCGGCTAGCAAATTTTGTTTTTCTTTGGCATGCAACAGTCCTTGGCCCGTGGAACTCCCACTCGAGAAGAGCTTCCTCCTCTGGGGTTCCTGTGTCAGGAAGTATTCAGGGTAGAGAAGGAACTCTGGCTTCCTGTAGAGGCACCAGAAGAAGCAAGTACCCTTTTCAGTACCAATTTACCACCTTCCTGCCACATTTCTTCTGTTTCTCAAGCATCTCTGGGTCTCTTTTCCCCTGGGGCATTGGGAATTGTTGTGGAGGGGAGAGCTTGCTCTGCTCCATGCATCCTGACACTAGGAGGGCAGGACATCCTAGCCTACAGCTGCCCTTGTGGCCAAACCCTGTAGTCCTATTTCCTCTCCTTGGGACATCTGCACCTTTGTCTGTCCAGCCATGCCAAAGTCACCTCCCCTGGGGCAGGGGCCTTTAATTTGGTAAACTCTATCTGTTGGCAAGCAGCTATGCGTCCTGCTGCCTCATTATGTTACCTCAGTGATGGGCCTGAAGCCTTTCTTCAGAATGTTCTGGGCAACTGCACCCCCATAGTCACTATCATCCTGTCCTGTTCTGCAAATACTTGCCACTTGTCTTTTATCACCCCTCTTGCAAATGATTTATTAATTGTTTGGCTGTACTTTCTGAATTAAACATACAGATAGAATAACTCCAGGCTTCAGTATCACTTCTTAGGAGCAGAATTTTTTTTTCCCATTTTCACCTGATTTTCTGTCACTTTCCAAGGACAAGTCCTCTTTTTTTCTGGGGGGCAAATTAATTTTCATCTTCCAGTCTGCAATGGTCTGGGCTGCTGATTCCTTTCCAAAGCATCATCTACCCACTTGCCCTTCTTCCTGCACACCCAGCAACCAGTGCAAATGGGGGAGATTTTATCCCTTCCCCCATGCCTTTCTGTTCACATAGGAGCACCCCCAGTCTCTTTCTGGAAAAGTCAGGGTGTGGGTCCGCAATGGACCAAAGCTAGAGAGGGTGTGAGGCCCATCCAGGGGCAGGCACTGTGAGCCTTGTATTCTAGCTACCCAGATTTATCTTCCCCCCTGCCCCACCCACTCGGTATTAATCGGTATATGATTGGGCTAGGACATATAATCTAGTATTGATTTTCTCTCTGGACGCCACAGCTTTATTTGCTCACATCTGCCTTGTGTTTAATTGGTGCTTTGCTCTGGAAACGAGAGATCTTATCGGCCTGTTTGGTTTCTTTTCCTGGGGCACAGAGGCACGCACACACCCTAACACCCTCTAGTTCACTGGCCTGGCCCTGCCTCTCCCTGACCCTCCCACCCAGAGGCATTCCTGGGGCGTGGGGGGAGTAGGAAATGACCCAGAAGGGCTTTCTATACACTTGACCTCATAAGCTATGGCTGATACTTCTTGGTGTAAAAGGTGTGTGTGTGTGTGTGTGTGTGTGTGTGTGTGAGAGAGAGAGAGAGAGAGAGAGAGAGAGAGAGAGAGAGAGAGAGAGAGAGAGAGAAATGATTTGTAGGGAGGGAGGTATCTGGCTTTGGCGTTGGACCTGGGTTCAAATCTACTTCCTTCCTGTGTATGGTCTGGAAGCTAATTAATTGCATTTTTCTGCTCTGTAATGTCTCTTCCTTATCTGAGAAAAAGGTAGACCACCTGCTTTGTAAGATTCTTAGAGATTATCTATCCGTGATCACACAAAATGCCTGGTGCTTGGTAGGTCCTCACTAAACAGCAGCTCCTTTGTCAATAATGTTGTCCATTCAGCCTGTGCAGCTGTGCACATTGCCTGCCTGACACAAAAGAACCCTGAGCATGTAGATGAGAAAGAAGGAGCCTGCTGGCCACCTTTGTCCATGGGGCGGAGTCAGTCTTCTTGGAGGCCCAGGCCTGGCTATCACACCTGGCTGCTCCTGCTTTTCAGGATTTTGGTTTTTTCTCCTCGACTCTGGTCTGGCATTTAGGCTGGTCTATCCTGGGCTTTTTGTAGTAAAGGGAAGATGTAAAGGCCAGAGGTAAACACTAATTTCCTATTGACACAACATTAATTCTCTGGCTTGGACAGGTGAATGTGCTTTCACTCACTTTACTAAGATTAATGATGTTTGTTTGCCTGCTAAGAGAGGCCTAATGAGGGGCTTTTGAACACACACCTTCTGGGTTGGCCGTGGGGAAAGGGGCTGGCCAACGGCTGGACATATGCAAGGAAAGCCAGACTTGGTCTACCACTTCCAACATCGCCTTTCCTATTTAAGTCTAGTGTCTTCCCTCCACAGAAACAATAAGAAAGAATTCCTGTTTAGGAACGTGAGCCTGTATCATGAGCTGTAGTGTTACTACCCACAAGGACGCCTTCCCAGCAGACCAGCAAATTGAGTTTGAGGGTCGGCCTGCCAGTCACCTGAAGCTTTCTTCCTACGTAGGGCACAGCGCCCTTGCTCCGTTGGTGCCCAAGGTCATTGTCAAATGTAGGATGGGCCTTTGATTCATTGCTTAGAAGAGTGAGAAATAGTATTAGAGAGGACAGGCCAGAACTTCAGAGGTGGGGCAGATGGTAGAGGAACATCAGAAGAAGCAAGGCTGCCCCTCCCTGACCTAGGGCAGGAGACTCCTGAGCCTAAGTGAGGAGGTGACAAGATGGGAGTCAGAGCAGTGAGTGTTTTGTGACTGTAGATTCAGTGAAGCTTAAACAGAGCAAGAATAAGCAAGAATAAGGCCCCCCTGGGAGAGGGGGACCTTAACTGAGGATGTAGGGTCCTTGACATACATGTTGGAAAAGAATTTCAGCATGCTTCAGATATTGAGGCACGGATATTTATTTAGGAAAGCAACAAGTCTACATTCATGGGGAAATGCAGGCTGTCTTGAGAGAGAGACTTGCCTTTGGGGTCTTAAACTTTGAAAGGAAATTTGGAGAGGGGTAAATCTGTGGAGAGGACATCACATTGGTGATCACAAGTTCATTTATGGTGATTTGGCCATTCTCAGAATTCTTAGGCCAACATCTTTTCCATGAGCTGCTTAATAGATAGCATTGGGAGTACCCTATGTTATAAGTTTTGTTATCTCCCTTTGCTCAATCTATTAAAAATACATGTGTTAGTGTGATAATTACCAATGCATATGGAAATTTGAATAAGTGGGTGAATTTTTAGTAACTTTAAGGCTGTGAGTGAAGATTTGTAGATTTCTCAGAAGTTTGGGAATGACCTAGGGAAAAATCAACTTGGAGAGTGACAGATGTGGGAGAGAGAACTGGCTTGGGGAAGAAAGGTATGTGGAACTTTAACACAAGGCTTTCAGATTATAATGATAGTCTTTTTTTCTTCTTTCTACTATTTACTTCTTTTATTCTAGCCTGCCCCAATTTGACCCTTCTCAGCCAAATAGTAGATGGCAGATCATAAAGGAGGTGCTGTGGTTTGGGTAAGTGTCCCTCAAAAGTCCAGGCGTTGAGGACTTTGTTCTGGGCCTATGGCATTATTGGGAGGTGGCAAAAACGTTTAATGGTGGGGCCTAGTGGTAGGTTTTAGGTTACTGGGAGTGCGCCCTTGAAGAGAATAGTAGGACCATAACCCTTCCCCTTTCTCTGTTTCTCTAATTCTGTGTTATGGTTTGGATGTGAGGTGTCCCCCAAAAGCTCACATGTGAGACAATGCAAGAAGGTTCAGAGGAGAAACGATTGGGTTGTGAGAGTCTTAACCCAATCTGTGATTTAATTCCCTGGTAGAGATTAACTGAGATATGTGTGTGTGTGTGTGTGTGTGTGTGTGTGTGTATCTCAACATTAGTTTTATTATATTAGACCTTACCACAGGTATCTCAGCCACCGTTGAGGTATCTGGCTGCGGGCCCTGTCATGTATCCATCCTTCCTCAGGAAGAGTACCTGGATCCTTTACTGTTTTGCTTCCATCTTGCTGCATTCCGGGGCCATTTGTATTTTTATCATTTGGAGAAGGTAAAGCTACAGAATTCAATTTAGGTCAGTTGCAAGCAATTCTACAAGGGAAAGGGAGGGTCAAAAGGTGGATTTAAATTAAGTTGGATTTTTAAAATCACTGTTTCCCAAATTTATTCATGCTGGGTGCTCTGGGACCTGGTTAATCAGGCACATTCCATCCCCACCCCTCTCCATCTGAATACCCAAGAAGGTCCCCAGGGATCTAAATATGTAACAAGTCCTATTATCGGGCAAATCTGGGAAACTGCCCAAAAGGGACATCTCTGGCTGCTCTATCCAGGGATACTGGTAGTCGACTATGAAGGCACAGAAACAACACTAAGAAAGAGGATATTTGCTATAAAAATGTACCAAACACATTTGATCATTGTGTCTTTGGTCAGAGGATTTCACCTAGTCTTCTTGTGTCTTCTGTAGACTTGGAGCTTCTATATACCTGGGTAGTGGACTGAGTCCTGAATTATAGCTGGAAGACATAGGTATCAGTCCTGGTCTCATCCGCTAGAGTTATTGACCTTGGACAGATCTCCTCAGTACTGTAGACCTCATTTTTTTCATTTGCAAATTGGGAAAAAGAAAATCTGATGGATAGTCTGATAATCAAATGCAATAATATACAAGAATGTATTTCCTACCAAATTTCTAATGTGATTTTTCATAGAAATAGAAAACACAGTTCTGAAATTCATATGGAACACCCCTCCACACACACAAACCAAATAGGTAAGGCAATTATAGCAAAAATGATAAAACTGAAGGTATCATATTACCTGATTTCAAACTATTCTACAAAGTTATAGTAATTAAAACAGCATGATACTGGTATAAAAATAGACACACTGACCAGAATAGACATATTGACCAGAATAGAAAGTCTAGAAATAACCCATGCATGCACATATGGATAGTTTTCAACAAAGGTGTCAAGAACACACAATAGGAAAGGGACAGTTTCTTTAACAAATGGTGCTGGGAAAACTGGATATCCACATGCATAAGAATGAAGTTGAAATCTTATCTCATACCATGTATAAAAATCAACTAAAAAATATATTGAAGATTTAAATATAAAATCAGAAATTATCAAATTTCTAGAAGAAAATGTAGGGGTAAAACTATATGACATTGATCTGGGCAATGATTTTTTGTTTGTTTTTTTATTTCACTCCCAAAGTGCAGACACAAAAGCAATAAATAAATGAATAAAGCAAAAACAGACAAATGGAACTACATCAAACTAAAAAGTTTTTGCACAGCAAAGGAAACAATGTAAAGAGACAACCTATAGATTGGGAGAAAATATTTTCAGTCCTTACATTTAATAAAGGTTTAATATCCACAATATATAAAGAACTCAAACAATTCAATAGGAAGAAAACAGCCCAATTTAAAACCGGGCAAGGAGCTTGAATAGATGATTCTCAAAGGAAGACACCATCCCCCAGTCCTTATTTTTACTTTTTAAATCTTGTTTTTGTTTGTGTGTGTATGTGTTGTACTGGGGATTTATCCCAAGGTGCTTAACCCCTGAGCCACATCCCTAGGCCTTTTTATTTTTTATTTTGAGACGAGGGCTTGCTGTGTTGCTGAGGCTGACCTAGAACTTGTGATCTTCCTATCTCAGCCTCCTGAATTGTTGGGATTATAGGCATGTGCCACTGAGTCCAGTTCTATTTTTTTAAATCGTTTTTTTTTTTTTTTAAAGAGCTGGGGATTGAGTCCAGGAGCACTGTTCCATTGAGCTACATTCCCAGCCCTTTTTTAAAAATGGGAGTTCATAACCCACTTGAATCAAATGTATGAAAGATGATATGTCATGAGCTTTGTAATGTTTTGAGCAACCAATAAAAAAAATTTAATTTTAGTTTTGAGATAAATCTCTCTAAATTACTTACAGCCTCATTAAATTGCTGAGGCTGACCTTGAATTTGTAATCCTCCTGCCTCAGCCTCCCAAGTTGCTGGGATTACAGAAGTGCAACACCGTGCCTGGCTATTTAGAAATTTATTCTTTTTCATTTTTCTTTTCATTATGGTGGTTTTATGCTGGCAAGAGCCCAAGTTCCACCTGAATTAAGCTGGGTGACCTAGGGTGAGTTCTCTGTGCCTCAGTGTCCACAGCTGTGAAGTGGGAGTGATGACAGTGGCCACTTCCTATGGATTTGTGACTGTTAAAGAGGATCAAGAAAGCACCTGGAGCAGCTTGTTACAAATGTCCAATTGACCTTCACTGGGCGTCACAGCAGGAGTGACAGTGGACGTGGACGCTGTGACAGTGACAGCAGTGTGGTGCAGCCACACAGCATGCTCTTGGGAGACGAGCAGAATCACTGGGACTATTCATGGATCTGGAGTGAGTCAGCCAATTTCTCTGCATCTTCATTTGGAAAACAGGGACACTAATTGCCCACAACTGTTGGAAGATAAACCAGTAAAGGGGAGCGAAGCGTTTGGAAAGAACCCCTCTCCCAAAAAGTGCTGGAGTCTTCCCTGGGCCCTGGACCTCCTGCCTTTTAGGGAACAGATGCCTCTTTGGCACTCTGTTTTGGTGGCTCCCTTCAAGCTCTGGATCCTGGGGATAAGGTGACACAGGGAATCCCTTAGCCTCCTCCCCAGGACCTCTGCCTCTTCTGGGAAATCCTTTCATCTGCCCACCTGTTTCCTCCATGAACCCCCCACCCCCATCCTTGCAGCCAAATTGAAGTGATGTGATCCCAACAGCAGAATTGCTATCTATTTGGTACCATTTTGTTTATCGGAGCATCATCAGGGAAGGGGATGTTCAAAGCAAGATACTTTTTCCCATGAAAATCCTTCTCTGGATTAGGCTATGTTCTAAAATTCCTTTCTCCTTGTCAGTTACTGCTGGTGGTCACTGTCCAGTGTCTCTAATCATGGGCCTCTTGGAGACTTGTCTTCTCCTGACACAGCTCCAGGCCTTACCTGGGAGAGTAGTGAGTGGGCCCTATGATAGCTATTTCCTTATCCTCAGAAGACTCAATCTCCATTATCAATATCAACCAATGTACATCCAGGGCCTCACACATACTAGGCAAGCACTCTACCACTGGACTACATCCTCAGCCCTTTTAACATTTCTTTAACATAGGATCTTGCTGTCCCAGACTGACCTCAAACTTGTGATCCTCCTGCCTCAGCCTACTGAGTAGCTGGTATTATAGGTGTGCTCGACCACACCTGGAATCAGAAGATTCTTCTTATTCTGCTTACGGTTGGGTACCAACTGTGTGTTATATGGTCACAGATGCTATATGTTTACCTATATCCATCCATATCAGTCTAACAATATTTTTTTTTCTGGTTTTAGGGGTTAAACTCAGGGTCTCTTAAATGCTAGGCAAGTGATCTACCACTGAAGTACATCCTTAGTCCCAGTCTAACAATTTTGTAATTATGTTCTGAGAAGAGGAGTGCTGTCCACACACAGTCACAGTCGTTCACTCTGGACCCCCTCACTCTGCAATGTGTGCACAAACCAGCTGGATCTTGCTAAAATACAGGCTGATTCTAATATGGGGCTCAAGATATTCTTCATTTCTGATGGGTCCTCACACGAGGCCACTGCTGTGTGTATGGATGATTTCTTTCCATTACAAGGTCTTGAGCAGGGCGTATAGGCCTAGAGGACTTCAGGGGCCAAGCAGGTGATGAAACTGTGTGGAGCACAGGGACTGGGCTGGGGAAATGGCAGAAACAGCTCATTGGGCCAGGCTCACCCTACCAAATGGCACACTACAGTTTCTGAATTTGGCCTTGGGCACCTGGTTAGACTTCTTCCCTAGAGTTAAAAATCTCAGCGGTTTTGCTGGGAAATGAATCTGGTCATTCATGGAGTCTTTCCACAACCTCCTGAATAGTGGTTGACATGCCAGTGTTGGAGAACTGACAGGGACAGGGAGCTATGACTTTGAATCCACTTATCCTGTTCCTGAGCAGACCTGTTTAGAACTGCTCTGCGGCTTACCAGTGACGAGAGTTGGAAGAAGGAGAGAATCGGGTGCACTCCTTTTTAAGTGCCCATACTATCTGATACTGGGTGCATGATTTCATTTGATCTTATCAGTGTTGTAGAACTGACTTACCAGCCTGATTTTATGGATGAGGACAATGGATATAAAGAAGTTAACCTGACTTGGTCACAATGACCCAGTTACTACTTAGTGAAGTCGAGACTTGAACCCAGTACTGTCAGCCTCTGTCTTTAGTCCACTTGTTCTGGGTAATTTATGAAGTTTAGAAATTTATTTGTCATAGTTCTGGAGGCTGGTAAGTCCACGGTCAAGGTGTTGGCAGCCTCGGTGTCCAGTGAGGGCCTAGTCTCTGCTTCTTAAATCTTACTTTGAATGCTGTGTTCTCACATGACAGAGAAACAGAAGAGCCCCAAAGGCCTGCCTGCCTCCTGAGGCCCTTTTATGAGGTGACTAATCTCATGCATAAGGGTGGAGCCCTCATGGTTTAATCACCTCCCACAGGCCCCCCCTCTTCATATTATCACTTGGAAGTTAAGTTTTAACATATGAATTTTGCAGGGAACACAAACATTCAAACCATAGCAGCTTCCAAAATCTTCTTTGAGTGATACAGAATTGCTGTTCCCGGTCTGTCTAAGCCAGGTACACTCATTGGAATCCTACAGAAATCTTTCAGGGTCCTTAAAGTACTTATTCAGATGCTTAAAGTACTTATTCCATAGTACATACGAGCAAACTGAGGCTCAGAAGTTAAAACCCAATGATACAGACAACTGTGGATCAGTGATCTGAGCCCAGTTCTAACAGACCCCGTTGCCCTATGACACATGGCAAGGTTAGCAGTTTTTGGAGTCAAATCCTTGGGTGGACCGAGTATGAGGAGGAGTTACCAGGAGTGAGATCTCTCTTCTGATTGTTGCTGTCAGGATATGGCCATTCTGAAATTGATAAGATATTGACATCTGCCTACTCTCACTGCTGACCTCCTGAGGAAATGTCCTAGAGTCTTCTTGTAAGGGTCCAGGGAAGCATCGGAGGAAGAGACCACAAGAGACTGGCTTCATGCAATAAGCAGGAGGGGTTTATTGAGGATCCAATTCAGCACGCTGAGGCTCAAGGCAGGCTTGCTGAAAAAGCGGGAGCAGCCCAGAGCCCAGAGCAGAGGTCAAGCAGAGCTTAAGTACACTTTTTGGGGAGGGCGGGGGGCTTTGCATACATCAGAACAAATCATCATGAGGCGCGGGAAAATTGAACAACAACTCTGAGACACGATTAGTACATTCATTGGCGGGAACAGGCTGGGCAGGGGTGATTGGTCACTCCTAAGCGGGGTACACATTCAAACTGATTGGTTTTAGGGCCTAAATAACTACATGACAAACTACACAGAGTCCCAGATTATTAGACAACCAGGGAGTCAGTGGGAATATTTACTGGGCAGTTCGGGTATTGTCCTAACAGAGGAATTTAACAATACCTGGTCCTTCACTTTTTAACTCAGGCCCTGCAGCTTGGAAACTTTACAATGCCCGGTCTTTTACACTTTAACTCAGGCTTTGCAGCTTAGAATCAGCTTAGAAATTTTACCTTTACATTCTAATCAGAAAATACAAAAGTGAGAGCTATGGCAAAAAAAATCTGTGCTCACAGATTTTTTGAGCTTTATTGAGATGCCCATCATACCAGACTCCACGGCTGTTGAGAGCACAGGAGTCAGTTTCTTTCCCTCGTCTCTGAAATGTTCATGATGTGGAAGGAGGAACTACAGGGAGAATGAATTTGTAAAAAGTTCTGGTGTTATTTTTTATTTTTTATTTTTTTTGTTGTTGTTCGTTAGTTTGACTCAGAACATACAAGAAGCCATGCCTATCATCAGAGATAAAAGCAGGGGCTCTCTTATGTCTCTTTATGATGGACAAAGTAAGAGAACCTGTGTTTTCTCCAGCAATACATACACATGTGCACACCCACAGAGGATAAGATATTCCAAATACCCTCAATAATCTGGGTCATTCACCTTGAACTCTACTCCTCCTTCAAGCTTCAAAGCTAGTTTTCATAATAAGTATAAGCACAATAATTAGTGAAATGGAGCCAGCGCTTCTTTTCTGCTTGGTGCCTATGTTCTGGCTGCCTATGAAAGGCAGTTAAAGGGAAGGAGTCAGAAAAGACCACAGGGAAGGCTGGAGTCTCTTAGCCAGTGTTAGGTGTCCCAGAACTTTGAGACTGAAGGAGGTTTTGTTTAGCTCAGCAAACGTGTCCTGGGAAAATCTTTCCCCAGACTTGTTTTAATACTGACCCCAAATGACCTGAATCAGATGTGCATGCACTATGATTATTATAGAGTAGTTAAGATGATAGTATGCTTACGGAAATGCAACAAACACACTTTTGTTTCTTGTAACTTTCATTTTCCTCCATACCTAAACTTCATGATTTCACACCTGCTTGTCAACAGCCTCCCCAGTCTTAGTCAGGGTTGTGCATTGCCTGGATCCCATTGAGTTTTCTCTTCTTTAAGACCTGTGATGAGTCTTAGCATCCTCTCTGGCTGACATCCCTCCTATTGCAGCTACAGTAGGACCTCCCTCAGGAAGACTGTGTCAGCAAAGGGCTTCTCATTGGGGTCTGTGGCGGCCCAGCCTACTCTGGCCAGGAGTATACTGATCTAGGCTCCTCTCCTATAAGTGCCATTCTGTCTCACTTGGTGAAGGGAGACACTGATTCCTGAGCAGGTAGTGTTGTCAGGGATTAAGTTTAGAGGCTAAAAACAATCTATTTTTTCTTGTCTTATTCCGTCTGTTTTCTGGAACCCTTAAGGATGTCAGAGGGCCTTGGAATCAGCTCTGAGTTTGCTTCTTTTGTGAGCTGGTTTAGGAACTTTCTGAGCCTCAGTTTTCTCATGCATGCATTGTATTTACCTTGCATATATTTACCTTCCAAGTTTATGGGTCAAGGGCAAGATACTCAGACATTCTACTCTACCTGGGAGAAATTAGCAGGTGTCTAGTTAATGTTAGTGCTTCTAGGCTCTCCCACACTGTCTTTTCCTTCTGGAACCTGATTCTCCCACAGATAATTTCCCCCACTAGGAACAGAAATTCCTGGAGGTCAGAGAACCCCACTTAATTAGTCAAGGGTTTATCAGCACCCAGGACAGTCCCTGGCATGTACCAGAGAGATGGAGATTTCAAATTGACCCCAGTCATGAAACTTTCAGTGGCAGACCCAGAGTACTGACTCCTCCTGGGATCCAAGCCACTACCTCCCCCATTGCCTGTCTGGGACCCCACCACCAGTATCCAGTTGCCCATTCTTTTCACAGAAGCACATGAGCCATGGGAAGTTTCTGGGACTTTTATTTATACTCTTTTCATTTTTTTTTTTAAGCCAGTGAGAATGGGCAAACTCTTGGTCCCTTCTGGGCTGCACTCCTCCATGGCCAGCCCTACCAGCATCCCTCAGCCCACCCTCTCCTGCCTGCCAGTAAGTAGTTCAACATCACCTGGGGTGAAAAAACACCACCCTGTCAGCCAGTGCCCTCTGGTGGCTGCAGCTCCAGGACCAGGCTACAGGGTGATCCCCGGAGCGGCAAAGCAGGGGATTCCCAGCATGCTGTTGGCTCAGCCCCTCCCAGCACCTTTCCCTGCCTTGGAGGCTCTCCCTCTCCCTGCCTGTGTACCCCTTTTGGAGGAGCAGGGGTTTCTGAAGTCCTTTCCAGCCCTTCCTTTCCTCTTCTGCTGAGATGGTCCTGACCTTGGGCAGTGTGAATGACGGGTGGCTCTCAGGTGCAGCTTTGCACTAGGATTTTCCCATCTGTTCTCAGCCTCTGCTTGCAACCTCCTCTTTCCCAGCCAGGGTCAGTGTCCACCATCTGACTTGAGAGAAAAGTGGAGACAAGAGGCCAGAAAGATCCCTGCCACTTAGGTGAGGGATCCTTGAGTTTGGGTGTCAGGGGTGTGTTTATTCATTGCAGGACCTACTTCCTCTCCCTTAGGATTGGCTTCGGCCTCTCAAGTGGGTCTTTCCTGTACAAAAGACTGAGAATTGTACCCAGATATGCCAACTCCATATTTTCTTCTGCGGTCAGCCAGCAGTTGACCTGGACCCAGTATTCTGGTCTCCTCACTCCTCAGCCAGCTCCTCCTTGGGGAAAGGACCCCCAAAGCTGAATCACAGTGGCATTCCTGGGCTGTAGAGCCTGGTCATTTTAATATCCCTGTGCCATTAAAAATCTGCAGAATTGGAAAAGGTGCAAGTCGGCGGAGAGGTTTGCAGGTGTTTAGAGGTGTGCGTCTCCCTCCTCCCTCAGCTGGACTGGCCCTTGCCCCTGACTCCTCTTCCTCCCCTCCTTCTACCTTTCTCCTCTTCTTCCTCCCTCCTTCCCCCCTTCTCTTTCTTCTCCTCCCTTCCTCCTCCTCTTCCTTCCCTTCTCTTCCATCCCCCTCTGCCTCCTGTTCCCCAGGCACGTGGGGAAGGGGAGGCTGGCCCTGGCCTGGTGGCCCACGGGCTGCCCGGGACCTCGTGCGCGGCGGGGGGCGGCTGGCGGAGGGGCTGGGGCCGGCGGGCGTCAGACGCTGTGCGCGCCCAGGCTGAGCACCGAGAAGGCGGCGCGGTGCTTGCGGAGCAGCAGCCGAATCTTCTCGTCGTCGGAGTCGGGGTCCAGCGGCTTGTTGTACTCGTCGTCCTCGTTCTCCGAGGTCGCGCGGTCCCCGCCCGCGCCGGCACCCGCCGGGGCCCGCGGCGTGGAGGACGAGGGCTCCAGCGCGCTCTTCTTCCTCCACTTGGTCCTCCGGTTCTGGAACCACACCTGGGGTGAGAGAGACTCTGAGGACCACGCACGCCCCGCGCACACTGGCGGCTTTGTAAGAGCTCCACTCCGCAGAAAGCGCTGTCATTATTATTTTTGTAGGAAAATAAATGGCTCGATTTTGGAGTGAACTGTAATAGCCACGTTACTGGGGAATGGGGGGCAATAAAATAAAATAACACCTCTGCAGATCTGGGGCAACCCTCCCTGCAAGTGCAGTTTCCTTCTCTTTTGCATCAGACTGCACTTGCAGGGAGGGTTGCCCCAGATCTGCAGCGGTGTTATTTTATTTTATTGCCCCCCAGATGCTGAAATACCAGGGTAGAAAGGGTAGAAAGAGTTGTCCCATCCCAAGGACAACTCTTCACTAGGTGTTGAAGAGTTGTCCTTGGGATGGGAGTGTGGCTCAGTGTAGAGCTTAAACACCTGGGTCCAACCCCAGGCCCCCAGGACCTAAAAAAACAAAACAAAAACAACAACAACAAAAAACCCTCTCTTCTTTTAGCTTCTTAGACTTTCACTGAACTTCATGAATAATTTCTCCCAAATTAGAACAGTAACATGTACATGGTTTGGTGTAAAGATTGAAGATACCTAAAGAGGCAGAACTATACCTAAGAGGGGCCCAGATAGTTTCCTTCCATTTCCATTCATCAGCTTTCACTCTCCAGCAGGGCAAATATTTGTCTGAACAGGTGGTCCCAGAGGCTGGCAGCCAAGCCCAGACCTAGGGTCCAGCTTGCCTCTGGTACTTTCCAGAACCTGACTGCTTCATTAAGCCAGGCAGGTCTGGGGCAGCTCAAGGTTTTCTTCTTTGGTGTCCCCACCCAAAATCTCTGGGGAGAGCTGTAATGTCAAAGTTGAGAAAGTTGCCCCCAGCAGTCTGAGGAGGGAGAAGCAGATCTTGGGAGGCCTGTTTAGGAGGCTATTTCACGCTCCCCGTCGTAGGAAGTACCAGAGCATATCTACCCTCCCTAAGTCTCATGTTGGCCTGCAAGGTTTCTTACATATGCTATCCCATCCCATCTTCTTTTGGACTGGTGAGTAGAAAAGGGCTTTTTTCTTTTTTGAAAGATAATTAAACCAAGTCCAGCTCCTTTGAGAGATCAAGAGGAATCCAGTTTTAATTAGGCTCAGTGGCTACCATTGGTGTTTGGGTTTCCTGGTTCAGACAGTGGAAGAGGGGAAGGCCTGAGGTTGGAGTCCCATTCCCAGCTCTGCCCTTACCACCCAGGAGACCTTGAGCAAGAGGCTCCACTGAGATTGTTTCTTCATCTGTCAAATGAATAATAATTAAATGAACTACATAAGAGGCATTCAGCATCAGGTTCAGTAGATGACAGCCATTTATTTTATTGTTAATTCTTGTCATCTCTAAGGTTAGATGGGCAAGTAGTTCCCAAACACCAGGACAGCCTCCCTCTGAGGGGCTGGGATGCATTGGAAAAGTGTGGCTACCTCCCTCCCACGCAGGGCATCCTGTCCTGGCAGGTGCCCTCACTGCAAGGCAGTTGCTTTCACCCACACAGACTCACCTTGACCTGCGACTCGGTCATGCCCAGTGAGTATGCCAGCCTTGCTCTCTCAGGACCAGCCAAGTACTTGGTCTGCTCGAAGGTTTTCTCCAGGGCAAAGATTTGGTGCCCTGTGAATGTGGGCCTGGTGTGCTTTTTCTTGTGGATGCTGTCACTCAGGGGGTCTGGGGCTGGTGGGAGGAAGGGAAGTGGGATTAGCAGGAAGAAGGGGCACCTGGGTACCATGCCCTGCCTGCAGGATGCCAGCCCTTCCCTACCTGTCCTATAGGGTGAGCTCCCTCCTATGGAGAAGCCATTGAGGTTGCTGGAGCATCATGATGCCTATCACTTTAGCCACATTACTAACATTTCAGATAACAATGACTGTGACCTCTACCATGTCTGGGTGGGTGGCAGCCCCAGAGGGCAGTTGCCCCAGGTTATAGCTATTTAGGATCAACAGGGCTTAGGACAGGTTCTCCTGCCTTTTTGTCTAATGTTCTCTCTACTCAATGATGCTGTCTTCTTCCAAAGGACAATAGGAGTTTCCTCTCTGTCACAAGACACCAAGACCAGGATGTTCCTTCAGGTCACCAAGACAAGGCCCCAGGAACCTGTAGATTTCTCTCCACTTTCTTGCTTCTGGGCTGCAATTCCTCAGGTCCCTTGAAAAGCAAGGAGGGAAAGCCTCCAATCCCAGTGTGCTACTCCCCCATGTCACCAAGGCCTGAAGATCACACGGCTACAGTGACACTGGAGGCATGGAGGCTGGAGATCCCCACCCCAGCCACGGCAGCGTGCTCAGGGGCAGTAGGGTTCAGAGGAAGCAGAATCACCAGGTGTTGGGCCTTGGTCAGGACAATCTGACAACCCATGTCCCATCTCCTTTTCTTATAGGTGGAGAGACTGAGGCTCAGAGAGAGGAAGAGACCTCCTGAGAGACCATCATCTTCAGTCCTGGCTCCCTTTGACTTCATTTGGTCACTGATCTTCGCTATTTTCGTGTGTACATGCATTCAGGATAGAAGAGCTGGAGTGTGGAGTAGGGTGGGAGAGGATGATGGAGGTCAGGGAGGGGCGACTTGAGGCTTAAAGTATCCCAAAAGCTGGGCTGTAAAAGAGGTGAGGTCTCTATCCTCATAAAAATCCCTAAGTGTCAGGTTGAGGGAGGCACAGGCTGTCAGGCAGTGAGGCTCCAAGCAGTGTGGCAGAGGGGAGGCTGCGCTTAGGGAGTTTCCATGGTTGATCTCCTACCCACATCTCAGTGGGGGAGCCTAGAGAGCAGACAAAAATGGAGGCTCCCTCTGCCTGCCTTCCAGGTGAGCCTTACCTGTCTGTACATGCCCCTGCTACGTCCACTAGTCCCTGACATACATCACGGGCCCCCTGGACTAGTTCTCTAAAAACTGAGACTCAGGCATGGGTGAGCTGAGGAGACTCCTCCAGCAACCAGGGCAAGTTCAATTTGGCTCAGCCACTGCTCTGACGGCTGGACTGTCGCTGCTACTATTGCTATAAACCCCGAGAAGGAAGGTGGGAAATGAGCCATCTCACTCACAGGCAGGGGCTTGAGGGGGGTCAGAATGCATTCAGTGTCCCCAAATATGCCAGGCATGAGCTGGCTCTTTGGGAATGTGACTCAGTGGCAGATTTCCTTCACTGGTGGTAGGGTTTGCCTGCTTTGGGGATGAAGAAGCAGTGGCAAGGCTCTGGCCAGAAGCAAGATGAGCTGCCACCGGCTGTGGAGATAGCTCAGTGGTAGAGCACTTACCTAGCATGTGGGAGGCACTGGGTTTGATCCTCAGCACCACATAAGAATAAGTAAGTAAAGGTATTGTGTCCGACAACAACAACAACAACAACAACAACAATAATAATAATGAGCTGCCATTTGGACATTGTGGAGGATGGAGGTGGGCAGTTTGGGCTTTTCTCCTGGGACAGCAGCTGAGATGGCCAGAGGTAAGGATGGGGGTCAGACATCTGTGTCTAAGCAAAGCTGGGGTTGGAGCCAGAGAGGGCAAGTTCAGTCCTGCACCAAACTGAGAAAATGGACCCAGGCAACTGTGCTGGGCTATCTAATGGCGGCTGAGGTGAGGTGGGTAGGGTGGGCAGGGTGAGTTCCCTGTCTCATACCCCTTCCTCCTCCTCCCCTGAGTCTGGCTGGCTCTGGGTGCACTGGGCTGGGCTGGGGGTGAAGGTTTGCCTTCTACTCACTGTTGCTGCACTGCCGCCCGCCTCGCCAGTCCTGTCCTGTGTCCGCCCAGCAGTTCCGGGTCCGGGTAGGGTACTCGTTCCCAGCCTTGGAAAAATTCCCCACCTGGGGGCCATAGTAGACCCCCTGGGAGCCCAGTCCACTGAAGCCTGCCACGTGGGGGTAGCCGGAGAGGAGGCTGCTGTTCGGCGTGGCCACAGGCCTGCTCAGGATGTCTGTGATCCCGTGGGGGGTCCCCGCGGCCAGCTGGGGGCCCAGCCCTGGAGGGCTGAGCTTGTAGAAGGAGTTCTGCATGGAGTACTGGCACACGGGGGCCTTCATCTCGGAGAACTGCGCCAAGGGCGTGTTGTTCAACAGGAACGTCCCCTGCAGGTTGGACTCCATGATCTCCGGGTCAAGCAGCGGGAGAGTGACAAGCCCAAGTCCAGGCCCCTAAAGCCAGAGACCCCAGATCCTGGCCCAGAATCTCATGGCAGGTTTGGAGAGTCAGAAGCAGCCCCAAGCCTCTGACTGCCCCCCACTTACAGCATCTGGTCCAGCCCTTCACCAGGGACTGGCACCCACGTCAGCTGCTCGGAAGTCAGGTGCCACCAGGGCAGGTGGGGGCTTCCCCACGCACCTTTCCTCTGGGCCCGTCCTGTGGGAGAAGGGTGCTCCTCACAGCTCAGCACAGCCCCCTCCTCAGCCTCCGAGTCTGGGGACCCTCCATGAGAAGTTTTAAGTTCAGAGAAGGGACATTTCCCTGATAAAGATATGGCCCATTAGAATACAGACTGGAGACTGGCTGAGCTGTGAGAGCTGTGCCGCCATTGGTGGAGGCAACACGGGCCTCACATTGGCTTTTGCTAGACAAATTGCACTTTGAAAGATTGACTGTAAAATCAGCCAGGGTGTGTGTGTGTGTATGTGTGTGTGCGTGTGTGTGTGTGTGTGTGTGTGTGTGTGTGTGAGAGAGAGAGAGAGAGAGAGAGAGAGAGAGAGAGAGAATTAGCTCTAGACGCTCTTGTTCATCATCAGAGATTCCACCTGATCCCCCCAAGTCCAGCATCTAGGAAAAGGTGGGTATCTGGGAGGTCTCTGGAGGTTCCCGAGGCAGCTGGAAGTCACAGTTCCTGCAGCTGCCCTCCTGAGAGTGAGGAGACTGGGCTCAGAGGTCACTTTCCTGAGCTGCTCCTGCCCCTTTATCTGCTGATGTCCAGGCTATGCAGGAGAACCGCTGCTTCCCTTTCCTCCTTGGTGCTGGGACAGGGTAAGTGCAGAGGCTGGGAAATGTCTGCTTTCTTGCGGGGAAGAAAATTCCTGTGAGTATTTTAGAGCCTGATGGGCAGATTGGGTCGGGGGTGGGTGGTGGGTTTGTGCATTTTCCTGCCCACTGAAGCTGAAAGGGGATGGTACACATGTGTGTTCTCACCTCTGCCTCTGGATAGCCTTCCCTGATCCCCTCCACCAGGATCTCTTCCTCATTTGTGCCTCTGCTAGAGCAATAGCCACATTCTGACTCGCTTGGTGTCTGGGTTTGAAATCTCTGATGCTGAGATGTCCCCTGCTTCCGTGGTGGAGCCATGTGTCAAACACTCGGTTGGGGCTCAGTTGGGGCTCAGTTGGGGCTCAGTAAATATTTGGATTAAATCTCAGTGCACCCATATGCTCCCCCCCTTCTTCCTTGAGTATTTATATTGTATGAGGCTCTACTGGGGCAATCTCTCATTTTACAAACAAGGAAATTGAGGTGCAGAGGAATCAGAGCCCACTTTCCAGGAAACAAGTTTATTCCTGGTTTGGGCAGCATTCTTTTTTTTATATTTTAGATTTTTAGGTGGACACAATATCTATTTTATTTTTATGTGGTGCTGAGAATCGAATCCAGTGCCTCATGCATGCTAGGCAAGGCGCTACCACTTGAGCCACATCCCCAGCCCCTGGGCAGCATTCTTTCCTGAATGCTATTCTCTAAGAATGAGAACCAGCCTGCCACTTGTCTGAAAATGCGAAATGACAGAAAAACTAGTGACTGACAGATGAACTTCTGCCCTCCCTCTGCCTGGAAGTCCCCAAATCCTTGCTGATCAGTCCATGGGCTCTGCAGAGTTCACTCTCTTATCACTTGTGGTCTGTGCTCATGAGGGACTATAGGTACCCCTTTGCTGGCCTTCTGTTAGTTTCCAGTAGAAGGCAGAGGGTCCAGGGCTGGGGAGGGCAAGACTCTCTGAGCCACTCTCTGTAGCACATATTTCAGTTAATTTAAGGAAGACCTTATAAAGGGTGTGAGATGATTTTTCTATAAGTTTGAATTATAAAAAAGAAAAATGGCTCTTCTCCTTCTTTTTCTTTCCTTTTTTCTTCTTTTTCTTTCTTTCTTTCTTTCTTTTTTTTTTTGATGATACTGAGAGTTGAACCAAGGTGTACTTTAGCACTGAATTATATCCCCAGCCCTTTCTTTCTTTATTTTTACCTGTAGGTGTAACTCCCCCGCCCTCTCCCCCCTCCCTTTTTATTTTTTGAGACAGAGTCTCGCTAAGTTGCCCAAGCTTGCAATTCTCCAGCCTCTGCCTCCTGAGTCTCTGGGATTACAGGTATACACAGCCAGGCACAGTAAGAAAGATAAGTTCTTATTCATCTAAGTTGGCTTT
Organism: Urocitellus parryii; assembly: GCF_045843805.1. NCBI lineage: Eukaryota > Metazoa > Chordata > Mammalia > Rodentia > Sciuridae > Urocitellus > Urocitellus parryii. The sequence goes on from NC_135544.1 coordinate 14,423,156, forward strand.
TCTACTAGGCCGCACACTACCATCCTTTTGGAAGTTAGTTCTGGTTCCCAGGGATGCTCACAGGATCCCACCCATGCAACTGTGATTCTGAAACCTTTTATAAAAGCCTTCTGGGTAATATAAATGCACAGCAATGACGGGCTCGTTGTTCTGGGTGGCCTTTCAGATTCCAAGAGTTCTTTTTGGGGTGGAGCAAGAGCTGGGGATGCTCCAGGGACCTTGGAACTGTGAATTATTCATTCCCTAATAATGAGAACTTACCAAGAAAGAAGTCTTCTACAAATTTTGATTCTTATTTAATGCTAAGACTAAAGGTCCAGAACTCCAGGATGACAAACTGAAGAGACTTTAGCAACTGCTGAATTCATTCCATTTGACCCATGAGGAACTGAGGCCAGAGTGGTGACCAACCTTGCATAAAGTATTAGAAACTATATAGAAACAGGGCCATATCCTCTCTATAGCAAGGGTTGGTTCTGGAACTTTTAATGCCATGGGGTGCAGGACCAGATGCCTTCACAGGAAGAGCTAGAATGTCACTCAGTGTATACTAGCCGTGGGCCTGGATTGGCCATACCCTGGTAGTTTGTGGATTCCCTTACCGGACCTCCAACTTCTCCCCATTTCATGGTAGCCTTTAGGCTATCCTTTCTCTGGGGGTTTCTCCCTGGGTGGGCAGTTTAAATTAAGGAGCTGTCCAAGCTTTCAGGAAGAATTGGTGGACCCCTCTTTGGGATTCAGGCTTCTCCTGATCCCACCTATTGACCCCTCTACACCCCAACCCAGGCTTTACTCTTGCCCCAGCACAAGCCCCAAAGACGAGCCAGGAAGGAGAGATGGAGCCCTGTGTCATGAGTCAATTTCTTTATTAATTTTGACATTTGTTCAGCTGGTGTAGGGAGAATGGTCTATACATTAGAGTGGGGGGGCATACTCTCCCAGTAACAGAGCACGGGAGAGTCAAGAAATGATTTGTTTTTCATAACAATTAAAAAAATCAAGGTAATTTCAAAACTTCTAAAAAGCGTCTAATGTGCAGACTGCAGCATTCTCTAGGCATCATGTGGAGACCCCAAACTCCTCCCCTAAACAGCTCCTACTAGCAGCGGGAGCGTGCAGCCATGCCACCGAGGGCCTGGGGCCGGCGGGCCAAGCAGCCATGCCAGACGGAGCGGAAGGTGCCAAAGCAGAGCCTGGAGCCGCGGGGCCCACGCGGGGCGCTAAGAGGGGCTACTGGGTTCAGCTGCAGCGGCGACCCGGGAGAGGAAGGGACAGGATCGAGGCGGAGGAGGCGAGCCCTGCGCCTGTCTTCCTTGAGCCTTCACGGAATCGGTCCCTGGCCGCGCTGCCTGGCCTCTCCTGCCGCAGGCCGGGAGCCGGGGCGCCTCGGCTTCGCGGCGCCGCGCTGCGCTGCGGCGGGGCGGGGCTTTGGCGGCCACCGCTGCGCCCCGGCGCCTGCGTCAGAGCAGCGTTGGGTCTCGCACCCTGCAAGAGGGGGCTGCGAGCCTGCAGCTGCTCAGACGCAGCCCTCGGCGAGAAATGGGGCCAGGAGTTGGCACTTCCTCTCCCCTGCCCGCCCCACTGGGAGAGCAAAAGCAAACCCCGCCCCGGACGGACCCGAGTGCCTCGGCCCGTACGGGACGCGGCCCTCGAGTCGACCGCACTTGGCCCGGGTAGGGCACCACCGGGCCAGACGGCGGAGGCCCGGTTGTCCCCGTTCCGCCCGAGACCTTTGCCATCTGTCTCCAGAGCCTTGGGGTCTCTGACATTGAGGGCGCTTCTGTGCTACTTGGAAGGTTTAAATGTGCCCAGGGGACACCTTCGAAGAGAGGCAGGGGAGGAAGGTGACTGGACATCCGCCACAGTGGCTCTTTGAGAGGAGAAGAGCCTACCAAAGTCTCTCTCCTGGCCCTAGAGGGCGCCCGCCCGGGCAAGGACGGGGCCGGATTGTGCTGATTCGGGCCTCCCTCTGCCGGAGGCTCTAGTATAACTTTAAGGCTCTTCCCTGATGGCACCGAGGCGAGGAACAGCCAGCTGTCGATTTCCTTCCTGCCCTGACCCAGAGCCTGGCTTTGAAGGGTCTCTTGGCCAGCCCGGGGTCTCTTGGTGGTCAGCAGCTCCATCCTCCTTAGGCTCTCCTCCCACTGGGCACGTGGTCAGGAGCCTTGCGAAGGGGAGGCATTGGGGCTGGCCAGCCTGGAACCTAGAGCCTGTACCTCCAGCCTGCGGGCTGCCTGGACTTCGAGCACCAAGTTGGCTCTGGGAGACCTTAGGGTGGTCCTGACATCTAGAACTGGCAGATACATTCACTAGCCCTACTTCCTTCCTTCCTCTTTCACTGAAAGACAGCCTGTAGCTCCTTCTCCCGCAGCCTGGAGAAGTCCTCAGGAGCTGAGCTGTTAGTGCTTGGTACATACTGCTAAAGTGTTTCTATTGGTTTGCATAGTATTTATTGTTTTTCATATACACAAGGCTGATTACTGTACAGTTTACACTTTGAACACAGACTATGATAGAAGTGCTTGAAGATATAGAAAACCTCTTCTCTATTGGACATGCTGGTGCGACCCTGGGGCAGCCACTGGCCCTTCCCCAGCTGAGACCTTTAGGGTGGGTCACTGGCTCCCTTTGAGCCCTATAGCTAAGCCTGGGGTCCTCGCCTCCAATTCTTAAGTCCCTAACACAAGGAACCCTGAATGCACTCTCAAGGTGATGATTTTCCATTGGAAGATGATTAATATTGAAACTGGCAGAGAGAGAGAGAGAGAGAGAGAGAGAGAGAGAGAGAGAGAGAAAGAAACATAAAAAAATCCAGTTTATCCACAGGAGATTCTATACAGTTTCAGAGGTCACAGTAAAATCAGTGTGTAGACAGAGTGAAGAGAAGGGATGTGTGTGTGTGTGTGTGTGTGTGTGTGTCCCCTGAATGTCATGGAGAGCATTCTGGAAGGAGCAATCCACTGGGGAGTAGAGGGGTTGTCATGAATGGAATGGAGGTGGTGTGTGCAGGTGGGGATGGTTAGCAGATGAGGCCATGGGATGAAGATACTAAACTGATTTCATGCCTAGTTTTCTTTTTTCTTCTTTTTCCCTCCCCTCTCTCTTTTTTTTTTTTCCTTTCCAAAAAGCCCACATGGATTTCTCACAGATGAGGTTGGGGGAAAAAAAATACCCTGTACGAAGTCAAAATCAAAACAATTTTTTTAAAAAACAAAAACAAAAACCATCCCCAGCCACAAAAGAGCCCTTATTCACGTTTGCATCCATATGCTCTTTTTCATACTTGTTTTCTGTCCTCTCTCTCTCCTCTCCCCTCTTGCTGCTTTTGCCCTGATTCCCGACAGAGATCCGTAGTCGACGGAGGCAGGATTGAAGACTGTAGGTCATGCGTCTACAGTCAGTCAGTCGTTCATGCGAATAGGAGACTAAAGGAAGTCCCTTACAGAGATCGTGCTGTGAGCCTAGAGGAACATGTGCAGCGCTTCTGTAGCCCTCCGGTCCAGCTCTCCTCCTGTGTGCATGGCAGAGTGTGTGGAGTTCAGGGGTTGGGTGTTGAGGTGTGATCCTGAGAGACACAAAGAAAGAAGGAGTCACTTAGAATTCAAAGGTGCAACTCCCAGCAAAAACTCCAAACACAAGAGTTTTTTGCCGGCTACTCAGATAGGATCTGATTCAGGGAAAGCAGACTCCCCAAGCAAGGCGATGAGCAGTGAGCTGTTGTGCTTAGGGACTTTGAACTTCCCGGAATACTGTCCACCCTTCCCTGGGGAAGGCAGTCTCTCCGCAACACCCAAGTTTCCACTGGTTTCTTGCACAGTGGGTGAGTTTCCTGGGAAATCTGCATGGGGCAGGGAGGGTACTGTGCTGCATGCTCCCGAAGGGGTGCCTAGAGGCTCCCATGCCTGTGCAGCCACCTGGGGACAAATCACTCAGTAGATTGACTCTCTGCTGAAGTTCGGCCCCCCTCCCCTAGACCTGTCGGCACAAAGCCTTCCTGAGAACTGCAGCTGCTCCCGGCTCTGGAAGCTCTCCCTGCTCATAGCTACTTTTCATTTAAGAGTTTACAAAGTATAGTGATTAGGAGTAGGAACTCCTCAGCCAGATTGCCCAGTTACTTGCTGCCTGACCTTGGTTAAGTTACTTACCTGCTCTGTGACTCAATTTCTTCGGCTGTAAAATGAGGACAGTAATAGGACCTACCTTATTAGATCATTGTGATGTTTAAAAGAACTAATAAATAAATAAATTCCTTAGGACTGAGCATTGCATGCATGTAAACTTGTTATTGGGTTCTCTGGAAATGCACTGTTATTGTTGTTCTTTGTTTTTTGTTTTTTTTTGGGGGGTGGGGGTAGTACCAGAAATTGAACCCAGGGGCTCTGAACCACTGAGCCACATCCCCAGCCTCCCCCAACCTTTTTTTTAGTTGTTGTTGGACCTTTATTTTACTTATTTATATGTGGTGCTGAGAATTGAACCCAGTGCCTCTCGCATGCTAGGCAAGCGCTTTACCTAGCCCTTTTTAACTTTTATTTTGAGATTAGGTCTCACTAAATTTCATAGAGCCTTACTAAATTGTTGAGGCTGACCTCAAACTTGTGATCCTCCTGTCTCAGCCTGTTGACCCATTGGGATTACAGGCCACCATGCCCTGCTATTGACTTTTCTTTTAAACATCTGTGTTATTTCCCTGGCTGGATTATAAACACTTCAGGGACAGGAGCCCCTACCTACAGTTTCCTATAGTACGGAAGCACTCTTTGAACAAGAGACAAAGTGAAATCTGGAGCTCAGGAAAGACCCATTTCTGGCTCAGACCCTGGGCAGAGGAGAAAGTTAAAGCCTTGGAGATCACTGTGGTATAACTACCCATTTCATTTTTGGGTAAAGTGAGACTCAAGGGCAGCAGAGATAGGGCCAGCTGGAGCAAGCAGCAGCACGGGGTGGGAGAGCACTCGAGCTTCATCTCTGCAGCTGTTCCCCTGGGAAGGAATCACCCTTTCAAAACTTAGAAAACAGCTCCCTTCATTCTGTGTGGTTGTGCCAGCCTTGTTCCTTCTCTTATTTTCTCTCTGCACTGTAGCACCTGTCCCCACCCCTACCCAGTGCTTGTGGCTCTTTTCTCTCTCCTCTATACCCTAACTCTAATGTCCTTGCAGTGGCTGGCTGTGAGGGTAGACTCATACCTCCCGCATACCTCCACTTTACCTCCCCCACTCCTCCTATCCAGACTACTGACTAATTTTAAACCTATTAAACTATTCTACTGTCAGCGTTAATGCAAGTCTTGCAACCACATTGTCTGAATGTAAAAGTATCCCCTAAAAAGAAAAACATCCAAAGGCAGTAGTCTTTTTCCTCCTGCAACTTTGCAGAGAGCTCTGCAAGGGAGAGTCAGGTCTGTACAGAGGGGTGCCAAGAACCACCGGAGCCCTGCTCAGGTTCCTGGTAATGCAGAGGCTATAGAGTTGCTTTTACTCCACTCCTTCCAGCTGTCTGGCTCCACACTGTCCCTACAGCAGCACTGAAAACCCTGATACTTGGACCTAAATACTTGGGCACAAAGAAAACCCCACCACCTGCTACTCTCTGCCCCAAACAATCATGCCTTGACTAAACAGCAAGTTTTCAGCTTCTACACACTGCCAGGAAACTCCCTCCCCCTGCCAGGCCTCCAACGCAAAAGCCTTCCCAAGGTTGGGAGTGATGTGGGGGAATCAGAATGAGTGGCTTAGTCCATTAAGTTCTGCCCTTTGAGGGAGGGAGTTCCACATTTTTAATTGAACTATAACCATAATTTGTCTCAGGTCACATTTTAGACACGAAGTTACAACAGTCCACTTCTAGGAAGTTTGACAAAGAGAATTAAAAAAAAAGAGTCATAGTAATTTAATATTCAATATAAAAAAATAACTTGAGCAACTTGAGGGACAGAATCCTGAGTTCTAGAATTATAATTCACCAAAACTGGGTGGGGCAGGAGGACTCACAGATATCCTTTTTTTTTTTTTTTTTTTTTTTTGCTGCTGCTGGGCTTGGTACCCAGGGCCTCATACATGTCAGGCAAGTGTTCTACCACTGAGCTGCATCCCCAACTCCAAAACATATGTTTTAACAAGATTCTTGGATGACTGTAATACAGGGAAGTGGATGGCACTTTGAGAAAGAGCATAGTAGAACTTGCCCATTTATAAAGCCCTTTCATAAACATGAACTCATCGATCACCACAGACATCCTGGGAGGAAAAATATTGGCATTATTGCTTCTTTATAGATAAAGAACCTGAGGCTTAGGAAGGTCAATTGACTTGCCCTGAGGCATATTACAAATAAAATCTGCCATTGATTGAGTGCCAGAGTATGTTCTTATTTACTCTTTACATAGCTTTCCCCCTTATTTGTAAACCTTTGTATGTTATTGTTGTTTTATTGTTTTGTTTTTTTTTTTTGCAGGGGGTGTCTGGGGATCAAACCTAGGACCTTGTGCATGATAAGCATATTCTACCACTCAACTGCATGTCCAGCCCTGGAAACTTCTTCTTCTTCTTCTTCTTTTTTAAATTGAAGTGTAACTCATTTTCAGAAGGGACTATTTTCATCTTTTGAGGAGTCTGAAACTCCAGGCAGTTAAATGACCTGTTTAAGGTAAAAAGGAGGAGCCAGGCCTTGAATCTAGACTCCCAAACTCCAGTTTTCACTCTCTGAAACAAACAGAGCTGATTCACTATTCACTATCCACATGTAGTCATATTCTACAAAGTGTTTGTAATCACTGAATTAGTGAATGCTGAACCATTGTTCTTAAGGGAAATACAAGCCTCTGGTCACATTTTCATTGACCAATAAACATATAACCCTATTTTATGTGGGATCTGTTCAAAGACACCTTATTTAATATATATGGCTGATTCATTCACATTGACCTCACCATCAATAGCACTATAACTGGTTTCTTCACGAAGCTTCTTACTCTCCTTCTGGTACAGGGGATTCAACCCAGGGTTTCTCTACCACTGAGCTATATCCTCATCCCTTTTTATTTTTTATTTTGAGATAGGGTCTTGCTAAGTTGCCCAGGCATGTCTTCACCTTATGATCTTCCTGCCTCAGCTTCCCAGGTCACTGGGATTATAGGTATGTGCCACTGCACCGGCTCCTGAAGCTTCTCTAAAATGTATTATCTTTGGAAGGCACATCACAGCCTCTTTGCATTTACAAAAACTAGAAAGCCTTTTAGCACTGCCCTGGAAGAATATTTTAAACAGGAAAGTCACCAAAAAACCCACAGAAATGCACCAAACATGGCACCAAATAGACCAATAAAAGGAGGCTTGTTTGAACTGTGAGAGCTGAGATAAGGCAGAATTCTCCTTGCTCAGCCTCATCTGGGAATATGCATCGTCAGGCGTCTCAAACTTTTCTCCCTTCTGTGCCTTCCTGTGAATGACCACAGAAGTACAGTGAGAACTGGCTTTGGGTTACAAGTGAATTTTAGCAAGTAGGGGAATTTGAAAATGAACAAGGAGGATTTCCTGTCCATCCCTGTGAGTGGGTGGTAGTAAATGTTAAGAATTAGAGCACCTGCAGCCCCTTCACTATCTTCTCTGTAGCCTTTGCTCTCATTAGAAGGGTTCAGTATTTTATGTTGCCCCTTAGGCCCTTTGGGACACAGCCAGGAGCCTGCCTCCAAGCTCCCTCCCTTACCACTATCACCCCTAATCTCAGGTATCCCCTTTGCCCTTTTTATTGGAAGAAGGTCCAGCACTGTCCTGGAGCCAGGCCGTTCTATGTTCCTGATACCCAGGCTCATGTAGTCTGATCCTTAGTCACCTGTGATGGTGTTGGGTGTTGGCAGGTAGTGGGTTCAACCTCTTTGCAGATCATCTGTGGCAAATTAAACAATAAAAAATAATACTAGATTCCCTCCATCCCCCTAGCCCTCTTTCTTGGTTGCTTGTCTCCTGTTTAGGAACATTGGTAAACAGAAGCTCAAATTTAAAGTCATTACTGTAGCTACTATAAGAAAAATAAGGCAGAAGGGTGTACTTTTCCCCTTCACTCTCCTTTTAAAAAATTTGTGCACCTTTGGATTAGTTCCAAGTCTGAATCTCAGCTAACCTCAGCCTTTGAAGCCAGGAGTGGGTGGGACCCCCGGCAATGCTGGGGTTAATGCTGTGACCTCCTTAAGCTGCTGAGGAGTCAGGTCTAATTTTATCCTCTCACTGGATCCGCCAGTCCTCTTTTTTGCCCAAGTGCTGAGATATGTCAGGAAGCCCCAAGTCAGCATTTCTGGTGGCTCAGGATGCAGTGGGCCCCGCTTTTTGCAGAATGCAGAAAGCCAGCGCCTGCTTGCTACTTGGCCCCAGAGCCAGGCCTTGGGGATTTGGATGGCAACAACCCAGTTAGTGCTGTGCTGGGGCCTCAATGCTTCCTCGCTCCCGGCCGACTCCCACCCCGATGCATCCTGTACTGAGCTGCCCCGAGCTGGGCACAATGAAGGGCCTCGGGGCAGCTCAGTACAGGATCCCTCAGGGAGGGCAGATCATCAGAGCTGGCTGCTGAAGCCCCCAGCACTGCACAGGCCCGCTGGAGACCCTCCCTGCACAGCACAGCACAACACACACCCCTCCTTAGCGCCATTGCCCCATGCTCACACTCACCATGCACCGGCACCCAGCTCCCAACCCCATGACCCTCCTGACTTTCCAGGGAGAACACCATCCACCCCTTGGGTCTGTTAACTTCAGCCCCTTCCTAGAAAGCAAGGGAGCAGCCTGGTTCACGAAACATCAAGGAGAACTGAAGCCTGGGTCCTGACAGAACTTCAGTTAGGTTCCAGGTCCTAGAGAGCTCTTTTTGGGAAAGTGTGTTGAAATATCACCGCCCAGAGTGTTTTTCCTGCACTCTCCACTGTCCTTGCCACCAACCTCTGGAGCCCATTGCTTGGTTTCTAAGACAGTGTGACTACCTTAGATGGACAGAGTGCTTTTCACTCATGAAAGATTCCTTTTGAATCTGTATAGGGGTTAGGGGTGTAGCTCAGTGGTAGAAAGCTTGCCTACCATGCAGGAGACCCTGGGTTTGATTTCCAGCACCACCAAAACCAAAATCAAATTCTAAAAACCGCATTTGTACACTTCCTGAGAGATAGGTGCCTCTGTTTCCTTGAAGAGGAAACTGAGACTCAGAGACACAGTCGCTAGGTTGGGCCTCAAGAGAGGCTGGGTAGAGTGAGCACCCTAGGAGAAAGGGATGCAGGCAAAAAACGAGCAGCAACTCCACTGAGGGCCAGGCCATGCAGAAAGGACGAGAAGGCTTCTGTTACCTCCCAAGAGGCTACTCCGAGGAGAGACTGGAGATCACTGTTTGCCCCTTTTCAGGCTGGCCCGCTTCACTATCTGAGCCCCCTTTCTGCCCTCTATAAGGTCCGGGTGCAGGCCACTCCCTCTCAGCTCCACCTGGAGACAGCAGCAGAGACAGAAAGCAAGACAGATCACACAGACAGATGAGAAAGGAAAACAAAAGCTAAGGAAGGAAAAGGGACAGTATGGAGCTGGTGGAACACCATTCATCAGAAAGAAGGTGACTGCAGGGACAGACGGTGCAGACTAGGCTGTGGCCGAGAGGCAGGCATCCGAGGGATTCCCTGGGGCTGCTCCGAAGAGTGAGGGAGCCCAAAGCCCCCTCAGTACCTTGGCATGTTTTATAAAGTACTCAATATCGGCTTCCAGCTCACTAGGGTCCTCCAGGGGCCCCTCAACAATCACCTCCTGGTGCTCCTGGGTGTCATCAGCACCAGACGAGTCTATCTGCCGGACAACTTTGCGAACGATCTGGAAAAAAAGAGGTAAGGGGGAAAGGGCTGGTCAAACCAGGAAGACAAAGTGTGAGGAAAGACTCAGGAGAGAGATCTGAGGAATAAGGGGCCCTACCCAGAGGGGACAAGAAAAGGGAGCAGCCTCTTGCTGCCATTACTTTATGGAAAAACCCACCCTGGACAATGTCAGAAAAGCTAGAATTTGTGGAGGGCTCTTGGCAGGTTTTGTTTAATGATCAAAGTCTGACCACATGTAAAGTCTGTCTCAAGCCTACTGTGCTTCATTCTGCCTTTTGGCATCTGTAGAAGCCAAAAACTGCCCATCCTCCTGTCAGTGCCCAAGGGCGGAGAACATTTTCTTTTTATCTACAATAATTCCATTCCACCCACCCAGTCCCTATTTGTTCATCCATCCAAACATTCAAATACCATTTACTCTGCATCTACTATGGGATCAGAGCAGGAGATGAAAACATAAAAGAACACAGACCCCGCCCAAAGGAAGGAGGAAAGACAGGGCAAGAGGTCTTGCTCCACCATAGTACAAGCAGCGATCCTGGGACACACATGCAAAATCCTCCCTGTTGTCTCTCCCCGGTTTCCCCTAGCTAGCATGGGGCCTGACACCCGACAGGCAAACCACGTCTAGTGAGTTAATATATGCTACCTACTCAGTGAATCACCCAGGAGCACCAGGAGATGCCTGGTAGGCTGGGGACAGCACACTGCTCTATTTTAGAGGCTAAGCATCAGGGACTAGGTTTGGGCACAGAGGCTGTGAGAAAAGCCACATCCAAACTGCTGGAGACCAAGAACACACACCTCCCGAGCACTGGGGTGGCCCATAGCCATGCCTACCCTATTGGTGTGGCCCGAGTTATGCTCTTTTGCCATTTAGCTTCTAGCCCCAACCAGCCTCTCCCCAACTCAGAGGATTCTCTGCACCCACCTTCTTGGTGACAATGTTGCCCTGCTCATCTGTGAATTGTTCCTCTGTCACCTGCTCCCCTGGAATATTCTGAAGCTCATTTCCCTGGAATAAGAGAAAGGGAAAATATATAAGATTGATAAATGGAGGTTGAGGACATACAAGAGCCGTGGCAGCAACCACCACATCCAATAAATCCCCACCCCGGCAGGAAACTCTAGCTCAGCAAGTAGCCACAGCCAAACGGAGGACTCCCAGCACAGGGGCGGCGCCCCCGTGGGGCCACAAGGCCTGAAAACAGGATGGGCCCAGAGCTTGCAAGAGGTTGGTGTGCTGGATCTTTACAACAGCCCAGGAAGCCAGCAAAATAGGGATGATTACGCAAGTTGGATGGAGGAAACCCTGAGGGAAGAAGTGGGTAAGGCACTGGTTTATCATTTTCCCAGCACTCCACAGTCCAGAAGCCCTGCCACAGATCGCTAGCTACCCTGAGAGTGACTTGCCCACAATTCCAAAGCTGGTTGGCAACAAGAACTGGATGAGAGAGAGAAGGCCCGAATCCCTGAGCTTTCTGGGCTGTCACCCCATGCTGGGTGCTGGGGAGAAGCCACACACTACTCTGGCTCCCAGGGTAGAATCCGATCCCTGGAGGCCTTCCTGGTCCTGCTCTTCCAACACATTTCCTGGTGCTTTCCCCCAGCTCCACACCATGCACAGCACAACAGTGTCCCCTCAGCCCTGGCCTCTGGTGCTCCCCTCAAGCTCCCATCCTGCCGCCTGCCTGGCCATTACCTGCAGGAGGACCCGCCGCCGGACCACCCTGGTAGAGATGGTCTCCTCGTCGTCACTCAGGCCCTCGCTCTCCCCCAGCTCCTTGTCCAGCTCCTGGTGGATGTGCTTCAGCACAAAGCACAGGGAGCCCTTGACAATGTGCATCACATTCTGACAGCTGACCAGGAAAAAGCCCAGGAGCACTAGGGTGACCAGGAGTTGGGTGATGAAAGTCCACATCCTCACCTCCTCTCACCAGCCTGGCCCTCCAGGGACCAGGGAAACCGGGGCCCAGCTGCTGCAGGGATCCAGTCTCTCATTCTCCTCTTGGACTCACGAGTCCCCCAGCGACCCCTTCCATCCTCTCTCTCTCTCTCTCTCTCTCTCGTTTTCTCTTTTGTCTCTTTCTATCTCTCCAAGCAGGAGACAGAATAGGCCTTCTCCCGCTACACAGCCGGCCTGAGTGCCCCTCCTGTGAGCAGCCCCGGGATCTGCCCTAACTCCACGGTGACGTCAGGCTTCTATAATTTTAGCTTCCCAAACCAGCTGCTGGAGCTGTCCAACTGGGCTAGAAGGAATCCGGCAGGTGCTGTGTCCTGGACACAGAAAGCACATGTCAAAGTCACTGAAGACCTGGAAGGGGGGCCTGCCCACTAGCCTTTCTGGCCTGCCTGTCCCTATGGAAACCAGAGGGAGTTCTGCCCTAGGAAAATTTCTCATTCAAGGACTCTATAAAATAAAATGTTCCAAGAATGTGGTTGCTCATGTTTCTCCCTGGACTGCTATTGCAGTCATTAGAATGATGTTTGCCTGTGCTGGAGGCCGAGACCAGCTAATACCCTGGATAGTGAAGAGTTTATTTTAAAAATAGCCTCAAGGGGGAGAGATTTGCTCAGGCCCAGCCAAATGAGCAGGGCAGCAGTCCAGTACAGGTGGTGGGGCCACCTGGAAGCGGATCTGCAATTCCTATGAGCCCCACAAGCCCTCAGTCCCCTCCTTTACAGGGCATGACAACCCTGAACTCCAGCATGGAACTGATGTGTCTATTTAAGGCCTGTCCTTAAAGGCTCTTCCCGTGCTAGGACACTGACGCCCACTGAGCAGGAACCACGCGTATTACACTTGCGTGCACAGAGCTGATTCACAAATGAAGCCGCAGCAGCTGGGACTGGAAGGAATTTCACTTTCTGGGTCAGGTTGTTCCCCTTTTAAGTAGCAGCCTGTTGGCAGAAAAAATAAAGACCCGGGACACCCTGTACTCACTTACTGTGGGGTCTTGGGAAAGCGGGGCATCTTCTCAGTGCCTAATTTTCCTTATTCATAAGCTAGAAATGTGCTTTTCTTACCCCTTCTTAAAATTGCTGTGAGTTCCACAGAATTTATGAAGACTGCCACTCTGGATAATAGTGGCATAGATGTACCTCACTGTGCACTGCTTTGCAGGCATTGTTCTGTGTGTTTCACACATTAACTCAGTTAAACCTTATCAACGGCCTATAGGTATGTGCTATAATTTCCCCATTTTTATAAAAGAAACAGGCAAAGAGAATTTAACTATCTTGCCTAAAGTGAAAAAGTAAGTAAATGACAGAGTCAGATTTCAAACTCCTTTCACCCCCAATATGACACCTCATTTCAACAAGATAATGTCGGGAAAAACAAAAGCCCTTACTTAGCACATGCAAAGGAGTTGGTCATGGCACAACATGTAGTTTTAACAAGGCTAAGACAAATCCAGGAGCTGGGGTGGGGGTGGGGAATGTGGTAGAGACCTTGCCTGGGACGTGTGAGACTCTGGGTTCCATCCCTAACACCACATGCCAAAAAAGAGTCCAATTTCAGATATTTCCACTCAGATCCCAGAAGAATCAGCCAGGTTATATTCATTGCAGGCCCAACTCCCAAGCCCCATGTGACATGGCATCTCTCTCTCTGTCTCTCTGTTTCTAGAAATTCAATGGTAATACTAGTAAATGGGCGGAGCTTTAAAAATCATTGTCTTCAATGGGCCTCGTTATCCTCTCTGGGGGTCTTGACAGCTGATTACTGACACCTGATTACTGACTGGTCCACACATCCAGTTACTCTGAGGCCAGGGAGGTGATGGGGTTCTCCATTTTCAGGTTGGGCACGGTGGCCCTGATCACTCCTTCTGGTCCTAAGAATGTGGAACTAGGAACCAAGTGATTGGGAGTCTCTTGTCCCTGATGTTGGTTCACTGGGTGACCCTGGACAAAGCCCTGGGCCTCCAAGGTCTTCAATTTCTTTCTCTGTAATCCAGGGACTTGGGTGGACAACCTGGAAGCATTCTCTCTGTGATTCCCTGGGGCTGTCCTGCTTTCTCCTCTGCTCCCCAATTTTCCTCTCACTAAGGGATAACTGCAGAGGGGCAGTGGAAAAGAACCCCCCGATGACACCTTTCTCTTTTCCTGGGGATCCAGAACAGACCCAATCAGGATCACCTGTGCTCTGGGACAGCGCTTCTTCCTGGGAGGAGCAGGGGTAGATGCCAAGGAACAGCCTGATGGAAAAGAATGCACTGGGGTGGACTGAGGTTAAAAATGAACACAGCTGTCTGTCCTGCCTGAGTGCACATACTTGGCAGACAAGCTTTCTAAATAAAACCCTACTTAATTCCTAGCAGTTCTTTATAGCCAGCCGCTCCCGACCATTGTAGAGTCAACCTAGTCCTGGAGTCCTCAAAGGTTTTCTGCCAAGGCTAAGGTTCAGGGAGTAAAAAGAGGAGAGAAAGATAGAAATAGGAAGGACAGGCTGAGAAAACGGTTCCTGGATTAGGAAGTGGTGCTGGGTGAAACGAGAAAGTGACCAAGATGCTCAGCACATAGCAGCTATATCCATATTAAAAATGCACACGTACAGAATGGCAATGCAGTTTTATAAGGATATATAAATCAAAAAGACACATTAATTAGTAAGATGTCTCAGAATTGCTTCAAAATAATGTTGGGGGGGGGAGGATTTCGGTTCAGGTAAAATAAGATTGGCCATGAGTGAGTAACCATGGAAGGTGGGAAGAGGGAGGGAGGATTGGAGAAAAGAAAGGGAGAAAAATGCAGGGAAAATCCAAAGACAGGATGGGAAGCACAAGAAAGGAAGGGAAGGAAGGAGGGAGGGAGACACCCAGGAAAGCAGGAGGAGCAGAGAAGAGAACCATCTCTACCTGACCACCTCCCAACCCATAAGCCACCCCCAAAAGACTCAGGGTTCCAGAGCTGGATGAGCTCTGTGATATTCCAATCAAGTCCTCATTTACCCAAGAGGACATGGAGGTGCTGAGAAGAGAATGGTTTGCGCATGGTCATACAGACCAGTCAGCCTAATGCCCAGTTCTCCCGTTTGGCTCTAAGCCCTTTCTAAACACAACGGGCAGAGTAGAGTATAGGAAGGGGGCCAAGGGGAGGGAAGAAGGGAAAGAAAGAGGAGGTATTGAGGGAAAAAATTGACCAAATTCTGTTTTGTGCACGTGCAAGTTCATAACAACCAATTCCTCTGTCATGTATCATTATGTACCAATTAAAACAACTTAGCATGACCAACAAAGAAAACTAACAAAACCCAAGGTGTTGGGGTCACTAAAGGCTTAGCTCAAGCCCTCCTGGGCAAGTGAGGCCTTGGGCAAGCTGCCCAACCATTCTGATCATCATTGGCCAAAGGGGAATGAGCGCCAGGCTGCCATGTTGTTGAGATGGATGACAACTACTCTGTGAGGCCACCCTTCCCCCAGGAGAGGTCAAGGAGGCAGAGAGGTGGACTGTGACCTTGAGTCCTTACTCCCAGAGAACGCGAGGTCTCCACTGCAATTTTTAAAGAAAGGACACAGCTTGCCTCAGGGCTTCTTTTCTGATGCTGGAAAAGAGCAAGGGGAGGAGGCTCCCTGTGGGCCTCACCTGTATCACCTGGGAGAAGATGCTCCCGGCCGCCTGCGACCACTCCGTGTGGCCCTGTTGGCTCTGTTCCCTGTCTGCCTGGGAGCTCCCCGCCTCTGGCTGCTCCATCCGCATGTGCTCATACTCCTGAGACCCGCTGGGCTCCAGCCCTCCGACAGTGGTGATGGTTCTCTGGAATGAGTGTGGGCCTTGCGTGACCTCCTCTTGCCAGGAGCTTTGGGCAGCATCTTGCAGGTATGTGACTATGGAGCCTTCTCTTTCCCAGTCGTGTGGTCTGGGGTCCAGGCCAGATGATTGATGTTCAGGGAGAAAGAAAGGACAACGGTCATCTTTCGGTCTGTGCTCTCTCAGATGATCCCCATCCCCATCTAAGGCTCATCCAGGGCACAGCCTGTACTGTCTTCTACCTCTAGGGAGAGCACGAGCAAGTCACTGAGCTGACCACTCTGGGGAGGAGGCACATGTGGCCTATTCCTGCCATCAGGTGCAGAGGGCCACGGACACCAGAGCAGTGGTCCCTCCTTTTAAGTTAAGTGCTCTCTTCTCTGGGCTCCTGAGGCAGCTTGCTCGATGATGGTTCAGTTCCTGGGGTCTCCACAGCCATCATCTTGCATCCCCAGACTGTCTCCCACCCCACCCTCTAAGTCACTCGATAGTCCTTATCTGAAGGGTGATCACTCTCTCCCCTTCAAACATATCTTATGGCTTCCAGAATGTTACATTTGCCTGGTCTCCCCCTCCCTCTAGTGCCACTCCTTCTTACTGGCCTTTGCTGGGTCCCCCTAACTTCCAGGACTTCTGAGCACTGGAGAGCCTGGGGTTCCATTTGCAGATCTCACGGCTAGCTCCCTCTTTAAGGGAGCTTCTCCCGCTCATGGTGGGAAACCCTGTCCAGATGCTCATCATGCTCAGCTTGGAACCCTTTCTTGAACTTCGGATGTGTATTTGCACGTTCCTTCCCCACATCTCTACTCTGGCTCTCCAACAGGATCTCAAGGACAGCAGGATGGGTTCCGCATTGAGGATCCAGCTCCACGCCCTTTCCACCCAGTTGTCCTCACTACAGTCCTGAGGTTATGAAGGACGAAGTCACCTTCATCCTTGCAGTTGCCAGTTGGAGGGAACCTGCCCTCCTGGTCTCCTTTCTCCCACACTCCACATCATAGTAATCAGCGCGTCTTTGGAGTTCAACTCTCAAAATATAACCTAAACTCAGCCATTTCTCACCACACCCTGATGCCTCTTGGTCCATGTCACCATCAACTCCTGCCTCCTAACTCTCCTCCCTGCCCTCACCCTGGTCACATCAAGCTCTTCAAGGCAACAGCCAGGGCATGCCACTCCTTCTGCCCAACGCCCTTCAGGGGCTCCCCCTCCTACCCTGGAAAGGCCATTTTTCTTAGGACCCCAAGGCCCCGCATGTTTGGCCTCATCACCCTGTTCACTCGGCCCCGAGGCTCTATGACCTTCTCAGTGTCCCCTGCATCTTACCAGGCATGCTCCAGGTCACAGCATGAGCACTAGCTAGGCCTTCTTCTGGGCCTAAGACACACTCCCTTATTTCCTTTAAGTCTTAACTAAATTTCCCTCCCCAGGGGTTCCCTGGCCACCCTATCTATAATTTCAACCCTCTGCCTCTCCATACATAGATCTATCTCCCAATTCCCTTCTCTTATTTTTCCTTTTAGCACTTTCAGTATCCAACATTTCTATTTTCATTAAAGTCACCTTGATATCCGAGAAATCCATGAATGTTCAATGTTAGATAAAATGGCATAGTATTCAAATAGAACTTACACATATCCCTTGGCACATTTTAAATCATCTCAAGAATGCTTATACTACCTAATACAATGTAAATGTTATGTAAATAGTTGCTATGCTATATTGTTTAGGGAATGATTATAAGAAAAAAGTCTGCACATGTTCAGTACAGACGCATTTTTTCCCTAATGTATTTGATCCATGATTGATTAAAACTATGGACTTGGAACCCATGAATATGAAGGCCCATGGTACTTCTAATTTTATTTCCTTTGATCTTGTTTCTTGTCAGTTTCCCCACTAGAACATAAGCTTCTTGCACAGACTTTTGTCTGATTTGTTCAATGCCATCTCATCAGAACTTAGCCACTTTTTACAGGTGCCTGGTACATAGTAGGTGCTCTATAAACATTGTTAGTTTGAGTGAATGAAATTCACATGTTGAAGTGGATGGATGACCAAGGTCACAGAACCTGGCAGGGATATAACAAGGCCTAGAATCCAGGTCTTCTGACTCCCTGTTCAGTACTCCTGCTGTTACCACAGGAAGTGGCCAGCACACAGGAAGCGTTCCATAAATGTGTGTGGAAAGAATGGCCATCCAAAATGCCAGCATTTTACTCTGGACACTCGGGCTCAGTCTATCCAGTTCTCCACTCTCATGGAAGGATCAGTTTAGGAGACAAAATGAATTCTTTGCTGTCTCATCTTTTAAATGGCTTTCTTTTCCCTCCCACTTGGGATGTGGTCAAGCCTACCTGAGTCTCTGAGGGGCCACGGAACAAGGTGGTGGGAAAAGGAAGTGAGAACAGTTTCTGGCTATTCCTGAGCTCACTGGGTGGCCATAGCCTTCTTCTGGAAGCACGGGAACCATCTCCTTGCTTTAGGGAAAACTTATGGAGCAAAACAACATCGAGGAAAGGGCCTTCGTCCTTCTCTTCCTGTTCCAGTCCAGGGAGGCCAAAGCGATACCCAGATCATGCCTGCCTCATCTCTCTCTGGCACCTCAAGGAACTCTCTCACCTCTGAGCCCATTTCTGTACTCGGCAAAGTAGGGGGCTTCCACTGCTAGGACAGCGGGAGTTCAAAGGTACACCGGCTTCCAGTGTCCGGAGGGCACGAGTTCTCTTGCCTGAACTACTGGAGCTGCTTCCTTGCCCCTGGCACGGTGTCCTGCCTTCCCAGCACAGGATGCTTGGCAAGGAGAACCACCATTGCAGAGCCGTTGAAAGCTCTGTCCTGTCTAGATAAACCCATCAGTCTCTTTCTTTCGGAGGGGATAAGTAGAAAGGCCACCATTATCAGTGGAATCACATGCAGGCTGTGTGACTGCACACAAATAACTTCCCTGGGCCCCAGGACTTCGAGGTGTCTAAATATGGCCTTCAACAGCAAACCTGCCGTGGTGAGAGGCATCCAGAGCACTGAGCTCCAGCAGCGCCCTGCAGTCAGGGGTCTTCCCAAGTCTTAGGATCCACCTCCCACTCTCCCTTGTCCTGACACCTTTCAGGGTCTCTCCTTCTGGCCACACCCAGGGAGTGTCTTGGCAAGGAAGTGGCCTTTGCAGATCACAGCTCGATTCTCATGGACAGTGGCTTTGGGAAGCAAGCTGGTGCCCTGCTAAATGCTCCAGGGCATTTGAACACAGGGTCCAGGGTAGTAGCAGCACTTAAGCATTCCCTCTGGGCTCGCCGCCATGCACAACCTTACCCAGAAGCCCAGGAAGATGAAAGGGACCTCCGCCACCGCAGCGGCCCTTACCTGTCCTGGCTCCTCTCCAGCACCTGACTCACATGGGGCGAGTCTGTGATTCGGGCTTGCACCCTCTGCTGGCCTGAAACAAGAGACACTTCATTCTCTGAATCCTGCCCTGCACCTGTCGAGTCCTCCTGCCTCTTATAACCTGGCAGCTTCTCTTCTGACCTCTGACCTTCCTCCTGGTCAAGAATATCGATAAGGCCATTTGTGGCATCTGAATCCACTGTGTCGTCCTCCACAAGGTCCAGAGAGCCCAGCTCCGGGCCCCGCGGTTCCTCTGAGAGCGCCCCCTCCAACTTCCACTCGTGGCCGGTGGCATCAGAGTCCTCGGCCTTGCTGCACTCCAGAGAGGAGTCCTCAGCAGTGACCAGGGAGGGCGTGAGGCCCGCGGACCACACCTGCATGTCAGACATCTCCAACATGGTGTCATGCTCCGTGGCCGCCAAGGGGATGGCGTCTATGACGGCCACCTCGTTCCAGTACTGGTCTGCACGCAGCGGAGAGGGGAGCGCGTAGTGCAGGGAGGCAGGGGACAGCAGCTCGTCCTGCAGCGAGGAGTAACCTGGATGGGCAGACAGAGGGCGACATGCTCCAGAAGCGATTTTGGTCACACTCGCTTACGTGCAAATCCACACACACGCACACACACAGGCACGGCCACGGAGATGCATGCGCGGGGCGGGGGGCTTTCCAAGCTCCAAGTCCAATGCTCAGGCCTTGTGGCTGATGCTTGGGACACCGGCAAGAGAAACAAGGCTCTGAGCTGGGTAGGGGGCAGCCAGGGATTGAGGACAGAAGGCATGGCAGGCTCCTTTGCTGGATGGCAAAGAAAAGATATTGGAATTCTTTCGTATCCAATTCAGAGCACTAGATAAAGAAGGCTTTATGCAAAGGACTTGTGCTCCCATCTGTTTCTGATCAGATGAAAAGGCCACTTCTCCTTGGCTGGGCAGGAGTTAATGTTGTTCTTTGCTCAAAACTTCACGTTAGCACAGTCCTTAGGGTCCTGTTAGAAATGTACCTTAAAGGGAGGGTACAGCCCACCCAGGACCAGGGCCAGGAACCAGGCTGCCTTGGAGGGGTCTAACAGGGTACACTGAACATCCACAGACCTCAGTGCGGTGGTGAAATGGGAAACAGGCTTCTGGTTTGGCATGAAGTGACTTTTCCTCAAGATGCATATTGGTTCCAGAAACTCTGATCTACAGTGGCACAGGTGAGGGTTCTAAGGGTTCAAAAATGGGGGCAAGGTCAGAGGGCACCATGAGGCACCAGGTGCATCTGCCCCTAAGCTCCTCCTCCGCAGGCCCTGAGCTGCCCATCTAGTTCTGGGTCAGCAGTGACCTGGTGGGACTAGAACCAGCTAGCTCAGGCCCCCAAGTGCATGGCTCTGTAGTCACTACAGCTACTTCCCACACCTGTTTCTCACTGCCTGGCCTGGACATGAGTCTTTGAGAGCATTCTGGCTGGCTTTGATAATGGCTCCTGATGTTCAGAAGTGACTGCAAAACACAGTAAGCAGCACATCTACCTGTGAAGGGAATTTTTATGTGTGGGGGGGATGTCAGTGCTCTTTCAGGGGGGTCTACTCTATCCAGGGGTCAAAAGGACCTTGATTTCCCTTCAGAGCAGCTGCCAGTCAATCTGGGAGTCGGAGAAGAGACTAGAAGACAAGACTCTCCATTTGTCTCAGCTCATCCAGAAAGCCAGGGAGCAGGCGTGTGCCCCGAACCACTCAAGATGCAGCAGAACTGAAGGAGGTCCCTGCAGTGGGGAGAGATAAGCCTTTCAGAGTGTCTAGGGACCTTCCTTGTTGTTCAAAGGGACACTCCAGCCAAGCTTCCAAATCTTCAATCTGCCAGCCACTCCTCCCAAACCCACCACCAACAATCTTCCAGTTTAGACCTCTGTTCTATCTATCCTAACCAAGCGGGCTCCTCTCGTTTGCTCCACCTCTGCTCTGGGTCACAGAGCCTGCCCTCCCCTTGCCTCTACTCTGACAGTACTACCTTTATTCATTTGCCTGCTCAACCCAACCATTCACCCATGTCCAATTACATGCGAGGCGCTAAGCTAGAGGCTTGAGGATTACAAACACAAACTCACACACATTGACAGGTTTTCTTTAACATATTTTCCCAACATCTATAGTTCATTTTGGTTCTCCCATCTTTGAACCTATCCTGTGGCCCCTCACTGTGTTGGCCAAAGGAACTGTTAACCTATGAAGACAGGGATGAGGTCTATCCTTTCCTCCCACTTGCCCAGAACAGGGTTGCGAAGCTACTGGTCCCATGATAATTGGAGAGTTCTCTGGATTTGTGAGGGGACCCTGCAGCCAGAACAGAAAGACCTCACTGCTGTTGAGTGAACCATCACTGCTAACATTTACCTGTGGGTCCAGTGTGACATGAGCCAGGCCATGTGCTTGACATGCTTTAATTCTCTTAAAATTCCCAGGAGAGTTTTCTTCCTGACTTATTTCTATGAATCTAGGTGGCTTCAAGTCCCAAAACTAAGGGAAAGGGGAGAGACCACAAGGGGTGGCTGGGGGTCAGTTGCATGGTGGCTCTGGTCAAACTGGGAAGAGTAAAAACTTGGCAGTAGGTGAAACAGGTAGGCAAATCTTACCCTGTTATTAACTCCAGGTCACCATTTGTGAAACTGTGACCTGAGGAATTGGGAAACCAGGAGCAACAGCTTTCTGACACTTCACAAACATGAGCAGAAAATTCTAGAGTAGTGTGATTGGTATTTTTCTTTTCTTTCTCACTAGCATCATGATTCTAATCCTATCATCTATTGTGCATTTCTCTAGTAAAAACATAGATAACATTATTTCTAATTATTACAACTCCACAAGAGAAGTAATAGTATTTCTGCTTTATAGATGAGGAAACCAGAGGTTTTGCAACTTGCTTAAGATTACACAGCTAGTAAGTGCAATGCTTCTAGTAGATTTTGCCATGAATCTCTTTTCAACATAGCTTTACTGAGGTTATAGTTGAATGTCATAAAATGCCTATGTTTGAAGTGGATACATTCTGACACGTGGTTAGAATGTATCCATGAAGCCATCACCACAGTGAACAAGAGGATGTACCATCCCAGAAGTTTCCCAGGCATCTCTCTAATCTCGCCCTCCCTGGCTCCACCCATTCATTCCCTGGCAATTGCCAATCTGTTTTCCATCACCATTTGTTAGTTTGCTTCTCCTAGGATTTTATATAAATGGAATAAGAACAGTCATACTCTTTTTTTTTTTGGTCTGATTTCTTTCACTCAGTCTAATCATTTGGGTTTCATCCATGCAGTTGTATCAATAATTCATCCAGATTTGTTGCTGAGCCATCTCCCATTGGACGGATATACCAGAATTTGTGTATCCTGCTAATGGACACTTGGGTTGCTTCCAGTTTAGGATATTACAAATAAAGCTGATAGTCTGTATAAATATATGACTTTCTTTTCTTTTGGATAAATACCTCAGAGTAGAATGGCTGTATTATAAGGTATGCATATGTTTAAAGTTTTAAAGAAAGAACCAATGTGTTTTTCAAAGTAGTTGTGTCATTTTATATTCCCAACAGCAGTATAAGAAAATTCTGGTTTCTCCATGTTGTCATTAACACTTGGCATGGTCAATCTTTTTATTTTAATCATTCTTATAGGCGTATAATGGCATTTCATTGTAGTTAGTTTTCTTTCTTCTTTCCCTCCTCTCTCTCCCCTCTCTCCTTCCCTCCATTCTCCTTCCTTCCTTCCTCTCTCCTCCTCTCCCCCTCTTCTTTCTTTTTGGGGTGCTGGAACATTTCTTGGTGGTGCTGGAGAATTTGTAGTGCCGGGGCAGCTAGGAAAGCATTCTACCACTGAGCTACATCCCTGATCCTCCTTCTAGTTTTGTTTTCCCCGATGATTAATTATATTTAGCATCTTCTCATGTGCTTCTTTGCCATCTGTATACATTCTGGGTTAATCTTTTGTCCATTCTAAAACTTTGGTTGTTTTCTTATTAATGTGATTTTTTTTTGGGGGGGGAGGGTGGGCATAGATATTGAACACAGGACACTTTACTACTGAACTACATCTCCAGCCCTTTTGATTTTTGAGACAGGGTCTTGCTAAGCTGCTGATGGTCTTGCTAAGTTGCTAAGGCTGGTCTCAAACTTAACGTCTTCCTGCTTCAGCCTGCTGAGGAGCTGGGATTACAGGTATGTCCTAGCAGGCCTGGTTTATTACTGAGTTTTGAGAATTCTTTATGTGTTCTGGATACACGCTATTTAATTACTTGCCGATATTTTTTCCTAGTCTGTACCTTGTCTTTTCATTTTTTTTTACTAGTGTAGTTTGAAGAGAACCACATTTTAATCTTGATGAAATACAATTTACCGATTTTTTTCTTCTATGGATTATACTTCTGGTGTCTTTATTTAAGAATTCTTTCACTTATCCACGATTCCTAGTTTTTTTCTTATGCTTTCTTTAGTAAGTTTTATAGTTTTAGTTTTACATTTAATCTATGATCCATTTTGAGTTAATTTGCAAGATATAAACCTAAATTCATCTTAGTTTAAATTTTTGCATAAATATTCAAAAAGGTTTATTGGCCTGTAATTTCTTTTCCTTGGAATGTTTTTTTTTTTTTTTTTCAATATCAGCGGAATGCTTACCTCACAGAATTAGCTGCAAAGTACTATCTCCTTTTTCAATTTTCTAAGTTATTTCTTCCTAAAATGTTTGGTAAAATTTACCAGAGGAGCCACGGGGGCTTGGAATTTTCTTCATGGAAGTGTTTTAAACCACAAATTTAATTTCTTTCATTTATATAAGGCTACTGAGATGATTTATTTCTTCCCAGGGAAGTTTTGATAATCTGTATCTTTGAAGAAATTTATCAATTTCATCTAGGTTTTCAAGTTTATGACACAAAACTTCCATAAGCCTTTTACTAATCCTTTTGCTACATATAGAATCTGTAATAATATCACCTCTCTTATTCTAGGCATTGGAAAATTTTGTCTTCTCTTTTTTTCTAATCAGTTTGGCTGGAAATTTATCAATTTTACTGATCTTTTCAAAGCACCAGGGTTTGGTGTCATAGATTTTCTCTGGAGTTTTCCTTATGATTTCATTGATTTCCACATCTTAATTATTCCCTGCCTTCTCCTTACTTTGGGTTTAATTTGCTCTCCTTTTCTCATTTCTTAAGGTGGAAGGTGAGGTCATTAATTAGAGAACTTTTCTCTTTCCTAATGTGGACATTTAGTTACATAAGTTTCTCCCTAAGCACTATTTTTGTGACATCCCATACATTTTGATATCTTGTGTTTTTATTTTCATTTGATTCAAAATATTTTCTAATTTCCCTTTTGCTTTATTCTTTGATTTGTGGATTATTTAGATGTATATTATTTAGCTTCTACAATTAAAAGCATAAAAAAAGAGCCCACAGAATGAGTGCAAATCTTTGCCAGCCACTCTTCTGACAATGAATTAACATCCAGAATACATAAAGAACTCAAAAAACTTAATACTACATTGGGCACAGTGGTGCACGCCTGTAATCCCAGAGGCTCAGGAAGCTGAGGGAGGAGGATGGAAACTTCAAGGCCAGCCCTAGCTATTTAGCAAGGCTGTAACCAATTTGGTAAGACCCCTGTCTCTAAATAAAATACAAAAAAGGGCTGAGGATGTGGCTTAGTGTTTAAGTGCCCCTGGGTTTGATCCCCAGTACCAAAACAAACAAACACACAACAACAACAAAAATAAAAAAAACTTAATTCCAACAAACCAACAAATAACCCGATCAATAAATGGGCAAATGAACTAAACAGTTCTCAAAAGCAATAATGCAAATGGCCAAAAAAAAAAATGTACCAAAAAATGTTCAGTATTCTTAGCAATCAGAAACATGTAAATCAAACTACCCTGAAACTTCATCTCTCCCCAGTCGAATGGCAGTCATCAAGAATACAAATTAAATGCTGGCAAGGACATGGGGAAAAAGGAACGATTACACGTTATTGTTGGGACTGCAACTTAGTACAATCAAAAGATTGTACCAATTCCTCAAAAGACTAAGAATGGAACCTGCACATGACTCAGCAATTACATTCCTTGATATTTATCTAAAAGAACTGAAGTCAGCATATTATAGTGATATCTCCGTCCCAATATTTATAGCAGTTCAATTCACAATCGCCAAGTTACAGACCTAGCCTAGATAGCCGCCAGCAGATGAACAGATAAAGAAAATGTGGTATGCATACAGAATGAAGTTCTACTCAGCCATTTAAGAAGAATGAAATTATGTCATTTGCTGGTAAATGGGTAGAACCGGAGAACATCACGATAAATGAAATGAGCCAGACTCAAGAAGTCAAGGGTCGAATGTTTTCTCTCATATGTGGAACATAGAAATAAGGAGTTTAAAAAGGGGGAGCTCACAAAAATAGAAGGGATAATAGTAGAATAGAGGAAGGGGACCATAAGGAGGGAGGAGGAGAGAAAAAAAGGAAGTACTGGGGAACGAAATGGAGCAAACTGTCATGTGCACACATGAATACGTCAAAATGAAACTCAGTATTATGTATCATGCACTAATAAGAATTTTAATAAAGTACATTACTTAGTTTCTAAATGTTTTTTATGATTCTAAATGATTTTCCAAGTAGAACTGTATTATTGATTTCTAATTTAATTACATGCTGATCAAAAACATTGTGTTTGACTTGAATTCTTTTAGATACATTAACACATATTTTATCTATTTTGATGTACTTATTAGCTATAACTCTTTGTAATAATACTTAAATACATCACAGTCTGCCTGGAGTGGTATTAAAACAGTTGGAATACAGCATAAGAACTTTATCAGAGTACCCTTCAGTTTTTCTGTCCTGACTTTTGTGTTATTGTTTTTGACATTTGGCTTTTACATGTGTTATAAACCCAGTGTTGTGCTTTTGTTACTTTTTGTTCAGTGGGTTATTTTTAGAGATTTAAATAATGGGAAAATAAATTTTATGTATTTATCCTTGCAGTTAACATTTTTGGGACCTGTTCATTTCTTCATGTAGATCAATATTTCTGTCTGATATCATTTTCCTTTGGCCTGAAGGACTTTTTTTTTTTTTTTAAAAAAGCATTGTTGATAGCATAGATCTCCTTGTGATCAACTATTTCATTTTTTTTTTTTGATGTCTAGAAAAGTCTTTACCTTCATTTTGAAAGTTACTTTTGCTGGGTATAGAAGTCAAGGCTATTTCCTTCTCCGTGTGTGTGTGTGTGTGTGTGTGTGTGTGTGTGTGTGTTGCTGGGGATCAAAACCAGGGTTTTGCACATACTAGGCAAATACTCTGCTACCTATCTATTTTGAATCCACCATCTTTTAATGTATTGTTTTCAGTAAGACATCTGCTGTCATCCTTATTTTTGCTTCCTGTACCAAAATACCTTTCATTCTCTGTTCTTAAGGCTTTCTCTTTATCATTGGCTTTGACTAGTTTATTTACAGTGTGTCTCAGTATAGTTCCCTGAATGTTTCTTGTGCATGGGTTTCATTATACTGCTTGAATCTATGTATCATTTTCATCAAATTTGGAAAAATTTCAGCCATGAATACTCTTCCTCTTTTCTTCACTGTTGGGAACTCTAATATCTTGGGTCTCTTGAAATTGCCCCATAACTCACTGATGCATTTTTAAAAATTCCTTTTCTTTATGTATTTCATTTTGGAGAGTTTCTGTTGCTATGTTGTGAAGTTCACTGATCTTTTCTTCTGCAAGGTCTAGGGCCGAATCCTATCCAGCATAGCTTTCATACATTCTAGTTTTATCTCCAGAAGGACAGTTTGTGTCTTTTAAAAATATCTTCTGTGTCTCTTCTGTTTTTTTTTTTTGTGAAATTCCATTATAATAAATATTTAGCATCCTTCTCTGCTCATTTTAACATCTATCAGTTCTGGGTCAGTTTCAATTGATTGCTTTTTCTCCTCATTATGGATTGTTTTCCTGCCTCTTTATATTTCTGATAATCTGTAATTGGATGCCAGACATTATGAATTTTACCTTTTGGGGAGATGGATCTTTTTCTAGTCATATAAATATTCTTGAGCTTTGTTTTTTTTATGCAGTTAATTGGAAGCAGTTTGAACCTTTTGTGTTTTCTTTCAAGATTTATTAGATGGGGACTAGGGATGCAGCTCAGAGGTAGAGCACTTGCCTAGCACTCTTGAGGCCCTGGGTTCTATCTCTAGCACCAAAGAATTTATTAGGTAGAAATTTTTTCAACTATGGTTAATTATTCCCCATTTCTGAGGCAGTGTTTCTTTGCTCCCTACCAATGTCTGTGAATTATCAGTTTGACTGACAGAACAGCTGGTTAATACTCAAATGAAACTTTTGGGGGACTTTCTGCAGATCTCCAGAGTTTTCTACCTGTGTAGCTAGTATACCACTCTAGGCCTCTGTCTTGGGAGTTCTTGTTGCCGTGGTCTCCCTGATCTTAGGGGCGTCTCAGCTCAGGGAGTCTCCCGGGTTTCCCTGGAAACCCTTTCAAGGCAATTAGAGGACTCACCTTATTTACTTCCTATGCCTCATGAGTCTCTGTCCTTGGCTGCCTGGTATCCATTGCCTTGAAAATGATGGTTTCCTACATTTGTTTTTGTGGCTTTAAGAAGGAGGGTACGCCCAGTTCCTGTTATTCCATCTTGGCAAGAAGTGTAAACAGCACCTCAGATACTGCCAGATGGCATGTTGTCACTCCCAGGAATGTCAGAAAAACTCAAGAAGAAGCAGGAGAATGTAGCTTTGCTGGCCACAGAACACCTGAGGCTCTTTTTGGGTACCTTTTGTGAATTTTCCACCTTGAAACTTTTATGACATTCACTTAAATGGAATTTCACCAAATGAAAACATGTGAGTGAGGAGAGCACATGCAGCCTCTGCCAGGAATCCCTGCTTGCCAGCACCCCAGAGCTCCTCTGCCCCATGACCAGTCTTTAGGTGTATGCCTGGCTCTCCCTCTGTGTCCACAGGGCCCCACCCACCTACACAGACTTAGATTTGAGGCTCGTGGGCATGACTATCAGGTTGGAGTGATGTTCACTATGGCCCCATGCATCCTGTGAGGAGCACCTCACAAGGTCAGGGTGGATCTGACTACCATCTGAGTGTCCTGAGTTTTAGAAATGTCTGTCTCCCTAGGATTCTCTTGTAGCCCTAACTCACTTGGGTCACCAGTCCATCTCTCAGTCTAGAGGCTTCTCATTTGGGGTTAAATGTTGGTGACCCCAGGTAAAAGGCCACCATACATATTGCTTAGGGCAGAGTATGGTCGGGTGACTTCTCTCAGATCATCACTCTGGTCTCTCTAACTTAGATGTAATAATTATCTTGTTAGTTTAGTGTTAATAGCAAACAAAAGGGGTGGACAGGCAACCTGGCCTCAGACAGGAGCCACACTTCACGAGTCATGTTGAGAGTTGTTATTCATAAAACGAATTTTATTTTCAAGTAGACATTAATGGTTGTCCAATTCATCAAATCAAATGGAGTTGACATGGGTGTGAATTGCCCCATTTTTTTTCCCCTTTCATATAAATCTGATTTTCAGGAGCATGTTATTTATTTTTTTAATAGGTGATTTTTACCTTTGTCTAGTCCATGGGCCTGGGGTAGTTCCCTCCTCTGTAGAAGAAATTAACTGGCCTTTGGACCCCTCCCCTTGGCTCCAGCCAATGCAGGTGTAGGCAGAGTCTCTAGTCCAGGGGATTTCTCCTCAGTGGGTTTCCTGCTTTCCTGAATCACCTGATGTTCTCAGACTCACAGGAATACATGCAACCCATTGCTGCCCTGAGTTCCTATGGCTTCAGAAGGAGGCTCAGACAAGTAGAGAAATAAGGTGCCAAGGTGATGGTAGTGACCATTAGTACACAGAGCTGGGCTGGTACCAGAACAAGCTGTCACATGGTCCTGCCTGGGAGAGAGCCAGAGACCATGCAGAAGGGTGCTGCTTCTGCACCCTGTACCTTTGATCCCTCTTGCTTCATCTTTTCCAGACCAGAAGGGCACCCAGGTGGGAAGAGCCTTCCTGGGACCAGGGTAGGAAAAACACATAGAAGCCAATTCTTGTGCCTAGAACGTGGAGTGGACCATGCCAGGCATCTGTTTATGAGCTTGGGCTGAGGGGAGGGCCCATGCAGGGCAGAGAGCCCAGGCCTGTCAGGACACCTGCTGGAGCAGTGGGGACAGAGGGGCTGTGAGGCACTCAGGGGAGCCCAGAAGCACAGAAGCTTTTGATTTGTGACCATTTAAAATCAACAAAGCAGGAAAAGCAATCCTTTAAAAATGTTGTTAGATCATGTCACTCTTTTGCTTCAAACCCACTGGACAAAATCCAGTGTCCTGATGGTAGTCTCTAGGACTGACCCCCTGTTGCCCCTCAGCCTCATGCCTGTCCTCTTTCTCTTTCTCTTCTGATGCTTCTGTATGACATAATTCCCTCACATTATGACATCATTTGGTTCTCCCGACGGAAGACTGTGGATTTCATGAAGGTAGAGGTTTTTTTACTTGTCTCTTCAAGAATTGATTTATCTCCCCTGCCTGGAACAAGGCCTGGCATGTAGTTGATGCTTGAAAAATATTAGCCAAATGGGCTGAATAACTGCAATAGAGCTCCTTCCACCAGACACAGGACGTGCAGAGACCCAGGCCACACAATGCTGCTTGGGCACTGAGGTCTCTAGGCCTGAGTCTTGTGGCCAATGGAGACTTTCCTTATTCAGACTCATGGAATTCTAATGTTCCATTAGTTCTTTAAGTAATTAACTAGGGCACAGAAAAACCAAACTCTTGCAGATTTGACTTGACTAAAGTAAAATAGCACAAGGGATATTAAGAAGCCCACTCAGGGACCAGTACCTTGTCACTTGGATTTTCTGAAATTTGCAAGATTTCTCAATTACTCTCTATTTATCCCTTTGTGGAAGACAGCTGACCTACTTGGGAGGCCCTGCAATATTCTGGCTGAGTCTACTGCTGTGGGGACCAGCCGCCATCCCTGTAGGTGAAGACCATTGTCTTGGAGCATCTGAAGAGTGAGTGGAGCACACACAGTTGGCAGCCACTATGATGCATCACAGACAACACGCCATGCACACACACACACACAGTATGTCCAGAGAGACAGCCATGAGACGCGAGGGGGTGGGCACTGGGAGTCCTTGGTGACATGCATCTCTGGAGGTTGACGGCTCTCATACACCTGGCCCAGGTGGAGACAGTGGAGACAGGAAGTGCGAGAGAATGAGTGAACCAGAGGTTAGGATGAGGTCAGAGGTAGAAGAGAAAGGTGTCAGGACATGACCAATAGAAGATGAGCTCTACACCTGGTGGCCCTAGATGGCATGTTTCACAGACACAGAACATGGAGAGAGAATGGGGAAGGGCTTGGCATGCACAGGCTCTGCCTGGCAGAAGAAGGCCCTGGGTCCGGCTCAGCCCAGACTCTCTGGCCATCACTGCCAGCATGATCATTTTTTTTGCACTTAAGACTAGGGTCTTAGGGAGCATTAACATGGCCATACAGCTGCACAGGGTGACATGTCTGATACTGGAAGAAGATATTTCATAGAGCTAAAAATTTTTTCAAGTTCTGTAAAGAATCTTAGGGATCTAACCCAGCTGGTTTTAAAGGCAAGGAGACAGCTTGGCCACACAGGGAGTTGGCAGGAAGGACAGGACAGAACCCAGGCCTCCTGAAACAGCACACAGGACTGAGGGTTGAAGTGGCTCTTCTACTCGTTGCCCACTGGCTACAGAAGGCAGGTGAAAGGAAGGCCTGGGAGCCCCCAGGCTCTGTGCCTTCGAGCTGTGCCGGTGGCTGTTTTCACTGCTGCTTCAAAAAGAAGTAGCTGCGGGGTCCTGGGGCAAAGGCTGGGCCTCCAGGGCTGCCTCTCCTTGGGCTAGATCTCACTGGGGCTCCCTGCCATGTTGAACCACACCAAAAAGAGTGAAGGGAGACAGATGGAATGAGGAAAACAGAAAAGAAAGAGTTAAGGAAAGAGATAGGACTCAGACTAAAGGAAACCACTTAGCCTCCCCCACGTGGCCACAGTGGGATTTCTTAAACAACATCCGCTAATGCACACTGGACCTCGAACCAGAACCTTTGCTTTCCAACCACTGAACGTTCTAAAATAGGGACACCAATATCCCAGAGAGAGCCCAGGCCTTGTGACGAGTGACACAGAAAGTTCATGGACTGTGGAGCAAGGGTCTAACCAGGTGCTTCCCAGACTCAAGCTCTTTCCCACCACATCCAGCCTTGCTGGGACCTCGGTGCTAGTGGTGAGGCCTGGGAGACACTCCACATGTGGTTACAGAGGCAGGTGGCATGGGGGGGTGTGCCCACCTGCACAGGTGTAAGCTACCTGTCTCTCTCGCTTATCTCTGTTCTCCCTGGGGGAAAAGTGGTCTGGAGGGAAAAGTGTCCTGGGAAGGGGCCTTGCCAGAACTGGTGCCTGGAAGGTCCAGGCCAGCAGCTGCCTCATACCAGAGGAAACTCACCATTCATCTGGGAGGGTGACAACGAGTAGTCCCGGTCTGCGTGCCGGCGGTCTGGCTTCAGATTGCGGCTCTGTCTGCCTGAGCCCTCCAACATGTTCACCATCTCACTGCGGTCAATGTTCCGCAAAGCTGTGTATAGATTCTCCACTGTCAGAAGAAAGAAGAGAAGAGGCGCCTGAGAAGCAAATTCTAATGATTCTAGAGCAGCCAGGGATTGTTTTGCAGGCCTGAAAACTGGGCCAGGAGGATGATGGGAGAAGGGAGATGATCATTTTTTTTTTCAGAAGGTGGAGGGACCCTTCTTTTGTCAGAATCAACCCAAAATGTTTCTTTTCTTCTTCTTTTTTTTTTTTTTTTATGCTACAACAGATCTTTTCCAAAAAACTAGCAGTGCCCAACACATCCTTTTTTTTTTTTTTTTTGCAGGGCTAGTGACCACCTCATGAATGCTAGTCAGGTGTTCTGCCACTGAACTACATCTTCAACTCCTCAGCAAAGCATCCAAAGACTGGTGTTTTGTAATCTAAAAGGAGTACAACAAGAAAATGAGGGTAAGAATGATTGGATTCTGTCCTTTTGAAATTTTGAGTCCTTGCCTGTTGATTTGAGATGCAAATGGATACATTCAAATTTCTCTTAGTGTTGTTGAGGACAGGAATTTGGTTGAGGATACTCTGAAAAGAGAGTGAGTCAAATCTTCCCTCCAGGTTGGACAACGATGTGCCTGAGGACAGAACTGCTCCTTCTGGGATTTGGCCCACCCACACTCTGCTCTAAGCCAACACTCATTTGGATGAGAAGTCCAACAGGAAGACTGAAGATGAGTCAATATATATGCTGTCATCAGGGGTCCTGGGGAAATTTTTCTCTTTTATCACGGTAGGAGAAAGACTGAGGCCAAGATTCACTGGCAATGTGTTCCAGCAGGATTGCCTGGAAGACCTTTTACTGTGAGTGGTGTGTGAGTATGTGTGTACATGTGTGTATGTATGTGTGTGTGTGTGAGTGTGTGTGTGTGTGTGTGTGTGAGTGTGTGTGTGTGAGAGAGAGAGAGACAGAGAGAGACAGAGAGAGACAGAGAGAGACAGAGAGGCAGTCAGAGATCACAAGGACCAGCATTAGGGGTGGAATTGGAAGGAAGAGCTACTTGGGCAAGAAGTAGGTCCTAGCAAGTCTGTGGAACGAGGCCTCCTCAGCTTGGGATACTGACTTTTTGCGTTTTCGCCTTCACGGACGATCCAGAGGTTCAACAAAGCTGTGCTCTGCTCCAACAAGGAGTTAGGGTTTTCTACACGGATCCTGTTGATGTCCTCCACACTGAACTGCAACTCTCGGGCCAACTCTGCAAGAAAACACCAAGAGCAGATGTGAGCACAGGGAGTCAGAGCACTTTCCCTTTAGATTGGTTGTTTCTCCTCACCAGGGACCTGGTTGACACGCAGGAACCTACAGCTTCGTATGCCCAGAAAACAGGGCAGGGGAGGGGTGCTCTGGAAACAGGTGTTGAAAGAATGATCAAGCAACTAAATGAACAACGCCCTGCCTTTCAGGACTTCTGATACGAGATGATGAGAACGAGCCTCTTAGCAAGGTTAGCAGCTTCTCCGTGCACACAAGACAAGTTAGTCCTGGAACCAAGAGGGGGCTGAGGCTGCTGGCCCTACTGCAGTACTGTCTGGCCAAACTGGGAGGCTGCCCACTTTCCTCCTGGGTCCAATGGTGGCAAAAAGGCAACTCTGGCGGGAAAAGGTATTACTTATGTTTAAAATGAAAATGGAAGTTTTGGGAAAAGGTATTACTTATGTTTAAAATGAAAATGGAAGTTTTTATCTAAATGCACAGCAGTGATGTAGAATTGTAGCTCCCCCACGCTCTGATTATTTTTACTGTTATCACTCACAGTATTTAAGAGGGAAAAGTGCCTCAGAGTCTGATTTCAAAGATGAGGTAGATCATAGGAAGAGTAATCATGTGAATCAGAACACATGTACACAACACACACGTATGCATACATGTGCACTCATTAATGCACACACTTATACACACATGGACACAATGCAATATACATATGCTTGCACACAAGCACATGTCACACACATATATGTGCAAATGCATGGGAACACATGGACACACATACATACACACATGCTCAAAGCAGCAGGAGTGTGACTTAAAGAATGAACAGTCCCTGAACTTCTGAGTTCCCATGATACTGCCGTTCAGCAAGTTTGTCTAAAGTACTGTGTAGGCATGTAAGGTGAGGGAGGGAGTCTAGGAGTCCATTCACATACAAGTTTTAAAAAAGTGGTGGGGAGGGAGAATCAGATTGTAGGCCTATGGCTATATAAAATACAGTTTGGGGGTTGACTTCTTTTGTCCACCTGCCTCCCTTCAAATCAGATCTGTCACTGCTGTTGGCAGGCTGCAGCTATGGCCAATTGTCAATGAAACCTGCTGAGACTGGCCTCCCCCCGACCTCGCTCAGCTGAGCTGGCCTCAAAGGAAAGGCCATGCATCGAGTGGAGGAAGCCATGCACAGGCCTTTGGGAGATGTTTTGTTTGTGCATTTCTTTTGTTTATTTGATTTTTCTGGGTTCTGTCACTAGCTAATTACACAACTCTATTGAACTGGATCCCAGTTTTCCCATCTATAAAGTAAGGTGAACTAGATACAGTGTGAGATTTAAAAAAAAAAAATTTCTTTTTAGTTGTAGATGGACACAATACCTTTATTTTTATTTATTTATCTTTATGTGATGCTGAGGATCCCATCCAGTGCCTCACACATGCTAGGCAAGTGCTCTACCGTTTAGCTACAATCCCAGCCCCATAGTGAGATCTTTTGTAAAGTCAAGAGTTGCTTCTTTTTTTCCAAAGGAAAACCAGACAGAAAGGGAGGAGGAAGAGAGCACCCTGCTTTTTTATTGGAACTCAGTGGTATGGCTTGGCAAAGGGATCTACCCAGATACACAAATCAGATGCACAATGGGTAATGAAGACCAGGGTTGAAAATGCTTTATCCATTGCTCAGTAAAGAGAAAGGGATGTAGGGGTGAGACAAAGGCCTCTTCTGCCCCCAATTCCCCAACTCACCTGCCCAGCTGAGGCCGAGGTGTTCTGATATAATAGCCATCTTCATATCTGCTCGGTCTGTCCCACTGAGAAAACCTAAAGAGATGCATTAGATTTTATTTAGCAGCCTGAGCAGGACACAGAACTGACAGGCACGTGTATACGGCCTCTGATGGATGCCCAAGTCTCACTGTGAACCTCCGTAGACACCCGTGCTGAATCTATAAGAGGTCAGGTGGAGACCCAAGTCAAAGGCTCTGCATGCTGTTGGCAGAACAGGCTGAGGAAGCAGCATGGAGGGTAGAGGCGTCACAAGCTCACTTATAACCTTTCAAAGGGAGCAAGCAGCCAGACACAATGGTGTGTGCCTGTAATCCTGGCTACTTGGGAGGCCAAGGCAGGAGGATCTTAGTGAGACCTTGTCTCAAAATTTAAAAAAGTAAAAAAAATTTTGGGCTGGGATGTTACTCAGTGGTAGAGCACCACTCAATTGCCAGTACTAAAAAAAAAAAAATAGTTAGGGGGAGCAAAAATACATCATCACAAAGAGGTTGATACCTGGTGTTGATTCACTGAGAATGCTGTATCTCAGGGACAGGGGAGTCAAGGTCCTTCGCCTATCTTCTGCTCCGCTCCCCTGCAGAAGAAAGTCAAAGGATGCTTTGGGTTTTGGGTATACCCCCTTCTCAGAGGAGGTGACTTGAGCGTTGAGGCTGTGGTCCTGGCAGGAGTAAGTAGCTCCATTCCTTCAGAGGCTCAACAGAGTAGACGGAAGAGGTGGGAGTAAAAGAAGTTGATGAAAGTTGAATACTTTATTAGGAATAATGGTAAACTTATGTAGCCCTTGTCATGCACAAGGCTGTATTTAATGCTCACACCAACCACAAACACCTATGAGATAGGTATTATTACTAACCCCCTTTCATCGATGAGAAAACTGAGGCATAGAGAGGTGAAGCAGTTTTCCCAAGGCACCCAGTGTATGGGCCATGGAACCAAAGTTTGACCTTAAAACTCAGTTTTTCTTTTTGGCTTCCTTTAGGTTCAACAGATCAGCTTCTGACACTGGCTTCAGGCTTAACAATAAGAACTGCTTTGCTCAAAGATGTAGGAATTCTCTCTGGAGAGAGGTATCGGTTCACCCTCATCCCCCGAAAGAAAAGAGAATCCGATTCATGGACATATGAATGGGACCTTGCTTGATTCTAGTTTAGCACAGAAGGCTAACGATTAAAACGACCACAGCCAGACAACACCAACAAGGAACAAGACATTCTGAGGACATGATCCCTCCGAAGTCCCTGGCATAGGTGGTGACCGTGGCGCTCTGACAGATATGGACAAATGAACATACTTGCTGAAGACTACTTTGTTGAGCTCAAAGCCCTGGGTGTCTGCAGTGGCTGAGGACACCAGGATCCCCTTCTGTGAGGGCCTAGCACCCTGGGGAAGATAAGTGAGTCAATGAAAAAGAGGCTGGAGAACAGATGTCCAGGGGCTGGGTAACCTTGAACAGCTAATTCAAAATGCACTTCAAAACCTCAGAAGCCTCAGAAAGGGAAGTTGAGGAGGACACTTGACCTTCATATCCCAGAGGGCTCAGGGCTCACAGAGTGAATAAACCCATTACCATCTGACACATTGGTTCCTCACGTCCCATGACCAGAGCTGGACTGAGCTTTGCAGGGAGAGCCAGGGCAGGCTTCCCCTGCCAGGTCATAGAACAAATGTCCAGAGGAGAGTAAAGGGCCCAGGTGTACCTCAGGGAATTCAAAGGCTGCGTTTTCAATAGGAAGAAGCCCGAAGGAGGTGTTTATCCTGGGGTCTGTTCGGGAACGTCCTTAGGGTAACCCATCTTTGGTCCTCCCCAGGTAGTGGCTCACCTTGGTGCAGGGGGGCATGGTGATGTTCAAGTGGCAGAGGATGTGCTGGGTGTCCTCGTATTTCATCGCCTTGCGCAGAAATGACAAGAACCCTCCTGGTTCTCGACTGCTGTCCCTCACCTAAGTTCAAACATAAAAGAAGATTCAGCAGGCCCTTTGGTGGCCACCAGGTGGCTGGTTTAGAGATTTTTCACCTCCCAGCTTTCTAGATCCAGAGGAGAGGCCAGCAAGAGGAGGCCAGCACCTTTACAGGTATGGCCAAACGGTTCTCCCGAAATGACTGGAAGTGGAAGCTCCGCTGTTGGGCAGCTTTCTTTACAGGTACCAGGTTTCCAGAAAGTTCTGCGAAAAGGGGCATTCCTTCCAAAACCTGTAGGAAAGAAAAAAGCCAATATAGCTTGTCAGGTAGAAATGCTCAGATGTCCTGTCTTGACGCTCTGGTCTTTCCCACCCCCACCCGAAGTCAGGTGCATACACAGGGGGACAGCAGGCCACACAGGAGTGTGTTCTGAGAAACACCACTGTTCGTTTTGGAAAAGGCTTTATTTATAAGGTTATGATAAATGAGTCATGCTTCCTTGCCCCCAAAGATTTTACACTCTGTAGGAATTTTCTTATGCCCCTAGGCAGTTGATCTAGAACATTCCAGAACCAGGACATCACAATACAGTTTCTGAAAAAATCCTGGGTCTGTTTTTCTACCTGTCCAAAAGTGAGACAGTGTCATGAGAAGTGCCAGAAAAACCTGGCTATATTTTAATTTCACCTATGATAATAATCCTTTCTGGGTACATAATACTCTCACCTGCCATTCTCATTTGAACCCATTTGAGAGTTGCCCTGGCTCCAGAGCTTTATCTTCTTATGAGAAGTGTTAGAGGCCTTTGAGGACCCTGGCATACCTCTATGTCCCTGCTCCGGGCCACCTCCACGAAGTTCTCATGCTGCTCCAGGGTCTTGTCCACTTTGTCGTCTGTCATGCAGTAGCAGCGCAGCCGCCCTTCCCGGGGGTCATTCATTTTGGCAAAGATGACAAACTTGGCCATGTAGGGCACTGCGGTAAGCTCTTTGTATAACAGAGTGGCAAAGTTCACGGCCTCAGCAGTCCGAGGACAGTCCGACAGCCAAAACCTTAAAAGAGAGGGCAAGTCCTGACTACCTTCCTCAATGCCCGAGGAAAACAAAGCTCCATCTCCATCTGGTCAGGCACAACCTGCAAGCCACACAGTGGTGACTCTGCCACGTCTGGCGGTTGGGGGCGCTTCTGTGTGGGGGGGTAATGAAAGAGCCTCAAGATCAAGCCTGAGATGCTGGGCTGGGCCTCGTCTCACCTGGCAGAGACATTGGTGGTAAAGTTGGCACACTCGTTGGCATACACGAGCTTGGTTGTTCCCGTTATATCTTCCCACTGGGCTCGGTCAGTTCCGCCTGCAACACCAGCAGAAGTGGGGCTGGGGACACCCTTTTGGATGTGAACATGGTGCTAAGGTCCTGGTGTGCGAGGGCAGAGGTGGACTTCTGGGTGACACTTGCTTGGTCTGCAGCACTGAGCAGACCTATTTTCTCACACTCTGTCCCTTTTCCTTGTGACCTGCAGTACTCGCTTCTCCTAGGGCTCAGAGGGCTCTTCCACCAGGCAATGGACTTTAATTCAGATGCCTCATCCCCCCAAGTCTTGGAAGAGCACACCGCCCCCAGGGGAAGTCGACAAAACCCACCACCACGGTTGCTGGCTTGGCATTCTCCCATCTCCCTCTGCCCTCCAGTGTGTGACAGAAGGAGCTAGTGCTGCTAGACAGGGGCAAAGGGGAACCTCTCACCAATGACGCTGCAGAGCAGGCGCAGGCTGGTGGTGTCTCCCTCCCCACTGTCCCTTGGGTTGTCAGTCCAAGAAGGAGGGAGTGGGATCCGAAGCCCAATGGGACGATGGAACTTGCGGCGTCTCGGCTCCACCGTGACAATGGGGCTGAACGTGGCCTGGTTGCCCAGGAGCTTGGTGACTAGCTCATCTGGGACAGGCTGGGCCTGTGAAGTGCCAAAGGCAAAATATTCAGCCCCAGGCAGAAGAGGGGCAGGCATGACGGGAGACGGCATGGTGCCCTCTATGCACAGGGCAAAGACTCCTGGTGAGAGAGGTTGCCCCCCGCTGCTGGGCCACTATCTTCATTTTGCTGAGCACAGGGCCAATCCCAGCTCTGATGTCACTGATTAGCTCTCCTTTCTGAACCTTTTTTCCTTCTGCCTCTCCTTCCCAGGGATGGCACATCTTTGCAGGAACTTTCTCCTGCTGAGCATAGGCGGCCTTGCAGTTTAACGTGTGATGTGGGACTTTCTGCGACTTGACAGGCTGCGTCTGCCTCATCCCTCTCGCCCAACTTTCTAAGCTTTTAAGTCAAAAACCTAATTCTAATGGTACTGGCTGAAAGCATGGGATGCCCTGTTTTCCCAGGGCCTTGCACTCCTTCCACCCTCCAGGACCTGGCCAGGAGGGCCTGTATCACCTGCAGAGCCAGCTTCACTTTCTTGGTGACAGCATTTGCTGGGAACGTTGCCTGCACCAGGGGCACCAGCTTGCTCTTCAGAGAGCCCCCTTCAGGGCCAATGGTGTCATAGTCCTGGCAGAGCCGCGACATGATCACAAAGTACAAGGGGAAGTCCGTGGTGATGATGCGGCAGACCCTCTTCTTCTCCAGCTCCTCTAGGCTCCCCAGCTCTGGAATTACACAGCCCGGGGCCACCAGCTTGTCACACTGAGCTCAAGATCAGCCACTAACCCCGTGGCCTGAGCCTCCTTATCTCCAGGACACAGGGCGTACACCCTCCCTATGACAGGCAGAGAGGTGTCCTGGAGGGAGAAGCGCCCAGGCCCAGAGGCCCAGCAGAAGAGGTGTGTCTACAAGCAGGGCACCCACTCATATGACCTGGGGACCCAGAGCTTGACTGTGTGGGGCCAATTCTTAGCCTCGTGTCACTGCCCAAACTCCAGGCAGCCCTGATAGCCCACCCCAAACGTGCAGCCTCAAATTCTATCTCCCAAAGGTGAGAGATCTGGTATCCCTGGGGCTCTGTTACCTTCATCCATCCCATTGAGGATCTGTTGCAGGTAGCTTTCTGCAGAGCGGCTCTTGTGTTCCTTCCACAGAGAGCCATTTTCACTCCTCAGAACCACAAGCTCACGGTCCCCACGACCATGGGAGGCAAAGTGGGGGATCTCCACAATCACAGGGCTGAGATAGGGACAGAGCAGAGGGTAGGCAAGTTGCTTTCCTGCATGTGCAGGTGGCCCGGGGGAGGGGCAGCTCACTCCTGCCCAGAAGGAAAAAGGGGTTCCACAGCCACAGTGGAGGCCCCTCTGGGAAGTTCTCTGGAGTGGACTAGACCTGCCTCAGGCTCCTGAGGCTCCCATGAGTCTGGAGTGACAGGTAGGGCAGGCCCAGATGCAGGGACAGCAACTCTCCTGGCCTGTGTGCATGGCTGAAGCTCAGCCAAATGATCTCACCCTCAGACCTGATTATGAAAACTATGTGAATGCCAGGCATTATGGCACACACCAGTAATCCCAGCAGCTAAGGAGACTGTGAGTTCAAAGCCAGTCTCAGTGAGTCCCTAAGCAACTCAGGGAGACCCTGTCTCTAAATAAAATATAAAAAGGGCTGGGGATGTGGCTCAGTGGTCCAGTGCCCCTGAGTTTGATGCCTGGTACCAACAAAACAAAACAAAACAAAACAAAACAAAACCAACCAAACAAAATCCCCAAAACAAACAAACAAAAAACATGGGCTATCCCTAGATAGGTCTCTGAGCCCTTGCATTCTCATCTATTAAATGGCCATAATGACATTTCCTTGAGGTAGGATTTTAGGCTGACATTTAAAGAGAAAAATCAATAAGAAAGCTTTGCAAATGATGATTGACAGGAGGGTGGATGGAGATGGGAAGGCCAAACCTCTCCCAACATTACAACCCTGGATGTTGTTGTCTGAAGGACAAGAAAGCTCCAAGCAGACCCTGCTTCAGAGAAGGTGACGAATAGGCACCTGAAGTCCATTCATCCTGTGGTCCTGAGGGACAGTGCTGTAGGAGCTGCCTTCCAGTGCCACCATTTCAGTGCATACATAATTAAATCCTGGAGGTCCCCCAAATAGCCCCATCTCCATTCCCTTCTCTAGTGTCCCAGTAGGATTTGAGAGTAGGAAGCTCCACCAGGGCTATGGACTCCTTAGAGTACCTGAGCAAGAGCAGAGCAAGGGGGTGAGGCTCCCGCTTCTGCTTCTCTGTCACAAGCTCCCACAGCTCTGCCCTGTGGCAGGGTTGTTCTAGGTGGTTGCTGCTGAGGTGGTGGCAGTGGGGTGATCAGGACGGGAACAGGTTACGGACACACGTTGCCCACATGTCCTGCAAAGCAGCGTCTCACCTCAGGAACTGGGCCCCTGTGGGCCCCAGCGCGATGATCCTGCTGGCCAGGCCCTCCTCCTCACCCAGCGGGGGCGGCGTGCTCAACTTCTGGGGCTTGACCAGGCGACAGGTGATACGTGTGGGTGCGGCACAGGTCCGCGGAGGGATCACCACCCTCAGGCCGTTGTGGCGACTTCCTCTCATGGAGCCTCCCCGGGCATCGACCATGAAGCTCACCAGAAACCTGGAGGCACAGGCAGATCCAGGTTGGGCACCTTTGCCCCCACCCCCACCCCACGGCCAGAGTGGGTCCCCGAGTCCTGTGTCACTCACCCTGTGTGGACGGGGCTGGCCACTGGGCTGATGTTGTCTGAGGTCTCTGTGGCGGGGCTGCTGGGGATGAGTGAGTCTTCATCATATTCTTTAGATGCCTAAAGAGGAGAAAAGGGCCCCCTGTCTCCCCTGAGCCACCTGAACACTGCTCCAGGCCACAACAGCTTTGGAGTGGCGCCATGGAGAACCTGCTTTCACAGGCTCACCCACTCACTCTTTGGGGACCAGGCCTTCCTGGGGTCTAAAGGGAAGCATCGGCTTCCTCCCCTCTTGCTGGCCTTAGCTTGGCTCCAGACCCCGGAGCAGAGTGCGGGAACAGATGGAATGAGTCCTCGCTCTTCAGTCTGGTTCTAGGTCCCCTGCCAGCTGCATACACTGCCCACCTGCCCACAGTTCCCTCCCACAGTGCCCCCGTGGAGAAGCTCTGTCCAGGCAGACTGGCTTTTCCTCTAGAGTTGGCCCTGGCCCCTGCACCATCCCCTCCTACCTACTTGCCTCATGGGCACCTGAGGTACGGGAAGTGAACACACCAAGCCTTTGGGGCTTCCTGTTGTTTTCTTCTGTGGGAGAGGGACATTCCTTGCAACCAAAGGGGCCATTTGGCTGCTTTGTAACAGGTCCTTGAATACCACCATGACTCCAGAGAACGGCAGGGTCTGCATCTGGCCTC
The DNA here is from genome assembly GCF_045843805.1 of Urocitellus parryii. Taxonomy (NCBI): domain Eukaryota; kingdom Metazoa; phylum Chordata; class Mammalia; order Rodentia; family Sciuridae; genus Urocitellus; species Urocitellus parryii. Next base: position 14,465,027 of record NC_135544.1, read on the forward strand.
AGTGGCCTCTAGATGGATTCTCAACTCTGCTTTTATTCATCCTCCCCCTGGTGCAGAACATCCTCACCCCCGACCTTCCCTGCTCCCATCACCTATTTTTCTGCCTTTTCTCCTCTATGGAGCTGTCCTGTTGACCCCAGCCTGCCTGCTCCCCACTCTGGAAGGGCTCACTCACAGACGCCATTAAGCACTTCACTGTTCACCCTTCCTGCACTCTGTGCTCCCTGCTCCCACGTGTATAAGTCCTCTCTTCCCAGCTGGACAGCGACTCTTAGGAGGCAGATGCTCATGGTCCTCCTCTACAGGGTCTGTAGAGCCCTGGACAGGGCACTTAGTGGGAATCCAGGAAACTGCCCCTGATGAGTTATGACTCAAGCAGAGTTGAAGAGAAATGCTGGGGGTGTGGCTCAGTGGTAGGCCCTGGGTCTGAACCTCAGTACCACACACACACACACACACACACACACACACACACACACAGAGAGATTTTAAGGGAATGAAATGGTCAGGAAACAACAGAACCCAGTTCTACTCAGTTGGTTCTCACTGCTATCTTTAGCAGCATCCAGGGACTATGCCACTGCAGTTCTGGGGGCCATATTTGACCATTTCTCTCGAATGCCACCCAGTTATACTCATGTTACATCACTGTGATATATAACCTGCTGCTCAACAGCCATGTGGCGGGCTTATCCCTATGCGCCACGTTTGGTCCAGGGCTATGGCTGCTGCTGTGAGACAGACACCACTTAGGGAACAGAGAAAGAAATCAACTTTAGCTAGAGTCTAACAGCCACGACTGACTCAGCTACCAGGCCCTGGGACAGTGACATCCAACCTGAAACAGTGCACTATTTTAATTTCTCCCCAAGAAGTCCCCCCGTCCTTAAAAAAAAAAAAAAAAAAAAAACAGTGCCAATGGCATAAAATTAAACTGCCTCCCATCCTGCTTTTTTGGATAAATTCAGGTGGCAATCTCGGAAGTCATAAAACAGGGTACCATAATGAACAAGACCCTACACCCAAAGCAGGTCTCTGGCATGTCTTTTCTGTCTGTATTGGTATCTCTAGCTCCCAGAATTCTTTGGAGGAAGGGGAGATGGAAGCTGTCCCCTCTTGCGAATGTGAGAGGAGCACAGAGTTCTGCGACTCTCCCAGAGCTTTGTGAGATGTGCAGGCTGCACTCCACCTGCCACAGGTTCCCTTCCCTGCCTGCTGCCCCAAGGTGCAGAGAGTATGTGCCCAGAGGTTCGGCCATGCATGTGGCTCGAGAGCCAGAACTGCTGGTGTCAGTTCTCACCCTGACTCATCATTAGACTATTCTGATGGTGTTTCCTACACCCTGGAGCTCCCTGAGCCCCGCGGTGTTCACATCTGGGAGGATGAGAATGCCAAGAACACGGGCTACACAGAGCACACAAAATCACAGATCTGAAAGTGCTTTGGAAGCACAACAAGTTTTTCCATGCTAGCTCCTTTTGTCCTCCAGGTCATCTCAAAATAAGCATTGTCCGGGGGTCATATCCTCACTCTACAAATGGGAAGACAAGAGAAATGGTGCTTCTTACCTGTTCTGGCTCTTCAGATCTGATCACCACTGTCTCAGGTGTGACACAAGGAATCCTCGGGATGGCTGGAGATTCCACCCTGTGTACCAGGAACATTGGGAAATCAAAGGGCGGATCTTTTGAAGTCACCTCCTATCTCTCCCAAGAGACTGAAATGAAAGACCTCAGGACCTTTGTAATGACTTAGCAACCCTCCCCCTCACCTCAGCCTTATTACGCCCTTGCAAGTGCAATAAGATTGATTCCACAGGTTGAACAGACTTGAAGCTGTCTCCTCCCTGTGCCCTCTGCAGAGCCTAGCTGCCCTTCATATCGCTCAGAAGGACCCTCCAGCCCCGACTCATCTGCCCTTTCTGCAGCTCTCTCTTGCCTGCTAACAGAACCCTTACTCTGTCCTCACTCATACATCAATCTAAATTTGTTAAGGTCTGTAAACAAGTCAAAATAACACCTGGCATTTTGCCAGGGGAATGTTAGAGTTCGTAAACAAGTCTGGATGGTGCCTGGCAAAATGCCAGAGGGAGTGGTTTGAGAAGTAACAAAAGCGAGCCATTAAGTATGCAGATTCCTTATTGGTTGACTGATGTATCTAGTTTATGCTAATTAAGATAAGCTGTGCAAAATGTATAAATACCTCTGTTGTCCTAGAATAAACGGTTCCCATCCTGCTGTATCAATGTACACAAGTTGCTCATCACCCCCTGGTTATTTTGCTACAGCCAGACTGCAGCATAAATTGTACTTGGTGTGGGTTTTGATCCCACCAAATGAATCTACATAAGGGTCCAAATTCTGTATTTTTTTTCTAACAGATATTTAGTAAACACCAACAGATTAAACTTCTTTACACTTTCCCTTCCTACTGTCCTGCTGTCTGGTTTTGTATAAGCCATGGGAAACACCCTGGTGTTTCTAAAAACTGGTTGATTGTAGATTTATTTGCAAAACATCTCTGTGGAAAAATGGATCTGTGGTGGCCTAAGTCACAGCAGACAGAGGGAGGGCTGAGAAATGGGTTCCGGGTAGATATAGAACCTCTGTGGGCTTTCTCTAAGGTACATCACCGACGGAGAGATGAGGTCAGTGTTTGATATCAGCTTGGCAAGTTTCTAACGTGAACCTTTCTCCAAGATTATTCCGAAGAGAAGCTGAGTGTGCATGAAAAGGAGAAGAGGTGTGATTGTGAAGCTGTGAGTGCGAGGAGGGGGCGGGGAGGGGGGAAGAAAGGTGCGTGGCTGCTGGAAGTGAAGAGACCCAACTGACAGCGCACTGTGAGGGAGGCCTCTGAGTACGCGTTTGGTGGTCAAGGTGCTGGTGCCGCAGCCTGACCCGCCAGCCTTCCATCTATACTGACAGCACACCCAGGGCCTGTCCTTCTGACTTCTCCTCGATTTGCAATCCTACTCTGAGCTGCAGGGCTGTACCCTGACCATGCCTGGTGTGACCCCTCCAGTGAGCCCTTTCTTACACTTGGTCGAACTTCGGCACAAAATCCAACAGCTCTTTCTCTTCATCCAAGTCCCTGGAATCCGGCTTCTCAGCCTTGGAGCCAACAAGTTCTTCTCCTGAAAGAACACAAGCTCAAGTGAGTGACAGGGTGGAGACCTCCTGAAAAAGTGCTTCTCCTGGTCTACCTCTTAATGCTTGCTCCTGAGGGACACAGGGAAGTCTCTGATGCTTCAAGGGGACCATTGGCTGTGATTTTGCTCAGTCTTATTCCTTCCAGCCCTGATGTATAGTGTGCAGTGGTCAGTTCCTAACTCAGTCTATACCAGACTTTGTAGGAAAGACAACACAGCCAGAAAGAACCTCCTTAGCTTGTCATTTCCCACTGCAGATCAGACCATTTATTTTGAAGGGCTGTAGGGGTGTGTGTGTGTGTGTGTGTGTGTGTGTGTGTTTATAACATGGTCCCTAAAATTTCATTATTTCTAAAGCTTCATTACAAAGAAGTTCAAGCTACTGGTGAATTAGCTGCCCACACCCCACACTGCCTCATTGTTTCCTTCTCTTGCTTGAAGTGGACTTGGAGCCTGGGTCCTTGTCCTTGCATGTCATTGACTATCATTAGCAGTGAGCGCCCTGGCCTTGTGATCTGAAACTGACAGGATGGAATCACAACTGCTCATGCAGTGATGACCACAAACATGGTGGCATGGGCACAGACACAGAGATGGACAGGCAGGAGTTGCCCCCTTGAGGATGGAACTCCTGGGCATAAATGTCCTGTTTTAGTCAAGCTCTGGGCTCGGACTGTGAGCCATCAGAGGATGGGAAGCAGGAATGGATTAGTGGGAACTTGGGTTGCTGAGGGTGAAATGCACTCTGGTGAGAAAAGACCACAGGGAACAGAAAGCGTTTCATACCCATTATAGATATGTGAGCAGTTCCTGAAAAGCAAAGAAGAGCCAAGGTGAAGGAAGGACAGCACTGAAGTCAGGTAAAGCAAGAGGCATGCTATTAAGGGGCACACAGGGAAAGATCCAGCTGTCTCATCGACAAGGTTTGTACAACCACTGAATTATAGATGGGAGGGTCTACAGAGTGAACCCAGTCCAACCCCACTATTGTGCTTCATGAGGGTTCTCTCACACTCCAGCAAGGATACGAGACTTATTTGGGGAAGGAATAATAGTAAAAGCACTGGGTAGTTCATAAAGTTGAAATGGAGTAACTTCACAGTAATGAACAGAACCTGAACCCTCCTGACCCACTATGTGATCAGAAGAGCAGCTTATTAAAATGCATTCTCATGGATTTTAAACAACTCACTTGTTATTGGTTCAAAGCACCAGGAAAGCTCCTCACAGCCCTAGAGATGAGCTGAGTAGAATCACACTCGATCTGATACACATTCATCATATACGCAAACACACACGTACTTGTGAAGCGTCACAAAATGTTAAATGTTAATCTCTGAGATGTCAATTTTCCTCCACCTAAGACTCTAGGAAATCAGTTGTTTTGATAATAGACAACATTTCTAAAAAGTGGCCTCCTCAGTTTCAATGCACATCTGCAGAACCCTGGGTGGCCGGGGCAGGAAGCCGCTCAGAGTGCTCAGCGCCCCCCTGCTCCCATTGGTCAGAGCTCACCGACCCCTCCCTGACTTTACCTTCATCTTCAGAGACATCCAGGATCTCATCCACTGTCTCAGGGTAACTCATGCGGTGCTTGTCACTGACTAGCTGAAAGGAGAAGGCGGCGAGAATTCAACCCAAACAGAGCACCACCACCCTTTCACCAGCCCAGCAGTGACCTGGTCACCATGAGGGGACAGAAGAGGAGGTGATAAAGGAAGTTTGTTCCCCCCAAAGAAAACCAGACCTAGGAAGCTGAGGCCTGGTGGCATCCCAGAGAGTACAACAGGGGACCTTGCCGCCTCATCCCTTCCCAAGCCCCATTCACCTCACAGTGACTCCCTTAGGTCTGGCCACAGCGCTAATTCCTCAGGCCACTAGGTGGCAGTAGAGCCCTGCTCAACTGAGGATGGAGCCTACTGGGCTACCCTTTTGGCAGGATGCTTCCTACTGGAGGCTTTGGAGAGTCACCCACAGGGCGCCCTGCCTGTCAGGCTGTGGTGGGGGGGTGGAGTGGGGATGGGCAGTGCCAGGGAGGAGCACACATACCGCTACACTGGTTTCGTCTGTGACAACTTTGAGCACGTCTGTTACGGAAATGTAGCCCAAACGCTTGGCTATTGCCAGAGGTGTGGTTCCATTCTAGAAAAAAAATGGCAGCAAGAGGGTGAGATCAGACAAGGGAGCAAGAGAGGAAGGACACTCTGCCACCTGTACAGAGTCTAAGTTCACCTCTGACTATTCAGAAGGGCTTGAGTGGACAGACTCTGCCTTGGAGCCCAAAGCAAGATGGCTCCACCAGTGGGAGAGCCGGGATGCCCCCTCAGACTAGGGCAGGGAGAGAAGAGGGCGTTGACGCCTCATGTTGTAGCATTGTGTGGGGGCTTGAAATGACAGCAAGGCAAGACTGCCAAGAGGGAACCCTCTGGCGGGAAGGGTGTCAGAAGTCACCATGTGTGATTCTGAAACAGGAGGGAACAGAGAGTCACACTCACTGCTTCCAAGTCTGTTCTCTGGGTGTCAATCACAGCATCGCCACAATGAAAACAATCCCTGTACTTCAGTGAACTAGGCAGGCCAATCAGAAATCACAGGTCACCAGAAATAGGATAGGGACTATATTTTCTACTTTAAGAGAAAGAGCTAAGTGAAAATCAATCGAGACTATTTTTCTTCTACGTTTTCTAGTTTCAGGACATGGCCCAGGATCCATCCAGATTTGGCCCCCTCTTCAGTTACAATTTCAGGACCCACATCTGTAGTCAAAGGTCCACCTGCTTTCAGAGTTGGGAGAAACCATGGAGGGAATCTAATAAAACCTCACACCGTCAGATGATAAGTTCATACTGAGCCCTGATCACTGAAGTTGCTAAGGATAACCCAAGACCCTGAAAGATCAGACACTCCACAAGACCGAATATAGCCTCACCTACTTCGGAAGAGGCATCCACAAAAATGTTTAATCAAATATAAAAGGGGGAAGTAACTGCTCTTGACAAGGATGAAGTTCAGTCACCAGAAGAGAAACTGATCACAATACCCTATCCCCCGGAATACCCAAAATGCTGCAGCTCTGTCTGGGTCCCAGATGTGCACACCAACCTCTATGGCTCTGGGATGTCTCCCAGGGCTGCTGCCCAGGGAAGAACAGTTTTCTGAAATCAGGCCAGGGCGGGTACTCACCGAGCTGACCTCGTTTGGGGAAGCGCCATTTTTCAGTAGCAAAGTCACAATGTCAGTATGTCCTTGTTGGGCCGCCTGGTGCAAGGGGCTGTATCCTAGCTATAAAGTGAGGTAGACATTTTGGCATGATCAGCTAGCTAGTAGAGAAAGAACCACCCACACACCATGGAATCCATTCACCTTCTACTTGTGACAAAAAAACAAAAAGCATTTTCCCCCACTGCCTCCTTCAGGATCCAAGTCTCAAACTGGCAGAACCCCAAGTATGCTCAGAGTAGGTCTGGCTCCATTCTAACTGGGCACTTAAGAAGTGCTCTTTTAGGAGTGGGGTCTAAGGCACCCTGTACCTTGGTCTTGGCATTGACATCTGCCTGGTGTTGTAGCAGAAACTTCACCAGCTTGATATTTCCATAATGACTGGCCACGTGCAGTGGAGTGTAACCCATCTGAAATGCAAGAAGTTGAGCATAGGTGACCTTCAGGGCTTCTGGGCAGACCTTAAGCCACCATGAACTGTGCATTTAATCAAATTCTTTTAAAAAGCAGGTGATTTAAAGAGAGAATGGATGGGGAACCCTTTGGAAGGTTAACAGCTGCTACGTGGTGTCCTGCTATCGCCAGCCAGATACCACTGGCCTGGGAAGGAGCAGGGTTCATGGTCAGACAAGTGAAGTCTGAGATGTTTGGAGGTGAGCCAGGCAGAGATGTCAAGTAGGTGGCGGGAGGGTGGACACGGAACCCTGCCATGAAGGCTGGGCTAGGAGTCATCCTCAGCCTATGAGAGAGCTGATAGCTTTGGAGATAAATGAGTGCCTCTAAGATTCATGAAGTGGAGGGAGAACAGAGAGGGGCCTAAGGACTGCACCAACATTCAGAGGGAAAGTCGGAAGGGAGGCTGGAGGGACAATGGAGAGAGCTGTGCTCCAGAGTCTAAGAGGAGTCATTTTAAGAAGACAGGAACAGCAATCCTGTCTTCTTAAAATGTTCTCCTCTGCTGAGAAGAGTGTGAAGTGCAGGACAAATGGACACATGGAGTCCTGGCTGACCCCAGTGAGAGCAGACTTATTTCATTAGAAAGGTGAACTCCCATTGTAAGATCCCCAAAGGCTGCTTGGAGTCACTGAGTTTCGTGTAATGGAATTTATAGGAAATGCTCATTTCTTGAAATAGTGGGAGTTTGGTCTAAGAAGGAGCTTATTTTCAAGGAAGCTGTCCTGATGAATATTTTTTGTTTGTTTTTAGTGCTGGGAATTGAACTTAGGTTCTCATGCCTGCCAAGCACATGCTCTACCATAGAGCTCCATCCTCTGCCCCCATCGAATATTTTGGTGCCGCCTCTGAGCCAAGGCCCTCTGAACTCTTTGTTCCCTAACGTACCCAGGGAGCCAGAGCCGGACTGCAGAGATCATCTTAATACAGATGCTGTGGGCAAGACCCTCATGTCGCGGGCTGGCTGGGGATCCCTGAGGCAGTTCTAACCCAAAGAATAGGGGGTCTCAGGGAAGGAACCTAAAAGACCAAACTGGGCTCACAAGAGAAGCCCCAAAGATCCAAAACATTCTTGGCTTTTAAAAAACAGATTCTTGTTGATGCAGGCAGGTGGGGACAAAGAGGCGGCTCCAGTTTTTTCTCAGGATGACCTCATGTTGCCTAGTGCTCCGGGAGATCTCTGGAAGGGGTGGGGCTGGTGGTGGTGTCCCTCTGTCCCTTCCTTTTAATACAACTGCCTTGTGATGAAAGGAGCAAAATGCACTTCTTCCAGGAAGCCTCCTCCTTCCCACCAGGTGGAAGCACCCAGGCCCTCTAGGGGCTCCCGGCTGTTCTCTCCCACCAATATCATATTTCCAGTTCCTTCCTGTCTCTTGCCTTCATCTCCACGCTAAACCACAAATGCCTGCAGCCCAGCTTCCAAACCGCATGTGCCTCGCTCACACCATCTCACTGAGCTCCTTACACACAAAAGAGGTTCAAAGCGAGTTGAGCTGAATTCAACTAACAGCTGGAATAGAAGGGGATGCATTTCTGAGTGACTCCAAGGAAGTCCCCCCCACCCTTTGACCTTCCTCTGCAACTCATAGGAGGCAGATCACCATTCAACATTCCTCACAATTCTTGCTGCAGAAGCTCAAAGCTCCAACAAACTTTTTAAAATTCCCAGGGGGAATGTGCGATCATTAGGATGATGTCCTTGAATTCTACTACTTCCCTGCCAGAAAGGTCCTTAGGATTCTGTCCCGGGCGGGGGGTGGGGGGTGGGGGGTGGAAGAGATGATTCTGAGGCATGAGGGAGGCACCCTGGGCCTGGGTCAGAGCACACAGGCTCAGCAGGGGGAGCCAGGAGGACAGAAGCTAGCTCAGGGCTGCCTGCCTTACCCGGGTAGTGGAATCCACTGTGACACCGTGTTTGATGAGCACATCTGCCACTGGAACGTGGCCTTCTTGTGCTACCAGATGGAGAGGAGTGAGTCCACTCTGGAAAGAGAAAGATGTTCATCAGCTTTGAGGCAGGAAACAATTCCAGGCTACTGTGACAGAGCACTGAGTCTGGAAGCCTGGTTTGCAGCCCTAGCCTGCTATCTGACCACCTGTTTAGCAAAACTCTTCCTGTTCTGAGCCTCAATATCCCTACCTTAAAAAATGAGATGGTTAAATGAAATCAGGAAGTGCCATTTTTTTTTTCTGTTCAGGGTAAGACTGTCAATATTTTAAATCGGTGACTTTGTAGCAAGTACCCAACTTTGTCCCTTATGGTAACAAAGCGGCTCTAGACCAACACAGAAGTGAATGGGCATGGCTGTGTTCCAATAAAGCTTTATTTACAACAAGTGGTGGGCAGGATTTGGCTCACAGGTCATAAATGAACTTTAGAGTACCTTCCAATGGCAACACTTTCTATTTCCATGGCAAATTTTCAGAGCCTTGGTTTCTTAATTTAGGAAATAGGGATTCTATCACTGACCTATCTAGAGGGAACGCAAGGAGCATTTGAGAAAGCACAGTTCATGTAAAATCACTTTGAAAAGCACAATGTGCTCTTTAAATATAGCGTACTATTATGGGATCACAGCCAGCGCAGCACTGTGAAGAGCAGGGAGGATCTGTAAAGAGCTGGGAGTGAAAAGACCACGCTCATGGACTTTTCATCCCAGCTTTCTCCGGAGGGTAGTAATGAATCAGAGCTCTTGTTGTACAAAAATGTCAGAAGTCTTCTCCTCCTTGCACCTTACCTCAATACACTCTGCTAACAGTGGGACCAACAGCTGAGTCTTCTGAAGTCACAGGCAGTGGCCCCCATGAGTGACTCTACCTGCCCTCCTCTGCCTTCTGCATTCCCCAAGACCGACCAGAAGCCAATGAACAGTGGCCCTCCTTGGCTGCAGGTGCCTGTGCCAATGTCACTGTGTCAACTGCTAGCCCCCCAGGCAGGTGACTGGCTCAGTTCTCGGGGTAACACCAGGAATCTGCCTTGGGAGGGTGGCAGGGGTGAGAGAGAGTGTTTCCTGAACAAAAACACACTGCCACCATTATTGTCTTCTTATGCAGCTCACTTTACATGGGACAAGGAAGACACCCAGAATGCCATGACTACAATGGTTCCCTTGTTGGAGGTCACCTATCCAAACCTATAGGAAAAGAACCATCGGATCAGAGGTTTAGGAAATCTGAAATCATCCTTAACATGCTTGCCTTTCTGAAACTGTTATGTTAATTTATCATCTAAAGAACTGGCTCTTCATATTGTTTGATTCCATTTAAATGCAATTTCCAGAATAGGAAAATTCAGAGACAGGTAGGTGGTGGTCAGCGACGGGGAGTTTTGTGGGGAATCAGAAGTGGTTGCTCCCAGAGATGGAATCTCCTTTTCAGGTGATGAAAATGTCCTAAGTTACGTAATGATAGTTTTCCAATTCTTTAAATGTACTGAAATCCACTGAATTGTACAGGTGACAGGATAAATTTTATATAAATTATGTTTCAATAAATCAGTTATTTAAAAAAGAACTGATTCTTTAGTCTCTTTTGGGTCATGAATTCCTTTGAGAAGCTGAGGGAATCTAGGAACACCTCAGCCAGAAAGGCACTCATGTGCCCACAAACCCAAAGTGTTGTATACAATTTTAGTAGATACCATGCTCATATACCTATACTCCTAAGTTAAGAATGGCTAGTCTAATGTATAGATCAGTATTTAAAAAAAAATCTTCCTCCACAGAAAGTGGATATTTAGTACCAAATTACTGAATATACTCCTGAAGTTACACACTGGCCTAAATTCAGGAGAGTATACTCTGGATTTCCACTTTGAACTTCTTGCACATCGTGAATCTGTTGAGAAAGACAGCATGGTAGGAGAAAAGGCAAAGCTTTTGTTCCGTGACCTGCAACCTGGAGAACAAGCAATCTTTCTGACTCTATTGATTCATTCACAAACCGAGACAAAATTATACAGGGCTGTTTGTTGTAGGGACCACACACACACACACACACACACACACACACACACACCACCTGACTCAGAAGCTGAGCCCGGGGTAGGTGCTCCACATGTAGATTTATATCTGCTGAGCTGACAGCAACACATACTATCAGGACTACAGGGCAAATCCCAGGGGGCCACACTCACCTTGTTCCCCAGGTTGCCATTGGCTTGTTTGGAGAAGAGCAGAGCCACCATCTCTGCGTGACCTTCTTGGGCAGCCAGGTGAAGGGGAGTCACACCTTGCACCGACTCTGCATTCGCGGACCCCCCATACTGCAACAGACTTCGGGCCACCTCCATCTGGTTCTGCTTGGCAGCGATGTGCAAAGGGGTGTAGCCATTCTGAAAGAGAGGAAGCCACCCAGAGCTTGGTGACAGGAATGCCGAGTTGGCTATATGAGTGCCTGGGGGAGGGCTGGGCATGGCTGTAGGCCTGCTGAACAACCACTGAGCAGGGCTGGTGTCACCCCGGAGAGCAATTTAAGTAAACAAACAAACAAAAGCCATTTGATTTGGAGATGGCTCTCCAGGCTCCCATAGCTAGGAAACAAATGTCTGTCCCTTTTTCTCACCATCTATTTTGTGTTATTCTGCTCAGATAGATGAACTGCTGGGCAGGAAATGCTCTGTCAAGGAACAAAGCTGGAATTCAATTAGGTGGGCTACAGAACAACTAGAAGGCTAGGTGGGCAAGAAAACAAGAATAACCCCAAACCCCAACATTTCATAAAAGAAGGAAACAGCAGCCTTTCTCCTGTCCCTGCACAGTGGGGGCAAGTGCTGCCTTTTGGGCCTGCTGGGATCAGGCAGGTGATGGAAGGGGACACGCACCAGGCAATGGGCGCCAGTCTTCGTTCGTGACCCGGGCAAGTATTCTACCTCCTGGACTTCCTTTTGTATTTCTTTTAAGCCATTAAAAGAGGGTTAGAGCAACTACTTTTTTCATTTCTCAAAGTTATTGGGTAGATCAAATATGATAATGTACAGAAAGAATCTTTCCAAAATAAAGATATAAAAGGAAATAAAACTAATGTGGGTTTGTGATGCATTGATTCATAAGGCATTGTAAGTACAAGGCGAGACCAAGGAGTTTGGGCGAGTAAGTCAATTATGCCATTGTCTTCTGTTCATTCTGCTCTCTATTTTTTTTAAACGAAACTTTCTCCATGAAGGAAGCAGTGCATGGGTTCACATCTGGAGCACACCTCTTATCCAACTGCGGATAGTCCACAGTCTATAGATTGGCTCCTGGGCATCGTTTTTAGAAATCACTTTTCCCTCCATTATCTCTTTTGAGCTTCACCCACACCAATCAAGGTACTAAATGCAGGTATTTTTATTGCTATCCTATATTGTGGATAAAGATGCCAATCCCCTGAGGGGTGAGTGCTTTATCCAATGCCAAATAATAAAATGACAGACTTGAACTCAGATATGCATCACTTGAGACCTTGTTCAAATGGAGATTGTAATTAAGAAGGTGTAGGAAGGTAATAATGCTCCCAGATGATGTTGATGTTGCTGGTCCAGGGACCACACTTCAGTAGCAAGACCCTCAAGCACGCATGGCAAAGAGGGATGCTAGGCCCAAGGACTTCCTTTCCCAGAGCAGGTGGGTACGCATGTGCTATTGTTTCAAGGAGCTTCTTCCCACCTTGGCCGGCCTCCCCTAGTTGTTCTTGAGGACTGCATTCCCCTCTGCCAGCCACTGTTTTCTTGTGGCAACCAACATTTTTCACTCTTTCAGGATCACTGGTGAGGAAAAGGGAAGGGAATAGAAGGGGCTGACCAACAGAGTAAAATCCCAGTTATATAGTACTGGGGACCTGGAATAGGATAGCTAGGTTGGTCTGTAAAGTGGCTTTCATTGGGGAAATTAAAAATTTGTAATTTACTTCCCAAATTAAATTGAATTAAAAATCATTCTCTTGGAAAAATTATGTAAGATAATTCTTTCTAGTATTTCTCCTTTTTAATTGGATTCCATTATGAGGAAACATGACATTATTCTTTGGGGGTTGTGTTCATAAAACAAGATCAGCATTTTGATTGTAATAAAATTAATTAAGCAGAATGATTTTTTGTTGTTGTTCTGTATCAAAAGAGAGCAAAAAAGAAATGTGGCTCAGTGGTCAATTCTGAGACATGGAGTCATTTTCAAATACAGATCATCTTCTCTGAGACCACTGTAGAATGTTCCTCCCCAGCAGGGCAGACACCATCAGATGAGATGCACCCTCTGCCAGTGCTGGCCCAGAGAAGGCATTTGCTATAAGAAAGTAAGGATTATTAGGAATTCTTTTAAAGTACAAAGGAAAGTCACTGACACAATTTGAAGTATGTTCATGGACACATCACCAGGAGTCCCAGACCACTTGGGCAACTGTGGGTGTTCGTGTTGGCAACAGCGCTCTCTCCTGGCCAAAGGAGAGCTTGCTCTGGAGATGTCTAAGGCTGCTAGGTCACCTTGGGTTAAAACAGAGATGAATCAAGAGCTGCTGACGATTTCTGAACATGGGCTATTCCACTGGAACTTCCTGCAAACCAGGACTAATGATGACAAACCAGGTAATGATGACCTTCTACAGGTGACAAGGACAAGAGGCAATTGGGCGAGCGAGTCGGGGAGCAGTTAGGGAGGGATGTGTGCCAGGCAAAGACTCTTCTTTCCTAAGGAAATGAGCTCATCTGGAGGACTGAATGCGTGAGAGGGCTCTGCCTGAATGTTGCAACATTAGCATCAAATTAGGAAGGGGAGAGTTTGGTTTGGGTGCAGAGGGATTTGCATGTGAAATTCTACAAAATTGCCAGACTACTTTGGAAACTATTTTTTGCCATGGAAACAAAACCCATCTGTACAGCGTTTGCACTTGCATTTAGCTCTCTTTAAATATCATGAACCTGGCTCCAGTTCCTTTTATATAAGTAGGAGAATGAGGAGGAGGAGGAGGAGGGGAGTCCAGCTTTTTATTTTTAGAAGCAGGAGTAAGTCGACATCTCAGCAGGGCCGCGAGCTCCCTCTGCACAGTAACGTGAGGTTCACTATGACAATAGCAGGGACAGAAGCCTGAGGAGACAGGGGCATCTGGGAGATGCTGTGTCTGCAGGAAAGGGATGCTGTAAGGTTGAGATAAGCATCCGTGCTGAGCAGGGGAAAACAACTGAAGCCTTGCACTGATTTTTCTCCTGCCTGGGCCACTGCGGCTCTAAAGTCTGCAGGTGTCAGCTGGAATCACACAGGGACCATCCTGTGGCTCCCTCCCAGGCAGCTCTGACACTCCCTCCACATGACAGCTCGGCCATAAATTGTCATCTGATGGTGTTTCTCATGCTTTGGGCTGCCCTGTCAGATTCCGAACTTCTGGGCACAGAGACTGCATGTGTCTCTTGTATGCCTAGTCCTGTCCCTCTCCTTTCCCTGCCACCAGCCCTCAGAGTCCTGGCCCTCACAGACACAGACCCCACACAGCCCTCACCTTTCCACAGGGTGGGGGCATCCCCGCAAAATGCTCCTTCCTTGCTGTGGCTTTGTCCTTGTGTTACCCCCTCCCCCAGGCTAGCCCTACAAAGTTCCTTTGACTCTGCTTCCCTGAGGGTCAAGGACAGGACTGTTGCCAGCAGCAGTAACAGCTAATTTCAGAGGCTGGCTTGCTGAATGTATGTCTAATGTCTAATATAATACAATATATATATTCCACAACATATATATCATACTTAAAAGAAAGCCACAATCTAAATGTCTGAACTCATGAGATAAATAAATTTTGGGGTGATCATTCACTCAGAAAAGGCTTCTTCCTTCAAGGTTCCAGAAAGTGCTCCCCAGCAGCTTTGGCTGTTTCTCCCAGTGTCAGCATCTTGCCCCAGCATCAGAGCACCTGGAGAGCAGGTGGGAAATGGGACTCCTGGGCCATCCCACCGTCCCACTGAGTAGGGATCTCTGAGAACAAGGCTTATGGCTCCCCAGAGATCCTTATCCAAGCTGATCTTTGATAGCCAGTTTACAAAATTCAGCTGGCAGGCGGCTGCTTGGGGCATACATTTGGTGTGTAAAAGCAAATTCCGTCTCTGCCAGGGAGCCTGTTGCGGAGGAGTGTCGCTGCTTCCCACCTCATTCCTGGTCTCCAAATAGTGGCAATTATATTGCAGGTAACATATGTGAAAGTGGGGTGAGGTGTCTGAGGTAAAAAATAAAAGCAAAACACCAGACCCCTTGGGCTGCTTTCAAAACAACCCTCTGTGGGCTGTAGACTCGGCGCCCACGGCTGGGCACTCCTGATCTGCCCAGGGAGGCGTCTTACCCAGGCGGGACTGTGTGGGGAGCCACCCCGGGGCAGCAGTAGCTTGACGATCTCCAGGTTATTGTGATGAACAGCCACATGTAGGGGAGTCAAGCCATTCTGCAAAGGGACAAAACAGAGAGATGAGAACAGCTTCACTCCAGTGAGTTTTCCACTTGGGAGCCCTCTATGAGATTCACAGCACTTATTTTAAACAGGTGAAATCTGCTTAAAAATTTATAAAATCTGTAATAATCTGGTTAAAATTTTATTGAAGGATGGGCTGTGGGTGTAGCTCGGTGGTGGAGGATCTGTCCAGCATGCATGAGGCCCTGGGTTTGATCCCCAGCACTGCAAAATAAATTTTAAAAATAGCTGGGTGCAGTGGCACACACCTATAATCCCAGTGGCTCAGGAGGCTGAGGCAGGAGGATCGGAAGTTCCAAGCCAGCCTCAGCAATGGTGAGGTGCTAAGCAACTCAGTGAGACCCTCTCTCTAAGTAAAATACAAAATAGAGCTGGGGATGTGGCTCAGTGGTGAGTGCCTCTGAGTTCTATCTATTCCTAGTACCCCACCACAAAATTAATTAATTAAGAAAATAAAGTTACTGTTAAAAAAATAAACGCATTCCCAGCCAATCTTGACTAGGAGTCACTAGGGGACATACCCAGCAGGACCCAGGGCCAAGTACTTTCCCTGTGGGGGCAGCAGGGGATGCAGAGCAGTGAAATCACACTTGCTCAGAGAAGGCCTTCTAACAGGGTCCTTCTAACATTACGAGGCCTTTCACGGAAAGATCACTCTTTTCAAAGGCCATTCTCCCTAGATGGCTGCCCACAGGGTGGGCAAAACAGGTAAGAGATGGAATCCACAAGTAGTGAAGTTTGTCCTGTTTTGTTTCCTTTGACCCCAGAAGGAGACGGACAGACTCACCTTCCCGGCAGCGTTGGGGTGTGCCTCTCGTTCCAGCAGCAGCTCTGCCACCCTCACCTTCCCGTACTTAGCCGCCACGTGGAGAGGGGTAAATCCTTTCTGAGGAGAAACACAGACTGTCAGGACCACAGGAAGCCAGAGCCATCCTCCTGGGAGAAAGGGCCCACGGCAATGGAGGCTTCCCGGCACCCCAAGTTTTGATCCCTTTGAGATGCCAAGACCTCAGGAACCCAAGCTTCCTCCACCAGGCCCCTCTGCACTCCTCCCAGGCCTGGTGTTGTCATTAGATGCTCACGCCCTGGGTGGTGCTGGGGATTCAACCCAGGGCCTTGGGAGTGCTAGGTAAGCCAGTACTCTACCAACTGAGCTCTATCCCAAGCTCCTTATTCCTTCTTGAATCTCCAAAATCTCCCTGTCATGGGTTAGAGCAGGTGCCTGAGAAATAATTGGTCTGTGATAAACAGATGAATGGTGAATGAAAGAGAGAATGGCTCACTGCCCTTTCTGGGAAAGTACAACCACACACCAGGCTCACAGATGGTGGCCAGTCCTATGGGGGTCCACCCTTCCAGCTGCCTACATTGTCATTAAAACTTCCAAGGCCATCAGGCAGGAATCCCCCTTGGAGCCCCAGTTTGTTATTTATGGCTTTTCTTTTCTTTTTCTTTCTTTCTTTTTTTTGTGTGTGTGTGACAAGTTCTTGCCCAGGCTGGCCTTGAACTTGAACTGGGCACCAATGATCCTCCTGCCCTAGTTTTCCTAGGATTTGTGACTACAGGTGCCTGCCACTTTTTAAGAACAAGAGAAGAAGGGCTGTACCTTAGTCATGCAGGCCTGGGATGCCTCCTTTTCCAGAAGGGCCAGGGCTGTATCCACATGGCCCTCTCGGGCCGCAGTGTGCAGGGGCGTGTGCCCGGCAGTGGTAGCCAGGTTGGGGTTGGCATTATTTTCTAAGAGGAGCTTCACCATGTTTGTGTGGCCGATGCGAGCTGCACAGTGAAGTGGGGTCTGGTCATCCTGAACCCCAAAGGGAAAACAAAGATTGGGAAATGTTCACGTTATCAAACCCAACATTTCATTTTACAAACAAGAAAGGTAAGGCCCCGAAAGGTTAAATGATTTTCTCAGGGACACAGTGAAGCAGATAAAGAGCTGGAATTTGAGTCAAGCCTTTGAGTTATAGAAACTGATGTGTTCTCTCTTATTTAACTTTATAACTCTTCAAGTAAGTTGTTATTTCCACTTAATTGTCCAAAGGCTCAACCCTCCCATCTGTAAAATGAGAATGATAATATTGACGGATAATGTACAGAAAGGGCCTCATGTAGTGTTGGGTACATAATAAACACTCAATAAACTTGTTATTACCATCTCCCCAGACCTTTCCCGGTGGATATGCTCATCTTTCTGTTTGAACTTTACTTTCAGTTTCTCTACACCAGGGGTCAGGGGAGAGTTAAGTTGCTGAAAGGGAAGGACGTAGTCTTGTCCCACCCCTGCCTAACTTCCTGTTCATGGCTATGGTGTAGGGCTCCACAGACAAGGTCTCTCTGTCACTGGGCTCATGCCAAGTTATGGCTCAGACACAAATCTCAGGTCCTAACGCTAAGGGGCATCTTCAACCATCTATGGGTAGGAAAGCATGATCTTTGCCCATCCACTTGCAGAATCAGCAGCTATCCTTATTGGTCACTCACCCAACATTTCAAAAATGTGCACACAACAAGGGGAAATTCTCCACTTTTGTTTTTTAATTAGTTAATTTGATATACATATTTTTTGTGGTACTGGGGATTGAATCCAGGGGTGCTCTATCACTGAGCTACATCCCCAGTCCTTTTTAGTTTTTATTTTGAGTCAGGGCCTCACTAAATTGCCCAGGCTGACCTTGAACTTGAGATCCTCCTGCCTCAGCCTCCAGAGCTGTTAGGATTACAGGTGTGCATCCATGTGCTCTGGAAATCCTCCACTTTTACATCTAGTGATTCTTGGCTGATTTTCACTGAGGGCACTATGTTTAAAAAGCTGCTTTCCTCTTTAAACCACGACTAACCACTAGCCCAATAAACACTGCTGGCCAGCCACATTCCTCAGACTTTCATTATTCTATAGTAACAGCTTTAACACAAAAAATATCTCTGGCCTTCTCAAAAGCCCTGCAAAGCAGAATCAGAGCTTTTCGTGTGACCTAAATGGGAATGACAAGTGATCACTGAGCCAAAAACACTGCTGCCCGGCCTCTAATGAGGATGGATTCCCCTTATTGTGCTCGAGCTGCCTCCACCCCAGGATCCTTCCCTTCCCGCCTCTGGAACTCACCTTGGCCTTAGCGTTGACTTTGGCTTTATTCTGGAGGAGGTATTTGGCCACTTCTGTGTGCCCTGCTCTGGCTGCCATGTGCAGTGGAGTTTCTACTTTCTGTAAAATAACAAAATTATAGAACTGTTAATACATGCTGGGTTTGCAAAAGGACACACACAGAGCTCCCAAGTGCCAGTCTGGTGTAGCTTGATGGGGTGTTATCCAAGAGGTGGAGTTGCCCCAGCAAAAGACTCTTTGGCCTGTTGGTGTATGAGTGTGTGTATGTGTGTGTGTGTGTGTGTGTGCGTGCGTGTGCGCGTGTGCATGTGGGTGCATGTGCACTCTAGGTATTCTTAAAAATAAACCCCAGAGCTAATGAATATTTAAAAATATGAATGATTTCCAGACTACACAGAAGTTCCAAAATATTATCCAAAATAAAATCCTGTAGATTCACAGATGTGGGGCAAATTTAATTGAGAGAGCATCAATAGACAGGAAGGCTCTCCCATATCTGAAGCCTTCGCTACCCTGAGAATTCCACCTCCAGGCCCAGAGCAGAGACTTCAGTAGTGCACACAAAGTTCCCCTCAGAGCCCTCCACCCAGAGCAACGAATCTTGCTGAGGCCAAGGTCTTACCACGTTGGAGACATTGGGTGATGCCCCCCGCTGCAGGAGGTTCTTCACTATGGGAAGGTGCCCCATGAAGGAAGCCACGTGGAGAGGCGTCAGGCCAGACTAGGACAGACAAGAGTGGAGAGAGCTGAGTGGCTGTCTTCCCCGCAAAGAAGAGAGAACCAGATAGCATCTAATGTGTTCTTCCAGCTAGGTCCTCCATGAACGGTTTTCCAAGAAGAGGGAGTTAAGTGAGGTGGGTTTACTTTCAGGACAATGGCCAGAGGAACAAAATCACCGGAGGGAAAGTTCTGCCCACTTTTATAGCTTGAAATATTGCTTCAGATCTTGGAAAACTCCCTGAGACTTGACACCAGCCCGCTCATCTCAGTCACCCCGGGTTCATTCCTTTGAACAGTCTTGCACACACACACACAACCCTGCAGCCACGGCCACAGAGAACAATCAACTCCCAGAGAGGACTAGTGGAGGAAGATCAGGGCAGAGCCAGGGCCCATCTGCAGGGTCTCTCCTACCTCGGTGACCGCATCGATGGAGGCTCCTGTCTTCAGCAGCAGCTCCATAACACGGATGTGGTTCTTCTTGCAGGCGATGTGTAAGGGGGTAAAGCCATTCTGCAGCCCCACACAAAGGGAGACAGACATCAGGAGCTTACACACTAGCCAAGGAGCACACGCAGGCCTGCACACCCACCCCAGCCCACCAGTGGGTGCCCACAGAACAATGAAGAAAAGCACATGAATTGATTAATCTTAGTGTGAATCGTGAAAGAGATAACAAGGCCCTCAGTTTATACATCAAACGTGTTGTTTAGAAACCTTTAAAAAAATTCCATTGTATTTCTGGATGTACTAAAAGAGCCTTGTGTAACGTCCCCTTAAGGGTAAACTGATGATAAAGAGTACTTTGGGGGAAGCAAATCATGTTCCTTCTGCCCTGAAACCATGGATCAGTAAGAGAGAAATGGATTTTTGTTTTTAAGTGTGATTGATACACTGGAAAGCAAGTTCCACCGGGCAGGGATTTTCATTTTTGTCTGCCTGTCCTTTTAGTGCTTTATCCCCTTAGGGCAGTGGTTCTCAAACTAGGGGAAACGGTGGGAAGAGGAGAGGGGTTTTCACTCTTTCTCTACACGTGGCTATGTCCGGAGACACTTTTTTTTTTTTTTTTGGTACTGGGGATTGAACTCAGGGGCACTCAACCACTGAGCCACATCCTCAGCCCTATTTTTGTATTTTATTTAGAGACAGAGTCTCACTGAGTTGCTGAGCGCCTTCCTTTTGCTGAGGCTGGCTTTGAACTCCCGATCCTCCTGCCTCAGCCTCCTGAGCCACTGGGAATACAGTGCACCACCACGCCCGGCTCTGGAGACACTTTTGATTGTCATAACTAGGGGAGGAGAGCTGTTGCTACCTAATGGGTCGAGGCCAGGGATGATGCTGATCATCCTACAATGCACAGAACCACAAACATCAACTCCAAATGTCAACAGTCCAAGGTTGAGAAGCCTCCAGTTCCCTAGTGCATGGCTGAGGTCAATGCTTAATGAAAGCATTTTCAAATGAATAAATGAGCCATCCTCTGCTGCCCTTGAAAGATGCCTGGCCCCCCTCAGTTCTCCTCCTCTGGGAATGGAAAGGGGGGAGAAGGAGATAATGGGTTATAGCCCCACTAGTTTCCTGGACCAGCCTGGGAACCCTTGACTTAGGGAGGAGAGAGAAAAACCATGGCCACAGGAGGAATCTGCTTTAGGCCTAAACTCACACCTGTAGCAGTGCCATGTTAAGCCCCTCTGCAGATGAAGATTACTTAGCTCAGGCCACTGCTGCCATTGCTGGGAAAGCCCGGCAGTCTCTGAGACTTCATTGTTCTTCAGCCTGGGCTTGGTTGGAGATGAAGTGGTTCTTCAACCCATGGGCACACCATGATCACTGCTTCTGGAGTCAGGACTCCTGGACACAAACCCACCCTGGACCACAGCCCGCTACAGGGGCTGTGCTAACCGAGTGCAGGAGTGAAGGATGAGCACACACCAAGTGCACTTGTCTCCCAGGCTTTAGCAGCCACCCACACTGCACAGGCCCTGAATCTTAGGATCCTCTCAAGGCATCTGCTCTGGTCCTGCCCAGGTCAGGCTCTGGTGCTACCTCCCTCTGTCCTGGTCCCCTCCAGCACCTTCTTCAATGGCTGCACACTCACCAGGGCTCTGGAGTTTGGTTTGGCTCCTTTATCCAAAAGGACCTTGGCCACCCGGTGATGGCCACAGTGGGCTGCGACGTGGAGTGGGGTCAGGTGGTCCAGGGTGATGTCATCTATCTCCGCATTGTATTGCAACAGAAGTCGGACACAGTCGAGGTGGTCTCCCTGAGCCGCCATGTGAATTGGGGACAAGCCATTCTGGGTAAAGAAAACAACACAGACAATTGCAAGGCTTTCTGGGAATGGAACACGGAAATTCAGGACAATGATACCAACATCACTTCCCTTTTCTGGCCTATGTGATGCTTTGAAGTGAGTCCTGAGTGAGCTTGGTTCAATCAGGCCTCCCTGCTCCTGCTGGCCTCCAGCTACATTCTCCTTTCCACCCAAATACTCCAAGCCATTACCAGTTAGGCCCACCTTTTCCACAAACCCTTCCCTGACCACCCTGGACTCCTGGGAGTTTTCCTGATCTGTGCCATTCACTTAGACCTTATTCTCATATTTGTCAAATCATGGTTGACTTTTCAGATGTGTGTGTTACTTCTCCTTACAAGCATCTGAAGATCAGTGGCTCTGCCTAATGCTTCTCTTCCTCCCTCCTTCCCTTTTTACATACACTGGGATGGAATTCAGGGCCTTGCAGGTGCTAGGCAAGCATTCTACCACTGAGCTATATTCCCAGCCTTATTCTAAATTTTATTTTGAGAGGGTCTCAACAAGTTGCTCAGGTTGGCCTTAAACTTGCAATCCTCCTGCCCCAACCGACGACAGGCTGCACCAGGGCACCCAGCTCTCATGTTTCTTAAATGCCTCACAGTGCCAAATAAATGTGTGTATCCTACTTAGTGGTCCTTGATTAATGTGGTTTTCAGTGAATAAAGTGACAAAGTAGAACTGGATCTGGATCCTTCTGTTCCTGGCTCCTGACAAATGCACTTCAGTGGTTGAGTAGGGGCCTGGTTTTCTACTTTGACACATCTTCTAAATTCACCCCAAGGAACAGGACAGAAGGCCTGGAGGAGGTAGAGGCAGAACTTCCCTCCTGGAGGACTCAAGTCCTCATATTAGAAACTAGAGATGGCCCTTTGCTCTGGCCTCTAATGGAGCTTGAGAAGGACAGTTTCACTTTCTTTTTAGAACTTCACTCCCATTTGCCCTAGGCTCTGAAGACTTCTGAAAGTCTTAGCTTCTATTGCTTCCGGAGCTAGGATCAAAGAGATAGGGATTGATTTAGAGTCTGTGGGCCAGATCTGGCCTGCAGATTTACCTAGCTTTGTAAACAAAGTTTTGTTGGAACATGGCCACTGGTTTGCCCATGTTTACTTTTTCATTCCATTGGCAGTTTAATCATTGCAACAGAGACTGTGGTCTGTAAAGCCTAAATATTTACTACCTGGTCCTTTAGATAAAATGTTTTCAGTCCTCAATCCAGAATAATTAGAACTTCCTATGTGACGGGTGTTGCAATAAATGTCACACACACTATTGCATTCAGTTGTATTGACATCTCTCTTTTACAGAAATGGGATTGGATCCCAGGTCTGTCTGATCTGGATCCCTGCCTGGAAGATTCCCCCCACAGGAAGGAGGTACACACCTTGGTTTTGGCTTGGATGGGTGCCCCGTGGTCCAACAGGATCTCTGAGATTCGCACGTGCCCATTTCGAGCTGCACAGTGGAGAGGTGTCAATTCGTCCTTTAAAAGACAGAGTGAAAAACAGAAAGCCCAAAAGGCACCCATCAGAGGCCATTTGGAGAGAAGACTGCCTGCAGCATTGTTCTCAGCTGCAGAAGTGCTGATGTTTCCTCTGGGGCCAGTTTGACTCCAGCTTATGATCTTCTCCCGCTGCACCCGGCAGACAGGGCAAGATGCTCTGGGAGGCGAGTGGTGTGTCACTAACGGGGTCACCAGGAGCTTACCACTCCAGGTGAGGCTCTCGAGGGCAGAAACCCCTCCCCTGACCTGGCCATGAAGGTTGCTGGCACCCACCTTGGTCCTTGTTTCTATCTGGGCTCCCCGGTCCAGCAGGAGTCGCACCATGATCACGTTCCCCCTGCGGGAGGCGATGTGCAGTGGTGTGATACCGTTCTGGAGGGGTTAGAAGCAGGGGACAGTCAGGAATAGGCATCCTCTTAAATGTAGCTGTGTGCACCCCACTCCCCAGCCCCCGAGCCCTGCAACTGCTACAGCACTGTGGCCATTTTTTAAACCTACTGTTAGGGCATTTCTCACTGAAGAAAGGTTTTAAAACCTGAGAGGACCTATTTACACTGTTGTTGGCCAAGCCATGTCCCCCAGAGTCACCCTAACAGACAGAAAGCAAGCTGACTATTTGAAAACTGGCCCCTGCCTCTCTGTTTCCCATGTTAAGAATGACCAAATGTGGTTTAGAGTTTCTCAAGACAAAACAGGCAGAAAATGAGGGCGGGCTGATTAGGAACCTGTCAGTCAGGGGTCTTGTTAGGCATTTCTGCAGCATGGATGAATTCCATGGTGTCAGGGCAAGAGGCAGGGACACCTAGATTCTAGAAACCCCCAGACCCGCGGACAGCATGCAGAAGACAGGTTACCTGTGGCGTGAAGTTGACACTGGCTCCCCTGTTGAGGAGTAACTGGGCCACGTTGAGGTTCTCGTAGTGAGCTGCGATGTGGAGGGGGGTAAATCCCGTCTGGGGTACAACAGAGGGGGAGAACACCTGTCATGTGTCTCCACAAGAGAGGGCAGAAAACCTGACATCTCTAACCAAGAATCAGTCTGGGGATCCTGGAAAAGTTGGCAGATCCAGAGGACCTAATACCCGAAGCAGATTTTGACGGATGGTCGCATCGCAGAATGGGTCAAGGGACATCCTGTAGCATGTGGTATTAAAAAACCAGGCACCTGAGTGACCAGTCTCTGCTTTGTGCCCATGGACAAACCAGAGACTAGGATCGTCTCAAACTCTGTAGGGCCACTCATCGGAATGATTACTTAGGAGGAGATTTTAATTCATGGATGGCAAGTGTTATGGGAGTCCCCGATCTTAATTCTAGTTTCAGCTTCCTAAAATAGTCTGATGACTCATTTGCTTGACCAAAGGCAGACCTCTGGCCCCTTGGTGGGTCCGTTGTTGCCACCCTGTCTTATAACCTCAGACACATCTATCCTTTGTCAGCTGTTTTGGAGACAAAACCCAGTGGCCATGGGTCAGAGTGGAGTGGGGTGAGGGGGCCATGTGAACAATTCAGCCCAAACCTACTCCCACTGAAAGAAAACCGAGAGTCCAAATGTCCAGACAGTGGATCCAACAGTGTGGATGACCGACTAACAAATGAGGCCCCTGGGGAACCCCTCTTTCTACACTCCAGCCCCCCAAGACTGGGACCCCTCCTCCCTCTAGCAGAGGGCAGCTGGGGTGAAAACAGAGGAAGAAAAGCCCAGAATGCCACTCCTGGACCCAGCTTCACTCTGGACTCGTCCCACCCCACCTGGACGTTCCCTGCTCTTTGCTAAGAACAATTTTCTCTGTATTCACAGGGTAGGGGGGCACCCACAGCGGAGCTGTGTACTGGCTCCTGTCCGTGTTGTTCCTGGGAACCTGATGGCACCGTGGAGCTGGTGCCCAGGGTGACAGGTGGTCCGTCCAGGGCCTGGCTCATTCTTGGGAAATGGTTGGGTGTTTGTGGTGACTCTATCATATAGGCCTCCGTGGTGGTGGCCTGGTGTCCCCCGGGTGCTCCTCCTGGCCACCCTCACCTTGGAAAGGACATCTGGGTTGGGGTCATTCTGCAGGAGCACGGCAGCTGTCCGAGTGTCATCGTTGCGGGCTGCGATGTGCAGGGCCGGGAGGCGCACTTTCCCTTTCGTCCCGTAGTTGATGAGGTGTGCCACCACGTTCTCATGGCCCTGCTGCAGAGCCACGGCTAGAGGAGTGAAGCCATCCTGGCCGGAGGAGAGGAAAGATGGATTTACTCCGATTGTTATGGTTGGGATACGTGATGTCCTTGGAAAGCTTACATGTGAGACGATGCAAAGACATTCCGAGGTGAGACAATTAGGTTATGAGAGGCGAAACATGATCAATGGTTTAATTCACTGGTATGGATTAGCTGGGTGGCAACTACAGGCAGGTAGAGTGTGGCTGGAGGAGGTGGGTCACTGGGAGTGTGTCTTTGGGGTTTATATTTTGTCCCTCGTGAACACAGCTCTCTCTGCTTCCTGATGGCCACGTCCTGAGCTGCTTTCTTCCTCCACACTTTTCTGCCATCGTGTTCTGCGTCATCTGGGCCCTAAGCAGAGGAACTGGCGATGTGTGGACTGAGATCTCTCTGAAAGTGTGAGCCCCAAACAAACTTCCCTTCCCCTAATTGTTCTTGTCAGGTCTTTTAGTCACAGCCACAAAAAAGCTGAGTAAAACACTGACTATTGGACCCTTGCTGTCCTCAAGATGGGACACATACTCTTGCCTCAGGGCTTTTGTTCCTGATGGGTCCCAGCCTGAAATGACCTTCCTCTGATGTGCTGCTTTTCAAAGCTCTCTTTATCCTCCAAGCTTAGCTTTTAAATGCCACCTATCTCCTCCCTGAAGATTTTCTTGTACCACTTCCTTGCTCTGCAGCCTCACAGGGCCTGTGGTGATCATTTTTAAGCATTTACTTAATTTTCCTTCACCATTTGTTTCTAGTCTCACCGTGTGCTACGAGACATTTTACTGCTTTTGATTCTTTGCCTACCCTCCCTCTCAGCCCATCCATCAGTGCCAGAATCGTGCCTTGAACATGGCAGAATATGACTGAATACCTACCATATGCTAGAAACCAAGGCAGGCCCTGAGCATTTGATGTGAATTACTAATGCTAATTCCTTTGGTTGCATACTGAGGAGAACAGGACCCCATGAAAAGCGGAGGCAGGATACGGCAAAGTCATTGAGTCAAGAGTCAAGAACAGCCTCGGCTCCAGTTAATCCAACGACTAGCCTCAGGATCAGAGCTAAAGTGACTTGTTCAAGGGTGTACCATGGGTTCATGACAAGAGCTTTTCTCGGGTAGGCAGACTCGTCAATCAAACATTCACACGCCAGCCCCACCCACTAGCCCTCAGCGTTGGATATCAGCAGGATGACATCTTCAAGGCTGACGTCATTTCTTTCATCTATGTCTGGACATTGCTCAGGACCCGTGACTTTGTCTCTTACTCCCTTGAAGAACCTCGGGACACTCAGGATCGGTGCAAGTGACGTGAAGGTCAGGGACACTCAGTGACGCTCTATGTCAGTTGAGATCTCAGATGCAGTCAGGACCCATCCCAGGAAGATCCCTTGTCACACGCCCAGGGCACTCTGGTGATGAGGGCATTCTCCCAAAGTACTTACTTCTGTGGCTACATTCTGATTAGCTCCATTTTCCAGTAAAAACTTCACCACTTCCAAATGATTTTCTTGTGCTGCCATGTACAGGGGTGTAAAGCCTTTCTGCAAGCCAAAAGAAGAGGCCATTAGAACTCACCTGCAATGAGGAGAGAGGGAGACGCAGGCGGAAAACTCTCCAAAAGAGAGGACAGCTCTCTCTTCATCTCATTTTCACACATCCTCCAGGGAGATACCCCCATCTATGAAGACTCACTATCTCTTTGAAGCAGCATAATGAATTATTACCAAAGGCTACAGGTGGGGACGACTCTCCAGGAAGTTTGGGTCTTGCCCCTCACCACTGTCAGTCTGCCCCACTGGATCATGTATGCCCCTTCCATTTCTACTCCTTTCCTTGTTAATCCCCAAGCCTCATCCCCTTCCCCCTCCACACACAGTTTCTCTCCCTAAATGAACCATGACTAAATATTATTAATCAGTTGGTTTACTGGATAGAGATGGGCCTGCAATGCTTAGAACATGTAGTCTAATCATGAAAAAAATAATAAAGAATGCACTCATCCCTGCTTAGATACAAGTTGCTAATAAATCTAGGCTCGGCTACAGTGTGTGTATATGTGTGTGTGTGTGTATGTATGTCTTGATGCAATAGCTAATGTGTCCACTGTGTAACAGAAAAGAGGAGTGATCTGGGACCAGAGAGAGCCATTACCTGTGACTGAGCATTGACATTGGCGCCATAGTTGACCAGCTCCCGGACCACCTCATCCTGACCTGCGAGGGCAGCGATGTGCAGAGCTGTGTTTCCTTTCTGAAATGCACGGAGGGAGGGACAGAGGAGGGTTTGCACTGGACTTGCATAAATGACTATCATAGGTAGCTAAACATGAGTGCTGAGGTCTAGTGGCCTTCTCTTGGGTCAAAAGAGGTAGAAAATGCACATGTGTGTGCTTGGCCTGACATATATCTTAAAATAGTATTGTAGACACCAGGAGGAAAATTCTTCTTGCATTTTTTAATAAAAAATTATGCTGATAGTACACACACACACACACACACAATGTAACTTCTCAACAGCTAATCTTGCTGCACATAGGCACAGCTCCTTGTCACTGGCTGACAGTGCCCCTTGGCACACACACCATGAGATCCGCAAGCAAACTGGCCTATGTGGTGTGCTTCCACTATGTTTGGGAGCTCTGGGGAAAGGAAGGCAGGAGATGCCCTGGCTTGATACCCTCAATGTTGTTAAAGGGACACCCACAAACCAAAAGCTGGTCTGAAGGGGACAAAGGTGATGAGAGGATAAGAACATAAGAAAATATTTAAAAAAAAGGAAAGGGTAAAATGCACTCTATAGTGTGTGTAGGGAAAAGAAGAAAAATATGAAAATAAATGGGGGGGGGTGCCTTCGTAGAATAAAACCTGGCAAAGGAAAATGCAAAGAGAATATTTAAAATATTATTAAGTAAAACATAATGACAAAGTTCTCACCAAACAAGAAAGGAGAGAAAGCCAAAGAGAAAAAACCCTAAGATAAAATGAGGCACACAAGTGTCTTAAACCTCTTAAAAGATAAGAGCTAGTAGCAGAAGGAAATGAGGCAGGTTGCCAGGATGTGAGTTTAACGTTCAGGTTCTCTGGTCTGTGGCTATCCTGGATACTGAACCACGGTTCACAGAGGAAGTGCAGGACCAGCTGTGTCCATCTGTGTCTAGCAGGCTGAAGTTCCCTGGCCAGCCAACCCTTCTGCCAGGTCCCTCCTGACTCCCAGGAGTCCTGGGCCCAAAAGCTACCGCTGTCTCCACCAAGGGATCCTGTGCATGTCATGCTCTGCACCCCTGTTCAGGGACATTCTGGGGGACAGGCTCCAGTCAGCATGTCTGTCAAGTAAAGTGGAGAAATCAGGACTACAGCCAGACCCATCTGTCTCTGTGATACTTAAGTAGCAGAAATGATAAACAACCTATTTTTTTTTTATAGTTCATCTGGCCCTTTGTATCCCCAGTTCTGTAGCCACAGATTCCACCAACCTGAGGTTGAAAATATTAGGGAAAAAAATGCATTTGTACCGAAGATGTGCAGACTTTTCTTGTCATGATTCCCTATACAATACAGTATAACAACTCCTTACCTAGCATTTACATTGTATTAGGTATTATAGAGGTGATGTGAAGTCTGTGCGAGGATGTGCTTAGGTTATGGGCAAATACTATACCATTCCATGTCAGAGACTGGAGCCTCCATTGATTTTTTGGTGTCTGTGGGAGTCCTGGAATCTGGATACTGAGGGACAACTGCATATAGTTTTTAAACTAAACTCCATAATCATGTACTAATCCATTTCTGAAAGTAAGAACTGATGAGAACCAGGACTTCAGACCTAGTCCTTGCACTGCAGCCACCTGTCACCTGCAGGCCAAGCTTCCTCACTGAGGTGGGCTTGAGCAGCTCGGGACCCAGCTCCATAGCCACACCACCACTGTTGTCCAAGTGTCCCCAGGTGGGTCCCCTGTGGGGACCTGGGAGCTGGAAGTTCAGATCTTCATTTCTCGATCTTCATTTAAGTATCAAAGTTTGCACCAGGCAGGAGATTTTTTTTGTTTGTTTGTTGCCTCCCAAAGTCCCATTTGATAAGCAGAAGGATTCTTTCTCCAGGATCCAGCAGGGAATAAATGCCAGAATCGAATGTATGGATGCTAATTAATAATTTTTCATAGAAGTCCAAGGAGATTATATGAAAGGCTTTGGCACTTGGGTCCTTTTCATTTGCTGTACTAAATGAAACAGGGCTGCTGGCACCAGGAACTTTTCTAGAAACCAGGACTCAGAGCTCCAAGCGGAGCATCCCTGCCTCCCGTGAAGAAGGACGGATGTTGTATCCCTTCATTACTGAGAACCCATGTGTCAGGCTCTGGACCAGGAAGGGGAAACACAGAGGGGACGGAGACTCAGGTTCTCTGTCCTGAAGAGGCAGACTCAAATGTTTCTTTCCATCTGCTCTTTCCTGCCTGAAATCTGAGCATAGCAGAATTTTCTTTCTACCCGTGAGGAAGAGAAGCTAGTCAGCTGTGGAACCTGGCTGTGGGTCTTGGCTCATGTCATGTGGGCGGAGGGCAGCGTTGATAAGGAATCACACCAAAGGGAAGTCCCTGGGAAATGGGACCCCTTCCATCCCATCTGCACACACGCACACACACACTCAAGAAGGCCTCTGGCCCTGGGCTGTGGGAGGCAGGAGGAAGGAGGTTGCCATTCTCTACATTCTCCCTCAGCATGAAAGAATATGACCATGAAGGCGCAGAAAAAATTATTTAGTTCTATTTTGATCCACAAATATCTAATTTCTCCATTTTCAGGGACGCATAGAGCTCATAGTTGAAACAGTGCTGAGTGAATTCAAGTGGACGGAGAGAGAGAAGCACAGTGAGGGAAAAGGCTTTTGTCCATGGAGATGAAAGCTTTCTCGGTTCATTAATAGCTAAGGTGCTGAGCCCTGGCCTCTAAGGGGTGGAGATGGGAGGGTGGGAAAGCAGTGCATTTGCTTTATGCTTTTGAATTTCTAAGCATAGCTTAGGAGTCTAGATTGGTTTTGGCTTCTTGCTTATTTTTTTTTTTTTAAATCTTTCTCAGGCTTGGGAGATCCATTACAATTCCTCAATCTGTTACGAGTCTTCCTTAGCCCACGGTTTGAGTTTTACCATTTTTTTTTTCCTCCTCCCTCTGCATGGCATTCCAAAACCATGCTGGCTCATAAAATTTCTATAAATAAAAGAGACACACCAAGTGTTCATTGCAAAATAACAATCAAAGGGGGGAATTTGGAAAGAGCAAAAGTGCTGAAGCATAATGTTTTCACAGCTCTTGGGGAAATGCCAGGGAAGAGCGGCTGCCCCGGCCCACACAGAGCTGGTCAGATGGTACACGGCTTGCAGCCAGGTATGTGAGAGCATCAAACAAACAAACAAATAAACAAAAATAATAATAATTACATCCCTTCATACTTAGGAGCAGGGTGGAAACAATTGCCACTTGTCCTAGGGTTACCAAAAAAATACCCACGTATAGTCAGAAGGAGCAACTCAGTTTATTTTATCAGAGAGATCCTTTCACATTGGGAAGATGACATGAAAATTACAGAATTTTACCTTGAGATCTGATTCTACTTTCATAATATTTTGGTAGTTCACGTCATACCCATAAATTATATCTGTTCTCTACATATTGTTCGTCTGTGTTCTCTGCTTAAGAGGCAGCAAAATGTGTGCTGCACAGAGCAGAAACTGAGGCTGTGTGTGAGAGCCCATCTAATAAATAACAAATGGGAAATGAGCTGGAGAGAAAACTCAAGTATAAAACATGAGAAAGTAGGGAGAGAAGAGAAAGGGGAATTGAGCAGATGGTACTTGAGCCAGTAAAAGGAGATTTTTTTTTTGTTTAGTTTTGTTTTTTCAAATACTGTCTATATCCTGCTTCATAAACAAGATGCCTGTATATAAGAAACAAAACTTATCTGGGGGGCTGAGGGTGTAGCTCAGTGGTAGAGCACATGCTTAGCATGCATCTAGGTTCAATCTGATTCCCAGCACCATAAGAAAAAGTAAAGGCTCGTTGAATCTTTCTGGAAACAGGGTCCTGTGTTTTCAGGTGAACTCAGAGAACTGGAAAGTGATCAGGATAAGACAAATTCAGAAGTTCATTTAGGATTGTTTCATGAAGGGCTGGTTTCTAAGATAGTTTGGGACCATATTAAGGGACCAAGAGATTTGAATGTTTGATGACAAGTGCCCCCACTCCCCATGAGACATACCTTGGTTGTCGTTTCTAGAATGATTTCTTTGTGCAGAAGTTCAACCACCATTTTCACATGACCTTCTTTAGAGGCCAGATGCAAGCCATTCAACCCATTCTGAAAAGAGCAGAGAGGTAGGAAGGTGTGGTTAGTGGGAATGTATATTCTGTACCCTGGAAAGAGGCCCCACCCCAGTCATGAGGTATATGAAGGAGGAGCAGAGCAGAACTGGAGGAACACAGAGCAGAAATGCCCCCAGACTCCCTCAGTACCTCTTGTGTAGGAGTATCAGGAGCAGGAGAGCAAAGAAAGAAAGAGTGATAACAAGACCACCACTCCCCAGACAGAAATTGAGTTTTGTAAAGTTCTCCCCCACACCAATGGTAGAAGCTTCAAAATAAGATCACTGGTAGTCTTTAGGCATTGGTATGTTTCGGAAGTGTTCCCCACATACCTATGTATCAAAGGCTTCGTTGCCAGCCTGCGGTGCTATTGGGAGGTGGTAGAAACTTTACTAAGAGGTGGGGCTAGTGGAAAAAGGTTAGGTCACTGGGGGCGTGTCCTTGAAGGGCCTATGGGGATACAGGTCTCTTCCTCTTTCTCTTTCACTTTCCAGCTGCCCAGAGGTGAGCAATCCTCCTCTACCATATGCTCACACCATGATGTATTGTGGCTGCCACAGGCCCAAAGCAACAGGGCCAAGTGACATGGACTGAAACCTCAGAAACCATGAGCTAACATAAACCTTTTCTTTTATTAAGTTGATTTTTTTTTTTCAGGCATTTTGTCACCGAGACAGAAGGCTGACTCACACAAGCAACCGGCTTTAATGGAAATTGTTGATAGAGCGTCAGTTCTCTGGTGAATTTTCATAGCAGCAACCAGAAAAAACAAAGAGGTAATACCACGATGCATCAGTCAGCTTTGCATCACTGTAACTGAAATACCTGACAGGAACAGCTTACATGAGGAAAAGTCTATTTGGGGCTCACAGTTTCAGAGATCTCAGTCTATCATCAAGTGACTCTATTCCTTTGGGTCCAAGATGAGGTATCCTCCATGGCGGAGGATAGCTGCTCAGCTCATGACAGCTGGGGAGTAGAGAGAGTGGGGTGAGGGAGAGAGATGAAGCGGCAGGGAAGATGAACCCTGCCAGGGCACACCTCCACGACCCATCTCCTCCAGTCAAGTCCCGCATGCCCACAGTTAATCACCCAGTTCGTCCATTCCAACTAGGATGGACTGATTAGAGCTCTCATAATCTAATCATTTTCCCTCTGAATATTCCTCCAGAGCTTTTTTTTTGGGGGGGGGGCACCTCATACCCAAACCATAATACAGTGTGTCCTCCACATTTGCAGAGACTCACTTGCATTACTAAGTGATCAACTTTAAAATGAGGTCTCATAGGAGAACATGTATTGCCACCCACCTAGATGTACGTACGACTTCCTTGATAGAAAAATTGGTATTAAAATAGCCCTTTTCACAATCTGCCATTTCAAATATGACCCCCCAAAAGCCTGCTTGCTAGTTTAGTTGTAGGAAAAACAAAACAAAATACATTTTTCATGCCCAATCGTCAGCTCACAAAAGCAGACCTCTTGCTAACCAGTGAAAGTTCTGTCCTGTCTTGTGGAGCTACCACTGGGCTCCAGGGAAGGCAGCCTGGCTCAGGATGTATTCCTCACTCTCCTGCTTCCTGATCTTCTGATCCTTCTTTCATTTAAAGGTCTTGAAACTTTCTGGCAACAGCTGACATCAAAGAGTGCAACTGAGAGCCACAGATAATTCCCACAACACATTGGAATGAAATTTCAATTCCAGTGGATGAGTAGATCTTGGCTGGGTACAGAAAATGATTTGGTCGGTGAGCAATCTCCATCCCCTGCTTTTTTTTTTTTTTGTTTTGCTCCTCGCCCGCCTCCTCCTTCCCTGCCAATAATTCTCCTCTCCCCTCCCACTCCTTCCCGGCTTCCGTTTTGATCAATTTTGTTCTAGCAACTTCCTTTCCCGGGGATACCCCTGAGTCACTGCAGACTTTCAGCTAATAAAAACACATCCACCAACACAATGGGGGCTTGGTTCCTGATAGTGTGATGTGAGTGATCTCTGACTCACTGTCTCTGGACATTTCTGTAGTGTCACCTGAATTTCTTAAGTTCCACTCCTCTTGGGACAGGGCATCATTTCCAGAGATTCCTGTTAAAGCAGAAATTTGCTACTTGGAGGTGGTTGGGCCTCAGTCCATTAAGGGACTAGCCACATTGCTTTGCTTATCAGCCTAGGAAATGCTGTTGGGAATAAAGCCCTGATGGGAAAAGGGAAGGAGAACTAAATTGACTTCACGCAAGAGCCTGCGAGGGGGCAAATTCAACAGGTGCCTAGCTGGGTGTGGTGGCACATGCCTGTAATCCCATCTATTCATGAGGCCAATATAGGAGGATGGCAAGTTTGAGTCTTGGCTGGACAACTTAGTAAGACCCTGCCTTGACTTAAAAATAAAAATTTAAAAATGGCTGGGGGTATGTAGCTCAGTGGTAAAGCACCCTGGGTTCAATCCCCAGTCCTGCAAAAACAAACAAAACCAAAAGCCATGACAACAACAAAACAGGTGCCTTGGGTGTCAGACAAGAGAGGAGGCTGCAAAAGGAACTTTACCTATGTCCTGTTTAGATCAGGTCTGACCGCACCTCCAGCAACCAGTAAGTGCAGATGGCCACATCTTCGCCCAGCAGTCCAGCTGGTTTTCCCAGGATGTGTCTGTGTGTGTACGTGCACAGGTAGGTAGGTGGATGTGTGGGACTGATGGGAGGGACCTTTCATTAAACACTGCCTCGTGGAAATGGAAATGCCCTTCAGTTGCCACTAGATTTCCTTTTCCCACAGATTCTCTACACTATTCAAGGTAGGGTCCAAAGCTGTGTGAATGAGTTTATCAGATCAAAGATAGGTCAGAGCTAGTTTTCCTAACAAAGAGAGAGAGTGCTGGAAGGCAGGCAGCAGTTTGTTAGAACAGGAAGCTGGGGGAAATGAAAGAACACTGGACAGATGCTAATCCCATCCTCTCAACTCAATTTGCAAGATACATTTCACAGAAGAGCCATCTGGTCAAGTGAGTGGTTCTCTGGGAGGCCAAAGCCTCCGCATTTAGCCACTCCCTGCAACTCTGCCACTTGCAACTGATTCCTAGGGTAGGGCTCATGAGAGGAGTTGCTCCTTATTAGAGCACAGCTCCCTCTGTGCGGTAGCCTCAAGCCTAGAAGGTTCCAGCACTGAAAGCAGGCACCCCGGGATTACATGGGAATTGGCGGTGGGGTCTGTGGACACTGGAGCAGCTGCTGCAGCCTGCATACTGCAGGAGACGACTCTAGCTGGGGAAGTGGCCAGCGTAGCCTTGGTGCTGACGGCTGGAGTTCTGGTGCCTACTTGGGCAGCACAGTCACAGTGATGGGCATTTGTTGGTCCCGAATGCCTTAAAACTGGAGAGTTGGCAAGCCAGGGAGAAAAGACCTCATGTTTACCACTAATGCTCTGGGGTGGCTTTCCCCGCTCTTTGGAGCCAGTGTCCAAATCTCAATCCAGAGGGATTCTAGATTCTGTCTGAGCAGAGACTATTAGAATCCCAAGGGATATCAGAGATCCATGAATTCTACCCTTTCATGCAGCTGAAGAAATTGAGGCACAGGACAGTCAAATGATTAGCTGAAGTCACATAGTCTTTCTAGGCACAGCCATACACAGAACTAGTCTGGGTTTTCCAGAGAGAAAGGACTTGGTTTTTTTCTCCCTCAGGAGCTAGTGTGCTCCCTTCTATCAGATGATGATAGCTTACCTTCCCCTTCTGAGCTATCCAGAAGCTTAGAGCAAACATTCAGTCACAGTAATCATCCCCATGCACCTGGCTGAGAGCTCTGCAATCCATCTCTAGGATTTTGTTCATGGCCCAGGTCCACAGAAAGCCCCTTTTCTTTCCTCCCTGGGTCACAAGCCTTCTCCTGGCAGACAGCGGCCATCTTCCACCTAAAAGGACCCATCTGCTTGGGTCTCTCCTAGTTTGACTTACCCTCTATCCTAGATCCTAGTTTCTCCTTTATGACTTTATCTTTCTTACTTTATTTTTAACTATTTTTGTGTTCCACATAGTCTCCCTAAGTTACTTCCATGTGGTAATCTGAATTCATCATCCTCATCTGAGCCAGGAAGGTGGTTGGGCATGAGTCCATTAATGGACTACCTGGCACAGTTAACGAGGGTGTGCAAGAAGGCCCAGGAATTTAATGCATAATAAAACTACTTGTGCAATAGGACCATAATGATCATTTGTCTCAATTTCATTTATAGCCACTGCTCCACCTAACGTTGAGACATTTACTCAACCCAGTTCAACAAACACTTATTGAGAGCCCATTGTGCCTGACAGTGTGCTATAGACGAATAAAATACAACCTTTTTCTCTTGAAGAATTCAGCTTTGCAGGACAAACAGATGCATACAAAATAAATGCAGAATCATAAAAAATGGCATTGTAAGATTAGCAGTAACACAAAGGAATAAGGAGTTCCTCTGTCAAGGAGGCCAGAGCTTCACCAAGACTGTTTCAAGGCCCAGGAGCCAGCCTGCAAACACTAGGGTTCCAAGTTCATGAACAACAGCAAGATGAGAAGCCATGTCTGATTTTAAAATCTAAACCCATGAGCTAAGATTTTATAAACTGTTCTCAGTGGTTCTCATCCAGTGCATCTGAATTCAACAGATGCACAAATACCAGACTTACAGTGGCAAGTTTTCACCAGCAACAGGCCTCCTTAGGTAGATGACTGGTCAATAGGTTTAAGTTATCATCGTCTAGAAGCTGGAGTTGCTAAATGCCTGCAAACCGATTTTCCTATATCACTGTCTTATTCAATGCATAGCTACCCCACACAGAGACCACTTCCTATATTCAAAAGAATGTTCACTGATAAATAGTACATTTAATGCTTTCTTTTTCTTAAACAGATTTTTTTAATTGCTCAAATGAGAAGGGGAAGAGTGCAAATTATGTGAAGCATTTGTTCTTAGCTATGACTATGGACAGAGATGAACTGTAATTTACCACCCCTTCAAAACCAGGAACCATATGTTTTATTTTAGTTAAGTCAAGTGTAAGTTGATTGCCAAAAGGAAAAGGCAGACTGCTGAATCTTGCCTTGCATCTTTTTCAGATACTCCATCCAACCCTCATAGCCATTTCTGATGCCAAATGGCAGGCAGGCTGTTGAAGGGGATTACAAGAAGGATAAATCACACGTTTCTCAAATAACAGGGCATAGAAGATAAGCAAAAATGAAGTGGAGAAATATGAGAGTATGTGCTTGGGCTAAATTAGAAGCTAGGGGGAGGCAATAACCACTGTGGCTGTTTTTCACCCACACAGGTTTCTCTGGGAGAAATCATTAGCTTGCTAGATATTCT
This sequence comes from Urocitellus parryii, assembly GCF_045843805.1. Lineage (NCBI taxonomy): Eukaryota > Metazoa > Chordata > Mammalia > Rodentia > Sciuridae > Urocitellus > Urocitellus parryii. The sequence goes on from NC_135544.1 coordinate 14,501,792, forward strand.
TCTTCCCAGGATCCTCCTTCTGGGACTCCAATTGCATATGTGTTAGACCCTGGACTTTGTCCTGTAGCTCTCAGCTGCTCTTTTCTGTATTTCTTTCCTCACTCTTTCTCCTTTTTTTTTTTTTTTGGTTTCAATCTGAACAATTTCTCTTGCCTTAACTTCAAGTTCTTTGATTCTCTCCTCAGCTATGTCCAGTCCAGATGAACCTGTTGAAGAAATTCTTCATCAGTGAGAAAGAGGTTTTCTTTTGTTCGTTTCTTTATAGGATTCCTTTTGACTTTCTTAGCATTTCCATCTCTCTGCTACAATTCTCTATCACCTCATGAATGTGATCCTCTTTCCCTACTAGATTCTGGAACATCTTAATCATAGTTACTTGAAAGTCCAGCTGATAGTTCTAGCATCTTGGTCATCTCTGAGTCTAGTTCTGTTCATTGCTTTGTCTCTTGACAATGGCTTGTTGTTTTCTTTATCCCCCCCCCCTTACTTGTGTTTTGTTAAGGTCTGTAAACAAGTCAAAATAACACCTGGTATTTTGCCAGAGAAATGTTAGAGTTCGTAAACAAGTCTGGATGGTGCCTGGCAAAATGCCAGAGAGAGTGGTTTGAGAAGTAACAAACAGGAGTGGAAGCCTTTATTGTAGGACAACAGAGGTATTTATACATTTTGCACAGCTTATCTTAATTAGCTAGCATAAACTAGATACATCAGTCAACCAATAAGGAATCTCCACACTTAATAGCTTTCTTTTGTTACTTCTCAAACCACTCCCTCTGGCATTTTGCCAGGCACCATCCAGACTTGTTTACGAACTCTAACATTTCTCTGGCAAAATACCAGGTGTTATTTTGACTTGTTTACAGACCTTAACAGTGTTTTATAATTTTTAATTGAATGACAGATAGCATATGTAGAGGAGTATGAGAGATGAAAGTAAATAGGATTCACAGCTGAAGATGGACAGATTTCTTCATCTGTGACATTGTTAGAACAGGGTGGGAAGGGCGAATATCATTATTACCTTTGGCATACCACAACCTTCACATTCTTTTAGAAATAGGCTGCTGTTACACCCTGCGCTTTGCCAGAGGGGTTTCCTGTGTATCTGATTTCCTTCAGCTCTTAGCTTTCCCATATGCCTGTGCCTCAAATAGGATTTTTCCCATGCCCTTACCCCCCTCTGAACAGTTCTTCTTAGTATGAGGTATGCTCTTTCCTAATCTGGTGACTGCAGGTTAGTTTTCTTTTGTCCAGGTTCAGCTTCAATCTTGGTAGGCTCTATGCACTGGACCTCAAAGGTGTGGCTTAAAAAACAAAAAAAGGGGGAGCATCCCTTCCTCTCTTCTCTGAAGCAACAAAACCTACCTTGTCTACATTGGTCTTAGGTGGGAATTTCTTGTGCAGCCTTGAGCAGAAGCAAACCTCTGCTCCTTACTAATGAGGGATCCTGGGCCTAGAATAGTTCCTGGCCCTCCCTCAGGAGTACAGGGCCTTTGTTCTATGGTTCTTGTAGCAGCAATGGACCTTTGGCAGGAATTTTCCTATCCCTCCCCAAAAGCCAGGGTAGTCAGTTTTTATTCCTCCCTTGCGAGAATGAACTTTGGGGCCTGTTCTGAAAGCAGGAGGGTCTGTTTTTGCTGCACAGGACAGATGAGTCTTGGAAAGTGTGCAAAGCTTTGTGTCTATTCCTCCCTCCACCTGGCCTCCACAGCCATACATCACCCTCTGCATGCCTGAGTCTCTCTCTGGTCTCTGATACTTCTCATGAGCATCCAGTGAAGGCCTGGGGTCAAAAGCCTGTTCCCGACACATTGGTCTACATGTGGTCTTTCAGAGTTTTCAAGGTTTTTTTATGGTGTTCTCTTGCTCCTGTGCTCTGCCAGAGTCAAAATAATTTGGAATTAATTCCCAATTCTTTGGAATTCAGTTTACTTGGTTACCTTGCTACCTTAGTCCTCAGATGGGCTCAGGAAAAAATCATAATCTGTATATTATGCAGATCTTTTTTTCTAGTTTGTAAGGTGGGAGCAATGATGTTCCACATCCTATGTGCTCCCTAGACAGTTAAGCCTCTGAAGCCACTTAGCGCTACATGATCTTGTGCCACCTGGTCCTAAATTCGCAGACAACCCTTTTTGGGCTCCTTTTTATGGGGGGTGGGGTAAAAATATTCAAGGCAAGCACTCACACCCTGAGTCTTTCATCTGCTTTTGCTCTTTTTCAGGTAAAATGTCAATTTAGAGGATTCTTCTGAGAAGCAATCTGTCTGATGGGAGGGGAAGGAGATCTCAGCCAGGCTGTGTTTCTTTTAAACATTTTTTAAGAAGAAGAAAAAGTCACATTCAGCCTGAATGATTTAATTCGAAGGTTTTTTTTTTTTTTGCACCAACTGTGAGAAATTCCATTGGCAAAATATACAATTCCAGACATTTGTTCTCAGTAAATTATTCCTCTGTTTAGCTCTTCTGATTGCCCCAGTTACACTAACTGATTTCTAAATGTATGAATGCAGTAGTCATGTCATAGGAACTTAGCTCTTGACCTGTCCAGGGCAGAGGAAGGGTTTCAAACCTCAGGACCTTGTTGTCCTGAGCTCCCACATCTCACTGAAGATTCAAAAACATCTCAAAAGCAGCTGCCTGCATTCTCATGAGAACCCACAGCCCACAGTTTCTTTTCTCATGGTTGTTTATTTCCCCTGCCTGTGAGGAGCAGGCAGCCTCAAGCTATGTCCTGTGACCAAGAACCTCAAGGTCCACCCAGTCCTCCCACTTCACTTCTCCTAAAACTAAGTTTTTCAACCCCCTCACTCCTTTTCTTTGAGGTAAGCAGTGGGTTTGGGCCAACAAGCTAATATAGTATCTAGGAAGCATAATCTTCTCATTCACCAACATTTACTCTCAGGTTATTGGTCCAGCTCATGAGATTAGTTGCTTGCCATTTAGCCAGACACACAGGCAAGGGGACTCTGGTCATGAAAGTTCTCAATGGGAAGGAAAGGTCTGGCACCCTGAGAAGAACAGCTTCATAGCCATAGAAGAGAAGCCAAAGAGACTAAGGATATCAGAGTGGTGGAAGAGAAACTTCTGGATAAATTGATCTTGGGGTGACACTCCCTTTTACCCAAGTGGTCAGAAGCAGTCAGAAGATATTTCCCATGATAAGGGCAAGGGTATCTACACAGAGGGTTCTATACTGAGGTTTCTGAATTTAATATCCTATTTTCCTATTCAATCTGGATTCTCCATGAGAACCAGGAGCAATGAGCACTTCAAGTGAGCAGATTTTGGTGTCTAACTACCATCCTTCACCAACAGAATCCAGAGTTCCTTGGAGAAATAGCTGATCCAGGCAGAATAAGCACAGGGAAAATACAAAATAAGCCTGGGACAACCATGCCAGAAAGTAAGGAAATACGTGAAGAACGAGGAGGACATATCAAAGAACAAAACTCCCAATGTATTCAAAGAGCTCTTACTGCCCTAATTTAGATTTGAACATTAAATCATGAGAGGATCAGGTTAAAATCCATTGAATGGGATCAGAATCCATGAATCCAAACAGATATAAATAAAAGAGGAAATGATGATGAAAACAGAGAGTCACTCTTTGGAACCATCAGAGTGGTAGCTGATACAGGCCAAAGTCATTCAGGAATGGCCATGGCTGATGGCTGAAAGTCTAATAGGGAAAAGATACTGACATTATCATATCAGAATATTTCCCTCCCCCACGAAAATACAGATGAACTCCCAGGGAAACATTGATGATTTTACAATAGAAAAAAATCTAGCAACACCAACTTTACCTAGTAATCAAGGTTAAAATCTTCAGGGGTGGGTAGGAAGCACCATTTCCACAGTATTCCTGTCAAGAACACAATACCTTAGTCCTGCCACAAGAGAACATCAGCAAGACACCGCTGAGGTTCAAATCTCAGAATGGAATCTAGTCAAAAGCATGAGAGGCAGGCAAAGACTGAGGAGCTATTCCAGATTGAAGGAAACTGATGACCAGGTCACCTAAGGATGTACTTGGAGAGAATCCTGTAACAGAGAAAGGGAGAGAGTGAAGAGGATAGGTCAGGGCAGGAAGAGACCGAAGGGGAAGGAGAAGGAAAGAGAGAGAGAGAATAAGACGGAGGGCAAAGGGGGAGGAACAGAGAAGGAGAGGAAGAAATTATTGGCAAAAGTGTCATGAAGTATGTGGGCTGGCTGATGGTGCTGCATTGATGCAGATTTGGTGATTGGGAGGCATGCAGAGTGGTTGTGTGGGAAACCATCCTTTATGGTAGGTGGTGTGCACTGAAATGTCTAAGGGTGACAGAGAATTATGTCATACATGTTATATGTTATAGATGGAGGGATGGATAGACAGGTGGATATATAGACAGAAAGGGTGCACATAAACACCAGAAAGTGGTCACGGTGGTGGGGGATAATTTGTAATGCTCATGGCCATAGTTGGAAACTACCAAAAAATTGAAAAAAAAAAAAAAAAAGAAAATAGGAGACAGGGAGTAACAGTGGCAAGGAGTGAAAGAGGCTGTTGAAGAAGAGGAGGCAGAGCTGTGGGATGACTCTGGGCTCTGGTAATGATGGGGAAGGATAGGTGGGCTGGGTGGGTTTCTATGGTTCCAGGGACTCTGAGCCGGTGGAGATCTAACCGCATCCATTCATCCCATTTCCAAAGAACCAGTGAGGTGCCATCTTGACCTGAGTTCTCACATTATTCCAGGAAGGATATAAACCATCCACCCTAAGAGAGCGGCCCTCAGAATCCTGTGGACACTTCTGACAGGGGATACCTCTTCCACAGGACATGCCACATGTAATGCAAGGCCAGCCCACCTTCATCTCTTTCTACTCCTGATTGTTGACAGGTCCCCAGAGACCAGCTTGGTGGGAAAGGTCTGCTAAAAATATATGATCTTGGAGTCTAATGAATCAGAAGCCCCACAGAGCCAAAGCAACTGTCCTAACCCTGGTGGGAAAACACCCTAAGGTGGAAGCCTCCTTTGCAAGACTGTCTTTCCTGTAGGAACAGGGAAAATAGCACAAGAGAAGGATCCGAGAGGAACGCACAAACTCAGAAAGGAACAAACCAGCTTTCAGCATTTTCCCTTTGCTTTATTACAATCTAAATTTAGTTCTCTACCCAGATAGCTTTTAAGATTCATAGTTTACTAGACACTCACGAGGAGGAAAAACACTCTCATTCTTTTCATTATCTAAAAAGAAAAAGAAGAAACCCACGATTTCAGAACTCCGCCAGGAGACAAATCAACCTCAGATCACCTTCCCTCTACTCTCTGACTGTACAAAGCTTGCAGCTGCCCCCACGCTCTGAAATCCTGTGGCTCAGCAGCAAAGCCACTGCAGAGGTTGTAGGGCCCTTGGGAGTAGAGCAGGAGGAAGTGTGAGTTCAAGTTAATGAGAGAATGGGGCTCTGAAATTAAGCTCAGCAGCTAAGAATATCTCCTATGGACTAGAAAGATTCTCTATCCGAGATCTTGGCACTCCTTTAAAAAATAAAAAGAACCAGACCTTCTGAAGAAGAGCAATGGGGTTTAGAGAAAGAATATTGGGTGAGAGTTGAGGCTTCTAAGCTATCATCCTATCAGCCACCTCCCAGGCTCTCAATCTGTACATCTGCACAATGACCAACCTGCTCTGATCTCTTGGCTTCCTTCTAATTCCACACCCCAGGGGTGGGTGGGTTGGGGGGAGAAGAGAAAACAATGCAGCAGACTTCAGAAAACACTTAAGATATGTGTTCTACATGTACAAAAAACAAAAGTATGACAAGATTTCACTGAATCATTAACAGTGATTTAGTTAATGATTTGTGGAGTGGGAGAGAGTTGCAGAGAACAATCAGACTTTATATATTTCTGCATAGTTTGGATTTTTAAGCAAAAAATGTATTAATTCTGTTTACTTAAAAAATGATGGCTCAGGAGGCTGAGGCAGGAGCATTGCGAGTTCAAAGCCATCCTCAGCAAAAGTAAGATGTTAAGCAAACTCAGTAAAACCTTGTCTCTAAATAAAATATAAAATAGGGCTGGGGCTTTAGCTCAGTGGCAGAGTGCTTGCCTAGCACATGTAAGGCACTGGGATCAATCTTCAGCACCACATAGAAATAAATAAGTAAAAATTTTTTTAAAAAGAGAAAAAGCTTATAACAAAGAATTTATGGTCAACAGAACCAACATTTTAAGCCAATTCACATTCAATCTATTCCTGTCAGGAATGAGATGGCATTCGGCATTTCCTCTGTCAGACAGGCTAGACTCCCTCAGGATCGGATCAAGGCTCACTTTTCTTGGTCACTCTCTCTGCTCCTCTTTGCCACATTATACCCTATTTCTAGCCTCCCAAAATTGAATTTCCCTCTTGAGCATGTTTCCATGGGACTCAGTTGATAACTCTCAAGGCCCCAATCACATAATATTGCGTTTATCTGCTCGTGTCCATCTGCACCAAAGGCCTGGATTTTTTGAGATCCCGTGTTTTCCGTTATAATTAGGCCCTACCGTAGAGTCTGGCGCACAGAGTGTTTTGCACAAGAGTCTGCAGAATTGAACACACATTTGTGCAACCTGCCACATACATGGAGCTCTTTTTTCTTAGTCTCTCATGAGTAAGAGGATCACATCTGGTCTTCATACTGTAAATTCACAGCTATCAAACCATAGAGTGGAGTTTGGAGGGAGTACTTCCCTTGCAATATGTTCCAGATTGTTCCTGACAATGCTAGTCACCCTTTTCTTAGTTCCTAGGATCCCAGAGATGTCCCTGTTGTTGCTACAAATGGACATCTTTATGTAACTGAACTGGTCAGTTAACTCTTTCTACACTGCAAAGGAAGAATAAAAATGAACCCAGTCCAGGGGCAGATGGCCCAGAGGAATGACAATCTCTGCTGCTCAGTTTCCAATCCATCTGTGCAGTGCAGTACAGAGCAGGGACTTGGGCTGGTGGGTGCAGGGATCTGCTTCAGGAAGATTCTTCACCTCTCTGAGCCTTCCTTGTCCACCACCTGCTCTGCCCACCTCCTGAAGGTAAAGTGAATATTCAAAGGTCACGGCTGAGGAAGGGCTTTGGATAGCAAAACTTGGCAAAATTGCAATCTGGGATGGCGAAACAGGGTGGGTCATTCTGACTTGTGATAAGGAATCACTTACTTTACAATTGCCATTTGGTCTCAGAATTAGCAAGAGGAACATCAAATAGCTCAGTTCCTGCCCAGGTACAAAAGAAATGTCCTTATTTAAAATAATTCAGGGGTAGAGGTTTCCAAGTTCTATCTTTATTGCTAATTCCTTTCCTAGCGGAAATCAGAACTTCAGAAGGATCCAGAGCACCAGCTCACGGGCATCAAGCTGCTTGTCTTATTTAACTACACACCACAGAATAAATATCACTGTCCCAGGTGGGGACTGCAGGGATTTATTTTTCTCTCTACCTCATCACTATTCCAGGGCTGTACCAAGGCAGTGAGTCTTATGAAGGCTTAATGTGACCCCATTATCATATTAAGAAGGTTTTCTGTGTGCCTGTGGGGTGCAGGTAGAATTTAGGAACCATGTGGTTTAATACCATTTCTATGACTGTCAACAGTTCCTAAGGAAAAAAGAATGACAAAGAGAAGTTACAGACTCTATATTTAAACTGATCTAGATGGAACCTCCCCGGCTTGGTCGACTACCACTCTGTCACTTCGTGTACCCCAACCTCACCAAGTTCCCACTACCCCTTGCCTTTCCCCACTCCTGCCTATGTCTAGAGCTTACTCCTTCTCACTGCAACTCCCACTTCCTGATTCTGTCCTGGAACAGAGACCAGAGGCTCCCAGTCTTCCTTTGGGCTGTTTCTCTGGCTCATGGCATATTAGCCACCATCCCAGATCAGAAACAGCAGGACAGCAGGCACTGGGACTCACTCACCAGCAGCTGACCAGCACTTGGCATATCACAGCAGCTCAGTGAACATGTGTGTCAGGCATGAGAACTTCCTCTGGGCTTCCTCTGCATGTCACTTAAAACATTGAATTTGCAACCTTCTACCTTTAAATAAACCAGAGTTTTCTCTTTGCCTCTTGGTTCTTTGAGAGCAGGGAATGTGTTTATGTATCTTTGTTAATCCTGGTCTCTAGCATTGGCACTGCTCAATAAATGTCTGTGGAAATAAATGAATGAGCTCAGAAACATCAGGTGCACCTTCCTATATCCATCTCACCAAATCCAAAGTCACAAAGTTTGTGAGATATTCAGAGGTCACCTCTAGACCTCGGTTTCCAGGATTATAAAATGAGAGTCAAAACACCATGATCTCTTCCAAGGGCTAAGATTCTACCACTTGGAAAGGTCATAATTACCGCAATCACCAGAGCCCAACAACTCCTGGTCAAAAGACTTGGCATTTGGTTGCTGAAGAAAAGTCTATTCTGTAGCAGAAATGATTGTGATGTATGCCCCATGTATCTAAAATGCCTACAACTCTTCACCTTCCAGCTCAACAAGCACCCAGCCACCACGGGGCTGCCTAAGGCACACATGGATATCTAAGCAGTGTCAGTGGAACTGGTGTGGTTTTGCATGTTTTCATTGGCTGCGTTAGCACAGAAATCTGTTATGCTTTGGGGATTGTTCAGATGGTCGAGCTCCTGGAGACAGCAGCAAATATTGCCACATACTCGACCAGTGGGGCCGATGCCAGCATCTGAGCTGTGGTTAACCCAGCAGAGTCATCATCCCAAGAGCTCATCACTGAACAAGGCTCTTACAAAGTAGTAGGCTTAGTCTAGTACTGATGTGGACTGAGGAGAAGCTTGAAGATCATTAGTGGTCCCCAAAATCTTCGCAGCACATCCCTGCAGCTTTTCATTCAATCCACTAATGATTTTATAAGCATCTACTAGCGCCAAGCAGGATCCTGATACAGAGCACTGAATAAGACAAAGCTCTTTCCCCCTGGAGGTGTCTACATTTTACTGAAGTCGAGAAAGAAAAATTAGAAGACATACAAATGCATAAACCAGGCAGTAACAAGTATATGGAGAAAAATTAGACAAAGGTAGCCAAGAGCAATGTCAGGATGTCCCAGAAGCCCTCTCCTCTGTCTGTCTCACACCAGAGCTGTAGATGACAAGGCCACTCTTTCTGGTGGGAAATGTTCTGCTGAGGTCTTTAATACTTTCTTTCCTATCAGGAAGGCCAAGCAAGGCCACATTTGTTAGCATTAGAAGAATAAAACAGAAAATTAAACTAGCGAGGCTTTTGGACCTCCAGGGCAAAAAGTTAGAGCTCATGGTTCCTGGGGAGCAGCTGTATTGACCCAACTAATCTAGGAAGTGCACAGAAAAATGATTCTAGCTCTCTTTTTATCTGGCTAACTGATAAGAGCATAAAACCAATTACCTTATCCTAGGAAGTAGTTTTTAATTGCTGCAGTCTCCATAATAAAATATTACGATTTGATAGAAATGATTTAGCAATAACCCTTTAAATCAAACACGTGAACCTAAGATTGGCACAAGCATAATTAAGTAACCATTCATTCACATAAATATCAGAACCTCTCTTAGGTGTCATATCCAATGCTGGGTGCTGTGGGGAGACGGTGTGGACTTTGCCTTTGTGTGGCTTAGAGTCGGCCAGGAGCCACAGATGTGCTCAAGGTCACCGTGCTGCATGGTGGGACTCCACTGAACTGTAAAAGAGGGTCTGATAGATATAAAGGTGAAGGTGACTTCAGGCTGGGGGGTCAAGGATGTCTTCACAGTGGCTTTGGGGCTGAGATTGAAGTCAACCAGCCCACTGCTGGGTGGTGACAAGAATGACACGGTCCCTGCTATCTAAGGGACCTGCATCTGTGTGCTTGAGACCACCACAGTAGGGGCAGCAACACCTCAAGCCCAAGAGGCAAATCTTCAGACTGCCACGGTCTCTCCCTCATTCCAAGATACTGTGGGGTTCTACCTGGTACACAGCACCTGCCTCCTAACCAGCCTCCCTGCTCTGTACCTGGGTCCCAGGTCTACTCTGCAGATCGCACAGCAGCCAGGGTGATTGTTTAAAAACCTAAGTCAGATAGAGCACCTCTTAGGGCACAGAGATGACCTATAATTACCCTTGGAACAAAGTCCACATCCTCACCACTGCCTGCAAGCCCTTCCTGATCTGGCCCTTGTCATTTCCCCCATCTCCTTGCCTAACCACTTTTCCCTTGGGTCTTTCACTCCACCTCATGGTCCTGTTGCTGCTTTCCAAACAAACCAAGCTTATTCTGGGCCTTTGCATATGTTTCCCTCTCTTCCAGGAATGCTATTCCCCAGAAACCACACAGTCCTCTTCCTTACTTCTTTCTCCTCCATGGTAATTTCTCATCAGCTGACATTACATATTTGTCCATTTTCTTGGTGAGTGTCTGTCTTCTACACCCACAGACAAATGTCAAGAGCACAGACTGTCTATTCTGTCTAGCTTGTTCAATGTCTAGAATAGAATCTGGCATACAGTAGTTGTTTAATAAATATATGTGGAATTACCCCCACAAAGACACTAGTGGGATTGTATTTTACATGCCTCTCATCCCTGTTTGCACCAGCCAATGCCAGCATTTGACTTCCTCGAATGCTGAGTGACTTCCAAATACTATCTTTGGGCTGGACCTCTTATCTGAGTTCCGGCTCAAATGTCCAATTACTTACTATATGTCTCCATTGAGATTCCACAGATCTACTCACCAGGATCTCCACACTGTTCATTTTCTGACCCTTCACTCTGTTTCCATGTTTATGTCTGCATTCAGCATTCCTTTTCTCAGTAGCTGGTGACACCATCCACCCACTGCACAAACCAGACCCTGAGGATCATTCTGGGATTTCCTTCCCTGTTCTCCCCCAGCCAGTTCATTGCCCAGACCTGCTGGCTTTCCTCCATCTCTACAGCCACAGCTCATATCCAAGCTACCGACATTTTCCTCCTGGGCTACTGCAATAGTCTCATGACTGGCCTCCCTACGGTCACCTTGCACTCTCCATCTGTCTTCTACACGGTAGCCTGTGCGATTCTTTAAAGCACACTTCTGAGCCTGGCACTCCCCTGCTAGAATCCACCATTCACTTTCCACTGCTCCCAGGATAAAGACCAGAATCCTTCACATGGCTTCTGAAAGCTGGGGAGATAGTTAAACAGGACACACTAACAGGGTTGCTCGGATTGTTCACGGCTGAAATGCCTCCCTTCCGCTTAGCCTGCAGCCACTGCCTCAAGCTCTTAGGTACCTCTCCCATCTGCTGCTCTGGCCACTCTGACCCCTTCTTCAAATCCCTTCCCCTCCATGAGCAACTCCAGTAGTATGTAAACACACACACACCACACCATGCGTATATACGTGTGTGCACACATACCACTGGGGCTAGGGCATGCTGTCCCAGTTGCTGAATGTTGCACTCTTACCCTGGCCTGTAAGTTCCAGCTCGATCCCAGCTTTACCTCACCTGGGACCTCCTGCTCTCTGCACTTGCCCTATCCTGGCCTTCCTTAAACACTCCACTCTTTTTTTCTGCCTCCAGGGCTTTGCTCAGGCTGTTCTCCATGACTGGAATATTCTTCCCTTCCTTCACCTCATTAAGCCCTGCTCATCCTTCAGTTCCACTGCGTCTTGCTCATGGTAGCGTTTCCTGATCTCCAGGCCAGACCTCTTACCTATTCTCAGAATATTCTAGGGTTTTCTTTCATGACAATAGTTTTGGGGTCACACCTCTATTTCTATTTATTTGATGAACAGCTCTTACTGCCACTAGCCTAGAGTTCAGAGAGGCTGAGGCCTATGACTTATTTTGCTCTTAAATACCTACAGCCCAGCACTCCTTGTAAACCTGGAGATGAATAGGAAGACATTGGATGCAGGGGCCTGAAGCTTGAATGATGCTTAAATGCACTAAAACAAACAAACAAACAGGCATCCACATAAATGCTCTGGTGTAGTTGTGTGTACATGTGTGTGTGTTCTTAGGTCTGAATTTGTTCTGCTCCCTAAACAGAATAGTGATGATAATGGTAAAAATTAACAGATATGATCCCTGCAATAAGGAAGCTGCCCTGAATATTCCAATGCCTCTTATATAAGCCCAGAGCTCCTCTCCTACCCTCCTTAGAGTAATTACTTCCTCTGACGGCAAGCAGCACTCATTCTTCCCCCTCCTCGTACTATCTGGAAGCGTTGCTTACATAAGGAGGAGTGCAGGTTGTGCCCCTGCTCCTCGGCCCATCAGCTCAAAAGACTCCAGCAGAAAGCAAATTCCCAAGCTGTGACCCCAGGACAAGAGCCTGTTTTTATCTTCTCAAAACAATGAATGCATGTTTTACAGAGGAAAAAGCTCTAGTACCATTAGGAGGCCAGCCCTGTGAACATTATAAAGAAGCGGTATTGTCCCCATGAGGGCTCTAAGGTGCCCAATGAGGGCACAAATTCGGAAACAGCCCTTCCCCCACTGCCGGTCCTCTCCCTTCTAAAGCACAAACCAAATCATCCTCTACACAACCAGGGCGAGCTCAGGCAACATGGCCAGCTCCTTTCCAGGTGCAGCCCATCTGCAGCTGCCTGTCACTGCACAGTCATGGACCTAAGACACAAGCCACTAGGGCCCAAATGTGGGGAGCAGGGGACGAAACAGCCTCAGGAACAAGCCCACAGCCAGAGGCTTAGCCCTGGGGTGGGTTTTCCTTTGACTCCTCTCTGCCATCCATTTCCTTTCTTGCAGCAGCATCTTCTTTGAAAGAAAGAGGCTTGTCATAGCCAAGACTGCGGTCTCCAGGCTGAAGTCCTCCCCCGCCCCTATCAGTGTCTAGCAGGGAGAATTGCAACTTGTCACTGGCACTGAGCCCATCAGAAATTGTGTCAATAAAGTGCAAATAATGCCTCGGTGCCTGCTGCTCTCTGAGCCCGAAATGAACCAAGGAGGTCCTCTAAGGAGAGAAGACAGAGGGATGAGGCAGTTACACCCAATAGGAGACCAATCAGGACAAAGCCATTCCCCGGATGTCATCAAAATCTTCCAATTTCACACAGAAAATGAGCCCTGGCTCAAGTTTTATGAACGTTCAGTTGTCCCCATTTCGGCTAAATGGATTCCTTTGAGAGCTGGAATCTTAACCCTTGGAAGGCCTCCGAAGGACTGAGTCGCTTCCACCAGGAACTGCACTGCAGAGAAACATCCAGCTGCATCTCTCTGGCCACAGCATGGAAAACCTCAGAACCCACACAGCCTGGCCCAGCAATGTAGGCCACAGGAGAGCAGCCCTCACCTGGGCTGGGTGTGGGGGGTGCTGGGAACAACATGAATGAGCTTGTGCACCTGCTTCTGGGGGTGTGGTGTTAAGAGGTGTCTAAGCCCCCTCTCCTGAGCCACTCTCCTCCAGGATTCTCAGCCTGTCCTGTTACTTTCCTTCTTCCACCTCTTTCCACCAAAGCAATGAGTTCAGAGTTCCCTTCTGCCACCCAAGGGCCAACCTTCAACTCAGGGTCTGGTGTTTGGTTAGAATCACCGACATCCATAGGTCTGGGATGTGTAGGGTTAGGTGTTCTGGGTGGAGGGAAGAAAGGAGCAGAGGAGGGCTGCCTTCTCCTCATCCAGCTTGCATTGTCTTCTGCTCCCCTCTGAAGTTCACTGCCATGGGTTTTGCATTTCCCTCTGTTTCCTAGTTTTCTGTCAGGTACCTCACCCACTCTGTCCTCTCTGATTTTTTGTGGGGGAGGGGTACCAGGGATTGAACCCAGGGGCACTATACCACTGAGCCACCTCCCCAGCCCTTTTTAATATTTTATTTAGAAACAGGGTCTCACTGAGTTGCTTAAGTTGCTGAGGCTATCTTTGAGATCCTCCTGTCTCAGCTTCCTGATCCACTGGGATTATAGGGCATGTGCCACCATGCCCAGCTCCTCTCTGATCTTTTAGCTATGAAATTGTGCCATCAAGCAACTCCAAATGGGGTCTTGGCCCTGGGAGAGAGCGCAAGCAGTATTTTGCATTCGCAGCAGAGCTGGGAGTGGCAGGGAAGTGAGGATGAGGAGGGCAGGGGACAGAGGAATGTAGCCCACGGAAAACTTAACCTGTCTTGGGCAGAAAATTTGTCCTTGCTGTCTTGAAAAAGTCATGCAGCCTCTACAACACAGACGCAGCAGAGCACACTGTGCAAGGTAAAGCAGCAGGTCACAAAAGGACAATGCTGTACTATTCTGTTCCTCCAAGGTCCCTAGATTTCTCAAATTCATAGGGTCTGAGAGTAGAAGGGGCTGGGGAGTCAGGAAATGGGGGGTTGTTTAATGGGGACAGTTTGGCAAGATACGAAGGGTTCTATGAAGGAATGCTGGTGGTGGCCTATAACACTGTGAATGCACTCAACATGACCCAACTGTACTTACAAATGGCTAAGAGGGTAAACTCTATGTTACATTTAACTACCACTAAAAGCAAGTTCTAAAAGAATGACTATGGTAAAAATAAGAGGAGTCACTGTTGGCCAATGTATCCTAAACGAGAAACTGAACTTGCAGGCGCACCTGCATCACTCAGTTGGCTGACAAGCACCAACAAACCAAAAACCAAAACAAGTCACCAATCCATGAGCCCAAATCCCTCACCTGTCCTCTTTCCCGAAGCTTCTTTCTTCTCTGTTCAGCTAGCTCCTAGATCTTTGTCCCAGCACCTGACTCCTTTGCCCTGCAGTCCATCCTGAACACACGGTTTCCTTCCCAGCTCCATTCCTGAGACCAAGCTCCTGTCACAAGCTCAGGAGCCATGAAGAGCCAGGTGTTGGAGTCCTCCTCAGATGTGCCTTCCTCAACACCTGACAGATCCTCCCTCACCTTTCTTCTCCGCCCAGCTGAAAACCCATAAAGGTCGCTGATGGTCAAAAGCGATTTAACCTTACCACTAATACCACCTCCTTCAAAGGCCCTTCCTCCTGCCCACTTTCAAAGGCCACAGATTTTAAGACAACAGCAGGAATCAGCTACTAAGGAAAGAGGCCCCTGGGGGTCCAGGGTGGGTCTCACTCCCACCTGTCAGGAAGCAGCCCCTCTCACTGGGGCTCAGCCTCAGCAGCCAGAGACGTCTCCACAAGGTTAGGGGCTACAGCATGCAGAGCCCCTGGGGGTTTTTGAGATCTCAAAAGCTTTCAAGAAACAACACCAGGGAAGAGTGACCCTTCAGAGGCAATATGCCTGCCTCCGTCTCACTTACCTGGTTACAGGTGTTAATATCCACCCCATTCCGCAGATGATCCAAAGCTTTGTCCAAGTTACCTGATCGTGCTGCCCTCAGAAAGCTGGTAGCAGCATCAGCCTGTAGGGAAAACAACAGGCTGTGAGTGGAGGGTGCCCTGTGTCTTGCTGTAACAATACCATCTGAGCCCACGTCACAGTGGCAGCACCTCACCCTCCTGTCAGGTCCTCAGGTGGGTGAAGGTGCCCTTGGGCTCCTGGCTGCACTGAGAACCAGAACATAAGGCTGCCCTAGACACCATGCCTCCCACCCTTTGTGTATTTTCATAAGCAAACATCTTGGCTGGGCAGCAGGCTTTGAGTGGGATCCTATTCCAACAGTGAATGCTTAGCATGGCCTGGGTTCACTCCTTTGATTTTTCAAGGGCTTCACATTCTTGCTGAGGAGCCTGTAATATCACATAGGTCTCCAGCTCCAGTGATTCATGAGCACAGCCTTAGAAGGAAGAGCCATATGTTCTGTGGGGCTGTTTGTTTTTGTTTTTGTTTTTGTAAGCAAATAGCACATAGTACTACTGACTAGGTGCTAAGAACCATTATCAGCATTTTACGTATATATCGCCACACATGGGCACACACACGGAGATATGCACTGACCTCCATTTAAAAAAATCCAAGAAGGAAATACCACCATGGTCCCCATTTTACAGATAAGGTCACTGAGGCACAGAGAGCTGAAGTGACTTGTTCAGAGTCCCATAGGAAGTAAAAGGCACAACCAGGATTAAGGCAGGTGGTGGCTCTGAAATTCATGAGCTTCACCTCCTAGCTCTGCTACTGGTTTCATCTGGCCTTAGACACTCAGGTGCTCCAAAATCCCTGTCCAATTTCTTGAATGACATTAAAGCCTTCTGTTCCTGGGCTGTTACTCAGACACTTACCCCACGCATTGGAAGACTGTGCTGCTGGGAGCACTGGTTTGCATTAAAGATGAATGATGGCCAGAGAGTGAATGCTGGGGACAACAAAAGAAAGTCTGCTAATGCAGACAAATGGAATAAAAGGACTGAAGAGGCTCAGAGCAGGTCCCTTGAGTCCAGGCTGAGTACTGTAGGTACTCAGCCACCCTATGTGAAAGCAGTGGAGAAGAAACTCTTCCTCACTCCCTTGTGGTGCTTTGAGAAGATAATGATGTGAGCACAATGCTTGGCACACCAGGCATATACAGGCTGAGTTTAACAGGTAAGAGTGGCTGTGTGGACAAGTCACAGGTGAAAGTGTGTGATGCCACTCATCCAGAACACATGCCTGGTGGTGCCCTCTCCACTGAGAGCTAGGTCTGTCTCCTTTCTCTACGCTGCATCTTCAGAGAACATGCTGGATGATGGCCCCCAAAGATTCTTCCACCCTCTGATCTCTGCAGACTACCAGTGTGCCCTCATTTGTAAACAGAGTCCTTGCAGATGTAATTAAGTTGTGGCTCCTGAGATGAGATCATTTTAGACTCCTTAGGTTGGCCCTATATCCACTGCTGTGTGTCCTCAGAAAAGACAGAAGAGGAGACACATGCACAGGGCAGAAAGCTATGTAAAGAAGGAGGCAGACATTGGAGTGATGGTAGCCCCGAGCCAAGGTAGCAGGCAAGCACAGAGGTGGAAGGGGCCAAGAGCAGAACCTTTGCCAGAGACTTTGGAGGGAGTACGGCCCTGCTCACTACTTCATTTCAGACCTCAGGCCTCCTGACTGAGAGAGAATACATTTCTGTTGTTTTTAAGCCACCCAGTTTGTGGTTAGTTCGTCTTAGCAGCCACAGGAAACTAATATAGACATGCTAAAACCAACATCCCTAAACATGGAAGACACAAAATGTACAGCCCCACAATCCCAAAACAATATTTTACAATGAAATTCTGATCACCCCTTCCCCAAAGCAGGGGTACACACTTTGCCATTTAACAGTGACCCCGTGATGAAACAAACATCCTTAGTATCAGGATTCTCCCCAAGGGCTGATTTTTGGCCAATCCTCCCTCCTCCAGGTCCCATTTGAGCCCCTTTGATATAGGTTCCCATACAAGCTCTGTGGCTGTCCTCCCATGACACATGCTGCCCCACCAGCAGGAAGACCCCTCCTCTCTTTTCTGTCTCCCTGTGGTATTCCTGTTTTTTGCCCCCTCCTGGCCTGTGCCCTCACCACTCCCTGAGCCCTGAAGCTCTCACCTGTCCATTCCAATCTCTCCTTCCTTCAAGGTCTCCCTGGGCTCCTACTCCCTGCATGATTCTGCCCTTCAATACTCAATATTTACCATCTTCAAAAAGCAGAAGTCATGGGATAGGAGCTTGATTTTAAATCAAGCATTTTAAATACAACTTTCTCTAGTTATTTAATTAATGTAAATCTGATCTCCCCAGCCAAATTGTTTGCTTCCTGAGGCAGGGACCAAATCTTGTATCTCAATTTTAAGTCCTTCAAAGAATTAGTGTCTGCAAGGTCAAGGCCTCATTTGACCTGAAGCACATGGTTCCCATGTCCCCAGGTTCCTCAGCAAGCCATCTGTGATGAAGGAAATATTTCAGAAACAAGAATCAGTCTATTGGTTCTCCATGCATGAGCTAGAGTCCCAGAGAAATAAGACCCAAGGTATATCTCCCAGCTAAATGACTAGGCCTGCTGATTGAGAAAGCCTGTCCGTGTTCAACTAGAAGGCAAAACACAACATTATTCCCCAAGAATAAAGATGTTGGGTTGGGGTTGTGGCTCAGTGGTACAGTACTTGTCTAGTATGCGTGAGGCACTGGGTTCAATCCCCAGCACCAGATAAAAATGAATAAACAAAGATGTTTAAAATGACATCATGTTTTTTTTTTTAAAAAGAATAAAGGTATTATGGAGACATTTCTCCCACCAATTGAGTATATTTTCCAGCACAATAATAGGATTCAGGATAAAAACCTGAGAATAGATGGATAAAAACAGATGCAATATCAATGAGCAACTCTATTTGACTATTCAAAGCACTGACTCTAGGAAGCAAAGCAGAATATTAATGACAGACAGACAAGGAGATAAATAGAGGCCAAGAGAAGCCAATCTAGACTAGAATGAGAAGGCTAAATGGTGTCTGTAATTTTTATAATATAAACATAAAATTATAATAGCAGTCAATGGGCTAAGTGAGTTATACCTTTTTTTTCTTTTCTATGTTGCTGTGGATTGAACCCAGAGCCTTGTGCATGCAAGGCAAATGTTCCACCACTGAGTTACACCCCCAGCCCCTAACAGTATATCTTTTAATCCTTATCACAACTGGTGAGGTGAGTATAATTATTACCCCATTTTAGAGCTGGTGAAATTGAGTTTGCAGAAGCTAATCATTTGCCCAAGTTCTGCTGCTGGTTAATGTTCAAGGACTCAACCCAAGTGTGCCTGACCAAAGTCCATGACACCATGGGCCATTCTCAGCCATAGAAGCCTGACAGTGTCCTTTCAGACAGCCCTGACAGATGTAGGAGCTAGTCGAGGACTAGAGTTTATCCATGGAAAAAGCAGTTTCTAGACAGGTCCAGAAGGTCCCACACTAAGCACTGTGTTAAGGCCAACACAGTTCTCTAGAAAGGAGTCATCTAGTTCTACAAATCTGTTTCCTGATGATAAAATCGAGACCCAGAGAAGTGACGTGACTAAGGTTGCCTAGAAATGAAGTTCACTCATTAAGGCTTTGTCAGGTTTGTTTGTTTGTTTGTTTGGGGGGGGGGAGGTGGGTTTCTATGGGCAGTGAGTAGGCAGGACATAAGCAAGATCATCAGGGTCTCTTAGAGGTGAATTTCAAATAATGATGTCCCTCCCACTGGTGTCGCTCAGTTTAATTCTACAATGTATTTATTGAGACCCTATTTCAAGTCCAGTATCCTGCTAAGGTAAAGAGAGAGAATGAAAAATCAGAATGTAAGTCCTGGTCTTCATGATTTGAAAAGTAAAGCGGCTGAGTTATAAAGGGGTCATTCATGCACACAGGCATCTATGGATTCATTTCACAAGTATTCACTAGTACCTTCAAGATGCCAGGTAATTTATAAACTACAGAGCAAATGGTCCTAGGTGGTCTATGAGACTGGTGTTTACCATCTTGTGCTTCTGAGCCCCTATTACCCATTTAGTTCAACTACTCCAATTTAATTGCCTATGCTTTAGTGTTCTGTGCACCCAGGAAGACGCTATGTCTCTAACAGGGTGGGAAGAGATTCAGAAGAATCCAATAAGTTCCATTAAAAATATTTATCTGAGTAAATACTAATCAGGAAAACAACAACAAAATACTAACCAGACATTCTCTAGGCTATGGTAAGTCGGAGAAAAGTTGCTGGCCCTCTCTGAGTCCTATCCATCCCCTTCTAGGCAGCCTCAAGAAAGCTATTACGTGGAAAGAAACTAGAGAACCCAAAAGGGCCTGCTGTTGTGTACCATCAGTAGGCCCACAACTCCCATAAGACCTAGATGGGTGCCTTCAAGGTGCTCACATTCCTGTGCACCCCACCAAGGCTGCTCTCTTGTGTCTCTGTCCCTTCTTGATCTTGAGCTCCATTTTAATTTAATTACACGTGTGTGTGCATGTGTGTTTTGGAGGAATGGAGGGGTTCCACAATGTACATTTTGTTTCACCCCTGGGCCACATCCCTGCAGGTCAGTCCATGTGATATCCTTGAACTTTCTTTCAAAACAAAGTAAGTTTACTTTTAGAAAGTTCTTACTATGTTTTAAGCACTCTAAATAAGATAATTTGTTTGTCTCCCCCCCCCCAAGAATTCCATGAGGCAGGTATTTTTATTATCTCCTTGTTCACAGATGAGGTTATAGAAAAATCAAGCAATTTGCTCAAAGTCCCACCGTTAATTGGCCAGGTTTGGATCTAGGTAGTGTATCTCTAAGGTCTTTCTTTTAACCACTGTGCTGTCACTTTTGAAGGCTCATAAAGTTCCTCTCAAGTTCAGCTTTGGCTAGAGGAAGCCTTCCGCCTGCTTTCAGGAGGAAGGAAATGGAAGAGAAAGGAAGAGATTGGAATTCCTCCTGGAACTCAAGCTGTCATCAGGGCTGCTCTGAAAGGGGGTGAACCCTGGTTACCTGAGATACCCAGACTATTATTAAACTTGTACTTCCTGAGTAGAGTGATACTATTATAGTGATACATGGGTAGCGGAGGGGCCTCCAGTATCCTGGGAGGGAGGAGCCGGAAGTAGGTTGCTGAATGTCAGCATGTTTCTAACACAGGAGCAGTGAAGCCTTCCAAACCACCAGAGGCCAGGCAAAGTTTAATTTCAGACAGAGTAAGAGGATCTCAGGTCTCTTTATACCTTCTTTGGGGCTCGAGGGGGCCCAAGTTTTCCCTAGCACAGATTGCAACTCTGTCTCAAGGTTTTGAGGACACAGTTTCCTTCCAAAATGATGAATGGAAAACTAATCCAATCACAAGTGTCTGTAAACAGAAAGCAACATGGCAATCTCTCTTTCCCAAAGCATCTTGTTTGGGCAGAAGGAGCTTGGACACAGCCATTGTCAAAACTAGGGGAAAGACAGTCTTGATGGTTTCCTGGGGGAACTGCAGCTCAGTCAGGTGACTGAGACAGGCTGCATTCCCTACGTGACACTCCGTGTGTGGGGGTGATGGTGATACTGGTGGTGGTGGTGGTGAGGGCCCTAGGTCTGTTCTTCCAGGTCCAGGTAAGTCCTCACAGAAAAGACAGCTCCAGCCTGAGTATCTGCGTGGCCCTTGCCTTTGACTTTGCAGAAACAGAAGTGAACTCTGGGCCACCGTGCATCTTTTCAATTAGGTTTCTTTCCAGAAAGTTGGGCTATTCCTACTTCACAAACTGTCTCCAGCACCTTAATTTGACTACTATCGGCAAAGATGAAATGAACAAATGAGAGGTGTCACTAAAGCAACAAGATGTACAAACCAGAGCCCTGGGTTCCCTTTCCACCCCCAACACAAATGCGGGGCCTTGCGAAGATCCCTATCCACTCTCTGTGCCATCAGCATGGTGCCTTACCGGCTGTGTCTTACTTGGGGTGGTCTGTGAAAAGCCAGGGTGAGCCTGGCGTGGAGCACCCTGCCTGTGAATTCCTGCTCGCCCCTTGATGCTGTGTGCCTCGTCCAAGTTGGCCAACCTCAATTTCCCCAGATCTAAAATGAGGATAATCCACAGCTGGGCTCTGGCGCACAACAGGTCTGCTTCCCTCTCGCCCCCATTCTTTTCCCGCTTCCCAGGGACCGCGGGACAAACGGCGTTTCTAAGGTTTCTGGTCAGGCCGCCGGCTAGGCGCAGCTGCTCCAGCCAGGACCCGAGGTTGTGGCATCCCCGATAGCTGTACCCACTGGGCTGGACTCTCCTCCCCAGGGTGAGGGGACACGGTCTCTGCGAGCGTTCGACGCGCCCCTCGGGGAATCCCCGCGGCGACTCCGAGCTCCCGCGCGTGGCACCTCGCCCCCGCCGGCCACAGGTCGCGCCGCCTCCCGGCACCAGCCCCTTGGCGGCCGCGGCCTCCAGGCCAAAGGAATTTTCCTCTGGATCCTGCTAGAAGCCTCGGCGCCCGGCATGAGGCAGCAGAAGGGCAGCCCAGCGCGCGTCCCCGCACCCGCCCGGGAAAGTTGGCGCCCGGCGCCGGCGGGCAGCCGCAGCCCGAACTAGGGGCCCTGAGGCCCGCACCCCGCACAGCGGCGGCCCCGCGCCACCCCGCGCCCGGCCGGAGCGGCCGCCAGCAGCTCGTCCACTCACCGCAGGGTCTGGCCCGGACCTGCCCTGTCTCGCTGCCATCGTCCGGCGCCCGCGCTGAAATCCGAGCTCCCCCTCCCCCGTTATCTGCTGGGCGGCGCGGGGAGCGCCAGCAAGTTCCGCGGCATCTGGCTAAACATACAGGCTCCCTCCGCTCCGCTCCGCTCCGCTCCGGCGCGCGGGGACCCTGCGCTCGCTCCTCGCTTTCCCGGCCGCCCGCCTGCCAGCCAGCCGCTAATGGGATCTCTTCATTTTCTCTCCATTATTATTATGTCAGATGGGAAAGTTAATGCGAAGCGATCTCCCAAGAGAAGGCACCTGCTGCCAAGCTCAGCGGAGGGGGTGCGTGAAGGGTGCGGGTGGGGGTGCGGCCCGAGCTGCAGGTGCCGGCCGGCCCCGGCGGGCGCAGAGCGAGCGTCCTGCTGCTGCAGAAGGGAGGCACACACGTCCAATGGAGGTGAGGAGCTCCAAGCTGCATGGCGCTCCCGCCCTGCCTCCTGCTACCCCGGCTGCCCTAGTGAATGGGCCCCGGAGCCTGCAGAGACGGCCAGGGTGAGCTCAGCAAAGTCTATTTATGCCCCACAACCAATTTGCATGTTTTGAGCTCTTACATCGTGTCCTGAGATACCGGTTAATCACCCTATTCCAGATTCTGCGGGAGAGCCGCCACGCGAAATGAAGCTGAGGAGCCAGAGGCAGATCTGTTACTACCGCCTCACTCCTCCAGTGCGAGGGTGTTACCGAAATACCACCCAGGGCTGTGGTCCGCGGAGCACGTTCCCAGTTTTCTGCTCTGAGACCATCCCACCATTTCTGAGGTCATTTCAGGGGTGGGTGTGCAAAGCATGTCAGGGGCTGGCAAAGTCTTAGGGGTGACATCAGGGATTGTTGAAAGCAGGCTCAACCTGAACTGGGAGAAATGATCAGCAAAAGCCATGTCAGGTGAGAGGGCCCCTAGCAGAATTTATTGCTTGTTCAAGTCATAGATGTTCTGTATCATGGGCCTGGCCTCCAATAATAGTGGAGATGCAATACCAATACTCTTTCCCCCACTCTGCTGCCTGACTTATGGTACAGTATAGCTGTGTGTCTGTGAGGAATAAAGGCATGAGCACCTATTAGCTGCTGGACATTATCTCATTTAACCCTCACAGGCACCAGAAAGATAGACAATACTATTATGGTTGCATGGATGAAGAAACAGCCCAGAGAGTCAGGACCAAGGTGACCACTGGTAAAGGGTGGCTCCTACTGGCTCACAGGCAAATTGACCCCAAATCCCAAATTGTTCCACTTCCTAAAAAGTTCACTCAGTGCTAGGAAGAGATAGATGGTATGGCAGGTGCCCCTGAAAATTAGAAAAAACCCTGAGCCTGTGTTACAAAATAAGGTGTTCTTTAGAGCCATGTTGCAATGGGGGCGGGGGAGGGGTGTCCCAAAGAAGTGAGATAAAGATCAAGAAAAGTTAGGATGTAGCCAAAAAGATCAATCTGAAGTGTACTAATACAATTAACTCCTTGCTCTTTGAAAAAAAAAAATGATTTGAAGACAGCAACATCAGAATTCTCTGGGTCTTCAGCCCTTAACACTGTTGGAGATTGAACTTGAGGACAGGCAAGCTCTGGAAGGAGATGGAAAATGCCCACTTTTTATACCAAACAGCAGATGTTGGTCTAGAGGGGGCAGTCACTGGAGCTCATTCTCCCCCCTTGAACACATTGCTAAAACACTCGCCCCATGCCTCTTAAAACTGCCTCCCAAATTTGCTAAAATCCTCTATACAGAGAGTTTCCATTAATAAATTATGGTTACTGGAACAGCCCTGATTCCAGCCCTGGAGAATATCTCAAGGGATTCTAAAGCACTGTTCCAACATTAATATTTAGTGTGAGAGAAAGTGCCCTACTCAAATGGAAAATGAATAACACGTATAATACTTTCAAAAATACAAATGCAATGGACTTACACAATGAACTGAAAATTTTTCAACTATTTGAGATACAACTGACTTTATGAGTTGCATATTTAAGATTCACAGTTTGCTATTTTAATATACATATACTTCCATGAAACCATCACCACAATTGATATAAACACATCAGTCACCTCCAGTTTCTTCATGCCTCTTGGTAATGCATCCCTGCTTCCTACAAGCTGGTTTATATCCTTGTCAACACTTGGTATGGTCAATCTTAATTTAGACATCCTAACAGATACATAGAAGTATCTCACTGTGGTTCTAACCCACATTTCCCTAACAATTAGTGACATCTTTTCAGATGCTCATTTGCCTGCCATCCATATATTTTCTTCAGTGATGTATGTGTGTATTCTTTGGCCCATTTTTTAATTGGATTGTTTGCTTTCATATTATTGAGTTTTGAGAGTTCCTTATATACAGAGTATCTGTCTTAAAGGTCAGACAAACTGAAATCCTAAAAGCAAAATATTTAAAGTTCAATAGCAAAAAAATGCCCTGTCCAGTTTTGGTACCCAGTTCTTCTAACTCTCAAACCCAATTTTTAAAATTTTATACAATGGTATAGATGATATACAATCACAGAGAAAAATATGAGGTAGTCACAATGGACCAGAAGCTGAAGACAACTCATAGCACTACGAATGTAATGGGAAAGATGTATTATCAAAAGACATTAGTACACAGGACTGCCAAGAATCCTTGACATTAGCCATGACATTAGCCTCATTCAGGCTGAGGCACTGAAACTTAGATATGTCAAGAAAGGCCCAAGAGGAGAAGAAATGAGACAACTGTAGACTTGTTGCTCAGAAAGGCCTGAGATTAAAGGAATGAGATGATCAACATGAAAGAATAGAAGGCTAAAGAATATAGCCCTGAAGAGGAACACTTCCCCAGCACTAGAGCTGGGACCCCCAGAGTAGACTTAATTACATGGTGCTCTCTCCCAGGTAAAGTCGCTGACACCAGGACTTTTATCAGCTACACACCAGCAGAAGCAGCTTGGCTATTAGGCTCTTCATTCCAGTTCCTTCCTCCTGGCCTTTCCTGACCACTCCCCTAAGTGACCAGCACAGTGTGGGGCAGCACCAGTCCCAACACTTGCAAGCTGATGTTTGAAAGATGGCACACCAGCCATTTATGCTAGTCATAAGGAAACTATGTCTAAGAATTGAATTGATATAGAAAAGATTTAGACTGAATGGAAAGAATTTTCCAGCTATAAGGAATATAGGACTTAACAGAACTCATTATTCAGAAAGGAGTGATTCTTTGCTAGAGAGACTTCAGAATAGCAGAGGAAGATAACTCACCAATTGATATGGCAAATAGGAGCACTAGATAAATTAAATGAATTTGAAGTTTCTCTTTGGACCCTGGGGATTCAGAATGATAAACCATTATATTTTCCCCATAACGGACTGCCCCCTCGACCCATCACTACCATACCTTCAGACACCAATAATCATCCTATTTCTTCTCCATCTCCTCCCCCGACCCCATACTTCAAGGCTGCACTTTTCAATGCAGGTATTAAGTGTGCTCAGTGGATCTACCAATGAGAGTCACCAAAATCACATCAGAACCACAGAACAGAATTGATGAGCTAAAGAAAAAGCCAGAGGTTTGCAACAAAGACACACCAGGCCCCTTGTTCTATCCTACAGCTTCATGGACTCTGCAGGATTTTTCCAAGCTTGCTAAATACCGTACCAACTGCCCCTCTGCAGCTCCCTCAGCACGCAGGCGTAATGATGTGCTGGAGGCTTCAGCTGTGGCGCTCTGTCCTCTAACCTGCCTTAAGCTTTGTCAGGAGGGGGCCGTGTAGGGAAGAAAAAGGGAAGAAACTCACTGGGCAACACTTAAAACTTCTGGCTTCCTTCTGGTTTGATGAGGCGGATTGTCACCAGGATGGCGGGAACCTGGGATGCAGTGAATCCCTATATGGCTGAATCACTCTGCTTTTCCATAAAAACTGTTGGGCTTTATTTGTGTGTGTGTGTGTGTGTGTGTGTGTGTGTGTGTGTGTGTGTGTGTGTGTTTCCAAGCCTGGAACAAAGAATCCTAAGCAAGTAGGGTTCTCAGATGATTCTGTGTCCCCCAGGATACTTTGGCGGGGGAGGTGGGAAGGAGCAGGCTGATTTAAACAGTAGCCAGCCAGGTATGCAAGGTGACTCTTCTCCAGAGGGACAGCAGAGCTGAGATTTGGGGCAGACTCAGAGTTTCAAAGAAGGGCACCCTGGTTCCTCAGCCCTATGGCAATGGACCTCCTGTTATAACCCACCTATAGGATCAACTCAAACCTGGAGCTAAATGCAACAACACAAGTTGCTTGTCAGCTTCTAAAAATACTTGATGTTAACCGATCTGCAATTGAGCTGTGTATGTTTTGATAAGAGAAATTATTTTTCTCAGCTTTGGTGTCCACATCAGGAATATGAAAGCAGCTTCACCTACCTCTCCAAATATTGTGAGAATCTAATGTGAAAATACCTAGCACTACTTCTGACACACAGTAGGTGCTCAATAAATGACAGCTGACCTTTCCACCACCGCTTTCCTTCTTCTCAACTAAAGCTTTTGCTAAACTTCTTCCCCAGAGTTATAGAGTGTTACTGATCTTGCTTCTACCCTGTAAAATTAGGGCCTTATTATTATTTAACCAGGGTCTAATACCCATGGCCAAGAAGAGGACCCCTAGTTGCCGTAGCAACTAGATCTCTGGGGCTTCCTACACACTGTCTTCAATTTCCACATTCTCTGCATGGAAGACAATGATTCTCCAGTTTCGTATCCAACTGAAGCTGTGCTCCCAATCCCTTTCTGCCAACTCCTCTCACAGTATTCCTGCCACACTGTGGCCTGCCGCCTCTATCTATTCTGTCCCTCACCCACACAGGGAGTCACCCCAGTCCTTAGAGGCTCTGGGTACCACTGATAAGGGTGGGTACCAGGAGCTCCACCCTTTACTGAGAAAGGCCAGTTTATCAACACTTGAGAACCACCCTGGGGAGTTTGAAAACCATCAAGAACATCACTGTTGGGAAACTTACGTCTCACATACGCATTGCAGTTTCCCTCACTACCCTACTCCCCAATTAATTAGAAAGCATCTTTATGGAATGTTCCATGAAAAGTTCCTTTGAGGGTCTTGGGGGTGTAGCTCAGTGGTGGAGCCTCTGCTTAATCATGTGCGAGGTTCTGGATTCCATCCCCAGTACCATAAATAAATAAATAACATTCAAATCCAATAAGAAATTGAGTCCAACTCCTTTAAAACTTTGTTATTTCTTTTTAACATTTATAGGAGGGTGGGGAGAGAACAGAGAGCCTTTGTTGTTTTTCTATTTAACATTGTGTAGTACATTTCCAGTGGCCAATTAGGTAACCCTGGGCATCTGCCTTTCTGGACGAAGAGATGGCAAGTATGGGGGTATATTTAGGGAGGTGACCAGAGCCGGGTATCAGGTCCCACTGTGTTGGCACTCTTCTCCATAGTGTTCCTTTTAAGAGGGTTGGCAGCCCTTGAGTCTATTTTTAGACCCATGAGAAAGGTGCTACATGGATTCCAGAG
This sequence comes from Urocitellus parryii, assembly GCF_045843805.1. Taxonomy (NCBI): domain Eukaryota; kingdom Metazoa; phylum Chordata; class Mammalia; order Rodentia; family Sciuridae; genus Urocitellus; species Urocitellus parryii. Next base: position 14,529,348 of record NC_135544.1, read on the forward strand.
AAGACCAAATTAAACCTGGATTACTGCAGGAGGGACGGAGGGAGGGGGAGAGAGTGCAGCTGAATCTAGGATTTTTCTTTTCACTTACATACAGCGTTCCCCTCATTCCTGGGATCAGAAATTGATCGTCTTTCCAAAGGGATCAACTTGAGTCACATGCCCGCTTTTGGGAACTGTCACATGGGATTTGATTCCTAGTGAGCATTGGTTGAAAAACTTTTTTCTATGGTCTATTTCTCATTATTGAAATTTTTTGTTTTCTGGGTTTTTTTTTGTGGGGGGGCGAGTGTTATGTGTGTTTGTGGTGGGGTTTTTTTGACACTGCTGGTCCCAGTATGAAAAATCAATATGAATTTTATATATCTGTCAAATCATATATTCTGGAATGACCACCCTATTCAGCAAGGCAGAGCTCACAGCCTGGAGTTTGCCAACAGGAGTATCCAAGCCAAGTCTGAGCTCCCAGATGGTCATTGTGCTCGTACCCTGAAACCTGGTCCCTTGCGCTAAAAAGAAGGGTGGGGAGTGGACCCAAATGACAAGTCTGTGGGAAATAAGACTATTTTCAAAACAGTGAGAAATAAACAGGCATCCAACACCATGGTCTCATCAAATAGCCAGATGAAGAGAACAGAATGTTTTATGTTCAATAACAAATCTCAGCTTCACTATCCATTTCTCAGGATAAGAGAGAGAACTGGATTTTCTAAAGAATGAAATGCTTTGAAAACAAGCGAATGCTTCTGCAGAGAGGTGCTGGGACTTCCAGGGAGGTGAATAAAGGCAAGGTATCTTTTCAGATCCATTCATCTGGAGTCCCCATGGCACAGAAGCACGCCACACTGGTTTCTGGAGTTAAATAGGGTTGAGTTGAGGAATTCCAAGTTGGTGCAAGAGCAACAGGAACCCACAAAATAGGAGTTTCTGATCAGCTTGGTCAAAAAAACAGACGTGAATCTTAGCACGGTACTGGCCGCACACCAGAGACTAAAAATATTAACTGAATTGGAATCTCACTGAATCCAATTGCTTTCAATTTTAAAATGAGCCACATCAGTGAAAAACAAAAACAATCAGATGTCCAGGCTGGTTGACTAATCTGTTCGTTTTCCCACAAGCTGTTATGGCTCCTGTGGAAACAGTCTGGGAACCACTGTCCTTTCCTAGGTGGGGAAGTTACAGTGGCTTTCCATCAAGCCCTGGGCCATGCCACATAGAAAGGGCCCTGCCCCTCAATCCACACCTCTCTGTTCTTTTTTCCTATAATCTCCATTCCCAGTCCATCAGATCCATTCTGCTTCTTCCCTCTCAGGCAAAGAGGCACAGAGTTCTTCAATCACTCTTACCTCCCTGCGAGGGGGTAAAAAGTGGGATGTCATCAGGGTGCCCCATCAGAATTCTAAGAGAAACTGCCATCATCCAGTATCCTAGCCCATGCTGCCTAGCTAGGCTTCATTCTCTCCACAGTTTGAGGAACGGGTTGCATTCAGAACTGACACTTCAGAACATATTGCTGATTGGGGAACCCAGACTACAGGGGAAATGGCACATTCTGGAAAAACATGTATGAACTGCATTGCCAGAATGGTCTCATTTACTAAAACTACCTCTGGAGTTTCCAACATCATGGAAGCCTTCCTCTGCAGCCTGCTGTATGGGAAGAGGAAGAGTACACATTAGAGAAATTGCAAAATTAAACTCACTTTGATGGTGCTACATAGAAACTTTTTTTTTTTGTTTTGTAAATGGGCTTGAGTATTGTCAGTGAGCCTCATGGTTCCAGAGTTTCTGAAGGATGCCCCAGGTCTGCTCAGACAATCCTGTATGGCATGCTCACCTGGAGCAAGCCAGGGTCCTACCCTTAGAGATGCAACCTTGTCTTATAGGAACGATCATCCAGGTCTGGAAAGGCTGCCCAGTGATCTACTCAGGATGATCCACTCATGTCTCCCCTCTATCAACTTGAAGGGAAAGAGTCAGAATGGGTGACCCATTGCCAGCCACAGGAAGACCTGCCTAAAGATTCTAGTAGGGCCTGTGTTCTGAACAAGGCCAAAGACGCTCCAGAAAGCAGATGCTAAGCCTTCTAAGGTAGCTCTGGATCTTCAGCCCAAGATGTGCAGTTTGACCAGCCTCTGGAGCATAGCTCTTCCATTTGGGGGAGGCAGCCTGGAGTCATCCACTAGGAAATTGGCCTAGGAGGCTCGTGCTTTGGGATCCCTTCCATGGCTTCTGGCCCATGAAAATTCACTGTAGTGACAATGAGATATAGATGGAGGAGCAGGAAGGGGAAAGGGCTTTGCAAAGAATAATAGCTAAAATTTATAAGACAGGCATTCTTCTAATCCCTTTTGACATCTTAACACATTTAATCATCACAATCCTCCAGTGCAGTGGCTACTATTATTGTCCCCATTTTACAGAAGCAGCAGCTTAGGCACATGAAGTCCTTTTCTCAAAGTCACCCAAAGGTAAGATGATGCTCTATGCTCTGGTGCTGCTCTACATTTTGCCCTTTTCTATGGGCCTAAGAAGGTTTCCTTGGGGCAAGTGAGAAAGTGAATTTTAACATTCTCCATTAGGAATTTCTCAGTCTTAGAAATTGGGGAATAATCTAGGCATCTTTATTAGTTTGACCTTTTTCTACCAAAAAGACCCCAGCCACTGGTCAGATGCATATTGAGTTCAGAAACGTTAGGCCACTGTTGACATGAAGCTTGACCCTCCAGGATTTGATAAGAGGTGATTGACCAGAGTTTGTCCTTCCTGAGAGCAATAGGGAAACAGAGGTTCTTGGGACAATATGGTTGATTTTAACCTGTGCCCTCTGAATTCTCTGGAATAGAACAGTGACACCAATCCTGTCTTCTCAGCCACACATCTTCTGAACAAGGTGAAAGAAGCTCTAGAAAGCAGATACTAAGTCTTCCCAGGCAGCCTTGGATCTTCAACCCAAGAAGTGCAGATGAAGTAGAAGGAACCACAGGACCCTCTGCAAAGGAACACACCTCTTCCCCTTCATTCAGACCCTGGTGATCAGGGGTTGATTTGTTGGCCAAATGCTGACTGCAAAGGTTTCTTCTCTCCTTCCAGAGTCAAAACATTGTGAAGCAATTGAATAAAATTAAAACACTAACCAGCCTACTGACTGGCTCTAGATTTTGCCATTTTCACAACTTACCAGCCAGACAAGTTCTTTCTTCCAAGAATCTCATAATCTCCTTTCAACAGGGTGCTTAACAGCTACCCCTGGAAAAGAGCTTGGCATCTGCCTTCCACAACCTAGACCTATTTTCTCTTTACTACCAAGGCAACAAGAGCAGGTGCCACATGTAAATATGTCACATGGGACGCATCATATTATTCTTAATAATTGAATCGAGACCATTATCTTTCTATTTAATCCTCTTGTGAATTCTGGCTGGCTCCTCTCTTGGCTATCTTTTCATACAGTATTTATATCACCCCTTTTATAATTACTTAAATAAAAGAGGTGAGCAAATAAGCCATACATCATCAGCTACATCTTCACTTCTCTCCCAGTTCCCACTTATCTGCAGAAAACCCCTCCCACACTGGGCGAATCCTAAGGGATGTTGTTAAGTTGGACAGTTCTAACCTGCACAATAATGAAGAGAGTCTACATGGCCTGTTTTTTAGACTTTGGCTTCTCATCTTTTAAAAGAAATAAAATGTTGAAGCTGTATTGATGGTCTTTCCATCTCTAAAGTTCTATGACTTTATGAAGTGAAAACCTTATTTCAACTCCAAAATCAATCTTGAAATTCACTTCCATAAGCTGCTTTTTAAAATGGCCTTGCTCAGCACCCTTGACCTTGAACTTCTAAGTAATGTCACATATTAGAGAAAGAATAGGAGAAATGGGCAGTGAATCAAGTATCACTAAAATAAAACAAAACTCCCAAACAATTATTATTTTTGGAATGACTGGGATGGTTCTTAGGCTCCACAATGAAACAGTTCCAGGATTTCTGAAATAAGATGCTAAGATGCCCATTAATGATTTCAAAGGAAACAGTCTTTAGTCCCTCAAGTGATTTTAGCATGAGGGTAAATTACCAATACAAGAACCTGGGGATATTCAATAGATATGCTTGTCCCTATTCATATATTCTTTGATTCACATGTGAGCTATTAAACTGCCATGTGCAATCTGAGAGCCTGGTGGCAAACAGAGATATGGGTTTTCTATGGTCCCTGCTCTTGGGAAGATCATAAACTGGCAAAGGTTAAAGCTGTAACTATATGGAAAATAAGTAGGAAAAGGGTCAAATACCCAGAAAGACAATAGTTCAGGAGACGCCCACGATAGTGTTGCAATTAAATACCAAATGAAAAGTTCCAACAAGGAGCCCTGGGAGTTCAAAGGAAGGATTGATATCAGGGGGAGTCCTGGTACTTAAGAGGGATCTTGTATGCAGCACTGAGATTTGAACAGAATCTTAAAGGACTGCCAGGTTTCAGGAAAATGTGTGGATCAATTTAACACCACCCATTCTTATTTGGAGTCTAGGTAGGGTCTAGGTGTTTGGTTCTAGAAGAGAATCCAAGAGAATGCATGCTTCCTGATCTCCCAGACAGAACAAGTGGATCCAGAAACAAATACTTGTAAATTAAAACACATATGCTACGTAACAAAATTAATGGACCTACACTTGGGAATAGTGTGAATATTATGCAAAAGGATAATTCATGCCTAACAACAGCATAGCTTTCAAAATTTCATATATCTCCTGTCCTGAGATTAAAGGGCATTTCCATTTCATAAAAAAACTTTACGTGAAGAGAAAAATGAAATAATATTCAGATTTATTCATTGATTTAAAAATATGTGTGTACCTGCCAGGTACCGGGCACTGTGGAGGATCCAACAATGAACAGACAAAATCCTGCTCTCAGACACATACATTCTAACGTGAGGAAGGGGAGGTAGATGGATGAGCAGTGAGACCTACATTCTATCAGGAAGTAGTAGATGCCAAAAGGGAAATCAAACAGGAAAAGGGATGGAGAGCCATCCATGGTGTTAGATAGCATTAGATATGGGAGGCCTGGGGGTGGGGTGCGGTGGGGTGGGCTGAACACAGGCAGGGAATGGACATTTGTACCTGGACAGGCAAACTTATGAGAGGAATGATAGTTGTAGAACATTCTAGTGCTCACTCCCATCATCATCTAGATATGGTCCTTAATCTGGAAGGCTCTCTTCTGTACCTGTAGATTCTATGCAACTTTTATGCCCTAAGACAAGAAGCTAGAGATGCTGGTGGAGGAACCCAAAGAAAGAAAAGATAGTAATAGGTAACATATTGGGAGTGCTAGGAACTTTTCTATGCACTTTAAAAGTGGTAACTCAGCTAACCAGTTAATACACAGCGACTTTATAAATTAGGTGCTCTAACTATCCTTCTTTTACAAGTGGAAAGCAGAGGCACAGAGAAGTTAAAAAATCTTGCTCACTGTCACACAGCACAGAAGTGGCTGGGCTAGGATTCGAATTCAGCAATTGGAGCCAAGTCTGCTGTTGTAAGCATTCTGCTCTAGTGCCTTAAAGATGTGGACTGCAAGACCACGGAAGAACAGAAAACTCAGGAACTCTGAGGAAGTAATGGTAAGAGACGCGGCATCTGGCTGCAGTGGAGATGAGAGATGGCCTTGGGAAGTCTCTGTTCTCTGCCAGCAGCCTGCCAGGTTGCTCAGCAGTCCTCTGTCCAGGCCACTTATTCAGATTGCTATTCAGCATCACCCAGCACCTACCCTGCACTGGGGCCAATCTGGGGACACTGAGGTCAAAACAGCTGAAGCTGTACCCTCTCAGGCCCCCCATTGTCCCGTTCTCCCTGGGGACTCACCTGAGGGTGTCCAGCTGATCCTAGAAGATAGGAGACCCAAGTTTACCTCCTCTGAATTTTTAACCAATAACTTTCAATTATTTCCTCTTGGACTCCCATTGAATTCATAAATAGCATTAACATTTTTCAAAGGCCTGTAGGAGTTTGTTGAGTTAACCCCAATGACTCATGATTACAGCATCCAGCTCATTTTCCTCTCCTCCAGGGAATGAGACATCCTCCTACCTCCCGCCCAGGGAAGGGAGGGGAGCAGACTCTCCTCTTAGTAGATTTGTCCCTCACCCCTCCCCACCCAAATGGGCGGATGCTTCTTGGACCCACAGGGTCATGGTTTTCCCCAGTCTGAGGCCTGAAGAGCTCCAGTAGTTTTCCAGACCCACCCACTTGAAAGGAATGTGTGTGTACATGTGTGTGTGTACATGTGTGTGTGTGTGTGTGTGTGAGAGAGAGAGAGACAGAGAGAGTGAGAGAGAGACAGAGAGAGAGAGAGAGAGAGAGAGAGAGAGAGAGAGAGAGAGATCAGTGAGACCAAGAGTTGGTTAGAGGGTTAGGCTCTGGAGGCTGAGGCTGGGGGTGGGGAAGGCTGGTGAGGAGGATAGACAGCTGTTAGACTCACTGTCCTTTCCGTGGGCAAATGTATTTATAGTTTACTAGACAAATTACTTAAAGGGGATATAGGCAGATGGCAGTGGGGAGGGAAACACTACCTAAAAAAAAAAAAAAGAAAAGAAAAAGAAAAAAAAAAAGAGTGTGTGGCTTTGGCATTGAGCTTCTAATCTTATCTCACTAGAAAGCAGGTGAAATCCCTAACCAGAAGTGCAAAAGAGAAATGTTCATGCTCTGTTCTACATTTCTGGAAAGCCTCCCTCTCTGGAAAAAAATATTGCCATTTTCTATCTTAATTGGGGACTCCATTTGGAAGGTAGCAGAGAGGCAATCAAAATGATGGGAGGGGAGTTCACCTGAGGTCTGTGCACCCCCGAAGTCTCTTCAGCAGCCTCAACCTTCCCCTGCCCTCTGCAGTTTCCTAGAATGTCGGCAAGCTCTGGACCGTGTACCTACCTGCCAGGACTCCCTGCCTAGCAGCCCTTCCCTAATTGGAAAGGCCACCAAGTCAGGCAATTCCAAGTGACTCTCTTAGGCAGGGTGCCACATGAAGCCATTCCCCTGACCCAGCGGAGTTGTGCAAGGCACTGGTTGTTTGGGCACCACATCCCCAGGATCCCAGGCATGGAAGCACTTTGTGGACCCCCTGTCCAGCCTCTGAGCCCAAAGTGCAGTGCAGATCTCAGCTTTCCCTACCTCCCCACCTTCCTGTCCATGCCCACCCCCACCCTCTGCACCTGGCCTCTGCCGAGGAAAAAACACAGTCATGGCCCACTCAAACCAAATGTCGAGGTCATGGAAAAGGTGGCACCAGAGACCAAGGCTTCTGTCTCCTGATCCAGCACAGTCCATGTCACTCCTAGAGTCTGCACAGATGGCCCCTGTCCCTGACCTGAATGGGTGGAAACTGAACTGAGGACACAGAGACCAAGAACCAAAGGAACAAGGTGGGGACACAAATCCTGCCCCAGTTTGTAGCCCCTCAGGCCTGAGCAGGGAAGGCAGAGGGTCCTGAAGGCCAAACGGGGTAGGAACAGATGTCAGTGTCAGGGTCCATTCCAGAATCCAGGACTGGGAGGTGAGAACAAGTGCTGGGGGTAAGAGCAAATAGGGTGGGGGCTCTGGGGACATGGCTGATGACAGAGCTAAGGTCTTGTTAGCACCAGGGTCAGAGTGGTAAGAAACTACTCTGTCAAATTGGGAATGGAGCTATGTAAACCCAAGGATTTAAATACTTTGGATTTTAAATACCTAGGAGCTCAGTAACTACTCCACGAACCCTCAGCACTCACCAGCACCAGCCTCAGGGCCTCAGGAGCCTTTCAGCAAGGAGCCCTGCCCTTCCCCATGTGCCCTCTAAGCTCAGACATTAACCCCTCTCCCCTGCACCCAACTTATTCTGGGAAAGTCCACCCTCACTACTGGATTTTCCAATGAAAGAAAGAACTGTGCATTTCCATAGAGAACTACTTGACCAAACCTGCAAACACTCAAGGCCAAAATGCAGGGCCATAGTGTAGAGAAGCCCACCTCTATCAGGTGAGGATGTGGCTGGCATTTCTTGGGTAGGTATTTCAAACTGGGAGAGCAAAGCTGGTATCTTTCGGGGCCCTCACGGTCACCCCATCCCAGGCCCCACTAACCAGCAAGTCACTGAACCCTTCTTATCCCAGTTTCCATCTCTGCAAAATGAGATCTTATTTCCCAGTGAGAACATTATGTGACTCGGTCCTGCATCCAGCAGGCCTGTCCCCTGAGCATCTGTAAGGCTCTCCCTGCTGGCAGGTATTTCCCTAAAACTCAGGAGGGACAGGGATGGCCTGTTGAGAACCATCTCAGGTGATCTCAGATTCCTGGTGAATCAAGCTCTAAGCATTTTATCTGAATCAAAATCAACTAAATTGCATACATTGATTTTTATTTCATCTTACACATTTGGAGATAGAACCGCTCTAACCACCTACACAAATCTAAGCAAACAACGTACAAATTTGGATCCCAAATGAGAAGAAAGATTCTATCTGACTTAGCTTTTAAAATTTCAAGTATTTCATTGACTTGATCATTAGGCACCAGCTGATCAGAAAGTCCCAAGATTTCTAACTACTGTATCCAAATCAAATACGCATTTCTAAAATATCCACACTGAAAAAAGCTTCTTTGCTCATTCCAAATCCATTTCACCTGATTGAATGATTTTTCTCATTTCCACTGAGAGCTGTTAAACCAACCATACAAACTATCAAAACCCCACAGGCACAGGAGGAGAAAAAAAATTGACAACATTTGGATAAGTCAGTCCTTAGCAAACAAAAGTGTACCTGATTGAATGTAGCACATGAAGTTTTTGTTAATCAAACACTATTTCCTCTTGAACTTTTCTATCTGATAATCAAGTCATTAAAGGGGATCATTTTGAAGAATCCTATTCCTGGTCCATGTACCTGTTCCTCTTTTCAAATGCTTGACAGGACTCTCCCCATTGGAGAATCCAATTTGCTGGAAAGTTCTTTCTTACCTACAGTCAGAATCTGCTTTCCTGTGACTTCTACCGACCCCTTTCTCTGGCCCTTGTCTTGGAACACACCAGGGTAAGTCTCTGCTTTTGCTGGTGGCAACCTGATACAATTGGGGACTTTTCTTCAGCCTCTTGAATCTTATTTCTCTTCTGTTCCTTCAAATTTCTCCCAGCCATGGTTCCAGACCTTTTCCCTTGCTGATTATCCCCTGCCGACATGATGTTCCAATGATCAAAGTCTCTCTAAAATCAAAACCTGAACATAGTCTTTGCAAAAGAACCTGACATTGTGTTTCCCAAAGTGTGTTCCCAGGAATACTAGTCCTGGGCAATGTCACCTACTCCAGCACAAAAGTTGTGCAGGACAGTCTATGTGGAAAATGTGAACCCTGTCTTTAGAGAGTCACAAAATGAAGAAGCTTTTTAAAGCTCAGAGTGATCATGGAGAAATCTGATTAATAGCATTTATTTTATTTTTTAAAAATATTTTTAGTTGTAGATGGACAGAGTACCTTTATTCTGTTTATTTAGTTTCTTTTATGTGGTGCTGGGGATCGAACCCAGGGCCTCATGCATGCTGGGCAAGTGCTTTACCGCTGAGCTACAAGCCCAGCCCTGATTAATAGCATTTAAGCTAATGTTTCTCAAAAGTAATTAATAATAAATCTTTATTTGCCTCCTGCTTTGGGGGAGGCTGGTCACCTTCACTCTGACTGTTCTCCAACTGGTGAAGTCTTATAACCCTTCAGTATATTCCTCTACCTCTCTTTTTCACCCTACCCCCATCCACACTTGCAGCCCCCAGCTTGTCTGGCGCTCAGGAATTAACAACATACAAATAAAGAACTTACATAATAGCTAACTTGTATTTTATAGATTCCTTCTTAAGGCAAAGCATCCTTTTGGGATATAATTAATAAATGCCTTAATTTTTCTAATTTGTGCATGTGAACTTAAGCATGATAAAATTGCATCTCTTCAGTAGGTACCGTAATGCAATCCAAAACTGCCACCTACCACAAGGATATTTTTTAGATGATGGATGTCTGTCATTAAATCCACTGACACATATGAGAAGCAGGCTGAGAACTGGAAACATTTTCAGATCCTTTCAGCATGTGAGTATATCTGGATCTATTCTGTTGAGGCATTTTTGTGCCTCCCACAAAAATTTTTATGTATGATATTTTTTCACATGCACTTGGGAGCTAACTCCTTAAAGAAACCCCATGGTGAAACTTTTGCAAAGTAAATAAACATGCTGTAATGCAGCTTTTTTTTTTTTTCTGTTTTAGTACTGGGGATTGAACCCTGGGGAGCTGAGCCGCATCTCCAGCCCTTTTTATTTTTTTCATTTTGAGACAGAGTTTCACTAAGTTGCTTAGGGACTTGCTAAGCTGCTGAGTATGGTCTTGAACTTTTGATCCTCCTGCCTCAGCCTCCTGAGTCACTGGGATTGCAGGTGTGCACCATCATACAGCTGTTTTTTGTTTGTTTGTTTGTTTTAACTTACATAGGTATTGAGGTGGTTTTGGTTTTGGTTTTTGGAATAAAGAGGACAGCCCTGTGGATCCCATAAGGGTTTGTGGAAGGAATGGGCAGAGTAGGTGATATGAAAAGCCCCAAAGCAGGCCCTGTCATGCCACATCCTTCTGCAGAACCAAACCCTCTCACCCTTGGAGTCAGCATTTGGCATGTAGGCTTCCAGGACTTCCAGGTGAAATGCCCTGTATGACCCTGGAAGAGCATTGCTGGCGTCTTCCAGCCTGGTTCTGGCCAGGCACGGTGGTGCACGCCTGTAATCCCAGAAGTTCACACCTGTGTAGAGCTTAGAACGGGGCCTGGCTCAGGTCTCCTCACTTTTCTTGCTCACTTGAACAACTGCTTTCTGTTTTAACTGCTAATACCTAAGACTCAATTATCCATCACTCTCCCCTGGACCATTTGGCATCTCCCTCCTGCCTGACCTCTCTTCCCCTGAGTTCCCTTCCATTCAGCTCACACTGGGCCAGGTTCAACATCTGACCCACAGCCAGGATCCTTAGGCCCAGAGCCCTCCACTGCTCCTCACTGCCCTCAGGTTCTTCAAACACCTTGGCCCTTGCACTTCCACTTTCCAGCCAAATTCCTGCCCCATCACAGCCTCTTCTCTTCCTAAACCTTGAACTGCTCTGAAATGCCTGGCCTGCTCTGGGTTCTCCTGCTGTTGTCTCCTCGGATTCCCCTCTACTCTCACAAGGCTGCACCAGACCTGTCTCTCAGAACTAACTTGGTGCTGCTCTCTATCTGGGACTTCCCTTGATTGCCTCAACTGGCAATAGTCTCATCCTCCTCTGACTCTCTAAAGCATGTTATCCCTTGTGACAGGTCCCTTTTCCATTCTGGACTATTGTTGTTTCGGTCCCTGCCTCATGGCCTCTTGCAGGTTCTAATCACTTTAAGAGCCACCAAGATACTTTTTATCTGCATCTTCCCAAAGCCTTACCCCTCTGGGGTTTTCAGTGATTGCTTATCAGCTCTAGAACTGCCACAGAGCAAGACGCTAAAGGAACAGTAAGGGAAACAAGTCAGGACAGGGCATCAGGAACAGGGACCCCCCCAGTGAGTGATAGGCAGGACAAGGGGGGCATCTCAGACAGCCCTGCACATTGTCCCCGAGCCCCGAAAGAACTGCCTGGAGAGGAGACTCACTGAACTGGGGACCATTAAGACAGGCCCCACCTACTTCACAGTTATCAGTAATGTCCCTGAGCAGGATGCACCCTTACCACTAAACAAACAAACTTAGTTGCCAACAAACAAAACCAAGACCCTAAGCAACAAGTTGAGGCTGCCCTGGTCACCACTTGCTCTAAATTTACATCCCATTTATTCAAAAAAGCTAGAGATGAAGTGCCCAATGTCCATGATGCAAATGAGTGGAGCAGAGAGGAGGGGCTCCATACAGCTATCCCAGTTCTAGATCATCCAGATACCACTTTGCACCAGGTAAATCCAGAACAATCTGTGAACACTGCTCAGTACTGAACACTGGACCCCTCTGTGGGAGTCAATGTCATGGACTAGGATCTCTGTTTTTCACATAGAGAAACAAGGACATTGAAAATGAAGTGATATTTCAAAATTCCACTGGACGACAGTCTAGATGGAGACTAAAAATTGAAACCTCCCAACTTAGTTCATCATTCCATCTGCAGATGTTTTTTTGAAACCAAATCTGAGAAAGATTGCTGTTCTAATAAAAGGCTCTTTCCATGGGGGATTCCATAAAGGGAAGAAGAAAGGTGGTGGGGGAACAAGTTCTACTTAATGAACCATTCAGGGCAACAACTCCGGCACATTTCCACACATTTCACACAAACAAAGTCAAGTTCAGTCTATTGGTCACTCATTTTTTAAAAACTCTACATGTATTTATTTATTGAACAAGACATCTCAAAGCAGTGATGGCTTAGGCAGCTGCTGATGGAGGCCACTGCCCTGAAGGGGACCAGAGGCTGAGGACAGGTGAGAGGCTGGGGAAGCTGGGGGTAGTGCCTGTTCCGGTCCAAAGTGGGGGCAGCATTCAAATTGGGGCTGAGAAACAGGGAGGAAGAGTCAGGCCCAGACTGGAGGGGAGGGGTCTGGTCTGCTGGTGATTCTATCAGAAGCTTGAAGAAGTTGGATTGGAAAGTTCCATGCCAGCTGATGATCCTGAATGGCAATTCACACGCATTTGACAACGAGAAGGGATGGCTTCAGTATGGGAGAATGAGCTGGACTTTGTACCTGCACAGGCCTCAGACAGAATAAAGGCCCTGGTACTCTGAGCTCTAGTTAATCCTCATCCTCAACCTGATGGTGGTGAGGAAAAGGGACTCTTTGATATAACATTATCTTTTAGGTGGTAAACCACCAAATTAACACAGAAAGCATGATGTGAGTTGGCATCAGACATCCTGGAAAGGCAGGATATCTCCCAAATAAACAGCAGTCAGAACATGGCTTATTTGATTAAGGAGAACTCAAAGAAGAAAAGGAAAAATAATAATGGCCCAGAAATGACAAGTCTGCCAAGACACCGATGCCGCACCATCTGGTACCCCCAGTGGAGGTGGCTCAGTTGCCACAATGCTCTGTCCCAATAAGCCTAAAAATGGCTTCAGAATCTTTATCAAAACAGCATCCCAGCAGCTGCTATCAAATAAGCTAGCATTGACATCAGGCAATGAGACTCATTTTCTATTCTGATGTTGTTGAATCAGCAATTTGTAACAAATGTGATGCTCCCGGCTATGAGCATGAATGATTCATCAGGCCTTTCCCAGTCTTGATGACATATTCTTCAAGATTATTTCCCCTCCTGTTTCTCTGATTGCACACTTACCAGGACCCTGGCTCTAACTGATTGGACATTTAGATTTTCTTAATGGAACAGAATTCACTGGCCAGAGAACACTGATGAACAAGAACACAAAAGAAGACCAAAGGACCGAGGGAGTCATATTTCTCATTGTGAAGTTCACATGCTGATGTGAACACAAGACACCTGTGAGTCAGTGCCCAGACCCACCATCCTCTAGTTGTGCCTCAAAATCAAGTCACGGGGGCTGGGCTCAGTAATAGAGTACTTGCTTAGGTGTTCGATCCTCAGCACCACATAAAAACTAATTAAAGGTATTGTGTCCATCTACAATATTTTCAAAAACTCAAGTGACTAGGGCTAGATTTGAGACCCTTGGTCACCAGTATGAGCAGCTGCTTAATGTTCCCAGACACTGACCTTATCTTATCAACCTTGCTAATTGCAATAAGACTCAGTTTCCTCATTTGTAATGTGGGTGGTGACTCTATATGTGATTGTTTTAAATATTAAATGAGTTGAGATAATTAATCACAGAGCATCGTGGGTGGGACATTAGCAGCTTCCCAGTAAAGTTGACCATCTCCCGTTCCTCTTGACACTGGACCACATCAATTCTCACTTGGAGACTGGCAATATTCTCCTAATTGGTTTTCCCTCCAGTGGTCCCAGCCAGAGTAAGGCATCTTCTGAAGTACAAATTGAATCTTGACACTTTACTACTCAAAAACCCTTGCCGCCTTCCCCAAAACTTATAGAATAAAGTCGAAAGTCTTAGGCTAATGTTCAGAAACTCACAATCTAGCCCTGCCTAGCTCTTGAGCCTCTTCTCCTGATGCTCTCCATCACCTCTGTCCCTAATGACCTGCATCATGCACCTTTACAAAACATGCCAGACGCATCTACCCTTTCCATTGTGCTTTCTCTGTTTTGTGAAATTGTGTGCTGATTCACAAAACCCAATCAGAGTTATCTTCCTCTAAGAAGTTTTCCTCGTGAACTCCCCTGTTTCTTGGTCAGAATAATTAGTTTTCCTTCCTTTTAGGCTTCCAACCTACTTGTTTCAATCCACTAATAGAGCATTTCCCACTTGCTGTGGGTCAGGGAGTTATTTATTGATGTTGTTTATTGATGTTTCCTACTCAATAAATTCTGTTGACCTCTATCAAAGGTATGTGAAACTATTGATCCAGAGAAGAACTTGTGATCCCTCCCAAAAAGTTATAACTAACATTCCTGAAATGGAAGGCACCGATCTGATGTATTCCTACCAACAAAACTAAGGCAGTCACTGACAGATGGAGGCATGGAGGAGTATACATCTGGCCCCAGGGTAACTTCTAGAAAGTGACTAAGTGTTCTGGCTGCAGAGCCCACAGGCTGGACCATCTGCTGCGCTGCTGGACTACCGCACTCAAACACCAGCCTTTAGGTCCTGCTTGGGCAAGGCCACCTACACCACCATACACCCCAGACACTGGAGGCTGGGCAGAAGAGACAGGCATATAAAACAATAGTTTCAGCATGCTAGGGGAAGTGAAGAAAATATGTCCAGTGAGCATCAGTCTGGAGAGCGTAAGGAAACAGACACAGGCTGGACCCAGCTGCCAGACTTGGGCCAGGTGATTATCTGCTCATCTTCCTCTCCTCAAATGGAAAGTAAGGATAATAACACAGATCTCACGAGGTAGTTTCAATACCACATTAAGATGAAGGCTGTAAAGAAAGTGCAGTTCTTGTTATATTGTAAAACAATAACACTCCATGCACAGCATTTGAAAGGCTAGTGGTGGGGGAAAGGAGTAAAGCCCCAGGGAATTCAGGCCAAGAAATCTAGCTGATTCTTAGGTTGACCCCATGGTCACCTGGATGCCATGCACATGTGAAGAGCATCCGTAATCCACAGAACTCCCGCCGCTGACCCCTATTTCCATTTTAAGTTCACCCGTCCCCCATCAAATTGTGTGTTCTATATCATGGCTGACCAGACCACTGGGGACCCAAGAACTCAGGATAAATGAATGTCTAGGAAGGAATATGAATTCCAGTGTGGCTGTCCCATGTAGGGAAACGAGCTGTTCCTGCCCTTGACCCTGGTCCTAGCACCTCCTCTTCCCTATCTGTTCATGAACCTGCCCTGAACTCCACTCCTCACTGTTAACTTAATCCTCTAAAAATCCCAGTAAGAATTAGTCCCTTGCATCTGTATAACTCAAGATCCTCTTAGAAAGATGTCAATGTATGCAATTAATGGAAAATTTTTAGAGATAAGCCCCCTTTAAAGAAGAATCTCCAGTGATGGACCTGTAGGCTTCATGGCAGATAGGTGGCTAAGGTGTTTCAGGACTTGGACATTCGGCTGGCACTTTCAAATCACATCATGGAGACAGAAACGTTGAGACTCAGAACAGATCGGACATGTTCCACAGATGTTGGATAAATGGTCCCCAGTCATTTCCTCCTTTTGGAGCAAAAAAGGAACCACAAACACACACCAAGACCCACCCCAGCTCATCCCAGCTGTGGGAGGTAGCCTGCTCAGCTGCTAATGTGTTTTCTGGGGAGCTGGAATCTGTTCCATTGTTCGCAAACCTTCATCACCCATGATCAACAGCTCGGCCACCAGGGAACTAAGGAGAACAGCTAGACCAAAGCCAGCTTATTTCCAGCTTTGATAGGCACTAGCTTTCCAAAGGAAATTGAAACCAGGTGCTCTTTCTTCCAAAATATTGCTTCTTGTCCCACTTTTGGAGAGAGCAGGACAGTTTTCTGAATAATATCACCCCCTCCCCCCCTCCCCCGGGGAGGGTTAGAGAATTTTCCCACTATCTTCCAAAGACAACTGGGTCCAGAGGAGCTGGGGGCAGGGGCTGCTTGCTTGTTCTGTTTTTACTACTCTGTCCATAAACAAGTTTTGTCTTCAGGCAACACACGCTGTCTCCATTCCTGTACCTCCTACCACTGCTCGCTAATAGGTTTTAGCAGCTGGTTGGTCAGGCCCATTAGCAATGGGACCGCTTCCTCCCTTAATGTGTTTTCCTTCCTGTGCTGGGACAGTAAATTCAGGAGATAAATCAGCCTCTACTCTGATAGCGAGCCACAAAGGGAGGACGGTGGTCAAGGGTGAGCGGGAGGTGAGGGGCGAAGGCAATTCCACTTCTCACTCGACCTCTAATTGGTTGTCAGTGCCTGCCTGAGAATGATGACAAGCTTGGCACTTGCCCAGAGCAGGTTCACCAGGGCTGGAGTCCAGATCAGGGGTGCCTTAGAAACTGGAATATCAAGCCAGCTGGGACCTTGGGCCATTAGGCTGTGACCACCTGCTTCTGCACAGGGCCTGCCTAGAGAATTGCTTTCCAAATTAACAGCCCAACCAACATATTCCTAGCGGTCGATGCTCATAATTCGGGCAAGTGAAAGGAAAACAAGAGCTCACACTCATTCATGGTTTTAAATCAATTCATCTAACAAATGTACTTTTTCCATCCCACATTCAAGACTTCAGGGAATGCTGGGGGAAAATAAGAGGAAGTGACTCAAAGATGAGTCAGGTGTGGGTGCTGCCCTCCTCCCACCCCAAGCCCTTAGGAGAGCTGACATAGAAGTAAATAAATGTAAAGGTGTGGAAAATGAGAAGGGCCCTCAGGGAGGTTCCCGTAAGGTGCAGTGAGAGTTCAGAAGAAGGAAAAATCATCTTAGGATTATTATTTTTTAAATCCCAAGAGCAAAGTAAGAAATCTTCTATGCAAACCGTTAGAGCGATCGCTTTCAATTGCAGGTTTACAACCAGACTGGCAAAGAGTAATCAGTCATGAGGTG
Source organism: Urocitellus parryii (assembly GCF_045843805.1). Classification (NCBI taxonomy): domain Eukaryota; kingdom Metazoa; phylum Chordata; class Mammalia; order Rodentia; family Sciuridae; genus Urocitellus; species Urocitellus parryii. Next base: position 14,546,506 of record NC_135544.1, read on the forward strand.
TTTTGCAAGCAATTTTATTGTTCATTTGTTAGTGTCACCAATATTTAATGAGCACCTACTACATGCTGGACACTACAGTAAATGTCAAGGATGCAATAATGGATAACAGCACAAATCTGACCCATGTGAAGCCTATAAATATAATATAAAAATGTCTATAGGCAGCCCGCCGAGGGAGCTAACAGTGTGCCTGAAGCCATGATCCTGGGAAGACTGAGTATGAAGCAAGGCTGGAAAGATGACAGAACCAGGGCTAAAAATGCCAGATGAAGGAGACTGGACCCTGTCCTCACAGCACTGTGAAGACTTTGAAGATTTAAAACAGAGGGTGACAGGGTGAGATTGCCCTTTCTCAAATAGTGCTTTGGTTGCAGCCCTGGGTCCAATCCCTAGCTCTACAAAAGAAAAGAAAAGAAAAGAAAAAGTGTCAAAGGGAAGGAAGACCTTGCTCCTTTTTACATCAGAGCAAATTTGAGGTTCCCCTCTAGCAACTCCACTCTCACATGCTTATGCCCAATGAGCGTTCTTGACAGCTAGCATTCCTCAACGCTCATCTGCTTCACCCACACCAGGGTTCAAAGAAGACCAGGGATCATTAGCAGCTGTGATTACAAATTACCATACTGCATACTAATTGTGTTTTGATGGTGACTTCTGTCTCCTTTTAAATTTTATTGATGGTGATTTTTTTTTTTTTACATAAGGAGCACCTGTGGCCCCACTTATTTTCTCATTACATTTTGAGAGTGTAAAGGAGAAGAGGTGCATCAATACACCACCAGATTATAACCATGGAAATACCATGCATAACTACATTAACAACCAGCCCTGCTATTCCAGAGGGAGAAAAAAAAAAAGTTGAGAACAATTGCACTAGAATTCAGTAAGAGCAGTGTGGATTGATTTGGTTTCAAAGGTGTCAGGAAGTGGCAGGCACAGGTAGAATTCAAATCATACTGGTTTTTATTTGTCTCATACTAAAACCGCCTAAAGCCTCCTGTCTCAAGGTAAAAATAAAATCCTCACAATGATGTATAAAATCCTTTATTTTCTGTACCCATGCCTCTGCTCCAGTGTCTTCTCCCTGCCACTTCTGTGACCTCACCTTCTCCAGCTCCTCCTTCCTCATTCTGTTCCAGCAACACTAGTTTCTTGGTTATTTCCACAATACATGCCTTCCCCAGGACCTTTGCATGTATTGCTTCCTCTGCGTCTTCCTCCTGATTGCGGCATAGCTCTAGCCCTTACCTTCTTTAAGTCTTTGCTCAATAGCCCCTCACTAAGGCTTCTTCTGAACACACTATTAACTTGTAGACCTCTCTAACCTTCTTATTCCTCTTGCCTGCTACTCACTCCCCACAGTACTTATTACCTGGTGTGTGTGTGTGTGTGTGTGTATGTGTGTGTGTGTGTGTGTGTGGTGCTAGGACTGAACCCAGTTCTCTCTTTCATGCTAGGCAAGTGTTCTACCACTAAGCTACACCCCCAGTCTTTTGGTAGATGTGTAATTTACTCATTTACTTCATTTTTCACTTTTTCCTTCACCTATTGGAACATAAGCTCCATGAGGGCTGGATCTTAGTCTGTGTGGCTCACTCTTTTGTCACAGTGCCACACAGGACTTCGCATGTCACTTGATAAATGTTTGTTGAAAGGTGTTCAACAAACATTTATGAAAGCCTTGAGGACAAAGGCTTTCAGTTACTTTACCTTTGGAGAGCCCTCTTATCGTTTTCTCATATTTTTTTTTTTTGGCAAGAATTACAAAAACCCTGCCTTTCTAAATATGTCTCACTTAGATTAATTTCAAAAGAAGTCAGCTGGTTGTTCAGACACTGGCCAAACCATTTTGAGCTAGCTGAGGGGTGGCAACCTGGCCTGAGAAGCTAATTATAACTGATTCCTAAAGTCAGGGACCAGCTGAATTTATTGACTCTGGTTACAATGACCAACTCTGAAGTCCTTTCTTTCCTTTCCAAATGCGCTTATAACCTGCCACACTTCAGATTCATAGCATACCCTATTCCCAGGCAAAGAAACTGAGACACAGAGAAAAGTGGCTCTCTCAAGGTTTTAGGTCAATGAAAGCCTTCCACTTATTTTACACATTCTGTTCACGGGAGATTCCTTATTCCTGCAAAACACAAGACTTGTATTTGGGCCTGGGGACAGTTGACCTGCTCTTCTTAACCTCTCTTCTTCCTGTGGTCTGTTAAGAGGATCTCTAGAACGTAGGTCCTAGCATGGTGCAGCAAAAGGGAAAGACCTGGATGAACTTAACCTGGTACGTGCTACTAGTGGGACCACAGTGGGAGTCCCTAGATTCCTCCACAGAAGCTTCCATACTTAGGAAAAGAAATTAATATTGTTTCCCTGCACCTGGCAACGGTTAGACACATAAAAGAGTGGATCTTCTCCTTGGCCACCAGAATCCCTTTCATTCCTGCTCTGAGCATATGGCCTGATATCCAGCTCTGAACTCCAAGTCCATCACCAGCCCACTGGAAAACACTACACAGCAGAGCTGCTGGGCGAGGGTACACCCTCTCTTCTCAGGGAGAATTGGGGATGGTAGAGGTAACCCCCTGTAATGCTCTGTTATCGCTTAAAAATGTTCATCACACCCTATCTCCAAAATCTATACTGGCATTTCTCCTCTTCTTCCTTCTTAGACTTCTCTCCTTTTAATTAACAACATAAACCCAAAGTTTATCATTTCAAGAAGGAAGAAAATATGACCACTATGTGACTGCTCTTTGTGAGTCTTAGGGAGATAAGCAAGCCCCTCACCAAAAGGGTGACAAGGCACCCTGGCAGGACAGCCCACTCTCACAGGTGCCTCTTTATACTCCCCCAGGGGTACAGGTCCCATGACACATCTACAAAATACACTGCTCAGGAGAGTCAAAGGAAAGCTTCTAGAATTTCATGGATTTGGATTATGATCCCTAACTCATCCAACCCTTAATGCAGAGAGAACAATTCAAGAGACCCAGGTAGGTGGAACTCAATTTGACAACAAATCTCTGGCTGTAAAAAATATGAACTGAATTAATTGAGTCCGGCAGAGGCCACCTGCCACCTACATTCAGAGACAGAGCCAGAGCGCATGAGAGCTGAAGTTATTCCAAAGATGAGCTCAGGAGGTGGTTTTCTGGGGAGGATAGACGCAGGCACCCTCTCCCTCCCCTTGCAGGCGGCAAAGCTGCACACCCCCTCTTCCTACCCAGGGCTTCTCAGGCCCCTACCTTTCCTAGCATCACTCCCTGCCCGCTTTGAGCAGCCGCTCAGTACTCACTTTGCAGAAGCCCATCATGCTGATCCCAAAACAGGATCCCGCCGACGGTCAGTCGGTCCCGTGGAGGAACAGCTGCGGCCAGCCGCGGGAAGACCGCAGCCTCTGCGGGGCAGGGTGGCTGCACCCTGCGGGCCCCGCGCTCAGAGGGGCCTTATCACCCGCCCCAGAGACTTGCTACGGACTCTGAGCGCGGGCGGAGGGCGGCGCCCGACTGGGGTTTGCAGATATCAGGGGCACCCCCACTCCAGCACAGCCCTCCCCCCCCCGAGGGCCCCTCGGGGGCGGGAGGCCAAGGGCGCACCTCCCCATGGGCGGGCTGCCTGGGGGAGGCTGGGGACCAAGCCTCCAAGGGAGCACCAAGTTGGTTCCATGGGCCAGACTCTTCTCCCAGGCAGCTCTGATGCGGAAGGAGCCCGGGGTCTGCAGAATAGCAGAACACCCGGCTCTGGCCCTCTATTTTTTATTTTTCATGCTTTCTCTGGGGGCCACTGTGTTGCTTAATTGTCAATTTGTAGGGAATCTGGACACAGTCTTAATAAAACTGGGGCCAAAATAACAACGTTCCTGGGAACCAGAGGTGAGTCACCAGTAGGCAGTGACCAGAGGGGAGAAGGGCCAGGGGAGCGCCCTGGCCGCCAGGGGATGGGGGATGCCTGACCAGCGTAGCTGGGTCCATTCAAGGCCAAGCTTCTGCAGGCCTGGCTGGGGAAGGGTGGTTTTGGTGTTTTGTTTTGTTTTGTTTTCTTCCTCCCAACATCCATCCAATCCAACAATGGGATGAAGTGGCATCTGCCCAGAGTGGCTTTATCCTGTGAGAGCATCATGCCCTGCAGTAGCAGTTGGGTGACTGGCAGAGGGAATAAATGAGTCCAAAGGAACTGAACCATGAGGCCTGGAGAATGGCAGTGTCCCTGGATCCTGGGGGTGACCTCCTCTTAAAGAGGCTGCCACTTGTGAAGGATGGATCACAATTTCCTTCCTAGAGGTGCGTTGACATGGTGTGGGCTGCTGCGTCCAGTCCTTCTGAAGAAGGGTCTCTCCTGATTTCCTCACATGATGCTCTGCCTCCCTCCTGCTAGGCTGAAGCTGGTCCAGGTCCCCTGAAGAGGCAGCCATCTGGCTTCAGAGCTTCCCTGCAGAACCAAGCAGGCCCTGCTGTGAGGGCACAGCTGCCCCGGAAAAAATGCCACTGAGAACCACGCTGTGACCCCTCTGTTTCCCGCAGCAGCTGGAGAGCCCCCCACTGGAGACTAGGGTCATCTCCAAGCCGACTAGCACCTGACATGGCAGGGGAAGGGCACAACAAGCTGGAGGCCATATTTGGACTAAAAATCACCACCACAGTCATTAAGGCATGTCCTCAAGCAGGCGACCTCTGAAGCACTGAACTCAAAACAATGGCTTCCTCCTCTTTTTTTCAGAACCAGAAAGCTAAAACAAGCAAAAGAAGTAGGTCCTGTTAGGCAGGATTTCAAAATAACTCTATCCCACTACACTTGGTCTTTGGCAACAGCCGGGGCCAGCTTGCTCATGATGGGAAAGTGCTGGCCTGAGCCCCACTCAGTTGTAGGAATGGTTTTGGAGTAGCAGTGGACTTGGTACTTCCTAGGTGATCAAGGCAGGTATCTAGGGTTAATCCATGATTGCTGTCAATTAGAATGATAAGAGCAACAAGCCATGTCATCATCCAGGCAAGAGAGAGAACAATATTTTTCTCATAGGAGTTCCCAAGCACTGAGGACAGAACACCCAGCCAACACACAGGGAATGTCACTGTGATGTAGAAATAATGTCCTTTGAGTAGACACAGTGATTCCAAATCCCAGGCTTGATCCTGCAAGGTGCTTTTGGTGGCAGCACAGTCCCTCACAGGTCCTGGAGGCCTGGGACCCTGGCTGTTTAATGTCTCCGGGAGCTGGGTCACCTCAGAATTTAACTCCAGAACCCATACCACCTCATTTGGACCAGGAAAGAGAAGACTCTTCTCCCATAGATGTGTCCAAGGCCAAAAAAAGACCAGATGCCCTTAGGGGCAAAAGAGCCAAGCAGGATAAAAAAAAAAAGAGCCGTGCTGATATCACACACAGCTTGGTTCCCAGAAACCAGACTCCTGGTGTGCTTGAGACCCCCAGTTCACCCTTGGAAGCAACACCCTCCCATCCTCCCTTTACAAGACCCTCTTCTTTTTGTTTCATTTATGGAAATGTACATCTAGTGCTTGCTAGATGCTAGGCACTCTTCTAAGCACTGGGTGAGATTTTACTTAGGTAATGCTTATAATTCCTCTGGGAGGTGTTCAGTATAATTAGGCCCAGTTTACAGACCAGGAAGCTGAGGCATAGAGAGATCAAAAAAATCTTCTCAATGGACTGGGATAGATTTCAGTTGTGAGCACTTGCCTGGCATGCCTGATGCCCTGGGTTCAATTCCCAGCACAAGAAGGAAAACAAAACAAAACCAAGATATCTACTCAAGAAGGGGTCAAGCAAGGGGTCTATTCCAGGCAGCTTGGATGAAGGGTCTAGAGACCAAGTCTGCCATTTTGCTTTTGGATTAAAACTTCAGTCCACTGTTAGCTGATGCACTTTCCTTAATTAGTATGGAAGGCAACTTCTGTTGAATGTTTCAAGCTTCACATCTTAGTGTGCTCCATTTTTAGAAGACGAATAAGTCAAAAGAAGGGGGCTTCTAGAAGGTTTTTTTTTAAATATATAATTACAAAAGGTAATAAGGCCAGGTGCAGTGGTGTTCACCTGTAATCTCAGTGGCTCTGGAGGCTGAGACTGGAGGATCATGAATTCAAAGCCAGCCTCAGCAATGGTGAGGTGCTGTCTCTAAATAAAATACAAAATAGGGCTGAGGGTGTGTCTCAGTGGTAGAGTGCCCCTGAATTCAATCCCTGATACCAAAAAAACAAAACAAAACAAAAAAATGGCCTTAGTATGCAGGTTGAAGAAACCTTGCTCTGAAACAATTGCATATAGAATTAAAAGGACAGATACTTTAAAAAAAATAATAAGACACCCTCACTGGAAAAAGTTTGAAAAACAGAAAGCAATGCATATAATCTCAGTCTCCCTCAGTGTTCCCAAAACAACCCTAGTTGGCATTCTGATGTATTTCTCTCTAGCCTCTCGTTTTAATATGCATTTTTCTTTTTATTATAATGTTCTTAAGTATTTTTAAAATTTTTTTTTAGTTGTCAATGGACCTTTATTTTTATTTATTTATATATGGTGCTGGGAATCAAACCCAGTTCCTCACACATGCTAGGCAAGTGCTCTACCACTGAGCCCCAGCCCCAGCCCCTATTATCATGTTTTGATGAAATATTTCAAACAAACAGAAAATTACAGAGTACATTAGAGTGAATCATCCCATGTCCACTTTTCAACTTCAAGAAATTTCACAGTTTATGTTAGATTTTTCTGAGAAAAAAATAAAATATTACAGAAATTAATATATTATACCTTGATCCCACTCTCTCTGTCCTGGGGGTGGGGGGGGACTGACCAGAATTTGGTGTTTATACCCATCTGTAAGGCATAAAGAAAGATAACAAAATCATAAGGTCATATGCCCAAGACTCGCCTAATAAAGAGGTTGGAGGACAGAGGATACCTCACCCCTTCTTTCATCTGACTCCATCTACTTCATGGCTCTGTCCCCTCCCCTCAGAGGAAGGCACTGCCCCAAACCCTGTGTTTCTCATTTCCTTGCCTTTCTTACTTTTGCCACCTGCATATGTATCCCTGTACAGTGATTGTTCACTTGCAATTCCTAACTATGAATTACACTGCATGATTCCTCTGCTATTTGCATTTTTTAAATTCTTTAAATTTGTTTTAATTAGTTATACATGACAGTAGAATGCACTTTGATGCATCATATGTAATGGAGTATACTTTCTCATTCTACTGATTGTATATAATGTAGAATCACACTGGTCATATAGTTATATACGTACATAGGGTAATAATGTCTGATGCATTCTGCTATTTGCATTTTTGATGCAGCACAATGTTCACAAAGTGAGTAGTTCACTCACTTTCCCTGCAGTATCATATTCCATTGGGGGCAAATACCACACATTATTGATTTTACTGCTACTGGAATTTGAGCGGTTTCCAGCTTTTTGCTATTAAGACATTATTGTTGGGCTGAGGTTGTAGCCCAGTGGGAGAGCTCTTGCCTAGCATGTGTGAGGCACTGGGTTCAATTCTCAGCACCACATATAAATATTAAGGTCCATCAACAATAAAAAGATGTTTTTAAAAGACATTTTTGCAAGGAATAAATCTCCCAGGGCACACATGCAAGGTCTGCCCAGGGTGTGTACTAGAGGAGCAGAATTACTGAATTGTAAGTACAACTTCCACTTTATTAGAGAATACCGAGCTGTTTTTGAAACTGGCCTTTTCAATCTACACTCTCCATAGCAGGTATGAAGTTACTCTTCAAGCTCCTCACTTGGTATTGTCAGATTTTTAAACTTTTGCTAATATGGTGGGTAGAACAGAGTGTGGCACTGTAGTTTGAATTTACATTTTCCTGATTACTAATGAGGTTGGGCACCTTTTTACATGTTCAATGGCCATTTATTTTTCCTCTTCTGTTAAATTACTGTTCAAGCCCTTTGCTCATTTTTCCGTTTCACTGTTTGCCTTTTTCTTACTGAGGTGGAGGAGTTCTCTACCTAGCCAGAATACTAATCATTTGTTAGTTAATATGCAGTGAAATATCTTCTCGCTGCTTGTGGCTCATCTTTTGCTTTTTAAAATGGTCTGTTTGATGAGCCAAAGTTGTCGATTTTAACATAGTCAAGTGTATCAGTTGTTTTCTTTTCCGTGTGCTGTCTGGTTGAAGAAACCCTTTCAACTCAGAATTCAAGAAAAAAAAAAAACCCAAAAATCATTTTACTGTGTTATAAATGTGTTAGCTTTCTATTACTATGACAAAACATCTGATATAATCAACTTAAAAGGAGGAAAGGTTTGTTTGGGCTCACAGTTTCAGAGGTTCCAGTCCATGGTCATTTGGCCCTGTTGCCTTTGGTCCTCTGGTGGCACAGTGCCTCATGGTGAGAGTGCATGCAAAAGACCCTGTCCACCTCAGGTTGGTTAGGAAGCAAAGAGAAAGACAGGAAGGGGCTAGGGTCCCCATATCTCCTTCAAGGACACGCCCCTAATGACCTAACTCCTCTCACTAAGCCCTGCCTCCTAAGATTCCATCACCTCCCAAAAGTGCCACAGGCTGGGGACCAAGCCTCAACACATAGGCCCCTGGGGGATATTCCAGAACCAAACTACAATAGTAAGTGTTTTTAGTTTTGCTTTCATAGTTAGGTCTTTAAATTCACCTGGAATTTTGTGTAGGGTGTGGATTAAGAGTTCTAATCTTTTTTCCATATGGATAGCCAGTTGTCCTGGCACTGTCTATTGACTAGCACATTCTCTCTCACACTGCACTGTAGTAATGTCCTCTTCACCACATATTATGGCACCAGGTGCCTGGATCTGTCAAGGAGGGGACTCTCTCCAAGGGTCATGGGCCCACGTGTCTGTCTCAGTTCCAATGCCATACTATCTTCTTTGCATTATAATAAGGTTTCATGGGCTGGGGATGTGGCTCAAGCGCTAGCGCACTCGCCTGGCATGCGTGCCACCCGGGTTCGATCCTCAGCACCACATACCAACAAAGATGTTGTGTCCGCCAAAAACTAAAAAATAAATATTTAAAAAATTCTCTAAAAAAAATGTTTCATATTGTTTGTAGTCAGCCTTAATGTAATACAGCTGAGGTCACGTTCCTTGTTTCGTTCCTCTTTCAAAGCTTCAAAGCCTTTCTTGATCCTTTGCCCTTCCATGTGAGCTTAGAAAAATTCCACACACACAAAAAACCCCTGTAAGGCATTTTGATTATATTACATGGAATATGCTTATCACTTTAAAGCACCAACAGCTTTATATTGTTGAGTCTTTCAATTACATATACATGGTGCAGTCTCTCAGTTGTTATTCAAGGTCTTCCTGGATGTTATTCAATAATGTTTTATAATTTTTCTCCATAAAAGTTCTTGCACATTTTTATTAGGTTCATTCCATGGTATTTTATAGTTTTAATACTGTTGTTAAGTGAGATGTTTAATTCAACTATATTGTAATTAGGATATTATGGTGTACAAGTATCTTGAACTTATACCCAGGAATTTTGTTGAGCTCTTTACTAATTTGAATAGTTTTTTCATGATTCTCTTTGATTTTTATCTGTAGACAGTTAAACTCAGAAATAAGAATATTTTGCTATTATCTTTAGTAGATTTTTCATCCCATATTTTCTTTTCTTGCACTGTTGTACTATCATCTTAGTTAAAATAGCCACTATATGGTTGAATGAAACAGTAATAGCATAGGATCTAGCTGTTCACCTAAATGGCTACTTTTAAGGATTAACCAGTAAGTATAATGTTTTTTTAGATACCTTTTATTAAAGAAGTTTGCCCCTAGTCCCAATTTATTACAGTTTTAAAATCATGAATGAAAATTGAAAATAATGTGTTTTATTCTATTTTTCTTTGAAAATGATACATCACGTTAGCAAATTTTTCTTATGATAAACTACCCTTGTATTCCTGGATTAAGCCCTCCTTAGTCATGATGTGTTATCTTAAATACAGCATCATTGCATTAGAATTGTGATGTTTTCTATAAGATTTCTTTGGATTTCTACATCTATAACCATAAATTATATTGGTTGTATTAATTTGCTACTGTTGCATAACAAATTACCCCCCCATGTACACACAAACATTTTAGTGACTTAAAAAATACACAAATTTATTATTTCACAATCTCCATGGATCAGGAATTCAGGAGCGACTCAGCCAGGTGGTTCTGGCTCAGAGTCTCTCATGAAGTTACAGTCAAGCTGTCAGCTAGGGTGGGGCCCATAATCCCAGCAACTCAGGAGGTCGGAACCCGGAGGATTGTGAGTTCAAGGCCAGCCCAGGCAACTTAGCAAGACCCTGACTCAAAAAGGGCTAGAGGGTATGGCTCAGTGGTAGAGGCCCCTGAGTTCAATTTCTAGTATACAAAGACAAACAAAAACCAAACAAACAAAAAATTCCAAGATGTCAGCTAGGGTTTCAGGCATCTGAAGGCACAATTGGGGCTAGAGGTGAAAATCTACCTCTAAGATTTTCAATGGCTGTTAGAAGAAAGTGCTGAGTGTCCTCATGACATGGCAACTGGATTCCCCCAGAATGACATAAGAAAGGAGGACAGAAACCATAGCCTTTTATGACACCTAGCCTGGGCATAGCACTTCATCACCTTCTACTGTATCCTATTTGCTAGAAGCAAATCACTAAACCCAGTCCACATTCAACAGCAGGGGAGTTGCTGAAAGCAAGTGTACCAAAGAATTTGTGCATATATTTTTAAATTGCCACCTTGATCTAATATTTTCTTTTCCTATATTATCTTCTGTTTTCTTATCCTGAGTTGGCTGGCTTTCCTTCTAGTTCTGTTCTCTGCAATGATATGAGTGGAACTGTTGCCTGCAAAATAATGTGGTACCCATGTGGAAGGATGATTGTGGATTTGCCTTATTTAATGTTATATTCAGACTATAAGTTTGTTAAGCGATCCATATCTTTAAAATATATTCCAGATTCAGAAAACTTTACTCACATTCTCTTAAACCTTATACATCTCCATCTACTCAGTACTTGCTTTAGAGTGCTGTAAAATTCTTTGATCTAGGCAGAATACCACTAAAACAGAAAAGTGACCTCATGCACCTATAAAAGCATTTTAGCATGAAGAATAGGAGAACTGAAAGGGTAGAGAGCTTAAGCAACACATCTAAGTTAATAATAATAAAAAATAACCAATGGCAGACTTCTGGCTCTGGTAAATTGAGAATAATGGATCCAACTTTTTGGTCTCAGGACCAGTTTACACTCTTAAAAAAAAACAAACTGAGGACCTCAAGGAGTTTTTCTTAAGTGTGGGGTATATGTATCAACATTTAGCATGTTAGAAGTTAAAATTGAGAGTTTTAAAAATGATAGACAATCAATTTACTTGAATATAGCATAACAAACCCATTTCATACTAATATAGATGACATTTTTATGAAAAGTAGCTCTTTTTTCCAAAACAACCCAAAATTCCGTGCTAAGAGGGTGACTGTTGTGTGTTTGGGCAATCTCTTCAATGTCTGCCTTAAGACAAGTCAGATGAATTCTCATGTCAGCTTCTGCATTCAGTGAGTCCCAGTATGATGCTTGGGTTAAGGTCTATGAAGACAAGATGGCTCCATCAGATACGTAGTTAGACAAGGAAGGAACATTTTAACAGCCTTTTCAGTTAATTGTGAAAATCTTACTGGATACCACACCAACACCCAAGAAGTAATCATTTCTTCAAGTTGGTTGCAGTATGGGATCTCAAAGAATACCCAGGAACCTTTAATGTGCTTCACATGAGTGAGGGAAGAAGAGTGAAAAAAGACAAATATCTTAGTATCATGAGAACATGCTCTTGGGTCTCCTTTGGGCCTGGGAGAGTCCAGACTGCACTCCAATTCTTTAGACTGTACTTTGAAACTGAAGATCGAGGCACTCAAATATTTCTCTGACATTGAGCTAGGAAAGAAAGAACACAGAAGCAAAGTATGAGAAACTGCACAAATTGGAGAGTTCTCTGGTGTCCTCATTCTGAAAATGAAACTGTGGCCGAGGAGATAATGGGATTTATCCAAGGTGTTTTTTGTGGAGCAGAGTCTCCTGAGTCCCCTGTTTTTTTTCTAGCATCAAGTGAAAAAAGAGGAGCAAGATAAAGAAAAAGGAGGAAAAAGATAATTCAGAGGCAGCACAGTGTTCTAAGATAGCAGGTGACAACTCCGCTCTTGGTTGTTTTATGTGTTGATTGTCCAGCTTACACATTTCCCTGGCCCTCCTCCTCAGAAGTCCCTGTTTCTGCCTGCCTTTGCCCATTCTCTTACGGCATCACCATCAATAGACATGATAAAAAGAGGAAATAAGATCAAGTCAATAAAACTGTACCTTTTAGCCTTATGAGGGATAAAAGAATGGATCAATAATAATGGCTAACATTTATTTATTAAGCACTTACCGTGCACCTGTTCATTTATGTATTCATTCACTCACTCTGTTAATATTTATCAAGCACCTATTATGTGCCACGCATGGTACTAAGCAAACAATGGTAAAGAAAACACACACAGGTTAAACATTTTATAGCTGTTATGCACTTGCTACTCCAGCAATCTAATGGGGGTAGAAACTGAGAAGCCCATTTTACTGATAAAGAAACTGAGGCAGTAGACAACCTTACCAAGTCGAAGAACTAGTGAGGGGGTGGGGACCTAAGTCCAAGCCTCATTCTGGAGCAATTGCTCTTATCCACATTATACTGCCTCTAAAATGACACTATCGCATGGCTTCAAATCACTTATAGATTATCTATCTGAATTTACATTCCTTCACAATCCACCAGAGAAAATTCAAGAATCATCACTACCATGTCTCTTTTGACCCAATATTGTAGGAGTCAGATGGTCATATATCCAAGAGCAGCAGTATCCCTACAATAGTTTAAGAGGAATTAGAGTTTAGGGGATAGATCTCATGGTGATGATAGGGTGGTGGAAGTAATGAAGGTAACGATGATATGGAAAGGTGGTATCTAATAAAAATCACTGGTCACCTCTAAGACATTTGGTCCTAAGATGCTTGGACATCTTAGGATATTAACTTCCTCTGATTTTTAAGTTTGGGGGTAAAATACTAGTGTTCAAGAGACCCTATTGGAAGAAAGCCAGATTCACATCATTGAAACTTCCTTCTCCACAAGTGTCTCCAAGGGAAGGAAGAGGATGGGAGCAGGAGGGAGGGCTGGGTTTTCTCTCTACGAGGAGGAGAAGGAATTGGATTAATTTTCTGGAGAAATAAGCTACTCAGCCGGCTCCCCGGTCGCAGCGGACTGGGAGTCAGATGGTCTCGTCTCTGGTAGCGTCCTTGTTACCTAAGGCTATATAACATGGCCATGCCACTCACCCTTCCCTGGCCTCAGATCACCTTGGCTATCAAATGAGTATCAACAGAACTTCTTTGTAGGCCTCACAAAACTGTTAGGAGAATCACCACCAGTGGCTGATCCTAGAGCACCTTGTTATTATTAACCAAAACAACACTAGTCTTGCTTCTACATACCCTATCTCAGGAGGGATAAATGACTTGATTGACATATCCCTCTGTTCCCAATAATCCCATGAGACATATATGCCATTCAAAATACCAGTAGCTTCTCCTTGGGCATCCATAGCTCTTCCTGAGTTGACATCCCATCCTATCTAACTTGGGGGAACACAAGTATTTCTCTAAATAGGCAGTTAAGTTTATCATCAGGTAGAAGGTTCTTTAAAATGAGATACTGTGCTGAGGGTGTAGCTCAGTGGTACAGCACTTGCCTAGCATGTGTGAGGCCCTGGGTTGGATCCCTAATACCAGACAAAATAAAAAGAGTCAGATAACTTGGAAAATAATAAAATAATTCATAACCTCACTGAGTATAGCCAAGGTGTCACCGGAAGGCACTAATTCATGAGGGTTATGAGCATAGCTTTGGAGTCAGACAGAGCTAAATGTTGCCTCTTAGTAGCTGTGTGACCTTGGGGCACATTTCTCATGTCTCTAAATCCCTGAATTACTTCTTCCATAAGATGAGAATATTAACATTCATTACAGGGATGGTTAAGAGGACAAAATGAGGTAGCATATGTGTAGAGCCCTGCCCCACAGAAAGTACTCAAATTGATATTAGCTGCTACTGTTGTTCTACGGAATATTCTCAGACTTTAAAAAAATGCACACATGATACATACAAACATACATTTCAAAAAATAGATCTGTGGTGTTTCATAATTTGCTTTTGTTAACTTAGCAATATATCAAAAATATTTTTCATATGAGAATAATACATACCTGCATCATTGTGTTATTGACAGTAACATATCCTAAGAGTGTTTGCTATTCATTTAACTCAACCCTGATTGCTGACTAAGCAAAAAGTCGATTATTCATTATTATTTCTTAGGTTCTTTCTCTTGTGCACTCTCGACTGTGCGCCCGTGCTCTCTTTCTCTTTTTACCCCAATTTAAACAATGTTACAATGGATATCTTTGTGTTCTTGAATGTGATTATTAAGAACTTTCCCAGAGGTTGGGGATGTAACTCAGTGGGAGAGCCAGGCCTGGGTTCAATTCAAAGCACCAAAAAAAAAAAAAAAAAAAAAAAAAAACCAATATGAACATTTCTGTGGCTTTAATGGGCATCATTGATTTTCCTTGAGAAAATATATACAATGCTCTTCTTTACCTGGATAGCAGTGGGAAGTTGTCTTCAAACATGACTCACCCAGCTCAAACATGGCCTGCAAGTCTTGGTCTTGCCTAAAGACAGCCAGGCAGCTGACCATACCGAGGAGGTTCATTCAAGGCCTGCACATCCTTGGAGGGCATGATTGGAAGACCTCTCCTAAGTGGATCTTAATCTCCACATTGGCATCACTCCTTCTTTGTGCATATTGCTGGCAGGATTAATTGGACTGGCCACCACATATGCTGGCTTAGGCAGAATTTACTTCCCTAATTACTCAGTGCATTTGAGGATCCACGAAACACTTTATCTACACTAAAGACTGTAAATACCTCCAAACTGGCAGGAAGTTTCCATCTTAACAATCATCATGGCAGAAACATACATTTGCAGAGCAATTTGCAGTTTGCAGACATGTCATCCATCATACACTATATTTAATACCCAAAATAATTCTGGGGTTATTATGATAAAATATTGTTGTTGTTGTTGTTAGTTCTGCTGGACCAAGGGAAATAAAACTGAGTTGTTTGTGGTCCTACAGCTAATTAGTAATAGAGGTTGGAATCTGTTCTTCTAACTAAATTCCAGAACCCCTCATGCTTCACTGCTTCTCTGCTTTGTGAAAATAAGTTAATCATGTTGCTAAGAGTTGACTGAGCCCTGCTCTCTCTCTCTCTCTCTCTCTCTCTCTCTCTCTCTCTCATTTTATATGAAGCATGGGTACCTGATGGAAGTGAAGGTGGGGTGTTGTTTGGGGGACAGAAAAGAGTGAAAATTTGATTGAGAGGGAATTTTGCTTCAGTTTCCCTTAAATTCTAGCTTTACCCCTGATTTCATGATGATAAAGTTTCAAATGTTGAATGTTCTGTTTAAGGGCCATTCTCCAGCCTGGAAGGCATTTGGACTCCTAAACTTGTCAGCTTATGCTTTCAGATATGGGATCATCTGTCTGATTATTTATAGTCTGGCATTTCCCCCTTCTAGGCAGTATCGAAGGAAAAATTCATACAGACAAGTGCCGAATGTTCACTATTCAGCCAAATAATCAACGACTCTGAAGTTGTATGTTAGAGGCAGAAAGGTTTAAGGCTTTCTTTTTTCCACGCAAAAGGAAAAGCTCAGGCCAAGGCAGCTCGGATTTGCTCTTTCCACCCCCTCAGGTCATGGCTCTGACCTCTCTGGAAAAGAATTGGTTTCCACAGTGAAGCCATCTGTGGTTGCTCCACAGAGATTGCCCTGGAGCCATATTAACATCTCTTTTAATGGCTGGCAAACCCACTGTTGGTAAGCAGTGGGCTTCAGGCCCATTATCCACACAGGTCAGAGACTCTTAGAGTGTAACTGGACCTTAAAGTCACCCAGTATGCAACTCTCTTCCAACACCCAGACAGGGATACGTGCTGCAAGCTCCGCGTTGCAGAAGGCTCAGAAGTCCTTCTTTACAGAGAAGGAGCTGCCACCTTGTAACTGCTACCTTTTAGTTCCAGTTCCGCCCACCCGCCCCAGCCCCATTCTGAAATTAACTCACTACCTTCCTCTCAACTGAAATCCAAGCAGAGGACAGCGCAGCCCTCTCTTGTCCGGGTCACAGGCCCAGATACTTCAAGTAATCTTGGTGTGGAGAGGCCACAGCACAGGCTGAGGAACCTCCTAGCTTTAGATTGGATCTGGAATGTCTCCCCAAGGCCCATGTGTTGAAAGCTTGGACCCCAGTCCATGTTGGGAGTTAGTGGAACCTTTAAGAGGTGGGGCCTAGTGGGAGGAAGTTAGGTCACTCCTCAGCCACTTCCTGTGTCTCTTCCTTTCTGGCTGCCAGGAGGTGAGTAGCTTCCTTCACTGTGTCCTCCTGCCATGATGTGCTGCCTTGCCGCAGTCCCACAGGCAACAGGGCTAAATGACCATGGACTAAAACTTCTGAAACTGTGGCCCAAAGAAAACTTTTTTCTTCCTAAGTTGATTGTCTTAGATATTTTGACAGCTTTCTATAAAGCTAACTAATACACTCCTTAAATCTCCATGAGTCCAGCTGTACAGTGGAAGTAATCATAATGTCTATCCCACAGGCCTCCTGTGAAGACTCGGTGAGATAATACATGTACAGTACTCAACAATGGTGTCCGTAAATAGTTTGTGATGTTATTATTGTAATTGTTCTTAATATCATTAATATCCATCTAGAGTCATCCCTCGATGTGTATAGGCTGGTTCCAGGATGCACCATGGACCAAAATCCAGGGAAGCTCAAGTCCCTCAGATTAGGTGATATAGTGTTTGCATATAACCTAGGTACATCTTCCCATATGCTTTAAATAATCTCTAGATTGCTTGTTATAACTAATATAATATAAATTCAATGGAAATAGTTGTTATAGTGTTTTATTACATTTTGTGGTCTTTTTTTACTGTTTTTTTTTCCCAAATATATTTTCAGTCTGTAATTGGTTAAATCTGTTGATGTAACACCCGCGGATACAGAAAGCTGTCTATTTTTCATTTGTCCATGTTTTTCAGGGTCTTTAAGGATTCTAAAATAATTCTCTGGATATGTTCCAAAATAAGGCAGAGCTATTATCATCTCTGCTCATGTAAATGCATTTATCTCTCTAAGAGTTAACTGAATATTCTTGCTATGTTTGCAGGCAGTTGTAAACCAGACTATTAAATAGCATGGCTAAGGATGGGGTCAGCAGCACACCACTGAAGACCTCCCCTTGGGCTGATGTCCACACTTTGGGTATGGTTGTACCACTGGTTCCGATTAACCTATCATCATCAACCCAAATGTCTTTTCTTCACTTTTCCTGAAAAAAATCATGTGAAACTTTGCCAATGTAAAATGTACACAAAACAGATAAAAGTTTACAATACAATATTTTAAAATCAACAGAAATTTGAATGCTTTCTTTCCTCAATGAAGCAGATGGTCTAGAGATCAGGGATCATTTTCCCCCATAGCATTTTACTTCTGTTGACGATTACAGTTATTTGTGTACATGTTTGTCTCCGTTATTAAAAGGAAAGCTCTTTGGGGGCAGGGATTGCAATATATTCATCACTAGGTGTCATCCAACCATGGGGCTTTAAACATAATAGATGCTCAGTAATTACCTGCTAAGTGGACCATGAATGCCCACATGCACGAATGAATGATTTATCCCAATAAGCCTCTGGTGAGTGTTATAAATGAAGTGAATTCAGCTGGGTATGACTCATTTCTAGTGAATCCAGGCTAGCTGCTAC
This sequence comes from Urocitellus parryii, assembly GCF_045843805.1. Taxonomy (NCBI): domain Eukaryota; kingdom Metazoa; phylum Chordata; class Mammalia; order Rodentia; family Sciuridae; genus Urocitellus; species Urocitellus parryii. The sequence continues at coordinate 14,564,452 of NC_135544.1, forward strand.
AGACCACTGTTTTTCCCCTAACTGGCCATAAACCATTTGGTGAATAGTCAATTCTAAAATAGTTTTCAGGAATTTGACCTTATAAACTTCTTGAAAAGTGAGACATCTACCTTTCTTGACTTTCCTCTTGTTTTTTTTTCCCATGATTTAACCAACATTCCCAAGAGTGTCATTCTGACCATATGTCCAATATCACTTAGTACCAGAAATAACCTTGCTCTGTGCTACAAGATCTGAGCTCATTTAACACTTGAGTACTAATGGCTGATTGGGAACAAGCTGGATCAGATCAGTGGAGTAGTCTTTCTCTGGTCGCTAAACATTTTCCCCCCTTTTCAGTACTGTAGATCAAATCTAGGGCCTTGCCCTTGCAAAGTAAACGCGCAATCATTGAGTCACAACCTTAGCCCTAGTCTCTAAACGTTTTAAAACTTCACAATCCTCTCAATAACAATATTTTGAATATTTGAAAATATCTTCAACGTGTGCATATTTATTTATAAATCATCTACATGTACAATGTACCCATATATTATGATCATTGTAAAACATCCAAGAAAATAGGAAATTTAAAAGAAGGAGATTTTTTAAAATCTAGATAAATGGAAGTTCTGATGTCTCTTTTCTGCATTTTCTTGCACCCTGCTGGGGCACCCTACAGACTGCACTTTGGAGGCCACATGACTAGTCTTTACAATGATGATGATGAGCCACCCGTGGAGGTTCACTGGACTTAAGAATCACTGTCTTGCGGGGCACAGTGGCACACACTTGTAGTCCCAGTGGCTTGGGAGGCTGAGGCAGGAGGATCACGAGTTCAAAGCCAGCCTCAGCAAAAGCAAAGTGCTAAGCAACTTAGTGAGACCCTGTCTCTAAATAAAATACAAAATAGGGCTGGGGATGTGGCTAAGTGGTCAAGTGCCCCGGAGTTCAATCCCCAGTATCCCTCTTCCCCGCCACCCCCCAAAAAGAACCACTGTCTTGTATCCTTCATCCTCCAGGCACTTCATAAAAGTGTGCCACCAGACACAAGGTCAGCAGCCAGCACTGTGGCTCTGTACCCCTGGATCAGAGCATGGGCAGCAGAGGGCGGTTGGGGAGAAAGCCCAGTTCTGCCACATACTGATTTGGGGACCCTTCTTCCATATGTGTCTTATTTTGGGCAAGTGCTGAGCACCATTGAGCCACCCCACTCATTTATAAACAAGAAAGCTAACATCTACATGGCAGGCTGCTTTGAGGATTAAATGAGTAAATGTGTGGAATGTGGGCACAGAGTTGGTGCCCAAAAACGTGTGTCTCCTCTCATGTCACACAGCGGGTGATCTTTTTATTTAGAAGGTGGTGTCTCTAAGAAATAAGGCTTCTCAGATCTCACTAACAGCCTCCATGTTGATGCACGGAAGCATTTGTCTTCCAGCCAGAAGCTGAAGATATAATTACTTAGCAATGCTGGAAGGGACGATCTAGGGGAAGAGAAGTGGTTGGTGTAGATAAGAAAGGGTGTAGGAGTTAGTGAGCAACAGAAGGAAAAGGCGCCCAACTTGGGGAAGAAACAGACGTATTTATTCAACTTTCCCGCCCTCTGCTTTTTCTCTTGTGAAGCAATCTTTATATTAGAGATATTTTTTCAGTGTAGAGGTATGTTAAATCCACTTTCTGCATTCTTCTCCATCACTTCCGTCCCAACCCAATATTCTTCATGTGATATTTACTACTTCACACACTTTTACATATTTTCATAATGTACATATGTATCTCTGAGTGGTAGATAGTATCATTTTGAGTGTTTTTAAATTTAAAAGTATGTCTTCTTCTTATTACTTTGGTTCATTCACTCACTCATGCAACAGGTATCTGTAAAGTGCCTACTATAATCTTTGGGCCATGATTAATCATAATGTAAGGGAAAATCCCTTTGCTTCCAAGTCCTAGGAAAATGTCAGCACAAACCACATGAAACATGATACCTTTGAGAATTCTTGCTGCTTTCATTTATCCACTCCTGTGGGAATGACTCACACACATACACACACAGAAAACAAAACAAAACAAACAAACAAACAAACAAAAACATCACTGTTTTGTTATTAGGCAGAGCAAAGATGGATATTGTAAATCAAGAGGTGGGGACATTATTCTATTATTTCTATTTATTACATAGAATGCTAACTGGAAAGAGTGTCGAGTTCACCATGTTCTTATGTATTGGATTAGGTAAATACAAATACTTGTATGAATCTAAATGACTGACACACTATGTTATTCTGCATAAAGGTGTACTATTAATTTCTAAATGAGCCCCTCAGGTGGGAGTTCAGCCTTGAGCCTACCTTTGTGATTCTGATTTTCTAGACTGCAGAGTTCAGAACATGGTAAGAATCTCTTGCATCTCACCCAGGGGAGTTAGCTACAGGGGCATCTGCTTGGGAGTTTATGCCACTAGGATTCTGTAAACCTCCTGGCCCAAGTTTACAGAAAGTGAAAAAGTATGGAAGGCTGGTTGTGGATGGCCTGTCTGCTTCTGAAGCCTGTCCCTCTTCTAGGTCCCAGTTATGAGAGCCCAGTGGAGGGCAAAGACTCCCACACCTCCCTTCTTACTCTCCATGGGCCACAAATGGATGGAGCCACAAATGTGAGAACATTTCATGAATCCAGCAAAATTCCACAATGTGGCACTTCTATCATTCCTGAGTTTGTGGGGCTACATCAGAACTAGCATGACTAGTTCTGGGTAGACGTAGGAACCTCTGCCAGTTTGCTTGGAATCCATAATCAATGCTAATGCTTCTGCTCTCCCATCAAAGACCATAGCAGCACTTTCAAGACGCACCCCCCATTCTAGATTTCTATGTATTACACAGGATGCTAACTGAAAAGAGTGTGGAGTTCACCAATGTTCTTAACCATTGGGTTAGGTAAATAAAAATACTCCTATGAATATAAATGATCACAGTTGTTGGTCAGCTGCAAGACTTCTCCAGCTTCCATCTCCCCTGGAACTGGCTTTTGGGGCACACTTTCACTGTGATCACACACCATGATGCCCAGCACCCATGCTCCCACATTCCAGGCTGGAGAAGCACCATTCAAGACCCACTATATAGAAGGCAGAAGTCACTTTGCCCACTGAACACTCAGCATCCCCCTAAGTGGGTGGCAGCTGCCTCTGAGAATCACATCCCCTAGCCTGGCCAAGCTTCCCAGAAAACCATCATTCATGATCTCAGCCCTACAAAACAACCTCCATTCTCTATAGGTGGAGAGTTTGGATGGAGAAGTGGGAGTTCACCTCACCCTTGCTCCTGCCTGCTAGTGGCTATTTACAAACAATTTCCAATCTACCAAAGAGGTCAGGCAACTTGGGGTCACTCAGCACCTGTTGAAGGGGTTCTGCAATCCAGTAGACAGAAAGGTCATGTTGGTGCCCCAGTGCCTCCTCCCCAGATCATACTGCTGGCTACTACGAGACCCGTCTCAGAGTGTCTGCACTGTCCACTCCTGCTCAACACCCTCATTGCCATCTATTCCTGCGTCCTGGAGCCAGACTTTCCCTGGCTACATTATCCTCCCAGATGCTGATCTGCTGTATCCCCACACACCCTCCACCCCTGGCCAGCCATATGCTCCACAGTCCATCAATATCTGTGCACATCCCACTCTGAGTGAGGGACAGTGTTTCCTCTTCTGGTTACAAGGATTGATCATTCAATTGCAAATAATTAGAAAAGACCAAAATGTAAAAAGAAGGAAGAAAAAAAATCACCCCTAATATCTGTATCACATGATAAACATTATTGACATTGGAACACATTTTCTTAGTCTTATTGCTTTGCATATGATCACTACATGTTTTTTCCAAATTAGAATTATACCACGTGAAAGATTTTATATCCTGTACTTTTTCAAGCCTTGCTGTATAAACCTATCATTCTTATTCTTGCCGCTCTGGCTTTATGTGTGCTATGGTTCTCAAGTTCCCCTCCTTTTCCCTGCCCTTCATCTATCCACCCATCCATCTACATCTTCCCCTATCTTTAATTCTTTGTCCTGCAAAGCCTGGCCTAAATCATTCTAGTCTGTATTAATTCTATTCCTGTCAATATGTTCAGCCTTTGTTACATAGATTGCATAATTCACTGCTTGATATATTATCTTGTCTTTTCTAATAACTTTGAGAATTGGTCTTGTGTTCCTGGCAATAACATATGCCCCTACAGATCAGCAACCATGTCTCATACATAGTAGGTGTTCAATAAATATGTGCCGATTTTCAGATTGCTCCATATAATTTGGGTTCCATTCCTCCCGCTGCCTTTTGTTGTTTCTAGGCAAAAGTTAAAACTCTTCAGCCTCACCAGATGCCAGGAATCATTGCCAATCTTATGGTGGCAACATTTGGTAAAGACTACCTTGTATTCAATCCTTTCTTTTGCTGGTATAAATGAGATGTATTCCTTCCCCCAGTGTAAGATGTGCCAACATAGGACCAGAAGCATCCTGGACCTTTCTGGCTGAGATTTATGGAGGGTGGGCCACCCTGGAGCCTGAATGATTCAATCATCAAAGAAGAAATAATGAGATGAAAACTCTCCTTTGCATACTATCTTCACAACCTTAAAATAAGATGGCTTTTAAAAGAAAATTTAGCTGTAGACAGCATTACAAATTAACCACACGTAGTTTCTAACATTAAAATAATTTTTAAAAATTCTGACCCCATTTTACAAGAACTATTATTTCTGCTCCCAAACACAAGTTCTCTCTCCCGCCATGAGTAAGAAAGAGTAACCCTCATATACTTTTTTAACATTTATTTTTTAGTTTTAGGTGGACACAGTATCTTTATTTTACATTTATGTGGTGCTGAGGATCGAACCTAGTGCCTTGTGCATGCTAGGCGAGCGCTCTACCACTGAGCCACAGCCACAGCCCCCCCATATACTTTTAATACTATTAATAATACACTAAGATCATTAATGAGTCATCTATCAACCCTCCATTACCTTATACTTAATGTTTAATTTCCTATTAAAGGCTGCGTACGGGAGGAGAAAGAGGAAATGGGATGCCCAGTGCTCTTCTCTATTCCCTCCCACACTTTCCCCACCCCTGCCTGCTGCATCCCCATCTCCAGCCTCTCCTACTCTGACCCTGCATTTGCTTAGCTCTGTGATTCAGACAAACCACTTTCCTTCTCCCCTGGGCTGCTTTTCCTCATCTGGACTTGCCTTATGGTTTCCTGCCTGAGAGCTCCAGGACCAACATTCTGTGAAATGCCCTCCATCTTCACCATCTCCATATGCCAAACGTGTTAAGTGCTCGTCTGAAACGCGAGATGGGATGGACAGAATGACAGGTTCCATCTTCGGCTACCAACCTCAGTTTCCTGTCTGAACCCTTTGCTTCAACGGCTGGGCTGGCAGCTGCACCCACCTTCCCTGACACCTTCTCCAGAAAGCCCTTTCTTCCTTAGAACCTCCAACTTAGCTGCCAGAGGGAGTGGATCTTCTCCTCTGTTCCAAGTACCTTTTATTTACTTATTCTTAAACCAAGGCCTTTTATGTCTTTGAAACTAACATGCTCTTGGGTGCAATTGTTAATTGGATTATCCTAGTTCACACCACAATGACAGGGCTGTGGAGAGTGCACTTGGAACCACAATAGGCATTGTTTCCCAGTGCTTCGCAGTCCTTTACATCTTTGCTGCGGGGTGAGGGGCAGAGCTATTTTCCTGAAGGTCTGAGAAGAAGCTGAGGAAGGGCACTTGCAGACAATGCACAGGTGGCTAGGAGAGGACAGGTCCCCGCAGGCGGTGCCTTTCCGCAGAATCCTGAAAACAAGAGCAGGAGAAGGTTCTTCGGAGAGCCCCGCCCGCCTTTCTCCAGCCCCAGGGTAGAGCCCAGGCCTGCCTCTGTCCTCTCCAGAGCGCCCCCTGGCGTCCTCCGCACCCTCTGGGTTCCCCCAGCCTCAAACCAGCGTCCAACTCGCTGTAGATAAGACCCATCTTACCCTGAAGCATTTTTAGAGCCACTGGTGGGGGTCCTTGGCTCACCGCAAAGCCCACTGGCTGTGCCCAGGACCCCACCCGGTCTCCCCGCCTCGGATGAAGACCGCGGTTTACTCATCCGGCTCTTTGGGGAAGCACTTTCCAGGGCCTGTGAATTGGTTTTCAGAGGCTTCCTCCACAAAGCTTCAAAGGAAAACCTCAATTTGGGCATTTCCTACGCGCGGGGGTGGGGTGTGTGTGTGCTGGGGGTTTTCCTTGTGGCTTGATGATCTTAGATCGTGTTGTTGGAACAAAACCCAAGGCCCAGGGTCTTGGTAGCTCGCTGATTTCTCTGGGGCAGCCGCCATCACTGGATCCTTCTTGCAACCTTAGAAGGGAGCCATTATGACTCCCAGTTTATAGATGCAGAAACTGAGGCTCAGAGGAGTGAAGTGCCACTTGCTCAAGGCTAGGCCAGTGGTAAATGGGGCTGGACTTGTGCCCAGCGAATCTGTCCCCAGAGTCACAGTCCTCAGAAGGATACTCTGCTTTCTCCGGGTCTAACCCATACTGTAAGATCTCAGGTATGCAATCCCCTATGATAAATAGTCTTCCAGACTCAGACAGTCTTTTGAATTCTCCGTGTGAAGTGTGCTAGGGGATCTCATTGTCTAAAAGACTGCTAACCTCTCACTGATTCCTCAGGGTACTTAGTGTTTTTTTGTTTTGTTTTGAGGTGCTGGGGATCAAACCCAGGACCTTCTGCCTGTTAGGCAGGTGTTTTGCCACTATATCCCCAGGCCCAGGACAATTATTTATTTTATAAGTGAGAGTCTCCTGTCTTTACCTAGGCATTCCCTAGATAATATCAATGAAAGTATCTAGCATGTTTTGCCCAGCACACAGCAAGTGCTAAATAACCATTTATTGAATCTAATTTTGAGCCTGCAGGAATCCAACAAGAAACTACTCAACCACTGTCTGCTTCTTTTCTCTGAGCACAAGGAGAGCAGTCAGGCTGGGACAGGCCAATGTATGTCCCCACACTAAGCTTCTAGAACAAGCCTAAAGGACCAAACCATCACAGTCCCTCTGCTTTTGTTCAAAATACACACATTTTTACAGACTACACAGGATACTAGATAAGCATGCAGTTCCCAGTGAGGTCATCTGTTCCAGATAAAGCTTATTAAAATAGGAAACTATTTTTAAGCTAAATCATCAATCAAAACTATTCTCCACTCTGGTATGGCTGCTTTCCTCAGATAATAAAATCCCATGAAGTTGCTCCAAAGAAAAGTGACGTACATAACAGTGACAGCCTGGGTAACAATCAGTCCTCCCCTGGCATGTTCAAAAGCTGGAATTGTGGGAAAGCCAAGATTCCCAGGGAATGTCAGGTCCTGTTATCTTGATTCTATGCTTGAAGCCGATAAAGGCAGGACTGTATGGCTAGAACTTTCAGGGACAGACCCCAAATCCCCAGTGACAGGTACAAAGGGAAGGTAGCAAGAAAAAGCCAACAGAATCCAGCGCCCAAGGAAACACAGAGAAATATTGGTCCTGCTTGAAAAGATCTCAGAAGAATAATTTTGTAGATGAATCATAAAAGACTAAGTCTGTAGATGACTCCATCGTGTCTAGTAACCAGGGACAAGGCTGTGTCCATAGCACGGAGATGGATTCTGCACATCGGCGTGGTTGCGTTCATATGGCCACTTGGTCTTCTTCACCAAGTGGATCCATCCTTTGAGTCACACTTCTCATCAGTGGTGGTTGCCCAGTGTGTCCCAAAGGGGCCCCCAGGGTGTTGAGAGTGCAGCAGAAGATGAGGAAAGGATAGTACTATACAAACAAAAGAACAGTAGCCTGGGAGATAGGGACCCTTACTCTGATTTGAACCCCAACACTGACTTTAAAAAAAAAAAAAAATTCTGGACTTGTCATTTGATCTCTCTGGGTTTCCATTTTCCCATCTGTAAAACCAAAGCCGGTCAGCAATATGGTGCTATCATCTGAAAAGTGTGGGCCAGCTGAGGGTACCTCTTCCTCCCCGATAGAAAGCAAGCCCAGTGAGTTTCTCTAATAATATTGAAAAGATGCTTAGCACAGGACCCAGCAAATCACCCCTGGGTATTTGCCCAAGATTAAAAACAAAGCAAAATAAACAAACAAAAAAACCTGAACACAAAGTGTTTATAGTAGCTTTATTTGTAATTGCCCCCAAACTAGAATCAACCCAATGTCCTCAGTGGGTGAATGTATAAACAAATGCTGACACATTCCTACAGCAGATTCCAACTCAGGAGTGAACTGGGATACATACAGTGCCATGGATGAATCTCAAACACAAAGCAGAAGAAGCCAGAAGCAAAGGTTTATCCTGGGATCCCACGTGGAAGACATTCTGGATAACACAAAACTACAGCAGTGGAGGACAGATCTGTGGTGGTCAGGGGATGGGGGTGGGAACATCTGACCCTAAACAGGCAGCACTGGGGGCTGGAGCATTTGCTTAGCATGCTTGAGGCCCTGGGTTCCACCCCCAGCACCAAAAATAAAGGGGCAACAGGAGAGAAATTTGAGGGGTAATAGATCTGTTCTCAACCTTGATTGCAGTGCTGGAACATGACTCTATAAACTTGCCAAAACCCTTGGGACCAAACAAAAAGAGAAGTGAGTTTTACTATATATGAATTTAAAAGAGAAATGTTAAAAATTATTTTAAAAATCAAGCACATGTCCTTCAATACTGAAAAAAAAAAAAAAAGGATGACTGTCCACTGGATGGAGAAAGACAGGGAAAGAGAAGTGTCCCTAAAGTCAACTCAGGTTCCCTGGGACCTACCACCCTACTGCCATGCCCTGCTGATCCAGTGGGCTCTGCTGCCCACATATGGACCCTGTTCCTTCCCTTGAGGCCCCCAGCCCATTAGACACCCAATGAGACTAATGGTTCGAAACCAAGAGTGGGAAACAAGCCAGAGCTATTAATGTCCAACTCCCCACACCCTATTTACCTCCTGGTCAGTGCCAATGAAACAGAGGCCACTCTCCTATAGTTGTGCTGGCCTAGAGACTTGAAAACGTAGGAAAGCCAAGCCAAGAGGTACTTTTGGTACCAAGGCCTGGATTCCCTGTCTCCTTTACCTGGATGAAAACCTGCCTCTTCTTGGACTGATACCAAGAATGCCTGCCCCTCCCACCCTGCACGGGGGTCTTCTCCTCTACCAGCATTGCCAGAGAAATACAGGTTGCCAAATAAATTTGAATTTCTAATAAATCACAGATAATGGTTTGGTTTAAGTATGCCCATGCAACGTTGGCATGTATTTTTATTTGCTAAATCCTGCCTGTAGCGGTGTGGACTCACCTACCCTCTCCCACAATCAAAGGGCCATTTGTTACACCTCAACCTAGATCCACACACCCATATTGTTTGCTTCCTGATTCATACCCTGGAGATTAGAGAACTAGGTCTGTTAGGCAAACCTCTCTTGAAAGCTGACCCCAAAGCCAGCTGAGGTGCTTAGGAAGAGGCAGAAAAGGCCAAATAACCTACCTAACTACTGCCCCCACTGGAAACTGAACCCCAAGGCCAAATGTGGATATGAAAGGTAAACTAACCCTGTAAATCTATTCTTGAGCACATTGTGTGAGGGAAGCCCCAAGTCCATTCCATGTTCCAGTGCATCAGGCCCTCTCAAAGGATATTAGGGATCACCCAAGACAGTTCCCTTGATGGAGTCTACCATCAGCCCAGCCTCCTGGGTCTTCCCCAGTTACTCCTGGGTGATGCACTGTAGTTTCTACATGTGCCAAGTGCCCTGTGATTGCAGCAGGTGTCTGGGGGTGGGTGCACAGGGTCCCCGCCATGTAGAGAAGGGGGTGGCACTTCCTTTCTGGGGCTTTTTATTTTCCCATTAACAAAGAGGAAAGTCTGTCCAGAATTTGTATTCAAAGCTCCAGCAGATGCTCAGCAGCTGTTCTCCATCTGCAAGGTTGACGGGACAAGGTTAAACGGAAGTGCCAAGGATTTAGGTTAGACTGGATATAGTGAGAGGAATTGCAAAAAAGAAAATGATCGAAGACGGGAATAATCGCTGCCTAAGACTGGGTCATCACCTGTTTCTGGGTTTCCAAAAGACTGCTGAGGGTTTGCCAGAGGAGGGGCCAGATGGTGCCTCAAGTTTTCATCTAGTCTTGCGCATTCACACAGTTAACGAACATTCACCGAGCACCTTGGTGTGCCTGGCACTGTGTTCATGCTGTGGTTGTGAAGACATACACAAAACAGTCCTGGCCCTCAAGGAGGTCACATGCTCGGGAACAACACCACCTCAACAGGCTAGGTGATAGAAGAGCAGATTCCAAAGAGTAGATTAACCAAGGAATGGCAGGAGGTTCCAACTGGGTGGCTGGCAGCCGTCTCTGACTTGTGTTGCTACGGCACAAATCTGGAATATCCTCCAAAGGCCCACGTGTTAAAGGCTGGGTCCCCAGCCCATGGTGCTATTGGGAAGTGGGAGGGCTTCAGTGCCTGGGGTATGCCCTTGAAGAGATAGTGGGACCCCAGCCCCTTCCTGTTCCTCTTTCTTCCTCTTTCTGTCCACAAGGGAAGCACTTTCACTCTGACACATGCTCCTGCCATGATGTGCTGCCCCACCCCCACCAGGGACCTAAAAACAATAGGTTCCACTGATCATGGACTGGAATCTCTGAAACTGTGAGCCCAAAGCAAACCTTTTCTCTTCTTAAGTTGATGATCACAGGTATTTGTTGCAGTCAAGGAAAACTGACTAACATGTGAGTCTTAAAGGAGAAGCCCATCACGAGTTCAAAGCCAGCCTCAGCCATGGCAAGGTGCTAAGCAACTCAGTGAGACCCTGTCTCCAAATAAATTACAAAATAGGATTGGGGATGTGGCTCAGTGGTTAAATGCCCCTAAGTTCAATCCCAGGTACCTGTCCCCACCCCCACCCCACCCCCAAACAAAAGGAGAAGCAGAGATCAGCAGGGAGCAGAATGCAGAGGGATGGCACTCCAGGCAGAGAACCCAGCAAAAACAAAGACACAAAAACAGCTGGAAGTCTGCACGAAACTATGGTTAAAGCATCACTCAGAAGTGGAGAGCAATGAGAGAGGAATGGAGGTCCCAGTGGGTCTGGCATGATAGACGAGGGAGATCATTCTATCTAAGAAGCCCTGAGGATCCCAGCAGCTCAAAGAACCAGGATCCACAGTGCCTTCAGAGAGGTCATTCCGGCAGCCTAGGAGAGGGCTGCTGCTCAGGAGGACATCCAGGGTCGGGTTGCTGAGGCCCTGGACAAGTCATGTCAGCATGGACAGGAAGGGAAGGATTTGAAAAACATTTAGGAGGCTATGCCATCAGACATGGGAGATGAGGTAGAGGCAGAAGAGGATCAACTCCAGGTTTCTGGATTCAATGACTCTTCAGGTTTCCAACATGGCTACTGGCTAGGATCCAGACTGTGGTATTGGATGGGGCAGCACAGTGGATTCATTCTTGCAACCTCCTGGTATACACCCAAATTCTGCCTTGACCAGTCAAACCCCCTAAGTGGGGATGCTTAAAAACCACAACATAAGTCACAGTAAAGGCTGCCTTGGAACCTGGCACACAGTTCCCCCTACTGTTCCAGCCATAGTTGCAGAGGTGCAGCTGGACTGGGAGCTGCAAAAAGAGGTTATCAGGGTTCTAAGCTGATTTTCAGTAGTCACCTAAGAGCATCAGTGAGGTCACAGGAAGAACAATATAGAATCAATGTGGACAGGGATTTTGGAGCATCTCCCCCCTTTCTGGAGTTTAGCATCCCTGTCTGTTCAATGATGGGTACTCAAAGGCCACAGTTGATTGGGTCTGGATTTAAGATCCTGCAGAGGATGAAAATGAGTACAGACAGCTCAGTGCTGCCGCCTACTGTTCTCCTCCTGTCATTACACACCCAGCAATAAGGAACAAGGCCATTCCCCAGAAGCAGAACCTCTTATTCTGACCTAGGGTGGTCATCCTGCCCCAGGGTGCTGCTATCTCATGGGCCTTCTGAGGCTCCAGAAGGCTTCCCTATGACCTCATGTCTGAATCGAAGTCAGTGAGAAGGTGATAGGGAGTCAGGTCAGAGCAGCTACAAAGGAGATAGCTAGAAGGCAGTAGATGCTCCAGAGTTCTGAGGGCCCCCTCACTACGAGCGGCGTTTGGGGATTTGGTGATTTGGTTTCAGGAGTTTGTAGGTGATCTACTGTTGGAAATCTGTTTAGGTCAAGGCTAAATAATCACCCTTGTTAGGGATTCTTTGGCAAAAAAAAGATTTCGGTCTTGTGGGGGACAGGAGGAAGAGAAAGGAGTAATTCAGAGACAACCAAACTGCAGACCACAGGCCAAATCCAGCCACTGTCTTCTTGTACAACTCACATTAAGAATGATGTGTTAGCCAGCTACCTATTACTGTAACGAAATAACTGAGATAATCAACTGAAAAAGACAAAATGTTTATGTTGGGCCATACTTTTAAAGGTTTCAGTCTACAACCAGTTGGTCCCATGGCTTTGGGACCTGTGGTTAGGCAGCATATCACGGCAGGGAAAGTGTCATGGGGCAAAGCTTCTCACCCCAAGGTGGCCAGGAAATGAAAGAGAAGAGGAGGAAAGAAGTGGGGGTCCAATATCCCCTTAAGGGTATGCCCCCAGTGGCCTAACTTCTATTAGGCCCCAATTCCTAAAGGTTCCACCACCTCCCAACAATACCATGGACAGGGGAGCAAGTCCTTAACACAGGGACCTTCGGGGACATTTGAGATTTGAACTGTAGTCATTTTTATTTTTATTTTTTTACATTTTTCAGTGAAGGCAGAATAACAGTAATGACAGAGACCATATGGTCAGACAAGTCTGAAACACTGGCTCTCTGGTCCTTCACAGAAGGTGGCTGAGTCTTCAGCCAGAGGACATCTGAGGTCCTTCTCCCTCTGAGCAGTTACCTCAAGGGTAGGGTGTCCTAACAGACTGACCAAAGCTTCCCCTGCCCAGTGAGCCTCTCCCATCCAGGCCAGGACTCCCTGATGCCCCCAGAGTGTCTGCAGGCCTCATCACGGAAAGGAAGAAGGCAGAGAGAGCGATGGAAAGGTCTGGAAGCCGAGCGGCTTGAGTGAAACCCGCTGATCTGCAAGGCGCTCTCCCAGCCTGTGCCCAGCACAGCTGTTCAGGTAGAGGTCACGGGAACGATGCTTCCCTTCAGAGTTCTGTCAGGAATCATGGGGTTGTCGGAGACCTCAGGAAAATACTTCAGCCTTTCTGGTAGGCCCTGATTTGCCAGAAACTTCCCTTAGGCCCAGGACAATTCACAGGACTTCTCAAAATGACCTCCTTTTGTGCTGCAAATTCCTTAGTGACATGCAAAACCTGCTGATGGTTCAGTTTTCTTGTTAACAACCTTTTTTTTTTTTTTTTTTTTTTCTAAAAAGAAAGAAAAAAAAATCCTCAGTTCTGTCTCTCTCCGAGTGGAGAGGAAGTCATTCGAAACATAAATAAATGAAGCAAGGTTTTCATCCTCCAGTGATTTCTTGCTCCATCTCCTGTCCACAATAGCAGGTGTCATGTGATTAAAGAACAACTCCTAATGGCAACAGTCACCGATGTGAGTGCATCCCCTGGGCCAGGCGCCACATTTGACCTTTAATGATACTATCTTAATTGTGCAGGTGGCCCTCCTGCTTTGCCCAGGGTGGGCATGGGCTTGGGCACTGAGGATCATGGGCTCCTACACAAGCTTCCATGTATTGGGCTAAGGCTTCCTGCCTGGGATAAGGGTCCCAGGACAAGGGCCTCTGAGCCAGCAGGGCTGGTGGGCAGAACATGGGCCTGAGGATGTGCATACTATGGAAGTCATGGTCCTGGGTCTGCCATCAGCATTTTGTGATGTTTTCCAAGGATGACATGCTCTGATGAAATGAGATAAAAACCCACCTACAGAAGGCCCCCAGTCAGTGTTAAATTCCCTTACATTTCCTTGACTCTTAAAATGGAGATAATATTATCAACCCTTCTTTCACAGAATAGTTTTTTTAACATTTTAATACCTTTATTTCTCTTATTTATTTTTATGTGGTGCTGAGGATTGAACCCAGGGTCTCGCACGTGCGAGGCGAGCACTCTACCACTGAGCCACAGCCCCAGCCCTCACAGAATAGTTTTAAGGCGTGAACGTGACAAAAGGATTTGTGAGAGTTGTATAGCAGTAAATCCATTGTCATGCATTCCTTTGGTATATATTTATTAACACTTACTGGGTGGCCACACATGGGCTCAGTTCTGGGACTCAGGTGAAGAAGATGGAAGAGTGCTTGCCCTGGGGTAGATTGGAGTGCCTCTTGTAAATAAAGACTTTTAATGACTTGAGCACCTAGTCTTTTTTGTAGACTTGGAGAGAAACCCCTGACAAATGGGCTTCCTGTTCCACTGTTCATAGCCTGAGGACCTGAGAATGGCTATGGGAACCTTATTCTGCCATGATGTTCTTCTGCCTCACCTGGATCCCCGAGGAATGAAGCCAGCTTCCTATGGACTGAGACCTTTGGAACTGTGAGTCCTTAAATAAACTTTCCCCCCTCTACAATTGTTTTAGTCAGATTTTTAGTTATAGTGGCAAAAAGCTGACTAAAACAACTACCATGATACAAGACCTAAGTAACCTGGGTAGGTCTGGGGACGGCAGTGAACCCACAGGACTTGTGAAATATCCTATATGAGTAAAGCTCACATTCATTAAGCATTTTCTCTCTTCCACACACTCTGTATTGTGTCTTAAAAGGGATTTTTTTTTAAAAAATACAACAACTATACCACTTGTACCAGTTAGAAATTGTGCTGCAGAGAGAGGAACTCTTCTGTCCTCTCTGTAATTACAGAGTTACAACTGGCATTTTAGACACTAACGATCACTGCTCCTTCTACAGCACTGACTCTGAGTGAGGCATGTTCTAAGCACTTTGTATTTTAGCTAAGATGGGTACTGCTGTGGTGAGGACAAGTATCCCCCAAAGGTTAAATGTCAAAGATTAGGTCCCCAGTTCATGTGCCATTGGGTGGTGGGGAAATTTTAAGATGGAATCTCATGGCAAATGTCTTTAGGTTATTGAGCTGTGCCCTTGGACGGGGATTATGGGACCCTGGTCTCTTTCTCTTCTATTTTGCTCTCTGGCCATGTGGTGAGTGAAGAAATTGGGCCAACTGACCACAGACTAAATACTCTAAAATATACTATACTATCATGTATAACTTTAAAAAATAAATAAATAAAACCTAAATGGGTTGATCATCTCAGGTCTCTGTTACAGCAATGGAAAGCTGGTCAACACAGATACTATTGTCATCTCACATTGTGAGAAACAAAGAAACTGATGGCCAGAGTTACCAGGGCAGTGAGTGGCCCACCTGGGGTGCAGGCACAGGCAGATGGGCTCCTGAGCTCTTGCTGTCTGTCCAGCATGCTGCCTCCCTGAGCTGCACTGAGGCTGATGGGAGTTGGGGGGTGAGCACAGTGAAGCAGGCCCCTGGTGTCCAGCCAGCTGTGCACTAGCCAGTGCTGCAGAGAAGATGGGCTTGGTCTCCCTGGGTCCCAGGGGTGACTTTTATGTCTCTAGAAGGCACAGATGGGTGAGGTAAGTGTTAATATGATTGAAATGTTGCGAGCAAAATGACCATGGGACTCCCCCTCCCTCACCCAAAGGCTTGGACAACCCTGAATGGGCCTCATGACTAACAACAACCAAATCAGCTAAAAGGACACTCCAGAGAACTTACGGCCACTAGTCCTCCTCAAAACTGCCCAAGTCATCGAAAATAAGGCAAATCTGGGACAGCCTCGAAGCTAAGAGGAGTCTAAGGGGATGAGACAACTAAATGCTGCATCCTAAATGGGACCCAAGAAAGTGAAAGGACATCAGGGGGAAAAAATGGGGAAATCTGAATGAACTTTGTTACTAAAACTGTATCAACATTAGTTCATCATTTGTAACAAACAGAGAAGGAAACGGGTGTGGGGTATGTGGAAACTCTATACTCTCTTGGCAATTGTTCTATAAATTGAAAACTTTTCCTAAAAATAATTTTTTGTGTGTGAAAACATATACTCTGTGCATCTCCTTTCTTTTCTCCCCAGCATGCCCAGGACTCCTAAGCTCCGCCTCCATTCCCTAAAGTCCTTGTCTGCCTTCCAGCATGGCCTAGTTTGTAATCAGCACAGTGCTTTCTAATTTCCAGCCGGTGCATTTATAGCAGCACCAGTACAAAGAATGGCTCCCCACCTGCTAAGATGAGGCTGTCCTGTCCAGCATGGCCACCCCCAGCCACAGAAGTCTCAGTAGGACAAAGCCAGACTGGCTGGGGGATTCCCAGTGCCCAGAGACATGTGACCAGAGAGCCTCGCTCCATGAAAGAGACCAGAAAACACTAACTTGTTCACCCAATCCCAAAACACCAGAGTGAGCAGATCTCTGTTGAAGCTTTAAGAATGCGAGTTTAGGACAAATTTATAGTGGCTTATAAATGTCTAAGGCCTATTAACCCAAGATATGGTGCAGGCTAGAAATCACAGGGAGGTAGGTCAGGAAGGGTTTCTATAAATCTCATGTCAGGAAACTACACATTTGTCACTAAGGAAATCCAAAGTGGCTGGGGAATCTTCCTGGCCCTCTGGTTTTCTTTAATTGACACATAATCCTTATACATATTTATGGGGTGCAGGGTGATCCTTGGACTTCTGAAGTTGAAATCTTGGAGGGCAGCTATGCCCTGCCCCTGCTCAACCCCTCTACCTGGCAGACCTTGCTACCTGCTCAGGGATGTCCATAAATAAACCATGGGTCTGTCAGGTCCAATAAGTGCAGCCAGAGGCAGCAGCAACATCGGAGCTGTGGGCACATAGGTAGATCCAGATCAGAAGAGAGGATGGACAGGTGCACAGAGCTCTGTGTCTGCCACTCTAGGCAAACAAGTCCATCGCTGTTGCACCTCCTGTTCCCTGTGCTGGACACACAGGCACACACCCATCACACAGGTTCTGTGGATTCACAAATACAGGAAGGTAGCTAGAGGCTCTGGTTTTCCTCTTTGCCTATCACTCACAGGATCTCAGATAGGCCATTGAGTCTCCCTGAGCTCGGGTTTCCAAGCTGAAGTACAGACCTGCTTCCAAAGAGCTGCGGTACAAATGGGGGTGGGGAGAAATCTCCAAGGAGCTTTGTAAATTGCAATCAGTTTATCAGTGTATGTTGCTTTTGTTCTTAATTAAATGGTCAGTTCCGCTTTAGACTATACAAAATGTAACTTCTTGGTCCAAGGAAGTAAGAATGAGGCAAGGGGGTGGGGAAGTGGCATGGAATTGAGAGAGAGAAAATGAGGGGCAGAAGCCTGAAAACCACACTCTGGGGTGAGCTTCCTGGATATACTGCACATCTGCAGGCCAGAGATTGAATTTGCACCCCCTCTAGGATGACAGTGTGGGAAGAAGTTGCCTTTATTCAGCTCACTAACCAAGTTCACTTTTGAAAAAGGAACTGAACCCCCCAAAGCAGCTGGGCTGCAAATCTGATTTATCAAAGATGCACATTTCTAAACCAATTCTACCTTTGGTTCGTTCTCTCATCTCTTCAGTGGACTCCAGGCTGGGGCATCCAGGTCACAACAATGTCAGTGACATGGCATGTGCCTCTGGGTAGAGGGCTGGGTTTTGGAGGAGTTTGAGTTGTGAAACAGTGAGTCATCCCCTTCCGGCTACAGTTTCACCCACTCTGTTAGTGGGGACAGGAGAGATGATTAACTCCAGGAAACCAGCTCATCTGCATAGATGTACATAAATTATGCCTTCCATCGAAATTATCTGACCATGAGTAAAGGCAAAAGGAAATGTGTCTTTCTGTTCTTCTTCTCCATCTGTTTTTCTTCTTCCCCTCCCACTACTTAAACACACCAAGATGATTTTAAGCTTCCACATGCAAAAAGTACATGTTGGTGCATAGATCCCAAGAGCTGTGCAGAATATTTACATATTGGGGTCACCCAAAGTCTTGCTTTCTTCCATTCTTCCCACCTCCTCTCCAAATTTATATCCACCCTTTTCTTTGCAAATGGAAGGCTTTAGAATTCACTGCTCAACATCTACCAACCCAAAGGACTCTTGAGCAAAAGAAGACACACAAAGATGAGCCAGACTGGAAGGTCCGTGAAGGGCAGAGATGCTGTCTGCACACAACTGTGTCCCCAGGCTCTGTGATTGGACAGGTGAGATTCCACTTATAGACCATTTTACAAAAGACAAAACTGAGGCCCAGAGGATGGCTGAGATGTGGCCAGCTTCATAAAATCCAGGCTTCCTGTCTCCAAATTCAGAGATCTTTCCACAGGACCACCTGATCCGACATACTGGCAAATTGTCTGAAATGGGCAGACTCACCTTTGTGCCTACAAAGCCTTTTCCATCAGTGTTCACCCATAGAAAAGAGCACCAGACGTGCTGGACCTGGAGCAAGCACAGAGAACTGCCAAGGTGTACATGGGCTGCAGCGTGTGCAGAGCAGGTCACCTGTCCCATCCGAACAGCTCCTGAAGGCAGGCAGCTCTGATGGCTTGCAGGGGCTGGCATTCGTCCCAGGAACAGGGGCCAAGGGCAAATCACTTCTTAATTACTGCTTACAGTGCAAGTTTTTGCATTGGCCTGGGCAGTGGCCAATCCCCACAACACATTGAGTCTCTTATCAGCCTGCAGTGAATTGATCCTGGGAATCGATCCTTGCCTGATCCAGGGATTCTATTGTCACTGGCAAGTGGCAACAACCACTTCTAGCCACAGGCACTTCTCGGCAGCTGGAGGATGTGGAAAGGCCCAATTCCCAAGCCTCATCTTACCCATGCCACTTGCCCTACCCTTTGGATGGCCTGAAGCCAAGCCCTCCTGACAAGGGGCCCCACGACCCAGTCAGCCTGTCTGTATCCCATGCTCTGAAGGGCTGGAGAAAGTCCAGCTCCACTGCCTGAGGACTGCCACCTGCCACACCCCTTAGCAGTCACACTGCGGTTTCACAATCCACCTCTGATTGGGTTTTCAAAAAGAGCCCCGTGAGGCAGGCAGGAAAGCCAAATCATGTGACTTTCCACCTTATAAAAACCGAGAGTTAGATGGTAGAACAGATACACAACCTCAGAACCAGGAGAGAAAACAGAAGAGTAATTAATACACCTAGGACTGACAACAAAATGACCTCAAAATCTCAGTTGTTTGACATAATAAATTCACTTCTTGCTCTTATCATAGACTCACATGAGCTGAGTGTCTTTCCTGGTTGCTCTCTTCCAATTGGGCACTCAAGGATGACACCATCACCTGTGATATTTTCCTGCCAAGGTCAACCAGATGAGAACGGTGCAGGTGGGTTTATGGCCACGCCTAATACAATATCACTTCTATGCACATTTCATTGGCCAGAACTAGTCAGATGATTACTAAATGCAAGAGAGGCTGGGGAATATAGTTTTCCTGTGGGATAGGGGATGGGGGTATAGAGGGAAGGACAAGTGAGCAAGGACGGGTGACCATCCATCTCTGCTGCAAAGGGGACAATGACACTGACTTTAACTGATGGAACTGCATGTGTCAAACATTGTGCTAGGAGCTATCTAAGCATCTCATTCAATCCCCATGACGGCTCACTGAGCATGACTCATCTTCCTTTTACAAGGAGATTCACAGAATCCAGGGCTCAGACTTCAAGTCCCTGTTCTACTATATGGATGTATCTCCCTTTGTGCAAAATTAAAACATTATAGAGAAGACTTTAATCCATTATCACCATCCTGCCTCCCATCCTAGATCCCCACCCACCCACACCTTCTAGATCATTTTGCACATGTGTTTGTATGTGCATAAACATTTATGTATGTAATCATAATGATTGCCCAATTGATTTATCTCTTTCTTTAAAAACTAGAATATGGCATACGTTATTCTGCAAACATCTAACATCCCTCCTTATAAAGCATCCAGTGTTTTGTTTTGTTTTGTTCTTTTCTATCAGATCACACAGCTTCCACCACAGAGCAATTCCTTTGGAATGAGGCCTGTCTCCAGGTCTTGGCTAAAATGCAAAAGAAAGAAGTGTGAGGCACGCACATTCACGGCTCAACACACCTTAGCTCAACATCATCTGTCATTGCAGAGCCAGACTCAAGGAGACCAGGCACGAGGCCGAGGTCACAGCCTCTCTTCTCCAGCAGCCAGCCCTTGGCCCACTGCCTGGTCTGGGGACACTTATCTGTGTCCTGAGACTGTCCTGTGTGGACTGTCTCTCATCAAACCACCCAGGAAATTGGGACTTGGGGAGATGAACGGACCCTGTGAAGGCAAAGAAAAAAGTCAAATCTTTTTTGAAACTGGGACTAGACTGCACCAACCTGGAGACAGCCCCAAGTCCAGACAGCTCTACATACCATCCCCTAAGATCCCCTCATAGGATCCTCATGTATAGAGTCCTCTTAGGCAGCAATCCTGGTATTGTTATCCCCATTTTGCAGCTGGACATGCCAAGCCCAGAGGTGGGAATAGATTGCCTAAAGCTGGGCTGCAAAGTCCATTCCCCTCACTTTTGAAGGACCTTTCCCAACCAGCCGGGAGCCCTAGGGCAGACCCAGTCTCCAGGTCCAGGGCCGACACCCCCTGGTCTGAAGCCATCACCCCCAGTAGAGTTTTCCTTAAAGCCCTTCTACCTGGGGCTTTATCATTGGACCTTCTACCCTTAAATGCCAGACAGGGAACCAGGGACTTGAACCAAACCTAAAAATGATTTAAAAATCTCAAAACTGAGTGGACCATGCATCAAACTTTGACTTTATTGACCTCTGAACCACATTTGGAGGAATCTGCTTTATGTCTTCTATCATCCTTGAAGACCTCACGGAAACCCAATATTTCTGAGTGAAGATGTCCTGATATCTTTCCTGGCTCCTCTCTAAACTGAGAGCCCCTAATGTCTGTACAAGAAATAGGCCAATTAGTCAGCCTCAGCCCTTGTCAGCTCTTCTTTGGTCTGGGGCTGTTAGTTGAGTAATTTGTTGTCATCATTCATCAGGAGTTTCTGTTCCATTTCCCAAAAAGAGAAGGCAAAGGCAGGGTCCTGAACATGACCATGAGCCCTAGAGCACTCTTCACCTTGCATATGGGAGGTATTCAACAAACACAAGAGGGGGGTTGTGTCATTTCAGGATTTTAATATTTTAAGACTTATTCTACCTACAATGTCTTTTCTTAGTGACCTCTTCAGCTCCTCTCATCACCAGTGTCAATCATTATTTTCTCTCTTATATCCTTTTGAACTCTTTTTCACCAACCAGGTAGAAATGTGAGAAAATGTATTCCACAATCACCATCTTCACCATCATCAGTGAGGGTCTGCTCTTGGCCAGGAGCTGGGCTACTCACAGTCAGCATGACAACAAGATGACCACGCTCTTTCATCTGTCACCTGCTAGCGACCCTTTAGACATGGTCCTACTGCACTCCCCAGTAGCCCCACAACTGTTCACACTGGAGAGTTTCTCACCACCCTGAGAGTATACATCACTTACTTCTTGCTACAGTCCTATAAGCTAAGTACAGACTTCCCACTTCGCAGACGAAGATACTGAGGCTAAGAGAGGTTAAGGAACTCACTTAAGGCCTCACAGGAGCTAGTTAAAGGGCACTGGAATCATGTGGGCGACTGGATAAATGGTCTTAGAAAATGCTGAATAATTGTCAAAACTGGGCAGTGGCTAAGTGGGAGTCAGTCGAAACTCTCCTGTGTATATTTGATGTTTTTCATTTAAAAAAAACTAAAATAAAAAAATTTCCTTTCTAATGCAAAAAAATAAAAGAAAAAGAGAAGAATGTTACCAAAGCAGATTCTACGTCTCCTTACTAGGAATATTGTATGTGTTCAATAAATAATTATTGAGAGAAAAACTAATGACTCAACAATATACCTGAGGTCCTCAGGTAGTAAGTAGCTGGGCTGTGAGCCAACCCCAGATATGTCTCTCTCTGAAGTCCCTTTGCACATTACCATGCCTAATGCCTTTCCTCTTTTTTGTGGAGAGGGACTGGTTCACCACCACAGAAGAAGTACTTTGAGGAGAAGGAGGACCGGATGATACTTCGGTGACCTCTGGAAGAGAACACCCCTCCCAGCAATCCCACCTGGGTCCTCACACTCCAGATTCACTCCAGCCACAGCTGGCCAGCACACCTGGCCTTTGACAGTCAGAGGCCTTCCTTTTTTATTTCAATGCTTAGCGATCAATACTGAAGCTGCAGAGTTCACTGAAAGATCGATGACATCGCGATCAATATTAATAGTGCTGCACGGTCATCGGCTTGCTCAGCTGCTTCTCACTCCGTCTGTCTCTCCATCTCTCTTCCTTTCTCTCTCTCTGTCTCTCAAAAGCTTCACCAGATCCCCAAGAAAAGCAGAAAAGAGGCCAGCAATGTAGCAATGACATGGTGCAGGGTGTATGGAATGTCCTTTCCTGCCACCAATCAGACCTAAGCCTCCTAGATCTAGACCCAGTGGTCTCTTGAGACCCAATCCACACCCAAGGCCTGCACTGTCTTTCTGGACAGAGAAGGTGCTCCGTAACGTGGACTGTTTCCACCCATCTGTCTCTACAGATTGCTCCTGGGCATCCAGGTACTGGAAGCCCCAGCTAGCTGTGCATGTGTTGATGCTGTTATTCCATTCCCCACCGCAGCCACCAGCCCTGAGCCCCAATGAACTGGTCATAATAACCCCCCTCAAGGTGCTTTCTGTTCATTATCCTTCAGAACTTTTTTTTTGGGGGGGGGGATGTTACTGGGGATTGAACTCAGGAGCACTCTACCACTGAACCCCCATCCCTAGCCCTATTTTGTATTTTTTATTTAGAGACAGGGTCTCACTGAGTTGCTTAGTGCCTCACTTTTTGCTAAGGCTGGTTTTGAACTTGTGATCCCCCTGCCTCAGCCTCCTGAGCGGCTTGGATGCCACCGTGCCGGCTCCTCTTCAGAAACTTTATCAACCATGTGTCATCATCCCCATTTCATAGCGGAAGAAAGTAAGGCTTTAGGATGAAAAATAGTGTAACTAGATCACAAGGCTAGTAGGTGACTGGGCCTCATTATGATTTGGATCTTAAAATTCCTCAATCCATCCAAGGGTTGGCCACCAGACTGTGATGCTGTTGGAAGGTGGTGGAACCTTAAAGAAGGAGGGCCCAATGGGAGGAAGGTTACTTATCAGGGATGTGCTCGTGAAGAGGATATTGAGACTCTGCTCTTTCCCTCTCTCTTTGCTTCTGGGCTGCGATGAGCAAGCAGGTCCTCTAGCACGTGTTCCCAACCATGAAGCACCGCGGCTCCACAGGCCCAAAGGCAACAGGGCTGAGCAACCATGGACTGAAACCTCTGAAACCAGAATAAAGTTTTCTTCCTTATAAGTTGATTTTCTCAGGCATCTTGTCAAAGTGACAGAAAGCTGACTAACATAAGTCTGGACATCTACCTGGGATGGGGAATCCAGGGACAGGGAAAGAGAGCCAAGTGGGGGTCTGAGCCTTAGAGGGGAACCAGTAGGGCACGGGATGCCCAAGCAACCAAGCAACCAGATTTTGCTCTAGGGCTATAGGTACACAGAGGGCAAGAGCTGCTCCAAGCCACTGGCTATGAAGCTGACACTGGGTCAGTAAAAGGGACCAGTGTGCCCTCAGATCCTGCCCATCTGGTTGCTTGGGTGAAACCCTGGGGATAGAAGCTTCGTGTAAAGATTAGGCGGCAACTGTGACATCCGGGCATTGCTGCTTGCCTCTCCTCACTGAGACTCTGTCAAGCATCGGGCGCTCTCTCCGTGGCTAATGGAAAGAAAGCTCACCTGTTGTAGAACAGAAGTGTAACAAAGCTGGGGTGGGGTGGGGGATAAAGAGGGGAAGAGAATGAGAGAATTGAAATCATAGGTTGTTATGATTCAGTCTAGGGACTCTGTGCCCCTATCTAGACCCCTCACTAAATGTGGCCACCATTTATTGAGCTGCTACTTTTTGCCAGACATGGTCTTGTTTCATACCTCAAGCAGCTTCCAAGGGGGAATGTCCTTGGCCTTATCACAAGATTGAGGAACAGTGGCTCACCACTGTTGGACGACCTATCTAAGCTGACACAGTTGATTGGCGTGGCCCTGGCTATAATTTCCCCACCTACCTGGAGCCCTTGCCACCAAAGAACATGGCTTTGCCCAATTCCTGGAGATCTTCTGTGAAGAAAGCTGTTCTCATGCTCTCCTACACCTGGGCCTGATTATTGGAAATGTTCCCCCAGCATTTAGCCTGAACCTCGGACGGAGCCTGTGTTAGGAACAAATGGTCCTTTCTTCCTGTCCTTTTGTCCACAGGTGGTCTCTACTTTAAGTAAATGCAACATATGAAAATTCAGACTTGCAAATTTTTTAAATGCAAAAGAAGTGAGAGAGGGAAAGTACTCACTTAACCAAAGGCATCTGTGTTTTTACAACTATGGGATTTCCCTGGGTGCATTCAAGAATGAGACTCAATTTCCAAAAATTCATTTGACACTCAACTTTTCAGGAACACAGCTATTGTCAATTTATAAGAGAACAAAACAGTTCTCTTTCCTGGCTTTCCTCCTGATACTGACATGCCAAAGAGAGTCAGGGTTTGCTGAAAAATGATTGACTCTACAAAAATATTCTGGCAACTTTGCTTACAATGTCTTTTTAGTGCACTATTCAAATAAACTTCTAGAATTTCTGCATTGCAAAGGCAAACTAGTGAGGGAAAAATAGCAAGCTCAAAAATGCTTTGACAAGATCAATGAAATTTATTTTAGACTTCTTTCTCCAAGGGTCTGAACACTTAATGTTTTTCTTCCTCCGGGTAATTTTTCAACTTGAAATTTTGTTATTGATTTTGTTCTAGGCTTTATTGATGTACCACTCCTTTTAAAAATCAAATTTATTTTAATTTTTATACCTTAAAAATGCAACTTAAAACTGCTTCTTCTCTTCTCTAAATTCCATTCCTTCATATCCAGCCTCACCACCAAGTAAGAGATTGTCTACAGAGGATGGGCATTAAAACACCAGATCACTATCGCTTGGGTTAATATCTTATTAACTAATGAAGGACTACTCTGATCAACGTAGGCTCAATATACATGACTCCATAAAAGACAGAAATGCTTTCCCCTCATCAAGCTAACAAAATATTCATTCACTAATTCACCATGGATTAAACACTTGGCTATTTATTATGGCTTCAAATCTTGCCAATGAATTAAATGGCAAAACCACATCTCCCTGCAGAGGCTTGCTGCTCCCAGCTGGGTGGCGCCAGGACACTGAGCACTCTCAGGAGAAAGAGAATGTCTTTCATATAAAAGCTCAGGAGAGAGGAAGGATGGGAAGGGAAGGAGCGGGGAGGGAGTTTAGCTATGTAATCACCTACTCTAGCTGCAAATCTAGATTATAATTTGAATCTTCTTGTATTCTTCTAGCTTGGCTCAGCCCCAATTCCAAATAATTGCAACTGAACAACTACCTTTATTGCCTAATTGGAGACCCAGATAGGACATATTCCAAGGTCAAATATTCTACTTGAGAAGTATCATCTGCTTTTCTGAAGTGACTTTGGATACACTGACCACTGGATTCTCCTAATATAGATAAAGAAGATGAGGGAGCATGATCTTTTAGTCCCTTGCTCCTCAAAGGGTGGTCTTTGAACCAGCAATGTTGGCATTGAAATGGCCAAAAATCTGTACCACCTGCAAGCATTTTTTAAAAATATAGCCTGTTGGGCCCTCTTCTAGACCTATGATTCAGGATTTGCATTTCACAAGAATCCCAGGTGATCTGTGTGCACACACATATTGAGAAGTTCTAGGACCCAGACTGTGTCTCATTCATCTCTGTATTCTCAGTGCCGTGTCAGTTAAATAGTTTGATCTCTTTAGAAATGTTAGCTGAAAGAAGATAGACAAATAAAGAGATAGATGCATGAACAATTGAATAAATTAATGAGATATTTGAGATAGGAAACAAAAATGTTATGTAACCAGAGTCACAAAAATCTGAACCCACTAGAATCCGGTCATCTCTATAGACTCATTCATTTTCCATGTTTATTGGAAGGTGAAGAAAGGGGGCTCAAAGCCCAATATGACTTGTTCCTTTTAAAAAGTGCCTGAATGGAGGATGCTATATCACCAGGCTCCCTCCGTCAACATTCCAGACCACTGGGTCACGCTTACAGAGTATTTTTCACAGAACAATTCAATTAAAGAAGCCCCTTTATGTATGGAGGAACCAAAGGGGTCAACGGGGATGTGTTTGTTTTTCAGTCACATTGGAAATCAAATCATCTTGAGGAAAAGAAGTCAAGAGGAAAGTCTCTGTCTGCCCAAGATAACTGACTCTATTTTTGTTAAAGTTGACACAGCAGTGCTTTAGATTATCTGGATGTGAGGACTTTGCTCTGAGCGTGTTCTGCAGTTTAGATACATCCTTCTCTTCCTCTCCCCTGGCATCAGCAAGACTGCTGGACTGAGTTAACCCAAGAGGGCAGGGCTTCATGCAGAACCTGCCCTTGCCAAGTGGAAAATCCTACAGCTCCTGGCTCTTGAACCATCCACTTCTGTCACATCCAATCTATCCCTTTGTGTAGGACAGGCCTGGTGACTGCAGTCCCCACAGATTTAAAGCCAAGACACTCTGAATCTAGAGCATCCAAGGGGCATCATGAGATCTGTCGACTACTATTTGCTTTTCAGCACTTGACATTCTGACGTTGATGAGTCAGGACAAAGCCCCCTCCATCAGAAGTCCATAGAAGGATGAAATTTCTTTGGGGGCATCTGATTTCTGCTCCTCTAAATTGGAAGAAGGGAACTCCTTAAGTTTTTTTTAGGGGGGGTGCTCATGAATATATTTGAGAAACTGATGAAATCTATGGCTCCTCTCTCTCTCCCAGGAAAAATGCACATAAGCACATTTTTGGGTTTCAGTTTCAAGGGAACTTCTTGAGAGCTATTCGTAGAGTCTCTAGGGTCCAGAAATTCTAGGTTAATAATCACTGGTAGAAATGCAAGCTGTAGCCTTTTCTCTGGTCCTCCGAACATGTCTGTGCTTCATCTATCATGAACACCTTTAAGAATTGCTTTCAATTTTCTACCTAAATGTGAAAAAAACCTTTTTTCTCTTAGAAATGAGAGTGTTTGCATGTACAATGGGAACCGTATGGTTATGATTAGAAAAAATGTGAATTTGAGTCCCAGTTCTTCATTTAATAGCTCTGGGTCCTCAACAAAGCCACTTAATCTCTTAAATCTCTTGGAGACTCTGTTTATCATCTGAAAAATGGGAATGATAATACTACCTCATACATTTTCAAATAATGCATGAAAAGTGACTGTCATGCATGTTGACTTGATACTTAATGTCATTTCATTGACCTCCTTTCTTTCTTTTCACCAATGGGAAGATCCTCAAGAAATTCTTTCACCCTGAAATACCTCAAATCCCCTCTTTGACTCATTTCTTTGCATGAAAGGATTGGCAGACTCTGTTAAAAGTATACCCAGGCCAAGAGGGACAAATAGCCAAATCATCTGTCAAGAAGCATGTGTGTAACACAGGGAGGTACTGTGGGGTGTGCCTCAAGTTGGCTTGTGTCCCATTGGAGAAACCACCACCGAGGGTCATGGCTCAGCATCCTTCAGACAGTGAGTGGAAGCATGGCCGGGCATCTGAGGGCCTGGGGATGGAAAGCAGGCTCAGATATCAGGCCTAGGTAGGTTTGAATTCCAGTCCTTCTATTTATCAATCTATAAAACACAAGGCAGTTTTATTTTAGTCACCTTGTGGGAAAAACAAAAAATCAAAATGGCAACAAGAAAATCTGCTTCACAGGCTGTTGTGTGGATTAAATGACTTGCTTATGATCACATGCCACACACAGGAGGTGGTTCCTGGAGTGCATCGTCAATTTCAGTCATTTTCCCATCACCTGTATGGAGGGTGGAGAGTAGAGGACAGGCACTGAAGAATGGAGAGAATTCTGCTCGGGAAGGAAAGTGGGAGAGAGAACAGAAATGGGAGAAGAGGGGCTCCCATTGGCACCACCCATCGCCAGTGGTTGGCACTGCTGTTTGTAGATGGTGCCCAGGGGAGCAGGTCCTAAGGGGTAGTACACTGAACACAGGACTGATGGACCTGGATCCTGAGGGTTTTCCATCCCAAGAGGGAAGGTGTGGGCGCTCTCTAAGGCCCCAAGGTGCAGTACGAGAACCTGGAACCAGGGAGCAGGAATTGTAGCACCTTGGGAAGAGAAGGTCCCCTGGACTGGCAGGTGGGAGGACAGTGAGGCTCAACAGCACCTTCAGAATTTTTTCCTGGGTTTAGCTCTCTGACAAAAGCTGAGTTTCTTAAATCTATATTGCTTAAATAGCTTCTTTTTTTTTTTTTGACAGTTACAGACTATGTGCTCAATAAATACTTACCAATCAATTGATTTCCTCCTTGGCTAATGTTGCCAGGAATGAAACTATTTGAGCAGTAGCTCCAGCATAAGGTTAGGAACTGCCTGTCCCCGCCCCCATCTCTAAGCAACTGGAGCTTCGGAAGTCCAAGCGGGGACTCTGTAGTGGCTGCAACAACAAAAGACAGCTTGACAGTTGACCCTGTCTCCAATCAACCAGAAGAATCGATGTGCCTGCCATCTCTGGAAAACTGTCAATCCTCTCTTGACCTCTCCCACCAAAGGCTGGGTCTCACTAACGGATGAAATGAGGAGGCAGAGACAGAGAGAAGGACCTGGAGCAAAGATGTCTCCTTCCTAACCCCTACCGTCAGCAAATAAGACAAGGCAGACTGCAGAGCGAATCTGCTCAAACATTTATGATATAAAAGAGAGGGAGAGAACTAGAGTGGGGGTGGGAGGGTGAGCCTACATTCTAGATGGACATTTAAAAATTCTGTTAATCTCCAAAGCCCAGAGGAGCCAGATCATTAAAATCTTGTCTTTGCAGGCCAAGAATAGCTCAAGATTTATGCCCCAGGAGGGACAGTTCAGTTCCCTCTAGATGCTGCCTCTGAGAAAGCGGTGCGATGTTGGCCTGCCTTGGACCAGTTCTGTGGCTGGGGTTCCCAGGCAAGAACATTCCAGTCCATAAAGGGAAGCCGAATCAGCCCCTGCCCAAGAAGTGGGGCAGTCAAGGATCAGTCAAGACCAAGTCTAACACTCTTTGTAAAAATGCAGCTAGGACAAAGCAGTAAAATTCTTAGAATGCACTTGTGGGATATTCAGATGCTAAGGGCTTTGCTCTAGGCCCCAACTTGGGGTGGAACAGTAAGCTCTAGCCAAGAGAACTGAGCAGGATTTCTATAAGAATCAATATAGGGAGGTGCCTAGAACTGATGCATTCAACCTGAAATACTGTTTTTAAAGTTGCATCCTTCCCCATCACACACACACAGAAAAGAGTTAACAAGTAAATAAGAACCTTCCCCAGGAGAGGATCCTGTTCGGTGGCTGGGGGAGATCAAATTTGACACTGTAAGCAGCTGCACAGACCCTGGAGCTCCTCTCCTGACTGCCCAGACCACCACCCAAGAGCAAATTTAATGGATTTCCGACACCAGGCTGTAAGATCCCAACAAAAGATTGTGCAAAACAGGCCAAATGTTCTCAAGCAGTTTGTGAACAGGACAACCACTGCTTCCAAAAAATCCATCTGCCATTTTCACAGCCTCAGAAATGTCTTCCCCAAGAAGCACTGGCAGGAGTGATCAAAATAGTAACAAGGTCCCTTGAGTCCATGGCTTAGCAAAAAAATCAACAGGAGCGAAGGGCCTTCAAGTGTGGCTGAGGGAAGAGGAACTGTCCAGGCAACACATTGTTGGAACAGGCTGACAGACACCAGTCCTCAGATGAAATCACTTCTCAACAAGGAGACCAACACTGTGCACTGAATAAAGCCCTCCTGCAAATTAGACAGTAGCTGATGAGCGTGTTTTTGATGTTGTGTTAAATGTGTTTATTAGCACAGTATAGAATGGTGGGGCTCATTTTGACATCATTACACAGGTATGGAATATGATTTGCTCCATTTCAGTCCCCAATACTTTCTCTTTTCCTCTCCTCCTCTCTCCCCTCTTCCCCTTTCTCTATTGATGAACAAAGTGTAAGTCACAGCTCTAGCCTTACTTGCTGGGTTGCCTAAGTAGTTTTTACTAAGTATTTGTCGTAATCCTAGAGAGTAGCATTTCCCAAAGTGTGTTCTATGGAAACTAGTCCTACAAGGAGCTCCATCATTAAAGGGTTCCCTGACCTAAAGTGTTTGAGAACATTGCAGAATACAAGCCCTATTGTACACTTGCAATATAGAGAGTAAATGTGCCCAGGGGTTATGCAGTAAAGAATGCTAAACTTGTCTAAGCATAGAACTGTGGTGCTTTTTGGTGAAACACCGTAGCCATACCCCATCAGATTTCCTCACTCCAAGCAGCAGCTTTGGTTTAGGAATCCCCACTCTGCTGTTCAATTCAGCTGTTAGTTCTTACTTGGTGGCTTCATCTTCTCATCTCCAGGGCTCCAGGCACCTGGCCCATCAGACTTCATCAGAAATGACAGGGTCAACACCAGGCCCTGCAGCAGAAATGAATGCAGGAGCAATCCCAAGCCCTCCACACTGATGACCGCACAGAAGAGCTGCCCAAAGACTGGTGTCTGGGACCAAGGTAAAGGCAACTTCTTAGTCTCTCCCTGGACAACAGCTTCCCTTGCTAAATCTTAAAAGAGATTTACATTTTATTTTTATTAGCATGTCTGCTTAGAAAATACACTTGGATGCTTTCAAAATACAAGCAAGATTCCACCCCTGGAAGATCTTCCCAGTGGACGTTAGTCCTAAAGGCTTTATATTTCTTTCCACCCAGAAGCCCCTCTGCATCGGACGTAGCCTCTGTTAATGACACAAATAAGATCAGGCCCTGTTCAAATGTGCTGAGTCTATGCGTCTTGAACAAGATTGTGGGAAAGATGGCAAAGTGTCTTTAATCTCTTCCCTCCCTCTTTTAATCTCCCTCCCAGGCCCTGACTCTCAGTGCCTTTATTTCTGTTTGGGGGAGTAATAACACTAAACGCACATATATTTGACCTGTATATATGAGCAAAGTGTAAGTCACAGCTCTAGCCTTACTTGCTGGGTTGCCTAGAGTGAGCCTTGGTTTCCTGATGTTTGAAATGCATATCTAAAAAAACAAGTTACAGGATTAGAGTGAGGCTCAAGTAAAAAAGAAGTGCATGTAATAAAATGGGTTAGGTTTAGCCACACATAGCTGATGGAATGTTTAAAGGCAAGGGCCACCTCCTGTCCTCGTCCAGAGAAAGTGAATGGAAGGGGGCTTGCATTGTCCTTCAGCCTGTGATCAATATGGAATTGACTGACCTTCCTTGATTAGACTGGAGAAGGGAAAGGGCACCTATAAGAGGAAAAAAAAAAAAAAGGACGAATCCAAAAAGAGTGGAGATAGGGCTGGAGTGTGCCTTGGCGGTAGAATGCCTGCCCAGCATGCACAAGGCCTTGGGTTCCATCCCCAGCACTGGAAAAAAAAAAAGAAAAGAAAAGAAAAGAAAAGAAAAGAAAAGAAAAGAAAATACTTTACTCCCAATTTTTAAAAGCCCAAAATCTAGGAACAGGTTTATTTACTTTCATGCCTTAAAATTAGGAAGGGGTACAGTGATAGAGAGAGGAGGAGCAAATAGAAAAAGGAAAAAATAAACATGTTCTGATGAGAAGGCAAGAAAGAAAAAAAAAACACTGGTGGGGGGAAGTATTCTCTATTTGAAACTATAAATGTCACTTACTTTAAAGTCTTTATTATAGGGCAATGGATTTTCTTTATAGAAAAATTAGAAATTATAGGTAAACAGAAAAAGGAAAGAAAAAGCATCATAATCTCACCAGCTAAAGGTAATTTCAAAACTGTGTGCCACTGGCTTCTATCTTGCTGGGCAACATTGGCATATAAATATTTATTTTCTGACCAAAATGAAATCATTCACCTGCACTACATGGTAACTTGCCTTTCCTCCATAATGACAGATAATGAACATTAACATTACCCCTCTTTGATAGTGTGTTCCTAGAATGGAAGCTTTTGATTGGTGAAAGCCTCTGCTGGACAGATTGATAAATAGTCTGACATAGCCCTTG
Source organism: Urocitellus parryii (assembly GCF_045843805.1). Classification (NCBI taxonomy): domain Eukaryota; kingdom Metazoa; phylum Chordata; class Mammalia; order Rodentia; family Sciuridae; genus Urocitellus; species Urocitellus parryii. Next base: position 14,596,746 of record NC_135544.1, read on the forward strand.
TTAGAGATTATTAATCCTATTTTGCAGGTGAAACAACTGAGGCCCAGAAAGACACCTCACAAATGTCACACAAATTATAAGAGGTTCTGCACTGGGGCCCAGAACAGAGTCCTGCCATCTCCTGGAATAGCAAATATGCTTTTGTTCAGGCTGTTCTCAGGAGTTGTGGGACTGAGCAGCACTAAGGGTCGGTTCACATTTGTGTTCATTACATAACGCTAGGTGCCGTGCATCTGCTTTGTGCTAAGTGCTTTCTCTTAATTCAAGGTACCATTTCCTCCAAAAGCCCCTATCTTGCCAAATGGAATATTATTTCTCCCATTGGGTTAGTTATGAAAAAAAATCTATACAAAGGTTTCTTTATTTGAACACCCAGGACATTTGCTCATAATAGGGGAACGTGGACAATCCACTGCCTCTCACCCACTGTGGGAGCCGTTCCACCCCACAGGTTCTCAGTGAACACAACCTGATCCTCCACTGCTCTCCTTCATCCTTCGCTCCTCATTACATGTCAAATCACCCTATATGACAGCACAGAATTTACTGTCTGGTAACCTGCTCGGGCTTCCTGTAAACAACAGCAGAACCTCAGTCACTTCTGCCATAGCGATGGCATTGTAAATAAAATAAATGGAAAAATTTGAGGAAAATTAAGCCCTGCAGAGAGATTAGCAGGAATATAGTGAAGCAGAAGGGGAGAAAGGATAATGACGATCACCTCATCAATATAACTATCATTGCTCCCGGAGGCTGTGGCATGTGTAAGGTAAGCAATCGAGGACAGAAGAAATGGATCATGCCCGTCTCTGCCTCCTTCCAAGGGCTCCCCAACCAAAGCCGTTGTGCATGAGGACAAACAGCTGGATTTTTAGAGAACATTTCCTAATAAGCGATTTTCAGTCCAAGCAACCTGATTTCTCCCCCAGAATGGAAGAATGAAACACTTGCAGGAGGACTGGCCTGATAACAAGATGACAAGAAGGGCATCCGGCAGCCACCAATAGGATCTCTCACTCTAGAAGTCTTGCCACTCTCAGGGACCCAGGATATCACCCCCCCCCATTCCCACAGACCCAATCCTGCTAGGTTGGGGGCCTCCAGGCTGCACTCTGCATCTGGACTACGCTCCTGAGAGCCTCTGGGTCCTCCAAGGACTCCATGAGCTTTGGATCAATGGATTTAAACAGCCTAATTCACCCAGTGAGTTTGGATTTATGAGCATAAATGCCCAAGTTACAGTTAACTGGGGCAGACTTCCTGTTTGAGTTCTGGCAAAAACACAAACTCTCAAAGCATCTGAGTACTGTGCTTGTGAACGTTAGCAGATTTGACTCCCAGACATGTCGCGTGAAAACCTTGGCCAGGAGCCTTGGAGAATTTTACTCTTTTAGAGAAACAACATTGCATATTATGACGGAACCACTAAGTAAGTTGATATAAATCCCACATTTTCAAAAGCTCTGTTAACTCCACGTGCCCCATGCTATCTTTAAGGAACTGTTGAAGGCTGGTGATCTTCTTGAAGTACTTGCTGGGCCAGGGTCTGCATGGCACTGAGCTAGCCTTCCTCTCATCTTTACTCCTAGCAAGTGCCAAGTCCACACGAGACCTTCTTCAGATCCCACCTCAACTCACAGCTAAATCAAAGTGTGTGTCCTGCAATGTGGTGCACAGGGTTTTTTGAGCTCGTAGTTGGGGCTCGGTAAACATTTGTGCAAACATGAATAAACAATTTCTTCACACTCACCACTCCAGCTATTATCTATACTGTGACATCTCACAAATCTGAGTTCCCAGCCCTTCTCCTTGCCAAATCCACGCACCCTATGGATGCCAGAGCAGATGACCCATGGCACCCCATCTGGTCACATCTGAAAGGGGACTTAGTCACTTCCTCTCCTCCACCTGTCCATCTCCCCTTCGCCCCACTCCATGAATGGGATCACCTTCCATTCAGCCAACCCAGTCAGACCCTGTGAGCCTGAGGATCCTGGAAGGAGGGGAGCCACTGAAGCATTTCTCATGCCAGTCCCCTCCTGTCCTCCCACCTGCCACTCCTTTCTTCAGTCTTTCATTGGTCTTAACTAGATGATTTTAGTCAGAATACCTTCCTAAAATGCAGATGCCATGGCGCCACACTCCCCTGCATCCCATCATTCAGTAGGCTGCCAATATCCCCGGCTTGCAAAGAGCTTCATTTCTAGCTCTTGTCTCTCCTATACGATGACATTGGCTCCACTGGAATCTGGAGGAACTCTGAAGACACCCCTTTAGCCAAGGGGTCTGGAGCCTGCCCTCTCTTTTCCTATATTTCCTTTTCAAATAAACAGGGCCATCCAGGGAAAGCTTGTAAATCTTTTTTGTCTTTGGATATCATGCCTTTACCTTCCCCCAAGGCAATTTTCTATTTTAAAAATAGTATGATAAAATACACATATTTGGAATTTCTCAACTTAACCATTTTTAAGTGTCCAGTTCAGTGGCATTAAGTATATTCACATTGTTGTACATCTGTCCCCTTTGTCCATCCATAGAAGTGTTTTCATCTTGGAGAAAAGCCACTGGAGAGCCAAGTGAAAGGTGCTCCTGCCCTACTTTCCTCAAGCCATAGGTGGTGGCACCACCTAATCCCAGCAGCTTGGGAGGCTGAGGCAGGAGGATCAAAAGTTCAAAGCCAGCCTCAGCAAAAGTGAGGTGCTAAGCAACTCAGTGAGACCCTGTCTCTAAATAAAATACAAAATAGGGCTGGGGATGTGGCTCAATAGTCAAGTGCCCCTGAGTTCAATCCCCAGTACCAAAAAAACCCCAAACCAAAACAAAACAAAACAAACCCAAAGCCTCTTTAAATGCTGCAAAACCTCTTAAAATTCAAGAAGCAAAACTTCTTCAAAGGAGATTCTCAACCTGAAAATGCCCCAGGTTTTCTACTCTGCACCATAGGAAGTGACTCTTACCTCTCAAGCATGGTGAGCCCTCCTCTTTCAGGTCTTTGCACATGCTGTTCCCTGCCTGGAGCACTCTCCTTCCCCGTTTAGCCACCCTTGAGCCTCTTATTTATGCTGGAAGACTCCATTCAGGCATCACCCTCCCAGGGAGGCCTCCTGACTCCCATGCACGGTTGAGCCCTCCTCTGTGTTCCAAGCAGCTCTGCACACCTCCCTACTTCTTTCTTGGTTTCCTTTTTCACCTTCCCCTCTAACCAATGTTTTCCTCCACTGAAACGGTAGTTTCTCATCTCTGTACCCCCAATCCCTGGACACATAGTCAAAGCTCTACAAATACTTCTGGATGGGTAGATACTATTTCTATACTAAGCAGGTTTTTATAACAATAGCATTAGTAGGAGTATGAAGACAAGGTTTCCCAGCCTCAGCACTATGGACATTTGGAGTCAGGTGGTCCCTTCTCAGGGAAGGAGGACCTATGTATTGTAGGCTACTTAGCAGTATCTCTGTCTTCTACCTACTAAACATCAGTAGCACCCTTCCTCTCCATGGTGACAATCTAAATGTTTCTAGACTTTGCTAAATGATCTCTGGCATGGGCAGGGGGAAGCAAAATCACTCCCAGGTCAGAACCATTGCACCAAGATGAGGTGCAGTTATTTCAGCAGGGTCTGTCCTCTGAGGGACCTTCTAAGATGGCAAGACCTGAATGCAGATTCAAGACAATGTATGAAATCTCATCAGAAACATTCACAACGTTTATTATCATCTCCTGAATGATTTATAACTTTATATATCTTGTGAATAATTAAGAAATGTGCCCAGGAACCTCTTCCAAGAGGTCTTCTGGTAGGAATCTTAAATCCTTTGCTATAAAATATTGACCCTGATCTGATTCATTATTTACAAAGCTCGCTAAAGACTGGGATGGGGGAAATGCTGCATCAAAATCGTTCCAAATCTTTTGTAAAGGACATAGAAATTTTGGAGTGTGGAGAGCAAAGTTCCTAGAACAAAAGTTTATGCTCGAGTTTGCATTTTGAACGTCCCCCTTTTGAGAGGCAGTAGAGCCTTTAAAAGGTGGAGCCTAGTGGGAGGTCTTTAGATTATTGGGGGCAAGTCCTTGAAAGGACTAACAGGACGACAGCCCCTTCCTCATCCTCTTTTGCTTCCAGCCATAGGTGAGTAGTCTCTCTCCACCATGTGCCACAATGTGCTGCTTTGCCACTGGCCCAAAGCAACAGGGCCAACCAACAATGGACTGGAAACTCCAAAACTATGAGCCAATATAAACCTGTTTTCCTTTCTAAGTTAATTACTTGCATATTTTGTTATAGTGACAGAAAACTGCCTCACACCATTTTTAATAGCCATTTGAGTTTTCACATGGAAGAAATTTCCTCCAAGGGAAAGGAATGTGAAGATGGAGGCTCAGCAGAGGAATAAAGAATAGGAATGCTCAGGATTTTAGCACCCAGGCAAAGTATGTCAGAAATGGAAACAGGGAAAATATTTGCCTAAAAACATTTCCTGTCCTTTGGAGAGATCAAATGCAGTGAGAAAAGCAAAGTGCTTAGCACAAGCACCACCAATAGGAGAAGCTCAATACATAATGGTCTCCATCTCTTCATGAATCTTTATGTGCTGAGAAAGGAAGAATCACAACTCCAGAATGAGGAGGTACCAGAACACAAGGTTCCTAATCCCTAGTACGGTGTGGCTGGACTGGAATATCCCCAATCCTATTGATCTCTGGTGCTGTGACTAGCTTCTCAAAGGAGTCTCCTACTGCATACTGTCCTTAAGGTCTCAGGCAGTAAGAAGAGAGCTATGGGGCTGGGGCTGGGGCTCAGCGGTAGAGCGCTCACCTAGCACTTGCAAGGCCCTGGGTTTGATCCTCAGCACCACATAAAAATAAATAAATAAAATAAAGCTATTGTGTCCATGTACAACTGAAAAATAAATATTAAAAAAAAGAAGAGAGCTATGGTTCTTGAACTTTACTAAGCAGAAGAATCTTCAGAATCTTGTAAAAAATGCAGATATTTAGAACCCATTCTTAAAGGTCTTGATTCAGTTGCTCTAGATAAGACCCAGATGCTACATTTTAAAAGATGGGCCCTGCATACTCACACAGAAAGACTGGGACCCTACAGAGAAGGGCTGCCCTGTGGGAAAAGGAGCCTGGGATATCACAGAGGCCTGGGAACACTTTGGAACCCTGGACCCCTCTGTAGGCTCCTGTCAGCCTACACTATATTCTGATTCTGTGACATGGGCTATAATAAAAACTGATAGTGAAAATTGTAACTGGGAGTTACAAGCATCTTTGATATTGCTACAGATATACAAGTTCAATAACTACGCCATGATGTCAGTTTCTTAGTGCAGTAGTTCTCAAACTGTAGTGTTCAGAAGACTTATCTAAGAAGAGTGGGTCAGAAATGCCCTTGATCCTTGATTCTTGGGTTCCACCCAGAAAGAATCCCACTTGGTAGACTGAGGAGGGCAGCACACTGCAGTTTAACAAGGGAGCTCTAGCGGGCAAGAACTCAGGAGGTCCTGAGACCACTCTCGGAAAAACAAACACAACTGAGGGTCTATCTCTGTGCCTTGTGTGAAAGGAAGAGGAGATCAAATGGTTCTGCCAGAGAACAGGAGTCAACACCACCCCTTTTAATCCTGTAGTCTTTACCAAAAGACCCTGCGATTACATGCATGGATGTGAGGGAGATGAGAAAAACAGCCTGGATAATCTTTGTTTTAGAAACATTAAAGCATGGTGTATGCCTGTAATCCCAGCCACTCGGAAGGCTTGAAGCCAGCCTCAGCAACTAAGCAAGACCCTGTCTCAAAATAAAAAATAAAAAGGGTGGGGAATGCAGGTCAGTGATAAAATCACTCCTGGATTCCATCCCCAGTACAAAAAAATTAAAATATAATAAAGACATTTTAAAAAGTTTAAAAATAGAGATTTTTGATAGGTATTATTTTATGTAAATCTATTCTCAGTCCCTTCTGAACACAAAGAAAAGTCACCTTCTCCATTGTTCACTCATGTTTATTCATTCAAACCACATGTACTGAGCTTCAGTCATGACTCATGCCCTATATGCTATGTACAAGGGACATAGCATCACTCCCATCCTAATGGATTCCCTGGGCCCGAAGCTTGGAACTCCAATATGCTGGAGTTCCTAACCCTAGCCCCATGGATCATATAAATGGGTGTACAAAAAGTATTTGATACTGGTCAGAGAATTGTGGCTCTATGAAGACCTCATTGAGGAAGCCCAATTTTCTAGAGAAAGCCAATGAAATAAAATCTGAGACCAAGAGAGGGGAGCTGGAAGAGGCTGGTAGAAACGTGGGCCACCATGCCCACTGGTGGATCCCTGGGCCTCATCATTACTAGCCCAAGCTCACAACCACACAGTATTTGATCCTGTCAGAAACACCCCAATTGGAGCAGGTGGGTTCTGCATCTCAGCAGTGCCCATGTGCAGGGGGAGTGGCTAGGGAAAATAAGTGGGTGTCTGTACTGGGTAGAACCTTCTTCCAGAATCAAGGACAAGCTGTTTTCCCAGCCCTCCTGGCTCTTGCATAGTCACTGGCCTATCCGTCCCTTACCCAACTTTTCTCTCATTATCCTCTGCACTCATGCTCCCACTCTCAGCTGTGCCCAAGAGCTAGCCCACCTCCAAAGGGGCAAGTCCATCCATCTCCTCCTGGACCATAGCCCCATCTAGCCCAGCCTCTCCACACCAGGCCAGACCTTGTTCCAAGAGGGCCTCCTACTCCCAGGAGCTTCAGTACAGACCACAAGTTATCTACGTAGACCAAAGTGGACCTTACCATAAACTCTGATCCATCTCTGAGGCTGAATCTCCTCTTACCAACTGGATGGGAAGCCACACAAGGACAGAGTTACTGACATGTCCTCCTGACTTCCCCACATAATTTCTACAGGGGCTAGGGCTGTAATAAATCCTGTACTAAACCAGGCCCTTTAATAAATCTTTATTGATTTGACCTGTTCCCTTTCACTTCTTTCCAACCCAGCATTCATATCAAAGGCTGAACATGGTGGCGAGTGAAAGAGAGAAGTGGGTTCGTAACTGGGATCATAATTCCAGTCTGTCACTACCTAGGCAGTACAATACTGACCCCTGACTTTCAAACTTCTCCGGGCCTTGATCTTCTCATTTTTAACATGGGGATCATGACATCCAGCATAGATGTTCTCCTAAGAATTAAGTGAGATGTCAAAGTATTGCGCCTACACTAAACCTGTCCTTCCCCAAATCCCTTTCCTGACTCCCATCATAGAAATACCTGCACTCCCACCATGACAGTCCCAGAAGTGAAGATGTAAAGTGAGTGGAAAGTCTACTGGCCCATGCCTCAGGGGTCCCTGTTTCAGAGTTTTGGTTTCCTCATCAGTAAAGGATACTCAACCAGCTCTGAGAGCCCAGGGAGTCCTTGATTCTGAAGCCCAAAGCCTCTCAAAGGACAGTGAAGGATTTTGGGGTGACACAGTCCACAACTTGGGACCTCTGGGGCACATGAGCTTGGCACATGCCTATAAATGTGTTATGGGTTGAATTGTGTCCCCCAAAAATTCTATGTTGGAGTCCAAACCTCATTACCTCCAAACACCCCAATTGGAGCAGGTGGGTTCTGCATCTCAGCAGTGCCCATGTGCAGGGGGAGTGGCTAGGGAAAATAGGTGGGAAATGTAACCTTATTTTTTTTGGGGGGGGGGAGTCTTTATAGAGATCAAGTAAAAATGAAGCCATTAGGGTGAGCTCTAACCCAATACTGCTGCTGTCCTTAAAAAAAAAAAAAAAAAGGAAACGTGGACACAGAGACCAACCAAAGCAGAACAGCATGTTTTAGTCAGCTTTCTACCACTGTGGTGGAAAACTAGAGATAATCTACACATAAGGAGGAAAGGTTTATTTGGGCTCAAGGTTTCAGTTCATGTTAGCTTTGCCTGTTGCTTTTGGGCCTGTGGAGAGGCAGCTTGCCATGGCATGGGGGTGGCTGTGGGGAAGCGGAGCAGAGGAAGCTGCTTTATAGTATCAGGGAAGGAAAAAGGAAAAAAAAAAAGGAGGGGCAGGGTTCTCAATCTGCCTTTAAGGGCACAGCCCCTAACTTCCTCCCATGAGGTCTTACTTCCTAGAGTTTGCACCACTTCCAATAGTGCCATGAGCTGGCGACCAAGCCTTCAACACCTGGCCTCTGGGAGCCACTTAGGATCCAAATCAGGTAAAAATGAAGGCGGAAACAGGGCAATGCCTCTACAAGCCAAGGAACCCCAGAGTCCAGCAACCCCCAGAAGCCAGAAAGAGACCCAAAACAGTTCTCCCCAGGGTCCTCCAAAGGAACCAAGTCTGCCAACATACGGATCTTGAGTTTCCAGCCTCCACAAGTGTAAGTGCATTTCTGCTGGCTGAGCCATCCACTGGGTGGTACTTTGTACAGCAGCCTCAGCAAGCTGTACACATGTACCTCTAAGCACCAATGAAAAATGTGCATTTTTGAAACAAATGAATTACCACAGAGCTCAGGGGGCTGCCATGAGGCAGAGGGCAGAGGCTGTACTGGACTTGGATCTGTGGACTTTGAAGGCCCACCACAAACTACCCCAGAAGACCCCTACCCTGGCATGGCAGGAGAGCCCCTTGGGCAGGAGGAGGCCGGGTCCAGGAGAGGCACCCACACTGCAGACGGCAGAGTCTCGGCAGACTCGATGGGTTTATTATTAATAAGCAGCTGTCATCACTCTGCTCAGTCTAACCCACTTTAAAGAGTTTTTAATATTTCAGAAACAGACGCCGAGCTCTGCCCAAGCTGATTTCTAGACTTAGTCATAGAAAACTCTTCCCCCAAAATTAGGCTGAAAGATGACTTTGAGTTAAACATCTTACTGGTTGCGCAAAAGGAAGAAGCTGACCCCCTGGAGGTTCCAGCTCCCCCAAAGCATGGTGGACACAGTTGCCAAGCAGAGCTGAAAGGCCCAGGCCTCAGTGAGCCCAGCCACCCTCCGCCCCACCCTGCCTTCTGCTTCTCTGCTTTCAATTGCCAGCTGGTGACAGGGACTGGACCAAGACCTCCTGGCACCCCCTCCCATCGAATCCTCCAGTGCTGCTAGTCTCTCCATTTCAGAGAAAAAGTAACCCATATCCAAAGAGCACCAGAGACCACCAGGTGACATGACTTGAAGCCAGGATTCTTTTCTAGCTCTAATTCCCAAACCCCAGCTTTTCTCTATTAAATGAAAATAAAATATTTCTGAACGGTCCTCCCAGGTAAAAGTGACAGGGAGAGCCAAGGCCAGCTCAGAGACGTCAATGTCATGGGAGTATGTCAGCCATGGATGTGTGACCAGCATACCTGGGGTGAGTCCCCTGGCAGGGAGGGGGACTTGCTTTGTAATCCTCAACCTGGATTATAAAGGAGCCTTATAGTTACACAAACAAAGAGAATTTCAGAAATACTTAATGAAATCTGCAAGATGAGAGCCCTGCCTAAGTCTCTCCCTGGGATGATCTAGAAGAGATTTGCCAGTGTTTCCTTCGTGCTGCCCTGACCTGGAAAAAATCAAAGCCTCGAAGCACATTCTCCCTCCATGATCGACCCAAAACTGGCTCCTGGCTGGGGAGTCTGTAGGGCCCATGTCTCTGGTGACAAATGCAGAGGATTTGTGGAAGAACAACCAATGACATGGTTTGTGGAAACACAATATTAAATTCTCAATCCTTTTCAAGGGGGAAAAAAAATAACCCTCATATGCAAGCACACTGCAGAGGGTGGAGAGGCTGTAGCCAGCCCTGAGAAAAAAGGCTTTGTTTTCTTCTACTGTTCATTCCACCTGAGCCCTCACTCCATTATAGTTCATTTTCTTTGAAAAGTTGCTACTTTGAACATGGCTTCAGCACCTCCTCATAAGAATATTTGTTAAGTCCTTTGTAATCTATAGCATCCTAATCATGCCTCTCTCTTTCTCACCTCCTTTCTCCGGGTCTTATTTTCCCCATTTGTAAAGTAAAGATGATAATATCAGTGCTGGTCAAGGAGTTAACATTCTGGGCTCTAATCATCAATCAGGCCCATTACATTCATGAATCCCCACAATAACCCTACAAACAACACAGGTATTATTAGTTGTAGGTCCATTTTGCAGAAAAGAAATTGAGGTTGAAAGAGGTAAACCAGTCTGTAATGGCTTAGATATGGTTTGAGAGTTTTCCAAATATTCATGTGTTCAAATTTAATACCCACTGTGAGGCATTAAGAGGATGAAAACAATCTGACTTTGGTTGTTAAGATAAGGTCACCAGGGTGGAGCCCTATGACTGCAACAGGGTGGTTTTGTAAGAAAAGTGAGAGAAAACAAAATGCATGCACACGCACGCTGCCCATCTCTTGCCATGCCTTGGGACTACACCACCTTGGGATTGCCAGCAAGAAGGCTTTTACCAGCTGCAGCCCCTGGGCCTTGAACCTCCAAAAGCATGAGCCAAAACACACCTCTTCTGTTTATAACTCACCCAGTCTGTGGCATTGTGCTATTGATTACAATTGTTATTAGCATTCTGCTGTTAAATAGACTAATACATAGCCCATAGTTACAAGCATTTGTATCCAAGCTAGAGCTACATCCAAATCCAACCTGGGATGACAATGCCACCATGGGGATTAAATTAAATAAAATAGCACAGATGAGAGCGCTTTGTAAATTTCCCAATGTCAGGTCAAGATTCATTGGTGTGTCTAGGACCTCTGAGGCCCTGGATGTTGCATCCACCCCTTCATTGAGACTCCGTCATTGTCTTTCTTAGGAAATTCTGTCCGTCAGCACAATGAGTCTACCTCATGGGCTGAACCAAGGGGAAGCTGAAAGCTTGGCGGGATGTGCTACTCCAGGAGCCAAACTGACCCAGCCAGACTCCACACCAACACATCCCCTTGTGTGCACATAAACACATACACACACACACTCACACTCCTAAAAACTAAGAGACCCTTCGACACACAACAGGAAGGGGCCTTGAAAGGTAGCAGCCCAGATGTTTGCACTTCCCACAGGTGGGGGGTCAAGTCAGCTGCAACTGGGTGGATTAGGCATGGGGACTGCACCTGACCTGTCTTGGAGACCCTCTTGCTGGACTGTGGTGACTGCAGAAAGAGTCTCCTGTGGCTACCTTTAGAGCAAGACCCACCATCACTTCTTAATGACCAGCAGAAACTTGGAAATGCTTCTATTTCAGATCCCTTTTTTTACCCTCTTATCTTTCATAATGTGTTTTTACCAAAATAAATTTAAATTACAAGGTTGCACTGGGTCCAGGAAAAGGACAAAAAGTTGGGGGTGAGACGTGTTGATCAAAGTGACAGTTACTTAAAATTCAACTGCTCATTTTTGCTGCACAGCTGGATCATTTACTCAGTGGCCCCTTTGGCAGGCCTTGTTGTGGTGTTGGATGAATGTCCATTTCTTTCAGAGGAGATGAGAGGGGGAACACGAGGTGCGGATGAGCAACTCTGTCTTTCTCTATCTCCAGACAAGGGGTGCTCATCGAGATGGGATAGTGAGTGCCTGACTTGCTCCCTGGCTGATCTGTAACCAAGAGGTCTTACACTGTTCTCTACCAGTGTCCGATTCTTCAATACCAGCAAAGAAAACATTTGCAATGGAGGATCTTGCTTTCTGGGTTGGGGCTTTCTCTCCTATCCCTGCTCCCCTTCATTTTGTCATCCTTTTCCTTTCTCAGTGACTTCCTGCTTTAAAGCGTCCCATTTCAAAGCTGAAAAATGCCAATGACCTTTCCGCTATATGAATGACCCTCCTGTGGGTTATTCCTCCAGGCATTTGCATTTTTTAAAAAAATGTTTTTATACATGGGCACAATATCTTTATTTTGTTTATTTATTTTTATGTGGTGCTGAGGATCAAACCCAGGGTCTCACACGTGCGAGGCGAGCGCTCTACCACGGAGACACAACCCCAGCCCCAGGTATTTGCATTTTAACCAGGATGTCTATGAGAGTCCCACAGCTTTGCCCAAGCTGTGGGACTCTCAGGAGAGTTTGTGGGGGAGTCTTCAAGGGTCCAGAAAACAATCAAAGGTCCCTGATGAACAATCTGCCTCAGATCATTTATGGAGCTGGGAACAGGACAAGAAAGCAGAGCTGGGCTGGAGGGGACAAGGCTAGGCTCCCCTCCTCCTGCCCCTTCACTCCCTCTTTCCATAATTTCAAGGCCCCAGTCACCTGGATGCTGGGGTCTGGCAGACCCTGGAGTACCTTGACACAGACTAGCTGAGTGGCTGTCAGCAGGAGGCCCTGGCTTAATAACCTGGGGCAGGGAGGATAGAGGCAATTGCTGCTTTGATTAAATAGAGGAGTCCTAACCCTAGGTCTCCAGAAGTTCCAGGAGAGTCACTACTGACTTCTGCTGACTTACATGCTAAAACTGGAAAACTTAACAAGGCGAAAGAAGAAGACAACAAAGCAAAACACAAGAAAAAAGTAACTCATCTGGGTGGTAAGTGATCACCTTCACCCCAGATCCATCCAACTCCAGAATCCTGGCTCTTCCCAAAGGTCTGCCCAGGTCCATCACCACACTCTGCCCAGACATATCTGGAGCATACTAAGTAGGTGCTTCCAAGGGCTGGGTCACTTGGGCTGTTGTGTCAGCTGTTCAAGAATTCTGATTTAAAGAATCTAAGTTATCTGGCCTCTCAGTTCCTAAGTTGTTGGGAAGCAAGCCACATGCAGGCGAGCAGAAAGTTCCTTGTAGCTCCAAAAACACCCTTTCCATGAGGATGACTGACTGCCACATAGAATTTCACCCTGGGCACAGTTTCTCTCAGGACAGCAACATCTTACTTTTTTTTTTTTCCTGTGCTTTTCAGATGTGTTAGTGCTACAAGTCCCTGTAGTTCAAGGCCCTGGAATTGGGCAGTAGCCTGGCACAGAAGGGAGACATAAGGCTCCTCCTTCACCTCCATTACCTACGTGGGTGGGAATCTCTGGGGCAGCGACTGTGCACTTCCCAGCGCACCCACGCACAGTGCCTGTGCACCCACGCTCTTGCCAGCTCAGTTGCCTGGCCAGTGTGTGGCGGCCACCCAGGAGGACAAGAGACTCTACCAACCGCTGCACCTCTCAGGCCTCCTGCTCAGAAATAGAAACCGATTTCCTTTCCCTAAAGCTCCGGAGCCCTTGACCCAGCTCAGAGTGTCCTGGCTCAAGACCGGGCAGCAGAGTGGGATCGCACCAGCCAAGGCAGGTTCCAGCTTCAGGCCATGTGACATTGAGCACAGATGCACACTCCAGGCGGTCCTGGTCCTATACCTGGTCTCAGCCTCTTGCACCAGCACCTCACCTCTGCCCCAGACCCCACCCAGGAAAGGGGACCTGGGAAAGGGCTGACACACCTGGAGAAGGGACATTTAACCCATTTTGTTCCATCATCCCAGTTGTGGAACTATAAAACTTTGAATACATAATGCATAATTATATGTAACTATAATATAACACTAATATTAATATAATAACTTAAAGCTCTAGATGATGACTTCCAACTTATTTTAATGTACTTGAGTCAACTTCATTGATATAATAGCATAATTAAAAACTTGGGACTTAATGGACTAATGTAACTCTTAAATCTCACAGCCCCATGGGGAGGCAGGGAACAGGAGGACAGATTGACTACAGGTAAGAAAACTAAGGCTTAGTGAAAATAAACAAAGTACAACGTTGGTACAAAGAGCCCAGGGTTTAGGTTAATGTCCAACTCCAAACCCTATGTGCTTTCTTTTATACCAATAAAAGATTTGACTTTCAACCTGAATACAGGAGAATGCAAGAGGAAATCTCTAAAATTTCTTTACATAACCCTCACTGGATGTACCAACTTTAGTAAGAAACCAATATGGTAGATATTTGGGGTAATAGGTGACCCCTCACATCTCTGTATCACTTTGGATTTTTCCAAACAATTTTGCATATGTTATCTCGTGTTTCCAGAACCAGCTATGAGAAAATCAGATGGGTTTCATAGAGTTGTCCTTTGGTAAAGGCCACTGGATCAATGTAAAGTTATATTTTAAAACTTGCAAATCAAAATAGTTTCTGTGACAATTTTTTTAAGAAAAGCAAGAATATCTTATGGAACTGCCACACGAATATGGAAAGACCCAAGGAAAAAAATCACCATCCCATGTGGCAGGTAAGAAATCTGTGTGTGGGATCAGATAGCATTCCTACTTTCCCAAGACCTTGGGCAAATTATTTCATTGCTCTAGGGCTTCCATCTCTCCATCTATAAAATGAGGCTAATGGTGACTAATTTTAGAATTTGGATGAGGATTCATTCAGTATCTACTTTTTAAGCACCTACTGTGTGCTACACATTCATTTTTCTAGTCTATGGAAGTAGAATGAAGAACAAGATAGAAATTCTAAGTCCCTGTTGTCATAGAATGTATTTATTTTTTTAATGCAGGGAGGGAGAGACAGATAATAAGCCAGAAATAAACAGGATTAACTCCAGGTAATAAGGAAAATTGAACAAAGTGATATGATAGAGTGGGTGGGTCATAAACTTAATCAGGTGTGGGGGGGTGAGTGGGTAAAGGGCTACTGGAGAGCAAGTGGTCTGAGAAGCCTTTTCTGAGGAAGTGACCTAGAAGTGGAGATGAAGCAAACTTTGAGCACAAAGTCCTAAAGCAAGTAACAAGTTAGACTGGATTGGAACAAAGTCCTTAGGGCTGTGGTGGTATGAGGGAAAGGCTGGGGACTTAGCAGGGACACCTGGCACCCAGCAAATGGTCATCAACCTGTGGCTATTGTTGTTCTTAGTAATATCATCAACTAAAACATATACTAGAAGGCAGCAGAGTTCAATAGCAGTAAAAGACAGCCACTCTTTGCAAACTTAAGAGACTTATAAAATAATTCCAAATGCCATTTGCAGCAATGACAAACCTATTAGAGGGTTTAGTTGGCACCAGACCTGAAAAGTTGGGGTTGGTCTGACTAGTTCCCCCTGCAGGGAGGACAGTGCCCAAAGATTTATTGAGTATCCAGGCTGGTCTGCAGCCACAGCCAGGGAAAAGGCATTTCGTTGCACTTTGTGACAATCATCTCCCACCTGCACAGAGCAAAGTCCAAAGACAAAGGTGGAAGAAAGAGGAGGTAGGGGCTGACCTCCTGGCCCTTGGCCAGAAGCCACTCAGGAATCTCACCTTTGGACAGGTTTTGGATGGATGTTTATATATATATATATATATATATATATATATATATATATATATATATATATATATATATATAAAGCTTCTCTGGACATCCTAATCACCATGTCCAAGTTCAAGTCACACTCAAGGTTAACTGGACAGAAAATAAAAATGCTGGCCCATGAAAACAATCTAACAGCCAGGACTGGTTACATAATTTTCATGACCCAGTGGGAAATGAAAGTGTGGGGCCCCTTGTTAATAAAATGAAGAATCATTTCAACATGGTCAGTGTATTAAGCCATTCACTAGGGATCTTCTGAGTGTGGAGCCCAGTACATCTGCATACCTTGCCCACCATGAAGCCAGCTGTGCCTGCTGCTCAAAAATAAATAAATACACAAATAAATAAAGGACAGTTGTTTTGAATTCACCATGGTAGAATGGAAGCCATGGAGAACTCAGACATAAATTGCTGTCCCCAACTCTGCCTCCCAAGAGCTGTGACCTGAGGAATGTAAGCTTATCCCTTTGGACCTTAGTTTCCCAGTCCAGAAAAATGGGCATCTCATCCTTGGCCCACTGCCCTTCTGAGTTTGTTATGAGAGATCAAACAAGATAATGAAGGGGCAGAGTTGTGAACGGTGAGGCACTACACCCATAGAGGGATTACTGTTATTCACCAAGACCAGGCAGAGCTCTGGAATTTCTGAAGAACATTGACATTCCCCAGCAATTAAGTCAAATTAACATAATTCAAACAAAACATCTAATTTTAGCCATGTGTAACAATTCCCCTCAACAGAACAGACACTGCTGCCTCTCATTCCAGGAGTGTAATGCCAGGGAGATGTAGGAAGGAAACCAAACAATTTTGACACAGGCCTTTTACCCAGGCAGGCACCAGATTGTTTCTATTTTCGCAACTGAAGGACAGGGCTCCTGAAGGATTTCTAATACATCCATCAGCTGAGCCATCCTGCTGGCCCAGCTCTTTCAGTGTTCCCCCAATTATTGAGGGGGGACATGGAAACCAGAACCCCTCCCCCCAAAAAAGACACAACAATAGCCCTGCTAGAGTAGAAATCAGAAGCCCTAAGGCTCTTCCAATAGACCAGTCCAATGGCCTCATTTTTCCTGTCTGTAAAATAGGAGCAATAATGCCTATTCTGTTTGCCTCCCTCAAAGGACTATTGGAGGATCAAAAGAATTAGTGATTATTATTCTGCATGGCTGAGTTTAATGCAAATCACTTGATTCATTCATTCATTCAACAGGTTCTGCCAAGATGACCAAGGTACTGCCTTTGTGCAGGGTCTGCCAAGGTTGGAAAATAGCAACTCAAGAGCCACGTCCAGCTAGCTTCCAGTTTTTGTTTAGCCTATGAGTTAAGAATGACTTTTACATTTTTAAATGTTTTGGGGGAAATGAATAGCATTTTTTAATGTGTGAAAAATGAAATTCAAACTTCAGAGTCTATTAATAAAGTTTTACTGGAATGTGGCCATGCTCATTTGTTTGTGTAGTTTCTGTGGCTGCTTTTGGGCTATGATGGCAACCGTAGAGTACTTGCAGCAGAGACTGATGTCTGTACTCACAGGTCCTTCGTTGTAAAAGTTTACCAACGCCGGACATAAACAAACAAAACAGTGAGTGCTAGAACGGACAGACTAGCAGTGCTCGTGGAAAAGTAAAGAAAAGAAGGAACAATGATTTCTGCTTGATAAAGTCAGGGTAGGCTTCCTAGATTTCAGTGCTCAGCTCTGAGCCTTGGGCAAGTTACTGGCCCTACCCCAGGCCTTTTCTTGCCTGAAAAAAGAGCAGGTTGTATATGAACTAGGATCCATTTCACCATCAGGTCCTAAAGTATTGCAGGCGCCCTAAGCCCAGATGTGGAGAACAAACTAAATGTCCACAACAGGTCACAGCCAGCAGCACACTAGCCCCTGAACACACAAGTGGCACCCAAAGAGCACTAATTAGGGCACTGGGACGAGGACCCGTTTGGAATAATCTATCCAGGGCACATCTCCTTTCACCAGGCCCCAGAGAGGGCTCAGGCTTCTGCACCCAAATTCGAGCTCCTTGGCAGCCTTTTCCTCACAGAGGCGCCTGGCAGGTCCTGAATAATTTAGCACCTTGCACCAGCAGTGCAGATGGGCACACCCCAGTTCTGCTGGCTCTGCATTTTGCTGACTCTCCCCTGTAGTCTTGTTTCCATGTGGACCCAAAGAACAAAGTCCCTCTCCCCTGTCAGAGCTCCTCCCTTCCTATTGTACTCAAAGAATCTTTGCTTATAAGAGCTGGGATTTCTCACCAGAGCACAGAAGATTTGGGGCTGGAAACCTGGCTCTACTGCTTGCTTGATCCCTAAAAATAGCTGTGTGACCTGGGCAAGCCATTTTCTCTCTTCACACCAAAGCCTCCTCCTAAAAGAGATGGGAGTGTGAGATTTCCGAGGTCTCTCCCAAGATGCTATGTCACCTAGTCCAGCTCTGGCTTTTCATTCTACAGATGAGGAAAACAAGGCCCAGAAAGGTGAAGTGATTTTAACAAGGTCACTCGGCTACCCGAGTGGGGTGTAGTCAGGACCGGCATCTTTAGTTCCTAACCCACTGTCCATACACTGCTTTGTATAGATGTGTGTATCTATGTCCATGTCTTAGTCTCTATATATCTAGGTCCATATCTGTACCTCTCTCTCTCTCCATGTCCATATCTATGGTGTTGGTTCTTTTCAGAACATGCCTTCTATCTCCAAGTAAGTGGTTCAGAGGCTAGTATGGGCAGGGATGGTATTTTATCTCATGGTCAAAGGAATTGATACTTGGAATTCACAGCAAGCTCCAGTGTCTGTGTTATTAAAATGTTCTTTATGCCTAGTCCCTCCTGTCCCTCATCCTACCCCTCTTGGCGATTATATCTGTCATCTTCATAACAGCCCCAGAAACAGTAAGGCCAAGGTTTCAAAATTAGGCAGCTAAGATGAACCCCAGCTCTGGTTCCAATTAGCCATCTAAACTTGAGCAAGTTATTTAACATTCCTGAGCCTTGAAGGGTCCTCACTGTGAAATGGCTGTTCCCACACACCTGCCCAGGGTTGGGAGGGCCAGGTGGGCTCAAGGTGGTATTGCGCCTGTTCCATGTACCCCTCGCCTTCCCCTCTCTCCTGTGGAGGAGAGAACATTAGTCAGCTGAGCGTGGCTTTTTTCCTGCTAGAAGTCAGGTAGGCAGTTGATAGATGAGGAATAGAGAATGACACAAATTCCAATGCACAACGTCCAATGTTCACGGCCACCTGCTTGTTAGAAACCAGAACTTTGGAGAGAGACTTTGGAGAGTCCAAGCTTTCACCTGCAGCTCTGCCACTTACTAGTGGTGTGAAATGCATTTCATCTTTTTGACCCATTGTTTCCTCCTATGTGAAATAGGAAACATGATTCCTGCTCTTCCACAGGGCTGTTGGGAGGATTAATAGTGCACTGGACAGCATGTGGGGAGCCACCGAGCTCCAGGTAACCATGGCTTCCTGTCCATATGGTACAGGCCCCATTGCTCCAAGGGCTTCCGGATGCCTGAGTACCCTAAGGATGCATATCCTGGGAGATAGGGCTACTGGAAAGGTTCTCGTTCAACAGCAGCTCCTACCTGGCCATCATCTTCCTAGGATTGTTCTCTCCTTATCCCTGTCCCTGACAAGCAACCACTGGAGAAAATGTGAAAGGTTTTCAGTACCTGGGGCTTTCATGAAAACCAGGAAGCAATGCACTCCAAGATGGTGGAGATGGTCCCTGGGCAGAGACTGAATCAGAAAGAACTTCAGTTAGGGCTGAACTGAGGTCCTGAGTTTTTCTGAAAATATTGACTCCGTGGACACTCATTCAGTAATGTAGCTGGAATTTACCACATAGATCAAATTCACCTGTGCTGTGTTCTAGATGTCGAATGTCCCCTAGTAGCCCGTGTGTGGAAGGCTTGGTCCCCACAATGGCTCTACCGAAAGGTGGTAAACCTTTAGAAGGTTTGCTGAGAGCCATTGCCAAGTAGGAATGACGCATGGCAATTTCTTAATCAGCCTACTCCATGTTGCTTAGAGGAAGGACTCTCCATTGTGGAAATGGGCTTGCCTTTGGACCCAGGTCATTTGCACAAGCCACTCACAGCCTTGTAGATTCAAACAGCAATTCTTTATTCCTGAACTTACACCAGCACTCCACACACGTTCTGGGGAAATCCACGTTCTGGGCCAAATTCACGTACTCCACCAGGCTCTGAATCCCAGGAGAACTCAACGAGAACTCAAGGAGCAGGCGTGCCTGAGGCAGCAGGATACGCCCTATTCCCAGCAGGGTACACCTTAAACCTGGAACCGCCCTAAACCCAAGGAGCAGGATACTCCCTAAAACCTGATCCGCCCTAAAACCTAATTGGGGTCCTTGAGCAAGGTCACCTTACTCAAGCATACATGCATTGTCACTGCAAATGACCTGGGTCCAAAGGCAAGCCCATTTCCACAATGGAGAGTCCTTCCTCTAAGCAACATGGAGTAGGCTGATAAAGAAATTGCCATGCGTCATTCCTACTTGGCAATGGCTCTCAGCATCTGTTGGACCTAGCAGAAGGTCCTTAGATCTTTGGGGCCATACCCCTGAGGGGATTTTGTTGCCCCAGCCCATTCAGTTGCTCTCTTCTGCTTCCTGGCTCATGATGTGAGCAATGTACTTCACTACTTGCCCCCACTATTGCCATCCAGCATTCCCATCAGCATATAAAGCAATGGATCTGCCTGATCTTGGACTGGAAGCTTCAAATTTGTGAGCCAAAACAAACCCTCTCTCTTTATAAGTTAATTACCTCTGGTATTTCATTATAGTAATGCAAAGCTGACTAACAACTCTAAAAGTCAAGCTTCTAAAGAGCCAGGACTATGTGGTAAACTATATCATGCACCTTATAGAACATTGCCAAGTCTGCTTTCCAGGAACACAGGCAGCCAGGGCTGCTCAAGCCCCCTCCCCTGGTGGAGTCTGGGCATCCTGCATTCCTCCAAGCAGCACTGGAGGAGGATCCCAACGCTCATGACCTTGAAAGCAGCTCAGCATCAGTGTGTGACAGACCCAGTCACCTTGCGCTGAAAATAGCAGTCATTCCACCTCCCACATTCCCTGTCCACCTGAGGCAGGTACTCTCTGACCTCCCAGAGGTTACTCTTTGTTACAAACATAGAAAAGGAGACACCTGGCTGGCCTCTGCTGGAGATTTATAGAGTCACAGGGGTGCCTGATTACACAGGCTCAGTGAGAGGCAATCTTCAAAAACATATACCCAAAGGACCCGATCTGTTAACCAAGGGCACCAGTGACCTTCTAACAGCCCATGTGGCCCTAAGTCTGGTCAGGGATGCTATAAGGAATACTGCTTATACACTCTGTCAGCAAGCCTTCCTCTCCTATACCTGCCCACAATAGTGTCGGCGCTGTGGAAATGAGACGCTGACTAGAAGAGAGTAGAAATCAGCTGAACCCTATGCAGGGTGATCTTTTGTACTTTTGATACCATCTATATACCTTACAGTCTGAAGTATTCTACAACTGGACATAGGACAGCCTTGTCCCTCCAGATTTCCCATCAAGCACACGTTAGGCCAGGGTAAGCTGGTTGATATCTGGAACCATTTTGCCCGTGGCTTTGTCAATCCATCTGCCTACAGAGTAACAGGGAAATCTAAAGGAGTCTTAAAAGCCCTCTAAGCCAGTACCTTTATTTGAAAGGTAGAGAAACAAACTCAGCAAAGTATCCAAAGTGACACAAGAGAGACTCCCAGCTCTCTTGTCCCCAGGGGCCAGTCCTCAAACACGGAAGCACGCAGTAATGCATATGAATCAGAGTGGCCTGGAAGATGAAAGAAACTCCTAGGAACCAGACTGTACTCAGGCTCCATGAATTGAGCCATACCAGGTAATGTGTTTGTTCCATTTCCCGACTGCCTCCATAATCCGGAGTTGTCCCAGGACTTCATTACAGGTGTGATTGCCACTAAAAGACCTGGGAACTTCCCCAAGCCAACCTACCGTGATAGAGTGGGAAGGAATACTGCTTATCACCTCGCCCAACCTCCTTCAGGGCAGGCACTGACCAGACTCAGGTGAGCTTCTTGGAGGAGGTCAAGCTGGGCCTTAAAGGATGAATAAGAAGGAAGATAGGGTGCAGAGAGAGAGAGCCGCTTGTGTGAGGTGCCAGGCAAGAGAGCACTGGGAGTCGTGATATTGGGTCAGATTCCCGGGGCTGGCAGATCATGAAGGACCCCATACACTGGCAAGCAGTTTTTACTTCATCTTGAAGGTGGTGGGGAATAATTGAAAGGGGATATGTGTTATTAATGTGTAATTAATTATACATTTTTTTAAAATGACACTAGCTGCAAGATAAATACTGTGTTGAAGGGCCAGGCTGGAGAAGGCTCTGAGGAGTCTGCTGCAGAAATAACATAGGCAGGAGCAGTAGAGAGGCAAACGGGTGGAGAAAGAGGAATACAGTGGCAAAATCCTTAGAAGTTCTTCCTGAAGAATCTAATGAGGCTTGGTATGGCATAAAGAGTGCTTTTTCCATCTGCCTCTTTTAAGTCTTGTAAGGGGACAATATTCACATCTGGGTCTAAAGTGCTAAAATCCAGGGCTGGGGATATAGCTCAGTGGTAGAGCATTTGCCTAGCATGAATGAGGCCCTGGGATTTGAGCCTCAGGATTTCAATAAGTAAATGATAATTAAATAAAGTGCTAAAATGAACCAAATTGCTGACAGTTCAGATGTCCTTCAAATGCAGGTTTGTCCAAGAATGAAGTCAAAAGACTTACATATGACCAATGTGCTAAGCAAGAAGACAATATTAGAATTAAAAAAAAAAAAAAAAGACAAACTGACTTTGGTTTACTTTACCTAAAGCAGGTAGTTAAATGCACTTACTCAAGTATTCTGCCAAGATATATTTCCCAAGATATTTCTCAGGGTCAGTAGGTGCCGCAGTCTGCTGCAGCAAACTAAGGGGGGGGGAGGTGAGAACAACTTGTGTACCTTGATACAGCAGGAGTGGAAGCTGTTTATTGTAGGACAACAGAGGTATTTATACATGTTGCACAGCTTATCTTAATTAGCATAAACTAGATACATCAGTCAACCAATAAGGAATCTCTACACTTAATGGCTTACTTTTGTTACTTCTCAAACCACTCCCTCTGGCATTTTGCCAGGCACCATCCAGACTTGTTTACGAACTCTAACAGTCCCTTGGCAAAATGCCAGGTGTTATTTTGACTTGTTTACAGACTCTAACAAGTAGGTGGACACTTGGTCCCTTCCACTGTGTGCTCCAGCCATTCTCAACCAGAGGCTGGCTGAATCAATCACATGATCACATGGCTGTGCTATGCATGGTATCACAGGCTAAAGAAGCTGTAGAAGAGGCCTTCCTGTTCACTAGCACCCTGAAACTTAAGATCAGTGGGAATATTTCTCATTCCCAGTGTTTACAATAGTAGAAATCAACGTGGTTCTTTCCAATGACATTGAAGTGGGTTTGCCAACTCTATACCAAAGGAGAATTCACTATCTCTACAAATTCACTGTCACTCCACAGATAACGATAAATTTCAGACTTTGAAACTTTTCTGACTTGGTCTGTTTCCAATTCTTTGCTTTAATTGGAGTTTTAGATCAGGTTCACATTTCTCCAGAGTCTTTCTTAAATCATTTAAGAAACTCAAACTACCAACCTTGGAATTAACCTTGGTGGAACACCCTATTTTAAATTATATCAAGGTGAAAATTTAGTCTAGTGGCACTAGACTTTCACCTTTGAAGTCTTACTCAGGGTTAAAGAAGAAAATTCCAGTGGTCACATTTTTTTAAAAAAAAGATCTTCATTATAAATAAAGGATAATAAATAACCATTCAAAGTTCTGGTGCAGACATGCAGTTCCCATCCCACTCCACATGTCCATAGTCTGTTAATACTCTTTCTTTTCTTGTCTTGAGTTTCATTGTTTGCCCCAGGGGTTGGAGGTGAGCTTGAGTAGAAACCACGGCATTGGAGCCAGGCAGTCACTCCTCCCCATAACCCTGAATGGTCATGGGGCAGGTGGTATTCTCTCCAACTGACACCTGGCAAAAGTGAGACTTGTCCAAACTTACTAACTAGTAAAAACCTGACTCCATCTAATTCCCACATCTCTTCATTATGGCTTCATTACAGTCAAAGAGGACCTCCTAACACAAACTAAAGTCTTTCTGACTTTCTACTTACCTTGCACATGAACATACTAGAATAATATGGGCAAGGTAGCCTTACCTCATCGAGAACTTGGGAGGCAATGTTTAAATCGATTTCTGATGGAGAAGTTGGCATTAGTGTTGGAGACCAAAGATTCAGCATGCAGAGAGATCTGAAGGCAAGGGAAAATACAAATTTCCAAAGTACTAAAGAAGTTCTGAGTGCAACCCAGTGCAAGATATGGGGAGGAAAGTATGGAAATAGGTAAGGCAAGTATGGGATCCCTGAAACTCAGATAACATTTATGGACTTTATTATAAGAGCAATTAGGAAGCCACTGAAAGACTTAACAGAGTATCAAGATCTGATTTGCATTTTTGGAAGATCACCTTGGCTGCAGAGTGGACTATTAGGCCCAACACACGTTTTCAAGTTGGTTTACAATAGACGGCTTCACATGCCAAGACCCAACTGCCCAGACTCTTTGAGACCATGGTCCAGCTCCACTTTGAGCCAGGACATTCTGTTACCTACTTGGCTCTAGTCCACATCACCTTGGAATTCTTAATTTGGGGTGTGATGTCATCTATAAATTTCAGCTTTCATCTCCAGAAGACACAGGCTGAGAAAGCCTGGCTCTCCTCTGACAAGAAGGGCATCCTCTGTTTCTGTTTCTTTCTGTATATCAATATCATGCTGATTGTTTTTAAATTTCTCATGAATACAGAAAAAATCAACTTAAAATAAAATTTAATCACCCCAAAACACACACATAAAGGTAACCACTGTGAACATTATATGAAAAGAATTCCTTAAATTGGTTACATGTCACTTAGCCACCCTCACCCTTAGTTTTCCTGATATTTTCAGCTTATATGATTCATACAAATTTGCATTATTCCAATTTAAAGTCAATATCACATTAGAAGCATATTCCTATTTTTTTTTAATCAAAAACATGTTAAGAATGTAGAGTCGGGTGTGGTGGTACACAACTGTAGTCCCAGCTACTCAGGAGGGAGGCTGAGGCAGGAGGATTGCTTGAGCTTAGGAGCTCAAGGCCAGTCTGCACAATAAAGCAAGACCCTGTCTCCTTAAAAAACATGGTTTGTAGTGAATTCACAGCGTGTCACCACATGCATGGTGCTGGTGTTGAAAGGGTAAAGTTTCTAAGCTGCAAGGCCTGAGTTAAAAAGTGAAGGACCAGGTATTGTTAAGTTCCTCTGCTACACCCAGAACCTGAAATTCCTGAGGCAGTTAAGACAATGCCCTACTGGCCATTTAGTTGATTAATAGCCTAGGGCCCTGTGCAGCTTGTCACGTAAGCATACAGGGCCCGAACCAATCAGTTTGAATGTGTACCCCGCTTAGGAGTGACCAATAACCCCCGCCCGACCTGTTTCCGCCAATGAATGTACTAATCAAGTTTAAGAATTGTTGTTTGATTTTCCCAGGCCTCATGATGATTTGTCCTGATGTATGCAAAGCCTCCGTCCTCCCCAAAAAGTGTACTTAAGCACTGCTTAACCTCTGCTCGGGGCTCTGGGCTGCTCTCCCTTCTTGAGTGAGCCTGGAGCCTCAGCACGCTGAATTGGATCCTCAATAAATCCCCTTCTGCAATTGCATGAGTCAGTCTCTTGGTGGTCTCTTCCTCCGACACTTCGCCGGACCCTTACAGTGTCAGCTCCTTCTCTCCTTCTTTAAGAGCAAACTGGTCTTGTCCTCTCCAGCCCTCCGCAAGCTGGGTAGGTTTGCTCCTTAAAGGTCTGAACGTCCACCAGTCAGAGTCCTCAGTTGTTGCATGTGCAACTTTGCTCCTTTGTTGTGTGCATGTGCCATATTTAAAGCAAACACTCAGAATGTCTGCTTTCCAGGGTCTTGTTAGAAACGGCAGAATGGAACGAACTGCCTCCTTTCTATCGCAAGACTAAGAGGTTCTCTCTCTCTACCCTCCGTATTTAAGAATGTTTTCCATGAGCTTTCTCCCTCTATCAATTGAGAGCCTCAGCAAGCTATCTAACAATAGATTCCAAAAATAAGGCTCATCCCAACCTGTTCCCTTTCCTCTTTTCTAGCTAAATACCCAAACATCAAGTCAGAAATGAATCTCTGTTGACACTGAATATCTACCCCCCCTTCTCTCTCACACACACACCCTACTTACATATATAAATGTATATGCAAATTTGTTAACATATGTCAAAGGAAACTTCGGCATCATCCTAGACTACTCCTGCACACCCACTCTATTACTCACACAAGCGACTCTCTCTACCACCCAACTGTTTCTTCAGTTTGTCACTGGCTCTCCACCCCAGCTCAGGCCAGCCTGAGAGATTATGCCTCAGCATTCCCTGTGCCCTGCTTCCCACAGTGTCCTGCAACCCCACCACATTTCTGCACCAAATCAGAGTAAACTTCCAAACCTCGGGGACTCCTCTGCCTTCCTTGCCTCCACTCCCTCTCCACCCTGTTCCCTCAGCCTGACATCCTGGCTACTGCCACTGGACCCACATTCCAGACCACCTCCTCCTCCAGACCTCGCTTTCTCACCTCCACACATGCTACTCCCTCAGCTGAATGGCCCTGTCCCCACTTACCTGTATGTCCCCCTAACAACCCACAAAGACCCAGCCCAGCCACCACCTCCTCCACCCCAGGAAGCCTCTCAACCTCCCTCTCCCCCCCAGCCCTAGTCCTGATTACTCTCCTGGGACAGCCCAAAAGTCAACTGTTTACTTGCTCCCTCTTCTGGGGAATTGGGTAAAGAATAAATGTAAGTCTCCTGTTCTCTTACTTCTTTCCTTCATTTCTCATCCCTTAGTCCAACCACATTCCATTAACTTGTTGACAAGCTTGGTCTACACAGGCTCCACTGTAGGGAGTTTGCTAGAAGCACAGGTACCTGGCCTCACCCCATCCACAGGTGTGAAGTGGACCAGCTGTACAATTAGGAAATTCTCTCTCCGTAAAGTGGTTGTGATTCTAACAAAGTGGAGAGGCCCCAGGGAACATTTCTTTCTTCTCTCTTTTTCTGTAGTCCTCACCTCATGGATCTGGGGCTGCCCCTTCACTCAAAATTAGTTTTAAGAGCCATGGCTCTGGCAAGCCCATCACCAAGGGCCTCCTTTCCTTTCCCACAATGCTTCCTCACTCTCCCTGACCTCTTTCAATTCTGGTGCAAAGCTGCTCTGTGCATTCTAATTGCATTTATATTTTTATTTTGGCAGTGCTAGGGATTGAACACAGCGCTTTGTGCATGGTAGATGAGTACTCTACCACTGAGATACGTCCCAATCCTGTGTCTTCCCATCTCTCATGCCTGTTTTCTCCTTGGATGCACTCCTTGTCTTAGGCACTTAGAAACTACTCAGAGCTCTTGACTTCAAGGGGGTGAGCCATGAAATCATGGGGATCCAAGAGACTGGACCAGAGTTGGGCCTTGCTCAGCTTCTACCCACCTGCCCTTATCATACCCAACCCCCAGTCCAGCTTCTGGCCAATGCTTGAAGTCCACACCCAGGACTCAAATGTCCAGGATTCATCTGTATATCCCATGTAAAAATCAAAAGTCCCATATAATAATAATAAAAAAATCATTGATGATAGCAGCAATGTTGTTGCTCTGTATTTACATGCATATTAAGTGATTATATAGAGAAGATGTCAATTATTTGTTAGAGAAATCTCTGAAACAGACAGTTAAGGGGCAATAACTATTTTGTGAGACATACTAGCCAGAAAGAAAGCAGATGATCCCTAGGATTTGGTTTTCATCTGATCTTTCCTGTTGCCTCTCAGGCTACCTGGATACCCAGACAAGGTCTTTTGCCATCAAACAGGCTGTTCCTGAATCACTTGGTGCAGCTTTTGGACACCAGTGTTCCAGCTGCAATCAGAGATGAATGGTTCTGTGCTAAGCCTTGCATCCTCTGTTTTCCCACTAATTTTTAAGCCCTTCATTTCAAAAAAGAAAACCTATCTTTGGTTTTGACTCTCCTTTCAGTGCATGGTATAGCTTTGAACATCCTAGAGGTACAACCAATGACTAGAAAGGTAGCCTTGTGCAGTGGTCTGAGAAAAATATTTGGAGACAAACGAATCTGGGTTTGAGCCCTAGCATTTGGATGACCAAACTAGTGAAGGACACAGTAAAATATCACAGGTAGAACAGGTGAGACCCTGTACATTCAATGTTCATCAAGGGAGCCTGATGAACAAAGAGGGTTGCTTTCGTAGCTGTCATTGTCAATGATGTTCCTAGATAGAGGAGAAGACAATTGCAAATCTGTTATCACCTTAGCAAAAGCACAGAAAAATCTTTTTTGAGGTGAAGCATCCAGTCACACTGAAAGTGTATGAGACCCAAAAAATTAGAATAATTGGCTGGCCATTAAATCTACTTTAAGTTTTGAGCATCAATAGTGCAAGTTTTCCTTTCTTGGAGAATGTGAGCTCTGAATCCTAAGATTCATAGAGTCTCCCTCAGAAAGGTCTTGTACACCCATAATACTGCATGTTTCATTCTCTGGGATATTGCCCATCCCATATTTATTGGCCATGGTCCTTAAGTGATAGTATTGTCAGAAAAATTGGAAACCACTTTATGATTCTTCTTTGATATACAGCTACAAATATTATGAGGGACTTTAATAAAGCTCAAAAATATCCAAGCAGATCTCAAAGTCATAGACTGGACCCACGAAGATGACTGAATAGGTCTGTGATAATAAATCTTGTCCAAATAGGAACTTCATTTCTTTTCTGAAAATGAAATGAAGGTATGATTCAAAGTGTCCTTTTCTCATTTACCCCACTGAAATAATAATGTGCTGTCCTTCCCAGATGAACACCGGGATCTCACACTGCCAGTGGAAGGCTAACGCATGAGCTCAGGCATAGGATTTATCAGAAAGAATAATTTAATTAACAAACATCATACCAGTTAGTTTTCCATCACTATAATAAATACCTGAGATAATCAACTTATAAAGAGAAAAAGGTTTATTTTGGCTCACAGTTTTGGAGGTTTCAGTCCATAATCAGTTGACCCATTGCTTTGGGCCTGTAGTGAGGCAGCACATCATGGCAGGGAGCACATGGGGGAGCAAAACCACTCTCACTTCACGGCTGGGGCACAAATCATAGGAGAACAAAAGGGCCAGGGTAAAGAATCCCCTGGATATGTCCCAATGACCTGAAGACCTCTCCCTAGGCTCCACCTCTTAAAGGCTCCATGACCTCCCATACTCTAGAGAACCAAGTTTTCAACATGGGCCTTTGGGGGACATTTCAAATCTAAAACTATAGGAATCATCATGTCATTAACTCTAACTCCTATTATATATAATATTATGTGTTAATTAAAAGAAAAATAAAATTAAAAGTCTTTTCATATTGAGAGGACAAAAGCAGAACTAGTAAGCAATCAGCCTTATCTGGAGTGAGCAAGAGAAACAAAGAGGCCCTGCGGCTGGCTTGTGATCTTTTTCCTAGGGAGGCTGCTCACTCCAGGCTTTGAACATTGGCTTCTGACCCACCTGGCATACTGTGAAGAGCAAACAACGTGAAAACCTTACAGTGCTTGATATACCTGAGGGTGTAACATTTTCTCTGCCCACAAGATCTGGTCTAGTTTATGGTTAGGAAGTGACAGGAGCTCTCAGGGAACAGAGCCCACCTCTGCTACCTCTGCAACAGGGAGGGTGAAGCTGGCTTGGCAAATAAAGAAGGCTGGGAAAATCTCCACATCTTCAGCCATTACCAGCACCTACCAAAGGTTGAGAGAGGCAAGGACCTTTTTTTTGAGGCTCCCCATGTCAGGTTACCAGAGCTGTGGCTTGCTATAAAGACTTGTAACTAATAATTTAATGTTTTTAACAATTCACAAACAGTACCACACAATTATGCAATTAAAAAGCCAAACAAAGATTTCACTTATACATACCATTTTATACTGTAACATACAGTATAAAATGAAATGGTTTAGCAACAAGACCCAAATTTAAAGATGCAATGATCATCATTCTCCTTCAATCTTGTCCTTAACTCTAGGATTGAATTTATAAATCCATTTGTAGATGGCAGAAGTTTGAATTTGAGGTCCTTTGTAAACAGGAGTCATGTCTAACAGGAGTCCTATTTAACTTCCTATCTCCCTCCCTCTTCCCACTACTTGTTCCCTCATCCCCTAACTCAAATCCCTAGCCATCATTACCCCAAGTTCAGGCAGGTACCTCCCAAACCTCCCCTGATTTAATGAAAGACATCTCCACAGCCCAGGAGCAGGTCCTCCCCTGCTGTGGGAAGAAAAAGGCTGAGGGCTCCCTAGTGTGTGCTGCATAGACTGGAAGGACTGACAGAGCTGCCTGTGCAGCAAAGTGGCGCAGGCCAGGTTCCACTCTTGGGTTCTGTTTTTCCCTTTTGCTTCCTGTACCGTTTATCCAGCCCTACTTGTAAGGCTTTGGTGCCATGGGGTCCTGTGCAAACAATGTTGTTGTTCCAAATGGCTAAAACTGTTTGACATTTTAGTGCAGCTGAAACCCTGTAAGGAACTAACTACATGCTCAGTGGTGGAATGCACTGCACCAAAAGATTAGATAGTTCCACAGGCTGCCTGCAGATCACTATTGCTTTGCAAATGATTAGAAAAAAGAAAGAAATACCAGGTTTACTTCAGTTGCCCACAAAAGACAGTCAAAAAGTATATTGTTCACCCAAACACATGTCTGAGACCAAACCAATATCTAGACAGGCAGAAATAAATATTATATTAGTTCACTCATTCAACCATTCGTTCCACAAACATCCATTATAGGTCCCATGTGTGTCAATTCCTGAGCTAAGTGTTGGGGACACATCTGTGAATAAAAATACAGCCTTTCCCTTCATCAGCATCAGAGGATGAGAGAGGTGGGCAGAACAAGGGACAAGCAGAGAGCTAAATAATGTTATCCAGAGGCACATACAGGTTTTGAGGTAGTAAGCTTAGTGTAATGCTGTAAGTAAGGCTGAAATGTCAGCCCTCTTTTTTCTGTGTCTTTGCTCCTTTATCCACTGCTCTTTCCTTAATTTTTGCCCCTCATCCATCCTCTGTCTCACTATTTTTCCAAGCTGCCTGTCCTCCTTTCCTCCTAACCTTAAGCCCTCGGTAAAGATAAAAACCACACACATTACACAGTCCTAGAAAGCTGTCCTTACTGCAAATGCCTGCTTTACACATGCTTTGGGATTTATTTCTTGCCATTGCAACCATCAGAAGCAGGGAGACTTATCAGTGAATGTCATAAATGCTGGGCTTTATCTTTTTCAAAATCTGCAGCTACAAACAGCAAGCTCCTGATGAGGATGTGTGCTACACAAACAGAAAACTGAACGAAGCCCCATAACAATGCAGGTAGTTTTCAAGCTCCAGAGTTTTAGCTCAATTCCCTGTGTTGAGGTGGTTTCTATCTGTGTCAGTCAGTGCGTCACAACATCAGCCTCCTCCATCCCCCGATGCACAGCACCCCTTAGCAAGCGCCTTCCCACACAACCTCATCAACTGTAAAAATTGCAGCCACTGTTGAAGTTACAACCACAATTATTTCTACAAACGGGAGGGATGCGGTTCTGCTCAGTCAGCCCAGGTTAAGTAGGTTACCCATGGGATGAACACCTTTCCTTCTAGTAAATTCAGAATGCCCTTGGCTCAGTTATACATTCACGTAAATTGCCAATTCACTGGAATAAAATGTTCGTTTACATGTAGGAAATTCTTTTTTCACACTGATACAAGAAGGATTGTTCCATAGCTACCCTGTTGTCTGTGTGATCAACTGGAAAGTCCTCAGCTGCTTGATTTTAATATAGTTTGCCTTGAAAAATTACTTCACTAGTAACAAATGGATCTTTGTTAGACTTCACCTTACATGAACCTTCAAGTTAGTGTCCAGCCCTCTGCTTAACCAGCACCTTCATGAACTTTCTCTAAATGCTCCCTATAGGCTGAGAGTGTAGCTCAGTGGTAGAGTGCTTACTTAACATGCACAAGGCTCTGGGTTCCAACCCTAGCACTGAAAAAAAAAAAACACAAAAAAACCTAAATAAATAAATGCTCCTTTCTGCGCTGCTCTACCTCCTTCACTTTTCCCTTGAGGGCCTTCCACCTTCTTATGATTTATATTTTGCTCTAAACTTTAACTCTATTATTTTACATAGTTATCAAGACCACCCCCAATGACTTAGAGAACTCACAACCATGAAATATAAATGAAGCATCTCTAGACTCTAACCCATATTGAGTCCCCCCACACTCAAAGAATCAGTCCTAAGAGGTTATGTTATTATCATCACTTTGGATTAAGATTTCCTTATATTGTATTAATTATAGCATCCAAGATACTACACAAAATAATGAAAATCGATATGGAAGATTTTTGAATGCTTACAATGCAGTATGCTGGGACCAGCTGGTAGGACAAAATAACACAATTTGGGGGGGGGGAAGGGGGATATATTATTATCTGATGCTAAAAATGGAAATAAATTTTATTACAATGTAAAGATTAAGATACAGAAAGTAAAAAGAATATTGAAATGACCGTTTTATGTGTGTTATATGCAGTCAGAATTCAGAGTAATATTAAAGGGAGTTTCATAGAATAAAAGGGAAATTTAAAACGAGAGTTCTGATTTGATTATTGCTCAAAAACTTATTTACAGTATCAGGAGCACCAAGAAGGAAGCTCAAGAGCAAGAAGTGGGATAAAAACATTGAGTGAACAGTTTTGGAGAGGATTGCCTTGGCTTCAAAAGCAGGAATGGAAATATAGAGCACTCCTTCCTAACGAGAAGTTTACATTGTTGCCAAGAAAGTGGGTGAACACTCTGCACATATAACCAGACTTCCCCCTGCCTGACTCACAGGATGGGCCCTGGTATTTTAGACCCTAGCAGGGGGACCTGAAGGGATTCTCTAAGTGGCACCAACCCAAACTCTGATTCACTGTTGGTTTGGGGAAGGCCTCTTTTCAGTCTTGTTAAAGGGGTGGTACCTTGATGAAACTACTATTTACACACAAGATAGCAATCTCTGAGGAAAGGAGGGCTACTATCTTGTGGGGGGAGGGGTGGAATAGGAAAGCCTAAAGTGTTCATTACTTCTATTAAAATCAGAGAACATCTCTATCCCTAGAGACTCATCTCTAGGAAATAGCCAGATGTCAGTCTTGCTGACCTCCTAGTAAAGGCGTATGACCTACAGACAGCCTGTTCCCCACACTAGTAACTGAAGGCTCCAAATTTCTTTCTCAAAATGAGACAACTTCAAAGGGGGAAAAAATGTTTCCTTTGCAACCTATGCCAGTGCCTCTAATCTGGAGCCCAAAGGGGACCAGTAACTGGGCCAGGAGACTTGCAGGCCAGGCCCCACACCAACTTCTCCAGGTCAAAATAGCACTCAGAAGCTGGAGCCCAGTTCTACTTTTGACTCCCAGGATTATATCCGTGTACTCCTAGCCTGTGAGTCTCTATGGCTTTAGCCCAAAGCTCTACGCTGCCTCTTGCTGGAGCCAGCTGCCTGTTCACAGTTCCTCTCCCTTCACAAAGGTGTTTGCAACTAAAGGGTGTTTCTAAGGTGGTTCTAAAGATGCCTTGACTGGGAAAGGAGACCCCAGACCCAAAAAGGAAGGGCTGAAAAGAGCAACCTTTTAAAAAGGGGTTTGGGTCATTGAGGGGTATAACTTGTCTCAACACCCCTCCACAAAAAAAGCTGCCTGATGCTCACCCATTGTCAGAAGCACTCTCTGACCAGGCCCTTGGGCCAAGCTGGACAGCACCTGTACCTGGTTTCCAAAGGAGTTTCCCCTCCCTACTATCAGTGCTCATCCTGAGTGATCCTAACATAAGATGTTGCCAGTGTTTAGGGTGGGGGGAATGTTCCTTTCTGCCCCCAGACCCAAAGGGTCAGGAAAGGCGATTCCTGGACTTGAGAAGGGTCAGGGAAGGGCAGGAGCCCCGTTTCTTTAGAAAGACCTGGGAAGGATGCTTTCCACACCAAAGAGTGGGTCACCGGGGGAGGAGCTGGGCAGAGCTGCTTTCAGGAGCCTGAGCCGCGTCTACTCAAACCAGCTCTCTCA
Organism: Urocitellus parryii; assembly: GCF_045843805.1. NCBI lineage: Eukaryota > Metazoa > Chordata > Mammalia > Rodentia > Sciuridae > Urocitellus > Urocitellus parryii. Next base: position 14,630,335 of record NC_135544.1, read on the forward strand.
GAAAGCCAGGAGGGGCGGCGTGCCTGAGCCGAGCAGCCCACTACCCCAACTGGCGGCCGAGAAGCCAGAAAAGTTCGTCGGGAGCTGTGCGGGCCTGCCCGCATCTGTCCAAGGTGCTGAAAGGTCTCCGCGGGCGGCGGCGGGCCAGCCTTTGCGTGCCCTCAGCCTCCTGCCCGCCGGCTCTGCCCTTCCAGCCTCCTCCTGCTCTGTCCTCGTCCCCGCCGCACAGAAACCTCTTTGCCTCTCCCGCTCCCGCCGGAGCCCTCCACTCTCGGGTAGCATCAACTCCACTGGCCCCGGCGCCCGGAGCCCTCATCTCGTCCGCGGGTCTGCCGAGCCCCTTCCTCCTGCAGCCACTTCCAGGGCGCCTCTGCTGCTGAGCTTTCGCCGCCGCCCCCCTCTTACCTTCTTCTTTCGGTCACGGGAGCGGTTCCTCCGCTTCCTGTTGGATTCCTCCTTCTCCTTCTGCTCCTGGAGGGCCTGCGCCTCGATGTCTTTGATTTTCTTCAGCTGTTTGGCCGCTTGAGCCATGGCGGGTCACGGCGCTCCGGTCCCCGCCTCCCGGACCCCTCACACTTGGCGATCCAGGTGGACACCCTCCCAGGAAGGGGGGATAAAAAGAGTCTCTCTGCTCCGCAGAAGGGAAGCTTCTTTACCAGCCGCGGGAAGGCTGCGGCGGGGTCGCCGGGGAAGGCGGCTGCGAGGCGCGCGGAGGGCGAGGCGCGCCGCGGCTACCCGGCGGCCCCCGGATGGCGCCTCCAGCCGCGGCCGGAGCTGCTCGCGGCGCCCGGGACGGGCTCTGGGCACGGCCCCGCCGCCTCTCTCCCTCCCTCCGTCCTCCCTCCCTCTCCTGCAGCGGCGGCGGCGGCGCGGGGGGCGGGGGCGGGGAGGCGGCTCGTAATGCGGCGAGCGGCGAGCGGGTCGGGGAGGGGGGCAGACTCCAGCAGTTAACGCAGGAGGGCGCGGGGGTAGCTCGCTGCCCCGGGGCCCGGCCGGCCCGACGAGGCTCGGCGCGCTCTGCGCCCGCGCTGGTGCATTGCGAGCGGCGGGCTGCGGGCTGGCCGGCCGGCCGGGCTTCCACCACTGCAGTGCCACCGCCGCCAGACGCACGGGCCCCCGCGCCGTCGGGTCTCGGAAACAAAGCCTGCCGCTCTACACGGAGCTACGCGGGCACCGCAGCGGACCTTGCTGCGGGCCGCATAGCCTAGCTGGGGGCCGAGGGGAGGCTTCGGCGGGCGGCCGGCCCAGAGCTCAGGCGACCCTGCGGACCAGTGCACCTGGCGGTGGCGGCGAAAGCCCAGCATCGCCCGCTCTGAGGCTCGGCGGGTGGTGAGGTGGGGGCGAGGCGGGGGCGGGGCGGGGGACGGGCCTCCTGGGCAGCCGAGCCACAGCTGGGGGCCCGGGACGCGCCCACGCCAGCCTCCGCCGCGGTCGCTCAGAGGGCGCCCTGGAGGTGGGGGGCGTGCGCTTTCAAGACTCCCCGGGGAAGAGCGGGTTGCCCCCTGTCGCTAGCTTAAAGCTTGATTTGCCCCTTCCAAACCATGTGGGCCTTTTCATTTGCATATTTACAAATTATAGGTAGAAAACATGTTCAGCATCAATGGAGTCCCTTTCCTTTGCGTTCTCCTTTGACAGGAGTAGAACTAGGTCTCTGCACCAGGGACCGCCCACCCCCCCATTACCAACACTGTCACACACACCCTCACTAGAAAATGCCGGCGACTGGTATACAGCTATAAAAAGCCATACCTGACCGTTTGGGTCACGGAGCCACCAACCTAGACTACGGGAAGAAGTGGCCTTAATCTCATCTCACCACCCCATCACGTGTCAGGTGGGAAACTGAGGCCCGGACTAGACCGTTGCAGCTTTGGTCTGGTATGGCTCCAGACCTGCTCCTTCTCATCTCGTGGGACGCAACTCTCCTTTTACATAGTGCTGAAGAAGGAGTTGGGTAAAGCAATATGTAAGACTTGATGAAAAGTTATGAAATAATCAGCTTCCTTCTGCTCCCCTCCCAACTGAGGGTTGTTGCGGACATTTAAGCAGCCCCAGATGAGAGCCTAGAAAGTAGTCTGTTCCACTATGGGGAAACGATGCTCATGAGCTGTGGACTGCTACTCCCCGACCTTAGACTGTGCAAACTTGGGGAGTGGCTGGATTCTGAGTGTAGTGCCTCTTACCCACCTCCTCTACTGTCTCTATGCTTTTCCTCTCCTGGAACCTTACATCCCACATCTCTCTCTACGGCCCTTCCATCCACCTGTCCATCTAGAATCCCCACCACTAATCATGTGCAAATAATTAAGGTACTGACTGAAACTCTGGTTTGAACACTGTCATTTCCATGGGCTGGATCCTAGATCCTCACCTTTTCTTACTCCAGGCATACCTGGGTTCACAAACACCAATCCCATGTGTCATTTAAATTTTCAAATAACTACATTTTTAAAAAATTTAAACACACTGGTAAGGTTAATTTTAATAATGTATTTTACTTTAATATATCTGAAATACTATCATTTCAATAGCAATCAATATAAAATTATTGAGGCATTTTACATTCTTTTACTAAGTCTTCAGAATTCAGTCTGTGCTTTACACTTACAGCGTATCTAAATTTAAACAAGGGATATTTTCATGGCTTTACAGCCACATGTGATCCCTGGTTATTGTATTGGACAGCATAGCTCTAGACTATCTCCCCAGGCCAGCTCACCCATGACCTTGGCTGTAATCAGCCTGCCCACAATAACAAATTTTATCTCCAGCACAGACCTTTACCAGAAGCACCAGACCAATGTACCCTTTGCCCTTCAATCTCCTAACAATCTCCTGCATCACCTCTTGCCACCCACTAATTTATTCTCCATACTGTGGTCATGATAATCTTTCCATGACATAGATCTGATTATTGTCATTTTCAGCTTACACCCTTCTTTTTTAATACAAGGAACTGAGTGGTTCCCACCCATTTCTCAACTCAGATCTGCCTGGTACCTTTACTCCAGCTGCGGCAGTCTCTGAAAGTGTTTATGCCAAGGCTGATGTCACTGCTTCCCTTTGCCCAGACTGCAAAACTGTTCCCCCCCACTACCACCTTTCCCTCCACCCATCCTGTCTAGCTAACTCCAGTGCACTTATCTAATTTTGCAACAGTTTCAATTGTCCCCAAAATCCCTCAGATAAATCCTACTGTCTGATTACAACACAATATGTGGCTCCTTCATCACACTTGCTTTAAGTAACATTTTACATCAGTTAATTGGGTTGGTGCATGTCTCCCCCACTAGACTTTAAACTCCTGTAAAAGAAGGCAATGTCTGGTTTTGCTCACCATTGCATCTTCAGAACCTTGGACAGTGCCTGACACAAATCAAATGTACTATATACTGGCTTAAAGAATAAAGTAAAAATAGCCCCACTTCCATTACACCAAGAATTATTACCATTTTGCAGATGGGAAAATTAGGTACATAGAGGAAAAATGACTTGCTTGGGGTCTCACAGTTAGTATATAGTGGAGTTGAAACTTGAAGCCTAGCAATCTGACAGCAGAGTCCATAATCTTCACCATCCCACTGCACTAACTCACTTGATTTCCTTATATGTAAACAAAGATATTGCTAATGTCTCTCTCAAAGTACTGTCTGGAGAACCAGAGGAGAGAATGAATGTGAAATGATTCACTAAAAGATGAAGTGCTCTTCTGAGCTTCAGTTTATTAATGTGTGGAGTGGAGGGGCCAGACCAGTTGGCGTCTAAGTCCTCTCTCAGCTCCAGGATAGAGGCCCTGGCCCTGGATTTTCAAAAATCCCAGTAGGAGCTGGGTGTGGTGGTGCACCCCTGTAATCCCAAAGGCTCAGGAGGCTGAGGCAGGAAAATTGCAAGTTCAAAGCCAGCCTTAGAAATTTAGTGAAGCCCTAAGCCACTTATCAAGATCTGGTCTCCCGGGCTGGGGATGTGGCTCAAGCGGTAGCGCGCTCGCCTGGCATGCGTGCGGCCCGGGTTCGATCCTCAGCACCACATAGCAACAAAGATGTTGTGTCCGCCGAGAACTAAAAAATAAATATTAAAAAAAATTCTCAAAAAAAAAAAAAAGATCCGGTCTCCCAATAAAAACTAAAAAGGGCTGGGCATGTGGCTCAGTTGTTAAGCATTCCTGGGTTCAATCCTTGGTACAAAAAAAAAAAAAAAAAAATCCCAGTATGGGCAAGATCTCATTTTGTTTTCCATGTCCAGGATCCACTCTTAAGGCAGTTTCCCTGGGTCATATTGTATATTAGGCTGAGAAAATGGGAATGTCCCAGATGAAGCCATGTGCTGCCACAGACTGATCTGGACCCTAGAGGGTGTGACCAGAAGATGGCAGTTGCTCTCTTGAATTCCTACAGAAATGAGAAATTAGGCAAGCTCAGCAACACAGTAGATGGAGGGGCTGCCTTGCTCCTGGTTGGGGGACTAACAAGATAACCTTTCTATCCTCACCCAACTGCAACAGATTAGTGGCACCATACTGACCTGACAATTTACTATGCCTTAGGTACTGCTAATCATTCACTAAATATTTGTTTCTCTTCTTTTTTTTTTTTTTAAAAAAAGCATCCTTGCCTCTGTTCTCCATATGAGGAAGCTGAGGCTGAGTGTGTTTACCTGACTTCCTTGAGGTCACACTCCACTGAGGCAGATTAGAAATTCAGACCTAAGCCGGCTAATGCAAAGGCCTGCTGAGAAAACTCATCTTCTGAAATGTAGAAGCAATAGTAATTACCTGAGCTAGACACACAAAATAATATCCCCAGGGAGGCAACCAAAGGTCCAACTAATTCTTCTGAAACTGTAGACATAAAACCCACACAATGTGAAGATTGTCGTCACCAGAGGGTTACCTCCTCCTCTACAGTCACATCTGTCAACAAGGTGTCCTGGCTGGGATCCAATGAGGGTATTCATTCTCTGGCTCTTCCCACCATCCCTAAGGAGCCACAGTATCCTGCATGCACCCACAATATGTGACACTAACTCCTGGGCAGGGGTGACACTCACTCAGGTGTATAGGAAGTGGTGTGCAAAGTGAGAGACAGCCAGCCCCTCAAAGCCCCTCTTCTTTCATTCTCCACAGAGATGATGATTACTTAGGCAAATTCTGTGTTTCAATGGGGCCTTTTAATTTACTTGGTTAATTAAAAAAAAAAAAAAAGGGAAACCCGTCTCTTATATTTTTGCTTTCTTCCCTAAGATTTCTAAGTGGCTACCAAACCTCATTCTGTAAGTTTGTGGTTTATGCAACTAGAATGATTTTTGTTTTAAAAGAAACATTATTAATAATTAATAAGGCTTCCCAAGATAAAAGCTGCCTCCTCAACTAGATAATATAAATAGCTAACATAATGTGTGTGTGCCAAATATTCTAAGCAAGTTTAACCCTAATAAAACTTCATTATCGTCACCATTTTACAGATGAAGAAACTAAGGCACAGAGAGGATGAATAACTAGTAAGTCCACAAGACCTAGGACTTGAAATAAAATGGTTAGTATTAAAGTCTGCACTTTTACTGCTATGTCAGAACTAACATCCTAAATTGAGGTTGGGCATAGACTCTTCCACTCTGTATCCTTTACTCTCTTTTTAGGAAAAAAGTACCTAGGGCTGGGTATTGGCTCAGTGGTAAAGTGCTTACCCAGTATGTGTGAGGCCCTGAATTCAATCCCCAGCACTGCCCCCGGCCCACCAAAAAAAGGGCACAAGTACGACCGTCATCCATGAACCCTCTGGGGGCAGAGGCTGCAACCTAGTCACTTTGGATCTGTATTAGTATGTTTTCCATTGCTATATCAAAATAACTTAAGCTTGATACTTATGAAGAGATTTATTTCATTCATATTTTAAAAAGCCAGGATTGGGCTGAGGTTGTGGCTCAGTGGTAGAGCACTTGCCTCGCACATGCAAGGCCCTGGGTTTGATCCTCAGCACCACATAAAAATAAATAAATAAAATTAAGGTGTTATGTCCAACTACAACTGAAAAATAAATATTAAAAAAAGCCAAGATTAAGTGATCCCCATCAGTTCAGCCTCTGGCTGGGTCACAATATGGCAGATGGCATCATGGTGGGAGCAACTGCCACAGGGAAAATCACCTGGCAGGTCAGGAAATCAGAGATCAGATAGGGGCCAGGCTCATTCATTTTAGTCTTACTCTCAAGAGCACTAACCAAGTTATCATGGGAACTATATTAATCCCTTCCCAGTGCATTGCTCCCAATGACTTAATTTCTTTACACTAAACCCTATCTCTTAAAGGTCTGGTTTCCTCTTAATACTTCCACATGGGGGACCGAGCTTCTGATGTATGAACCTTTGGGGACACACCCAGACCATATCCAAACTATAATAGGTTTCAGCTATCTAACCCAGTTCCAAACCTTGTGGATGTTCAGGTCAAGTCCCAGCTAAGAGGGGTCAGCAGGAGGCACACATGTGGAGGGTGGCACAGCAGGACAAATGGAAAAATCAGAATCAAAATCGGAAGAAATTACCTTTCCACTTGCTACCAATGGGAGGGTTCATGTGCTCACTCTGGTTTTCTCAAACCAAGTCACACCTGAGCAGCCTGCCCCAGAGGGTGGTGCACACTTGCCCTGATCTGCCCTCCAGCACGGCTCAGACATTACATAAACCCTTCTTCAGTGTGATAGCCCTTCAAATATTTGAGGAGCGCTTTCACTCTCTGTATGCTTGTCCAAAGTAATGTCAGGAGTTCATAGCAAAGGTGAATATTGAGCTCAAGGATTCCTAATTTCCTGTCCAAGGTTTACAAATGAAGGCAATATATCTTTTTAATAATTGCATTTTCCAGGGTGGAATTTGAAGAGATCAAAAAATATATAAGCTAAAGTATTCAGAGAAAACAGAAAAATAGAAAGATGTTATACATTTGTTTACATCCTAGAAAATTCTGGAATAAAATTTATTTATTCATTCAGCTTCATCTGGGCCCTCAGAGCCTGTGGGTAATCGTGCTTGTTACCCTCTTTCTGCAATTCTAACCCTCACACCTAGCGCCTCCTCTTTCCTCTGTCACCCTTCCTGAGGACCTTGTCTTTCATTTCATAGAAAAAATAAAAGTCTCCAAAGGGAATGTCTTCAGCCTCCTTCCTATTCCCACCATCTCCTGTCATGGCTTTTCCTTTGGTTTATCCTCTGGACCTCAGGTCCTCTCATCTCCTTGGAGAACAGGGGAATCAAGGTTTAGGGGTGTAGCTCAGAGACAGAGTGCTTGCCTAGCATGTACGAGGTCCTGGGTCCCATCCCCAGCATAGAAAAAAGAGCCACCAGTGAGATCTCCATCGGCTCAGCACATCTCCCCGGTATTCCTTGCCACCAACTCCCTCTCTTCCTGTAACTTTCCACAAGCCATAATCACCCTTCTCTGTCCTCTAGAAAGAGCAGTTAAGCTTTTCCCCTCCCGACACCTCACCCTGCCACAATCTGAATTTTGGCACCACCTCTCAAAACCTACAGACATGTTTATGTCTGGAATGTAACTCCCTGGAGCATTTGGATAGAGGCTGTAGCAGATATTAAATGGATAAGGACAGATACTACACTGGATCTTGGTCAAAAGGCCGAGAAACAATTTTCTCTGTGGCATTTGGACTGGTGGACTATTTTCTTCCTGGTTTCCTCTAACTCTTGAGTCGTCTTTTTAGAACTCACAAATGAAAACAGCCCTGGGCCTTTCTTCAGTTTATTATGCCTCCCTCCACAATCTTAGCCTTGGCTTCAACCTACATTCCCAAATCTGTAACTCCAGCTTTGACCTCTCTCCTAAAACCAAGACAAGGAGTAAACCCAAGGCCTCCTAGATAGCAGCATTGGAAGTCACATCCCCCAGTGTCCCCTGTTGATCTCAGTACTCAGTTACCATCACCTACTCCCCCACCCAATCAAAAACCCAGGGTTGGGCTGGGGATGTGGCTCAAGCGGTAGGTAGCGCACTCGCCTGGCATGCGTGTGGCCCGGGGTTCGATCCTCAGCACCACATACAAACAAAGATGTTGTGTCCGCCGAAAACTAAAAAATAAATATTAAAAAATTCCCTCTCTCTCTCTCTCTCTCTCTCTCTCTCTTAAAAAAAACAAACAAACCCAGGATCCATGGAGCTTCTCCCCTGCTTTCCTTTACACCCCTCCATCCCTTGATTCCAGAGTCTTTCTCCAAAACTAGTTCTCAAATTTGTTTGTGCTTTCATCCATGACATGCCCAAATTTTGTCATGAGACAGAGGCCCTGACCATTTAACATGCACAAATATTTTCACCTACTGGGTTTCTAAACACTTTATGAAGTAGATTTCTCAGCTCCTCTCAGGTGCATAACTCTTGTTCCCTTCAGAATATGAGGGAGGAATCTCATACAGTGTGTGCAGGGCCAGTTCATTCTTCTTGAGATTATCACTTGCTTAGTTCAGGGTCAGAGAGCTCCCTCCCTTCCTTCCTTCAAATAAAATACTTGAATTTTGCAAGAAAATTTTCAAAAAATGTCCTAGAGTGATCTGGATTGAGATTCCCCCCATAGGTTTGGTATCCACAGGTTTTGTGTTAATATTCCATTTTTGCTGTAACAGTAGATGTCCATATGTGGGATTTGGGGACCAACCCTTACCTGTTTATTCTTGGGGCCTGGCCATTAGGTTGGGTTTTTGTCTCTTCTTGTTTTTATATTAAAGTGTAGCTAATAATAATAATAATAATAATAATAATAATAATAATAATAATTTGTTTGTGCTCTCAATCACCCAGAGATCTTAATAAAGTATAGATTCTGAATCAATAGAGACAGATGGATTACAACAATGGTCCATATTCTCTGTCCCTACCTATAAACAATTTACTTTTAATAAATTTAATTTATTTATTTGGTGCTAAAGATTGAACCCAGGGCCTCACACATGCTAAGTATGCTCTGTATCACTGAGCTACACCCCCTTCTCTTCCCAGGTGCACAATTTAAATATGTGCACATCTAGATCATATTGCCTAGCTCAGGGTCAGCATGTCTGGGACCTCAGCATGCTTCTCTTACCTCCCCACTGTCAATGACCCTTCCTAAAAGGAAAGCACTATTCTGACTGCTATCACCTTAGATTAACTTTGCCTTTGCTTAAACTTCATGTACCTGAACTCATTTGATATATGGACTCTATGGTATAAGACTTCTTTGTGAAGTCTAAGATTCACCCATATTGTTGAATATATCAGCACTTGTTTTTCTATTACTCTGTAGTTTCTCATAACAGGACTACACAACAATTTATTTACCCATTTTCATGGTGATGGACATTTGTGTCATTTCCACTTGAGGCTACTAGAAATAAAGTAGTTAATGCTTGTACATGTATATTTCTTTGATAGAAGCACTCATTTCACTATGGAGTGAAATGGCTGTGTCGTAGGATTACATGTGTTTTGCTTTGCAGATTTTGCCCAGCACTTATTCAAAATAGTTATGTCAATTTACACCCCCACCAGCAATGTAAGAGAATCTTGTCCTACATCACTGACAGCACTTGGTATTATCTTTTTATTTATTTAGCTTTTCTGATAGGTAAGAAGTGCTATTCTATTGGGGTTTTAGTTTGCATTTTAGTTGAAAATATTTGTGAACATTAAATTAAAGAAGTTGAACACCTTTTATGTGTTTATTGGCCATTTAAATATTGCTCTTTCATGAAGTCACTGTGTAAGTCTTTTGCTCTTGATTTTGTCAGGTTGATGGTTGTTGAAGATAGGAAAAACTCAAAGAGTTTTCCCTACTCTCACCACTAAACACAACTTGAACAAAATACTTCCCCTTTGGTTACCTATCATTTCTCTAGTAATCCATTTCAATTCTGACATTATCTACTCAGAGATGGCATCACATGCCACAGGTTGAAGATTCAGTTCCACAACACTGCCCCTCGAAATAGGATGTCATTTGAAAATCTCAAGTTATAACCTGTACTTCCAACTAGTTGGCTGGTGATAAATTGGCCATTTCTATAACCCTTCCCTTAGGTTCAATTAATTTGCTAGAGCGTCTCATAGAATTCAGGGAAGCACTTTACTTCCATTTATTATAAAGGATCTTACAAAGGACACAGATGAAGAGATGCACTGGGCAAAGTTTGCTGCAAGGGATGTGAGACATTTCTGTGCTCTCCAGACTCACCACCCCCCAGGTTACCTCCATGTGTCCAGCTCTCTGGAATCTCTGAACCCTGCCATTTTGGTTTTTATGGAGGATTCATTTAGGAATTGAATGTGTTCCTAGTCCCTTCGTGATTGATGGTCACTCAGCTACCTTGTCTCGGTGGGTAGAGACACGGAATCAGCACACACAGACTCCAGGAGCTGATGAGAGAACTGGCTGGAGACCTGCCTCAGATCGCCATCCAGTAGCTCAGTTTATTTTTGGAATACACACAACGGTTATAGGGTTTGGGTTTGAGTGGGGCGTGCCTGTCAATCATCCATAAGCAAGACAATACCCATAAGCCAGTCATCTTCTGCCTAATGTAACCGCACTGTGAAGAAACTCTAAATATTGCTGTCCTGGCAGAAAGCAATCTGGAAGGGTTTTTAGCCCTTACTGAGTCAGGGGTTTCATGCCCTGAAGCCCCTGACTCTCAGTTTCTTGACCCAGCAGTTTGGCAATGCTAACCACAAGTGCTGAGGATGTGATTTCACCCCATCGTGCAGGCGCTCCTGTCAGGCCTGAAGGAAGGTGGATATTTCAGGCACTTCCAAGCTGCTAGTAGCTGCTAGCTGAGACTGAAAGTTATTCCAACAAGGAATCATGGATGACATTGTTGGAGCAATTCAATTTTTAGCCCTTCTCCCCTCCCTGGAGGTTGGGGGTTCAGACTGAAAGTTCTAATGGTCCAGTTGCATAATTGGTTTCCCTGGTAACCACCCCATTCTGAGGCTCTCCAAGAGTCCATCAAGAGTTGCTTCATTAAAACAAAAGATGCTCTTAGTCCCTACTGAAATTCCACGGAATTCAGGAACAGGGATCAAAGACCATATATTAAAACAAAAAAAAATTATTGCTTCTTTCTATAAAGGTTTTAGGAGTGCTGTGCCAGGAACTGGGGGAGAGACAAAGTAGAGATTTCTTACTATTACACAGTGGTATTGTGAAGCATGCACCTCCTCTTTCTCGCCTAACTCCAGCTTCATCCCAGAATCTCCTGAGGAAAGAGTATGGTATCGTTCCTACCCATGCTGCATCTGCCCGGACACCACACATGTGGCCATGCACTGGAACCATCATTGCATGTCTAAATCTCACCTTCCAAACCCAGAGCCTGTGCTGTGTATCAAAGCTGGGAGCCCTGACTCTCCCTCTGACATAGCTCTTCACCCTGCCCCCGATCTCTCCCTCTGCTGCCGCTGACCTTGCTCCGGCCCTGGACAGTTGTCCTCTGTGCCATGGCAAGCTCCCTGCCTCCCATGTGCAGCCTCCACAGCACTACCAGCCCTTACAGATCTTGTATACTCGGGCTGCCCAGCGAAATATCACAGATGGAAGTGGGGGGTGGCAAACGACAGATGCACGTTGTCTGTGGTCTCACAGTCATGGGGGTGGAAGACTAAAATCAAGGTGCAGCAAGGTGGGTTTCTTCTGAGGGATGTGAGGAAGCATCAATGTCCAGCTTTGCTCCTAGCTGTCTGCGGCTCAGGCATTCCTGTGCTTCACATCAACTTTCCTCTGTGCACGTATGTCCTTCTCTCTGAATCCCCTCCTCCTTTTATTTTATTCTTTTTCAGTGCTGGGTATAATTCCTTCTTTTTTTATTTTTCTAATGAGTTACACAAAACAGTAGACTGCAATTCTGACTCATCATACATAAATGGAGTATAACTTCTCATTTGTCAGGTTGTACATGATGTAAAGTTACACAGGTCATGTAATCATATATGCACATAGGGTAATAATGCCAGATTACTATCATTTATTATTTTATTATCATTCCTACCCCCATGCCCCTCTCCTCCCTTCATTCCCCTCTGTCTAATCAGAAGTATCTCTATTCTTCCCTAGCCCCACCCCCTTATTATGAATTAGCATCCTCGTATCAGAGAAAACATTCAACCTTTAGTTTTGGGAATTGGCTTATTTTGTTTAGCATGATATTCTCCAGCTCCATCCATTTACTGGCAAATGTCAAAATTTCATTCTCCCTTAAGGATGAGTAATAATTCACTCTCTCTGTGTGTGTGTGTGTGTGTGTGTGTGTGCATGTGTGTGTGTGTGTATATATATATATATATATATCCATTCATCTGTTAAAGGGTAGCTAGGTTGGTTCTGTGGCTTAGCTATTATGAATTGAGCTGTTATAAACATCGATGTGGCTGTGTCACTGTTGTATGCTGATTTTAAGTCTTTGGGGTATAAACTGAGGAGTGGGATAGCAGGGTCTGATAATGGTTTCATTTCAAGTTTTCTGAAGAATCTTCATATTGCTTTCCAGAGTGGTTGCACCAATTTGCTGTTCCACAAGCAACTTAAGAGTGTACCTTTGCCAATGACATGATGCTATATTTAGAAGATCCAAAAAATTCCACCAGAAACGGTCTAGAACTAACAAATGAATTCAGCAAAGTAGCAGGATATAAAATTAACACCCATAAATCAAATGAGTTCCTATATATCAGTGATGAATCCACTGAAAGAGGAATTAGGAAAACTACCCCATTCACAATAGCCTAAAAAAATCAAATATTTGGGAATCAATCTAACAAAAGTAGAAATAGCTCTACAATGAAAACTACAAATCACTAAAGAAAGAAATTGAAAAAGACCTCAGAAGATGGAAAGATCCCCCATGCTTTAGGATAGGTGGAATTAACATTGTCAAAATGGCTATACTACCAAAAGTGTTATACAGATTTAATGCAATTCCTATTAAAATCCCAATGACATTCCTCATAGAAATAGAAAAAGCAATTAGGAAATTCATTTGGAAAAATAATTCCTTTTTTTTAAGGATACACTAGTTATAATGAAGTAGGGTCCATGTTAGTGACCTCATTTTAATTTGATCATTAGCAAAGACTCTTTCAAATAATATAGTTGTATCATATACACGGTTCAAGGTCACATTCACAGTATGGGGTTGGGGAGGGGTAGTTAGGATAGTAACATCCTCTGGGGGACACAATTCAATCCAGACCATTCACTTCTCTCTTTTATTGTAAGAGCCTTTGGTAGCCAGCTTTCTACCACTTGAAAAATGAAGTAGAAGTCCTTAGGGTGACTTCCAAGGTTCCCCATGGCCTGGCCCCTGGCTTCCAGGTCAGTGTCTCACATTCCCTCACTCCAACCTTGGCAGGAAAACTGTCCCCAAACCTCACAGCTACTGTCAACAGTTCAAAGTGCTGGGTTTGCACTTGGTTCCTGTTGCCTGGACACCCCTGCCTGGCCCTTTTCTGGCTCCCTCCCTGGACTGTATTTCTACTCACCTGTCAAGGAAGAGAGAAACCATCAGGTTTATGCAGAGTGTTGTTAGGACTTTTTGTTGTTGTTTGTTTGTTTTGGTACGGGGGGATTGAACTCAGGGCCACTTAACCCCTCAGCCACACCATCCAACCCATTTTACATTTTATATAGAAACAGGATCTTGCTGAGTTGCTTAAAGTCTTGCTAAGTTGCTGAGGCTGACTTTGAACTTGAGCTCCTCCTGCCTCAGCCCCCCAAGCCTTTACCACCAAGCCTGGCCATTGTTAAAACTTCTATCACAAAATTCAGTGGTGACCCTGGCCACCTCCCTCCATCTCTCAGCCACTCCAGGTTCAGTTCAAGTGTACCTTCACCCACGCCCACTTGCCCATAAAGCATTCAGAGACCACCTATGACTACCACAGGTGTCTCTCTGTGCTTGGAACTCTATGCTCATTGCCTCATTGAGTTGTCGCATGCATCCAGAGTTACAGGAAACTACAGAACAGAGCACAGTTAAGTGATCAGATTCAATGTCACCCCAAGTGGGACTAGACTCTGATAGTTTGTGTCACTACAAATCCTTATGCATATAATTGAAGCATTCCAAGAAGGCTTATGGGGACATGGAAGTTCATGGTGGGATGAGGGAGATACATCAGCTGTAGAGCCAAGACGGGGGAGACATGTGGCTCAGAGGACCAGACGAGGTCCAATCACCAGAACTGAGTCAAGCTGCTAGATGGAAGGGAGGAGGATAAGGGCTGAGGATCAGGCTGAGGGACACTGCAGTGTACTCATCTCCACATCCCGGCACACCTGGGACAGGGCTGGGCACAGATTATTTGTCAATAAGGGTCTGCAGAACAGAGAGGAAAGAGGGAGTGAGGGAGGCAAGAAGGAATGGAGCGAAAGGCCCTTTGTGGCCTTAAGTCACACCTGGTTGATCTCCTGACTCAGTAGGATTCCACCCTCTTTTAAAACCCCTGTGGTTTTCTAACACTCTGGACCCAGGCTTGGACCTTAGTCACCTCCAGTTCCTGCCTCCATTCTCTAGTGACCTTCCTCTAACCAGGTCTTCACTCCATTGCTCCTCTTGATCCTGTTCAATTTGGCCCATTAGCAGCATCAGGCAATGCCGTTTTGCTCTCACATCTTCATACAGGGCTCTGTGGATCCAGGATCATGAAGCCTGGTGTTCTTCTGGCCTTTTCTGGCTGCTCCTTCTCACCCCCCTGCCTTTGAATATTAAGTGCAGGAGGCACAGCATCTCTGGACCCACACTGCCACTTCTGGGCTCTTGTCACTCTTGTGGGTTTGAACACACCCATCTTACAGAGCCCAGCCACTGGACATCACCTCTCCAGAAAGATTTGTTATAAGCTTCTCTAACCTACGGTGTCCAGAGTCAAGTCCCCGATGATTCCCCATACCCTGTGTCTCCTGGCCATGGCCATTCCCTTCTTGCTGTGCCTCAGAACAAAAACACTGGCTTTTTCTTCTCTTCTCTTTCTAGTCCATTCCACATGGGACTTGTCAACCAATCCTACTGACTCTGCCTTCAGACTGTATCCAGAATTCAACTCTCTGTTTCCACGCTTGTCCAAGCTGCCATTTGCACTCACCTGGGGGTACTGAATAGCCACTAACTGGTTTCCTTGCTCCCCTTGTTTACCTGATGATTTCAAATCAGCAGCAATAATAGTTCAGCTGAAATACAAGTCAGACCATGTTCTACTTCTCTGTCTAAAACCCCTCCAACAGTTTCCCACCTTAGAGTGAAAGCCAAAACTGCTCCAGTACACATGGTCCGTTACTTCTCTGTTGTGGCTGGAGTGTATTCACCTAAAGGTTCGTGTGCTGGAAGCTTGGTCCCCAGTGTTGTGATAATGAGAGTTGGTAGGACCTCTAAGAGGTGGATCTGGATTAGGTCATGGGAGTACTGCTCTCAAAGGGGATTAATGTGGAATGGATTGATGTAGTCCCCCCCACCCCATTTTTTATGCTGGGGATTAAACCCTGGGCCTTGCACACACTAGGAACGTGCTCTACCACTGACCCACATCCCCTCCAGCCCAGTATTAATGTAGTTCTTATGGGGCACTGATTAGTTCCCAAGAGAGATGGTTGTTATAAAAAAGAACCAGACTGGCCCCTGAATCTCTCATGCCTCCTCCTCATGCCCCATGTTTTCTCCAACTTGCAGGTGCTTTCACTATGATGCCATCCAGCATGTCATGAGGGAGTCACATGACTGTCACCAGAGGCCAAATTAACAGTACTGACTGCTCTTGGACTTTGAGTCTTCAAAACTGTGAACTAAATAAATCCCTTTTCTCTATAAGGATTCCAGCTTCGGACATTTTGTTACAGCCACATAAAACTGACCACTTTTTGTTACTCTGATCCTTTTTGTTACTCCAATCCAGCCACATGAGGCAAATCCCTGCCTCAGGGCCTATGTACCTGATATGCCCCATTTCCTCCACAATACCCAACTACGTGGTCCATTCTCTAACTTTCTTCTGTTCTTTAAAGTTGCTTGTCAATGAGATCTTTTTTTTTTCTTTTTTTCTTTTGGTACCAGAGAT
The DNA here is from genome assembly GCF_045843805.1 of Urocitellus parryii. NCBI lineage: Eukaryota > Metazoa > Chordata > Mammalia > Rodentia > Sciuridae > Urocitellus > Urocitellus parryii. The sequence goes on from NC_135544.1 coordinate 14,646,417, forward strand.
TGAACTCAGTGGCATTGACCACTGAGCCACATCCCCAGCCCTATATTATTTAGAGACAGGATCTTATTAAGTTGCTTAGCACCTCGCTTTTACTGAGGCTTTGAACTTGTGATCCTCCTGCCTTAGCCTCCTGGACCACTGTGATTACAGGCATGCATGAGCTCAATGAGTTCTTTGTATTAGTTTGTTATGTCTTCCATAATAAAGTACCACAGAGTGAGACGTTAAACAATAGAAATTTGTTTTGCCATTTCTGGATATTAGAAATCTGTTACGGTTTATATATGAGGTATTTCCCAAAAGCTTATGTGTGAGACAATGAGAGATTTTTTTCAGAGGTGAAATGATTATGAGAGGTGTAAGTGAATTAATCCACTGATATGGATTAACTGGGTGGTAGCTGTAGACAGGTTGGATGTAGCTGAAGGAAGTAGTTCTCTGGGGGTGTGCCTGTGGGGTTCTCTCTCTCTCTCTCTCTCTCTCTCTCTCTCTCTCTCTCTCTCTCTCTCTCCCCTTCCTGCCTCTCATGTCCTAATTAATCTCTTCTTAAATGAATGTCAGGCATACTGAACTTGGGTCTACACTAATGACCTCATTTTATATTAATTATTTCCTAATAGACCCTACCCTAAATGGTACCCATTCAGAGGTACTAGGGTTAAGACTCCAACCCGTGAATTTCAGGCTGGGATGTGGTCCACCCTTCAGCAGCCTTCCCTAACCACATTATCTACAGTGTCGTCCTCCCCCACACCACACCCTTCACTTCCCCTTCCTCGCTCCTTACCAATTGCCACTCTCAGTCACAAGATGTGTTTTAATTCCGTGTGGAATTTTTTACCTGCGTCCCCACCAGACTGTAAGTCCTGAGGGAAGGAGCAGGGGTCTTTATTTTGTTAACGACTTTATCTCCAGTGCCTCTAACAGAGCCTGGTACATGGCAGGCGCTATGTTAATATAATTAACATTATAAAATTCATCTATATTGGCTTAATTAATTAATTCAAGCCACAACTGTTTTTGTGAAGCTTCCAAATCATCCTGGTGCTCCTATTTTTTTTTCTTTGATCATTTTTATTAAAGATTTTTTTAATGAGCTTTGAAAATGGACTCCTCATCGAGAGCATCTGTCATCATCATTAATGTCATGCTTTTGCTCATTTATTAGCCCACTGATTCTCTCTGGGACCTTTTTCCTCACTCTGACTGTAAAAAACCTTTTTGTTTCTTAACCTCTTTTTGGCTCCAGAAGGCATGCGATTTACTCCTCTCCTGCCCTTCTGTTCAGTATTTTAACACACACCCTGAGAGGCATAAATTCCTCCAGTGAATGTTCTGTAACTGTGGGCCTTGCTTTAAAAAGACTCCATAGAAGGCTTCTAAAAAGACTAGGCATGGAACCACCACACGACCCACTCTACCACTTCTTGGTATTTACCCTGGAGAATTAAAGGCATCTTACAACAGTGATACATGCACACCCGTGTTAATAGCACAATTCATAATAGCCAAACCGGAGAACCAGAGTAGGTGAACATCAACGGATGACTGGCACCTATACACAATGGATTTTTATTCAGCCGTTAAAAAAAAATGAAATTATGGCATTTGCTGGGAAATGGATGGAACTAGAGACAGTTATGTTAAGCGAAATAAGTTGAACTCAGAAGGTGAATGGTCATATGGTCATATGTTTTCTGTCATATGCAGAAGCTAGAGAGGAAAAAAGAAAACAAAGATGGGGGTGGATCTCCTAAAAATCAAAGGAGATCAGTAGAAGAAAAGGACCGAGGGGTGGAAGGTGGGGAGGGAGGGGGGATATGCTGGGGAGTGATATTGGCCAAATTATATTGTTATATTGTGTGCATGTGTGACTATGTAACAACAAATCCCATCAATACATACAACTATAATGCACCATTAAAAATGAAGAATTTTTTTTTTTTAAAAAGAAAACTCCATATCTAAAGAGTTTCAATGTTGAAAACATCTATGAAAGGAAGATGGGGGAAAGGAAACCTTTGTTTCATTAGAAACCTTTTTTTTTAAATTGTTTTTAAGGATTCAGGGTGTGTTTCCTTAATAGCACTAGGTTTTCCTCTAGTGCTTTTAAAATGTGATTAGACTTATAAATTTTAATTCACATAATAATATTTAGAGCACTTACATTACATCAAGTGAGAGCATTTCTTTGGTAATAGGTTCACAAACACTTGGGGCTTTTCTTGACCTTTTCGTTTTTTCCTCCTGGAATTTCTAAGGGCTCTGCATTGTATACTCCAGGGCATCAGGGTGGTAACTTGGGATCACTGAAGGAGTCAGGGAAGGAAGGGATCTTTCTCCCAGATGAGCAGGTGCCCACACTCACAACTCTGCTCCAAGTCCCCGGGGGAGGAAGGGGTTCTGTTCTTTGATTTCAGCTGTGACCAGGAAAGCCACAGTGAAGTCAAAAGACTTCAGACAGTTCCCCCCAGCATTCCTCAGTGGGCAGGGTTGGAACAAACGCCAATGAGCAGCCCAGGGAGATTGTGCAGGCTCAGGAGAGCCCTGTCCCTCCCATTGTTCCGCAGCTGTCCTTTGTGTGAGAATTGTCAGCATGCCTTAAGCTCCTCTCCTGTTAGGCACTGGACACTGCTCTGCCAAGGGGCAGACCACCTCTCTGTAGACTCCCCAAGTCAATGACCAGTGTTATCACATAACATATTATTACTCATAAATCGGTCCCTAACTTCATTTATTGGATATTTCTCTTCATTAAAAAAAATTATAGTAGCATGTATCAAAAATTCCTTCCATTTTAGGGCTGAACCATATTCCATTGTATGTATATATCACGTTTTGATTATTCACCCAACAAGGGATACTTGGATTGCTTTCCCCTTTCAGCTATTGTGAAGAATGCTACCATGAACATGGGTGTGCAAATACTTATTTGAACCCCTGCCTTCAATTCTTTTGAATATACATCCAGAAGAGGAATTGCTGGGTCATATGGTAATTCAGTTTAGTTTTTTTTGGCTCTAATTTCTGTGCCTCCTTGTCAACACTTATTATTCTCTTTCTTTTTTTATAGCAGCAATCTTAATGGGTATGAGGTCTTGTCCCCTTATGGCTTAATTCATATTTCCCCAGTAATTGGTTATGTTGAACATTTTTTGCATGTACTTATTGGCCCTTTGCATATCCTCGTTAGAGAAATGTCTGTCCAATCTTTTGCCCCATTTTTAATTGGGGTGTTTGTTTTTTGTCCTTGAGCTGTTTGTTGTCCTTAAGCTGCTTAGTGTATTCTGAATATCTGTCCCCCGTCAGAAGTGTGACTTGAAAATATTTTTTTTCCATTCTGTGGGTTGCCTTTTTACTCTCTTGCTAGTGTCCTTTGATTCACAAGAGGTTTTAATCTTGATGAAGTACCATTTCTCTACTTTTTATTTTGTTGGCTGAGCTTTCCGAACTATAGCTAAGAAATCAAGGCTGAATCGGGTGTCATAAAGCCTTTACCCTATTTTACTTTGAAGGATTTCATCTTTTTACTTCTTAGATTTAGTTCTTTGATCCATTTTGAGGTTTGTTTTGTTTTGTTTGTTTGTTTATAGTGTAAAACAAGGATCCAGCTTAGATACCCAGTTTTCATATTGCCATTTATTGAAATCACAGTCATTCCCCTATTGAATGATTTCGACATCCTTGTTAAAAATCATTTGACCAATCTATGTGTGGGTCATTTCTGGGCTTCTTTTCTGTTCCATTGGTCTCCATGTTCGTCTTCATGCCAGCACCACATTGTTTTGATTAGTGTAGATTATAGCATATTTTCCTGCCCTTTGCTTGTGTCCCCTTCTTCTCTCTTGAAGATGTTCAGCTTCTCCTGCTATCCTACTACCCTTCAGACTCCACTCTTCCCCAATAATCCAATTTAGTTTCCCAGAATCCCATCTTTAGACCTCTGGTTTCCTTCTCTAACACCTATTAAAAAGTTATCAAGTCTTTGCCTGTTCTCTTGAAGTTCATGTGCAGGTGAGATGGATGCTAAGGGGTTAGTGGCAGCCAGTGACTGAATGAATCAGGCCTTTTATTGGCATCTCCTGGATGAGATGACCCCATTTATGTAGTAAGTCTGGGCACAGCCACTACCACTGCTCTTTCCTCCGGCCTGTCAGTCACAGACTCCAACTTCTTCTGTCCCTGCCCTACCCCATTACTGCTGCCAAAGCTATCATTGGTCTTTCCCCTAAACCTTCAATTGCCATCTCTGACCCACCCACTCACCAAACTGCAAACTCCTTAACTTGATATTGTAATGCTATGATAACTAAAGTATAACCTGAATCCTCACCTTCCCTTGTCTTCAATCACAACCTTCCCCACCTAAGACATGCACTACAGATTGGATCTTGACAGTTCCCGCACAAATCCCACGTGTTGAAGGCTAGCACCCCTCTCCACCGGTACAGTTTAGAAGGTGGAGCCTAGTGGGAGGAGTTTAGGTCATTGGGGGGTGTGCCCTTGAAGGGGATATTAAGACCCTGTCCTTCCTCTTCTTCCCTTTTTCCTTCTCAGCTATTCCAATATGCCATATGCTCCCTGCTATGTCACCACAGACCCAAAGCAACAGGACAAAGTGACCATGGACAAAAATCTCTGAAACCACAAGGCAAAATAAACCTTTTCTCCTTTTAAGTTGATCGTCTTAGGTAGTTGTCACAGTAATGAACAGCTGAGTAGCATGCCATTATGGCCCTTTCCCCAGGTCCCCAGGACAGCCTCCTAGCGGCTCTCCATTTCCACACAGTGGCCAGAGTCACCCTTCTCAGAGGCTGGATAGACTATATTCACTCCACTGCTCAAACTCCTTCAACATTGTTCATCCCTCTTCTAAGGTATTTCTGACACTTTTGTTATTGCCACCACAACGCTGGGAAGGAAATCAACTGAACGTTCAGTTGCACGCACAAGCGTTTCTCCCCCTCCCACAGGCCTGCAGGTAGACTGGTTGAGTGGCAGAGGCTGAGCTCTAAAAGGCAACTCTGCTTCAGCTGCAGGTGGTCTCAGCTTGAGTGTGGGTCTCTGTGTTTGTGTCTTGTGGAGCCAAAGGGACAGCAGTGAGTTGGGCAGAATGGAATGGAAAGAGTGCTCAAGCACATGTGTAGCCCATGTGCTCAACTTTGTTTGTTCACATCCATTGGCCAAAGCAAGTCATGGGGCCAATCCTCAAATTAATAGGCTAGAGAAATATATTCTGTCCGGGGAGGGAAGTCATGGGGAATATTTGCTCCATACATCAAATTACTCCATGTGGCTGACCAGGCCCCACATGATTCAACCCGGTTTTCTCCCTCATACCATCTGTCCCACCCCTCTTCTCCCTCTCTGGTCCCTTGGTAATCCACCAAATATGTGCTTGGATTCTTCACCCTAGCACCCTTCCAAATATGCCCAGATGGCACAGACCCTTGTTTCCTTCAGATCTCTTTTCAAATGCCACCTTCCCAGGGAGATTTTCTTGACTCCTTGCTATAAAATAGCAGGACTTGGGGTGGAGGTTGTGGCTCAGCAGTACAGCACTCACCTCGCACGTGAGAGGCCACATAAAAAATAAGTAAACAAAATAAAGGTATTGTGTTCAACTATAACTAAAAATAAATAAATAAATAAATATTTTTTAAAAAGCCGCATTGTTCTCATTATTCTCTGCTCCCTACTCTGCTTTCTTAGCACCCCTCCCACCCCCAGTACACAACCATGCTCATCGTTTGTCAGTGGCCCTTCGCTGGGCTGCAAGAACTGTGGCAGCAGGGTGTTTTGTGGTTATTTGTTTGCTTTTTTTTGTCATCGCCCAGCTTCCAGAAGTGCATAAAACACAGGAGGTGTTTAATATCTGTTGGATGAAAAACACAAGTTCAAAGCCTTTACCACCTAAATGGACTACCTTCCTCATCCCTTGCAGGCTGCCATGGCTCCAGTCACCCCAGACCACTCTCCATGCTGGACTTGCTGTGTACCATCTGCTCAGCCTTTGTTATCTGCTCTTCTGACCAGATCTCTCTCCTCCAGCCATGAAAGACCTAGCCATCCTTTAAGGCTTAGTTCCTGTGCCACCTGCCTTCCATAAGACTCACCAGTACCTCTTTAGTCATTCTCTATTTGAATGAAACAAACATCCAAATGCATACACAGAATTTATGCTAATATATGTATTTGAATATGTCCTCTCTCATGTCTTCATTCCAGGACACACACACAATGACACCTTGGCAGACACATTTTGTACCTGTCTTCAAAAGTATTTGGAGACCAAATACTTTCATGGGAAGAGCCAGAACAGGTCCAGGGGTCCTGATTTTCTTTAATCATTTTTTAAAATGTGGTCTATAACACAATTCCTAAGAGTTCATAAAACATGAATGTAGCCTCAATAAATTATTTTAAAGTCAAACATTCATCTATCCAAAGCCTAGGTCAAGAAATGAGTATCACTAGTGGCCAAACCCTACAACAGACTCACGTCACACACACACACACACACCCTCTTCCAGCCATAGTGCTTCCCTCCCCACAGAGGTAATAGAGGCAATAAGTGTATTTAATTTTAGGATATTGTTCTCTTTTTTGTCTCCCCTCACTCTTTTTATTTTTAGTGCATTATGGTTATACAAAATATTGAGGCTCATTCTGACATATTCATAAATACTTACAACATAGTTTTCTCCATTTCATTCTCCAGTAGTATTCTCTTTCCTCCCTCCCTCCCCCAATACCCTTCCTTTACTCTATTGGTTTTCCTTCTATTTGTTTATTTTTCAAGGATTGAATGTTTTCTCTTGTATGTGGAAGTTAGAGAGAAAAAAGGAATAAAAACCGGGGGGAGGGTAGTGATCTCTGAAAATAGGAGAGCAGTGGAGTAGAAACAGGGGACCAAGGTGAGGGAGGAGGGGAAGAACTGGGGAATGAGTTGACCAAATTATACCATGTGCCTGTATGAATATATCAAGAGGCATTCCAATTTTATATAGACTGTAATGCGCCAATCATTCTCTTGCTTTTTATTTTTTTAATTATAATAAAATATACATGATAGAACCTTTACCATTTTGACCACCTTAACGTGTACAGTTCTGTGACATTAAGCACATTTACATTGTATTCCAACCACCACCACCAGCCAGCCACAGCACCCTTCGTCTTCTCAAATGGAAACTCTGTGCCCATAAACACAACAGCTCCCCATTCCCGGCTTCCCTTGCCCCTAGTGCTCACCCTTGTACTTTCTGACTACTCCAGGGACATTACAGGAGTGGAATTTGTCCTTTTGTGACTGGCTTATTTAATTGTAGCATAATATCACCAAGGTTTATCCACATTTGTAGAACTTGCCGGAATTTTCTTCATTTTTAAGGGTCAGTAACAGTCTACTGTATGAATATACTACATTGGGGTTATCCATCTATTGATGGACATTTATTTCCACATTTTGACATTGTGAATAATGTTGCTGTGATCATGCATATACAAATATCTCTTTTCACAGAATCAAATTTAATGGGACATAATTAATAAACCATAAAATTTACCCATTTTGTGTGCAATTTATGTGTCAGCCAGATATAGATCATTTCATCACCTCAAAAAATCCCTTGTGTCCCTTCGTGGTCAGTCTTTCCCCCATCCCTAGGCAACCACTCATTCATCTGCTTTCTGTCATTACAGATTAGGTTTGCCTTTGGTAGTTTTATATAAACGGAATGATGTAGAAAGCACTCTTCTGAATCTGACTTCTTTGGCTCAAAAAAGTGTTTTTGAGATTTCTTCATGGTGCCATATGTATCTTTTATTACAGAGAAAGCGTCTCATTGTGTGACTAAGCCATGGTTGCCCATCAACTCAACAATTAACAGGCATCTGGGTTCTTCCCAATGTTGACCATTTGTGATTCAAACTGTTATTGTAAGCTGTATAAGTCTTTGGGTGGACACATGCTTCCATTTCTCTTGGGTAAATACTGAGCAGTGAACTTTCTGGGATGAATATGGTAAGTATATGCTTAACTTTTTAAGAAACTACCAAAATGTTTTGCAAAATGGTTGTACTATTTTACATTCCCACCACATCCTCATCAACATTTAATATGGTCAATCTTTGGGGCCAGGGATGTAGCTCAGTGGTAGAGCATGTGCTTACTCTGTGTAAGGCCCTGGGTTCAAATCTCCAAAACCAAAGAAATAAAAACCAAACATGCAATCTTTGGGGTTTTTTTTTTCCATTCTGGCTGTGTAAATGGTATTTCATTATGCTTTTAATTTTTATTTTCTTTAAATCTTTTCACATAGCATTGGCCGTTCACATATGTTCTTTGGTGAAATGCCTGTTCAAATTCCTTGCCCATTTTTTAAAAATAGATTTTCTTATTATTGAGTTGAAAGTGTTCTTTATGTACTCCATTCATGAATCCTTCCTCAGATATATGCATTGTAAATATGGAAATCTCCTAGGCTGTAGCCAAACTTTTAATTTTAAATAGTATCTTTCAAAGAGCTGGAAGTTTTTCTTTTAATGGAATCTAGTTGGTCAGATTTTTCTTTGTGGTTCATGTTTATTGGTGTCCTATACATACTTTTAAAATTTGTTGTCTTTTGCTCATTCATTTATTGAATATTACTGAAGTTCTTTTCATTTCATTGATATATAGAATTCCTTTGTTTGCACACACTGCAAAGTATCGAACTGTTCTAATGTTGATGACTTGTGGGCTGTTTTTATATTGCTATGAACATACTTGTAGATGTATTTCTCTAGATTTATAACTTAAAATGGAATTGCTAGGTGATAGGATGCAAATAATTTCAACCACAATAGATAACACCAAGAAGTTTCCAGTAGTCAAAAGAATTTATAGTTTCACCAGCAGTTTATAAGAGTTCTAGTTGCTTCACATTATCACAAATATTTTATATTTTCAATCCTTTTCAATATCTACCTTTTCAATCTGGTGGGTGTATGTGCTATTTTCATCCTCAGCCCTTCTGTTTATCTATATGCATTTAAAGGCCATAAGTTTTTAAATGACTTTTTAAAAATTTATCATTTAAAAAGTTCAGAATTTTCAAAAGTGGGGAGAATAGTATACTAAATTCATATTTACTCATTAACATCAAGAAATCTGGCTTGCCAGGTACAGTGGCACCCACCTGTCATTACATTGACTTGGGAGCCGTGGCAGAAGGATTACAAGCTGGAGGTCAGCCTCAGCAACCTAACAAGACCCTCAGCAATTTAGCCAGACCCTTCACTAGGGATGAAGCTCAGTGGTAGGCAACCCTGAGTTAGATTCCCAGTACCAACAAACAAACAAAAAAATATTTTTTTCCAGCTCAAATGGTAATATTATTTCAGTAATTATAAGCTCATTGCTAATATTTAATTTATGCCAGTGCTGGATTATTTTGAAGCAAATCTCAGTGTGTCCTTTCATCTATGTTTCAGCATTTAACTTTAAAAGAAAATAACATTTTAAAACCAACACAATATTGTTAAATCACTTAATATGAATCCTCAACAGCATCAAATATGCAGTGTTCAAATTCCCTATACAGTAAACATTTTAAAGTTGACTTCTAGGAATCAGAATTCATTTCATTCATGTGTATTTTACATATCTTGATCTATAAACCCTTCCATCAGGTTTATGTCCCCCTTCAATTCCTTGCACTTTACCTGTTATTTATCCTGTGATGTTTTTCATATTCCAGATTTTGGTTGTATACTTGGGGTGGTGTTTAATATATTCTTCTGTCTCTTGTAGTTCCTGTAAGCTGACAAACTGAGGCTTCTTCAGAATCCAGTTGATTTTTTTTTTTCTGACAAGGATAGTTTCATAGGTGGTATGAAAATGCACATGGTGTGCTGGATGTCTCTTTTTATGATGCTAGCAGCATTTGATGATCTTTGTCTAGATCCTCTAGGCACTGGGTTACAAATAATTTAGCTCAAAATATTTTTTAAATTCTGCATTTCTTTGGTAGATAAATTATTTAAAAACATATTTCTTACTTTCTAAACATCTGGAGACTTTCTAGTTATCTTGTTCTTATAGATTTCTAGTGTAATCACATAGTAGTCAGAAGATTAAATCTTTTGCTTTAGTGTTTAGCACAGGGACAGTTAATTATTTTATTTATTCTTTTGATACTGGGGATTGAAGCCAGGGGTGTGTTACCACTGAGCTGCTTCCCCAGGCCTTTTTAAAGATTTTTTTTTTTTTTTTTTTTTTTTTGGTGGTGCTGGGGATTAAATCCAGGGCCTTGGGCATGTGAGGCAAGCACTCTACCAACTGAGCTATATCCCCCACCCCACCCCCAACCCAGGCCTTTGATACAGGCCCTCACTAAGTCGCATAGGGCATCACTAAGTAACTGAGGTTGGCCTTGAACTTCCCATTCTCCTGTCTCAGCCTCCCAAGTCACTGGGATTACAGGGATGCACCACCATGCCTGGCTGTATAGCCAGTTGTTAAGGATACTACATATTAGGCTACTGTTGTATGCTGTGTTTTATGTGTCCACTAGAGCAATTTTTGTCAATTTTATTCAATTCTTTTATATCATGACAGATTTCTGCCATCTAATTTTATAATTTACCTAGAAAAGGCCTTTGGATCTCTCACTATACACTTTCCTATGTAATAATGATGAACAGGTAGAATTTGAAATTAAAAATACATTACTATTTTACATTAGCACTCCCAAACTGAAACATTAAGGTGTAAATCTAATACAATATGTACAAGATTTATATGAGGAAAACTAAAAATTCTAATAAACAAAATCAAAGAAAAACTAAATTACTGGAGATATGTTTCATGTTCACTAATACCAAATATTCTCAAGATTTCAGTTCTTCTCTACCAGATCTATAGATTCAATGCAATCCCAAGATACTTTGTGGATTATTAACAACTGTTATATAACTATGAAGTTTATAGGCAAAAGATCTAGAATTATCTACTCAAGATTGAAGAATGAAGTCAGATAACTTATACTACCTGATTTCAAGACTTAGTATAAAGCTACAGTAATCAAGGTAGTGTGGTGTTGGTAAAAATATAGGCAGATAGTTTGATGGAACATAATAGTCCAGAAGTAAACCCACATAAATAGAGTCAACTGATATCTGGCAAAGGAGCAAGGGTAGTCTTTTCAACAAATAGTGTGGGTATCTACATAGAATAAGAAAAAGAAGAGAAAAGAAAGAAAAAAGAATCAAGATACACCATGCACAAACACTAACTCAACATGAATCACAGACCTAAATGTAAAGTGCAAAACAATAAAACTCCTAGAACACGGGGCTGGAGATGTGGCTCAGTGGTAGCGCGCTCGCCTGGCATGCGTGCGGCCCGGGTTCGATCCTCAGCACCACATACCAACAAAGATGTTGTGTCCGCCGAGAACTAAAAAATAAATATTAAAAAAAAAAATTCTCTCTCTCTCTCTCTCTCTCTCTCTCTCTCTCTCTCTCTCTCTCTCTCTCTCCCCCTCTCTCACTCTCTCTTAAAAAAAAAAAAAAACTCCTAGAACACAACAGGAGAAAACTTAGATGACATCGGGTATGGCAATGACTTCTTTGATACGACATCAAAAGCAGAATCCACATTCGATGATTTGGACAAGTGTTCCCTCAAAGACCCATACGCTAAAGGCTTGGTCCCCAGCCTATGGTGCTATTGGGAGGTGGCAGAACCTTTAAGTTATTTCAAGGTTGTTATGTAAATGGCCCTAGCGGAGGAGGTTAGGTCACTGGAGACATGTACTTAAAGGGCATACTGGGACCCCAGCCCCTTCCTTCACTCTTTGCTTTCTAGCTGCCATGAGGTGAGCTGTTTGCTTCACTGCATCGTGATGTACTGACTTGCCGTAGGCACAAAACGTAATGAAGCCAAGCAACCACAGACTGAAACCTCTGAAACTGTGAGCCAAAGTGAACCTTTCCTTCTAGTAATTTGGTTTGTCTCAGATATATTTTTACAGTAATGGACAACCATGAGAAAATTAATTGATAAGCTGGACTTTCATTAAAGATTTTTTCTTTGCAAAAGATAATACTAAACCTGGACACAGTGGCCCATGTCTGTAATCTCAGCTATTAGGGAGGCTGAGGTAGGAGGATTGCAAATTTGAGGCCAGCCTGGGCAGCTTAGGATGAGAGCCTGTCTTAAAAATAATAATTAAAAAAAGGGCAAAGAACATACTTCAGTGGTAGAACACTTAACTAGCTTGTATAAGGACCTGGGTTCAATCCACAGTAGCAACGCCCACATACGCAAAAAATAATGTTAAGAGACTGAGAAGACAAGCCATAGACTGGGAAAGAACATATCTGATAAAAGACTGTTGCCTGTAAATATACAAAGAACTCTTTTTGTGTGTGTGTGGTGCTGGGGGTTGAACCCATGGCCTTGTGCATGTGGGGCAAGTACTCACTCTACCAACTGAGCTGTATCCCCAACCCCAAAGAACTCTTAGAACTAGCTAAGAAAAAGAAAAACCCAATTAAAAAATGAGCAAAATACTTGAACACATTCTCACCAAAGAAGACACATAGACAGCAATAGTAAGCATATGAAAAGATTATCCACATCATGTCATGTGTTATCAGAGGAATGCACAGTAAAACAAAAGTGAAATACTTCCCACACTTATTAGAATGGCCAAAATTCAAAACACCAACACCACCAAATGCTGGCAAGCACGTGGAGCAAGAGAGGGTCTCATTCGTTGCTGGTGGGAATGCAAACTAATGCAGTCACTTTAGCAGACAAACCGCAGTTTCTTATATAAATGAACATTCTCTTACCATATAATCCCTCAATTGTCCTTGTCGGTATTGGCCCCAATTAATTAAGAATTTGTAGAAACAAAAGGCTGAAAATGACTGTTTACCGCAGCTCTAGCTGTAATTGTCAACATTGGAAGGAACAAAGATGTGCTTTGTGAATGGATAAATTGATAAATCCAGACAATGGGAATATCATTTGTGCTAAAAAGACATGACCTGTCAAGTTGTGAAAAGACCCAGAGAAAAGTTAAAAGTGTCTAGTTAACTGAAAGACATAAATTGGAAGGTGTCACATATTGTATGATCTCAACTACATGACAGTTTGAAAAAAATTACTGAGACAGTAAAAAGATCTGTTGCCAGGAATTAGAAGAGAGTGAGGGATAAATAGGCATACCAGAGAAGTTTTAGAGCAGTGAGCTATTCTATATGATACAGACAGCTGTGGATACATGTACACTCATGAAAAACCAATAGAATATATAACACCAAGAGTGAACTCCAATGTGAACTACAGCCTTCGAGTAATAATCATGTGTCCATGTAGATTCATCAATTATAACAAATACACCACTGTGGTGGGGGATGTCAATAGTGAAGGAGGTTGTATATGTGTGGGGACAAGGAAATTTTGTACTTTGTGTTCAGTTTTGTTGTGAATCTAAAATTACACCAATAGTTTGTTAATTAAAAAAAAAAAAAACAAAAAACTTCCACTATGGCTGTGGACTATTTTTCCTCATAGTTCTGCCCAATTTTACCTTATATATTTTGGAATCATGTTAATAAGAACATATGTATTTAGAATTTTTATACCTTACTGATGAATTAAAACTTTTACATTATTAATAACTCTTTATCCTAGTAATTCTTCCTTTGGCCTTAAATTTTACTCTGTTTCATATTAATATAGATATGGCAGTTCTCATTCATTAGTAATTTCCTGACATAATTTTCCTAACATTTTTTTAGTTTTCTTAAGTTTTTGATGGTTCTCTTGTAAACACCATCAAGTAAGGATTTTAATAATAGATTTTAATAATCTATGTCTTTTAAATGGAATTTTTAGTACACTTACTAATAACTTAATTATTGACATCTTTGCATTCAAGTCTATCGATTATGGATTGTATATTTAATCTTTTTGTCTTTGTCTTTTGTCTTTTGTTCCCTCCTTTTGGATTTAGTGTTTACTAAAATTTATCATTCCATTTTCCCCACATATTATTTTTAGAAGTTATATTCTCTTGCTATTCATTCTTTTAGTAGTTATCATGGAAGTTTAAAACATGCATCTTTATTTTCTCCATAGTTAATACTAATCAAGATAATATAAGGAAATTGAAATACTTCAACTCTGTACATTATCTCCCAACAAGAAATTATCATTTTATACTTAATAATATATATATATGTATAATCATTTAGATTTACTCATACATTTTTTCACATATTGGTTTAACATTGGGAAAGCAACCAACATTTTGCCCACATGGACAGATTCTAAGAGGAAAAAAAAATCAGAAAAAGCATTTGATAGAATTTGACATCCTTTCATGAAAAATACACTTAGGAAATCAGAAATTGAATGGATCTTCTTTCATCTGACTGAGGGTATGCCTGCCCTCATCACTACTTTTCTCAATGTCTACTGAAGTCTTACCCAATTCTATAAGGCCAAAGGAGAGACAAGGGGAAAAAAGGCATAAAAATTAGAAAAGGTCAGGCATGGTGGCACATTCCTTTATTTACTCCCAGTAATTCCAGAGGCTGAGGCAGGAAAATCTCAAGTTCAAGGCCAGCCTGGGAAACTCAACAAGACTCTGACTCAAAATAAAAAAATAAAAAGGACTGGGGATGTATCAGTAAAGCACCACTAGGTTCAATTCCTAGTACCACAACAGTGAACAAACAAACCCCCCAAAATTGAGAAATAAGAAATAAAACTCATTTTTAGAGATTATATAACTATCTAGGTAAAGATCCAAAAGAATCTGAGGGTAAATTAATTGAATTACTAAGTGAGTGAATTAATTGAATTACTAAGAACAGGGGAGGGAGGAGAGGAGGAAAAAGGGAAGCACTGGGGACTGAATCAGAGCAAATTATATTCTTTGCCTTTATAATTATGTCAAAATGAATCCTAAGGTCATACATAACTAAAAAGAGCCAATGAAAAGGGGGGGGGGAAGGCTGAATAAAATGTCAAAGTACAAAAGTTACTTTCTGTATATACCAAAAATAGCTAAAAATCATTTTTGTGTTCATATCTTTATAGTTTCAAAAGTATTAAAGACCCATAAATTAAGGTAACAAAGTACAGAAACCAATAAAAATCAATAATGCAGAAATCAATTTAAAAATTGATAGAAATTTTAAAAGTCTTAAACAAATGCATAGATATACCATTTCAACAACTGAAAGAGCCAATACTGTTAAGATAATAATTTTTACCAAATTGACATTTAGGATAAATGTAGTCACAATATAACGTCAATAGGATTTATAACAAAAATCTAATAAGCTAACTCAAAAAACATGTAAATGACAAAGATCTAGCAGAATAAATTACTTCTAAAGAAG
The DNA here is from genome assembly GCF_045843805.1 of Urocitellus parryii. Lineage (NCBI taxonomy): Eukaryota > Metazoa > Chordata > Mammalia > Rodentia > Sciuridae > Urocitellus > Urocitellus parryii. The sequence continues at coordinate 14,661,828 of NC_135544.1, forward strand.
AAAGTGAGAACTGTTTTGTTTAATATGAAGATTTATTTTAAACAATGCACATAAAGATCAATAAAAGAGATAGTCCAGACATAGACCTATGTATATGTAGTCATCACATCATGCACTGGTGAAAGAATAAATGGTTTAAGAACTGTGAATACATATGGGGAAAAATTAAACTGGTCCCTTATCCCACATCTTGAACAAAAATCAATTCCAGCTATATTAAAGATTTAACTATGCAAGCAAAATAATGAAGTTGTTAGAAATTACAGGGAATAACATTATAATCTTAGGGTAGGGAAAGATTTCTCAATCCTGGCAGAAAAAGCACTACCCATGAAGGAATATATTTATTCAACTGGAACACATTAGTATTAAGAACTTATGTTCATCTAAAGACACCACTAAAAGGGTAAGTCACAGAATGGGAGAAGATATGTAAAACATTTTTAACTGACAAGAGATTCTTATCCAAAAGACATAAAATATTCCTACAAATCAACAAGAAAAAGACAATTCAGTAGTTCAAAAGACTTGAGTGAACACTTCATAAAAGAGGAATTTCAAATAGCCAATAAGAACATAAGAAGGTGCTCAATCTCATTTGTAATCAGGGAAATGCAAAAGAAAACCATGGAGATTCTTTTGCACATGCACAAGATTAATAAAATTAAAATGGTTGAAGTATTGAAGAGAATGTAAAATAACAGGAACTCTTATATACTGCTGAGGTGAGAAAAAAAGAAAAGAAAATGGTATGGTTACTTTTGAAAACCATTTGGCATTATCTAGCACAGGTGAATTTGCACCCATCCTATCTTATAGGAATACATCTCAGAAAAATATCTGCAATTGTGTACCAAGGGACCTATGTGGGATTAAACAAAGTATTATTTGTAATAACCCAAACTGGAAAGAACCTCAATATTTGTCAGCTTTAGAATGTACATTTTTGTGGAGTCACATGATAGAATATTATATAACAATGAAATGAATTACAGTGTTGTCCAACAACATAAAGAAATCTCACAAACATGTTGAGGGATACCAGAAACAAATGTACTATTCCATTTCTAAAAAGTTTTAAACCAGGCAAAATGAAATGAAATTATGGTGTTTTAGAATCCAGGCAAAATAAAATGTTAAAGCATGAATGAAAGTTTTAAGAATGCATACCTAGGTAGTAAAAAACAAGGAAAAATTAAGATATTTACCACGTAAGTTTGGGTGATCATTATCTTTGGTTGGGAGGGAAGACTGTGATCAACAAGGGACTCTCCAAGGGGCTGGGGAGTTGCTCAGTGGTAAATCACCTGCCTAGCAAGCATGAGGCCTTGAGTTTAATCCCCATCACCACATAAAACATAAACAACAACAATAAAAAATGATATTTAAAAAAGGGGGAGGGGCTCTCCAAGTCAGGATGTAGGACTACTGGGCTGCTGATGTTGGACCTTGATTTGGTTTTATAGAGGTATTTGTTTTAAACAAATGTGTTTGGCTGTACATGTTTTTCAGACTTGTGTATATGCTTTATTTTCACAAAAAAAAAAATAAAAAGTGCTTAAGAAAGAGATAGGGAAAGAAAGAACTTATTCTCTGGGCATCCCTCTGTCTTTATGTGATACCTGACACTGCAAGAAGGCAGCTGAGACAGGGACCCGATGAGGACCAAGTTGATGTACCAAGGAGGATGGAAAAGAATGACAGAAGACTACAATCTGAGTTTCAGTGACAAAACCTATCAAATGGCTGATTTCAGTCTGCTTTGTTTTCCTTTGTGCTTTTAACGGGATATTTCCTTGACCCTTTAAAGTTTTTTTGTTGTTGTTGTTGTTTTTGTAACAGTTCATTATTATTCAGCTTTCAGATTTACACCTTCCAACTAAGAACTTGAGAACATCAAGTTAAGAGTCTTGTCAATTCTAGTTATTTTCCCTGAAAAGGAGTGAAAACAAACATCTTTGAAACCATGCACTTACTTGAAAGAGGTTCCTGCCTACAGAAATGCTCTCCTCTCCTTGCCAACATAGGTTTTCATTTTCTTTAGAAAACTATGCTCAAATTCAACCATAATGACATGATTTGGGTCAAATGGTGGTTTCATTCCAAGTTTTCTGAGGAATCTCTGTATGGCTTTCCAGAGTAGTTGCATCAATTTGCAGTCCCACCAGCAAATTATGAATGTGCCTTTCCCCTCACCCTGCATCCTTGCCAACATTGTTACTTGTATTCTTGATAATTGCCATTTTGATTGGAGTGAGATGAAATCTCAGTGTTTTAATTTGTATTTTTCTAATTGCTAGTGATGTTGAACTTTTTTTCCCACATATTTGTTGACCGCTCATATTTCTTCTTCTGTGCAATATCTGTTCATTTCCTTTGACAATTTGACCCAGTTATCCCAATCCAATTAAAATCAGCATACTATAGTGACACAGCAGCTATGAACTCAACCTAGGTGCCCTTCAACAGATGAATGAATGAAGAAAATATGGTACATATACAAAATGGAATATTACTCAGCCATAAAAAAGTATGAAATTATGGTATTTGCCAGTAAATGGTTGGAACTAGAGACTATCATGCTATGTGAAATAAACCAATCCCCCAAAACTAAAGGCTGAATGGTTCTCTCTGATAATGTGAATGCTGACTCACAATAGGGAGGAGTGGAGGTTCACCAAATGGACAGCAGGGAATGGGGGAAGAGGGGTGGGAATTGAAAAGACAGTAAAATGAATTGGACATAAATTTCCTATATTCATAAACAAATATGACCATTATAACTCCACATCATGTACAACCACAAGAATGGGAAGTTATACTCCAATGTATGTAAGATATGTCAATATACATTCTACTGTCATGTATAACTAAAAAGAGCAAAAAAGAAAAACAATTTGCTATGGATACCTCCCTTTAGTGGTTTAAAAGACCTCAAAAACTCAAACCCATCATACCCTTGGCCTTTCCTTATTTCAGATAAAAATAATACCTGTCACCTTTTTTGAGACTTTATGTAATTTTTATCAGTATTTAGGCTCCTATTAAGAAAGCAAAGAATTTCCATTAAGCCTTATTTGTAGCTGTTACCCTGAGGGGGGGGGGAAACAATACAAAACATGGGTCTATGCTGCATTATGTAACCACATCAACTCACATAACCAATCCTGCCCCTTAACAGCAACTTATTAATGGGTTGGGTTTTGCTCTGGTGATCATCAGCTTTTAATTGGATGATCATGCTCAAGAATACCAGACATCTGCTGTCATTAGAAATGCTACTGTAAGTGGTCTTTTGTTTCACATGAGTTTTTAGATTCATTCAAAGTCACACCAAGGATACAAAGTAGAGCGCTTCGACCCGGCCCCCCATTTGTCTTAACAGTCCTGTATACTCTGTTCTGCCAACAAGGGCCATTTTTGTTTGTTCTTTCTCTGTTCCTTTCAATTATCATCATCATTGATCTGTATCTTGTGCATTATGAAAAGACGAGGGGAAAGAATATGACAAAAATCACTGTACACTGCTCAAACTGTAATTTGTTGAATCTGAAATAATAAATCTCACCTAACAAGCCACAAGTGTCAGCCTGACAAAGATTCTGGTGTTCAGTGAATATGTACAGTTGTCACCATGCTACAAAGGTAGCAGGCACCACTTCAGATGCCCAGAGACTTTAAAATAATAATTCCTGATACTCCTAGTTCCTCACTGCATGACAAGAGGTTCTTAATATTGGTAGGCCAGGACTCTCAGCAATATACACATTAACCAAGTATATATTCTTCCATCTACCTTCTGAATAGTGAAAAAGTCCGAGTAGAAAATAAATGTGAGCACCTTTCCTACTCAAAGAGCACTAATGAGTTGGCCATAGATGGAATTATATAATTTAAATTGTTAAATGCAATATAAATACAGTGAGGGGTGTGTTAAAAAAATCTATAATACACTATCTGATCACATTATGTCCTTTGTAGAAAAATCAGAATTGCTTCATGTTGAATTCATTTACAACAGGTACTTTGTACATTATGAAAAAGGCAGTTTTTGAGACAACCCACAAATTGCACAGTATAATGACATAGCCTGTCCAAATCATGGTTATCTAAGCAAATGAAGAAACAAGAGAGATAAATCATTTCTCTTTGGAGATGACATGATTGTTCTGAATTTTAATGGCATGAGGTTTAGAACAAAAAATCCGCTACAGACAGCATCATGTACAATTCCTGAATTCCTCAGTTTGAAAGGGCAGGTAAAGTATGGTGATCACTAAAACTTGTACCTCAAGTTTGCCTCACCCCTCTATCAAAAGAAATTAAGGGCAATTTTCCAAAACTAAATCTATAATTTTCTGGAATCTGCCATATATCCAGAATTGTAAATGACAAGAGGCAAGCACAATAACTCAGAAAAACACACACACATAAAAAAATTATCAATGTTTGGAATCTTGATTTCTACCAAAAGAATGACAGATTTTCCTTGATTGTAAACCGAAATGAAGGGGGGAAACCCCAATATTTTCCTTTACAAAACAAGATTAATAGTTACTCCTCTAATTTATTTGAAATCTAAGAGCTACTTGTTATTGCAACTGTTTCCTTTCATTGTATGGGTTATTATAAATCCTTTTAGAAAATTTCCAAATGGATTTCCCTACAAAATTCAAAGTTTTTCAGATTTTCTCTGAAAAAGGAAAACATATCCTTATTGTTGGCATATAAATATATACATGAGTAAAAACTAGAATTCAAAGCAAAGGCCATGAATTTATACTTTCTATAATAAAAATGAATATGAAAAGGCAAATATTTACTGGTATAAAGTGTGTATGTGTGTAAAAGAATTCGGAAGTCTGAAATACTTGGAAGCAAGAAAAATTCCACATACAAGACAGACATCCAAAATGGCTCAACATAATTTATTTCTTTTTATGTTAAAATGTACAGAGTTCTTTTGAAAGTACTTGCTAGAAAGGGGGGGGGGGAGATATTACATACAAGGAGAGGAAGGGAGGCCAACTGGCCCAGGAGCGCATGACATGGAGAAATACAAAGGCATCTAGGCACCCCTTCCCCTTAGCTTACAAGTCACCATGAACAAAGTACAAAGAGGTTACAAAACAGGAAAAGCAAATATAAACAGACAGGAATAGACTTAGCTTCATTTGTACATGCGGCTTTTAGAGGCATCTGGAGCTCTATTCACACACTCTAGAGATCTCTTTAAAGAGAATTTTTATCTTTCTTAAAATAGTTTTTAATATTCTACAACAAAGATAAAAAATTTTAAAGATGGAATGAAATGAAAAAGCTCTTATTTTAAAAGGCATCAAAGTCACTAACAGTGAGTTTTTAAATTTCTTTTTTAGAAGATTACCCAAGTTATCTTGCTAAAAATACATTTTTTTTAAAACAGAAGTGAAAAAATGACAGGTACCAATATTACTGTGTTGGATAGTTTCTTTTATAATATAGAAAAGAACATTTTTTTTTCTACAATAGTTCTACAGTCACAAAGAGGCTTGTGGAAAAGGGAGCTGCCCGATTGAATTTTTTTTTTTTTTAAAAGGAACAAAACCAAACACAACCGCAAACCAACAGAAACTGAATTCACGGCCCTCATTTCAACAGCTTCTCCTTCTGCCTTGACCGACCCACCCTCCTCCCAATATATCTCCCTCCCCTCCCCACCCCATCCCCACCCCATCCCATCCAGGAAGCAATGACATAGCTGAAAATGTAGGGAGAGGGCAGCACAGTGCACTTTCTACATAGATGATTGGGAACTGGAATAGTATATACAGAGAAACTGGGTCCTACACAGCCTTGCACATGCTCAGAGTTGATAGCGGTAAGGTGTGAAATTCTGCCTTTTTCTATCTAACACACTTAATTGAGAAAGTCAATTAAAGTGTATAAAAAAACCAACAAACCTGTGCATTTGAAAAAATTTAATGCCTAATTAGTACTTTAAAAATTTATCTATATAAAATGTACAAATAAAGGAGAGAATTTATGCTTACAGATATTTCGTTAAGCAGTATTTCTCCCTTTTGGATATTTGACTGCACATACCAAGTGGTATAATAGTTTCCATCTTCTAATGATGGAATATATATATATATATAATTTTTTTACCTATCCCTGGATGAAGTAATAGGAAGAGAATGGGTGAACTGGTTGCACAAGAGAAAAGAGAATGGATTGGGAGCAACATATGAACCTGCTAAAATCCTGCTGTCCAGATGTGCCCTACTATGCTGGTGGTAGATTTATCCCTCTTCTCATTAGCCACTCAAAGGAGAGGGGCTGGTGCACTCTGATTCACAGGCGATGAACTTAGGACATCAAAAGACAAATTAAAACTAGAGGTATGTATTAATAAGTAGTTATAAAATGTACACCATAATCTCCCTTTGGACAAACATTCTGAGTTATCTCTTCCAACATAAAATGAACAGTGTCAAAGGTTTGTCAGGTATTTTTCAAATCACTGAAACATACAATCATCCACCAACACTGGATGAAAGATTGTTAGGCAAATCACTGGGGACTGCTGTTGTTTTATCAGAGTCAAAGGCTCAAGAATCAAGACCCTTAGTTAGCATTTCAAAGTACATACTAAAAATAAGAGGCTGGATGGAATATGTGTGTTATGGCTGATTCACCAGGTGGTAAAAAAACAAGAGGTTCATTTCCTCTTTTTGATTGTTAATTGACCATCTCCATTTCTCCAAAGGCTGGATTAGGATTGCAAACAGCTTTCCTCTGAGATTCTGCTGTTAAGTGAGACTTACAGTATTTTGTGTCTCTGAGTGCTGAGTGGCAATATTTTTAAAAAAGAAAAAAAAAGGTTATATTACACTTGATTCAAGAAAAACAAAGATTTCAATGAAGTCTGTCTATAAAGAAACATTCTTGGGGCTAGGTTTCAAGAGGTGTGTGTGTATAGGGAGTGGAGGGGATTTAAAAGGAGAAGCATTTTCCTGTCTCACTTTATTAATAATAATAATAATAATAATAATAACAATAATATTAACAATAAGTTTAAGGAGCTTGGGTTGTTCTCCATGTCCCCGTCCGAGTCTCCCATAAGTGCCTCCTGCTGGAATGAAGTAGGAAATGAAAGGTTGGGTTCGGAGGAAAGGGTGTGGTTAACCCTCGAGATGTATATATAACATTTAAAAATGACAACATTGGGAGCTGCAAACAGTGAGGGAAACATACATTTTAAAAATAAAATAAAGAGAATTCACTTTTACACAAATTCTGTCCATGTGGTGTGTAAAGAAAGTAAGGCTCTTTTTAATTATGAAAAGATTTTGTGCATGTTTCCCCCCATCCCCAAATCCATTTTTAGATGAGTTCTACTGTAAAATGTTCAAGATTGTGAAGAAAACCAAAACCCAGAACAAAATGAACCCCCCCAAAAAAACAGATCAGGTTTTCTAAAAAATAAAATAAACCAAAGAAAAATTCCTCTAAATCTACAGCAATATTTTAATGGAAAAAAAGGTTCATTTTTCTCTGGTTTGTCAGTATAAAAGGTTCCTTTATTTATATATATTTAAGTTTTTAACTGTAAGTTCATCTTGCTCATCTTCTCATGTAAGGTCCATTGAGTGACTGCTTGGGCACACCAGCAGCATTCATATAGCTGTGATGGGAGGGGCCAGTGTACATCATGTTTCCATGAGGGTTTGGCTGCATAGGCTGCTGGGTATAAGCCTGGCTCCCCATCATTCCCATTTGCATCTGCATAGGATACTGTGCTGTCTGGTTCATGTAGGCAGGGTTACTATGGTAACTGCTGTTCATCATGGGCTGTGTCATTCGATAGCTGTTCATGGCATTCAAGGTGTTCATATTCATGGAATTGACATTATAGGCAGGAGTTGGCATTAAATTAACCCCCATGTTCATGCCACGCTGAACAGCCAATGCACGAGGGCCAGCCTGCATGGCAACCGCTGGTGGGCTGCGGCCATATAGCTGCTGCTGATGAGCAGCTGCAGAGGGCAGTGGCGCAGATTTGGAACGGATAGAAATGTGCCCCTTGACTGGCATTTGCCCTTGTAACCTTTGAGTGTGAGGAATGCCAATGTTGGTGGCAGACATGTTGCACTGTAGCAGAGGTGATGTGAGGTTCATGGTAGTGGATGCCAAGTTGGGGGGCGGTGTCATGGTGGCTTGTGCTTGAGGAGTCCCAGCTAATGGATGAGATGGTGCTAGCTGAGCGAGTCCTGTATTAGACAAAGAAACACTGGTTGCATAGGAAGTCACAGCAGGAGAATGGCTATAAGGCATGGCATGAGGGTCCATAATGGTGTTAGTCAGCTGTTGCAACTTGGCTAAACTGAAGGTGGCTGATGGTTGAGAGTAGCTGCCAGCACCAAAATCCCCTGGAATCCTCTCATAGATGCTTATGTTCCCAGTGCTTCCAGATTCTGGTATCTCCATGATCATAGGAGCTGGAGTGAAACTATTATTCATACTACATTGTGATAGCGGGGGCTGCTGTTGGGGTGGGGGTGGGGGCTGAGGCTGCTGGGGCTGAGGCTGCTGCTGTGGCTGCTGCTGCTGTTGCTGCTGCTGTGGCTGGGGTGGTGGAGGCTGTGGTGCTGGTTGTTGTTGTTGTTGCTGCTGCTGTTGCTGCTGCTGCTGCTGCTGTTGTTGCTGTGGTGGCGGCGGTGGTGGCTGCTGCTGGTTACTAGGAGGCCTCTCCACCACACAACTCTGAGGTGACTTGATATTGCAATTGGTAGCAGGCTGGACAGTGTTCTGCTGCAACATGCTGCAGCTATTGCCCATGTTTGCCATTTGCTGAGTGACAACACAACTGTTCTGGGTGAGGCTGCTAGACGATGACAACCCACCATAGGAGCAGCTGCTCTGAGAGGAGTTATTCCCACATATGCTGCTACCCATTGTGGAATCATAGCTGCTAGGGTTCTCGTAGTTCTCTGTGGTGCTCTCGATGCTGCCCAGATCACTGAAGCCACTGTCTACCACCTGCTGAGAGTGGTCTGATACGGAAGGCACATCCATCATGGGGCTGGTCTCCATGTTCTGCATAGAGGGTGCGGACAGGGATCCTTGTTCCGGGCTGATCTGTGTGTAACCACTCTCCAGGGCAGGCACATTGGGACTGCTGACTGAGCGGACTGACTGGCTGGGATGAGACTGAACTGAGGATATTGGGCTATTATGTTCTGAAGCATGGCAGTCTTCAACCATTGACATCTGAGGGTCTTCATCGGCCTGGGTGTAACTCTGCAGGGTCTGACAAGCTGCGAGTGTTTCTTCACAGTCCTGGTAGGCTCCCTCATGCTCATTGCTTTCTTCTTGAGTCAAAGACTGTACTGCTTGTACAGTTTCCAGATCCAGTTCACTATGAGGAATCTCTTCTTCCTCTTTTAATTCAATCAATTCTTCCTTAGTGTTGGAATCTTCTTCATGGTCATCCTCAGACCCTGGCATATGCTCTGATACCACAGATGTCTCATTGGAAGGCTGTTCCTCCTCAGAATCTGGTTCTGTTTCATCTTTATCCTTTATGGTTTCCCTACTGTTCTGCATGTTAGTATCTAAAAAAGACTCTTGACCACTCGGCTCCTCCTTGATATCTTCTCTAATGGGCTGCTCCTCTGGCTCCTGTTTCTTTGAAGGTTCCAGATGACCATCATCTTCATCATCTGCATCATGGTCTTCATTCTGATTTGCCTCGGTGGTCACTTCATCGTCTTCCTCTTGCTCCTGTTCTTCCAGTTCTTGTGGCTCTTCTTCTGACTGCCTTTGTTCTTCTAAGATGCGAGGCTTCTCTTCCTCCTCCTCTACTTCAGGTTCTTTCATTTCAGTTTCGGGACTGTTGCTGCTGTCTACTGGAGAAGTGGCTCTAACTTCACTGCTGGTTGTGTCCTCTTCCTCTCCCTCTTCAACCTCTTCTGCTTCCACATGCATCTCCTCGTCCTTTCTTTCTTCCAGTAAAGGCAAGTCTTTTTTTGGCTCCATAGTTTCTTCATTCTCTTGGGTTTTGGGTTTACGACCGGGTTTGGGAATGGGAACAATAGGCTCAACAATGCGCTCTTGAGTAGAAACGGCTAAGATTTCCCGATTCAACTTAAATCCGGGTTTTCGACCAGGTCTTTTCTTCCAGTGGATTGGTTTGCGGCTCTTGCCTTTGGGCCATCCCTTTTTCTTTTTCATAGGTGTGGATGTATCTGGCTCAAGGGAAGAACTGTTCACATCACGTTTCCGTAAAAGAGATACTGGCTTTAGGATAGGCGTGTCTGTATAGGAGGGATAAAAAAATAATAAAGACATTATATTTCTACTGTCTTTTTCCGAGACCAGCATGTAAAAGAAATGATTTTATGAAGTATCATTTTTATTCAGTGACTGTAAAACATAAATAAGCTTTATAAAGATGCAAATAATAAGTAGCCATTAGTACTTTTATCATGTTATTTTTACTATGGAAGTGACAAATTGGCTTATTCTTTTTTTTCTTTTCCTGCTTTTAACTCATGTCATCTTTCCGGTGTTCTTAGTTTCCACAAAATCATTACTTGAGGTAGAATTATTAGCCAATTACTGCAGACAATGTTGTTTGGATGGGAATAGCTGCAAGGCATTTAGTCCCTAAACAAATAAGTTAAAGCACAATAATATTTAGTAGATAAAACTTTCATATATTTTCCTTATACTGTGATAAAATATACATAACATAAAACTTATTTTAACTTATTTATAAGTGTACAGTTCAGTGGCATTAAATACATTCACAATCCCCATTTATTTATTTATTTTTTTCTATTGGGGATTGAACTCAGGGGCATTCAACCACTGAGCCACATCCCCAGCGCTATTTTGTATTTCAATTAGAAGACAGGGTTTTACTGAGTTGCTTACTACCTCACTTTTGCTGAGGCTGGCTTTGAACTCCCAATCCTCCTGTCTCAGCCTCCTGAGCTGCTGGGATTATAAACGTGTTCCACTGTGCACGACTCCCATTAATTTTTAAAGGTTAAGAATACCAAGGCAAGAATGGGATTTGGGAAGGAAAGCTAAAAGGGTTTAGCTAATGGTAACTTGAAAGTAAAGAAAGGAAATGGCTTCATCAGAGACATCTAACCAAATCAGCAGGAATTTAAACAGGGTACACTATTTTAGAGCAGAGTGATAAAAAAAACAGGATGTAAAGTACTAAATTTACAAGACAAATTTTTAGTTTCTTAGTAGTATATTTCAAAAATATAACAAATAAAACTTTGGAGAATCATTAAAATAACACAAATAAAGTAAAGAATTCAGTCATCTTATCACTGTATTAAAAGCATGTTATACAAAAACATAGGAGTAAAGGAAATGCAAGTTATTTACTAGATTTGAAAAAAAGATTTTAAAAAGTAGAATAAAAAGCTCAACAAATTAATGCATAAAAGCTAAAGGTTTATGATGCCAGGTAGAAAGCTGATTTCTTCAAATTTACCCAGCAAAGCTCAGTTTGAACCCAGGTAAGGCAAACATACTATAGATGGGGGAAGCATTATATATGATGGCAAAACTTAAGGCTAGAATGCAAAAGCCTAGTTTTTGACCTAGCTCATATTATGAGCCCTTATTTTTTCTATCTCCAAAGAGTAAAAAAACAAAAAACTATTTTAAAAGTAAATAATATTTTTATCTATATCATAAAACTTAAAATTCATGAGTTATTGCTACTATTCATTAGAAATTTACTACTAATTGAATAAGACACATTAGAGATGGTTCAGGAAGGGCTCCTGAACAGATCTGTGGTAAGTTCCAACTTATATGAATCTGCTCTTATTGAAGAATGGTCTTCTTAGCATTTACTCATTTAGCAATATTTACTAAGTTGCCTATCACAAGCACTCAGGACAAAGCAATGAACAAAACAAAGTCCAGAGAGTTACATACTCTAGTAAATGGCTATTCTACCTTTCTGATACTAAGTCCCATTCACCCACTAACTAAAAGTTCAGATAAAGAATAAGAAAGAATTAGGCAAAAAAGAACAGTATCCTAACTATTTAGAGTAAAATATTTTCTACAGAGGCAAAAACAGGTCCGGAACTAAAGGAGAAACTAATGGAAGAATCAGCATGGATATATTTGATACAAAAGATTGCCACATGTTTGTTTTCTTACTGAGTTGTGTTCATTTTTCAACCTTTTGTTGAAAGGCTTACAGCTATTACCCCTATGTATTTAAAGACAATAAAATTATAAGTAAACAATTCTGTAAAACATACCATCAGCATCATCTGACTCCTCATCTTCCTCTTCATCTTTAGACTTCCTTTTAGATGATCGACACCTGAGAACATCCTGTGAGGACAAACGATGGAAGTATCCTCTATGGAAGAGTTCATTTTCATCCTCTTCTTCTTCTTCTTCTTCATCAATCTCATATGTGGGTTCTAACCGTGGCATTGGTCTCTCAGAGTCAGAGTCTTCAAAAGGTTCATCTAAGACTTCTGTGGTCTCAGAAATAGTTTCTGTGACTACACTGCTATTGTGATGCTTGCGCTTTCGGACTCTCCTTCTTCGGTGAAGAATTGGTTTCTATTTAATAGAGAAATCAAATACATATAGTAATGAACAATGTTTTGGGTACTAACAACATGAAAAGAGTTTAAAAACCTAATAGAATTAGCATATATAAAATGAAGGTGCTCTTTGCCAGAAAATATTTTAAACATTATTTCTATATATTAACATACTATGTGTAAAGTATTAAGAATACAAAGATGTTGAATAATTGAATACAAATTTGCAGAAAAACAGGCAAACACATTAAAAAAGCAGGTATAATTTTCTTATTAGTAATTCAGTTATATTTAACATCCTAAAGAGTTACTTATTTCAATAATGAAATGACCCAGAGGCTAGTCCATTAACTTATTTCTTTTTTCCTCAAGAGCAAAAAAGGAATAAAACACTCCTATACTCTGAAGGTTAGTGGCTCAGTAAAGCTATATGCCATCTTCATGAACTATCCATAAAAAAGTTATAGTGGAGTGTAGAAATATAGAGTAGAAATGTATTTACTTGATATTAGTGATACATTTCAAAAGCCAAATAAATCTGATATTGAAATTTGGCATATTTGGCACACCTTTGCACTGGGTTGACCTAGTATCTTGAATGACATAAACAATGTCATTCAAGTATCACAAAGTAATAGAGACGATGTGCCAGGAATTATCTAATTCAATCCTTTCACTATAGAGGCTAAAAAGGCTATAGGACTTGCTCAAGGTCACATATCTATTTAGTATACAAATCATAATAGTCTCTTAATTCCTAATTTCTTCAATAATGTCAAAAGTAGTTGCACACGATCTCACTGTGTTTCTCACTCTCTTTTTTATACAAGGAAACAGCATATATTTTTTTTTTACTTTACAAATAATCAATATAAGCCCAAGGAGAGCAAATATATATTCTTCATGACCATGTAATGAAGAGAAAAATTAGTCAATGTTCAACTTTTGCCTACTTGAAATCTACTGGTCCTAACCGAAAACACAATTTTCAAATTAGATGGGAAATGGCCTTACTCCTTGGAGAAATGGCAGGAAAGACACAAGATAAACTTGGAGAATCTTATGCTGCCAGAAAGTAAGAAAATGTTCAAAACAAAACAAAATCTACAATGATAGGGGGTATGTATGTTAAAGAGACAGGAGCAAAACCGAAAGAGATCTGAATGGCCAAAGATAGAAAGATTTGGGCAACAAATTAAAAAATGTAATAGTATTAGATTATAAATTAAAATAGCAGATGAATGTCTTGACTTCATATTGATATAAGCAAATATATGAATAAATCAATATATGTGGGAAAATGGATAAATTTCCCAAGCAAATAATGTGTGCAAATACTCCGCTCTTAGGATAATTACTCGTATCTTAAGCGTGAGACTTTCTTCCAGTATAGTATGCAAAAGGAGAAAAAAAAAAAGAGTTACTTGATAATGAAGAAATCTGACAAGCACTACCTGGGTTAAAATCAATAATGAGAAGTCATACTGATAATATATATCTTGTAAATGAAACACATTGATACATAGATTGAGAATGGCACTTCAGTTCTATGGTCTTCTTCTCAAAGACATATAACCCCATTCTAATATCATAAGGAATATTCTACAAAATACCTGAGCAGTAATCTTTACAACTGTTAAAACGATCAAAACAAGGAAGGACTGAGAAATTGTCACAACCAAGAAGAGCCTGAAGACATATGACAACTAAATGCAATACGATATGCTGGATGGGATCCTAAACAGAAAAAAGGATATTAGGGAAAACTGGAAATTTGCATAAGTACAGACTCTGGCAACTAATTAACCCACAACGGATCATTAATTATGAAAAATATACCATACTAACCTAAGAGGTTAATAATAGGGGAAGCTGGGTATGGACTTTGTAGGAACTTTGTACTTTTTTTTTTACTTTTTGTAATAATGATGTGTATCTTAAAATGTTCTTAAAATGTCATTATTTTTCAAATGGCCCTATTAGAGAAAGAAAACATTTCATTGTTTTGGATGAAGGCTGTCATCCATTATTACTACAGAGTAGGGCTCATCCAGGGAGCCATACTTTAGTCTTACTAGCCCAAGGCAGTGCTAAAAGTTTGCTTTATATAGCATGGGATATTTCTGGTATTTGGTAGTCCCTCCTTACCAGTGGTTTCACTTTCCATGGTTTCAGTTACTCACCGTTAATTGCAGTCCAAAATATTAAATGGAAAACCAAGAAATTATTCACAATTTTTAAATTTCATGCCATTCTGAATAATGTGATGAAATCTCACACTATCTTTCTCCTTCCTGCCCTGAATCATTAGTTTGTTCCATGTATTCACGCTATGTGTTACCATCTGTCTGTCACTAACCATTTAAGTTATCAGATAGACTGTCCCAGTATTATAAGGCTATGTCCAAGTAACCCTTATTTTACTTAGTACCCAAAGCATAAGAGAAGTGATGCTTACAAGTGAGATAAATCAAAGAGATACAGTAAAGTGCTTCCTTTAAGGGAAAAGGTGAAAGTATAGTAAGATTTTGAAAGAGACCACATTCACAACTTTTATTATAGTATATTGTTTTAAGAATTCTATTTTGCTATTATTGTTGTTAATCTCTTATTGTGCCTGATTTGAACATTCAATCAGCAAGGTAAAAATGGTTTGCTCTTAAATAAACTTCTGACTTCTATGTTCATTCCCATGAACCAAAGAAGTCATACATATTTCAAATGTTCCCTGGGAAGATCATAAGCTACAATACATTGAAGTTTAATGTTTAAAAAATAACATACTAGGAATTTCTACCTTTACTCTTTCAGAACTGAAGGAGAAGACAAATGAGCACAATAAACTGCAACTAGAGGAAAAACAACACATAGATAAAACATTACCTTTCGCTTCAATGTGGGTTTTGTAAGAATTGGTGGTGAGTTTGACCGAGGACTTTCTGGCTCTTCCTCCTCCTCACTGCTCTCACTGAAGCCCCTAAGGAGAGCCCTGTCACCATCACTATAGCAACGAGGCAGTCTATCATTTCCTTCTGGTAATCTGCACTTCAGAGTCTCAGGGCTTTTCTTTAGCTGTCCTCGCCACAGCTCAACCCCCTCACTTAATCTTCTTTTGGGAATGTCTGGCTTCCCATCCTGGCTTGGCTGTTCCTGAGAGGCTGTCAATTGTTCTTCACTTTCAGTGTATTGTTCTTGGGAGGTTTCTGATTTTTCCTCACATTCTCCATATTGTTCCTGAGGAGTTGATGATGTCTCTTCCAAGAGCAGTTTAGAATCTTTATCACCAAAACGTTCTTGGGTCTTTCTGTTCTTCCTCCCGCACCGGCCCCTCCGAGATGGCTGACTATTTGCAGGAAGACTATCACGGGGAAGGATCTGTTTGTTCAAACGTGTAGAACTGGCTGGAGCCATAACTTCTGGTTTCTTTTCACTTTCTACTGAAGAATAAGAATCTTGTTCTTTGTTCTCCCGAGACACAGATTTTCCTATCTGGTTTTGGAAAATAAAACAGGTTAATTTTTTAACCCTATTTAGTTTCATCTACCTATCCTGCCCTTTAAAATACAGAGATAAGGAAACAGAGATTCAAAAGAAAAATTATTATTTAGTAGCTAACATGAATACTTCCTATGTAGTAGACCACACTTTTAAATGCTTTATATGTATTATGTATTTAACCCACATAACAACTGCGTGAAAAAATAATATATCCCCACCTTGAAAGTGAGGCAACTGCAGCAAACAGAAAAACTTAAGTGATCTGCCCCAAGTCACTCAATAGTAGTAAATAAAGAAGTTGGGACAAAAACCCAGCAGGCTTAACTCTAGAGCTGTGCTCTTAATCATTATGAAATACCACCTTTAACATACAAAGTGAATAATATCATTGTTTATAAATTTTAAATTAGGGTCTCAGAGTAGGCAAGATGAAAAAGACATTGGAGAAATATGAAAAAAAATTTCTGAAATTATTTCTATTCTGAATATTTAATTCCATTTTGAAAACTGCACTAAAGAGGGGCATTAGATATTTTTACATCCATCAAAGGAGGAAATGAAGGATGAAAGCACTGCTTAAAAAAAAAAAAAGTATACAACACTTAAAACATGCACTGCAGTATAGCCCATCAACCCTTTTAATAGTTAAAGGCATCTGGGTGTCCACTGAACTTTTCAGAGCTCTACTGAAAACATATGCATGTTTCTATTATTTCTTTAATGTTCTGTTTTTTTTAAATGTGTCCTCATTTTAACAAATGTCAGATTTAGATTCAATTCAGATTCCTCAATTACTATGCAGCTTAAAATTTAGCTGCTTATTGGCACTTTGGTAAATATTTAGTCTTTATTAACACATTGTAAAAAGTCTCATGATCTAAAGCTTTAAAAAACACTAAAAAGTAAATAAGACCTAATCTTCCTGAAGTTTTTGCCACTGACATAAATTCTAACAAAATACATGCACTTATTTTGTTGGTAAGATACTGTAATATGTGTCACAAAAATACATGAAAACCAAAAAATGTAATTTGTTCACCATCAAAAACAAGAAACTACTCATGTCCTTACACTGGTCTCTAATTCTCTTTCCTGGCACTGTGGTTCTTCATTTTCTCCTTCATCAGCCTCCTCATCTTCCTCCTCTGAGACAACAGAGTTGGAGACTATGACAGGAGTCCAGCGTAAACATTCTGGATCCACATCTACAGGTCGCAGATTCAACTGAAGCTTTGCCATATGATCCTGGATAAGTTTTTCCCGGCGGATAATCACAAATCTAGAACCAGAGAAAAGTTTATAGCAACCACCAATATACAATATGTTCGTAAAAATGAATGTCATCTCCAAAAACCCTGAAGATGACAATGATGGATGCTTCAAAACAACCTGTTTGGGAAGATGAAATATGGAAATATACCACCACAATGAGATAGCTAAGAAATACGAAGTTGGGCCTCACATTCCACTATAGCAATTAAGTTATTTTAACCACTTACTGACTCATATATCCCCTATGTGCAATTTCTTCTGTCCTCTTGAGCTCTTTCCTATTCTCCATTAATTTAGCTCAAATGCTTTTTAACTTAAAAAAAATATTTTTAGCTGTAGACGGACATAATAACTTTATTTATTTACATTGTATGTGGTGCTGAGGATTGAACCCAATGCATCACAGGTGCTAGGCAAGCACTCTAGCACTGAGCACAACCCCAGACCCAAATGCCTTCTTTCTTTGTGACCTTTTCATGACTAATTTAGGCAATGGTGAACTTCCAATACGCATTTCACTTTGTACCATTTATATGGAAATTAATCATGGATATATTTTACTTAATGACATTGTTTCCAGAATTGTTGCTTTTTATAAGAGATCCCAATGCTAGAAGGTAAAAGATTCAGTGGCTTATGTCCAAAAGTTAGAAAAAAAGATGAAAAAACAGTTTTAAAAAAAATATACAGTTAAATACCACAGAAACCAAAATAATGTGGCAGCACCAAGTGTTTCACTTATATTAGTTATTGTTCTTTCATCAATAATCTGTGTGATCCAAAACTTATACCTTTTCTTCTTTCAAAGGTGTTCAAAGGGATGTGATACTCACTGGTCACTACGGAAGTCCAGCATGCGTAGGTGGTGGAGTGTGGAAGTAATGTCTTGAGGGCAGATACCTGTCAACTTGCTTAACTTCTTAATGCTGATCTGTTTGTCATTTTGGTGATAAAGGCACTCCAATATTACACTTTTCCAATAAGCCATATAGGATAAACGACCTAGATCTGACAATGGTTTCTCTGGAGACCCTGCTTGGCCTTCACGCTTTGATAACAAATAACCTAAAGAAACCCCCAAATCACAAAGATGTCAGAGATCCTAAAAATGTCTGATTCACCAAAGTAGTAATTCTCTTTCTACAACCAAATCAAATATTATAGGCAATAATAATTTCAAAGGTAAATTCCTTGAAAAGCAGGGAACAACTTAGCAGAAATACTTGAAACTACTGTTTGCAGGGAGATTATACAATTTTCACATATTGGACATTAGGTTAATATTGTCTACAGTCACTATAAATCACTTTGTTAAAATAGTTAAGCTGTAAAAAATCAGAACTGAGACGACATTAATAAGATTATGGCAAGAACAGTTTTTATTATAATGGGCATATTTTCTTTGGACCACTAGATGGCAACTGGTATACCTGAATTGAGAAATATAAAAAGAATGCCTTAGTTTTGTGTAGTCCTAGTTAAGACTGTGGTTCTTCTATGAGTGAATTAGGTGATAATTTCTCACTTCAAAAGGTCTCCTTATAATTCCTATCATTCTAATTCTCTGTGAATGTATGGTGCTATTACTCTTTCTGTCTAATGCATGACTCTCAAGAATTAAGGAAGGGGGGAAGCATAAATCTTAAGGCAAAGCATAAAAAATGAAGATGGCCACAACAGATGTAGTTTTGTCATTAAAATTTTTTTTTTCAAAACAGTGTAAGGATGGTCATCTAGAAGAATCTATTATACTAGCAAAGTAAAACAAATACTATAATCATACAGATTTTGTATCTCAAAATATACTCAAGAAATGGTAATCACTATAAATAAAATATTTTCCCTAATTTTACTATTTAACAATATTTAATATGTTCAATCATGACTCCTATTTCAAAGCAATATTACTATAAAATCAGAGTTTCACTTCTTGCCAATCCAAAAAGGCCAAGAAAATATACCAAAAAACCCAAGAGCATATACTTCCAGTAAAATATTATTAGGAGTATAATTGAAAGTGTCAAAAAAAAAAAAAGAAAGAAAGAAAGAAAGAGTCCAATAGAACAACCTTAACTAGTCTGTGAGAATTAACTTCTTAAGACTAGAATCAAAATTAGTTTGAACCATTATGTCAGCATATACTCCTTTGAATACCTTTTATACCAGTGTCTGGGGGGAAATATTCCCTCAAATTAATATAACCATAAAAGTTAATGCAAAAACAGTTAACTTTCTAAGCTACATTATCAATATGTAAAACAGAATGCAATTTCTACAATGACCTTTGAACTGTTTTCACTTTTAACTCAAGATTACTTCCTGCATCATTCACATTTTTAGGATTTTTAAAGTTGTGTTGTAAATTTTTAACCAGTAGGTAAAATGTGTAACTAAAAAACACATACATTTTCTCAGATAATGGGGAAATGAAAATCGGCAGTTGCTATACTTCTTTTTAGCACTGATTTAAATAGTTTTACAAGGTTTTCAGTACTGCTGTGAGTTCTTATTACTGCATAAACTAAGCTCCATTGTAAATGGACAGGTAAAAATTAAAGATATTTGGTACAGAACATATAAAATTATATTCAGTATTAGCTATTGAAAAATATTTTGTGTCCAACCAAAAGCAAAAAAACTTGTGGCTGTAAGTTTTTAAGACCTATACAAAAATATGACAAGAGATATTAGGAGCCCATACATCATTACAAATCTCTACTATCTATCTGGTCCACAGGAAAATAAAATGAGAAAGTATGTTAATATAGTCCTTACTGAAATCGATGAGAAACCTGCCATAGCCCTTACGCTGGTATTGGGGAAGAATCATTATACAGGAAACGTTGTATTTCTGTTGGCAGTGCTTTTCCTGGTGGAGAGAAAAAGAAGCCATGTTTTAAACAACAGGCTGGTAAAATGAATAGTAATGCTAATTATTAAGAAACAAAGACTAACAATTAAAACCACTGCCCTGGTCCTTTGGAAATAGCAATGTACATGGGGGAGGGGGACACCCCACATCCCACTGGGAGAAGATAAGACAACGTGAAGCCACTGCCATTCCCCACAAAGCAAACATCCCAGGAGAGTAAGAATATAATGATGCCATCCAACAACAACACCTGCAACTCAAAAACAGCACATCAATGCCTAAGATCAGCAAAGGAATCTGAGTCCCAAATAATCTGTAATGCTACAAAATGATGAATCAATGTAGCACTCTTCATCATTATTTTTACCCCACTCCCTATTAGTTATGGCTAACTTTACACAAAATAGTCCTGAATGTGTATACAAATACATTTTTATATATTAGTTAATGTATTATTAAATACATATTTAGCTAATGAAGTAGCCTTGGGAAACTCTTATAAAGCCAATACTTTGCACTAAACTGTTTTATACACTTAGTTTACCATGGGCTTGCTTATATACAAGTACATTTTTTTTTTAAATGCTGTTTGACTAGAATTTTTTTCCCCTAAAGGAATGGAAGATTAAGGAAAAAGAAAATATTCTTTAATAAAAATGGTCCAATCTTATTCTTATGTCTATGCTTGAAAATTCAAATTAGGAAGAGAAGATTTAAGCTGAGAAAGAACTCAGAGAGGTAATGACTGTGTTTATTTCACAAGTACTATCTATTATCATCATGGGAACAGGAGTCATTTACCTCTTGCGTATTACCAGTAGTCATGTTCCTAAGAGAATATACTGTGTTGAATGTTACTAAGCATCTTCTAGTGGTTGGTAAGTTTCTGAATGCTCTTTCTATTTTCCTTCTCCAAAAGCTAATGATACCCTAGAAGGTGTTGCATCCTCCCATGTCTCCTACTGAGAATCAGCAGACTGCCCCAAATTTCCATAAGAATCAAACATTTGAAGTTGACACAATACTTACTTTAGAAAAGTAGCCAACAAGGTGGCAGCCCTTGACATCATTCTGTGTTAGTACATAAAAAAGAAATGGCTCCACATCATAATAGAGTGTTTTGTGGTCAAGAAATAACTTTGCCAAGAGACAC
The DNA here is from genome assembly GCF_045843805.1 of Urocitellus parryii. Lineage (NCBI taxonomy): Eukaryota > Metazoa > Chordata > Mammalia > Rodentia > Sciuridae > Urocitellus > Urocitellus parryii. The sequence goes on from NC_135544.1 coordinate 14,683,207, forward strand.
AGGTTTTGACAATAAATGGTACTCACGTTCCCATCAACCTAGAGGAAAAAAACAGGATAGAGTAATCAGCAGAATGTCACTTTAATCCTATAATAATATGCACCAGTTACAAGTATCTCTAGATATCTGTAGTATAGCCTAAGAGAAGCTGTCAGTGAACAACACATACTAGAACTTGAAAACTACCCTTTGAAATGGCAGTATTATGACACTTGCTGTTTTAAGACAACAAAATATACAAAAACACCATTTTCAACAAAGCAAAATAGCTTCAATGGGAGGTAATGATTTAGTTTGCTGAGATTAATTACAGGAATACTTTGGATGGCAAAATTCATTTTCAAAAGTATTCAATTCAACAACAGAGCCAAATGTAACCTCTTCTAAAATACATGTATTAGGTAAATCATGATATAACTGACATCTATCGCTACCAGCAATTTAAGCAATGTGGTTTGACTCCCATGATCAGCTATACCCCCAAATAAAGCTGCATGAAGGAGTATAAATTATTGCTTCTCAGAAGCACCAAGCAGGTTTCTAGTTAAGACCCTAAAAAAGTGTCTTAGGTTGGCCAGGATCAAGAGCACTACACACTACTGCTCCTGATGTTCCTGACTGCCAGGATAACCACATTAGTTCCCAAGACATTGTCTGGCATGCTAACTGAACTCTTCAACAATCTAATTAACTTAATATGACTTCTTTTAAAATATGTAACAATGCATGCTTAAGTTGAGAAGCAATCTGATTTTGGGTAAACAGGACTATATTCCATATCTGATGCTCCTAACTCGCAAGATGAAGAGCTCCTTTATTAATCAACTAAAATAAAGTCTTAGGAAAGACCAAGAAAGTGAAAGTCTGAGTGGACCCAGGCAACCTAAAATTCTATTACTGTATTAATTAACAGGACTGATCATAACAAGTCCTCAATACCTGGCATTCACTGTATGATGCTGAGAATCAAGAACTTAAAGGTTACTATTAACAGCAACACAGACTCACAGATATAGCATTTGTCTTAACATGATGATCTTAAGATTTACGAATGCTCTTGGTGCCTCTCTGTAAGATATTCCTTTTAAATAAATAATAGAAATCTTTTCATTTAAATGTTGTATTTCATAGATTCTAAGATGCATTTTTATCACATCTTACATATGCAAAATTGGCATCTACAAATACAGTTTAAAAATTATAATTAGCAATACATTTTCCTTTATAGTGGCACTAAAATACTAAGATATATTATTACTGATACCTTTGATTAAATGAAATACCAAATAACTTATTTTGAGGTCAAACTTATGAACTTGGTACCATTTGGGTTGGTCCAATTCTGCTTCTCACATAGCTAAATTATCCAACTCAGTAGTGAGTGAACAATAGTAAAAAAAACATTGCCCTACCCCAAAGTCAGCTTGTACAATTAGATGCAATATAGATGACACTTTTTGAAATGGACAGGAAAATAAGTACCAAAAATCTATCTTACCTCAAAGACAGAAATATTATTTTTTCGGTAAATCTCATTGGCAGGAGGATGAAACCAACCACATTTCTTCATATGCTGCTGTAGAATAGTTCTACTTTTCATATATTTTAGACAAAACTCACAAAGATACAATTTAGGCAACCTGTAAATAATAATTTAAAAAGACAGGGCTTTATATTTTACAGATCTTCAAACTTTCATAACTCTTCGCTTTACTGTCTCATTACTAAGCAGTTACAAAAGTAGAAAATGTATCATTATCCCCTTTAAAAACAAAGAAGGAAGGCAGGAAAGAAGGACAGAGGAAAAGGAAAGGGAGAGGAAGGAAAGAAATCAAAACTTAAATTAATTTAGATAATAGCAGTCAATTAATTAACAGCAGGAGGACAAAGATGAGAAAACAAGATATCTAGTTCAGTGTTCTTTCAGTCTTTAAGTTACTTGATATGAAAATCTCACATTCTTTCCTCCTTAAGAATCTCTAATAAGCAAAATAAAGTCTATCTTCCAAACACACAAATAAGTGAAGATAGTTTTGTTGATCTATACATTTTTTTCTTCCTTTGTCATTTATTTCTTCATTAATCCATTATTTGGGGAATTAAATATTTCTTGAATGCTTATCACTTATGAGGCCTTGTGGAGGTACACAAGGTGTATATATAGTGGTGAGTAAAATGGACACATAGTGTATACTCTAAAAATACTCTGTAAATGTTTTTAAGTATAAATTATAATACTGAATATGTTTTGGCAAAGTGGGACATACTATACTACCTCTTTTCTACTTTCTACCACTAAAGTTCTGGCTCTCTCCCTGGTTAAGTTACTATATGAAGTTGTGTAAGTCAAAAGTCTATCATTCAACAAGTAAAATAAAGGCTCACATTATTCTTTTAGGTGTCCTCAGTTGTTAGTTTATATTTATTCAATAGACTTGCTATTTAGTAGTAGTTTAACCCCTTCCTTAATAATATTCCTTTATTAGGAGCTTGGCAATAAAGTGATTAGAACAATTTATAAGATAATAACAGACACATACCCTAAATTTTTTAAAAATTAGTGGCCTTGACACCCATGTAGCCTGAATTCACAATGCCAAAAGTTTCTTCTGGTATAAAATACATACCCCATGTATCCTCAGCTCAAAGTTGGTTTCCCTACATCCTGATCTATTATCCACAACTGTTGAATCTTGATAACCTGAGACTGATACCATCATTAAAAACTATTATGTGCAAACATACTAGCTAGTAAAATGACAAAATATGCAATTCAAATAAATTACTATATCTTATCTCATATTTTAAGAACAGAGATGGAAGGAAATTTTTAAATCTCATTAATTTAATCACCATCAGTTCAGTTAGGCTTAAAAGATTACCTTAGAATTAAATATTTGCTAAGTAGATTAATATACACAAAAAATGTCTGATTTATTAAAGTGTGAAGACCACAAACATTTTTTCAAGTTCCCACTTTGGAAGCAGCATTTGTAGCATGATTATAATTTATCTGAAAACATCTAACATTCTACTAAAGCCTTTCCTGAGGTATATTTATGGTATACAGTCCTGTATGCACTAAGCATTTCATGCTCATATAAGGATGGAAAAGACCATGTGATTATCTTTCCTTCTCCCTAGAAGACTTGCAATGTGCACTAATTCTTCCCATATAACCTTATGTCATGTTTTATTTAAAACTGCCATTCTACATACTGAAAGCTTCCAAGAAACTGTTCTGGTATAAAATTTGTCTATAATATGCAATATTATTTTCTAAAATCTAATAGTAACTACACCAACATAACCTGAAGTCATATCATTAATACAAAAATCATTACAAAATATTGAGTGCAACAAATAATGACTAACATTATAAAGTCAAGAAGCAAGAGCCAAGAGTATGGAAAAGAAACATGTCCTAGGCTATTTTGCTTATTTTCTTTGCATCCTGCTCCAAACCCCACCAATCAAAGGAGAAATAGCAGTAAGCTAAAATAGCCTTTTCCTTCTTTACCACCAGAGCTACAAATCTAGAAATGAAACGGCTTCAGTTATAAACCTCATCATCCAATGTGGGCACTAAATGTATTATCTAAATCTTGGGCTGGGATTGTGGCTCAGAGGTAGAGGGCTCGCCTAGCAAGGACGGGACCGAGTTTGATCCTCAGCACCACATTAAAAAAAATAAATAAATAAAGGCATTGTGTTGTGTCCATCTATACCTAAAAAGTAAATATTAATTTTAAAAAAAAGAATAATGGGTTTAAATCTTAAAGGTGACCCACAACCATCAAACTGTCTTTGTGAATATCTGAATTTGGAAGATTCTTAAAAGGAAGGTGGACAAATAGCACTCCCCCAACTATCCACTATTTACCTTTAATTGTCTGTGCTAAAAAACAATTTAAAATTGTCAGAAGTTGAAAATACAGAAGTAACACTACTATACTTGAGTAAAAAGTTTTCATTTTGAGAGCTAAATATCACAATTAAATATTTCCTAAAATGTTAATCTGAGAAACCTAAGCAAAATGCTGTGTTTTAAAAAATATTAAAAAGAAAAATAGAAGGAAAAAAAAACTGTCAGACTACCTAAGTTTTCCATATTACAGTAAAGATGAATGCTAACTTTTTCATCCAATCCAACTGTTACATCTCTGTACAGAGAGAAGAAAATACAGTACAATTTATGCTAATTAGCTACATTTGAGTCATTTCACAATGTCTGTAATACTTAGACACTGTATTGTACGTGATAACATATAATTTCATCTGTCAAGTAAAAAGGCAATAAATATTCAACAAATGCTACTTTTCAGGAAATATTTATAAAACAAAGAAACGAAAGTACAATTTATTCCCGATGGTCTGTGAGAAAAGGCCTTTTTTTTTTTAAGTTTTAATAGTAACCAGGTTGCTCAAGAAAACACTGAAAGAAATGAAATCTCTAAGAAAATTACTGCTAAGTCTCATCTGCTAAATTGAGTCCATGCCATACATTAGAATTGTAAGATATAGAACATTTTAATAATTAAAATCTCTAGCAAACCTTATTAAATGAAAAACAATAAAGTAAAAGCAAGTGTTAACATCTACTTTATTCCAAAATATTTCTTGTTGAAAATACTTTTAAAGTCCCTGATTTTATCAGAATCAAGCCCATTTGGATGACGATTTTTAATCTAAAGGGAATGGCCTGAAAAAATTGGAAAAACAAAACTTTCTTTTAGTAAAATATAAATGTCTGCAGTTCTTACATTGGGAAAATATATTCTATACAAAGAACATTAAACTACATGAAATTAAATGCAGTTATAAAGATTTTGTATACTCCTAGCCCTAGAGAATTCTAGTGGGGGCTACTTTTGGTGATCCTCCTGCTGATAGTACCTACATCTTTTTTTGCTCAGCTTCATCAATGTGATGATACCTCAGCTTGTAAAATCAGGATTAGGCTGCAGCTATATGTAATCCCCTTACTTCTAGAATAATACAGATTTTCCTTCTGGGAGTTTCTAGAATAACTGTGGCTTTTAAACACTGCCCAAGATAGTAGCAGTCTGTGTGGTCTTCATAATTGACAACCTGTAGTGAAACTTTAATATAACAAAAATTACACCAAATATTACTTAAATCAAAAATTAAGGTACAAGCCAAGTGAGCCCAATCTAGATTAACATGATTCATACAGTTCAACACAAGTGGCTGAAGATATGGCTATGTGGGAAGAGAGAAGTGGGCTTAAATCCTAGTTCTGTCACTTACAAACCATAATTTCTCAAATATGACTGCTGGACTCTTGTCTTCTCTGAATACAGAAATATTCACCTCACAAAATTATTGCAGAGATGTTCAGTTCAATGAATTGTAATTACAGCTGCAATTATTCATTATTAATTTTGTTTTCCTTTCATCCGTTTTACTTCATTTAATAGCCAAAGACAGTAAGGATTCTGTGTGGTTTCTTCCTCAGTAACTGGGATTATGGAAAAAAAAAAATCAAACCTGGTTCTACTGACAATTTCATAATCTATGCATCAAGTCAACTCAGGTAGAAAATCAAAGAAACTTCCTAAGCAACTTTATTATATGGGAATCTGCCTTGTCGAGACATTGAAATAATCTCATAGCAAAAAGTTATTCTCAAGCTAAACTCTCAACAATTCAGAATAGGGTACCTGCTAATGACAATTTCTTTTGCCTTGAGCCTATCTGTCATGTTTTCAATGGTAAAGTAGAGGTCTCCAAACTTTTCTGCTTTGTGCATCAAATGGCCCTGATGGAGAAAACTCTTGTTTTATATCATTCAATGTCATAGACTTAACTAAATTGATGGAAATAAAATAGAATTGTTGCTTCATTACCATTATTTTTAAAGCCAGGGATTAATTTACTTAATACACAATGCACATACAAATATTTGGATATTATGGGAAACTCTCTCAGGCATAATCCCGTTTCCCTAAAAATTTTTCTTCAGGTGAGCTATTCTTTTTTGTTTCTTCAAATTGCCCTATTTTTGTAGGCCTTGGGATTTAAACTTTTAAAATGTGTTTATAACCTTTAGCAATAAGAAAATAATTTAGTACAGAATAATAAGTAGGTATTAAAAAATTAAGGATAGAGCTTTATTATTTGGGACATACAAGATCTCTGAACATTTCAGTCAGCTCAAGTTTAAAAGAACTAGGAAGCAAATGCATTTAGATAGATATAGGTAGTTTTTAAAAAAATACAGAAGCAAGAAAATACATTAAAAAATTCATAATTACTAAAGATGCTAATGAATTACTATATTCTAATGGAAAATTGAAGGCACCACAATGGATAAGAAAATGTATAGGAAATGTCCAAAACTCTGCTTTAAGAAAGCTGAATTTTAGGGGCTGGTGTTGTGGCTCAGCAGAACACTTGTGTGCCAGAACATTTGCTTCACATGTGTGAGGCTCAGGGTTCGATCCTTAATACCTCATAAAAATAAATAAACAAAATAAAGGTATTGTGTCTATTTACAACTAAAAAATTTTTTAAAAAAAGAAAGCAGAATTTCATACTTCCTATCCTATTTCTGCCTTCTATTAATGATTTTTATGATACTTTTTTGGTTACTTATTTTCTGCAGGTAACATTTACCACTTTGCTGGTAACCAGGTCCCTCACATCAGTTTCTAGTGACACTCTCACAGAACAAAAGGCAACAATTTCAACAAATCCTTTTAATATCTTAAAAAACAACAGTTCATAGTTCCATTCTCATCATCTCTTGAAAAGCAAGTGCTAACTAATGTTGGCACTCTGTTTCTATTTCTCCACTGAGTAGAAGAGATAATCTATCTTTACTACAACCCCTGACTTTCTTCTCTTAAGTTGAGTGCTCCTCTGATGTGGACAGCTTATGAACAGCTCACTTTAAAGTAATAATATGATTTACTTGACAAATAAATTAATTTCTCAGCATATTTCTTCTGGATCACACAAGAGAATCCGGCTATACAAAACTCCCAAGAAATGAGTCACCTTGAATACCAGAGTTCTGAAGGGTAGCTGAAGAAGTTTCCCGCTTTCTTGTAACATATACATAATTTAACCTTCTCTGAACAAATTCAAATTATTATTCCATGATATAAGAGTACTAACTTAAAGATAATACCACAGTCTACGAATCAGTTGTTTACCGTCAACTAATTCTACAGTATGGTTCCCAAATGTGTTTGATGAGCTTGTTAGTTTGTCAAGTTTTGTTTTTGTCTCTTTTTTTTTTGTTGTTACTTCACTGAAGTTAGGGTCTATAATAGCACTGCCGCTTCTAGTTTTCTATTTCTGCTATAGACTTGGAACCACATTGGCAAGTTATTATATGGAAAGAAAAAATTAAAAGACACTTTTAGTGGCAGACAATTTTAACAACTCTTTGGATCTATTTTCAGCTTCTTGGAAATAATCCATGTCATAGTTTTTACATATTATAAAACTCAAAGTATATGTTGTTGTAGTTTAACCCACAAAGCACCATAACTTATTATTCCTTACAACACCTGCTAACTGGGAGACTGTAGAATGCATAAGTAGTTCAAAGACTGGGAAGCATTAATGTGACTGCTATGCAACAAATGATAAACTAGTGTTTAACTTTTATTGCATCTTTTTCTCTCTTTTCATTTCAACCCTAAAGGAAAATTACAATTGACATTATTGAGCACTTAACATATAATTGACATTATAAAACAAAGTGATTTACATGTTTTAACTCATTTAATGTTCACAATAACACTATGATTTAAGTACTGTTAGTATCTCCACTTTACAGATGAGGAAACTGACACAGAGTAGTTGAGTGGCTTCTAAGGTTGCACTGTTTATAAACGTCAAGCTAAGTCATGAAATAAATATGGCTCTACCATGCACGTTACTTCCCCAAAAGCTTCAGAGTGGGCAATTTCTATATCTAGAAATCCAAGCTATCTATTTTATATATAATTTTGTCCTATAACACTTGTCCAATTTTGCCTGGGAAAACATACTATTGACAAAGTTTGTTAAATTATAAAAATTTAGATCAAAACTACAAGTGAAACTTTATATATATGTAAAATTCTTTCTTGTTAAGAAAAGAAAGAAAAAAAAAAAAACTAGTGTCAAGATATAGCTCAGTTGGTAGAGTGCTTGCCTTGCATGCACAAGGCCATGGGTTCAATCCCCAGCACCACATACACACACACACATACACACACACACTAAAGCAAATTTCTCTTAAAGAAAAAACATTCCTCTTTCATTCTGCCTCATGCCTAAGATTTCTAATTATAAACAATAGCTTTTGGAAAAGTTACAGAAAAGAAAATCTAAAAGCCAGTCAGGATTAAGTGATTGCCAAAGAATGCTACAGTTTATGGACATTTTAAAAAGCCCCAGTTTCTTCAAATGTAAAAAATGAACTAAACTAGAACACTTTAGTCTCCCTTCTACTTCTAGAGTCCTATGAAACTAAAAAGAAACTAAAAGATCTCTCAAAACATACCTTGAGTATTCTTGAGGATATGGAGAGGAATACCAGGTGTGAATTTCATACTTTCCAAATTCAATGACAGAGGGGCAGCGGACTTGTGGATCAGGGGGACCAGTCACTCCAACTTTCTGTTCAGTCAAGAATACATTACAAAAGTTAGCTAAATCAGATACACTGACATAATAACAAACAAACAAAAATCTGAATCTAAATCTCTTCTTAGGATTTTTCTATTAGAAAGGAAAAAAAAAGAAAAGCTAACAAATTTTAATATAAGTTGTTTTTAAACAGAATAGCCAAAGAATAAAAAGGCTAATAAATTCTTGGAACTAAATGTAGTTGGTATTACTGCATTTTCTAATTTAAAAATACTGAGAATACTTTCTTCCGACTAAACTTACTCCCTTAATGACTTCTTATTAAAAAGAAACTACTAGCATTTAAGGATACAAGATAAAGAATAGAGTGCTTGCCTCACATGCACAAGACCCTGGGTTCAATCCCCAGCACTGGAAAAAAAAAAAAATCAAGATAAAGAATAATTTAAGGTGGTGCTTCATATTTGCCCCAGCTGAACACAATGGAAATGAACTACTGAACGTGTTAAGTACACAATGAAAAGAAAGACTTTCTAATTGGGAGAGTAAATATCTAAGAACAATATAAAAAGAATATGATAAAACAATTATCAAGAGTATTCATTTCATAGTACACCTAAAATTCCCTTCCTTAGTAGCTCTGCACAATCTGATCCAAGAAAAATATACTTTACTATACACAAGCTATTCCTTTTTTTCTGCCCACTTTTTATAATGAAACTTATCTCATGCTTCCCCCAAGTCCTTTAATAATCTAAATAATTATACTATCCAAAAAAAAAAAACTGAATTGCTTGACTTCTAAACCAGAAATTCAAATACAAGACATTGCTCAAGACAATAAAATCCAGTTTTTTAAAACCTTAAATTCAAGTGCAACTTGATTTTCTGTACAATGAACCTAGCAAAAGACTCATATATACATATGATATGCACACACATATGTATGCTTATCACAGATGCTTTTATAACAAAAATAAAAAGATTTAAAAATTTTTTTTATTTATATAAATTCATTTATAAGAAAGAAGCCACTTCACCACAACTCATTTGAGAACTCTTTCTGCTTTACTTAACAATTTGCTCTTATAAAAGGCCAAGGGATTTATCTCAGGTTTCATACTGGAAAACTGCCAAGTGAGACCTCAAGCTGTTCCTCAAACACCTCAAAACAAAAGACAACCATTTTCATGTATAACCAGACAAATGAGAAGTTGTTCTCCATTTATGTATGATGTGTCAAAATGCATTCTACTATCATGTATAACTAATTAGAACAAATTTTTTAAAGAGACAACCATCATCTATTTAGATAAGCAGTATTGTAACAGCAGCAAGTACTGGAGCTCTTCCAAATGCAAAAACTATAAAGAAATAAAATAAAAATAAGATTTCTTTCATTTCTCAAAATCCCAAACAGAACTTTGTTAAAAAAGGGTTTTAAAAGGCTCTTCTTTAAACCATATTCCAGAATCAAGTATTTTAATTCATAAAGTAGGATATTTGTATCCATTTACACAGCTCAAAATAAGAATAGTAGTACAGGAAAAATAGTTTCAAATACCAGAAACCAAATTTAACTTTTTGAGGCAAGGATCAAACAGGAGGTACAAAAGCTGAAAACATGCACCTGCTGTGGCACTGCCTGTTGTTTGAGAGCTTTCCCATCAGCTGCCCATCGCTCTTCCAGGCGGATGCCCAGTGTGAAAGTGGATATCCAGTTCCAGTATAATTGTTTGCACATCACCACAAGTAAGAACGTGTAGAGAAGCAGACTTGCAGCAGACTCCCCCTCTATCCACCTATCTTCACCTTTGTGCTGTGAAATGCTCTGGCACATCTGCTCATGCGTGTGTCCTCCACCACTCCCAATTCCCTCATGCAAACCTCCAGAGCAAAAGGGTTTCCATTCACTAAGGTTTAGAAGTTAATAAGGCTCTACATAGGGAGGAAGCAAATGCTGCATCTTAACCACTCATTAACCCAGTCCCTGCTAAAATCAAATTGTCACATATGAAATTACTACAAGATCATCTTTGAGAGGGAATTTTAAAATTTCAGCCAAAATACTCTTATATTAAGCAACTTTCTAAAGTGCATATATCTAGTATAATCAAGAGCACAAAATATATATTTATAAATTTTTAGTCAAGTTCTATCACTTCATGACCTTCTCATTTGAATATGCCATAGTCTTTGAAAGATGACCTATATCCCGGGCCAGAATTGATCTTTTAATCTAAAATAACTAAAGAGAACATCAGATGCACTAGTAATTGTCTGTAACCAAAGAAAACTTTAAACATATCTATTTCTAAATAATGAAACTTTTATTACTAGCAGTTTATAAGTAGAGATTATTCTTCTACAAAAACTCAGCTTCCATTAAATGGCTTATCTAAGGGCTGCTGGGGTTGTGGCTCAGCATAGCACACTTGCCTAGCATGTATGAGGCACTGGGTTCAATCCTCGACACCACATTAAAAAAAAATAAGCAAACAAATAAAATAAAGATACTGTGTCCATTTATAACTAAAAATTATCTAAGCCCAATTTTTAATACAGCCTGCTCCCACAGTACTCTGGATCTGATATAAACAACAAATTTACAATTTATGTAAATATTGCCCTGTACCCTTCCCCTGTCTCTCCACTCACACAGCTCTCCCTAGACCTACAGTCCCTTTCCACTCCCTAAGGGAGTGACATTTTGAAGTGAGAATAAAGGGTGGGACTGTTCCCTTATCAACATAAGATGAAAACATGGAGAGAAGAAATGGCTTTCTGGTATTTGAATTCGTTTCCTATAGAAATATTATAATAAGCAACCTCATTCATTAGGGTTAAAAGTTTACATGATGAAAGAGGTATGTAAGAATGAGTTCACGTGCTCCAAACTAGAGAGAACACAAACTAAAGGAAAGGAGAATCAGCATTCATGGAACACCTATGGTGCCATACCCTGAGCTTCTACTGTTGCTTCATTTAATCCCCACAATCCATTCTTCAAAATAGGGGAAAGCCAACCCACTTTACCGATGGAAAAAACAAGGCTCAGAGAGATTAAGGAGGCAAAAAACACCAGGGTAAGAACAGTAAGAATGAAGCATAAGGACCTTTCATGGCTAGAAGTGAGGGAAATAGAGTTAGCACTCAATTGTTTTTAATTCCAAAATCTGTGTGCATTGTGTTTTTTAAAAATAAGAACTCAGTTTTCCAAAGACAGGAAGCTACAAACCTACAACCTCTCATCTAGAATGTTTTAGAATTCTGCATTTTTCTGATTTTAGAGAAGTATTTGAAGTATTTAAAGTATATACACTTATACTAAAATCAACAGCCCAGGCAGATTTTGAGCAACACTCTATAATCAGACACATTAATATTTCTTCAGCAAAATACATGAGTATTCACAATAACTAGAGTATATAAAGGACTTAAACAGTCTCCTATCAGTTCAGATCATGTTTTGCCAATAACTGAGTTTTAATAAAGTAAGACTTACTGTAGAATGGGTTAATTTAACAAAACAAAACAAAAACAAACAAACTTTTTTCCCCTTAGTCAGGTGTGGTTGTAGTGCACCTAAAGTCCCAACAGTTCAAGAGTAGATGGTAGGATTCCAAGTTGGAGGCCAGCCTGAACAAGTTAACAAGAGCTATGGTATAGAGTGCTTGCACACATGTGCAAGGCCCTGGCCTAGGTTCAATCCCCAGTACTGGGTGTAAAAAAACAGAAAATTTTTTTGTCTCATCCTTCCAAGAAGATGTATAGATGGATATAAGCATTTGAAAAGACATTAATCATCACTAAACATTAGGAAAATAAAAATCACAATATGATACCTAATTCACATCCACTAGGATGGTCATCATTTTGAAAAACGAACAAAAACCACCAGAAAATAACCAGTTTGGTAAGGATGTAGAGAAATTAGAACCCTGTCCCTCTGCTGGTGGACATCTAAAATTAGACAGAATTACCATGTGACACAGAAAGTCCACTTACCCCCTAGAATTGAAAGCAGGTACTCAGATATTTGTATACCAATGCTCATAGTAATGCTATGAGTGCAAACAAACCAGGGGTTCATTAACAGATCAATAGATAAACAAAATGTGGTATATATCTACAATGGAGTATTTTTCAGCCTTAAGGAAGACACCTCTGCTTAACAACATTATGCTAGGTGAATTAAGCAGATACATAAGGACAAAGATTATTTAAATCCACTTATATAAGGCAACTAGAGTAGTCAAATTAATAAAGACAGAAAATAGAACCAGTAGTTGCCAAGAGTCAGGGAGGGTGTATAGTGACAAATACAAAAAAGTCCTGGAGACAAATGATGATATTATAGGTGTATAACAACATATACATATTTAATGCAATTGAACAAGACACTCAAAAATGGCTAAAATGGTGAATTTTATATTATGTGTATTTTACCACAATTTTTTTTAAAGCTTTCTAGGATTCTTTGGATTTCAGAATTGTGGATACAGGGTTTGGCCTATCTAAAGAGTGATATGATACTCAACTAAGCCATAAATGCTCATAGACTCTGAACTATTTCCCATCGCTCTCTTCTCGTAAACCTTTTTTCTACACTCAGACATCTTTGCTAGTTCTTTTACCAATAAATATTGACAAAATCTAAGATTCTGTTCTCAGCCCTCTCATCTTGTTCCACCCTTTCCCACAGGACCTATAATCCAGTGATCCTACAAGCTTTCATTCTCCTCATGCCCTTCTTTTTTTTATCCAACCTAGAGTCTAACATCTTTATTGTAACTCACATCTTTGCATATATTCATAATATCCTGCCTCTTTCCTGATTAAACATCAAAACCAAACCCTTGTTAAATTCAATTCTCCCCGTTATCTGTCATCCTCAAATTTTGAACATAGTTGGAGAAAAGCACAGAATCATTCTAACTAGTCTCAATTTATAAGTCATAATCATTAACCTCAAAAGGGCACTTAATGCTTTAGTACCCCATTTATTCTCCCATTCTCCTAAAAGATAATTTCATATTTCTTTCTGTCTCCTGAAGATACCTTTTACTTCAGCTTTACTTTCAGCCAATGCCTTTGATTCCTACTGCACTAAGAAACTGGAAGTGAGCTTCCACAACTTTCCTTGGCACATCTGCATATCTAAACCTTTGTGTTTATATATCTTGCTTACTTCCTTAGTCTATGAAAAAATTCATCTGGAATCCTATCTAAGGCCAATACCTTCACTTGTGTATAAAATTACATCCTCTGTTACCTTCTTAAAGAAATTATTCAACAATTCTTTTCTCTTTTCATCATAAATTTCAAAATTGCTTCTGAATTCTCAACATAAACTCTAAAATACAGGAGAGCTTAGAATGATGTATTTCAAGCCATGACAGAAAATAAATTTCAACCAGGATTGCTATATTCAACAAAACTATCCTTCAGAATTGAAAAAAAAATCTTCCAAGATGATCAGAAACTAAAAGTACATGATCACTATATCAATATTACAGAAGATACTTAAATACTACACACAAAAGAAATAAAAAATGAACTCTAGAGCTCACAAGTGGACAATCTTATTTAAAAAGTAGATAAGCAAATGAGAAAAAGGACCAAATTAAACATTAGATACAAATCAAAATGGCAGGAATTAACTAACACATCTCTATAATAATACTGAATGTAAATCATCCATTCCTCACTTAAAAGACATAGGTTGGCAGAATGAATTAAAAAAAAAAAAAAAAAAAAAAACAAGACCAAAGTATATGGTGTTTGCAAGAGACTTGCCTTAGAGGCAAAGACAGTCACGGGCTGAATGAAAATGAAAGGATGGAAATTGATATACCATGTATATAAAGCCTGAAAACAAACAGAATTAGCTACTCTGGTATGTGACAAAGCAGACTTCAAGCCAAAATTAATCAGAAGAGACAAAAACGGTTATTTCATACTGGCAAGGGGAACAATCCAACAAGAAGGTATAATGATAATAAATATTTATGCTCAAAACATTGGTGCAGGGCTGGGGATGTGGCTCAAGCAGTAGTACGCTCGCCTGGCATGCGTGTGGCCTGGGTTTGATCCTCAGCACCACATACAAACAAAGATGCTGTGTCCGCCAAAAACTAAAAAATAAATATTAAAATTCTCTCTCTCTTTTTCTCTCTCTCTCGCTTAAAAAAAAAAACACATTGGTACACCTAATTACATAAAAAAGATATGTGACTTACTGACTCAGATAGACACTAGTATGATAATACTGAGTGATTTCAACAAACTTCTCTCACCAATAGATAGGTCATTCCGACATATAAATTCAGTAAAGATTCTTCAAACCTAAAAATTATTATAAATAAAAGACTTAACAGAGAGCTATAGAATATTCTATCCAATAACAACAGCCAAATTCACTTTCTTCTCAGCTTCTCATGGAACCCTCTCTAAAACAGATCAGTTCAGGCCACAAGCCAACTGAGTAAATACCTAACATAACTTCTAGTATCTTATCTGATAATATTGGAATGAAATTACAAATCAACATCAAAAAACTATATGGAGCTTGAATAATACACTCTTAAAATATGATGGATGATAGAAGAAGTCAGAGGAAAAATTTTTAAATTCTTAGAATCAAACAAGAATAGTGATACAACATACCAGAACCCAGAACCTCTGGAACACTATGAAGGACATTCTAAGAAGAAAGTTTATAACTATCAGTGCCTACATGAGAAAATCAGAAAAATCCCAGATAATAAACTAACGATGCATCTCAAAGCCCTTGAAAAACAAGAATAAACCGATTCCAAAATAAGCAGAAGGAAGGCAATAAATAAGATCAGAGCTAAAATCAATGAAACAGGGAATTAAAAAAAAAAAGAAATCCAAAGCATCTATGAATCCTAGAATTGATTCTTTGAAAAGACATACTACTAACTTTTTTTATGCTTCCATTTATCTTTTTAGAAGTCTCTTTTTTATGGAAGTATACTCTATTGCTAGAGATGGAACCAGGTGAACTATATCCCCATCTCCCCTACCGCCTGCAATAATTTTCTTAAAAATTCAAAATCAATTAAACTCTTTCTTTTTTTTTTTTTTTTTTTTTTTAGAGAGAGAGAGAGAGAGAGAAAGAGAAGAGAAGAGAGAATTTTTTTAATATTTATTTTTCAGTTTTCGGCAGACTCAACATCTTAATTTTTATGTGGTGCTGAGGGTCGAACCCAGCACCCTGGCATGCCAGGCGAGCATCTTACCGCTTGAGCCACATCCCCAGCCACAATTAAACTCTTTCTAAAAAATTTTTTTAGTTGTAGATGGACACAATACCTTTACTTTATTTGTTTATTTTTATGTGGTGCTGGGGATCCAACCCAGTGCTTCACGCATGTTAGGCAAGCGCTCTACCAGTTTTAAACCACACCCCTGGCCCCTAAAACTCTTTAAAAACTCTTGCTAAACAATTCAATAATTCTTTACTCAAATGTGTAAGTTCTTTCATGCCTCAATAATTTAAAGTTTCCTACTAGACTGTAAGATCTACAAGAATAGAAACTATGTCTTTCTTATAGTTACACACCTAGCACAGTTTTTATAACATAAGAGGCACTCAAAAAATGATGAGTGTGGGTTGGATGAATTCCAATATTAACTCTTTTATCATTTACCTTTTACTTGTGAGATAGCCCAAGAAACCATAATAAAAATAAAATCTTCCTGGAAAATATTTAAAACAAGGTGCAGGAGTGTAGCTCAGAGGCAGAACACTAAGCTAACAAGTACAATGCCTGAGTTGGATAGTCAACAGAGAGGGCCAGGGAAGAAGAGGAGAGGAAGGTGAAAGAGGGGAGAAAAGGAGGAGGAAGAGGCTCAAGCCAAACATAAGCTCTCAAAAACGAATTTCTGAATTATATTATGAATCCTTTTATTATTCAAAACCTACTCTAATCACCATTTTTTTATTGGTTGTTCAAAACATTACAAAGCTCATGACATATCATCTTCCATACATTTGATTCAAGTGGGTTATGAACTCCCATTTTTTACCCCAAATATAAGTTGCAGAATCACATCGGTTACACATCCACATTTTTACATAATACCATATTAATGACTGTTGTTTTCTGCTACCTTTCCTATCCCCTACTATCCCCCCTCCCCTTCCCTCTCATTTTCCCTCTCTACCCCATCTGCTGTTGTTTAATTCTCTCCCTTGTTTTTTTTTCCCCCTTTCCCCTCACAAACTCTTATATGTAATTTTGTGTAACAATGAGGGTCTCCTTCCATTTCCATACAGTTTCCCTTCTCTCTCCCTTTCTCCCACCCCACTCGTCTCTGTTTAATGTTAATCTTTTCCTCATGCTCTTCTTCTCTGTTCTGTTCTTAGTTGCTCTCTTTATATCAAAGAAGACATTTGGCATTTGTTTTTTAAGGATTGGCTAGCTTCACTTAGCATTATCTGCTCTAATGCCATCCATTTCCCTGCAAATTCCATGATTTTATCGTTTTTTTAGTGCTGCATAATACTCCATTGTGTATAAATGCCACAGTTTTTTAATCCATTCATCTATTGAAGGGCATCTAGGTTGATTCCAAAGTCTAGCTATTGTGAATTGTGCTGCTATGATCATTGATGTGGCAATATCCCTATAGTAGGCTCTTTTAAGGTCCTCAGGGAATAGACCGAGAAGGGCGATAGCTGGGTCAAATGGTGGTTCCATTCCCAGCTTTCCTAGGAATCTCCATACTGCTTTCCATATTGGCCGCACCAATTTGCAGTCCCACCAGCAATGTACAAGTGTACCTACCCTTTTCCCCACATCCTCGCCAGCATTTGTTGTTGTTTGACTTCATAATGGCTGCCAATCTTACTGGAGTGAGATGGTATCTTAGGGTGGTTTTGATTTGCATTTCTCTTACTGCTAGAGATGGTGAGCATTTTTTCATATACTTATTGATTGTATGTCCTCCTCTGAGAAGTGTCTGTTCAGGTCCTTGGCCCATTTGTTGATAGGGTTGTTTGTTATCTTATTGTTTAATTTTTTGAGTTCTTTGTATATTCTGGATATTAGGGCTCTATCTGAAGTGTGAGGAGTAAAAATTTGTTCCCAGGATGTAGGTTCCCTGTTAACCTCTCTTATTGTTTCTCTTGCTGAGAAAAAAACTTTTTAGTTTAAGTAAGTCCCATTTGTTTATTCTTGTATATAACTCTTGGGCTATGGGCATCCTATTAAGGAATTTGGAGCCCGACCCCACAATATGTAGATCAGAGCCAACTTTTTCTTCTATCAGGTGCAGAGTCTCTGATTTGATGTCTAGCTCCTTGATCCATTTTGAATTAACTTTTGTGCATGGCGAGAGAAAGGGGTTCAGCTTCATTTTGTTGCATATGGATTTCCTGTTTTCCCAGCACCATTTGTTGAAGATGCTATCCTTTCTCCATTGCATGCTTTTAGCCCCTTTATCAAATATAAGAAAGTTGTAATTTTGTGGATTGGTCTCTGTGTCCTCTATTCTGTACCATTGGTCCACCTGCCTGTTTTGGTACCAGTACCATGCTGTTTTTGTTACTATTGCTCTGTAATATAGTTTGAAATCTGGTATCGCTATACCGCCTGATTCACACTTCCTGCTTAGAATTGCTTTTGCTATTCTGGGTCTTTTGTTTTTCCATATGAATTTCATGATAGCTTTATCTATTTCAACAAGAAATGCCGTTGGGATTTTGATTGGCATTGCGTTGAACCTGTAGAGAACTTTGGGTAATATTGCCATTTTGATGATGTTGGTTCTGCCTATCCATGAACAGGGTACATTTTTCCATCTTCTAAGATCTTCTTCTATCTCTCTCTTTAGGGTTCTGTAGTTTTCATTGTATAAATCTTTCACCTCTTTTGTTAGGCTGTCTAATCACCATTAACTCTCCCAATTGGCTTCAAACCACTTTGTCTTATTACATTAATTCATATAACCTGGATCATCCTTGACAGCCTCCAACAAACTACACACCAAATCCATCAATAAATTCTGCTGATTTCATCTTCAAAATAAACTCCAAATCTATCCATTTCTCTCCTATTTCCACTGCCATCTCCTTAATCCAAGCACCATCTTCTTTCACCTTGCAGATCCTTGCAAAACCCTGCAAAGTTGTTTCTATTTCCATTCTTGTTTAATTGCAATTTATTCTTCATACACAGGCCAAGAAAAAAAATTTTTTTAATGCAAATCTAATCCTGCTATTTCCTTCCTTCCTTCCTTTTTTTTTGGGGGGTGGGGTAGGGGGGCAGGGGAGTAGGTTTTACTGGGGATTGAACTCAGGTGCACTCGACCACTGAGCCACATCCCCAGCCCTATTTTGTATTTTATTTAGAGACAGGATCTCATTGAGTTGCTTAGCGCCTCGCTGGTGCTGAGACAGCTTTGAAATCTGGGTCCTCCTGCCCAGCAGCGGGGATTACAGGTGTGCACCATTGCACTTAGCCTGGTATTTCTTTCTAAAACTATTTCATGACTTCCCATTACAACTAAGATAAAAACCCAGTTCTAACTTCTGGCCTATATAAATCTCCCCAGCTTCATCTGTGTAACTCTTATTCATTACACTCTAGACTCTAGTTACACTGGACTTCAGTTCCTCAAATTTATCAATTTTTTTCATGCCTCAAGACATTTACACAGGTAGTCTGTTGTGTCACTTTTTTTTAAAAAAAAAAAAAAGCTCTTGGCCTAGCTGACTCTCAATCCATGTTTTAGATTCTGTATAAATACTTCCTCAAAAGCCTTCCATTCTCACACATCCTTCAGCTCTAACCTCTAGCAATGTAGATCAGGCAGCCCTTGTTATAATCTCTCATTTTCTTCCTACTGCATATCAATTTGAAATTATAACTTTATTTTTATGATTGTTAGTGGTATGTCTCAATTATGAGACTGAAAGCTCCATAAGATGGAGCCTGTATCCTCACTGATAGCTCTAGTACTAAGCTAGGCACATGAATGCTAAATGAATGAATCTCAAGAAGAAATATCACCATCATCAGAGTGTTGGTGCATTGCCAGTTTAAATAAATAACGAATTCAACATAGTTCTTGAACACTGGCCAGAGTGATTAGACGAAAGAAATTAAATGGGTAAGTATAGGAAAAGAAGAACTTAAACTAGCACTATTTTGCTGATGATATGATTCTAAACCTAGAAGACCCAAAAAACTCCAACAGAAAACTTCTAGAACTAGTAAATGAATTCAGCAAAGTAGCAGGATATAAAATCAACACCCATATATCAAAGGCATTTCTGTATATCAGTGAAAAATCCTCTGAGAAGGAAATGAGGAAACTACCCCATTTACAAAATCCTTTAAAAAATAAATAAATAAATAAAATACTTGGAAATCAACTTTAACAAGAGGTGAAAGATCTATACAATGAAAACTACAGAACCCTAAAGAGAGAAATCAAAGAAGACCTTAAAAGAAGAAAAGATCTACCTTGCACTTGGATAGGAAGAATTAATATTATCAAAATGACCATACTATCAAAAGCACTATGCAGGTTTAATGCAATTCCGATCAAAATCCCAATGGCATCCCTCATAGAAATAGAAAAAGCAATCGTGAAATTCATCTGGAAAAATAAAAGACCCAGAATAGCTAAAGCAATTCTCAGCAGGAAGAGTGAAGCAGGAGGCATCACTATACCATACCTTAAACTATACTACAGAACAATAGTAACAAAAACAGCACAGGACAGTGGACCAATGGTACAGAACAGAGGACACAGAGACTAACCCACAAAATTACAATTACCTTATTATTAGACAAAGGTGCCAAAAACATGCACTGGAGAAAAGATAGCATCTTCAACAAATGGTGCTGGGAAAACTGGAAATCCATATCCAACAAAGTTAAATTAAACCCCTGTCTCTCACCATGCACAAAACTTAACTCAAAATGGATCAAGGACCTAAGAATTAAACCAGAGACTCTGGCCCTAATCTTCATCATGTGAGTTAGGCACCAACTTCCTTATTAAGACTCCTATAGCACAAGAATTAAAACCAAGAATCAATAAATGAGATGGAATCAAAACTAAGAAGTTTTTTTCTCATCAAAAGAAACAATTTGTGAGGTGAACAGAGAGCCGACATCCTGGGAGCAAATTTTTACCCCTTACACATCAGATAGAGCACTAATCTCTAGGGTATATAAAGAACTCAAAGGCTAAACACCGAAAAAACAAATAACCCAATCAACAAATGGGCCAAGGACCTGAACAGACACCTCTCAGAAGAGGGTATATACAATCAATCAACAAATATATGAAAAAATGCTCATCATCTCTAGCAATCAGAGAAATGCAAATCAAAACTACTTTAAGATATCATCTCACTCCAGTCAGAATGGTAGCTATTATGAATACAAACAACAAAAAGTGGTGGCAAGGATGTGGGGGAAAAGGTACACTCATACACTGCTGGTGGGACTGCAAATTGGTGCGGCCAATATGGAAAGCAGTATGGAGATTCCTTGGAAATCTGGGAATGGAACCACCATTTGACCCAGCTATCCTGGACTATACCCAAGATTTAAAAACAGCATACTACAAGGACTCAGCCACATCAATGCCCTTCAGTGGATGAATGAATTTTAAAAAGTGGCATATATACATAGTGGAATTTTACTCAGCATTAAAAAAGAACAAAAATCATGGCATTTGCAGGTAAATGAATGGCACTGGAGAAGATAATGCTAAGTGAAGTTAGCCAATCCCCAAAAAACAAATGTTGAACGTTTTCTCTGATATAAGGAGGTTGACTCATAGTGGAGTAGGGAGGGAGAGCATGGGAGGATTAGATTAATTCTAGATAGGGAAGAGGAGTGGGAGGGAAAGGGAGGGGGCAAGGGATTTAGCAAGGATGGTAGATGTGATGGACATCATTATACAAAGTACATGTATGAAGACTTGAATTAGGTGTCAACATCCTTTATATATAAACATGATATGAAAAATTATGGTATATATGTGTATTAAGAATTGTAATGCAAAAAAGTACATGTAGAAAGGCATAAATTGGCATGAACATACTTTATATACAGAGACACAAAAAACTGTGCTCTATATGTGTAATAAGAATCGTAATGCATTCTACTGCTGTCATGTATTTTTTAAAAAATAAAATCAATCAACCAATCAATAAATAAGTAAATAAACATGAATTAATAAGCTGGGTATGGTGGTACAACCTGTAATCCCAAGCAACTTGGGAGGTTGAGGCAGCATGATCTTTAGTTCAAGGCTAGCCTAAGTAACTTGGGCAAGACTGTCTCAAAATAAAATTTTTAAAAAGGGCTGGGGGTGTAGCTCAGAATTAGAATGCTTACCTAGCACAGCAGGGCCCTGGATTCAATCCCTAGTACCACATACACACACACATATAAAACAAATAAACAAACCTAGACTTACAATATCTAGCTGTATATTTCCTTGATACAGGCACATAAATGGATCATCATAAGTTTAATAAAATGGTGAAAGAAAGATATAATTAGCCACATAAATTTACATTGTTTCCCATTGTCTTCATCAAAGTTCAGCATTCCCTTTTTTTTTAATTTATCATTTTTTATTAAAGCACTAGAACTATACATAGGAGTTGGTTCTTTTTGACAAAATCATATGCAGCATTCCCTTTTAACTCACTCTCTAGTTATTGATCTCTCCACACTTATTATCATATAGCTCCTGTCCCATTGCTCCCAGCAGAAAATTTCATTCAAATATCTATTCATTGAACAAATATTTGCTGAGCCTTTAGTCTAGTCAAAGTATTCAGTATAAAGCAATGACCAAAGAGGAAGTCTCTGTTCTCAAGGCACTTATATTGTAAAAATAAATATTTAAATTCAAGAGATGATACTATGTAGGAAAAGCAGACAGGTGAGTGGATAGAAAGTAATACACCGTGGTTAAAAATATGCTGTCTTATTGTGGGGAGTTAGGGAAGGTCTCTTTGATAACATGACATATGGGCAGAGACCCAAAGGGAATGAGTAGCAAGCCAACTAAGAAAGGCAATCGAACAGAGAATAGAAATAGAAATAGGATCCAAGACACTAGTGTGCTCAGTGTGTGTGAGTAAGAAGAAAAGGTCTGTAACAAACAAATAATGGCAAAAGTAGACGAGCATCCAAAGAGGAAAGCAGAGACAAGATCACTCAGAAATGAGGGTACAGATTTTGGTTTTTAAAATTCCAAGTAAGTTTGAAAGACACTAAAGGTTTTCTGAACACAAGTTTTCAACTTAAGTATGAAAATAATTAATCTGACCTTCGTGCTGGTGTGAGGGGAAAAAGCAGAAACCAGGATATTAGTCTGGATATTATAAGAGTCCAAGCCAGAGATGACAGTGATTTTGAAGCAATAAGCAGTAGTCAATATTCTGGATATATGTGGAAGGCAGAATCGTTAGATAGACTGAATGTGGAGTATAAGAGAAAGATAAAGAATCAAGGATGATACCTCTTTGAGCCTGCACAAGTACAAAGGTAGAATTACTGTTATAGTTTGGATCTTAAATGTTCCCTAAAGGCCATGTGTTAAAGGCTTTATCTTCAGTTAGTGGTGATACTGGAGTTGGAGGAAGCTTTAGGAGGTGGGGCCTAGAGGAAGAAAGGTTACTGGGAACATGCCCTTGAAGTAGACACTGGGCCTCTGGCCCCTCCCCTCTTTCATTCCAGGCTACCATGAGGTGAGAGCCTCCTCCCCTATACATTTCTGCCATGATATACTATGCTACCACAGACCCAAAGCAATGTGGTCAAGTGACTATTGACTGAAACTGTGAGCCAAAATAAATTTTTCCTCCTTTGAAGTTGATTATCTCAGGTATTTTAATCACAGCAATGAAAAGCTGACAAACACAACTAACACTTATTCCCATTCTCCACTAAAAGGTACCAGGTAACTAGGCTAGAACAATAAGAGACTAGAACATCTTGTGGTGGCCAGAAGTAAATAAAAAGGATGAGACACATCAAAGGACACAAGAACCAGACATTCCCCAAACTTGGAACAACTGAAGCACAAAAAAAAAATTAATTAATATCAACAAATTATTTAACCCATATAGTAATCTGATTCTTAAAAGAATAAATAAATAAATGGGAAGGAGAAAGACTATCCGTTAGTAGAATGCCAATTAATAAATGTTAAAAAAATGGAATTAGCAAATCATATTTGCCAACCAACAAAGTGAATATTTCAGGTGAAAACCATCATGCTAAATCAGTAGGTAAAAATTTCATAAAAAACAGGATGTTTGCATGACCTCAAAGTATGTCACCACTTTATAATTAGATAGAAAATAATAATTTCACATGGCAGAAAAACACTTAAACTGAGTAATCAAAATTAATATCACATACAATAGAACAGATATATTACATACATCCTGATATGATGCACTGAGGAGAACATATTCCCTCTGTGGAATTTAAAAAAATTTTTTTTTTTTTTTTTAGTTTTAGGAGGACACAATATCTTTATTTTTATGTGGTGCTGAGAATCGAACCCAGTGCCTCATGCATGCTAGGCGAGCTCACTACCACTTGAGCCACATCCCCAGCCCCCCTCTGTGGTATTTTTAAGATCATGATAAAACACAGAACAATCTCAAAGTAATGGGTATTCTATGAAATACATTATCTATATACGTCAAAATTGCCAAGGTCATGAAAGATAAGGACTGTGGAGACTAAAGAGAAATGAAAATTAAATTAATAATCTACACATGATCTTAGATTATGTAGTGCACCAGGAAAAGTTATTTTTTTCTAATAATATAAAAGTTATTTTTTTTCTAATATAAAAAACATCAGTAATTCAATTAGTGAGATTTGAATTATACCTTTGGATTAGACAATGGTACTTTGTGCTGATTTGATTATTCTCATGTATAAGAATGTCCTCATTTTAAAGAAACACACAAAAAAAATCAGAAGTTAAGTTAGCACTATGTCTACAACTTATCTGGGAAACAAAAGGTTCTTCTAGTCATAAAGAAAATACCTCCTTCTTTGAGGTCCTACTGAAACTCCATGTATTTCTACTATAATACCTAAAATGCTTCATTTTACTTACTGGTAGGAAAAACAAAAAACAGGCCTTGAGAGATTGAGAAACTTACCCAAAGTAAAAGTTACTATATGATAGATCAGGTTTTAAAACCACATCTCTCTGACTCATAGCTAGAATATTGTTAAATCATAAGATAGAATGCTGAGTAAATGCTTACTGAGTAATTACACTGATGTTTTTATTTTTCAAAAGTACTCACATAATGATAGACATAAACAGCCTAATCACCGACTGGTCTCTTACTATAAAATATTTTAATTATACAACTGTACAATCATAAAAGTTATATAATTGTATAATATGTAGCATCAACTTTATAAATACTTACTTTCATGATAAGAGATAACTTAATTTGGTTTATGTAGTAAGTTGGTTGGTAGCAAATAAGGAAAAAAACAAAAGAAAAACAAATATAATCTAGAAGAGCCTGTAAGATCTAGTCCCTGCACTTTTCTAACCTCACCTCCCACATTCTCTACACCCTATGTTCTTCATCCTAAAGCACTTCAGTTTCCACATATATTCCACTTGTCATATTCACACTATTTCATATATTTTGAAATAGTATATGACAAGTAAGCATATTCATGACAAGTAAGCATGCTTTCCCCTTTCTTGGATATGTTCATTTTCACTTCTGTTCCTTCTGATCAGATGTGACCCCAATCCCTGTTATTCTGATAAGCTACTCTATATCCTTTAAGACCCTTCACTGAACTTCCCAAGATAGATGCTTGCTTCCCTATTCTTCCAATACTGTGTACTTCATAATGAAACTTTTCATATTAGTAAGATTTTTATTTTCGTGTCTTTTTAAAAAAATGTTTTTAGTTGTAGATGGACACTATATCTTTATTTATTTTTATGTGGTGCTGAGGATGAAACCCAGTGCCTCATGCATGCAAGACAAGTGCTCTACAAGAGCTACAACCCCAGCCCTGCATGTCCTTTTTTCACTATATTTGAGAGAAGGAACTCTGTCATTTACTTTGGCATCTATAGCACCTGGCACATAAATAAGTTTTTTTATCTATATATTTATAGTTTGCCATGTCACATATGATTAAGACAGAAGCATTTAACAAATATTTCTTGAACTAATGAATTTGTATGCTTTATTACACTCAAGAAGCTTTTTTTTCTTCATACAATAGGACAGAAAATTTAAAAATTAAGTTCACTTAATATTGGTAACCAAAGCAATGTGTTTATCTACAAAACTGAAACAGTTATGGTTTTGAAAGGAATACCCTAACCAGCAGAGCTACATATACAAACCACTCCTTTCTCAGAATAGATGAATAAGCTGCTTTACCAACAACATAATCAAATCTCTTTTTCTCATTCATGAAAAAGTTGGTTGATTGTCTATTCTGAACATCCAACTTTACCTGCAGTGCTTGTTCTTGGATATCACGAAATAATTCCATATCTTTCTCAGTCATGATTTCCTGGCTCCCAAAAAGCCGCTCCTCATTTTCTTGTTTGCCATCCCAGCCATCCTGATTGTCTGCACATAAAGAAAGGACTCATATGTTATTTGCACTATCCTTAATTTAATGCATGAACTTTCAACCTGAAGACCTTAATACTATTATATAACAGAGAAAAGGACAGCATTAAATTGACTTCTAGAAAGATAGTACTCAATAAAGAATCTTTACATATTATATCTGCCTTTTAATGAACATCCTGAGTTGTTTTAAAGCTTTCAAAAATATGACATAACCAAATTTAAACGTCATTAATAGATTACATTTTAACAGGCAGAACAAGGAGTATAAAATTTATTTTGAAATAGTATGAATATGACACTTTCAGTATAATTTTAATGTGTCAACATTCAAAAAGATAATCTCCAAAGTAGCTACCTTAACTGATACCAGGTAGTACTAACTCCCCTCACTTTCTGGGTGCCCTGTTAAAGCACAAACTCCACAAACCTGAGGACCACAGATGATAATCCTCTGGGTAAGTATGAAAAATTATGATAATCATCCACTAAATGATGGCTCTTCCTCAACTGGGCAAAAAAATTAGTGAAGGGAGTATTTGGGGTTATGTAGATCATTATCCTTTGCATTTGAAGATGACACTGCTGATGGCCTCATTTCCTCTTTGTATGAGTATGGCTGAAAAGACCAATCAGTGACAGTTCTTTTCAAATCGACTGCACATACAGGCTGTCTGTTATTCATTTAGTACAAGAAGAAAAAGGACAAAGACTCATTGTTGACAATATTCCCAAACTGAAAAAAAAAAAAAAAAAAAGTACAATCTAAAGGTACTATGTCACTTTAATGCCCCCTAGTGCATGACACATATGGATGCAGGCACAGATCTAGTACAGCACTCTGTAGCAGTGTAAAATCATGTACAAATTATTCCTTAAAAGTCTATAATTCATAAAGAAAATGACAGAGCCTACTAAAGCAAATACAACAATGCCTAAAGTTATTGATAGTTCTCTGTATACTTTATACATTTGCTTTAACAATTTCTATTTTTAAAACTTTCCAGAAGATTCTTTTAATAATTCATCTCTAGTGCAAATGGTTAATGCAAAAATGTCTTTCATTAGGATTTGCTTTGAAATTATTTCATTCTAAATCTAACCTAAATGGATTACATATTTTCTTAAACATGCTCAGAATGAAGCTTATCTAAAGTCTACATAAGCTGATAAAAGATATGAAAAGTCTTGAAAAATTAGAGAATAATTAGTTGATTTCCACTCTAATGGAAAATGAATCAATAAAAGAGGAACCTGATAATGATGAGGATATTATCTCCTGCACTGGACCAATCAACCACTTAAATAAGCAGGAATGAAGAAGCAGTGAATACACTTACCAAAGGGACACCGGGGAGAGGGTATCAAAGTTAAGAAATTCTCCTGCAGTAAGTCAAACACTATCTCGTGATCCAAGAGTTCATCCTCATTCATCTACTTTCCTCAGAGCCCTTTCTACTTCCTTCACCTTATTAAGTACACTAAATTCAAAGCTCAGTAATGAGGCTATTTTAAGATTTAATTACCAGGACAGCTAATCAAAGTGTTCTCTGACTTACTATACCACTGAGTCCTCTCTACAGATGTTTTCTACTGTGAAAACAAGGGAACCCAGCCTAATACAGGCAAATTGTCTGCAGCAGTGGTTTTCTCCCCCACCTTCTCTCTCCATTTAACCCATGAAAACTTCCAAATAAATTTCTTAAAACATGAAGTAGAAAAATCAGTAACCTTATCATATTTATGTATATTTTAGTCTTTTCTGTATGTTAAACAGTAGTTTAACCACTTCTGGTCTTTCCAAATTCCTCCCAGGAATATAGCAAGCATCATCATGCTCATTACATGTTTCAATTAGTAATTTATGAAATGCAAATTTATCCTTAATTCGAAGTTATACCCCAAATGTCTATAGGTAGATTCTTTGTGCTTCTACCAAAATATTATAGTTTCTTTTTGCCAAAGAGTTCCAACTGGTCCACTCTGCTACTTCATCTCTAGCCTGTAATTCTGCCATAGTATCATATAAATATGTATCTTTAACAAATTCTTATATTGTGTGATCAATTTTTTATTATCAAGTATATATCTATTCTAGATAATTAGTGTTACTCCAAACAATATACTTTTGGAATACTTTTTTGATTCTAAGTTTGTTTCAAACTTTTACCTGTGGGCCAATCTGAAGTGCTTGATTTTCTGTTGCCCTTTTTCCTGATTCTATATTGCTCAGAGTAGTCTACCACTTCCCCTCGAGCTTTCCGCCCATCAGGGGAAGGGGTGAAGAATTTGGTAAGGCCATCAATGAGCCCTTTGGTTTTCTTGTTGAACTTCAAGGGGACACTGCTATCTCTGCAGAAGTCCAAGCCATCTATTTGCTCTAAATATCCTTCTTCTGATGATGATGCTGACTGTCCGGAGAGAGTGATTTTACGTTTCCGGCCCCTTCCAGGACCAGTTCGAACTTTGCTGAAGGGACCCTTTGATCTAAAGAATCAAACATGGAAAAAACAGAACTATTAAAAAGAAATCATATAAGGCTGAAATTTAATATACAACATAGAAAATAACCTACAGCTTTATAAAACAATGTGCATATTGTTAAGAAAGTTCTGTAAACTATAAATAGCAAACAAATAAGCATTTTATTATTATTATTAGAAACATCTATTTCCAGGACACCTAGTTAATTATAGTAAAACAAATCCTAAGTCAGAAGTCCAAAAACACAAGTTCAAGTCATAATTCTGTCACTTACTAGCAATGTATCTTAGACAAATCACATTCTCTAAGTATTAGTGTCTTCATTAGTGAAATGAGAGTTGGACCACAGAATATCTAATATTCTTCCAGGTTTAAAGGCCTATAATAGTGTGATCTTTATACTAACTCAGAATTATCCTTTTACCTCTAAACACAAAGATGAGTTCCTCTCTAGATGTCAGAAATAAAAAGATCATTTCATAGGAAAATTAAAGCTTGATTTCTTACGATTAAAAATACAGACTATCATATTGGTTGTATATATTTCAGGCTGCTAATGTTCAACATTTCAGCTATATCACCTTCAAGGTAGTATTAAATATAGAAAAGGAAGGTAAAACTTTTTTGAGAGCAAAGAGAGATTCATAGACCAGTTGAAAGTTTATATAATATCAATAATGAATTACTACAGCGATTTTTTTTAAAAACCAGAATTAGCTACTCAATCTTGCCCCACATCCTCCAGAAATAGCCTAGTTTCCTAGTCCACAATTTCTGATTTTTGCTAATAGATAAAAACACACTACTTTATATCAGAAGAACATGAAAATGGGACTTGGCTATCACATCAATAGGAAGTGATCCATACACTTAATACATATAAACAATTGGGAATAGATTAAGAAGAAACCTTGTAAAATACTACAATAACAAAAAATTTCTTTGCTATGTTTTTACATGAGAAGCAATACAATACAATGGTTAAAAGTTATGCCTTAGTACCTAGTACCAGTAATCCCAGTTCAACATTTACTATATAACCTTGTGCAAGTTAACTTCCCTGGGCCTTAGTTTCCTCTTTCAAAAACCAGAAGTAACACAGTAGCTACATATCATTGGGTTTTAGGGATAATTAAATGTATTAATGCATGTAAAGCACTTAGAATAGGCTGGTACTTTATTAAGGACTTAATAAATATTGGCCATTGTTAAATATAATTACAACAATGAAAAACTTTTTTTCATAAGAAAACAAGTGAATCCTACACTATAGAGAAAGCCCTATCCTTTTCTCCCCTCACCTTGCCACAAGTACAACTTACACCGTGTTTTGTTTCTTTAACCTGTTTTTTGGACGTCCTATTGGATTAGCATAGCGCCGTTTTATCTGTGCAGCCTTCTTTTGTAGAAGTTTTCGTCCTTTTTTCCTAGGTCGACATATTTGACATATCCACATGCCTATAAAGAAGTAAAATTCCACACAGAAGTATGATAGACATAAATAATTCAAAGGTTTCAGACAGTCTTACTCAAGATCTTAATCTCTTTCAGGTAAGGTCTAGCAAATAAAAATCTAATGAAAGCCCCCCAGAAAAATAAACATGAAGACATATATACACAAAATTCTAAAAAACCTAAAAGGGATTTGCATATACCCTTGATGCTTACAAATGGATGGAATCCACTAATTCTCATTTAAAAGTCTCTGTTCTACAACCAGGACCCTGATATTGGTGTGATTACTATTCTGTAAACAAAAAGATGCCAGGCTTCTAAGGGTGATGATTGTTTCCAAGTCAGAGCAAGGAAAATATAAGATAACCTGGAAGATCTTACACTGTCAGAATATAAAGAAGTGCTCAAAAAAATGACAGAGGCATGTTAAAAAAGACACAGGAGTCAACCTGAAGGTATTCCCAATGGCCAAATCTGGGATGATTTGAGCAATGTATGAAAGTCCAAAGGATAAAATAAATATTCATGAGTTCGTAATGACAGAAATTGAATAAATAAATAAATGCAAAAAAGGTCAGTTTATCTTTACAGTAAAATTTCAACTAACAAATGTAGAAAGAATGATGGACGTAGAAAGTCACAGTATGCAGGCATCACAGTTATAAGTGGTTAAAAAAAAGCATCATTCATAGATGTTAGAGTAAGTGGGAAAAGGGGAAAAACAATAAGCTTAAGGTGTCAGTCAGATTTCTTCACTGTAATCAAATGATCAAAACTGAAAATATTAGCAATAAGATATATCGCTATTATATACCTCTGTTATGATGCACTGAGAAGGGCACCACATCACTTGTATGAAACTGTCAAAATTCAAAATTTCTAATAATGAGAAAGCAACAAACAAACCTGACCTGAGGGACTTTCTATGAAATAACAGACCAAGGTTAAGAAAATGTAGAGGTCAAAAATGACAGTCAGGAATTATCACAGACGGAAAAAGACTAAAGTAATATGACAACTAAATGTAACATAAGGTCCTAGATTGGATCTTGGGCCAAAAATTCAAATGAGGTCTATAGATTAGTTAACCATACTATATCAACATTAGTTTCCTGGTTTTGACAGTTACACTATGGTTCTGTAAGATAATATTAGGGAAGCTAGGTAAAGAATATGATGAGAGCTCTCTCTACTTCTTTTGCCACTTTTAAGTATGAAATGAATTCAAGATGTAATGTTTCTTGTTTTAAACTAGTAAAATCTCTTTTGTAGAATACACAAGATAGAAGTCCTAAGAA
Organism: Urocitellus parryii; assembly: GCF_045843805.1. Lineage (NCBI taxonomy): Eukaryota > Metazoa > Chordata > Mammalia > Rodentia > Sciuridae > Urocitellus > Urocitellus parryii. The sequence continues at coordinate 14,714,716 of NC_135544.1, forward strand.
AACTTTCTTCATTTTGCCTTATCTCAGACTTCAAATAAATGGAAAAGGGGACTATTTATTTATTCCAATATGTATAAATTTAAGGTTTTTCAACAGGAAACAATCAATAGAATGGCCTAATAGTAATTTCAAGTAAGGCTCTAAAGTGGCTCTATACTTGGCTATAATGTAGGGTTCGATCCTTTTCCTTCAACAGGAAAACTTTCTCCTAATCAATATTATCAAATACCCTGCGCCTATTTTACTTAAGAAACTTTTAAATCACAAAATCAGAGTTAAAATATAATTTGTGATAGAACAAAACAAGAGTAAGTGAATTTTTCTTTAAAGTAAACTATAAACATATAAGATGATATTTCATAGAAATCCATCCAAAAAGCATATAAACAAATACACTTTAACGAATAGGAATCAAAAGAGTACAATATTAACTTGTACCCTTATGATTTGGACACTTATTTGTTTACTACTTTATGAAACTTACTTTTTTTTAAAGTTTTTTTTCCTTTTTTTTTTTTCGTTTTTCTTTTTTTTTATTGGTTGTTCAAAACATTACAAAGCTCTTGACATTATCATATTTCATACATTTGATTCAAGTGGGTTATGAACTCCCATTTTTACCCCAAATACAGATTGCAGAATCACATCGGTTACACATCCACATTTTTACATATTGCCATACTAGTGACTGTTGTATTCTGCTATCTTTTCTATCCTCTGCTATCCCCCCTCCCCTCCCCTCCCCTCCCCTCCCATCTTCTATCTCTACCCCATCTACTATAATTCATTTCTCTCCCTTGATTTTTTTCCCCTTTCCCCTCACATCCTCTTATATGTAATTTTGTATAAAATGAGAGTCACCTTCCATTTCCATGCAATTTCCCGTCTCTCTCCCTTTCCCTCCCACCTCTCGTCCCTGTTTAATGTTAATCTTTTTCTCCTGCTCTTCCTGCCTGCTCTGTTTTTAGTTGTTCTCCTTATATCAAATAAGACATTTGGCATTTGTTTTTTAGGGATTGGCAAGCTTCACTTAGCATAATCTGCTCTAATGCCATCCATTTCCCTGCAAATTCCATGATTTTGTCATTTTTTAGTGCTGAGTAATACTCCATTGTGCATAAATGCCACATTTTTTAATCCATTCATCTATTGAAGGGTATCTAAATTGGTTCCACAGTCTAGCTAGTGTGAATTGTGCTGCTATGAACATCGATGTAGCAGTATCCCTATAGTACGCTCTTTTAAGGACTTCAGGGAATAGTCTGAGAAGGGCAATAGCTGGGTCAAATGGTGGTTCCAGTCCCAGCTTTCCAAGGAATCTCCATACGGCTTTCCAAATTGGCCGCACCAATTTGCAGTCCCACCAGCAATGTACAAGTGTACCCTTTTCCCCACATCCTCACCAGCATTTGTTGTTGTTTGACTTCATAATGGCTGCCAATCTTACTGGAGTGAGATGGTATCTTAGGGTGGTTTTGATTTGCATTTCTGACTGTTAGAGATGGTGAGCATTTTTTCATGTACTTGTTGATTGATTGTATATCCTCCTCTGAGAAGTGTCTGTTCAGGTCCTTGGCCCATTTGTTGATTGGGTTATTTGTTTTCTTATTGCTTAATTTTTTGAGTTCTTTGTATACTCTGGATATTAGGGCTCTATCTGAAGTGTGAGGAGTAAAGATTTGTTCCCAGGATGTAGGCTCTCTATTTACCTCTCTTATTGTTTCTCTTGCTCAGAAAAAACTTTTTAGTTTGAGTAAGTCCCATTTGTTGATTCTTGTTTTTAACTCTTGTGCTATGGGTGTCCTATTAAGGAATTTGTCCTATAAAGGAATTTTTCTTTAAAGTAAACTATAAACATATAAGATGATATTTCATAGAAATCCATCCAAAAAGCATATATTTAAGGAATAGGAATCAAAAGAGTACAATATTAACTTGTACCCTTATGATTTGGACACTTATTTGTTTACTACTTTATGAAACTTATTTTTTTTAAAGTTTTTTTTCCTTTGAATTTTAAATAAATCAGATCTCAATAGTTCTAGGCCCCTCAAAAGTGCTGAGCTGCAGTATAATCAACATGACCTAATATAATTTCATTTCCTCTTTTTAAAAGAGATATTTCAAGTTATTATGCAAAGTAAGTATTTTGGCCTCTAACTTTCCCTACCCTTAATGTGACAATTCTCTTCCTACTTATATAACCCCCAAAAGAATCAATTATACTTTTATTTTAATGGTAGCTATAATGTGCTTTCACTAACATTTCTTTATACTCTCGATTTGATTTCTGAAAGTACTGTTCACCTTTTGGCATCCGCGTGAGTGGTGGGTCACAACACTCCATGTGAAAACCTCGGTCACATGAATCACAAAAGAGCATGTTATCCTTAGAAAAAAAAGAAAAGATAGTTCTGCTTAAATTTATGAAACAGAGACATATCAAGATCATGACTTCATAAAACTTAGGAGGCTTCAAAGATCTCAAGAGATGAGCTAGCTATAATATTATGTTCCCTTAAATATATTAACTAAGTTAAAAGTCTGATTTAGCCAAAAGTTTTGTTTCATTCCATCTTTAATGAAAAGCTACAGTTCCATTACTTTCCAATACTGGAAACAACCAGGAAAAAAGCTAACCCTGGTCTGTTTTAATAAAAAAGGAGAATGTATTATTAGGAAGCAAACATTCCTAAATGAATGTCTCCATACTGCTCAAAGAAATTTGATGAGAATTTCCTTAAAATGGCTTAGTTCTCTACAAATTATTATTGTGATGATTTATAAACTACCTAGAAATATTCTAAGTCTAAATGAGCAAATATTCTAAACTAATGACATCTAATTTAAACAGGCTACTATTCTAAATACTACTAGATCAAGTGACTGACAAATGACCAGCCTCACTTGAATAGAAATGCCAGCTTAACATTCTACTTCTAAGTGAAATACACACATTGGAAGCAAAGATACTCACTGCATTTTTGCCTTGATCTCTACAGGAGCTGCATGTTTTACACTCGATGCACTGCCACCGTAAGGCCTTCACTCTAACCGTTAGTTCAGGGGAAAACTTTAAACAGGATGGATGACCTAATAAAAGGGGGGGAAAATTCACGAATGAAAAAAACATCAAAAATTATTTTGTAATTGTACTACAGAAATATTGTAGAAAAAGACAATTATCTTAAAATCAAAAATATATGAAAATAAGATGATTCTAGAAGCTTGCCATTAATGTTCTCATCAGTTTTATTAACACTAAATAGGATTTAGACCACCTTCCCCAAATTTGATTATAGATACACTCCAAATATAGATACACATACTGGTATGTATATGCATACAATTATGTCCAGGCCACTTCTGAAAGAATACACAAAACCCTATCTTTATTGGTAACATTCTAAAAATTCAGTGAGAAGCATTTTGAAAGCAAAGGATTTTATATTTATATTTCCCTTTGTACCTTTTTGTGCTCTCATTTTGAAAATAATAAGTTACTTTTATGTTTTAAACTATACAATAAAAATTTGACCGTTTAAAGTAAGTTATTTGCTCATGATTTAAGGCACTTAGGCTTTAAAAAAAAAAAAAAAAACTCTTTCAGGAGTTAGTATGGTTGTCATAGAATTTGCAGTTTTTGTTTTGTTTCTTCCTTATTGTATTCAAGTAACATCTACACTCATATTCCTTAAACTGATTATATTCCACTGATTTGACATACCATAACCCATATGACCATTTCCCTATCATTAGGTACTTGGACTATATTATCCATAAGAGTTGAGGAGAGAATTCACTATGGATTTGATTCTCAAAAATTTAAGGTAGACTATTTGCCCTCAACTCTAAAAAGATTTATTCCTCTCCCTAAAAGTTTTGCTTACTTTTCTTTGATGCGAGAAAAGGCTTGTTAAATCATCTTTTCTCTTCTATTTCTGAAGAATTTTCTCTTTTATGAGGCAGTAAGTTAATCATCAAAACATTATTAACAATGGGGCTTGGTGGTGCCTGACTATAATTTCAGTTAGTTGGGAAGCTGGGGCAGGAGGACTACAAATTCAAAGCTATGCTGAGCAATTTATCTAGACCCTGTCTCAAAATGAATATTTATTTTAAAAAGTCTAAGGATGCCACACACTGGTAGTTTAGTTTGTCTAGCATGCTCAAGTACCTGGGTTCAGTCACTAACACTGAAGAAAATGAGCATTTCATACATAATCTTATCATCTTTTTCACATTCTACTTTTCCTTTATAAAAACTAGCTAAAAGCCTTCATATTATTGTCATTGCAGAATATGAAATTTATGTTTTGTTTTTCTTCCTTATTGTATTCAAGTAACATCCACACTCATATTCCTTAAACTGATTATATTACACTGATTTGACATACCATAACCCACATGACCATTTCCCTATCATTAAGGTACTTACACTACATTACCCATATGAGTTGAGGAAAGAATTTACTATGTTTATATTTAACATATCCTTTCCTTCTTTTAAATTAATTCCTTAGAATAAATTCTTGAAAGTGAGACCAGTGAGTGAAATGAATTAAATATTTTTATAGCTTGTCAGGTTCAGATGCATTATGAAAACATTTTCCAAAAGCTGTAATACTCAATGCCACCAGTAAAGTACAAATCTTTAACCATTATTTCATCAGTTCCAAGTAGGGACTGTGTGATAACAGTTTTTTATTAGTATAAAAACTGTAAAATGATAACGTTTTTTTATTAGTATAAAAACTGTAAAATGATGTTTCATTGATGTTTTGATATACGTTGCTATTATTGCTTAGGTATAAATTTTATATGCCTGACAATTCTCTCTTATGTAAACTACTAGGCAGTACTCCAGACTTTATGCTTAGAAACATAAGCTTGCTTTAAAGTTAGCATTTGGCTCCTCCTCCCCCCTCCCCAACCTTCTTTACTTTTGTACTGGGAATTTAACGCAGGGGTGCTTTACCACTGAGCTACACTCCCAAGCCTCCCCCCCCCCCGCCCCGGTCTCCCATTTTTTGAGATAGAGTCTTGCTAAATTGCTGAGGCTAGTCTTAAACTTGCAATCCTCCTGTCTCAGATTCCTGAGTCGCTGGGACTACAGGCATTATGAATACCCAGCCCTTTGCCATATGTAATACAATTATTTCCTCCAAACGGTTCTTGCACTTTTTATTTGGGATATGTTAGTTTTTAATTTAGAAAATATTAACCTTCATATATTTGATTGTCTATGCTTTTCTTCCTTGGTTGTTATAATGGCCAGTTGCCAAACTGTCTTCTAATCAATGCCTCCTTTTATAGAACCTTTTCCACACTGAATGGGATTGATCTGTGTAACCAACAGGACACTACTGAAATGACAGAATGTGACTTAAAAGGCTAAGTTATAAAAGATATTGCAGATTCCACCTTACTTTCTCAGATACTTGCTCAGGGGAAGCCTGTTTCAAATTGTCTCATATTGCAGACAATCATGCAGTCCTAAGAAGAGGCAGTAGCACCAACTCACCAGTTCAGTGAGCCATCATGGAAGCCTCAAGTGACCACAGCACTTAGAATTTTAACTGTAATTGGGGATATAGCTCAATAGTAGAGTATTTTTTGCCTAACATGTGCAAGGGCCTAGGTTCAATCCCAGGCAACAAACACAAAAAGAAAAAACTTAACTGCAACTCATTAAAGATATCAAGTCAAAACTACCAAGTTAAAGCACTCTTAAATTCCTGATCCACAGAAACAGTATGAAATAAAAAATGTCCAGGCAGTGGCAAACACCTATAATCCCAGCATCTCAGGAGGCTGAGCAGGAGGATCCCAAATTCAAAGCCAGTCTCAGCAATTTAGAGAGACCTTGTCTCAAAAATATAAAATGAAAGGGGCTAGGGACGTAACTCAGTGGTTAAGTACCCCTGTGTTCAATTCCTGGTACCAAAACAAAAACAAAAACAAAAGTCTATTTCCATTTCAACAGCAATACAGACTAATTATTTATTAGATTATTTCTTTAAAAGCTATCTCTACAGTAATAGTTTAAAAATTATGTTCTTCCATAGCTTAGAGAGAGATCTCAAATGTGCTTCTTCTTAAATGTAAAGCCAAAACACAATACTCTGCCACCCCATTTCATCTACATCTCAACAAGAATAGATTTGTTTTTGTTTTATACATTTGAGTTCCCATAAAATTACATTTGGGGAAAGGGTTACACTAACTTTAAAAGTTTGGAAAGCACTTCATGACATAATATCCTTATTCTTTGATGATTTTATGGTTTAGATTTAAATCCATCCAGATTCATTTTGGTAAGCAAATATGGTTATTCAAGATCTATTCCCACCTTCTTCTAAGGCTTCTACATATTAAAAATAAAAAGCTAAAAACTATATTTCCTAGACATCTTTGCAGTTAGGCTCTAGATATGAACTGAGCCTAGCTGAACTCCAACTGGACGTATTCAAGGAATATTTGAAATGCAGAAATGAGGCAAAGATCACCTTCCTTCTACTACTGTTTTCTAAAGATAAGTGAAGCCATGAGCAAAAGCCACTCTTCTCCTTCATGGCTATTCCAGAGGCAGTTAGGATAATGACCAAATTCAGTATCTCAGTACCCTATACTCAATAGTTTTGTGTTAGACTAATGCTTCCATCTGTCCCAGATAGAGTCAAACACTGTCCTCTGGTGGGTCAGTTTCTGCAGAACTGTTTCCATTTCAAGAGTCCTTAAAGCCCAGCCTAGAGCTTGCCTCTTCAACAATTTCACAAATACCTAATTCCAAAATCCCCATCCTCTTGAAGTATCTATAGTGTGCCTTTGTTTTCTGGACCAAGTCCTGAAGGTTATTGATATAAGACACTGAAAATTAAGCCCATGATGAAAAATAATGCTGGTTTATTAACGCTTTTCCTTGTGAGTTCTTAAAATTCAAAGAATAACTCTGAACTAAGAAATTGGGAGGCTGCAAAATCTTTCTTAGGGCCCAGAATTTCACATTGCTCACCAAATTGCAGTGTCAACACTCTGTGTCCCCATGTGACACAAGTAAGTTTCCATCAAGAAAAACAAATCTGTTATCATCCTGGTTCTACGCATCGAGCCTGAGGCATAAATCAAGAAAGATAAGTAGTGATTATTAAAGAAACTGGCAATAACTTCAAACTGATTGCTGTGATTTAAGCAGATGTTCAATAATGAAACATAAAGATCAATAGGAAAAAAATAAGTACAGTTTTATTACAAAACAACCTAAGATGTGATTTAAATTAACTGAATTAAACATTTCAGCTTTTCAAATCCCTCTCTAGTGTAGAAGTTCACCTCAGTTACCTAAACCAGAGTCAGACTGAAACATTAATTTCATAAGGATCAAAGGTATCAACTCAGTTACACATACTTCCCTCTGCTTTACCAGGCTAGTGTTAGAAGGTAAAAAGAAAATCACATACCACTATTGCCACAGTCCGCACAGGAGATGAGTTCTTCTGGCTTCTTTTCCCGGTTTTGTTCTTTTGTACCAAGACAGAAACTACAGATGGGGATTGGTTCAGCAACCGGCTGTAAAGAAAAACAATTCATTCAGTACTAGTACTTTTTTTAGTATTAATATAAAGATATTAAAATTGCAGCTTTAAATTCTTATAGGAGTTATATATAACTGAAGAATAACTATATCATACTCCTAAAATCCCAACTAAACAGGTGAGTTTTTACAAAGCCTATTTTGGCTGAGCCTTTATGACTGGTCAAAAAAATCATATGTGTTACTTGGAAACCAAAAGACTCCATATGGATTAAACAAAACAAATCCTTTCCTAAGACTGAAAAATTCTAATGAATCAAGTGTAAAAACAGTATCAGTCCCCAAGAGACATATGAACTAATAGAAAAGCAATAAGATATATACAGATAAACAATGTACAGAGGAAAACAAAGCATTATAAGAAACAGTATTTATAGCATTTATAGTTATTTATGGGAATTTAAATTCTCATTATGAGTGGGTAGAAAAGAGTGGAGTAAGAATAGGAGTGTGAAGAAACAGGATAAAGTCTGATACAGAAATACCAACATGTAGGAGCATCAGAGAAAAAAAGGAGAGTAAAAAGTACAAAATTGAGAGAAAACAGAACCAAGAAAAATAACGACACAGGAATTATAAAAAAACAGAGCAATCTACAATCAATTTGGGGAAGATATAGTATGTACTGGATTCTCATTGAAAAATGGAGAGAAATGCAAATAAAAACTAAATTGAGATTTTTATCTCACTCCAGTTAGGATGGCAGCCAATAAGAATACAAATAATACTAAATGCTGGAGAGGATTTGGAGAAAAAGGAACACTTTTACACTGCTGGTGGGATTATAAATTTGTACAATCACTATGGAAATCTGTATGGAGGTTCCTCAAAAGATTAAGAATGGAAACACCAAACAACCCAGTATTACCACTGGATCATAAAACACTCCTCAGTATTCATCCTAAAGAAATGAAGTTTGCATGATATTGATATATGCATACCCATGTTTATAGCAACATAATCACAATAGCCAAACTATAGAATCAGCCTAGGTGTATATATGGAACCGGCCTAGGTGTCTATGAGTGGATGAATGGGTAAAGAAAATGTTGTGCATAGACACAACGAAGTCTTATTCAGCTATGAAGAATGAAACTATGTCAAATGCAGGAAAATATTTGGAACTTGAGAACATTATGTTAAGAAAAATAAGCCAAACTCAGAAAGTCAGGGGTCATATGTTTCTTCATGTGAAAGCTAGAGAGGAAAACAGAAAATTTTTCATTTTCAATAAAAATTGAGGGGAAAATTAAGAGAGTAGAAGGGACCAAGAGGAAGGAGGACAGGAGGGAAAAGGGAACTATTGCAGAATGATATTGGCCAAATTACATGGTTCTACTGTAAACACCTATCAACATATAACAATGAATTCCATCATTATGTACAACTATAATGCACCAATAAAAAAATACGGGAGAAAAAAAGAAAAATAGTTGTAGATCTCACTATAAGGCAGCCCTTTTTAGTCCTTATTGAACTCAAGTTATAGAAACCAACAAAATGTCATGAGGGAACAGAAAGAAGAGGTAGATGAAAAGAGGTGGTAAAGGGTTTTAGTATTATCTAGGTATTTAAGATGGGAAAAGTTAAACCTGTTTAAATGTAGAAGAGAAGACAAACATGCTTGAAGAGTTTCAAGAAACAAGAAGTAACAGGAATGAACATTTTATGCATTAAAGTCTAGAGGCTGCACTATTCATTATAGTAACCACTATAACATAGTTTTCAATTAATTAAGTTTAAATTAATTAAGATAAATTTAATTCCTCAGTCACATTAGCTTCAAGGGTCCAAGTCACATGTAGCTAGTGGCGCAACAGTACTGGACAGCATCAAAACAGAATGATTCCATATAGAAAATTCTACTGGATAACACTAGTTTAGAAAAGAGGACGGATTCTAGAACACGACTAAAGAGACTTGGCTATGGTTGTATAAACTGGCACAGAGAAACATATTGCTTGGAGGGGGAATAGTGGAAATGGAAAAAAGTTGAGGGTGCCGTTTCTGATAGCTTCCATTATTTCTGGAAAACAGAAATAAAGTCACCTACTAAAAGTGGGACAGGGGTTGGCTAGAGAGAACTTGAAAGAACATGAGAAAGTGATAAATCATTCAGGAAACCGAGATGTGAGACTGGCTGGGGCGAAGAAAAGATAATGAAAACATCCCCTATCAAAATGGAAAATGGACACACATACCTCAGCCAACAAGATCAGAAAAGCTCTGTTAACATGGAAAATAAATTCAAAATTTGAGAGAGGAAGGTTGAGGAACTTTCTGCAAAATGGCCTCCATCTGTTCACTATAATAGAGGTAACATCACTTTCTAAAAGAAAAATAGGTAAATATGGATTTGGGCATTTACAGTGTAGAAAAACCTTAGAAGTCTGTGTACGAAAGACTTTAGGGAATCAATAAGTGATGAAAAATAAAACTGTCAGTCCATGAAGGTAAGATTCCAAAGAATCATTTTACGGTGAATCCAATCAAAACAGTTTTACAACCTTTTTAGCACCTTAGAAGCCTTGGACTGACAAAAAGAGAAGCTGGGCTTCATAAACAGAAGAGGGCAGACAGACTACAAGTATAAGGAGTTAAAGTATCATAAGAATCCAGATAAAACTAACAAAAAAATTCAGCAGGAGATGAAAGAATTGGAAAATGAGGATTGACGACTATGGTCAGCAGAAGCATTTGTGCAGAACAACAATTATCTTAAACGTAATGAAAATAAAGAAAATGTCTCTTCTTCCTGAGTCTCTCTCTACCACCCACTCTCTTCTTAAAACAAGTTTGAGAGTAAGGAAAAGCAGCTCTCTCAGGGAAATATGGACCAACTCAACGCAATTACCTATTAATGGTAGGTCAGAATACCTCAGTTTAAATGTTAAGCATATACTTCAACAGGGTGGTTAAAAATAGTTGGGTTCAGATAAAGAACTCTGTGTAAACTGTGATTACCATAGAGCTGGAAAAGCCTGTATTGGGATAGAAAAAACTACATGACAGACTGGGAATAGCATCACAACTCAAACTAGTTAAAATTAGAGTTAGCATATTTAAGAATAGCAAAGAACTTGGTTAATCAACTATTACTTATGAGATCATTCTACCACTTAAGAGAACAAACGTACTTGGATAAAGACAAAGTGTGAAAAGCAGACCATTTTTGCTGTTCTTCAACAAAGGAAATATGTAGTAATTTAGGATTCCATGCCTTCAAACGTGTTTTCAATGGAATATTTTCAACCATTAAAAAATAATGAAATTATTTCATTTGTAGCCATAGGTAGAACTGGAGGGCTTTATGCTAAGTGAAATAAGTCAGGCACAGAAAGATGAATACTCCATGTCCTCACTTATATGAGGAAGCTAAAAAGTTGATCTCAGAAGTAAACAGTAGAATAGTAGTTACTAGAGCCTGGGAAGAGTGTGGAAGAGTGAGGGAAGAGAGAGAACTGGAGGAATGAGGGAATGAAGAGAGAACTATTAATAAGTCCAAGCATACAGTTGACAGGAGGAATAACTTCTAATGCTCTATAGTATAGTAGGATAACAATGATATGTATTTTCAAATAGCCATTGGGAAGGATTTTGAATGTTCTCAACACTATTGTATAAATGTATTGAGCTGGGCATGTTGACACTTGTCTGTAATCCCAACAACTCCAGAGGCTGAGGAAGGAAGATTGCAAGTTCATGACCAGCCTTAGTAACCCTGTCTCAAAAATTAAAAATAAAAAGGGCTGAGGATGTAGCTCAGTGGTAAAGTGCCTCTGGATTCAATCCCCAGTACAGGGTGGGGGACAGGGCACTGAAATGCCACGCTGCATTCCATAAATGTATAATTATTATGTTATCAATAAAAAATTAAAATACACATTAATGTCTTCATCATTGAGAACTGCATATGAAATTTCCAATGGCAAAAAAAAAAGATACTGTTTAAAATCATACCGAAGAAACTCCTAGCAAAACTGTCCTTATGTATATTTCCTATAATATCACTGCTGCTAATATTTATTTTATATATAACCAATGATTCATATTAATAGGCTTTGTCTATCCCAAACCAAATATATTGAGGTCATTCAAATCTATTCATTCTCCCAGAAGGGGAGAAGTAGTGATCCAGACAGACTGGCTGCCTGGTTACTTGGAGCTATGTAGCCAGTCTAACTAAATTATTCTGGCACTTAATCAAATGAACATAATCTTAGACCTTGACTATCCATGCCACAAAACAATTCTCTGATTAGTTTCAGTAATGATAACTTAAGTTTATAGTGTGAAACTTAAGTTAATGATTTATAGTGTGAAAATAAAGCTAAGAAGTAATTTCTTAAGTCAAATAAAGGCACTGGTACAAGAATATTGAAATTTTATGGAAACAGTTTTCAGTACTACATGGCAATGTAGTCATAATCAGTTTAATCTACACACTTCCTGATGAAGATGTATTCTCTTTGACATAATAGGATCAATCATGAGAATGATACATTTTTCAACTACCAAAACAACTGAAACCACAGAGACTTTACTAACAATTATCATGATATTTTTAACTAAGTGATAATTTCAGGGTTTTTGTTGTTGTTGTTTGATTTTTTTTCTTGTTAAATACTATTTTGGAAAAGAGTAACAGTAATTTAGGGATTGTTTTACCTGAGAAGCTATAAGCAAATAATAATAATAATAATAAATCATCTAGGTTAAGACATAGCCAATGAAGTTTAATTTGTTGATCAAATGCACTGCTTAATCAGTACATACTGTTTCAAAATATGCAGAACTATGTTTTTGAAGAACATAAAAAAGTTACACCTCCAGTCATTCTCATTGTCAAACTATCCATGAGAAAACCAGTGACTCAGGGCTAAAACTACTTTAGGTTTACTGTAAGATTTGACCCTGCAATGTATTGAGAAACTATGATAAAGACAGATTCATGCCATTTTCTGCGTAAAATTCTAAAAGCTAATTTCATTACCCTATATCACAAAGAACAATTGGAAATCTATAAATACAATTTTAAAAACCTGTGTAAAGACAGACAATATGCCATATAATCATTAATCCCAGACTTGTCCAAGCTGTCCTTATACCATATAGTTCCTATGACCTATATAAAATAATCCTATTCCAAGAGCTAATGAAAGAAGAATAAAGGTTGTAGCAAATGACTTTACACACTATTAAACAGAGAAGCCAGAGTGAACCTGTTAAAAGGTAAATCAAAACTTGTCATTCAGCTATTCCAAACCTGCCAGTACAATGCCTTGCTCTCAAATGTCACACGAACTATAAGGCCTTATGTGATCCCATGCCCCCCACCCACAGGATTACCTCTCTGCCTCTGTCTTCTATTGGCCTCGTTTTCTGACATTCTACTCCAGCTTCTTCACTTCTATTTACTTCAATAAGTCAGATATTCCATGTACAAGGCCTCTACATTTATTTTCTTCTATGTAGAATGCTCTTTCCTTCTATGTAGAATTCCTCTTTCCTATTCTTCAGATCTCTACTCAAAAGTCATCTCAGTAAGGCATTCTCTGAATGCCCCATCTAACATTTCAAAGCAACCTATCCACTACAATAACACATAACTCCTTGCATACTTTATTTTTTTCTTTAACCCTTTTCACTAATTAATGTGTATAGGGGTATCTTATTCAGTATTTGTTAACTAAATACAAATTCTATGAACGTTCTGCTTTAGGACTATATTACCATCTATCTGTTTAGATTATCTGTTTAGGACTATATTACCATCTATCTGTTTAGACTATCTGTTTAGGACTATATTACCAGTACAAAAAATAGTGCCTCACATATAGTAGGCACTCAGCAAGTGTGTAGAACTAGAAACATCAAGAAAAACAGTACCCTATATGAAAAGAATACGAATTGGGTATGAGCCTGAAAGTATTCTGTGTAGCTCAAATATAACTATGATCATTAATGTTCTACTGTCTACAAAGCAACTCACAATGCGATTTTACAGCCACTGTAACCCACCTCCATTCAATTTCTCAAAAGTAAGGGGAGACTTGTGGCTGGATACATTTAGGTTATACCTTGTACCATCTATTTGTTGCCCTTTATCAACTTATAAAACATGTTGAGATCTCCAAAATAATCACCAGATGGCAGCATTTAGGCAAACATATGGTAGATGCTCTGATGACAACTAGAATATTCTGACTTGAGTTTTTGAAAATAACTTTGAAAAATAAGATTTCCACTACATGAAATTTCCATTACTTGATATCATGAAATAAAAGCATTTATAGACACAATTATTTAATTGATAAGGGCATTTTCTAGATATGTAGATTCATCATCTAAAATAATTTCATTTTAAAGCCTTATTTTCATTTCTTTCCCCCTAAGACTTTTTGTTGTTGTTCTTTTTAGTTATATATGACAGTGAATCTATTTTGATATAATTACACAAACATGGAAATTTTCTTATTCTAGTTAGGATCCCATTCTTGTCTATGTACATGATGATGGGATTCACTGTGTTGTTTTCACATAAGTACACCGTAAACTTATGTCAGATTCATTCCACTATCTTTCCTTTTCCTATTCTTCCTTTCTTGTCATTGTCTCTATTATGCAATGTTTTCTGAGGAACTCAAATTCACCTTTCTGTTGTCGTTGTTGTTTTATTTCTGTAGTGGGGCTTGAACCCAGCAGCGCTTTACACTCAGCTATATCCCTAGTCCTTTTTGTGAAACAGCGTCTCAATAAGTTGACAAGACTGGGCTGGTCTCATCTTGAACTTGCAGTTCTTCTGCCTCAGCCTCCCAAGTTGCTGGGATTACAGGCATGTGCCACCCGGTCATTCTTGTTTGTTTTTAAAATGGCATAAAAGACAGTCAAGAATCTGTACATAATTATTTTTAGTTCTTTCAAGACAGAACTGAATGATAAATTCTAGGATTTGTTACCACCAGAATTTTCAAGGAAAAAAAAACTATACATATAAATTCAGACTTAGGACTTCAGAAAGCTCTAACAAATGGTAGCTATCAAGCAATAAAAGATACAGGTTGTGTATTCCTGATCCAAAAACTTGAAATGCTGCAAAATTCAAAATGTTTTGTATAACAACTAAAGCCACAAGTGGCAAATTCCATAACTGACCTCCTGTGATAGGTTACAATCAAAATGCAGTCACACTAAAAATACTGTATAAAATTACCCTTCAGCTGTAAGTATAAGGTATATATGAAAAATAAATTCAGTGTTTGGACTTGAGTCCCATACCTAAGATATCTTTTTACATATAGGAAATATTACAAAATTTAGAACACTTTTGATGCCAAGTATTTTGGATTATAAATTTCCCAAGTTTTAAAGCCATTGGAAATCTCTGAGACAACTTAGGACAGCCAATATTAAAAGAGCATGGAAGAAGCACTTAAATCATAAGACTCCCTATATAACCCAAATGTGTTAAGCAAAAAAGAAATAACAGGTGCATTATCCTTCCATATATATACAGATATATGGAAGATATATATATAGATAGATAGATACTATATATATAGTATCTATAAGGCATATACAAAAAAATTATGTTCAACTATAATTACTTGCTTTTTTAAAAAAACCAGTGGTATACCACAAAAGGATATAGACTGTATGATTCCAATTCTATGAGATACCTAAAATATGCAAACTCATGGAAACAAAAAGAATAGACATTACCAGAGTCTGTACAATGGGGCAGGAGAGGAATGGGAAGTTATTAATTGGTAAAATTTCAGATGATGAACAAGTTTTAGTGGTAATGGTTTCACAACATAGTGAAGGTATTTAATGTCACTGAATTGCATACTAATAAGTGGTTAAAATTTTTATTTTATGCAAATTTTACCACACTAAAAAAATAAACGGAGTATGTATTTTCATATTCTTCTAAGTCAGATGATTTAACAGGTCAAAACACAGGCAGTAAGAAACAACTATTATAATTTGTCCTCTCCTTAAAGCCTCTACTTTAAACTATTCCTGTAGAATCCCTTTAACATTTTAATCTTGTATGTACTACATTAAGAAATATAGCTGTAGCCCACAAAAAATGAAAAAAAAATTAATAACGAACTGTGGCTACTACATTTAAATGTTAACCATTTTATTCTTACTGTACCTACATGGAAGTTGGTTATTTCAGAATCCAGTTACATAAAAATAACTCAACTTTATGCTTTGCTTTACTCTTTTTTGGTACTGGGTATTTAACCCAAGGGCACTTTACTATTGAGCTACATTGCCAGTCCTTTTTACTTTTTAATTTTGAAACAGGGTCTTGCTAAATTGCTTAAGCCCTCACTAATTTGCTGAGGCTGGCCTCGAACTTGTGATCCTTCCAAGTCACAGGTGTGCCTTCCAAGTCACAGGTGTGCATACCACCATGCCTGGCTTAATAATTTTCTAGTAAGACAAGTCTAAGAATTAAAAACGATCCCTCAGAAACTTCTCAAACTAAAACTTCCTTCTGACCACCATTTGTGTTTATC
Source organism: Urocitellus parryii (assembly GCF_045843805.1). Classification (NCBI taxonomy): domain Eukaryota; kingdom Metazoa; phylum Chordata; class Mammalia; order Rodentia; family Sciuridae; genus Urocitellus; species Urocitellus parryii. The sequence goes on from NC_135544.1 coordinate 14,730,844, forward strand.
TAGACAGATTACTCCCTGCATGGACTACCATAAACTTTTCTCAAATCAATTCCCCCAAAGCTACAAACTAGGACTGACTCTTTGAATATTCTAGAGATTCAGAGATGTTTGCTTATACTGCCCCTTTCTTTTCCCATAATTTTAATCACTTAAAATCATTTTATTTTATTTTGGAGTACATTTAACTCCAAGTTAATTTTCTTCAATGTATAACTTAAGATAATTTTCAACAGAGGCATTATATATAGTTGATAATTTCTACTGCTAAAGCAATCTCTTAAATAAAATAATACCTAAAAGGATAAAGAAGAATAAGTGTCAGCTTAGAATAGCTGGAAACTGGATTGGTATTTTGAAGGAAACCAAAATGATGCTCAAACAGTTGAGCACTAGAAAAACAAGTATTGCTAGATTTTCAAAATACCTAATAATTAAATATTATTGTTTGTTAACACTGGAATATAACAAAACTTTGAGAAAACTCAAAAAAGCATTACTTATATTTCCAAAGCACTTATGTCAGTGAAAACAAAACAACCTGCACAAAATAATTAGAAACCAATTACCATTCACATTATCCACTTACACACCAAAAAACTCAAAAGTACATAACTCTTGAGAGAATTGCTGCATAATTCATTATTTCCAATATTATAAAGAAAATAAACTGGCACATACAGAGTATATTTTAAAATATTCACACTTTGTTGGAAAGTGATGATGATACTTTATTGAGAAAGATCAACATTCTTAAAACATGGTTCTCTTCCAATCAGGCAAGCCCTCCACCCCAAGGTTACCAAATTCCCTGTTCCTTCACTACTGATGTCCTCTGATAAACTTCCTCCTCCCAAATCCTAACAGTTTAGAATTCCATTTTTCTTCATCTTTTCCAGACAGGAAGAAATCATTCTAGTGCCTTGTACAGTGCTGAAATTAAAATACAATAGCAAAAACCCATGCGAAATTCAAATATATTTATGATTTACTCAAAGCTTCTCCTCCTAGATTCTATAATCCTATAGGAAACTGTCCTTTGGTGTGATTTAATCTCTTCAAACTGCTCAGCATCCCAATAACAGCTAATTAAACATTTTTAAAAATACTCTTTTCCTTAAAAGTATATCATTGCAAAAGATACATAATAAAAAACATGAATGGCCTGGAAAAGGGTACATTTTCCATTACTTATAGTTATAATAAAATAACTTTATAATTTTAGTCAACAAAACCTATTAGACCCTACAAAACTTTAAGTGGCACTAAACAGAATTCAATTTATTATGATGAGTTCATTCAATGACTTCTACAATTAAACACAAGTAGTAAGATTATTGGTGAAAGAAAATAACATACTGATATAAGTATATCAGTAATAATTTCTATTAATGCTTTTACTATAAATTTAGATGAGAAAGCAATCACCTGTTAATAACTATAACAAGTTTCTACACCTCAATCAGAGGTGACATCAAAAAATAACAAAATGTTTATTTGCTGAATTTAAATTCTACCCTAAGAAACCGCAAAGAATTATCTTCCTTTTGAATGTTTTGTGGTTATCTGAGTTTCACTTTCTGTTTGTCAGTGACACTTCATTCTCCTCATTCATCCAAATATGATTCTTACAAATATGATTGCCTCTCCCCTCCTACAAACACAATACCTACATTTTAAGTTATATTGAAGATAAATAAGATAAAGTTACAGGGTGTAGCTCAAATATAAGAAATATATAATAAATATTGGTTTCCTATACCTTTTCTAAAACTGTTTCCACTTCTTAACTCTAAGCAAGCTTTGGTTCTATTTCAACTTCCCAAAATAGAAAATAAAATTTCCTATGGACTTGCTGAGAAACAAATATGGAAAACAATCCCATTCATGATAGCTGCCCCGACCCCTGAAATAATATAATGAGGAATAAATCTAACCAAGGAGATGAAAGTCCTCCACAATGAAAACTACAGAATACTGAAAAAACAAATTAAAGACACTAGACATTGGAAGGCCTCCAATGTTCAGGGGTGGGCAGAATTAACATGGTTACAATGGCCACCTTACCAAAATTAACTAAACAGACACTTCTGACATATACAGATTCAATGCAATCCCCATTAAATAGCAATTCTTCACAGAACTAGAAAAAAACAGTCCTTAAATTCATTTGGAAGAATGAAACACCCAGAATAGCTAAAGCAATTCTAAACCAAAAAAGCAATGCTGGAGGTTTCCAAATACCCAACTTCATACTACAGAATTACAGGAACAAAAACTGTATGGTGCTGGCATAAAAACAGACACACAGACCAGTGGAAGAAAAGATAGAGACAAACCCACAAAAATAGTCATCTAATCCTTAACAAAGATGCCAAAAACATAATGTTGGAGAAAGATGGCCTGGCTTTCCTACCTTCTTTAAAGAGTAATATTAGTCACAGCAATAACAAATCAATCTTTTACCTCGTTTTTGTCTCATAAAATTATTAAGAGGAAAAGACAAAAATGCACAAGTAAGAGCAGGTTTCTAAGTGTAACCAAAAAGACAGTAAAACCTATGATTTTTGCATAGCGTGTTAATATATCAGTAAGAAAGTAAAGTAAAAACTGTTCTGCTTAAGAATCTGAAAGGGTATTGAGAGAATCAAGAAATGTGAAGAAGGTTGGAATGTGGAGAAAGAGTGACAAAATCCTAGAAGTACTGTGGTCAAAGGACTTTCAATAACTGGGTAACACTCAATTCAAATTTTTTCTATGATAAAATAAAAAAATCTTGAAACTTGCAGTCTACATGAAACATATAGTAATTTTTAACAAGGCAAAGGGGCTTAAGTTGGATTCTGTGCCAAGCAGGGCAGAGCGAAAAGAACCACCCATGGAGTTAAAGAAAAGATGGCGATCTTGGGAACCCATCAAAAACAACCATCATAATGCAAGTCTCTTGAGCATCTGTACAGATCTTAAAGAAGAATGACATTTCCCTACAACAAGGAACAGGGGCTTTTCAAAAGACATAACTCAATGTCAGAGCATCTATATATATGTGGCATATACACTTTTCTCTATACAAAGAATCTTGAATTCTAGGTCTTCCAGAAATAAGTTAAAAAAAATTTTAATTTAATACATCATGGCTTCCATTTTTTTGTTTTAATAGAAATGCTATATCATTTATTCAAATTATAAAATCACATTTGTATTAAAAATTTTAGACCAGAAAGGAAGAAAAGACATAAAATTTTCTCATCTTTCTCTTCCTCCTCTTGAAAGGTAATATTTACTAAGGATTAATACTCAAAAGCATTTTTCTAACTAAATTCTTTATAGGTATTAACACCTTCATCCCTCACGACCATCCTGTGGGGGTAGATACTATTACCACCATTTTTCAGATGGGAAAACAGATCCTCAGAAAAATTCATTCATTAGAGGCTATGAAGACAGCTAAGTGGTGCATGGGGGGATGAGTGGTCTGTTCTGGAGCTTATACTCTTTCAACCTGACATTGTATAGTCTCTTTTACTGCATGTTGTTCTCATGTTTTCTACCCACAGAGGGGGGAAAAAACATAAAGAAATCCATACAGCATGTGGTATACAATCTGTTTTTTAATCTGTTTTTTTCCACATCAATAAATCCAAGTCAATATTAACTTTCTAGTGGCTATATGATATTTCATTATGTATTATAAGATAACTTAACCAAGCCTGTACTAATGAACTTTTGAACTACTTCTTTTTATTATACAAAATATCATAATCAAATAGCCTTATACATACATCTTTACTCATTTTTTAGATTATTTCCTTAGAATACATTTCTTAAACTGGAATTACAGGGTCAAAAGGTGTGTGTATGCACACACACACACACAATATATACATATATATATGATTTATATATGTGATTTATATATATATGATTTATATATATATGATTTTATATATATGATTTTTGATACATACTGCCAAGCTGAGTTTCAGAGAGGCAGCACTCAAGCCAATAATATCTGTACCAGCTATTAAGTTCTTGTCTCTAAATTCCAAGCTCATTTTCTTTTTTTTTTCTTAAAGAGAGAGTGAGAGGAGAGAGAGAGAGAGAGAGAGAGAGAGAGAGAGAGAGAGAGAGAGAATTTTTAATATTTATTTTTTAGTTCTCAGCGGACACAACATCTTTGTTGGTATGTGGTGCTGAGGATCGAACCCGGGCCGCACGCATGCCAGGCGAGCACACTACCGCTTGAGCCACATCCCCAGCCCCCCAAGCTCATTTTCTATATTCCGCTTTATGATGCTGGACACAGACTCTGTACACTTTATTTTTCCTCTATCAGCTGGCTTTCCAGGAAGCTCCATCAAGAACACTAAAGGAAGATAATAAGGTAAGGATGGCCGAGGAATAAATTTGCTCCTTCTACTCTATTTCTTAGTTCCTATTATTATCACCCCAGCTTTGTCTCTTTTCCTAGTAAAAATAATGATTACCAGTCAGCTTCTTCAGGACTAGTCTACGATGCTTTCTCAGAAATGCCACCATAGCAGGGCAGTGTATCCTCTTGGGTAGTCTGAGTCCCAATCTTATGGAGTCCCTTGCTCAAGTCTTTGAAAGCAACCAAGCTTCAGACAGAAATGCAACACTGTGGAATTTCTTTTCTAATCTCTAAATAACTCAAACCACTTTCTTTGTCCACCCCACCCACCCCAGCCACAGGTAGCTGCTTCAGGAAGTTATTGCCTCTGTGTTATTTTGATGTTCCCATTTTGTATCTCAGATCTCCGGGATCTGCTTTATTAATTCCCCATAGCCTCGTACATACATCTTTACTTACTTTTTAGATTTTTTCTTTAGAATACATTAGATGTATTAATACATCAGAGATACTACACTGTCTCTACTAAAATACCTAGTGTGGTTCTGTTCCCCTAACCAGATCTTGACTGGTATATTTTCTGGTATATGATCTAGTATCTTAATAACCTTCAGAAGGCCAGTGTTTTGAACTAAATTGTGCCTTTCCCAAAAATTACATATGTTGAAATCTTAACCCCCAATTGGACTATATTTGGAGAAAGGATCTTTGAGGAGATAAAGTTAAATGAGGTTAGAGGGTGGGACCCTCATCTAATAGGACTGGTATCCTTATATAAAGAAGAAAAGAATCCAGAAGCATACAGGTAGAGAGAAAAGGTCTTATGAAAAAATAGCAAGACAAAGTGGTCATCTGCAAGACAAGGAGAGAGGTCTTAGAAGAAGCCAACCTTGCCCACACCTTTGTTTGGACTTCTAGCTTCTAGAAGTGTGAGAAAACAAATTCTGTTGTTTAAGTCACCTAGTCCACTGCACTCTGTTCTGACAGCCCTAGCAAACTAATACAGTCAACTAATGAACTCACCTCACACTATTCTCATCTTCATCTTCATTGTTATCTCCATATACCATTATCTATATTATTTATACATATTCTTATAAGTATAAGGATATTGAGTTAGGTGTTAGAGAAATAAATATGCAATAAAAACCAGTTCTCAGCTGCTGAGTCTTACAATTTAGTTGCAATAATAGACACATGAATTAAAAGTGCACTATAACACAGGACAGACACATTCTAAGGAACAAATGAAATTAAAAACTAAAGGACTAGGGTTGTGGCTCAGTGGTAGAGCTCTTGCCTAGCATGTATGAGGCACTGGATTCAATTCTCAGCACTACATATAGATAAATTAAAGGTCCATTGACAACTAAAAAAATATTTTGAAAAAAAGATGCCCAAATGAACTTATTCAATAGTTAAGGTTTTCATAAATTGTAATAAATCCAAAGGATTCAGAAGAGAAAAAGAAGTAAGCTCTTATCTTATTCTTTAAAGGACTATTTAAAGTCTTAATTGGTAAACAAATCTTTTTTTGACATAGATTCAAGCAAACTTCAGAAAAAGCTCATTTTCCCCCTGAAATCACTGACACATTTTATATAGTCTAGATACCCATCTTAACAGTTTTTATTAAGAAATCCAAATCCCACATTATCTTCTTTAATTCAACAGAGAGTAAATAAATGAAATCACTTCTGTTCTAGAAATGACTGTTTCCAATGCAGAATGACAGTTAAAAAATCAGTATGTTTACAAATAAATGGGATCATACAATAGGTAGCCTTTTCAGTCTAGCTTCTTTCACTGCACAGTACATCTTAGATTCACTGGTCTTGATGACTGTATCACAGTTTGTTCCTTTTTGTTGCTAGTAACATTTCACTGAATGGATAGACCACAGTTCATTTCCATTCCCTAGCTGAGGAACATTTGAGTTGTTTACAGATTCTGATTCTTATGAATAAACCCACTATAAATAGTCACACTAGACAGTCAGTACTTTTCTAACCTGTCTTCAAAGTCCTTTGAGAAGATATTCCTCTTCCTAAAGAACAGAAAGATATTTAAAAAATTTTTTTTTAAATTTCAGGTACTTACTAGTACCTTATCATCTCCACACACACAAGCATACCGTATGTCATTATCATTTCAAATTAAAAATTGTCTTTCAGCTTTAAAGCTATTTCATCTGCAATACTACCTCCATAACAATATAAATAAAGTCTTAAGTGTTTAACAAGTTTGAAGCCTGAGGACAGTAGCTTTTAAAACAAGACAGTAAGATAAGGGTGGAGAACATAGTGACGTAATGTTCAATAAGGAAAGTCCTAGACAGGCAATGACTGCACACAATAAGAGTTCAGGAAAGAGAGCCTAAAGCAGCCAGCTTGGTTTCATGCTGTACATTTTTGGCAGACATTCAATTCCTTCTGCTGTTTGCCTAGCCAGAACATTTATCTATGTAGTGTCACCAGATCTAGGGAGAGAGTGAGGTTGAAAGGAGGGGGAAGAGGAGAAAAACCATTTTGCAGGCTGCCAACCCCTATGCACATGCTGTTACAAAAGATATCTAGAAAGCCAATGTGCTGCACTGATTCAAATGCTGTAAGCATGTGCGCGCGCGTGCACACACACACACACACACACACACACACACACTCCCTCTAATCAAAGAACAACTGCAGATAAGGTAAATGCCTTTAGAAAGAAGAAAAGCCTATAATTAAAGTCTTGATTCACAAGTTAAGATTCCCTTCTGAAATTGATTTCAATTCTTGGGGGAAAGAGGAAAGAGTCTAACCCTATGAGGAAATAACTTGATTTCTACAAAAACACCTTACCTGGTTTGGTCAAAGTCAACTATAAGCATATGCTACAACAGAAGTAAACAGATAACGTTTCTAAATACTAAAAGTATCCTATCAAATAACAATTACTTAATGTACATCTACCACTCTGCTCAGAACTGTGGAGGACAATAATGAATTTTAAGAAATAGTTCAAGCCAAGAGTGGTGGTGCATGTCTATGCTCCCAGTGATTCAGGTGGCTAAGGCAGAAGGATCACAAATTCGAGGTCAGCCTGGGTAATTAGGTGAGACCCTGGCTCAAAATAAAAAAACATAAAAAGGGTTAGGGATATGACTCAATGGTAAAGCACCCCTGAGTTCAATTTTTTTAAAAAAGGGAGAGAAAAAAGGAAAGAAATAAAATGAAAATAGTTCAGATACCCTACAAAGTCTTGTAGACTTGTAGAGTCTTGTCCATATCCACAAAAGTTTTCTGTATCTGAGTGTGTGTGTGTGTGTGTGTGTGTGTGTGTGTGCATGCATGCTCCTGTGTGTCCACAATAGTAATAATGAAAATCAAAACAGGATACCAAAACTGTAACTGGTATATAAAATCAGAGGTCAGAATTTGTAGCTCATAAAAATGGTCAAGTTTACTAGTTTTATAATACAAACCTGAAATATTTATTTAATCTATAAAACTACTTAATTTATTCTAGTCTAAAACCAAACATGCAGACTAGGCACAGCAGTGCATGCCTATAACTCCAGCGGCTCAGGAGGCTGAGGCAAGGAGGATTGCTAGTTAAAGCCAGCCTCAGCTACAGCGAGACACTAAGCAACACAGTGAGACCCTGTCTCTAAATAAAATACAAAATAGGGCTGGGGATGTAGCTCAGTGATCGATGCCCCTGAGTTCAATTCCCAGTGCCCCTCCCCACAAAAAAACCAAACATGCTTTTTCAAAATCACAATATCTCCCAAAACAGCAAGCAACATGCCCCTAAAAATGTGTCGTAAGAAGCAAAGAGGAGGGGCTGGGGTTGTAGCTCGGTGGTAGAGTGCTTGCCTTGCACGCATGAGGCACTGGGTTCGATCCTCAGCACCACATAAAAATAAATAAATAAAATAAAGATATATGTCTATCTACAACTAAAAAAATTTAAAAAAAAAGAAGCAAAGAGGAAATATTGTGTGTTGAAATCAGGAGTTATAAATAATTTTATGTTATACTGGCATAGTTTATACATACATCATAGAAGCCAGCCTCAACCCAGAGCCTTAACCCTAAAACCTAATAAACAACAACAACAAAAAAAAAAACCTGTCTTCAAGTAATGTTTTAATAGTGTTCTTAAGACAGTGCTGTCTAATATTCTGTATCTGTGCTCTCTAATACGGTAGCCACTAGCCACATGTGGTTACCCACCACTGCATCTTTGAGATGTGGATATCATTTATTTGTTTTAATTTTAAGTAACTACTTGTAGCTAATGGCAACTATATTGGCACAGGTACAGAAAAATCTGTGTAGTCGGAAGACATCTTAAAACTGTAATTTTAAAGTTGAATAAAGTAATATAAAAAGAGAAACACAGCAGCATCTATACAGCTACTTTTTGCCTTGACAATCAACTTTTAATATAATCTCTACAGTATATGGCTCTGAATGCATACTGTACAAGGATGGCTTTTAAACCAAGTGCCTCACATCATGATTTATCCTTCACGCTCTAATATAACACTCTCAGATTTTAGTTTAATCAATTACTGAAAATACATTAATGAGAGTATTGCATGTAAGTGGCCACAAAACTGAAATCAGCTAGTTAATTACACTGGGTCTCTTGTCCATAAAAAGGAGATAACAGTAACCAGATCTATTTTATTTCATTTAAAAGAAATAAAATGGGAACCATAAAGTAATATGAATTAAAACACAAAAAAGGCATTGCTATTATTGTGTATAGAAATAAAGCTTTTAAATATTTTTAGTGCTTTTTTTAGGAAATTTCATAGCAACTGAACACTCACCGAACCACCATATATACAACTATGCTAGGTACAGATGTGGAGTTAAAAAAAAAAAACTACATGAAAAGCCATCAGAACAGGGGGAGTGATACACACCTATAATCCCAGCTGCTTGGGAGGGCTGAAGCAGGAGGATCACAAATTCAAGGAGCCTGGGCAATTTAGCAAGACCTTGTCTCAAAAATTTTAAAAATGAGAGTGGCTAGGGATATAACTCAGGGGTATAAGATTCATGGGGTTCAATCCCTAATAAAAAACAAAGAAAAGGGTGTCTTCATGAAAAACGCCACCAATGTTACTGAGATGACCAACATACATTGTGTTTGTGTAGTTTTTACATTGTTCACAAAACTTTTAATGTTTTCTGTTTTCCAAGTATTAAGATCTTTTGTCAAAAGCATAAGATTTGAATTAACTTTACCCAATAAATTTCTTCATTCAATTCCATACAGTCTATATACCTTATTACAAAAAAAGTACACAATTTCCTAACAAAAACATAAATCCAATTTTGGAGTTATAAGATTATTTTTATAAAAATCTATTTCTCTACCCGCCCCCCAACCCCACCCCCTTGAAGTACTGGGGATTGAACCTGGGGGCACTCTGCTACTGAGCTACATTCCGAGATCTTTAAATTTATCTTGACATAGGGTCTTGTTAAGTTGCCCAGATCGGCCTCCAATTTGTAAGCCTCCTAGCTCTGTCTCCCAAATTGCTGGAATTACAGGCAGAATCAGGCTTATAGTTATTAATCTCAATACAATGTTCCCATTAAAAATTCCCAGATTAAAAACTAAAAATCAAGGACAAAATTATACTTTTATCTATAAAATTTTGTTCCCTTTGTAATTTAAAGATTCAAGTTTGCTTTACTCAAGACTTAAAAACTAATCTTAAAACCCTATCTTTCCAACCTACTCTCACTATTATCTATAGTGTAAACATTTATGTTACCCACAGTCAATTGCAGCTTAAAAATATTAAGTGCAAAATTACAGAAATAAACTCCTAAGTTTTAAATACTTTTATTATACTATATTGTTATAATTGTTCTATTGTTGTTGTTGTTAATCTCTTATTATGCCTAATTTATAAATTAAAGCTTTACTTGGCCTGCCACTTCAATAGATTTTCATTTCATTTGAGTATACATGGGGGGGGGGGAGATTGCTCAGTCAATAGGTTAAGGTTATGTTTAACTTGTATGAGAAAGCACAAAACTGTTTTTATGGCATCTATACTATTTTGCATTCTTACAGTGTACGTGAGTTTCTGCATTCTCACTGGCACTGGCATCCGGAAATCCAAAATCTGAAATGTAGGCACACTAAAAATATTGTGTAAAATTACCTTTAGGCTATTTGTATAAGGTATATATAAAAAATAAATGAACTACTACTATTATTTAGTAGTAGACTAAATAATGCCCCCCCACACCAAAAAAGCAAATTCTAATCCTTAGCACCTATAAATGTTGATTTATTGAGGAAAGGGGTCCTTCTCAGATGTGACTACATTAGGGGTTCTGAAATTGGAAGATGACCCTGGATTATAAGTGGGCCCTAACTGCCATCATAAGTGTCCTTAGAAAGAGACAAAGGAATATTTCTAACACAAGAATAAGCATGCACACATATACACACACACAGATGTGATATGAAGATTGAAACAGAGATCAGAGAGATGCTACTAGCCACAAGAAATGCAAGGATTCATGAGAAGCTGCAGATGGAGTATGTCCCTGTCAACAGTTGATTTCAGGACAGTAACACTGATTTCAGACTTCTGACCTCACAAACAGTGAGAGAAAAAAAATCGTTGTTTGAAAGTCATCCAGTTTGGCAATTTGTTACAGCAGCCATGGAAAACTAAGATAAATAACTATATTCAGATAAAAACCTATTTATGAATGTTTATAGCAGTCTTATTTATTAAATTGCCAAACACTGAAACCAAATGTCCTTCAATGGGGGAAAGAGATAAACTATGATATATCCTCATAATGAAATACTACTTAGCAATAAAAATGGAATAATCTATTGATACAACAATATGGATAAATCTCAAACACATATGTTAAATGAAAGAAACAACTTGAAAGTCTATATATGATTCCATTTATATGACAGACTGGAAAACACAATATCATAAGGAGAATAATAGCTCAGTTGTTTGCAGGAGTTTGAGAAGACAAGTTTGACTTCAAAAGGGTAGAACAGGTAGGCTGGGGTTGTAACTCAGTGGTTGAGCTCTGGGTTTGATCCTCAGCACCACATAAAAAATTAAATAAATAAAACAAAGATATTGTGTCCATCTACAACTTTAAAAAAAAACGTTTTTAAAAAAGGGGGTAAAACAGATAAGTTTTGACAACCTTATTCATTTGTGGAACCTCATGAAAGTATACAAAGAAATAATATTATGGTGTTTTTATTTTTTAATTTAAATTTATAAAGAAATGTATGTCACATTACAGAGGAAGGTAGCTCTGCCATTTTCCAATTTTTAAAAAATATTCATGTGCTCAGATGTAAACATTTAAACAATAAACATTTAACATCAAGTATGTGATTTTTTTTTCCTGTCTTTAGGGAGATTTTTAAACAATATGACGACTTATCCAACCTCTTGATACACTTGCCTCCTTACCACAGACTAGGTAAAGACTAGTCACAGATTCTGAATTAGCACCTATCTATGTAAAAATGACATTCTGAACAAACTAATAATCTCCCAGCATTCTCTCAACATGCACCACATATAAGACCAGTTTGTAATACTACAGTGAATTCACATAGATGCTCACTCTCTTCCCTCAATCTTTTTCTTTCACAACCACCACAAACTCAAGTCACTAAAAATGGAAAGAACAAATGAGCAAATTTCTAATGTCTAACTTTTTCAGAAAAGGAATCCTCAATTTGCAATCCAATTTTGTGCAAAAGTCTGTAAAACCTTCGTTCACAACTTGGCACAAAATACCCTACTGTTAGGGCTGGGGATAGAGCTCAGTTGGTAGAATGCTTGCCTCACATGCACAAGACCCTGGATTCAATCCCCAGCACAAGCAAAAAAATAAAAAAATAAAATAAAAAATCCACTATAAAATGTTCTAGAAGTTGATTAAGCCCAAAGAAGTAATGATGTACAATATTATTAAAACAGCTCTCCAACTACTACTAACAAAACAAAGGAAGTCTGAATTATAGCTCTTGATGTCAGAGACGCATTTCCTCACAGACAACCACCCCTAAAAAATGTGTGGGAAAGAGAAATTCTAAAACACCAGAAATCTATTAACTACACTGTGACAAAATAAATAGCTGACATCCGTTGGGCATTTAACTATATACAAGTATTTTATTTACATAATTTCATTTAATCATTACAAAAACCCTGTACTTTCGATGTCTCAGTATTACAGATAACAAAACTAAGACTTGAAGAAGATAATTTGCCTAAAATTTCACAAAAGAAAGAATACTACTTTTCAATGACAAGGGGGTTGGGGAGTAAATAAAAAACAATCAGCTAAAGAGTCAAGTTGTATGACCCTAAGAAGTTAATGAATCTTTCTAAAACTTAATAACACTATAAAATGAGATTCCAATTCTAAAGTTCTATTATTTATGAAGACCATGATGAGAAGTATCTTCTACCACAGAAGTAACTAAAAAGATATCTTTAAGTCAGGGACTGGCAAAGTGTCAGAAAACAGAACACCTAAGATCCCTATTATCTAGAGCATGCTCTTTGGTATTTTTTTAAGCTTTTAAAAATATAAAACTGGCCTAATAGTCATATAAAAACAGGCCTTGGACAGGTCTTGGTCCACAGACTGGGTCTAGTTTGTTGACTCCTACTCTTAATCATTTTAAGGAAATTTTGAAATGGAAAAGGGAAGAATGGCAGCTAAGGGAGGAATGTTTGAGTAGAATTCCTTATGGCCATTACTATTTAGAAGATGCATATCCATTACGCTGCCTAAGATGTTCACTGTTTTTCTAATCTCTTTCCCATTCAGTCATTCCCCAATTTTCTTCATGGCTTTCATGCTATCTTTAGATAGGTACCATTTGTCTAAATAAAAACAAAATTATTCTGAAGAACACTTAGTGATGCTGAGCCTCCTCTTTTGCTTTCAAAATGTATTACCAAATAATCTATTTCTTGTAAAAGAAGCAATAAATATATGCAATGACAAGTATAATATAAATACCACTGATAAACAATAAGCCTGGGGATCAACAACTCATAAATTAATTTGAGATGACTGATTCATCTCATAAACACTCCACACACGTTATGTATTCTACACTGAGGAAGAGCATGGATCTAAAAAAGGCCCTCTTGGATAGGCATGGTGGTGCACACCTATAATTCCAGTGACTCAAAAGGCTGAGGAAGGAGGATAGAAAATTCAAGGCCAGCCTCAGCAACTTAGTATGACCCTAAGCAACTTAGTTTTTGTTTTTAACAATGCTATATCATCTATTTTTTAAGTTCGTTTTCTTTTTTCTATTACTGCCTGCATGAATGTACATACACATAGGAATGTGATTTATATGGTATGGGATTTTAAGTTTTGCTCCCTGATATGTCCCAAGAACTAAGGATAATACATAGTAAGTACTCAACAGATATTGACTTATTTGGGGGGGAAGTGTTCTTAGCACAGGAAACAGGAAATGCAAAATACAGAAGCAGAGATATATCTAAGAAAACACATAGGTTTTGGTTCTGCTCTTAGAGAATACTCCTTACAGCTGGTGGGAATAGTAGAGGGAGAGGAGAACAGTAAAAGGTGAAACAAAAAAGTACACATATGTGAAAGGGAAAGGGTTTGGGAGGATTTCATACTATCTGGAGTAGGAACTGGCAAACTACAACATATAGGACAAATCTAGCCTATCATCTGTTTTTATAAATAACATTTTATCAAAACACAGCCACATCCATTTGTTCTCATATTAATATGTCTGCTCTCACTCCAAAAAATGAGTAGTTACAACAGAGAAATGTAATAGAAAAAAATCTGCCAATGGCTTTACAGGCCATTATAAGGATTTTAGCCCTCCCCCACTGCTTTGGTACCAGGAATTGAGCCCAGGATTGCATAATCACTGAGCAACATTGCCAGCCCATATTTTATTTTTATTTTGAGACAGGGTCTCATTAAGTTGCTTAGGGCCCCAATAAATTGCTGAGGCTGGCTTTCAACTTGCAATCCTCCTGCCTCAGCTACTCAAGCAACTGGGAATATGTCACTGCACCCAGACTTTTATTCTTGACACTTATTCTGAGCAAGAGAGGAAACTATGAAGTGGTTTCAAGCAAAGCAATGACAAATCTTGTTCACCTTTTAAAAAGACAAGAAAGGGATAAGGGTAAAAGCAAGGAGATCAATTAGAATACAACAGCAATGATTTAGTCAAAAAATTTGAATCAGATACTAGCAAAAGAACAAGAAAGAAGTAGATGGGAGCAGGACCTGGTAAATTTTTTCTGCAAAGGACCAGACAGTAAATACTTAGCTATGGAGGTTACGGAGTTTTTGTTATGACTATTCAATTCTGCTGTTGTAACATGGAAGAAGCCACAGATAATACAGAAACAAACAAGTGTGGTTGTACCTCAATAAATATATACTTTATGGACACTGAAATTTGAATTATACATAATTTTCATGCGTATAAAATACTATTATTTTGATTTTCTTTCCAATCATCTAAAAATGTAGCACATGGACTATATAAAAAGAGATGAGGGCCAGATTTGGCTTTGGGACTATAATTTATCAAATCCTGCAGAACCAGAAGGATGTGCTACTATACTAGATGTGATATATGAGAAAAATCTCTTTATTATAGTTCATTTTCTACCAAACTGTATTGATATTCAATATGAAGCAAAACAGTTTCCAGCCCATAATTCTGTAATCAATTATTATAAGCCATTCACAACCACCTATACCCATGCTTTAGCTATTCAGGGACAAACTACACAGAAAAACCAATTAAAGGCAATAAACCAGAGAAATGAAATAAATTTTTGCCTTGAGATTAGGGGCTCTGCTCTTTCTTAAAACACAGAGAAAAATAACCTCAAGTTTCCAGTTTCTAAATATACAATATACCTTCAATCTATTATATGATCAATTACAGGTAAGAGGTAATCACAATAAGACAGGGACAGATGGGGAGGAACATAATAGAAACAATAAATTCAAGAAAACAGAAAAGGACAGAGTTGGACAGAGAGAATAGCAGATTAGATTTTTTTTCGTTTTTTTAAAGGAAGAAATATAAAGGTGTTATTCAATTAGGACAAGCAACCTCACATATAAGGGAGAAAGGAACCGACCAGTATCTGCAATTATTAAATTTAGTTATTAGTTCAGGATCAGGTTAGGTTAGGTAGGTTACAGGTTCAGGTCTATAATTAGCTGAAGGATCACTGTTCATAATTCTTAAACTATTTTTCATCCTTAAGCCTCCAGAAACTCTATTTCAAACGGGGTAACCAGTACACAAAGGGAGATATTAAGGCAGCAAGAACTCTATGAAGAGTAAGCTAAAATGTCAGAGTCAAAGGCACTTTACTAATATTATCCACAAGGACATTTCAAAACCCAATAATAACCTGTCCAGTGGTCAAGATCAGGACCTCACATCCCTTCCATACTAAAAAGAATCTTCACTTCTGGCTGCCTATGCTACACAGTAAATAAATTCCTTCAGCCTATATAAATTAGGGAAAAGCAGAGGTAGGAAATCAGGAGGGCATATAAATCAGAGGTGTATGTGCACAACTTTGTAGGTGTTATGGTAGCATTTAATAACAGATCTCAAGTAATTAAGTGTCAGACACAAAGGAGGCACTCTGACATTAGGTACAAGGTGTTTCTTGCCTTAAATTCAAAACTGAAATTACTATCACTCATAAACAGTGTCTGTGGGCAATACAAAGATGTAAGAGACACAGCTGTTCACCTTCCTGGTGTTTACAAATTTGTAAATCTAGAAAGCTTTCACTGCCAAACTACAATTCCTATATACTTTTAGAGATACATTTCAACTGTTGGTGTGTGTATATCCCATTCTTTCAGCAGACAAACGGGTCATTTTAAAAAGGTTGAGCTAAATAAATATGCATGTTCAAGGGTCTTTTTCTTCATTTCAAAGTTTTTTTTAAAAGCAGTTGATCCAATCATAATTTTGTATTAACCACTTTTTGTCCAGGTGCAGTGCTACAAACCTGTAATCCTATTCAGGAGGCTGAGGCAGGAGGATCATGAATTCAAGACCAGCCTGGGCAACAGAAGTGAGACTCTCTTATAAAAATACAGTGAGATTAAAATAAACAGACTATCATAATACCAGAATAAAAAATATCATAGTATTATTATGCCTAATATCATGAGAATATGTTTGTTTCTTCATAAAAGAAGAATCATCATAAAGGAGGCTTAAAAGATAAATACAGTCAGTGCATGCCTGTAATCCCAGGAGCTTGGGAGCTGAGACAGGAGAATCACGGGTTCAAAGCCAGCCTCAGCAACAGTGAGGCACTAAGCAACTCAGTGAGACCCTGTCTCTATATAGAATACAAAATACAGCTGGGGATGTGGCTCAGTGATTGAGTGTCCCTGAATTCAATTCCCCAGAACCCCCCAAAAAAGGTGAATATAGTGATCCTGTGGTATCTACATAGGTTGGTTCCAGGACCTCCTACAGATATCACAATCCAAGAATGCTCAAAAGTATCTTTCATAAAATGACATAGTATTTGCCTTTAACCTTTGTATATCCTCCCACATACTTTAAATCATCTCTACCTTACTTATAATACCTCTTAAACATTAAACGAACAGTTGTCACGCAGTATCGTTAGGGAATAATAACAAGAAGAAAGTCTATATATTCAGTACAGAAGCAATTTTTTTAAGTGTTTCAACCTACAGTTGGTTGAATCTACAGATATAAGAACCTGAGGATACAGAGGGCTAACTATATTAGCTCTTTCTGTTTCTGTTGGGGGAGGGGGGTTCTAAAGAAATAATATCCAGGCAGACACGTATAAAAACTTAAAGCTAGGAGTATGGTGCCAACTTCAATATGCTAGAAGGCTAAAGGTTAAGACAACTACGGCAAGAGATGAAGTTGCATAAAGGCTAAGAAGCCTGAACTTTATCCAGACGGCAATCAAAATCCACTAAATTTGAGGATTATAATCAAGGAGAGGGCATGATATTTTAGAGAGCATTCAGATTAAAGTAGAGTGGTAAGCTTTCAAAGTCTAGAGCTAGATTCTGCCTCAAGATATAAACTCCATGAAGGCAGAGATCTTTATCCATGTGGTTCAATGTCAGATCCCTAGCATGTGGAATAATTCTATTACACATCAGATTATTATTACACATTTATTGAATGGTGGGGAACCACCATGAAAGACAGTTATAGTAGCCCAAGAAAAAAAAGATGAGGGTCCAAATTAATGCAATGGGAGGGATAAAGACTTAGAAGGCATGACTAACTGCTGAACAACAGTGATTTCATATATTTTTGTTGTCAGTATTCAATGTCACCTTTCCTTCTACTAATGGAGTTCAGAGACTGTTGGAGCTCAGACTATAAGAGAAGCTCAGTTGTTGCAGCTAAGCATGGTGGGACATGCCTATAATCTCAGCTACTGGGGAGGCTGATGCAGAAGGACCTCAAACTGGAGGCCAGCCTGGGCAATTAGCAAGACCTTGTCTCAAAACAAAAAATAAAAAGGACTGGGATATAGCTCAATGGCAGAGCATTTGCCTCGCATGTACAAGGCCTAGGTTCAATCCCCACTGCCACCAAAAAATACAGGATGCCTTTGCAAAAACAGTGACTTAGGCCTGTAGGTGCCCACAGGTAACTAAAAACAAGGCTGAAGCCTGGAATCTCTGCCTTCATTCTATATTAGTCTTCAAGTCCCTGCTCATTTCTGCATGTAGGCACGTTAGTCACTTAAGAGATGTTCATCTAAAAACTAGTAATACGAGGCTTATTAGCCTTAAATTTATCCATCTCATCTCCCCTCAAGATTGAGACAAGATTTGTAGGGACATTTGACTGTTAGCTTTTATAGCATCAAACCCCTAGAATAATGCCTAGGAGTCTCCAATCACTGCCCCCTTCCAGGACCAGAAGTCTGACAGACAAACATCCTGAGCAACACAGGAAACTGCACCCCTCTCCATCAAAGAAATTTCCCTGGAGCCACCACACGGAATCAGAATTGAAATAATGATCAACTAGACCACAAATGGACCAAGACTGCTTAATTATGCATCCCTCAATCCCTGCCCAAAGTATTCTTCTAGTTAAACCTAAAACTCCAGTCAGCACCCCGAAGACAGGGTTGAGGTACTGTATTGCTTTCCCAATATAGCCATATGGATTTCCTGCTTTTCACCATTACCTTTTCTGCTTGATTTTTGGTGAAAGTAGCTGGACTAGGTTTGTTGGGACCCCCACAGGCAGGCCTCTGATCTAAGATTTTGGTAACAAGAACATACCACCCCAAAATATGACTGTAGGAGACAGAACGTGTAACCCCAAAATAGATTTCTTTGGCATATTTTGAGCTGGTTATTTTGAGAAACTGCAGATACTAGAGTAGCTCTAAAAAGCTGTCCTTCTGTAAAAGACATTTTCTCTAAAGGAAATTTACATTGGTAAAGTATCTTATCAGGAAGGTTGCTTTGAGATAACCTTATTACCCAAGAGACTTATTAACTGTATAGCAAACAGTCATTGTTCACTGTACATTTACTCCCTTCACCTGGCATTTACTCTACCACCTTATAGACTGCACATGTCACCTCCTCTCACCCACCACCAGTGACCCTTGGCCTATCCCTTTCATGTAGCTCAGTATGATACTTTAATCATCTGATCTTTTGTCAAGTTTCATATTTTGTGCAACTCCCATGCATATGCCTTTAACTAAATGGTTTTTCTGTTCATCAGTTAAACTGACAATAGTCAGTTTATTTCACAGACTCAACTATGGAGCCTTCAGAAGAAAGTTTTCACTTCCTT
Organism: Urocitellus parryii; assembly: GCF_045843805.1. NCBI lineage: Eukaryota > Metazoa > Chordata > Mammalia > Rodentia > Sciuridae > Urocitellus > Urocitellus parryii. Next base: position 14,750,120 of record NC_135544.1, read on the forward strand.
ACGAGACTAACAAAATTATGCATTCTAAGCTCTGCATAAAAATCCAAGTTAGTTTACTACAGAGCTACAAAAATGTAATAGAAAATTGTTTACAGTAGAAATATTAAATTAAAAGTATTTAATTTGCTGTCAGGGCTATGAAGAGTTATTACTTTTCAACTCTGTGAGGGTCAGGAAATTATTTAACATTTACAAGTATTCAAAATATGTACAGTAAGGGCTGGGGTTGTAGCTCAGTGGCAGAGTGCTTGCCTCACATGCATGAAGCACTGGGTTCACTCCTCAGCACCAAATAAAATAAAGGCATTCTGTCCATCTACAACTACAAAAAAAATTTTAAAAAATATGTACAGTAAGTTATTAGGTGCTTAAAATAAAATAGAAAATTGTAGTTAGAGATACAGAAATTCCTAAAAAGAGACAGTAACATATGGTTAATATTGGATGTTAGAAGATCTCCTTGTCTATTTATATGGAAAATATATAAATATTTAGGGGAAGTCATATAATTTCCCTCTGCAAAAATAAGATTTGAATTTAAAGACTTCCACAATTATTTCATATTTTTTATCTATTTGAGAGTCTGAGTCTATTAAGAGGACTTACTTTTGTTTGAATGCTATTTTGGAAGTATTCCTCTTACTTTTTATATCTCCAAGAAAATTTTAAGATTCTTACATGCCAGAATGTTTCCTCAATTTTCTTGAGTATACTAATAAATTGCTCTGAAGTTAGTTAGGTCAGAAGAAAGTAACACCTACTGAAGTCTAGTTAACCTACTGAAGCCTATTGAAAGCTAACCAGTTATGCTATATGCTATCCAATATTTCTTATAGTCTCTAAAACTGTGTACAAAATCAGTATCCCATGAATAAATTAAGGGCAGAGAGGTAAAATACTTTGCCAAAATTCACACAAGGAGTTAAATGGTGAAAACAGTAAACTTGGCCCAAATTCTATTCACGTCCTTAATGATAGTTAGTAACTAAGTACCCAGGGATGTCCTCTTCTGGTTCAGGAAATAAATATTTTTCATTATTGTCTAGAAAAAGCAAGGTACAGAAATGTTTCCACTGCATACCTATGTTGAGGTTCTCTAAATCTTTCTACTCGTCATGGCTTCCTTCTCCTATATAATGAAAGGGGAAAGCTGACAGTGTGCAGCTTTTTAGGCATGCTAACCCAGATGTCAATATATCAGAGAAACTAGACTAGGTATTTTTTAAAAACTATTAAAAAGTAAATTTGTACTTAAAATATTCTCAGAACTACTTGGACTTTCCTATCATCACTTATATATAACTTACTGTTATTTCCTTGGCTTATCCATTTAAATGAAAGAAGAGTATCCACCTAGCACCCCTGTTACAAACTCAGTACCTAGAATAGTACGTGGGACACAGACATTCAATTGAAATCTGAAAAAATGTCTGAATGGGCATATGATTTTATGAATGTCTGAAAATAAGCATAGGATTTAAGATAATCAAAAGCAAAGAGTAGGAAGTCAAGAGTAAAAAGAGATTCAGTCTTACAGAAACTCACTACTCTAATGGGGTGTTTCATGCAACAGTGAAATATTTGCAAGCTTGTTAGAAATGCAAAATCTCAGGCCTCACCAAGGATCTGAAATAGTATTTTAACAAGATCCCCAAATGACAATTTGAAAAACAGTACTTTACAACATGGTACTTAATTATAGTAAAGCCATTAGTTTGATTCCTAATATAAGCCAGGTCATTTTGCATGGGGGAAAATAGCTCTGTGACTTCACATTTGCCTTAATTTTCAGCTTCTTGAAATAAGGAGCCATTTTAACAACTTTTAACAAAGGGGAACTCTGCTTGTTCTTGTTTATAAAGAAATTTTTTGTTCTTTAATTGAGGAGAGATTGTTACTTTCAAATACTTAAAAAATGGGCCCAAAGTAGAGGCAAAGGGATGTTGTTTAAATATTTTGCCTTTTCCAAAGGTATATGACGAGAGAACATCCATCCACCCTAATTTAAATAATTATAAAATACATGACAAATGCTTTTAAACTACCTAGACATCTATTTCTACATCCCGTTAACATTTATATATGTATGTTCATGAAATTTTCCAATGATCTTCAAAATATCATGGCAATATTTTGTGGGTAAATAATCTGATTTTTGTTTTGTTTTACTGAAGAAAGGAAAGTCAGTACTACTTCCTGCTCTTTTTTTAAAGTAAAAGGCTAAAAAGCCACCATAACCTGCTCAAGCTAAAAACAATATTTAAAAAGAGGATTTAGGTATTATTACTATGCCTCTTTTACAGAAAAGGAAACTAAAGTTCACGGAAAGTTAAATGATTTAAAGATCAAATAATAAGTAAGTGGTGAGGCTTGGGATCTGTGTTCTTAATATTCTTATGTAAACCCTAAACTAATCAGAATTAGTGCTGTAATCACTCTGTACATTGTATAACTGCACTAATTCAACAGAAATTCATTTATCAAAACTTCAAATTTAAAAATTTTTTTCCCTTTGGCCACTCCCCCAGCCTCTACATTTTAACAGCTATATAACCTTGGGCAAACCACTTAATCTCTATGAACCTGTTTCATTTATAAAAGAGACAATCTTTCTTAAAGGGTTGCCATGACCTAAACATAATAAGTACTCAAAACTACACTGTTGCAAATACAAATACTACACAACTAGCACTTAAAAAGGCTGAAAAGCCATAACATACTAAAGTATCTATAATAGATTTAATAGTAGAAAAGCAACAGGCCAATAAGATATTTATTTTCGTGGGGGAGTACAGGCTCATTCAACAAAACAGAAATCTATCAGTATACATCCTTTTTTTTTTCTCTTCTTTTTATTTATTTATTTATTTTTAGGTGTAGATGGACACAACACATTGCCTTTATTTTTATGTGGTGCTGAGGATCGAACCCGGGTCCTGCCCGTGCTAGGCGAGCGCTCTACCGCTGAGCCACAATCCCAGCCCTCAGTATACATCTTTACTTACACAAGATCTTACAAAAAGACCTAGATATTTCTATAGCCATATAGCAGTTTAAAAAAAAAAAAAAAGAATACAAGTTTCTGATTACTTATAAAAGCTGCACATTTTTAAATAATCAAGACTTAAAACAGGGGCTGGGGATATAGCTCAGTTGGCAAAGTACTTGCCTTACATGCACAAGGCCCTGGGTTCACTCTAGGATCACAAAAAAATAAAATGACGTTAAAAAGTTGATCGGAAATTGTCCCTGGTCACTCAGTTGGAAGAATAAACTCCAATGACAAAGAAAGAATAGAGTATAAAACATATAATGAGTAGTACAGGCCTATAATCCTGCTTAATGGGAGATTGAGGTAGGAGGAACACAAGTTCAAGGCCACTCTGCGTAACTCTGCAAGACCCAGTCTCAAACTAAAAGAAAAAGGGCTGGGGCATAGCTCAATTCTGGAATACTTGCCCTGACATATGTGAGGTCTTGGGTTAAATCCACAAAAAAGAAAAAACGTCAGGGGACAGGGGGTGGTCAGGAAATAGTTTTTACTTCTCAGATTGCTAAAAGATCAAATTTACTCTATGGAGCAAAGGGTTTAGGGAAACAGGTATTCTCATGGATAGTTAAGAATCTCTATGGAGAAAGGCTTAGAAATATCAAAATTACAAAGACATAACTCTCTGACTCAATTAATTCCACTTCTAGAGGCCGATAAGTGGGACAATGTACAAAATAAGTTACTTACTACAGCAAAGTCTGTAAACATAAAAGATTGGAAACAAATGTTTATTAACAATAGCTAGTTATATAAAATATATTATGATGAAATACCACCAAATTTTATGTAGTGATACAGAATACTCTTTAAAAAAATGATCATCTGCACACACACACAATCTCTTTGGAAGGTGTAAAAGAAACATAAAACTCACTGGCTGCCTCCCAAGAGGGAAACCAGGTAGCTGGTTAGGGAATAGGAACCAGAAGAATATTTTTCATGTAATACTCTTTGTGTACTTTAAAAATTTTATCTATGAAGAAAACAACTTTTTCTAGCTTTTAAAAATACATAGGTAACCATAAATATTACTTGAAGGAAGTAGCAAATGATACTTTTCAGGTGAGGTATCAAATACTTCTAAAAAACATCTTAAACTCTCTTCCTTTATTTAACCTAGAGGCTAATAAACTTCAAAAAAAATAAAGGTTTAGCAGCTCCATCTAATTTCTATCATTAGAAATTCAAATCTGTTTCCTCTCTCACTCTCTCTTTAAAAAAAAAAAAAAGAAAGAAATTCAAATCTGCCAATTTCAATCTGAAAAAAAAAATTTCTAAGTATCTTAAAAGTACCAAGAGTTGCATACAAAGACTAGTAACACATATGGTTTTATAAATGGTTTAAAAGATACATATAACAAATGCTAAAAAGCACCCAATTTTTTAATCTTGTCATTTTCATGGACTGTAGTCTTTCTCAAGAAGTAGCTTGATGTGGCTAAAGGAGTACCACTAGACTTGAAAGACTGGATTCTGGTTCCATTTACTCCCTTAACTAACTACAGGATTTTTTAAGTAAAACTTGGCCATCACAGCACTATGATTGGCTACCCTACTACAAAGTGTCATGTCAAGAGAAAATATGTGTGAAGGCACAAGTCTTAATAATATGAAATAATTTAAGACACATGACATTTATCACCCACATGAAGTTTTAGGGAAAAGATTTGAATTTACCTTTTCTCTAGGTTTGTTCTGCTTAGGTGACATCATCAGACACAAAACTGAATTTTTATCAGCCTTCTTTCAAAGCTAATAGATGATGAAGCCAATCACTTATAAAACACTCAAGGAGAATAAAATGGAAGTTTTTACTGAAAATTACATTTACAAAGTCCCAAACACCCAAAAGTAGATATTTAACATCAAACTAATAGTTGGAACTGCACAGCACATTAACCAATGCCTAGTTACTCTTACAATGGAGGGTTAATGAGAGCAACAGGAAGCCTAGGGTGGCAGCATCAAGGACAAAAGGAGCCAATTAACAGAGTGAGGTTACAAAAGTGACAACAGTTGTGGCTGGCATGCTAGCTGTCTTTCAGCTTTCTTAAATGATATGATTTCTCAGTATTCTAAGTTTTAAGATGCTCGTTTAAAATCTTGGTCTAGGGGCCGGGGTTGTGGCTCAGCAGTACGGCACTTGCCTAGCATGTGTGAGACACTGGGTTCGATCGATCCCCAGAACCATGTAAAAATTAAAAAAAAAAAAAAAGTATTATGCCCATCTACAACTAAAAAATTTTTAAAAATAAATAAATAAAATAAAATAAAATCTTGGTCTACTCTAATGCAATGAGAGGAACAAGTAGGCTTTGCCACCAGGTGTTTCCCCACCCTATAAAACAATTTTCAGATAAAATTAATCCTTTTTCTGCTTTAACAGACTAAATAAATAAATAAATCCTGCTCCTTTGGAGGTTACCCTATCACACCTTAACCATATGCTCAAAGAATGCATGGTATCAAGTATAAAAGCTGCTCTAAAAATACCAAGCACATAAAATGCAAAGTTTGCTGGGAACAGCAGTGACTTCAAAACCAAAATCTGAAAGTTAGCAATTTTTAGAAAATCCGTATCCCTTAAACATTTACTATATGCCTGAAATGTTTTGCTTCTAGGCCTTTGTACATGCTGTTCCCTTTGCAGGAACCACTCTCCCACCCCACCCATTTGCTTCCTCGCTTCACTAACCTCTCACATGTGACTTCCTCTGAGATCCAAGAAATTTCCCTGGCCTCCCCCACCCCTGCTCTGTGTTGCCAGGCACTCTGTGCTAATTACAGACTATATCTCCTTCACCCAAGACTTAATCATTGTGCTGGCACCTGGAAGACACTCAATATATATTGTAAAGCAACCAGACACTGCTAGATAAATAGGGACACGGGGATAAAAAACAAGATCCTAAATTCACTAATAGAAATAGCCTAAAACAACAATATATACATAAAAAGGGCCATGAGAGGTGTGTATACAGGATATCAAGGACATGAAGAGAGCCTCAGAGCAGGCTGGTGATAAAGGAGGAAAGAGAAAGAGGATATGCCTAAACTAAATCTGTGTGGTTAAATAAGAGTTAATGGACAAAGAGAGAAGTAATGATTGATTACTCGAGACAGAAGAAAAATACAAAAGCAAGAGAAAAAAAGGTAGATGTAAGGACTGTAAGGAATCTGATACAGTATAGTGGTTCTCAAACTTTAGGATACATGAGAATTAGCTGGAGGGCTTATTAACATACAGGTTGCAGAGTCCCAACTCCAGTTTCTGATTCAGTAGGCCTTGGAATATGAGAATCTTTGTTTCATTTTGGGCTAGAGTAATGGCTCACTCACTGGTGGAGTGCTTGCCAACCATGCCTAAGATCCTGGGTTCAGTTTCCAACACCACCAAAAAAAAAAAAAAAAAAACAAAATGTATTTCAGAAAAGTTTTCAGAGGATACTACTGCTGGTACTCATTTGAGGAATCTCGGATTACAGTAGAACACAGATGGTATATGAAAAAGTAGCAATAAACAAATCTAGAGCAACTTGGGAGCGGGGACTATATATCAAATATACTATACCACAGAATTTGGCATTGAAAGATTTTAAGCAAATGAGTAAGATTAATTTATAAAGATGGAAATAAGTTGGGTGCGGTGGCACATGCCTGTAATTCTAGCAGCTCAGGAGGCTGAGGCAGGACTAGCGAGGCCTTAAGCAACTTAGGTGAGACCCTGTCTCAAAATACAAAATAGAAAGAACTGGGGATACAGCTCAGTGGTTAAATGCCCCTGAGAAGGAAGAAAGGAACAAAGGAAGGAAGAGAGGGGAGGAGGGAGGGAAGAGAAAGAAAAATGGTAATAAATGTTAACATTGAGCTCTTTCTCACTATTAGAAGGACCATATATATATATATATATATATATATATATTCTGAACTGTCTAATACAGTAGCTATTAGCCATATGTGGCTGTTTCAACTGAATTGTAATTAAATAAAACTACTAAAAATTCAGTTCTTCAGTCAGCTAGCCACATTTCTAGAGCTCAAAAGCTACAATTAGGCTATAGTAGAGAGCACCAAGCGAATGTTTTTCTCTCTTGCTCTTTTTTTTTTTTCCTGGTGATACATATTTCTCTCTTTGTACAAAGTTCTAATAGTCAGCACTGGTATATATTAACTCATTAAATCCTTACAGCTTTGTTATGAGATAAGCACTGTATTATCCCCATTTTATAGAAGGAAATGTGGTGAAGAAAAATTAAGCACATCACTTAAGGTCTTAAAGTATTGCTAGCATGGATACAAACAAAACGGTCTGATTCTTGGGCCTCCGTTCTTATCACTTCTTAATAAGATCATTCTTGACAATAATGTAGACTGGAGGAAGATGATAGTGGAAGAAGGAAAACCAGTGAGGAAGCTATTGGAGCAATTCAGAAGAGAAATGATAAGGACCTGCTCTAATAAAGCCAGCTGGAATGGAGATGAGTTACTTAATAGAGATGTTTAAAAGTATGAGAAAGATTAGAGACAAACTAAAACTGAATTCTAGTGCTGTGCGGAAGATGATGCCAAAATTTCTTTTTTTAAACTTCAATTGATGACATCTCTTATACTACACTAAGAAATCAGAAGAACAAGTTGAGGGAAAGTGACAAATTATACCAGGTCATCATAAATGTGAAGTGATGAAGATAAAACACTACGCAGCAGGATATATAAGTCCAGAGCTTGGAAGACAGATCTGGAATTAAGATATGAAATCAGAGTCATCAGTATAGAGAAGAGAGGTCTAGAGAGAATTCAGAAAGGTTGAAACAATAAAAAATGGGTGAAGAGCAGAAACTTCGGGAATACCAATATGTAAAATACCGGCAAAAGGTGAAATCCCAGTAAGTGGAAAATAAATTATCAGAAATACTGCAAGGAGCAGGAATTCTTAGGAAAGAATTATCCCAGAAGTCAAGAAAAGGCTGGGCAACAAGTACAAAATGCTGCTGAGAAGGCAGGTAAAAGACTGAAAACTGCCCAAAGAGCAGTTTCAAATAGTACTTCAGAGCCAAAAGAAAAGATTGCAGCAGATCTAGAATAAATACAAATTTTTTTTAAGTTTAAAAATGAAAGCAAGAAGAGTATAGAGAAAAGGATCTGGAAAGGGAATTGGCTTGTTTTTACTCTGATGAAAGAAGAGTACACAGAGAAAGATGGCACAATCAAAAGACTGGGGAATATTCTTGACTGAACAAGGCCTTGAGGTATGAGAAAATAGGATCCTGCACATAAAAAGAAAACTAGCCTTTGACACTTCTCTTACTGTTTTCTGAGAAGGTAACAAGGGGGTAAAAATAAGCACAGCTGTATTTGGGTTGGCATGAGAGGGGCATAAACTGAATGAACTCATGAACTGATAAGATTTCATTCTCTCAATGAAGAAGCATATGGAAGTATCTGCTCATTAGGAGAAAGGCAAAAGGGTTGGAGCCAATGCTCAAGAACCGACTACCTAGAGATAATGTCCTTTAAGCACAAGGCAGAGCTGAAATTATTAGAGGCCATGAATCTGTAAGTGGCACCCAACCACATGGTAGTATGACTTTCTCCAAAACGAAGTACATTCCTTATAAGAGCAGGAAGGGGAAAAGGTTGGCATAACTTAAACTGTTTGCCAACTGAATGCAGAAGTATCCGGAATAAACTGAGGAAGAGCCATAAAGAGAATTAGAAGAATTGCATTAGAATAGTAGCCCCATCAAATACATCAGAATAATGAAGGTAACTGTCTCTAATCTACATACCTTGAAGAGAAACAGCAGGCACAGAAGGAGAAAGGGGGAAGATTAGGGAAGTTATGGTTAGGGAGTAAGATAAAAGAGACTTTAGTTATCCAGAAGTATAGTGTCCTAGGCCCAAAATGTGTTCATCAGAAGGTATAAAGTATATTACTGTTTCTGTCTGAATTTCAATGTTAAGTAGTACATCCTTTTTATCCCTGCCTCCCTCAGCCAGTTCTCACTTCAGAGATGTTGATTCTAACCATCATCAGAGCAGTGGTTCTTAACACTAGGTGCACATTAGATAGACATTGTTTAAAACACACACACACACACACACACACACACACACACACCCTTCTAAAACTGGGTCTTACTGCTAGAGTCTAATGAATTTGCATTTATTTTTTAAAGATCCTCAGGTGATTCTAAAGTGGACTTAAGAGTCAAGAATTCTGTTTTAGAGAGAACAGGTTTAGCTTTAACTTTATGTTACAGAATTAAAGAAAAACTGGCTGGTATAAAAAGAAATTAAGTAAATAAGGCAGGAAAATTGTGAAACAGGATATAAACAAGAATCAAATATTTAAAGATACCCAGAAAACTGGGAAACCATTCAAGAACAGCATTACATTCAGTGCACATAGCAATGTTTCTAATAGTTCTTCTACAAGTTCTAGAGAACCCTGAAGTTAAATGCCTTACTGGAGCCAGAGATGAGAATAATAAGAAAAAAGGAACCTATACTTTACCAAGCTAAAAGAATTGAAAACCACATTTAGCAGTAGCTCTCAGGGTCAACTGCAGTTCACAATTCCCTGGAGGAAAAAGCAGCCTGTAACACAGACTTGATAACATGTCTACATATATGAAATCTACCTATCCTGCACATAGGTGCCCACTGTCTTCTTTCAGACAGTAAAATATTTCATAAAGATTTTATTTTTTCAGTTCCCAGGCTTTTTCTATATCTATTAATTTCTCTTTATTAAGTTATACCAGCAAATCTTTTTTAAAAAATCACTTGATAATTTTACAAACAACAGTCCTCAAACTTAACCTTTATTTGCCAGGACTGTAATAAATCTAAGTTTTACAACAAAGTAGAAATTGTATAAAGATGGATACTAGGCCTGGTGTCATGTTGCGCGCCTGTAATCCCAGTGGCTGGGGAGGCTGAAGCAAGAGGATGGAGAGTTCAAAGTCAGCCTCAGCAATTCACAGAGGCCATGAGCAACCCAGCAAGACCCTGTCTCTAAATAAAATATAATAAGGGGTGGGGATGTGGCTGAGTGGTTAAAGACCCTGGGTTCAATCCCTGATATAAAAAAAAAAAAAGGCGGGGGTGGGGTGAGGATGAATGCTAGTGGAAAAATCACTTCTTGTCTGCTGTCTTCCCTATATGATTTGTTTACTGGTAATACTACAGATCTCTCAAAATCCACCAAGACATTAAGTATATACAAGAGCACTTAACTACACACTCTTAGTCTACTCATACTTAATGCTTTGATAAAAATTTCTTTTGTTAATTAATAAAAATTTGTACTTTGCTATCTCTACCTTAGTCTCAAGAATCTTAAGCTCTGAACAATTTTCCAAATGATTCAGAAGTCATGTGTGTTGCACACACACTAAAACTCAGACTTATTTTTAAGTGAACATATTTTCAGAACTCAAAGAACACTTTTTCTTGCATCAAGATAACTCAACATGTTCTTTTAATACTTAACTAAAAACATAGGAAAGCTTTACAATTCCTTTAATTTGAGCCAAAAGAAAAAGATTTTTTTAAAAAAAGATATGGTTTCAACTCTTTTAACAAGAATGTATAGCTGTTTTCAAACACTGAAACAGGCTTTATTTATGATTTACAGAATCACCACAATTTTCTAGACCAGAATTTATTCTGTGGTTTCCATTAAGGGGGAAAGTTCTAACCACATTAATTTACACCAATTGCTTTTTAATATTATAAAACAATACTATAGCATAATGAAAAAAGCATAGAATCAAAAAGGACCTGATCAATTCTCCTAGATGTAATCAACTTGCTGAGTGACACTGGAAAAGACACTTCTCTTTGGCTCCCAGTTTCCCTAGTTGTGAAGCGAAGATGAGAATCACTATGATTCAAGATTACTACTGGCTCAAAATTATACAAAATGCAGAACATTCCTTCCCCCCCCCCAAGAATTTATCTATACTTTGTAAATAATTCAGCTATGATATATACTTTCAATCAACACTACAGCTAGGTTTATATTTTCTTAGTTTCTACCTCCTCCCAATTTGCTGTTATAAACTACTTTGACCCACAAAAGCATTATGCAAATCTAAAAGCTACATTTCTGTAATCTCTATGCTTAATTTTAACACTTAACAAAATAGTACCATATTACAAACTACTTCTTCACCTGTTCCCTAATAAAGTTGAAAATAATTCTTTGGTCTTGAATTTACAGAGTTTTGTACAAGGCTGATGAAAGCCATCTGTTGGGAACTCTGACTTTCCAGTCAAAGAAGGAAAAAAAGAGAGAAAGAGAAGAAACAGCCTTCATTTTCCTGGGAACCAGCTGCAGCTGAATCAGTCCTAATCCTGCTCCAGCTGGGACAAGCAGAAGGGTGAAGTTGCTACTGGTCTAATTCATCTGCTGAAATCCTTTGTGAAATGACTCCACCTCTAAGTAGCCAACTGGTAAAACAATTTTACCAGAATGAAGCTCTTAATAATTTCTATATACATAACATATTTATTTCTTTTCAAGATTGTAAATCAGAATATGAAAAGTATTCATTATTTTAATTTTAAAAAGATTCTCTAGTTCAATAGGAGAAAAAAATACTAGTTCTATTTTAACCAGCAAAGTTGATACCTGGATTCCATCTTCTCACACAACCAAGCCAGTGTAGAAATATATTTTCTTCAAATTGTTTTTAAATAGAGAAAGAAAATCTACAGGATGTCAATAAGATTCTTGTACATCAAGAGGTCTGAAATAATATAATTTTTCCCCCATATTCTTGCACAGCTCCTATTATCTGTTCTCATAGTAAAGGAAAAGGTAATGTGAAAAAGAAGTACCGGCCCATATGTACAGGATGAATTCGATAAAAATCAGGCAGCAAGAATAAGAGGAAATTGGGCTGGGGATGTGGCTCAAGCGGTAGCCCGCTCGACTGGCATGCGTGCGCCAGGGTTCGAGCCTCAGTACCACATACAAACAAAGATGTTGTGTCCGCCGAAAAACTAAAAAATAAATATTAAAAAATTCTCTCTCTAAAAAAAAAAGAAAGAATATAATGATCTTGCATTTTCTTTACATTTATTTTCAATCTGGTTTTTAATGAAAAGCCATAATGAAAACTTTACTATTAAAGAGCTATTATATAAATATTATACCTATAAAACTTAACCATGTAGAGTTCCTTTAAAACTTTAATAAGAAAGTATATGTTAAAGCACTTAGAACAGTGCTGAACTCATTAGTCCTTACCAAGTGCTAACTATAAATAGTTTTCTATAAGCAACTATTTACATTCCCTTAGCCTATAGATAAAGAAAAAAAAAAGTCCACAATGTATAGATCTTCTAGATCTCTATTTCTGAAGAATTTATGGAGAAAAAGATTACCATTAAACAGAGACATGAGGAGGGAGGGAAAGGGAGAGAAAAGGGAAATTGCATGGAAATGGAGGGAGACCCTCATTGTTATACAAAATTACATATAAGAGGTTGTGAGGTGAATGGGAAAATAAACAAGAAGAGAAATGAATTATAGTAGATGGGGTAGAGAGAGAAGATGGGAGGGGAGGGGAGGGGGGATAGTAGAGGATAGGAAAGGTAGCAGAATACAACAGTTACTAATATGGCATTATGTAAAAATGTGGATGTGTAACCGATGTGATTCTGCAATCTGTATTTGGGGTAAAATGGGAGTTCATAACCCACTTGAATTTAATGTATGAAATATGATATGTCAAGAGCATTGTAATGTTTTGAATAACTAATTAAAAAAATAAAGTAGATTTAAAAAAAAGAATTTATGGAATCTGTAAATATAAGATAAACAACTAGGTTAGGCACAAGGGTTGGTATAAAAGTTTTCATTAATAATGTCTAACCCAGACTTTAATAGCTCAAGTTTTCTTTCAGGGTGTATCATGGGCTGAAAATTATCAAAAATCACTGAACTCACAGGCTAACCAGAAGATCAAAAGGTATCTGTACGTTTGATTATATTTAAACAAACCACAGCTTAAGTAAATTTAAATAATTTTTAAAAATATTTAAACAAATACTTACTACAAACATCTCCACCTATTTTTAAATGAGTTGTTTTTTTTAAAAAAAAGAACAAGTCTTCTGAGTCAAATTCCTAACCACATTTACAATTAATCCCACTCAATGACTTGTTAGTGATTTTTATGGTCACAAAAAAATGGTGTAAACAATGATATAAGATAAACATCATAGGTTACATTGAAAAATTGAGACTACTATGTTTCAAACTTGATATTACAAAATTTACATTATCCATGTCACTGCATCCTCACCTTTTTTTTTAAAGCATCTTTCACTTTCAGAAGGATTTTTTGCTTTTTTTTTTTTTACTTTTTTTTTTGGGGGGGGGCAGAGGGTACAGGGATTGAACTCAAGGCGCTTAACTACTGAGCCTCATCCCCAGCCCTTTTTTTATATTTTATTAGAGACAGGGTCTCGCTGAGTTGCTTAGGGCCTCACTAAGATGTTGAGGCTGAGTTTGAACTTGTGATCCTCTTGTCTCAGCCTCCCAAGCTGCTGGGATTGCTTTTTATTTTTTAAGAGAACAAGCAGTCCACACACCCCTGAATTTAATAGCATGGACAACTCCTATTCACTGCCTTTTTAATTAAGTATCATAACAGTATGTCTGAAATTGAAATTACCAAGCTTATATTTATAAACAATTGTATTACATAATATCACTATTCTAACATAAAAATGTGACACAATTTTAGCATAAAGGCTATTTCCAAACAGCTAAATGAAAACTTTATCTTTTACTCTCAGTAACTTGAACACATATCTCATTCTCATTAACTTTACCCTAAAATTTTAATTTCCTATCAAAACCTCACTTAAGCCTGAATTTAAAAGACATACTCTAAGCCAAATCACACATCTGTAATCCCAGTGACTCAAAAGGCTGAGGGAGGAGGATCACAAATTCAAAGCCAGCCTCAGCAATTTAGTGATAAACTATGTTTAAAAAAAAAAAGAGGGTTTGGGGGACTGGGGATGTGGTTCAGTGCTTAAGGATCCCTAGGTTTAATCCCTGGTACCAAAAATAAAATACATATTCCAGTAAAAATAAATAATCTGGACTCAACTCTACCAAGAGATCATTGTAATAAAATGTATTATAATAGAAGGTAAGAGATGTATCACTTAATCTACTCCAGATTACCTAGCTAGGTAGTAACTAAACGAAAATATAGTTGTCAATACCTCATTTTCTTTTTCCAACAGAACGCTTTAGTAAATTATAATTCTGTTTCAAAATATTCCACAGAATAAATTTTAATGATTTAGATGATTACCATAAAAGTATACTTTTCTATTTTCTGGACCTAGTAATATGGAACATAAACTATACACACACATATATTTATGTATTTACATGTGTGTATAAATATATCCAAACAAATTATTCTAAGTGTGTAAAATGAAGCCACAATCAGTGTAGAAATATATTTTTTAAATAAACTATTATAATCTCAAGTAATATTAAGGTTAATCCAAGAGAAGTATGGTGGGGCATGCCTATAACTCCCAGCAACTCCAGGGCTAAGTCAGAAGGGATGCCCAAGTTGGAGGCAAGCTTAGCAATTGAAAGCCCACTACAAAACTTTTTAAAAGGCTGGAAATGTGACTCAGTGGTAAAGCACCCCAGGTTCAATCCCCAGAATGGGGTAGTGGGACTTAACCCAAAAACAGTTATTGTTTTTCAAAGATTAAAGCCTCAATGTTATGAGAAAACAATCCTAAATGTCTTCTTAGTTGTATTTTATAATCTAAAATGGGGTTCCCCAAAAGTGTATTTCCTTTCTGTATTCTATCTGCCTTAATCACTCAAAGACCTAAATCCTACATGCACTACTGATGGCAGGCATTCAAATGTTTGCTGAACAACAAATGTGAAATAAATGAACAAATTATCTTATAGTAATATCTACATTTCAAAAAGTAATGTATAAGTAGTAGCTATTTAAGCAATTATACACTATCTTCGTTTCCTAAATCCCATAACTCAAGAAACACAACATTTTGCCCCAAATTAAACCACCCTATTACAGCTATGTGACGAATCCCCAAGTCAGAAAACTTTAGCAACAACTGAAATGAAAATTAGTAAGCACAGAAATCACCTTTAAGAAAAAATAAAATTTCACACTGATGAAAATTATGTTTTCTGAACTTCAAGTATATAAACTAGCTTATTCATAATCTTTGGTTCCTGATACATTCTTAATATTAATAGTCCTAAGTCAGTTTTGAAATCTGTTCCACAACAGAAAAAGAAAATAAGGGTCACAAACAGCAAAAGAGGGGAAGAGGGTATCAGTTAATGTTAACATGACTATACTTTAGTGCTGTGATAAATATTTAGATATGACTCTCCAGAGGTGGTAGGTATACCTGTTACAAATACAAAGACTCTGGAGCCAGAGTGCCAAAGTTCAAATCCCAGCTTTGCTGGGATATCAATCATATTAGTGTTACATGGACAAGTTATTGAACCTCTTTTATGCCTCATTTTCTTCAACTATAAAACAACAGAACCAACTTCATTGTTGGTACATATCAATGTTAGCTTTATGAGGATGAAATGAGTTAACATGTATACATTAGTCCCCCTTTCTCCACTCTTTTGCTTTTTGCAGTTTCAGTTCCTCATCATCCACTGCAGCCCAAAATATTAAATGGAAAATTCCAGAAACAAATAATTCATAAATTTTAAATAACATTATTATAGTATTTTGTTATAATTGTTCTATTTTATTATTAATTATTGCTATTAATCTCTTCCTATGCCTAATTTATAAATAAACCTTTATCATAGGTTGTATAGAAAATATAGTACATGCAGACACTTCTCAATTTACAATGGGGATTAAGTCCCTATAAGCCAATGGTAAATTTAAATACTATAAACTGAAAATGCATTTCATACATCTAACCTGCCAAGCATGACACTTTAGCAACACAATGCACTATAGAGTATCAGTTGTTTCCCTGCAGCATCACTTGGCTGACTGGGAGCTAGGGCATAGGCTGCCACTCTGCATTACAACACAGTATTGTAACCCACAGCCTAGGAAAAGATTGAAATTCAAAATTCAAAGTACACTTTCTACTGAACATGCATCACTTTCATGACATTGTCAAAATAGAAAATTCATCAAATTATGGTAAGTCAAGGACCATCTGCATAGGGTTTAATACCAATTTTAGTTTCAAGGGTTTTGGAAAGTGTACCCCTTAGACAAAAGGAACTACTGAACAGTATTAAATTAATGCCTTGCATATAGTAAACACTCATTTAGGTTAAATAAACTACCTCACCATAAACTATCATACCTAAAGCAAGCTCATAAATTCCCCATATAACATGAATAAAACTTTTAAATCACAGTATACCACAGGTTCTCCTCACTACTTTTCAATGTAAAATAATACTAAACTTCAAGAGACTTTATAACACCTCTTAAGAATATTCTACATATTCTCCCCCTAAAAAACAATAACCTCTTAGATGCTGAAAATCTAAATACAATCATAGTTCCTTCCAAAGATTAACAGAACAGGAAAAAGTAAAAAGAAACTTACTCAGGTCACTCCAAATAGTCCTTGAATTTCATCTCTTACCCAACAGATGACCAGACCAATAGATAATATTAACATTCCAGAGAAAATAAAGCCAAATCAGTTTCAAGCAGAGTGCCTGGGTCACAGTAGGTACTCAACAACTATGTGCTAGAGTAATGAATGTCGAAAAGTGAAACTACTTCTAGCCTATACCTTCCTTTCTCCATCACTGTCAAATACACTCCAGTTTTTTTCTTTTGCTTTTCCTGTTGAAACTATATAGGTTCATAACCACAAGTCAATCAATTCCTAATAGGAAGTGATTAGGTAGTTTCAAGGAGAGGAAGGAAACTGGTCAAAATAACAATAAGAGGAACAGATATATATAACCAGTTCAAAGGTGAAATAATTCCCCCAGAGTTCACTGTATTATGATTCTGAACGTGGGTTTTTCACATTTTGGGGGAAAGTCATTCAGGAAATTCACTACTGCAAATAAGATTTCATTTTAAAAAATAGAATAGATCTCATAAACTCCAAATTCATAATTATTATCATGAAATCCAATGAGATCAGTGCACATAGAAGTCTACTCAAAGAAACTCCATTTTATATCCCAAATTTATATCCCAAATTTGGTAACTTCAGTTAACTATACGACATACTTGAGCTATGTAGCCATACAGGTATTCCTAACCAAAGCAAAATTCTACTGAATTAAACTTTTTTTAATGCAAGGATACTGTGCAATGGCCTCAGCAGAGGTCCCCAGCTCTGTGGCAAAATGAGGATTGTTAGATGGTTCTCAAGGTCACTTCCAAAACCAAAGTTCTAGGGATCTAGAACTTGAACTTATTTTGTATTTAACCAATTGACTATCTTTTAAAAATATACACTTCTGACATTTTAAGTGTGACTAGAATTTTTAAAATTAATATATCTGGGGCTGGTGTTATAACTCAGTGGTGGAGCTCCTTTCAGAATTTGGATGCTTGACCTGTGAAAAGTTCACAGGAAAAATTGAACCCTAAAATAGATCTCTAAGAATTTCACTGAAGAACAGTATTATTAATTTTCAATTGTTATTTGAACAAAAATCTACAGACATAATGACAATAATAAAAATCTCAAAATATTTTCAAATACATACAATCTTTTCATAGTAAAAGTAGCTCCATGATTTTAAGTAAAACAAAGGTTACTAATATACACAAAGGTGTAACAACTTAAAGTACTATCCATCTCCAAAGAACAATTCAGAGCAGCTAAAACACTAGTTCAATTAAAAAAATAGCAACTAATAAAATTCTTATCATCCCCAAATTTAAAGGCCAAAATTTATTATTAAAAAGACATACTTTCAGCCACACAAAATAATAGAATAACACACAACAGAGTAAGGATTCCATCTGTGCAGTAAAATTCCCAACTCTCTGGAACTTTTCTAATATAGGATATTATAGTCCTGTCACATGTAACCGTAACTGTCATAAATAATAATGTTTAGGACATCATCATCATCATCAAAGCCATATTACATGACAGAAAGTTACAATGTAAACAATAGAAATATGAATTGTTAAATTTGCTTAGCTCATGCTATGGGTCATGAGAATCCATCTCATTCCTGTCTAGTGACAACTTAAAACAGAAAAAAGAAAAAAAAGGGGGGGGTTCATCTGCTTCTTCCAAATTCCTGTCACCGGCATTGGCTGCTCATCAACTTCCAGAAGTAAGGTACTGTAAGAATCTTTTTACTTAAAACTTTTAAAGTTGTGCAGGGCATGATGGCATATGACTGTAAATCCACTTACTCAAGAGGCCAAGAGAGGACAATCACAAGTTCAGGGCCAGCCTGAGCAACTTAGTGAGACCCTGTCTCAAAATAAAAAGGGCTGCTCAATGGTAGAATAACCCTGGGTTCAATCCCAGTACCACAAAGAAAAAATTAAAAGTTTAAAGCTGCATGCCACTTTTTAATTATAATACAACTATGTCCTTTAAGGTAGAACAACACTCTACACTTTGAATCTTAGGCTTCAAAAACTTCAAAGTATCAGAGCAATTATCATCTATTAAGTTCTCACAGTTAGAATTTATAAATTAAAAAACAGCAGGATGACTCCATAAAAGTTCCCCAAACTTGAATGTAACTTCAAACTTCCTAGAAATGTGAATTTGTGGCATCCTATAACATGAGCTCTATGAACACTGATGCATATACCATTCTTACCTTATCCTTTTCATGTGGAAGCAGTGACACTGGAGGTAAACAAGAAAGAGACTCACAACTCTCTTTCCCATCAGCATTCGTTGCTTTAGTGTTAAGCCGATAAAGAGGTCCATCTTTAAGGAGTCTGCCGTGACCAATGGCGCGTTTGATAGCCAATCTGAACTGCTGGTGAAAGCCAGAGGCAGCACTGCCTCCAAATAATGCAGACACATCCTTCTGACTTTTCAGAAAGCGTTCAATATTTTTCAAAGTTGAGCCACCAGACTCTGCCAAGCCCTCAAATGCCCGTTTAATCAGTTTATTCCAATCCACATTTTGCTTATTATCCAATTTCCCATGGTTTCGAGGTTTAGGAAGTGCTATTCGCCCAGGATTATCAGGATCTTTATAGGAATTGAGTCCTTTGTTTGAAACTTTTAAAATGGTTCCATCTTTAACACTCAACTCCAATTGTTCTAAAACAGTTTTCCGATCCAAGCCATGGGATGAAGATACTGCATTGCATATCCTTTCTTCTGAAGGACGTTGTTTCTGCTTCTTCACTTTTTTGATGGCTTCCAAAATCCACTCGGTATACAGCGGGTTAGCGAGTTTTACCATGGTGAAGGATTTTGTATATCCATAGAGTCGTTATCCCTTATCCTGATGCTGAGTAAGTGTTACACCATGGAAAACAAGATTTTCGGAGGCTGGGAACCAGTTAACCATAGCATACAAGTTTTCTGGCCTGAGTCCTTCCTCCTTTCACAAAACAGACTGCATTCCCACTTTTACTTTAGAAACCAAAACAACTGGTTATTAGAAATGTCTTCAAACTTCCCGCTTTCTCAATAGTATCACACATGGATCTCTTCATAATGTTGCAAGGACTCCATACATCTCATTCTCAGGGTTCACAGCAAAAATGTGCATCCTATGCCTGAAAAACAAAACAATGTTAATTTTCTATCAAGGCCCATTCTAGAAATATGTTATAATTGAAATGTTAGAATCTTTTAAAGCAATCAAATAGCAAAGTGTTTAACATTCTAAAACAACCATGTATGTAAATCATTGGGATAAAAAGAAAAAACAGAGATGAGTAGATATAACACAATGAGGAAACAAAACAGGATGTTCTACGAATGACCTTAGGCTACAACTAACCAGAGGAGTGATAGCTATCCTGTACTCCGCCATCTCTGCTCACCAGTCTATGAATTTCAACTCTTGCTTGACATCTTTCCCCAAGAAACTATTCAGCACTTCAACAAGTATCTGGATTAGTAGAAAGAATCCTGTAATGAAAGTAAGAGTGAATCTTTCATCTTTCAAAATTCCAGACAGTAGATTTAAAAAAAAAAAAAAACAGTCAAATAAGATAGGCAGAAAACCACTGAGAAAAATCTAACTACTTCAGATATTAAAATAATAAATGTAAGTTTCACAGTTCATAAGTACATTATTACCTTATTACATTGAAAATTACCTAGTATGAAAATGCTTAAAGAATTTTAAAATAATCCATTTTCATCCAAATTTTAAGAAATACATGCTGATTGACCCAAACTAAGACACTAAATATTCACATGCTGGAGGAACTAACACCTGCAGACCTGTTTATAAGCCATCTACAGACAGAGAAACTAAAAATGAGAAAAGCCCAGAATCACAGGGTACAAGTGCATGTATTGCATATCAAATGTATAGAACAGGAAAAAAAAACTATTTGTGGGTCTAGAAAGAAGTGAATCTGATAAAGATATAAATTCAAGATTGCTGTCTCAAAATGAATATAATGAGTAAAACAAAACATGCAAATAGATTGCCTCTCTGGGTCAAAGTCAATGTTCTGTTACAAAGGAAACTGGCAAATGGGCATTTGTTAAAAATCACTAAAATAATGAATTATGAACCTAAATATCTTCTTTGCCCCCCAAACGAACTTTTCTTAAGTGTTTTTTAGAACTTCTGCTTTTATTGTACTGATAATTTACACACATTATAAGATACCAATAGTAGAAAAATAGCTCCTGCAGCAACTATTCTTAATAGTAACATTAAAATCAAAAGGAAAGCTATGCGTGGTGGCGCACAAGTTCGGCTGGGGAGTCTGAGACAAGAAGATCACAAGTTCAAGGCCAGCCTCAGCAACTTGGAAAGGCTCTCAGCATCTGTGAGATCCTATTTCAAAATTTTGTTAAAAAGCGGGGCTGGGGTTGCAGCTCAGTGGTAGAGTGCTTACCTAGCACACGTGAGGCCCTGGGTTCAATCCTCAGCACCACATAAAACTGAAATAAAGATATTGTGTCCACCTACAACTAAAAAATAAATACTTTTTTTTTTAAATGTTAAAGGGGCGGGGTGTGCTGGGGATGTAGCTCAGTGGTAAACTGTCCCTGGGTTAAGTCCCCAGTACAAAAAAAGCGGGGGCTCGCGGGGGGGGGGGGCGGGGGGCAGGACTAATAGACATTAGGAAAGAGCTAGCACTATTAACTCTGATAAGAAAGCAAAGGCTGAAGCAAAACATTCAAATATATGCCAAATTTTTACTTTAAAATAAGCTGACTTAAAAAAAAAAAACCTAAGACCTATGTTTCATTTTGGTAAAGATCTCAAAAGGAAACAAATCAGAGTCTTATTATTCCAAGAAAGTTCATTATATAGACATTAACGCTAAGCTAAACAAGAAACTACAACCTGAGTTTAAGACGCTGAGAACGTCCTAATTGATGAAGTTCTCAGGTAAAGAATGAATGACAGCCACTCATTGTCTCTCGAGCAGGCGTTTTCATCAGTGTCTATGTCTGTAGAAAGTAAGTAAAATGCTGTGCTCGAACTTTAACTCTCAGAAAGTACACCAGCTGCTAGAAAGCAAACGCAACTGGCTTCCGATATTCCTTCCCGGTCCCCATTCCCCACCCCCAAACACATCTTCGCGCTCTCTTTTTAAAGAGCGAGAAACTTTAAAAACTTCAAACAGCACAACCCGACAGTTTGCCAATGGGCTACTTCCCCGTTTCCATTAGAAGGAAACAGAACCCCAGGAATAAGTTAACAATGAAATCACGTGGAGTTAAGAGTACTGTATCCCCGGTTCCCAGCTCCTCCAAATATTGAGCTCCACAGAGGCCGGCTAAACCGAGGTGTGAGGGGCGCGCAGGCAGCCGCGAGAGCCTGACAGGTCGGGAAGCTCCGGTCCAGAACCGCCGAGGGTTGACAGGCAGCCTGTCGCCTCCCCTCCGGCGGCCGCCGGGGCTGACAGCCCGACAGACACAACACCACACGTGCTGCCTCCTCCGCACCACAACACCCGCCAGCCTGTCACCCCACTTGCCGCCTCGGCCCGGCTCTGGTCTCCGCGCACCGGGCTGGGCGGCGTGCGCGCCCGGGAGCGCGGGCAGAGGAGCCGCGCCGGCCAGGAGGCGGCGACCGGTCGGGCGCAGGTGGGACCCGGCGGTGGGCGCGCCCCGAGGGAAAGCGGGCTCCTAGCACAGCCCAGCCCGAGGCTCCGAGGCCTGGCCGCTCGCCGCCCGCCCACCCGCCGGCTCCCGGAGCTGGGACACGCCGCGGGGATTGGGGCTTCGGGCCGTCAGCGCGGGCCGAGCCGGCAGCGCGCGGGCCGGGCGGGGAAAGCCGGGCGCCGGCCGGGCGCGAGGGGGCGGCCACGGCGCCCCGGCCCGAGGCCTGGCGCAGAGCAGCGGGAGGCGGCGCAGGCCGCGGCGGGGCCTGCAGCAGCCCGCCGACCCCGCGAGGCAGTAGAGCAGTCCCCGGAGCGGTTCAGCTTCGGGTTCGGAGGCAAGGGGAGGTCGGGGGTGGCCCCTCGGCTACTTACCGGAGGGAAAGAGAGCCGGGATCCCGGGGCCCCGGGCCGGACCGCGGAGATGCCCCAAACTGACACGGCCGCCATCTTGGAGACAGTGAGCTCCGGCCGGGGGGAGGGGAGGCGAGGCGGTGGAACAGCCGCGGGGGGAGGGGAAGCGTCGCGAGGGAACGGCTGCCTCGGGGAGGGAGCGGGAACAGCCTGGGCGAGAGGCGGGGTGGGGGGGAGAGGAGGACGCGAGAGCGCGGGCGGGGGGCGGCCGAAGAGCGGGAAGAGCTGGGCCAAGCGCCGGGAAAGGCCGGAGGGCGGGGCGGGGCAGGAGGGAAGAGCCGGCCGGGCGGGTCACGTGGGGCCGGTACAAAAGGCCAAAGCCAAAGTGGGAGGAGGACTTGATGGGGCTGGAGGCCAACATTGGGGGCTCCTTCTCCCCTTTCTCACGGGCTTAGGTCTGGCAGTTACCAAAGAAAGTAGATGGTGTACCCCCATTACAGAGCTATGGAAACTGAGGGTTGTCGCATGGGTGGGGTGGCTTCGGTTCGGCACGGAAATCCGGTCGCTAGACGAGATCGGAACTCTGGGTGGCGTCTGTGTTTACAGTTCGAAAATCCTCCCTCCCCGCTAATTGCCTGCACCCTCGCTCCCACTGTGGCTCTCCCAGAACCCGGGGTTGGGCACCAAGGGCGGCAAGGAAGTCGCTCCCTTCACCCTTTCCTGTCCTCTTCATCCCCCAGACAGCTCACCCCTAATGGAGGAAAGGATATGTGCGCTGAGAAGGGGTAGAAACTTAGACACCCGTGTCACTATACTACAGTGAATGCACTTGTCTTTCCCCACGACAGCAGAGAAAGTTGGTGGACCTTACTAGAACTGTTTTCTTAGGAAACTGAGACATGGTTCTTGTGACTTACACAAGGTCACACAACGAGTACGCCACACACACCTAAATGTGGAGCCTAGACCTGTCTCATTCAAAAACCCAGCTTCTATTCATGCCCTGTGCAGAATTGCTCTTGTCTGCATTGATTATCAAACCACAAAGTGACAATTTTTCATGGCCTCTGTGCCCTCTACTTGGCTGCATTTATGTTTCTTTGACTTGTCTCTCATCTACTTGAAACTCGGAGACAGAGATGAGGCAGATATTTTTTCTTTAAAAATCCGTGTTCACTGAAAAGGAAGTCAATAGTAGAAGAAAAGACATAGTAAATACTTAGTAGTTTTATGTGGAAGTGTATTCCGCTACTCAACCTTTATCTGCCCCCCCTCCTCACCATCTCCTCATTTTATTTTTGCTTTAACTTTGATGTTTACTTCCTTTTCTGAACTTTTTTTTTTTTTTAGTATTGATCATTTGCTTGGTTCATTTTACACTGAATGTGTGGTCTCTATAGTTTATGAACATATTTCTAGTTAAATGTTCTTCTGTGTTGCCTCTTTGCATCCCCATCTCTAGCATGATGGACTCAGAAACTGTGCTTTTGGTGAATTAATTTTTTAAGCCACTAAAGAGAAAGTTTCCACCTGACCTCATGTCCTCACTTCTTATAATACCCCAACCCATACTTGCCTTTCTCCATAGCCCTTCTCCATTCTAATCCTTAGCCTGATTATTCTGTACCATAGACTATGGAAGTCATTCAATAATAGAAAAAAACATAAAAACTTTTTTTTCTTCAGATGATGGCCAGCCAACTCAACATCCTGACCCACATTGATAACAGAAGTGGTGTGGTAAAGTTTGCAGAATCCCCGTTCATCACCTATTTCCAAACCCCATTCTCCAAATTAGGAGAGAAATCTGGAGATACAAGATACTCTATTAGAGAGGATATCTTCCATTCAGGATAAATCAAACACATTCTCAGGTAAAATGGGGCCCATTTGTAATGAAAACATATCCAGGATAAAAAGACAAGTTCTTAAGAGAACAGGCAAGTTTCCTATTGTCCCAACAGAATGGATAAAATTGTATTAATGGAAAGAAATTGAGTTCCTCATGTGAGATTACAGTGTATGGTTTTCTGAAGAAAAAATGATACAAAGATGAGTAGTCTTTAGTTTTGTATACTTCAGAAGAAAACTAGCCATAGCCATCCCTGAGGGGGGTGGGGGGAAATCAAACTGGCACTTAAGCACACAGTAGCAAGGATTTGGAACAGTTTGCAACAACAAAGCACATTTGAGCTTTCCAAACTGCTTCCATTAAGTCTCCTTTTACATATACATAACTAACTCAAAGGCACATTCTAGAGGTCTTCTCAAAATAAAACAAAGAGGATTAAAGTCCTTGTCTTTTGCAAATTGCAAAACAATCTGCAGAGCTGGGGTTGTAGTTTAGTGGTAGAGTGCTTGTCTTGCATGTAGAAGGCACTGGGTTTGATCCTCAGCACCATATAAAAATAAATAAAGGTATTATGTCCATCTACAACTAAAAGATTTTTTTAAATAATTTTTTTAAAATCTGCAGCTCTAAAAGGACAGTTTTGCCTTGCCCAATTTTTAGCTCTCTTTTGTTTGAGACAAATCAACCTTATATGACCAGCAGCTAAAGGTTGTTTGGATGTTACCTTATAGAATTCTTAGCTTTAGGGTTGGTGAACCAGCCCAGGCCTCTTCAATATTTTGTTCTAAGAATCCATGATTTGGTGCTGTATTTAATAATTATGTTTTATGCAGAGTCTAGGTCTACCTAAAATTTGAACACTGTGCTATCCTGGTTGCAAAGGAAGATTTTTAGTCTAATTATATTTAATATAATTACTGGTATATTTAGATTTATGCCTACCATCTTACACATTTCTTTTTTTAAAAATATTTTAGTTGTAGTTAGACACAATATCTTTATTTTATTTTTATGTGGTGCTGAGGATCGAACCGAGGGCCTCGCACATGCTAGACGAGCAGTCTACTGAGCCACAATTCCAGCCCCCTTACACATTTCTTGTCCTGTCTCTATCTTGCCTTTTTTTGATTAAAATACCATTAACCTTCCCTATTAGCTTAGATGTTCTTTTACTAGTTTTTGAAATTACAACATTCCTTTTTGACTTCTTACACTGCAATGTAAGTTGTTGCTTTTACCAATTCCCCTGGACTACTAAGACCTGCAGAATACTTTGCCTTCTTCGAAGTAGCTACATTAAAGATTCTTCAAACTGCTTTACCTTGGTTGACAAGATCTCATGATTCTAGAGAGATAAAATGTTGTAAGTACACAGCCACAATTCTCTTGGACTATCTTAAGCCCTTTGATAATCAATTACTTTAACTCTAATATCTGACCTAACATTCTTAACTAATAAACTTATTGGGATGTATCACTAGGCTTCACAGACCTGTAGCCTTCAACCAACCCTAAAGCTAAGAATGCTATAAGGTAACATCTGAAACCTAGAGAAGAGATTTCCTGGCTTTGCTATAGTGC
The DNA here is from genome assembly GCF_045843805.1 of Urocitellus parryii. Classification (NCBI taxonomy): domain Eukaryota; kingdom Metazoa; phylum Chordata; class Mammalia; order Rodentia; family Sciuridae; genus Urocitellus; species Urocitellus parryii. The sequence continues at coordinate 14,776,248 of NC_135544.1, forward strand.
ACCTAAGTGATGCTCCCAACAATGTAATTGTTAAAATGTATTGGTTTAGGACTTTCTTTTGTTCTGTAATTACAAGTTTATGTAACTTTTTGCAGAATGGACCCTGTCTTTCAGAGTAACTTTGAGTCAGAATAAACTATTTTCTTATTTCTTTTAGAGTTGTTATTTTACATCTGCTTGCCCCTCCCCCTTTTGTGTTGTTTTCGCAGATTTTTATTGTGCATGTATTTTAATTCATACAGGATTTTATAATTACTACATTGGTCTATATAGCCAATACTCATTTATATTTACCAACATATATGCCTTTATATGGCTCTTCCAATATGTATTTCTGTGCTTCTTTAGGGAATATTTTCCTTCCATTTGAAATAATTCCTCTGTTTTCAGCAGGTCTTCTTTGTTCCCTTAGAAATGTTATATGATTCTTTATGTTTTTGCTGAATTCTAGCAAGTTGTTTTGTTTTGGTTTGGTTTGGGGTTTTTTTTGTTTGTTTGTTTATTTTGTTTTGTTTTGTTTCAGTACTGTAAAGGGATTCTTTCATTACCTTTTGGTTCTATCATTCCTTTTTAATCCTTTACTACCATTAACCCTGCATAGCCAGATTCCACAGGATCTTCAACCATGGATTTGATCAAACATGGACAAAAAATACTGAGGAGAAGTGGGGATGTTTATGTGCTAACATACCCAGACTTTTTTATTATTATTATCCTCTAAATGATACAGTATAATAACTACTTATATAATATTTACATGGTATTAGGTATTATTATAAGTAATCTAGAAATGGTTTTGAAATATATAGCAAGACATTCGTAGGTTATATGCAAGTAAAACTGTTTAACATAAGGGACTTACACAAGTGGATTTTGTTATCTGTGAAGGAATTCTGAAAATAATTATCACATATACTGAAGGATAATAATATTTCGTTCTGACTCCTTTCAGGTTTTTTGTTTGTTTGTTTGTTTGTCTTTAGTTTTTAACAGTTTTACTATCATGTGCCTAGATGTACTTTTCTTGGTATGCATTCCACATGGGTTCGTGAGTGGGATAGGTGCCATTCATAGAATCCCTCAAATTTATGACTTGATATCCTTTATCTATTTTTGGATACTATCTCTTCTTATCTCCTTTACTTTTTAACTTAAGTTATATGTAGTCATATATTTTTATTGCATACCATCTCTATTCCCTATCTTTTTACTCTCTCTCCTTTTGTACATGAGTCTTATATTTTCTACCCTCCTGTCAGCTCTTAAATCCATTCATTGAATTCTTAATTTTAGTCTTTGTATTTTTAAGTCCTACAATTTTCAGATGATTTTTTTAAAACAAAATCCAATTCATTTGGATAAATTCTCCTTCTTATGTATTTTCTCCACCTTAGCTTCTGTTTTCCTGAACATATGAATCAGAGTTATTTAAAACTCTTGCTGGTCATTACAGTAGCTGGATATTCTGCGGATCTGTTTCAATTATGTATTCTTTCCATTGGTTTTGGTCTTTTCCCTACTAGCATTCCCCCTGGCTCTTGGCTTTCATAGTAATTTTTAATAGAATGACACACATTGAATATGAAAAATTATAGAGGCTCAGAATTATGTTATCTTCATCCAGGAAAGGCTGACTCTATTCCTTTGCAAAACAGTTAAGAATGAAAGATAATCATCCTTATCATTTAAAGACTGTGTTAAATTGAGGTTGAATCTTGTTTTGCTGCTGTTCCTACAGTATAACCCTCCAGGGGTTCCAACTGAGAGTCTTCAGGGCTCCTTCATCCCAGTGGATACTACATTCTAATCCTTGTTTCCTTAGAACCATGAGAATGCCAAAAACTCTACTATGATTTTCAGGGACTTTCGGATTGATATCTTATCCTTCTGTCTTATGCATCTTCAGAATTTGGCAAATGACTTGAGGTCCACTAGCAGAGTACTGGGCTCAATTATTTACCCTTCCTTTGTCACTGGACATCAGGCCCCTTTTGTCTCTAAGTTTGTCTCTCCAACCCTACTTATCTGACAAAATTCTTGGTGTTTTTGCTCTCCCAAGACCTGTGTCTGTACTCAGAATGAAAACTCAGACTCTGGACATATGCCCAGAATTTTCCTCAAGAGAAAAGGTACTGCTGAATATCATCTCACCTCTATGTATTGTTCCTCCTTCTCTGAGACTGTCTTTGTAAGTTCTGGTTGCTTCAGCAACTCATTGATGCCTTTAAACAGATGTTTTATATTTTATCTTGTGCTCCTAATTGTTTTCAGCTGGATCACTGATTGACTGTAAGTATCCCCAACATTCTAAGAAACAGGAAAAGATTTTAAATTAAAAGTTCTGGCCTACCTTTTAAATAGAAAAATGTTCAAAAAAGCCTCTGCCAGAGGTGTCACGATATAGTTTTCAATAATATCTGCATATCAGAATCACCTGATTACTTTTTAATAAGCAAAGAATCCAGGAATACCACCAGGTTCTCTAAAACTGAATTTATGATAGATGAATTTAGCTTTATATTCTTAAAATTTCTCTAGATAAGATCATGGATTTATTCTCCCCTCTTAAACAACTGGAAAAACTAACAAAATATATGAAACAATGGTTTTCAGACATTGATGTAAGACAGTGATCACTGGGAAAAGAAAGGCAAACAAGTAGAGCCATATGACTGCCCCAGCCAGCTTCCTGGAGAGACCTTACAGGCCACAGGACAGGGAGTTGGGGAGCCTGGAGCCCAGGAAGTATTGCTGACTTGAAACAAATATCAGGATTCAAGGAGGCCAAAATAGCTAAAGTTTGCTGAGAAGAGAGCCATAGAGAAGGAATCTACAGGGCTGGGTTTGTCCTCAGCGGTAGAGTGCTTACCTAGCACATGTGAGGCACTAGGTTCAATCCTCAGCACCACATAAAAATAAGTAAATGAAATAAAGGTTTTGTGTCCATCTATAATGGAAAAAAAATAAGAAGGAAGCTACACATATATGGAACTCCAGATTTCTGCAGAATGATCTTCATGATTCTTTGGATGAGTATTAATTTGCACATGTTTGAAAAGAAATTAATTTGGAGACTAATTGGGGAAAAAATACCAAAAGCAGGTAGGCAAGACAATTCCCTGAGCTCTCATTCGGGTTATGATATTGTGCCTGTTTCTACCACCCAGAATGGAAAGACTTTTCAGTATTTTAGGCCATAGTCCTCAGAAGGGCATAATCTTAGTACTAAGAATAAATTCTCCCTATATTACAAGGGGTGTGGGAGAGTTTAAGAAATAAAGGCAGGGCTGGGGATGTGACTCAAGTGGTAAGCGCTCCCCTGGCATGTGCAGGACGCTGGGTTCGATCCTCAGCACCATATAAAATAAAGATGTTGTGTCCGCCGAAAATTGAAAAATAAATATTAAAAAAAATTCTCTCTCTCTCTCTCTTAAAAAATTTTTTTTAATAAATAAAGGCTAAAATAATCCCAAATTTAATAAAAACTATTACCTCATAAATTCAACTTCTATGAATAGCAAACAGAAAGAAAAACTAACCAGACTTGATGCTTCTGTCTCATGCATTTTTAGAATTTGGCAAATAACTTGAGGGACACATTATAGTAAGATTGCTGAGGCCAGGTGCAGCAGCACGTGTAGATGTGGCTCAGTGGTAAAGCACCTCTGGGTTCAACTCCCTATACCAAAAACAAAAAGTTGCTGAAAACCAGTCCAAAATCTTAAGGGGGGAACAAATTTGTTACATCAGACTTCTCATTAGAAACTATTCAACCAAGCAAGAAATAAATATCTTAAGAATACTGAAAGTCTTTTTTAAATCAACCTAGAATTCTTTACTCAGCAAAATCTTCTAAAACTGGAAGTAAAATTAAAAAATTTCAGACACATAGCAGGACAGCTAATCACTACCAGACCTGAACTTCCAGAAATATTTAAAAATTTTAATTAGAAAGACGGGGGAAGGATATTAGATTTATATTTGTAAATATTTTCTAAGGTTAGTGGAACCAGACCTTAAACTATACTACAAAGCTGTAATAACAAAAATGGTAGGGTATTGGCACCAAAATAGTCATGTAGACCAATAGTATGGAATAGAAGACACAGAGCCGTGTTATCTCTTACTAGACAAAGGTGCCAAAAACACACATTGGAGAAAAAATAGCCTCTTCAACAAAGGTGCTAGGAAAACTGTAAATCCATATGCAGTAAAATGAAACTTAACCCCTCTCATCAAGCACAAAAATCAACTCAAAACTATGATCAAGGACCTAGGAATTAGACCTACGCCTAATAGAAGAAAAAGTAGGCCCAAATCTTCATCATATCAGATTATGCCCCAACTTTCTTAACAAGACTCATGAAGTGCAAGAAATAATAATAAATGGGATGGATTCAAACTAGAAAGCTTCTTAGCAAAAGAAACAATGACATGAACAGAGAGCCTACATTTTGGGAGCAAATTTTTACCACCCTCATGTCAGAGCAATAGTCTTCAGAATATATAAATAACTCAAAAAACTTAACACCAAAAATACAAACAACCGAATCAATAAATGGGCTAAGGAGCTGAACAGATACTTCTCAGAAGATGATATACAATTCATCAACAAATATATGAAAAAATGTTCAACATTGCTAGTAATTAGAGAAATGCAAATCAAAACTACTCTAAGATTTCATCTCACATCAATCAGAATGGCAGTTATCAAGAATACAAACAACAAGTGTTGGCAAGGATTTGGGGGGGAAAAGCACACTCACACATTGCTGGTGGGACTGCAAATTGGTGCAGCCAATCTAGAAAGCAGTATGGAGATTCTTTGGAAAACCTGGAATGGAACCACCATTTGACCCAGGTCTTCCACTCCTTGGTCTATACCCAAAGGACTTAAAAACAGCAGCCACATCAATGTTCATAGCTGCACAATTCACAATAGCCAAACTGTGGAACCAACCTAGATGCCCTTCAATAGATGAGTGGATAAAGAAACTGTGGTATATATACACAATGGAATATTGCTCAGCAATAAAAGAGAATAAAATTACTGGCATTTGCAGGTAAATGGATGGAGTTAGAGAATATCATGCTAAGTGATGTTAGCTAATCCCAAAAAACCAAAGGCCAAATGTTTTTTCTGAACATTAGTGAATGCTAATCCATAATGGGGATAGTGGGGTGGGTTAAGTGGAGGAACTTTGGATGGGGAAAAGGGGAGGGATGAGGGAGCATGAGGGTAGGAAAAATGGTAGAATGAGACAGACATCATTACCCTAGATACGTGTATAATTGCATGAATGGTATGACTCTACTTTGGGTACAATCAGAGAAGTCAAAAATTGTGCTCCCTTTCTGTACAATGAATCAAAGAGCATTCTGCTGTCATGTATAACTGATTAGAACGAATAAATAAATGGAAAAAAATAGTGGAAATGTGAAATGTGTGACTAAATACAGTTTAAAGATTTTTAATCTATAAAATGATCATTTAAGGCAAATTAACAACAATGTATATGGGATTTAAAACTTACAAGTAAAATGCATAGTTGATGTCTAAGGAATTGGGAATAACAAAGTTTTACACTGTACATGTGGTGGCATTATATTACTTAAAGGTGACTGTCTTAAGGTAAAGATACAGATTTTAAACCCTAGAACAACCATTAAGAATAATAATAAAACTAAGGTTTATCTAAATAGGCAACAGTAGAAATAAAATGGAGTCACAAAAAAAAATTCAAAAGAAAACAGGAAAAAATTGGGAGGGGGATGAACAAAGAATAGATGAGATAAACAAAAAACTTCAGCAAGATGATACATTTAAACTCAACCATATTGATAATTACATTCAATATAAATGATCTAAATACATAATTGAAAGGAAGAAATTATCAGAATAGATACAAAAGCAAGAACCATTCGTTGTCTGCAAGGAATACATTTTTAAATAAAAAGACACAAATAGATTAAAAGTAAATGAATGAGAAAGAAACACCAAATATCAATCAAAAGAATGCAGCAGTACTTATATTTCTGTCAAGATAAATTTCAGGACAGGAAATTTTAAGAAATTTTTTATTAACTGAAAATGAAACATCAAAATTTGTGGAATACTGCTAACTCAGTGCTTGGTGGAAAGTATAAAGCATTAAATAGTTATATTAGAACAGAATAGAATCTTGGGATGTAATGGTAGAGTTCATGCTTATGGAATAAAAAGGGATGTTTCAGAAGATGAAAGGGCAAATTGTTTGGTGGACCAAACAATCCTAAATGTTTATGGAACTAATATCAGATCTCCAAAACACTGAATCAAAAACTAAGAACCAAAAGAAGAAATAGACAAATTCACAATTAAAGATTTCAACATTCATGCATCAGTAATTGGTAAAAAGTAGAAAGAAAACCAATAATGATATAGAATACTTGAGCCACACTGACAATCAACCTGACTAATTGCAGAATATTGTACCCAATCACAGGACTCATTCTATCTGCCAGTGTACACAAAATATTCACCAAGATAGACTATATTCAGTGTTCTAAAATAAATTTCAAATGGTTTGAAATATATGAAGTATTATCTCTGACCAAAATAAAATTAACACTAGATATTAATTACAGAAAAATGAATAATGTCCAGAAATTATGTAGAAAAATCAGCAAATGTTTGCAAATCAAAAAACAAAGGATGGGGCTGGAGTCAAGTGGCTCAGTGGTAGAACACTTGCCTGGCATGTGTGAGGCACTGGTTTCGATTCTCAGCACCACATATAAATAAATAAAATAAAGGTCCATTGACAATTAAAAAAAAAATTTTAAAGGAGTCCAGGGCTGGGGTTGTGGCTCAGTGGTAGAGTACTTACCTAGCATGTGTGAGGCATTGGGTTCGATTCTCAGCACTGCATATAAACAAATAAATAAAAAAGGAGTCCAAGAAGAAATTATAAGAGAAATATTTTAAAACTTCTTATTGAATGAAAATGATAAAAAAAGTCAAATTTGTGGAATACTGCTGGCTCAGTGCTTAGTGGGAAGGTATAAAGCATTAAATGGTTATATTAGAAGAGAATACAGTCAGGGTATAATGGTAGAGTTTGTGCTTAGTGTGTGCAAGACCCTGGGCTCAATCCCCAGTCCCCCATATGCAAAAAACAAAAGAGGACAAGAAGAAATAGATTATTTAAATAATCTCATATCTATTAAAGTGATAAAATTTATAGTTACAAATCTGCCACAAAAGGCACCATTTCACTAATAAATTGTACAAAACATTTAATAAATAAGTAAAACAAATCCTTGAAAATTCTCCAGAAAACTGAAGAGGAAAGAATTTTGCCAGCACATTTATGAAGCCATCATTACTCTTAATTTCAAAACCAAAGATATTATAAGAGCCGGGAGTGGTGGCTCATGCCTGTAATCCTAGCAGCTCAGGAGGCTGGGACAGGAGGATGGCAGGTTCGAAGCTAGCCTCTTCAACAGCTAAGCACTAAGCAACTTAGACCCTGTATCTAAATAAAATACAAAATAGGGATGGGGATGTAGCTCAGTGATTGAGCTGTTCCTGAGTTCAATACCCAGTACCAAAAAAAAAAAAAAGATATTATAAGAGAAAAGATATCTTTCATGAACGTAACTGTTTTTATCCTAGGAATGCATGTCTAGTTTTACATTTGAAAAATCAATATAATTCTTCACATTCACAGATTAAAAAAGAAAAATTATATAATCATCTAAATATATAGAGAAAAGCATTTGACAAAATTCATCTATTCCTGATTTTTAAAAAATATCCCCATCCATTTATAGTAGTGTACTCCTATAATCAACACACTCAGGAGGCTGAGGCAGGAGAATTGCAAGTTTGAAGCCAGTGTGGGCAACTTGGTGAGAACCTGTCTTAAAATTTTTAAAAAGAAGATATCTGGGGATGCAGCTCAGTGGTGGAGCACCCTTGGATTCAATCCCCAATTTTAAAAAAAGTTAGAAATTAAGAATAGCAGTGAACTTTTCCAAACTGATAAAGGGCATCTCTGAAAAACCTGCAGTTCATATGATACTTGATAATGAAAGGCAAGTACTTTCCCTCTAAGACATGATCATGGCAAATCATGCTCACCACTCTCGTCAAGCATTCTTCTACCATTAGGATGCCATCCACTATAATGCCCTCCCCAGAACTGAGCAGATGCCAGCACCATGCTCTTGAACCTCCAGAACTGTAAGATAAATAAACCCCTTTTATTTATATATTATCCAGCATCAAGTATTTCACAAAATGAACTAAGACACAGAGCAATAAAGCAAGAAAATAAAAAGGCATCCAGATTGGAAAAAGAGAAAGAAAACTCTTTATTCACAGATAACATGATTATCTATCTAGAAAATCCTGCAAAAAAAAACCTAGAATTAATAAGTATATCAAGGATGGAGGATATACAATCAATATACAAAAATCAAATGTAAAAAAAAAAGCCAACTTAAAAGTGAGGAAAGAACTTGAACAGACATTTCTGCGAAGAAGATACATAAATGTCAGTTGCACATGAAACAAGATACTCAACCTCACTAATCATTAGGGATATGCAAATCAAAACCACAATGAGATATCACCTCAGATTCATTGGGATGGCTACTAGCAAAAACCACAAAATAACAAATATTAGTGAGAAAGTAGAAAAACTAGAGCCTTTGTGTAACTACTGATAGGAATGTAAAATGGTGTACCAGTGTGGAAAATACTATGGCTATTTCTCAAATAATTAAAAATATAAATTCCAAATGCTCCAGCAATCCTACTTCTGGATATAATTTTAAAAATTGAAAGTGGGATCTTGAAAAGATATTTGCATATCCATATTCAGAGCAGCAATATTCACAGTAGCCAAGAGATAGAAGCACACAAATGTCCATCAACAGATGACTGCATAAACAAAATATGGTATCACATATGATGGAAAACTATTTAGCCTTGAAAAAAAAAGGAAATCTGACACAACTTGGGTGAATCTTTTTTTTTTTACCTTAGAATCTTTATTTTTAATGCTTTTGTAATATGTTTTTTCTAACGTGGTTAAGCAGATTTTCATTTGGCCTTGAGAACTCTTCCAAACTTAATAAATTATGATGATAAACTTATACAACCTGGTGGAAAGAATGTCCATGAGATGATACAACTTTTATAATTGTCAGGTTTCAATTAGAATAATCTAGAAAATAGGGCTAAAACATTCAGTAATCACATCATCCAGAATTAGTTATTGCCAGACTATTAAAATGGGGGAAGAGGGGGGTTGAGGGGATGTAACTCAAGAGTGCTTACATAGCATGAGTGAGGCCCTGGATTCAATCTCCAGCGACACACACACACACACACACACACACAAAAAGGGGGGGGGATCACATAAGCACAGTGCTGATAACAGGTGTTTAATGATACAATGCTCTTCACAGGGATGACTACAGAGACTTTTTAAAACTAATTTAGGAATTTATAACCATGCATCATAAATCTGAAATAAAACTACTTTCTTACCACAAATACTTTGTAAGCACTGCAACCTTTCTTCTCTCCAAAATAACCCTAATATCACATGAAAACAGTTAACGGGGGAACCAGAAACCTAGATTTATGAACAAAACTATAAACAAAATGGAAATATGTAATTCAGTGGTTTGGTAAAAGCAGGGAACTCAGTGCTCTTCACTGTGCTGCTTTGCTCTTCTTACTCTTGCTCTTTTTGTCTCTCTTCTTCAGCCCATCCATGTCAGCTCTCAATAGGTTTGAATAAGCCATCTGAAATTTATTCACTTCTTTGGAGCTCACCACTGTGCTGATCTTCTTTTTCCCATCCTTTGCTCTCAACAGACACTTGTTGTCTGAGGGCTCAACGCCCTCCACAGAACCCTTCCTCGGTGTGGGTTTAGTTCGACCATCACACTTCTTCAAGGTGAAGTACACGCTGCCCGACAACCCACACTTCTGGAAGAGCCTGGTGAGCTCCATAGGACCTGCTCGCTCTCCAGGAGCACCATCGCAGCGCTACCGGACGCTTCCAGTCAACATAAGCACTCGTGAATCTTTTTTTTTTTTATATTTATTCTTAAGTTTTAGGTGGACACAATATCTTTATTTTACATTTATGTGGTGCTGAAGACTGAACCCACTGCCTTGTGCATGCTAAGTGAGCACTCTACACTGAGCCACAACCCCAGATCCATAACTTGGATGAATCTTAAGGACATTGTGTTAAATGTCCACCAGCTGTAAAAAGACAAATACTTAATATGAGGTACTTTGAGTAATTTGAGGTAATTTGAGCATTCAAATTTTCTGTCTATGTTACCAGGATGTATGGAGAGGAAGAAATGAGTTATTGTTTAATGGGTACAGAAATTTGTTGGTTTTTTGTTTTTGTTTTTGTTTTTTTTTGTTTTGTTTTTTTTTTTTTGAGATAAAAAGCATTCTGTAGACAAATATTGGCACTGATTATACAACAGTATGAGTGGACTTAATAGCAATTAACTGTATGTATGCTTAAAATGATTAAGATGCTAAATTTTGTTATGTATTTTTGCCACAGATTTTTAAAAAATCAAATGTGTTTCTATATACTAAACAACAAACAATTGAAGGCTACAATATAAAAAAAATTCTACTATTTGCAGTACTGTCAAAATATGAAATATTTGAGGATAAATCTGACAAAAGGTGTGCAGGTATAGTGTTCATAAAATACTACAAAATATAGCCAAAAGAAATTTAATAGAAAGATATGCCTTGTTTTGGAGTTAGAAAAGTCAGTGTTGTTAAGATGTCAATGATTCCCAAATTGATCTATAGACTTAACATAACTGCAATCATAATCCTATCATTTGTAGAAACTGACAAGCGGATTTTTTAATTATGATGGAAATATAAATGACATGTACTTGTTATACAACCTTGAAAACAAGAACACAATTGAAAGATTTATACTCCTTCTTTTAAACAGTTTTTTTTCCTCATGCAGGAAATATCAGTGAATTGTATTACCCAGGATATTCTCCTCTCATCATATATCTATTTTTAAAACCCTTGAAACAGTATTAATTGTTATATTGGAATGTTAGTTTAGTTATCCAAATACTTATTGTTTATTTACCTATAATTCTTATATATATATATATATATATATATATATATATATATATATATATATATACTGGCACAAACCCAGGGCCTTGGCATATGCTCTACCACTGAGCTCCACCTCAGCCCTTACAATTCCTTCATGAATCTCAGCTCTCTCAGTTAGGACTGCTTTCGCTCGGTTTGAAATATATCCTTTAAAAATCTCTTTAGTGTTATGCTGGGGTTGTGGCTCAGAGGTAGAGCACTCGCCTACCATGTGTGAGGCACTGGATTCAATCCTCAGCACCACGTAAAAATAAAATAAAGATATTGTGTCTGCCTATAACTAAAAAATGAATATTAATTTAAAAAAAATCTCTTTAGTGTCTTTGGGAGAAAAGATATTATTCCTCCCCAACATCTAACTTTAATTTTTTTTACTTTTAACTTTAAAATATTTTTTAAAAATTTGTTTTGAAATAATTTCTGATTTACAGAAGAGTTATAGAAATAGTACAGAAAGTTCTAGTGTATCCCTCACCCAGCAATTGTGACAAATACCAAGGGGTGATGCACCCTTCTCATCACATCATATCAAGGACCTACTACATAATATTAATTTGAGCTATTATTGGTGTTGTTGACCTTGGTCATTTAGTTAAGGAGGTTTCGCCACGATGAAGTTGTTTCTTTCCATATCTTTGTTAGATGCCAGTCACCAAATCTAGACAACACTCAAGAGGAGGGAAACTCTACCTCTCCTGGAGAGAGGAATATCCAAGAATTGGTGAACCTATGTGAAAACAACAAGCACTCCTGAAATTATCCTCCAGAGGGGAAGGGAATGGTGGCAAGGACTGTGGAGGGGAGGGGATTATGAGTTCTCCCCTCTGATAGGTACATTGGACTGGCATCTAGGCTGCTGCCTGTCACTTTCATAAGGCAACCATTCTTGACTCCCTACCACCCATGGTAGAAAGCTTATGCTACTCAGTGAGACCTATAAAGCTTACCTGCTACCCCATTTGCTTGCCCTCCCCATTTTCTACCTTCCTCAATTATCTGCAGGGCCTCTGATATGCCATGCTTTTCCATACTTACATGCTTCTGCACACACAATTCTATTCTGATTTGAAAGTTCTTTCCTGCTTTGTGTCTCTGGAGCAGTAGATGATGACATTCTTATTTCTGCCTGGCAGTAATTTGCCATTCCACCATTCTATTCAGGTAGTTGCATGTTGGTGGGTGATTGAATACCTGGTAAGATTAGTGACTCCTGAGACTGATAAACCTATCACCTTTCTTTTTCTTTAGTGTGGACTGACTTTCTAAGTTAGAAGTAATATTATGTTGGAGTACTATGATGTATGGCATTCTATAAGTCCATGAATGGTGGTGCTAGAAGAAGTACAATGGGCAAAGGAAACAAATCAATATTCAGAGTAAGTATCTATCCCTGTGAGGATTTATGGTTGCCCAATTCATGAAGGGGTCCAGAGGCATGTCATCAACCTATTACCAGCTGACAATTGATTCTTCTTGAAAGTGGTACCATGTAGACTCAGGATTGATTACTGTTGATAGCATGTCGAGCACTCAGCAATGCAACTGGTCCATGAAACATAAGGTTAACCTTGGTGAGTGGTTTCTTCATTGCTACCTTTACCACTTTTCATGAGCCATTAAGCAAGCACTGAAGTGGCTGGAAAAGGACTGGCATCTATAGCGGAAGTCATCTTGCTGACCTGATTATTATCAGTCTTCTTTGTGTGTAAGATTTTTGGTGAACACTTACCTGGGCACAGTAGTTGCATATTCTTAGCATGTTCTCAGATATTTGTTCTAAAACCTCTTTCCCAAAGTGCCTTGTTAGCAATCTTCCAATCACGGTCATCCTAAATCACTGATCATCCAGTCAAGCAACTAGTCTTTGCCTATGAATTGATATAGGTTCTTAATTCAGGCTACTCTCTTCTTCTGGATGTAGTGAATGTGCTTAATGTTCTACCCACTAGGAGGATTTCTCTGCTTTACTATCTTTCAGTGAACATCATCTGAGGGAGGGCAACTTCTGAGCAAGACTACAACACCATAGGTACCATCTGTAAACCAGATCAGAATAGTTCCTCAGTCAACTGGATTTAAGGAATTCTCCATAAGGACACAGCAGTATACTTGTTTGAGCAGAGGCTGGAGCATGCCATGTTTAGACACAAGGCAGATAGAATCCATCTGCTCGAGGAAAGAATTGTCTTCCAGAACCTGTTCAGGCATAGTCCTTATTATGCATACCAATTCCTTTTGATGTAGAGCCTGTGGGCAGGAGCAGTGGAAAGGCCAACTGGATCAGCTGACACTCAATTCATGTAAGGAGGCTTAAGTTACATGGTATTTTGATGTCTAATGGCTAGGTGCACAATCTACCAAAGCCCAGTGGTAAGACAAGAGCTGTTTTTCAAAAAAATAAAATACTACCTGTTTTAAGAACTTAGGGCAATTCCTGTGGAGCTTCAGAGTGCATCTAAATCTGCTCCAAACACATAGATAAGGGCTGGGGGATGAGGAAGTCACTAGGTGCACACACTGGGTCTTTGTCTAGGCTTGGCCAGAGAGGTTCCTGCAGCTCAGGATTGTTTTGGAATACAAGGTCCTTCATGATCTGGCACTGTTTGCCTCTAGAGATTAATCTCCTGTAGTCTGTTATACTCACCTTTCCTCAAACCATCCAGAAGCACTTAAAAATTGATGTTAGAATTATCACTGAAATTTCTTCAGGAAAAAAATGCTTTAAATTAATTTGCCATTATCAATAAATTCTTGATTAAAGAAAATTATTTCTGAGCAAAATACCAGTGATTTTGCTTAATCTTTTTAAAAATATTTTTAATTGTAAATGAACACAATACCTTTAATTAATTTATTTGTTTTTATATGGTGGTGAGGATCAAACCTAGTGCCTCAAACGTGCTAGGCAAGTGCTCTACCACTGAGCCCCAGCCCCAGCCCTTGCTTTATTTTTTTGAAAAGAAACTTTTGTCATAAAACATAGCAGACCCAGTGGTTTTGGAGGTTGAGACAGGAGGATCAGGAGTTTAAAGCCAGCCTCAGCAACTTAGTGAGGCTCTAAGAAACTTAGCAAAACCCTGTTTCTAAATATAATATTAACAGGGCTGGGGATGTGGTTTAGTGGTTAAGCACCTCTGGGTTCAATGCCTGATACCCCCAAAACAAACAAATAAACAAACAAAAAAAACACAATAGCAGAATATGTGAAAAATAGATAAAACATGAAATTTACAGATTCAAGATTCCTCTGTTGATTCAAGCTTCAGGGCATAAAAAGAAGAACAGAAATTCATAAGCATAAATTTAAGCCAAGCTAAGTTAGAGAAGGTTCAGTGCATGGCCCACTCTCTTCATTTTTCTCTTTTTTGGGATATTTTCAAAAGTAATTTTCCTAATATTCAAGGTTCTTCATTTCCATTAACATTTTTAAAATTCCTTGGATTATTTTAAAAAATTCTCTTAATGTTCATTTTGTCTCCTTCTTGCTTATCTCTCTGAGGTCACTAATGATAGTTTGGCCCTCCAGATTTTTGCTCCTTGTGTACTCTGATTCTCTAAATTGAACTTTTTCTGTTTACTTTTGTTTCTGTCTTGCCTCTGTGCTGGTCTGCTTAAGATTAAGTGTGGGATACTAAACTGGTGATTGGAAGATCTGACCATGTGGATGGGCTCACAGTCCTTGAGCTTCTAGAGGGCACTCTCAATGTATTGTTCATGGGGAAGAGTTCCCTAATTAAGTCTTTAAGTCCTTTCTCTTGAGCTGTTTGATCTCCCTAAAGAGGGTCAGTCAAAGTACCTGGCTTCAGGTACTTTGACAGCCAGTGGATAGAAGCGGAAGGAGTCTGATGTTCTCTGTATTCAACATTCAGTATGCATATTCTCTTTCTCTCTTTTTTTTTTTAAAAAAACTATTTTGAAGTAATTTCAAACTTAGAGAAAATTTGCAAGAATAGTACCAAGAATTTCCATATATCCTTTATCCATATTAACCGATTTTTAGTAATTTGCCAAAGTTAACTTTTGAGTCCCCCAACACTCACACAAATTATTTTTTATTTTTTGGAATTATTTGGGAATAAAGATTGGTACATTAAATCAGGTAACCTCTTAATATTTCAATGTGTATTTCCTGAGAATAAAAATATTCTCACATGCCATCTCTTAATTCTCCTGTCTTTTGATATGTTACCTATACTCCAAATGTGGTTGGTATCCACTAATCCAGAGATTTTCTGTTTTACCCATACAGAGGATAAATCCTATTTTCTGTGTCATCTGTAGCTCAGGAACTGTTGCTCAGTGATATGCAGTTAGGGCAGATGATCTAGATATTTCATGCTTCACATACAGCTTTTACTTAGTTCTCCTTTGTTTAGCCATGCCCTTAACAAATCCAGGAGGCAGTAGGCGCTGCTAGTTTGTCCTTGATTTTTTCAGGATTCTTCAATATAATTTGGATTCCTTCTTACCTTCCTTGGCTGCAATCTTGGGAATCTAGCTTCCTGAGGTCTTCTAAGTACTACATGTCCACCTGCTTTTTAGTTTTCAAAGTTTTTGTCTCCTTTCCTAATCTCTCCATTATTGTTAAAAGTACCTCTCATTCTAGCTTCAGTAAAATTTTAATAAAGACAAAAATTGTGTTCAATCAGCCATATCAATCCCTTCTCTTGGTATAATTGTATGTTTACCATTTTACCAAATTCTTAACAATGACCAATTCTCCCATTCACATTGGATGGAGACTAGGGATCTGTACAAGAAAACAGAAATGTCTAGAAAAAAGGGTTCTTCAATCCTTTGTCATGTTAGAAAGGCAGTTAGACCAAGACAAGATGATTCTGGCACAAGGAAGTTAATCGCCATATTTTCTTGTTATATAATGCACCATTTGGGAGGATCCACAAATTCAATGTCATAATTTTTCTTTCTTTTTCAGTTTTTCTTTCTTTGCTCTCTTCTTCTTCTGCTATTTCTTCCTTTCTCAAAAAGTTTAAAGTTTTAAATAAAGGATGCATCTTAAAATTGGAAGTCTCTTTAAATCTAAGACATAGAGCATTCTTTTCACAGTGAGTTGCTTTTTTTTCTTTCTGTTTTTTCTCAGTACTGGAGATCGAACGCAGGACCTTGCTTATCCCAGGCAAGTGCTCTACCACTAAGCTATATCCTTAGTCCTGACACTAAAATTTTTTAAGAATAATGACCAATTATGTTATAGAAAGTTCTGCAACTTCTTTTCTGTTTCCTCATAATAGATTCAAAATTTGGGTGTAGGTATGCTGGAAATTGAACCCAGGGCTCTGTGCATGCAAGGCAAGAACTCTACCACTGAGCTACCTCTATCTCCAACCCCCTAACTTCAAGTGTTTCATCCCTAGTCAGAATACTATAAAAGTCATATTTTATCTTTCTCAAGGTTTCATCTCTGAGATATGGGAGTTCCATTTGCCCTTCATTGATAAAGTTATTTCTTTAAAAAAACTTATTGTGATAAACACATACTATAAAATTTATGCATTTAGAGTGTACAACTCAATGATTTTTTACAAAATTCACAGAGTTGGGCAACTATCATCACAATAAAACTTTTGAATATTTTCATCCCCTCCCCCAAAAACATACCCATTAGTAGTTACTCCTCATCTACATATAGTCATCCCCCTGCTTTAACCACCAACCCTTAACAACCATCAATCTGCTTTGTCTCCAGAGATTTACCTATTCTGGATATTTCATATAAATTGAATCATACAATATGTAGTCTTTTATGACTGACTTCTTTCACTTAGCATAATGTTTTCAAGGTTCATTTGTGTTGTAACATGTAATTTCTTTTTACAGCTGAATAATA
The DNA here is from genome assembly GCF_045843805.1 of Urocitellus parryii. Classification (NCBI taxonomy): domain Eukaryota; kingdom Metazoa; phylum Chordata; class Mammalia; order Rodentia; family Sciuridae; genus Urocitellus; species Urocitellus parryii. Next base: position 14,793,281 of record NC_135544.1, read on the forward strand.
TGCCATTCTATTGATATGCCAAACTGTATTTATTTATTTATCATTGATGGAAATTTATGTTGTTTCAGTTTTGAGCCATTATTAATAATGCTTCTATGGATATTCATCTACAAGTTTTTATGTGGACATGTTTTCATTTCTCTTGGGTATATACTCAGGAATGAAATTCTTTCTATTAGTATTTGATCACATACCCGTATGTTTAAATTTTTGAGAAACCGACAAACTTTTTCAAAGTGTCTACACCATTTTACATTTCCAACAACAATGTATGAGGGTTGTAATTTCTCCATTGCATCACTGACACTTGTCCATCCTTTTATTAGAGACATCCTTGTAAGTTATAAATCAGACTCTTACTGTAGTTTGGATTTCCTAAATGAACAATGATGGTGAGTCTCTTTTCAGGTGTTTATATATGTATGTTTTGTATATCTTCTTTAGGAAAAAAAAAGCTATTTGAATCCTTTGCCCAGTTTAAATTGACATATATATTCCTTTAATTAGGATTTAATCTCAGTGGTAGAGAAGGTTGTGTATATATAATATATATATTATATATATACACATATATATGCATATATATGTACAAAAAAGTTTCATTGTTAACCTCTTACAATTATGCCTTTGAACCATTGTGTTATTTGCATGTCCATGTGTTTATAGTAAAAATAATAAGAAGAATATAACTTCACTCTTGCATGTGGGTGTTTAGTTTTCTACCACAATTTGTTGAAAGACTATTCTTTCTCCCTTATATTGTTTCGGAACTCTTGTTCAAAACCAGTTGACTATAAAAGTAAGAATTTATTTCTAGACTTTCAGTTCTATTTCATGAATCTATATGTTTACATGTATTTCCAGTATTGCACCATCTTGTTTACTGAGGCTTTGTAATATATTTTGTTGTTGGAAATTGCTGAGTTTCTGAATTTGGTCTTTTTTGAGATTGTTCTGTTTCTTCTGGGTCCCTTGAGGTCTGTGTGAATTTTAATGTTAGTTTGCCAATTTCTGCAAAAAAGTAGTTGGAATTTTGATAAGGATTGAATTGAGTCTGCAGACCCATTTGGGAAGTATTACCATCTTATCAGTATGAAATCTTTTCATCTGTGAGCATGGGAGTCTTCATTTACTGAGTCCTAACATGTTTCTTTCAGTAGTCTGTTACAGATTTCAGTGTACAAATCTTGCACTTTTTTTGTTAAATTTATACTCAAGTATTTTATTCTTTTTTATGCTATAGTAATGGAATTGATATCCTAATTTCATTTTTGGAAAGTTCATTACTAATGCAAAAAATGCAATTGATTTTGCACATCGATCTTATATCCAGCAAACTTGCTTATTACCTCTAATGGTTTTTAATGGATTTCTTAGGATTTTCTACACAAAAGATCTTGTCATCCATAAATACACAGTTTTTTTTCTATTTTTTTACTTCTTTTCCAACTGGGATGACTTTTGTTTCTTTGTCCTGCCTAATTGCCTTGGCTAGAAACTTTGTTACAGTGTTAAAGAGAAATAGTAAGAACAGACATCTTTGTCTTATTCCTAATCTCAGAGGAAAACATTCAGTCTTTCACTAAGTATTACATGTGGGGTTTTATCAACCCTCTTTAGCAGGTTGAAGAAATTCCTTTCTATTCTTATTTTGTTTAACATTTTCATCATGAAAAGACATCATATTTGCTAAATGCTTTGTTGGCATCTATGGGGATTAATCAAATTAATTTTGCCCTTAATTTGTAATATTACACTAATTGGTTTTCAGATCTTAAACCAACCTGGAATTCCAAAAATAATTTCCATTTGGTAATAGTGTATGATCCTTATTATATGTTGCTATAGTCAGTTTACTAATATTTTGATGAGAATTTTTATATCTATATTCATAAGGGCTATTGGTCCGTAGGAATTTTTTGTAGTTTTTTATGATTTTGTTTGTTTGTTTGCTTATTTGTTTTCCTTGTGGTATCTTTGAATGAATTGAGAAGTATAACCTACTCTTCTACTTTTCAGAAAAGCTTATGAAGGGGTAGTATAATTCTTTAATTCTTTAAGCATTTGTCAAAATTTACCAAATGAGGTAATCTGGACCTGAGTTTTTCTTTGTGTGAGATTTTTAAATTACTAATTCAATCTCCTTAGGCATTACAGTCCTGTTCAGACTTTCTATTTTTTGTGAGGGGAGGGTCATTTTGAGTACTTTGCATCATACTAGTAATTTGTCCTTTTCATCTGAGTTACTTAATCTGTTGGCATGCAGTTGTTCATAGTTTTCTTAAAATCCTTCCCCCCCACCCCAACCTAAATTAGAGTGATTTCCTCTTTTTCAGTCTTGATTTTATAGTTTGAGTCTTCAATTTTGTTTTCATCCCTCAGTCTAGCTAAAGATTTATCAGTTTTTCTAGTTGTGTGTGTATGTGAAAGACAGAAAGAGTGTGTGTGTGTATGTGTTGTTGTTGTTGTTGTTCTTTTTGTTTTTGAAGTGCTAGGGATTGAACTCCAGGGCCTCTTGTATGCTAGGCAAGTGCTCTATGACTGAGCTACATCCCCAAGCCCTTTTATTTTTCTAGTTCTTAAGGTAGAAAATTAAGTTGTTGATTTGAGATCTTTCTTTAATAAAAAATATAGATGTTTAGTTGGTGAAGTTAACATTGGTCACCTGATCAACTTATTCTCTGGTTTCCTGACCATAGAGTTATTATTTTTCTAGGTACTCTGGGATTGAAACCCTCAGGCACACATTTCTTCCCTCCAGAGGTATAATGTTATTAGAATATTTCAGCTGTATTGAGCCGGGCTGGCTGAAGGCCTCCATCAGGAAAAGATTCTGAGTGTCCCCAGGCAGTCACTTAGAAAAGGAATCTGAATCCAAACCTAGACTAGATGACTAGGGTGGCAGTGTAACCAGGGGCACTGTGATGCAGGGGAGGTTAGACATACCTCTGACCCAGCCATCCAACCCTGGCGGGTGAGTGTGAGGAACTAAGGCAGAGTGTTTGAATATGAAATAGAGATCCCCAGGTAGGGAGTGAGCTTTTCCATCATGGAAATGGGGATTATTTCCATGACATTGTCTCCTATAAGTTAGATTATTTTGAATATTGAAAAGATGTGGTTTTATATATGTTTTGAACTGAGGAAGCTAGTCATTCCAATGGCACTATTTTGTGTTTTGTTTAAATTATGACTATCTTTATGGATTACTTTGTGTGTGTGTGTGTGTGTGTGTGTGTGTGTGTGTGTGTGTGTAGAATTAAACTCAGGGCCTTGACCATGCTAGCATGCTAAGCACACAATCTACCCCTGAGCTGCACCCCCTGCCCCTCAGTGATTTACTTTTGTGCCGTGTGGCACACCCAGAGAAAGATTAGTTTCTGAAGGTAAGATAGAATTCTGAAGAGAATTTTGCTTATTTTGTTTTATAGATGTTTTATAGACTGCCTGGTTTGGATCTCCATACCTAACAGTACCTGAAAGAAGGATTTTAACTTTGTAAAATCAAAGGATTGTTTGATGAATCATTAACATAAGTTTCTAGCAATAAGGCTAACTGGAGGGTCAACACAAGACTTAAAAAAACCAACCAAAATATTTAAAGAAATGGACTCATCTGAAGAATTCAGGTGGAATTCCTTTAATGGCAGGAACAAACCAGCCAAGAAGTCCTCAGAAGTAAGTAAATAAACATTAAAGCTGCTCCATAATGAAGCAGAACCTCTGTATGGGGCACCAGGTACTCAGGATTGGGTCTGTGCCAGGAGGGGAGTTACTCTCTCCCCAAAATAATAAAACCAGGATTCAGCAATGGTAAGTCTTTGAGGAAAAGAATGAACTAGGAGAATACATACCAAGAAGAGACAGACAGCAATGAAAATTGTTTCCATATTGGGTTTGGGCAGAATTTTTAGGAAAAAAAAGGAAATATTTCCCTGACATTTTGTGGCCTTTTGGAGGGTTTTTGGCCTAGTTTTCACACTTTACACGGTCCAGGAAACCATCAGCTAAGAATTTCATTTTGAAGTGGAACAGATGGGGCCTGGAGGTATAGCTCTGTGGTAGAGGATACGATTAGCATGTGGAAGGCCCTGGGTTCAATTCCCAGCACAATAAAACAAAATATAAATATAAAATGGACTAGATCTATGGTGCTTCAGACATGTAGCAGAAGCGGATGCAAACTCTCCCTGGAGGAAGAAACTCTGGACCTAGACTTGGAAGAAACCTGACAGAGAAAACTTAGACAAAGATGAGATAATTAGCCAAAATCACAGTGTATTTTAACAAATTCAGCCATACAAGTGAATCACTCCAACAAAGACTTCAGATACAGGAGTCATTTGATAATAGCCAGAAGTGCCCATATAATGTGCCCATATGAGATGCCCATTTTTTAAAAAATATTTATTTTTGAGTTTTAGGTGGACACAATAACTTTATTTTTTATTTTTATGTGATGCTGAAGATCAAACCCAGTGCCTCATGCATGCTAGGCAAGTGCTCTAACACTGAACCACAACCCCAGCCCATGAGGTGCCCATTTAAATTAGAATTTCAGATAAACAATAAATCAAATTTTAGTATAATGTGTCCTGTGCAACATTTGGGTAATCTTTTTTTTTTCTTTTTTGGGGGTCCCAGGGATTGAACTCAGGGGCACTCAACCACTGAGCCACATCCCCAGTCCTATTTTGTATTTTATTTAGAGAAAGTGTGTCACTGAGTTGCTTAGCACCTTGCTTTTGCTGAGACTGGCTTTGAACTAGAAATTCTCCTGTGTCAGCCTCCAAAGGGGTCATCTTTATACTTTAAATAGTATGTGTTTTTTTTTTACCTGAAATTCAAATTTAATCTGATATTCTTTATTTGTAATTGCTAAATCACCTTTTTTTTTTTTTTTTTTTGTACTGGGGCACCTTTCCACTGAACCACACCCCCAGCCTTTTAAATTTAACTTTTATTTTGAGGTAGGGTCTTGCTAAGTTGCTGAGGTTGGCCTTGAACTCAGGATCAGCACCATTACACTGAAAGACCTAAGCAACCTCATTCTACTTGGGACCTCATTTTGCTCTGAAACTTAACCTCTTCTGACCTACTGCAGTCCTAAAGTCAGGAAAATACCACAGAAAAGCTCTGTGGAAACAGTTCTTGGGAAAGCCGCAGATGGTGATCGTCTAAGATAGGCCAAGATATCGAAATATCTGAAATTCCAGATGGCCCCCACCTAGGTGCGGTGACCAGTATCTAAACTAGAAGCCCTGCAGCTTGGCACGTACCCACCTTGCGACATCCTCACGGTTTAACCCCTTGAACTAACCAATAATCCTTTCCAGATTCTTTCCTGCCACTTGATACGCTAATCATGTTTTAGAGTTGTTTTATGATTTTCCCGTCGTGTGTGATGATTTTCAAAGAGATGCTATGATGTATGTGAGGTCCCTGCCTTCTCCAAAGAGTGTATAAAACTGCTGCAAACCCTGCGCTCAGGGCCTCTCAGCATCATCAGTTGCTGTGTGCACAGGGAGGACGGAGCTAGCTTTCAATAAACACCTCTTTGCTGCTTACATGGATCTTGGTCTCTGGTGGTCTTTTGGGGGTCCCAAATTCGAGCATAACAACACCTGGTTTTAATTGCTAAATCTGACAACCTTAGATACAGATTATAAAGTAAATATAGCTAATATATTTAGGAAACAAAGGAACTAGAAAGACAACAATGACCAAGAGACCATCAGAAATCACTGTATAGATATGAAAAAGAAGGAAAATGGACATTCTAGAAATGGAAAATATACAAATTAAAAATAAAAACTGCATGGAAATATTGGGCGTGAGTGGACCAATGCTGCAACTTAATTTGATAGGTATATAAAAAGCTTTTAAATAAGGGTGAAAATTTCAGGATTTTTTTTAAATAAAATTCAATTTATTCTCTTATTGCAGATAAAAACAAATCTAAATGTATTAGTAACAATAAATGTAAATAGTCTGAAAAATACAGTTAGTAATTATAGACTTTCTGACTGGATGTATCTGTCTGGTTCCTGTCCAGTTTCTTTTCCCTGCCTCACCATTCAGATAAATCACTCTGATTCCATAGAGAAGAGATAGAGGAGAGGGAGAGACGGGGGAATTTATGCTTGTACACACAGCAGCATCTCTGTGATGGCAACTGGAAGCTACAGTTTCTACCTCTCTTACCACCATTTTTACCTCTCTTAGGTTCTAGACATTGTTCTTTTCCATATTTATGTTAGTTTATAAATTTTAAGATGTGAATTCAAACATAGTTTTAAATTTGCAAAGTATGTTAACTACATACTTACAAAATTTTCTTAGAAAAAAATATCAGTATTTCTGGGTAGTGAAAAATGAAGCTTTTGCCAAATACAATAGTAAGAATATGAACCTATGTAGCTCTACTCCCCATTTTCAATTTCTTTCAATGATCTCATTCTAATTTCTGTGTGTGGTGTGTGTGTCTGGGGGGGGGGTGCTGGACATCAACCTAGGTCCTCATGCATACTAGAAAAATGCTGCACCACTGATCTACATTCCTAGCCCCTCATTCTAATTTCATAAGTTCCTTTTTAAAATACCATTTCCAAGATAGCTCCATCTATAAGGAATAAATATTTTCAACAATTAATCAAGAACATTGTAGTACTTTATATTGTTTGATAAACCTATAATATAAAACTGTCTTCTGAAAAATGGCCTCTAATATGTTTTGTGGGAAAAAAAAAACCATAGATAAAATTGTGGTTGATGTTCCAGTATCTACTCCGCCTCTCTTCAGCAGCAGTGTGGCTGGGGAACTGGACCTACGTTAAGTGTGGGGGGTGGGGCTGAGGACTCTAAAGGTGTTCTCATCCTCTGTTCATTGCCTAGTTTAAGAAGGGGCATTTTATCCCATCATAGTTAGTGGGTCTGAGAAGTTGGAATAAAGTTCTGGGAAAGTTTTTTGTTGTTGTTTTTCTTAAAGGAGAACACTGGGAATCCAGACTCATTCTCTCCCTGTGGATATGACAAAGAAATATTTAATATCAAATTTCGTCAGGAACCATCCTGCCTAAATATGCCTCAGTGGCCCAGCCTGCCTCTTCACTTTACCAGCTAATCTTCTCAAGGACTTCATTAGTTAATCCAGTTTGAGTTCCATTTTCTATAATTAGGAGCCAGAAGTTTTCTAATTATGTAAGCTTTCATCATGTTGTGGTATTATTGAAACATTCCACTACAAATCTACTACTGAGAGAGCATGTCCACTTTTTGAGTCTGGAAAACTTAGCAAGAACTCCCTGGATTGCATGAGAATGAAATGAGAATAGGCAACTCTTCCCCTAAATTTTCAACTATATATGGGAATCATTATATGACAAACAGTGCTAGTTGCCAACCCCATATCTGTTCTTTCGTTCTCAAAAACAGAATCTAATTTATTCTGAATAGCAAAATGTGCCTCTAGAATGATATACTCAAATTTCTTTTGAATGTAGAGATGTAAGCAGAAGTTATTGTGTAGAACTTGCAGGAAAGGTCTTCAAAAAGAGGACAGACCTTGACATGTTTCCTTTTGCTTCTTGTACCTTCTTGTTTTCTGGAATGCAGACATGAGGGTTGGAACTCCAGGAGCCAGTTGGGACCATGAGGCAACCTTATAGATGAAAGCCACGCGATAAGATAGTGGATAAGAAAGACAGAAGGAGCTTAGGTACCTGATGATTGCATCGCTGCCTGCCTCTGAACTTCCATTACATCAAAAAGAATAAACCCCTATCTTACTGGAGCCACAGGTTTGCTCAAAATCGCAATTAATGTGTCACGTGCTATATAGTTAAGAAGAGAAGGTCTGGAATCAGATCTGAAGTTGATATCTTACTCTTAGCTAATTAACTGTGTAACCTGGGGCAAGTTTATTAACCTCTCTAAGCCTCAGTTAATCCTCTGTAAAATAGGAATAATGGATGGTACCTATATGATACATTAAATGAGATAATACAAGCAGCTTGCTTAGTACAATAGCTGGTAGAGATTAACGATTCAGAAAATGTCAGTAGTATATTTATTATTTCCTAAAAACATACAGAGGCTAGCTAAAACCATTTATGAGACAGAGAAAGAAGAGAGAGAGAGTGAGAGAGAGAAAGAGAGATAAAGAAATCATCAGTCTCCAACTAAGCAAAGGCCTTGGTACTTGTTATTCTTTCAAGATATATATATTTTTTTGTCACCTAGCTCTCCCATTCCTTAAACTCCCAACATAATCTTTCCAAACCTGTGCCTCTTCTCAAGAATCCTACCTCTCTCAGCATATATTACCTTGTACTTCACAGGGAAAAAAAGGGGATTATCAGGAGTATCCACCTGAATGTCTTGCCCTCGGTCAACTAATTTCATCCCAAGGGTTTCTTCTTACACCCAGAGATAATCCTCCCATCTGTGATTTGATAATTCTCCAACTCAGAGATCTGGGATCATTCTACCTCATCTCCCTTGCTTGCCTCCCAGCTTATAAACATGCTCAAAGCTCTACCATCTTACAAAAAAAATCAAGATAAGACAAACATTACCTCTTTGATACTTAGTATACATGTAGTTAGAGATCCTTCTTTCTCCTGCCCTCACAGCCAAGTATTTATTAAGAGCACAGTCTACATTCACTGTACCCACTTATAAGCAGCATTGGCTACTATTGACTAGACATTAACTCTTTGCCAAATGACTTATATATATTATCTCCAATCTGCAAGTCAGTGAAACTAGGGAGGACTCTTACTTCCGTTTTTGTGAAAGAGGCTCAAAGAGATTTAAGTATTTCGTTCTAGCTGAAACAGATGAAATGTTCAGAGTCAGAATGGGAATCCAGGTATCTCAATGCAACTTCTGTTATTTGCATTCTGTTGGTACTTCCCAAAACTGCCAGAGCATCAAAGTCATACAGAGATCTCAGGACACTTCCCAAGTTCTATCAAATCATAATTTTTCTCAACCTCTCTCTCTTTTGTTTTTGGTGTGTGTGTGTGTGTGTGTGTGTGTGTGTGTGTGTGTGTGTATTGAACCCAGGTCTCACTAGGTTTCCCAGGCTGTCCTCAAACTTTCAATCCTCTTACCTCCACCTCCTGAGTCACTGGGATTACAGGCATGCACCACTGTGCCTGGCTTAAAACCATGATCTCTTGACAAAGAGTCCAGGAATTCATACCCATAAAGCTCTCTAGGTGAATCTGATGCAGCCAGATTGACATAGGATTTCCCTACACTTTTTCTCATTCATGTGTTCCCCAACACATCTCAATTTGGCTTCTGATTTTACCCCTCAAACCAAATTGCTCCTATAACAAAGTCACCAGACATTTCCAATCTTGACCTTTCACAGCATTGACATTTCTAACTTTCTAACTTTCTTTGCCTTCCAGAACACTGTACTCTACTCTTGGATTTTCTCGAGTTTTTTTTTTTTTTTTTTTTTTTTTTGAGTTTTCTCTACCTCTGGCCACGTCTTAAATGTTGATACCTGTGCACTTTGGTTTCTAACCTCATTTTCTTCTTACTTTAAACACTATTCCTGAGTGATCTCATCCACTTCCATGGAAGTAATTACTGTTTATATATTACTGACTCCCAAACTGGTATTTCTAGACTCGTTCTTGGCCACTGGGTCTATAAATCCATGTACAAGGAATTGCTAGTTGAATATAACTTAGTTCCCTTAACTCTCAATAAGTCCATAGTGAAATTTATGATTTTCTCAAACAACCTGCTCCCAGTTTTGGTTTTACACATGTATTAGCCAGCTTGGGCTGCTATAACAGAATATCGTAGACTGGTGGCTTATATAATACAAATCCATTTTCTTACAGTTCTAGAGGCTGGAAGTCTGAGATCACGCTTGGTTGCGGGCCCTCTTCCTGGATTGCAGACAACTATTTTCTCACTGTGTAGTCACAAGACTTTTCATTAGGGCATGCTCATAGAGAGAGGGAGAGATGGGGGAGAAAGGGAGAACTGTACTCTCTGGTGTATCTTCTTATGAGGATATCAGTCCTATTGGATTAGAAGCCCTAAGTTTGTAAACTCATTAAATCTTAATTACTTTAAAAGCTTTTATTTCCAAATACAGTTAAATTGGGGTTAGGGTTTCAACGTATGAGTTCTGGGGGAAGGCACACATTTGGTTCATGATCACTGGTGTGCAATCAGCACAGTGCACAGGGCTCTGGTCTCGGAAGGGCCTAGTGCTTGGAGCTTAATGCTCTTTGATAACTGTTTTGAAAATTCTTAACACCTTTATCTTCAATTCATGTTTGTAAGTGAAGTCGTACGGGGTGATGGAGAATGTGTTGGATACTCTGAGCTTCAGTTCACATACCATCCTGCCTCTCATGACCCCCTTGCATCCCTGGCTCCTGCCCCCTAGTCCACAGGCTTCCCCTCCCATCTCCCATGACAGCTGCCCACTTCTGTCCCCAGGGGTGAGGTCCTGGGCAAGGGCACAGGCATGGGGAGGGGTAGCATTGGCTATGCTCACACTAGTATCTAAGGGCACCTCAGTGGCGATCCCACCCTCAGACTGGCAGTGCCACAACACATTTGGGGGGGCATCTTGGCAGGGCAAGTCTGTATCCCATCCCCATGGGATATTACATAGTTCCTCCTATGTAATATTACTTTTTGACACAGAAGTAATATTATTCTTGGGAGTTACCATCTGTTGTGGGTTGGAACTATGTGCCCTTGGAAGAGGGGGTGGATGGCTTGTCTTTTATTGATGTACTGGGGATTGAACCCAGGACCTTGTGCATGATAGGCAAGCACTCTACCACTTTTTTTGTTTAATTTTGAGACAGGGTCTTATTAAATTGTCAAGGCTGGCCTCAAACTTGCAATTCTTCTGCCTCAGCCTCCCAAGTAGCTGGAATTACAGGCATGTACCACAACACCCAGATCCTGGCTTGTCTTAAAGGGTTTTGGTCCCTGGTTGGCAGAAGCTGGAAACCTGGCAGCTCTGTGCCCCCTCATGAAATAAGGGCTCTAGGAGCATCTGAGGGTCTGCACTCACCTTTATTTCCAAATATAGCTATATTTCTGTACCCTAGGGAAAGTGATATTAAATAGGAAATAAAGGCCATTATAACAAACAGGGGGAGAAAGAGATTGTGGGAAAAAAATAAAGAGTTTTTTTGAACACAGGCACTTGAATCTTATTTTAAATTTTTATTTGCTTTATTTGTTATTGGTGCATCTCAATTGTACAGAAAAAAAATGTACTCTTTGGCATATTTCACACATATGTAAAAACACAATTTGATCGATTTAACTCTTGAATTTATATTTTAACTCTTGAATTTGTATCTTTTTTTCTTCTACATAGTCTGATGACCACATAAATTATGTAGGTGGCTGTGACACCCCTGCCCTTGAGTCCCATTTTCCTTCTCTCAGTCAATGATACCACCAATCCAATCGCCAACACCAAATCCTGGGATTATCTATGTTGTTTACTCTCTTCTTCCACCTTAGCCGAACCCTATGGTTTTTTCCTAGATGTTTTTGGCATCTTCATTCCCAAGTGTCCCTGGCTTCATTCAGAAAACTAAAAGAAATCTGCAATTATCCTGTTTTTTGAGTAAGTCACCCAAAGACTCTTTTTTTTTTTTTCTCCTATCGTAGGAAAAAAATAAACAATAGCCCATGCCTAGTTCATCCTTTGGGATGATGAGTTATGGGAATGACATCAGTGACAGGGACTCATGTATACTAGGTAAGTACTCTACAACTGACTTATATCCCCAGACCTAGGCCAACTTTATTATAGTGAATTACAAGTAAATTCCAAACTTCCTTCCCCAACTGCAGGGTCCACTGAAGCTATTTAGGGCAGGACAGAAATGTCAGAAGCCATATAGTTGCAATGAGTATTTGTGGTATTTAAAGCATTCTTTTATAGGCCAGTTATCAAGTGCTTGTGGGTGCCAGGTGGCATAGAGGTATAGTATACTAGCCTACATCTGATTGTCAATCACCCAGAGTGTTCTTTCTAAAACATCACTTTGTCTATGGCACTTGTCTGCTGGACACCCTCTGGTAGTGTCCCAATTTCTTAGAAGTGAAAGCCCAGTCTATTTAGGAGGCTATTCAAGACTCCCCTCCCATGTCCTTGCCTTACTGGGCCAGCATTTTATGTCACTATTCCTCAATACCAGCTTGCATGGCAGTCAAGCCAATTTCCTTCTCGTCTTCCAACATTGCTATTTGTTACTACTAGTGTATCTCTTCACTCATTTAATAATATTCATGCCATCTAGTTGAAATTCTACCTCTATTTTTAGTTTACTTAAGAAATATTTAAATAGTATAACTATGCATCAAACATTGTTTAAGTGCCTTACATATATTAACTACTTCAAGCTGCACAACACCTGTGACATCTTGCCAGCTTAGAGATGAAGGTAAACAGCTACTCCAGGTATGATAATGAACCCAAACCCCCTTTTTTTCCCCCCAGTACTACTGGGGATTAAACTCAGAAATGCTTTTACCACTGAGCTACATTGCCAGTCCTTTTCACTTTTTATTTTGAGACGGAATCTCACTAAGTTGCTGAAGGTGACTGTAAACTTGTGATCCTCCTACCTCAAGTTTCCCAAGTCACTGGAATTACAGGCATGCACATTGTGTCTCGCTCCAAACCACTCTTTTTAAAAAATATACATATATTTTTAGTTGTAGTTGGACATATACCTTTTATTTTTATGTGGTGCTGAGGATCAAACCCAGCACCCTGCATGTGCTAGGTGAGCATTCTACCACTGAGCCACAACCCCAGCCCCTCGAAACCACTCTTGACAGAGTCCTAGCTCTCCATCACTATGCCATACTGCCCCCACTAATTAATCTTTCTATTCCCACTTAGTTTTCCAGCCCCTATTTTCTTTTCTTTTCTTTTTTTTTTTTTTTTTGAGAGAGAGAGATAGAGGGAGAGAGAGAATTTTTTAATATTTATTTTTCAGTTTTCGGCAGACACAACATCTTTGTATGTGGTGCTGAGGATCGAACCCAGGCCGCACGCATGCCAGGCGAGCGCGCTACCGCTTGAGCCACATCCCCAGCCCCCTCTCTCTTTTTTTTGTGTGTGTGTATGTGTGTGGTTGAAACAGGGTCTCTCTAAGTCACCCAGGCTGGCCCCGAATTTGTAATCCTCCTGCCTCAGCCTCCTGTGTCACTGGGATTACAGATGTGCATCACTGGGCTTGTTTATTTAAAATGGCTTACTGGCATTCATTTCTTGATAAGTCATGAAAGTCCCCTTTCATCCCCTTTTTATCTTCTGTGCATTTTTGCTTTGTTGTCTCTTAAAGTCCTTGGCTTTCACTTCTGGAGCAAGGATGTTTACCTGATTCCAGCACACATTTTTGTGAGTAAAAGAAGAGAGACAAAGAAATGTTCAAGAGCTTAAAACTTCTCATGGTTCATTAGCACAAAATTACATTTTATGCATTTTTTTTCAACAGAGGGATCATATGGGATCAGTTCATGCAGTACCATGTGTATCTGGGTTCAGTAGCAGATTAGACACTGCTCTGGGTATTTAAAGAAGCAAAGGAATTTAATCCAAGGTATTAGGTTTTTAAAAAGTTGTTTAAGGGGTTGAAAAAGCAAGTTTTAGGTTGGACCTTTGGGAATGAGGATCAGAGTGACACTGCTGAAGCAATGACCCTCTACTCTTTCCACAGCAGCCTGAAACTGTCTGAAAATAGTTCACTCCTCACTTGACCCAGAAGGCTGTCAAAATTGTGCAAATCAGGGCTGCAGCTGTAGCTCTGTAGCAGAGTGCTTGCCTAGAACGCTTGAGGTGCTGGATTCGATCCTTAGCACCACATAAAAATAGACAAATAAAATAAAGGCACACTGTCCATCTACAATGACAAAAATAAAATAAAATAAAATAAAAAAGAATGACTAGCTCTTAGGGTCAAAAAATAGAAAACATTTATAAGAGCAAAGCAATCCAGTCTATAAGTACATTTGAAACAATAAGCATAATCTTTTTAAAAAATTGTGCAAATTGACAGGTTCCAATCTTTGCGTTTATTTTAAGAACATCTGTGAAATTGTCCAGATCACCGAGAATGTGCATATACAAAAAACTACCAACATATGAAAAATGTCAATTATAGAAACAAAGTGTGTCATTGCGTGGTTCGGCAGTGTGGTTGGCATAAGACAAACAGTGGGTCTGGACACACCGTCAGTGGCCCAGAAAAAAATGTTAAATGTTTGCTGCACATACTTAAAAGGGCAGAGAGCAATGCTAAACATCAGGGTTTAGACGTAGATTCTCTGGTCCTTGAGCTCATTCAGGAAAACAAAGTCCCATGTTGCATCATTGTACTTAGATCATGGTCAGATTAACCCAGGAATGTCCCCCCACCCAACCCCTGCCACATTAGGATTCTTACTGAAAAAGACAAATTGTTACTAAATTGGAAGAGGAGGTAGAAGAAGCACAGAAGAAAAAGCTGTCCCAGGAGAAACTGAAGAAACAAAAACTTACGACTCAGGAATGAATCCAGCCTAATATTAATGCAAAACAATAAATAAAAGCAAAAAAAAAAATGCTCTCTGAGGGAATGGCTATTTTTTCATGACCAGGAACCTAAGGAATCGGAACATCTCTGTCCCAAATTCTGACTCTAGAATAAGCAGGCCCTGTTGACATTGTAGAGTGAATAATTCTTTATGGAGAGGACTATCCTGTGTATTGCAGGTGTCTAACTGTGTCCCCATGTCTACCCACTTGATACTGGTAGCATGCCCTCAGTTGTGGCAATTAGAAATATCTACAAATTTGTTAAAAACTCCCCTGAGTAACAAAATAACACCTGGTTGAGAACCACTGCTCTAGCATATCATATTCTTAGCCTGTTAAGAGTTCAAGGAGGGGCTGGGGATGTGGCTCAAGCGGTAGCGCGCATGCCTGGCATGCGTGCGGTCCAGGTTTGATCCTCAGCACCACATACAAACGAAGATATTGCGTGCGTGGAAAACTAAAAAATAATTATTGAAATTCTCTTTCTCTCTCCCTCTCTCTCTCTCGCTCTCTCTTTAAAAAAAAAATTATTAAAAAAAAAAGAGTTCAAGGAGCTGTTGCCAGATTGCTTTCATATATCCAAGAAATATCTAAAGCTTATTGAATAGCCATACTCTGTGGCTCAGTAACACCCCTGGAACACTCAGCTCCAAAGCCATTCTATACCTGCTGCCATTCATACCAGTAAAACAAATGCCATCATCTCTTTTTCCACTTAACCCAGTTTCAAGTTCCCCTCTTGCATGATGGCTTCTGACTGGTGGAACCTAAATCATATTAAAAGTCATTTTTAGCTTTCCTATTTTTGCAATACAAGAAGGCACCCTAGAAAGAGCTTGAAATAGTATTGAGAACTAATCTACCTTATCTGCTACAGTGTGTAAACTTTTTGTTCTTTTCAAATTAAATGGCAAGTTGAGAATGTTAATCTATTTGAATGAAGTGTTTTGAAAATAGAGTGTATGGAGTGGGGAGGATTCTTTGAGCACTCTGAAAGTGCCCAGAGAAAGAAGATAAATTTATCAGAAAGAAGATAAACTCTGGCACATAGTGATTTTTTTTTTATAAAGAAGGACCTATTCTCCTTTTTTTAAATATTTACTTTTTAGTTTTAGGCAGACACAATATCTTTATTTTTTTATATATATTATTTTTATGTGGTGCTGAGGATCGAACCCCATGCCTCATGCATGCTAGGCGAGTGCTCTACCACTGAGACACAACCCCAGTCCGTGGTTTTTTTTTTTTTTAATTAGAGCATTATAGTAATACATAATATGTGGGTGTTAGGTTCATTTTGACAAAATCATAGACACATGGAATTTAATTTCAATCCCTGTTCTTTATCCCCTTTCCCTCCCCTCCTCCTTCCTACTATTCTTCTTCCTCTACTCTACTGATCTTTTTGTTGTTGTTGTTCATTATGGTTTTTTTGAGGGGAGGCTGGTACTATATATATGAAGATAAAATCCCCTATGGTACACTTATATATGCATATAAGTGGTTTTGTAAAATTCATTCCATATTTATTCCCTTTCTTGTCCTTTTCCCCTCCCAATCTCCTTCTACTCCACTGATCTTCCCTATTTATTTATGATAACTAATCCCCCCATCACTACCTTCTTTCCCTCATTTTGCTCTACCTTCCACATATGAGAGGAAATATTCAACCCTTGATTTTCTGAGTCTGGCTTATTTCACTTAGCATGATGTTCTCTGTTTCTATCCATTTAACAGAGAACACCATAATTTCATTCTTCTTTATGGCTGAGTAAAACTCCATTATGTATATATATCACATTTTCTTGATCCATTCATCTATTGATGGGTATCTGGGCTGATTTCATAATTTGACTATGGTGAATTGTGCTGCTATAAACATTGAAGTGGCTGTATTGCTATAGGATGCTGATTTTAGTTCTTTTAGATAAATACGGAGAAGTAGGATAGCTGGGTCCTATGGTGTTTCCATTCCTAGTTTTTTGAGAAGTCTCCACACTGCTTTCCAGAGCAGTTGTACTAATTTGAAGTCCCACCAACAATCAGTGTATCTTTTTCTACACATCCTTACCAGCATTTATTGCTATTTGTGCTCTTGATAATTGCCATTCTGACAGAAGTAAGATAAAATCTTAGTGTAGTTTTGATTTGCATTTCCCTGATTTCTAAGGAAATTGTATTTATATACGACAGTGGAAATGCATTATAATTCTTATTACACATATAGAACACAGTTTTTCATATCTCTGGTTGTAATACAAAGTGTATTCACACCAATTCGTGTCTTCATACACGTACTTTGGACAATAATGACTATCATATTCCACCATCATTTCTAGCTCCATACCCCCTCCCTTCCCCTCCTACCCCTCTGCCCTATCTAGAGTTTGTCTCTTCCTCCCATGCTCCCTCTTCCTATCCCACTATGAATCAGCCTCCTTATATCAGAGAAAACACTCGGCATTTAGTTTTTTGGGATTGGCTAAATTCACTTAGCATTACCTTCTCTAACTCCATCCATTTACCTGCAAATGCAGGTAAAAGAAGATTTTAATCTCTTTTATTGCTGAATAATATTCCACTGTGTATATATGCCACATTTTTTTTTATCCATTCATCTATTGAAGGGCATCTAGGTTGGTTCCACAGTTTAGCTATTGTGAATTGTGCTGCTATAAACATTGATGTGGCTGTGTCCATGTAGTATGCTGTTTTTAAGTCCTTTGGGTACAGACCAAGGAGTGGGATAGCTGGGTCAAATGGTGGGTTCCATTTCCAATTTTCCAAGAAATCTCCATACTGCTTTCCATATTGGCTGCACTAATTTGCAGCCCCACTAGCAGCGTATGAGTGTACCTTTTTCCCTACATCCTTGCCAACACTTATTGTTGTTTGTCTTCATAATAGCTGCCATTCTGACTGGAGTGAGATGAAATCTTAGAGTAGTTTTTGATTTACATTTCTCTAATTGCTAGCGATGATGAACATTTTTTCATATATTTGTTGATTGATTGTATATCATCGTTTGAGAAGATTCCGTTCATATATTTGTTGACCAATGAGTTTATTCTTTTGAGAAATAACTGTTTAATTCTTTTGCTCATTTATTGATTGGGTTATTTGGCGTGTGTGTGTGTGTGTGTGTGTGTGTGTTGTTTGAGTTCTTTATATAATCTGGATATTAATCCCCTATCAGAGGAGCAACTGGCAAAGATTTTCTTTTATTCTGTAGGCTCTCAATTCACACTCCTGTTTCCTTTGCTATGCAGAAGCTTATGGCACTCTAAATCTTGATTCTTGGTTTTCTTTCTTGAACTTTAGTGGTCTTGAGGAAGTCAGTGTCTGCACCCACATGATGGAGTGCTGACCTTGTTTTCTTCTAGAATTTGCAAGGTTTCTGGTTTAATTTCCAAGTCTTTGACTCATTTTGATTTGACTTTTGTGCAAGGTGAGAGATATGGATCTAATTTCGTTCTTCTACATATGGATATCCAGTTTTCCCAACACCATTTGTTTAAAAGCCTATCTTTTCTCCAAGATATATTTTTGGCACTTTTGCCAAATATTAGATGGCTATAAGCAGGTGGGCTTTGTCTTCTATTCTGTTCCATTGGTCTTCTTGCCTGTTTTGGTGCCAATGCCGTGCTGTTTTTGTTACTATAGCCCAAAAGTATAATTTGAGATCAGGTATTGTGAAGCCTCCTATATCATTGTTCTTGCTCAGAATTACTTTGGCTATTTTTAGTCTCTTGCTCTTCCAATAAATTTAAGGACTGTTTTTTTCTAGTTCTGTGAAGAATGCCTTTGGTATTTTGATCGGGATTGCATGGAATATGTAAATTGCTTTTGGTAGTATGGCCATTTCAACAATATTAATTCTGCTTATACAAGATCAGGATGTTCTGTCTCACCTCAGCCCCAGAGCTTTGGAGTCGGCTGACCATGGACTGAAGCTCTGACACCATGAAGCAAAATATTTTCTTTTTGATCCTTTAAATTGTTCTTGTCAGCTCTGTGGGTCACAGCAATGCAAAACTGACTAAAATACTAGCCCTCAGAAATGGAGTCGGGAATATTTCTAACTACTACTTAGTCAGAATCTGAGAGGCCTTTCCTACATCTTAGTATCACTGCAGAATTTCATAGCTCAGAAACATTACTGGACTTTTAACATAGCACTGAATCTGAGTTGAGACATATATTGAGGATTAAGGATTTAAGTATTTTTTAAAAATTGTTTAATCATATATGTGTATAGCTACTCCATTTCCACTCCTCCAGGAATAACAGGGACCAGAGTTGCTCTTCATCATTCCTTTGCCAGCAATGATAGCAACAACAAAGACAGACAAATGAAACATTGTCTTTCAAGACACATCAGGCAACAAAGGACAGTGATTCTGTGAGATAGGAAGCAAATGAAGCAAACCATGCAAAGGCCTCTGGCCATTTCCCTGAAAGCATTCCCATGTTAGGCCATAAGTGTGAGAAGCTGAGAAAGCCTAGTGGATTCTTGTGTCCAGAAAATGGAGCTGAGAGTGGAGGGAGGCCAAAGTGACTAAAGTTTCCAGGACTGAGTACCAAAGTAAAGAGAGGTGCATGGAGGAAGAATGCTGAGATCTGCAAAGGGTCCTCCCCAAGCATTCTGTGGGTACTGAACAGTCCCTGTGTCTGAGGAAATAGACTGGGGAAAGAATCACTCAAAAGAAAAGATAAGGATGCTCAGCACTCATACATGTCTGCTCCACCCCAGAGGGGATGCCCGGGGAGACTGCTCAGAAGGGTCTGGCCTCAGTAGTGAGGAATAACAAGCCCTCAACTGAGCACAGCTGAGTAGCAGTACAGCACAGACCTGCTTAGAAAATCATAGAAGTGAACCCCAAAGGGATCACACTGTTTACCAACAATCGAAACTGCATCCATGACAAAGCTCAAGAATATGTGTAGGAACATGAAATTATCCAGCACCCAACTGGGTAAAATTCATAGTGTCTGACATCCAATAAAGAATAACCAATCATTCAAAGAAGGAAAATACGATCCATCATAAGAGATTAATCAATAAATCAAAATCGACACAGATTTATATAGAGGACAGAATTAGAAGGTAAGAACAACAACAACAAAAAAAAGAAGCTAAGGACATTAAAACGGTTATTATAACTGTAATCCATATGTTCAAAAAGTTCAGTAGAGACATTTAATTTACCTTCTGTTTTTACTTTTCTGCTGAATAATTCAGTCCAAAAACTATGAGAGCAGCCAAGCAAGGTGTGGGGGCTAGCTGAGATTGAGTACACAGTGTCAGAACCCTGGCAGGGTAAACAGGTGTCAGTGACAGGAGGTTGAATATACACAGGGGGTTGATTCAAAAAGCAAGTATGCTGAGGAAAATGGGGGCCAGTTTTCTCATCATCAGAAAAGGGAGTTACAAAATATAATGGGAGAAAATGGGAATGAATTTGGAGTATTGGTGTGAATGCATGGTTTCCAGTATATATAGGTAGATAATAAAACAAACATCATTGTTCATGTATATATGGGTGTGTGTATACCTACATATGTACATACACACTTTCCTTAACTCTGTCTGCCAAGAGGGTCTGGTTCTAACATCATAAAGATATTTCTGATTAAGGGCCAAAAAAGAGATCCAGTTAAAATGGTAATTTGGTAGTTTGGGCAGCTTTTCCTCAGAGTGGTTTTTTTTTTTTTTTTTTGGTACCAAGGATTAAACACAGGGGTTCTTAACCACTGAGCCATATCCCCAGCCCTTTTATATTTTATAGAGAGACAGGGTCTCACTGAGTTGCTTAGGGCCTCACTAAATTGCCAAGGCTGGCTTTGATCTCTCCACTCTCCTGCTTCAGCCTCCCAAGCTGATGGGATTAAAGGTGTGCACCACCTTTCCTGGCTCAAAGAATGTTCTTAATCTTTACAAGACATAAAGACCAGTATGTCAATAAAAACTACATTTCTACATTCAAAAATTTAGGTTATTGACATTAGCTTATTTATCACATAGAAAAAAAAAGTGTGGGCTCTGCTTGGGGTCCAATTTCAACTCTAATATTTGCTAATTTTGTGACCCTGGGGAATCATTTGTTCTTTCTGAATCCCAGTTTCCTTGAATTTAAAATAATTTCCTGTTAGAGGTTTTTGTGTTATTAATTAGATTGTGTAGATTCCTACAGAACCTGTTATAAAGTGAGCACTCACCAAACCATAGTTACTTGCACTTTTGTGTGTAAGGTGGGAAGAGTCTTATTTTAGTTAAACAGGAAGAAAAAGGGGAAGCAATGACATCGAAGTAGGAAATCTCTATTAATTCAGATAACAAGTTATTTATAAATAAGATATGTGTAGAGGGAGGAAGACACTGCAGAGAGCTAGGAGGGCAGGAGCAAAAGCCCCAGGTGACAAGAACAGGAGATGTGTAGACAATACCACTAGCTGGGTCTGGTGGAAGGTACCAAGCAAGCAGTATGTGAAAAATGCTGGTGCCAAGTATATTTGTGCCAGGTGATAGAGTTTCAATACAATGTTGCACTAAGTCAAAGAATGTTGGATACTTTTCTGTAGCACAGAATCTTCTATTCCTGATTTATAGCTCACTAGACCAACTCTGCCTAGATTTTTTTTTTCTTGCTGGAGATCAAACCCAGAATCTTGAACATACTAAACATGTGCTCTGTCACTGAGCTTCATCCCCAACTCCTAGATATCTCTTACGAGAGATTGACTTCATTAGATCATGTCATGTCCAAGTCAGGAGGACTCTGGCTGCCCTGATTCAAAAATAAAGACTGCTTTTTGTTGTTGCTTGATGAGGCATATTTAAGGGTGAGGAACTATTGTGAACACAAATACAGTTCTATACACATAAACATCCGGGGTAGAGAGAGGGCATTTCCCTAGGTTTATCAACCAGGACCATCCGGATGGGCAGTGTCTACATGGAACTGATACCTACACATCTAAAGGGAGTGAGAGGAATGAAGACTCTGGAAAAACAACATGTTAGGGAAAACATAGGATTCCCCAAAGGCCAAAGGAACTGGAATTATTTAATAATAAAAGGATTTAAGGCAGTAACCTTCCCCTATTCAAACATCTAAACCAATCAAAGAATATTGTCAAGAGAGTGATTATGTATAGCTCTCGACCAAAATCTCAAAGAGATTGAAGGTTTTGTTGTATTTCTTCTTTGACTCCAATCAGAAGTATTTTCATGATGTCATATGTGCAGTAGAAATTAAAAGGTGATGCAGGTTCATAGGCTTCACCCTCAAACCAATGAAAATTTAAAATTGGCTTTATTGTTCATTGTAAGGGCCAGATACTAGTCCTCCATTCATGAGTAGCATAGCACTGGGCACTGTTTCTCAATCAGTGTGCCTTGCCATTTTTATACATAGATATTTTTATGATGTCCTATCATTTGGAGCCTGGTTACTCCACTTTGCAAAACTGTACAGGGGGAAGAAGGAGGTTATGGAGAGAGAAAGGAGAACATACAGATTTAACTAGAAAGAAAGGTCTAGGTAGAAGGCATTAGGAGACTGGGATGAATGACAGAAAAGCAATGAAATCACCTTTTCTAGAAATAATTCAAAAATATAACATATGTTCATTTGAAAAAGTTAATGAATTTCTTAAAGTATGTGAATTAATGCTATGGTAGGCTCCAGGGATTCAGCAAATAAAACAAGGCAATCACCCTTGAAGAACTCACAGTTCCACAGGGAAGTCAGAACTTGTGAAGAACTGTAATACCATGGGTAGATTCTCTAACAGGCTTATGGGCATGGGAGTGGGAAGGGAAAGGCATCCAACCGCCTGGAGCAGTGAGGCAAAGCTTGGGAGCACCAAGCATCTGGACCGAAACTAAGATGGACCAGATGAAGCAGAATTCACTGGGCAATCAGAGGGTATAGAACATTCAGCTGAGAGGAGCAAAGGCAAAAGGGACATTTGTAGGAGCATGAGGACTTAATGACAGCTTCTTGGTTCAGAGTGGCTGTCCTGTAGGGTGGGTGGTGGAAAGCAGGAGAAAAGAAGCTGTCAGGGAGTCTGTGTCATCTCAGCCTGTGGTGCAATGTTAGGAAGCTTGAGTTTATGAATATATATATATATATATATATATATATATATATACATATACATGTAAAAAAAAACTAGAAAGATACACACCTGTAACAAAGTACTCAGTAAGGTTGAACCAGATTTCTGTTTTCAGAACTAGTAGGTGTGAGTCCCTAAGATCATGAACACTCAAGCCTGTCTCCTTGGGTTCAAGTGCCAGCCCTGAGACTGACTAGCTTTGTTCCCTTGAGAAAATTTTATGCATCAATTTCCTCATCTGGAAAGTGAAGACATTAACACCTTTTATAGGATTGTTGTGGATTAAATGAACTAACATAAGGAAAGTGCTTAGAATATTGCCTGGCATACAGCACAATACAGATGTTTGCTGTTATTGCTGCTATATAGTCAAGAAGTTTTGTAGGGAGTCCCCCCCCCACCCCCCCACCCCCCGGAAGAGGAAGAAACTTTTGCTGTGGTGGTTATGATGGTTTTGATTTTTCCCCCATTTGTATAAGCTCAGGGTGTCTGAGTGCCTGGGAAAGGTTTAGAAAACAAAGGAAACGTGGGAATGCTGTGGTATCCATCTTGTTTTGCCAGACTTTGACAGTCTGAAAACAAGCAGTGCCTCTTTAGGACCTGATGAGTCAGTGGTGCTGGGTGTGTTAGAGGGAAGGGCCAGCAGTGTTCTTTTGGTAGACAGCTGTAGGCCAGGCACTTTCCTGGAGGGCAGGAATGCAAGTACAGTGGAATTTCACAAGTAGCCGAACATGGGAGATCAAGGGCTGACTTGTTCCTGAGCACTCATGGGACACATCTTGGAGCCCTAGGAATAACTGAGAGAGTACT
Source organism: Urocitellus parryii (assembly GCF_045843805.1). NCBI lineage: Eukaryota > Metazoa > Chordata > Mammalia > Rodentia > Sciuridae > Urocitellus > Urocitellus parryii. Next base: position 14,816,811 of record NC_135544.1, read on the forward strand.
GAAGGAAAGAAGAGATTGTCATCCTGCCGTTGTGAGATGAGGTCTAAAAGCCACTGTCATTTCAGCATTCTTGTCTAAGTGATCTGATTTGTTCCAGTAATATATTTATCTTTTTTTTTTTTTTTTTTTTTTTGGTGCTAGGAATTGAACCCAGGGCTTTATGCATGCGAGACAAGCGTTCTACCAACTGAGCTATATCCCCAGCCCATATTTATCTTATATCACAAAATACTTGTCATTGTTTTAGGATGGCAGAATTAGGCATGAATTTCAGCTTTTTATTTGTGCTCATCAATACTATCCAGTTGTATAATATGCAGCTAATCAGAAAAAAATTTTTGATTGAACTTCTAAGTAAAAACCGAAAGTTTGGACCTCATCATAGATTAACAATGGGTTTCATAAAAGATTCTAATAGTGGGGTGCACTGATCAATGCTGAGGCAGTGTGAAGGATTAGATAGAATGGGGTAGAAATAAAGGTGGAGAGATCAGCTAAGGTGATCTAAGCTAAGTTTGTAATAGAGCAAAAGAGAAATAACTAATGCCGTTGATAGTGGGGTTGGATACAAAAGGATAGATGCAAGAGACATTCAGGAGTTAGTTCACTTAGTCAGAAGGTGGTAGACAAGACTTCTGCATAACATTGTCTTTGGCTTCCTGGAGGCCCTCCATGCCCACTCCCTGTCTGCTTCCTGGAGAGCAGATATACTTGATCCTCAATTACAGGGCTCTGAAGCCCATCATTGGCCTCAGTTACAACTTGGACCTGCTGAACAGTGCCCATTTGTGACCAAGGTCATAGGTGAATTTTCTGCAACTCTGTCTACCTAATGGCAAATAATTCCTCTGTGTGGTCAGAAAATTAAGCCACGTTATAATCTAATAAGTGATTTCTCTATCTTAATCATGCCTCCACACTGCTTTCTTGGGTTTCCATTGTAATGGTTGGGGAGCCCATGAAACTTTTAGATTTTCTTATCCAACTCATAATCTTCAAAAAGGGAGAATTCCTTCAGACTCAATCAAGTCATGTTCCTGACTGAAACCCAGGAAGATGGGTGGATCTGCATGTACATGCAAGGCCAGTTACTCTGTTGGCATTGTATAAGATGTTTCTGAGTGAACCACAGTAAGCTTCAGAGGACTCCACAAGAGCAACTCAACCTGTGCAACCAGGTTTAAAGGGGTGTGGTTCTTTCTCAGCTAAAGAAAACTGTCATTTGCAGAAGGGAATGCATTTTGAAATTCCATTAAGTGGTGCATGGTGACTGTGGCCACATATCTATCTATGCGTCTATAAACTGCCACCTCCACAGTTTACCTTGAACCTTGTTTGAAGGCTGAAACTTGTTGAAGGTAAACTGAAAGTCTCTTTTAAGACCCTGAATTTCCACTAAGCATTTTTATCTCAGCACTTACATAGCACCTTAATCAATACAATCTTCATGAAATCCCATATGTAATTAGTTCCACAGATTACAGGACAAAGCAACCACAGATAACTTTAATGAATGGAAATTACTTTATGACACATACATCTGATGTTAAGTGGCTAGACTTGGATGCAGACAACCACAGTTTGGAAAAAAAAAAAAATACACTCATTGATTCTATTTATTTTCCTAAATGGGTATATAAAACATTGTGCAGCTCTCCAGTCTATGTTGAAACCTGTAAGCCCTTCCAGGTTTCCACTTTAACTTTTGGAAGCTGCTGGGAATTTTCTTTATTTCACATAGTGTAAATCCCTCTTTGCCCATAGGTCTCTCTTCAAGATGGGTTTGGCAGTGAGTTCTTCAGTTACTATCTTTAGGAAAGCCTCGTAGGCCTAGCCCGTTTCTTTTGGGCCTCTTTTCTACCAGAAGCCCCCCAGGTCATAGGAAAGGAGAGTTGCAGGAACTCCCTCTCAGTGGGGGAGTTGCTTTTCTTTTCTTGCCCAGAGTTGTTTTCTATCCTCTCTGTGTTCTCTGCAAGCCCTTCTACTCTAGTCTTCCATCCCATTTTTTCAGTACATGCTCAATTTACAGTCTTTTTTCAAATATCTGTTGGAGCAGGATGGCATAATTGCCTTTCTATGATCACTTCTGTTTGCTCACTTGGAGCCTTGTCATCCCCCTAATTCCTGAGACACAGATCTCTTCTCCTTATCACAGTCAAAAACACAAATCCTATAAGTGCTTCTTGAAAAAAGACTACACCAAGGTTGGCTTATTTACCTCACCTTCCAGGGCTATCATCATACTGATAAATGGCCTGGGAATTCTGATTATTGTATTATACAGAATTGCTTTAGGGAACAAAACCGTACAAAGATTAGACGGTGAAGACCTTAAATCTCACGATGCTCTCTCCATGTCACTTGGGCTTATCATAGCATAAAGGCTGTTTCAAAAGTGAATATCTTGAGATGGCTCTGGAGAGCCAGGATCCTGGAGAGAAAGAAGCTGCATTTTATATATATATATACACACTGGGTATTGAATCCAGGGACACTCTGTCACTGAGTTAAAATCCTCATCCCTTTTTATTTTGAGATAGGATCTCACTAAGTTGTACAGGCTGGCCTTGAACTTGCACTCTTCCTTTCTCAGCCTCCCAAGCTGCTGGATTACAGGCATGTACCACAGCACCAGGCTCAGAAGCTGCATACTCTTTGCTGACCTTACCATCAAGTCAGCTAGCCTACATTTCCACCTCATTCTATTTATTGGCTATAAGCATTCACTGAGGTCACTGACTCTACCTCTCTTAATGGGACAGTGACACATATTACAGAAAAACATACAGATCCCCAAGCTGACCAAGGACACGTACAAAAAAAAAAAAAACTTAATTTATTTCATACTATTTCATACTTACGGGTGGAAGAATGAATATTTTTGGCCTAAAATGAGGAGCAAAACAAGGATCTCCCTTCCCTTCTCATTAGTTCTTTTTAACATTGTACTAGAGATTAAAAATTAGGTAATAAAATAAAATAAAAGGCATCCATATTGGAAGGAAAGAAGTAATATTATTTTTATTTATAGATACATTCCTATTTGCAGATGACATGATCTTGAATATAAAAATCCCTAAGGAATCCATTAAAAACTATTAGAACTGATAAATAAATTCAACAATGTTGCAGAACTCAAAATAAATATATTAAAATCAATATTTTCCATACACTTGCAATGAGCAATCTGAACGTAAATCTGAGATATATACTTAAAAATAAATTTAACAAAAATAATACTAATTTAACAAATACTAAAAATAATAAGTGCAAACTTTATACTCTGAAAATTATGAAAGATTGTTCAAAGAAATTAAAGAACTAAGTAAATGGAAAGAGATACTATATTTATGGATTGAACACTGAATAGTTTCTAAATGACAATATTCTTCAAATTGATCTACAAATTCAATGCAATCCCTATCAAAATTTCAGCTGACTTGTTTGCAAAGATTAGCAAACTGGTCCTAAAATACATAGAATTTCAAGGAACCCAGAATCATCAAAATAATCTTAAAAATTTTTTGAAAAACTCATTTTAAAAATTTTTAGTTGTAAATGGACTCAATAGCTTTATGTATTTATTTATTTTTATGTGGTGCGAGGCTCGAACCCAATGCCTCACCCATGCGAGGCAAGTGCTCTACCACTGAGCTACAGCCCCAGCCCAAGACTCATGTTTTCTGATTTCAAATCTTACTATAAACCGCCAGTAATCAAGTCAGTATAGCCCAGTAGCTTGGAAGGTTAAGCAGGAGAATCTAGAGTTCAAAGCCAGCCTTAACAATAGCAAGGCACTAAGCAACTCAGTGAGACCTTGTCTCTAAATAAAATACAAAATAGGGCTGGGGATGTGGCTCAGTGGTTAAGTGCTCTGAGTGTTTTGGTACCTTCCCCCCAAAGAAAGCGCAAAGTAGCCAAATTATACTGTTATATTGTATGCATGTATAAATATGTAACAACAAATGATTATATATGACTATAATGCACCAATAAAAATGTAGAAAGCAAAAAAATATCGAAATAATCCATTTCTGATAGGTTTACTGATAAAAATGAAAAGAATATTTTAAAAATGGACAAAGTATATGAACAGGCATTTCTCAAAAGAAGATATACAAGTGACCAATAAGTACAAGAACATAGTCAACTAGTCATCAGCAAAATGCAAATCAAAACCTCAATTAGATACCACTTCACACCCAGTAGGATGTTATCATAAAAATAATAATAATAATATGTGGAAATTGGAACCTTCATACACTATTGATGGGAATATAAAATGTACAGATGCTTTGTAAAACAATCTGGCAGCTCCTCAAAAAGTTAAACATAGAGTTACCATATGGCCCAGCAAATCTACTCCTAGATAGACACTCAAGAGAAACTGAAAGTAATGTTTACATAAAAACTTACATATCAATGATCCTAACAACATTATTCAAAATAGTCAAAATATGGAAACGACTCAAATGTTCCTTAACTGATGAACAGATGAATAAAATGTAGTGAATCCATACAATGGAAAAATTTTCAGCCATAATAAGAAATTAAGTATCAGACATAATGAAACACCATCCTCCCCTCAATTTGCTAAAACACAGATTAACATCTACAGTGAAAGAAGCCAGTCAAAGAAAACCACATATTTTGGCTTCATTTTTATCAAATGTCCACCAATAGGCAAATCTATAGAACCATAAAGTAGACTGGGAGTTGCTTAGGCTTGTAGAAAAAGAGGTGATTGCTGGTAAGTGATTTCGTGGAATGATGAAAATATTCTGAAACTGATAGTGGTAATGGTTGCATAACTCAGTATATTGAATCAACTGAATAGAACACTTTATTTGTTTGTTTGTTTGTTTGTTTGTTTAGTACTGGGGATTGAATCCAGAAGTACTCTACTACTGGGCTACATCCACAGCCCTTTTTATTTTTTATTCTGAGACATGGTCTCGCTAAGCTGTTTAGAGCTTTGTTAAATTGCTGAAACTGGTCATGAACTTGCAATCCTCCTGCCTCAGCCTCTTGAATTGCTGGGATGGTGGGTGTGTGCCACTGCACCCAGCTAATTGAACACTTCAAATAGGTAAATTGTAAGATATTTGAATTATAATCCAATATAACCTTTTTTTTAAGCATGTGGGATGGGAGTTGTTATAGCAGCTATCTTTAGAAAATAACACAGGGCCTGAACACAGCTGAACTGATGAGAAGTGAGTGGGCAGATCTACAAGGCCTGAAAAGTTTTGACAAAGATAGAGTGTACAGCCCCCTCTACTCTCCAAAATCTGACCTTTTGGGTTACTCCAGAATGCTCCCAGATGACTATGGCCAGCCCAGGAGAAGTTGATAACAAACCAAATGCATACCAGAAGGAGCCATTTAAGTGGGGGACTGGAAATGAACTTGATCTTGTGAGAGAGGGGATTCTTATGCCTAGTTTCAATAATTTCCTTAGTTAACCTCATTTATCCTTCTTATTCCTCCTCTCCCTCCTCTGCTTCCTTTAAAGCTGAGTCTTAAAGAATTCACCTACCTGTACACAGTGTTGCAGACCACTGAAGTTCTCTGTTTGTGGCTTAGTTCTCTTCTGGCAAGGCCCTGTGTAATCTTTATAGTTTCAAAATCTGCTTTTTTTTTTAATGTTTACTTTTTTGAGAGAGAGAGAATTTTTTTAATATTTATTTTTTAGTTTTTGGCGGACACAACATCTTTGTTTTTGTATGTGGTGCTGAGGATCGAACCCAGGCCGCACGCATGCCAGGCGAGCGCGCTACCCCTTGAGCCACATCCCCAGCCCAAAATCTGCTTCTTTAATATCCTGCTCTTGGCCCTGCAGTACTCAAAGTCCTCATGCAGGGGGTGGGGGGGTGGGGGGAAATGCTATGGCTAAGACCAAGCATCTATGCAAACTTATCCAGGCCAGTGTCTTATCCAGAAACTACAAATTCTGCCACCTATTGATAATTATTTTCTGTTCTTTATCCTCCAGATTTCCTGTCTGTTTCCAGGACCCCTTTGAATGGAGGACCACCTCTTAACCAATTTTCTGAAGTCCAAGTCTACTTGTTACCTGCCTACCCCCTTCCCAATCCTGCTCTTAATTGCCTGTTGATTGTTTTCTGAGAGAAGCAGTCAGACTGTGCACATCTGGTCCCCTTGGACTTTGCACTGTGGCCTCAAAGGCAATTGATATGTCCTTTTAGGGTAGCCAAAGCTGGTCAAGTTCAATCACTTTAGGGATGCACAGGCAATCTTATGTCTGGTGGGGCCTGCCCCTTTAAGTCCTCCTCTACACCTAAGGGAAATACAATGGCTAAATATAAAAAGAATTTTGCTCTTCTAAAAGTCTGGTGTTCATAGTAATCTAACTGCCTAATCTTAGTTCATGCCTCCACTCCATCACATGTTTGCCTTTTCTGTGACTGACCCTAGCTTTGGCCATTTTTTCTCAAGTCTCTAGTCCCTTGGCCATCCTTTGTCTTCTTGCTTATCATTTCTGGCTCAGCAGGCCTGATCAACAGAAGAGATGATCTTGCACTTTTCCAGGCCATTTTCCCTCAGACAGCTCCCATGCACAGGACAAGTAAGCCCAGGCCTTGACTTTTCCTGACCTCTGAACTCTATTCTGGTTCTTGGAGAGGGTAGATGGCCCATTAACTCTTGGCTTACAGCTCCTGATACATTTTCACCTCATAGCTACTCTGTAGGGGAAAACCGAGAAGTTAATAGAGCAATGGGAAAGGGAGAGACATGCCCTTCACAGCTCTGTAAGACTGTATATTTAGCAAGACAATTGGGGAACTGGCAGAACAAACTACCTTAGCAGCATAAGACACCCACTCTTCTTCACCAGGTGGCTGTAAAAGATTGAAATTCTGGCCTTGCCCCAAGAGAAGCAGCCAAGAACTGGACGTTCCACTCTCCGTAATAGGACCAGCAAGACCAAACTGGTGGGGGTTTGGAGGATTAAGTTTTGGATTTCTTAATTGGAGAATTTTTTTTTTAACCTGCACCAGGACAGCAAAAATAAAACCACTGAGGTAGATCCAAGATAATTCCTTGAAGGAGAGCCAAAAATCAAGGTACAGGGCTCCAAGAAGGCTCACTGGTGTCCTTGCATGATGAAACTGATTAGGCCCCAGGGGGCCAGCCTGGTGGAGGATGGTGGTAGCTTTGTGTCCACATGGGCACTGCCTGCTGGGTCTCACAATTGTTAGGCTGGGCTTCTGTCTTAACTTAGCTAAAGGTGCAAGCACTTGGCTCTCTCTAGCTTTCAGAATCCCATAGTATCCATAGCATTGCTTGTGAGCTATCCAAATAGGCTTGCAGATGCCAAGCAATTTCCTATGTCAGGAAGTATGAAATTCAAAGTAACCCCCAACCCTCTACTCTCTACCCCTCCTAATTTGATCACCTGTCAGGCTGACCATCAAGTATGTAGACTACTGTGATGGTATATCACCTGCCTCCAAATCAAACTCAGTAATTCCTCATAACAGAATTCTCAAAAGCTGCCATTCATATCTGCACCATGATTTCACTTACACTAAACTGTGGTGGTCTTAACTGTTGTCCAAACATTTTCCTACCCTCCACTGTTGATTATAGAGCTCTCATCTCCATGTGTTTCAAGTGCAGTGGGCTTTCCACCAACCCCCACTTCAGATATGGGCAGAAGAAACAGGTCTGGATCATTCTGTTATACATGCTCTGTTCATAATGATTGCTTCAGGAACGAGCCTGCACAGTAATGCCTTTAGCCATCTTTGTCTTTTCAAAGGAAGAGCTTGCCCAGGAGTGAAACTATCACCAAGTAAGGCAAAGGTGATAGATAAAACAGGAGGAGGAGTCTTTGAGGCCATAGTTCTGACTTTAGATCAGTTATGCCTGAAGAAGGATTAACTGTGTGTTTTTTAGTTATATAAGCCACTGGGTATCCCTTTCCAACCTTAGTTTCATGGATTTTGACCACTGCATTTGAAAACACCCTCACTAATAAATTTTCCTCTCTGAATATTTCATGAAAGAAAGAGTCGATGGATGCAGCAAACTTCATGTCTTATGTTAGAAAATTGCCAAAGCCTTCCCAGCCTCCAGCCACCCCAGTCAGTCAGTAGCCATTGCCATCAAGTCAAGCCAGGACATTCCAACAGAAAAAAAATAATGGTTTTCTGAAGGCTCAGATGATCATTAACATTTTTTTAAGCAATAAAGTATTTTTAATTAAAAAAATAAATTCTCTTCTGACTATAATTTTTGTGCCTAGTTCTCTTTGTCCTCCTCTTCCAGCTGCTCCATCGGCAGACCAGGTCTTAGAGGGTAGGTCAGCTAAGGACAAGAAATACAATATTTGAGAAGGATTTATTTATGAAGGAGTTGATTTCCAAAGTGTAGGTAGGGAAAGATGAACCACACAATAGACTAAACAGGAACCTGGAGCCTGGAGCCCAAAAGGGAGAGAGGAGGGAAGGTTCAGCTGTAGCTTGAAGGAGAGTCATGTAGATGAAGCCACCTTGAGACAACCAGTGACCTACTGTCAAGAGACACAGCCAGCCCAAGGCAATCTCACAGCCAGGAGAACAAATGCTCTGGCCTCTTCCCTGCTTCTGTCTTCCTGATGGTGTTCTGCTTTGACTGAACCCAACCAGAACAGGAGAGTATAGGCTAAATTATGCAAGTCAACTCCTGGGGCAAAAAAACGAAGAGTGGAGAGTTGATTTGAAGGGCCACACAAGATGCACAGGATAGAGGAGTGACTTCCCACATTAGAAAGCCCCACTCCATATGATATGATGAGCAGTTACTGGTTATGAACAGTAAGCCAAATTCATACCAAGAAGGTCATTTCAATGAAGAACTTAGAATGATCTAGTTTGGGATTATTGAAGCTGTTCTCTGTATTTGAATTATTCCGTTCACTTCCCGCCCCCCTCCATTTTTCTTTCACTCTTTGCCTATATAGCCTGTCAGAATCCCACCCTGCATATCACACATCCCTCTCTGGGTATCAGATACTGGACCCATATGTACATTACAAGCTTCCCTGGACTCATACAATAGAGATAGTGAGGCAAGTTACAATAGATAGTGGACTGAAAGAAACGCAGTTCTCAGAACACACCTGGGAGCTTACAGCCTGCATCAAGAATAGCCCCACCTGTATGGCAGCTTTTTGCTGGGATAATCAGGAGGATTCCAGCCACCTAGGTTGCAGAGTGGGCTAGGGGAAGTTGGTGTCTAAACAGCCCAATGCAGGACAACTCCACAACGTTGTCCCCGGTTGGTTTTCCAAGATTATATTGGGTTTGTCTTCTAGTCTTCTAGTTAACTTCTCCCTTTGCCTAATCCTACTTCTTCTACTTTCTATTCATAAACATGATTATCTCACTGTCCGCCTCTGAAAAATCCAACCTGTGACAACAGTAATTAAAGAGTTTCTGCAAGCATCTAATGCCACACCTACATATTCTTGCATCTATGCCCTTTGCACCTCACCTTTTCTCCTGTTTCTCTAGGCGAACCGTGTCTTGTTCTTAATAGGGTTGGCCTTGATACTAGATATCAATTAGTTTCTGTTCCAGCTCACCTGCCACTCACCCAGGCAGTTGAGTCCCTTTTCTGGGTAAATTTTTCCCTTTTTACTGGATCATTTCCATCATCATATAAGCCTTCTGCTGCTTCTTCCATTAAAAAAAAAAAAAAAGGCCTTCCTTCAACCATTGCCTTCCTTTTCTCCTTATAGCAAAACTATTGAATGAGTTGTTCTTGTTTCTCATCTCTCCTTCTTCCTTAAACTCCATTACTGCATTGAAACTTCTCTGACCTTCATCTCCTATAACCTCCACATTGCTCAATCTAATGAAAAATCCTCAATCCTTGTTTTACTTGACCTATTGGCAACACGAGAAACAGTTTCTATTTTCAGGTACCCCACTTTGGTTTTCCTCTCTGGGCATTCTTCCCCATCAGACTCCATATGTTAAAGGGAACAGTTCCCAATGGTTTGGCCCTTACTTCAGGTACTAGCCACATGTGGGAACCCCAGGACACCTGCAATTCTGACTGCTTGGCTATGCATTTGGATATTCTCATGATACTGCCATGTTCAGTAATGCAATAAAATGACTGACAGAACTCACTGAAAGTGCTCTACTTTCTATCACAGTTTCACTATAAAGGATGCCCACAGGCAATGTCTTGGAGGGAGTTCAGAGCTACCTTCCTCCTTGTGGTGTTAGAGCACAGCGTCCTTCTGGCACATCAATTGTTCAACAACCACAAAATCCCCCTAAGCTTTGGTGTCTATAGTTTAACTGATTATCGATCACTAGACCACATGTTTGAACTCGATGTCCAATTACCAATCTCTCTCTTAATGTGAAACTAAACCTACGATCACATGATCACTGTTTACCAGCCCCCATCCTGAAGCCACCTGGGAACCCACCAGGAGTTATATCATTAGCATAAGTCCCTCCTATCTCCCCCAAAGTCCACTGTATTAAAGGCTTGGTTCTTGTTTGTTGGCTTACAGCACTATTGGGAGGTAGCGGAACCTTTAGAAGATGGAGTCTAGTGGGAGGAAGTTAGGTCATTGGAGGCATACCTTCAAAGGGTCCTTTCAAGTTTCTCTTTGCTTCCTGGCTACCAGGAGGTGAGCAGTCTTCCTCTGCCATTCATTGGCAGGATGATGTTCAGTGCCAACACCGGACCAAACAACAGGGCCCAAAACCCATGGATTGAAACCTCTGAAACTGTGAGTCAAAATAAAGCTTTCTTCTTTATAAGTTGTTTATCTCAGGTATTTTATCACAGCAATAGAAAGCTTACTAACACAGCCTGTAGCTGTCAACTGATTAACCTCCCTTACCTCCTCCACTGCCCTATCTGCTCTTTCTATCTTCTGGCCATTGTAATTATATTTTAGACATCTCAGAAACTTTCTTTTATCAACAAGTTCTTCTTAGGGGGAAAAAAAAAGCCGCTTGGCAATGAAATCCAGATAGTTTCAAGATAAATTACCACAAATAATTTTGGAATGTAGAATTTTTGAAAAAGTGGTGGTAAGCAGACTCCATAAAATCTAGATTAATAGTGAACAACTATTGGGTTATTGTTACATAGAAACATGTGATTGATATAACTTAGTACAAAAATAACAATATAATGAATGAAAACCCATGGAGGATGAGAAGTGTGGGGAGTTGGGAGTAAAAATTGATGCCCCCATCTTCTAAAGCAGGAAAACAATACATGTTATCTAAAGTTGAATTATATAGCTAAAAAATTAGATACTAAATTTATTTTTCATAATCTTTCATTGTTTTCTTCCTTCCCTTACATGATGTATGATTTGCAAATATTTTCTCCCATTTTAAGGTTGTCTTTTCACTTTCTTGATAGAATTTGATTTGGATGAAGTCCAATCTATTTTTTTTCTTTGTTGCTTGTAATTGATGTCATGCCTAAGAAATTATTACCTAACCTGTGGACATACAGATTTACACCTACGCTTTCTTGTAAAAGTTTTATAGTTTCAGTTTTACATAAAGATCTTCGGTCCATTTTGAGTTAATTTTTAAAATATTTCATTTTAGAAAATACATATAATTATTATTTTGGATCTGGTATTGAACCCAGAGGTGCTTAACTTCTGAACCACATCTCCAACCCTTTTACAATATTTTATTTAGAGGCAGGGTCTCACAAAGTTGTATTGGGCCTCCCTGAGTTGCTGAGGTTGGCTTTGAATTCACAATCCTCCTGCCTGAGCCTCTGAGCCGCTAGGACTACAGGCATGTGCCACTTCACAGGGACATCCTAACCCTTTTTTGTGGGGGGTAGGTACCATGGATTGAATTCAGGAGCACTCAATCACTGAGCCACATCCCCAGCCCTATTTTGTATTTTATTTAGAGACAGGGTCTCACTAAGTTGCTTAGAACCTGACTTTTGCTGAGGCTGTTTTTGAACTCAGCATCCTCCTGCCTCAGCCTCCTGAGCAGCTGGGATTACAGGCATGTGCCACTGCACCCAGCCCATCCTAATCATTTTTAAGTGTACAGTTCATTAGTGTTAATTATACTCACATTGTTGTACAACTATCACCACCAGCAAAATTAAAATTCTATATACATTCTACTATTCCTATGAGTTTGACTGCCCTGGATACCTCAGACAAGAGGGAGATATATATATATATATATATATATATATATATATATATATATATATATATATATATATATATATATATATAGTCCCCCATCTCATCTATTTTTTTTTTACTTTCCGTAGATTTTATGTCATACAGAGTAAAGACGGAATACTCTTTTAGTCTTTCTAGTCCTCCTTCCCTGCCCTAGTCTATTTATATCACAGTTAATGCTAAATTATCATCTAGTATCCTTTATATTGATATTTATTGAGAACATACTCTGTGTGCCAGGCACTATTGTAGATGCTGGAGATTCATCACTAATCAAAACAAAGTTATACTGTTAATGAAGTTTATAATGATTTGTTAAAACATGTTCAGTTATGAGCCATAATTACTATGATGACATTTTCTTTCTTGTTATACTTTCTGCTTTTCCTGGAATTAGTAATTAATTTTTGTTGGCTCAGGTTTCTATGTACTCAAATCATTCTTCTTTCACTCTTCAGTATCTAGCTTCTCTCCATTATTTTGCCCTTAGTCAAATGCACCAGGTAACCTACCCATTCTTCTCCTCCTCCTCCTCCTCCTTTCCACCTTTAAAAAAAAGTCCATATAGATTTTTGATATTTCTTTTTCTTACTATGTATTGGTTTTCAGTCTTTGACCTGGTAAGTAGGTAATTTTCTTTGATTTAGATATTCAGTGATTTCTTTCCCTTCAATAATGAGATATTTTAGATTTTTTTTTAAAAAAAGACCATCCTTTTGCTTATTTTCTCTATTCTCAATATCATTCCCATTAGTAAAATATCAGACTTCCAACATTGTTCTTATGTTTTCTATATTTTGTATTTTTCTCCCTTTTATTTCTGGAAGATTTTCTAGAGTTAGTCTCCCTTTTATGCAGACTGTTTATGTAGATACCCATATTTTAAATTACTGAGATTTCTTTCTTATTCTCTGTCCCTCCTTTTTCATATTATTCTGTTATTCCATGGATCCTTTTTTATCTTTCTGAAGGTTTTAATAATATTTTTTCTTTTCCCCTTTTCCTAATGGAAAGGAGGAAAATAAATTTTCTTCATGTTAATAGACCATTCAGATTTTCTACTTTTTTCTTGAGTCATTATTTGTAATTTAATATTTTACCTGGAAATTATCTATTTCATCTAGATCTTAAAATTTGCTGCCACATAATTCCATGAAGAAAACTTTTATTTAAAAAATATCTCTTATGCCTATAGCTATACCTTTCTTAATATTTTCCTTTTGTAACACTTTTTTCCTTGATCAAGTTTCCAATTTCATAATTCCAAATGTTAATATTATCTTCATTTTTTTCTTCAATTTCTTTCCTTTTTTCTAATTTAGTAAATACATATTTAGCACCTTATGTACTTAGTTACAGAAATTTTTGTGGAGTAGGGTTTGGGGTTAGGAGTTCTATATTCTATTTATTTACATGTGTGCTGAAAGGGTGAAGAGTTGGACTGAGTAGAAGTTGCTGGGTAGTTGACAGCTGTGGGAAGAGATGATGTTAATGCAGTTTAAGAAGATGATAGGAAATGAAGGAGTAGGTGGGTGGGGTGGTACAGGCCTGTAATCCCAACAGCTCAGGAGGCTGAGGCAGGAGGATCCAGAGTTCAAAGCCAACCTCAGCAAAAGCCAGGCATTAAGCAACTCAGTGAGACCTTGTCTCTAAATAAAATACAAAACAGGGCTGGGGATTTGGCTCAGTGGTTGAGTGTCCCTGCAACCAACCCCTGGACCCTCCCACCCCCACACAAAAAGGAAAGAAAGAGGAGATTTTGACATCAACTCACAATGTTAGGTTTGGGCTCTTTAGGAACTTCTGGTACAACCAGGTGTTCAAAGAGGGCAATTTAGGAGTGAGACACAAGTAATGGCAACTTAACATTGAATGAAGAGGGAGAACTTTCTACTCTCACACCCTATCAGTGTTGTTACTATTCACTGACAGTACAAGAGTAATAGTGGGGATTATTTTATTTATAAAACATTCAAATATTTTCCCCAAAGTGTTTTCAGCCTTAGAAAAAGATGAGTCCCATTCTATATTATTTTTACAATCTTAATTGAGGGGCATTTATGTTTTTTTGGGGGGGTAGATTTGTGTTCTTTAAATATCAGTCTTCTTTGGTTCCTCAGAAAATTGGAGAAAATGGAGCTTTTAGATCAGAATATAATTTTTTCTAACATCTGATTAGATAAAATGTCAAATATACAGAAAATTGTGAAAGAAACATACAGTTAACATCCATATACCTACTACCTAGATTCTATAATCAGAATTTAATTTTTATCAGTTTAGAATTGGCACTTTCCTAAACTTTTGAGTAATGCTGAGTAGAATGATATTGGTACCATAATTACATACTCTGCTCCTACTGGTAAGTCCAGTGCTTGATTAAGAATTCTGTACTGTGGCCAGTTTCATGACGACTTTAAACAAACCAATACAGGCCAGCTATTTGCTGGGTGGAGGAGCTTCTAGAGAGTTCTTCTGAGCTTAAAGAAACAAAATTTCAAAGTCATCTGGCTTCTTGCCTAAACACACCTACAGCTTTTGGCTCTTAGAGACAGGTGATGTCCACAGATAAAAACTTAGTACCTTCTGGTTGTGCAACAAGGAAACAACTGCCACTGCTCTGGGCTGGAAGGTGACCTACACAGTGATGAAGAGGAGGGGAGTAACTGGGACTCATAGCACCTCATTAATTTTCCTAAAACTTCTACACTGAGATTAACAGCAACTATGAATACAGGTAGCATAAGCTCTCTTCTACAAATTCACACAACCTTTTCAATGTTTTTCAGAACCATTAAAGCTCTTAAAGGGGAAATGAAATTCCTTGAAATCTAA
Organism: Urocitellus parryii; assembly: GCF_045843805.1. Classification (NCBI taxonomy): domain Eukaryota; kingdom Metazoa; phylum Chordata; class Mammalia; order Rodentia; family Sciuridae; genus Urocitellus; species Urocitellus parryii. Next base: position 14,831,860 of record NC_135544.1, read on the forward strand.
GAAAAATAGTAACAATCATCTTTCTAGGCTGATTCCAACCACCACATATGATACTGCCAGCTATATTTTTCAAATCATTATAATTGCTTCCCTTTGGCACACTGTCATCTATCCTTGGCTCCTTTCTTCCCTGGAAGGTTTTTGATTAAACAACATCCAAAGCAAAGGATATGTGCTCACTAATAGGCCTTCTTTTTTTCTTCTTCCTCTCCTTCTGCTTCTTTTTCCTTGTGGTTCTAGGTATTGAACTCAGAGTCTTACTCATGCTAGGCAAGCACTCTACCACTGAGCTATATACACCCCCAGGCCCTAGCTAGCTCCTTCTCAAAGGAAAAGAATGACAAAAAGGACTTGTAACTGAAGAAAGTTTATGGTGAGATTACACACATACACACATACACACACACACATACACACAATAACACACATCATACTCAGCCTGTAAAAATAGATGCCATTTTCTCAATGCTAAAACTCTTGGGGATGCCACAAAATGCATGAGTTTGAACAGGAGTAGAGTACTTGAGTGAATATAAAAATAACACTTTTAGAATGAGGATAACATCTTTAAATTATAAGCCTTTCCTCTTTGCCTTTCTGAGTCCATGATCATTACTTGTAGATCAAGGATCAGCAAATATTTCTGTACAGATGCAGACAGGAAATATTTGAGATATTGCAGACTATATGGTCTGTACAAATGCTTGTGCCATAGTAGCATAAAAACAGCCACAGACAATACATGAATGAGCATAACTGTATTCCAATAAAGCTTTATTTATTGACACTGAAATGGACTACATTAGTTATACACAAAACAAAGACTTCATTTTTACTCTGTACCACCAAGCTGGCATGTGTTAAAATCTGCAGATTCTTCACACTCTTTACAATTATTTCCTCAAACATTATCTAGTTTTCAATCTTCAAATATGTTTAATTCAAGTTGTGTAAATATAGGATTGGTGTGAATTATATGGAGCCTGGATTTTCACCATAAGGGATTATGGTGAATAAAATAAAAAGTAATATGTAGAAGTTAAAAACAGGTTTTAGAATTAGTCAATGTGAATTTAAATACAGATTTTGCAGCTTTCTCAACTGTGTGACATTAGGTAAATTGAAGAACATTTCTACATTTTTTTTTCATTTGTAAAACAAAAACATTTTATTTTGAAGATTAAAGGAAATAATGCATATCAAACTCAATACTGTTCAATGAGGCACATGATGTTCAATAGATATTACCTCATTATCACTCTTCAGTGAGTCATTGCTAAGTAAATAATCTTTATTTTTATCTGTGCAAAAAGATCATCCATGACATTAGGGTTCAACAGTTCATTATTTAACTGGTTATATACCATTTGGTAATCTGGAAAATTGCCCTAATGAAAGGTCATGTTTACTTAATTTATGAGTTCTGTAATTAATTTGATTTTTAAGAGATGATGCTATAGTTTGGATGTGGAGTGCCCCCCAAAGGGCCATGTGTTAAAGGACCATTGGGAGGTGGTGGAACCTTTATGAGGTGGGGCCTAGTGGAAGGGAGTTAAGTCACTGGGGACATGCCCTTGAAGTATATATTTGGACCTAGACCCCCACCTTCCTGTCTTTTTCTTTGGTTCCCAGCTATCACAAAGTGAGCAGTTCCTCCCACCATGCACTCCTGCCATGATGTACCGTGCTGCCACAAGCCCAAAGGCCAAAGGGCCAAGCAATCATGGTGACATTTCTGAAGCTGTGAGCCAAAGTAAACCTTTCCTCCTTATAAGTTATGTAAGATATTTTGCTACAGCAATAGAAAGCTAACACAGATTGATTATGCAATGGGGTTCCTCAAATGACAGTGGCCTCCTCCTATCTCAGCACCACGAGGTAGGAAAGAAGCTATATTTTTATGTTTGACTTGCTACTGTGACTACCATATATAACTATGATTATTACATCTGTTTGTACATGTATGTTTAAAAATTAATATGAAAGCATTTTAAGGAAGTCCAGATAGTTTATGGAGAGTTCCAATTTTCATTAGGGTTCATAAAAATGCAATTTTACCTTAAAGCTCTTTTTAAGTTCTTTTTAAAACAACGAATACATGGTATGTATAATAAAATTCAAAGGTACAAAAGATTATACCATGAAAAGGAAGTTTTCCTCTCCTCAACTCCCTACTCCAGCCTCGCAGTTGCCCTCCTAAGAAGCAGCTGCTTTCTTAGATACTCACACACACACACATATTACACACTCTTTTACACCTTACTTATTATTTAAGATATACGGGTAAATTTCCCTTCTCTGCACACAGAGCTGCCTTGCGCTCTTTAATGGCAGCTTAGTATCCATTAGAGGGATGTTCCCCCACATTATTTAACCAGCCCCCAGGGACCGGCTTTTAGTCTGCTTCCAGCTGCTTGCTCTTACAAGCAAAATTGCAACTCTGCCTTGTTAACTTTTAACCTCCTTTATACTGTGATTTCTTTTTTTTTCTTTTCTGTTTTTCTTCCAGCACCACCTAAAAGTGACTCTAGGACTTTGCTGAGTTCCCTCTCTCCAAACCTTAGCAAGAATTTGTGGAGTTACTGGTTTTTCCTCTAGCATTGTTCTCAGGCTCGGGTTCCTTTGCCTACTGGGGCCCTGGAGGCAGCAAGGACGGCTATTGACCGTGGTGTGACAGTACTTCGGTGTGAGCATCGGTGAACGCACGTGGACACTGCTTTCTGGTGAATGCCTATGTGGGAGGCAGCAGGGCCGAGTGCAAGTGGCTGCTTGTCCCTCCGCAGAGTGTGTGGACCCGAGGTGGCGTCGCAGTCTGCGGTCTGCGGTCCTGGTGTGAAACTCGGGAGGAGACTCTCCCAGCTACCGTCCCCCGTCTTCCCTTCACCAAGGGAGGTGTTTAAAGGTGTCTCTTGGAAACAGGCGCAACCCGGGCAGCCCGACTCCAGAACAATGGGTCCTTTCAGCCACCCCTTTAGATGTATGGCTCGTCGCCATGGCAACCACCCCATTATTGAAAGTCAGAGCCGGTCCCTGCCGGAGACGCGCTCCTCCGGGCTCCCCTCCCCCTGCCGGCCCGCCGTATGGTGTGTGTGGCACTGGCAGCTGTTGTCAAAAGAAGGCACCTCTTTGTCTCCAGGGGATGAAAGACATTTGGTTTTCATCGCCACCCTTTCTCTCCGCCCGACAACTCTTCTTCGCGCCCTGCGCGCCCCGTCCCCAGAAGGTGCCCCTGGAGGCTAAGGCGCAGCCCAGAGCAGGCCACCGTGATTTTGGTATTAATTTTCACTCTTGTCAAAGTGTTTCTGCCTTTACCTCGAGCTCTTTGGGTCACTAAAAGTCTCACTCTCGAGAAAAAGTGTCCTCACTAGGGGAACTGGCTTTAGAAACCAGAGTTTCTTCTTTAAAACTCTTTCTTGTTCTTTCGAGCTGTCGTGCAAGCCACTTCTCCCCTCAGACCCAACAGCACCATCTTCTGTAACCAAGGGCTTATTACCGAGTCTGTCCCGGTAGCGCCAGAGCTCTGAGCCAGGAAGTTGAAAAGTCTGTACCTTAAGATCCAGTTCTCTTTCCCCGCTACTATTGTCTCACTTTATTTGAAGGGCTCTCACACTCGGTCAGTTGAACACTTTTTGGTTTAAGAAAAGAGCACAGTTATGCAAACGATGATGACCTGTATTTTTTTCTCAGATGCTTCTCATTTAAAATATATTATACTAAAGTTGTGTACTGCCTTGGATGAATTCCTAAATATGATTTACCTTTTTTTTGTTGTTGTCTGTAGAGAAACTATAAAAAAATAAATTTTAAAATAGCAGAAAAAAAATCTTTGCCATGTGTTGAGGGTGTTCTGGATCAAAGAAGAGAAACTCCTATACCTATAATCTGCCCCAGGGATCTTAAAATTGGAACAGATGGTGTTTTCAGACTTATTTGGGAAAAAAAAAAAAAAAGGTTATAGTGGTGAGAAAAAGTGGGATCATGTAAAAAGGAAGCTGGAGGAAAATGTAAAAGCTTGTGTTACTAACGTGGAGAGAAAAAAGCTAGATAAATTGAGTTATGTAAATAAGATGTATGGGTGGGGAAAATAATCGCTATTCAGAACATTTTATTTAATATTCCTAAAGAAAGATGCTAGAGGAAGAAATTTGAGGACAACTGCTTCAGATCTCATTGAATATTTCTATAGCTATTTTATTTTTAAAGCTTAATTATTAAAGATAAGAAGGATGTTTTAAAAACTTTGGAAATGCTAAAAGTATGCCAAGTAAAGAAAAGGAAGTTCAGCAGGTTGACTGACAAGAGGTAAGTTTTTCTGGGCTTTGCTTCCAATTACTAACAATTGCATTTGATAAACAGGAAGCAGCTCAGTCTGACACACAGGAAACAAGCATTTATAAAGCAAAAGGTTTTTTTTTTTTTTTTTTTTTTTTTTTACCCCTCAAAACAAATTTTATCTACATAACTATCTAGTAAATATTATGTTACTTTGCAAGCTTTTTTACAATTCAGCCTCTTTTCTTCCCTCAGCAAATTTTAGACAAAATTCTTTTATATAATGAACAGTTCTCCAGAAATTTCAAAGGGGAGTTTACAAAGAAGTGTCACAGTTGAAACTCTCTAGTTATTTAATTTGATGGTTTGAATAAGTCTTTCAGATTGTTATTGCCAAATAAAAACTTTTACACTTCTGTCAGTAATACTCATGGTGATAGCTATAGTTTGATTTTTTAAAAATATTTCTTTTAGTTGTAGGTGGACACAATAACCTTCATTTTTTTATGTGGTGCTGAGGATTGAACCCAGTGCCCCACGTGTGCCAGGTGAGTGCTCCACTGCTGGGCCACAACCCCAGCCCCTATAGTTTGATTTTTACCAGTGAATACATCATATTATTTTATTAAAGTTACACATGGAATTTCGTAGAAGCGTACTCAGGGACCAACACAAAGACTGAGGCCATTATACAGAACTCAAGCATTCTAACCTCTGCTCCATGTATTTTCAATGTAAGTTTTCATTTGTCTAAAAGATTTCACTTAGTTTTTTAAAAAATTAAGACCATTGCCATAACAGAATTTTAGAGTTGGAAAAGATCTTAGAGGTAATTTAGTCCAATCCTCTCATTTTATAAATAAAGCCATTAAGACCCTACACAATCTGCTCAAGCTCATGTGGTCAGTTTGTGACTATGTACTGGTGACTGCTTGTCATTACCCTCTTCCTGGCCATTACTTACTGGATATTCTTTTTATTAAGGACATGTTTTTGTCTTTTCCTTTAATAAGATGAAATAAAAGCTATTCTGGGGAACTTTCCTGTTTCCCAGTCTGCTCTCCCTAAGTCTTTCAGTTCCTAGATCTTATTTAAAATATCCAATCTTTTCACTAATTGTATTTGGATTGTTCACTCCCACTGGTTGCAGATAACCTGATGGATCCTCTTGCTATCCAATATTCATTCTCCTATCTTCCTTCTTAACAGAGCCCCATTTGAGGAGTGGGGATGGATATAATAACGTCCCCAGCTAAAAACATACCCAGCACCTTTTAGATCAATTTTGTACAACAGATCATGAGTGGGACTTCAGGAGAAATTCACTAAAGGGAGCTGACTCCGTTGGCTCATACCCGTTTGATTTTTGTCTTTTTTCCTTTCTGCCTGGAATATAGCTTGATGACTAGAGCCATAGCAACAATGTTGTGAGCATGAGGGTGAAAGGTCTATCCTAGGAACGGTAGAATAACTAGCTAAAAGAAACTTCTCTTCTTGGGCTGGGGCTGGGGCTTAGCGGTAGAGTCCTCTCCTAGTATGTGCAAGGTGCTAGATTCGATCCTCAGCACCACATAAAAATAAATAAATAAAATAAAGGTATTATGTCCAACTACAACTAAGGAGAGAGAGAGAGAGAGAGAGAGAGAGAGAGAGAGAGAGAGAGAGATCTCTTCCTGATGGAAAATGCCATTCCAGCCATAGATTTTCTGCCTCCTGACTTCTAATAATGTAATTTGGCTTTTCTGATATGCACGGCTGAACATAATCCCCATTTGTTCTCATTTAGAATAAGAACAAAACAGGTTAGGATTTTTATTGAATGATTATTTTTGAACCCTCACCAGCTGATCGTAGACTATAGAGGACTTAACAATATTATACTATTTTATTCACTTACTATGTAATGAAACAGTCTCCTCTCCTGCCCTCTACCATTGACTACTAATGTACATATCTCTTGTCCAGATGTTAGATTCATGTAGTACGAGGCCCAAAAGTTCAAGTGCTGCTTTGACATCTTTGAGCATCACAGGGTCCAAAGGCTTGAGTTCCCCTACTTTCACCAGATATGACCCCACCGGCAGGAAGGCTCACTGCAGAACCCTATCAGCTGGACAAGCTCACTCCACGCAGTTCTCAACCTAATGGGTTTCACCTTCCTGTCAGCCTGTGAAATTATTTCAACAAGCCTATCATATGCTCTAGGGGGCACCAAGGACCAATCTAGCCCCCAGTCACTATACAGCCTGCCTCCCACAACCCTGATGGTTTTCTCTACTCCAGATGCAAACCGCCGGTTACCCTGGGTGGCAGGAAATGCCCTCCTCCTCCAGGAGTTGTAATAAACTCATTGTCCAGTGTTGGGTGTCATGTGTTTAAACATCTCATACTTTTTTAGGGTAAGGGTCCCTCTTTCACCAACAGGTAAATAGGAGGTGATAAGAACAGTCAATTTATTCAACATATATCTACTGAGTCTCTTGGATGTCACATGTGTGCCATGCAAGAGCTACAAGGGTAAGCAAGGAAGATACAGTATCTGCCCTAAGATACACATAGTAGGGGGAAAACTGACAAGGAATCAAAGACAACAGCGAAGTAAGCAGAGTAATTATAGGCTGTAATGAATATTGTGAAAAACAGGAAAATATCTAAGGTGGAAGAGGAAGAGATACGGGTAGATTTATATAAGATTCACTGAGAAGGTAACAGTCACTTTCCATTACTATAACAAACACCTGAGATAAGCAACTTATAAGGAGGAAGGATTTTTTTTCCTTAGTCCATGATCAGTTGTCCCCATTGCTTTGGCAAAAGTGTGAGACAAAGCAAAACCATTTACCTCCTGGACAGAAAGTGAAAAAGAGAGAAAAGGGAAGAGACTGGGGTCCTACCATCACCTTTGAGGAAATCACCCCATTGACTTGAAGATCTGTCACTAGGCACTACCCTTAAAGTTTCCACCACCTCCCAAGAGTGCCAAGCTGGGGACCAGGCTTTTAACATATGGGCTTTTGTAATAAAAATCCAATTATAACTATAGCAGTAAAATAAAGAAGACCTAAAAAAAAGTACTGGAGCTAGCAATATGGAGACTGCAGAGAGAACTTTCCAAACAGAGGAAAGAACATTTTCTAGGTCCAGAGGCTGGGGGTTCAGGTTCAGGGTGATGGCAGAAGTTATGATTGGACAAATAGGAAAGGACAGATAAAGAAGATGATAATGCCATGGAAATACATGGGAGGGCTCCAAGCCACAGATAACTGATTCCAGTTTTAAAAGCTCACTTTTGCTGCCATATAGAAAATGGGTTGAATTAATCTAATCCTCCCATGCTCTCCTTCCCTACCCTACTATGAGTCAACCTCCTTATATCAGAGAAAACATTCAATATTTGTTTTTTGGAGGATTGGATAACTTCACTTAGCATTATCTTCTCCAACGCCATCCATTTACCTGCAAATGCCATGATTTTGTTCTTTTTTAATGCTGAGTAAAATTCCATTGTATATATATGCCACATTTTTTTTTATCCATTCATCCACTGAAGGACATCTAGGTTGGCTCCATAGTTTAGCTATTGTGAATTGTGCTGCTATAAACATTGATGTGGCTGTGTCCTAGGGAGGGAGAGCTTGGGAGGATATAGATTAATTCTAGATAGGGAAAATGGGTGGGAGGGAAAAGGAGGGGGCAGGGGATTAGCAAGGATGGTGGAATGTGCTGGACATCATAATACAAAGTGCATGTATGAAGATTTGAATTGGGTGTCAACATACTTTATATACAAACAGATATGAAAAATTGTGGTATATATGTGTATTAAGAATTGTATGGGGCTGGGGATGTGGCTCAAGTGGTATCGCACTCGCCTAGCATGTGTGAGGCACTGGGTTCGATTCTCAGCACCACATAAAAATAAAGATATTGTGTCCATCTAAAACTAAAAAAAATATAAATATTTTAAAAAACTGACTCATTCTAGATTAAATAATACATGGAATTTATTTTAAAAAATAATTGTAATGCAAAAAAACAAAGTACATGTATAAAGGCATAAATAGGTGTGAACATACTTTATATACGAGATACAAAAAATGGTGCTCTATATGTGTAATAAGAATTGTAACACATTCCAATGCTGTCGTGTATTTAAAAAATAATAAATAAACCATAAAAAAATTACAAAACAAAACAAAATGTGTTGAGCTAGGATTGGTAGAGCACTCTTGGTTAGATCCCCAGGACCACAGGAGGAAAAAGAGGTGGTTATAGTTTTTTAGGCCAGAGGTGATGGTGGCCTTCATTTTGTGATGACAATGGAGTTGGAGAGAAGTTGGATTCATGACAAGTCTCAGAAGTGGAGTCAACAGGTTTGCTTCTGTGTTGAGAGTAATGGAGGACTTAAGGATGATAGTTACTGGTTTGAGTAACTGGATGGATGATGGTGTTGGCAATAAGACACAGAAAACTAGAGGTGGGGTGGGAAGAAGTTTTGAGAAGGGAACTCAAGTTTCTTTGGGATGTGTTAAGATTCTATGAGGCATCTAAGTGGAGATATAAAATCAAGAGGCATCATCATTAACAGTAATCACACAGGATCATCTAGGCCAAGAGGGTAGAGATGGATGAAAGAGCATCTGGTAATAAGTTGCAATGCCACTGAGGTGAGAGTCGGGCCTCACTGTTGGAGGTTCCTGTGGTTAATCATCTCGGGAAGGGGCCATTTGATATATCAACTATTTATTCAGGAGACTGTCAGTAGAGAGATGCTGCTCTCTCCCTTTCAGAAAGGATATGGGTCCTGGGTAAAAGGAGTCACAGAATACCTTTGCCTTAGAGATATCCAAGTTACTCTGATTATGTCATATTTTGTGAGCTAGGCTACATTATTAGTTGCATATTACTTTCTCTGTTCATTTCCCTTTTAATATCTTCAAGTTTTTAGATAATTTTTGCAGAATTGTGCACATTTATGTCTGCTCTGTGATGTTAAACAATGACAATAATAGCAAAGTATGACTACATTGGCATTGAAAGTTTAAAGAAATACTGAGTCTGCCAAATACAGCATGGTGGGAACAGCAGCCAGTGCTAAGAGCTAAGAGGCTCCTAAGAGGGAGAAGGATCGGATCCCTTTTATGAGAGCTGCAGCATCAATTCAGTCTCTACTTTCTACATGAATAATTTCCTTCTGTGGCCAGCTCTGAAGAAGCTGGATTTATTTATTTATTTAAAAAAATATATTTTTGTTGTTGTTGATGGACCTTTATTTTATTTATTTATATATGGTGCTGAGAATTGAACTCAGTGCCTCACACATGTTAGGCAAGCGCTCTGCCACTGAGCCACAATCCCAGCCCATGGTTATATTTTTTAAATGGAACTGATCTTTTCTTTACAGCACCCCCACCCCATTTGATTATATACTCCTTGAAATAAGGTTTTTGTCTTTGTGCCCTCAGTGTCCAGGAGATAGTGGGAACTCCATAATTGCTAGTTTAGGAGATGACTAAATGTATACTAGACATTGTTGTGTTCCATAAAGACTTTATCATCTAGTCACATAGTGATCAGATGCATACATGAATGCATAGCAGAGTGTCTGAAGCACTGGAGGTTGCAAGAAAGGGCTTTGAAATGTTATTTAATCATTGAGGAAGGAGAAATTACTTCCAGCATGGAGGCACCAAGCTTGGGATGGACTTCATGGAGAAGGAAACAGAAGGCTGGGCCTCTACAGCTGGAAGAGAATTTCCACAAATAAGGAAAGACTGTAGGCTGGGAGTGTAGCTGAGTGGTAAAGCATGTACTTAGCATGCACAAAGCCCTGGGTTCAATCCCCCAGCACAAGAAGAAAAAAAGAAGAAAAAAATGCAAGACAGGAATACCTGCCAGGGAGAAGGAACTCTGAAAGCAAAGTCAAGGAAGGGAGATGCCCATTAGTGAGATTAATGAGCACCCCCTGCCTCCATAGCCCTTGCCCAGGGATAGCATACATGGAGAGAATGAGAAAGCATCAAAGCCAGAGAAGTGTACTGGCACCCAGCTGTAGAGTCCTGAAAAATTTCTTTCTCAGTGGGTGAGGCCTCTCTTGTCCCAAATAAAATTTTTAAATATGAACAAGGGCTGGGGGTGTAGTTCACTGGTAGTGTTTGCCTAGACTGCATAAGGTCCTGGTTTTAATCTCCAGCTCCAGTAAATAAATACATAGATAAATTTAAATTTAAGAAATTATAAACAAATTTTCCCAGTGACTGGCTTTTTATGATAGAAAAAATTCTTTTCAAAAATATTTTTATAGTTGTAAACGAACACAATGCCTTTATTTATTTTTATATGGTGCTGAGGATCAAACCCAGTGGCTCACACGTGCTAGGCAAGCACTTTATCACTGAGCCACAACCCCAGCCCCATGACAGAAAAATTTCTTAGCTGTGAGAGCTAAACACTAGGATAATTTATAAAACACTAGAATAATTTATCATTGGCAGCTTTAAAATGTTTTTTCTAGAGAGTTTTATAAATAGATATTTGTTAATGATTTCCTATTCTCAAGATCATAAGACTGTTAGATTTCCAAGTTCTGTTATTTAATTCAATTCAACAAATATGTTTTCCTAGCTAGATTATATGAGCACAGGGTTGTGCCTGTGATAGTAATCACTGCAGCATCTTCAGCACCCACTATAAGGCTTGATACATGGGAGGCCCTTAGTTAATGTTAATTCTATGCCTGAACAAGAACTGCCCACAGCAGTGATTTGTTTCTGGGCGTTAGGCACATGTTTTTTAGTAACCACGTTATTGTATCTTGTCTCTTAGGTAATAACAATTGCTAACATCTTTCCAATGCAATCTTCTCAAGTCTATTGAAGTAGGTGTGATTAGTGACCACACTTGAGAAGTGAAGAAGTGATATTTGGAGAATAGAAGGTACTTTCTCAAGGTTACATGGGTGGAATGTGTTGGAACAGGGTTCAAACTTAGGCACTCTGACACCAGAACACCAACACTTACACAATACTACATTATTCAGTCATTTTGCATTTCAGTTTTCTCTTTTACTTCAAAATTAATCAACCACCTATACTTCACATGTGTGGCAAAGAGCAATTCATACCATCTTCAACAAAGGTCACCTATATGGAGGAGATGCCACCTATGCTCCATTTTACCAAATGAAAATTAAAACCCAGGGTGAGTGAAACCTTTATCATTTAGGTTGACGTTATTACCATCACCACCATAACTTACCATTTCATCTGCCAAACACTTACTATGTGCCAGGCACCCAGGCACACTATTTGCATGCCTCATCTTATTTAATGCCTTATTCTTAGTTTTAATGTGCTGTTGAACCTTGTCTTTTGACTTTTACTGCACATTTCTATGGATCACAATGACTGAAACCACCTAAAGTAGTGTCAAAGTTATTAACGTTCAAAAGCAGTTTGTAAGGAGAACTGCCCAACCCCTTCATTTTCAAATATGGGAATCGAGATTTTGGAAAGTGAAGTGCCAAAAGTCATACAAAGTCAAGCAAGTGGTGGCCTTGCTGGGCTTGGAAGGGGCTTCTGGAATTCTTTTCCAGAACTCTGGATAATAAGCTGTACAACCAATCACGTTTATTTTACCCAAGACATAGCACATAAATGAAAAGGTTTGACTCTTTTTAAATGCACTTAATAGCGAAGGGTAGTTATTGCTATTCATGACTTCTTATCCATGGTGTACTATTAGATAAATTGTGCCCTGGAAATCACCTCCTCCCCTGCCCAACACATACTTTTTAAGCATCCCTTTCAAGGCACATCCGCAATTATGCAGGTTGCAGCAGCGGCCTCTTGGGCCCTTTGTGACTGGACGACTGCAGACCAAACGGCCCTCATTCTGTCCTTGCCTTCTAATCTGGGCTCAGAACCACTGAGCTGCACCAATCAGAGATTACCCGGCCCTCAACGAGGGCCAATTAGGGGTTCGAGCCCGAGAACTGGGAAGGCCACGGACAGCGATCAATCAGAGAAGAGCGGTGCACTGGCGCCCAATCAACGGCCTTCAGGCCTCAGTAGCGGGCGGTGCCGGCGCGAGCCCCGGGGGCGGACCAATCAGCGTGCGAGCGGCGGCCAGTGCGCGCGTGGGGGTGGAGCTTGTTGGCACAGCCGAGTGGTCGGCGCTGCGAAGAGCGAGGCTGGGTGAGAGTCGGCGGCCTCAGGCACCGGCGGGGAGGGGGCAGAGGGTCAGAGAGGGGGCGCGCGGGGGGCGGGCAGAGGCGCGGGGTGGCGCCGGACGGACTGATCCTTAGAGCTTCGGCAAGCAGTGGGGTGAGGTGAGAGACAGAGTAGCGGGCTCCGGGAGGTGGTCCGCTCTGGCCGGATGGTGGAGGGAGGAGGGGACCCTGTTACCATGGCAACACATGGGTGCAAAGTGGAAGGCCCCGGTTCCTGAACCCTGTTTACCCCCGGAATGTGCGTTTACCTTAAATCTACCCCGTGCCTTCCTCACCGTGGCTCGCGGGGTCCTAGGCTGGGACCATCGCAGAAATAACCCACTTTGGCCTCCTTCTCCGCAGCCTCGCCATTCTCCACCCTCTGTCCCTCCCTCCCTCCCTCCTGCAGTCGAGTCCGCCGGCAGAGGGATTAAGCTTGCCCTGGCGTACTCGGTACAGCAGGCCTTTGCGGTGCGATCACCTGGGCTAATAGCCACAGTTGGGGTCCCTCGCGGCTGCCTCATTTCTGGCGACTGGAGCCGTGGAGATTCCGCGGTCAGAGGTACCTGTTCCCCAGAGAGAGAATTTTTAAAGGCACCCAATGAAGAGCCTGTGTATAAGAAGTGCTCAGCGAATGGGTCTCATTGAATGAATAAAGACCACAATGGCAGCTTTCCATTCTGGATTAGCTCCCAGCACAACTCTAATAGAAATATGAGCAAATTAAAATGTAATTTTTACATTTTTCTAGTAATTATATTAAAGTAATAAAACAGGTTAAATTAATTTAAATATATTTTCTATTACCTAATATATACAAAACAGTATAGCATATAATCAGTAAATTAATGGTAACATTTGAAATCTTTTTTTTTTTTTTTTTGTACAAAATCTTCCAAATCTGTTTTAGATCTTTCAGCATGTCTCAGTTCTTTTCTTTTTTCTTTTGGTACCAGGGATTGAACTCAAGGGCACTTAACCACTGAGCCACATCCCCAGCTCTTTTTTGTATTTTATTTAGCGAGAGGGCCTCCCTAATTTGCTGAGGCTGGCTTTAAATGGTGATCCACTTGCCTTGGCCTCCCAAGCAACTGGGATTACAGGTATGCACCAGGGGTGGCCAGCATATCTCAGTTCTAACCAGCCACATTTCAAGTGCTCATTGGCCCTACCATATTTATTTATTTTGGAAGGTCCTAGGGATCGATCTCAGGGTCTCACATACTGAGCTTCACCCTCACTCAGTTCCTGGTGGCTACCAGATTAAACTGAGACGTGTATGTGAGCATTGTGACCAAAACCTGATATCAAAGTCACTAATGTTCTTTGAAACCTTCCATTTCTCCTGTATGCAAAGTGGTAATGTGCAATAAGGCAACAACAACAACAAAAAGCCCCAAAACTCCTTTAAAGAGCTTAGTTGAAGAGAAAATAGATACCCAAAGATTAAGTAGTATTTTAAGTGGGTATATTTCAGGCAATAGTAAAGATAACTGGGAGTAAAGGCTGGGACTGTAGCTTAATGATAGAGCATGTGCTTAGCATTTGAGAGGCTCTAGGTTCAGTCCTCAGCACCAGAGAAAGAGTAAGTGGGAGAGATAACTAGGAGTATATGATTGACAAAAGAGATGGCTGATAATTATTCTTAGGAATTCAAGAGAAGGATACTTCAAGCTCATGCAGTAAAGGAAGACTTGAGCCTGATCTTGAAAAAATTGGTAAGTCTTGGACTGCTGGAAAAGATGGGGAGAGAATGGCACTGAATATAGCTTCTTTTGTTTTTAGGTTTGAAAGTTTGCAGAATCCTGAGACTTTCCCACTGAAAAAGACTTTCCTCTTCACTGACAATTTCCCACCATGATTCATAGTCTTTTCTTGATCAACTCCTCTGGAGATATTTTCCTGGAGAAACATTGGAAAAGTGTGGTCAGTCGTTCTGTTTGCGATTACTTTTTTGAGGCACAGGAAAGAGCAACTGAGGCAGAAAATGTGCCTCCAGTTATCCCTACCCCTCACCATTATCTCTTAAGTGTTTACCGCCACAAGATCTTTTTTGTGGCCGTGATTCAGACTGAGGTCCCACCTCTGTTTGTCATTGAGTTCCTTCACCGAGTAGTGGACACATTTCAGGTTAGTGAATATGAGAGGATTCATATATGTAAGTTATAAAGTGTCTTTACAGTCCTGTTTCCATTGTATTCAGCTTCAGTTAAAAGAAGTCTGAGAAATCAAAACTCTGCTATTGCTCACTTTTCTCTTATCTAATTAAGATTCTTTTTTCTAATTATTGCATTGGTTGCATTTAAAATGACAAATTGAATACTTTTGAACTTGTGTGTGGTGTGTTTAGTTCCCATCCTACATTTTGTTTACAAAGTAGAGTTTAGATTTTTTTTTTAATATAGTGGACTTGATGCTAACCATATTATAGTATTGCTTTGAGTTGCTTCAGAAAGTGATAAATGTTTAAACTTTTATAAAAGAAAATACAGAAAAAGCCAAGTAATGCTTATCTTAATTGTCCCTGGCAGAGGTAATTTGTGAACCCATGCTTCATTTTTGGTTTGAGGTGGTTATTTGTAGCATATAACTGCTGAGTGATAAACTCTTGTTACAAACATAAGGTTGGGAAATCTTCTGTATCTGTAAGAATTTGTAACCCATTTTACAAGATACAGTTATCATTTTGATTTGGAGATCTTGGGGGTCCTGGAATGCAGGGTAAGGGAGGTAAGTTTACCAGGGTATGAGAGCATAATTTATAGCATGTGATTTTAGAGTATCCAGGCTTTAGATTTATACAGTGGAATCCTCTTCCTAACAAAATCACTTAACTTCTAATTGTTGTAGTTATTTGTATAATTCAAATGATAAATTAGAAGCAAAGGTCCTTTGGTTTAACTTCTGTGTCATGTGAGGTCTGGAATTAGTCTCATGAATATGGGAATTGTGGAGCTGGAGAGGAGAATGAGAATCCAGACATTATGATAAAAATTAAAAAGCAAATCAAAAAGTCCATTCATTTGCACTCATATCTATATTCTATGTCTAGAGCTATTCTTATTCCCAAGAAAATTAAAATATATTTTATAAGATTTTTTCTCCAAACACTCTCTGATAGTACTATTTTTATAAATTTTTTTTTAATATTTATGGACACAGTATCTTTATTTTGTTTGTTTATTTTTATGTGGTGCTGAGGATTGAACCCAGTGTCTCACATGTGGGGGCAAGTGCTCTGCCACTGAGCCACAATCCCAGCCCTCTGATAGTACTGTTAATCTGGGATTCCAATTATTCAGCATACTAGCTCCTTTGCACAGTGAAAACCTAAGAATTAGTAGGTTTGGGGATGTAACTCATTAATAGAGCAACTGTGTAGTTTGTGTGAGATTCTGGATTCAGCTCCCAGTACTGCAAAACAAAAACAACAACAAACCCCTAAGAATTATAAGCCCCAGTATGTGAAAGGACTAGAAGTAATTCCAGTAGTTATGATCTTAAACCTTTCTAACTGTGCCTTGCTATGATTTCCACATATGATACTTCACTTTTTCTAAGATTAACAGTCCAATTAGTGAAACTCAACAGTTGTTGCTATTGCCATATACAATTATTATGTAACTCATTGCAAGATAGGTAGTGGGAAAGTTGTGTAATCTCTTTGAAATCACAGAGGAATTTGAGAAAGCAGGGTAAAATTGCTGATTTAGAAGTCTAGAACTTCAGATCTTGTAATTTTTTTGAGGGGGGCTGTTTACTGGAGATTGAACTCAGGGGCACTCAACCTCTGAGCCACATCCCAGACCTGTTTTGTATTTTATTTAGAGATAGGGTCTCACTGAGCTGCTTAGCATCTTGCCATTGCTGAGACTGGCTTTGAACTCAAGATCTTCCAGTCTCAGCCTCTTGAGCCGCTAGGATTACAGGCATGCACCACTGTGCCTGGTGAGTTTGTCATTTTTTAAGCAGTTGTTAAAAGTAAATACATATCCTGATTTCAGTGTTTTTTTTTTTGTTTTTTTTTTTGTTGTTGTTGTTTTGTTACCAGGGATTTAACCCAGGAACTGAGCTACATCCCTGGCCCTTTTTATTTTTTGAGACAGGGTCTTGCTAAGTTGCTTTGGGCCTTGCTATGGTGCCAAGGCTGACTTTGTAATTGTAATATTCCTGCCTCAGCCTCTGGAATAGCTGGGATTCCAGGTGTGCACAATCATACCCAGCTCAATGCCTTTTTTTTTTTTTTTGATGTTTATCCTTTCTTGACACTATAACTTTTCTAGTACTAAAATATGATAGAGTTCCAGCTGTACTGCACTTTTGCTATGGTACTTTGTCATGTCAAGTCTCCTTTCCAAATGTTCATATCACATTATTTGGTTTATAAAATCAAGTGAAGACGTTTTTTAAAATTTAATTTAATTTTTAAAAATATAATCACTTTGGGAAGGAAATTTGTGACAGTTTTTCCTCTTAAATCTTGGGATCTGACAATGGAGATTATCTATTGTAATTTAGCCTTCATCTAGTATAATGCATTCAATATTGGATGTCAAAGATATGGCAAGATGGTGAAACAATCTGGAAATCATACCATAGCATGAACAGTAGAGTGATCTTAGAAGTTTGGTTCTGTGAAAATGAGTGAAAGTTTGTTGTTGTCTTCAGATAATGGCAGTGCTATTATTTAAGCTTGCTGTGTAAGGCAGCTAGGACGAGGCAGATTTGAATTTAGCAGAAGAAAGAATTCTTAATAACCAGAGCTGTCCATGAGTAGAACTGTGCAAAGGAGCTAGTATGATCCTTAGAAGGGGTAAATTTCCCTTTGGTGGATGAATTCAAGAAGGGTTGCATGCCTGTCTCAGAGGCCCTGTAAAAGATGAGACGACAATTTTAGAAGGATACACTAAATGACTATAGACATTTATTTCATTTCACATAGTACTTTAAATGTATAAAGTACATTCATGGACCTTATCATTTAATCATTTATTCTTAGTACTTTCAATATTCTTGTATATTCAAATGGCATTATCCTGATTATTACCACAACAGAAATCAAGACCTAACTTAGTAACATGTTTATGGTTTGGATATGAGGTATCCCTCCAAAGTTCCTTTTTTAATGTAGAGATATTCAGAGGTGTAATGATTGAATTATGAGAACTGTAATCTAATAAATCTATCCTAGTTTGAATGGATTGGGTGGTAACATCAGGCAGGCAGGTGGTGCCTGGAAGAACTGGGTCACTGGGGACATGTCTTGGATGGGTTCATTCCCTGGAAGGGTTCATCTTCCCTTCAAGATCCTTCCCCTTTCTCTGTGCTTCCTGGCTGCTGTGAGCTAAGCAGTACTCATCTGCTACGCCCTTCCACCATGATGTTCTCCCTCACCTTGGGCCCAAATCAGTGGGGTTGGCTTTCTGTGCACTGGGACCTCTGAAACTGTGAGCCAAAATAAACTTTTCTTCCTCTAAGTTGTTCTTATCAGGTATTTTTTTTCACAGTGTTGGAAAGCTGACGAACACAGAGAACAGTTTGATCTAATAAGTGACAAGATTATAATCCAGGTCTTCCAGTGATTTTTCTAGACCCCAGACGATACAATATTTAACTTTGTTGTTGTCATTGAGACAGGGTTTTTCAGTGTTTCCTGACTTGCCTCAAACTCCTGGGCTTAAGCAGTTGTTTTGCCTCAGCCTCCCAGGTAACTGGGGACTGGGGGCACATGCCACCCTTGCCCAACTAGTTTAACCTTTTTTTTTTCCATATCCCTGATTGTATACAAAGTATATTCACACCCATTCATGTCTTCATACATGTACTTTGGATAATAATGTCCATCACATTCCACCATCATGTTTAGTCTTTTTAATAAAAGGAAAAAGAATTCTTAGAATTCTAACATTAGGGCTGCCTAAGAGATTTTCTACTGTGCTAGCTCATCCACCTCATTCTAATTTTTTTGTTGTTGTTTCTCAACTCTTACTCAATGCACAAATATAAAGAAATAGCACAGTTAAGGTTAAAAAGATTTTCATGTATAATTCTGTCATAGCATAATTTTGCATAATTCATATTCTTATTCCTAAGCACATAAAATAATCTGGATTCAATTTTGTATTCTGCATATTTTATTAAGTGGAAGAAATTAACTCAAAGAGTTAAATAGACTTCATCTAGTTTATAGAAGCAGCTACTAATGACAGTAGTACCATATGCTAGTATTACCTCTGTCCAACCAGGCTGCCTAAGAGAACTGTGGCTGTGCCCCATTCCAGCATTGTAGAAGAGTACCACAGAAATACTGTGTAAAACACATGTGGATAAACCAAGTTCTTACTCTTTGAAAACCTTCTTTTATTTATTTACTTTTTTACAGTCTCTGGACAATAAATGTGCGTGTTATGTCTTCATCAGGATTATTTTGGAGTCTGTTCAGAGCCGGTGATCAAAGACAATGTGGTTGTGGTTTATGAGGTTTTGGAAGAGATGCTTGATAATGGGTTTCCCTTGGCTACTGAGTCGAACATTCTCAAAGAACTGATAAAACCTCCCACTATCCTTCGGACAGTTGTCAACACCATAACAGGTATGGGAGTTATGACAAAAAGTTACTATCATCCTGGGTGTAGCTTAGTTTGGTATGTGAATTATTTTTGAATGTTTGGGAATCTTGAGTGTTCAGATACTTTAATGTTGCTCTTTATGGTCTTTGAATCTAACCTGAAATAATATTTTTGTTATATAGAAAATACCCTGATTTCAATGACAAAATGAAGTATTTTATGGGCTGGGGATATAGCTCAGTGGTAAGCACTTGCCTAGCATGTGCAAGGCTCTTGGTTCCATCCCTAGCCTCTCAAAAAAAAGGTCTAAAGAAAAACATGATGGTTATAGAAACTTCAGAAATATAGAAAAGCACAAGGAGGAACATGAAAATTCCTCTTAATCCCACCACCACACTTAACATACTGGGGTATATATTTCTAAATAGGTAAATGGTAAATGAAACTTTTTTTTTTTTTTTTAATATTTATTTTTTAGTTCTCGGCAGACACAACATCTTTGTTGGTATGTGGTGCTGAGGATCGAACCCGGGCCGCACGCATGCCAGGCGAGCGCGCTACCGCTTGAGCCACATCCCCAGCCCTAAATGAAACTTTTTAAAGCAAAAACTCTTGTATATTTTTTAAGCTTCACTTTTATCAACATTTTATGAACACACCTTATTTCTATATCATTATTGATGATTTTGTAATTTTTTCATATTAAATAGATGCAAGTTATTTACTGAATCCCTGTTTGTGATATTTCTGACATTTCTTCTTTTAAATAATGAGGGGTTAATATTCTTAAATCTTTGTGTACATCAGGGATGATTTATTTTCAATACTAGAAATGGAAGCGCTAGGTCAAGGGGTGTGTATATTTTAGGGACTTTTGTGCTGTGCCAAGTTTCCCTCTAGAAAATTAAACATGAATTTGTGTTTTCAGTAGCAATTTCTGTGGAAGCTAGTCAACCCTAGTATTATTTTTTTCCGAGACTTTGGCAATTTGATAGATGGTTTGTTGGCATCTTGTTAGTTATGAACTCCGTTTTTGTTTATTTTTTTGTTGCTAGTGAGATTAAAACCTGCTCAAGTTTCTTGATTGCTTTTTCTCTATTGAGAATTACCTTTTCATGTTCTTTGCCCAATTTTTTGTTGTTGAAATGTTTTTCTTTTCTCATACTGATTTAAAATAATTTAAAAGAATTTCTTTTATTTAGGGATATATTTCTAATATACAGGGTACTTTGTAGGAGTTCTTTATATATTTTGAATACTGCATTGCAGATATTTTCTCACAGTCTGTTGCTTGTCATTTAACATCGTTCATGGTGTTTGTTTAGACACATATTGAATGTTGATTTGCTGGGTGTAGTGACATATGCCTGTAATCCCAGTGACTCAGGAGGTTGAGGCAGGAGGATCCCAAGTTTGAGACCAACCTCAGCAACCCAGCAAGGCCCTAGGCAACTTAGAGAGACCCTGTCTTAAAAAGTAAAAAGGGATGGGGATGTAGCTCAGTAATAGGGCACCCCTGGGTTCAGCTCCAGCATAACTAACTAAATAAATAAAATAAAATGTTTTGATTTAGTCAGATTAGTCATTGTGCTTCATTAATGTTCTGTATTTTGGGACTTGTTTAATGAATAAACGAGGATTTCATGGAATTTGAAAACTAGTGGAAAATGCATTTTAAAAAGTGTTAATATGGGGCTGGGGATGTGGCTCAAGCGGTAGCACGCTCGCCTGGTATGCGTGCGACCCGGGTTCGATCCTCAGCACCACATACCAACAAAGATGTTGTGTCCGCCGAGAACTAAAAAATAAATATTAAAAATTCCCTCTCTCTCTCTCTTCTCTCTCTCTCTCTCTCTCTCTCTCTCTCTCTCTCTCTCTCCTCTCTCACTCTCTCTTAAAAAAAAAAAAAAAAGTGTTAATATAAAAAATAGGTATGGCGTTTTGAAAAAGAATTATAAGAATTTGGCCTGTTAAATATGTCAAGGTAGATTAAGTCAGGCAGACCAAAATTCTTCGAGTAGTAATACTAGAAGATCCAAGACAGTTTTGCAAATAAATTTTTAAAAAATAAAAGAAAGTTTGCCTCACCAAGTATGGGATATAGTATGAAGTTTTAACAACTTTAATAATATGGTAATAAGTATGGCGTTTTTTCAGTATTCTGAGTTCATTTTAAGCCTTAAAAGCTTTGTTAGTGCTTGAATCATTTATGGATATTATTAAGTTATTTAAGCCTGTATCTCACTTCAATCTGAAGAAAAGAATAAAAGCTGAAATGTTTAATAAACATGCTGAATATATAGTGTATATAGTGTTTCTTTCTTTAGAGTAGAACTATCCAGGAAATGAAATAGGAAACAATTTAAATTATTTATAGCATTTTGTTATTTCAGTAAAAAATCTTTGAATTAAAAAACTTTTTGATGCAAAAATGTAGAATTCATCTAGAGCTCTTAATGACAGGAAAGGATCTAATTTGTGTTTTTAAGTTTTAACATTAGTATGAAACAGCCCATGTTGATATGTACATTTTAATACTACCACGAATGTACCTAAGAACCTACTTATGCTACAATACTTTTTTTACCCATGAAAATTTTATGTCAATATGTAGATTACCAACATGTTCTGAAACCCAATACATTATTTAGGCTTCAAGCTATTGTGGAATTTGAGACACTAAGTTCAAGTTACTTTCAAATCCAAAATATGATATCTGTCTCTCAGGTAACTTTTTTAAAAAACCTTTATTCTGATCAAGGAGACAGACCAGATGGAGACAATGAGTTTTAAAAATAGACCGGGTTGCCCTATATAGAAGTTTGGAAACACTCATCTTCTGTTTGATAATGCATGAATAGTGGGAGCATAGAAACTTCTGGGGAAATGTACACTGTTAGAATCAAATTGACATTAAAATACCTTTTTGATTATAAAAGTATCAATATTAATTATCTAGGAAGTACCAATGTGGGTGACCAACTTCCAACTGGGCAGCTGTCAGTGGTGCCTTGGCGACGGACTGGGGTAAAATATACCAACAATGAAGCCTATTTTGATGTGATTGAAGAGATTGATGCCATTATTGACAAATCGGGTAGGTGCTCTTAAGATGTTTTGAACCATCTGAGATTTGAAATTAGGAGGCCCCTTTTATATAATACATGTTAGTATCAGAATTATTCCTTATTCAGAACCATTCATTTTAATTTTGTACCCACTCTATCAGGCACTGTGCTGGTTAAAGGATAGACTTTTTTCTTTTCAATATCTTTTTTAGTTGTTGATGGATCTTTATTTTATTCATTTATTCATATGTGGTGGTGAGAATTGAACCCAGTGCCTCACACATGCTAGACAAGTTCTCTACCACTGAGCCACAGTGGATTTTATTTTGATGTGGATTAATTGTTTTGTAGGTGTTATCCTCTTCAATAATAATAAAAAAAGTAACAAACTAATATTTTATTGATTAGATTTCCTTTATAAAAGTGTTTAATTCCCATTTGTGATGGTGGAACTAAAATTGTAATTACTGATTCAGGAAGCCTTCCTGTCTGCCTATTCTAAATTAGATAAATATAACTAAAAGTTCTAAAGCTTAGAGGTCTACAGAAAGTTCTCTTCACATTAGTGAACTTATCCATTCAACACATGTTTATTGAAAACTTGTATTATAGCACAGTGCTGTATAGTGGGTGTTTGGTGGTCATTTCTAAAGGCATAGTCTGTGTCTGGAAGGCTTAATTAAAGTCTAGTGAGAGAAAGTAAAAAAGGTGGAGCATGAATGGGACCATATCCATCCAGAAAAGTATGTAGAGAAGATAGTTTTTGCTTTAGCAGCAAAATAAATAGAAGCTGTTAAGATTTGCATTCATTTTGGAGCAACCACTCCAACAGTGTCTCCCAAAATATTATTGGAAAATAAAGTAGTTCAGTATGACTGGGTTGAGAAGCATAAAAGAAGAACTGATGAGGCCTTAAAACTAAGGCAATGTGACACACACACACACACACACACACACACACACATAATGGAATATTACTCAGCAATAAAAGAGAATAAAATCATAGCATTTGCATGTAAATGGATGGAGTTAGAGAAGATAATGCTAAGTGAAGTTAACCAATCCAAAAAACCAAATGCCAAATGTTTTCTCTGACATAAGGAGACTGATTCACAGTGAGGTAGGGAGGGGGAGCATGGGAGGGATAGATGAACTCTAGAGAGAGCAGAGGGGTTGGAGGGGAAGGGAGGGGGCATGGGGTTAGAAATGATGGTGGAATGAGATGGTCATTATTATCCAAAGTACATGTATGAAGATACAAATTGCTGTGAATATACTTTGTATACAACCAGAGATATGAAAAAATGTGCTCTATTTGTGTAATAAGAATTGTAATACATTCCGCTATCCTATATAAACAAAAAAATTAATTAAAAAAAACTAAGGCCAAAGCATCTTTTCGTATTAGTTTAAATGGGAGATAACCCAAATATTCAGCAATAGAAAGGATAAATAAACTTTAATATGGCCATACAGTAGAACACTGTGTGGTAGAGAAAAAGAATGAACCACTGATACATCCAGCAATATAAGTAAATCCTAACAATATTTAACAGAAACGTTAGGTGCATAAGATTATATAAATAATGTGGTTACATTTATGTGAAATTTGAAAATAAGCACAATCTAAGGTAATAGAAGTCAGAATTTGGGGGATGTCTTTAACTGGAATGGATAAGAAGGAGCATACCAGGTTGCTGAAAAGGCTCTACATTTTGATGTGCATGGTACTTCCAGAGATGTAATGATATTTACTGAACTGTATGGTTTTTGTATTTTACTATAGAATATCAGTGAAAACTTAAAAAAAAAAAATGATGGCCAGATCATGAAGAACCTTGTGTGCCATTTTAAGGAAGAAAGTTGAGAGCATTTGGAGAGTTTTAAGTTGGGGAATAATTTCATCAGGCTTGTTGTGGAATAATGAGTTGAAGTGGGGTAAGACTGTAAGCATTGAAAGCAGGAAGTTGTTGCTGAAGTTCACACACAAAATATCACTGTCTATAATGGTAGTCAGGATGGAGAGGAATGAATAAATTTGAGAGCTGTAAAGTCTTAGAAAAGAGAAGAATTGGTAATTGACTGGATATGGGGACCAAGGAGGTAGAAATAGTCAAAGATGCATCTGTGTTTCTAACTTTATGCAGTAGGATAGGTGGTATCATCATAGCAATGTGGAAAACAAGAGGAGTGGTCCAGGGAGCAAGATGATAAATTTCTCTTTCACATGTGGAGTTTGAAGCACCACAGTGACATTCCAGTGGAATGTCCATTAGAAGTGAGGCTAACTTAAAAACAGTAGGAAATAGTTGGTTGTAAATGAAAATGTAAATCTTGGGAAGTAGGTAACACTACTAAGGAGAATATATAGTAAAAGAGGTTCAGAACTGTGGAAAAGCTTAGATATTTAAGGGCATGTAAAGAAATCTGCAGAAGACACTGAAGAAGAAGAGCTGGGAATAAAAGGAGAAAATTAGGAGAGGTTAGGACAGAAAAGCATTTTGAAAAGGAAGAAGTGATCAACAATAGCAAATGCTGAAGAGATCCTGTAGGATAGAGACCATGGGTGTCTTATTTAGCAGCAAAGCTCATTGGTGACCTTTGGGAGAGCAGTTTCTAATAGGAAATTTTCTGAACCATTGGTTAAGATAATGATGCTCTATGTGATTGTGACACTAGATTGAGAACTCCTTTAGGCTAATAACTATCTCATTAATCTTTTCATCCCCATCATAGTGTCTCAGCCTTGATATGTAGTTGATACATGTTTGGAAGGATGGGTGAATGGGTTGGATAAATGAATTGGACAGCTGGTCAGAAGGAAAGAAGAAGGGAAGAAAGGAGGCAGGGAAGGCAAAGAAGAAGAGAGAGGAGCAAGAGGGAGGAAGTAAGTTAGCTGGGAAGGACAGAGAGGTGTTCAGTAAATCTATTTGTCTGTTCCTGTCTCAGGTTCCACAGTTACTGCTGAGATCCAGGGCGTGGTTGATGCCTGTGTAAAACTCACTGGAATGCCAGACCTTACACTTTCCTTTATGGTAAATCCTGGACTAGAGTTCCTGTTCTTGGGGTGGGAAATTAAAAGTTTCTATAAAACCAGAGTGGTAAGAACAGAATAGAACTAGAAATGATTAGGGCAGCCACAAAGCTTATATCAGCCTTGAATTTTCTATAAGTAATTAGAGAGTTTGTGTGTGTGTGTGTGTGTGTGTGTGTGTGTGTGTCTGTCTGTCTTTTAGTAAAAATAGCAACTGAATTACTTTCCTGAAAGAAAAGTGGGTGTTTAATTCCTACTTGCTCTTCCTTGCCTGGTAACTGTAGAACCCCCGGCTGTTGGATGACGTCAGCTTCCATCCTTGTGTTCGTTTCAAGCGCTGGGAGTCAGAGCGTATTCTATCCTTCATCCCACCTGATGGAAACTTCCGTCTGCTCTCTTATCATGTCAGTGCACAGAAGTAAGCGGCTCCTCCCACTGAGAGTGGAATCTGTGTCTGTCTGTGTATGTGGAGATAGTATCTGTAGTGATTAAGAACTTGGGCTCTAAAGTTACCTGGGATCAAGTTCCAGCTCCTATAGTTACTAAGTGTGCCTTCTCAGGTTAGTTGTTTCCCTGCTGTGTGTTTTCTTATCTGAAAATAATAAAAGTACCTTTTTATCAGGATTGAGTGAGTCTAAATAGTGCTTAATGTGAAGGACGTGCTCATCAAATTTATCACTATCATTTTTGTTTTGTGTCTAAACAAGAACATTTTTTTTCTCAAATTAAAATCTGAGCAAGCCTATATTCAATCCACTTGACCCCCAAAAAGATTAAATTGTGCTATGAAAAAGCATAAAATTTAATGATTTTTTTGATCTTATATGTTCACTTCAGTTTGAAGCCTACAGGCTTTTGGATACAAGCAGTATTGCATGGGCAAAGGTGTGCAGACACAAGAGCCAAGAGACCTCAGAGCCACCAACACCTTCAGGTGTGATTTGAAGTCAGTTGTTTAGGGAAACATCTGAATGCTTAAGGTCAAAGGCTTTGGAATCTGATTGCCTGGATTTAACCAGCACCTTCAGTGCTTATAGTATATGACCTTCACAAGTTACTTAATTTCAGTTAAGTTCGAGGACACCAGTATTCATCTCTAAAATCAGTAACTACTTCACACTTATGAAGTAGCACATAGTGGCAGTAATATTTCATTGTTATTAGGAGAATGAAATAAGGTGAGGATTAAATGAATGGTAAGCATTGAGAATAGTGACTGGTACACAGGAAGTACTCAGTGACAGGAACCGTTAGGGTTAGGGTTAGGGTTAGGGTTAGGGTTACTATGGGATTATTCTGTGACTTCTCTGGGTCAACTTCCTGTCCTATCAAATCATTATAGCCTACTCTACCTCTGAGTGTTTTTTTGAGGATCAGATGAGGTAAAATAAAAAACCCTCAAGAAATTATGAAAGGCCTCTCTCTCCCGTACAAATAATAGTCACAGGTCACAAATTAAAACAGAAATATAGGGACTTCAGTATTGTTCAATATTTTTCTCATGATAGGCTTAATGTGCACTTTGATTTTATTTATGTTATTCAGGAATTCATCAGAAGACAGTTTACTACACAACACCTTAGCTTTTCAAAAAGAAAAAAATAATTGTTTTTTTTCTATATTTTTAAAAATAAGGAGTAAGAATATAAGTGAGGGAGGAAAAAGCTGCCAAAGGGGCAAAAAAAAAAAAAACTCCATAATGTAAAATGAAAAATAATGCCATTTTCCAGTACATGAATAATATGAGCTCTTTATTTCTCTTTTCCAGTCTCGTTGCAATTCCAGTGTATGTCAAACATAATATCAGTTTCCGGGACAGTAGTTCACTTGGACGCTTTGAAATAACAGTGGGACCTAAGCAGACTATGGGGAAGACTATAGAAGGAGTGATTGTCATCAGTCAGATGCCCAAAGGAGTGCTGAATATGAGCCTCACTCCATCCCAAGGGACACACACATTTGACCCAGTGACAAAGGTAGGGGAAAACAGGGCGTTTTGAATTGTTGATGTTAAGTAGAAGTAAACTTCAAGAGCTCTCCATGCAGACATTATGCCTTGTTTGGAAGATGAGATTAACCAAAGGGATCTTGTTTTCTTTTTTGACTTTACTTATCGTGACAAATAGGATTCTCTATTGAAAAAACACTCCAGAGGCAACTTGTGATATTGTGAACCGATGCCCTGAGGTTAGAGTCTAACCATCTCAAATGTGGGGTTCTAGTATACTTAATTACTTTATTGTAAAGATCACTTCTCTTTTTAAATTTTCTTTGAAGATGTTGTCTTGGGATGTAGGAAAAATAAATCCTCAAAAGCTACCAAGTTTGAAGGGGACCATGAGTCTTCAGGCTGGAGCTTCCAAACCAGATGAAAACCCCACAATCAACCTGCAGTTTAAAATCCAGCAGCTGGCCATTTCTGGTAAGTG
The DNA here is from genome assembly GCF_045843805.1 of Urocitellus parryii. Lineage (NCBI taxonomy): Eukaryota > Metazoa > Chordata > Mammalia > Rodentia > Sciuridae > Urocitellus > Urocitellus parryii. The sequence goes on from NC_135544.1 coordinate 14,859,441, forward strand.
ACCCAAAGCTCAGGCAGCTTTGAAACAAACATAAGTTGCTTTCTTCTATAAAGTACACACAGCAAAAAGCCTTCCCAAGGCTCCCTATTTATATAAGATCTGGTTTTGTTACCTGGTTTATAATCTTTAGGTACATCTTTTCCAGTACATTTCTGGAGGAAGTTTACAATCCTTACTTTGAAGTTGGCCTAAAGGACCTTAATAAAAGTGTTTAAGTCACAAATGATAAGAAATAATAATTTGAGGTTCCTAAGATTTTCAGTATATGAATACTTCTGTATTCTTAGCTGGTAATGGAAAAGAATAATTTCCTCTCCTTTCTCCCAATTTCGAAAGACTCATATTTGAGTCTTTGGAACCATTGAACCTATCCAGGCCAGTCCATTCTGTACCGACCATAGGAAGATAGTAATAAGTAGTTATCATCTATTGGGTATTTATTATGTGCCAGGTGCTCTTGTAAGCTCTTTTTATATATGTCCTTAGAACAACCCTATGAGATGGAAAGAAAATGACTTTAGTGTTATATGTATATTCCTGTTTTTCTTTACTAAAAGACCTTATTTAATTTAAATGGTGAGAATTCAGTTAAGCTATAAGCTATTTCACCTTAAAACACTTGATAAATTGTAAGCTGTATATAATATATTTTTATTACAGTGGGAATACTTACAAAGCAGTCACTGATGAGTTCATTATTTTTCATTATTTATTATCATTTGTTGATTTGTTCAGTCCAATAACTTGAACAAAAAGTGCAGTGATCTTTTTTGCTCTTGCCGTCATTGCGGTCTGCAACTTTCTATCTTTCCGACATGAGGAGGTCTTCTTATAGAATAATTTTTTTTGATGAAGCATTTTTTTTTTTTTTTTTTTTACTGTCGGTGTATGTACTGCGTGTGAAGAGTCCATTAGCTTCACAGAAGGATTCATTGTCACTGCAGTCTCCATCCTGCTGATCTCTTTGAACTGAAATTCATGCAAACAATTGTGCTACCTGCATCTTTTGAATACTCATATCTTATTTTCTCTCCTCCTTCCCTTCCTCCTTTCCAGGACTCAAAGTGAATCGTCTGGATATGTATGGAGAAAAGTACAAACCCTTTAAAGGCATAAAATACATGACAAAAGCTGGAAAGTTTCAAGTTCGAACCTGAAGGGAAAGTTTTGTAGCTGGAACACTCATGAACACTTTTTCATTTCTTACTTGTCTAAAAGTAAAAAATATCAGCCTGTCTCTTAGGTAAGTTCCTCCAGGGCCCATCTGCTCCCTTTTTCCTTAGCCTTCAGCGCCATGGAACTAATCAAGGGAGAAAAGAGTCACCAGGGAGAACGGCATGGAACTGAAACACAGTCAGCACCAACTCAGTTCTCAAGAAGAGATGTATAATGGAGGGTAGCAGTACTTGACATCTTATTTAACTATTCTTAACATGATTACCACAGAAAAAGACCAGCATTTGTTGCTTGCTTGGCTTTAATTATCTAAAGCCACTGAAAGACTTTATAGATTTTTTTTTAAAGTAGAAAGATTAGAAAGAAGGGAAATTATAAGAAAAATGAATCTTAGTTGAAGAAAGCCAGTTGCAGATCTCCGATCTTGCTTAACGGTGTGCAAGGCCCTGGGTTCAAGCCCCAGCACCACACACAACATGAAAAATGATCTGATCTAAGCCTAGGGATGTATCTTAGTGGTAGAATGCTTGCCTAGCATGCACGAGGCCCTAGGTTTGATCCCCAACACTGCAAAAATTTTAAACAAAGAAAAAAGGTCTAATCTTTGAGAAAAAAAGAGGAAATAGTACTAAAGAAGAGTTTTGAGGAGATATATTAAAGTGAAAGATTGGCAAGGAAAGTGATCAACCTTTACATTAAGGAGGGTTGTAAAGAAAAGAGTTGATTTCTTTCTGATCCCTCTGATACATAATATTGTTTATACTTCTAAAAATGAACTGGGAACTTCTTAAATTCAAGTCCACTATTGACACAGAAAACCCAGTAGAATCAGAATTTTCCTTAAAGACTGATGATATTGAGCTAGCTTTCATATTCTTTTGCTTGCCTTTAGCACTTGGTCTGTGAGAAGGTGACCCACTTTCTTCCCAAAATAATTCTACTCTTTTACAGAATTCACTGCCTTTCTGGTTACCTGATCCTTCCACAGGATTTTCTAAATAGCAGGAGTTTCAGTGCAGCCAGATTTTATGAGTCAGAGTATTGGAGTAGCAATGGCAGCTCATTTCCCATTAAGGTGGATCACAGCTATAACTGAGTGATCCCATGTCTACATTTATCTGTGCTAGACTGGTACTGGATCCTGAGCCTTCCTGTATGAAACTTTTCCATAGGTAGAACTTGGTAAAAATAATGCCTAGCATTGAGGACATGATAGATCCTTGAAGCTGCTTGGTAAAGTTGTCATTTCTTCAGTCTTTTGTTTTGTACTCTATAATATATTTATTAACAATAGATAGGCAAAAATTTCCCTTAAATCTTTGAATAAAATTAATGTTGTAGGAATCTGGACCATTTGGTCATATGTAACCAACCCAGTTTAAGAAACAACTTAAGAAGTACTTAAAGTTTTCCAAGTGGGTAATTTTTGTTCTATTTTCATGTGTCCATTACTTATTCAAATATCTAAGTAAAAGACAGGTTTTGTTTTTGTTTTTGTTTTTGCTATCTTCAAAGTATAGAGTAGAGAACATTAGTGTGCTCTGCATTGTGCATGGAGAAAAAGGAAACCTTTACTCTCCAACTCTAGTTCTCTAAAGTCCTGTTTCCAAATACTTGTGCAACTTTTTTTTTTTCTTTTTGCTAGTTTTATCTTGCTGCTTCCAGGACTTATTTGTGCTGCAGAGTAATGTTGCTTTGTGGTTTTTCTCTGGGATAAACTGCTACATACAACCAGATGTGCTTCATACTCCATCACTCCACACTGCAGCCTGTACACACCCACCATGGTAGAGGAAACTTTTCTGCCTGTGAATCCCAGGAATGTTCAGAATCACCTCTTCTGAGGGCTCTGAAAGGTTCCTAAGTCACAGGAATCAACTAATCTTGGTCCCTGAAGATTTTGCAGCTGTTTTATGTCTTCTAGGGCAGCTTATCTTATTGCAAGGGACATAACTAAGAAGAATTAAAGTCTAGACTATGGGACTTGTGGGCCTAAGCATGTGAAATAACCATCACACATGGGTGTAGCAGACCACTGGAGTACAATCAAGCATCACTGCCAGCTTCCCACAATGTGTCAGGTGGCATGAATAGTTCAGGGTGCCTTAGTTGAGCTGTTCAGTTCCATGTGTGGTTAACATGTGCAGAAGTAGCTTCTCTGTTTAAATCTTAATAAAGTTGAATTTTACCAGACCTCTGTGGCTGAAGTGTTTTGTTACTAGGACTAATAATAATGCTATGCCATGCATTTGTCAGTAGAAGCAATAAGCAATTTATCTTTTCAGGAGGATCTTGCTAATTTTTGTTCTCTTTAGCCAGATGTTATAAAATCATATTTGATTCTCTGGTCACTGCTGGGAAATAGGGGATGTTGGTGTTAATGTCACTTTTAAGTTATGACAACTGAGGTCCCTATCAATCAAACTATTTTCCCCCAGGGTATAAGAGACAAAACCATTTAAAACCACTGGTGTTTATTCTAGTGCTTTCCCTATCCCTTTCTTTCTTTTTCTTTTTTCTTTTTGGTACCGGGGATTTAACTCAGGGGCACTCAACCACTGGACCACATCCCTAGTCTTTTTTTATATTTTATTAGAGACAGGTCTCACTGAGTTGCTTAGCGCCTTACCATTGCTGAGACTGCCTTTGAACTCACAATCCTCCAGTCTCAGCCTCCTAAGCCGCTGGGATTACAGGCAGTGCGCTACTGTGCCCAGCTCTTTCCCTATTTTTTCCCTTTTGACCGGCTTCTCAGGTTGATTAATTTAGGCACAGAGCAGGACTGCAAGGTACTAGACATCCTTATTGTAGTCAAGGTTTTATGGAAGGTTAAGACCTTAGGAGTCTGGAAAATGTGGATGCTGATATTCCCTGTCTATACTGATATTCTTCTGAAAACTCCTGTTTAATAGTCACAGTGTTTAGGGTTTGTTAATATTCAGCTTCTTCTCTTCACCACTTTTTAGTATAGTAGTCCCCCTGTTCCTTATCTGCAGTTTTACTTTTCCAAGTTTTAGATGTCTGAGATAAACTACAGGCTGAAAATATTAAGGAAAATTCCGGAAAAAAAAACAGCTCATATATTTTAAATTATGCACAATTCTGAATAGCTTGATGAAATCTTTTTCTCTCCTCCGTTATTCTACTCTATCTTGTACTGAAATGTCCTGCACCATACTGCCGTGGATATGAATCATCTTCTTGTCCAGCATTCCTACACTGTGTATACTACCTGTTAGTCACTTAGTGGCCTGGCCATCTTGGTTATCAGATTGACTATCACAGTATTTCAGTGGTTAGGTTCAAGTAACCCTTATTTTACCTAGTGGCCTCAAAGCACAAGAGTAGGAACACTTGGAGTTTCGATTAAGGGTTTAGAAAAGCCTAAAGTGAAAAGGTGAAAGTTCTCTGTTTAATAAAGGAAAAAAAAAATCCTACACTGAGGTTGCTAAGATTTATATCTGAAGTTGTAAAATAAATTTTTACTCATTTTGCTGTAGCAACACAAAGTTACTGCCACAGTGCATTTTATAAGTGCTTAATTAAGATGCAAGAGGTATTGAATTCATGGGCAGAAGACATGAACAAAAAACATGTTCCAATTGCTGATTGTGTATTGCACCAAAAAGCATTGAGCCTATGTGGAGACTTCAGCAAGGAAGCCCCTGTAACAGGTGATACCAAGCCATTTATTGCAAGTAAAGGGTAAAAAAGGGAAAGAGAACACATTTACATATCTTTTATACAATAGTACATTGATAATAATTGTTATTGTTTATCTCTGTGCCTAATTTTATAAATTAAACTTTATCACAGGCACTTATGTACAGGCAAACTGGATATATAATGTTCTATACTTTCAAGCACCCACTGGGGATTTTAGAATGTGTCTCCCATGGATCAGGGACACCTGCAACTCTTCCCTCAGGATGTTTTGGTAGCATTGTGATGTGATGTGAAATTTTGTTATCTACTTGCACTTTCCTCTATGGCCTGCAGGTGGTGACTTAGTGCCATCAATACAAATTGTTAGTTTTTTTTTTTTTTTTTTAAGGGCATTTAATTTGAAACTCAAACTTTCTCCAAGATCCTAAGTACTGGGGATTGAATGAGCTTGGATTTTGAAGTTAAATGTTGAGCCAAAAGTTGATGATAACATTTTGATATGCACAAATGAAACTCTAGGAGGACAATAGTTTTAACCATCTGAATTCCTCTAGGCCTTTATACCCACTAAAACTAACTTTACAATTACTTGGGAATCTTTCTTGTTCTTTGGGTCTGTTAGCATCTATTTGTTTTAATCAGCCAGGGATATTGAGGAAATAATATTGAATTTCCTATTGTACCCATTTCCTTCACCTGACAAGATCCAGCCATTTTATCCTGAATTTCCTAACCTATCCTGGGTAATGATGTGTTGCTCTGATGTTTTAGTATAACTCAAATGAATCTGTATTGCTGGGTTGGGTCTCTACCCTGTAACTCAGTGGCCTCTTCTAAGCAATTGTCTTCATTTGGTCTGCGGTTTCCAAGACTCCACTCAGGGGAATGCTGGAGCCTTTTGACTTTGTATTTCCATCCCAGGAGGCCGTACTGCTTCATTTCATTTCATTAACCCCACTCTCTAAAAGAAAAGCTTGTCACGCAAGGGGGAGGGGTTGGAACTGCTGTGTTTCAGCCAGAGATGCAGAAGCCAGGGATTCTTGCTCATTGCAGTTCACAAACAGATGAATATCTGTCTAAAATCTTAGAACTTATAAACAAGTTGTGTGAAGTCACCAAATCTGCAACCTAAGTGTCCACAGTTTGCATTGATTTAACTGGCCTAGGGACATTAGCGTTTCAGGGGAGACCCCCATCTCTGTCCCTCCTCCTGACCCCCCTCCCCCATCCAACCAATCAAATTCTTGGACTGCAGATAATTTCTTTTGTGAGTGTAAACTACTTTTCTTCCAAGAACCTCAAACTGGGTAATTTGTACAACCCCTCAAGAGATAAAGACCTTTCTCTTCCCTTAAGAAACTGTCAGCGTATGCCCAAAAGTAAGCTTCATTGGATGTATTCTTGAAACTAGAGTGCCAATGATAAAAACTGAGGCAGCAGCTAGGAACATGGGTCTCATCTTAAGAGTGATAAGAAAGTAGTCTAAGAGAAGCAGAAAGCAGCAGTATTCAAGTAACATACTTTGTGAACTAATCTAGAGGTAATTCTGATGAGCAGAAAAGCAAAATGGGATGGGAAAAAGTGACCTAAATACTAGCTTCTAGTCTGAACCAACAATTGAGATGTTGCTATGTTAGCAAAGTCATGATTAGTTCATTTGTTTTTTATGTAACTGTAGCTACTGTCAAAAGAGTCTCACTGCCTGTCTTCTTACTCTCCCATTACCACATAGTTCATTTTCCTGACATACTCCCACTTGCCTGAGCAAAATACTCAAAACAGCTCCTTATTGAATTAAATCTAAACTCAGTTTGGCATTCACAGCCCCCATAATCTGAATTCCAATCTACAGTCCCCTTCATAAAGTTCACCGTAGACAAACTACTAATTTCTTTTTATACTTCTCTGTCTCTTTTGCCTCCAGATCTTCGTATTTTCAGGTACTGAATTTTTTCATCTCAAGATTGCTTTTACTGCACCTGTGTACCAATCCAGATCTCACCCAATCTGAGGAAAACCCTCCCTAATTTTTTTTCCTTCAGATTCCCTAATCCTTCCTGCAGCTGAATTCCAATAAAAGTTTCTGCCCTTCTATGGCCCATCTCCATTCTACCTTATTTCTAAATATCTTCTGTTCCTGTCATACCAAGCTGTCCTTTCTTCCCCCTTTTACTGTCCACAGCACCTAGCATATTTATTTGTGGGCACTGGGTATTCTGTTTATGTTGAATGAATGAAAGGAAATATTTCAAATGATTAAAAAAATGTGAATTATGAATAACTGAGTAAGCTGTGGAATACTGCATATGTAACAAAACCATTCTACTCTGGAGAAAAATGTGAAAAATATATCTGAATTTATTATTTAAAGACAATATAATACAGGGTTATGGCAACAGAACATGAAAATTACAGTAGATTGATATAAATAGTCTAAATCCTAGCTCATCTATTATAAAAATGATATAATCTCTCAGTTAACTAAAAAGTTTATAAAGAAAAAAGATTTACACTATACACAAAAGGAATATTTTCCAAGTGGAGTGGAAAGGCAGAAGAAGAATACTTGATTTAAGGGATCGTTTTGGGAAAAATGACCTGTCCAGCCAGCCCATCCCTTATTTGGAGGCCCTGTTGGGCTCTTGTGACTATAAATACACATTCTTTTTCTAATGCAATACTTTTCTCTTTCAGGATCTAGTTATTATTTGTTATTGAGACATACTTTTATCTTTGTGTTCCCATTTCCAGATTTTCTCACAACCAGTGATTAGGAGTCTGGACTTTCATTCTACATCGCTTCTGCTCTAGACAGTAGAATTCCAGGAGGGGTTGGCATTTATTTAGCTGTCTTCTTATCTGACAGAATACATTCTGAAAGCAGCCTTTAACTCCTGTAAAATGTCCAAAATGTAAAGTACCCGACTAAAACACTTTGTCCTCTCCTACTGATTCTTCTCCCCTGCTACCATGAGGTGGCTCATGGAGAAATTGGCATAGAGAATCACATGGACTTGACAGTATGTCTTCTGAAGAGGAAGAAGTCAGGATCTCCTTTGATTTTAAGGAGCTGAGTTTTCTTGGTCATGGTTGCATATTTTCTTGAATCCAGTCTAGGTAATTAGTGACCTTGGTATATATACCTGGAACGTCCTTCTGCCCACAACCAAGACCCCAACTGATGATGCCAACCAAAGTCATGTGTTTATCCTTAACACATACCAAAGGGCCTCCTGAGTCACCCTGCAAAAGACAGAACAGGTTGTTTGCAAACATGGCACAATTTCTGGGAGAAAATTAGAATTGCTATAGTATTATGATATATTCTTTAAAGTACTTAGTTCAGAGAGGGCAAATTATCTCAATTTTCTTGATCCTCTAGATGATTAGGTTGTATCTATTCTGATAAAGTGAATTGATACAATTGCTCAGGATTATGGTAGCTCAGTGGTGGAGCACTTGTCAAGGCCTGGCCTCTATCCCCAGCACCACACCACACACACAGACAGACAGACACAGACAAAGATAATTGCTTAGCCATTTCAGGCCTCCAAAAACACCTGGTTTGAACTCAACCACTTACTAGCTTTGTGGATTCAGGATAACTGTCCTTTAGATGTTGTTATTTTTTTCTTTTTAATTTTTTAATGTAGATGGACACAATACCTTTATTTTATTTGTTTTTATTTTTATGTGGTGCTGGGGATTGAACCCAGTGCCTCACGCATGCTAGGCAAGCACTCTACTACTGAGCCACAATGCTGGCCCCTTTAGTTTTCTTAATTATAAAATAGAGAAGATGCTGTGTATCTCATGAGGTTGTTATGGAAATTGATTGGGAGGATACACAAAAAGCAGCTGAGAACAATATGGCATTTAGTAAAACTCAGTACTAATTATTGTCGTATTGGATCAAAATAATGTTTTTTAAGCATAACTTTAAGCATATAGATAGATCATAGTTTCACTTTGTATACACCCCCTTGTTTTGACTGTGACTAGGTGGTACATATGAGCTTTCTGAAGAAACCATTCAGAAAGAGACCAAATGCTCAGGCCTGGGAATTGCTTTTATGATTATAAGAACAATGTCTGCAAAGTCTTCAACACAAAAGCCTCATTTGACTTTTTTGTGTCCTAACTTCCATCCCCTAATGGAGAGCCTGGTATACTGTAGACAACTGAAATGTCTGAGCAATAACAATTCCTTGGCTATATTTTAGTCTTAATACCAGCAGTTTGTCTGTCCCCCATGCCCCAGTATCTTGTTAATCATGAAATATAAATATTCTGATAAGGATTCTAACACAGAACCTAAATTAGCCTGTATTCTAGGATATTAGGGCTGAATATGAGTTTTTAAAACTTCTTTCTCACAATTCATCCTATTTCCTTTCCTCTTGGCCCTTATACAAAATAGATTCTGGTTCTCTAGCACCTATAGAAATTAAGGATTTCTTACTTATGTTGCTTTACCCATCACTTCAATAGTCAATTATTTGCCTTGGCTTACAGGAAATCCTGTACCAGGTAGAGTTTCCTGTGAAAACATGGGGAAATTTCCTACAATTTTCGATTTCTTAAGTTTACGTAACTTTGATTTTTCTCCAATTGCTTTATTCTTGGAGGACCCTATCTAGAATCCCTAGGACCTCACAGAGATGAAACCACTCCATTCTGGCTATAACTTTTCCCCTTAGTTAAGAACTTGTTGCCCAAGGAGCATTTTTGTCCTTGGGTGGGCCTCAAGAGTAGAGCAATATTCATATTTACCTGGCAAGCATCATGCAGGTTTGCTTGGTTCCCTCCACTTCGAGTATCTCCAGCACACAGCATGTTGTTTGTGACAGTTTTATTAAACATATGTTGTGATGTACAGCGGCTGGATGGGTACAATCTGACATGAGCCTCCTTCAGCCGTTCAGAATAGAAAGGAGAAGCTGAAAGAGAGGGAGGAAATGTCTTGTAATTCTAGGAAAACTTATTTGTAAGCCTTTTGGAAGGAGAAAGCCAAATTTTTCAATAATTAACATCTCTCAAGTATTAATACATCTGTTAGGTTGAATTCTATAATATCACTAACATTTTATCATTTTGACTTACAAAAGCAGCAGTTTTATAGGGTTTGATCTAGGATTTCTTGATAGTGACCCTACTAACATTTTGGATGAGATCTGCTGAGAGGACTGTCCTGTGCACTACGGATGTTTAGTAGCATCTCTCTTTCTACTCATGTTTAGTAGCATCTCTCTTTCTACTCACTGTCAATATGAACCTTTAGCTTGAGACCTTGAAATGTCTCCAAACATTGAAAAATGTTTCCAGGGTGGCAGAATCACTCCAGTTGAGAACCATCAAGATTAACTTGAATAATATTTAATATTTTTAAACCAACTAGAGAATTAGATCTAGGTCCACTTTAGCATGAGGAAACAGATTTGGAGTAGCCAGACATGGTGGCACAAGCCTGTAATCCCAGCTACCTGGGAGGTTGAGGGAAGATTATCGTGAGTTCAAGGCCAGGTTGGACAATTTGGTAAGACCCCATCTCAAAGCAAAACAAAAAATTATGTCCAGTGCTATAGATTAGATCTTGATTGTCACCCGAAGGCCTATGGCTTGGTCCTCAGCCAGTGGTGCTGTTGGGAGGTAGAACGTTTAAGAGGTAGGGCCTAGTGGAGGAAGTTAGGCCATTGGGCGCAAGACCTAGAAGGAGATATTGGGACCCCAGCCTCTCCTTTCCCTTTGTTTCCTGGCCACCGTGAGGCAAGCAGCTGCCTCTGCTGTGAGTCCTACCACAAAGTGCTACTTACCACAGGCAATGTGCCACATGACTATAGACTAAAACCTTTGAAATTGTGAGTCAAGAGAAACCATTCCTCTTTTTAAGTTGACTTATTCCAAGTATTTGCTACATTAATGGAAAAATGACTAAGACATCAAAGGTCCTAAAGCTAAGCAAGATGTAGAACTGAGATTTTAAATCAGGCCTACACAACTCCAGCATCCGAGAACCTACCTCCTTCGTTGACTTCCTACATAGCACCTTCTTAGAATCTTAAGTTCTTCAAAGTATTTGCACTATTCAGACTTTCCCTCACCTGTACAGTGACCCTGTGAGGTAGGGAAATCAGATGATGGGTCTCACCAGTCAGGGAGGCAGGGGCCTCTCTCACATATAGTCAGCAGCAGTACCAGAACTGGGGCTAGACCCTGATGCTTTACTGACCACTTTTTCCTCCATGTGCTCAACTACCACATCCCCTGCTGTCCTGCAGACAGACAGGATGGGGCCGAGACTTCCTTCCACTTACATGCCTCGTGCTTGCCATAGCCAGACAGTTCACATTCCGTCCAGTCAGCCAGCTGCAGGTTGGCGTCAGGGAGGCAGACGGTGCGGACAGAGTTGCTGTCCTGGGCACACTGTAATGAGTCTGATTTCAGCTGCAGCAATGCTGAAAGGGAGAGAATAAGACCTGTGTGAAAGAGAGCCGCTTCCAGTTTTTTTTTTGTTTGTTTGTTTGTTTTTTAAAGAGAGAGAGAGAGAGAGGAGAGAAAGAATTTTAACATTTATTTTTTAGTTTTCGGAGGACACAACATCTTTGTTTGTATGTGGTGCTGAGGATCGAACCTGGGCCGCACGCATGCCAGGTGAGCGCGCTACCGCTTGAGCCACATCCCCAGCCCCCCCCCCTCCCCGCTTCCAGTTTTAGGGGAGGAACTAGCAGGAGGGAGCCAGGCTTAGGAAGGAGGAAGTGTGTGTGTGTATGTGTGTGTAAACATATTCGTGTGGGTGTACATGTGTGGGGGTATGCTGTGTGTTCCAGACTGTCAACTGTAGCAGAGAATAATAACATCTTACCAATATCATTGTCATAAGTGTCATCATCAAATTCGTTATGGACGATGTATTTTTCTACTTCAAATTTCTGTTCCTCTTCACCAGGGACCACCCGGTATGTTCTGCCCAAGACGACCTTAAGGTGGTGGGGAGGAAACCTAATGGAAAAACAGCTTTAGAATGCTATTTTTACTGTAAAATTTACTCCATTGATTCTGGTTTTAAGACCTTAGTAGAAAAATCTATCGGTTTTCTAAGTCCCTACCTCTCCAGGAAGCAGTGAGCAGCAGATAGGACCCAGCAGGAACTGATCAGCACTCCCCCACACAAAAACCTCTCTCCTGGTGACCTCCTGTTCTTGGCAAATATGGCAGCCTGCCAAGGATGAGAGGTGATGTCTGCGAAGAGTCCTCCTTTAATGCGAAACTGAGGCTGCTTGTACTGTCTCAGGCCACAGGTGGCTGGGAGAAGAAAGGAGAGAGAAGGGAGATCAGATCTGAGTTGCTGGGGCAAGGCCACGGAGCACCCATCTAGGTTTCTTCTCTTGGATCTCTGACTGCTATAGGCTGACTGCTCTTTGAAAGGTGGGTCAAGGGTGATGTAACTTTTCCCTCAGTGATAAGAACCACAACTTTCCTCTGTTGAGTGCATTACCAACATGCTAAATATTATGTGTATACTATCTTTATCCCTTCCTAAGTTTCAGGGAGGCTAAAAAATTTTGGCCCAAGTTCACAATGGTATCTAGATTAGAACCCATATCTGTTTGACTCCAAAACTGGGGGTGTTTCTGCTATGCTTCATTCCTTCTAATTGTATCCATTTCCTGGCTTAAGAAGTAGTGTATTGTAAGTTTCCTTCTGAGGACTGTCTAACCATTTCTTTCCTTTACTCAACCATAGCCATTCTTCAAGGTAAGTGAAAGCTGACCTCTCAGAGCTTTTGTCAACACTCCAGCTGACAAGGCTCTGTGGCTGACAGAGGACCCACCATAAATGCCCTTGGTCATGAGTTAACTGAGAGTTTATGTCTTACCTTCCTAGTTAGACTTCCTAGTTATTACTTGAAGAACATTCTGGTACACTGTGTATTCACAGGAGCCGAGTTATAATCTACTCTCAGACTATTTCCAAAATAAAGTTTTATTTTCTTAGCAACATGTGCCAATTTGAATTTTCTCTGCCTCTCATCCCTTATCATTAATGCAGCTTCCCCATGTTAAATGGGTTCTGTGGGTAACGTGGAAGAGTTCACAGTATAAGCCTTAGAGTCAGAGGACATGGGAGTGAGCCCTATTTTTACTACTTGGAGCCCAGGGAATTAGGGCAGGCCATAGGACTTCTGAGAGAGTGTTTCCTCCTCAGTAAATGGGAAGAGGAAGACTCCATCCAAGAGGAAGACTCTCCCAACACCACTGTTGGAAAAGCACAATGGAAGCACCTTACTTTCTGAGGAGTCACAAACGTGAGCTCCTCTCTTCTTCCTTGTACTCACCACTACTATCAACACCACTATTAATAGAGGCATCCAGAGAGAAAAATTAGAGCCCACTGAATTCTAAGAGAAACCAGAGTGGTCTTTGCTTTCTTTTGGTTCCTCCCCATCACTCCCATGCATGGGAAGTGCACACCTGCCAAGACCATTGCTTCAGTTACAGAAGCCTCCTACCCACCAAGGCCTAGCCCTTCTAGAAGTCTGAACCAGCAGCTGTGAGGACACACAGGGAAGCAAAGGAAATAGTGGGGAAGTGAGAGTAGGCAAAGGCAGGTAGTAGAGGGCCAGCCCTTACAGCACTGGGGCATGTCACAGTATTCCCACGTCAACTTGCGGTCCTTCAGCACATGGCACCAGGGCTTGGCATCTCCATCTGGATTCCTGAATGATAAGGGAGTTTAAGGTTTTAAGTCACATTTTCAATTATATCAAAGGCCACGTAAGAGTGGAAAGAGGTAAATCAGTGGTAAAAACACTGAGCTGGAAAGGAAGATCTCAAGTTCAACTTGCCGAAGTGGCAGGCCCAATGATAGTGGAAAATTTTCCCTTTAATTTTTTTACTCTCAGTAATATATTTTTTTTCTTTTTTTAATTTTTATTGGTTGTTCACAACATTACAAAGCTCTTGACATATCATATTTCATACATTAGATTGAAGTGGGTTATGAACTCCCAATTTTACCCCAAATGCAGATTGCAGAATCACGTCGGTTACACATTCTCAGTAATATAATATTCTAATCTCACAGGGATGTTGGAAGGAACTGGGAGATGTTTTGAGAAGAAACTCTTACAAAAGTATTATAATAAAAGTGCATTGAGAACCGAATGAATGAGGCTTAAATTAGGTGAGGGGGACAGGACCGCTAACTTGGGTTTTGGGTTGGAAAACTGTTATACCTTGAGTTTCAGAAATAAGCGTTGTTCTATCAGGTGAATAGGTTGGACTAGATCATATCCAGAGTTCCTTCCCACACTTCGGATCTTTCATATAACTTTTGGCATTAATTCTTCTCCCATCCCACACTCTTGACTCTTCTCTGCCAAAACCTGAATCCCTTGGGTTCTGATCTACTTACCGGCAATAATTATGTTTTCCCAGGCCGAGAGCCTGGGAGTTGGTCTTCCATGCTGTATAACTCTTGCCTATCAGGATCATAGAATTCCACGGAAGGCAGGAGGCACCAGATGTGGTGAGGCTTTGGGTGCCACGGTATGCTAACCCTTTTCCAAAGTAGCAGTCCTCATTTTTTCCTGGAACAACAACAACAAAAAAAATCCCAAGCTGAAACAAAACCAATTAAATGGTGAGGCAGGCAAATTGGGGTTTGAAGTGGAGGTGAGAGCTAGTCTAGCATGGAGAAGAGTGTGGTATCTCCAACTTTTCATTTTTTCTTTAAGGCCTTTTACATAGAAATGGCAAGTGGGTTTCACTGTAGTTTGGACTGGGAATGTCTCCCAAGGGCCCATATGTTAAAAGCTTGATCTGCAGCATGATACTGTTGGAAGTGGTGAAATCCTTAAGAGGTGGGGCCTGGTGGGAGGTCTTCAGGTCATTGAGGGCATGACCTCAAAGGGAATTGGGAGAACCCAGTCTCTTTCTCTTTCACTTCCTGGCCATGCAGTGAGCAGTCTTGTTCCACCACATGCTCCCACCATGTGTTACCACAGGCCCAAAGCAACAGGGCCAATAGATCATGGACTGAAATCTCTCGAACTGTGAACCAAAATGGACCCTTTTTCTTTATAAGTTGAGTTTCTCAGGTATTTGTTATAGTTATATGGAACTGACTAACACAGATTTCATCTCATGTTCCACATTCATCAACTGGATGTGATCTCCTAGATTGCTGTGTGGAAGCTGATTCTGAGGGTCTGTTCAGGTTTAGTGAAAAAGAGTGCTGTGTTCCCTTAGTGGTGATTATTCTTAGAGCTGCTTTGAAAGTAATTAGGGATTTCCTTGTTTCTACTTGATGGTTGCATTGAACCAATGTGCTTCAACAGGGGGTTGTGATGTGAGGTCCTACTTTGTCCACCAGTTCTCTGAGGGCTTTGCTAGGCTTAGAAGAGAACATATGAGCCCAAGAGTGCTACCTATTTTCATCAATTTGCCCCACCCTACCCTCTTTTCTCGCCATTTGAAACTGATGAAATATACCTCTTCACATAAATACTGTAATTAGAAGGCATCTGTAAGATCATTTATGTTTGTGAATATTAATTTAGACAAAATCCTTGGGATAGAGAGGATAACTTCAGAATTATTGTAAAGGAGTTTTCACATTCACAGGTAAACCAGCATTACCTGTAGACCTGTGAACCAAATGCTCATTGTTTTTCCATGTATATATTTAGAGCTTTAAAAGTATCTTTCATACTATTGTGGTTACTAATACAATTATTTTTGAAAACACCACTGAATTCATAGTGCCTTTTTTGTAACAGTTTTTTTTCCTCTCTGGGGAATTATTTTATATTAAAAGTTTTGAGAAAGAGAGACCATGAATTCAAAAAGGGAGAATTTCTATTCACTCAAAAAGGACTAGAAACTACTGATTCATCCCCATTCTTTCCTCTGTAGATGGGGAGACTTATGGTCAGAGGGGAGAAGGAATCCACTTATAGTCAAACAGCTGGAGGCAATGTCTGGGCAGGACTCTTCCCTCTGTGGCCATCACTAACTCCCAACTCTTTTCTCTCCTCAGTTGTGGGACTATCAGCCCTATTCTTTCAGATGTTTCTCCCCTAATGACACTCAGAAGGTGTGGTGACTGTCACTTACCCTTGGAGCAGGCTGGTATGCTGCAGAACTCTGAGGTGTACTTCCCTGCCTTAAAGACATAGCACCAGGGCTTTGAGTCTTGGTCGGGGTTCCTGAAAAATCATCCAGGGAGGACCAGGGAAGGTTAAAAGTGAAAACTTTCCTCTCATACCCAAGGACTTGGCATACTCTTCTGGGGAAAGGGTGAGTGCATTTTTTGCATAGTTGAATACTGGATAGTTGTATTATGTTAGGCAGAAACATGACTTAATAATATTGTTTTTATTTGGAAATTAAGTATAGTTTAAGGAAATGCATATGGTTGTTCAGTTGACAAGGGGTGGGCAATAATTGTTAGTCTTAATGTGTCAACATGGCTAGGTTAAAGTCCCCAGGCATTTAATCAAATATTAATCTGGGCATTTCTGCAAAGGTATGTCATTAGCACTTGCAATCACCTGATCTTAAGTACCTTATCCTAGATGTTGTGGGTGGGCCTTATCCAATCCGTTGAAGGCCTCAAGAACAAAATATGAGAAGACTACAACATCAACTCTTAAGGTTCCAGCCATGAGTTGCCGATAGATTTCAGACTCACTAGCCCCCACAGAGCTGTGAGCCAATTCCCTAAAATCAATTTACTTCTATTTCTGTATAGATAGTACTAGGGCCTAGCAGGTTCTTTTCCCCAACCATAGTGCTTTTCACCAGAGAAGAACCTACTGAGGAAGATGGCCGCCTCACCTGCAGTAGTTGTGATTCCCAAGGCCCAGCTTGATGGCATCTGGTCTCCTCCCATTGTAGGACTTCAGGGCCAACACACTGCTGTTCCAGTTGACACATTCAGCTCCGCTTTCCACAGTGCTCCACGTGCCCCTGTAGGTGATGCCCTGATCCTTGTAGCATGTGGCACTGGTATCTGATTGAGAGCAGGATATGTGACCCTTCACATGTGACTCTCCCTTTGTTCAAAGGACTCTCACATGGGTTTCTGCAGTCACCTTCATCAGTGGGGCAGGCTACTGCTGGAATTGCCAGAGTAAGCTGGGAGCTAGGTAACCCAGCAGATGATGGCTGAGCTGGACTCAGATTCATACTCAAGGCTCTGCCCATTGGACCCAACACTTTCGTTTCCTCAGCCACCCTCAGCTGATACTGTATTCTACCTTCATCCTTCCACCACACATTTCCTTTCCTTTCCTGGTTGATTTGGGAACTGGAATTTTTGTGCCTCTCTCTTTTACACACATACACACACACTCACCTATTTCACAGCGTTTCCCAGCAAATCCTTCAGGGCACTGGCAGACAAAATCTGAGAAATATATAGCCTGCCAACATGCCCCCCCATTGAAGCACCTCGGCTCACTGCAACCTGTCAAACGTAAACAAGGAAACCCCTAATTACCTTCAGCTTCAAGAATAACATGAATTAAAAATTCAAGAGTGTTCCTATATGCCAGCTGCTGTTCTACATGGTTCGCAAAATCTAAACCCCACAACCATAAAGTAAGTATATATTGGTATTCTCCCAATTTACATATGAGGAAACTAAGGATCAGTAAGTGAAAGCATTTGCTACATAGTGTAGCTCCTTTTTGTTGTGTTTCTTTACTTTTCCTAACACAGAACATGCCTAAAATCTCCCTTTGAAGATTTGAACATGCTGGGAACCATGAAAGACAGGGTTTGGGCCCATGAGATTGA
Source organism: Urocitellus parryii (assembly GCF_045843805.1). NCBI lineage: Eukaryota > Metazoa > Chordata > Mammalia > Rodentia > Sciuridae > Urocitellus > Urocitellus parryii. The sequence goes on from NC_135544.1 coordinate 14,877,086, forward strand.
ACCTCTGAATTGAAGCCTCAACATGAAGTCCATACTTACTTTTGATGGGCACCGAGTGGCACTGTGGCCTGCCGCTATTGCACCAGCAGTACTCCACTCGGTTGCTTCTGAGCATGGGGCGCAGCCAGGACTCGTGTTGCCGGTAAATCATCTGTGTTTTTTCATCCCTGCACATCACTATAAGAAAAGACAGGCTGGCTTCTTAGAATAAGATTCAAATAAAACAAAACAACAACAACAAAGATTTATCACCTGTGGACCTACTGAGAAATATCAGCCCATATAACTGCTGGTTCTACATCCACTGATTCACTCACTGAGGATTGAAAATACAGTTAGGCCTACAAAGCTTGTATCTGTATTGAACATGTACAGATCTTTTTTGTTATTTCCTAAATAATACTGTATAACAAGTATTTACATTAATGTTATGGAGTATATAATTAATGCTTTATTACATATAATAGGGAATCCTGAGATTATTTAAGTATATATTTAAAGACATTCATAAGTTCTATGCAAATATGTCATTTTATATAAGGTATTTGAGCATGTGTAGATTTTGGTATCTTGTGAGAGGTACTTGAACAAATCAATGCCCCTCAGAGGGATGACTATAATCTATTGTAAATTCCTTGGGAATACAAGTGGAAAACAAATACAAATACCTAATATTTTGTCACTAAAGATAATATTCCTGTTATTGTTTTTCCTCTGATGAGTCCTTTTTTGAAATAATTTATCTATCAAAATATTCATATAAAGTAATATTCAATTTTTCATTTTAATTCACCAAAAAAAATATATTGTATAATTGCCTACCGTTTTTGATCTATATGAGTACTACCACACAGAAAATGTTGCACTTTTGGACCAATACAAAGAAAATTGGCATTTTAGGCTAAGCAGGAAAGTGCTGTTTCCATAAATTTTTCCTTCCCTCCCTACCTTCCTTTCTGTGTGGTTCTGGGGATTAAACCAAGGGCCTCAAGCATGCTAGGCTAGACAAGCAGCTCTAACAATGAGCTACACTCCCAACCCTTTTTATTTTATTTTAAGACAGGGTCTCACTAAGTTTCCTAGGCTCGTTCAAACTTGCGATCCTCCTGCATCAGCCTCCTGAGTAGCTGGGATTATGTGTGTACTCCATCACACCTGGCTCCATTAGTATTTTTGATATAATTAAAATAGTTGAAATACTCCCACTAATGTTTTCTTTTCATCTTTTTCTGTTTTCAAACCAGAATGCCAACTTTAAAAAATAAAAAGAAAACATGGGGCTGAGACTACAGCTCAGTTGTAGAGCACTTGCCTAGCATGTGCAAGGCACCGAGTTTCATCCCCAGCACCACGAAAACAAAAAAGCAACAAAATCCCTATTGTATTTTTAGTTAATTAAAGAAGTAACATATGCTCACTGAAGATAATGTTCTTGCTTCTTTCAAAATTCTGTCAAGGCTAGAATATCCTTGTAGGAAATGCTTTGCTATCCAACAACAAAATTATTAAGAGTTAAGTGTGATTTGGCCTGAGGAGACTTCCACTTTAAAATGGAGTATTGAAAAAAACCAGGTCATGAGGGAGGAAAGATGAGGGCTCTAGGTTGGTAGTTCTCAACCTGAAGTGGGGCCTAGAGTTCTTCAAATCAAAGACAAGAGGCTGTTAGCATTTTTTATTCTTTTTTGAAATCCTGATGGAAGTGTTTCTCTGCTTTCTAAAGTCAACTCTAGACATGGACTTATGAAAAAAATTCTTTCCTCACTACCTCTGTGAAATAGCCCAGGTTATTATTCTGATCTGATTAACAGGAAGAAACGGAAACACAGAGATGCTAACAAAGGTGCTGAGTGGACTCTGGAAGGTTCACAGCCCAGGAAAGACCCCAGAGGACCTGGACAGCAATGGCTGTCCTTGTTCTGCTGTTAGCATTTAGGTGGCCTTAGGCAAGAAACTCAGTCTCTCCAGGGCTCTGTTCTCTCATCTGTATAACAAGGAATTTGAACTGGTAGGCTCTCACCAGCTTTGTGATCCCCTGACATCCTGACTCTGTTCCTCTCAGAACCTGTCTGGCTGGCATCAGCAGATTGGGTGAAGGGTGAATTAGCAGCATCTTTTAGAATCCCCCTGAAAAATTCACCTTAACATAGTAAGCAGGTCTTGGGTAGAAGTGAATCTCCCAGAAAGTCTAAGGTACCCTAATGTCCTACTACCCTAAGCCCTGACCCTGCCTCCTATCCCCACTGACCCTCTTCCACCTCAGCTCCTTCTCACCTCTGTAGGATCTGGCTCCTCTTCTGAATCGGGTGTAGATTTCCTGCAAAGAGACCGTGAGTAGGTAAAGATCAGCACAAGCTGGGAGATGATCACACATGAGTCTGACAATTAGAAGCCATCTACTCAGAAGCTCTCCCTTGGGTAACTGGCCCAGGTGGAATATCCATTTCTGGCTGCCTTGTCTAATTCTTCCTCTCCTTTTATACTAGCCAAAAGAACTTTATGTACAATGGAAATGTTTCCTATTTATGTGGTCCAAAATGGTAGCCACTGATCCCTTGTAGCCACGGAGAGCTTGAAATGTGGCTAGCATGATTCATAAACTGAATTTTCAATCTCATTTAATTTTAATTTTAAATATAAATAGCTTCATGTAGTTAGTGGTTACAATACTGAACAGTGGAGTCATAGCTCCCTGTGTCCTCCAAGTAGCTGTCTGGGGCACTCTGTTCTTTGAGATCCTGCTGCAGAGTATTACTGTTATTCTTTGTTGCCAATCATTTTCAAAGAGTGATCAGGTAACGAGCAGCATAAGGGCAATTTACCTGATTCTATGGCTCAAAGAACTTGTGTTGTCTTCTATAAATACTTTGTGGATTAATTCAAACACATTCCTTAATGTAACTCCAAAGAAGGCAGGCAGAGGCAGAGGAGCAAAATTAAGAACTGTTGGCTCAAGTTGGAATAAATGCCTAGGTTCCACTTCAGAGAATTAAATCCCAAGTATCTGATCCAGAAAGAAAGGGCACATGCATGTCTGTGGCTTTACTGACATTTTGTCCCTTAGCCTTCCTATTCTTGGGCATTTTTCTCACCCCTGGGATCCTTGGGAGGATGCAGACTCTTGATTGTACTGAGGAGCATCTGTAAGTATAGCAGCCTCCAGGAGGGACATGCCGAGATGGATTGGACACTCACCTGGCGGGGCAAAGTGAAGACTACTTCACAAAGCAGAAGTACACACAGAAGCCCTTTTTTCATTGTATTCATTATTTCTTCAGAGTGTCCCATAAATTCTGAAAGAAGAGGAAAAAGATCTTAAGCATGTGATACAGGAGGGCAAAGTACAGTAAAGTTCAAGAACCTGAGTATTATAGCTGGATTCTTCCTTGAGCTACAGCTCTCATGGACAAGTGTCTGGAAGATGATTATACTCTTACTCTTTCTCTCTCTCTCTCTCTCTCTCTCTCTCTCTCTGAATCTGACTACATTGCACACATCACAAAGGTTTATCCATATTGTAGCATCTGTCAGAATTTTCTCTCTTTTTAAGGCCAAATGATGTTCCATTGTTGGATATACTATATTTCATTTATTCATTTGTCTTTGATAGACACTTCAGTGGCTGGAAGATGATCTTGCCCAGAGATTTCCAAGGGTTGAAGGGCAAAACAATCTCTGGCACTTCTTGGTAGCCAGTGGACTCCAGGAGATTGGTTTCCTGGAGGGGAATTCCTGACTTGGGGTTGACTAAATGAAGCCACAGTAATGACCTCTCTGGGTTTTGTTTTTTTGTTTTTTTTTTTTTGGTTTGTTTTTTTGGTGCTAGGGATTAAACTCAGGGTCTCTCAGGGTCTTAAACAATGCTGGGAAAGCACTAACAATTCAGCTATATCCCCAGCCCTCCTCTCTGATTTCTCCAGAGGAATATGTAGGGATTTTATTGCTGACACATCTCAGAGCCAGTCTACCCATCTCAGATTGCCTCTGCTCTTACACTTAAAATGGACAGAGCTGCTTCCATGTTCCATGGTCTAGCTCACCAAAAAGAAGGCTCCCTCTATGCCTCACTGCTCCATTGGAATGTCTGTCTCCTTTTTTATAGACTATGACAGATCTGGCAAAATGCAGATTTGCAAAAATAGAAGAGGCATCTGGTTTATGGTCATTAGACTCAGATCTTCCTGAACCCCCAATTCCCAGTTTCCATTTGCCTTTCCCCACTGATCTTTCTTTCCCTTAGTGACTGAAAGTAGGTTAGTTGGTCGGGGTGTTATTTTGTGGTCTGGCAAGCCCTCTCCTTTATCCACAAGAATTAAAACCGACCTTTGTTCCCCTGACTCATTTCCCTTCAGTCACAACAACTTTTCTTCCCACCCTTCCCCCCTTCCTCAGGACCCCAAGGTCTATTAATTCAGAGCCTTCTGGGATTTACATTTTGCCTGGCTGTGGCTCTGGCTCTTTCTTTCTTTGAAAAGAACTCCTCTCTGAAAGTGCCATCCAGCCTCCTCACATGGCCATAAGTTCCCTACAGGGTCAGGATGAAAATAGAAAGGGAGGATAAGGTGGGAGTCTCTTCACGCCTGACTGATTCTCCCTGGGCTGCTGGGGACAGGCAGAGGAGGGGGCACAGAGCTGCTGGAGAGGGTGAGAAAGCCTGGCAGGAGGAGCTGAGCAACAGTGGTTCCAAGGAGAAAAATGTAGGCTCCCAAGGAATCTTGTCTCTGGCTTCCCCTCCTCTGCCCATTCCCCAATGTGAGGGAACAGAAGGGCTCTCTCTGGGCCTTTGTTCTCCTTTGGCACAACCAAAGCCTCCTAGGCAAGGTAGACTGAGCACTCTGGAGGCCCTTTTCTTATTCAGAGGGCTCAGCTGAGTTACTAATCCATTGGTTTCAGACAGTTCCAGAAGAAAGGAACCATGCAGTTGAGGTCATCCTAAACGGAGTGCGGGGTGAAATCTTGAATTTTTCAAGATTATCTTTCTCAGCTTTTCTTTTCCTTGAATTTCCACTTTCTCAATCTTTTCCTAAAGTTTCACTTAAATTTTGTTTCTTAATTTTTATCCCATTACTTATAGCTTTGGAAAACAGATCTTCCTAAACTGATTCCCTTTCTTTCTTCCTGATGGTCCTCTGTGGGTTGTCCTATCTTTTATGATGCTACACTAGCCTAGAGGATAGGGAGAGCTCTACACACTCAGAACTTTTTAAAGAATCCTAAATGAAGTCCAGAATTAAATGAACCACCAACAGAAAAAACCTCTTTTCTATATCTTGCAGATCAAACTAACTAGCCATTTCAATTCACTCATTCAACTAAGCCTTGGGGATTGGCTGACTATCTATCATCTATCTATCTATCTATCTATCTATCTATCTATCTATCTATCTATTTATTTTCCCTGCCAACCAAGGTACTGTTTTATTTCAAGAATTTAAGATCCTTCTAAATGGAACCTAATTCTAGATGTTGAACACTTACAAAACCAAAAGTGGAGTAACGACATATTTGCACTCCCTGCCCTTCCTTAAGGGATCTGCTCTCTTCTTGGACAAGTGGGGGTGGGTGGGAATACCAAATAGGGAGGAGAAGCATGACCTGGCTGGGTGTGAAAACTCCAACAGCTGCATCATGTTAAGCCCTTTAACAACTAGAGAATCAACATAAGGGGACAGGAGAATGTTTGTGTCTTGTGCTCTTGGGAAAATTAGTCTTGTTTCTTATCTTCTTTGGCTGCTTTTGGCCTTCCTTGGCCTCAGGCCCAGTGTAGATGTCTCATATTAGCAACACAGCAGCTCCCTCACACTACACAGAGGCAATCAGAGCAGCTGGATGGGCTGTATGGAATAAGAAGATGACAAAGGAATTAGTCATCCTGCCATCAGAAAAAAAGTGCAGTCTGAAGACTAGGAAGAAAGGAGAGAGGGGAGAAAAATGTGTCCTTATTTCTCCTTTGGTGCAGATGTGGGTGTAGAGATCTGAGGGGCAGTGCCTGAACAAAGAACAAAGTGAACACCAGAAATGTGGACTTACTCAGCACCCATGGGAACAGGTTAGGCCAGGCCAGACTATGACTCTGCTCCCACCAAAGGGAGATTCACAAGTAGTGCTAGGGAGGCCAGGGTGCAAGATGAAGAAGTCTAAGAAGTCTTTCAGAAACTCGTTTTACAAATTCAAAGAAAATTGTTATTTTTTTCTGGTTCTTTTCCTTTCGCTGTATTTAAGAGTTTCCCAGTATTATTAATGAACTTAAAAGGAAAAAAAGCAAGCAAGCAGGTAACAGGAAGAAGGACTGCAGGAAAGGAGGAAAGGAGAAAAAGAGAGGGAAGGAGGAAGGCAGACTGGTCAACCAGGAGGACGCCTGACTTTAGTCAATCTGGAATCCCTGAGTACTGCATGAGAGGAGTGGTAGAATGGCTGTAAGGCCCGTGGTCTCCAAGGTTGCAAAGCCCCAGACCCAGCAGGCCTAACCTACACACAAAGTTGATTTTTACACATCTGCAAGAGGCATCCTCTCTAGTAGGAGGAGTTAAGCAAGTTAACACTCTGTAAATTAGAAAATGTGGGCCACATGGTGCAGCAAATAGACCACAGCCTGGATTTCACTGATGTGTGAGCAGGCACATCTGCATTCAGCTGGCCTTGTCTGCTTCCCACATGCATGTGTGTGTCTCCAGAGCAACTCTGACCTTCCTGCCTGGAAGCTGTATGCCATCCTCTTGGCTGAGCAACAGTGACTGTTCACTTGACCCTTGGAGTAACTTGCAAATGATGACCACTCTAAGGGAAAGGGAATGATGGTCTGGTAACCAGGGACAGGAAAGCTGGCTAGAAGCTAATTCTCCTGGGAGAGGTGCTGTTTCCCAGGTCCAAAGATGGGTACCATTTTGAGAAATGCCAGAAACATATTCATTTGTGCAGTAGTAACATGGCAGAATAACGATTAATGGGCACTAGTTAATAATTGATTGATTCTGGATTGGCCAAAGTCATTGAAATATATGGAGATGACATCTTGCCCTGATCAAGTTACTCCATAAACCTGAGTTACTCTATTTTGTAACAGTAGTTTTTCATAAGTTACTCCACTTTGAGCTTAAGTGCTGAGGTGGAAGGACTGTACACCTTCTTTGTACAAGTAAAGAGCCACTATCTGCGAGGCACAACTATAAAGCACAAATTGAGAAATCAATTAATCATACTAATAAAATCACTTCTGTGGACTTATCAAATTAATCAGAAGCACATGGATGCATTGGTATTATCAAACTCATTGGGAAAACCAGGCCCATGAACTTATGGAACACACCAGACCACCAAATGAAGCTACCCCTCACTCAAGACTCATAAAAGAAAGAACACCTGAGACTGGACACAGTGGCACCCTGACCCCATCCTTGTCACTCCTGATCACCAGGCTTGCCCAGGAAAATCACCACAGTGACAAACTTTAGAATTTCTGGCCTCAGGCTTCAGCAGAGTACAGTTTCTCCTGTTTCTTGATGATCGTGTACCCATGGCTCACTCCGAGCTGACACTCTGAAACTACTGACTGTCTGGACCTTGGCCTAGAATAAGTTCCTGGTCTTTGACAGCTCTGTTCCCTTCAACTGGTTCTTGATCTTATCTGATCACCTGTAGTGACTCTGCTTTCTATCTGCTCTCTGTCTTTGCTCTCTTTAATACTAATAAAAATCACTTCTGTGGACTTATCAAATTAATCAGAAGCACATGGTGAACTCCTGTGGCTGCCTGAATCTTTTCTTAACCTTTCTATAACACACACACACACACATTTTTGTGTCAAGTGTGATATGTGACAGGAGTGTTGTAGATACTAGAAATTAAGAAACTACTGTTACAAAATAGAGTAACTCAGGTTTATGGAGTAACTTGATCAGGTATGATGTCCTCTCCATATATTTCAATGACTTTGGCCAATCCAGAATCACTCAATTATTAACTGGTGAACTCCTGTGGCTGCCTTAACCCTTTCTTAACCTTTCTATAACACACACACACACACACACACACATTTTTGTGTCAAGTGTGATATATGACATGAGTGTTGTAGATATTAGAAATTAAGATTGGAATAAAAGAACTTATATTTACTCAGCCTATGACTATCAGGTGACCCACAAGTATTCGAAAAACTGCCATCGATGAAAGTGGTGTATCCTCAAATTTATTTTTATCCAATAAATTCTGTCATTATGGAAAGGCACACACATGTTTGGTCTATGTTAATGGCATAGCTTACTCACTGCCAAATGGCTGTTAGATAACAGAGGGACCTGAGAAGAAGTAGGCCAAGTGTTGTCCTCAGTGACTTTGCATTGCCTGTCTCCCCTCTATTTTCCTCCTACTTCTTCATCTTCCTTCATAAAAATCTTTCAGGAAAGGAACTGATACACTCACTCACACAAGGTAGAAATTATTGAACATTACTGAACATTAACTAAAGTCAATGTCCTGCCCCTCCAAGAAGCTTTTATAATTTGAAACATAAAATGTGCTCCTAGCAATATAAAACCAAGCAAGCTGGACGCTCTAAGTCTTCCTCCAGAGCTGTGGTTTCTACATTGTATCGAAAGGGAGTGTTCACATGCTGTGTAAATAATGAAACTCTTATAAATGGGGATAAGTACTTTTATTTAAACAATCTGCTGTCTGCAATTATATAGGAAAATGATTTGCAATAAAGGAACTATACAACAGCAGTCAACCAGTCAGTCAAAGTCTAGGTGGAAACATTGCAATTTCCTGAGATGATATTGAACTGGAGGATTTCTAGTTTGTACTCTTGCCATCAAGAGAAGGCAGAAATGTGAGCAAGCTAAAAGAGGATGGAAATAGCTAGGTAACATAAAAATGAGTGGATACTGTTATCAAGTTTTGCAACATGTAAAATATTTGGTCTATTTTTTCGTTGGTAAAGGAGGGCCTTATGTTATTACTGCCTTGCAAAAGTTTTCTCTGGAAATCTGAGAGAGAGGGAGTCAGTCTTCAAGAATACCAGTGCCCTAAAATGATTCCTAGTTTTGAAACAACACACACTCTTCACCTACTCCAACCACTACAGCTCAGAACAGGTGCCAACAAATTAGAAAAGAAATGGTCAGAACTCCTTGGAATAGCAAAAGAGAGAGGTGTGGTGAGAGGCTGGGAGGAAGGCTAGGCCTCAGAAATGGTAGAAGTTTCCCACAACAGCTCTTCTAAAGGTCAGAGACTTTTAGCCTGGCAGTTCTAATTCTACCTCTGCAAGTCCTGTTCACTTTAGAGGCCGTGCTCTCAGAACATAAACTATTTTTAGAAACTCCCATCATATAATCAATTCTTAACTTTTCAAATAGGTAATTTTCCATAGGCCAAATGTTCATTTTTCTCTCTTCTTGAACAAGAAGTCTTTCACAAGAAGGGAGAAGAGAAGAAGAGTCTGCTTTTTAATATAATTTGATCAATTGTAATGGGATGAGTAGAGCAGAATTCTCTCCTGGCATCTCCCACCCCAACCCATCAGGGAAGAATTCTCTCCAAAGCATCTTCAAAATATAGGTATGTCCTATGCCTAAGCTACATGAAATTAACCTCAGAAAAATCTATACCCATTACTTTGGGTGTCATCTCCTCCACTTTTACCTTCATCCAGGTAATATGGTTATTTGCAGGAGCTAAGAAAGTATAAATTGTGGGTCCAGGAAAATAGATGTCTCTCCTTGCCTCTTCCCATGATAAAAGCAAAAGCAATACTTTCTTGTGGGCCGGGGATATAGCTCAGCTTATAGAGTGCTTGCCCTGCATGCACAAGGGCCTGGGTTCAATCCCCAGTACCACACATATTTAAAAAAAAAAAAAAGTAATAAAGACACAGTTCAACTGGCAAGAGCTAACTCAATTAGTGCAATAAAATATTAACTCCCGAATCTAAACAAACCCTGAAATTCAATGATAAGCAAAAAGAATGTGTTGTTAAGTAAGCGATAAAGGTGCTTTCTCAGGTTCCTTCTACTTCTTAAAGCAAACGGCACTACACGGTAATTAGAGATGCAGTAATGTGGTTTTTCCATCTATCTCTGTATTTTATCAGACTTGAATCAGAAAATAATGACCAGAAGCTTTCATTGTATCATTATATAAATTTATCCAAATTTTACTGGCATTTTGTGAAACTAACATTATAGTGTTTGAGAAATATGTGTGGATTAATGCTTAGCAGGTATTTGAGTTTACAAAACTCCTTTATATCTACTAAATCACTTAAGGCAATTTTAACTCATTTCTACCTATAAGAGAACTGAACTTCAAAGAAAGCATAAGGGACTTACCCTAAGATGACAAGCCTTGTAAGAGGCGGCATCGACTTTCAAACCCAGGATACTGAGTTTCTCTAGCCCAAACCTGACACTTTTCACTTGTCTCCATGATACTCGCTTGTGACAGTCTTTCTTTTTGGTGCAAGGAGTCAAACTCAGGGTTTTTTTGGATGCTAACCATGTGCTTTACCACTGAGCCACACTCCTCCCACCCTCACTTGTAAATTTTTTTTCTTTTTTCTTTTTGGTGGTGCTAGGGATTTGAACACAGGATCTTGATCATGCTAGGCAAATGCTCTCCTGCTAAGTTATACTGCCATCTTGTGACATTCTTAACGAGTTCAAAGTTGATATTAGAGCAGCATGTCATCAGGTATGGAGAAGGACTCTAGACCTTCAACCTGGAACCCCAACTACCACTTACAGGCCCTCTGAGCCTGTTTCCTGGGTCTTTCCAATAGGCTCCTCATTTTTCATTTTGCTTAATTATTCTGATAACTAGAGAAGCAGCAGGTTAAGGCCCTGCTCAATGCCTTATGCACAGGTGTTAGCTGTATTTAATATCATGAGCTTTACTCCCTTCAGCAATAGGAGCACCAATATCAACAGGGTCTTCCTGGAACAACTGCTTGAAACTAGAGACATAAAAGAGATACCAAGCTCTAGGGGTCCTCAATGTGTTCAAGTGTTAATAACAAATCCTATTTCCTAACTCATCTGGACACCTCTTGATAATCTGTGATTGAATTCTCTACAATTGAAAAAAAATTTCATGCTTTGTTTTTATGGTCACAGAAAGGTTTGAATGGCAACCATTATTTCCTGAATACAGACAGGGTGGTGTCTTACATCCTATTTTTAATCTGTTTTTTTATTTGTCTTTCCCAAGCCCATTTACATCACACATGCCAGGGACTCTGTGGACTTTTGAAGGAAGTCAGAATTAGAAACTGAGACATATGGGATATCAGGTGTCTCTATCAATAATTCCTGCCTGATGTAAAGGGTATGGATGTCTGAAAGCCAGGTGTATTTTGTGAGGAAAAATAAGGACACTGGAGCTTCCCAGAAACACACACACACACACACACACACACACACACACACACACACACACACCCTTCTTTCTTTTTACAGCCCTTGTGGTATAGACTGGCTCTTGCTACAACTGTGCAGAATAAAACAAGTTTCTCTTTGCTGTGAGCATAACACAATGTGAATAGCCAGAGGAGATGGAGTTGACTGGTAGACTTTCTTTTTAGATTATGTGCACTGGGTTACTGGACTCAGCTTCCTCACTCAGCCCTCTGTCCTCAGCCTTCATGAAACCCAGCTGACATCAAACTGCTGATTAAAGAGCTGGAACAAAGGGGCCTAAGAACCTCCCAAGGTCCCATCTACCCAGTGCCTATGGGACCCCTCACCATACACTGAGACCTCAAGCCCTAGCTCAGATAAGATTCCACTTTCCTGGCATTCACAGGTGATGATTTACTCACAATATATATTCACTATCAAATGTCTATAGAGCTCCAACCATGCAGGAGGCATGCAGCAGGCTAGCATTCCCTGGGCAATCATGATCAGAACCAGAGCTCTCCTGAGCTGTCCCTTCAGATATGTTTGTGAAATTCATGCTGTGTACCCAGCACTGGTTTTATTTTCCCTTCCGACCCTGGAGCTATTTTTGGTAATAAAAAATTAAGTTTATTTTTCCCTCTGTATCCTTCTACTGAAGTCTGTTTCTCAGGTAGGAACTGGTATCAGAAGACCATGTGGCTTGATTGGGGTTGGATCAGGGTGGATTATCTTTAAACTCCCCCTAGAGCTGATTTTCTATAAATCTAAGTCCTCCTCACTCTTACCAGTTTGGATGAGAGGTGTCCCCCAAAGCAAGAACATTCAGAGGTTAAATGATTGGGTTATGAGAGCCTTAACCCAATCAGTGAATTAATCCCTATCAGGAATTAACTGAGTAGTAACTGAAGGTGGGTAGAATATGGCTGGAAGAGGTAGGTCATTGAAGGTGTGCCTTTGGGGTATATATTTGGTGATCTGAGCTTAGTTTCTCTGCTTTCTGATCATTTTGTGAGCCTCTTCCCTCTACCACACTCTTCTGCCATGGTGTTCAGCCTCTCCTGACCCCAGAGGGATGGAGCTGGCTGTCTATGGACTGAGATCTCTGAAACCATTAACCCTCAGATAAACTTTTCCTGCTTAAAATTGTCTGTATCAGGTCTTTTAGTTACAGCAGCGAAAAGGCTAACTAAAACAGAAATTGTTGCCAAGAAGGGAGTTCATTGCTGTGACTAACCTGCCCATGTGGTTCATAAGCTTTGAAACATTTTAGAATTGGTGGGAGGAATTTTGAGACACTTAGTAGTACAAACTGGGAATGCTTTAGATTGTTGTAAATGGAGATTAATGGGTAATTCTGATGGGAGCTCAGAAGTCCAGAATGTCAACAGGACAGTGGACAATGAAGTCAGGGTTTAAGAGAGTTCAGAGAAGGAGGATTTTATTGGAAATTGGACTAGAGGCCATTTGTGTTATGGTCTGGCTGCGAAATTGCATTTTGCCCACGTCCTGAGACCTTCTGTGAGGCTAATTTTAAAAGCAATGGCAGATGTTCCATGGTACTGGCATTTCTTAATCTTGGGGTTTTCCACTGTAGCTTTAGCTTCCCCCTCACAAATATACTCATTGCCCTCTCTTAAGTGTGCCCACAGGGATCTTAATCTGGTAGAAGAAATTTCTAGCAATATGGCATTCAGGCAGTGGCCTGTATATTGCTGGTGGCTTTTAGACAATTTTATTGTTATAATTAGGCACAGAAAGCAGAGCAGAGAGATCTGAAAAACTTGGACTTGAAGGGTGGAAGTAAAATGAGGCCTAAGGAAGATTCAATTGCCACAAAAGAAATGCTAAAGATTTTGTCCAGAGACAAAAAGAAAGATGGCTTGAAGGCATCTCAAGGAGTTGACAAGACCATACCCATTTCAGGATCAAGGGAGTGAAAATAAAACTTCCTTTGAGAAGAGACCAGTGGGCACACTTCTTGCACAAGGGGCCCTAGCTACCCAGGCACTCAGAGGCTCCTGCAGCCAGGGTCCCTTGGTTACTGCTCAAGATGGTGATAGACCTTGGCGTCAACAGATTGGTGCTGATTTGGAAGGATTGCAGGATGCTGGAGTAACAAAGTCATGAAGGCTTCCACCAAGATTTCAAAGGAAGGTCTGGGAGGCCAGGCAAAATGCCCTCGGGAAAGATCCCTGTGGGCAGCCCCTAAGAGGGCAATGAATATATATGTGAGGGGGAAGCTGAAGCTACAGTGGAAAACCCCAAGATTAAGAAATGCCAGTACCATGGTCTGCCGAGGAAAGTTGCAGGAAAGCTGACACAAGTTAACAGAAAGGCCACTTGCGCTGCCACCAACAAGGCCGGAGAGGCAGAGCTACACAGGCCCTTTGAAGAGAACATCATGCTATATGCTCCAGATGCTGGACATGGAGCCACAGGACTTGTTTGCCTAGCTATATTTCAGTCTTGCTTTGGTCCCTATTTTTCTGAATGGAAATGTTTATTCTGTACCTCTATATATTGAATACTTGTAAATTGCTTTTGATTTTTACAAGAGCTCACAATGTGAGCTTGCCCTGAGTCTCAGAGGAGACTTTGGACTTGAAATTCTGGGCAATCTTGAACTGTTGAGACTAGGAGGACTCTTGGAAATAGAATAAATGTATTTTGCATGGTGAGTTGGTCATGAGTTTTGGGGGGGCCAGGGGTGGAATGTTATGGTTTGGATGCAAGGTATACCCCAAAAGCTCATATGTCAAACAATATAAGAACATTCAGAGGTGAAATGATTGGGTTATGAGAGCCTTAACCCAATCAGTGAATTAATCCCTATCAGGGATTAACTGAGTAGTAACTGAAGGGTAGGATGTGGCTGGAAGAGGTGGGTCATTAGGTATATATTTGAGGTATATATTTGGTGAGCTAAGCTTAGTCTCTCACTCTGCTTTATGATCATCAAGTGAGCCTCTTCCCTCCGCTACACTCTTCTGCCATGGTGTTCAGTCTCACCTGAGCCCAGAGGGATGGAGCTGGCTGTCTATGGATTGAGAGCCATGAAACCATTAGCTCTCAGATAAACTTTTCCTGCTTAAAATTGTTTTTTGTCAGGTCTTTTAGTCACAGAAGCAAAAAGCTGACTAAAACACCAGGTCTTGTTTGAGACCTGCTACATGAGTTTTGTGAACTGCTTGATTAGGCTGAGGCTTATAGTCTGAAACTGTGGACAGAACTTTTCTCCTGAATATACAAAACAAATGTCCCAAAGATGGAATGAACAGAATATTCCAGTACCTCATTGCCTACCTTAATCATCTTATCAAAACAGAGCTGAAAATCACTCCCAGAAAAATTTTATTCTAAGACTGAAGATGTGCAATGCCAAATAATCAAATGACAACTGAATAATTTCACAAAAGACTCAAAATCTTCCTCACTACCAGATACTCAGTATTCCAGAAAAGCATGCTGATTTTGTATTTTGAATGGAGTTAAGTCTGCTGCTCTTGCCTATGACCCAGGTTGTTACCTCAGCTGTCAAAATGAAAATAACCTACATACACTCTAGAAGCTTTAGAAGTCCTAAAACTAGCATTAGTCCTTCCAAATGATGCATCCAGCCAAGACCTCTGTAAGCTGCTATAAAACCCCATGACTGAAAAAATTCCTGTTGGCAGATGAATAACAGGCCTCCTCTGAACAGGAAACTTTCCCAGTTGTGCTGTGATCCTCCTACTCACTCACCCCCAAAATTGATAGATGGCTATGGTCACTTCAAATTAAAGTATAGAAGTGTGCCTGGGTTGCCTATTCTAAGAGTGGGAAATTCACTGGTTTTCCAGCTCTGCTTGTCAACTCTTTAGGCCCTGGGAAAACAAAGACCAGAGCCCTGTCTTAATAAGCTTTCAGATGAACCGCAGGGTCATGGCTATTCCTAAGCTCCTCCCTGGCTGATGAACTCTCCTGGGCCCTTGATGAAACAGCAGAGAACAGTGCAGACACTGGGAGAATATGATAGGTGGAATCACAAAATAAACTGAGATGGTTCTGGGAAGTCTGGGCAGAGACTGAGCCCTTTGGGGATAGGGGCAGCTATCATCGATCCTGACAAGACCCAGAGACTCAAGGCTGGCGTCTCTGAGAACATTTTAGGCAGAATAAATTGATGGGTAGGATGGAGCTATTTATGTTTCAATATTTACGGCGCCCCCGCTGGTGCCCGCAGTCTGACTCCTTCATCCTGGCAGGAGGAACGTACCCCGCACTCCTGCCTGTCAGCATAGATTGATTCTGGACAAGCCAGGGTTTAGATCCCAGTTTGAGCCTTCCTGCCCCCACACAGAATTGCTAGGAAGTCACCTTTCAGGAAATTCCACTTAGAGTCGTATTTGCAGGATTTCTTCACAGGATTGCACACACATATCTCACCACCCCACTGGCTCCTGTCATCAATCAGCTGCAGGAGATCTCTATATTATTCCATATTGGCCACCAAATCAGTCATTGCTACGACACTTCTTTGTGCTTGAGTTTGCCTTTAGTTACTTGGGAGCTCAGCATATCTTCCCACTTCCCTCCTTCCCACCCTCCCTCCCTCAGCTTTGAGGTTAAGAAAATAAAGATAATAATAGGAAGAACCTAAAGAGACTTACTATGCTTCCTGAAGAGAGTGTTAGGAATAAAAAATATTGTTATTTTCCCCCTCTGTAATTGAAAGGTCTTTTAAGAGGACTGCACATTTGATTAATGCATACTTGGAAAAAAGCTGGGGGACAAAACTGGTGGAGATTATAGCGGGGTGATGGGAGGGAGGAGATCAAAGGCATTTTTTTCTACCCTAACTCCCAAATGAAAACATCAGAGATCCCTAGAAGTCACCTGCTTCTCTTTCCCAGCACTTCTCACCTAATAATCATGCTTAGGAGTCTGCTGCAACCCAACCTCAGTTTCTTCATGGGCTCCTTGAGGGAGGGAGGCAGCCAGACAGACAACACTTCTGGACATTCCCCAGCCCTCCCGGCTCTCCCAGCCACGTGTCCTGAGTGCAGCTGATTTTACTTTTACTGCCCATTACTCATGTGGTCGGCTCATTGTCTATTCTAAGATTTTCTATGTAATTCTTTCCATTTTTCTCCTTTACTGTGCAAAAGCAGACATTTCTGCAAGAAATGTATCTTGCCTATTCTCTCCCTTCCTGTGACCCCCCACCTCCCTCCAAATCACTCCAGCCTTTCTCGAGCAATTGCAGATGCAGAAAGAAGATTTCCCTTTGGAGCGATTCTCTTTATGCCTGAATTAGAAGTCAGCCCCTTCAATGAAGCATGCCTTCACTGGCTCAGTTTGCCTGAAAGACTTCAGAGAGACAGAAGAGGAGGAGCTGGGCACAGCAGTTCAACTTACCACCACCACTTCTTGCGACTTTTCTCCTCACGGGCCTTCTTTTTTGGCTCTGGGCTCTTGCAGGATCTCAGCTCCAATCTCGATGAACAGCTCCAGCCTCCTTTAAGGTTCAGGGCAGTGGGTGGGGTCAGTGGACTGGGTGGGTGGATTTCTCCGTGGTGGAGGATGCCCAGTGGACAGGGCTGTGCGGGAGCCAAACCGGGCGGGACTGTGTTTATAAGGCAGGGGAGGAAGTTCGCTGTGGAAGCAGCAGTCAGTCCTGGCTTGGTGCCTGCCTGATTATTCACAGTCTTGATGTCATTGAATCACAGGAATTTGGGAGTTGGACAGGACCTTAAGAATCATCTTCCTTTAGAATCCTGGTCTCAAAGGCCTTAAAGAAACTCTCAAGATCAGGTTCTCAGCTCCTGTGTCCCAGCAAGAAGTATTTACAATTCTAAACAAACACACCAGCAGGGGGCTGAGAGTGGGGGTGTCTTCTGGAATCCAAACAATAACTGCTGTTTCAAGGACAGATGGACCAGCTGTTTCAAGGCATAGGAAGCGCCAGGGTGGGAAACTCAGCAATTAAAGTGAAAGAGCAGGGCAATCCTCTCCCACTTACCTGCAGTGGAAAGTGCCCCAGCCTGGAATCTGGCTTCCTTAGGTCCTGGGTTTGAGTTTCTGCCCTACCACTCCCCAGCTCTAGAATTTTCTGGAGAATTATTTCACTTCTTTGTAAAGTGAAGGATCAGGACAAGGTGGTCTCAGAAGTATTTTCAGCTCCAGCAGTCCCTGAGCAGGGCTGTGGAATAAAGGCAGGGCTTTGAGCAGGTGCTCTGCCTAAAACCTCCTTTGCAACCAAGTCTGAAGTTCCATCAGGAGCCGTCCATCCCTTGGGCAGCTGAAAGAAGACTTTCAGTGTTCTAGAATTTGCAAGCAAATGGAAATTCTCCTGGAGAAAGACAACCTGTTTGATGGGTTGATGCCTTTTCAGATGACTAACAAAGAGATGTAGCCTAGTACAGGAGAAAGTCTTAGTTTTGAACATGACTGCACCAGTCATTAGGGATATGATCTCAGTCAGGCTTTTTAACTGTGCTGCACTGGAACTTTTATTCAGTAGGTCATGTGAGGCTTAGAAGGGGACAACATGCATATTAAGTACATGAGAGGGGTTCAAGCGTTGGCGTCTATTATTCTTGATTGATGTGTAGCTGAGAGAGAGTTTGTGGGGCAGAGTGACCCCTGTGCTTTGCTGAAATATACCCCAATGATTCAGACCAGCTAATACCTGTAGATCTAGAAACTGGGGCTTTTGTGTTCCCATTATAAATAAGATTGTTTTCCTTCTGACAGGCTCCAGGGAAGCCTGAGAATTCGAGGAGGTGGGTGTGGGGAGGCTGATATGGTGACAATGGGCACTTTGATTTTAATCAAGAAATCGCTGCAGGGAGCGGGGGCAGGGTTGGGGGGGGAGAAAAATGAAAATAAATCTTGGTGACATCACATCCTGGGAAACTTGCATCAAAGCCCTTTGCTTTCAAGAAAAAAGAAATAAAATCCAGGCCCAGATAACACCAAGACAAAGTGGCACAGAGAAACTGAAGGAAGAATTCCCCAGAGCCTTTCCCAGGCAGGCACTACTTTGTGCAGTGGGGCACCACCCCCGCAGAATGTGTGCGTCACCTGCGGGGGCCGAGAACAGGGGCTTCTTGGACCCCTTAACACAGCAATGGGTGGCAGGATGGGGCACCAGAACAAAGACCATACTGAGACCCCAAAAAGGCAGATTAAGAAATGATGTGATGTCTGTGGAAACCCAGAGAAAAGAGAAGTGGACAGGGAGCTTATGACAATGTAGTTCTGAACCTAAAGATGGAAATTCTGCTTAAACTAAGAGTTTTTGATTTTGGAAGTCATCTAGTTTTTCAGGAATGGGATAAATGTGACAGTGGATTTGAAATCAGTGTTGCTGTAGCCTTCATCTAGACCAGACATATGCTGCTAGTACGGTTGTGTGAATTACACACATACACTGAGAAATTACAAATAGTACAAGCTGAAGGCATAGGAGGAGTACTTAGGAATTGTTATTCCTGTTAAGAAGTGCTCACCATGGGGCTGGGGATGTGGCAATAGAGGGCTGGCCTAGCAAGTGAGAGGCCCTGGATTCAGTCCCTAGCACACTCCCAAAACATTGTTCACCAGGCTGTAGGGAAGGTCTTTGCACTATTCTTGTAACTCTCTGGTAAGTTTGAAATTATTCCAACAATTTGAAAAAAATTATTCTAAAATATTGAAAATTGGGTTATCCTCTTAGAGCTGTAATTCCTTTGACTATTCAGCTCCATTAAATAAAAATTTTAAAATTCCCATACAAGGTAATGATAGGTCCAAAACATTGTTTTGATGATCTGAAAACCAAAAATAATTTCAATGTCCAAAAATAGAGGAATAGTACAAAACGACACGTCAGTATAGTGCAGTACTGTGTAGCCATTATGATGATTAATAACATAATTATATAAACAGATAAAAATCAATGAAAAATTATCTTGCCCACAAGAAATAGAAAACAAATTTGTATACAAACTGTAATATAAGCAATGGAAGACCTATATGGATATATGGATAAAGATTTTAAAGAGAAAATTAAGTGTTGGAAAATTAAGTGCTGTAATTATTGGTGCATTTTTTCATTCCTTCAGTGATACTTTTCCATTGCTTTATTGATAAAGAGACTTATGGACTCCATTCTGGGTCTAGGCAGGTTCTGGTGGGTCCAGCCCAGTGGTCTTCCCCCACAAAGCACTAAAATGGCACAGTTGGCTATGAGAGCTTGCCACGATAGGAATTTTCCTTAATAACTTATTATGGAATTATACACGAATTTAATCAAACTCTTCTGGAACATATCTCTTTTTCCATCAATTCCTTGGTGGATGGAATTAAGCTTCTTAGGTTGTTTTCCTGAATCTCTAGAACAGAACTTCCTTTCCCTAGTCCTAAGTCTCATTTGAGCTGGTTTCAATCTTCTAGGACTCAGTAAAGAAACACTCTACCTGGACACAAGCCCCATGTGGAGCTGTGAGGTCCACAGAGACTGGAGCTGCATATCAGGAAGTTTGCTCTTTTTCTCTCAGTCATTAATTGCATGACTATGGGAAAGTCTGCTTGCCTTGTGCTTAACTTTCACTTCCTTGTGTTTCAGATCAGAGCAATACACTCATAGAATTGTTATTTGACTCAATAGGATACCATGGGAAAGAAAATGCTTTGAGACAAATGTATGCTTTCACCTATTTAATAAATTGTCTTATAAACATTTTTGGGGGGCTGGAGGTATAGCTCAGTAGTAGAGTGTTTGCCTAGAATTCATGAGACTCTGGATTCTATCCCCAGTGCTGAGAGACAGGGCGGGTGGGAGAGTGGGAGGGAGGAAGGAAGGAAGAAAGAAAGAAAATTTTTTCACCTTTGTCCCTTTCCTATATCTATCCTCAGGTGAAAAGCCCTTTGCAAGGGAAAGCCCCTTACTCATTTCTCAAAAATGCTGAAAGAGAATTTAAAGAGCTTCTGCCTCTCAAATTACTTCCAACTGTCTTTTAAGCATTATTAGTGTCACATGCGAACAAAAATTCAGGACTCATAATATTAAAAAAATATATATATTACCGGGACTGGGATTGTGGGGCTGAGTTACAGCCCCAATCCCTAGAGCACTTGCCTAGTATGTATGAGGCATTGAATTCCATCCTCAGTGTCATATAAAAAAACAAATAAATAAAGTTATCATGTCTATCAACAACTAAAAAAATATTTTTAAAAAATGCAAAAAGCAATATTACCTCACTCAATGCAAGGTAATGAGGTTGGAGGGAAAGAGCAGGGTACATGAGAACTCTACTTTCTTCTCAGGTTTTTTTTTTTTTAATTTGTAGTTATAGATGGACAGAATGCCTTTAATTTTTTTTTTTAATTTTTATGTGGTGCTAAATATTGAACACATGCTGGACAAAGCATGCTGCCACGGAGCTATAGCCCCAGTGCCTCAAGGTTTTTTTTTTTTTTGTAAGCCTATAACTGCTCTATTAAAAAATGTCTATTAATTTAAAAAATTTACTTGCAAATGCAAACTATGACCATTTCTGCTATTATAAATTTGTACCTATAGTGTCATACTTATGTATACAGATTATATGTAGAATTTAATTATTTTGCTGAGATAAATTGGTCAATGGGACCATTCACTGCCATCTACTTATTTCCAAGCATATTGTATCTAATGAATATTTATAGGTTTTCTATCATTACCTCATAACTTTAAAGGCGTTTGTGGTCAATAAGTTTAGGAAGATCAAGTATTCTCATCCAAGTTATTTTTGTTTTTGTTCTGGTGCTGGCCTAGGCCCTCTTGCATGGTAGACAAGCACTCTACCACTGAGCTTTACCAAGCTACACCCCCAGCCCTAATCCTTGATTTTAAATTTGAGGAAATTGAGAAGTGATCACCTTGCGTCACTGTCAGATGCTGGTTTCCTCTGCTTACCTAGGCCCTAGGCTTAGTGCCGCCAGAACTTGTAGTCTAATGTGGAGACGTGGTGTACTTTGTTTCCTTCCTGGTTTGTCTTTTCTTTTCTCTCCTTTTCTTTTCTTTTTCTTTCCCTCCCTCCCTCTCTCTTTCTTTCTCTTTCTTCCTTTTAAATATTGATAATAGCAACGACCAAAACCAAAGTGGACACAGATAACCCAAACACATGACTCCATGGTGACCCCAAAGTGTCACACGTGGCTGCTGTGTCTGGGACAGGCATTCTGGAGAGAATTTCCGAAGCCCTTTTCACCTCAGCCATGAGATCATCCCCATCTCGTTCCAGAGGAAGGCAGAGTCCTAGTGACCGTGGTGACTTATGCAGGGGCGGCTCTTGCATCAGTTCTGGTCACCAGCCGGGGGACTGCACATGTTCAGGGTGACAGGAACATTACTGTTTACACTGGATCCACCTTCCCTGTGCGGCATCACAGAACTCCCTGCTCTGCCCTTCTTCCTGAGTCAAGCATTTTTGCCCTGTGAATACAGCTTGTGTCCTTTCCATAGCCTCCCTCTCCACCCCAGGGAAGTGATGCATGATTTGTAGAGATGCTTTTTTTTAAGCCTCATTCTAGATAAATTGTACTTTTTCCCTTATGAAGGATTTGCCCTAATCCAAAAAAACCTGAGCTCATTTTTCCTTCCAGTCTTCTTTTATCTGTGGGCCTCAGGGCTTCCTGTCTGATCTTAGTCCAGACTGGATTGATGACATGTCAAATGTTCTTCAATCTATCTCACTACGTATGCAGGAGTGGCCAGTTCACAGCTTTTATTAGGAATTAGGGAAAGTAGGCTGGGGATATAGCTCAGTTGTAGAGTGCTTGCCTAACGTGTGATGCACTGGATTTGATCCCTAGCATGAAGATGGAGGAGGAGGTGGAGGAGGAGGAGGAGGAGGAGGAGGAGGAGGAGGAGAAT
The DNA here is from genome assembly GCF_045843805.1 of Urocitellus parryii. Taxonomy (NCBI): domain Eukaryota; kingdom Metazoa; phylum Chordata; class Mammalia; order Rodentia; family Sciuridae; genus Urocitellus; species Urocitellus parryii. The sequence continues at coordinate 14,899,361 of NC_135544.1, forward strand.
TATTATTATTAAAGGAGCCACTAGAGCTCAGAGCACTGAATGAACTCTTGTGGATCTGAATAATCTTACCTAAACTATAATGTAGAAAAGATGTTTTGTCAGCATTTACCTGGTGTGACCATCACAAGACCCACTCACACTAAAGTGTCGGGACTATATTAGTCAGCTTTTCATCATTGGTACAAAATATCTGAGAAAAGTAACGTGAAGGAGGAAAGATTTATTTTGGTTCACTGTTTCAGAGATTTCAGCCCATGGTTGGTTGACTTCATTGCTTTGGGCCTGAGGTGAGGAAGAACATCAGGGCAGAGGGGCATATTAGAACAGAGTTGCTGAGTTCATGGCAGCCCAGAAGTACAGCAAGAGAGAGAAAGTGTCTAGGGACAACATACCCTTCTGGGGCATGTCCCCCATGACCCACCTCTTCCTAGTAGGGCCTACCTCCCGAAGTTTCCACCACCTGCCCATAGTCTACTAACTGGGGGCCAAACCTTCAACACATGAGACTTTAGGAGACATTCCAGATCCAAACTGCAACAGGGGCTGATATAGAAACTCATTTGCAATGTGAAAAGATAAATCAGTTATAAAACACTTTCATGCCAATCCTTAAAATATGTGTGGGAGACCAACCTTGCATGTGACTGAGTCACACTTCCCCGCTGGGTGCTGAGGCGCTCACAGAAATGTGGCAGAGCGTTCCCCACCCTTCCTAGGTTTGAGGGACGGTGTCTTGTGCATGGGTGTGTCTTGCTACAGCCCCATGGGTTGTATGCTCACCTGTTCCTTTGTAATATAACCCTTGCCCTGTTTAGGATAGAATCTTCCATGGAAGTGCCTTGTGTGTGTCCCCTTCTCTTACTGTGCCCTTGGGTGTGGCCTACCCAGGTGTCAGTCAACCTGCTGACAGTGGACATCATGAAGATAGACTCAGCCCCCTGAAACCTGACCCCTTGCCTCATTTGAATAGCTTCTCCTCAATAAAAGGGGTCAGCAGTTGTGTGTGTGTGTGTGTGTGTGTGTGCGCTCTCTCTCTCTCTCTCTCTCTCTCCCTTAATGTCAGAGGAGCCGTAAGAGCTACCCCAAAGAAAAAGGTATTTGTGTCTCTTGTGTGGTTATTTTGTGCAGCCCAGTTTACCTGGAGTGACCTCTGAGCCTTTTAGTCGCGAGAACAAAAACCCTGCAAAATTCATACTACCTTGAAAAGTTAACAACATAGAAGCTATGGCTGAAGATTTGAAAGGTGATTGCTCTGAATTAGTATATGAACCTAAGGGAGCAGGTGAGTGCTCTGAGTGGAGTGTGTCAATAGGGCCTTAGAGTTAGACTAGGAGGGCAAGGTTTCTAGCATGTTCATGGCCACTGTGGTAAAGGGTCAATGAGTTTATGTTGGCAGAGGATTTCATGACAGGGTTTAGGTGGGAGGTACTTTGAAGATCAGTGGAGATTCAAGAAACAGGAAGAGGAGAACTTGGAAAGCTGCTGGGTACCATGAAGATGGAAAAGGATGCAACTGAGGGGAAGTGAAAGGTATCTGGGTTTATCAAGGAAGATGAAAATCTCTCCTAATTCTTGATGATGTGGGCCTATAAGTCACTACACCACACTATGACACCCAGAGGATGGTGATATTACTGAATCAAGCCAATTTTCCTGGCCTATGGTATGCTGATTACTGAAATGTTGAGTTTTGCAAAAGAGGGACTATATTTGCAATGTGGCCAAACCTAGAGGTGGAAGACCCTAGTCTCAAATCCACCTCCCTAAGGATAGGGTTTGAGGATACCTATGGGGTAAGGAAGGTGGGCAATTTAAGGAATGGGGAAAGGTGATTGGAGGTGAAGTAATCAGTGATCTATACGTACACGAGTCATTAATGTTTATGGATCTTCTTGGGGTGTGTATTCAGAAAATGGCAGCATCAGCCTGAGCTGAGAGTGGAGTTTTCAGTCCCCTGATATCAAAAGGCCACCCATCAGACACCTGCAGAGGTCCAAATGAAGAGTCAGTACATTTAACAAAAACAGCCTTCAAGTCCATGAAAGGTAACCAAGGCAACAGTGATCATCATAACCCCACACATCAGCAGTTTTACCTACATTAAAGGTATTGGGAGAGTAATGATATAGAGCTCAAGCTGTGTGACTTCCAGAATTAGAGATGTTTAAAGTCAACTAAAAGCAAATAATGAAGGGAGAGCACAAAGGCTCAAAGTCAGAGAAGTGAAAAGTACAAAGGACTGGCTAGTGTGAATGAGACTGGGCCTGCTGTGTTTGTGGGCTGGTAATTATTAAAGTGAGCTTTCTACCCTCCCAGGAAGTCTTGGAGACAGGTTTCCTTTTCTTTTGATGATTACACTCTTGAGAATAGCTCTCAGGCCCTTGAGAGAGGCTTCTGAGCTGTAAAAGATATTGTAAGGTCTTCCTTTATTAAATGCTCATATATGATTGTGACCCATTCATAAAGGCTTGGTTTTAATTACTATTTGGAGAGAAGAGAGAAACAGGAAGGAGACTTCCAACAAAGAGAAGCAAAAACCTTCTCACATTGAATGCTTTACAGATTCCATGTGGTTGTTGCTAATGACAAACTCTATAGTGCTTTGTTTTTCAGAAGGCTCTTTCATATACACTATCATATCTGTTCTTCACATCTCATATGCTGGAAGAGGTACAGAGAACATGTCTGTATTAGTCAACTTTCTGTAACTATATCAAAGCACCTAAGGTAACTAACTTATAAAGAAAAAAGGTTTAGGACTGGAGTTGTGGCTCAGTGGTAGAGTGCTTGCCTAGCAAGTGTGAGGCACTAGGTTCAATTCTCAGCACCACATATAAATAAATTAATAAATAAAATAAAGGTCCATCAACAATTAAAAAAAAAAGGTTTATTGTAGCTCTCAGTTTTGGAGGTTCCAGTCCAAGACTGAGTGGCTCCATGGCTTTGGGCTGCTGGTAAAGTAGCACATTATAGCAGGAGTACATGACAGAGCAAACCACTGACCTCATGATCAAGGAAGCAAAGAGTAAAGAAGATGGGTTGAGGTCCCACAATCCCCTTCAAGGGTATGACCTCAATGACCTAAGAACTTTCCAATCCGTCTCACTTCCTATAGGTCCACAGGAACCCCAATAGCACAATCCAGGGGATCAAACCTTTAACACATGCATCTTTGGGGGCATTCAGCATCCAAGCTTTAACAGTGTCATACCCAATCTACAGAACAGGAAACAGAGGCTTGGAGAGGTCAGCTAACTTGTTAATGGCCAAGTACTTACTTGCCAGGATATAAAGGAAACCCAAAAGATCAACCTAAATCAAATCTGGGCTCCTTCTGGGACACCATATTGCAAAGGAGCTCCACTTCTGCTGGTCTCCCATCAGTGAACACATAGAAAGACCAATATCGGCCTCTCCTAGGAGACAACTCCAATAATTGAGTTTGTTATGGTTTTGTCTGTCTTGCTACCTACAGAGCCCACACCACATTAGAAATACTGATGGTGTGTTGGCCTAAAGGGATTCTGTTGTGGTAGATTTGCAGGCCAAGTGGCTTCCTGGAGCTCACACCACCTCTGTGCTGTGCACAACTTCACATGCTTGAGGCAGAGCAGGCAAGTGGGCTCTTGAGACTTTGAATAGTATTTCCTCTTGCTTACTTCACTCACTGATGGAATAGAAGGCTCCTTCCTTGAGTCCTCCTCCTGCCCCTATCTCTCTGCTCCCACACCCACCCCAATCAGGAACCCCCATCTGGCCACAGGGTCCATTGGCCTCAGTGGCCACAGCCTCCTGTTGTGGACTGACGACAGGAAGCTGCAGCTGCAGTGGCACTTTACCTCAGTGGCCCTCAGCAAATGACCTCAGGCATGGTCTGACTTCTGGATCATGTCTCTATTAACAGAGAAAGTTAGAGCCTTTGGGAAGGCTCTACTCTTTGGGACTTGGGATAGATCACTATTTTCATCCCCAGAAATGCCAAAAGCCATCCATGGTCAGAATCTTTAAAATTGTCCCTGCAGGCACCTGGAGCCCTGCAGTGGTGGTGGCCGGTCCTGCTGGCTGGCATATAGCTGTCAGGATGTCAGAAAAGGAGGAAGTTATGTCCACTTGGAGAACCGCCCTGCCTTCTGCTGCAGGGCCAGGTGCGGGAAGCTGCTTTGCAGCTGAGAGAGGCAGGAGGAGGCCGGTGAGAGGAGCAGGCCCACCTCTGGGACACATCTTCCCAAAGGTTCTGACTTCCTCTATTAATAGAGACATGATCCAGAAGTCAGACCATGCCTGAGGTCATTTGCTGAGGGCCACTGAGCAAGCCACCTAACTTCTCAGAGCTTCATCTGTAAAATGAGAATGTAATCTATTTTCAGAGGGGTTTTGAAGAATCAAATGATAATTTGTGTAACATGGGTATGTAAGCATACATCAAATTATTATTCCCTAGTTGGGCATGTGGCCTTTGCCTAGCATGTGCAAGACCCTGGGTTCAATCCCTAGCCATGTAAAATAAACAAACAAACAAACAAATAAATAGACAGATAGATAGATAATTAAAATAAAAGTAACTAGCATTCTCTATTAAGAGAACAGACCAGAAATGAGGGTAGGGAGCAGAAAAGTTGGGGAAAAAAGTTCAGCTACCTCTGAATACTCCACTGGCAACCCAGACTAATTAGATTTTGTTTGGGTCACTCTGAGGTCATCCAGCTGTACTAGGGGGGTTTAACAGTACTGGGGATTGACAGTCCAGGGAACAAAGTGCTAAAAGGATACACTGCACCATTTCCCTGAAGCACTCCTGCCTCCCCAAACAGGAAATGGTGGCTTGAGTACTGAATTCCTATAAATGATTCAAGGTAAAGCCATAAACAAAAATATATCTGAAGTTGTTCTATCCGGCTAGAAGTTGGCCAAAAAAGAACGACAATTGTTTATCAATGTGCTCAAGTTGCTGCTGAAAGGAGAACGTTTCAATCAATGGTCCAAACTTCCTCAATTGCAACAGGAGACGTCAAAGGACTGTGACTCCCTCTATCAGCACACAGGCACGCCCCACAAGAGAGGACATTTCGAGGACCCAGGAACTGCACTTGTATTTCCCAGAGGTGTCAGGTCCTTGGGTGAGGCTGTGTTCCCGGGAGTGGCTGTCACTGGCAAACATACAGTTCTATGATCCTGTGTGGCTCCCCTGTATCCCCACAAGATGATCCAGAGTAGGAGGGCTTCCTCTGGGGTCTTGCTTCTTGCAGGAACCAACAGAGTGATTGCTGCCACTCCTGTTGCCAAAATTTCACACATTTTCCCACTGCTGGCTCCCTTGACCTGACTCTAAGTGAAAACGTGTTTTTTATAGTTTTATTCAAAGAAGGACTGGCCTACCTTAGAGAGTATTAATAGCCACTTCTGGCAAAGAACTTTCTATGCACAGGCACTTCAGATACATTCATTCTTATAAGATAGGTGCTATGACTATCCCCATTTTGCAGATGAGAAAATAGGCCCTGAGAGGGGAAGTCACTTGCCCAATGTTATACAGCTACTAAATGGAACCAGGCTTTAATCCAGCCTGACCCCAGAGACTACCTGTGTCACCTTAATGCAACACCACCTGGTATAGATCTGAGCTTGCAGTGAAGATTCTCCCAGAGAGAACGGAGAGGGTATTGAAAGGGCAGGACTCTAGGCTGTAAGTGGGCAGCTGCCTGACGTGCTGGGAAAAGCCTGGGATGGAAGCCACATGGGCTACCTGGAGCAGAGTGGATGAGACACCAGTAAACTGATCTAATGAGTAGCAGACCCTGAGTCTTTTCTCCCCCATCTCTCTGCTTCTTTCTGCATGACAGCTGCTCTCTCAGTCTGGTGTTCTGCCATGGAGACATATACAGTATAGCTCCAGTCTCCAATTTTATAGCCTATGACCACTGAAATATCCTGAGGATCATCCCAGTCTGGGTCATGTGTCTACCGTTATGATTTGAGGATCAGGATTCATTCTCAGAAGGCACAGGAAAGGTATATTACTCAACTTTTCAATATTATAGCAAAATACCTGAGAGAATCAACCTATAAAGAGAAAAGGTTTAGTTTTAGACCTTCCAGTTGGTTGGATCCATTCCTTTTGGCCTGTGGCTAAGCAGTACATCATGGCAGGAGAGCATGGTGTACAAAACTGCTTATATCACAAACTGGGAAACAAAGAAGAAAGCATAAGGGACCAGGAAACACCAATTCCTTTGAGAGCATGCTCCAAATGACCTAAAAGAACTCCCAATTGGCCCCACCTACTATAGGTTCTACCACCTTCCAATAGTACCACCCCAAGGACCAAATTTTTAGCACATGGGTCTTTGGGAGATATTTAAGATTCAAACTATAGCAAGATGGATACCAGGAAGACAAATAATTGACAAAGATTGCCACCTCAGGAAAACACATAGCAGTTTCTCTCTGCCCTGAGAACCTTGTTCCTCATTCCCATGAACAGGAGGAAACATCATATTATCAAAGCCAAAAGTAAAAGAAATCAGGTTTGCAGAATTGTAGAACTAGAAGATACCTAAGCTTTCACCTGATCCAGCTTACTATTGTACCTCTCCACTTCTCTAGATCCCTAGTTCTACCAGTCAGTGTTGGAACTAGGATTAGATTCTAGGGCTTGCTCTAGAACAATGTGAAACAAACATTACTGCTTCAAGGAAATCAAACCAGACGAAGTTCATTGCAGCTACAGGGTCAGAGATCTTGACCATCTAAAGAAACGTTAAGTTATTACCCTCCACAAACATAGGTATAAAAACTCTCATCCAATTTGATGTCATTATCATTCCATAACAAACTTATTTGGTCATTTGTCAAAATATGTTCTTTACAACACCTGACCACATAACTCTTCTCCAAATAGAAGCAGGTTCATACAACTTTGCCAGGTTTCCTTTTCTTCCGTTGTCCACTGTCCTGTAGTTTGGCGGGTGTCCTAGGTGCCAACTTAAGGAGCATTTTGCAGAAGGGTGAATCTCTTGTATGCAGTTGGGCTTTTCATGACCCAGATAATTGCTTTATTTCACTATTTCATTCTGGCATCCTTACTGAGATGCAGAAAGTTTTATCTCAAACAGATCCTATGTGTCTAAATTCAAGTCACACGAGCCCTCACTCCAGCTAGGGAAAAAATATATGTGCTCCCAATTACTTAATGTAGTCTTGTAACTCCTTATTCATTGGATTCTTGCTACTTGCCAGGCAGTGTGCAACAGAGACTAGTCACCTCACTCCTTGCCCCCAAGTACTCAACTGTCTTTTGAGGGGAAATATACTAGAGTGATGGTTGGCAAATTTTCTGGTTAAGAGCCACATGGTAAATAGTTCAGGTTTTACAGGTGTATAGTCTTTGTCATAACTGCATACTTCTGCCATCTGTTATGGCTTGGATCTGAAATGTCCCCCAAGGCCTATATTCTACAGGTTTGTTAACCAGCATGTGGCACTATTAGGAGGTAGTGCAACCATTACCAGGGGAGCCCAGGAGAAGAAGGTGAGGTCATTGGGAGCATGCACCTAAGGTGCTATTGGGACCCTGGTCCTCGCCACCCTTTTTATTTGTTTCTGGGACCCTATGAGTGAACAGCCTCTTCTGCTGCACATTCTCACTGTGTTATCACAGGCCCAAAAGCAATGTGGCCAAGTGAGAATGACTGAAACCATGAGCTAAAATAAACTTTTCCATTGTTTATCTCAGGTGTTTTGTCAGAACAACAGAAAGCTAATATACCATTAACATGAAAGCAGCCTTAGCCAGCATGTAAATAAATTAATTTGGCTGCATTCTGATATGGCTTTTGCACAATCAGGTGATACGTTGGACTAGTCCATGACTATAGGTTGCCAATCCCTGTGTGCAGGACAGAAGTAAGTACCTGGTATGGTAAGGCTGGGAAGAAGAATGAACAGGTTTTATGGAAGAGGCATTGGGATGAAGTAGAGAAGTACGAATTTGCCAGCTGGGCTGGGGGAAGGAAGGGTCAGCATTATTGGACAGGGAGGCACATGTCAGAGCAAAGACCATGCAGCACAGCATCACATGGGTGTTTGGGTAGCTAGTGTGACTAAGTAGTGGGTTTAAATGATCAGCCAGATCTGGCTAGGGAAGCAGGCAGTGGCCAGCTCAGGGAAGTTCTTTGAGCCATTCTGAAGGGTCGGGTGGAGGGAGGGAGAGGAATAAACATGGATGCCATTGTGCTCCAGTCACTCTTCTAGACAGTCTACATAAATGATCTCATTTTTGTTCTCACAAGATACTATTAGGGTGGTATTATCAGTCCCATTTGTTAATGACAACACTTGCTCAAAATTCACTTCTTCCCCTAAATGGCAGATCAGGACTCAAGCCCAAACTGCTCTAGGCCAGATACCCTGCTTGCCCCATGCTGCCCTCAAGACCTGCAGATCCTTCTTCTCCCTTGCTCTGGGCCAGTGGTCAGCCCCTGCCAGAGGGAAGGGTTTAGAGAACCTCATGACTTCCCAGGGTTGAATAATGGATGGCCTTTTGTGGTTAGGAGAACAAAAGCTGAACCCTGGGTGTGCAGAGAGGGTATCTCCAGAAGGAAGGATGTTGGCTGGTCACCCTCCTAGGCCAGAGGGAGCCAGCCCCCATGGGCACTGCTGTGTTGTCTGGGGCCCAGGAGGAAACCTGGATCCCTTGGGGGAAGAAAGGAGTGCCTTTATGGCAAAATGTCAGTCCTGTTACATTCACCTCCGCTGAGGCTCACCTGGAACCCAGAGAAGGGGCAGTGGCTACTCTATGCCTGAGGTCATAAATGTGAAGAATTCCAGAAATTCCTGCTGAGGAGTCAGCCCTGGCTCATCTCTTCCCCATGCCAAGTTTACTTGGTTGCTTAGTATCAGAACATTATGATTCTTTAACTCCACCTTCTGAAAATTGGCACAAATTTGCAAAAATAGGTCTCTTTTCCCCCTATCACATATGCCACGCATTTGGCAAGTTCTCAATAAATATTTGTTGGATGAAACAACTAATGTTGAAGGACATTGTCTATATGAATGTCTTTTATTTAGTTTTTTGCATTTGCTCTACATCAAGACCTTCTGAAATCGTTTTACAGAGATTTGTCCTTTTTGGAAATCTGGCTCCTTACTATGCAAAGGGAGGACTTGGACCAGCAGCATTGCAAGTTCAAGCCTAGTATGGGCAACTTAGTGAGATCCTGTCTCAAAATAAAGGAGGGCTGGGAATGTAGCTCAGTGGTAAAATTCCCCTGGGTTCAATCCCCAGTGCCATCCCCCCACCCCCAAATGAAGAAAACAACACAGTGAAATAAATGCAGAGTCTTAGGGATGGAGGAATGAGTCAGTGGCAGAGCACATGCTTTGCACCTGTGAGGCCCTGGGTTCCATCCCCAGCATCACCAAACCGACCAACCAACGAAACCCAAAGAAAACAAAAACAAAAAATGCAGAGTCTCAGGCCCATCCCCAGACTTAATAGATATGAATCTTTACCATAGTAAGATACTTAGGTGGTTCATACACAGATTACATTTTGAAAAACACTGGAGATGTGATTTGGCAATTTTACCCAGAAATGGTCACTAATCTTAATTCCATTCCTTAGATAATTTCTAAAGTGATATTCTTTACATATTCTGAATCCAGCTATATTATGAACCCAGAAAACATGTTTAGTACTTACAGGTCTCTTCCCTGTTGCAACTCCCTTGAGTGTACCTCCCCCATTCCTGCTTTTACCAGCAATGTCATGGTTAGACAGGTAGATTTTCCAGTGCAATGATAGTTGAATAGGTTAGAAGGAAGTGAGAGTGGAAAAATGTTCAATGACACATTGAGGGTGGGAGCCAAGTACCTCACCTTTGGAATCCCCATCTTACGCAGATTATGTGTACCCTATGCCCTACTTCTTCATTCCTTTACCAAGCCTTTCAAGATTTAGAGTAAAGGTAAAGGGACAGCTAGTAAAGTGGGGGTGAGGGAGAGGAACATCTAAACCTAGAGGATCCCTGCATCGTGCCACTGACCCTGGAAAGACAGTACAACCCCCTGGTCCCCCACATCCCTATTCATACCAGACAGCACTGGCTTGACCCCCATTCTCCTTTGAAGAGGTACTACACTTCCAGGCTTGAGGCAGGTGCTTTCTTCATGGGTAGATGAAAGATGGCCAACTTCAGAGCTGAACACATCTGCTTTGGATCTTAGTCCCATGATTTACTGATAGTGTGGCTTTTGGTGAAAGACATGCTTTCCGAGTCTCTTCCTTATTTGTAAAACAGGAGCAATAACCACCTTGCAGAATGACTCTGAAAATGATAAAGAGAGTATGCACTAGGCCTGTACAGTGTCTGGCACATAGTAGATACTCACAGGTTACTAGTTCTGGTTTCTCAGAGAGTTGTTCCCAGGTTATGGGTATAGTTTAGTGCCACAGCACTTGCTGGGCATGTGTTGGGCCCTAAGTTAGATTCCCTGGCACCTTCCAAAACAAAGCAAAGCAAAACAAAACAACGAAGACAACAACAACACCAAAAAAACCCAAACCACCCACCCACCACTACTGACAATAACAAACAAACAAACAAACAAACAAAACCCAAACTAAGAGAGAGCTGGGGGTTGTAGTTTAGTGGTACAGTGATTGCCTAGCAAGAACAAGGCTCTGGTTCTATCTCCAGCACTGCAGGGAGGAGAAAAATGAACTCTGAGTTGCTCCCAACTTTCTTGGGGATGGGGAAGTGAGTCAGTGGAAGAGCACATTCTTTGCACCTTGAGGCCCTGGGTTCCAAAACAATGCCTTCACATTAATGCCTTGCTGCAAAGCATTCATTGCACTTTGCTTTCCAGGAGAGAATGTGAATTTTATTTTATTTTTTTTTTGCAGGGTGGGGGTGGGGCGGTGGAAGTATAGGTGGGAGTAACACTCCAGGAGTGTTCTACCACTGAGCTACATCCTCAGACCTTTTTAAATTTTTTTTTTTTGAGACAGGTTCTCACTAAGTTACTTAGGGCCTTGCTAGATTACTGAGGCTGTTCTCAAACTTGAGATCTTCCTACCTTAACCTCCCTTGTTGCTGGGATTACAGGCGTGCGTGCATCTCCCAGCTGAGAATGTGAAATTCCTTAGAATTCAAAGTCTCCCACATTTGCTCCCAATCCCACCTTCCATAAGCCTTCATTCTTCTTTGTCCTCTCCCCTTCCTCCTCCATCTCCTCTTCTTTTGAAGGGGATGCTGAGGATGGAACCCAAGGCCTCCTGCATGCTAGGCTAGCACTCCTCTAAATCACAGTCCCAGTCTACTTCTTCTTTGAATGAAAGTTTGGTAGGAAATCTGATTTGCTTATTTCTAGCTTATGTAAATATTATTTCTTTTACAAATATATGGATTAGCTAATAGTCTGATGGATTGTTAAGAGTGATGGTTAATTATAGGAATTAAGCCACTTAATTGTTTCCTTCTCTCATGCCCACGAGGGATTTGAGTGGGGTTTTTTTATATTTATTTTTTAGTTTTAGGTGAACACAACATCTTTATTTTATTTTTATGTGGTGCTGAAGATTGAACCCAGTGCCTCACGCATGCCAGGCGAGCCCGCTACCACTTGAGCCACATCCCCAGCTCTTGGGTGTTTTTAATTCATTAACAAAAGTATTTCCTATTTCAAAACAGCCATTCCTTCCTTTTTCTGTTAAATAGCTTAAAGGAGACTGGGGATGTGCACATGTGTACCATACATGAGGCTCTGAGTTTAATCAATAGTTCAAAAAAAATCATAAAATGACCTTAAAGTTATTATTGCTAAAGTTTAACTTAAATTCCATTTAGATAACTATCTCTATCCCACAAATAAACCCTCCTTGCTATTTTGTAACATTGATGACTTCATCCTATTAATCGTTCATGAGTTGTTCATTTTTATGAGATTCTAAACTGATAAAACTTTGAGTACATAATTTTGGTTAACTTCTTTTCTCTCCCACGTACAAACTCAGGACCTCATGCATTTTTAGGCAAGTGTTCTATCATTGAGCTATATTCCAAGCTCCTTTAATTTTTTTAAATTTTAATTGTAATGCATTCTGTTATCGTGTATTTAAAAAAATAAAATCAATAAAACTAAATGTTTTTTTTTCTATTTTGATACAGGGTCTCACAAAGTTGCCCAGGTTGACCGAGAATTTGTGATTCTCCTGCCTCAGCCTCCCGAGTAGCTGGGATGACAGGTGTGCAACACTGCACCAACTTCTTGTTAACTTTTTATTCAAAAGATGTATTAGTTTTTGCTAATTTTTACAATTACTTGATGGTTATTTTCTGATAGTACTATTTTTTTCTGAATCCCCAGTATTTTTCCATTTCAATTATTGAACATGAATGTTTGAGTAAGTGTTAAACAGTTTAATTAGACTTGGAAAGGATTAAGGTGAGTTCAGAATAATCAGGTGGCCCCAATAGCACCTCAAATAAATTGGTTGCTTAGATTGATTTATAATTTGATTCATCTTTCAGTCTATTTACTGTGTTCTGTCTCATCTCTTCTATAAGGTTCAATAAAATTAAGATAGTTATGAATTACAGATTTTTCATTGAGGTGAAAGAAAGAAGGAAAGATTTATTGACTATTTTTATTAATTATTAAATCCTCATGAAGACTTTCATAAACTTTATACTCTAAATGAAAGAACATAGATTAGTTTTTGGTTTTTATGTTCCTTCTTTTCCCTTGTACTGGGGATTGAACCCAGGGCTCTAGTTCATGCTAGGCAAGCATCTCACCTCTGAGCTACATACCAAGTCCTGAAAGTATCCTATTTTTAATTCAAATATTCCATCATTTCCTAAAACTTTTACAACTATGCTTGTACTTGCTCTTCCACTTACCGAAGGCTGTGCTGATATGGTGAGTAAATAAGCTGAGGGTTTTTTTTTTTTTTTTTTTTTGTGCTACGGATTGAACCCAGGACCATGTGCATGTGAGGCAAGAGCTCTGCCAAATGAGCTATATCCCCAGCCCCAAAAGCTGAGTCTTATAGGAAAATATCAATTATAGAATATATAGTCAAATATAAGCACTATGCATTATTTGCATTTAAAGCCATTACTAACAATATATTTAAATTAACATATATTAGTTGTATAAATTAATGGGGTTCAGTATGATATTTCTAGATTTGCATAAAGTGTTCACTGATCAAATCCATCCTCCTTTTTTTTTTACATTGATGCTTGACTTTCTATGTCTGGCTTATTTCCTTTAACATATGTCCTTCAGTTCCACCCATTTTGTTGCAAATAACAGGATTTAATTCCTTCCTCTTTAGGGCTGAATAATATATATATATATATATATATATATATATATATATATATATATCTCACATTTTCTTAATCCATTTATCTGTTGATGGGCACCATTACTAGCAATTCTTTGGCAAAATAAATAAATAAATATTTTGTCTTTGTTGGTTTAGGATAAAGCATAACAAAGTATCTAATTCTTCTTGGGGTCTCAATTTACCTGTTCTCTGATATTATAGTCATTTTCTTAAAATCACCAGTTTATAATCCTAATTATAATAAGGTACTCAAGTCAAGAATCATCAGTAAACGTTAAAAACGAGTAGGTGAAAGGCTGTAGTAAACTGTAGTAAACATAATACTTTTATGGTGCTAAAGAATAATCTGCATAATAATTATAAATTTCAAAGAGAAAATTTACTTTTGTAATAGAGGACTTTGGTGAATACCACTTTAATCAAGGGATCAAAATTAACCCCGCAAATAGAGGGACAACCTGACTGTATGTGTCTCTTCTTGTGATAGAAAAAGCACACCGTATCACCCATGAAGTATTTCCTGTACCATATGTTTAACTTGAGTTTAATCAAGGTGATAAACTTAGCTTCCAGTTTCCCAGAAGTACAGAGGAAAGAAAAAAGTTAAATGATATCAAGAGACCAGGTAGACAAATCTAGACAAATTCAACTCCACAAGATTACTATCTTTCCTTAAAAAGTCAAGATCATGGAGAGGAAAATAAGGGGTAGGAAGTATTGCTAGACTGAAAGGACCAAAGCCTACATAATAAGCAATAGCAAGGCAGTCAAAGCTATAAACGACATTTAAAAAAATTATTTACAAATTTTTAATATGGATTTTATATAGATGCTTTGTTAGTCAACTCTCTGTTACTGTAATAAATGCCTGAGATAATCACCTTATAAAGGTAACATTTTTTATTTTGGTTCATATTTTTGGAGGTTTCAGTTTATGGTTGGTTGGTGCTATTGCTTTTGGGCTTGTATCAAGGCAGAACATCAGGGCCAGGAGGGGGTGGGTGGAACAAAAGTAATCTTATACCCAGGAAACAAAAGAAAGGAGGAAGAATCTGGGGTTCCATAATCGTTTTCAAGGGATATGCCCCGTGACTTAAAGACTTTCCACCAGGCCCCCAACTCTTCAAGGTTCTGTCACCTCCAAATAGTGCCAAGCCGAGGTCCAAGCCTTTAACATATGTGCCTTTGGAGAACATTCCAGATCCAAAATAGAACATCCAGGTCCAAAATATAGCAGATGCTACTATGGAATTATGATTAGTTCTTTTTGGTCTGGAAATAGTATTGAAGTTATAAGAGGAATTGTCCTTATTCTTAGAAGACTCATGCTGGAATATTTAGGGATGACCTGTCATCTGTCACGATGGCTACAACTTACATCCAAGTGACACAGCAAAATATAGGCATAAAATTTCTATCTATGTATCTAGAGAAATTTAGAGGGTGTTTGGGTAAACACTAGTCAGTGCCTAGGAAAGCTTGTTGTTCTGGGCAGCAGGATAAGGACTTTAAAGAATGTGACAAGGAAAGAAATGGAGAGGGGAAACTGGCCACTTCCCTTGTTTGCAGTCGTTAGGTGAGGATCAAAGCAAAGTGATCTGGGTTATCAAGTAAAGGAACATACTCAAAGAACAGCTAAAGAGATCCATCTGCACAGTGGGCACATAACCCCACCCGTATATTCCCCCTGTTGTAGGCATGGTACAGCCCTCCAGTGTATCCTGGTCTGCTGCCACACAGGAGCATGTGAGTACTAAAATACCCAAGCCCTCTCTGTTGAGTCCTTCAGGTTCTTTCTTTGGGATTTGTAAACAGTATGCTTAGGGCATTTGCAGCCCTGGGGTTGAAAAGAGGGAAACAGAGTACATAAATATGGCAAAATGTCAGTAACTGTTTAATCTGGGTGAAAAGTGTATGGATTTTTTTATTGTGCCATTCTTTCAACTTTTCTGCATGTTTGAAACTTCATCCCACCCAGCACCAAAAAAGGAAAAAATAAAATACTTTTTATGCTCATTTTTATTTCAGCGGATGCTATCTACAATGTAGTCGAAATTTAACTTCACTTCTAAAGTCTAAGATTTGGGGGAGATTTGGCTTAAGTCAATTATATGAACTCAGTAGCTAGGATGAAATTTGACATTTTGAGGATCATTTAGTCAAACTCTCATTTTTTTGCTTGATTTTAAAAAAATTACCTCTGAGGCTTGCTGGTAGAGCACTTGCCTAGCATGTGTGAGGCACTGGGTTCAATCCCTGGCACCACATAAAAATTAAAAAACAACAAAAAAGTACCTCTTAAAAAAAAATTACCAGGTACAGTGGCTCAGGAGGCTGAGACAAGACTTGCAAGAATTGCAAGTTCTAGACCAACCTCAGCAACTTAGCGAGACCCTGTCTCAAAAAAAAAAAAAAAAAAAATTACATCTGATTTCATAGGGACATGATCAAACAAGATGTGATGAGCCACCTTATGGTAAGCTTTGTGTTAGTGCCTTTTAGTTTTTGGTGCTGTAGAGGCCTTCCTCATTAGTGCTCTGATGTCTGTATGTATAATCTACTGACAACTAACAAGAAAGCCAGGCTCAGCTGGCTTTTATATGGACCTATAAAAGCCCCCCTGGGTACTTCCACTGCCCAGTTTTAATAAACTAAATTAACTCAGGAAGCTTCTGTGTGCTCTCTCTCTCTACTGAAGCATAAAATCAGGCAATTTACATAAATGTAAATCCAACTTAAAAATTTTGTAGCATACATTAGTGACTTTATTTACATTTAATAATTAGTCTTTGGGTACAAGATAATAGCTATTGCTATTGTATATGCTAATCTTAGTTGAGAGGGCTAATAAGATAATAAAAGTAATATGGTGAGGTAATATAGGGAGGTGAGAAGGTTCTCAGTAAATTAAATTAATTTGATTTTCAATTTACTTCAGTTTATTGCTACCCCATTTGTGCCATGTACATATCTTTATGAGACATAAGAATTTGTTTTATACATCACTTTTGAGAAAATAAGAATTTATTTTATGTCTAACAAACATTAAATAAGTAGTATTTAT
This sequence comes from Urocitellus parryii, assembly GCF_045843805.1. Lineage (NCBI taxonomy): Eukaryota > Metazoa > Chordata > Mammalia > Rodentia > Sciuridae > Urocitellus > Urocitellus parryii. The sequence goes on from NC_135544.1 coordinate 14,915,785, forward strand.
AGATTATATTCTGCAAGTTCTTAGTCTATTCAAGAGTTTTCTGTTGTCATTGCTGGATTATAGCATCCTCATCATTAATAATGTACTATGTGATCTGGGTGAAGTTGTGACCTTGTGATTTATGAAGTTTACTCTTTGTGTGATCAGGTTCCATTCAAATAAAGCAAAAGATATCTGATTTAGTCATCTTTCCATCACTGTGACAAAATATTTGAGATAAATCAATTTATAAGAAGTAAAGGTTTATTTTGTCTCAGAGTTTCAGAGGTGTCAGCCCATGGTCATTTGACTCTGTTGCTTTGAGTGTGTGGCAGCATAGTACATCATGGTGGGGACATATGGTAGGAAAGGCCTATTTACCTTCTGGTGGCCAGGAAAAATGAGAAGAAGAAGAAAGAGCTGAGGTCCCAGTATTGACTTTGAGGACACTCCCTCAATGACCTAGCTTCCTTGTACTTAGACCTTACCTCATCATGGTTCCTCTATCTCCCATTGATGCCATAGGCTGAGGACCAAGGCTTCATTCAATACATGGGACTATGAGTGATGATCAAGATCTAAACTATGGCAATATCTAACTGATGGAATCACTGTTCTGGGTGACTATAGACCAATCAGCCATGGATTCATTATCATGATGTTTTATTTAAGAGAAATCAAGGGCAATTTTGGATTTAATAATCTTGGAGAAGGACTCAACTACCAGCTATCTATATTTCAGCCTAGAAACTGCTTTGAACAATGGGCCAGTGCTAAGAAGAATCCTCTCCAATATGGTTGATATTTTTTCAGAGTTTGCAGATCAAGGAAAGAAAGTGGAGATGAAACGCATGGTGACAAGGCTTACAAATAGTATGTGATGTGTTTCCCATAAAAATGTCCTTGAAAATTGTCCTTTGAAAATGCCAGTGAAGCAAATATGAGAAAGTGTTAATATCTATTTTTAAATTAGTATTGGTCATGTGGTCATCGGTTATATTATTTATATATTATTTATTTTATATTATTTTCTACTCTCGTGAAGGTGAAATATTTAATGATTTAAAATTTAAAAAATATATTAAGATATGCACTCAACCAAAGGGAGGTTATCCGATAAATGGTGGCACAGCAAAAAGAAAGGAACATAGGCCTCCTGTGTTATCAATGTCTTGTTCATCATTAACACTGTGATTTGTAGAACCAAAGCACATGAATAAAATTGCTTTGAAGAAAATGTGTGTTTGAATGTAAAAGATTTTTCAGTAAACTGGATTAATTCCAAATGGCATTATTAATATTACTACTAGGAGTCAGCAAAAATTGGAAAAGCAACTTTAAATTTTTTTTTAAATAGACTTTAATTTTTAGATCAGTTTTAGGTTCAAAGCAAAGTTGAGAGGAAAGTACTGAGAATTCCTCCTTCTCCACACATGGATAGCTTTCTCCCTTTTCAACATCCTACACCAGCATAGTACATTTGCTATAGTCAGTAAATATATATTGAACATCATTACACACAAAGTCCATCGTGTATATTAGGGTTTACTCTTGGTGGTGTAAATGGGTTTGGACAAATGTACTCAACATAACAGTAACATATAGAATAGTTTCACTGCCCTAAAAATTCTCTGTGCTTCAGTTATTCATCCTCCACCCTTCTAACTCCAGTTAACCACCAGTCTTTTTCATTCTCTCTATAGTTTTGCCTTTTCCAGAATGTCATATATTTAGAAGCATATAATGTGTAACCTTTTCAGATTGGCTTCTTTCACTTAGTAATATGCACCTAAGTTTGCTCCACATCTTTTCATGGAGCTCATTTCTTTTTATTCTTGAATAAATTTCTATCACCTGGGTGTACTACAATTCATTTATTCATTACCTACTGAAGGGTATCTTGGTTGCTTTAAGTAAATACCATAGAGCATGATCACTAAATCATATGGCTGTATAGGAAACTTCCAAATTGTCTTCCAAAGAGGTTGTACTATTTTGCATGCCCATCAACAATGAATGAGTGTTCCTGTTGTTCTCCATATTTGCAGCCTTTGGGCATTATTAGTGTTTTATATTTTAGCCATTCAGTTAGGCATGTAATGGTATCTCACTGTTGTTTTAATTTTCATTTGCATATTGACATATGATGTGGAACTTATTTTTATTTGCTTATTTGCCATCTATATATCTTCTTTTCAAGTAAGTCTGATTAACTTCAAACTGGTTCTATTATTACTCCTAGTAAACTGAACACTGAAAAAGGTGACAATTTTCAAAATATAGTTTTTTCCATAGAACTTAGATTGCTATAAATATTTAGATCTGGCTCCTAAGCATATGGTTAGAGTTTGTTTTGTTTTATGTTGTTTTCTTTAGGAGATAGTGGATTCAGAATAGTATAAACAGACCTTATCCTTACTAGTCTTAGAATGAAGTTAGACTGTTAAAGGTGGAAGGCTTCCATTGTAAAAGGCAGTACAGGGCTAGCTTTTATAATAATGCCACTTCTAATCTAGCTAACCCACTCTTGAATAATGGCATTAATCTATTCATGAGAGTGAATGGATTAAGCGCTTTTGATGTAATCAAGTCTTAAAGTTTCCTCTTCCCAATAGCATCACAATGGCAATTAAATTTCCACATGCTGGGTTGGGGGTATATGTCAGTGGTAGAGTTCTTGCCTAGAATGCATGAGGCCCTGAGTTCAATCTCCAGAAACACACACACACACACACACACACACACACACATTTCAACACGAGCATTGGAGGGGACAGATGATAAACCATAGTAGGGAGACATCCTTACAAATGGAGAATTCCTTTATAGATGTAAATTTCCTTTACAAATAGATAATTTCTACTCTGTTTTCAGAGCTTCTTTATTACTACAGTCTCTCAATAATCCTTATTCTATAGAAGCATATTAGAAAGGCATATACATTGGGTGTGGTGGCATATACCTGTAATCCTAGTGGCTCAGGAGGCTGAGGCAAGAGGATCACAAGTTCAAAGTCAGCCTCAGCAACTTTGTGACACCTTAAGCAGCTTAGCAATATCCTGTCTCAAAAGAAAAGGAAGGGCTAGGGATGTGGCAAAGTGGTTAAGCATCTCTGGTACCAAAAAGAAAGAAAATCCCTGGTACCAGGAAAGAAGGAAGAGAGAGAGAGGAGAGAGAGAGAGAGAGAGAGAGAGAGAGAGAGAGAGAGAGAGCGAGCGAGCATATTCCTGTGTCCTACATATTTTGGTACAGGAGACTAGACAATGGTACCCCAAAATATGACCAGTCCAGTTAAACAGCTATAAGTTAGTGGGCTTCCACCAATATAAATGTTTCTCTCTATTGAGGTATATAATCTCAATAGGCAGCAACAAAAGTTCTTTCTATGGAAAGAAAAGAAAAACAGAGAATAATAACAGTTGGAGAAGACTATAAACCCAGTTCCTGAGTCCAGAGAGCAGCCAGGAGAGATTTCTAGATATTGGGCTGAAATGTCATTTGCAGTTTGAGTGCCTTTGGTGATGTCATTGTCTGTTCTGGTCAACTTTCTGAGTGGTCCACAGAGTGACAGGTGTGAAGGTCATCCACACACAATGAGTTCCTGTGCTCATTTCTTCAGAGGAAACATCAAGTTGTTGAGCACTAGCTTACAAGATTTCAGAATAAGGGAAGTTTTTGTTCTTAGTTATTTCAAGTCAGAAGGATAGAGGAAAATTTGAAAATTTAGTTTGTAGATATGGGAGATATCTACAGATACGGGAGAAAACTAAAAGAATTCAGTTTCAGATCAATTTGTAGAACTGAATAACAAAATAAATAACAAAACTTCAAAGAAAATGAATAGGACTAGAATCTGACAATAAGTGCACTATAATTTTCTACTGAAACATATTTTCTTTCTAGAGTCATCTATGCCATTTCTACCAAAGATAGTCAAAGTTAGACTGATTTGTTTTCAATATTAATCTAGTCATATTAAATTTGGCCTGCATGAATGCAGGCAAGAATAGTGACTAATCACATAGGTTCCTTTCAAGTTTGCATTTCTAGAATGTTCAATAAAGATTTTTTTTTATGGTTCTGGTGACCAAACCCAGGGCCTCATGCATGCTGGGCAAGTGCTATATCACTGAGCTATGCCCCTAGCCCTTTAATAAGGAATCTTTTATTAGACATTTAAAATCTTTTCCAGGCTAGGAAGCCAAATTAAGTATTGCTTTATGTTATAACTACTTCACATTATAATACCTATAGATTTGGATTGATGATTTCCTCTTCTTCTTTCTCTTGATCAGGGTTTCATGCATGCTACATATGTGCTGTACCACTGAGCAATACCTCCATCCCCTAATTCCTCTCTTCTTAAGTTTCCCATGAAATCCTAGGATCCTAGGCCTGCCAGGAAATGACATTCCTACCTAACTTATCTATAAGGCCGGGCACGTTTTCAAGTTAGATCAAAGACCACTTATTCCAAGAGTTTTTATTGGCTCCATAAAGTCAAAATTAGTTCCTTAAAACTATCTAATCAAATCTGAGTTTATGTCCAACATTTTCAAACATGATTGATAGCCATCAAAGCCTTGGTAATATAAACAGTGTTTCCAATTGTGTCCTCTTACAAGGAACAATTCTCATTGAAACTATGTAAATAATATATTGTCATGAAAATAAGAAGACTTAATAAGAGTTTGAGAATCATACAAGGTTTGGTATGAAAAAAAGATAAATATTTCAATTCCATTTACAAAGGTATAATTTACTAAATTGTTGTGAGTTATAGTTAGCTTAAGGGGAAAAAGTATGCTTAAGTCTGGAAAAATAAAATATTAAAAAACCCCAATATTTCAAACAAGAAGTAATAAAAAGTATAATCATCTTCATCAGCTCCTCTAGTCCCATGTAGTCAATTCTTATTTGCTTGATGTTGGTTAGCAATTTTAAGAACCTGTCAGATTGGGATGGGGATGTGGCTCAGTGGTTAAGTGCCCCTGAGCTCAATTCCCAGTACCAAAAAAAAAAAAAAAAAAAAAAAATCAGTTTCTTTATTAGTTCTGGAATTTCTTACCCAACCCAAAAGAATGATCTTAAAATTACCACAAATCTGTTCTTGTCAGAGTTCTTTCCATGAATTTCCTTGAAGACAAAGTACTCTCAGATTATAATTTCTTGAAAAAAATTTAGAAAAGTACCAAGGTAAAACAACTACTTGTCTATATATGACAAAAGGTTTTAAATGGCCATGTTTAAAGATTTGATGAGAGTTTATTAAAATGCAATTGACAAGAAAATTTTGACATTTTTGTCACAATATTTTAAAACAATAAGAATTATAACTGACAATAACTGAAATATAACTAACAATTATAACCACGACATATCTGATCTCTAGGAATACCATAAATTTCTAGAACATTTATGTTTACAACATCTCCACATAAATATAACTTTAAAAAGATTAAGCATCACTTCTTAATTGACAATGCTTCCAATAATATCAAATGAGCCTAATTATTTTAACATCTGTCTGGAAAACCCCAAAGTTAGTTTGGGATCAAAGGACTTCACTTACATTATGATTTCGAGAAGTTTCTCAAAACTTTTAAGTAGTTTAAAACTCTTGATTAAATGGGATCACAGGTCACTGTGAAACAATACTTATTTATTTAACCAAAGAGACAAGTCTCAAATACAAATACAGAAAATTAAATAAGTGTGAAAACAAAAGGAAAAAAATCCTAACTCCTATAATAGAGAAGATTCACTTTTCTTAACCATTCAAAGATCTGATAAAGACACAAATTTCTTCCCCCTCTTCCTCTAGGCAGATTCTAGGTTTCCTAAGAGATTACTTAGAAGGTAAAGAAGCATCCTTAACAATATTCTATCAAGAGCAGATGAATAATTTTAAAAAATGTCATTTTAACAGAGAAGATCAAATTCCATTTTGCAGTATACGTTTCATAGTGAGGATCACTTTTTAGAGTCTCATAATAAATTGATTTAATTTTATTCAGTTTGACTACATGAGATTCCCTTTTTCTTCCCCTCTCTCTTTCAATCTTTGTATCAACTTAGTTTCTTGTCCTTCCTTTTCCCTTTTTATTCTGGAACTATATTTAAATCATGATAGAAAAAGTTACTCTTTTCCTTAACATCAAAGCACATTCTTATATGGCATAATCTTCCTTACCCAAAACATGTCTTACTTGCCTTGAATACTTTATATACAATTATTTCCCTTATCATTGCTAGTAGTCTTCATTACGTACATGAATTAGAATTTTTAACTCTTAGTAATTTTTATTTTTACCAAAAATGAGGAAGCAGTCAATTATGAGCTGTCACACAAGCATTCTATAGATTGGCAAATTTATGAATATGTAATTTTCACATTTTCTAGAAGTATGTATTTTATATTACAATGCTTCAGTGTGGACATAGTACATTTGTTAACAATTTAAACTATCTTTAGTTCCTCTGTAATAATAAGCTTAAGTAGATAAATTTAAAGTGGAAAAAAAATTTTTTTTGGTACCAGGAATTGAACCCAGGGGCACTCAACCACATCCACATCCCAATTTTTATTTTATTTAGAGACAGGTTCTGAGTTGCTTAGTGCCTTGCCATTGTTGAGGCTGGCTTTGAATTCATGATTCTTCTGCTCAGCCTCCTAAGTTGCTTGGATTATAGATGTGTACCACTGTGCCCAGCTGAAGTGAAAATTTTAAATTAAAAATTTTAATTAAAATTAAAATTTTTACATTAAAAATTTTAGGATGGGGCCTGGTATGGTGGCATATGCCTGTAATTCCAGCAATGTGGGAGGCTGAGGAAGGGGGACTACATGTTTAAGACCTGCCTGGGCAAATTAATGAGATGTTATCTCAAAATAAAATTTTAAAAAAGAACTGGGGATGTAGTTCATGGTAGAACAATTGCTTAGTATGTGTACAGCTTTGGATTTAATTCTGAGTACAAAAAAAATAGTTTGGGAATTTATCTCAATGATAGAGTGCATACTTTGCATGTTAGACCCTGTGTTCAATCCCCAGTATCAACAAAAAGGTTAAAAAAATTTTTTTTCATAACTAGAGATTGAACTCAGGACCTTGCACATGCTAGGCAAGCACTCTACCATTAAGGAATATCCCCAGCCCTTTGTAAAATTTTATGTTGAAACAAGGTCTTGATACCCAGTTTCCCAGACTGGCTTCAAACTGGGATACTTCTGCCCCAACTTTCCAAGTAATTACAATTACATTCATGCACCAAAATGCCCAGCTATAAAAAATTTTAATTATAATTAAAACTTGAATCAGACTTAGGAACAAAAATTACTATTGCAGTATTTTATCTTATTTAGAAAACATCTAGATATGCAATTAATTTTCATCATTTAATTCAGCCAATGTCTAAGAGTGTGTGAGTTACTAGAGATTTGGGAAACTATTTTTAAGTAGACATATAATAAACCATAATCATTATTGAAAAGTTCATTTATGAACTGTGATCCAACTTACAGCTTTTTAATTCATTTTTTAAAGAAAAAATACGCTTTGATTACTCATGAAAATTTCATGAGATGTCAGCCATCGTCTCAACTTATTTCCCCCTTAACTTATTAGTAAATGTTAAAGAAGTATCAAGTGGAGAGCAGGCTGTTCCCTGCTCTCAGTTACTCCATGCTGAATAGAACAATAGTTTTCAGACTGTGCCTAACCCTGAGATACTCCATTCTACAAAGCAGTATTTTGCCATGAGTTACTACATTTTGAGAATAAAAGCTGAGAGAGAATGATTCTGCACATTGTTTATACAAGTATACCACCACCAACTCCCTACACACCATAAGGCATAAACTGATATAAAAAAACATGATAAATAATGACCACCTGTGAACTTATTGGATTAAATCAGTAGCACATGGATACGTAGCATATAAATCACATATCAGAAAAGCCAGGCCCATGAGTTTACATCAAACCACCAAATATAAAAGGAGGAGTGCCCCAAGACTGGTTGTGGGATGCAGGGAAAGTTTTTGCTTGTGATAGCACACATCATCAGACTACCTAGTGAACATGTCATAAAATCAACAGGCAAAATAAATAAGTAAATAAATAAACAAATAAATAAAATAAAATAAAATCAACAGGCCATGAACCTCAACTCTGTCCCTGGATTTCAGCTCAGCTCTGTCTCCCTGCTTACATGTTAGGAACACCTCTGCTTTCTCCTCAATACAACAAAGAAGAGGGCTGTGATTGGATGGCATCCTTAGTTTACAATTTTCCATCTGATAAAGCAACACAATGTATTGTGACACCTCATCCCATCAGACTCACTGACAGGTCCCAGGCTATCTGTCAGCAGTGCCCTGAGAGCCACACAACTCTGGCCTGGAGAAGCCTCTTGGTAGTTGAGAATCACAAGCAGGCAGAGAGCAGCGTGAATTTTATATGGGTACCTTTGGCATGTATTTGACAACAAATAAAGAAAGAGGGAAACTCTTGTCTTTGGGAGCTTGCTATAGTTTGGGTCTGGAATGCCCACGTGTTAAAGGCTTAGTGCCCATTTTAATACTATTGGGACAGAATAGAAACTTTAAGAGGTAGGATCTAGTGGGAGGTCTCCAAATCATTGGGGTTGTGCCCTCAAAGAGGATTGAGGAACCCCAATCTTCCTCTCTCTCTCTCTCTCTCTCTCTCTCTCTCTCTCTCTCTCTCTCTCTCTCTCTCTCTCCCCTCAATCATAAGGTGAGCAGTTTTGCTTCACCATGTGTCACTTCCATGATGTGCTGCCTTGCCACAGGCCCCCCAAAATGGTGCTAATTTGCGAACTCTCCAAATCTGTGAGCCAAAACGAAACTTTTCTGTTTATAATAGGATTATCTCAGGTTTTTTTTTTTTTTACAATAATGGAAAGCTGACTAATACAGAACTCATAGTTTCATCTTACTTTGCTCATAGTAAAATTAAGTACTCTCAGGCTCAAAGAGGAAAGACGGTTCTTAATTTATCAGATCCAGTTGCCCTAAACTGGAAAAGGTACATAAAACATAAACAATTTCAAGAGCAATTTGGCAATGACTATTAAAATATTTACATTTGCATACTTTTTGAGTCAGCAATTCCACCTCCAGGAATTTCTAGGATATTCTTGGCACGTGTGCAAAGATAAAACATACAAGGATGTTGATTGCAAAACTATTGTAATAGCCAAAATTGGAAACAACTATCAAAAAGGAAGTTGTTAATTAAGAAGTGAAACATCCACGCAATGGAATATGATCCTGCTGTTCAAAAAAATAAGAACTCTCAAGAACTATGTAATGTTTTGAACAACCAACAATAAAAAAAAAAAGAAATCTCAAAAAAAAAATAAGAACTGACATAGATATGTTTTCAAGACATAATACATGGCGGAAAAATTACATAAGAGTTAATCTCTGTGAGCGGCCTTATGGAGGTTTTCACTTTATTATATTTTTCATATTGGTCTATTTACCACCAAGATATATTGTTTTTTATTTTTTTAAAAAAAGCATTAAAATGATGTAATATTTACTCTGTGCCATTGTATATTGGGTATATGTAACTTGCTTTTGATCTTGGCTTATAGCCAAGGGTTTGTCTTAAATCTCAGATGAGACTTTGGAATTAACTTTTGGGCAGTGTTGAAACTGTTAAGACTATGGGGACTCTTGGAATGGACTAAATGTATTTGGTGAGATGGACATGAGCTTTTGGGGTTCAGGAGCAGATATGAGGTTTTCCCAGGGACTCCTGTTTAATGCAGAAATATTCAGAGGTAAAAGGATTGGATTTTTAGAGTTGTAACCTAATCAGTCCATCCTAGTTTGAAATGGATTTACTCGATGGTAACTGTTGGCAGGTATGATGTAGCTGGAGGTGAATCACTGGGGGTATGTGCTGGAAGGGTTCATCTTTCCTGCCACTCCTTTCTCCCTTCTTCCCTCCCTCTGTTTCTCTCCACCCCCACTTTCTTTCCCAGCTACCATGAAGTGAACAACTTCCCTCCATGATGCCCTTCTGCCATGGTGTTCTGCCTCACATTAGGCTCAAATCAAGAAACTTGGCCAACTGTGGACTGAATCTCTGAAAACCATGAAATAAAATTAACTTTTCCTCCTGTAAGTTGTTCTTATTGGGCATTTTAGTCATAGCTATGAAAGGCTTACAAATACAAATGGGAAAGATTTGTCTACTAAGACTTACATATAAGGATCCAAAGAGATGCATAAGGCCCCTCGAGCAGATTAGGCATGAAGTGATGCTCACTAAATCTTACCTCAGCAATCTCAGTAGACATCCAAGTATAAGACATAACTTCTTGAACTTGCTGCGGAAAACCACAGAATCTCAGTGTGGAGAGCTAGCAGAAAACAGATTCTTAGAATCTTTTTTGCCCTTTGGATGTCTCTTCATGGCAATTTCAAGTTTGCTGTCTAAGCAAGATGAACTGGTTTCTTTGGGACCATTTATCATGTTGATCATCTTTGCCAGGCAGCTATCAGTGTGTATGAAATGCTAGTGAAGTAGGGAGACACAGGTTCTTCTGGAGGCACTCACTGATCTTTCCCGTGATGGCCAGACCTTATTGTTCCTTTCACAATATCTATGATTTTAATATGTACTTCTCATTATGCAGTTGGGCTCTAATCAATTGGACTTGCCTCTTTTTTTAAATGACCCAAATATATCCTCGAAATCTGAATCACAAATAAGCAAATTTTATAACTGCAAAAGAATTCTGCTTACTAGAACTTCTCTGGAGAGTTCTTTTCAACTGAGACTCTTGTTCATTTGAAAATACATTCATGTTATAAAAATTGGAAAATACAGCTTTTTAGAAATATCTATTACATAGAGAAAAAAAGTTGGGTCCAAAACCAACAAGATTAATGAACTGCAAGGTCTTTTATTGTGCCAGGGGAAACCTGATTGATGACCTTTCTGGATCTTGGTAATGCTCAAGAACCCGCAAAGCACTGCTAGAAGACCATACATTCAAAAAGCCCTGGAGAAAAACGGAGAGACTGGTACAGATCCCGGCATATCTGCTAACTTCACTGAAGCCAGGGACAAGTTGCTTTACCTGTCTTCCATTTCCTCATTTGCAATCATGGGAGAAAGAATTTTTTTCCCCTGAATTACTTTGAGGATTAAATGAGATCATGTATCACCTTCCATATGGGAAACATTGTGAAACTACAATCATTTAAAAGGTGTTTTTTTTTTTTCCTGGAGAAGAAATATGAAGAGATAAATTTTTAAAAATAGATTTGAAACAAATGAGAATGAAGTTTATGATAAAGGTAGCATTTCAAGATGGATTTTAAAATAAATGGCTGGGACAATAAACTATTCTCTTGAGGGTCGGGGCAATGGTGCTAAATTCCCTCCTCATTCCTTATGCAAAAAGAAAAGAAAAGAAAAATCCCAAATGGACCATTCATTGCACCTGAAAAAGATACTATAAAAGTGAAAAAAAACTTGATTGAAATTTATTTCTAAACTTAGAGTAGGGAAGACTTGTCTAATTAAAATATAAAGCCTGCGAGCCATAAAACCTCACTAAATTTTTATAAAAAATTACCATGATAGAGAATAAATAATAAATTGTCAAAAGGCTAATTTTGTTAATTTATGAGAAGGGTCAAGAAAAACAAAGAAGAGGCCTGGGGTTGTAGCTCAGTGGTAGTGTTTGCCTAGCATGCACGTGTAAGGCACTTGGTTTGATCCTCAGCACCACATATAAATAAATAAGTAAAATAAAGGTATTGTGTCCATATATCACTAAAAAAAATTTTTTAAAGAAAAAACACAGAAGAATCATTTAGACTTTACAAGGAGATATTTTTATAAATTGAAAGAGACTGAGGAGATACAATGGATAAATGCAATATGTTATTGTGAATCGAATCCTGGATTAGAAAAAAAAAGCTATAAAGGATATAACCAGTAAAAACCAATATCATTTAAGCATAGACTGTGAATTAGGTTCCAGTTTTGTATTAATGTCAAATATCCAGATTTTAATAATTGAACTGTGATTATATAAAAATAAGTCCTATTTTTAGTAAATATATCCTCATGTATTTAGAAGTGTAGTGTAGAAAAAACAAAATTTCCCTCCATGTTTTCTGATTTCTTAGCTGGGAACTTTGTAGCAAAACCAAATTAACAAGAAAGAAAATAAAGTGTATTAATATGTGTAACTCATGTATATATGAGAAATATGTAGAGAAATAAGTATATCTCATCTTCAAAAAATGCCCTGGAGAGAAATGGTAAGGCTGGTCCAAGAGGCTCAGAATTTAGGGCTAAATCTATTTCCAGTTGGAGCAAAAAAGGTGTGTGGAGGGGCAGTTATAGGGTGGTGACCAGGAAAAGCTCAGTAAACAAGAGTAGATTTGTTATTTAGATTTAATACCTGCCTTCTCCATTGATTACAGTCTCTTGTGATTTGGTTACCCTGCGATTCCTGGAACCGAGAAGGAGACACCCTTACAAATGAAGATTTACTTTACAAAAGTAAATTTACCTTACAAAAATAATAACTTCCACATGATTTTCACAGCTTGTCCTTTGGTTATTGTTTCTAAAACAATCCTCATGTTAAAGAGACATTATTTTGGGGTGGTAAGTTCTGAACTTTTACAGTCCTTCATTTGAAACTTCCTGAAAGGAAGTTTAGAGCAAAAACAATAAAAGAAATCAATCAATAAAAAAGGAGTTTGGATCCTTTAAGTATCTCCCAAAGGTCCATGTGTTTAAGATTTGGTCCCTAGCATGGTCCCTAGTATGGGGAGACAGAACCTTCCAGAGTTGGGGCCTAGTGGAAGGTCTTCAGGTCATTGGGTGTGTACCTTGGAGGGGCACCATGGGACTCTAGCCCTTTCCTCTTTCTCTCACTTCCTGGCTATGAGTTGAGAAGTTTTGCTCTGCTATGTGCTCCTGCTATGTTGTGTTACCTCATCACAGGCCAAAAAGCAGGGGCCAAGTGATCCTGGATTCAAACCTCAAAATCTGTGGGCCAAAATAACCTTTCACTTTATAACCTGATGATCTCAGTTTGTTGTTGTTGTTGTTGTTTTTTGGAGTTACTACTATTTTTTTCTTCTTCCTTCCTCCCTCCTACTGGGTCACACTGTCTTGGGGGTTGTCATTTTTCCATATCCTTCATTATGGAAACAAAAGAAAGGCAAAGAATAATAGGGCAGTTTCTGAGTCTGGGACGGACCAGTCAAGATTTCTAAATGATGGGCTTGAAACATTTTTTTGTGATTTGAGTATGTTTGATTAATACAGTTATGTCTCATCAGAAGACAATGCTACAGGTAGGTTTCCACCGATTTAGGCCCAATTTAAGGCCTCTGTCTAGATCAGTTATTTAATGAGTATTTTTTATGTGTAAGCAAAACTAACCAAAACAGTTTTGGCATCATAACGAAAACACCAATAACCAGGAGGGAGCAGACTTCATGGTCAGCCATGCCTTTTACTCAGCAGCAGAGTCAGGCATCGGAGGGTTTCACTTTCTGGGTAGAAAATGGCCCCTGGTTACAGAAGAGGTCTGTGTTTTTTATAGGTTACAATGAGAGTGAATTAATCATTGGAGACTTAAGCAGACTGGGTCAGTTTGGGCAGTAAGGAAAAAAGTTATAAAAAAAGTTCCAAACTTATTGTTACTGGGAAGGATGGAAGCTCAGAGCCCAGCACTCATTGCTTATCTTCTTCCTCCAGGATTCATTGTTACCCAGAGCTTCGCCATTTGCTTTTCTCCTTCTAGGACTCATTGGCAATGGGAAAGTGTGACAGTCCAGGGCCCAGCACTCAGTATCCGCCTCCTCCCTTAAGGACCCATTGTCACTGGGAAGGATTGAATGTTTTGCCTTCTTCCTTCTTCCCTCCTACCAGGTCACACTGTCTTGGGGGTTGTCATTTTCCATATCCTTCATTATGGAAACAAAAGAAAGGCAAAGATTAATAGGGCAGTTTCTGAGTCTGGGAGGGACCAGTCAAGATTTCTAGATGATGGTCTTGAAACATTTTTTGTGGTTTGAGTAGGTTTGGTGTTTGGGTAAACACCATTCAGTGCCCAGGAAAGCTTGCAGAGATAAGAATGAGTGGTAGGAACAGGAGGTTAAGGGAATAATTCTATAAAATGGGCCTACTTTTCCAAGAAGCAATTTATCTGGAGCCTGCGTGGCTTAAGTGATCAGCCTATATCACATTCCTCAGCAAACTACCTGTTAACTGCTGGAGAAATGCAGGCCCATAATAATGTCAATTAGAGGAGCCAAATTACCTTAAAGAGGGATAATTTTGTGATCCTTTTTACAGACCAGATCCTGGAACTCAGGGAGATAAAGATAATTCTTCCTATCCATAAAATCTGTGAGAATTTATGGTTAAGAATCCAATTTGAACTTGTCACTGTGGGCCAAAGTGACCTAGAGTTGTCATGGCAGTGAGGACTTGATAGTCTGATGTCACCTAGTGTCAGTCAAAAGTCAAGAGGTGGACCTGGGCAGGACTCTCTGGAAACTTCTCTGGGGTCCCCAATAAAATGAGTGCAGGAGAGGTCCTCTCTGTTAACTTCAGAGTGTTCCCTTTCTCCCTGTTCCATATCTTCTAATAAACTCATTTCTGTTACTCTGAGCAACATGTCTGAAATCTTTTTGATTTGATTGCAAGAATCAGGATTTGAATGAGGGCCTTTGCACTGTTTCAGATTCCTGGAAGTCCCCAGTCCTGTAACAGAAGGACTCTAAAGAATGTGATAACAAAAGAAATGGAGAGGGGAAGCTGGCCACTTCCTTTATCTCCAGTCTAGGTTTTAAAGTAAAAGATTGTATTTATAAGACATCTGAAGAAATCCATCTGTACAGTGGATATGCAACCTTCTTCTTCCTGCCCAGAGTGCTACCAAAAGCTTCGTCCTTGTCCCCAGTGCAAATCCCAAAATGAGGACATGGTTTTGAGAAAAAGGAAAAAGAAGTTTTATTATAAAGGAGGAATATAGGGGACTCCTATCCCAGAGGCTATGATTCTGCCCATCAGGGGAAGAGGTATTTTTTTAAAGAGCTGGTTCAAAAGCTAAAATTCACTTGTTTTCTGTCTGTTGGGAGTTGCAATTCACTTATTAATTTGACAGATAGTCATTTCCTAGATTTTCTGGTGCCATCCCTAAAGGAAGTCTGAATTACTTCATTCTGTATTGGGTGTGTCCTCAAGTACACTTAACTCTGCCTAAGATGGGGAAGAAAGGTAATCCTGTTTCCCCAAGAGGAAAAGAGGAAGAGAAAGAAACACATTCGTTTAAAAAAAAATAGCAAAGGCTATATTAAAAGCATAAAGTGAACCACTGTTACATTTCCCCATAGTCAATTTCTGCCTTCCATTTCTATGGAAAAATGGGCAAGGATGTCTCCAAGCTGCTTCCTGTTGAGAGAATGTGAAGTTAGAGGAAGAAACCTGAGTACATGTTCTCTATCAGGTGGGGCATAGACAGTAATGGGTATTCAGAATCAGGGCGATCCAGAGGTCCAGTGGCAGGCAGTGGGTGACTGGAAAGTGCATACAGAGGGATCATGCTAAGACAACATTTAACAGGATAGCAAAGCATTACTTTTTTTTTTTTATATAAACAATTAGCCCCAAAGCATTAGTATTTCAGCCAATTTCTGAAAACCATGAAGACCTTAACTCATAATCATACTGTAACAGATGACAAAACCAGGCCTGGATGTAAAATAAACTATAAAAGGACACTGTCGAGGAAACTAGTGCCTGGGAAAGGAAGAGTTCCCCTCCCCTTATAGTCATCCCTTCTTCAGGGAACCTAATGAACACCATAGACCCCTACCTTTGGGATTGTAAATAACTACATCTAGGAATGTAACTACTCCCCTTTGAACTACTCCCCTGTTGAGGCTTCAGACCCAAGGGTACAGATTTATGAAGTGGATCCCAAAGATAATTTAGTATCATTTTGTATTTTCCTTGTAAAACTTACAACTGTTGCCTGTCAATGTTTTGTAGACATATTACTTCTAAAAGAACAACCTGAGTTAATTTAAGATAATAAGTCACCACCAAGAGGACAGATAGGATATAATGCTGACTTCCAATAGTAATACTGACCACAATTAAATGAAAGGGGTAACTGCAAAATTAGAGACATTGAAGTTATAACCCACTAATCCCACTTTAAGACTGGTGAAACTGGCCTGCTGGCTGTTTAAAACCAAAAATTTGGAGCCCAAAGTCAAGGAAGTAAAAGGGTCAAGGAAAAAGCAGCCAATATTTTGGTCCTTACCCTCTAAGGTCAGCCAGGACCCAAAGAATGACAGGACCCCTCTAAGGGCATTGCAACTCTAGTGAGTCACCTGACCTCTGAACCAGGGGAATACAGAGGACCCTAGAGAGAAGGAAGTCAACCAGTGCACATTCTAAAAAGAGGAGGGTCATCAGAGAGGGAAATGTCCCTGATGCTTCAATAGAAAGCCACATATGGTCAGCAAGACCTTTGACCTATTCTGGAAGAGGGCATGACTGGTAGAGGAAGGGTAAAGAAGCCAAGAGGCTTCTCACACATTCCCAAGAGGGATTTCTGTGGATTCTCAGCTGACCCTAAGAGTAGATAAGAACACGTTCAATTTTGACCAACTTGGTCTTAAACACCTGGCAGGAGAGTCCAACCAAAGCAGAGGCGAGTATAACCAAATGCACATTTAAGAGGAAAAATAAAGTTTTTGTTTTGTTTTGTTTTTTAGATGTAACTTAAGATGTACACCTATGTCAGCTCTACCAAAATTAAGTAAAGGTGAAGGCTATAGAGGAAGGGTTTTTGTGTTGAAGTGCCTAATAATAAAATATCACAAAGGATTCTACAGTCATGAGTTTGTCCTGAGTCCGTTTGACTCTGATCTCATAGATCTACAAATCCTCCTACTTTCTACATGGATAAACTTGATCTGTTTATCACTGGCATTGTGGGAATCAGACAGGTCAAGATGCAATGAACTGCACTTGGAGAGTGGGAGAACTCAAACCTTATTTTATTCTTGCAGGCTCCAAGGAGACCAGACTCCAAATTCTGAGCCCCCATCTCCAGTTTCTCACAACATTTATAAGCTATCTGGTGCCATAAAATTTCTAGTCTACATGATAGAAGGCCACCTGCAGGGTTTCTAGAGGGAAGCGTATTTAAAGAAGCAGAATGTGATAAGGGGAAGAAGTGGCCCCTCTCACAAGCCTTCATAAATGTATACATATATCTTGTCACATGTATTTGGGGTATCAACTATTATAACCTAAAATAACAGTTGTTAATCAGTTACAAAGTAATCATTTAAAAGACTTTAAAACAGATACAAACCCTAATTCCTTTAAGACATAGTTTCCCTAAATAATACAATTTGACAGATACCAGAAAATTATCTTATGGATAAGAGCAAATTAATGTTTCAGACTTTGCTTCATATCAGTACATTAAAATTTGAATACTTTTGTGCTAATTATTGCTGATTTAATCACATACAAACTTTCAGAGATTTACTATCCCCAAAACTTCTGCAACTTATTTAAACATTCCACAACTTGTTCACAGTTTTGTACTCTCTTTCATCTTGGACTTAAGTGCAAGAATTACTTTACCATACAGAATACTTTTTCATCCAGAAACATTTCTTTTACTTTCTAATTTTTCATACTTTTATATATTTACATACCTATAACTTTCTTATATCTCTTTTCCAGTTTTAGACTCTTTCTTTAATTCATATTCTGAAACAATTTTTATTAATGTTATCTGTGCATTTAATTTACACAACAAATTTTATCCCAGGAGAGGGTCAAATAATCTAGCAGATACAAAAACTGTGCCTTAATCATTTTTCTCCAAGGTTGCATTCAAAAGTTTGGAGGACAGAATATTCTTGAGCCTGACCCATCTCCCTTATCATTATCACTATGCCATCATCTTTAAGTGAGTTCCCCACTGTCAATTGTACTCAGAATCTTCTTTTGGGCATTTTTCTTACACTGGGCATATTCAGTGGGAGAGGCCCTTTCCATCTTTTCTTTATGATTCCTGGAAGATAACTTTGCACAGGCTGCCAATAAAACACAGGTTAGCTTTAGTTTCTGTCTTTTTCTTTTCTGGGTACAGTTGTTTATCCTTCCAGTCTCCCCATGCATTTAGTTTGATGGAATACCGTCACAGCAAGAATTGCTCTGACCCAGTGACAGATATCCCCTGGCTAATGGGGTGTCCTGTCAGATCTTAAAAGGGGAGGCCATTCCTATTCCCAGGTCATAAACTAACAGTGCTGAAACCTACTGCCATGTCCTTTGTGGCCAGCTGCCCCTCCCACCATGGGTAAAAGGGACTGGAAGGCAGGGCAGAGGCCAGTTTCTCTTTGCAGATTTTTCTATAGCCCAGACAGCTTTCTTTCTTTCTTTTCTTTTCTTTTCTTTCTTTTTTTCAGCCCAGGGCTGGTGTCCTTGACCCATGGTGAAATAATCTGCAGCTGTCTGGGGCCAGGCTGAGAAATAGTGCTGGGACTACCAGCACTGGGTTGAAAATATTTAAGTCAATTTTAAAAAAAAAAAAAAACCCTTTCTTCTGGCATCCTGCTATCCTTGCACACAAGAGGCAGTGCCTTTTTGCATCCTTAATTTAGTTTCTGACTCTTCAGACTCTTTATCATGCAACTGCATAAATGCCTATACATACAAAAATCTCTTCATATACTTTACCTCTGACAGACCAATTCCAACGGAAATATTGTTTAATAATCCAGGGGAAAAAAACATTCAAAAAACCAAATTGTGTTATAGTCAAACATCTGTCTCTTAAACAGGCTTATTCCTATAGGTGACCCATTCAGCCAAGATCTTTCTTCCCAAGAGACTACTGGTAAGATCAACATAGCATGACCCATGTCTTAAAGGGCCAGAAACATATACAAAAAAAAAAAGAAAGAAAGAAAAAGAGACAGACAACCAGAGAAAATCCCCCAAACCATGGATGACAGATAGAAATCTTTGAAACAGACAGACCTTTAATTCAGAATTTCCTCCACTTACTTTACCTCTGACAGATCACCTCCAACTTTAAGATTGTATAATAATTCAGAAGCCATTCAAAGGTCAGATCATTACAGTAGAATTTCATCTTTTTCTTAGGCTTATACTTCTAGGTGGCCCTTGCAGCCAAGATCTTTCCCAAGAGATTACTTATAAAATCAACATAGCATTGCTCATAGGCTGATACATATAGGTGACCCTTTCTTCCATTTACTTTAACTCTGACAGACCAACTCCAAGATTGTACAAAAAAAGAAACACAGAAACAGACAACCAGAGAGGATCCTTAAAACCCTGTCTGACTGATGGCAACCTTTAAAGAAACCAGCCAAGATTTTTCCCAAAAGACTACCTGTAGGATCAACACAGCATTGCCCATGTCTTAAAAAGGGCAGTAATAGATAAAAACACAAACACAGACAATCAGAGGGAATTCCTGAACCCAAGGTCAACAAACAGATGAGAACCTACAACAGACCAGAAGAGAGTAAAAATCCCTAGGTTCTCAAGTCCTGCTTAACCATGAGTCCTACACCCTTGGAGCCATGGGTATCTCCACTGCTAGGAGCCACAGCAAAAGTATTATGATACATGGCACCTTTGGTTTAGGTGACTGCCAGCTAGCCATTGAGATGATACATTCATATGGAAATTGGACTCCTGCTGTTCACCTGGGCCTCTTACAGGACTCCTGTTACGGGACTCCCGGAGAGTTCCCATTGGTTGGGGAAGGATAGTAGGAGGGAATTTCCGGGGGAGGTCCGGGCCCCTGGTTCCGGTAGAGAGACACACGTGGGTGGACCGGCTTGCTAGCAGGGCGCACACGGGGCACTGGCGGCCTTTTTAAAAATAAAGCTTTGTTCCTGCTTGAGTGGCTTGTGTTTCTGTGCCCAGCCGGGTTGCGGCACTCCACAAAGAGGGACCAGATGTTCCAATGAAGAGGAATCAGATGTGTGGAATCAAGAGTCTTAGCAAGAACACCAGCAGACTTACCAGATGACCAAGGGTGTCATGACTTTACTGCATTCAGTTTCCTTTTTCTCAAAGTGAATCAAGATTGAGCAACCTGCACTGTTTTAGCATAAAGAAGGTGGGAGTTCCCCAAAGCAAAAGGGACTTTGGCAACTGCTGGGACAGTCCCTCAGCCCCTCCATTACTCATAGGAATAGCTCCTCTGGTTAAACCCGAGGCAAACTCACCTATTTCCTAACTCTCCGGTAATCTGCTTTCAACAAGTTCAACAGCCACCTTGCATCCTCAGCACGGAAGTGGGGTTGCTTGGAGAGCCACGCCTGCCCAAGAAAGTCAGAGCAGGGGCTTCTCTCAGGTCCCATATAGGGTGCCAAATTTGTTACTAAAATCTTGGTTCTTATCCCCAATGCCAATAATGAGGACATGGTTTTGAGAAAAAGGACCAAGAAGTTTTTTGCTTTACTAGCAAAGAAGAAACACAGGGACTCCTGTCCCAGAGGCTATGATTCTGTTCATCAGAGGGAACACCAGGCTTTTAAAAGAGGTGATTCAAAGGCTAAATTCCACGTGTTCTCTTTTTGTTGGGAGTTGCAATTCATTATTAATTAGGGAGATAGTCATTGCTGATTTGCTGGAGCCATCTCTGAAGGAAGTCTGAATTCCTTTGTTCCTGTGGTGGGTGTATCCTCAAGGACAGGTAACTCTGCCAAGGATGGGGGAAAAAAGGTAATCCTGTTTCCCTAAGATTAAGGAGGATGAAGGAAAGAAGAAGAGAAAGAAACTCATTCATTTTAAAAATGTCACAGTGGCAGAGCAGCAAGGACTATATTCAAAGCATAAAGTAGAGTGGTGAAGCCTTCTGTTGTATCTTGACCTGCCACTGCCAAGGAGTGCATGAGTAATAAAATGTCCCCATGGGGGGGAGGGCGGTCAGTAAACAGTATGTTTGGGGAATTTGTAGCCCTGGAGATGAATAGTCGATGTAGTCACCATGATCCCAAAGAGCAATATGTTGAGTTGACTCCTGAGTCAGGAAAGGACATAAAGTCTGTGGAGAAAATCCTAAGTTGGCTTCAATGTGATCTGAAGTGGGTTTCCTACTGGAGGACTGGGAACCACCACATATATTTGGGGACATCCAGAAACATAAAGAAGGGTGCTGTTGGAAGCAGCATCCAAAGTAGTCACAGGAAAGAGAAAGATAAAGAAAAAACAAGAAGTCCACTGAAGTGGTGGCAAGGCCACTTTGTGCATTAAACTTAGCTACCAACAAGCAGTTAGCTACTGAGGCTCAGGTCCACAGAATACAGGACGAGTTAAAACTAGAAATAGAGGCCTATTTGTTACAACAACAGCAAGGGTGTGCTGTCACAGTGCATAGAACTGTGGATGAATGATTGTAGATCATAGCTCGCAGTTAACCCCTTATTGCAGGCCTACAGCTAACATTAGGACATTGGTGACGAATAAAAACTGGGACCCTCAGATGTGGGACCCACTCAGGGAATCCACTAGTTCTAGTGACTCAAAAGTTGAGATTAAGAACAAAATTATGGTGGAAGCTAGACCTGTAATGGTCCAAAAGTTAAAGACCCAGCATGGCCAAAGCTGGTGCTGATCCAGATCTGCTCCCTGCTCCAGACAGAGATTTACCTACCACACATGCAGGTGGAGCTCATGGAATTGGGGTCCCAGTTTAGGCTGAAAATGAAAGAAAGTGTACCTGCCTGGCTGCTCCCCTTGTGGGACACTGGAGTAGATGGGATAATGTTGAATGGCACAGAATTGTCTAAAGTGTCTTCAGTAACTGTTCATTTTACATGTTACACCCATGCCACTGATGAAAAAGTATGGGGTCATTACTAACTTGGCTGCTTCTTGCCACTTGCAATATGTAGCCAAATTCAGGATATGTTCCTATTCCCAGAGGTATCTGGGTCTGTATGGAAGAGCTACAGGGTTATTTGCAGGTACTGGAGATAAAACTTGCTATTTATGAGCAGCCTTTCCCAGGACCAGACAGTAAGACTTTACCTAATGTAATGAGGGATACAATGTTACATGTGGCCCCTCTGTCCATTTAAGGTGCCCTGGTATCAATATTACCCCCAATAGTAGAGCAACCCCTCTAGCAAGCAGCACAACTGATTGCCACTCTAGGAACAAAGGGAATCCCTAAAATCCAGCCCAAACTGGAAGGATCTCTTCAAGTCTCCCATAAACAGGTGTGGGGTGGATTTAATAGCAGCAGGAGTGGGTAAAAGAATAGATGTACAACCTAATGCCACCCTGGTACAGTTATGGAAACAGCTGCCAAAGGAGAAAAGGATTCACCAATTGCCTTCCCCCCACCCAGCTGTTAACTCTTAATAAGGAAAAGAAAATGGAGAAAATCAGGAAAATAGAATGGACTCCTACCCCAAAAGACAAAGACAAGCCTCTCCTGTTAGGAGATATAATGAAAGCAGAGCCAATGGCTCCCCCTGAGGAGTCTTCAGGTCTTTGGTCGAGGAATGACTGAGGGGAGGCCATGATTCAGGGGTCCAAGCCATGTTTCTGAATCAGAGGCCATATATGACACTGGAAAATCATTGGTTTACAGAAATATTCCAAGAGTTAACAGCATTGGTGAACACAGGAACTAAGTGTAAATTGATATATGGTAATCCTGACAGATTCTCAGGCAGTTATTGCTATTGATAGATACGGGGAAAAACAGTGAGAGTCCAAGCTGTTCTGTTGATGCTGTGGCTTGGATGCCTCTCACCCCCCACTACCCAGTGTTCAAAATTCCCATTCCTGAAAACATTGTAAGTGCTGATATCCTATGGGGTAAATGTCTATAGATTACCACAGGAGAGTTCTGTTTGCATTGCTGGGAGATTAAGTGTGTGTTAGCTATAAAGCCAATATTAAGGGGGCATGAAAAACACCCCCTGTTGTTTTGCCTGCACCCTGCTGAATTGTCTCCACCAAACATTATTGGCTCCCTGGTGGCCATCAAGAGATAATGTAAGGACTGGGGATACAGCTCAGTTGGCAGAGTGCTTGCCTTGCATGCACAAGGCCCTGGGTTCAATCCCCAGCACCACAAAAAATAAATAAATTTAAAAAAAAGATAATGGAGACAACACATGAATTGACTAAACAAAATTTACTCAATTTATTGTCCTTTTTGCTGCCCTATGTGGCTGGTAAGAAAGCAGGTTGGAACTTGGCTGATGACAGTGGACTACAGGAATTAAATAAGGTGATCTCTCTTCTTTATGTAGCTGTTCTCAATATAACCACTTTTCTAGAAGAACTAAGTATGCAGTTGGGAACATATCACTGTGTGCTAAATTTTGCTAATGCCTCCTTTATTATAGATAAGTTCCCTGAGACTCAAGACTCCTTTGCCTTCATATAGGAAGGTGGAAAATGGATATTTATGGTGGTACCTCAAAGATATCTCCATTACCCCATCTTGAGTTATAGTATGATAAAAATGTAGTCCTCCTCGTAAAAATGTATACATCACATCTGATAATCATATCTGATTCTCTTTCAGTGTTCACCAAGGCTGCACCCACATTTTTGACTCATTTGCAAGGAAGAGGATAGGCCATGAACCTGAACAAAGTGCAAGACCCTTGCTTATCAGTGAAATTCTTGGTTGTTGTTTGGTCAGATAAGATAAAGGTTGTACCATAGGCTGTGATAACATTCAGGTATTTCCACTGCCCAACAAAAATAGAAGAATATGTGGGGTTACTAGAAGGCTTTCATTCCTCATCTCGGGACTGGACAGACTGGCATATTGAGGTATTTAGTCAGTCCAAATAAATGAACAGTAAAATAAGCACAAGCCCTTGGAACACTAGACACATCAAAACATGCAGAGTTTACTATCCATGTCACTCCATATGGCTTTGGATGGGGGTTTAATTTAGCGGATTAAGAGACTTTAGGACCCCCATTGGATTTTGGCAACAGTTATAGAGGGGGGCAGGAGACAATATAGCTTGTTGGAAAAACAACTCATGCTACTTATGCTAACTCTTTTGCCACAGAGCCCATCACCAGAGAAGCACCAGTCAAGATTATACAACTAATGAAGACAGATGGATGGAGGGAGCCCCAAGACAGGGAATCACCATTTGGCTATGTTGTATATTAAAGCACACAGGACAAAAGACTATGTTAGTAGCTGTGACACAATAGAGACTACCCATAAAGAGATCTAATGTTGTGCTACATGCCAGAACTGTGTTGCTGGCTCTCGTGCTACTCATAATGACTGGATGCCACCAAGAGACATATCAAATGAGTGGATGTCCCTCTTCGGTGATGGCAGATAGAATACATTGGTCCTCTCCCATTATCAGGAGGGGCCACCTACATATTGACTTGTGTTGACACAGTTACAGGCTCAATGCAAGCCTTTCCCAGCAATAGAGCAAATAAAAAGGCAATTATTAAGGGACTGATCCAGCTGAAAGCCATATATTGCACACCACAGGTAATTAAGAGTGACCCAGGAACTCATGTCACAGCCCATGACATACAATAGTGGGCTCAAGATCAGAACATATTCTGGATTTTCCACTGCCATACAATTCAACAGGAGGTAGATTAAATAAAAGAAGGAATGGCCTGCTGAGACAAGTCTTAAGGACTAAAAATAACTTTATGCAGGGGTGGGCTGCTCTTCTGCCTGATGCATGGAGGACACTAAACCCAGACCTCTATGCTATCTTACCCACACTTGTCAGCTTTCAGGTTATAGATAAAGGACACTTTCAGTGGAAAATATCCACTGAATATTTTCTTAAACCATTGAGGTCACAAGTAACAACTTACTGTTGCTGACTCCTTGAGAGGTCACATTGGAGACAAGGTCATGGACTGTACAAGTAAGCCCCTGATGGTTAACCTTACTGACTCTTTGTTCAGGGGCAGGAAAATATCTGAATTTTCAAGTAAAGCCTTCTGTATTGGGAACCTGGCTTTCGCAAGCACAGTTGATGTTTACCCTCAGGGTGTTATCACCCAAGGAACACTTTGTATCAGTTTATGGCAGTTATATATTCTAGAGGTGTCTCATTCTTTCTATACCATAAAGTACAGATAGATTATTCTGATATGCTTTCCAAGATAAGCCTAACACAAGATCATACAGTATCCTATATACTGCCTCATGAAGCTAATTTGCCACTATTGGTGCTCATTAAACATTTGTCATACTCTCCGTAGATTAGGACAAGAAACCTATTCCTGGACTAGGTGACAGAAGCTACAAATCATGCTATTTGGACTGACTATTGGATCTGCTCAGAATACCCTATGACTGCAGCAAAAGGACTTCCTGGGTAGTCCAACCTGCAAATGAGATGGAATGGACTTGGATAAATAGAACTGGACTAAAACAAAATATCTCTTAGGCTTTAACCCAAGTGTCTAAACAAATCAGTGTTATCTTAATTACCTTAGTTGCTTGCTGACAGATTCTTGCTTCTTGTTCTGCTATTATAAGATATGGTTACAATGTGCCTTTGGATCCATATCCAGAGGGATTCACAGAAGACATGGGGTAGTATGTGATTGTGAGGGACATTAAGGGGTTTCCAAGTCACTGAAGGGGTGAGGTGTTGGGGTAGAAACAAATAAGTGTCTAGGAAAGCTTGCATGAGATAAGAAGGACTCTAACGAAATGAAAATAAAGGAAATGGAGATGGGAACCTGGCCACTTCCTTTATCTCCAATCTTTAGGTAAGAATAAAAGTAGAGTGACCTTGATTGTAAAGTAAAAAAAAGTATTCATAAGACACCTGAAGAATCCACCTACCCAGTGGGCATACAACCCGTACCACATATTCTTCCTCCACTGTGTTCTGGCCTGCCACTACCAAGGAGTGCATGAGTAATAAAATATACAAAAACTCTTCACTGAGTCCTCCAAGTTCCCATCTTAGGCTTGGTAAACAGTATGTCTGGGCTGTTTGCAGCACGGTGAAGTTTCTGAGTGGCCCAGGCAGTGACAAACATGAAGGTACCCATACATGAGCTCTTGTGGTGATTCTCTCTGAAGGATATATCAAGTTGTCAATTTCAGTCTTCTGGCTTCTTGAAGAAGGTGGCTTTTGGTTGTAGTAATTCCAAGTTAGAAAAATGAAGAAAAAAATTTAGAATGATAGTCAGATAGATGAAAGAATTCAGGACTCAGTCAAGTTAAGCTAGGGGATGTAACTCAGTGTTAGGGTACTTGCTCAGCATGTTACAGGTCCTGGGTTCAATTTCTAGTCTGGGAGTGCCAAGGGAGACAAGAAGAGGACTAGAATCTAATCATTGGTGCACTAGAGTTTTCTACTGAAACTCTAGAGACTCTAAGTCTCTAGAATTACCCCCAATTTCTACCAGATACAATCAACTTAGTGTCACAAAAGAAGAGGGGTCTCCTGAGAAGGGTCCAAGGAGTTCCCAGTGAGAAGGGGTTCTTGGCCACATCCCAGTCAAAGGCATAGACAGAGGTTTACTTCAGGAGGTAGATACAAATTCAAGGGAGAATGAAGGGAATCTCAAGAGAGAGAGAGAGAGAGAGATGCCTTTGGGATTAAAAAAAAAAAGAAATATGCATTAAGGAAAAATGCAGGCTATCTTAAGAATGAGACATGTGCTTTGGGTATTTCCAGTTCTTCTTTTAAAGGAAACTTGGTGAGAGGTGCATATGGAAAAGTATGTGAGAATAATGGCAGGCTGGTGATATTAAGACAGTTTCTGGTGGTTTGGTGGGTTGCAGGATTCTCAGGCTGCTGTGGTCTTCATTATCAATAGATTGCAATGAAAGGCTCCCTAAATTATAGGTTACTCAAGATATCTCTTTCTTGGCTCAATCTAGTTATTGGGATGTTAATTAATAGTGCACAAATAGATTTAAAGGGTTCTCAGGAATTTTGGAGTAACAGGTCTGGAATAGAGACAGACTTAGGGAGTAACAGGCCAAGAAGGGAGGTAACAGGCTTAGGAGGTGACAGGCCTAGAAAGTATGCAGAAGTTCTGAATTAAAATCCTGTCTTCTTGCCCTTCCTTTATGTCTCCTTTCTACCTATTTCTTATTTCTTCTACCCTCTCTCATTTCCCCTTCCTGAGATTTTGCTCCTTTAATCTTAAGGGTTGGTGAGAGGGAAGGACCATCTTCTATGGCTGCTTCAGGCCAACAAGGGGCCATGACCCCACATAGCTAGGGATCAAAAGCCTCATCCTGACTGATCTGAAGGATATAAAGAGACACTGGTTTCATTTGTGGGTGGGTTGAAATTCTTTTGTTGCCATCCTCTTAATATGGAGTTGTTATAATTTGAAAGACATTTTGTCATATGATCAAGAAGGCAAGGACCAATAATAGCAGTAAGAACATAGCAGGTCCTGATAGTGGTGACAGTCAGTTGAAGACAGGCAAATGAGCTTGAATATTACTACTTCATTTTGCCCTGAGGATTGAGTCCAGGGGTACTTGAACACTGAGCTACATACCCGGTCCTTTTTATTTTTATTTTTTATGTTGAGATAGGGTCTCACTAAACTTTGAAGTTGCGATCCTCCTGCCTCAGCCTCCTGAGTCACTGGGATTATAGGTTTGTGCCACTGAGCCCAGCTAATATTATTACTTTGGGCATATGCATTGTTCTATAGTCCAGGGTGCAAGCATAAGAAGGTAAGGAGTAAAATAATCAGGGTTTCCAAAATAAAAAGATTCCTAACTAAGAAACTGGCTCTTGATGTAACAGAGTAATTCTCATAGCTAAAAGTTAAAGTCCTACAAGAATGAAAGAAAGCAAGATTCCTGGTATATGGTATACAGCTTAAATAGGCTGTATGGTTTTATTTTGTGAACAGGATATAGATCCTCCCATGGCCCATACGAATAAGAAGTTTTCTCTTTTTGGTAACATGGGGTCTGGACCTGTAAAACCTCAAGAGGGACAGGTTTAATTTTATAGTATTTTATAAAGACTCAAAAGTTTGGGGAATCAGTTCCATATTCTATATATTCTGTAATCCCCAAAGTAGGAGTACCATTATAAATTAAGATATAAGAAGGAGCCAAAGTCAGAAGACATCTAATTAAATAATTTATGTAGGGAAAGGGCTTAATGGCTCCATTAGTATGGCTGTCTTTTTTTAACCCCCATGACAAAATTTCTGTCTTTCAAATCTTTCTGTTTTTGGTTATGCTTCCCTGCTGGGTGTCCAAGACTACACAGGTAGTCTTGCCAATGTAGGCAAAAATCTTTTTCTACAATTTTTGTTAAGATCAATCAAGGCTTCTCCAAGGTAGGTCTTAGGGACTTTTTCCTCTACCAGTCTGTCAGGATGGGTCAGTGCCTGGCTGGCCACATGCCTTTCCTTGGAAGCACTGGGGACTTTTCCATCTTCAATGACTTTGCTTTTTGCAGAATATTCATAAGTGGCCCCTAGTCTCTCAGGTCTTCATAATCCTCCTAATCAGGAGGTTGGGTGACTTACCAGAGTTGTAGGATCCTTAGGGGAGTCCCATCATTCCCTGGATCCTATTTACCTTAGAGGGCAAGGGCCAAAATACTGGCTACCTTTTTCTTTAGCCCTTTTACTTCCTGATTTCTCTCCAAGAGAGAAATCTCAGTTGTTGAATACCCGGACAGTCAGTTCCATCAGCCCTTTAAAAAAAAAAAAATCTTTGCTAATAATTATTATTATTATTATTCCTCCTCCTCCTCCTCCTCCTCCTCCTTCTCCTCCTCCTCCTCCTCTTCTTCTTCTTCCTCTCTCTCTCTCTCTCTCTCTCTCTCTCTCTCTCTCTCTCTCTTTCTCTCTCTCTCTCTCTCTCTCTTGTTTTATGGACACGATACCTGCATTTTATTTGTTTTGTATTTTTTTTAATGTGGTGTTTGGCGAGCATTCTACCACTGAGCCACAACCCCAGCCCCTCCACCAGTCCTTTTAATGAATAGGATTAACATTACAGTCTATCTTCTTGCAGGTGATGACTATCATCCTAAAATACTGTTTAGGTTATTCTGCTAAAATTTGTACTCCTGGGAGCTGGGATTGTGGCTCAGCGGTAGAGCGCTCGCCTCGCATGGGTTTGATCCTCAGCACCACATAAAAATAAAGGCATTGTGATGTGTCCATCTACACCTAAAAATAAATAAATAAATATTTTAAAAAATTGTACTTCTCTAAAATGTTAACAGGTGACAGTTTAAAAGTTCTACAAGGAAACTGCAAAACAAATTCAGTTTGAATAATAGTCCTAAAAATATTAGATGATGTAAATAAACCCCCATGTAAATTTGACTCTTTACAGATGATTATAATTTTCTTTTTTTAAAAATGATAGATAGAGAGAATTTTTTAATATTTATTTTTTAGTTTTCGGTGGACACAACATCTTTATTTTATTTTTATGTGGTGCTGAGGATGGAACCCAGCGACCTGCGCAGGCCAGGCGAGTACGCTACCGTTTGAGCCACATCCCCAGCCTGATTTTAAGTTACCAATGCCCAACTTTTTAAAATAAGCATAGCAGCATGGTTTGGAATACCAAGTGTTTGGGTGTATTTAATTATTTTTGTTTAAGATAATGGTCACAAATATAAACCTAAAAAAAAGTTGTAATTACTAGTAATTTGAGTATGGAGGAATCAAGTTGGTAAACTGTCTTTTGAAACCTTTTGCATTTTAGAAGACTTATACTTGTGAAACACAAATATATTTAACATTAAAATACCAATAATAATTAGCATCACATTTATGAATGAGTCCTTTATATATTAACTTAGCTGTTGGAACAAATATAGAATCCAAAATTTAAAAGTTTGATAAGATAACTATAATTACAGGTCTATATATGTTACCAGCATTAACAAAAATCAAAGAATAAGCCAGGCATGGTAGCACATACCTGCAATTCCAGTGGCTAGGGAGGTTGAGACAGGAGGATCACAAGTTCAAAGCTGCCTCAGCAAAGGCGAGGCATTAAGCAACTAAGTGAGACCCTGTCTCTAATAAAATATAAAAAAGGGCTCAGGATGTGGCTCAGTGGTTGAGTGCCCCTGAGTTCAATCCCTAGTAACCTTTCCACCAAAATAATAATAATAATAATAAAAGAAAGAAAGAAAAGAAAAGAAAATAGCTTCAGACCTCATAGGCTTAGGAAACAGTGTTTATGCAATAACGAAACATTTATTTAGTCAAAGCAAACAGATGTAAGCCAGGTTTCAAATGACAGAGAATTAAAAAATATATATAAATGGTACCAAATACAAAAGACAGAAATTTAAAAACATTTCATTAAACACTTTATATGTTTAAGGTACAGATACAATGTATAAAAGAGAGAACTTATTGGTTATCTTGTATTTCTTAGACCCACAAACCTTTAATTTCAATACATTTTTGTATAATGTGCATGAGTGTATTTGTATATTCTCAGATATATAGGATATTACATATCATAGTAACCTCAAATATTAGTTGTTCATTTAATGAGAGTTATAAAGTGGTCATTTAATATTAGTTGTTTATTTAATGAGAGTTATAAAGTGGTCATTTAAAGTCTGTCAAACAGACTTGAATAAATCTTGACTCTGACAGGACTTTTTATTTTGTTTGTTTGTTTTTTGTTTTTTAAGTAGTCATAAGAATTAGGAATGATATCAGTCTGGTGACCTGAGATAGTTCCTGGTGGTCTGGTCAGTCTCAGGATCCTTAAACTCATGTGGTCTTAATTATATGATCAATAGATAGCACTGGAAAGTCCCCCAAATTATAGGTTTCTCAAGATGCCATATCTCTCTTTGCTTGATCTAATTATTACATTAAAGGGGACATAATTAACAGTACACAGATTCACAGATTTCTCAGAAATTTGGGGAAAACAGGCCTAGAAAAGAGGCAAGCTTAGGAAGTAACAGGGAGTGGATTTTCTGAATGAAAACCTTATTTTCTTGTCCTTCCTTTATACCTCCTTTCTAACCACTTCTTATTTTTTGTATCCTACCTGATTAGGACTCATTTGTTTGCATAGTAAGTCTACTAACCTAGGCCTGATTGCCTAGTGATTAATCATTTGGCTCCTTTAAACTATGCTTTGCCAGAACTTTTTAGGAAGGAATCTCAGATTAGACATTGAAAACCTCTCAGGACTAGGAAACTAAGCCAAGAACTCATCTGGCTTGTCCACACTGTGCCAGTAGTGAATCCCTCTTTCCTTGAAGTTCCCTAAGTATGTGAAGTTCCTGGGGCTGCCAAGAAATAACCTTCATTGTATGTCTGTAAGACAATTATGTAAAGATACCACAAATGCCATGCCAGCTTGTTTGTTTTCAGTGCTGAAGATTGAACACAGGACCTTGTACATGCTAGTCAAACACTCCACCATTGAACTATAGCCACGGCCTTTTTTTTTTTTTTTTAAACAAGTGTTTTTCACTCCTTAAAGTTAGTTCTGACAGGTCATATCTGATTCTTTGTACATTCTAAAATATATGCTATTTCAGTCAAAGTCTTAGGAATATAATCAATGTTTTCAATTAAATCCTTGTTAGAACACATTCTTGTTTGAAATTATGAAAGTAACTATATTGCTATGAAAATAAGAATACTCAGTAGGAGTTTCTGAATTCTAGAAGGATTGGATATGGAGGGAAAAAAATAGATATTTCAATTCTGTTTACAAAGGTTTAATTTACCAAATTGCTGTGAATTATAGGTAACTGAAGAAAAAGTTTGTGTAAGTCTGGAAAGACAAAAAACTTTAAAGATCCAGAAAGGTTATACCATATGCCACCAAGTCTGGCTTAACAACTTTTCCTTCTTTCCTCCTTTTATTCCTTGTTATTTGGGACTGGGGATTGAACCTGGGGTCTTGAACATGCTAGGCACAAGCCTTTTCACTAAACTACTGCCCCAGCCCACAGGATGTTCTTTTTTTTTCTTTTTCTTTTTCTTTTTTTTTTTTTTTTTTTTAGGTAGAGGGGCATTCAATCACTGAGCCACATATCCATCCCTATTTTATATTTTCTTTAGAGACAGGGTTTACAGAGATGTTTGGTGCCTCGCTTTTGCCGAGGCTGGCTTTGAACTCGGGGATCCTCCTGCCTCAGCCTCCTAAACTGCTGGGATTACAGGCAAGTGCCACTGTGCCTGGCCACAATGAAGTTATCAGAAACTTGTACTTCAGAGTCATTTCCAGGAATATCCTTGAAGAGATTATAGCAGCTGGCAAAAGCATCAAACTAAAACAATTAACTGTGCGGATGACAAAAGACAAACTGGCCATGTTTCAAGATCTGAAGAAGGCAGCGGTCACTGCAGAGCAAGCAGGATCTCAGACGCGGTATGGCGGTGGCAGTGGCCGGTGGCTACACCGGGTCGGACCCCCTCCCTCCTCGGTTCTCCCCTCCTTCTCCTTCCCCTCAGCGGTGGTCCAAGACATGCATCGAGGCTGCAATGACCTCCGGGTCAACTCCCTATCCTGAAAAGGCCATTCTCCCCAGAAGGGATAGAAAGAAAGACTACTTTGTAACAAAGGACTGGGTATCCCACGAAGGAGCCAGCAGAAAAAGGACTGGGAAGCAACAGGACTCTGAGCCAGACTTACGGCTCAGAAAAGGGCACCAATACAAGGGGAGGCGACGATGACATCCACCAACAAGATTTGGAACCCATTTTAGAGGCGTCTGTTTGTTCTTCCCATCATAAGCAGAGCTCTGAGGAACAAGAGTGCAATGATGACACTTCTCAGGAGGATGGAGGGTTTAAGGGCATGTCCCCTCTTTTGCAAGCCCATCACGCTGTGGAAAGAATGGAAGAGTTTGTTGTAAGGAGTGTTTGGGGGCTTAGGCTTGAGTGGAATCATTCACCCCTTACTCTATGTCATCTCAGGAGGAATCCTGAGGCCTGCAACCATACGGCAGATAGGCTTTGTGGTTGCCGGAGCTTTTGTTCACTTCCATGGCGTCTCAAACCTGCAAGAGTTCCGGTTTATGATGGGCAGAGGCTGCACTGAAGAGGAGGCACTGTGATAACCTACCAGTAGCCAGGGCCTGTTACCCTGAACCCAGGCCTGCTTCAGGCCTCCCTACTGGCCATTTATGCCAGTACCAGAGGAGCCCCCAAACCTTGACAGCGTCATGGGCTTTGTGATGGCGCCACGGCTTGGCATGGTACATGACTGAGAAGAGAAAAACAAAAATAAATCATACCTCAAAGGATGGAGTGCATCAATTTGGAGAAAAGGAGGAATGGCCCATACCCTGACTTATTCTTGGGATCTACTGATTGAGGGCTCTGCAAGACCCTTGGCAAACTGGCTTCTGATCCGTATCATAATTTATTTGTAGAAGATGAGGAAACATTTTAGCTGGTGATTCTCTCTTCTCCCTTCCTCTCTCTTTAAAACAATAGTACAGACCAATTTAGGTGAACATTTATATCCAATTAAGGGCTGGGAGTGTGGTTTTAGATGCTCTTTTGGGAGAACAAAGACATTAATGGAAATAAGATTTCCAACTTGCTGTTTAAAGAAGTTATATAAATGTTTAAAACATAAGGGGAGGGGAGGGAGGGAGAATTTTTGTAGAATGAAACATGCAAGCATCACACACTGCACAAAGTGAGGGAGGATCAGGTGGTAGCCCCAGAATGTACAGCAGTCTTGGTGCACCAGGGTGCCTTCTAAAGGCCAACACGCATACCTTGGACCCTAGCCAAGCCAGTGATCACTTGATCACTCTCAAGTCCAATAGCCTTTGGGCACCCCGAATTAAAGGTAGAGAGAAGTAGTGTGTGTTTCTTCAGTGGAAGCAGCACATGAATGACTGACAATATATGTTTAGATAAAAGGCAGTCATTTGAAAAGCTGTCTTGTAGGCTGACAGTGACCCTTTCTAAAGAGAAGAGCCAGCTAGTCCTGCTCTTGATACTGGTGGAGACAATGGAGGGGCTCTGGGAACGTTAGCACAGGGCTCATCTGATCACTTCTGTGCACACTGTGGCATTGTCAGCCTCACCGAGCCCCATGTTGCTGGGGGACATGACGCAGAGTTTAGAAGACAATGGCATGTTATTGCTAGTAAGTCATAGAATCCTTAAGTCCATGTTTTTGAATTGCTACTAGAAGTGAAAAACGATTACTCTTGACCCAGGGCTGCCTTGTTATGGTGTCAGGGAGAGTGGTCGGGGGGGAAGGATCTGGTTCATAGAATTCTGATCTTGGCTCACAGGTGAACCTCTAAAATAGTACTCCAGTCTCGGGTTATTGCCATCTAGGACTTCAAGAGGGTGTCTTACATCCTGGAAATGGTAGGTATTAGAACTGCCACTTAGGTCCTAAGGCAAAGGGGCTGGCATTGTCAAAGGGATGTCTGGGAGTATGAGAAGGATGTCTGATTTGTTCAATAGTTTTGTTAATGTTGTCCCCACCCCTGCCTTCCTCTCCCTGTGAATCTCCAGCTACAGCTGGGGTCCAGGAAGAAAGAATCAGTGTAGAAGCTTAAGAAAAACATAGGAGTATTTTGGTTCTGGATAAGGTCACTACCCTAAGTCGATCAAGAAAAAGACTCAGTGGATGAACTCGTGCAGGGCCTGACAGAATGAACAGTATTTGTCCCTTTTGAAAATAGTCCAACAGGACAGTGGCCAACTGGAAGGAAGTTCACTTGGTTTCCTGGGAGCAACGGCACAGATCAGAAGCCAGACTTGCTCTTTGGTCATGCGCTTTGGGGTATGGGGGTATGAGATGCAGCCCTGTAACAACACCCAGAAAAGTAGCAGTCTTTGGGCCTAGTCACCCCACACCCCAAAGCAGGAAGATTCTGGTTCAACATAGCACAGACCCTTAGAGAACATGAAACCAACACCACCAATGTGTAATCCAGTCAACTCTCCCTCTTTTGGGTGTGTATGTGTGTGGGTATGTGTATGCCCACTTGTGTGTGTGTGTCCACGTGCAGCTCACTATGTGCTCTTGACCAACAGTGCCTGCTGAGAACTCACTAGGTTGGCACCTGAACGCCTTACTCTCAGCAGTCAGAGGCTGGCTTGCTCTGTGCAGATTTTTAATTTTCTTTTTTGGCCCTGGGCTGTTTAGGACCTCTACAGCGTCATTCTTTCACCATTAAATAGTGGCCTTCTCCAGTATTTTCCCCTCCCCCTTATAAATCGCTGAAGCCACAAAGCACATTTTGGGGATCATAGGAGGTTGTGGTTCCAGAAGGTATCTGTAATGTTTCCACTCACCGTGGGTTTTCCCTACTTGCTGTATTCTCAATTTCTCTAATAAAAAGAGCCAAATGGAAAAAAAAAAAAAAAAAAGATCTGATGAGAGTTCATTACAGGGCAATTGGCAAGGAAATGTCGTTATTTCTGTGCCATACACTATTTCAAGATAATAAATAGAATTTATGGTCAATAACATTCTACTATGACATGTCAGATCTTTAGGAGTTTTATGTGATTTTGGAACATTTATATTAATAATATGCATCCATACAAATATAAAGAAGGCTTAGCATCACTTCTCTCTTGACAATGCTTCTAATATAGTTTAGCATATTATATTAGGCTCAATAGTCTAGTGGCTTTCATTCTATAAGGAGAAAAACAAATCCTTTGATTTTCCATGGTCCCTCTGGAAAAAGCCAAAATTAACTCAAGGTCAAAAGACGTCACTTAGGAAGTGAAGTCAGGAAGATAGCTAGCCAGAAGTGCTTGGCATTTTCCCCTCCACAACAGAAAACAAAATAAAGAATAATAAAAATAAAATTAGTAAAGAAAAGAATAGCTATTTCACTGGAGCGTTTGAAGCACATCCCTATAATGCAGTTGGGAGTAGGGCAGAGACTTTGTGTAGCACAGAGATATACGAAGGCCTTATAAAGAAGGAAACTAGAGAGCATCTACATCTCAAGATCAACTCTGAACCAAAAGGGACTTATTTACCGGGGAAAGAGTAAGCAGGAGACCCCAGGAATCCACACTTATATCATGGACCTCAAACATTTGGTTCTGGAGAAGTCTACAACCCTCAAAGATTCTGAGCCCAATTTGGGGAGTTGCCAGATGATCACCCTACAGTGTGTTGCATGAGAGAAAGAGCCCAGCCATAAAGTGCTCACCCCAACCCAGGCTCCTGCTGCTCAATTGAACCTAGGGCTTTGCATGTGCTAGGCATGTTCTTTACTAGTGCGCTACATCTCCACATCCCTAACCCTTTTTTTCTTTTTTAATGTTGAAACTCTGTCTACCTGGGATCCTATGAAGTATCCCGGCAGCTGCCGCTAGTAGGTCAGACAATCCAGCCCTTTGAACCAACTAGGTGACCCCATCCATCCTCCAGCAGCTTAGGGAAGCACCTGGTCAGCCAACCCTGATTGGCTTGGCCTGAAGAGGCCTCCAGACAATAGTAGGGAAGCCCTGCTGTCCTGGGAGAGCAGGGCACCCCCACTCACTAAGCTACAACCCAGGGCAGCAGTTGAACAGACTTCCTTGAGTGGCTCAGCCCACTGAGACCCCCCTGGAAGCAGCTGAGCAGCCCCACTGTGCTCCTGCAGCCCCAATAAAGAGTTCATTGCAGCCTCTTTTCAGGAGATCAATTCACTGAGGCCCTGAAAAACAGATAAACAGTCTCCTTTACCCACTCTCTACTCCAGGAAACAGCAGCTAGGAAGCCTGTCTTGAGTAAGTAAGCCCCCAGAAATCATTCATATAGTTCTTGGACACTGACAGGTGCTGTCTGGACCCACTGGTCTGACCAGAGCCTCATGGGGCCTACAGACATTGACAGGTACCCCACCCCATTACTAGGCATGATGAGCCCATACAAACCTAGGTCCCTGGGGCAGCCTGCCCCCATGTAATTCTAGGAAACTGATAAAGAGCTGGCACCCTCAGCAGAATGCATCATGCCCAGAGCTGCTAGTGAATCTGCCCTACCTTAGAGAGCTACATTCCCACTGGTGGAGCAATCCAACAACACTGTAGCCAAGGCCACTAAGACATGAATAGACATTATCAACAATTATAGTTGAAAAAGTTACAAGGAACCTCATGGAAGCACCCATCTTGAACTAAAGCCAACACAGTGGAATCATTCAACACCCTAGGGTATATTACCTGGAGAAAGTTTTTTTTTTTTTTTTTAAATTATGAATGCTACTCTATAAAATTTGTAGAGATAACTAATCTGACCAATGTGCAAACACCAATCTACTGGGGAAAAAAAGCATGAAAAAATAAAGGCCTCCAGTAAAAGACCCCCACCAAAGAAAAATCAGTGAGTTGCCTGAAAAATAATTCAAAATTATTTTTAATGAAAAAATTTTAAAATATAAGAGAATATGAATAGGTTATTCAAATAAATTAGGAAAAAAAAATTCATGACATGAATTAGAAATTCAGCAGAGACAGAGATCACAAAAAAGAACCAAACAAATTGTGGCACTAAAGAACTGAATAAATAAAATAAAAAAAAAATACAATTGAGAACCTCAACATCAGATTATATTGAGAAATTTAAAAAAAAGAATTTTTGAGCTTAAAGACAGATTTTTTTCTTCTTGTTTTGGTGGTGCTAGAAATTGAACCTAGGACTTTGCCTGTGCTAGGCATGTTCTTTACTAGTGAGCTACATCTCCACATCCCAAACCCTTTTTTCTTTTTTAATGTTGAGTTTTCCTTAATCTTTATTTATTTATTTATTTTTTATGTGATGCTGAGAATCGAACCTATTGCCTCACATGTGTTAGGCAAGTACCTTCCACTGAGTCACAACCCCAGTCCCCTAACCCTTTTAATATTTTGAACAAGATCTTGCTAAGGTTGTCCTTGAATTTATATTCTTTCTGCTTAAGTCTCTCTAGTAGCTGGGATTCCAGGCATGTGCCACCATGCCTGGATTGACGGCAGATCTTTTGAAATAACCTAGTCAGACAAAAAGAAAGAAAAATGTTAAAAAGAATAAAGAAACTCTCCAAGATTTATGGAGCACCACTAATGAAGAAAACTTTTACATTATGAGTTTCAGAAGGAGAAAAGAAGGGAAAAGTCACAGAAAAACCTATTTAATTATGGAAAACTTTCCAAATCTTAGGAAAGATACTGACATCTAGGTCCAGGAAGTTTAAAGAATTCCTAATAGATTAAATTCCCTTTAAGGCATACTATTTTCAAACTGTCAAATATACTAGACAAAGAGGAAATTCTAAAAATAGTAAGAGAAAAGTGTTAAGTCACATAGAAAGGGATCCACCCTAGACTCTCCACACAGTTTTCTCCAGAAATCTTGTAGGCCTAAAGAGAATGGGATGATAAAGTCAAAGTCCTGAAAGGAAAAAAAAAAGGATTAAAAACACTATCACCAGAAATTCCAATAATACTACAACCTGTAGAAATGAAGAAAAATAATGGCTTTCTAAGAGAAATAAAACTGAAAGAATTCTTCACTAACAGATAGGCTCCACCGAAAACATGCTTATGAGAGTTCCACACAAGAAGCAAAATGATGGTAACTACACCCTTGACAACAAAGTAAAAGCAAAAGCTCACTAGTAGAATACAGATACAAAAAGAATGAGGATCAAACCTGTCAATATATTAAATCACCAAACCACAAAGATCACAAGAAAGAAAAAGGAAAACAAAAAGGATATACAACCATAAAAAAAAATTATCAAACTGGTAGGAGTATGCCTTTACTTATCAATAATAACCTTGAATATAAATTAATTAAATTCTCTAATTAAAAGATATTTAGGTGGGGGCTGGGGCTATAGCTCAGTGGCAGAGCTCTTACCTAGCATGTGTGAGGCACTGGGTTCGATCCTTGCACCATATAAAAATGAAACAACAAAATAAAGGCATGCTCTCCCTCTATAGCTATAAAAATTAAAAAAAAAATCTTTAGCTGAATAAATTAAAAATACAAGACCTAATGACATGCTGCCTACCAGAAATTCACTCCACCAGACAAGACATAAATGGAGTAAAAGTGAAGGGATAGAAAAATATATACCATGCAAATGGAAAACAGAAGTGGGCAAGAGTAGTTATACTTCTATCAGACAAAATAGACTTTAAGTCAAAACTTACAAAAACAATAAGAAGATCACTATAAAGGAATCAATTAAACAAAAGGAAATAACAGTTGTAAATACATATGTACCCAATGCTAAAGTGTCCAAGTATGTAAAGCAAACACTGTTAGATCTAAAAGGAGAGATAGATTCTAATGTGCAATTATAGTTGGGGACTTCAACATTCTACTTTCATTAATGGACAGATCAAAGAAATGTCATCATTAAACTGTACATCAAATGAACCTATCAGATATATCCAGAGTTTCATCCAACACCTGCAGAATACACATTCTTCTTATCAGCACATAAAAATTCTCCAGGTAGATGATATATTACATCACAAACAAGACTCAACAAATTCAAAATAAATTTAAATAACAACATCTGTTTTATCTGACTACAATGGAATAAAACTGGAAATCAAAAGAGGACCCAAAGAAAAATACATGGAAGTTAACCAACATTTTCTTGAGTGACCAAGTCAATAAAGAAATCAAAATAGAAAGTGAAAATTTCTATAAACATATGAAATTTAAACTCAGACCTTTTGGAGCATACGTCTAAATCCCAGCAACTCAGGATCCTGAGGCAGGAGAATGGCAAGTTCAAGGCCAGTATTCACAGTTTAGCAAGCCCTGTATCAAAGAAAGGGGGTTGGGGCTAGGGATGTATCTCAGTGGTAGAGCACCCTTGGGTTCCATCCCCAGAACCAGAGAGAGAGAGAGAGAGAGAGAGAGAGAGAGAGAAATAACACATCAAAACCTGTGGGTTACAGCAAAAGCAATACTAAGAGATAAGGTCATAACAGTAAATGCCTACATTAAAAGAGAGAGAGATAGTGAGTGGGCGTGGTCGCTATCTATCATAAGGAAGGTGGATAGAATGTTCAAAGCCAGCCTCAGAGATTTAGCGAGGACTTGGGTAACTTAGTAGTGAGACCCTGTTTCAAAATAAAAAATAAAAAGGGCAGGGGATATGGCTCAGTAGTTAAGTGCTTCTGGGTTTAATCCCCAGTACAAAAAAAAAAAAAGTCTGAAATTGCAGTGCCGCAGTCTGGCTAGGCACAAATCACAAGCCACTGAAGCAGGAACAAACTTTATTTCTGAACTCCACCAGCACACTCCACACACGCTCCCGGGGAAAAGTGCCGAAGGCCACGCCATGCCACTCGGCTCCTCCCGGGACACACTACTCCAACAGGAAATCCCTCCTCCGGAATTCCCTCCTATCACACTTCCCCAACCAATGGGAACTCTCCAGGAGTCCCAGGAGAGCTCCGAAGTAGCAGGCCTAGGCAGACAGCAGGGGTCTAATCTCCAATTGAATGCACATCTTAACATAATCATTATCATTATCATC
The DNA here is from genome assembly GCF_045843805.1 of Urocitellus parryii. Classification (NCBI taxonomy): domain Eukaryota; kingdom Metazoa; phylum Chordata; class Mammalia; order Rodentia; family Sciuridae; genus Urocitellus; species Urocitellus parryii. The sequence goes on from NC_135544.1 coordinate 14,956,316, forward strand.
TTGATGGCTTGCTGGGGTCACCTTTCAACCCAAAATGCCATGAGTCATTCCTACTTAGCTATGGCTCTCAGCATTGCAGCATTTGCTGGTAAATGAATGGAACCAGAGAAACTCATGCTAAGTGAAATAAGACTCAGAAAGCCAAAGGTCAAATGTTTTCCCCAATATGCAGAAGCTAGAGAGAAATAAGGAGAAAAAAGTGGCAAGGTGGCAGGGTGAGAATCCCATGAAAATGGAAGGGAGACTAGTGGAATAGAAGAAGGGTATTGAAGGGGAAGGAGGAGGGACAGGAAAAGAGAGGCACTGTGGAGTGAAATTGACTAAATGATGCAATGTACCATGACATTAATGCACCATAGTGAATTCTACCTTTATGTATAACTACAAAGCACAAATTTAAAAACAATAAATAAACAGAAGTAGAGCATTAAAGTAGAGAAAGGGAAGCAGGGGAAGGGAGAAGGGAAAGTTCAGCAGAGTACTGCAAATTGAAATGGAGCAAAGTATATTCCATGAATACATAAAAATGAACTCCTCGACTGTGTATCCACAATGCACTCATAAAAACATTAAATTTACTTTCAGCAAGGTGCCAGGTACAACAATACAAGTTGCTGTGGTTTCCATGTTTCTTTGCATTTTGGAAACTCAATCCCCAAAGTCATATGTTAATGATATTAGAGGTGGGGCCTTTGGAAGGTAATTAGAATTAGAAGAGGCCATCAGGGCAGGACTCCCAAGACAGCGTTATTGGCTTTACCATAAAAGAAACCCAAGCTAGCATGCATGTGCTATCTCCCAAAGTGATGTCCTCTGCCACGTTATGCTGCAGTAAGAAGGCCCTCAACTGATAAAGCAGATGCTGGAGCCACACTCTTGGACATCCGTAAGTTAAATAAATCTCTATTCTTTTATTTGTTTGTTTGTTTATAACAGGGATTTAACCCAGAAGTAACCACTAACCACTGAGCCACATCCTTAGGGCCTCACTAAGTTTCTGAGGCTAGCATCAAACTTGTAATCCTCCTGTCCCAGCCTCCCAAATTGCTAGGATTACAGGCATGCACCACCATGCCCTGCTAGTAACATCTACTCTTTATAAAGTATATGGCCTCTGATATTTTATTATAACAATTTAAAACAGACTAATACACTAGTTTATTTTTTAAGTTCATTCCAAATTTGAGTTTCAGCCAGATTGAATAAATGAAAGTTATTGCTTAGTTGGCTCATGTTGTTTACCAATATTTATGGAATAGACTAGATTTTTCATTTGCCAGTTTGCTTCCATGTACAACTCCCCCCTCCTTCTGATGAGAATAATTTCCCCAAAGCTTGCCTTCCAAGGTGATGGGCCCCAGATCCTAGAGGAAACAGAGTAGGAAATGTATATCTCAAAGGTAGAGAACAGATATACGTTTTCTCTAAGAAAGAGTATTTGGGGGTTATTTACCTATGGTCAGAAGTCAGTTTTGTGAATGCTGTGGACTAAATTTAAAGCAAGTGACTGAGGAGACACTTAGCAGCTATCTGAATGTTTCCAAAGACCGTCTGAGTGGATAAAATATCTGGTCTGTGACTATCTTACTTACCCTCAGGTAGTTGATTTTGGGAAACCCAGACTCCCTGAGAGCAGGGGTAGCAAAGGTTAAAGTGTTGAGAGGCTGAGAGGCTGGAGTGAAAAGAAAAAAGGTCTGGCAGTGGTGGACGGAGAGATGCAGGAGGTAGGATTTGAAAGGGGATTCTCAAGAATTTAAGAGAACTGAATAGAGGATCCAAGATGGTAAAAGGAGGAAGGAGGAGCAGAAATGATGAGAAGGAAAAGGCCTTAGGGAAATTATTTTGGAGAGAGCTTAGTATCCAAAAGAAGCCAATGAAGTTCCAAATTATTTGTAGCAAACCATGCCAACAATAGGAGGTGAACAGAATTTGAGGAGCATATAGTCAGCAGGTGTTTGAGAAGAGTGGCACGGTTTGGCTCTGAAATGTTCCCCAAGACTCACATATTAAAGACTTGGTCTCCAGCTAGTGACTCTATCAGGAAGTGGTAGAAACTTCAGGAGGTGGGACCTAGTTGGAGGAAGTAGGTCACTGTTGAGTTGTTCTTGAAGGATATATCTTGTCTCCAGTTCCTTTCTTCCCTTGTCCCTCCCTCTTTCCTCCTCTCCTTCCTTTCTGGCTCACATGAGGTAAGCAGCCTTTCTCCATCTCACCCTTCCACCATGAGGTTCTGACTTACTTCAGACCCATAAACAATAGAGCCAGCTGATTGTGGGCTGAAACCTTCAAAAACATATGAGCCAAAATAAATCTTTCCTCCTTTAAGTTGATTTTCTCAGGCATTTTGTCACAGTGATGGCAGGCTGACTAACATAAAGGGAGTTTCAGGTGCCTGACAAGATCCCATGGGAGGAGGCGGATCAAATAGAGCAGAGAGATCTTGAAAACAAAAGTTTCTATCAGGGTCTTAATATTAGCTTCCAGCAAGGACAACTTCTGACCACAGAGGTCTTCTTTCCCCTTATCCTTTCAAATATCTTATCATTGATTTAGTTGGGACAACCAGTAAATATTTCTGGCATTATTGAACTTCAAAAAAAATTGTTTTTCTTTTTCTTTTACATCAAAGAAATACTTATCATATATGAAGGACCAAAAGCAATACAGCCCTGATGATCTGAAACCAATAAGCTATTTATGGCTTAACCATAGACACAAGAGGTATCCCTAAAAGAAGACTCAAAAGTTTCAGCCCTCTGAAAATCCAGAGTCACTCCCCAAAACCACCCCAAAGAAATCATCTTAGACAAGTCCACTGAGATCTGCCAACGGTTGGTAGAATAATTGCAAATGGTTTGCAACCCCCACTTCTGTTTGGCTATATGTGGGGTGTTCTCAACCTGTTGGTTAGAGCTTGCACAGGAAGGCCTAAAAATTTGGACACCTTATGAAAAGATAAACTTCTTTTCTGTTTTCAGAGACTCTGATTGCTTGTTTCTCAAAACAATCCGTATACCAAAAAGTCATTTTTTTTTTTTTGGTGTAATATAGTCTGGGCTTCCACAGTGTTCTTTAGGAGTTGCACATTTTTGGTCTTCTTTAGTGATGTGGCAGCTCTGAAAGGAGAAGTTGAGACTGGCAAGTAGGTGCGATTGACACTACGGACAAGCAGAAGTACTAAGAAGCCTGGGCTCAGGATGGATTTGGGTCTGACAGTTGAATTGCATCACAGCTCAGGCCTTTACCTAATTTCCCTGTCTTTGCAGGCTTTATGGCCTTTTCTACTCCTCCACCCTCAAATCCAGATTTTTTTTTTCCCTCTCTCTTTTTTCCTCATTCTTGGCATAGGCTCTGTAGTCTCTGCGATTAGCAGTCCTTTTTCACCATGGCCAGGTCATCCATCCTTGCATTATTCTGGGGCTGCTGAATCAGACCCATCCCTATTGGGTCAGCTATTTGATCATCTGTGACCTCCTCTGACTCCTGAGCAAGAAAAATCCAACCCAACCCAGAAGTCTGGCCACACCTTAGCAGTTCTCTAGAAAAATGTAGCTAAGAAGTTAAATTAAAACTAGCCAAACTATGAAACTAAAGCGACTGCATATCCAGAGGTTGCCAGAGGCTGGAAGGCAGAAGGAAAGGGAAGAGATTGACAGCACAGGGGCACAAGAGAATTTTTGGAGTGATGTTTCATACAGTGATCCTTCTGACAGTTAAAAATTATGTGCAGCTGCTAAAAACTCATTAAATTATACACTTAAAATTGGTAAATTTAACTATATATGAATTATACCTCTGATTTTTAAAAAATGATGGAAATGAAGCAGAGAATAACTGTGTATGTAAATTAGCCTATATCCTCAGATAATAAAATGAGTAGGGATCTATCATTTTTTCCCCTTAAGAGTTATCCCTTCTAGGGGCTGGAGTTGTGGCTCAGCGGTAGAGCACTCGCCTAGCACGTGTGAGGCCCTGAGTTCAATCCTCAGTACCACATACAAATAAATAAATAAAACAAAGATATTGTGTCCAACTACAACTAAAAAATAAACATTAAAAAAAAGAGTTATGCCTCCTAGTTCTGCTGTATTTGCCTGTTTTGCTTATCCATGTACTTGATTAGTGTGAAATCACTCAGATTGGCAGTTAGTAATTATTAGAAGTAGCAGAGAGGAAGAGATGTTATTTAATGTCAAAATCTGTCAGTTTTTCTATCTTCTAAGAGGAAACATAATTCAAATAAAATCACTGCAGGGGTGGGGGGCTGAGGCTGTGGCTGTGTTTCAGCGGCAGAGCACTTGCCTAGCATGAGTGAGGCACTGGATTCGATCCTTGGAACCGTATAAAAATAAACAAATAAAATAAAGGCATACTGTCCACCTACAACTACAATTTTTTTTTTTTAAATCACTGTGGGGCCCTTTTCCTTTCAGAAAGTCTTGTTGCTAGGACAGACAGAAAAAGATATTAGACACTGTGTATAGTTAGTCCTTTGTTTGGCCCAGGACTTTGGTCATAAAAAGAGTGCAAAAATTATCAGAAGGTCTGGGGTAAGTAGTGTCAACTTGAGAAGGAGCAGTTTTACCTTGGTAGGGCAGAACAGTCAGCCACAAAATAGACAGCCTTCAGGCACATAGCCTAGGGCATTCAAAATCAAAGTGAAGCTGCTGTGCTAACCACTTTAGATTCCCTGGCCCTTCAGGTGCCGAGGTTGGGAGTTGTGGCTGAGGATTGCTGGTTGCTCTGCAGGAAAAATGGAGAGAAATCTGGTTCTTTGTTAAAAACAAGAGGCCTGAGAAGCTGGGCTAGAGTAGGAGAGCTGAGATGCATGGCTCAGAATGGGCTCATGGAATTGGTGACTTTTGAAGTTCTCTGATGTTTAATTTTAAATGGCTTGTGGCACTTTGATGTCAATTTATCCACCTCTCCAAACTCTTGGTCAAATCAAACACTAAATGTCAAATATCAAGTCTTTTTTTTTTTAAAGTGATGAAGAGAGTTTTTTGAGAGAGAGAGAGAGAGAGAGAGAGAGAGAGAGAGAGAGAGATTTTATTTATTTATTTATTTTTCAGTTCTTGGCCGACACAACATCTTTGTTTGTATGTGGTGCTGGGGATCGAACCTGGGCCGCACGCATGCCAGGTGAGCGTGCTACCGCTTGAACCACATCCCCAGCCCAAATATCAAGTCTTTCTATGAATGATCATTAGAATAAATCATGGGAAAGGGCTGACTTCTACATCTGGGGGGGGGGGGGGGTTGAGGGGTGAAGGGAGGAGAAAAAAGGTTCCACGATCCTTGGATGGCTAAAAGATCCATACACTGATCAAATTTCTAATAAATAATTATAGTGAACAATACTAGTCATCTTTGCATCACTGGGACAGGGTATCTGAGATAAACAATTATTATAATGGAAATGATTTATTTTGGTTAGTGTTTTCAGGACATGGTTGTATGGCCCTTTTGCTTTAGGTGTTTGATGAGCCAGAACATCATGGCAGAGAGCCTGTGGTAGACTAAAGCCACTCACCTCATGGTGGCCAGGAAGCAAAAAAAGAAAAAGGAAAGGTGGGTTCCAATATGCCCTTCAAGGGAACGGCCCTGATGACCTCACTTACTAGTTCCACCACCTTCTAAGAGCTCCATAGGCTAAGGACCAAGTCTTCAACACATGGGCCTTAGGGGGACACTTATCCAAATCAGAGTAAGCACCTATTTTTTTGACCAATAAATGTTTGCTGCTGTCATTATTGTGTATGGCCAGCATGAGGTAATGCTTGCATATTAGCTTGAACAATCAGGCATAGAATGGACACATAGGGAGCTGACAATATTGGGTGAAGCAGGCAATAAACAAGAAACAAATAATATTAAAATTCTAATCTTATGAAAGATTAGAATAGAGTGTGATGATAAAATAACAAGTTGTGGTGGGGAGGAGGATCTGTTTAGAAAGGGCAGTTAAGAATTTAGCAAAAAGAGGAAGTCAGAGTGGGAAGCAAGTAAGAAACATATCACCTGCCTCATTGCCATCATGTACCTCTTTTGAAACCAAGCTCCTGGAGGGGAAGGGTAAAAGACAAGAGATCTTGTACTTCAAAGGGAAGGAATGAAGCATTCAGTATATTTTATTTGAATTACAAAGGATAGAGATCTCAGCTGATTTCTAAGTTATAGCATTAAAAAAAAAAGGCTGGACATATAGTTCAGTGGTAGTGTAGTTTGTGTGCAAGGTTCTGGGTTTAATCCCCGCTGCCCCCAACACTGCAAATAATAATAATTTACAAATAACAATAGCATTTATAACTACTATTCAAAGGGGTTTAATAAGTATCTGACTCTGTACTTTTTAATACATTATCATATAACCATGAAGAATAGGTTTTATTAGCCTCCATTTTATAGAAAATTGAGGTTTAGTGAGGTTAAGTAAACTGCTTGAGTTTATAAATCCAAGAAAAGTCAGAGCCTGGATAAGAATCCACATCTCTCAGATTCCAGACATTATGTATAACCAAATGTAAGAGTATAGAATCACTTGTCTTTTCATTGCCAATTCCCTCATTCATTCAATTCAATCAATTTTTTATTGAGCACCTATATGTACCAGGAACTAGGGATACTACAGTGAACAAAATCTTTGCTCTCATAGAGCAAAAGGAAACACTCAGAACTGAGATGAGCAAAGAAATATACCTACAACCAAGGTCAAGGAATGGTAAGTTGCCCTTTAGTGACTTCTTCCTCTTTAATTGGAATTTACTGGAATAAAAGCATGTGTATAAAAGTAAAGAGAGCTTACAAAGTGATTTCCACCCCCAAGCTTTCATTCCTTCTGAGAGGGTGACTCAGGGCCCCAAAACCTTGGCTTTCAATATTTCATCCAAAGTTTGAGACAGGATGGTCTGTTTGGTTCTGCTCCTCTTAAAGTTTTCACCATTACTCAAGTCCAAGTTGGCTGCCTCTTCATTCCTTCCTTTTCTGCAGTTCTACACTGAGCCTAGAAATATCTGAGACAAGGTTCATTGTCACTATCAGTCTCCATCAGTCCACCTCCTCCGGCTAACTCCCTGCAAAGAAAGGCAGATTTCTTCATGTCCTCTAACTAAACATGTTTTTCCAACTTTCCTGGCAGAGGAGTATTGTTGATGGAGCAAGACCTGACTTGCAGAATCCTCTCTCTGCAGGTCCTGGATTAAACCAACTTGGAAGGATAATAAAAGAATTGCTAAAATCACTAAAGCAGAGCTGACTCTGGGGGCAGGGAAATCCATCCTGAGGGGTCTGTTTTTATCCCTATCTTTGAGACTGGCTTCTTCTACTACAATTTAGCCCCCAGATGGTGCTGAAAACAATCTTCCTCACTCAAAGGAGCTCAGTGCTGCTTCGCCTGGTTGCTATTAGGTGAATGAGCAGAGCTTAACCAACTGATAACATTGAAAAAAAAAAAAAAACTAAGAGGATAGTTATCTTTGACTTCTTCAGGGAACAAGATTTCATTTTACAATCAACGATACTCATAAACTTTATCCCTATTTCTAATTATGTACTATCTCTGTAGCACAATGAATTAGCACTAATTTTATGTGGCCTGGTCCTCATCTCCCCACAATGGATGGCTGTCTGTGGGTCTAGTAACTCCAGGAAGATTCTGAATGCCTCTGATGCAAATTATACTGCTGGGGTCCCCTGGGGGTCAACGATGCCTACAGCTGTCCCATGCTGTTCAGTGTTTCATGATAACTTTAGTCACAGCTAAATAGCACACTCAGACTCAAAGCATGATGAAAAAGGAACATTTTTCTGCTGCATCTGAAAAATATCTGTCAACAGTCTGCTCACATCACCAGAGCAAGATAGAGACAAGATGCAGGCAGTGATCTGGACATGGTCTTATCTGGAGGGAAAATAGGGCTTAACATGATAAATATCTTGGAACATGATAAGTTCCAGAGGCCCCTTCCCGGCACATCATTTATTTAAAAAAAAAAAAAAACCCAAACCTATTAATGTATGACTTTATCAGAACGATTTATGTACAGCTGAAAACAAAGCTATTTTTGAGCTGAACAAAATGAGAACTCTTTAATTTCAGTGATGTAGAGTAAACCTTTGGCATATTAGTAAATGTCCTGATAAGTTTCTTAGGGACACCAATTTTCAGAGATGCTAGGACTAAAACAAAACCATTTATGACATCATACAGGAAAAAGACTACATAGTATCCAGCACACATAGGTGCTAAGTTAATATGTTTTATTTCTAAAAGTTATTTATTAAACAAATGCTATGCACTAGACTTTGCCAGGCACTACTCAAAGTGCTTTATGTCTATTAACTCCTATTTCTTCTTACTTTGAGGTTGAGTATGTAATTCAAATGTGACTATAGGGTAATCAAGAAATACTATAGCTTAGTGATATAGCACATGCTTAGCCTGTATGAGATACCACAAAAGAAGAAAATAAATAAATAAACAAAAGAGCAGTCCAAGAGCCTAGCACAGCCCTAGGCACCGTCAACTCATATTTTTGAGTTAAGAAATGTTCCTATGAATTAACTTCAAGCCCTGGGCTCTGTTCAGTCAGGAGAGTCCCCTGTATCAAGTGTTGCTTTTACTATTACCTCATTTCTTCCTCACAACTCTTCTGGTGCCTCTTTTTACAATTTATGTGCCCTTCAGTACTGCTGCTATTAGGCTGAACCAGATGAAATTGCTGATCTTTGTTACTGATGTCTTGGCAATTTCATGTAACTCAGCCTAATAATGCCTGTATTTTATTTTAAGAATGTAGGAGTGGCTAAGTAACTTGCCCTAACATCAGAGATCATCCATAGCATTATGTAGATTCAAATTTCAGTTTTCTGCCTTCTGAATTTTTTGGCATGCTACTTTCAACCAAATATTAAAGAACATGCACCCAGAACATGCAAGCTCCTTGGGTTTGAGATTCAGTTTCAATTAGTAGCTCTGTGACTTTGGGATAAAGACTTTTTCCTGTTCATCAGTTTTCTCAATGGCAAAATGGGGATAATAATATTAATATTATATTTTCTATTTGTAGGGTTGACTTGCAGATTAAGGAAATCTAAGTACAGCGTTTAGGATAGTGCCTGGAACAAGGTAAGCATTCTGAAAATGTCAAGTATTATCATCAGGTTTCTTTTAATATGGTTTTTCCTGCTTGAGTAAAATGTGCCAACACACACACTGCCTTTGACTGCTAATACAATGCCATAGAACTGAGAAACTCAAGGGTAGAAGACCTTGTTACAATTTTAAGTAGGTAGGTGATGAACATGAATCTCAAGGCTTGAGAGTTTCCCATAATTTCCCCGGCTTTACTGGAGATGAAAATCCAAGTTAGTTTAACACTACTCGATTCTCTTTGTCTGGGACTCTTTGAGGGGGGTGTCACTTTGAGGAGTACCGCTCTTATTTATCATTCTTGACATCCAGCCAAGTAGCTGCCAAACAAGGGGAGCGCTGTGGGAGGACAGGCGGGCAATTCTTGTAAACAGTCCCTAAATCAATCCTAGCGGGGGGCGGGGGCGCGGGAAATTCCACCTAGTTAAAAGTCTAGGAAGCGGTGTCAAGTTCACCCTAGGAGTGCCAGGTAAGGAAATCCCCAAGCCCCTGTCGCAGAAACCGCTGCAGGTAGAAGTCGCCCGTCTAACAACACGGGCATCTTAGTTCATTTTAGGGCCATTCTTTCATCTTAGTGAGCAGTCTGCCCGATTTCCTCCAGAGCTGTCTGGAAGCCACCTTCAAACCCTCTCCCTGAGCCCTGGGAGTCACCTGGGCAGGGATCTTGAGGCTGGGTAGGCTCGTGCTGCTTGGCTCGCTGGCACCGTGGCGGCTTGTCCCGCAGCCCCGCAGCCCCGCAGCCCCTCGCGGTTCCTTTAAGAGCCGGCCAGGGCCCACGTGATCGTGACGTCAGAGCAGGAAGTGTTTGAGGAAGTCGCTGGTTTAAGATTCCAACATTTTAATGTCTTCAGGGGGGTGTCAGAGCCCCCAGCTTTGCCACCCCAGCCCCTGTCTCCCCCGCCCCCGGGAGCCTATCCCCTGTCCCGCGTCCCCGCCGACAGGTGAGTGCCTTGGGCGGGCCGGGGGCTTCAGGTGCCACCTACAACCTGGTGTCCCCTCTGCCCGGGGCGGGCTTTCCCCGGTCCCGTTTTCCTTTCCCCTCACTTCAGGCTTTGAAGACATATCTGTGGAGTTTAAAAACCGGGGTTTTCCGGGCGCGGGAGCGTTTCTCTCTGCCCTGGCCAGGATGGCCCCAGCCCCAGGTGGGTGGTTTGGGAGACAGCCGTGATTCATTGACTTGTAAAGACACCTGTGACCGTGGGGAAGCGCAGAAATACGTTCTGTCTCTGCTCCCTTGGGCAGAAGGCGGGCAAGTCCAGGCGCCCCTCGCAGGAGTCAGGTGGGGGATCCCCTTTCTAGGTCGTAGCGTGTGGGGCAGCATCTCCCTCTCAGGGAGTGACTCTTCCCTGCTGGCTTCCTCGAAGACAAGGTGGGGGAAGGTGAGAAAGCCCAAAGTTGGCCACCCCAAACCAACCACACCAACTGGCTGACTTACAAACGGATTACGTTTTTTCTTCTCTCACATGGAAAGCAGTAGTATCTCATTACTTTCTCCATCTCCTTGAGCTCACTTTTTTCACCTGAACCTTAACCTTAACTTTTGTCCTCCACCCCAAATTGCTTACAGAATTAGCAGGGCATCAATATGAGCTGGTCACCTTCCTTGCCAACCCAGACATGTGGGGCCTGGGAAATGAAAGAACGACTTGGGACAGGGGGATTTGGAAACGTCATCCGATGGCACAATCAGGTAGGAGCTTTCTGCAGCCTGAGCAGAGGAAGGGGAGGAGAGTGGGAAGATGGCCTCCTTTCATTTTTTTTTTTTTTTTTTTGCTTCTGTTCTCACTGTTCTGAGTGGACAGAAGACCTCCCCTTTGGTGTGGTCATATGGGAGAGTGAGAAAGGGGCCATGGGAGGGGGCTGCTAAGCTGACTCTCAAACCTCTGTTAACTGTACTACTTAAATAGTACAAAAAAATTAAGCACTTAACCCCATTTACGTATTTTACATTATATGTCTCTGAGAATATTCAAATATCAGGCACTAATACATAACATACTGATAAATGTTATAAGATGGACAAATTGAAAGGATGAGAATAATGAAATTTTTAATATTTTAAAAATTAAAATATTTTAAATATTTGCTAATTGTGATGTCTCTCCAGTATTATTTATAGCACAAAATACACAGACCTGCTTGAACACGAGGATGGCATATTACTGAGGGTAATGGATGAAAGTCCATATTTCAGATAATTTTTAGTTATTTGAGCTTATATCTTTTTGAATATGATAAGATCCTCATTATGTTTAGTCCTTCTAACATTAGAACTGTCAGTTCTCCCACATTTGTGTTTGTGCAGATGTTACATGCACTGAAATTTCCTGTAGGACTCTCTTTAAGCTGCTTGTTCACTGTATGAGAGTTATTTTACCAAAATTGCATAATAAAATCAATAATTCTGCCCAAGTGGGGCTGTAACCTGCCCTTGTCCACCCTCCTGCTCATGGAACACCTACTTGTGTACTTTCCTGTGGTTATCTCCAGTGTCAGACATAGCACAATAAATTATCTGAGAAGAGTGCTGTGTGCAGAAGCTCAATTTTATTTTTCATTTTTTTAGATTTCAGTCTTGGGTAAAACTTGGAGAACATATATCCAATTTGGAGACCATTTCTCTAGGGAATCCTCATTCACCAAATAACTGAAATTAAGTTCCTGACCCCAAAATCAGACCCACTGAAATCCTTGAAGATCTGTTTTTTTAGTTAATGGCTATTGAGGATCTTTTGTGACAATAGGGGTAGGAAACTACAACCACTTCCCAGGATCCTGGCTGCAGTGAGTGAGAGGGTCATCAAGTTTGCTAGCCAGCTATGTCAGAAGGTCATTACAGATGGTCACTCTCCTGTATCATTAGTTGGAAAGCATTCCAGGCCATGCTCTGAGTCCTGTCAACTTTGAGCCAGTGGAAGGACCCCCAAGGAATGTGGGTGTCAGAGCTAGAGAGCAGAGTACTATTCCATAGGTGATAATATTCACACATCCAACTTGGAAACTAGGATTTCAGCAAACCCTATGGATAAGGGGCCCTTAGAAATATAACTGTCTCAAGTCTGGCATGGTGGCACACACTTGTAATCCCAGTGACCAGAGAGACTGAGGCAGAAGGATCAGCAGCTTAAGGCCAACCTTTTCAACTTAGACCTAAGTCTCATGCCTAGTCTGAAAATAAAAAGAGTTTTGGGGGTGGCGGTGGCTCAGTGGTAGAGGGCCTCTGGGTTCAATCCCTAGTACCGAAAAAAGAAAAAGAAAGAAAGATATACAACTACCTCATATTTGTCCTGGTCAGTATAGCCAGGAGCTAGCATTAAAACAAAAGAGCCAGATCATTCTGCAGTCACATAAACCTTGACTGTGTTACTTTTTTTACACAGCCTAGTGCTTCTAGAGTCAGCTTAACTGGAGATATCCTGGTTTCCTTCAAAAAAAGTTCTGTCATAATGTGCCCTGAGTCTCTTATCTCTAGCCCAGTATGACCTCTGTCTGCTCTCTGGACTTGAAAAGCTTTTGCCAGATGGAATTTATTTTTGGCTTTATAGATATGGATGAGAGAGAGAGAGAGAGAGAGAGAGAGAGAGAGAGAGAGAAATACGCACTTGTGCGTATTATTCTCTAGTATTACTGCTTCCCAGTACTTACCCTTTTCAAAAGCCTTCTTTCTTTCTTTCTTTCTTTAAAAGAAAAAAAAAAAGTCTAGTCAGGTGCTGTGGTGCACACTTGTAATCCCAGTGTCCCAGGAGGCTGAGATAGAAGGATTGCTAGTTCAAAGCCAGCCTCAGCAACAGCAAGACACTAAGCAACTCAGTGAGACCCTGTCTCTAAATAAAATACAAAATAGGGCTGGGGATGTGGCTCAGTAGTTGAATGCCCCTGAGTTCAATCCCTGGTACCGCCTCCAAAAAAAACAAACAAACAAACAAACAAAACCCACAGAAGCTGACTCCTATTCTTGTTGTTTGAGGTTCCTCCACAGCCTGTGTACCTTGCCTTCTAGCACCTTGGCTTCCAACAGGTTAATCTGTGAGCCCTGTCTCTGGGACAAGCCTCCCTTTCCTCCTTTACATAAATTCTGCCTATTCCTCCAGGAGCAACTGTAGGCCATCTCCATCAACCCTTTTTCACAGGCTGCTTCATTTCTTGGGAATTCATTCTTCCATTGAATTCCTTATCTCCACTCATTTGGCATGCCTCTCATAGACTGACTTTTTGTCTGTGTGTAGGAGTGCCATGTCAAGATGGGTCAGTTCTGGATTTCTTTAGATTTCAGCATAGTGAAGATCTTATATATGTATTAGGTGCACAAAATCATTCACTCAGTTCATCTTTAAGTATTTATTGAATATGTGTTATGGCTTAAATGGTGGTTAAAACAGACTTTTTTAAGAGAAGAAAAAGAGCCGTTAATCAGCTAATTATAAATGTGTATTCCTGATTGTTATAAGTGAGTCTGAAGACCCCTCATGCACTGATACCTTATACATAGGTAGGATCAGTCAGGAGGTCAGAGGGGGGCATCCCCAAGGAAATGGTGCTTCAAGTGGGTGGGACAGCAAGACCAGTGGGACTGGAAGAGGAACTTGGAGAGCAAGGTGTGCAGCAGGTAGGCAGCTAAAGGTAGAAGGTGAGAGTCAGACCCTGCAGAGATTCATAGGAAATTTAAGCCGAGAAGGTTTACTTTTGATCCAAAGTGGGGGAGAAGGACCATGGTATTGGAGGCTTATTCTGACTGTAAGGGCACATTGGATGGGATCCAGGCAGTCAGTAGTGTGCTGGGAAATTTTGTCAGTCATCAGAACAACAAAAAACAACAAAACAAACAACAGCAACAACAAAGAAGAAAAATAAATATTCTGGTTTTTAGTGTTAACAACCATTTCCATGGGGTTACTTACTCCCAGCATGACTATTTTCAAGCCACCAAGAGTTGAACAACCAAGTTTTACTAAACTAAGAATATTGAACAATTAGCTGATCCTGGGACACCATTGGCACCACTGTAATAAGGTGGAGAGACCAGTTAGGAAGTCTTTGGAGTAGCCCAAGTGAGAGGTTGGACTGACTGATAGTGGTGGAGATGATGGTAAGTGGGTACATTTAACTGATATTTTAGGGATAAAATGAACCAAACTTGGTGGTGGGACAGTGGAAGGGGTTGAGAGAGAGGGAGGAGCCAAATGTTAACAGACTTTTAGTGATGCTCACTGATGAACCTGCTCAGCCCAGAAAGCTTTCTGTCATCCTTGTGGGTAATTCCTCAGTTTGGGAAGCCCTGAGGGGCTTCAGGGTGCTCAGGGGAGGCCTTCAATCACTATCTAAGATCAGAATGTGAGGAGCTGCTCTCTGTAGGATATGCTTCTATTCAAAGCCTCTTAAACAGGGTAGCTGAAGCATTAGTATTGGTTATTTAACTCCAGTCAAGTATAATGCTTAACGATGTTCATTTTCCAATACTCTTGTGGTTTATGAATTGGTACTCATAGTCAGAGAAATGATGTCTGTTAATCAGGCCCACTGTTTATTGAGAATCCATCATATGCTAGCATTAGGGTTGGTATCATATGTGCTTTTTTTTTTTTTTTTTGGTGGTACTGGAGATGGAACACAGGGCCTCATGCATGCCAATCGAATGCTCTACCATTGACTCACACTCCCAGCCTTATCTCACCTGCTTTATCTCTAGTCTTCACAATAACTCTCACAATAACTCTCACTACTGTCTATTGTCATTTTTATAGCTGAGTAAACTAAAATACAGTGTGGTTAAGTAATGTATCCAAATAGGCTAGGCTAGTAAGTAAAGGAGCTGGAAGGTATACAGCTTCAAATACCAGACTTTCACCACTATGGTTTCTCCAGGTAGAGCCCATGAATAGAGACACCCTGGGACCTTCCCAGTATTTCATTCCTAGTACTCATTTATTCTTCACACGCAATTCAAACCATTTTAAAGCATTAGGGGAAACACTCTTTGAAGGACAAAATATGTAAATCTTTCTGGTTAAACCAAGAGCTCCCAAAAGAGTTAAGATTGAGCAATTAAGATTGAGTATTCTTAATCCAAAGTGCTCTAAGATCTAAAACATTCTGAGCACCCATATGACACCACAAGTGGAATATTCCATACCTGGTCTTGCAATAGGTCACAGTCAAAATGCAGCTGAATGCACTGAGGTTGTGGCTCAGCAGTGGAGCACTCGCCTAACGCATGGGAGGCCCTAGGTTTGATCCTCAGCACCACATAAAAATAAATAAATAAAATGCAGCTGCCCTTAAAATACTGTATAAAGTTACCTTGAGGCTATGTGGAAGAAGTGCATGTGAAACAAGTGGATTTGCATCCCATCCCCAGTATATCTCATTATATATATGCAGATATTTCAAAATCAGAAAAAAAAATTCAAAATCTGAAACATTCTGGTCCCAAGTGTTTCAGAAAAGGGACATTCAACAGTATATCCCAATGAGGAAGGTTAATAAATATCCCACCCCTGGTCTCCCAGTTTCACTGATTTTCCTACAAAGTGTGGGCCTTGATGTTCCTTGCTGTCAGTCTGCTCTTAAATCTTCAGTCCAATGCTCAGCATAAACCATTTAGCAGTGTAGTTTAGATAGCCCAATAGTTCCAGTAAGACCTATTTAGCATTCAAAGGAAAAAGAAAATGCGGTAACTCTAGTAACTTCAACCTGCTGTACCTTTTGGGAAAAAGCATTCAAGGAAAAAAAGTGGCTTATAATCATATAGATATTGCTTCAAATCCTGACCCCGAAGTGTCACAGTCTTGGCTTTGGGTCACAAGTTCCCATATGCATTATGAGGTTTCTGAGATACTGATTCCCTCAGCTTTGGATCCCCAACACAGTCAGCAGGATATGGGGCAACTGCCCTCTGGGAGAATCTGAAAACATCCCAGGAAGCCTTGAAATATATTCTGTGTATACTTTGATGTAAAAGAGGCTGGGAATACTCCCTGGGGTCCTATGGGATGCTTGTGAGGATGGAAGTAATGCACTGGCTATTAGAAGGCAATAATATTAATTATCCTTCCTGTGAAATAGCACTATCCTACACTGGATAATACAGCTCACTTCTGCTTATCTGTGTGATTTAAAGTCCTGAAGACTGATTTGGTTAGTGAGTTCACTATGAATTTACTGGGCGGGTCTAAGCTACATCAGGGATATAGGAGCAAAAATAGATGACCCTGTCCTTGATGTTCTTATAATTGAGGTAATAAAATTGGTACTTGGGAATATATTGAGTAAGTCTAAATACAAGCACAAAATATTGTGGAAATAATAATGACTACCATTTATCAAATGGCATGTGCCAGCTGTGCTAGATGCTCTATCCACTTGTGTCTTTTGAATGCTCAGAGGCAAGGGATGACTTCTTCGAGGAAATGGAGTTTCAGCAAGATCTTGAAAGGAGGTAGATAGCCTGACAGGAAAAGAGAAGACCTTTCAAGTGAGTAGAGCAACACTTACATTGGACCAGAGAAAGGAACTGATAGTGCCATAGTTAATCCAAAGCTTACTACGGATCAGATGCTATAGTTCCATTTAATTAGCAGCACTGGAAGGGGTACAGTCATGAATAAAAGGTAGAATCACTTATGGATAAGTAACCAGATACTTAAGTAATAGGCTCAACCACACATTTGCCTGGTGAAGGAGGAAGGAGTGTTTCTGGCTCCTATGGGTAAGATTGGAGTCCATTGTGTCCATTAGGTGTGTCTGCTCTGCTTTAAGTACAATTGAAGGATCACAGTCTCTGATCAATGCTGAGGAAAGAATGTTTCCCTCATCTGTTAAGTTAGAGATGAAGCTGCAGCCAGACTCTGGACCTTTTGACTCCCCAGCCTTGGTCCTGTCCACATAATCTCTCTGGGCCCAGATTTGTACCTTCTTTCCAAAACATTCATCTTGAGAGTCAGGGTCTGAGAAGGAATGAGGAGATTATTACTAATTGTCACTGTGGCCTGGTTTCATGGTTGCCATGAAAACAAGCAATGGCTTTTCTGGGCTAAGGGTCTAAATGGAGCTCTGGTTTCCTGTGAGTTTCCCCTGAGTCATTAAGGGGCTAGCTTAGGGAAGCTGGGCTAGCCCCTTTTGTTTCCTATGTAAAACTGACCTTCTGGCTCACTTCTGCTGAAGCATCTTTTGGTGGCCATCAGGTCTGTGGATGTGTCTCCCTTCACCCTTACCTTTTTTGAACTTTATATTGCACATTTATATACAATTTTTATTTTTTATTTGTTTTTTATTCCAATTAGTCAACTTTTATATTTTCATGCATTAAAGACAAAGAATTGCAAACTGTGAGGGCCTTAAAAATCAACCACATTCAATATAGATAATACTTTTGGCCATTTTATTTATTCAGAATGTAGCCAATTTTAAATTTTGTCCCACATGAGGAATCCACTTACTAAAGAGTTTGATACTGAGATCGTTTAGGGCAAGTCTGGACTTCATAGAACTGAACTAAGACTCCATGGGTTCAAGCAAAATACAGTAAGACATTGACTACTATCTGAGTTTCCCTGCTAAGAAACAATAAACTCTCCAGGGTTTCAAAACCAGTATTCATAGTCTGTTTCTGTACCATATAATTGAATTTTGCTTTCTAGAGCAGGTATGTTTTTAGTAACAAAATCATCCTGTTTGGGTTTCTGTTTTGAATGAATCATTAATCAGAAAAATGGGAATGTTTTAGAGTATTACCTAGAACCAATGAGGGCCACTGTGTTAGGAAAAGTTTATGTATCTATTGCAGACATTCCTAGGCCTAGGAAGTTAGGATTTCCCCTACAACTGTAGGGCTAAACTGAGCTATCCATAAGTAGAAAGTTATTTTTCAACTCTGCTGTTATTCCAAGACTTGTTAGTTCACTCTTTTTAGTTTGAGTTTGGAGATTGAAGGGCAGAATCTAATCCTCAGTCTTTAATATCAACCATCATTATAAAAATCTATTCTCGGAATAGAGGTACTTTGGATTAGACAAAGGGGAATGAAGGGAAGGGAGTGGGATTGGAAACAGGAGTGGAATGAATCTGACACAATTTTCCTATGTTCATATATGAATACATAACCAGTGAAACTCACCATCATGTATGTCCCCAATAAATTAACTAAAAAAAAAAAAACTATGGATAAATGGCAGAAAGATCAATAGAGGGAAGGGAGCAGAGAGTGAGGGGAGGAAGAGGTACTGGGAACTGAATTAGAACAAGATATATTTTGTGCTTTTATAATTATGTCCAAATGGATTATACTGTTATGTATAACTAAAAAGAACCAATAAAATAATTTTTAATTCAAAAACTTAAAAAATCTTTTCTTGGCTTTAGGATTGTGCAGGTGATGTCTCTGTGTTAGATACAATGTTTGTGTTTAGCAAAAGACCACAATTTTCCAATTTGTAGACTGACATATTGAATTAATTATATCTCAGTAGAACTGTTTAAAAATTAGAGTAGGTGTGGGAGATGTAGCTAGTGGTAGAGCACTTACTTGTCTATTTTTTTGTGAGACCCTGGGTTCAATTCCCAGTACTGAAAAAACAAAAATCAAAATAGAAAGACATATAACTGCTCAGAGAGCTTGAGCAAAGCAATTTTGGGCTTTATTAAAAGCAGCTTCTGAAAGAGTGCTAGAGGTGTTGTAAATATCTGTTCTTTGGCAGTGGAGCTGTAATGGTCAAATGATGCTTCCACCTTATTTCTGAAGCTTTGAGTTCTTGAATGCCAGTTTTAGAATTGGCTTATTGATTGGTGATTTAGTGATCTTTATTAGACAACTTCTGATTGTGTTTGGAGATTTGCGTGGTTCCTTTTCTTATTATTTGGCTTCTTAGTCCTGCCGAGGATCTTGGCCAGTCTGGTAAATATGAGGCTGTGATGCAATTCAGGATAGCAGCATGCACACTGGGAGACCTGCCACAATCCTGTGCATGTCTTTAAGTCCCCTTCAGTGCCATATGAATGTTCCACTTAGAACATTTAGGATTCCTTAGTATGCATTTTCATAAAATGAGAAACTTAGGAAAATGGTCTGACAAGACCTCCAGGATATCCTTCAAAGGGGCCAACAGTATTATCTATGTAGATGTAGTTGATTTTGAAGATCTTTATAGTTTGCAATTCTTTGCCCTTTTTACATGGAAATAAAGCTTTACATAAATAGAGTGTATTATAAAGCACAAAATTTGTAGAATTTGGGTATAGTTTTGAAATATTTCCTTATTGTCACATTTACTCCACCATCCTGCAAGGCCATTGCTCCCCTCTAGGTGTGTGCTGAGAGTGAGGTTTTTGAGGGAGGTTTTTGCTGCAGATGCACAGAATGCACAGGACATTGACACAGGTCAGTTGTTCACTGGTAGTTGGATTAGCTTCCAGTCTGATGCCACTGGAGTTGCAGCTGGAGACACTGCTATCCCTTAACCATCCTGGAGGCCCCCTGGTGGAGGCCACAGCTGCTGCCAGCTCTGCAGTCTCAGAGCCCTTACTCATATGTGCCCCGCTTGGCTTTTTGGTACACCAGTGATGAGAGATGAGTTAATCCTTAGGATTAATTCCTAATCCTTAGGAACCAACCATTCAGTTGATTAGTCCCACACACACAAAATATATCGATTGCCCTCTCTTCCACTTAAGAAACCACAGTAGAGGACATTGTGCTAGTTACTAGTATAGAGGCTAAAGCCCACAGAGATGGATAAGCCTATAATTTAACAAAGAAAAGAGAAAAAGCCCCATTTCCCTATATAAAATAGCTCATTAATAGATGTATGCAGCGAAGGAATTACCTGTTAAAAGAATTCAGAGGAAGACAAGGTCTTCTCGGTCAGGGGCTAGCATTGCCTGTACTGTGTGATCAAGAGCACAGACGTGGAAAGCACAGACCAGGACAGGTGGTATAATTTAGCTGCAATTTTGGAAGCCTGAATCATTGGAGAGTGTCAGGGTAAGCAAGTTGGAGTCAAACTTCAGAGGTTTTTAAATGAAGGAGTACCTACATTGTGATAAGTTGTCCTCTTAGTAGGGTCTTCAAACATCTCCCAGGGACAGGACACTGCTCATCTTCATGACAGCCCTGGAAGGTGGGTATCATTATTTCCATTTTATAAAGGAAGATATTGAGTCATAGCAAGTAGTGACCCCCAGGTCACATAGGTGGTAAAGACAGTGGAATTTGGGCTGGCCTGTATCCCATCTCTTATACTCTGCTTGTATTCTCTCTGAGTAGACAAAACTCTTACATGAGACAATGATAACACCCAATATGGCATGAAGTATTGGGTTGAACCAGTATGAGAGTGTCATTTTTGTAGGTCAGAGTTGTCATATATTAACAGTATCACCTGGTTCAACCTATTATAGAAGCAGTCTCCAAACAGAGTTTGGAGAGAGAAATAGAAGTTTATCTGGGCAGGAATGGTCAGCAGAGATACCATAGAGGAGGTGGGAATGGAGCAAGGTCTTAAAGGGTTTGTAGATTCTACATGTAGAAGTGATGTGGGAGAAGGGCAGGCTGAAAAGTGGGAGTGGTGAGGAGAGCAGCCAGATTGAGAGGGTACCCTGAGCACTCTCAGGGATAACTGTGTGGTCTCTGAGCCCCAAGAGGTAACCACATTTGGTAGTTCATTCTTCTATCCCCACTCTGCTCTTCCTATAGGAAACAGGTGAGCAGATCGCTATCAAGCAGTGCCGGCAGGAGCTCAGCCCACGGAACAGAGACCGCTGGTGCCTGGAAATCCAGATCATGAGAAGGTGAGGGTCTGGGCATTTTGAGCTGTGGGAGCTGTTACCATGGCCATGGGATGCTGAAATGAAATCTGCAGCAATGGCCATGCCTGCTGCATCTTGGAAAAGAGAATCATATCTCCCTCTGTTGGGACACCTGCCAGGCTGTCCAAATAAATGACTCTCCTCTTCTAGAGACTTCTAGAGAAGTAACATATAAAGACTACTTTGGGCCTTGTGGCCAGTTTTATTTGTTACATTAAATAACTTTATATGGTTATGAAAGCATACCTGTAATCCTAGCTGTTTGGGAGGCTGAAGTGGTAGAATCACTTGAGCCTACAAATTCACAACCAGCCTGGGCAACACAGCAAGACCCCATCTCAATAAATAAATAGCTATCATGGTGAATTTTCCTTTGTTAGCAAAAATTTCTTTCCCCTGTATTTCCAATTCTAAGGTGGCATGAGACTCTCTACTGTTGTGAGCCTACTGCTGATATTTATTCCTCCATTGTGAAGCCAGGATCTATTACTTGCCAGGTAGATGCTGTCCCCTGAGGTAGGAAAGCATGGAGGTAGTACTGTCAGCCTGGAAGACAGCAAACAGGTGCTCCCTCTGCCAACCTTTCAAATAAAGGAAAAGGAGCAGGTGTCCACCTTGATTGTGTGCTCACATGCATGCACATGTCATCCTCTTGAATGAGCTTGAAGTCCTTCTGTTTTCTCTGCTTTTAGAAGCAGGTTTGTAATACAGTAAGGACTAGAAATGGGGCCCTCTAAAGAAAATTAAGTGACACATGATGTGCTCACAGGGTGCTTGAGTTCAGGGTGCTGGAAGTAGAGCTGGGTGAATGCTAATTGACCTAGTGACTGAGGTAAGTTGCTTGTTCCTGGGTCCTTGTCTTTCTCTATTTGTTTCTGAGGACCCTTGGTTACTCCAGGTCTTGGTTGGAAGGTTGATACATGGAGAGGGGAAATGGATTTGAGCTGAAGCTCAGGTTCTGCCCTCATTGTTTTCTCCTCCTTCTTAGACTGAATCACCCCAATGTGGTGGCTGCCCGTGATGTCCCTGAGGGGATGCAGAACTTGGCACCCAATGACTTGCCCCTGCTGGCCATGGAATACTGCCAAGGAGGAGATCTCCGAAAGGTGAGGCTTTGAGGGTAGTGAGGTACAGAGCTCATCAAGGCAGAGCTGGGACACAGGAAAGGGAGAGAAAGGGGGAACCTCTGACCAAAGTCATTTTCAGGAAGCTCAAGGAGCCATGATGATTTCATTGAACTCTTTGTCCTTCTCAAATCCCCTCTCCGTGCCCACTTTGGCTGGTGTTATATGTATGTATGTGTGTGAATCAAGAGACTGAATCAGAAGCCCTTATGAGAAAGTCAGGGAAGGGCCTTCTGTACATTCTTTACCGTGATTATTAAAGTAACAAGGAAAACTCATCATCAGTTCTGGAGCATGGGGAGAGACTGGATGAGTTCCAACACAAACTTTTCTTCCCTTGCATGTTAGGGCCACTTCAGTCCTTTAGGGTCAGTGTTGCTGCCAATCTTATGAGGAGGACTCTTCTCCACAGATATGACATCACTGCACAGAGTCACAGAGCATATCAGGAAGGGTACTGGCTTAGTCATTGGGGCACTTGGTTGTGGTTCCAGACCTACTGCTGACTCACCTGCTGGGCTTTGCCTTCTTCCTTCTCTGTCCCAGAACCTACACCCGAAGGTGGATGTTG
The DNA here is from genome assembly GCF_045843805.1 of Urocitellus parryii. Classification (NCBI taxonomy): domain Eukaryota; kingdom Metazoa; phylum Chordata; class Mammalia; order Rodentia; family Sciuridae; genus Urocitellus; species Urocitellus parryii. Next base: position 14,978,961 of record NC_135544.1, read on the forward strand.
GCACCTCTCCCTCATCTCAGGGACGGTTCCATGTGCTACCCCCAGCTGTTCTCTAGAACAGCACTACACAACCTGCTTTAACATGGTATCTGTTTATGGTTTTCAACAGCCTTATGATGTTTGTGCACAAGTAGGATTTCTGTGGTATAGATGGATATTATAGACCAGAGAGGTCAGGTCATCTCAGGCCTCAGGAGTGCAAGAGCTGAGCTGGGGTCACACTGCTGTGAACCCAACCACAAACTCCTCCTCATCTGTGAAACTGAGAAGTGCCACTTAGGAAAAATAAAAGCTTGGATCTGTTCTTAGTATAGTTCTTCTCAACTCTTCACTCTAGAAAGTCCATGATTTGTGGGGATCAGAGGAAGGGATGCACATTCATGTGTTCTGTCTATACATGGCAGTTTCCCAGACTCACATCGTGTGCTATTCTCATTCTTCTGGGCATTTCTGCTTTATTTTTTTTTTTAAAGGAAAGTTTCCATGATGGTTGATCTATGTGAGGAACTTTCTCCAGCCATGGGAGGTGGGCATGCCCTGGGAATGGTGAACTGTCTGGCAGGATGTGAATACAGTCACTGGCATGGTCCAGGAGTGGCCAGTGAGAAATGGGGATGTGACAGTGCTTTGATTTTTCCACCCTGTTTTTCTAACCTTTTGACAATCATCCAGTTACTAACTGCAGCTGTGTGGAGATAAAACCTTGTTGTTATAATTGAATAGAGAATTCCTAGCGGACAGCTGTGGGCAGTAGGTGACTATGGCCAGATTACCAAGGACTCTTGAAGTGGAGCAGGGTATTTTTCACTGGTCTTCTAGGCAACAAAGAGCCAATGAAGGAAGAAGATGATGAAAATTCCAATATGACTCCCCTGGGTTGCAGGATGATCTCTGGGGAGGCAGAGGCCTCAGTTCTTGCTGTTAACCTGGAGTGTGGCACTGTGGGGAGGGCACTGTTGCTTAGAGTTCTTGTCATCTGTTATTTCTTTTGTTCTCCAAATAAGAGCCTGTCTTTCCCTCCTCTAAAAAGTTCAAAATCTACATTCATGGACACAAACAAACTTGGCCAGCCATGCCAAAGTCAGAATTGATTTAACAAGTTAAGTCAGCCAGGCATAGTGATGCACACCTGTAGTCCCAGCTAATTTAGAGGCTGAGGCAGGAGGATTACTGAGCTCAGGAGTTCCAGACCAGCCTGGGCAATATAGCTAGATTCTGCCTCAAAAAACAAAGCAAACAAACAAACAACAACAACAACAACAACAAAACAGAAGAGTGAAGACTATATGCCATATAGGTAAATAGTCCTTGGAATATTCAGGAATATTAATATTAATTAGTGACCATACTCCCTAGTTGGGAGGTTACTTTCTCCATTGTTTTCATTTGAGACCAACTTCCAGCACACATGGAGCCCCTTGATAAGTCAAGTGGCCAGTTGGGCAAAGGGTAAGTGCTCAGGCTCAAGCACCAGGTGGCTTGCCTGCGCCTTTTAGCCCTGCCCTCTGATAGCTGCCTGAACTGATGGATATTGGAATCCTTTAGTCTCAGTGTCCTCATCTCTGAAATGGAAACTCTGATAGTGCTTACCTAAGCAGAAGCTGTGAGGATTCAATGAGATAATGCAGGTAAAGCTTTAGTGAGCTCATGTAGTAAGTGCACATTAACTCTTCCCTGCTGTCATCACCGTGTGGCAAGGCAATGTCAGGGAAGTGGTCAGAGGGTGGTTTTCAGTGAATGCCTTCCCAGCCTGGCCAACTGAGCTGAGCTTAAATTCTGGCCTGCTTCCCTCAGGACTACAGCAACAGGTGAGACCAAAAGTTCCTCATCTTAGAATGACTCAGACACCCCACCCCACCCCCATCAGGGCCAGTGCTGTGTATGCATGAGAGCCTCTGGGGGTGTTGCCTCCTCTAGCTCCTCCTTGGACCATTCTGCCAACTTTGTTGCTCAGCCTCCCTCAAAAGCAGGTCCCCAAAGCCAAGGGCCTGGCTCTGGCACTGGTATGCTACTGTGGGGCTGATTGGTAATTTGTGACCACTCACACTGACACTGCTTCTCAACTTCTTGGCAGTACCTGAACCAATTCGAGAACTGCTGTGGCCTGCGAGAAGGAGCCATCCTCACCCTGCTGAGTGACATTGGTAAATCCCTTCCCTGGAAGTCAGGCTGAGGCCTTCAGGTAGAATGTAGTACCTCTGTGAGTCCTTGCAGAGCACAGAGAGGAGACATTTCAGTTCTTTGGTTTTGACAGAGGGTTGGATGGGGTCATGGTGGGGCCCCAGTGGAATGGGGAGGTCAACAAGGACTAGTCAGGCAGGCACTGAACTCAAATAGATTTCCCTTCCTTCCTGATTAAGTCATGAAGTGAATTATGATGCATATAGAGCAACAGATTTCCTTTCCCATTAAAAAACTCCACTCCCTACTTTCCTGGAATGGTAAGGGATGGAATACGTTGTCATTTGAATGAATTTCATCCGTTGGCTATGAATTTTTCCACTCCCACATTGATGGTTTTTTGCCAGCCGCTGGCATTGGAAAAACTACCCTTGTTTAATCATTTGGTACTGTCAGTGTCCTCAGATGAGGTTGTCTGTGGCATTCTCTGAGAAGTCCAGGCTGGCTTTGGAGACAACAGTCACCTCAGCCTGCAGAGGTCACATGCCGTCTCCCACGCCTTGGCTCTGGCCTAGGAAAACAGGCACCAGAAGTGCCACAGAGACTTTCTCAGGTTCTTTTTTAAAAATTAAAAAAAAAAATCCAACAATATCCAAGGTTGTTAGTACATATTGATAGTTTGAGATCCTAAGGATCAGAATCTATTTTTGAATATGACTTCATTTTCATTCCCCCTTTATCTCAACCTTTTGAAGTTGTACATTTTATTTAAGTTTTTTTTCTTGCAAATTGTCAAAAAAAGAAAAGTTACAAGAGTAATGTAGTGAAACTCACACACCCTTTCCTTAGATTCACCCATCATCAGCATTTTGCCACATTGGTGAAGCTGTGTTCTTCAACCCTTGAGCTGGCTTCTTGAGCTGGCCTCTAGTCTCTATTAGTCACTTGGCCTTGCTAGTGTGAGTCCATCTCCCTTACTCTGCTTCTTTGGATAGAGGGTGAAGGGACAGTGGGGAATCAATTAATGAAGTCTGAGATCCAATAATCTGAATCCTTCTCCCTCTATATGTGGTGTCTTTTCCCTTTGGGTGGAGTTCACATGGAGGGCAAGCTGACATTATATCAGTCTTATCTGACTTGACTGGGCAGTCACCATTGGCCTCACTGATTTCTCTGTCTGTGGACCTTCGTGTGTCTGCAGGAAGGGCCCTCACTATTTACCTAGACCATCTAATCTAGAGGTCAAGGATTTCACTTGATTTATTGACTCCTTGCAGCATGGCTTGCTCATCCAGAGTATTTATGTTTAGCAAGTAGTTATTTAGAAGGTCTTTAAATTATTAGGTCAAGTAGCCATATCTGTCTTCTGCCATTTTACTTTCCTAAGTAGTTATCTACTGATATTAATAACACCTCTACTGGTTGCAGATGTTTTTTCACCTGGGTATATTTTGAATCCTCTTACCATTAACTTGTGTGGTAACTTTTGTATTATGCAATTTGCCCACACAGATGTAAGTTATATGTGAATCAGAATAATAAGGATAGGTGAGCTTTAAAGTGCTTATGTGGTACAGCTCAGCTCTCCTATATGAAATAGGGGATTTAATTCTTTAAGTCACTGATTCTCTCTTATTTCTATTTATAACCCCAAGTTGGAAATATTTAGGCTCTGAAGAACTTCTACACTAGAATTAAACTACTTTTTGTGGGGAGTGCTGGGGATGGAACCCAAGTTCCATCCTAAGCATGTATTCTACCATTGAGCTATACTCCAAGTCCTGAATTAAATTTCTTATAGGCAGAAACCTGAGTAACTGCTTTATCACCAGCTTCTAGAAGAGTATACTTTGTATATATCATCTTCTCTATCAATATTTATCAAATGAATGAAATAAACCCTAAAGGAAATTAACACAAAAAAAGAACTTAGTTTTGCAAAAACCTGATGCCCACATATTATCCTTAAACCAGCTCTTCCACTTACTAGCAGTATGACCTGGGGTGTGTTACTTAATTTTTCAGAGTGTCTGATTTATTAGTTATCAATTAGAAATGTGACTAACTTCATTAGAATTGTTATAAGGATAAAATGAGATGGTATACCCAAAGCTCATAGCACAACATTCTTTTCCTAGCAGAATGTACAGTTAGCTGTTGCTTACTCATTTCCTTCCTACTCTGGATTTGTATTTATGGTTCCCTGTTTGAAAAATGTCAGATCCTAATTTGGGTTGTGACCTGAGTTTGGATCCAGCAAACCTGACAGGTGATTGTGTCATGAGACTTTTTTTCCTGGAAATGGCTGACCTTCTCCAGATCCATTCCTATCTCAGTCAGCTTTTGGATGCAGTCACATCCCTTGATTTTGTGGTTACACTAATAAACTTGTAATTCATTTTTATTTACATTTCTGGTTTGTATACAGGACCCATGAGATTTATTTCATTTGCAGCGATCTCATGACTGAGTCAAAGTTCAAAAGCTTTACTTGGAGCAGCTAATCTAACATAACTCTTTTGTATTTTGAAACATTTCCTGAGCATATTTTGTTCTAGTTTGTTCCAAGTGTTGGCCCCACGTTTCCTATGTTGGAGTTGCCACTGCTGTTCCTTTCCCTGTTGACTTCAGATAAGTGTCAGAGCCACACCCTTGTCTGCAAGGTCCAGATTTATTGCCTTCTCTTCAGGGTTAAGCTTATTTGCTTCTAATTTCTTCTGTACCCCTGCCCTCCCTAGAGTAACATCAAGATAATGGACATAGGTGGAATTTTTCCACTGAACTTTACATTGACAAGATAATACTGCAGAATACACATGAGGAAATTAGGCAAGCACATGGGAGCCTGCCACTTCCAGTGCTAGGGCAAGCTTGCTAACCATTGCCCTTACACTGGCAAGAGATGCGGGGGCAGGTGTGGAGCAGCCAGAAATTATTTGGCCTTCTACACAACTTGATCCTAAAATAGATCAAGGAAGTCAAATGCAAGTGGACTGTAAATTAACATCTTGCTCATTATCCTTTGGAAAACATTGGACTGTGTTTCCTTCTACCAGTGGAGGAAGAAACTGATGAGCAGTCAAAACAGAGGGTCAGACAGCAAGCATTTCCTTGTACCAGGGGTTAGGGGGATCCTGCCCATGCTGAGGCCAGCTGGGCAGTCTGGACCCCTTTGTGTGATTGTCATGGCCTTTTTGGTTCTTACGTTAGGATTGGTCTCCTTGATTCTCTAGGTGGCTGACTTGCTGTGGTGACTGAATATATTAGTCAGCTTTCTATTACTGTAATGAATACCTGAGGTAATCAACTTATGAAAAGATTCATTTTGTCTCAGTTTTGCAGGTATTCAGACCATGTTTATTTGGCCCCATTGTTTTGGGCAAGTAGGGCACATCATGGTGGGGAGCATGAGATTAGAAAAAGCTGCTCACCTCATAACCAGAATGCAAAAGAGAAAGAAGAAGAAAAAAGGGTCTGGAGTCCCACTATCCCCTTCAAAAGCACACCTCCAGTGACTGGAAGACCTGTCACTCATCCTCACTTCTTAAAGGTTCCACCACCTCCTGATAGTGCTAAAGGCTGGAGACCAAGCCTTTAACATATGGATCTTTGGGGGATGTTCCAGATCCAAACTATGACACTAACCATCTTGTTCTCCGAGTCTTCAGGAATCCCACCCCACATTATTTGTGCTTCATTCCCTGCATCACCATCTCCACTTCTGTTGGCAGCTGCTTCTAGATGGCATCCGTATTTCAGCAGTAAAGAGCAGAGAGGGTTCCAGGGAGAACACATGGCTTGAGGGAAGAGAACTCCATTAGGAATCAGAAAACTGGGTGCTCTGTTTAGTGTTTTCCTACCTGTGAATTTTCTTGCTTTTTCTATTGAATGCATCAGTCTGACTCTACTATTGATTATAACAAAAGATGATTACTTGATCCCAGATCATCTCTATAGAAAGTGTGTCGAAAAGCAAAAATAACCAGATTAATAAATAAATATAATATAATTACAAAAGAGAAGACAGCTGGCTCTCAGTCCCGGGTTTCTCTGCTTTACCAGCTCTTTGACCTTGGGCAAGGCTGGAGACTTTCTGGGTCTGAGGGTCCTCAATTTTAAATGAGGGGTTTGAGTCTCTAAGTGACCTTTGAGGTCCATTACACCCCAGCTATTTCATTTCACTGCTTAGGTAGCTGATATGCAGAATGATTTTCCCAGACTGTCCTTGAGTTGCCCTCAGCTGTCCCAGCTGGACAGCTTGCCACAGACTCATCTGCATGATCTTTTGCCAGGAGCTTTGTCTTCCTACTTTCTCCTTATTCCTGCTTCATCCCATTCATCCTTCCCCACATGGACCAGTGGCCCATTGCTTTCTAGTATTCTGTTTGCCAGGCTGTTCTTGTGTCATCTTTATTAACCATTTCTTTTCTAAAATCTGATTTCTATCCTCAGTCCATATCCATATCTACAGGAATTTCTCTTAGAGTTGATTCCAAATTGAAGTCCTAGACTTCTTCCTTAAACCAGAGCCTTTCCCAGCTTCCACTTTGTTGTGTTACTAGACCCATCTTTCTGTCAGTTTCCCAACATGAGTGTCAATTTTTAATCTTGCCTCTTCTTAGAATCTTTCCCTACTCTTGCTCCATACCCTCCCATTTAAAAATTCTTCAGTCCATTTAACCTGTCTGTGTTGTATAGTCCATTTTCCCTGTTACTACTGCCTGCACTAATTCAGTGTCCCAGTAAATCACTGTCATGACCTCTTGCTGGCTTCCTTATCCACATTTTGCTAATCTATCATGCCTCTGAAAAGACATTTCATTATACTATTAGCTAATGGCTAATCTTCTTAATCTAGCATTTTCCCCACCCTCTAGAGCCAGCCTACCATATACTTGACTCTCAAAATCCACTTTTTATCCTCCTGCTGACTTTTGTGCATGCTGCCCCTTATTAGGCTTCCGTTTGTATACCTCCCCAAGGGCCCTCAGCCTTTCTGTCTTTGTGGGCAGAGGTTTAGACCTGATATCGCACACACAGTGATTCTTTCACAAGATTCCTCTTCCCTTGTTCCTAACAAGAGACTACAAGTACTTGTTGAAGGACTGAGGAAATGATTTTACACTTTCCTCAGCGCTTGGTGTTGCTGCCTTGCTACCTTGCTGATTAGTCATAGAGCCTGTTTTAGCTGGGAAACCAAGCCAGACTAAATCTTTCTCCACAGTTGGCCTTCCACTCTGTTTGGTTGGCAAAATCCAGGGACACAAATTGGCTGGCACATATTAGGGACAAAATAAATTTTGATTGAGGGCATGGGCATCCTATTGCCATTCTTAGTCAGTGGCAACTTGTATTTTGGTGACTACCTTTACTTTTTTCTTTTAATCTCTGTGTCAAGATTTTGATCCATTTGTCTTTCCATTTCTTCCCAGTGGAATGTACTTTAAATAGGTGTTCTGAAGTGAGCTTAGTTATCTCTTGAAACTTGTGGTGTGGTAAGTAGGGATTCATAGACACAACCCTTCTAAAGCTCCTTTCTACATTGAAGTCTAGTGAGTCCAGCTATTCCTTAACTTGGGTTGTTGTCCAGAAAAAATACAGAGGCTGTGATTTAGAATTGTGTTTTATCAGTAAGAATCACAGGATAGTCACATTCTTCAGTTATATGTCTGTGTCTGCCTCATAAGCTAAGGGAGCACTGGGGTAAGTCTCTGAATGCCATTCCTGATGAGGATAATAGCTACTGTTATTTGCAGAAGATTCTTCAACTGGGACTCTTCTTTCTGCAGTGTCCTTTCTAGGACATGCCACAGTGTAGTCTAGTCAACAAGTGTGTGTGTGTGTGTGTGTGTGTGTGTGTGTGTGTGTGTGTATGTGTGTGTTTTGCTGGGGAATGGATCCAGAGCCTCACACATGCTAGGCAAGTGCTGTACCACAGAGCTACATCCCCAGCCCCTGAGTTATAACATCAAAGTTCACACAGAGCAAGCACTTCTCATAACTTGTTTCTGCTATTAGAACATGAAAAATTAACTCTTGGCTTTTATGCATTGGAGTGATGTAGTTCTCAATTTTTATAAATGTGTACTATCACTATTGCCAGGAGTTTAGAGTTGTTGTTGTTGTTGTTGTTTTTTAATAAACTCCAGATGCAACACTGTTTTTCTTAAATCTCAATATTGCAATTTTTCATCCAATTTAAACTAAGGTTCTCTTGGCTTTAGACGATTTTGATTTATTTCCTGACACTGCTCTTCAGAGGCTGTTTTGTGAAATGTGACTCTGTCTGACTAAACTAAACTCTTTGAAGACCTGTTCTGCAAGAGAAACCATTTAAGAGGTCTTGCTTGTCAGAATTTTTACTGTTTTCAGTTAGACAATGTGTAAATGTGTAAAGAAACTACCTATAACTATACCTGTTAGATTCTTTAATTCTAGACTTTGTTAAGTGAACAGAAATATTTGAGAATAAATGACCACCCTGAAATGAGAACTAAAGTTTGTTATGTAAAGTTGCTTAAGCATCAAAATAAACAGTTATTAATAGTCATCAGTGGACCCAGTTGCCATCTCTCTTCACTTAATGAGTGAAGTGTAGAGAATAACATGTTGTCTCATCTGAACTCTTTCTCCTCATCCGGGACTTTTTGAAATACTTCACCTGCTCCCACCCCATGTAAAAATGTTACACTTCTGGCTTCAGGGCCTTTGTCTTAGTCTGGCATATGTACTTCCTCAAATTACATGAGTCTCAAGTTTCACATGGTCTGCTTTGGAATAAACCAACCCATACTTTTACATACATTATATCCTGATATTCTTCAATAGCTTGTCACATACCAAAATTTTATTGAATCCATCAGTAAAATTTTAAGTTATTGTGTGATCTTGGTGCCTGCTGGCAGATAGTTCAAGTTTAATAGTAGTGCCATCTCTGACTGTAAGGTTTTGTGGGTGTGGTTATTAGAGTTTTATTATACTTCACTTTGCTTCTTTAATAAAAATAGCAAAATAAAAATGAAAGTGTTGATAAGAAGTTTTGACTTTTAGAAATTAATGCATTTGAGCTGAGTATGTAGCTCAATGGTAGAGTGCTTGCTTGGCATGCATGAGGCCCTGACTTCTTCCCCTGGTACTGCCAAAATAAGAAAACAAAGTTGAGACCAAGATAGAGTGGAATTCTTCAGGCACATGGAAAGCAGCACAACTTTGACTTCATTTGGATGGTAATTGTACCTAATCCAATCAGGTTACTATGTCCCTTATGAAAGAAAAGAAAATCAGGAATAAGTATGAAATGTTAAAACTATGTTCAAAGACTGGATTTAAAAGGATATATAATTAGCAACTTTGCAGTATGGCTTAATGTCCTGAGCTAAAACCCACCTAATAAAATGTAGTTCCATTGTTGAGCTCTCTCATTTTGCCTTTCAAGTGCATTTTTAGGCAATGTTCAGGTGAAAGTCCTCACAGAGCATGCTGATCACTTGGTTTTTGTGGAGGCTTTTTCCTCTCTGCACAGTGCTCCCTCCTGATGCAAATAGACAGGACCAGCCACCTATCCTGCAAGGCTGCCTACTTCTCCACCGCTGCTTTCTCAGACTGACCAAAGAGAGTTTATGTGTGTTTTTGTGTGTGTGCTTATATGGGCATGGGAGTGTTTAAGCATGTGTGTGGTGGCATAAAGAGGGCTTGTTTTTAAACTTCTCTTAATGTTGCTGTTGCTTTTGCTTTTTACTCTCATAAAAAAAAAACAAAACAGGTCATACCATTCACTTGGCAGTACATCATTGACATCCCTCTGAGTCAGAAACTATAAACTTAAATTACTTTAAAAGAGTTGCCAGTTGTACTGTGGATCTACCATAATCAGCCATTCCCTGATTGTTGACTTTCACTTTATTTCTAGTATTTGGACTTTGTTTATAATATCTTTGTCGTAAACTTTCAAAACTTTTTAATGTTATTTATGCTTTTATCTTTATACCATGTAGTTTTCCTCACATAAGACTACTTTTTTGCTAATTGCACTCCATGATGTTTTTGTTTTTGTTGCTAATGTGAGAGATTTTTTTTTTCTCCTTTTCAACATCTATAGATAAGCTAACAGGGAGGACAGCCATTGATTTGTATACACTTGTTTTGTTTCCAGCCAACTAGATTATTACTAAATTCTTTCCATTTTTTAGTCTTTTGAGTTTTCTATGCATATTTATCATATAATCTCAAATAGGGATAATTTTATCTCTTTCCGATACTCATTCCATTTTTCTCTTCCCTAGTTAGTCTCTAGTTAGCTAGGACTTCTGTTAAAGTTGATTAAACCTCTCTTACAGGTAAAAATCACTTCTTGGACTCCAAGTTACGGATGGATCTCTGTTGCTCTGTGCCATGGCCCTTCTTGTGTAATATCCCATTTCTTCTTCACAGCAGAAGCTGTGTGTGTCAAATGACCTCATAGGCAGTTTTCTATAGGCTCGCTTTCTACATAAATTCTTAGATTTGGAGCTGTGTCCTTTGTTTTATCCCCTGCAGAACCTCCCAGAGAACTAGGCACAGTTTATAAATACATGCCGAACTTTCGAAATGTGTTGAAGGCATTCCTTTTCTGTTCCTCTCAGGCTTCCCAGTATCTTCTTAAAGCCAGCTTCAGCCTCATTAGACTCTAGGTCTTAATGACCATAGTATTCTTTGCCCAAATGACCTTTTTGCCCTCCCTGCAGAATTTAGATTTTCATACCTCAAGACCAGAGAAGTTCCCCTTAGATTATTTCAGTGTCAGTATCAACTAGAGAACTTGTGATGCTGAGGTGAGCCTGAGAATTTAGCAGGTAATTCAGTTTGAGAATCACTGCTCTAAACTATAATTGGTGACCTCATGGGTGCAAGGCAGAATTAATATTGTCAAAATGGCCATACTACCAAAAGATTTAATGCAATTCCAATTAAAATCCTAACGACATTCCTCACAGAAATAGAAAAATCAATCACAAAATTCATTTGGAAAAATAAGATACCCAGATTAGCCAAAGCAATTCTTAGCAAGAAGAGTGAAGTAGGAGGCATCACAATCCCAGACCATAAACTGTCCTGCAGAGCTATAGTAACACAAATGGCATGGTGTTGACACCAAAATAGACACGTAGACCAATGATACAGATTAGGAGACACAAAGAATTGTTTTTTCTTAAAGTGCAGGGGAATGAATCCAAAGCTTTGTGCATGCTAGTCAAGTGCTCTACCACTGAGCTCCTCTTCAGCCCCTTGGAATTTTTGCATGAATAAGCTAAGTTTTTGTGGTAGTCGTAAGTTTTGCTCATCAAGCTAGGTTCTCTTCACCCCACCTGAGGAGCATCTGCCCTAGGCCCCTTCCTGCCACAGTGAGTTTGTGCACTAAAAGTTATAGAGTGCATTTCAGGGGCACATTATATAGGATAGGAGATTCTGAAATGAAAAGCATTTCTTAAACTTAATAAAAATTCACTCCCCTTTCCACTCCCTCAGCTTCTGCGCTTAGATACCTTCATGAAAACAGAATCATCCATCGGGATCTAAAACCAGAAAACATCGTTCTTCAGCAAGGAGAGCAAAGAGTGAGTGACCTTCCTGTACTCAGGAAGTCTCAGGGGCTGCCTCAGGGAAGCTGCCTGGTAGAGAAGGAACATGTTTTGTAGGTTTGTTTATATTCACATTTCCTTGAGTCACACTTTGATCCTCTGGCAATACTTTTTTATTTGAAACAAAATTCAGTTCTTACTGGCAGATTGAGGCAAGTTTAAATGGCTCACATTGTTAATTGCCCAAGTTGCAGGATTCTGATAAGGAAAATACTATTTGTTGTCCTACCTCTTCTCCCAAACTTTGGGGCTAGTACTTCTTGGAAGTAGACTTATTGTTTTCCATTTGTTTTAAGAGCCTTAAATTTTAATATTAAAATGGAAACCAACTGTAAATTGGTTATCAGTGTGTCTGAGAAAGACGCTTGGAAATGGCATTTGCCATCTCAAGCCTTGTCCAGCCTGCAGTCCCCCAGAATTCTTGTGACCCTCTTGAATGGCTGCCCTGCTTAGGTATGGTGGTAACCACCATACAGGACTTGATACTGTTGTTGACTGGGCTGATGAATGGAATACAGCAGCTCAGCTCCAGTTCACTAATCCCTCCTGGTACAACTCTGACAGCATCCTAGACCTGACCCCATGCCTATGACAGGATTCACTTTCATTCCAGGGCATATTCATTCTTGCTGGTTTTTCTAAAATTTGAGAACTAAAGTATTTCCTGAGAAGGAGCTTGCCTGATCTCTGACATTAAGAAGTCCAGGTTTAGCAATCTTGAGGGCTGGTCCATGACCAGTTAATTTTGGCCTTTTTGTGATTGGTGGCAGAATGAGGGAGAATATATGCCTAGCATTTTTACAGTGAATAATTTCTCTCCCATATTCAGTGCATTCTTCTATGTATCTGGCTTTAGGAATCTAGGATTTAATACTCTCTGGGAATTCTGTAATAATCTCTGCTGTAATGACAAATTACCTGAATCTTTGTAGAAGAACAACACATTCTGATAACCCTCAGATTTCTCCTCCATTTTTTTTCAGTTAATACACAAAATTATTGACCTAGGATATGCCAAGGAACTGGATCAGGGCAGTCTTTGTACTTCCTTTGTGGGGACCCTGCAATACCTGGTAAGAAATGGGATTTACATGTTTGCTTATCAGTTTCTCTCATGTTTGTAGGGCTCCTTTCCATCCTTACCTGCCTGAACCTAAGTCCTGCCAGATTCATGGATGTTTCCTAGATATATAGAAATTGTCTCATGAGCTCACAACCACAATCTGCTCAAGTTAGCATATTCTGCCATCAGATGCCCTCCAGAAGGATGTAGTCTTCTTTGATGTCAGAAGGGCTGAGCCAGTGTGCCTTTACACAGAACTGTAACCTCACTGTCCTTCAGTATTTTCCTTACCCTTCTTTATTTTATGTGATCTGAGTTCTGAATTACTCCATTTATTCCAGAATATCGATCCAATGCAGTCTGTGTGACAGGTGCTATGCTTAGAGCTGGTGATGCAATGGGAAAGAAAATAAGCATTCCTCTGCTCTCCAGGAGCTTAAAATTTAGCAAGAAAGTAGGTGTTAACTTGATATACAGGTAACTAAGAGTTACATTGCATTGAGCCCTACAGAGGAAAACTGTAGGATATCATGGGGGTATATAGGACCTAGCCTAGTCTGGGCCCCAGAGGATGAGTAGATAAGGGCTGGAGATTAAAGGCAAAGGTAGAGGAAGGGGAGATTTGGGCCAAAGGAGTAGCACATTGGAAGACCTAAGAGCATGACTGAGACCTAGAGAAGGAAGAGGGAGTCTGAAGTTGATGCTGGGGAGGGAGAGGGAAAGGGACGACAGATCGAGGGCCTGCTAGCTAGTTAAGGGTCTTAAACTATATCCTAAACCCTCTGGAATGACATTAAAGAGCTTTATCTTGGAAAAGGAGCAGGCTTTGAAAATACTTACTTTCATTTTGGTGTAGAGAATGGATTGCACTGAACAAGAGAGACAAGCAGTAAGAAGCCTATTTCCACAGGCCCATTCAGAGCTGGTGGTAGCAGTGAGGCAGTAGAGAATAATTAGATAAAAAAGATTGAAAAGCTAGAGGAGCTTAAATATCTTGCTGTTTTTTAAATAAGAAAGAAGCCATTTGTTCTCTTTTTGCATGTGTTAATATTTCTTTCATGTCCTACCAATTCTACTACTGAACTCTCTCCGTTTCTCACCTGCTCAGTGGAATAGAGGTTTCTTAGTGGTGACTCGTGGGGAGCTGTGATTCGGGCATTTGTATCCATAGAACGTGTACTTATATTTGTCCTGTTGAGTACCTGCAGGAGTCGTCATCAGCTCAGCAGCAGTTAGGGGGATCCTAACAACTGTGACCAGTTGTTCACATGTGTGAGTTAAAACATCTGTTCATAACCAGAACCAGTGATTGACCCAACCATCCCCAAATCTCTTCTCCTGGCTTGGACTCCCTGACCTTTCTGTATCACATTTCTACCCACATTGTACATAGTTCTGTCTCCCTTGCTCATGAAAGTCCTTTCTGTAATGCCTCTGTCTCCTGCTCATTCAATGAACCTTCTGAGGCCAGTTCTGGCCCCACCTGGGCTTTGTTGCCTTCCTGGATCACCCTAACTCTCTCACCTTTGGCAGATGTCAGGCATCTGGCTTTTTCCTGCCTGATTGAAAATATCCCATCCCATTGTGTGGCCACATGTTACTTGGTTCAGGAGATTTCAGTCAGCATTTAATGCATGCATTGTTCATTTGGTATACATAACCTGGTATTGTTTTCCTTTGTTTTATGTATTGTATCTTCGAATCTCCACAGAGCACCCATGACTAGGCCCTGCATTGTCTTAGCTTTTCAATAATCCCTTGAAATTCTGCACAGCCCTCATTTTTAAAGGGGAGAAATTAAAGCACATTGAAATGCATAATTGATTTACTCTGATCTACCAAATATAACCCCTCAGGGCCCTGACTCCTTAGCTCTTCTCTCAGCATTTAATGAGAGTATGTGATGTACAGGAAAACCTTAGGTACCACCAGCTAGACCACCATCCTCAGGTAGTTACCTCCTCACCCTTGAGTGGATGTGCTAGAACCCCTGGGATGGAGCCAGGAGAGATGGGGGTTGCGGGGGGGCATGAATAGATGAGTTGCTTGTACCTTTTGCTGTGGCTTCTAAGAAGAGAGGGCAGCTCAGGTGTGCTTCATCTTGTGTTGTTGCAGGCCCCGGAACTGCTAGAGCAGCAGAAGTACACGGTAACCGTGGACTACTGGAGCTTTGGCACCTTGGCCTTTGAGTGCATCACAGGCTTCCGGCCTTTCCTCCCTAATTGGCAGCCTGTACAGTGGTGAGTGAGAGCCTGGGCAGGGAAGGCTGCCTAGTAGATGGAGTTACCCCTGGCTCTGTTCATCTCTTTCACTTTGTCCCCAATTCACTGGTTGCCCCAGAGCTGAGCCTGAGAGGTCTGTGCGTGATCTTCTGAGAGGAAAGCCCATTAGCAAATAGCATATGGGCATTTCAAACTCCACAAATCTAGAAAAATGGGTGGTTGTTAAGACACCTCTTTAAATTTAATACTATGTGAGTGCTACTTGTTCTGTGTTCAGCAGTAACAAGTCAGCCTCTTTGTCCACTGTTAAGTGAATGTGTGTACTTAAAGTGCTATATATTAGTAAAAAATAAAGGATACCTGCACATTACATGTGAGGAAATATTTACATGAAAATTTAGTGTTGACAAATTTTAGTGCACCTTAATATACATTTTTATTTTTTTTCTTTTAAAGAGATCAAATCTCACTATGTTGCCAGACTGACCCTGAGCTCCTGGGCTCAAGTGCTCCCCTGTGTAAGCCTCCCAAGTAAATGAGACTAAAGGTGTGTACCACCATGCTTGGCCTGAATATAAACTTTTGTTTTAAAAGTATAAGAAAGTCAGGCTGAGGTTGTGGCTCAGGGGTAGAGTGCTCACCTAGCACGTGCAAGGCCCTGGGTTCGATCCTCAACACCACATAAAAATAAAGATGTTGAGTCAAACTACAACTAAAAAATAAATATTTTTTTTAAAAAAGTATAAGAAAGTGGCCTTAACTGTGAATCTAATAAATTATTTTTTACTTATCAGTTAAAATAACTTCAAGTGCTGGAGGGAAAAGAAAAAAAGGTTAATCATTACTAAAATACATGATTTAAAAATTAACATTCCCCCAGTCAAGTAGCTTTCACTGAAAATTACTTCTTGGGAAGCCACACACTAATTCAAATGATGCTGTTGTTTCTCAAAAAGTTTTTATTTCAAGTTTTTTTGTTTGTTTGTTTTAAGCAGTAATAAGTTAGCATGGTTCAAACTTCAAAAGTATGAAAGAGTATGTACTCAAAAGTCATCTCATACCAGTCTCCAACCACCTGGTCCCCTCCCCACAGGCACCTGATACCACTTGGTTTTGTTTACTTCTGAAGATGTTTTTAGAACCTCTCAACCAAAGTGACTGATATTTATTTGTTCAATTTTGCATTTGCCCCCTTTTTCTGCACCACTGGTGGCATAATTTGAACACTTTCCTCTGTGTGCTTTTAAAGCATTTTACTCTGTAACAAAGTTTCCTTCAAAGCCAATTTATCTACATCTTAAAAAAATCCTTGTCTTGAGCCTAAATAGTCTGCCCAGTTTGAATACTTCAGATAAATTTTGTTTTATTTTTGTAATTTTGAAAGATACAGATACAATTTTTAAAAATAAACAAGTATAATCAGATAGTCTGGGAATAACTGCTATGAACATTTGTGTATCTTCAGTGTGTGCATGTATTTTATAATTTTAAAAAATAGGTTATTATACATACTCTGATATACCTTGCTTTTCAAACTAATATTGAACCTACTTTATATTTTTCCATGTTGTTTGGATGTCCGTTTGGTGTTCCATTGAGTGTCTGGCTGCATTGTAGTTTATTTAACTTGTGCTCTGTTGTTGGAAGCTTGGGTGGTTTATAATTTTTACTTCTTAAAATAAAACCAAGAATAACATCCTTGTAGGTAAATCCTTGCACATTCATAGTTATTTCTTTAGGATAAATTCGTAGGAATGGAATTAACAGATCAAAGAGTATGCACGTTTTAAAGGCTTTGATGTATATTACACTGCTTGCCAAAAAGGTTATTTAAATACTTACTTCCGTCAGGAATACACAAAGCTGCCTCTTTCTCCACACCATTGCCATTGGCTGTTGTCATCTTTCTAAATATCTTTTTGGAAATAGTAAAGACATTAACTTTTCAAAGGACAAGTGTTTACATCATGAGAATATTTATTGATGAGAATAAAGTGTAACCTCTGAAATGAGTTCTAGAAGAGAGGTTTTTTGTGATGGCAACCCAAGTCAATTCTGTATTTGTATTCCAGACACTGGTAATGTAAGGACGGAGGTGAAGTCCCTTCACTGGAGGAGTCTGGCAAAGTGGCAAAATATGCCCTCCTGTGGTGACTTATGGAGAAAACTTTTTTTTTAGCTGCATAGATTCTGGAATATTAGAGAATTTCATAACTGTAGTCACATTTTAACTGTAACCATCATGAAAAAAGTTTGAAATTATTTGTGTATCTATAGTGGTTTTAATCAATCAAGGGATTATTGCATTTCTTCAATTTAGATGTTGAACTTTTCCATTATTTATAACAAGATGAGTTAGAGTCCATTAGAACAGCAGGAACAATATTTTTTATATTTATTTTTTAGTTTTTTAGGTGGACACAATATCTTTATTTTACATTTATGTGGTGCTGAGAATCGAACCCAGTGCCTCACGCATGTTAGGCGAGCACGCTACCACTTGAACCACATCCCCAGTCCAGGAACAAATGTTTTTGAAAATATATCTCTAACGGCTCAGCACCTTCACAGTTAAATCTATTGTCTACAGAATCTTCTAGATTCTAGAACTACCCTTATCAGTACTGGAAGGCCAGGTGGCCATAGTAATTTCAGAACAGGAGCAATTTTGAAATATATTTTAGGATCTGCCTAAAACATAATTTTCCATTTAGTGTGTTCTTTTGTAATTTTCTATTGATAGACAGTTTTCTGTAGGAGGACCATCCTACTTCAATTAGAAAGAGAGAGGGCCTCTGATTTCTACCTATCATAGTTTCTGCCAGATGTGGAAACTCCAAGACTCTGCCAGACACCAACTATTCTGGATCTCATGCATGCTCCTGATAGGCCAGTTCACTGAATTGTTCAGGACAATAGCATTTTTAATTTGAATTTCTCAGGAGTTTCAGGAAAAGATGTATTTGTATATTTAGGCAGAGTATAAATTACACCAGTAATTTTCAGACCCTAATTCTGCCATTCTAGTTGTGTGACCTCAGATAGATCACTTCATCTTCATCTCCTTATCACTAAGTGTTGGACTAAAAATGATATCACCACATGAGCAACTAAGGAAACAATGACAAACTACATAGTTATCTATAAAGTTGAAATATAAGGTATTCTTGTTACCATGAAGGATTGAAGCCAGTTGGTTTTAAATTTCTTTCCTTCAAATACTACTTCAGATATCCCAAGAGGTTCCATAGATTGGGAAATGTAAAAGTTCATTTCTCCATAGAAAAAAAATATTTAGCAATACACATTTAAAGGGAAGTATATATGTATGTGCATGTATTGCACATCTCATGTAAATGTGACCTGCATTTGGTAATCTTGATTTGGAAGTCCTAATTTTATCCTGTATCAAACATGAGAACTTACATTGGGTGGAATGGAAAGTAGAGAAAATGAAAAGCAAGAGCCAAGAATGAGAGTTCTGCTGTCTGTAGAACTCAGGGCACAAGATGGTGAATGACCACTAGGGACTATCCTTTAAAAACTCGCTCAGGTAGTACTGACCATTCTTGTAATGTGGTGCTGCATATTGAAATAGGGTCTTGCACATGCATGCTGAGTACATGCTCTACCACTGAG
This sequence comes from Urocitellus parryii, assembly GCF_045843805.1. Taxonomy (NCBI): domain Eukaryota; kingdom Metazoa; phylum Chordata; class Mammalia; order Rodentia; family Sciuridae; genus Urocitellus; species Urocitellus parryii. The sequence continues at coordinate 14,997,623 of NC_135544.1, forward strand.
CTACACCTCCCCTACCCTACTACTAACCATTCTTAAATGAAGAAACCAACCTACCAGGATACCAACCATTTTTCCAAAAGATTAAATATCCATCTGGAGTAACAAGTCATCTGTATAGTTGTAAAGTGATGTTATAAATGTTAAATGGCTCTTGAGGCCACTGAGTAACTTGAGGGAAATGATAATGGCATACTTGCAGGCACTCAAAAGTCCGGCAGAAGAGTGAGATGGATATTGTTGTTAGTGAAGACTTGAATGGAGCAGTGAAGTTTTCAAGCTCATTACCCTACCCCAATAATCTTAATAGGTAAGGTACCATGGTAATTTACATATCTTCCTTTTTTCAGAAATTCAAGTTCAAGATAACATCTGATAACTTTGAAACAGACTACCCTGTGACTAAGAACTTGACATAATCTATCTCAATCTTAAACAGGGTGAAGTCCCATCCATTACCTCCCTCGAAATCATCTTTTCTCTTTCTTTCTTGTTCATTTCTTGTAATTATATATAAGATAAAGCTCACGAAGAACTCAATATAATTACTTCCATAGTAAGTCTTTTAAGGGGCGCAGATTGTACCTTATTTCTCTTTGCACTCCTCATCTGTCCTAATGCTGTGTTAAGAGTCAACAAATCCTTATAGTTTGAATGGCATTCCAGTCTAATCCAGTCAGAATACAGCAGTTAATTAAGTTATCAGAATTGTTTCATAATACAAAGGAAAGTTACAAGGCATGGGGAATGATGACCATGAGCATTTAGAGGTATGGTGTGCAGTAGAGTTATGTGGGGTGATTTTGGATGTGCTGGGAGGATGTATACGCTATGAACAGATGAAAAGGTTGGAGGAAAGAAGTTCAGAGGGGAGACTGGGGTGAGCAAAGGCACTTTGGGGAGGCCATGAGTAGCTGTGTGGGTCTCAGGGGAGGGCTTGAGTGCATCTAGGAAGCAGGTGCTGGGGGTCCAGGAGAAGGAGTTTGAATTTTGTCATGGACACCTACCAGATGCTAAATCCAACAGTATGGGGGCTAGGTTGCGGGGTGGGCTAGTGATTACTTACAAACCACTCCCTCCCTGGCTGTCCAGTGCTACAGATGGAACCCAGAGCCTCATACATGGTAGGCAAGCACTGTGCCACTAAGCCATACCCAGGCCTAAAATGCATTCTTTTAAAAAGTTTTTTTTTAGGTATAGATGGACACAATATCATTTATTTATTTATTTATTATTTATTTTAATGTGGTGCTGAAGATCAAGCTCAGTGCCTCACACATGCTAGGCAAGCGCTCTACTACTGAGCCACAACCCCAGCCCCCTAAAGTACATTTTAAAAACTTCACAGATCATTATTCACAGGTCATTCACAGGTAGCCAGTCGGAAATGTGTACTGGTCCATGAATTGGAAATCCCTGATTTAGGGGAACTGTGTTCACAGGTCAAGAGAGAAGGGATGACACATGAATGATTAAATTGGTTGGAAGCACTTAGGGTTTTCTCTCTCAGATTAGTCCATTTTATTTTCAATAACCATTTATTGGTTGCCACCCATGTGCATAATGACAAGACATATGCAGGGTCAAACTTTTAAATTTACACATAAAGGCAGCCTGAGACTGCTGGCAGTATCTCTTCTACACTGTGCTTTTCTCAGTGTACTGGCAGAACGACTGGAGAAGTGGCTGCAGCTGATGCTTATGTGGCACGCCCGACAAAGAGGCACAGATCCCCAGTATGGTCCAAATGGCTGCTTCAAGGCCTTGGATGACATCTTAAACTTAAAGGTAAATGTGCCAGCAAGGTAGCCCTGAGGCAACTGCTGGGTCCCCTGGTGGGACATAGCAATTCTGACAAGAAAGATTTGCGGGAGGACATAGTAGGTCAGGGGCCAGTTTGCTGAAGGAGGAAATTTAGGCTTCTCTGACAGTCTTTCCACAAAAGAGGTTGACAACTGAGCTCACTGACCTTGACAGTTAAGTCCTCACTGTTTGCAAACACTGAGCTCATTGACCTTGACAGCTAAGTCCTTATGGCATACAAACAGGAATACTAAAGACTGGAATATGGAAACCTAGCACCCAGCCTCCCTTCCTTAAGTTAGGCCTTTACTTTGTGGGACTGGGAAATGTTGGGAAGTGGAAGATCTCTACAAATAGATGGGGATCTGCATAAAGACTGTTGTTTTTGTTTTGTTTTTTAATATATAACATCTGAGTTGTGTTGTAGCTGGTTCATATCTTGAACATGGTCACGGGCACCATTCACACCTATCCTGTGACAGAGAATGAGAGTCTACAGGACTTAAAGACTAGAATCCAGCAAGATACAGGAATTCCAGAAAAGGACCAGGAGCTACTGCAAGAGGCAGGTCTGGCGTTGATCCCCGACAAGCCTGCCATTCAGTGTATTTCAGATGGCAAGGTGAGCTCCTTGCTTCCTGAAGATTGCCCTATTTTCCCCTAACTTAGTAAACTAATTTTAGTAAACTTAGTAAACTATTTTCCCCTAACCTAGTAAACTAATCACACTTTTGGATTGCTACTTGACTGTATCAAATAGACTGTTAATCATGCATTACATATACATGCCTGCTTTTTTTTTTTTTTTTTATAAGTTGGGGTATGAGATCTCCTGTGTGGCTTACTAGGAGACACACGCCACTTCATGCTTGACTTGTTTCCAGACCAAATTTGCTTTCTTTTAAAAAATACTTTGTTTTTTAGTTGTAGCTGGACCCAATACCTTTAATTTATTTTTATGTGGTGCTGAGGATCGAACCCAGTGCCCCACATGTGCTAGGCAAGCGCTCTACCAGTGAGCCACAACCCCAGCCCCCCAGATTTGCTTTCTTTTGCCTTTATTGCCAAAATGATTCTCTAGTCTTCTGAGTAACCAAAACTATTTATGATTACCTGTGTGTATAGAGCCGTTAGGCACCTCGGTGTTAACCACCTCAATGTGAGACATGGTCCTTGCTCATAAAGAGCTTATAAACTAACTTATAGTCATTGCATAGGGAAGTATACAGTGAACTTCTAATTGGACAGGAAAGTTAATCAAAGAACAAAATAGAATGAAATGTAAATAAGGTTTAGGTTCACGTTATTTTTATGCTTGATTTCGGGACCCCCCCAAAAGACCACAAGAGACGAAGATCCATGTAAGCAGCAAGGAGGCATTTATTGCGAGCTAGCTCCATCCTCCCTGCGCACACAGCAACTGGTGACGCTGAGAGGCCCCGGGTTTGCAGCAGTTTTATATACTCTTTGGGGAAGGCAGGGACTTTACATATATCATAGCATCTCTTAGCAAATCATCACACACCAGAGGAAAATTATAAAACAACTCTAAAACACGATTTGCACATTCACAGGCGGGAACAAGTTGGGTAAGGATGATTGGTTAGTACAAGAGGGGGATTTGTTTGAACTGATTGGTTTAAACCATGAGGGGTGTTCGTGCTGAACTACATGGTTTCCCAACATGTTATCAACCACCATAACTAATGGGAGGGTCATCTGGCATCCCAGGTATTTTCCCTGTCTCATGCTGATTGGTGGCTGCTAGGGGGTTGCTATGGGTCCCCAACTAGCCTGACTGAGTCAGGGACACCTGGTGCCAAAGATCTCTCATGTGATTTGTAGATAGACAACTCAGCAGGGTGGGTATGTGCCTAGGAGTGCTCTGTGGGTCTTTCCAAGGACAAGGGTCACGCTCCCTTCCTTGGACAGTCTTTGTTCTGAGGTAGAGGCTGGTTTCTCAATTATGAGGATAAAAGGAAAGATGAGTGTAGGCTGGAGTCAGGAAGAAAATCATCATACCTGCTTAGTACCTGGGGCTAAAGATGATGCCCTTGATGAACAATGGAAGTTGATCCAGAACCTCTCATGATTAGCTGGGAAATGGGAAGGTTGGATCCACAAGATTTCATTCTGTTCTTGCCTCTTTGCAGCTAAATGAGGGCCGCACACTGGACATGGATCTTGTTTTTCTCTTTGACAACAGTAAAATTGCCTATGAGACTCAGATCTCCCCACGACCCCAACCTGAAAGTGTCAGCTGTATCCGTAAGAACATCATTTGTTGGTTTTTTTTTTTTTTTAAAGATCAGTTGTAATATATGGATGAAGGCAGAAGAGAGAGACTTGAACCAGGGGAGAGAGCTACATAAAGGAAATTCATCTACCCAGTCCTAAGGGCAGCTTTCTTAACCTAGGATGTGAAAGGAGTAACACAAGCAAAACAAGTCAAGGAGATTATCAGTTAATTTCAATATAATAGAGCTTTAAGCAGAGGACAGAATACTGCATATTACCCATTTTAGTTATTTTTGAAGTTACATTTATATTTTAGTAACTAATGTATGTAAATAGTATCTTTAAGAAGAAATATGAAAGATTGAATATACCATGAAAAAATAAGCCAACCTCTCTTTCCAACTCCCCAGCTTGTGAGTTCCCCTTCCAGGAAAACTGCTGCTATCAAATTTTTGGATATCCACCCAGGGGTATTTTTTCCTCACACACCACTGGTAGTACCCTTTTCACTTAACAATTTATTATATAGATTTTTCCTCTGTTGGTACATACAGAGCTGTTTTGTTTTTTAATAGCTATATAACATTCCATTGCATGAGCATTTAATGAATAATTTTACTCCTATCTCTTCAACAAACATACATATACCTAGAATAAACAGACTGGCGGTCCAAGGTCTTAGAGATCTCTAGGCTTCTCGCTAGTTTAATTATCTCTAGTACTGTTAGCTGATGCTGTGTTTTTATAAAACTTCGTGAACCTTAAATGTTGTGAACATAAAAGAGTTTCTGTTGAAAATATGTGGGCCTCTGTACATGTGAACATGCCTTTAAATGGTTCACAAAATGTATCTTCAAATCAAATCAGTAGCTGTTTATTAACCATCTGGTACATGCTTATACTGTGAATAGGCTACACAAAATATTTAAGATAATAACCAAGCATAATACCAAAAAAGTTATGGAATAGTATAATAATTATAAAAATTTTTAAAATACTAGTGATGTTTCAAAGCAGGATGTGGTTCTTTGCAGGAGAGTTATTTTCTGACAATTGTTCATCTCTTTTTCCAGTTCAAGAGCCCAAAAGGAATCTCTCGTTCTTCCAGCTGAGGAAAGTGTGGGGCCAGGTCTGGCACAGCATCCAAACTTTGAAAGAGGATTGTAACCGGCTACAGCAGGGACAGCGAGCTGCCATGTATTGTGCCAGACATTTTTTAAAAATTTAATTTATTTAAAATTCCTTAGTGGCTTTGGCTCTAAGAGAGGTGGCTGAGGCAGGGACCCAGAAGCAACTCTTCTCAGAGACAAGAGGGAGACACTGGTTTGGATGGGTAGGCAGTGGTTGGGTGGGCTAGCTGGAGGGAAGCCCTTTTCAACCTGATGAGGTGAGTGTGGTCAGTATATGCAGCAGAATTGCAAAACTGAGGGTTGAGTTGGCTGAACTGTGGACAGAATTTGGAACTCAGGGAAGCTCATTGCAATTTGGGTTAGAAAAACTCCCCTGATTATTATGCTGGGTTACAGATGCTTTCCCCAGTTAAGAGAGTTTAGTTTATTGGCCGTTTGTATATAATTCTAATTTTGGTGCAGAACCCCATGTATTGCTAAGGGCTAGGAAATTGTCTTTATGGTTTTAAGTGGCTTCTTTAATAATAGTGATGATTATTATTATAGCAGGGACCTCCCTAGGTGTTTGAGGGGGGTTTGTTATTATACAGGAAATGGTATTTGGATCCCAAAGATGCTCCAAGGTTCTGTTTCTTGTGGTTCCTGCAGGATGAATCTCCTCCGGAATAACAGCTGCCTTTCCAAGATGAAGAATTCCATGGCCTCTATGTCTCAGCAGCTCAAGGCCAAGTTGGATTTCTTTAAAACCAGCATTCAGATTGACCTGGAGAAGTATAGTGAGCAAACCGAGTTTGGAATCAGTGAGTGTATTCTGCAATGAGTGTAAAGAAACCCTTCCTTCCTTTCTTTCTCTCCTTTCATTCATTCATTCATTTTTTCACTTAGGTTTCTTTTGTCCTTTTATAATTAAGTTGCTTAGTTCTGTTTTGGTTTTGTGGTGTTTTTGTTTTTGTTTTTCATTTTTTTTTCTTCCCAATTTTTGTTTTTCCAGCATCAGATAAACTGCTACTGGCCTGGAGGGAAATGGAACAGGCTGTGGAGCTGTGTGGGCGGGTAGGAGACTCATTTTAGGTTTCTGTTCTTGTGATATGAGTTAGGCTTTGTTCTACCATTTCCCACTTTCTCATCAAACACTGGTTGATCTTTCATGTCAGAATTCAAATTTCTTTGCCACGGCCTTTCTCCTTAACCAAACTTGTTGGAAAGAAACTGATAGAGTACCCATTACAAGAAGCTCTACTGTAGGCAGACTCAAGGTAGACACCAATGTTTCAGATTTAAGTAAAGAGCAAAATATCAAATGTCCTTGGAGAAAAACCTAGACCTCTTGTTGTTAGGAAGGGAATTAGATGAATGATCAACACACCCTCTTGTTAAAGTTTTTGCCTGATTTTGTTGGTACATGAAATCCATAAGAAAGGAAAGGTCTTGGCAGAAAGTTTCAGGACACTAAATCAGATGCCACTGAAAAAACAGCAATTGTAGAGTCAGTGGAATGTGACTCGGTAAACCTTGCATATATCCAAGACCCTGGGCTCCAAGGCTTTTTCTACCATCTCCACCCTGTACACTTGGATGAGGACTTTCACCTCTGTTCCTTGATGTCTGTTTTTAAAAATGAGTCCTGATGGGTTTAAACTTGTTTGGAAGTGAATATCATATAGACATTTCCTTATTTGGCATTCACATACATCATCTATGAAGTAAAGGAGTCCAGGCCTTCACACACATGATGGCATTGGGATGGACAAATGGAGAGAAGACAAAGTAATGTGCATGGGGCATCTTCTTTGTGCCAGATACTGTGCATACTTTATCTTACTTAATCTCTAAAATGGCCCTACTAGAATTCTTTTTATGGAAGAGGAAACTACAACTCATGGGTTAAATAACTGCCCATGGGTCACACAGAGGTAGATGTGAGGTAGATCCAAACTCTGGTTATTCTGACTCCAGAGTCCATATTCCTTCAGCCAGTCACTTGAAAGTTTCCATTGAGTTTGGAGGTTCTCCCTCTGGCAACCCAAAGCAAACCTGTTCTTCAGAATGCTTTTCTTGCATCAGTTGATATTAGTGTAGCTTTTTCATTAGGAGAATGAAGTAAAACATCTGGTGGAACGTATGATGGCACTGCAGACTGACATCGTGGACTTGCAGAGGAGCCCAATGGGCCGGAAGCAGGGGGGCACACTGGATGACCTGTGAGTGCCACCTGGGAGAGGACCAATTCTGCTCCCCCATACTGATACCCCTGCCCAAGTTTCTAGCTGTGTGTTAGTGTCGTCTCAGGAGGCTTGGTAGAATCAGCCTCCTGCAGAGCATGTTCCCCTGGTGAATCATGTCAAGATGTTCCAGAGATAAGCCAGGGGAAATCACCATCACTCTGAATTTCAGTTTCCAAATCTGTTAAATAGCAGGGAAAACTGTCTGACCTCACAAAGTTTTTGAGGATGCATTCGTGAATTGCATATGAGAAGCAATCTATAAAGATCTATAAAATGCAAGTATCCTTTACCATTGTATCAGACGTCACTGCGCATCCTGCCTACCGTGGCTCAGCTGTGACTGAAAGAGCAGGAAGAAAAACAGGGAGGGAGGAGCCTGGCAAGTCTAGGAGTTTAGATCTAGACATGGTTCATTTGAGTCTTCATTAAGTATTTGGCATTGGCTCCAGGAGGGGATGAGGCATACAGGCAGAGCATCCTACCTGAAGAAATAACATCTTTCCCCTGTGTGCTGACAAGAAGGTAGCAGGCAGGCAGGATCAGTGTATTAAGGACTCCATGGCTGAGCTCAGTGTATTTCCTGATGCTTTTACTAGGATTCTTGAGATGAAAAATCTTAGCATCAGAACTTTAATTATTTGTTCCATATTTTCCCTAATTCTTTAATCCTTATTCTCTAGTTTTCAAATGAGAGTCTTCTTTTGAGAACATTGCCTGACCTTTGTTAGGGGAATGGGGTAAGAATTTGTGTTTGCCCTTGACTCAAATTTTCAAGGGTAAGCATGTTTTCTTGCTCAGATCCAGGGATAGCACCTGTAGTCACTACTGTAGAATTCAAGTGGAAGAGGAATTCAGAAGGATGGAGCCAATACTGCTTCTCTTAAGATTTGCTCTAGTGATACCTTGGGGATATTTGAATTGGATGATGAAGGCAATCATTCACTTACCAAAGACATTACTAGAAATAATAGTCTTCTCCAATCCAGAAAGACATATCATCATTCTTATGTTTGTAAATCAGTAATTCTGCTGGCAGGAATTAGCCACCAAGACTTCCAGGGTTCCTATTTGGTCTTGAATCTAAACAGAGCTTCCTATATATTTCAGAGAGGAAGAAGCAAGAGAGCTTTATAGGAGACTAAGAGAAAAACCGAGAGGTAGGTGGTATGGGGGCCTCTGGCTCCTTTTTATCTCATTTTGAGGCACTGGTACTCTGCCAGGCACCTGGAGCAACTATGTTACTACCCCTGTCTTTCCCAGACCAACGAACAGATGGTGACAGTCAGGAGATGGTACGGTTACTACTTCAGGCAATTCAAGGTTTTGAAAAGAAGGTGCGAATGATTTATACACAGCTCAGGTACGAGCCCCCTTTCCTGCTACAGGATGGAATATAGTGCAGCATGAAGGCCATGGGTGAGACCATTTCCCTCACTCTGATCTGATTTGCTTAACAGCAAAAGAAGCTATCCACAACTGCTAGTTGGATCCATATTATTAAGGGTGATGTTCTGCTTGCTCCAGCCCAAAGCCCACTCGAGTTTTTCATGTTTGTTCTTCACAGCAAAACTGTGGTTTGTAAGCAGAAGGCATTGGAATTGTTGCCCAAGGTGGAAGAAGTGGTGAGTCTAATGAATGAGGATGAGAAGACTGTTGTTCGGCTTCAGGAGAAGCGGCAGAAGGAGCTCTGGAACCTCTTGAAGATCGCGTGTGTGAGTCAGCCCTTGGCCTGCCAGCCACCTCCCTGCCTCTATGCCACTGACAGCATTCTGCTAGGGGAGCCACAGCGTCACCAGCAGCCCTCCTTAGTTGCCACTGCTCTGTTGTCATCTCTATGAAATGGAATGGGCAGGGAAGGGAGGACTAGGTGGGGAGGTGAGAGGAAGGCTTGTGCTGGTAGTTTTTATTTATCCTAGTGACTGCCTTAATTACCACAACCCAAGTGGCTTCTAACAACAGAAATTATTCTCTCAGAGTTCCAGGGCCCCTCCAGCAGCTCCAGGGGAGAGACCTGCCTTGCCTTTTACAGCTGCTGGTGGCTCCAAGTATTCCTTGGCCTGTGGCCATGTCACTCTGGGATCTGTCTTCACATGACTCAGTGTCTCCCATCTGGATGTCCTTCTAAGGACACCTGTTACTATATCTGGATCACACTGAGCTAGTACAGAATGATCTCATTTGGGGGCCCTTAATTATATCCGTAAAGACCCCTTTTCCAAATAAAGTCACATTTGCAGGTTCCAGGCATTAGGACTTGGACCCACATCTTTTAGGGCCACCAATTAAAAACAGCCTTGTCAACCCTCATCTGGGTCTGAGGTGATCTCAGCATTATGGCCTAGACTTTCTTTGCATACCATCTTAATGCAACTGTGATTCCATCAAATCCACTTGGGGTGAAAATATAAAAATTTAAAAGCCAGAGAAAAGAGAAGAGCCAGTGGGGATGGGGTTGTGGCTTAGTGGTAGAGTGCTTGCCTGGCACATGTGAGGCACTGGGTTTGGTCTTCAGCACCACATTAAAATAAATAAAGGCATTGTGTTCATCTACATCTAAAAAAATAATTAAAAATAAAGAAGAGCCAGGTAAAAAGTTGGTTATGGAAGCCAGAGCCACTAGGAGAGTGACCCAATCATGAAAGGCTGCAGAGAGGTTGGAAAGAATGAAAAGAGAGCAATTTGGTTGCTAATTCCTGCCAGCAGAATTACTGATTTACAAATATAAGAAGCTACTAGTAAGTAGCTTCAAGAGCAAAGGGAGGAGGAAGGGTAGATGGTTGCTTATGGTGGGAACAAGATACAAAGATGGTACTTTTCAAAGGTCTTAGAGAATAGAGCATATTTGTGGGCCCAGCAGAAAACAGTGTACCAGGAGATCCTTAATCAGAGAGAGATGGGGGACAGTTGATTAATCTGGTCCTGAGACCCAAATAGAGTTAGGATCAGGAGCATTGTGATGGATTTGCCTTGGAAGGTGTGAGCAGCATTTTCTCCTATCAGAAAAATGATAAAGAGAAAAGGAGGAGATGATCCAAGAAGGAGAGAGAAGTTGAGGTCTGCACAGGTGATAACTTGACCTGCCTTCTGCATTCTTTGAGTGCTACTTGCTCAGCAGTATGATGAAAACTGGAGATACAGTGGGGACAGGGCATGACATCTGCCCTGGGGAGTTCATAATCTGGCAAAGGCCATGGACAAGGACATGAATGAGAACAATCTAGAGCAAGAAGTGCTAAAAAGCAGCTATAGCTATAGTACGCATGAGCAGTGGTGTGAATGCAGGGGAGGAAAGCCAGCTTTCATCTGAGAGGTGAGGGAGCGACAAGAAAGGCTCCTGATGAGTACATAGGAGTTAGTTGGGGGAATGACAGTAAGGACATTCCAGTACAGTTGGATTGCTTCATTGAAAGCATAGAGGCCTGGAAGAGAGTGGTGCATTCTGGGTGGCAGAAGCAGGTTGCAGTGGTGTTGGAGAAAGGGTTTCACCAAGAATGAAATCTGGGAAGGTCAAGGGTTAGCTCAAGTAGGCCACCCTGTGTTTTCAAAGTCTAAGGAAATATAGCAGGATTTGTTCTTCCCTCATATCAAAGAACACAAGTATGAAAACTATATGATCCTATTTGGGTTTTATGGGAATCACTCTGGTGGCAGCTGGAGTCCAGATTTGGCACTCTGTCAAACCTTAGTACTAACTATGAGGGGCCATGCAGTGGTGGGTGCACAGGACCTAACAGGAGAATGTTAGGAGCAGATTGTGTAGAAATGATCTGCCACCCATAATTATAGACCCAGGGAAGAAATGAAGGAATAGGTGGCTGATCGGCCTGGAAGGCACAACAGATAGAGAAGAGCAAAGCTAACATACTTGAGGAACTGGGATTGTGGCTCAGAGGTAGAGCGCTTGCCTAGCATGCATGAGGCACTGGCTTTGATCCTCAGCACCATATAAATATAAAATAAAGATATTGTGTCGGGCTGGGGATGTGGCTCAAGCGGTAGTGCGCTCGCCTGGCATGCGTGCGGCCCGGGTTCGATCCTCAGCACCACATACCAACAAAGATGTTGTGTCCGCCGAGAACTAAAAAATAAATATTAAAAATTCTCTCTCTCTTTCTCTCTCTCTCTCTCTCTCTCTCTCTCTCTCTCTCTCTCTCTCTCACTCTCTCTTAAAAAATAATTAAATATTAAAAAAAGATATTGTGTCTACCTATAACTAAAAAATAAATATTAAAAAGTTAGCATATTTGAAAGTCTGGTTAAAGACAACCTCCATGTTTAGCCAGAGAAGAGTATAAGCTTAGAAAGGTCTCCAGATTGACAGCTAGGGAGAGACTGCAGAACTGCTGCCTCCAGCGAGGGTAAGAAGCAGGGATCGTGAGTGTAGAAGGAGGAGGTATCCAGAGACTCATAGATGTGCCTGAGGTGTAGAAAAGATGACAGTAGGTCATGTTTACAATAGATCATGTCCACACTACGTCATGTTCACAGGCTGCATATATGAAGAGGTGCAAAGAGCTGGAGCCAGAGCCACTGGCTGACCCCCTGCTTGAAAGGGCAGTGGCTGCATTGCTCCTGGTATTCAGAACAGCTGCATTTTCTTCTTAACTCTACTGCAGATTGTGCCGTTCACACAGTTTCTTATTCTTTTTGTGTGTCTCATTCTCCTTGGAAGAGTAAAAATACCTTTCTTTTGTTTAAGAGTACTCCAGGAATCAAATTAAATAAAGCGTGCAAATTCAGGTGTTCGAGTTCTCTATATTTAGAGTCCTTTTTCAAAAAGCACATATGTTGATACAGAAACACTTTTTTTTTTTTTTTTTTTTTTTTTTTTTGTGCTGGGGATTGAACCCAGGGCCTTGAGCATGCGAGGCAAGGCAAGCACTCTACCAATTGAGATGTATCCCCAGCTCAACTTTTGAGGAATAATGCAATATCCCCAGCTGTTGTCATGGATAGAGATGTTGACTGGTAGTTTCTAGGAATAGTTATGGTGTCTTGCAGTCAGTTGTCTCAAGAGGAAGTACTGTGGTGCGAATGCAGAATTTGTTTTGTTGACTGTTTTGGGGTTTTGTCCTTCAGAGCAAGGTCCGTGGTCCTGTCAGTGGAAGCCCAGATAGCATGAATGCTTCTCGACTTAGTCACCCCGGTCAGCTGATGTCTCAGCCATCCACTGCCCCTGACAGCTTACCTGAGTCAGCCAAGAAAAGGTAAGTCACAGTTAACAATGCCTAGTGTCACATTCAGGGCATATCAGGAGACCATGGAAATGGAAATCATGTTTATCACTGATAAACATCTACTGGTTTTGTGCATGCTTCTCTTTGTTATATATGCAAGGCCCTACAGTGACAAAGGTGATTCATATTTTACCCGCATAGTCCCTTGTAACTTGCCCACTAAGTAGTTTCCTTGTCCTAGGTGGATTACTAATTGTTTAGTGAGGACACAGTTCTAGTCAGGCACATATTGTTACATATAGTCTATCAACAATCATCTCTTCTTCAAAACCATCTTCCCTTCACACCTGGGTTGTCCGGCCTCCTCCATCCCATTCACCTACATCTGTCATAAAGCAGAGGTCAGAAAAGGACAAATGGTTTGACAGAATCTCCTTAGTCTCATGGTGGCCCATAACATTTTGAGTTAGCAAGTTACTATTTTTCTTCCCAGGGCCTCTCTTCATCTCCCATTCATCCCTTCTTTTCCTTCCTTTTTCCTGAACCACTTCAATGGAATTCCCAAACAGAACATTTCAACCCTTTTCCTAGCCAGGCTTTCTGCTTCTGCTTCCTATCTGTTACTGCTGCCTAGACTTTTTTTTTTAATATATTTTTTCAATTGTTGATGGGCCTTTTATTTATTTACTTATTTATATGCAAAGCTGAGAATTGAACCTTGTGCCTTGTGCATTATAGACAAGAGCTCTACCACTAAGCTTCAACCCCAACCCTGCTGCCAAGTATTGACAAATACTATTCTGACCAAGTAGTTACTTTAACAGTGGCTTCATATTCCATTAACAATGGCTTTCACATTCCATTCTAGATCAGGTATGAACTTTTTCAGGCACTTGCAAGCACCTCATTGTGGCTCTTGGGCTTATCCACTATCCCTTACAAACTTCTTGCACTAGCCCAGTTCTTAAAAAGTCCCATCCAGACCTGCAGCAGCAATAACATCCAGGTACTTGTTAAAACAGTAGATTCCTGGGTTCCACCAAAGCTCTGAATCAGTGGTGGTGCCTAGGAGTCTGTGTCTTAAAAGCTGTCTGGATGATTCTGCTGTATGTGGAAGAATGGGAACTGCTGTCCTTACTGAGCAAGCTCTCATTCTTCAGGTGCCCTTCACTGTGGTCATCCTCCCACACACTGGGCACACTGTTTTTCTCTGCTTTCCACCTCCTTCAAAGCCTTGAGCATCCACACATGCCTTGCTTCCTTCTTAGGATTTGTTTTCTAGTTCAGTTCCATAGGCATTTATTTAGCACCTTCTGTGTTCTGATCCCTAGGTACTGGAGATGGTTAAATCCAGTTCCTGTAGGCAAAACCGTAGGCATAGAAAATAAAGTAATGATTGCCTAGGGTTAATGGGGAGGAGGAAAGGACTGATTGATAATGGGTACTAGGTTTCTTTTAGGGGTGAAAAAATGTTCTAAAACCGGACATGGTAATGATTGCTCAACCCTATAAATATACTAAAGCCATGGAATTGTTCACTTTGAACAGGCACACTTTGTGGTGTATAAATTATATATCAAAATGTTTTGAAACAATTTGTTCTTTTCCTTGGGGAGTTTGTTGCCAGTTTTGGTATTTAATCATACACAACTTTAGATTCTTCATTATATCCCCTACCTCTTGTGAACTTCTGGAGGACTGTAATCTGGTCACAGGTCACGTGACTCTCTGAGCTGATACTGAGCCTTTAACTTAGCTAGAAGTCCCGTAGATGAGCCTGAGCACAAATGTGCTGGTTCCTTCCTACCCAGGATTTTGTTCTTTCCCACCAAGTTTTACAGGGCAGAGTAAATTCCAGGGCACCAGTATCTTATACTTGGTGTTTTTCCTCCAGTGGTATTCTTAAAGTTCAGAAAATTTGTACTGAGAGCATAGAGATTCTCTGGTCTCTCCATGTCATAAAGCAGAGGTCAGAAAAGGACAAATGGTTTGACAGAATCTCCTTAGTCTCATGGTGGCCCATTCATGAAAAGAAACAGGCGTTTCTTACTATAGAAAAGAGAGATCAGATTCAATGAAATAATATCCCAGAACTATGCATTTCAGCAGATCAAAAAGAACTGTGGAGGGCTGAGGATGTGGCTCAAGTGGTAGCGTGCTCGCCTAGCATGCGTGAGGCACTAGGTTCGATTCTCAGCACCACATAGAAATAAAATAAAAGATATTGTGTCCACCTAAAACTAAAAAATTTTAAAAAAGAACTGTAGAAACCCAGGGGACTGCTTACTCCCCTCCCCCACCCTTTCTTTCTTTTCCATTTCAAAAACTGGAAAATAATTTACTTAAGAGGATACCTTTAGATTTTGGCAATTTGAAAAGAATTCTGTATAGCTATCTAGTAAGTCAAAAGGCTGTTTTGCTTTATTAATTAAACAGATCTATTTACTTTTTCCCATTTTGAACAGTAATATTCATGACTGGATTTGGGCTTCTACGAAGTACTTAATCAGATGAATGGACTCACTAGTCAGTGACATGGTGTTAAGACATTTAGGATCAAAATAATTGTTGCATCATTCAAAAAATAGTGTCAAAGGTTCTTTAGCATATTTTCAACTGAAGTATTAGCTCATAAGATACTTATGACCCTTTCTAATAATTGATCATTATCTTTAGTGAAGAACTGGTGGCTGAAGCACATACTCTCTGCACCCAGCTAGAAAATGCCATGCAAGACACCATGAAGGAGCAGGACCAGAGTTTGATGGTAATAGCTTGTGGGAACTCTATCTTTTCATGCCCTTTTTTCCTGTAGCAAAAGAGAAAACGAAAAGGCAACCCAACATTAGCCTTGGTCTCAGTATGTATTTATGATTTTCTAGTACTTTTTTGTGATTCATAATAATTAATGGCTGTTGATTATTGCATGTTTCTAAGTACATTGTGTGCATTATCCTTTTTAATTTTTACAAGACTGAATCCTGATGAGGAGGCAACATTATTCCTAGAAGATCCTGCCCCACCTTGGCTACTATTGCTGAGCAACTATGTTGGGTGCTGTGCTGGATTCTGGTGACAAAACAGCAATCTCTCATGGCTCTGTACCTTAGACACTTAGCTTAGCAGTAGGCAGTACTGATATGGGGAAGCTACATGAGGAAAACCCAGCCAAGATAGAGAAGTACATTAAGACAAAACTGAAATCACTGCAAGGATCTTAAATCTTTCCCTTAGATGTTTAAATAGACTTTTTCTGCTAATATAATCATTTTCTAACTCTTCCCTAACTTCAAGAAAAATCAAAGAGGACACTACTGCCAGTTGTAGTCGTCTCTGATTTGTTCAAGTGTCCTCCTTTGTGGGAGCTTTCTGTACCTCTTATTTCTCTTCACCTCCTGGTGCTATATATATATATATATATTTTGATCATTTCCTGCTACTTGACCTCTGCCAGGAGAGAAGCGTTTCTCATCAGGCCATTTCCTCTTATGAGATTGGAAACTTACAGTTGAGGTGATAACTCTCAGTATTACTTACCTATAGTGAGTATGTAAGTGTTGTGAGCTACTAGTAGTACTAAAATTCTCTTTTTAGTTTTCACAGGGCTTTGAGCTGATCCAAAAATATCCTGCATGGTTTGAATATGTAGCTTAGTTCAAGAGTGCCCTGCAATAACAGGACTGTTCCTGACAGAAGGCTTTAAACTTACTTTGAAATTGCATTGGTTGCCTCCTGAAAAGGAAAGAATGTCTAACATGCGTATTGATTTGCAGGCTCTGGACTGGAGCTGGTTACAGACAGAGGACGAAGAACAGAGTGCTTTGGAGCAAGCCTCATGACTGGGGGCCTAGACCACCTAACCTGCCACTTTCCTACAGAGGCTCCTGTGGTATTGACGTCCCAGTGCTCTCCAGCATCTAGATGGAGATCTTACTTCCCCAGCATCTGTGTTTTTCAGCCTGGACCAAAGTTGTGGCCCTCAGCAAACCATGCCAGTACCTTGTCTGTACACTGGAAGTCCTCCATTATAGAAGCCCAGTAAATGTTGATACCAGTTGTAAGTTTTCAGGGAAACAGAGCCTCAGCAGCTGCTTCCTCTGCTATGAAAAGAGTGCTCAGAGTATGGTTTGCCACACAGACCACTGGACAGATGTCTAACTTGAATCTTTTAGAAATGGTACTTGGTGCCAGCTTGCCCTCTTCTGACTTCTCCTGAGCTCCAGGGAGGTCTTAATCCACTGTCCCTTTTTATGTTACAGCTAAGACTTCGTCTGGATTCAGCTTCTCTTAAACAGACTTTTAAATCATAGGTTTGGCCAGAACCCATCTCTGTTCCTTTTTATTTCATTGCTGCTAAAAAAATGTTTTTATCCACTGCATCGTGATCATCCCCCACTTGGTTATAGTAATGCCAAGCCCCCCATTGTCTGCAGTCCTTTTAGCTACAGAGTGACTTCCTAGGGACAGGATGAAGAGCTACTACCTTCTTTTGAGTTTCAAAGATGACCTGGGAGCAAGTTATCCTGGAGAAGAGGGAAAGAAGAAAAGGGTATCTGTCAATGACTAGCCTACTGACCTTTTTAACCTTGTAAAAAATGTCTCTGTGTGGTGGTGGGGTAGGGGTGTTCCAGCCTCTCATACAGTATTATTAAATTGGTTTATTTTATAAATAGTTTCTTTATTTTGAAACGTGACTGAAATACTTAGACTGGATTCTGCAGTCCATTTCTATAATACCTATGGTTAGAATTTCTGAACTCAACATCCAGCATAATGGAAAATTTTATAAAATTGAATATTATCTGGATCATAAACAATGTTGTAGCTCTGCTTCAGCATTTCATGAAACGATTTTATATGTAAAAGCAAGAAAAATGAATTTAGATGATCATAAACAGGTTTGTTTTGTTGGTTAAAAAAAAAAAGACTTGAAGTAGAGGAATTTCATGAAGTAATTTCCATGGAGATAGTGTGAGGCAAGTGCCTGGTCAAATAATTTTAGGAAATTCTTCATGCTTAAACTATTTGTTGGAGATTTGCTCTGTATACTGGTAAAGTCTCTGAAAAGTCTTATAATAAAGGAACTTGCTTAACTTTAGGTAAATTCATTATTGACCAATGTCATTTGATCATAGAATTTCACCCCTCCCAATGTGTGTCTAACATTAATATCCAAAGGATTTATGGTTTGAGAAAGCATGATTTTGGAAACCTTAGTTAGGGACATAGTGGGAAATAAGACAAGAAACCCTGGGACAGGAGAGAAGGCTGGGTTAAGGGCTGTGGACTTGTTTCATAGGCAATTAGAAATCACTCAAGAATTTTGAACAAGAAAATGACATAGCCAAAGCAGTAGTTTGAAAATTTGTCATGGGCCATTCTAATTAAAAAAGTGAAAACCCAAGAGTTAAGACTTCTTTTTCCAAAAAGATGAAGTAGATATGCTTTTTCTTTTTGTTAAGTACAACTAAAATCTTTGGACATTATATATGAGCAAATATAAGAAGGTAGAGGGTAAGGCAGACTGTATAGGGACCTTGGGATTTGAGGAATGACATTGGTAGTGAGTTCTTTGGGTTTTCTCTTTCATATATCCCAGATTGGGTGCTGGAGAAGCTAGCTAATGGGCACAGACAAAAAGGTCCCAAGAAAAGCATGCTCTCTTTTTTGAGTTTTCCTGGGGCTGCTATAACAAATTACTACAAATTGCCTGGCTTAAACAACAGTAATTTATTCTTATAGTTCTGAAGGCCAGAAATCTGAAATCAAGATGTAGACAGGACCATATCTCCTATGTAGGCTGTAAAGATAAATTCTGTTCCTTGCCTCTTCCAATATCTGATGGATCCAGACAATCCTGACTTGTGGCTGCAACTCTGATTCAAGGATATGTTGCCACCGCCTCCTCCATCTAATCTCCCCTGTATATAATTTATGATAACAGTTGTCATTAGATTTAGGGCCAATTTGGAAAATGTAGGATAAGTCCCTCCTCTCAGGATTTTTATGCAGTCACACATTTTGCCATGTGAGTAAATATTTATAGGTTCTGGGGATTTGGATGTGATTTGGGGTCACCCTTGGATCCCCTGAATTCATGTCAGTCAAACATCCCCAAAAGTCTCTATCCATTACAGAATCAACTCTGAGGCCATATTCTCACCTAGATATCAGCTTAAAAGTCCTGAATTTCATCATTTCAATCAGGTGTGGGTGAGATTCAGGCCAGTTATAATCTAGGACAAAATTTGTCCATCTGTGGACCTGTGGAATTAGGAAACAAGTAATCTGCTCCCAAAATACAATGGTAGAATAGGCATATGATAGACATTCCCAAACCAATAAGGAAAAATGGAAGGAATAATGAAGTCATCAGTCCCATCAATTTTGGATTTCAAGCAGGGCAAATTCCATTATGCTTCAAGTTCTGTAAATTGGTTTGTGGCTGTGCCTATTAGACCTATAGCAGCTTTGTTAATCTTTGCATGTGTGCTCATGGTGGCACCGTGGACTTCTTTATGCCCATGGTGGCTCCATAGACTTTTGATTCTGCCCACAGAAACTTACTAGGACTGTATCCATTAGCTCTGTATCTGCTCAGCCAATGACTCTGCCCTTAAAATTATTTTTCCTTTCTTCACCCCCGCCCCACCCCAGAAAGACAGCATGCTTGCAGCCTAATAGTTTGATCAGCCCATTTCCTGCCTGTAGTTTTGGAATTTCACTAGCCTTTCCCTCCTTTCATCCCGTGTCCCTTTAATCTAAGCTGATTTCTGTTGATAACACATTCTCAAAAATAATGTATGTCTCCTATGTATGTCATGGAGTTCTGCACCATTAGATAAGAGGGCCCTCCACATATTTTCCAGAATAATCCCATTCCTGACTTTTACTGAAATGGTTGAGTGGGTCATATGCCATGAGTCATATGCCTAATCTCTTCTATGAAAGTTTGTCCAGCATACCCTTGACTTTCTCTCTAGGGGGGCACTTTCCCAGAGTTTTAAATTTTAGTTTTGTAATCTTGGTAGGCCAAGGACATCCCAAGTAATCAAGTGCTGATTCTTTTTTTTTCTTTTCTTTCTTTTTTAAAAATTCTTTGTAATTGTAGATGGATAGCATACCCTATTATTTATTTTTATGTGGTGCTAAGGATCAAACATAGTGCCTCACACATGCTAGGCAAGTGCTCTGCCACTGAGCCCCATCAAGTTCTGGTTCTTTTTTGCTTAACAATTCTTCAATTTATCTCATTCTTTTTGCATTTTACTATAAGCAGCAAGGAGAAGCCAGGCTGTATTGTCAGTGTTTTGCTTGTGAATCTCAGGCGAATAACCAAATTCATTGCTTACAAATTCTGCTTTTTATAAAATCAGAACACAATTCAGCCAGTTTACTTCTCTATATAAAAAGGATAATCTTTCCTTCAATTTCAAGTAATGTGTTTCTTATTTTTTTCTGAGTCCAACTATGTTTGTTTGTTTGTTTCTTATTTTTTTCTGAGCCCACAATAAAAGCAATGACTTAACATTTGTATTTATTTGTTATAATTGGTTATACATGACAGTAGAATGCATTATGACACACTGTACACAAATGGAACATAACTTCTCATTCCTCTGGCTGCACTGCTGAATCACACCAAGAGTATATTCATTTCTGTAAATATTTTGTTCATAGTAAATGTGTTCTTCAAGATGATAGAAACTTTCTTGACCATGCTCCTAACATCCTTCTCAGTCTTCATCATCTGTCTTTAACATCTGTATTTCTATCAACATTATTCAAGGCAGTCAAGACTTTTACTGTCATGTACCTCAATATTCTTCATCTTCTATTCATTATATAATTCCAAAGCTTCTTCCACCTCTTTGTGTTATAGTACATGTTATAAAGCATTCTATTCCTTAATACCAAAATCTATCACCTTTCTAGTTTTCTATAATAAATTACCTCAAGTAGGTGACTGCCTCAGCCTCTATTGTTTACTGCCTCCTATCTATCAAATATCCCCAGTGTGTCTTTTATCATGACACTTGTTAAGATGGTCCTCCCAAATCTTTTATTACAAATTTTGTTGTATAAGATGGTATCCACTTCTTTGCTGCAAGTCACAAATTCTGAGAATTAAGATGTGGACATATCATCTTGGGTACCACCATTTAAATTACTACATTAGCCATAAGACCAGGAGAAAGAATCTTAGACAATGACTACTCCAGCCAAATAACACAGCAAAAACTGCTGTTTCTGCCAGCAAAGGTCAAACAAGGAACTTTGACTTCCACACTCATCAGATTGTTATGAAGAGTCCCCACATCTCCCACAAGGGTGATGACAAAAGAAGACCAACTGAGGAGCTAGGACTTACATGTCTGCTAGATGCCAACAAGTCCCCTTCCACATGGTATCAAGGGAGACTATATGGTGAATGGCACTTTTAACCACCCATTAATTGTATTAATGGAGACATAGTTAAGAGAGTAAACTCCCACATCTTTCTAAGTATCAAGGAGCTCCTGCTCCCAGTTTTTGTCAATGGAGTTTTACTGAACTCTGCTGCCATCGATGAGTATATCCAGCAGACATTCCAGATGGCAACAGGCAGATTTCCATTTTCACTTGATAATAATTAGATGGCATTTTGTCTCTCTTGATAGAACAGTGCCAGAGGAAGCCTACTCAGAAGATTTAAATAAAATACAGAGCTACATAACACTCAAGTATCTAAATTTCATTCTAAAATCAATTCATTTTTATCATGGGTCTATATATTTATTCAGATCTTCTCGTAAAACTTTTAAATAGCTGAAATATTTTACCCATCTAGATGTTGCACATTTAAAAAAATTAATTCCTACACACTGTACTTTTGTGACTTATGTCATTTTGTCAATATTTTTTACTTTCTATAATTTTTAATTGGTTTTTAGTGGTAGAGGGGAATAAGTTAATGTTAATAATCCAGTCATCTGGTACATTTTTATTAATTATAAATTAAACACATTATGTAATTATATATTATTTTAATAGTTTATTTTAATTCTATTGTTATTATATAAAAGTTACTCTTCATGGCAAATATGATTTTTTTCTTTTCTAATCCCTTTGATGTTTTATTTCTCTTTCTTGTCATTGTAAGAAAATTTCTGTAAATATTTAGATCTCCAGTACTGGTTGTACAATAGTGATGATATTGGACATTCCTGTCCTCCACTGAAACCAAAATTATATTACCAAAAAGGATGATTACCATAGCCTTCTGTCAGATAGTGTTTATCAAGTGAAAGATGTTTTATCATATTCCATTTTCTGAATCCTGTTAAGATCATAAGTTCACTTGAACTTTTTAAAATGCTTGCTTATGATTATTTTTAAGTTACATGATATTTAGGATTTTTACATTTATTTTTATATCTGAAAAGGGCCGACATTTTTCCATAAGCTCCAAAATAGAATAAGTTTTTTTTATAAGTTTAAGGAAAATGCTGATTTTTTCCCTAGATTGATGCTCAATATTTTTAACTTTATGTTGATGTTTCACAAACCTACATTTCTTTTTCTTTTTTAAACAAACCTACATTTCTACTCCTAAACTTCAAATTTCTGTATCTAGTCATACCAGTCATATTCAAATACCTCACCCAAACCTGCTATATCTGTAATTTTATTTCAGGTAATGAAATTGCCATCTCATAAGCCAGAAATGAATGATTGTGTTAGTCAGATTTCTGTCACTATAACAAATACCTGAGAAAATCAACTTATAAAGAGAAAAGGTTTATTTTTGGCTCACAATTTTGGAGGTTCCTGTCCAGGACTGACTGGCCCCATTGCTTTAGGATATGGTAAGACAGCACATTATGGCAGGAGTAGATGGCAGAGTGAAATCACTCACCTCATGACCAGGGAACAAAGAGAAAAAAAGGAAGAGACTAGGATCCCATACTCTCCTTTGGGGGCATACCCCCAATGATCAAAAGACCTTCCATTATGCCCCCACAAAGTTTCTACCACTTCCCAAAAATGCTTGCTTATGATTATTTTTAAGTTCAGTTAGCACTTCCCTGGGCTTTTGGCAAACTTTTAAGATCTATACAATAGCTGTGATCATGCTAGCCTCATTGCATTTTTCATCCTCCAATGAATATTAAGAGAAAACTGGCAAGAAATAAAGTTAGAGGGTAGGCAGGAGATGAGTCATCTTAGACCTTCGGGCCACAGAAAAGAGTTTGGTTTTTATTCTAAGAACAGTGAAAGGGTATTTAAATAAATGTAAGATATTTTTGCATTATGTCTTTAAAAATCACTCTTGTCCTATTTGGTGAATAGTCTGTGGAAAGAAAAGAGCAGAAGCAGGATGTCCATTGATGACAACTATGGCAATAGTTCAAGAGACCATGCTACACCAGACTTGCATAGTAGCAGCTGAGGTGGTGAGAGGGAATCTGATTCAGAACAGGCTTCCCTTCACATTCATGGAGGATTGGTTCCAGGAACAAAGTCTCCAGATGCTCAAATCCCTTACATAAAGTGGTAAAGTATTCTCCTAGAACCTATGCACATCCTCCCAAATATTTTAAATTATCTCTATATGCTATATACTGTTGTATGGTTTAAGAAATAACAAGAAATAAGTTTGTACATGTTCAGTATAGATAGTTTTTTTTTCAAATATGATCCATGTTTGTTTGAATCTGTGGATGTGGAATCCTCAGATACTGAGGGCCAGCTGTGTTCTAGAGACTGAACAGACAAGAACTTGCTGATAAATTGGATGTGGGATATGAAAAGAAAACAATTAAAATGATTCCTGGAGTGTTGGCCCGATGACAGAATAGATTAAAATGCCATTTACTGAGATAGGCAAAATTTAAGGAGAAGCGAATAGGGTAAGAATCAAGAATTCTTTAGAATATTTTGTCAGTTTGATGTGTGAGCTCAAGGGAGAGGTTAGGTTAGAAATATAAATATAGATGTCTTCAAGATACTCATAGCTGCTTAGAGAATCAAGGCCTGAGCTCCTTTTCCATTGAGGGCGGAGAGTTGAGGAGGAGCTAGGAACCAGCATGTACATACATCACCCCTGAAAAGTGGCCAGAAAAGAGGAAGTGCTATCTTAGAAGTCAACTGAAAACTAGTTATTTCAAAAAGAAACTAGTTAAGTGAATCATATATAGGTTGTTTAAGAAGATTGGGAATAATTTTCCTTGTATTGTCTAGTATTGATTTTTAAAAAGCAGCCATAATATTCATATAAAATTTTTTTCACACAACTCTCTACATTTGTAAATTTGGAGGTAAATAAAAATGCTTTTATTTAATGAAGGATAGTCATTCTCTCGAACAAAGTAATCTGGCATATCAATATTTAATAGGAAAAAATATGAATATGGAAAAAAATTATTCCAAGTCTATTTACAAAATTTTGTCAAAAATATACAAAAGAAGGTAAGTAATAATATATAAAAGATCTAAAAAATTAATAGAAAACAACTACCTCCATTAGAAAAATAAGCAAAGGCTGGGGTAGTGGCTCAGCTGTAGAGCGCTTGCCTGGCACATAGGAGACCCTGGGTTCGATCTTCAGCACCACATACAAAAAATAAATAAGTGAAATAAAGGTATTAAAAGAAAAAAAAAAGAAAAATAAGCAAAGGACATGAATAGGAAATTCACAAAAGAAGAAATACTAATGTTCAATAAGCATCACTTAACATGTACACTGATATTGCAAAAAACAAACAAAATTAACCATACGTTGCTATTTAAAGAAAAAAATTATGTAAAGCCTTACTTTATTATTTTAAGATAATGGGGATTTTAAAGGGCAAAGATTAAAAACAAGAAATGTTATGTTCCAAAATATTGATAGTAGTCAAGCTGGATAGAGAGATGATCACTAAATTTTCTTTTCTCCTTTTATTCACTTATCAAATATTTCTATAGCAATTATGTATCATTTCATAATAAAAGTTTAACTTTATACACAAAGCAATTGCCTGAATTGGTTATAAATGGACCTAGGTGTTACACTTTTAGGATAACATAGAGCTTATGTATTTCACTTCTCATGGTACAATGGAAATTTAATTGCTCACTATAGGTCTCCCTTACTTGCTTATTACATTCTCCCTTTCTTGTGGTCTTTTCATCACTTTGGCTCCTAGCACAAAAGGGGAATAAAAAGTAAAATATCTTTAGCTAATAGTTGGCAGAAAAAAAGTTCTAGTGGATAGCTGCTTGTGTCCACCATTCCACGCTCCTGCAGTGCCGAGTACAGAATTCCACTGCAGTGGGGATTGCAAGACATTCCTAGAGCCTTTGGACAATAAGTATGATGCTAGTGTTGCCTTTATCACATATGAAATCTGTCATGCATTCAATAACTATTATTGTGCACATATATGTCCACAAGACCAGTCTTCAGTCTTCTATACCCAATTCTTACCATCAAAATTGGACTTCTGTTTTTCCCTCTTTAGGGAGAGGATTCCAGAGAAACATCAGGAAAACAGAATCTCTTAGGTTAAGATTCCAGGTCTTCCCCTAAGAAACATACCAGGATGTAATTCTGAGGTTCTCATTTCCTCCAGCAAAACTCTTTAAGCTTTGAGCCATTTGCTTCTAGGACAGCTTCCAAGACCTTCCCTTTTTTTTCCTACCAGACCAAGGACGCTCCTCTGTAGCCCCGCCCCGGAACCGCCCCAGCGCGTGACGTCACCACACGCGCCGCGCCGCGCCGCGCCGCGCCTCCTGTCAGAGGCAGCCATTGTTCAGCCGGTCGCGCCCGCCTAGCTGGGCTGGATTGATCCTTATCCCTTCCTCAAGTCCCCGTTCCTTCTTAAGGCTGGGGGAGGCGGGCTAGTCCCTGTCTCTCCCAGGCTCTCCCAGGCTCTGGACACCCTGGAGCCCTCGGGTGCAGGCCACCATGAGTAAACGGAAGGCGCCGCAGGAGACTCTCAACGGGGGAATCACGGACATGCTCATGGGTTAGTCCCAGGCCCGGCCCCATTGGCTTTCCCTTTCCTTTCTACCCATTACCTTCCTTTCTCCCCATTGCCTTCCCTCCCTTCTCGCCTGCCGCTACAGTCCAGTGGGTGGGGTCAGCTCCTTGCAGCTGGTGGTCTTCCTTGGAGCTCTTCCTGAAGCACCCGTGCCGGGAGCTGATTGTCAGTTCTTCCGGGGATTTCTGGGTCATCCCTTGGGCAGCCTTTGCTGCCTGTGAAGAAATGGGTAGCCACTGACCCTTAGATGCTGCCACATCCTCTTCCAGGGAGCTCAGTTTTCCTGCGTTTACTCGTAATTCTTGTTCACCCAAGCCTCTTGTTGCCTTTTCAGAACTCGCAAACTTTGAGAAGAACGTGAGCCAGGCTATCCACAAGTACAATGCTTACAGGTGGGACAGTGCAGCATTCTTGGCTAGCATGCATTCTGGTATACACCTGCTTTGTGTGGCACTTAACATAACCAAGGTTCCAATGGATATTTCGACCACCTGCAAGAGCAGAAAAAGCAACAAGAAGGTGGTACCTCACTTAATATTTCTGGAAGAATTTTGACAGAGCTCTATAGGATCAATTCAGATAAGTTCCCAATTATCCAACGTGATTGATTGGAAATGCAGTATAATTTTAAGCCATAATGAAAGGCAATGGTTGCAATATGTACTCAAACATTTGTGGTACGACAAATCATATCTTTCCATCTGGTTGGTCTGTGGCTGATCCTGTCACCTTCCTTGGATCTAGTCCTTGTCCATTACCAGGGGCCTTTTCCTAGCCATTATTTCCACATCTACCTGTCTCAACCCCTTAGCCTATAAATGTGCCCCCAAGTCCCTCAGTTCTTAACAGCAAAATGAAAACAGTCTTAACTTCCCTCTAGCTAGTACCTTATTTTTCCTTCTTGAACAATCTATGTTTCATTTCTGGACTTCCTCATCAGTAGTCATTCCCTTATGTCATTGCAGTATAATTCCCATCTTGCCATTTCTCTGAAAATACTCTCACCTACATCTCATCTTATTGGACTCTCAGTGGCATTCTTCATAAGCTCATTCCATGAAAGTCTTTCCCTTGATTTTCACGATGATTAGTAATCCCTTCTATTCTTTCATTTTTTTCATCTGTCTTAGCTTTTACTGTTGCTAGTTTCCAGAAGTCTTCCGGTAGCCTTTTCTTTTTTTTTTTTTTTTTAAAGAGTGAGTGAGAGTGAGAGAGAGAGAGAGAATTTTAATATTTATTTTTTTAGTTTTCGGTGGACACAACATCTTTGTTTGTATGTGGTGCTGAGGATGGAACCTGCACGGCACGCATGCCAGGCGAGCGTGCTACCGCTTGAGCCACATCCCCAACCCCCGTAGCCCTTTCAATACTTTCTCTTTCTTGTCTTTGAGTACCACTTAAGTCATAGACTCCAAAACTTTGGGCTTTCACCAGAATTTTTTCCTTCACACTCAAACATATTTCAAAACTGATTATGCTTTCTTCTTATGATTTCCTATGTAAAATAATTGTACTATCATCCATACATTAGTGACCTAGAATTCACACAGATATTCAACCCTGTTTGGGTCACAGCAGTGTTTAATCTTGAAGGAGCTCATCAGAGGTTGAGAGGAGCAGAAATCTAGACAAAGAATACAAAATGGGGCAAGTCCTTGAGATGAAAGAATATAACATTTTCTAAAAGTCAGTAATTCAGTTGGCTTAAGGGTTATATATAGCATGAGTGGGAAATAAATCCAGAAAAGCAAATAATCCCCTACTATCCCTACGTACTACTCACATACATACTCACCCCTAGTATACATTTCTCTTGACTGTGAATGAAGTATTTTTTAAAATAATCTAGTCTTGTCGGTATTTCATATCAAATAATTCAATATTTTTTTTGATAAAGCCTAAATATATGATGGCATACAAAAGGCCTTTCATGATCTAATTTATTCCTTTCAGGCTTGGGTACCCAGTTCCAGTTATCTGGATCTACTTGCCTTTCCTTAGCTAATCCCTTCCATAAACCGCCTTAGCCTGTTGCTTCCCCTATAATTATAACCTGTCTAGAGCCATCATCAATCATATGCTAATAAATAAGCTATAATTCAAATCTAAAGACATATATGCTAGAATAGAATAAAAATCACAGGTTCAAAAGATTATTCAACATTTGTGCTTTAGATTTAGTTGTACTATTGCTTTTTATCAGCAACAATTCTAAACTACATTTAACATTGAAAATTTAGACAGAATACCCAGTGAGCACCCAGAGTATACCTAATCTATCATCAGATTATTAAACTGGGTGTACGTAGAGGTAGGCAAGAAACACATGATCACTGCTTTATGTTAAACTGAAATGTTAACAATTTTTTTTAAAAAAGAATTGATATAAGGACATAGGGAATTGCAGTTTGAAGTCATGAATTTTTTTATTTTTTATTTTTTTTAAAGAGAGAGAGAGAGAGAATGAATTTTAATATTTATTTTTTAGTTTTCGGCGGGCACAACATCTTTGTTTTTGTATGTGGTGCTGAGGATCGAACTCGGGCCGCACGCATGCCAGGCGAGCGCGCCACTGCTTGAGCCACATCCCCAGCCCCAGAAGCCATGAATTTTAAAATAGCCATCTGTAAGCAAATATGATATTTAATAGTTCTATTAGTTTGGTAGCACATTTTTAAGCAAGAATTATGAATCATCTGCAGAAACAATTAAAATATATTGTTATATGCTATTTTTCAATTATTCACAAGAAAGAAGACTGCTGGTATCCCAAATCCCTCTAGTGTTACATATACAGTTAAAATTATCCTCATCTGTGAGAAATTTAAGAATTAGAGATATAGTAGGTAATCTATCAGCTCTCTAAATTCTAAGTCTTACATGGGAATGGAAAATTAGTTATCTTGGTGAAAGTGTAAGGTAGATATTTGTGTGTGCATTCTAGTTTAAGAAAAGTTAAGATCTTGCTTGTTTTTTAATTGATTTTCCCTTTTTTTCTCTTATAGAAAAGCAGCATCTGTTATAGCAAAGTACCCACACAAAATAAAGAGTGGAGCAGAAGCTAAGAAATTGGTAAGTTTAGTGAACACACTGGTCGAACAGTTTACACGTGTACAAATTTGGGGGGGTTCCCACAAAACTAAATTCATTTTTCTGAAGCTGTCTTGACCCACACAAACAGATTTCACTACTCCTAATTTTTTGGAATAAAATTAATGCCATTTAAAGCATACTCTTTCAAGCTCAAAATGTGTTTATTTGGAGATGAACAGATATATAATTATACTTTTCTTTTTCTACTCTATCACATATGCATGTACTGACTCTCACATTGAATTCCTCTGACAATGGTAGTGTACACTTGTAATTCCAGCAACTCAGGAGGCTAAGGCAAGAAGATTGCAAGTTTGGGGCCAGACTCAGCAATTTAATGAGGCTTTTAGTAACTTAGCAATACCCTCTCTCAAATAGAAAATTAAAAGAGCTTGGGATGTAGCTTAGTGGCAAAGAATCCCTGGGTTTAATCCCCAATACCCCACTGCCCCCCAAAAAAGACTATGGTGATGTAATGATACTATCATATGTGGTCCCTATCTATCCTTCCCTGATCCCCAGGTATAGGGACTTACATTAGTTACATTTGGGGAGAGTATTCCCCAAAGAGATTTTACCTACAAATAGGCATATGAGTAGACCTCTTTTCTAATATGGTAGTTAGCCCTGTTTTCATTTCCATGAAACCCTATGTGCTAGTAGTGTCCTAGTAATATCAGTTTCTAGAGGCTCACATCTCTTGGTAATTTGTAATAATATCACTAAGAATGTCCTTGGAAGATCTCCCTATTGATAGATGATTCTCTCTTATTTAACCTTACATAAATGATTCAAATTTGCTTAAATATCTTACATTTTGTTAAAAATGCCAAACTGACATGGCTTTGATTTTTCCAGATGATAGTTATCATCTCCATTTGTTGTTCTTTACTTGTGTTTTACAAAAGTCCTCTGGAATTTTAAGTATTATATTTGATCATCCTTAATTTTTTTCTAATGAGAGCCTTAAGAGTATGAACCATAAATGCCCTTTGTTCTCTCACCCTTCATAGTCACCCATGAATCTTGTGATTCTCACATTAATCATGTGCCACATCTTAACCTTGAATTTGTTAACCAATACAAATCCTACTTTGGTACATGGGTTTTAAATCCTTTGTGCCATGAACCATTACCAGCAATAGTATATTTTCCCCAAATACAGCATCCAATTAAGTTATAAATACATTAGAGATTTACTTCTTATTCTGAATTTTTGTCTTAGTGAACTGTTGCAATGTTATCCTCAGAGACCACACCTATTCATTCTGTTCCCCTTTCATTGAAACTCCTGAACTTCCTTTTCTGTGCTGATTGCAAATAAATTTTATTAAAGGTTTTTTAAAAGCTCTGATACACTTCATCCTGAATCTGAGCTCCTGATATGGCCCTAAAAAAAAGCATGAAAGTATCCAAAACTCCTTTTCCATTAGACTGGACTTAACATAAAAATATCAACATTATTTCTTTTTACTATTACTTAAGAATCAAAGACCTATTATCTAGCCCATAGGAGTGCTTCTCAATAATTCCAGAAATCTTACATTTCCAGAATGAGTTGTTTGTCTTTTATTCCTTAATGTTAGATACAGAAAATAGTTTGGGTCTAAATTGCTTGAGGTCTATTTATTGAGTGAAATTGTTGTAGCACTATCTGTAAAGGAAAAAATAATTACCTTTTTATCATTTAATATTAGAAATGAGAAGTCTAAGCAGTTTTTCTCTTCTAATCTTCCTAAATCTTTTGTTCATTTCTACTTGGTTATTGCTTTTTCAGAACTTGAATATGCATTCAGTAGTTTTGAGACATCAAGAGTACACAAGGGTGAATTAGGGCTAAAGGTCAGTAGGAAATAACTGG
Organism: Urocitellus parryii; assembly: GCF_045843805.1. Classification (NCBI taxonomy): domain Eukaryota; kingdom Metazoa; phylum Chordata; class Mammalia; order Rodentia; family Sciuridae; genus Urocitellus; species Urocitellus parryii. The sequence continues at coordinate 15,028,154 of NC_135544.1, forward strand.
CACACATGTTATTTTGCTTGTTGAATGTTTAATAGGACCAATAAATGTGAAAAAAAAGAGGTTAAGTTGGAAAATAAAACAATATACCATATGTTGCCTCTCAAATTATCAAACTAGTATGAAATGTAAATAAGGTTGTGAAAAAAATAAAAGAACCTTCATTTACTACTGAAGGGTGTCTTGATTGTTACAGCCATTCTGGGGAAAATTTGGCATACTGTATATATTGACCCAACAATTCCACTTGGAGGAATTTGTTCTAAGAAAACCAGTAGAGTTATGTGTACATAAGGACTAAGCAACTTAACAACTTTTGAGCACCTATAAGCCAGGCATTAGGGATATGCAGTGAACAGATAAGATCTCTGCTTTTTTAGAGCTTACATTCTAGAGCAGTACTGTCCAATACAGCAACCATAAACCACATTTGACTATTTAGTCCTTGAAATGTGGCTAGTGTAACTGAAGAATTCTAAATTTTAATTAAATTGTCATTATGTGGCTAGTATTCTACATTGGACTTTGTAGTTCTAGAGCAATGATTCTCAATGTGATACGTAGACCAGCAGCAACAACAACACTGGGGAACTTAGAAGTACAAATCCTTGGCTTCTTGGCATATCCCTGATAAAATGAATCAGAAATGCTAAGGTGGGACTTGACACTGTGTTTTTTTTTTTTTTTTTTAATACAGACACAACACATATTGTGTTTTTAATGAGAAAATGACTGTATACTTGCATCAAATGCCTCACAATCACTATAAAACCGAAGCAGGATAATAACACCGAAATGGTTACATACACAGGAAAGCCAGATACAGAGTATAATTTTCAAACACAGTATTACTACTTTTTCCCCCTCCTCCAATAAAAAAAGAAAGAAAATGTCATTTGGATAAAGAGCAATACAAAATCAAAATTGGCAGCTCACTGAATGCTAAAAATTCAGGAAATTGGTTCTGTAACTCAAACTGGATATAATCACCATCTCTAATACTTAGGCTGTTTTTTTTTCAATACATAGTTTAATTAAATCCATTCTTCATTTGGGAAAAAAATGAGTTCAGCGACAAAAGTCAACTGCTTTAGTGTTCGTTGTTATGAGTATATATATGTGTGTGTTCATGTGGAACTGATACAGATACTGCTTCTGTGTCATTACCTAGGATGGGCAGCATGAATGGGTAATTGGCATTGTCATCCAAGTAGAACTCAACCCGACTTCTGTCACTGATAGACCCTGTTTCTATAATTTCTGGGTGAGAGAACCCAGGTGTGTCAGTAGACACTTTGCTTGTGTCCAGGTGATGCTAATGCATGCAAAAGCGTAAGCACCTCTGTTCTAAAGGGAGTTCATAATAGCATTATTATACTATCAAATAATTAGAAACCATCTAAATGTTTACATGTAGGATATTAAGTAAATTATACATCCGTAAGATGATATACTATGCAACCACTAAAGACACCATTGTATTTATTTATTGATATAAAAATGTGTTCATAATGTATTAGGAAAAAGCATATATGTAAAAATGTATATTTATAAGTAAAAAAGAAATCAAATAATAATTTCCAGGGCAATGAGATTGACAAGTGATTTTAGTATTCTTTGTGTAACTTTTCTAATTTTTCTACAACAAAATTTAATTTTAAATGAGTCATTTAGACTTATTTTATAAAGGTTTCTCTTTTGTCAATCATTTAAGCATTTTGCTGCTGGGAGAATTCATTACAGGGGTTCAATTTTCTGTCTATTGTTTGAAAACTTGTCGCTTATGAGCATTTGTTTATCTTTTCCCACTTTATCATTTAGTAATTTGGTGAGCATTACAATTATATGATTTTTATATTTTTCATTTTTTGTGTAGCCTGGAGTAGGAACAAAAATTGCGGAAAAAATTGATGAGTATTTAGCAACTGGAAAATTGCGTAAACTGGAAAAGGTAAAATTTTAACTGATTTACTTATTTGGTTACAGTGTCTTCCTTTATGGCAACTATCATGTAGTGTCCTTAGAGGGCGATTGATGTTACTTGGTGAGTAACATCACTTTACTCACTTTTCCAGAAGGAAAGAGATGAGTAGACTTTATGGCTTTACGTAATCTATTTTTTAAATATGAACATTGCTTCTATAAAATTTTCACTTATTAGTTGGGCATGGTAGTGCAACCTGTAGTACCTTATGCACAGGAAGCTGAGATGGAAGGATCACTTGAACTCACAGATTTGAGACCAGCCTGGGCCACTTTGTCTCACACACACACAAAAAAAATCCCTCTTATTTTATGTGACATTTAAGAGATTTTTAGCATCATGATACAGTTGGCTCTTTATTTTTTTTTACTATTCAGAAAAGAGATTATAAATTTTGACTAAAAGGTCATTGTCATTTAGAATTTCTGTTCTTTAATGCTTCCAAGTATTTTTATGCTTTTATTTCACTCTAATGATAATAATTATATCATTTCTCGTCTCTTATGGATAGGCCTCTTAAAAATATTAGAAAATTGAAAAATTCAGAGACTGCATGTTAAATGTTCTTCCCGTGAAAATAACTATATGAGGTGGTACATTTGTTAATTAGCAAATTTATTGGATTTTACCAGTCTATACTTATGTATATTTCAAGACATTGTGTTGTATATGATAAATACACGCAATTTTATCCGTCAATTTGAAGAAAAAAAGTTATTTGTTTTGGTGCTGATGATTGAATTCAGAGCCTCATGCACACACTCTACCACGGTACTATACCCCCATCCAAAAGTATTGAATAAATTAGAGATGAGAGATCTTCAGCTGCTCTGTTATTCGCCTGTAACTACCTAGGTTATATATGAATACTTCACTATGTGTTAACCAGGTAAATGTAAATGATTTTGGTTTTTAATAAAATCATTTAGGTTCTCAAAGCATTCTTAAATCATTGTTAGACCTTTTTTTTTTTTCCTTAAAGATTCGGCAGGATGATACAAGTTCATCCATCAATTTCCTAACTCGAGTTAGTGGCATTGGGTAAGAACTATTTTTTAACAGACGTAGTCATAGATTGGTTATATTTTTCATGTCAACCAAGCTAAGTTACCTGCTGTTTTTCTTCTAAACTTGTGCTTCACTACCTCTTTGCCTTTACTCATACAGTTCACCTTTTCATAGCTTATGGATCTGAAGCTGTTTATTCACATGATGCCTCATTTAAAGCAAATGTTACCTTCTGTCTTCTTTCCTCTAAACTCTACTAGTACTTGCTGTGTACACCTTTTGCCCTCTTCAGATTGTGTCTCTTCTGCTTCTCTAAGCATAATGTTTTTCTTTAGAACCATGAATTTGGAATAAGCACTCAGATGTTTTTTAATGCAGGAATCTTTATCTCAGATTTGGAACTAGCACTGAAAAGGTCTTTTGACATTGGACAAAGGAAAGATTAACACTGAAATATTAAGGCCATAATGTTTTCCTTACCTCTTATCTTTAAGAAACAAGGCATTCCTTTACATTATATGATGATAATTCCTTTAAGTGACCACATTTTAGATAGAAGTTATTCTAGACTGTATTATATTCTTAAGCATAATATACTGAAAATTAGCATGACTCCTTATGGACCCAAGGCTATTTTAAAATTTTGATTAGAAGATGTTTTAGAGAGCATGTTATATTATCCTCTTTTTTTAAGGAAGAAAGCTGAAACTTGAGTGTAGAAAGTACTGTGGCAGAGCCAGAATTAGAACTCTTTTGTCTCCTGATTCCCCGTTCAATTCTGTTTTTTGTTTGCCACATTGCCTTCCTAATATCCATGTCAATTATACCACACTATAATATCATAATGTTTGCACGCTGTTCCAGAAACTATGACTCGGGCTGTTATATGCACATGAATGTGTATGTGTGCTTTTCTTTCTGATGTCTGTACTCACTTTTACTGTAAATTGATATAAGAGAAGAGAATCAGGAAAACTGAGTACTGGTCCTGACCAACTAAATTTGTTACCTTAGCAAATTATTTTCAGTTTTTTAGATTCTGATGTCCTTCTTTATAAAATGAGATGGAAATTTGGTTAATCTCTAAGGTTCCTTCTGTCCCTGCCATTCCATAAGAGCATCCTTAGTCCTTTTTTTTAAAAAATATTTTCTTAGTTGTCGATAGATCTTTATTTTATTTATTTATTTATTTATTTATATGTGGTGCTGAGAATCGAACCAGTGCCTCACACATGCTAGGCAAGTTCTCTACCACTGAGCCACAACCCCAGCCCATCCTTAGTTCTTTCTGATGTTCTGATATATTTATGTGAACATGGCAATCACAGTGATTGTTCATTAACCCAATCAGATTTTATCACTGCTTTGCTCTGTATGCTCTAACAGCCTCCCATTGCACTCAGAATAAAACCCAAACTTACTACCCTGGCTTTAAAAACATGATAATGTGTGGCCCCTGTGTACTGCTCAGTGATATCTCATTCTAGCCATACTTGTTTTTCTTCTTTCTTGAACAAGCCAATCTTAAGCCAGCCTGAGGGCTTTTGACCTTCCCTTTCCCTTTCCCTTTCTCCTTGATCCCTTGTAGCTGGCTCTTTGTTATTTAAATCTCAGCTTATGTATTATCTCAGAGCCCTTTACTCACCACCCAATCTAAAGCAGAACTCAGTCATTCTGTTATGTCTGGATTTGAATTCCTCCACCTGATATTTTTCTTGTTTGTATATGTATTTATGTATCCCCTTACTAGAATGTAAGCGGGTGATATCTAGTGCTCTTATTTATCTTATTTATGCTGTATCTTCAGCACAGTGTCTGGCATATGATATGGTCCTCAGTAAATCTTATTTGAGTGAATGAACAATTTTCAAGTGCCCATATGTTTGAACATGGATATTATGATGGCTACTGTTTAGGTGTTTTTTTCCCTGTCCAAATTCAGGATTATCTTCCTAATGATTGAAACTTCAAAAATTCTTACTTTGAATAAAATTGCACATTACCAAAGTAACCATTTTAGTAGGTCTTATTTAGCATAATATCAGGTCTTTATGTTTGACCTTTCCTTTTATTTTTTAAATATTTGATTGTTACAGTGATCCTGAATTCCATTCGATATTGAGACAATGCATTTCTTTCTTTGTAGTCCGTCTGCTGCAAGGAAGTTTGTAGATGAAGGAATTAAAACATTGGAAGGTAAGTATGACCACAGGTTGCTAATTCCGGCTTAAATATGGTCCTGAAGGACCATTAATAAATACTCTAACAAACTAAAACCTGGAAAACCTGTTCTCAATTAATAAATACAAATAAAATTTTCTTTTTAACTCTGTAGTAGAATATAGATGTATAATTTATAGTCCCATCTTAAACATTTTTAGGTTTGTAATTTAGAAGAAAATCAAAACCAGGAAGTGATTTCTTGGTTTAAAGACAATGAAAATAGTTCTCATTTGTAGATGTTTAGAATATTTAGATTACTTTTGTTTCTATAATAAAACAAAAACATTTGTTTCTATAATAAAACATTTAATCTTATATGTTAAGATTAAATGCTGAGTTATATAGATTGAGAGTTGAGTGCTTATTGAAGGAATTTTTAATTTGAAGGAAGTAATAAAAATAGAGCCTAAGTCAAGTAATTTTAAAACACATAAACCTAACATAGCTGCCGCAAACTGCCCGGCCCCGGGCCGGCTGAGTCCCGCTCCTGCTGCCGAGCACTGCCTGCGGCACCCCTGCTGAGCGATCCCCTGCTGAGCTGTCAGTGCACGCGGGCTTGCAATCTTGCAACCCGGTTGGGCACAAAAACACAAGCCAGTCAAACTGAGACAAAGTTTTATTTAGAGAGAGGCCGTGTGCGTCCCCTAACAGGTGGGTCCGCCACGTGTGTGTCTACCTGAGCCGGGGGGTTTCCACTTCCCCCGGAACACCCTCCTACCATCCTTTTCCAACCAATGGGAACTCTCCCATTACAAGAGTGACATGAGTAACCTGAGTCCTGAAATTGGGCCCAGCTGGACAGCATGAGTCCAATTACCATATGAAAGTGAATTGCTGGCTGGCAGTCAATAAAATCCAAAGGTGCCTGTATCAATATTTTTGCTGTGGCTCCTAACAATAGCAATCCTTTCAATTTAATTTATCTCTTCATACTTTTCAAGGTGTATACTATATATATATATATATGAATTCATTATAGTACATCCATGGCATTAAGGGTTTAGTATTTGTGGGTTCAACTATTATAAGCAACACAGTGGTTAGGTGAACATGTTTTGGAGACTGACCTGGTTTGAATCCCAACTAGCCATACTTGTTTTTCTCCTTTCTTGAATAGCCAACAAACTCATGCCAGCCTGAGGGCTTTTGACTTTCCCTTTCCCTTTTCCCCTGATCCTTCATAGCTGGCTCTTTGTCATTTAAATCTTATATTATATTATATTATATTATATTATATTATATTACATATTATCTCAGAGGCCTTTATGAGCATTGTGCTTCAGTTTCTTAGCTACAAAACAAATATTTCATATAATTTAATGCAGTCTGTAAAGCACTTAGCAGAGTGCTTAATACATAGTAAGTACTGAAAAATGATTAACTTACTTTTATGAAATATTGTTCACTAAACTAAGTATTACTAAACCAAGAATTTCTAGAGACTGATCTCTTTCTGTGCATCTCAGAGAGGTTATGTGCTTTTCTCCTTGTGACATATACAGTATATCTGAATAAGATGATTGGCTAAAGCACTTAAACCCACTCAAGTTTGTGGGTTTCAAGCTGGTTGCTGCTTGGGAGGCTGAGTCAGGCCAGCCTGGGCAACATAGCAAGAAACTGGAAAAAAAAAAAAAAAGTGGGTTTCTCAAAGGTGTTCAGGTTTTATCTCTTGGTAGTGTCAGACATTTTGTTTTTATATTATTTCATATTTATGTAATGTCTATATATTTAACTTATAGATATATACATATATATCACTATTTCCATTTCATTTTCAGATATATATGTTAGTATTTCCTGTGGGAGATGTTAAATGTTCCATGTGTCATAAAGATGCTTATTTTTCTCTGTTTTATATCTCCAGAGTGAATTTATGTATTTGTTAATCTAAGGGTGATCATAGGAATTGCTTTTAAACCATGCTTGTTGTTTTCTTTAATGAGGTTCACTACTGTACTCATGCCTAGTAAAAGAACACCTAATGGAACTCAGTCACTTTTAAGATACAATGTTAGGACGACTTTTGCAAATTAAAAAATGAAGCTAATACCTTTACTTTCAACAGGATTTTTAGTACAATGCCTGCACAAATCAGTATTCAACACTAATTCAATGGAGTGAATGAATAAATGTACACTATGAATGAACCTAGGTAATCATAAAGTCTTCAGAAGTTGTGATTGCTGCTGCTATGAATAGTAAATTTAGCAATATTAGTTCTTATAAGGTTGCCTTTTATGATAGCCAGCAAAATTTGATATAATTCCTGTATATTTATCATTTCATGTAATTCTCATTCAAATTTTGAGTCAGTAAATGGAAATGATCATAAAATTAGATGTTAGGTTTTTACCATATTGATTTGAAGAGTCATTTTTTCTAGTTCTTAATATCTAAAAATTTTTTTCTCCTTGTTTTTATCAAAACCATTTCAATGTATTTTCCCTCCACCTAGTTCTTTGAAAAAAAGTAGCTGAGTTTAGTATTTTTCCTCCCAAAAGTGTTCAAATTAACACCTCAAACTTATCTTCTATTCAGATCTCAGAAAAAATGAAGATAAATTGAATCATCATCAACGAATTGGGCTGAAGTAAGAGCAAATTTTCTTTTGATACTTGAGATGTGAAAGTAAAAATTTTTATAGACATTCTTTTATACACCATAATAATTCCTCAAATTAGGTAAACACAAGCATTTTCCAATTTAGGAATGCTAAGATTTGTTGCAGACTCCTGTAGAGTTTATGTATATGTACATACATTTTGTTATTGTTTTATAGTTTACTTATTTTAAGAATTTCCCTCATTCATTTGACTTTAGTGGACCAACTCTCTCTTAAAATACGTAAAGCTTAGTGCAGTGACTTAGACAGTCATTGGGTGTTCATTCCATGATTCTGTAGTACAAAGCACTGTACTAGGTCTGGGGGAAGAATACTGAAGAGATTCAGTGTAGCAGTTTATTTAGTCTGAGAAGAACATGAAACATGTAAACATCAGTTTACATGAACATGAAAAACTAAAGTTTTTTAATAATAAGAAAAATCTCAACTAAAAACGGTATAAATAACTAGTATGTATGTTTCTCTATCAGTATCAATAATTATTTTGTGTGCTAGATATTGATTATTTACAATGATAGTGTATAAGCAGTATATGTATTTCCTCTTAAACTTATACTATTATTCTAAAATTTTGAGCCACTAAGAGACCAGGATGGTGTGATTCTTACTTTCTTTGCATTTATATAGTAAATGGAGGTATTGTGAAGAACTTGGCTATCGTGAGAACTGATTTTGAAGAATTACATTATCATTCTTAGCCATATGCTTAGATATCATTTCAAACAGAGATAATATCTTTATAACTGCTTTATTGAGATATAAGTCATAAGTCATGCAATTTATCAATTTAAAGGATATAGTTCAGTGATTTTTGGTATGTACACAGAGTTGTGCAACTATTACAATTTTAGGACATTTTTGTTATCCTCAAAAGAACTCATCCATTAGCAGTCATTCCCCATTTATCCTCATTCAGCCCTAGGCAACCACTAATCTGCTGTTCAAATTTGCCTCTTCTGGACATTTCATATAAATGAAATCAATATGTGGTCTTTTCTGATTTCTTTCACTTGCCATATTATTGTCGAGGTTCATCCATGTTTTAGGTTAATATTTTAAAAAGCAACAATTTGCAGAATTTTTGTGTTATTTTTGAATTTATATTTATTTTTTAACTGATATATAATAGCACTGTACATATTTGGGGGTTTCCATGTGATGTTTGATACATGTATATGCTGTGTTATTTAGTTAGAGTAAACATATCTCCTTAAACATTCATCATTACTTTATGGTGAAAACATTCAAAATCCTTTCTTCTAGCTATTTAAAATATATAGCAAATTCTCATTATCTATAGTTATCCTACAGTGCAATAGCACAACAGAATTTCTTACTCCTATTTTTGCAAGATTTAAGTGCAGTTAACTGTAACCAACCCCTTGATTTACCAGTAAAGAGCAGTACTTTGAAAACATGTCCCAACTTAAATATGTTTATTTACTATTGTAATGTGAATATGAAACTTACTTACATATAAGTTTTGATGCAGTTTCTTGAATATTACAAAGGATGATCCAGTTAAGAAACAGACACCCCATCTCAGTTTTGCTGTTGTCTTCTCAATAAATTCTATTCTTGATTTCTGAGAATTGTAATCTGCTGGTATAAGGACACTATGTATGGTAGGCAATTTAATTTCTAAAAAGATTTAAATTTTACAAAAATCTTTTGTGTACTTATTCTGTCTTTATAGATATTTTGAGGACTTTGAAAAAAGAATCCCTCGTGAAGAGATGTTACAAATGCAAGTAAGAATATGCTGAACTGTATTTTTTGATTACTGTTGAGAACATCACTTGGTGAAAAGCTGTTTTTGGAATACTGACTTAATCTTTCTTCTATTAGGATATTGTACTAAATGAAGTTAAAAAAGTGGATTCTGAATACATTGCTACAGTCTGTGGCAGTTTCAGAAGAGGTAACATACTTCCTAATCTTGGGCTATTTCATGCCTCAATGTTAAAATTGCCTAGAATATGTGAAAAACTTGGATTAAAAATGTGTCATTTATATTACTTCTTGGATTTACTAAGACCCTATCGTATTAGCTATTTATTTGTTCATAGATGGGAATATGTATAAATAATTAGAGGAGAGTCATTCTAATTTTATTATAGAATAATATTTTTAACTGCTTTTAACAAAATTTATAAAATTATTTAGGTATATTAAAACACTAATAGTGGGGCTGGGGTTGTAGCCAAGTGGTAGAGCGCTTGCCTTGCATATGTGAGGCGCAGGGTTTGATCCTCAGCACCACATAAAATAAATAAATAAAGGTATTGTGTTCATCTACAACTAAAAAAAACTATAAGAAAAAAACACTAATAGTGGTTATCTGGTTATATGCTAATGGAGTTGTAGATAGTTTTATTTACTTTTTAAATTTTCTACATTTTCTCTAATGAATCTAAGAATATTGTCACAAAATCACCAGCTCAAAACCCATTCTCCCAATCACCAGGTTTTTCAGGTCTTTCACTTACTATGTGAGAGCAAGCAAAGTGAGAACCACACAATCCTGGTCTCTTTGGAGGCTAACATAGCTTTTTAAATTAGAATAGAAAAAATTTGTTTAAAACATTTTAGAGTAAATACCTAGATTGAATCTCTGGTCACCAGTAGAATTTTGGGTAGAAAGTAGGCAATGGGCTATCAGAAATATTCCAGATATTTTCTGTAAGAATCTAGAGTTGGATTAAATCCATATTTGCTGATAAGTGGAAAGAACATTGAATTGGGATAAAAAGACCTGGGTTCCGAGGCCAAGTCTTCTTACTACTATATGATTTTAATAAATCTGTCTTTGCTTTATCCTAATTTTCATATTTTCAAAATGAAAGGATTAAAGTTAACCAATTATTTGAGTATGTCTATATCAGAAATACCTGGGAATTTAAAAAATATATATATACATTGTTATACCCTGCTACAAACCTACTAAATAAAAATTACCTTAGGTGGGGACTTGGATTATCTATTTTCAAAATGTGTGTATGTGTATACGTGCGTGTATGTGTGTAAAAAATATGTATTTTTGTATATTTATATATACATATTTTATATATATATTATATATATATATATTTTTTTTTTTGTACCAGGCATTTAACCAAGGGATGCTTAACACCTGAGCCACATCCTCAACCCTTTTTAATATTTTATTTGGAGACAGGGTCTAAGTTGCTTAGAGCATTGATAAGTTGCTGAGGCTGGCTTTTAACTCATGATCCCCCTATCTTAGTGTCCTCAGCCGCTGGGATTAAAGGCATGCACCACCACACCCAGTTCAAAATGTATATTTTGATGCAAAGCAAGCTGAAATGCACACTCTGAATATGACAAACCTTTTGGATTTATATATTTTATTTTTATTTATGTTGTTGACTATGTTATATGGCTGTATGCTTTAATATTAAAAAAGGGGACTGGGATTTGGCTCAGTGGCAAGCGCTTGCTTCGCATGTATGAGGCACTGATTCGATCCTCAACACCACATAAATATAAATAAATAAAGGTATTGTGCCCATCTACAATTTAAAAAAAATTAAATATATATAAAAAATGGCATACACTGTGGAGTCTCAGTTTTACTCTGTCTCTGTTCATTCTGTATACTACATGCCACCATTGTCCCATTAATAACCACTTTCTTTTGAATTCTTTTCAATGTTTCTGCTTAACGATAACAACTAATATGAGTATACATTTTTTATTTTCTCCTCCACTTCCCTTTCCCTTTTTTTCACCAGGTAACATTATGTTTGCATAATACTATACCTTTTTTTTAAATTAAAGATATATCCTGGATATTTTTCATATCAGTATACAGAGATTGTCTTTATTCTTTTTAATAGTTGCATAATATTTGCTTTTGTGGGTTTGCCATAATTTATTTATCAAGCCCTCTATTAATGGACCCTTGAGTCTATCTTTCCTTCCGGTCTTCCTTTGCTAATATGATTTTCTTTTTGTTTTTTAAAAATAATAAAGTGATTTTGGTGGTAACTGCATAGTGAAAGCATTCAACTTATAGGAGAAAGAAATGAGAACACAATAGAATTTTCTTTATTAAAATAGCTTTTGTAAATATCCTGAAATCAGTACACATTCACCCTTTGTCTTTTTTATATGTAGATACAAGAATTCCCCACTTATCCATAGTTTTGCCTTCTGAGGGTTCAGTAACTCAGGACAACCACAGTCTGAAACTACTAAATGGAAAATTCCAGAAATAAACAATTTGTAGTTTTAAGTTATTATGGGTACCAAGAGGAAATCTCCCTCCATCCTGCCTGGGATGTAAATCATCCCTTTGTCCAGTATAGCCACAGTTTATTCTCCCTGTCCTGCACTTCATCACTTAGCCATCTTGGCTCTCTGATCTCAGATTGACTGTTGAAATATCACAGGGTCTTTCTTATTTTACTGAATAAGGGCCTCAAAGCATAAGGGTGTGATGCTGATAATTCAAATCTGCCAAAGAACATCTATAAAGTATGTCCTTTAAGTGAAATTGGGAAAGTTCATGACTTAATAAGGAAAAGAAAAAACTTGTATGCTAAGCTTGATAAGGTCTACATTAAGAACACATCTTCTACCCATGAAATTATGAAGAAGGAAAATGAAATTTATGCTAGTTTTGGTGTCACATCTCAAACTGCAAAAATTATGGCCATGGTGTGTAATAGGTACTGAGTTAATATAGAAAAGGTATTAAATTATAGGGTTTGGTCCTATCTGTGGTTTCAGGCATCCACTGAGGGAGGGCCTTAAAATCCTCTGCAGAAAAGGGGGACTACTGTATCTGGTTAAAGATTGATACATAGGATGATGATCTGCATGGTCATCTAAAGTATGTTTTGCATGTACTATACTTATCAAAATGAAAAGAGAAGAGATAGGATTATTTTATGCCGAATGAGGCACAATAGTAGATGCTTTAGCTCTTATCTAGTTGCACAGTAGCCTATGTAATAGTTTTTAGTAGTTTACAGACAAGGAAACTGAGGTTTAGAGAAATGTAAGAGTCCTTATTTGCAGTACTAAAAGTGAAAAACATCTAATTAGAGTCAAAATTTCATAGTTCAAAGTAAGGTTCAAACAGCTATGTGTAACTTGCCTGAAGTTATATGGTTATAAAGATCAAAACCTGAGTCATTATAAAGTGCTGTGTTCTTATCCATGATACTATAATAATAATTTTTTACCAATATTTATTAAATGACTTCAGTCATAAGAATTAAAATAAATTACCTTTTAAAGAGAGCATATTGTTTGAGATTTTTAGATATTTAGTTGTTCATAGATGTATTCCAAAGCCATTTTCAAAAATTGTCTTTATTGTTGAGTGGTTAAGTGCATTATTAGCACATTAAATATACAAGTTGTATGCAATGTGTATCTAATGCCAATTACTGTTGTTATCCCAGATTCTGCTGTCTCTATCAATAAACCTGAATTATTGGACAGAAAATTGAAATCTTTTAACTAATTCTGAATATGAAGCACAGTGAAATAGAATAATAGGCTATAAGAAGTAAGGCTCTTCTATGTATGTCATTAGTTTTGTTCTTCTTTGGCCTAATTGATAGATTTACATGGAGAATACCTTCCATATTCCTTGTTACTGTAGGTGCAGAATCTAGTGGTGACATGGATGTTCTTCTGACCCATCCAAACTTTACCTCGGAATCAACCAAACAGGTACCCTAGAACTTATAATCAAATATGTTCTGTCATACAGCAATGCAGCAGTAAATATCATTTTCTAAATTGTTTCGCAACAAATCATTTTAATCTTTCTGAAAAGTCAGCTGAAGTGTTTTATACTGATTGAATTCTGTGAAAAAGCAAACGTAGGTGTGGAAAAGGATACACAATATTTTTCCTTGAGGAATTGGAAGGCAGTCTAACATTTAAATGAGAGGAAATGTAATAAAGTATTTCTTTCTTTTTTTTTTTTTTTGCCTTGCTGTATTTTCTTTCTTTTTTTAATTTGTTCTAATTAGTTATACATGACAGTAGAGTGCATGATACATAATACGTAGAAATTCTTCTGGTTGTGCATGATGTAAAATCCCACTAATCATATACTTATATATGTACAAAGGGTAATAATGTCTGACTCATTGTACTATCCTCCCTACCCCATACCTGCTCCCCTCCTTTCACTCCCTTCTACCTAATCCACTATAGCTGTTTCAGAAATGCTTGGTCTAATGTTCAGGTTTTCATTAAAGTAATATCTTCCTATTAAAAAATAAAGCATTGGGCTGGGGATGTGGCTCAAGCGGTAGCGCACTTGCCTGGCATGCGTGCGGCCCGGGTTTGATCCTCAGCACCACATACAAAGATGTTGTGTCCACCGAAAACTAAAAAATAAATATTAAAAAAATTCTCTCTCTCTCTCTCTCTCTCTCTCTCTCTCTTTTAAAAAAAAAAAAAGTATTGAGAAACTACTTTTTTTTTTTTTTCTCACAGTGTGGGGATGGAACTCAGAGCCTTGCACATGCAGGCAAGTGCTTTACTACTGAGCTGCACCCCAGCCTGAAAAACTTAGTTCTATTAGAAAATCCATAAAAACAAAACTTTTTTTTAGTTGTAGATGAACAAATACCTTTATTTTTATGTGGTGCTGAGGATTGAACCCAGTGCCTTACACATGCGAGGCAAGCATTCAAACACTGAACCACAACCTCAATCCTAAAAAACAAAACATTTTTTATTTTGGATGACATATGTCTTTTAAAGATAAAGCAGCTAACTCTTTAATGAAACAGATAAACACAAATTGTGTTTGTTTTAGGGTATCAGGAGATTGGTGAGAAACTAGTTTCTGAAAATGTTTTATTTGATAAAATGTATTCTCTGTTTGAGGGGAAAGATACTTAATCAGAACATTAAAAAGAGTGTGGGGCTAGGATGTAGCTCGGTGGTAGATTGCTTGCCTAGCAAGTTAGAGGCCCTGGGTTCAATCCCTAGCACCCCCCCCCAAAAAAAAATCCTCACATAAAACAAAATCATAGAGATTTTTCCATAAATAATCTGAAAACTCATGTTAAAAATATTTTAGGTTGGGCATGTAGCTCAGTGGCCTTAGGTTCAATCCCCAGCACCAAACAAAAAGATTTTTTCATATGACAGAATAATTGCTCTTTTTTTTTATTCCCTGATTATGATTCTGCAGCCAAAGCTGTTACATCGTGTTGTGGAGCAGTTACAAAAGGTCCATTTTATTACAGATATGCTATCCAAGGGGGAAACAAAGTTCATGGTAAGTACCCATTTGAATTAACACATGTGAAAAAAATCCTTAGAGATTGCTTAGTAACCATTCTGAGTATGTGACTTTATTGTAGCTTTGTAGTAAGGTCAACAAATAGCTGGGCATGATGGCACTCACCTGTAATCCCAGTGGCTAGGAAGCTGAGGCAAGGAGGTTCATGAATTCAAAGCTGGCCTCAGCAATTTAGTGAGGCTCTAAGCAACTTAGTGATACCCTGTCTCCAAATAAAATATCAAAAGGTTGGGATGTGGCTCAGTGGTTGAGTGTCCCTGGATTCAATCCCCAGTACAACCCCCCCCCACCCACCCACCCCCGTTAAAAAAAAAAAAAAAGGATGTCCTTGAGACCTTAGAGAAAAATACTTGATACGACACCTGATTCTTATAGCTACTCTCACAATGTTTTAGATAAGAACTTTATTCTTTCAGGGACTGGGATTTAACTCAGTGGTAGAGTGCTTGTTAGCATGCATGAGACCCTGGGTTCAGGTCCTAGCACTGTGAAAAAACAAACAAACAAACAAATATGGATTTTCTTTTAAACTCCCCATTTCTAAATAATATATACTGTCAAAGTAAGTAATTAGGCATAATTTGCTTTTGCATAATATCTGTAATGACTTTGACACATAGTAGGTTTTCCCCTAAAATCACAAATGGTTCTCATGTTCTCTGACTCAAAATCCTTCAACAAGTGAGGTTAGAATTGACTGAAGGTTATTTATCTATTACAACCTCAAAGAAAGAAAAAGAATCAGGGTCTGTCTTATAACATATAAAGAATGTTGTTACATGAAATGATAAACAGGGAAGCTAATAGAGGGGGACACTTGCAAAGATTTTCACAGTGAAGCCCGTTATGATGTGCTGTCTAGAAATCTAAAGACTCAAAACAAATGGCAAGTGGATTAAAAATAGATTAATAAATGGTTCAGTATAATAACCAATAGGAAAGCCAATAAAAATGTAGGGATCAAGATTTTTCTTTCTTTAGGCTTACTTTCTTCTAATCACTTAAAGACTTCTTTGGGTCCCCTCTTCTCCGTGCCCCACTTTTATGAAGTTATATGACTTAAAGGAAAGATACTGTACTGTTAGAGCCTAGACGTGCTAAAATTTGTGAGTCTCAATAGATTTGACAGGAGTGTTATCTAAAAGTAAAAAGATAATTGAGAAAGATAAAACATCATGTCATATAGAAATAGAATGGCAGTTGCCTGTCCCTGAGGAGAGGGAACATGCAGTTATTTTTAAATAGATACAGAGTTTCAGTTGGGGAAATATTCTAGAAATGGATGGTGGTGATGGTTATAAAACAATATAAATATAATACTATATACTTAAAAATGGCTAAGATGATTTTAAAAAATTAATATGGTAAATTGGATGTTATATATAATTACTGTATACACAATTATTTCATTAAGTTCCTCGTGGTGATTTTAAATGAGCTGTGAAAGTGTATTCAGTCAATTTGACAGTATATATTTGCTGAATGAATCTCTTATGTTTCAAGCACTGTTCTAGGATCTGAGAATAAATCAGTGAGTTTAATTAAGTAGAACTTACATTAGGACTCATGGAAGGAACTGATCATTAGTGATGAACATAATAAATAGGTAAATTATTTAATATATTAGGTTAAAATAGTGCTCAAAAATGGGGGAGTAGGTATGGAGGATATGGGAATGCAGGAAGCAATATTAAATAGGAAGGTCAGACTGACTTAGAGCCTCAAGGTGAGGGACTTAGCCAAGCAGATACCTATCTAGAGAAAGAGTTGGCTAGGCAGGAGTCAGAGCAGTAGCCTAAGTGACGGACAGTAGCAGAGACATCCAAAGAAGTGAAGGTCTCTAGGTTCTGAAAGGAAATTGGCTGCAAAATGAATTCAGTTCATGAAGTTGAAAAAACTATTCTCCTGTATCTTCTTGATTCCAAAGCCTTTTATTGCTATAACCATTTACTAGTTTTAAAGATATATCTATCCAGGCTGGGGTTGTGGCTCAGCAGTAAAGTGCTTGCCTAGCACATGTGAGGCCCTGGGTTCAATCCTCAGCACCACATATAAATAAATAAAATAAAGGTATTGTGTCCAACTACAACTAAAAAATAATTTTTTTAAAAAAAAGACATGTCTATCCATGTGCTTGCCAAGTTATCTTCAAAACATGGATTCCTTTAAGCTAGTAGTAATCAAATTCTAGAAACTAGTCAGAGTTATTCCAGATCATCTTGTAAAATCATGGTCTTTAGACAACTGAACTGTTCTTACTGTGAATATAATAATATTTGGAAGAAAATACAGTTTCTCTACATTCTGTTAGTTTCATATTAGGTATGTACCATTCAAATTTTAGTATTTTGTGCATGTTTGGCCTTGGGTGATTTTTCTGTAGAATATCCACTTTAAGAATTCAAGGGACCATAGAAGATACCTTGACTACCCTGAGGAAATGAATGGCTTTATTTCAAACACTCATTGAAGTTATTGAATTTAAATACCAAACAATACTAATCCATTAAGTCTAATAAAGCATTTATAATAATACAGAAATATTCTTTAATATTAACACTTCAGAAAAAATTCAGGAAATAAAATTAGCCTTGAAAAGGGGAACAAAGCCATTAGATGAAATTTTATCACTGATATAACAAACAGCAAGATCATTGCCTATGGCATCCAGACATTTATACCCATAAGTAATACTTCATGGTAATTTCTGATGGAAGTTATTTCTGACCATTTGAAGTGGAAGTTGAGTTGGAACTTGTTAATGCCTAAGAAGGTAGGTTTCATATTTTGAAGGTAAATATGTTTCGTTAATCTTCCAACCATACAAATGGCTAAAGAAAATACCCATTTTCAATTTTAATTTTTCTCTTTTGTTGAATAAAAAAATACAGCTTTTAGTGATGTGTATTAACTTGACTAATTTTTTATTTAGGATAAGAAGCTTGTCACTTGTTTATTTTTCTTAGAATGTGGTATTAGGTAATTGTAATTTGAAATCTGGTGATGTGTATAGCTCTTTTTCACATATGCATGGGTTGCTGCCAAGTCCAGAAATTTGCCCATTTTTCTGGAAAGGAAAAAAAATGACCAAATAGGCTTTGATGATTTTTGCTTGAAACTGAAGAAGTTTTCACTCACCTGTAAAGAAGGGGAAAAAAATGATCCTCTAATTTTCTTATTATTTATTGCACTCCTAAGGATTAAACCTAGGTACTCTCTACCACTGAGCTATACTCCCAGCCCTTTTTATTTTTCATTTTGAGATAAGGCCTTGCTAGTTGCCCAGATTGGCCTCAAACTTGTGATCCTCCTCCCTCAGCCTCTTAAGTAGCTGGGATTATAGATGTGTGCCACTACACCCAGATTTTCTTATATTTTAAAAATTTTTCTTACCTTTCTCATATTATTTAAGAGATTTCCTCAGACCCTTCTACTTCTGCTATCATATTTAAACCAGTCCGAAATGTTTTTTTTTTCTGTAGTATTCTGCCCTTATTCATGTGTTGAATATCTTCTATTGTCTGAGAAAAATATAGCTTTTTTTGTTATTGTAGCTTTTTTGTTTATTTTCTTATTTCTGCATGATCATTATTTCTCCCAAGTTGCTTTTGCCTGTTTGTTTTGTGCTCTTTCATATATGATGCTTTACTTGATTTATTTATTGTTTAGAATCATATACAGGTGAAATTCTTATGGCTAGAACCTTTGTTGATTCATGTAGTTCTCAAATTATCATAGAATGTCACAGGAAGTTCATGATAACATGTAGCTTAGAGAAGCTAGCTAATAAGTTGAAAGTGCTCAGAATTCTAAAACTGCCACCAATAAAAGCAAAACTAGCCTCACATTTAAAATTTGATTAAAATTAAGCCTTAAGTTTAAAAATATCTTTAAAAAATTCTTTAAAATATCCTTTTCAGGGTGTTTGCCAGCTTCCCAGTAAAAATGATGAAAAGGAATACCCTCACAGAAGAATTGATATCAGGTATGCTCAAACTTTGTTTCTGACATTCTTGCTTTTTCCTTTTTGAATCCTGTCTTTCTTCCCTCTGTATATCTTATTAAAGTTTACAAGTATGTATGGAACCCTCTTTTATTCTGAAGGACCATATATTCTTGCCAGATATAATGTTTAGCCTTAAGTATAAATAATAATGACTGTCTACAGATTTTTTTTTTCTTCATGTGGATTTGCACATTACCATAGTGTCTTCTATAACTCAAAAGAAATTTCTGGCATGGGGAAGTGAGTTATACTAAGTGATAATGCTTTTCATTTCTCCACACCTCTTACAGAGGAAAGTTTACTGAAACCTAAACAATTGCAAGGTTGTGATTTAAATGTTCCACTTAATGATTGTCTTCTCTTCAGATTGTTAGGACACAAAGATTTATTTTAGGCATTTTGTTCCTTGCTTAGTTAGGAGTTCTGTGCTTGCTAAATTTGAGAAGTGTAATAAAAACTTTATCTGCTTTATTTTTAGGTTGATACCCAAAGATCAATATTATTGTGGGGTTCTTTATTTCACTGGGAGTGACATTTTCAATAAAAATATGAGAGCTCATGCCTTAGAAAAGGGTTTCACAATCAACGAATACACCATCCGCCCCTTGGGAGTCACTGGTGAGTATATGTGATTGCCTTAGAGATGATCCATGTTATCTGGAGAGAAAGTTATTTTCAAGGGGTTAGCAAATTTAGCTTCTCTAAAAAGCTGGTCAAATGTATTTGTATTATTAGTCCCTTAGAACAAAGGGGGCTTGAATGCTTAATGTGCTCCCAGTTCCTTAGTAATGACCATTTATCCTAATAGAGCTAGACTATTTCTAGCTCTATTAGGATAGAGTAAATCCTTCCTGTCCATCATAGTTATTAAAAAGTTATATTGGTTTAAAAGAGTTTTTTTTTTTGTTTTGATGTGTGGTTCCAAAAATTCTGAGATATCATTGCTCTTAATGCCTCCCAAACTTTAAACCTATGCTTTAAAGTTTAAAGAATAAGGATTCTTAACTCTATACTTTATAGATCTTATTAACATTTCACAGCATACTGTATGATTTACTATTCCCTACTGGAGAATGAATTTTTGCCATTTTGCCCTAAAAAAGTAGGGCTTTTATTCCTAAGGCAATGCTGCTCACATTTCAGCATGCATACTGTTTACTTGGGGACTTCATGGGATGCAGATTCTAATTCCTTGGAGCTCAAGGTTCTGCATTTCTTTAAGCTTCCACAGAATGCCACTGCTTCTAGTACTAAAACATTTTGAGTTGCAAAGGAACTAACTAGAGTATTTTATATAATGTGATGGCTATAATGGAGATCCAGCAGAGAGGAAAGTCACAAGTTGGGGTAACTTTAGTGACAATAGTTGGAAAACTCAGGTTCTTTTTGTAGCATTGGTAATATATATGTAATAAAACTCAAGTACAAGCTGGTATGGGGAGGATTAGTAGCTTGGTTTTCCTTTTTATTATGAAAGCAAATCTCACACAGCTCTCAATCCTGAACCCTCATAACTAAATTGCTAAACTGGTTCTTAAAATAAATTTATTTTCCCTCTCTACTTCTAGGAGTAGCTGGAGAACCCCTGCCAGTAGACAGTGAGAGGGACATCTTTGATTACATTCAGTGGAAATACCGAGAACCCAAGGATCGAAGTGAATGAGGCCTATTCTTCCTTCCAGACATAGCCCAATAGGAGTCTTAATTTATTTCTTAACCTTTGCTATGTAAGGGTCTTTGGTGTTTTTAAGTGATTATTTCTTCCGAATGCTTAGCTTGTATTAGAATCAATAAAATCTCTTGTTACTATGGATGGTGATGTTCTTATTTCTTAGCAAATGTGTATAGTTTAAATTTCATATTATGATCACGGTCACACTTTAGTATGGGTAGAGATGAGATGATAGCAAGTCTTGAATAGGAATTTCATTTTCTCTATTTTCTGTCCTATGTTATAAACCACATTACTACTTTTCCTCCTATTTCTGGATTACAAATATCTTACTAGGGAAATATATATTGAGGAAGATTTTTTTAGAAACTAGAGGTCTTCATAAATTTGATTTTCTCTTTTGTAATACACACTTATGGCTTAAACAGAAGAATAGGTGTATGATTTATCTCTTAAATGAATTCTGTAGCACGTGACTGGAATCCCCTAGCTTCCTGAAGCAAGTCCTCTTCTGTTATGCACATAAGACAGTCTCTTAATCATAAAGAAACAAAAATTTCATTCCTGAGTTTTCCTCTGAAGTAACTTTTAAGTAGTCAAAATGTATAAGTAAAAACATTTCTTGAAAGCTCTAGCTCTCAAATATAAACATTAGATAAATATAAAATGGGAAAAGTTATCAAATGGTTAGGAAAGTTATTGAAAACAGAATATGTGAAATGCTTTGTAACTTGCAAAGGACTATCCAAACAGAAGATATTATTACCTTTGAGTCTTATTTTTTTGTCATAAATTATTTTGTGGTGAAATATAATTTCCCTTTCAACAAATGAAGGGAAATAAACAATAGAGTTTTTAAAGAAAATTGCTGTATTTGCTCTGATAATTTTCCCTAATAAGATATGAGAATTTGTTTAGTCAGGTATCATCACTAATTTTTCCCCTAAGATACTGTTAGGTACCAGCCCTGCACTAGGAATTACATAAAAATTTATGGGAATGTGGTTTTTTTGTGGGGGGAGTGGGTGCCAGGGATTGAACTCAGGGGCACTTGACCACTGAACCACATCCCCAGCCCTATTTTGTATTTTATTTAGAGACATGGTCTTACTGAGTTGCTTGGTGCCTCACTTTTTGCTGAGGCTGGCTTTGAACTCACGATCCTTGTGCCTCAGCCTCCTGAGCCCCTGGGATTATAGGCGTGCACCATTGCGCTCAGCAGAGGATATACACGTTAATTGGCTTGACTATGGTAATCAGTCATCTAT
Source organism: Urocitellus parryii (assembly GCF_045843805.1). Lineage (NCBI taxonomy): Eukaryota > Metazoa > Chordata > Mammalia > Rodentia > Sciuridae > Urocitellus > Urocitellus parryii. Next base: position 15,050,238 of record NC_135544.1, read on the forward strand.
GTATATAGTGTATATCAAACCATCATTCTGTGTACCTTAAGGTATACTATTTCCTTTTCTAAAAAAAATTTATTTGAACTAATTGAGTCACTAGATCAGAATTCTTTTTTTAAAAAAATTTTTTTAATATCTATTTTTTACATGTAAAAACACAACACAATGCCTTTACTTTTATGTGGTGCTGAGAATCGAACCTGGTTCCCACCCATGTGAGAGAAGCGCTCTACCACTGAGCCACAATCCTGGCCCCTCTTTTTTTTTTTTAACTTACAGAATCACGTCAGATGAAAAGCCAAAGATGGCTTCCATTCATCACAATGTATCATCTCATAGTTCTCTAGTTTCAGTCTACTTCTGTTGCTGAAAGATTTGATTTTAAGAGAGATTTGTATGGAAGCACTTTAAAATTAATGTCTGAGAATCTGCTTGAGGACAATGAAAATTCTTCATGTTGAAGTGTTTACAGCTTTTTATATTTTTTGGCATATTCTTAACCGTGCATGTTGTCTATTGCCAGTCACTTGGCTTCGACATAATAGTCCAGGACCACAGTCACAGCGCTGGAAGATTTCTGGAGCTTGAGCAGTATCCTTATGTCCTCTTCTAGAGCAGACTTGTCCCTCTAATAGGACTGGTTTACAAATTTTAGTCCAAAAATGACGAGCACAGCAAAGTCCAGAGCCACAGTCAAAGGTTCTCAGACAGCTTTCTCCCTCTTGTCCTGTAACAAGATTGATATGAACTTTAGTGGTAAGTGGGGGAAAGCTGGATGTAGGTGAATTGCTAATGGGACAAGATTAGAGATCTAGAACTGAAGGCCACAAAGTAAAAATAAGAATAGTCTTCAGGACATACAGAGTTAGATTTTCACACTAAAAGCAACAATGAAGTGGAAATCTCAGCCCATCTCAGCATTTATTGTTGTCTTATAAAGTTAAAACATTCATCAAGGGAAAACAGGATTTCTAGTCTTGAGAAATGAAATATCATTTGGCAATGTTTTATTAAATGGGATTTATAGTGTATGAAGAGACCCTTCATTACTTATGAAGGGGCCTACTTAATCTGAAGATACAAATAAGAATGGCCAGTTTACCGCTTTCGAACATTCTGGCTATGTTAGAGAGGAATTTTAGACTACAACTTTGTTTAAAAAAAAAAAAAAAAAACTTTGTACAAGGCTGAAAAGTTAATGCATCTACTTTCATTTCTATTTTATATCCTCAGGATCTAGAAAGGGAAACTACGACTTGTTAAATTACCATATAAGCAGAAGAAAGCTGTATGTTTGCCAGGCATGGTGATGCATGCCTGTAATCCCAGCAGTTTGGGAGGCTGAGGCAGAAGGATTCCAAGTTAGAGGCCACCCTCAGCAATTTAGCAAATCTCTAAGGAACTTAGTGAGACCTTGTCTCAAAATAAAAAATAAGAAGGGCTGGGCATGTGGCTCAGTGGGTAAAGTACCCCTGAGTTTAATCCCTGGGACCAAAAAAAAAAAAAAAAAAAAAAGGTGTGTGTCAAACTGAACTCAATAAAAGGTTTTCTTGCTAACCAGTCTATTGTTAACAGCCATTCTCCTGTCCTCTTGGCCTACTGACTACCTTATACTGCTCCCTGCATGCTCTCTGCAACATCTTATAGAAAGAGATTACAAACAAGACACGTTCCCTGTTTCCAAGGCAGAGTAGAATAGTCAGTTTCAGCCTTTTCTTATGAGACTGGAAGGAGAAGATCTTTTTCTTAAAACAAAAATGCCTTCATGATGCTCTCTCACCCTTACTGCCTTGTGGTTTCTTAATATTTGACTTCCTCTTGGGTTTGTTTTCCTCCATTGGATGCTCAGTTGTTCCTTTTGTGTCTGTGCCATCTTGGTCATCAGTCTGTCTTTCCAGTATTGGGGCTGCATCTTCCATTGTAGTGCAGACATCTGAGGGATAAGCAGGTGGCACTAGAGTTAATAACTTCAACAGAACAACAGACATGCTAGTTATGCTGTTACACAATTTGGCATCACTTCTGTCTTCCAGTTATGCATAACTTTCTAGATATCTGGGACATGCACTAAATATTTACATGCTGACATATGTCAAAGAAGGTAATTAAATAATTAATAGAATCCAAGTGAAAAATAGAAAAATTTGAATGATTCTAACTTGAAGGTTTCCTTTAAAATCATCATTCCAAGGCACTGGCTACAGTTGTTTGCCAGGAAGTGAACTATTTTGTTTCATCAAGAAGAGACAGCTGTATAAATATATTTCAAGCATGACTAGGAAGCCCTTAGAGTGCCTTTCTTGGAATCTTCTAGTCTATGAGATTCCAATGCTGTCTTCAGTTTATAAATCACTTGACTGAAGCAAGGCAGTCCTGCTGGGTTTTTGATTGCTCACCGTTCATGCAGAGTGTTCCTGGGCAGCACATGGCATTTCGCTGGCACCTCCTCCGCAACCCTCGGCATGTAGCACAGAATGGCTTCTCATCACGGGGCTTGAGGCAGAATTTTCTAGTGTTGCAGTCGTTGTCAGACATGCACTGTGAACCCTGTGAAGGAAAACTTGTCACAAGGCTAGGTAATCAAACAAGAAGTAAGATGGCTTTATTTAAGGAGATGGAGGAGGCCAAATCATAGTAGCACTTTGAATGCTGTGACAAAGGCAGGGGCTGGGGTTGTGACTCAGTGGTAGAGTGCTTGCCTCGCATGTGTGAGGCACTGGGTTTAATCCTCAGCACCACATTAAAATAAATAAATAAAATAAAAGGATTTGTCCATCTACAACTAAAAGAAAAATTTTTTTTAAAAAAACTTAGGCAGAATTTTAATTTTTCAGTGTAGTTGGTTTTCTCCCACAAAGGGGAGATCAAATCACCTGCAAAGAGACCTTAGCACTGCAAAGGTTGTTTATGTTTGAAAAATTGTCATACTTTCCAATACTTTAATTTCCTCATTCTCTTTGTAAAAAGGGAAGAAAATGTTTTCCTATGTGTGTCTTAAAGATGGCTATGAAATGTCTAATTTATATCTCAACTTTAGAGGCTGTGCTACAGTTCAGTTAAATATAAAGTTGGCATTTGTAGCATTCTTATTTGATTTTTTTACTCTAGTGAATCAGTTATTGCCTCAATGATCCTTACCCAATTAACAGTTCTTTGATTTTTAGTGATGCCTCATTCATTTGCACAGAGAAAAAGATACCATAGATCAGGTTTTTTCATCCACAGTTGATGCTCTTTCATATACAATATACATATAGTGTAGTACTATATACTATATATGTCATAATGTGTATATGTAGTATATGTATATACAGTATATCTAGTATAGTATATATTATATGCAGGTATATACTAAACATAATATCTAATATATAATATTGTATATGTACACATATACATACACATATGTATTTATGTATCCCTAAAACAATTCTGTGAAGTGAGATGGTGACAATAACAATGCATCATGTTACTGCATTTAAATTATACCCCTCCCCATGTTTACTGGCAATGTGGTCTTGGTTAAATTACTCAACATTTCTGAGTCTTATTTCTTCATCTCTGATTGTAAATGTGAATCTCTCTCAAGTTGTGGGGATGATTAAGTGAGATATTGTGTATAAAAGCCTGGCACATGGTAGAGCTTTTTAAAAGTTAGTTTATTCCCTGAGCTGAATGTCCTGAAAAACCACTTGGCTCTTTTAGTAAGTTAATGCTGAGGCAATTGGTCCCTGGGAACCTTCCCAATTCCACAATCAATTCAGATAAGCTATTTCACACATTAATTTTTTAATGAGATAAGCTATTTCACACATTAAGATAAGCTATTTATTAAGATAAGCTATTTATTTATTTATTTTATTTGAGATAAGCTATTTCACACATTAATTTGAACAACTTATTTAAACCTGAATGCAACACCCATCACCCACCTCCAAGTGCCAGCGCTTTCACCCTAGGTGTGCTCACCTTCCTAGCCCCTTGCACGTCCGCAGAGGTCTTGATGTTGTTGAAGTCCAGAACCAGAGCTCCCAGGGGTGAGCAGAACCAGCTGAGTCCCAGCAAGGCCACCAGCACCATCCTTCAGTTTCCCGGGTCTCTTTGATGTTCACAGCACTTTGCGTGTCCCCCCAAATTGGGCTGCTCCAAACCCACAGCAGAGCTTCTGCCAAGCTGGAAACTACAAGTCGCCTGTAACCGTGTTCTGAAAGAGAAGCAAATCTGCCTACAGAAGGTGTATGAAATTGAAGGAGCAGGTCTGATCAACAGGTTCTTTCTGCAACTATTTATAGCCAGATGTGCCCCCTCATCCTTCTCCTCCCTCTCCTCGCTTCCTTCCTTTTTACCCCACACAGGCTTCAACAAATCCTTTCAAATCTGTTTGATCAATAGTTCAAAACAAGGACTCGATAGAAGGAGACAAGAGGCAGGGCTGCAGCGGCTTCTCCTCCAGGGGTTGAATCCCTCTTAATTATTGCATATCAAAGTTAGTTCAAAGGGCCTGCAGGAGAGCAGGATGTCTGTATCAAAGGCAAACTATGATAATCACCTGCATTTCCGACCTTCAGTAATCCTTTGGGGAGGGGTGGGGGGAGTCTAAGATCTGTTTTCACAGCTAATTGTGCTCAAAGAAAGAATGAATCATACTGGCCAATATGCTGTAGAAGATGCCAAAAATGAATGTTACCAAATTTTCGGAGAAGCTTTAAACTGTTTCAGATAGTGTGGACAGATAGAGAAAATGCCTTCAATTAGCTCTGGCATCTGGATGTAAAAATCTCAATAGCTTAATAATAATTATGAACGTTAATAGTTCCTGTTCTGACTAAATGGCAATAGGGAAATTATTCTTACAATGAAAATTGAACTGCTTAAAGTCAGAGATATTTAATGAGGAAAATAATGGGGTATATAAAAATCCCATTTAAAAATATTTTTGATGGTGGAAACCACAGAAAGCCCGTTTTATATAGATTTGTGCAGGTCATTAGAATGCTTTTGATTCATTTTATGAACAATGTATTTAATTTGTATTGCATTAGGTTAAATTAACATAAGCAGAACTGGTCTTTAAGTCTCCAGCTGATTCCAGATGAAATTTCATGCATTTCCAATTTTCCAAATTTGAATGTTTAAAAATTGTTTTAGTCTTTTTATTGTTGATTTTAAATTCTTTCTTTTTAAAACAGGGGTCTTGCTATGTTGCCCAAGCTGAGCTTGAACTCTTTGGCTCAGGCTGTCTTCCTGCCTCAGCCACCCCAGTAGCTGCACGAGAGGTAGTGCCACCTTGCCTGGCACTATCTGATTTTTTTTTTTTCTAGAAAGACAGAGAAATCATGTATTGCTGCTTTGAGTACTTTAAGGGTAGAACAATCTAGATCTGGGTCAAAATTTTCCTTTTTCCTCTCTTCATTTTTTTCATTGTTCTCAGGATAAATCCATCCCAGTACCTCAGGTAAGGTATTATTTAAAATCTAAAAAGGCAGGGTTTTTTATACCATTTTTATAAGTGGCAACCTTAGTTTTACCAGGTCTTCTTCCAGGACAACCTCACATCAGCCCCTGGTCTTGGATCTTGACATTCTGTGTAATGAAAATATTCTTGCTCTGTGTGTGTGTGTGTGTGTGTGTGAGAGAGAGAGAGAGAGAGAGAGAGAGAGAGAGAGAGAGAGAGAGACAGAGAGAGAGAGAGAGAGAGAGAGAGAGAGAGAGAGAGAGAGGCGGGGGGATGGAACCCATGGCCTCATGCTTGTTAGGCAAGCACTCTACCATGGAGCACTTGACCCAAGCTGCATTTCTCACTTTGAGTAAGGCACAATGTGGGTCAAGAATTGAACTGGGAAATATGCCTTTAGGTTACTTGGCTCTCTTCCTTGCGTTGGTGTTATTTGGTGCTGCTCATGTGATACATTGGGAGTTCCTTCTTTGTCAACTACTATTTTTTTAAATCACTTAAACTGACAACATCAAACACCCTTTGATAATGTGATAAGCCAGCAAGTAGGGATGGTACAGAATTTATTTTGAAGTTGGGCAATTATGACCAAGGATAAAGGCGAGAGCCCCAGGGTCCCCTGTCTGCTGAGTCTCTCCACTTCCTGTTGCCTAAATGCAGAAAAAATGTCAGGGTACCAAAGGCCATTGATGCTATACAGACAAAAGGGCTGGTAAGAGATGCTGTAACACAATACAGAATCTTAAGGATGTAGTAGGACCTGTGTTCAATATTGGAAATGATGTATGAAAACTCTGAGTATACAGAGTGCAGACAGAAGACATATGGATGGGTGACTTGTGTATATTATGATAAACATTAAAATAAATGTAGAGATGGAGGACCTACCAACATATCAATACAGAGGAGGGCATGATTTAGATCTTCTGGAGAAATAAAGGAATGTGTTTACAGAACAGGTAATATTTGGGCTGTATTTTGTGGGATGAATAGAGGTTTGCTAGGTTGAGAGGCATGGATTGGTCTCACCCCCGGTCCTGACAAGTGCAGGGAAATGTATGTAGGTTCTAGTGAGAGATTCGGTGTGGCTGGGGCAGATAATGGGAAGACAAGATGAGGCTGACTGTGACACACCTGATAAACCATGTCAAGTAAACTGGATTTTATTCTCTTTGCCATAGAAAGTCCTTAATGATACTTGAACCTGAAAATGGCATGCCCTAATTTGCTTTCTAGGAAGATGGTGCTGGTGGTAGTGTGGAACTGAGGTTGTGGTGGATAAAAGGTGATGCAGGGAGGTCATTCAGGACTCAGCTGTGACTGTTCTATGACAATGCAGAGGTCCAATCTCTGGCAGTGACTCATGGCAATGAGAACTAAACAACGGCTGGAGTTCTGAAATTGTATCTACACCATTTTGTGTAAGTGTGGAAAGTGATTGGGAGGGAGGAGCCAAGGATAAATCTGACATTTCTAATTTGGGGTCAAGGGATTGGGACTGGGATTTCAGGCTGGAAACCAAGTTGGGGGAGGCAGGACAACAGTTTGCCTTGAAAAGCTATCCAAATAATCAAGTATTTGCTGAATATATTGTATTGAAGTATAAGATTAACTAACATCTTGCATGAATGGTAGTGATCTCCATTTTGTCTCCCAGAAACAGAAGAGTTAATCTCTCTCTCTCTCTCTCTCTCTCTCTCTCTCTCTCTCTCTCTCTCTCTCTCAGCACTGAAAGAGTGTTGGCTTTGGAGTCAGGCAGAACTTATTTGGTCCCCATCCTTTCTTCCCTTCTTGGGCTTCCACTCCCATCCCCGTGCCTCCGTTTGCCTATCATAGCACTTATAAAACTCTCGTTATTTGTCTTTATATCTAAATGTTAAGCTCTGTGAGGGCGGGCCTATAGCTAATTTATATTCTCATGTTTGAGTGCTTGGCACATAATAAATGTTTTTATGTGATGCAAGAATGCATAAATGAGTGGATTTATAAAACTTTGTGACCTCAAGCAAATTAGTTCACCTTCCTAGATTGCAATCTCTTCAATTGTACAACTAGCACCATCTAACTCAAGAAGACAATATTCTAAGGGTTCAGTGTCTGAATACATGCACAGGACCTGGTGGGGTAACTAGCACTCATAAAACTCTAAGCAATTGTCACTCGTCAATTTTCCAGGCTAGAATATTCCATCATCATATAATCTTTAGCACCTAGCGATCACATGGCCATATCATGGCAGGCTTTCAATAGTTGTTTTGTACAATGCTTAAAAAAAAAAATAAACCAACTTTTTCTGTCTCTCAAAGGTCAGAGCAACTTGGAGGGGTGTAGGTAGGTAAAGTACTCCCTAGATAATGACTTTTGATATATTTTCAAATTTGCCAAGGCTGCTTGCCTATTGGTAACAGTCCTCAGCTAGGATGGCAATAAACAAGATGAGATGCCCTCCTGGCAGCGTCTACTGTCACAAGCTGCATCTCAATTTTCTGGGGATTAGAGGTGATGGGAAGAGGGTGACAGAGAGGAATAAAGGAAGAAAATGAAAGCTTTAAAAAATGTTTCTGCTTAAAAAGGTGTCTTTGCTTCTGGGTTACTCCACTGGATGCAAACCAGACCAACAGCACAACAGGGACCCCTTGAGCAATAGGCAGCATCTTGAACCGTAGCTGTCTTTTTTAAAAAACCACTTCATTCACTGTAGAACAAGGGAAGCACTCCTGTGCAGTTTTGGCCAAGATGTTGCGATTTTGATGCCCCCTGGCAAGGATTATGGGTTAATTGAAAATCTCAAACTGATCCTTAGTTTTGTAGCAAACACCTGGACCAATGAAACACCAAAATTGAGCATTATTGAGTAAGCTTAGAGGAAACAAATATGCCCAGAAGAAATTTCCAAAGGTTCCGGTTTTAGCACTGTATGTCTGATCACACTCTGGGTGTCTCCTGACCTAGAAAAGAATTGCAGGCTTGCGTCTGACAGCTGACACCTGTATTCTCCCAAATTACAGCTGCTATGGTTCAAGTCAAAGGCAGTGTCAGAATTGATGATTTATATTCACGGAATGGAAACTTTTATTTGTTATGGCTTCAGTGTCAAAACCAGTTTGATTTCCATAAATTTTACTTTTAAAAGAAAAATCAAAGTAACTGAAACAAGCAGATCTTTGGCAGAATCTCACAGGAAATGTTCAATAAAATCAGAGATGAGAAAGGGCATGTTGGTGGGAGCAGACAAAGACTGCAGGATATAATCACAGAGCTGATGTAATCATTACCTTTTACCTACCTGGGGTCAAGAGGTAAAGCAAACCATGTACAAATGCTGAGGAGCAAGAGTTTGTCAGGTGTCTTGCAACAAAGTGTGGGGGTTGCACAGGATAGGCTGGAAAGCAGGGAATCTGAGAGGTCATGTCACTTCTTAACCTCAGTTCTTCCTGATTTGGGGATCTTTCCCATACCATTTTTCCAAGAGTTTAGGGTGGGGTGTGCTTTGTCTCCATGTTGCCCAGTTGCATAAGTCACTATTCTTACTATATTTTCTGTAAAAGTAACTGCCTTGGAAATGGTGCAAGATGGCATTGTTAGGGACCTTCCTTCTCTAGCATAAATGGCCTTGGTTCCTCCCCCCACACCAGGCATCTCTCTGGGAATAGCACCAGGCTCCCCAGACATTCCATCCTCAAAGATGGTTTCTGTCAACTTTTTTGGTGGGTGGGTACCAAGGGTGGAACTCAGGGTACTCAACCACTGAGCCACTTCCCCAACCCTGTTTTGTGTTTTATTTAGAGACAGGGTCTCACTGAGTTGCTTAGCATCTTGCCACTGCTAAGGCTGGCTTTGAACTTGTAATCCTCCTGCTTGAGCCTCCTGAGCTGCTGGGATAACAGGTGTGCGCCACTGCACCTGGCCCATCTTTTTGTTTAAAACAGGATTTGATGCTATTTCTTGTGACTTCATAAATCCTGAATGCCTCACCCTAGTCCTGGGCACCCTCCCCTCTCTTGCTTCTCTGTGCCAAGCCAGCTGACGTATGTTACACAAATTGCAATGGGAGTGACAAGAGAAGAAACTGACCCTGTCTCAATACATAGTAGTTGGCAAACGTTGCTCTTCACTTGTTCAGTGAAGGAGTTGGTGATTTGAGAGGAGGACAGATGTGCATTTGAGTGGACTTGGGTCGATGCTGCTCTGACTCTGTGAGTGGCATCCTGCATCAGTCTCTGTGTATCCCAGCAGTATTCCACAGAGTATGCATGTACATTTTTGGTGTTTTATAAAAACCCCGAGTTATAGTTATGTTTCAAGAGTAGTTCATGGCCAAATTCTTTTTAAAAAATATTTATTTTTAAGTTTTGGCTGGACACAATATCTTTATTTTAGATTTATGTGGTGCTGAGGATTGAACCCAGTGCCTCATGCATGTTAGGTGAGCACCCTACCACTGAGCCACAACCCCAACCCAGGGCCAAATTCTTGAGGCTTCTTTCAGTCTTACAATTTTATGAAATTCTCCCATATGAAGTAACAACTTAGAAAGCAAAGCATTTTCCTGGAGTTCCCTTTGATTTATTCTCTTTATTGGCTTAAAAGCAAATACTATGCCAGGAGGTGCACATTGGAAAGAGGACAGAAACCACTCCACTAAGTGGAGCCCTCTTCCAATTTTTTCCATTTAATTCATTATCTTCCATTTCTACTGTTATCTCCTGTATGTTTTTCCATCATTTGAGCCTCTTTTGCCTCATTTCTCTTCATTTCCTTAATTTTTCTTTTCATTGTATCCCTGTAACCCCACATTGTTTCCCATTTTTTCAATACAAATATTCTCTCAAATTTGATGATGTTCTGGTGGCATTTTGAACCTAAAGGGAATGGTAAGCTGATGGTTAGTTCTGTCCCTTGTGCCCTTTGGTACCTATGTTGGGATGGTGGCCTCCTCTATGTGGGCTTGTGATTCACTGTCTCCAGGAACCTAGTCTGGAGTGGTGTCTTGTGCATAAAAGACTAGAAGGGTTGTAGAGGTGGGCAAGGACCGTAGTAAGCTCCACAGCAACCCTGTGTGTGACTTGGGGCAGAGGCTGTCATTACCAGGTAGTCCACAAGCCCTAGGAAGACTTTTTCTTGGAAGGAGTAAGCAAAGAGGGATCCTCCAGGTCTGCAGCCTCTTCCCTTTTGACAAAATATGTTCTCCCATGATGCAGATCAAACTGGGTCTATATTTTTTTTTCTCAAAAGTAAGTGGTGAACCCCATTGTATTAGAATACTTCAAATCTGCTAGAGTCCTAAATCTGAAAAAGCAAACTTTAAAAGATTAACGTTACCCATAACCTATGCACAACATGAGCTCTGGAATCCCCTACTGGAGAAAAGAGGCTGTGTGCCTTTAATTTCCCTGGGTGTTAGTGGGTGTTACATGATTCTAATATCCCTCCCCATTACCACTCCCACTTCAAGGGGAGTCTTCACCTAATTATTCCATCTTCCTGGTTTTGTGGTATATCTGAGTCACTGGGTATGATCATGGCTCCTCTGTTCCAGGCTTTCAGGTGTGGTCTAAGTCTTCCTAGGACTTTGGCCAAAGAAAGTCTGTCTGCAGCTGAAACCTCCCTCTGGGTGGGCCCCATCTTACCATGAGTTTATTCTGGGGATCTCCATTTTAAAAATGAAGACAGTGAGTTCAGAGAGATCAAGCAATTTGCCCGAGGTCACATGGCTTGTGAGTTACAGACCTAGGATTTAAACATTTTCTGGTTCCAAAGTGTATTCTTCCCTCCATACCACATTACATAGCTCATGAGCTGAAGTCCATCCCCAAACTAATCAAGTCGATTGGAACATAGGTATATTTATTCAATAAAAAATCACAGGGAACTGTGTTATTGTTCTTATGTTATATGTAACTGTAGGGATGTCATCTTTTTTCCGATCTTTGGGGTAAATGGTACTTCACTAGGAAGTGCTTATGATTAAATAACTCTTTGGTTGTGTCAGCCAGGGTCTACCCTAACCTGTGGTACATTGAAAACTGATTTTATCATTTGAAGCTCCTTTGGACACTCAAATTTGACTCTAACTTTGATATAAAGTCCCCAGACACACTATCCAAACCTGATTCACAACTATGAGAATCTAGAAGATCTTGAATCAGGTTTGGGGGAGTAAGAGGAAGGTTAGGGTTTTTGTCTTGACAATAGGAAACTGGCCCTTTGGGTTTAGCTTGACTTTTACCTTGTCTTCTTGCTCCCTCTTGTGGCCCAAAGTGGGCCAATCAGAAAGCCTAATGTAAATTCCAGGTATGTGTGATTCCAGAAACATTTCCCAATTTCTGGGGGAAATTCCCCAAGGAACAGCACTCTCCTTCTCACAAATCTAGGTACTTCCCCACCTTATGAAAGTAAGTCAAACTTTTCTAATTATAAAAGAAATACATGTTTCCAAATTTTAGAAATTTTGGAAAATACAGAAAAGGGTGAAGAAAATTAAAATAACTTATGCTCTGATTCAGCAAAAATAGTTACTGTCTGCCTTTGGTAAATTTTCCCAATTTTCTTTTTTTTTCTATGCAGTTACATATACATATATACATGCAGCATTTATTTAATATGCAATGTTTCATCTATCATCAGCTCCATAATTAGTCATTACTTGTGCCCATATCTACTCTGTGAGCACCCTCTGCCAAGTTCCACTGTTTCCCCATTGGAGGTAGACACTGATGTTTATCACTCCCTTGCTTCTTCTTAAAATGAAATCACAACACACACATACACACACACACACACACACACACACACACACTGATTATACTAGATATACCTTTGTTTCCTCCTTTTTATTTTTTCCTTTGCCAAGGCTTTCTCCTGGATAATCAAATATTATCAGGCATGATTGAATCATAACCCAGAACATGGATGTAATATACTTTATTTAATGAATCTTCTAAATGTTAGCCATTTAGAGTCTTTTAAAATTTTTGCAACTTTAAATTATTTAAGCAATTAATGATAAATCTGGGCATAAACATATGATCACTTCCTTGAGGTGAGTGGATTCTAAGGTTATGAAATAAGTCCTTGATTCTGCTCTCCCTCTGCTGTGGAAGCCATTCCCCTCTTGTCCACATGAACCATTACAAGAAGTCTTTAGTTTCTTCCCAGGTTCAAATAGGTGCTGGCACTGCTGTGTTCCTGTGCTCAGCTGCCTCCTTGTTATAAGGTGCCTTCTTCTCTTCAAAGATACCATCAGCATTAGTTCAGTAGGTAAGGGATCTTCAGGTTTCATCAGAATTTTGGAGTCCTTGAAAAGAAGCACATGGGCCCTTTTTCTATAAAGAAGGAAAATTAACACCATTGGCTTTAGAATCATACAGTATTCTTAACCCATAGAGTCATTGAGCTACCAAAGCTTCACAGTAGTACTTCTGTTCTCAGCTGTTTTTTAATATTTCTGAGAATATATCTATGCTAACTTTATGGATTTTTCATTCTAAAAGGCAACATAATCAGATCAGCAAGTTATCCTGATGATCTGAGCAGGTGACCTGGATCCTGTGAACCCATTCATGGGGTGATACCATCTCTCTGGGCCTCTCAACCTGATGACTCTGCCACTTTGGGAAGTTTCTTCAAATATTACCTGTAAGCACAATGCCCTGTACACAGTAAATACTTAGCACATGTCTCTCAAAGGAAGGAGTCTGAAATCCCTTTCTGCTCTAAAATTCTATAATTCTATAAAAATTCCATAGGAACAGAAGATTATTTACTACGATTTGTGAGAACCAACTGCAGTTTTGAGGTAGTGAAGGCCAGAGTGTTGCTATGGTCACTCTTAATCTCGATCCAGCTAACTTGACAGGGAGCAAAGGAAGGATGCCTTTCTGCAGCAGTTGTCTTCTGGAATGGTTTCTTTTATTGCCTTCCTGCTTCACTTGGAGAGAGAGCAGGTCTCTCTGGATGACCTGGGACTGGTCATGTCAGGTCCTTTCAGAAGACAAAACTTTGAAAAACGGGAGACAAGGAAAGAATGCTGCTAAATTCCTAAAGTGCTCTTTTAATGCCTGCTGTACTTGACAAAGGTCAGGTCTGAGCCAAATAGGCAAATGAATAAATATGGGTTTTACTTGTACAGCTTTTAAACTCCTATTGCATATTAATTTTCATGTTATTAACTAATAAGCATCTGCCAGGTAGATTATGAACTCTGAATACAACATTTAATATCCATTATAATTTCACGAGGTACATATCATTTAGTTCTATTTCATTGCTGTGGAAACAGATATAGAGAAGCTAAGTTGCTTGCCTAAGATCAGAGTTGGCAGAGCTGGAACACAAACTCAGCCTCTTTTGACTCTAAAGTTCATTTTTATTTAGGCTACCAGGTTATACTGCTCTGTTCTTATGACACTGATCACATTCTGTCTTATTCAGCAGATATCTGTCCAAGTCTTACCTTATGAGTCCCTTAGGGGCATTTAACTTACTTATCTCCCATTGACTGAAATGCCTTATGGCAGACAAGCAACAGTATTTGCCTATTGATTCAAGCAGCAACCTGTATTGTATAATGATAAATCCAGACTTTATGGTGTTGTTTTCTCCTTTTTATTTGAAAAATTTTAAAACTTACTGGAAAGTTTCAGTAAAATCTATCTGTCCGTCTATCTATCTATCTATCTATCTCTATATATCTTCTATCTAGATTCACCAATTGTTAACATTTTGTCTCATTTGGTTTTTTTTTTCTAAACAATTTGAGAGTTAGTTGCAGATATACTTTTAAATATTTCAGAATGTATCTCCTAAAAACAAGGTCACTTCTGCATAATCAAAACACATCATCCTCAAAACATTTTACATTGTTACAATACTAATATAATCTGCATTCAAATTTCTCCAATTGTACTAATAATGTTTTTCAAGAGCTGTTTCTTATCCAGGGTCCACTTAGAATCACACATTCTTTTGTCTCCTTTGATGCAGAACAGCCCACTAGCCTTTCCAAAAACAAACAAACAAACAAACAAAACCATGAAACCGATTTTTTTTTTTTTTTTTGGTAGAAGTTCCCTCATTTTGGGTTTGCCTGATTCTTTCCTGATGTATAGGGACAATTACACAAGTTTGGCCAGAAAATTATCTTTTGTGTTCTTCTCTGCAACACATCGCCAGGCACATAACGTCATTCTCTACCATCTATGGTGAAGTTAAGTTTGGTTATTTAGTTAAGGGTGAATTTCTTGATGTGAAAGTACCCTTTTCTCTTGGTAAGCAGCCTATGGGGCGATTCTTTGAAACCATACCAATATCCTACCCAACCATCTATTGATGTTTTTTTTTTTGCCTGAATCAATTACTACTACAGTGATTCCAAATAGGTGGTTTTCTATTTATAAAATCTCTCCTACACATTCATTACTTGGTATTCTCCTCTGAAGAGCTTTCCCTCCTCCATCTCCTCTCCCCCTCTTGAGTTATAATCTACTTCTACTTACCCTTTGGGGACCTATGTTTTCTCATCCTTAAGATGACGCAAGGGTGACATTCTTGTCACTCTGAGATGAAATTCCCCAAAAGATCTGCTAGACATCTACCAGAGAATGAGTATGGATGTCGTGCCCGCGGGAGTATCCATCCGGATACAGCAGGGTCCGCATCTCTACGTGCCTTCCTTGCACCCCTCCATGGCAACAGTAGCTAGGTGCCTTCAGGCGTTCTCGCGAGAACGAGCCCCTACAGGGACAAAGCGAGGAGCCCTGGACTCCGCCGCACCACGTCAACCCTCGCCCCAGCCACCTGCGCGCTGGGCCCTCCTGCGCACGCGCGCCCGAGAAGTCGGACAGTTGGTGCCCACACACCCGGGCGGCTCCTCTCAGCACCCAGACCCGAGGCGCGCGAGCGCGACAAGACACCACGGCGTAAACGCGCTCGGGGGCGTCAGGGGCGCGCAGGCGCCGCGGGGGGAGTGAGGCCGCGCAGGCGCGGACGGCGTTGGTTTGAAGAAGACCTTCAGCGTTGCCCTGGCGGAGCCGAGACAGGCCCTTAGGTTGGAGGTGAGGCGAGCTGAGGCCGCGTACCCGGAAGACCTGGGAAGGCCAGAGAGTGGGGGGACTTGATCCAGGGGAGGTCGACGGAGGCGGGCCTAACAGAGGGCGGTGGAGGGAGACAGCGGTCTAACGGGGCGCGGGCCGGGCAGGCCGCGGAGGGCAGAGGGGACGCCGGCTCCTGCCAGGGACCTTGCTCCTTGGCCACCTCAGGTGATGGAGCCGCAGCGCAGGCGGGGGCTGGTGCCGCAGCGAGCCGCGACCTTCCTACCACCCCGCGTGCGGACAGGACTTTGTAAGGCTAGAAAGGAGGTCGGTTTCTAGGGAAGTTGGGTCCTTGAACCCCAAACCACTCCCGCACCCTCGCCCTCACCTTTCTCTCTGGAATTGTTGACCAGCGGGGTCTTACACTGCTGGCCGAAGGGAGGATGCTGTCCGTGCAACTTAAAAAGCAGAAACGAGGAACAAAAGGGGGCTCTCTACTGACTGTCAAGTTTGTGGTTGTGTAAAGCAATATTATCTAGTTAACGCCTTTTAAAAAATTCCAGTCTGCGTCTAATGCAACCTCGGTACACGGTGCATGTCTACGAAGCACATTTTGTAGAGCTAATAGAAATATGTGGTTATAGCTTTACTCTCCAGCAACAGGAAATCTCCCTGACTTCTTGCTTTTTGCTTGATCATACCAGCAATGCATTTCCCGTCAGAATCATGGACCTGAAAAATAATATTAAATTAGGCAGAATTGAGATCAGTAAACTAAATCAGCTACTTGACTTTTGCAAAGTATCTGATACTGGTTTTGAAAAATGACAAAATGAAAAAGATTATAACTAGTACCTAGAGGAATATATATGGGTGCTTGTGAACATTTCAGTATATCTTTTCTCTTGTCACTAAGAAAAACTGAAAGCTTTAGACATTTCTATTTGAATATATAATTCCTGCATTTCTATACTTATCTCCCAAAATACAGTCTTCTGGCAAAATTTCAACGAATGAATACTAGCATCGATTGTGATCATAATATGAAGTTAGAATTGCGAATATGTAAAAGTCTTGAATTGTTTATTGAAGTATAAGGGACTGAATTATAAAATAATTGCTCTGGAAGTGAACTATGAAACTCTGTAGCTTAGAGCACAGTTTTATTCTGATTTGAGTCAACATATCCATACCACTCTTTTACCTTTACTACATTCTTTCCTCTTTGCTTTGTAATTTGGTGGTGGTGGGGAATTGAACTTGGGGCCTCCTGCATGCCAGGCTAGCATTCACCACTGAGCTACATTGCTAGCTTATATTCCGCTAAACTTTCTATATGGTTTTATATATATTGTACATGAAATTATGCATGTATGTATATAAAATACTCTGTCCTCTTTATATCATAGTGTCTGTTATAGGTTTAGATTAAGGAACAAACTTTAATGAATTCTCAAGTTAAGAAGTGCATGAGGGCTGGGGCTGTAGTTCAGTGGTAGAGCACTTGCCTATTCTGTGTGAGGCACTGGGTTCCATCCTCAGCACCATACAAAAATAAACAAATAATAAAGCTATTGTGTCCAACTATAACTAAAAAAATGTTTTTTAAGTTCCTCCTTAAAAAAAAAACGAAGTACATGAAGCACTTCAAGTATGATGGTCAAATAAACTTAGCAGAAGTTCAGATTAAGAGCTAAATATAAATAGCTGGACTAAATATAAATAATGCCTAAATAAATAGTTTGAATGCCTAGATGATTCAGGTGTAGTAATTGTAAGTGCTAGCTGAAACTCTGGATTTTTCTGGTATAATAAAAGTGTGCTCATGGAACTGGTTAAAGTGGTTCTGTAATTGGTTAGACATGGCTTTTGAATCTGTGAGAGGCACACAGCAGAACCTGCTGCAGGAAAGAACTTCCATTATAGAAAAAGGGCAAAAGAATTGTGTTGGTAGCTTTGGCGAATTTGATGTGAAGGTCATGTTGGCAGTAGACAAGTTGGGGCAAGATGTAAAGTCAAGGCAGCTTAGGTTTTCAAAGTTATAACTGCAGAGTTTACATCAACTTTGGTAAACAGATTACTGAAGGTAGAATTTATCCTATTTTAGTTAATGATAAAATTATAAACTTTAAGAAGAGCTTTGAAAAAGACCATATTCTGGATGAATTCATTTCAATTAGTATGGTAGCTTTTATTTTAAGGCTTCTTTTAAGCCTTGTTTCAGAGAAGCAAAATGTTAATCCTGAGGATTTTTTCCTGTGTGTGTGTGGTGCTGGGGGTTGAACCCAGGACTTTGAGCATGTGTGCCATCACTGAACTACATCCCTAGCCCCAACTCTGAAGGTTTTGGTTACATATATTGTTACAGTTCCGTAAAAATTTTACCTTGTGGCTGTACGCAGCTCATTGGCTATATAAAGTCCAGTAAAGCTTTTTCTGAAGTAAGTTTTGAAGGTTTTGTTTTGTTTTTAGAAGAGTATCATTTAACAGAACACCCCCCTTCAGCCTGTGAGAACTTTCTTTTCTTTGAAATGTAGTCAGAAAGTTATCTTCTGACTCTCATGAGAAAACCTTTTATTTTCTAGTGTTCTGGAAAGCTCTTTTTTTAAGGAGCAGAATGCCTTTTCTTAACTTTGACATTAATGATGCAAAGGAAGAAAAAACTATGCCTCACAGGAGGAAAGAGTAGAACAACTTTAGGTGAATACATACTAAATGATTACTCCTTTGTTCTCATCTTTCTTTATAAGATATGTGTAACACACCGACTTACTGTGACCTAGGAAAGGCTGCCAAGGATGTCTTCAACAAGGGATATGGTAAGGATATACTATTATAAATCTCCAGGCTTGGGTAAGGGTTAGTGTTGAATAGCTACTGTGTGTACAATAATGTGTTAGTAAAATAATGGTAAGCCAACATTAATTTACTTTACAAACTTTAAGGGGATAACTGTTAACAGGCTATTAGACTTCATTCTTTAGAGATAGAGTTCCTTAAAAGCATTTATTTTTAGGTTTTAAAATTTTAGGCTGTGCACATTTAATTTTTTCCTGATAATATTAATTGTATATTTCAACTTGTATATATATATTAGCATAATATTTTCCAGTAATTTTGTTTCTTAGAATAGAAAATATTCCTTTCATTCATTTTTTCTTTAACTTATATTTTAAAAGTATGTCTTTATTCATTTTGAGGGTCTTAAAAATTATACTTATTTCATTGTAATGCAGTTTCTTCTGGAATACTCACCTAATGAGAATACCATGTATTTTCCATATGGAAAGTAATCTGTGCTATTTTCATAATTTCTGAGTGAAAAAAAATGGTGTGTCACATTTTGTTTTTGTTTGTTTATCTAGGGTTTGGCATGGTCAAAATAGATCTGAGAACCAAGTCTTGTAGTGGAGTGGTGAGTAGCTATTATATTTTGAATAGATGTAGCATAATTAACTTAAAAGGAACTTGCTTAAAAATAATTATTAATCTAGTTAAGTGGATTGGCATACTTTTGGAACTGTGCTCTTTCTTACAGTTTTGTTCTGCTCTTGATTTCACTAACTCAGCCAGTGAAACCTATAGACAATCAGATTGAATGTGACAGAGATACTTGTGTTTGTCATAATGAGAGTATTCTCCATCATACTCTTAGAAGATAGAGAATATGTATTTTTGACTCATATCTTTGCATTCATGAAAATATATTACCAAAAACTTTATTGCCATTATACTGGGTTCATGTATGTTTTTAAATTAATTTCAATTTCTGTCTCTTCATGATTAGTTAAAACAAAATGTAGAAATAAAAGTATTTCTACATGTTTGCACATCGGTAATTAATTCTTTAATTTTTAACTGATGATGTTCTTAACTTCCAGTCTTGTTCTCTCCCTTTCTTTTTTTTTTTCCTGGTGGTGCTGGGGATTCAATTTTGAGGATTCAATTGTCTCATGCTAGACACATTATACTACTGAGCTATGTCTCCAGCCCCAACTTGTCCTTTTTTCCCCTGGAAGTAAGAATATAGTAAAGGATGTATTGACATATTTTCAAAGCATCATTAACCAAAGTTTTTATTCAATAAATCTCAGCAAATAGGTTAACTTTTTATTAACTTCATTCTCTGATTTCTCCTCATGAGCTTCATCTTTTGTTTGTATTTACCTATTTGAACCCATACAAAGTTTATTTCTGGAAATAAAGATTTAATTATAAGGACAGAAGCATGTGGAATTCCTATGATATTTTCTGCTGGACTCTGTATAATCTTTGGTTTGTCACTATCATTCTTTTTCTGGGATTCTGTAGCATAAATAAATAAACATATTCACCTGCCCTACTAATATTGGCATATTGTATGTATGGCTATGTGAAAATAGAAAAATCATACATGTTTTGAGTAGGTTTTGGAATTTGTGCAAGTTATGTTTGTGTTGTGAATGTTATCAACTAAATTTTATCTCCCCTTTCATGCTGCTGTGGTGTGATTATATTCATTCAGATGGTAAGGAAAAAAGCTTATTTGTTTTTATGGTTGCTTTTGGTCTTGGTACTTGAAATTTAGGATAAATTTCATTCACTGTTTCTTAGATTGTATCTGCATATTTTTATCATACAGCATCTATTTAACTGTGACATTTTTGTTCTGTTGCTTACTAACATGTAATATAGAGCTGTGGATGTTATGTGCATGTTATAAATATATTTTTCACTTATTTGACCTAAGTATGAAATTAGAATGAAGCAGTTGTGGGTATGGAGTTCAACTTAGAACAATCTAGTCTTCTCTGAGATTTTTACCTCTAGCATTTTAGTTTCTTGACAGAGCTTCAAACTAAGAAAAGTTGACAGTAACAAGGAAGACATGTAGACTATATCACTTTAATTTTATTCATAAAATTTTTCTAACACCAAAATTAATATCTGTTTGCTATGCTTGACAAATTTATGAAAATGTAAAAATACTAAAACAAAACAATTGTCACATTAAAGAATTACATGGACTGTTAAACATGGCTAACATTTTATCGATTTTTTTCTAAGGCCTTGCTCTAAATGTGCAGCACGATAGTCTCTTTGAAAGCTTTCTGTGTGGTGCTGATAAACAGATCACAGTTTCCCAGTTGTTTCATCTGCCTGTGGAACTCGAGTTAGGGGGCAGGGTTTTGTTAAAGGGAGGATTCATATTGCAGGCAGTGAAACAGAACTGGTCAGGGTTGGCAGCCTTTTATTCTGTTGGCAGTATTTCAGAAATGCTCCTTGCAAACAGGACCAATCAGAATGTTTTTTTCTTGACAGTTGTAGATTGTCAGTGACAGGTGTTGACTGTTTGCATGCCCCTAGAAGGAGGTCTGTTTCTAATTGCTTATTGTCATATGACTGAAAGGATACTTAAATTGGGAGGAGGATATACTTAAGGCATTCGTAGTAGCTGTTGGTAGAAAGCAACTTTATAAGGTAACAGGATGGAGAAGAAGGAAAGAGGGATAAATTGTAGCATTCTACTTTATTGTGAAAAATAGGTAGATAATTTCAAGTATTGAAATTGTTTATGTTGAAAGTTTTTCAGATAGTGTTGTAGACAAAAGCAGTTAATGTTTTCACAACATTGTGAATGTACTTAATACTTCATGATAACGTGTACGCTGTACACTTGAAAACTATTAAAATGCTAAATTTTATGTTAATTGAATTTTTCCAAAATATAAATACATTAGAAAAAGTAATAGGCTGGGGGTTTAGCTCAGTGTTAGAGTGCTTGCCTAGCCATGCACAAAGCCCTGGGTTTGATTACTAGTGCTGCAAAAATCAAACAAAAAACAAAACCCAAAGCACTGATTCTATTAATGGGGAGGGGTAGTGCTTTGGGCTTTTTAAGGACTTCTAGATTTAATTAGTAGTTTGAAAGGCATTACAGAGAACTGTGATGTTTTTTAGACCATGAAAGTAAACTTTTTAAGATTCAATAATTTTGTCTTTTGGCATTTATTTTTAGTAAAGATATATTTCTTAAGGAGAGAATTATTTTTATTGTTTGCTTGTTTATTTATTTATTTTGACACTAGGGTTTAAACCCAGGGGTACTTTACCCCTGAGCTACATCTCCAGCTTTTAAAAAAAGTTTTATTATAATTACTTTATTTTATTTGTTTATTTTTATACAGAACTAAGGATCGAACCCAGTGCCTCACACATGCTAGGCAAGTCTGCCACTGAGCTATAGCCCAAACTTCCATCTCTTTTTATTTTTTATTTTGAGACAGGGTTTTTCAAAAAGTTGCGTAGGGCCTCACTGAGTTTGCTGAGGATGGCTTCAAACTTGTAATCTTCCTGCCTCAGGCTCCTGAGTCACTGGTATTACAGGAGTGTGCCACCACACACAGCTTGAAGGAGAGACTTTAAGGTGCCCATTTAGGAAGAGTATATAGAACATTAAATATCAAAAAATAAAGATGATTAATTAAGATATATATTAAGAGAGGAAAAGCAGAAGGAAAGCAGGATTGCTACAAAGTAGGGCACTGGTATAAAAGTAAATTGTATTAGTTTCTGATGCATTGAGCTCTGCTTTCTGAAATTAATGTTTTCTCTTGGATGAGATAATTTTAAAGTAATTATCTTTTTGTTTATCAGGAATTTTCTACTTCGGGTCATGCTTATACTGATACAGGGAAAGCGTCGGGCAACCTAGAGACCAAATATAAGGTCTGTAACTATGGACTTACCTTCACCCAAAAATGGAACACAGACAATACTCTTGGGACAGAAATCTCTTTGGAGAATAAGGTAAGAGAAAGCATTAGAAGTTATTTGTAGGTTCAGTTTCTCTTGAAGATTGAATGATGAACAAACCCCAAATATAATCTGAATGAGGTCTTACACCATATCTAATAGCTGTATTTTTTCTATGCATGTATTTTTTTTTTTTTTGGTATGTCTTACATTTCTAGAAATAAGGCTTTGTTTGTGAGTCCTCTGATTATTACATAACATCTTTTCTGATCAGTTCTGATTATTTTGTTATATAGTTGAACTTTTTCTGAGTAGAATAAACTATTTGCAGTAGTTTAGTTTTGTAATCATTGTAAAATTGGCTCCACAAAAAAAAATGTTTCTAAAATTCTTTAACATTTTCAAGGAGAAATATCAGTAGACATTTGTCAAGTGCCCACTATGTACAGGGCACTGTTTTTAAAAGTGTATCTGTATGCACGTTGTCATATAAACAGATTACAGCTGAATAAATTATTTAAGTTGACTTGTTATATCATTACAGTAACTTCAAGAGAATGTAGCAAGATTATTTTGTTGTATTGGAATTTATTATTTTTGTTCTATAATTTATGTTATTTGCCTTAATAGGATTTGGCCTATACATTTTAACCTCCTTTTTTGAGATGGGGTCTCACGATGTTGGCCGAGCTGGCTTTGAATTCCTGGGCTTAAGGGATCCTCCTGCCTCAGCCTCCGAAATAGCTGGGACTACAAGTACCTGCCCAGTTGGCTCAGCTTATAACCTGTTTTTTGATGGGAGAACCATGCGGAAGGCTAGGGGTGAGGGACGAGGAATAAGGGGACAGGGAAGGATGGGAGGTAATTTATTATATAATTTAATATCTGGCTTTCTTTAATGACTTCCTATTTTTGTTAAAGAGGAAGTTAAAGGAAACTTAAAAATTGGCTCTTTGAGTCAAATTAAGTATTAAAAATTACTAATTGTTCATTTAAAATCTTTGTTTTTCAGTTGGCTGACGGGTTGAAACTGACTCTTGATACCATATTTGTACCGAACACAGGGTAATTATCTAAACCCTATTTTATGAACTGTTTTTGAAGCCTTAAAGGTTTAGAAGGGAGTTGCGATGAAAGTTTAGAGGCAGAGAGAAATTAGGAGGCTCCTGTTAAGAATACTAGAGACCTTGTGTATAAAAAGATAAAGAAAGATCCTTGAAGTAGGATAGCATTTTCATTTGAAAATTGAACAGATGAACAAAAATATATGTATCTATTCTAGAGAGGCATATTGTAGAAAAAACTTTGGGAGCTAGAAGGGTCTAAGACCATAGGTATATCTTAAGCTGTTCTAAAGATTGATGGGTATGGTATTCTTCTGAGAAGTTAATTTCTGAAGCAAATAATCTTCAGAATATAATATAATTTATGGACTCTAAAACACCATAATGAATAGTTTTGCTACTGACTTGATTTCCTAGCATACTCTGGAAAGAATGTGGATGTGTTATTTCCTCTAAGTTGGTTCCCTGCTATCTGAAGGACAAAGGTGCTGCATAAATGGAAAGTAGAATTTCTTCTCAGTTGTAACTAGTATCTTTCCTGTTACATGCTTAGTTACCTTTAGGACTAATATTCTTTTTAGAGATTTGACTGGAATAGGACATGGATTATTAAGAACTAATTTTGTCTGTTCAGTATTATTCTTCAAAATAATACATTTCTTTCCATGATAAGTTAATAATGTATATTGGGTGTTATTTTTGTGGCATTTGCAAACTTATCAAGAGATGTAGTTCTCATATGTCTGTATACCTACATCTCCAGTATTAATTTGGCACTGAAAAATTTTATTCCTTTTTAAATAAAGTTTTAATTGATATTTTACATGTTTTATGGGTATTGTGTGGTGTTTTGATATTTGTATGCATTGTGTAATGTTCAAGTCATAATAAACGTCTCTGAACATTTATAACTTCATGGTGAAAACATCAAATCCTTTTTTCTTTTTTGAATTATATATAGTACATTATCTTTATCTATAGTAACCATACTGTGCAATAGAATGCCAAAGCTTAATATTTCCCATCTAACTTAGAATCTGTTGACCAACCTTTCCCCTTATAGTTTTATTTATGCCTTTATAAAATTAATCATGAAGGTACCCTGTTATTTGAACTTGCAGTGAAGAATAGATAATAATAGTATGTACATTTCTAATATTAGTAAACTTACATTTGTAGAGCTAAGTAATCTGAAACATTTTTAGTATCCTTATGCCATCTACCAAAACAGTATCTACTTTGGGAGAGAGAGGGTCTTAACTCTAAAGATTCCTGCGTAATACTTGAAACTTATGTTGTTCTCATTTGTTTTTTACAGAAAGAAGAGTGGGAAATTGAAGGCCTCCTATAAACGGGATTGTTTCAGTGTTGGCAGTAATGTTGATATAGATTTTTCTGGGCCAACCATTTATGGCTGGGCTGTATTGGCTTTTGAAGGTTGGCTTGCTGGCTATCAGATGAGTTTTGACACAGCTAAATCCAAACTGTCTCAGAATAATTTCGCCCTGGGTTATAAGGCTGCAGACTTCCAATTGCACACTCATGTGTGAGTATTTATAAATTGCTTCTTCTTTAGTACCAGTGCATTTGCCCACCCCAAAAGGTGATAGTTAGCATATTGAGAAGATTAGAAGTGATGGTAATATGCCGTGGAGGATACCCAGCCTTGCTGTGTTTTCATTGTCAGCAGAACACTGTCAGGAGGCCAGTGCACTTAGTGCATATTGCTGCACTACTGGTAGTTACTGGCTTCTTAGCCTTTACCCCAAGCTTTATTAAGCTCTAGAAACTGTAGGAGAACCACTACTAAACAGACAACCCAGAACATGGGTTATCCTCTGGGTATAAAAAATCTTTTGGAGAGTTCTGCTTCTTCCTCTGCTACCCTGCTATCTATGCCATCTGGGCCATATCTAGAAACTGGTCTGTTTGGATTACTAAGAACATCTTCTGTTCTTCTATATTGATTGGAGCATCCTCAGTAATTCTATGGAGATTTTCAGGTATCCTTGGTCAGAACTGCTTCTCCTATTACATTCAGAAGAAACAGAAGTCCTCAGAGCTGTCCTGGGATTCAGTTGTGTAGCCTGCACTCTGTTGGCTGAATGAATCTGTACTTGTATTTTAAGTTTTGGCCAACTGAATATTGTATTGTACCAGGACATAAAAGAAAAGGGTGATCCAGGCATGGTGGCAAACACCTATAATCCCAGCGCCCTGGGAGGCTGAGACAGGAGGATCATGAGTTCAAAGCCAGCCTCAGCAAAAGCAAGGTGCTAAGCAACTCAGTGAGACCCTGTCTCTAAATAAAATACAAAATAGGGCTGGGGATGTGGCTCAGTGGTTGAGTGCCCCTGAGTTCAATCTCTGGTACCAAAAGAAGATAAAAAGGTAAGATAAGTGTTTTTGAAGTATTACAGATTGCTCTCCACTAGATACTCTTATTCACTTATGATGGCTAAACAGAGTCAAACAGTGATATAGATAGGCATTGATACTGGTAAAATGGGAAACATGAAAGCTCATCTGTGATGCTTTAAATCTATAATTGAGGTGCTTCTCTGGTGCCCCCTTGATATCTTAGGGATATGTTTTCTCACTCTAGGGCTATGTTTTAAATAACATCCAGATTTGGCTTCCCCATATTTCTGCTTTTTAAAAATTTTCATAATCTTTATAGAACTCTATTTTGAAGTTTCTAAATTTTATGAACATCCCAAAGATCATATTTACCTGCCTTTGTGCATAATTGAATCAATCTAAGAAACTTACATTATAGCTGAGTGTGGTGGCGAATACTTATAATCCCAGCAACTAAGCAGTCTAAGCAGGAGGATCACAAGTTTGAGGCCAGCCTCAGCAATGTAGGGAGACCCTCTCTCAAACAATAGAAAGGACTAGGGATGTAGCTCAGTGATGGAGCAATAAATGAATCAAATGTTACTGTGTTCTCATTAGGTGATTATAAATTGCACAGCTGGATTAAGTTCCTTGTTTAATGGTCATTTATGTTAGAAATTTGCAGAAATCTTTAGTTGCAAAATGGAATCTATATTTAGATACTCTTAGAATTTGTTTCCATGTCATAATAATGAATGGTACAAACTAATATTTATGACTTTTTCTTATGCTATGAAAACAGGAATGATGGCACTGAATTTGGAGGTTCTATCTACCAGAAAGTTAATGAGAAGATTGAAACGTCAATAAACCTTGCATGGACAGCTGGTAGCAACAATACCCGTTTTGGCATTGCTGCTAAATATAAGCTGGATTGTAGAACTTCTCTATCTGTAAGAATGTGCTACTAGTTTGGATCTGCTCTTATGTTTTCATCTCAACTATAGTTGAATGTTGTGATATGATTGTAGTTTGTGCATTCTTTATTAATTTTAATGAGATAGCTCATTGTGTAGTAAAAAGATAATTGTGCCTGGGGGTAGGAATTATGGATTCTACTCCTAGCTCTTCCTCTGTTTGGCTATTGTCTGACCTTCTGAAGTAGTTTGATCTCTTTGGCCTTAGCAATTTCTTATCTGTAAACTCATGGGATAGGATTACTATTCTTGTTGTTATTGGTAGTTCTTAATAATAGTAAATCTACTCTTAGATTTCAGGGACTTAATGCTTAGACTTTCCATATACTATTTCATTTAATCCTCGCTACTGTATGTGATGAGTAGTGTATCTTTATCTCTGATTTATAAATGAGAAAACTGGTCTAGAAAGGTCAAAGTCACAGTTTGTGGCAGTGTCAAGATTTGAACCCATATCTGATTTTCTGTCAGCAGAGTTCATGTTATAACTACTGTCAGGTTGTAAAGTAGCATTTCAAAGAATTCAGTTCATAGGCATATACCGTGCATTAAAAGAAATTTGCTCAGGGCCTTTAAGCACACATTCTCAAAGTTGCCACTATTCCTCTCAGCCCTATTGACTTCTTAAAAGGCTAATCTTTTTATTTATACAATTTTCAGTTTTACTAATTCTAGTTTGGCTCCAAAGTGCTTTTAGTTTTGGAAACCTGATGCATGAAGTAGTGGTTGTATTGGCTACATATTGTGAAATTGATTGTCTTCTGTTTTTATTCCATCTCTTAATCTTAGGCTAAAGTAAACAATGCCAGCTTGATTGGACTGGGTTATACTCAGACCCTTCGACCAGGTATGTAAAAGAATTAATAACAGAGGAGTTCGGGTATAAGGTGATAAAGGAACCACAAAAATAACCTATAGAAAGACATCCTACAGGGCTGGGGTTGTGGTTCAGCAGTAGAGCGCTCGCCTAACATGTGCAAGGCACTGGGTTCAATCCTCAGCGCCACATTAAAATAAATAAATAAAGGTATTGTGTCCACCTACAACTAAAAGAAATCTATTAAAGAAAAAGAAGGATAGCCTATAATCATTGTAGGTTGATTTCAGACCATTTTATAACGTTTGATCAAGTACTTTCAGATCAAATACTTTCACATAGAAAGAGTTTATTTCTAACTATAATTTGGTCACTCTGGCTTTTTAGTTTGGTTGATCACTCATTGTTTATAACCCTGAACTCCAAATAAAAGTTTGCTGTGATCATGCTTTACGCATGTCAGATCAGAGGATAATGGATAACCCTATTCCAATTTAGTACAGCTTATATCCAGCTTATAATTCATGCAATTGACTGTCCATTAGTTCTAGAAAACGTAGATCTGATTGTAATGTTGGCAATAACTGACTGTGGTGTTTTCTTCTTCCTAGGAGTCAAACTGACCCTGTCAGCTTTAATCGATGGAAAGAACTTCAGTGCAGGAGGGCACAAGGTTGGGTTGGGATTTGAACTGGAAGCTTAATGTGGTTTTAAGTAAAGCATCAGATTTGTTCTTGGAAGTGAAGAGAAATGAACCCACTATGTTTTGGCCTTAAAATTCTTCTGTGAAATTTCAAAAGTGTGAACTTTTTATTCTTCCAAAGAATTGTAAATCTCCCCACACTGAAGTCTAGAGATTGCAAGTCCATCCTAAGGGAGGTTCTTGAAGGCATGCCTGGAAGTTGTCATGTTTGTGCCACATTTCAGTTGAGTTCTGCAGTGTTAATTTAAATTTGTTCCTCAGCGACAGTGTAGTGTCATGTTAAAGGAAATGACCTGATCCTCAAGTTTGTACATCACGTCCTGCATGTACCATACCACTTTTTCATGATGTTTTAATATATTGGTCTCTGTGCTATAGTGGAATCTTTGGTTTTGCATCAGAGTAAAATAAAATAAACCCATCACACTTGGAACACGATTGCTTATCTGATTTGCTAGTGGTGGTTTTCTTGTATTTGATGTGGTCTTTTAAAAAATACTTTCATAGATGGGATATGTATCCAAAGTGGTATTTCTAAAACACTGTTGCCTATCCATTCTACTTTCATTACCCTCACACTTTCATTGCTTGGGCTGAAGGATGAAAAGGTAGATTTTGTTCTTCTGGGGAGAAATACATCTGTTGAGGTATTTGCTTTCTCTTGTGGTGTGACAGGGTAGTGTCATGATAGTAGTTTCATAAGTCTCCTGAGAAAGAGGGAGGGTATGATTTGGTGAAAAGATGGAGCAAAGAAAAGAGTACAATTTGGGGAAATATCGGATGGGAAGTGATACTGGTAGAATAGCGCCAAAGCTGTAGAAGGATGCCTCTGGATCCTCTGGGGCTTCAGAAAAATATTTTTGATTAGTTTATCTAGAAAAATGATAAGCAAAGAAGGAAGTACCACTGAGTTCTTCCTTCTTTGCTTATCAGAGTAGAGTTTAAGATTTTCAAGGCTTTCTAAAATCAAATTATTTAAAAAAAATCTCTTCTTTTTTTTTTTTTTTTCCTCTTTTGGGACAGGTCTCTCTCTGTTGCCCAGGCTGACCTCAAATTTTCAGTCCTCTTGACTCAGTCTCCCAGGCAGCTGGGATTATAAACATATGCCACTATGCGTGGCTACCCTCTCTCTCTCTCTTTTTTAGTATACAAGTAATATATGCTGGTTGTAATAAATTCAAACTATTTAGAAATAAAAGTACCAATTCCCATTCCTTTTTCCAATCTTTTTTTCACTATTACTTTTGTATATATCCTTGTAGATATTTTTTTATTGTCTATAGATTTCCAAATACCTATACATAAAATGTTAAAAATGCATATCTTGTTTTGCAATATACTTTTTTTTGGTGGGGGGAGAGTGTGGCACTGGGCATTGAACCCAGGGATGCTTTACCACAGAACCACAGCCCCAGTCCTTTTTCTTTCTTTTTTTAACTTCCGACTTGCAGTCCTCCTGTCTCAGCTTCCTAAGTTGCTGAGATTACAGGCATATGCCAATTACAATTGACTGCAATATATTTTTTAATTTAACATACCAGAGTCTGCTTTGTTCGTTCATGTCTGCTTCATATTTTCCCCCCCCCAACACTTTTTTTTTTTTTGCTTTTTAACCAATGTAACATTGAATGTCATCATTCACTTTTGTGAACAAAGCACAGCAGCACTGCCTGGTAGAATTTTCTGTGATGATGAAGTGATCTACATCTGCACTGCCCTATATAGTGGGCATGGTCCACAACATACCAATGGTTTTTGAGCACTTAAGGTGAAATAAGGGCAACTCAGCAAATGAACTTCTCATTTTATTTTATTTTAGTTAATTTAAATTAAAATAGCCACATATAGCGAGTGGCTATTGGGCAGTGTAGTTCAGTAAGGGTTTTCTAACCATGAGATGGTCAAGTCAAGGTATAGGCATGTGGTAGGTAGTACAAAATGACCTTTCAAAAATTTTGTACCTATTTATATTTCTACTAATGGTGTTCAAGTGCCTATTTTATTACATCCCAAGAAACACTGAATGTTAGCAGACTTTGAAATTATTACAAGGTTTATTTATTTATCTGTTTTCGTGGTATTGGAAATTGAACCCAAGGCTTCACATATGCCAGGCAAATGTTCTACCACTAAACCACATCCCCAGCCCTTTATCACTTTTGTAGGAGAAAATATACTGGTTTTCTCCCATATTTTTATTGTATTATAGTTGTAGATAATGGTGGGATTTGTTGTTATGTGTTTGTACATGCTCACAATGTAATAGTATAATTTGACTGATACCATTCCTAGTATTTCCCCTTCTTAGTATTTCCCCTTTCCCTCTCTTTCTCCCTCCCACTGGTCCTTTTTCTTTTTTTCTCTCTCTCTCTTTTTTTTTTGTGTGTGTGTGTTTGTGTGTGTGTACTAAGGATTGAACCCAGGGGCACTAAACCACTGAGCCGCATCCATGGCCCTTTTTGTGTTTTGAGACAGGTTCTTACTAAGTTGCTGAGGGACCTCGTGGAGTTGCTTAGGCTGGCTTTGAACTCGCTATCCTCCTGTCTTAGCTTCCCGAGCTGCTGGGATCCCAGGCGTGGGACACAATGCCTGGCCCTTTTCTCTACTGATCTTTGATTTTCATGAGATCTGCTGCCCCCCTGGTCAGTAGACACATTTGCTTTTTGAAAAATTTTTGTGCAAGTTACCCCTCAGACCACCAAAACTGTCTTAACTTTACTAGACAATATCCTTTACCCAAATTATGGGTAAATGGGTAATAACTTGATATCACTTATATCTATAATACCAATCACATCATTTTATTTTTCTAATATTATCTTTATTGAACCCTCATTACAAGTAATAAAATATACAGGAAGGTGGGTAAGCCATAAATTAGTTCTGCCTCATTAACACCCCAATCTAATTAACATGTAGCTAGTGGCTATTGGGCAGTGTAGTTCTTACAAGAGAGTCCTGCTTCATGTGTGTGTGTGTGGATGGGATGCTGTGGTGGGCTGACTAGAGTGCACCCAGGAATTCCATCATGGTGTGGGGTGGAGGAATGAGTCCTGCAAATTGGAGCCAGCTATAGTGTGTTTTGAGAGCTTTGCTATCCAAGGGCAGTTTTTCAGTCTAGTATGATTAAAAATAATGGGTAGAAATGATGGGGATGGGAATTCGTAAGGATATATGCAAGGAATTGCTGATGAGAATCACCCTTAATTATTTGTTATTTATCTCCTGAGATGGTTTGTGTTTATGGCCTAGAATGGATGAGAAGGGGATTGCTATATTTTTGTATTTTTTCCCTTTTACTGTTTCTTTTAAATGATGTAATTGATATTGCAGAGCTGAAACCAAATTTTGTATTAATGATACAGTCATGTAAATATAAACATAAGTTCAGCCTTTATTCAGTAATTGTATTGAGTCATGGCTGGTTGGACTGTCTGCTAAGAATCCTTATCACTGACAGAGACATTAAGTTCTAGTAGAAAGAAAAGGATATAAGCTTTTGTATAAGCATCATGCTGGCCTTTTTATAAGAACCAATCTAATCCTGAAAACATCTTGGAGTCCAGAAATCCAGAAAAGAACACCATGAGAGAGGTTTCCCAGAATAGAATAGTTCATGTGGTTTCTCATGGCTTCCTTCTCTCCCCCAGGAAATGCAGGCATTGCTGTTCACCTGTGCTGCTCCCCAACCCTTCTTGCCTCCTTCCTACCCCAGCTCTGTCTCCGCCATGTCTGTTTGGCCCTCACCACAGCCTGTGTTTGGCACACAGGAGCAAAAACTAACATGATAAATATATATTTTAACATCAGTGGCCTCTTTGGTTCAGTGGCTTCACTCCTAGGAATTTACCTTGAGGAAATCATCAGAGATGCACTGATAATGTGCAAGGTTTCTCTCGCAGTGTTCTTTGTAAGGATGAAAAATTTATAACCAAATGTGGACCAGTAGGGCAATAGTTAAATAAATGATGGTATATTCATTAAATGGAATATTTGTCTGCCATTACATTCCGTTTTTCTAAAGGAAACAGGAATTTCACAGTATATTGTTAAACAGAAAAAAATAAAAGATTAATCTCAATTTTATTTTAAAAAAATCTGTATGCAAGTATGGGAGAAAATGCTCAAAATATCTGTAGTCATTATCCCAGGAAGGTAGAATTATAAGTAATTTTACTTTTTTTATACTTTATATTTCCAGTTTTCTAAAGTGAATTTATTATTTCTGTAATAGAAAAAAGAAAAAAAAACTCTACCAGTTATTTGAAAAAAAGGCAGAGGTGCCTAGAGTAGCACAACAGGCAGGGTGTCTAACAGGTGATGAGTGACTTCAAGGCTGAGCACTCAGGGTCCAGAGGCATTGGCCAAGAAAAGAAATGCCATTCGTTCCTACCTGCTACCCTTTGTAAAGTTATCAAGTATTGGTGTTGCTTCTGAGAAACTAATAGGCATGAGGTTTTTATTTAAGTTTGTAATGAAAAATTAAAGTTAACCAGTAGTATTAATTGCTTCTGCAAGTGACCAGGAATATGTCTCAGTCCATTGCTAATTTAACGTCATACTCTCAGTATCTGTTCAGGGACAGAAGAGGACAATAAATGTCTTAAAGTTTCATTTGGTTACTAAATGTCTGCTCTTGAAGATCACTGAGAACTCGGCTAGGGCTCAGGTTCTAGAACCTTGGATAGAAAGAGATCTAAGAAAGAGCTGAAGCCGTTTCTGTGCCTCTCTTGTGTTGTCTTATGTGTGTCTATGTGTGAGGATTGCTGTTTTCTACACATGCAGTCCGTATTCCCTTTAAACCTGTAGCCTCTTATTCTGGATGCTTGATACTCTGTTTCCTCTGCTAGTTTTTCAGAGGACAGATCCCCCCGCTTTTGCTCTCACTTAGATGTCGGCATTCAGGTTCTGTCCTCACCTTCCCTGACTCTACACACTGGTTCTTAGTATATGTTGTTATATTTGTGTGAGGAGCTTTTGCTAATTACATTCACTTTTACCCAGGGGTTTCTATATACCTCTGGGGCCTTCTCAGAATAAGGATAATCTATTGAAGCCCCATTCTCCCTCACCCAGGTTTTAAACAAATTGTAAATTAAGACAAATTGTTAGTAGATAGAAGTAAAAAACATCCTTGCTACTGCTGGAAGCCGGTTGATGCTCTAGCTTAGGGAGAAAGTCATAAGCTATACAGGGCCAGGACTGACCTCCCCTCCTTCCAGGCTGGATGGCATGGACCAGGGGAATGCTTTGCTCTTAAGAGGAACTGACTCCATCATGTCCAGTTCATTCTTCCCCAGTGGCCAACGATGAGGGGCATAGCTCAGATAGAGCACATATGTAGCACATTCAAGGCCCCATATTCAATTTCTAGCTCCCAGCGGGGGAAAACCCCAAACCCCAAACCAAGCCAAAGCAACAACACAACAAAAAACTAACTACACTTCCTTCCTCTGTTGGGTGAATGAATGAAAGGGTACAGAGTGGGTTTTAAATATGGCCGAGGCACATGGAACTGGGAATAGTATTTTGTGTGTGCACTTTGAAGCTGTAGTTGGTTCCTACCTTTTCCCAGAAATTGATTTGTGGGAATGTGCCCAAAACTTGAGTTGCTGGGGCAAGTGCAGTGTGTTCTTTGACACATCTTCCTAGAGATTCTCATGTTCCGACTTCACTCTGCCTTTAGACACCCTTACTCCCATCTGGTTCCTGGACAGCTGCTTCCTAAAGCCAGCTAGAATTCCCTCCTGAACTCCAAATCTCCTGTCAGATATTTCTCCTTGGACATTCTGCAGGCATCCAGAACCCACTATTTCCCAAACAACCTATGCTTTCCAGGACCACTCTGCACTTGCAGTCTCTGCCAAATTTCAACCTTTTGTCTGAAAACTTCTCTGATCTCCTCAAATCACTTAGCAGCCCTTGCCCACGGCTCCTGCTCTGCTCCAAAGCCTCAGGATGGCAACAATCCCACTGCAGTTGTGTTTAATCTGTCTTCTCTTCTGCCTGTGAACTCCTAGTGGTCTTTTCATCTTCCTATCCTGGCCAGGTCAGTAACTAGCACATGAGGCTCTCCTGGATGTTTGCTGAACGAATGAAAATAAGCCATCATAGGCGGGTGAGCCAAGTCAGACTCTCCAGTAATGAGGACTTTTGCAAGTGATCATGGTCACCTAAGACCATCAAAGGAAGCACAGATAATTTCTGGCATTTTTTTTGCAACTCTACATTATGATAACACTGTGTGAGACGACTTCCCTGCTGCAATTTTAAAGGGTCATAGTTGTAATTAAACCACTAGGTGCCGCTCTAGTTACCTGGGTGGTGCTTTCTGTCTTTGGAGTCGTTCAATCCTTGCCCCTTCCCTATCAATTCATGGTTTGGAATCTCTTAAATTCAGGGTTTAGTTTAAACTTATGCGGCAAATCTGGGGAAAGGCAAGAAAATTGTTCATTCTTCTCTGGCCAAAATCCCTTTTGCTTTTTAAGTAGGTTTAGATCTTGCCACATGGAGAACTGTTGGTTGTTCTCAATACCTTGGAGAATGCTTTACTTAAAATCATATTTAATTCCTCATATTTCCTTCATAGAAACAGGCAGAACAAACCCCTTCCTTTTCTTCCTAGACTTCCTTTTCAAGTTTTTAATCACTGGTCAGTGTTCCTTCTCTAAATCTTCCTTCTAGATCTAGACTTTTTTGTTTGTTTACATTTTTTATCTTTGTTATAAACATGTATCCTTTAAAAATTAATAATCCTGATTTTTTAGAGCAGCTTTAGTTTTACAGAAATCTGAACAGAAAGTAACAATATTCCCACATATTTGTTCGCTTCCTCAGCCTTCCTATTATCAACAGAGTATATTAATATAGCACATTTGTTACAATCAATGAACCACCAACAAATAGAGTTTGCTTTTTTGAACAGTCCTCCTTTTTTATGGAGACTGCAGTGAAGGACAGTCTGACAGCCGCTAAATTGGAAGAGACTGAGATAAGGGTCAGGAATCCTGGGGTCTTCTCAATCCCTGTTACCATTTGGCTACCTAAATGTTTTTTCATTCTGTGCCTTCATTTCCCCAGTACCTGGCCAGGTCCAGGTGTTTCAAAGACCAAATAAAATAAGGGTAATGAAAATGTTTCAAAAAGGATGGGGGTGGGATGATGGTATAGTGGGGATTTATTTTTCCTTTTTTCATAATATCCTTCAGGTTGTTTTGTTGCTTTTTTGAGAGTAAAGGATGATATATTATAGAAATATAAGAGGGTGAAAATTCAAGTGTAGGGTTACATTTCCTATTTATTTAACCACATTGTATAGGTCTCACCCATTTTTTTTCCCCATCAAACAAGCAGATAACCCACACTCCACTTTCTTTTAGTCTGTAGGCAGTTTTGTCTTGTTTAGCTAGCTGTTTCCAGCACCCATTTCAGTGTTCTCAGAGGAGTTCTGGAGGGAATTGTTCAAAAAAAATTTGAAGCAGTGAGATTGGTTGTGGTGGTCCTCACAGCACTTGTAATCCCAGCTATTCAGGAGGTTGAGGCAGGAGAATCTAAAGTTCAAGACCAGCCTCAGCAACTTACACCCTCAGCAACTTAGTGAGATCCTCTCTCAAAATAAAGAATATAAAGGATTGGGGATGTAGCCTAGTGGCAAAGCTCCCCTGGGTTCAATCTCTAGTACAAAAAAAAAAAAAAATTAGGTGGTGAGATCAGGTATGGAACACTCCCAGAATTCTATTCAGGAAGCTGACTGAGGCAGGAGAGTCCACTAGTTGGAGGTCAGCCTGGGCAAGATAGACACTCTCCCATCTCAAAAAAAGAAAAGTAATGAATAAAGGCTTCATGTACAGGAAATGAAAACAAGCACTAGTTCATAGAGTCCTTGTTCTGGGCCAAGCCCTTCAATATACAATCCTGTGAGATGGTCTCAATGTACACATTTTGCATATGAAACTGGAGCTAACAAGAGACTAAGGAAGTTGCCCAAAGTCACTGCAATAAGCAGGAGCTGAAATCTGAATTCAGTTTTGCCTGACTCCAGGAGCTGCTCCTCCAGGATCACTATAAGGTAACAGGCAAATTTGGTCTCCCACAGGTAAGCAGAGTCTGGATACAATCTCATTTTAGAACAGCAAATC
This sequence comes from Urocitellus parryii, assembly GCF_045843805.1. Taxonomy (NCBI): domain Eukaryota; kingdom Metazoa; phylum Chordata; class Mammalia; order Rodentia; family Sciuridae; genus Urocitellus; species Urocitellus parryii. The sequence continues at coordinate 15,086,492 of NC_135544.1, forward strand.
ACTGCGTAATCATTTTTTTAAAATTTTTAAGTTGTAGATGAACACAATGTCTTTATTTATTTATTTATTTATTTTTATGTGGTGCTGAGGATCGAACCCAGTGCCTCATATGTGCTAGGCAAGCGCTTTACCACTGAGCCACAACCCCAGCCCCAGTGTGTAGTCTAAATTCTACCTTTTCCTGGTTCTGCTTTATAATCGAGTAAAATCATTAATGACACTGATCTTTACATTTTATTTTCCAAACTGTAGGATTTAAAACTTTTTTTCTTTTACTACTTGAGAATTCTGAAGCTTAATGCTGTAGCTTAGGAAGTGGAGGTGGAAGGATTTATTTAAAAAATTACCTCGCTGAAGATATTAGATAGTTGCTCACGAGTTCAGTCCCTCTGGAAGGCAGAAATCGAAGAAAAAGACAACTGTCCAAGGAGTTCCAGCTGCTTTTAATAGTGTCCCAGCTCTGCCCCTGGGGAGCCCAGACACTGGGCAAGAGTCTCCAGGGTCCTTCCTCCCTATGTAGGGCTCTCTTGTCTGCCCCAGGCTGTTCTCTTCCGTGTAGGAAAGCTGTCTAGAACACACACTAAGATGCCAGTGATTCATGTGTTTCCTTCTTAGAGTGTTTGCATTATTAAAAGCAGAGGCTGGTGAAATCTGAGGAAAGACTCTTGGGGATAACTGCAGGCTACTGGCCCACCAGAGCCTTCTACCAGCATCCATCCCCTCCCCTGTGACATAACTTACCTTCTGCCTGACCAGATTAACCTACCATCACCAATTGGCTAATCAGGGCATCTGCTTCCCCATCCCGTGGCCTGACGGGCCCCTTCCACCATTCACTAGAGCATTTGCTGTGCAATGACTTGAGGGGGACGAGTCTGGGTTAGAGTGGACTTTTCCCCTCCTCTAGGGGGTTCAATTGTCAAGTGGCTAGCCCATCTGTTTGTCAGATAATAAAACCTGGGAAAGGGGGTGTAGTGTGCAAGGCTTCTCTCAAAACATTGCTGGTGAGGCATGACCTTTGTCCCCATTCACTTGCTGGAAATCTGCCTCTGCCACCCGCCTACTTGGAGCTGCGTCAGGACTCAGGTGGCAGTTCTCCAAGGACAGGGGCTGCAAACTAGAAAGGATCTACTGCCTGCATCCACCAGACTGGTCTGTGCAGTATTGCTTGCATTGTGTTGTGTTGCTATTTTTGTTATAGATTTTGGAACATATTGCACTTTCTTTATCAAAATCTTTATCAAAAGTGGGAAAATGAAAGGCATCAGGTGACTTAAAAAAATCAGTGATTCAGCATGGGGGCATGCTCCTGTAGGCGATCACTTGAGCTCAGAAATTAGAGGCCAACTGGGCTACAGAGTAAGACGCCATCATCTGCTACCTCCTTAGCTCCTGAAGGGAAGGCAGCTTTTGGCTGCTGCTGCTGCTGCAGAATATTAAGGGGGATATTTTCCTCTGAAGCCTCAGGTGTTTTGTTGTTGTTGGCTGCTTGTGCCCAGATAGATAGGATCTGCACTTACCTGCTGGCCCTTAGCCTGGAAGTATGGCTAACTTATGAGCCAAGCTGGAGAGGCTGAGCAGGAAGAGGGGTACTTCCTTTAGCAAAGTCCTGATCCAGGGACAAACCTTGTGGTCAGACAGCTCCAATCTGTATGTGTTTGTTCCCAGTAGGGATTTCTGAATCCTGGTTGTGTAGGCCATTCTTTCCTTTTCTCGTTCCTGTGTATTTTCTGCATAACATGTAGGGGTAGTAAAATAGGGGAGAAAATGTATCTGAAAACTAAGAGGCCAAATTATATAGCTTTTATTTTTGTGGAAACTCTGAAAGATAAACATTTTGTAGCTATTCAGAAAAAGACTTCAGAAGCAAACTTTTGAGGGGCATTTTTTATTATAAATTTAATATGGTTGATTAATGAAAATCACAATGAAGTACCGAGAAAATGTTTGTCAATATAAAAATTTTAGCAGCATTTCCATAGTTTCAGGCTCTAACATTAGTCATACTTCCTCCCGCTATCAAAAGAGAAGAGAATCCAGTGGGACTACAAGAGAGCATCAGGATCTCCCACTTAATAAAGGCCTCAAGGAAATCCTCACACCCAGTGTACCTTTAGTATTCAACTCCAGCCCCTGAATTTCTAGAATGTCAAAGCAATAAAAAAGCCTCACTGGCTTTAAAGTTTGAGACAATCCCTTTTTTCAAGCTGCAGGGGAGAACAGGGATGGAAATTTAAACTGGATTGATGTGTAGTGTCTAGTTACACATCCTTACATCTGTACATTCTCCACGCTGGTGACAATGAAAGGCCACTGCAGGGCTGACCAGTATCTGGTATGTGGCAGCAGTGGTGGTGCTGGTGGGGTGGGGAATCCAAGAGTGATATGAACAGGATGGGCGCTGGTGTCTCAACCACACACAATGCTCTAGGACAAGTCAGAGCTTGGGTGGTCTTACTACATCCAGGTTAATGAGGAGGGGGTACAAACAACGTGAAAAAATAATACTGGCAAACTATTCCCCTGCTTCTTTGGTACTTTCCAAAATTCTCTGATCAAAAAAGTATAAGGGAAGCACACCATTAAAAAATTACAGTTTTAAGTATTTACAAAAGTAATTATGATATATTACACAATAATCCATACATAGTATATGAACAAATACTTCAGTGAAAGCACTTGTGAACTCTGTCCTGGTATTATTTAATCACATGTGGGCCTATGTACACCTGCCCAAGTTTGTATTGTGTATCTTATATCTCATTTATCTTACAGTATATTAAAGAAGAAAGTATCATGGAGGGGGGCAAAAAAAGATTTTCCAATCTATACTTTCTTTTGAAAAAGCCTTAACATTTGCCACAGAAATCATTATGTACAAGATTTATTGAATATTGAATTCTAGGCAATAACCTCCACTCCCATTTTGAATGTTTGAAATAATGCTACCTATTCTATGTATACAATATATATTTAATATATAAGTAACTGCACCACATTATATCACCACGATAACAGTTTAATACATATTACTATGTACAGTAGTTAAGTTAGCTCTGGAAGATGAATTTCTGCAGCCTGGGTGAGGTGTGTAGTCTGGAACCATTTGAAAAGGATGTGGAGAGCTGGCTGGGAGACAGCTGTGTGTGGATGGGATGTGTGTGTGTGTGTGTGTGTGTGTGTGTGTGTGTCGGGGCGGGGGAGGGAGGGAGAGGGGTGGAGAGAGAGAGAGACAGAGATATGAGGGAACACCTTCCACATACCCATGCTAGACTATCCCTTTAGTTTACTGGTTGGAAGAAGACAAATCACACATATGGAAGGATCCCATATATGAGAAGAGCCATGATAGCAGCACTGAATAACCCAGCCACTGGGACAGTCACAAACCAGGCCACAAAAATATTACGGAAGAGGCGCCAGTCCACGGCCTTTCGGGAGCGGATCCAGCCCACAGCCACCACGGAACCCACCTGCAGAAGCACAAACATTTAAAAGTAAAAACGAGGCCCCTGTATTTAAAGGTGAGACACAAAATTTACATTTAACTAATGTAAATAGGCTAAGCACAGAAATAAACTACATTATAAAATTGACAATTATTTCCCCTAAGTTTGTTAAATGTTTGTTAGGCACAATTGTTTTAGGATTATTCCATTCCATATATAGTTGTGATGTACATTTTCAACTACAATTCACATAAATATTATTGAATCTAAACTATCAACTATGACTCATAAGGTGACAGATATGGACATGTGCAAATTAGAATGTTAATATTAATTCAAGTATTTTTCAAAAACACTCAAAGTTCATTTATGGCTTGTTGAAATTTTTGAAAGGAAAAAAAAATATAACATTATCCTAGAAAATGAAAATCCTAAGAAAATACAATGCTTTTAATATCTCATGCCTCACAGGGGGACTGATTATGCTGAGAGTTTAATAGGGTGCCCCTTGGTCACATGCAAGTTGGATTTTAAAGAACTACATAAAATATGCTTTGTCTCTATTAATCTCCAAACACTTAACAGTGGCCAATGAGATTCAAACAGGAAAGGTGATTTAAAGCATGAGTAATTTAACTACAGAAAAATAAAATAGAACACTTAAGATGGAAGCAAACTGGAAACCAAAAAACTAGCATATTTAAAGGCAGTTAATCTTCAGCCCAGTTTGCATATCTTTAATCACAACTAAGGCTGAACTTCATTTTTTTTTAAGACTGGGGATTGAACCCAGCGGCACTTTACCATTGAGCTACATCCCCAGGGCTTTTTATTTTTTGAGACAGGGTCTTATAAAGTTGCTTAGGGCTTTGCTAAATTGCTGAGACTAGAGACTCCAACTTGTGATCCGTGCCTCAGTTTCCCCAGTTGCTGGGATTATAGGTGTACACCTCTGTGCCAGTTGAACTTTCTTTTGTGTAGTTACCCAATTTCATTCCTTCTAGTTTTTAACATATAAAAGTTTTTTTTTTTCATGTATTTTGCCCATTTAACATATTGGAATCTAATGTGCCCTTTATTTATTTATGTGTGAATGTTATTGAATAATAATATTAACTGTGATATCTAATATAAATACTTTCTCAATCTAGGAATTTTGCTTTGCTTCATTTTGGAATTTCCAGTTTCATGCAATTAAATATGTTATACTTTTGGGCTGGGGATGTGGCTCAAGCGGTAGTGCGCTCGCCTGGCATGCGTGTGGCCCGGGTTCGATCCTCAGCACCACATACCAACAAAGATGTTGTGTCTGCCGAGAACTAAAAAATAAATATTAAAAATTCTCTCTCTCTCTCTCTCTCCTCTCTCACTCTCTCTTTAATCAATCAATCAATCAATAAATAAATATGTTATACTTTTATTCTGTGATTTATCCTTAGTTTGAATATTTGACAAATACCTAATTCTACTTTATTCTAAATTTTCTAAAATAAAATTCTATTTTATTCTAAATTTAATAATATTCTTAAAATATTATTTAAAGCCATCGATTTATGTTCATGTAATTGGAGAGCTGTGGGTCTAATTTTGTTTTTCTAGCTACTCAATGTTACTTACTGGTTAAATTTTTTCCTTCTATAAACATGCTCATATATGATAGGTTTCATCTGTTCTTATACAAATATATATTTTTAAAAATATTATTGTGATAAAATATGCATAACATAAAACTTACCATTTTAACTATTTTTAAAGGCATTTAAGTACATCTGATTATTGTGCAACCTTCACCACCATCCACCTCCAGACCATTTTCATCACCCCAAATTGAAACTTGGTACTCACTAAACACTTCGGAAACAGTAAACGTAAGAAACATAAAAGGAAACTAAATTTTAAATAATAGTGAAGAAAAAGGGGAGAAGAGATCCTTTCCCCCAGCACCTACTTTTAACCCATATTTCCCTAGAACACATACCATTAGTCTCTCCTCATCACTTCTCTTTTTACACCATTTGATACTCCTGATAATTTATCCTACCCCGAATAATCCCACTTTGTAAAGTACCAAGAAAAATTCTGTGGGTGGGGGCGGGTATGTTGGAGGTATGTATTTGGGATATCTTTATAAAACGTAGTTTCCCCCATCCCATCTCACAGTATGTCTCATATTCTGGTTTTCTTTCATATCTCTAAGCAAAGACTTAGGCCTTTTGCGTATACATCATTCACATTTCTTCCTAGGATTATTCTAAAATGACTTTTTTCCCCCCCTGAAATCATGGAAGAATTTTTTCTCCCTTTTAATTTCCGTTATCTTTTCTAACTGGCTATGATGATAAGCTCTAGATTTTTTATCTTTCTCTTGGGCTTGGGCTTTTTACTCTAGATGTCCTCTTACCTTTCCTGGAACTCAGCACATTTCTGTGGATCCCCTGTGAGGTCAGGTCCCACAGAGATAGAGAATTCACAGAGCCTACTTCCTGATAATCCAGAAGGTTCTACTTACAAGTGCTGAAATGTTCTTTTGATGTCATTTATTAACATCCTAAAGTTTTAAATCAATATTCATAGGTGAAGATAGGTTTTTTTGTTTGTGATTTTTTTTGTGGGTGGATTTGTTTGTTTTTTACTTAATGATATACATACAGAAAGTACTCAGGTAGACAATGTACTGGGCAGCAGGTGTACAACAATGTGAATGTACTTACTGACACACAGTTTTACACTTAAAATGGTTAAAGCAATACATTTTATGTTCCCTATATTCTTACATTTTACCACAATTTGCTGAATTTTCACAATTGTTTGTGATATTTTAGTTAGGTTTTCAGAATTAGGGTTATTCAGTGTATACTTTATAGAATACACTGGAAATATTCTAGTTTTGTTTTGCTTTTTTTTCCTCCTACATTGTGGAAAATTTATATGATAATGGAATTATCTATTATTATTTTTTTAATGGAAATGATGAATTAGAACAGGAGTCAGAGGTGCCACATTCTTTTTGCTCTTTTGGGGAGGATAACTTTTTTTGAAGAACTCCCTTATTTTCATTCTATTGCTCTGGTCAGGTTTCTCTACATTTTTCTACCTCTTATGTCAGTATTTTTTTTGTCATGTACATTTTGCAAAAGCTAACTCATTTCACATAGGTTTTCAGACCCTTCACATACAGCTGTGTGGTTCCTTTCATGATTTAAAAAAAGAAACAAAAGAATTCTCTTCAAGCTGGACAGGGTAGAGCACACCTGGAGTCCTAGCTGCTTGGGAGGCTGAGGTGGGAGGATTGCTTGAGCCCAGAAGTTCAAGGCCAACCTTGGCAACATAGTAACACCATTTCAAGAAAAAACACCAAATTCTTTATATCTGTTCCTACAATGTCTTTTCTCCTTTTAACTTAACTCCTCTTCCTTTGTTTTCCTTTGATGTGATTTGATAAATTTTATTAGTAACCACTCCATCTCCTTCTTCACTATTTTAAAAATTTTGCTTTAAATACTTCTTAAATCTTTCTTTTTTTCAGTTGACCATCTTTTTTTATTTTTAAATTTGTTTTAATTGGTTATACTCTTATATCTTTCTTCAGAATTTTTATTGTTGTGGACTTTTTATAAAATCCTAATTTGAATATTTGCTTATTTTATTTTTCCTTTGATAAACTGAACCATTTAAAGATAGGCATTTTCATTTTAGTGGAGCTTCAGTTGCCACAGGTTTTGCTATGTGTACACACAGAAACACACATGCACAGAGTTTTTAGTATTTTCCAAGAAAGCTGTCACTGTATTGTTTTAAAAACTCCTTGATTCAATTGTTACTTTAAAAAGCATTAAAAACTGTTCAAGGGGACATGTGTATATGTGTGTGTGTGTGTGTGTGTGTGTGTGTGTGTGTGTGTAGTACTGGGGATTGAGGCCAGGGGAGCTCTACCACTGAGCTACAATCCTAGCCCCTTCTACTTTTTATTTTGAGTCAGGGTCTCACCAAATTGCTGGGGCTGCCCTCAAACTTTTAATCTCTCTGCCTCAGCCTCCTGGCTCAGCCTCCTGAGTTAATGGCAGTTATAGGCACGTGCCACTGCATCCAGCTCCAAGGGATACATTCTTATTCCAATATTTACTTAATTTCTAGCTTGACACACTGTGATTAGAGGTTGTAGTTAATACAACTTCTATTTTTAAAATTTTGTCAATGGTCTTCTGAATTTATGATTAATTTTCATGATACCCAATAAGAAAGCCTATGATTAGTAGGATACCAATTTGATATACAGCTGGTAATTATACTGTGTAAGTCCTTTTTTACCCCTCAGTACTTTTTCCTCTGCTTCATTTGTTATAGGATTGGACATACTAATGTCTAAGCTGTGACAGTTTCACCTAATGTACATGATTTAGTTGTTATATATTATTTGGCTCATAAAAGTTCCACAGTATTATGTCATCACTACTGATTGTGTCTTTTGTTGATATAAAAGAACATTTTTTGCTGTATTCTAACTTGCCTTTTAATAAATTAAATATGGGTCCAGTTTAAGATCATCATCATAAAACTAATAGCAGAACTACTAAGGAGTAGGGAAAACAGAGAGCAAAATCAGAGATTAAATTAGAAATTATAATTCTAAATTTTTAAATCCTTAGGATTTCTTATATGCTGTTCTAAATCCTAACACCAGTTGAAATCATCTATGTCACTAACAGGTTGACAATGTGGATAATTCACAAATGACAGTAATCTCAATCCAGCCCACTATGGAATTAAAAAATTTTAAATAAGACCACTCAGAATTCCTATCAGAAAGCTCACAAACAAGTGTCTGTGTTCAGCAATGGTCTTAATGTGGTATGCGTTATGCTTTAGAGCTAAAGATCAAAGTGGATTAAGGTTCACAGAAGTGAACAATGAACGAATTGCTGAATATTTCAGGATATTTTTATTTCAAGGGCTAGTCTATATTTCTTTAATGAAGATTTTTTTTTTTAAAAAAGGGCCCCAGATTCTCTTTAAAATTTTTTTTTAGTTGTAGATGGACACAATACCTTTATTTATTTATTTATTTTTACATGGTACTGGGGATAGAACCCAGTGCCTCATGCATGCTAGATGAGCACTCTACCACTGAACCACAACCCCAAGCTTTTGACCTTACTCAGAGGTTTTACCCTAGGAAAATATCTAGTAAACTGAGCCCTCTGATATGAGACACAAAAATGTATAAAATGTAAATGCTTCTAGAGAGCAAAATCTATAATCAAAGCAGATTGTTTTATATGTGCTTTTGAAATAAAATGTGATACACTTTTTCTATTTGTTCTTTTCTGAATTATACATTCAGCTAACATTCATATCACAAAACATTTTAAATAGGTTATGACAAAATTTAAACTATGCACTAAATTATGTTCCCTTAGGTGAAAGTATGAATAAATGAAATCTACCCAGATAAACTCAAAAGCTCATTTAAAAAAAAGAGTTTCCATCTTTTTTCCTGCCAATTTCCCTACGTTTGCCCACCTTCAAATGGATGGCTCCAAGCAAGAAACTTAAAAATCAAATGCAGGATAATTACTCTTGAAAATCGGATACAATCTGGTTATGATTTTACATGGACATCAACACCCTCTGAATGTGTACGGACTCATGGCTCCCCCCACACAGGCCCCATTAAATACCATCCCACTTCTTTCATACTTCATCCCACGTTTGCATTTGGGGATTGTTGCATGCAGAGGAAATATGTGATCTAAAAGAGTAAGTGTTATAGGGCGATGGCAGCTGTGACCTCTTCCTAGCAATTCTATTATCTGGACTTGATGTGAGTGGTTTGCTCTCCCACAGCCCTGTATGTTCTCATGAGCCAGGACTCTTCTTGTGCCTCCTAGAGTGACTAGCTCTGGTCTTTGTCCAGAAGTCCATGATCAATGACACTGAACAAACTGATAAGAATCCAAGTTGAGCTCTGTCTTGTCCATTTCACTGATGACATCCCGCTGTGGTCCAATGAGAAGAAGACTTGCTTTAGGTGCCAACAAGTATCACATCCCACAGACACAAAACTTATCAAATGCCTTGTATAGCTACTTTAGGTCAGCAATAACATATTCATTCACAAAGGTCCTGTACAAACTGGATATGAATCCCTTAATAACATCTCTTTTTTATAGTGTAAATATAAATACTGGGGAAATGATATTAAAAAGATAAAAATGAATAGATTACTTTTTAAAGGCATTTTATACTTTTCATCTATTTCTAGAAGTTGTATTCTAGATTTTAGTGTTACTAGCAAAGTCAGTATTATCAGTTATAATACTTTACACATTAGTGTAAATGCTAATGTAGTTAGGTAAGAAACAGTTACCTAGGAAAACCAAACTGGTGCTGTTTTTTTTTTTTTTAAGAGATATTTCAACTAGTGTGAGAGTATGCTTTTAAAAGTTTGCTAAAGTGCAGTTAACCATTAAAAAGACAGTGATTATTTATGCCTACAGAAAAGTTAAAAAGTTTAAGGGTTTAACAATCTTGTTAATGTTTTCAAAGAGCCAACTATTGCTACAATATCCTTTATGCTATGTGCATGTACAAATATATCACAATGAATCCCACTTTTACATATAAGTATAATGCACCCATTGAAGGGAAACCAGGAGAGTAGAAGAAGGGGATTGGAGGGTGGGGGCAGGCAAGAGTACTTGGGCACACTGGGATTGAAATTGATGAATAACTCACAATGACTCCTACTATTGTGTATAATTATAATGTACCAATAAAAACATAAAAAAGTAAAAGCCTTGGAAAAAAAACTTGGAAAACAATATGTATTTTTTTTCTATGTTCCCACATAATGAAATGGAGAATTGAAGAGAGGTACAATAGGGGGAAGAAGATGGTCAGTTTTCCTTTTTTTTTTTTTTTTTTTGTAAGTATTGGGGATTGCACACAGGGTCACTACCTCGGCTACTAAGCCATATCCCAGCCCTTTTTATTTTTTATTTTGAGGCAGGGTCTTCCTAAGGCTGGCCTCAAACTTGTAATTCTTCTGCCTCAGTCTTCTGATGACCACTTTTCGTTCATAGTTTCACATTGTTTGAAATATTTCAATAAATATGTACTTCTTTAGTAATTCTTATTTTTATATACTGTGGTACTAGGGATGGAACCCAGGGCCTCATGTATGCTAGGTGAGTGCTCTACCACTGAGCTACAACCCCAGTCCTTTTGGTAATTTTTTAAATAATCAAAATTAGAAAAATAACAATGATGATTGATAGGAGCACCTCACACCTATCCCTGTCCTCTCCCTTATCCTGAAGAGGCAAGAGCAGAGAATTGGGGAGCAGGGCTTGGAACCACACAACCTATGCTGATACCTCAGTGTGACTATTCCTTGCTTGTGCACCCTTGGGCACATTACTTAACCTTTCTAAGCCCTGGTTTCCACATCTGTGAAACTGGAGAAATCTTAGTTATCTACCTCAAAAGGTTCTTGGGAAGGGCTGGGGTTGTAGCTCAGTGGTTGAGTGCTTTCCTCGCATGTGGAAGGCTCTGGGTTTGATCCTCAGCACCATATAAAAAAATAAAATAAAGGCACTGTCTCTCTGTATATATATATTTTTAAAGTTCTTGGGAAGATAAAATAAATTAATATTTTATCTCTTTGGGTACACTCCAAAGAGTACTCAGCAAATACTTGCCCTATACATGTTAGTCATTGGTTGGTTACTATGACAATGACTATCGTGACTACAATTAGGAGGTACATAACATGAGATGAAGATTTGAATCCTGATTCTATCACATGATAACTCTATGATTTTTGGAAAGTGATCTAACTCTGGAGGCCTCAGTGTTCTCATCTATAAACTGGAAATAACTACTAATTTCACAAGGTTACTATGGGAAGTTAATGTTGTATTGTGCAGGAATAAAGCACTAAGCACAGGGCCTGGCATTCTGCATATACTTGGTAAGTGGAAGTGATCTTTATAGTGAGAATTTATAAAAATTGAGGTTTTTCTAAGTGTAGCAAAAAAAGGAAAAAAACCCAAGAAACTTCTTTCCACTGAGGCTGACTCTTCAAGCCACATGTCCCAGCTTTGTCTTAAACATTCTGGTCCACTTAGAGTACTCTTATAAATGCCACCCTATCTAAACATTTGAAGTACAAAGTCATTTGCATTTAACTGGCATTTGTTTATAAACATATTGGCTGGAATTTTAAAGTCATAGGTAAATGTAGATAACCATGTCTATCTTGTGGCTGCTGCATTCCCCCAGGAGCCCAGAGCATGGCAAGTACAAATGAGCTTTTCTTGAATGATATGAATAAATGAAACTAGGGAAAAATCTAGAAGTGGCTTTTGCTTTGTTGAGGGTGGTGAGTATTTCTGCATACAGAAGGCCCATGGGGGATATTTTGGAATTATCTTCAGATTCTGGGCGGACTTAGGCTATTGTAACTGTATTCTAGTCCTGGTTCCCCCTGCTTGACTTTAGATAATCTCCCGAAACTCATGGAGTCTATTTCTTCTTCATTAATAATTAAAACTCCTCACTGTCCATTTGACCACCATGACAAGGAATTCCCTCTTGTTCAGCTCTGTGTCTTAGAGCACTCAGCAAGGGTCCACACTGGGAATTTAAGTTAATTTGGAACTTACTCTAAGGCTTTATAGTCACTTTGAACATGATATAGGAAGAGAAAAACCCTGACACAGCCATGGAGATGATTTATTTCTATTTCTACTTCCATGGTCAAGCCCTGGAACCCAGTAATGAGTTGGAACTCAGGGGCATGCCCTATTTGAGCCACACGGTTAGCACACACATGACCTTAATGCAAAATCCAGAGTGGAAACAATGAGGGAGGCACAAGCCAAAAGAGAAGCGTGAAGCCCACGTGTAAGGAAGGAAGGTCCTTATATTCACGCATTGAGAGAGCAAAGTTTGAACTGTAAAAGGTGCCGTACTACAGAGCAGGAAAGGGGCTGGGTCAGAAGGGTCAGTTTGAGGAAAGCAAATATGCACATCCAACAAGCTTCTGGAGACCTGGCAAACCCCGAGATGCTTTTTTCCACCCCCCACACAATCACATATAAAAAGAGCTACCAGCTTTTCTGGAATTCACTTGGTGACTCTGGGCTGATCCTAGCAGCCCCATGAAAGGACAATCCTCTGCTGGCAGAGGCCTACCTTGCAGTGTGTGGTGCTGACAGGAAGCCCAATGTTGGAGGCGATGACCACAGTGAATGCCGAGGCCAGTTCAATGGTGAAGCCGCTGCAGGAGGGAGCACAAGAAGACATATCATAGGCGCTCTTTGTTGGCCTCACTGACACCCCGTGGGTGCAAAGTCTCACCAGAACATTCTTTGGTTGACTGCTGACTGGGACAGACTGCCATTAGCAGAACAAGAAACTGCTGCATAATGGCAACAATTCACACTAAGACTTTGCATTATACTCATTATACTTGTTGACAGTCCCAAACAGCCTTTTTTTCCTGATACGTTTTCAAAAATCCCACACTGCAGGAACTGGGTCAGAAATTCCTGCTGTGTAATAAGATGATAAATTAGTCATTTTTCTAAAGGAGCATAAGAAAAACTATGCTTTCATTTTTTAAATGTGTGCTTATTACAAAAAAGCAAATTTTTTCACAGATTATTAATGCTTGTTCAAAGCAACCTTCTAAAAGAATCTTGTTAAAATGAAGCTCAAGGGGTAAACTGAAAATCAGAAAAAAATTGCAAATGAAGAGCTCTAGTACATTTTAAAACAAGAGCAAAGACTTCCTGTAATAGGTAGTTGTATTCTGAAAGTTCTAAGTTTGTCAATTAACCCCTTATATATCTAGAAGCTGTATGAGAGAACGACCACATGTAAAGCTCCGGACCCCCCTCCCATCCCCGCCCCAGAATAGCAGGGGCACATCCCATCTGGCTGAGCTAGAGAGGATGCCTAAGGTAACTACAGAAGGATGGTGGGTGAGAGCTGGGGTGGATGGAGAATTTTTAGGAAAGGAAGGCACTACTTTGGATCTTTTTGTTGTTGTTCTTTTTAGATATATATGACAGTAGAGTGTATTTTGACACATTATACATATGTGGAATATGACTTATTCTAATTAGGATCCCATTTCTTGTGGTTGTACATGATGTGGAGTTACACTGGTTGTGTATTCATATATAAGGATAGGAAAGTTATGTCTGATTCATTCTCCTGTCTTTCCCATTCCCATCTTTCTTCCCTTCCCTTCATTCCCCTTTGTCTAATCCAATAAACTTCTAATATTTCCCTCCCTATTCTCCCTTGTTGCGGATTAGCATCAACATATCAGAGAGCACATTCCGCATCTGGTTTTTTTGGGTTGGTTTATTTCACTTGGCATCATATTCTCCAATTCCATCCATTTACTGGCAAATACCATAATTTCATTCTTCTTTATGGCCGAGTAATATTCCATTATGTATATATACCATATCGTTTTTTTATCCATTCATCTGTTGTAGGGCACCTAGATTGGTTCCATAGCTTGGCTATTATAAGTTGAACTGCTGTAAACATTGCACAAGAAGTAAAATCAAGAATCAATATATGGGATTGTATCAAACTAAAAGGCTTCTTTTTTTTTTAAAGAGAGAGAGAGAGAGAGAGAGAGAGAGAGAGAGAGAAAATGAGAATTCTTTAATATTCATTTTCTAGTTTTTGGTGGACACAACATCTTTGTTTTATATGTGGTGCTGAGGATCGAACCCAGGCCGCACGCATGCTAGGCGAGCGCGCTATCGCTTGAGCCATATCCCCAGCCCCTAAAAGGCTTCTTCACAGCAAAGGAAATAATCAAGACCTTGAACAGAGCACCTACAGAATGGGAGAAAATCTTTATCACCTGTACCTCAGATAGAGTACTAATCTCCAGGATATATAAAGAACTCAAAAAACTTAATACCAAAACCCCCTCACCCCAAAAAACAAAAAAACAAAGAACCCAATCAATAAATGGGCAAAAGAACTGAACGGGCACTTCACAGAAGAAATATGAGTGGTCAAAAATATATGAAAAAACGTTTTTTTAACATCTCTAACAATTAGAGAAATGCAAATTAAAACTACACTGAGATTCCATCTCACTCTAGTCAGAATGGTAATTATCAAGAATGCAAGTAACAATAAATGTTGTCGAGGATGTGGGGGAAAAGGCACACTCATACATTGCTAGTGGGACTGCAAATTGGTGCAGCCAATATGGAAAGCAGTATGGAGATTCCTCAGAAAACTTGGAATGGAACCATCATTTGACCAACTTATTCCACTCCTTGGTATATATTCAAAGGACTTAAAATCAGAATACTACACTGACACACAGCAGCATCGATGTTTATACTTTGGATCCTTAATGTCTTCCACAGACCCATGCATTAAAGGCTTGATCACCAGGATAGTATATCGAGAGGTGGTAGAACTTTTGGGAGATGGGACCTAGTGGGAAATCCTTAGGTCACTGGGTGTGCCCTTGAAAGAGATGTTGAGACCCCAGCTTTTTCTTTCTCTCTGGCTTGAGAGGTGAGTAGTTTTTCTCTGCTACATGTTCCTGCCAGAGTGCTGCCTCACCACCGGTCCAAAGCAATGAGGCCAACCTATGATGGACTAGAACCTCTAAATCTGCAATCCAAAATAAATTTTTTCTAAGTTGGTTATCTCAGGTATTTGGTTTGTTTTTAGATGCTAGGGATTGAACCCAGGGTCTCATGCATGCTAGGTAAGTGCTCTCCTACTAAGCTACCTCTCCAGGTATTTTGTTATAGTGCTGAAAATCAAACAGAAAAGAAGCCTGATGTGCTCGGATGACAGCTTCCCTAGAACAGGTAGAGCTGATGTGCATAAGGAATTTTGGAGAAAGATGGGCCCAGACACTGGTGCTGTTTGCCCTACCCTTCCTCTCCACTTGCTCTCAGGGTTTCATAATGGGAAAACCAACAGTGGAAGGACACTGGGGGCTGCCACAGGCTTCCCATTTTCCCTTCCCTCCTGCTCTGCTTCAGCTACTACTTCCCTCTGAACCTTTCTGTCCCACATCTCAGTGCCACTGTAGGTGAGTCAGGGGAGTGTGGTGACAGAGGGGGGTGACCAGTGGTGAACAAAAGTGGAAGAGGGGGTCGCTCTTGTCCTTTGCCCCTTCCTCACTTGTGATCATTGATGGTGGACAAGCAGCATGGGTGCTCTCAGACACCAACTCAGGCTTGACAGCAGGCCTCAACAGCCAAGCCCTGTCAACCCAACCTGTTGGCTCACCTGGAAGGTGTGATTGGAGTGAGGTCTTTTCCCATGGTCTGGATCACTCTTCTTCCCCAAACCCAGAGACCTGTACAAATTCCAACTCCTCCATAAAACAGCAGCCAGACAGGAGTAGCTGCTTCTTGCATCACTCCACCGTGTTCATAAATCAGCCACAAAGCTACCAGGGGCCCAATGGCATTACTGGAAAGAAAAAGATTAATTAAACATACACATGGCACACAATATACAGTGACTTCTCAATCTCAAGAATGAGTCTTACTTTACTTATGGCTTATCACATAGTCTAGTGGTGATAAAATATTTTTTGTATAGTCAAAAGCAGAACCTGGAATTATTGTCTTAGTCATTTTTAAGTGTAGAGTTAAATAATTTTAAGTATACTTACACTGCTGTGAAATAGGTCTCTAGAACTTTTTTTTTTTTTTTTTTTTTTTATCTTGCAAATGTAAAACTCTACACTCTGTAAACAGCAATCCTATGCACCTCTCCCCCCAGCGACTGGCAACTGCCACTCTGCTTTCTGGTTCTGATTTTGACCATTTCAGATGCCTTGGACAATTGGAATATAGTATTTATCTCTTTATTCAGGTTTATTTCACTTATGTCTTCAGGGTTAATTCATGATGTACCATGTGATAGGATTTCCTTTTTTTAAGTCTGACTGATACTCCACTGTATTTATATACCACATTTTGTTTAGCCATTGTTCCTTCATTGGATATTTATGTTGCTTCCACCTCTTGGCTATTGTAAATAAGGCTGCTTTGATCATGTGTGTGCAAATTATCTCTGAAACTCTGCACTAAATTCTTTGGGATTTGTACCCAGAAGTAAGATTGTTAGATCAAATGGTAGTTTTATCTTTAAATTTTTGAGGAATCTCCATTCTGTTTTCCATAGTGGTTAAGCCATTTTATATTCCTACTAATAGAGCACAGAGGTTCTAATTTTTCCACATCTTGCCAACATTTCTGTTTTTTTTTTCTCTCCTGACAGTCATCCTAATGGTGTGTCATTTACTAACTCTTTAAAAAGTTCTGAAAAATCACAAGAAGTGGACATAATAACCAAGTTCTGTTTTTCTTCTTTTTTTCCCCCAGATTTCTTTCCATTTCCACTGCCACATCTGCTACTGCTACTAATACTAGCTCCTGGTTTTGGTAGATCTGTCTGGTTCCATACGATGAAATCACAAATATTATTGCTCACCATGAATTCATGCAGCCCCCCTGCAAACTAGGCAATGTCACTTTCTTTTTCCTGATGAGGAAACCAAGGCCAAGGTCAAGTTGCTGGCACGAAGAAGGACTGAGGCATGAATTCAGGCTCACTCAGGCACTCACACGCTTTCCTGGGACATGCTATTGCCCCTCAGGCCTTAGGCAGCCCCCGCAGAGAACTGACATGTTGTTTGTTTGGGTACTGAGGATTTAACCCAGGATTGCTTAACCACTGAGCCAATCCCCAGCCCTTTTAAAAAATATTTTATTTAGAGATGGGGTTTCACTGAGTTGCTTAGTGCCTTGCTCAGTTGCTGAGGTTGTCTTTGAACCTGTGATCCTCCTGCCACAGTCCTGAGCCACTGGGATTACAAGCGTGTGCCACTGTGCCCAGCACATGTGGGATTTTAATGGCTTTGCTAGCTCTAGTTTCCTCCTGCAGTCCAGCTGTGCAGAATATAAGCTGAGAGTCACAAAGAACTGGCTCCCAAGTCTGCTTCTTTTTAGTTATGTGACCTTGGTGTCTTTGAAGGCTATTGCTTACCTGGCTCAAAGGGTTGTTTTGAAAAGGATTAGAATACGTTAGAAATGGTTCAGTATTGAAGCCTATTGCAAACTTTTCTTGAATGAATAGAAGCCTCTTTCATGGTTAGTTATTGTTTCTAGAACCTGGCTGTGATCAGGAGGCATCCTGCGCAAAGTCTCAAAACCAGAACCAAATTGCAAGCAATTGTTCCAAACTCTGGTCATCTAAAGTACTGAACACCCGGATTCTTCTTCTGAACTTGAAATACTGTTTTGGGGTGGTTTGTTACTTTTTCATAGATATGTTTGTCTAATCTCCCTAACTAAAGCTTAATCTCCTAGAGGTGAGGAGCCCAATTCATAACACTCTGTCAGTACCAGGCCTTCAATGAAGAATTCTTAAAAATGAGGAGGAATGTAGTGGTGTGAGGGGCACACAAAAGTTAAGATAGGACATAACATGGAGCCCCAAATAAAATCACATGGAAACACCCATAAGACACTGAACAGAGCAGAGGATGCCCAGGCTTGTCTGGCTTCAAGACTTCTTTTAAAAAGAACAGAAGTGAAGTTTCGTATACATAGGCTAGGTACAGCACCCACAGAGAAGTCAATAATTGGGCAGTAAAAAAAGTGGCAGCATGTTGTCCTAATTCAGACCAAAACATGAACCCTGCATGTTAATGATAATAATAGGAGTGGTGACAATGGATTGGTTGCTGAGTATGTGAGGAAAACTGTCATAAGCATGATATACCAGAATCTTACATCATCCTCACGGAAACCCTACGAATTTGGAACTAATTCGACCCTATTTTACAGATTGGGAAACTGAGGCTTTGGGGAGGCATATGACTTGTCTAGGGCTACACAACTAGAAGAGAATGAAGACTCAAAGTTGAGGCCCCCAGATTCTAGCAGACTTTGCTGCCTCCTCCAGAGTAAAGGCCTGGGGCTGAGCCAAAGGAGTCTGCGCAGGAGGCCACACCCTCCCCCAGCCTGATTCCCTCTGTTGCAGGAAGAAATGCCTCCACATAATCACACTGAAAGGCATAACTTAAAGCTACACCAGGTAGCTATGTAGTCTGCAAATGTGGAGTGGGGAAGACTACAGAGACCTCAGGTGGTGCTGACCCTCCTCACAAGAAGCCACGAAGGAAAAGTGCTCAGTTACTCAATTTATCCCAGACTTTGTAGTCCAACTGTCCTTCCACCCAGAGTCCAATCTGGAAGGACTCCTGGGGACTGTTGCTGCACCAGTGATCCTCCCCCCCAAGCAGCCCTTCTGGGCAGCCTCCAGGGCTCTGCACAATCCCACCTAAATGCCTCCCGCTGGGATTCTGGAGCCACAGACACTGGCTGCTGCTGCTGCTCCAGTGTGACCACAAGCCAGCAGTTCCTGAGTACAACCTGGCTCTCATCACAGACTCTAGCCTGTGTGACATCCGCCATGCCTTTGCATGTGCTAACACCGACACCACAGTTGTCACTGGGAATAACTAAGACGGACATGTTATTGCCACTGGATTCTGGGAGCTGGTTTTTCTATTTTACAGGGGAGAAAAATCGAGGCAAGAGGGCCTAAATATATAACATTCCCTCCAAGTAAATGCCTGTGCCCATTTTCTGCTTTGAAAACTCCTGTTAAACCTACCAAGCCCTGTTTCAATGCTATCTGCCTGCCTCAGTCTCCTGAGTTGCTGGGACTGCAGGTCCCACTACTGGGACCTGCACCCCAAAGATAGAAATTCTTTTCTGTGCTTTGGGGCCCTACATATTTCAGGTCTGACTGACTTGCTGACTATACAGTCTCCACTCTCTCCTCTCTCAAAGCTCTTGCTCTTCCTAGAGTATCCCATGTACTCTCTGTCTTTGGCCTTTACACCTGTTGTTCCCTCTTCCCACGACATTCACCTGGCTGGCTCCCTCACCTCCTTCAGACCTGGCTCAACACGCTCTTCCCTGCACACTTACCTATCACTGCAGCCCCCCACCAGCTCCCCCTTTCTATTTGATTGTTCTTTGAACCTTCGTCACTATCTAGCGCACTATGCATGTCACTCCTGTGTTTATTATCCCCCAGTAGGAGGGATTTTTGTCTGTGTCGTCTACTGCTATATTCTGGAACCCAAGAGACCCTCAATACAGACTCATTAAACAAATGAACATTTCATTTACCTCACATCATTGCCACCATGAGCAAAGGACCCAAAACAGGCAGTGAGGACTTGCAGAAAATGGAACAGGAGATGGACCTCAGCAGTGTCCTTCTCTTCCTTTTCTTCTTCTGCAGGATCCTCTCGAGGCTGGCCAGGATCTGTCAGCTCAGATGCTAGTTTCATTTCCACACCACCCTCCTCTGCCTCGATCTCAGCTTCTGCAACTGCATTGCAATAGCTGGAGTAGCTGTCATAGCGAAGTCTCTTTTTAGAATAGGACACAGTGTCACCCACCAGCTTCTCACTATCTTCTGGGGCAGAGGACGAGTCAGTAGCTTTGAAAGTGGAGTGAACTGGCATCCCACAAATGGCTGCGGTGTAGCATGTGTAACTGTTGTTTCGTCGCAGGAACCTGTAGTTGTTTTCCTGGGCGGGCTTCTCCTCAGGGCCCCTGTCTATGTGAATTTTGTGCAGCAAGTCTTTGTAGAGCCCCGAGTCTTTGTGTACAGTGTGATACACATGTCCGTCACTCCTCGTGTGGCCATCAAAGCCAAATGTGCCATTGGAGATCGGTGATTTTATAGAACCATGAGTCATGGAAAGGGCCCTTCCTGAAAAGGATTTTACAAAGTTTTATTTAAGAATAGAGGTGTAGTTCGGTGGTAAGAGAGCACACTTAATATGCAAAGGCTCTGGGTTCCATCCCTGGCACCAATCAAACAAAATGTTTTATTTTTTAGCATCTTGAATATAAACCATGTCTGCAAAGAAATATTCCCTACCATTTCCTGGCATTGGTCCTGGAAGGTTGGATTATACAAAATTTTAATTCTTTTCTGTCTGCTTCATTTTCTAACTATAAAGTACAGTAGGGTTAAAATTAAAAATATAAACAAACTTGGAAGCATATAACAAAAGGGCAGAACTAACAACATAGTATGTCAAAATGCTAAATTCTTTTAAAAAGTATCTTCCAGAAATACAGCACTCTTTTCTACTTCTAGCTATCTATAAAGGAAGAAATCTAATATGAAATTTTAGAAGAACTTCATACATGACGCTGGGTATGGTGATGCACACTTATAATCCCAGTGACTAGGGAGGCTGAGGCAGGAGGGTCACAAGTTTGAGGCCAGCCTCAGCAGCTTACTAAGACCCTGTCTAAAAAGAAAGAAAAAAAAGATCTGGGGATATAGCTCAGGGGTAAAGTACCCCTGGGCCAATCCTCAGTACCTCTGTACTACAGGAAAAAAAAAGAAAAAAAAAAAGGAAAAAAAACACCTTAATTATATGAGGCAAAATGCAGTTCACATTAGATAGGTAGTGTACTATGTGCTTCTTAACAGTGGGAGGCAGTATGTGTCAGATCAGCAGGATAAAATTAATTTTCCACCTTTAGAGGACTAGGAATATAGCTCAGAGGTAAAGCATATGTTCACCATGCAGGAGGCACATACAAAAACCAAAACCAATTTGTTTTCTCTGAGCTGTGCCTGAGAATAAACCTATGGAAAGCAGGTGCTGGGGGCCCACCTTGCAGGAGGGGAAGTGGCTGGACAGTCTTGAGCAGTCACTGTCCATCAGGTTATAAGGCTAAAGGTTACCCCAGGTAGTCTGGGTGGTTTCTAAGGTTTCTGTGATTCTAGGTAGGACCATGTCCATAGGTTCCAACCTTATCCTTCACTTCTTGTCTTCCCCGAGGAAGTAGCCGAGTGAACCAGTCTTCAGCATTGGGGGAAGCTTTGCGCAGGTAAGCTGAGTGAGTGCAGCACGGCCACTGGCTGCAGTGGGCCCTTGGCACCTCAGAAAAGAATAAATAGCTCTGGGAAGAAAATCACAGGACAGGAGAGAGCCTGCTCTGGTGCCTGGAATGGCTTCCTGAGGTCTCTTTAGCTTCTGGGTTTTCTCAAAACATAGAATTGAGGGACTAGAGATGTAGCACAGGGGTAAAGTGCAGGCTTAGTACATGAGGAGCCTTGGGTTCAACTCTAGCACCAACACTGAAACTCATGACATTGGGGAAAACTTTTGGATCTCCACGCAGGCCTGGCTGGTCATCTAAGAAATGCCTTAGCACCTCTGGTAACCCCAAGTTCTGCAGGCGAGTCTTACCATAGGAGGCGCGTGGGTGGTTCCCAGACGATGTGCCTTCTGAGGCCCCTGATGCTTCCCCAGATGATCCTGTTAGAGGGACGGTGCTGTCATCATTTGCCTTGACACCTGGGAGCTCTTTGAAGACAGGGGACTCCGCTTCTTGGACTTTATTGAGACTTTCCTCAGATACTCGTGATAAAGCACCCTCTTTCTGTAATTTTCCTAGAGAAAATAGAATCATAACTACAACTTTCGGAAGAGAATTCTGTTACTGAAAAGTGAATATTAAAATGTGAATATATCTCTATGTGTTAGCACTTACTTTGGGAGAAAATAAGGTACAGCTAGCCTGAGAAAATAAAGTAAAAAGCTTAATTATCTGTAAAACTCTAGCCAGGAAATTTACCTACTAAGGAAAAAGATGAGTATTTAGGGCCTGAGTTACTACATCTAAAAACCACAAAAAAGAGAGGGTTAAATTTGATCACCCAGAGCTCTCCCAGGGACAATGTTCTGTAAATCCACAATCATCTAGACTGGCCTCCTATTTCCTTAAACTAACCTCAGAATCGCTGAAATTTTCCAGTTTATCCTTTCTGTCTTCACAGATATTGTTCTAGCATTTTTTATTTTCTTCTGGTCTATGAATTATTGGTTTCAGATTTCTTTATCATACCAAATTTTATGAAACAAGAAAATATTTTTCCTTCAAAGGAATAGGAAGATCCTACTTACTTAAAAAAAAAAAATCCTTCACTTTAAAAAGAAAGAAGGGGGGTGGTGGCCTATGCCTATAGTCTCAGCTACTCAGGAGGCTGAGGCAGGAGCATGGCTTGGGTCCAGGGGTTTGCGGCCAGCCTGGACGACATAAAACGAAACAAAAAATAAACTATGAAATTTTAAGAAGTTGTTTTAAAGCTCAAAAGTATTATTTTAATCAAATCTGATAAATGGTGCTGCTAATAATTATCTTGAGCAAATTGCTAAGCTCTCACCTACATAAATGAAATGAAAATGAACTTTCAGTTCCTCTTCTGGACACCCTTACACATATCTGTCTCTATCATCTATCTTTCTCTCTACCTAGACAGTCAGATTATAGAGATTGATTTTTTTAAATTAAATTTGTTATGTCTTACAGGGAACACATATGTAAAAATATAAAATATACATAGGACTGCAGGTGCGACTCAGGGTCATATTGAAGCTCTGGATTTTATCCCTAGCACTGCAAAAAGAAAAAAAAAAGTACATAAAGATTGCTCATTTTAAGTTGTTTATAATCTAGATGAAAGATAACATTTGTAAATATTATAACAAAAATTAACATTTATATGACAGGTATTATTATTTTTTCTCATTTTGCTAGTGAGCAAACTGAGGCACAGAGAGGTTAAATCATTGGCCTCAGCCAGCTCACACAGATAGTAAGTGGCATTTAAATTTAACATTTATTTATTTATTTTGATTTTCATTTGTTATATATGACAACAGAATGCATTAAAATTCATATTACACATTTAGAGCACAATTTTTCATATCTCTGGTTGTACACAAAGTAGAGTCACATCCTTCTTGTCTTCTCACAGGTACTTAGGGTAATGATGACCATTGCATTCCACCATCTTTCCTACCCCTATGCCCCCTCCCTTCCCTTTTCCCTTTGTCCTAAGATTTAAATTCAGTCAGTAGCTTTGTGGTCCTGGTCCATGCCCTTAATCACTAATCTGTACTTAAAATTACACACATAAAAAGAATATTTTTTTTGAAATACTGAATATTTTTTGAAGTACTGAAATCTCAAAATATACAAATTTGATTAAATAAAAACCTTGGAGAAAGCTAGCATGGGAATAGTATCAATTTCCTATTGTGACATTACAGCCCAAACCTGGAAAGCAAAGATTTTAAGGTCTTGACATTAAGGTTTAGTTATCAGGAAAAGTATTTAAAAATCAAAGCATTTATGTACATTTCATGACTCCAACAGATTAAACCAGGCAAATAGCATGAGTAAGAATGGCTCATCTCAGGATAGTTGTCTGTGTGAATGCAGAAGGGAATGTTTATTCTCACGATAGGACAGGGCAGGAAGCAGCTCCATGGGAATAAGAAGCTGGGTTTTAATTAATTAGTGATATGGTTTCACTAATTAGTTTGATGTTGCATGCATTAATGTGAATTTTAAAAATTATTAGTTTTTAAATTTACATGCACTAATCTGATTATGTGTCTGTATAAATCTGACTTTTAAAACAAACATAGAACTGTGTATGTAGTGGTGATTACCAGAACATGGAAAGTTCCACTGTCCCCCAAAACTCTGTAATCAGACCCTCTGCCCCATCGTAACAATGACAACCAGTGATCCGGTCTCTGACCTGACACTTTTGCTTTCTTCAGAAAGTCATCTAAATAAAATCATGACATGTCATTTTTTGAGACTGGCTCCTTTTAACTCAGCATAATGCCTTTTGATTCACCCATAAATTGACAGTTTATTCCTTTCAAATGTTGAAAGTAGGATTCCAATGTGTGGGGGCACCAAGATTTATTAATTCATTTTGTGGATATTCTGGATTGTTTCCAGCTTTTGGTGATATAAATAAAGGTGCTGTGAACAGTTTTTTTGTGTGAACTTAAGTTTTCATTTCTCTGGGGAATTACTCAGGAGTGGTATTTATGGTAAATATATTTTTAACTTTGTAAAAACACTGCCCAATTGTCTTCCTGTGCCATTTTACATTCCCACCATGAATATATGAGAGTTCCAGCTGTTCTTCTTCCTCATCAGTGTTTAGCATTGTCAGGTTTTTTTTTTAATGCCATTCAAATAGGAGTGTAGTGATATCTCATGGTTATTTCATTTCCCTGATGGTTAGTGATGCTGAACACCTTGTCAGGGGCTTATTTGCAATTCATCTCTCTTCTCTGGTGAAGTGCCTACTCAAATATTTAGCTGTTTTAACTGGGTTATTTGTTTTCTGAAATTTCTTTATATATTATGAATACAAGAAACTTCTCTTAATAGTACTTCTAAGAAAACAATAGTTTCTCATCTTGGTAAAGTGTAATTTATCAATTTCTTCTTACATGGATCATGTTTTAGGGGTCATATGTTAACCCTTGCTTAACCCAATATCACAAAAGTTTTTCCTTCTGTTTTTCTCCCCCCAAAGTCTTGTTTTTTAATTTTCCATTTATATATACAGTGCTTTTTGAGTTAATTTTTTTTGAGAGAGAGAGAGAGAGAGAGAATGTTTTAATATTTATTTTTTAGTTTTTGGTGGACACATCTTTATTTTATTTTTATGTGGTGCTGAGGATTGAACCCAGCGCCCCGTGCATGCCAGGCGAGCATGCTACCGCTTGAACCACATCCCCAGCCCTTAAGGTTTAAGATTTAGGGTAAAGTTCTTATTTTGGCATATGGATATTTGATAGTTCCAATACCATTTGTTGAAAAGATTATCCCTTCTCCCTGACTGATTTTCTAGGCGTATTTTTCCTTTGAATCTTTGTGAAGAACTCATTTGCCAAATTTGTGTGGGTCTATTTCTGTATTGTATTCTGTTCCATTAATTTACATGTCCACCTCTTCATAAATCACACTGTCATGTAGCTTTACAGTAAGTCTTTTTTTTCTTCTTTTCGTTTCTTTCCAGTAATGGGGTGTAGCTCACCACTGAGCTCCTACAGTCCTACGGGACTACAGGACAATAAGTCCTATAGTCAGTTAGTAGGAATCCTCCAACTTTATTCTAATTTTTCAGAAATTATTTTGGCTATTCTAGTTTCTTTGAACTTATATATAAATATTAAAAGTAGCTTGTCTAGATCAACAAAACATCCTCCTGGGATTTTTATTTTAATTATTTCAGTCTGTAGATCAATCTGAGAAGAACCAACATCTTTGCTGTACTGACTCTTGCATATTATCTAATTTTTTTTGAAACATGGATTTTCGAATTCAGATATGCCCATATTGAAACATGACTGTAAGGAACATTCTAGGAACAAATTTAAATATTTCTCTCTCTTTTTGTGAGCCCCATAAAAGCATGTGGCTTCAAGGTTTGAAATTCAACTATGTTGCTGGTAATAATAGCAAAATACCCTGACTGATTTTCTAGGCATATTTTATCTCCTTCCTTCCTTCCTTCGTTTGTGGTGCTGGGGACCAAACCCAACCATTGAGTCACATAACCAGCCTAACCATAGTTTAGGTAGTTCTTCTTTTAGTTTTTTGTTTTTTGACTGGGGATGAACCCTGTGGTGTTTTTATACTGAGCTGTATCTCTTGCTTTTTTTTACTTTTTATTTTGAGGCAGGGTCTTGCTAAATTGCTTAGGGCCTCACTAAGTTGCTAAGGCTGGCCTCGAACTTGTGATCTTCCTGCCTCAGTCTCCAGAGTCTCTGGGATAACTATGCCCAGATTAGAATTGTTTTTTTTTTTGAGGTATAATTTACATATGATAAAATCCAGATTGACTATCTATCTAATTAACTATTTTGGGGACCAAGGATTGAACCCAGGGGCCTTTATCCACTGAGCCACATCCCCAGCCCTTTTTGAGACAGGTTTCACTACATTGTTTAGGGCCTCATTAAGTTGCTGAGACTGGCTTTGAACTTGCAATCCTCCTGCCTCAGTCTCTCCAGTCACTAGGATTACAGGTATGTGCCAATGCACTAGCAAAATCCAGATATTTTAAATGGTGGATAATCTGTAACAAATCAGCATATCCTATGACCATTTCCCAATTAAAACATGAATAAATATTCCCATGTTCCTGAAAAGTTCCTTTGTGTCCCTTTAAATCATTTCCAAACTCCCAGGCAACTGGTGATTTCTTCATTTTCACTTAGTTTTTACTTTACTTGAATTTTAAGGAAACATCCATAAAATTTCTTAAGGTAAACTTAGAGTTTATGAAACATGGAGTCATATGGCATATGCATTCTTTTGTATCTGGCTTCTTTTGTTCAATATAACATCTATGAAATTCCTTATATGGTGTTCAATTCTCCTTATTGCTAAGTAGTTTTCTATTATACAAATATGTACACCACTTACCTGCTGGTGAACACTGGATTGTTTCCATTTTGGTGCTATTATGACTAAAAGATTTGTATGTAGATGTAGTATGTCTTTTTATGAACTTACATCTTTATTTCTCTTGGATAACTACTTAGGAGTGAAACTTCTGTGTCATATGGTAAGTATATGGTTACCTTTATAAAACAACTGCTAAGCTAATTTTCAAAGTGGTTGAATTAGTTTACATTTCACCATAAGCATATGAGAATTGCAGTTATTTCATTTCCTCACCAACACTTGGAATTACTTGTTTGTTTCAAATTTTTACTTATTCTTATGGGTTGGAAGTAATATCTCCTGTGTTATTAATTTGCATCTCCCTGAAGGGTATTGATTTTCATCAGGCTGGTAGAACTTGGCTGCATAGTTAATTTCCTGTTACTGATGGCAATGAGAGCCCTGCTCACCTGAGTCACAAGTTACTAAGAAAAAGTTTAAGCCAGAAATTAGGAGCCAAGAGACACGAGACTGGGCTTGTATCCCAATGTATGTTCTGGAGTTAACTGTACTTCCATTTCCTCCATTTGTGAGGATACTTGTTTGTTAAATGGGAAGTCACAGGAATTGGGAGAAATTTTAGGAATTCCAAAGAAATAAAAACGTGCTTACCTGCTATTTTCCTCCGCATCCATGGACACACAAAGAGCCATACAAAAAGAGCGAAGAGTAGAGCAACACCAAAGGAAATGAGTGCTATTGCCCAGATGGGAAGAACCAGACCTAGCACTGGGAAATAAAAATGAACAGCAATGTTGTCATTGGTCAAATCTCATCTGTCATTGTGTTTTCCATTCTCTCAATCTTAAATGAATCAATTGGACTGTGTATTTAATAAAATTCTCAACCAAACCAAACCAAACATACTGTATTCTTAGGCATAGAAAGCCATATTTTTAAGACACTATACTTTGTAAATATGTACTTTAACCTGTCATTAAATTGATTACTAAAATATCACCAATTTGGCACAATCAGCATATTAAGTTGGGAATAAAGCCATTAATTGCATGTTATGTCACTATCTAAATTTCTGGGTGGATAAATGTGACTAAGAAGGAGTCAGCTGCCTTCCATCCTGACGGGCAGCCCATTTCCACCAGCGGGAAGAAGCTGAAATGTGGATGCTGCACGGCTCTGGGGTTGCTACCTTTTTGGTTCTTTATTAGTCAGCAGCCCTGCTTTAATGCACATGGCACTCTGACTACATATATGACCCTTTTTAACAAATCAGCTTAGAAATAAAAGTTGTTCAAAGGACATTGACTTTCAAGCGTAACTATGGAATTATAACAGGAAAACTTTCCATTGAAGTCTTGCAATGCACTTTGAGCAGTAATTATATTAATCAGTAAAAGGGAGGAAGTGAATGTGGTTTAGGAACGTCATCTTTCCACAGTGCTGTTTTGTGTTCAGAGCTCATCACTCTGATTTTGTCCATTTTCTCTCAGACACATTCATGAAGTATACAACTTAAGCATGCTCACCCATGAACACACACACACATATATATAGACCTACTATAGTTTTACTTGTAATGGTAAGAATTTGCATTAGTTAATATATGCATCATCATGGAAATGTAAAATAATCACAGTACACAGTCATAAAAATAAGGCAGGCTGAGGTACACTGACAAGGAAAGAGGCCCAGGTGATAGAAGTCAGCTATATAATATATGCGAAGTTGTGACTCATTTTATGTTTAAAACAGAAAAAAAAACCCAATTCCTAACTCCTGACATATATGCTAACACACAGAAAAAGTTCTGGAAAGATGCAATGGTTTCTTCTATGGAGAAATGGGAAATTGGCGTGGGGCTTTAACTTCTTGATACATGTACTTTTATACTGGCAACTTCCAAAATCCACAATAAGAATGTCACTTTGTAGTTTTTAGAACATTTTAAATTAATGACCTATTTAAAACTTAGCTCTTAAATAAGTAAATTTTTTTTAATGATGCAGGCTTTGTTACCTTGTTCACTATTTTATATAAATAAACCAGCCCCATGCTGCTTAATCATTATTAAATATTTTGATAACTGTAAGAGGTTACAGAATGGGTAGCCAATAATATCAGGGGGAAGTTATATTAATGTGTACAAATATTTTAGAAAAACAACAGAGTTACCTAGTCTTTTTACAGCTAGAGTGCCACTGGTAGAAATGTTGGCGCTTAGACTACTCCATTCTAAAACTCCAGGTGACATCAGACAGCTATGGACTCAGCACCATCCTCAGGCTGCACTGTTTTAAGTGGCAGCTGGTTCCACTCCAGCTCTGCCAGTGAACCTGAAGCCCAGGGCTGCTCATAAAACCATAGGAGCTGACTCCACTGGGCTCTATTTCTGGCCATGGCTTCCTGGCTTCTATTTTATATCTGCAAGTCACTGTCTTCACACTGTAACAAAGGATCACTCCACAGCTATTTCTTGCCCAAGTGAGCGGTAACTGTTCATTTACCAAAGTCAAACTGATAAACTAACAGCAAACCTACATTCTTACAGCTTCAAAGCATTTGGATTTGGAAGAGGTTTTCCCTTCTGTGGTTTAGTTGAGGATAAAACTGTTAAGTGTGTTACTTTTGGCTTCATTGCCTTAGCCTGGTCTAAGAGAGGGAAATCATACATATTGTGGGGGAGAGACTAACAATTTGAGTTACTTGATTTTTTTTGGTGATTGAACACTTTTGCTATCAGGCCCTATTTTTTTTTTTTATTCTCTACTTATCTCCCCAAAGTAGAGAAGGCTGCTTCCTGTGATTCTTCAAGCCCATCTCTACACTTCCCATTAGGGACATGTGAGGTCCTAAATGGTGACAGGGCCCAAAGGGGAAACTGAGGTCAATTTCAAGACTTTGATCCTTTGCTTAAACACTAAGACACTGTATCACTTGAGTTTGTACCTCTGTATCATTACATCTGCCTTGCTATCCATTTGACCTGGGCCAGAAAGTTCTGAGGTTACCCTCCTGGTCATGAAAATCTAGAATGGAAAGCAGGGTATAGACATAGTCTATCTGAGTGTGGGAGAAGTGGGGAGACAAAGTAAACAAATCCAAGAAAACAGGGGAAAAATTGTTCACAGTAAGAAAGGAGAAAGGAACCAAATGGGGATGGAGATATTACCAAACTGTTCCGAGAATTTAGCAATTTAAGAGAGGATTGAAAGAAACAAGCCATTACTCTTAAAGCCTGCATGTAAGAAATGTAAGCTGATAGCTATTTATGTTACACATCCGCACTCTACACTAAACATATAAAATTGAGTTTCATGGATTATTAAAAAAATAGGAGGCTGGGGCTGTGGCTCAGTGGTAACGCACTTTCCTGGCATGTGAGAGGCACTGGGTTTGATTCTCAGCACCACATATAAATAAATAAAAATAAAGATCTATCAACAACTAAAAAAATATAAAAAAATAAAAAAAAACAATTCTGCATAAAAGTTCATTATAGAAAAACATCCGAATCAATGTACACCCAAGGCAAAACTTTTTCTCTTCTAACTACTTAAGGTTAAGTTATACACTACAAAATCTGCAACAAAAACACTCTGTATTGGATTGTCTTCCTGGTGAGGGTCTCATATTGTTTCCAAATAATTACACCTTCAGAGGGCAACGAGGCATGGCACGTTGATTTCCTCTGCGGATAGACAAAGTAGGGCACAGCTTGAATTGCTCGTGTTTGCTCAGCCAAAAGTGGCTGCCAGGAGCCAGAGCTGGGAGCTTTGAATCTCTGTTCTCCACTTCAGCCACTAAATGGCCTTTCATCTCCAGTGCCTCTCATTTTCTGAACAAAAAAGATATGACGAATAGTGATTTAGCTCTAACCTCAAGCATCTTTACAATTCCAATCCAAATCCACAAAAGATCAGAAGATTCAAATCATTTAGGGAAGAAGTAGAACATTTTATAAAAACTCCCTCTCCATTGTTATTCCTCTGCTATCCCTCCTGTTTTTCACATACAGAATTATCAAAGAATCTATAAAATAGGGCTGGGGATGTGGCTCAAGCGGTAGCGCGCTCGCCTGGCATGCGTGCGGCCCGGGTTCGATCCTCAGCACCACATACCAACAAAGATGTTGTGTCCGCCGAGAACTAAAAAATAAATATTAAAAAAAAAATAAAGAATCTATAAAATAACAAAATCATATGAAACCAAAAGGCTGCAGTTCATATCAGTCCCCTTCTATCCCTCCTTACTATCTTTTCCTTACAGCCTTCCTTCTTATTAACTGCACAGATTTTGCCTTTGCTTTTAACTTTTATATAATACATGCTTAATACAAAATATCCTCAGTGTCTACCAAATTGTATGATGTACAGTATGAAATTCCCCTATTACCCTCCCCTTTGCCTCCATTTCTTCCTACAGAAAGTGGGGACTATTTGGTACATGTCTTTTCAGGCATTTTCTAGATACATATAAACACATTCTACTGTGTTCGTGAGGATTTCTTTTTTCATTTCTTTAAAAAATTTAAAAGTAACAGGATTATTCAATATATACTATTCTATGCTTTCATTTCCTAGATGGTTCTATGTTGTGGCCATCTTTCCACAGGAACACACGCACACACACACACACACACACACACACACAGGTATGCATAAACACAGGCTGACCTGCTTTGCACTATCACTCTTTCTTATCCTGCCTTTCCTGATAAACTGAAGTTACCAGTTTTGTTTTGTTTTTAATCAACATTTCAAAGCACTACAGGAGGTACCTTTGTAAAAAGAATCCTAGAACAACTTTTTAAAACATTTTTTAGCTGTAAATGTAGATAATATCTTTATTTTTATTTATTTATTTTTAATGTGGAGCTGAGGATTGAACCCAGGGCCTCACACATGCAAGGCAAGCACTCTACCACTGAGCTACAACCCTAGCCCCCTAGAACAACTTTTTAAAGACAATTAAGCACACTTTTGAAATAAAACATACTATTTCCTAATTTGCTCTATTGTTGGGATTTTAAAATATGGTACCAGCTTTCTCAAACCAGGGGTCATTTGTAATAATTCTCGAAAGGAAGTGAATTTAAATCCTTAACTTTTGAATCCATCCCTTGGTGGTAACTGGAAACTTTTCTCACTCTAGTGCTTTCCCGAACCAGGACTAGGAATTACTACAGTTACAATTCCTTCCTCTCCACAGTTTGCACTTTACAATCACAACTTGGAATACAGAGACCCAAGGAGAACAAAGCTCCTTCTTACAAAGACAACTAGGGGCCTCAGGGGTTGTTGATATTCTGATTTCCTTGGGACTAGACCAGAAGGAAGAGGAGGAGGGGAGAAAGAAGCAAAGGAGATGGCAGTGGAGAAGAGGAAGAAAAAGAAAAAAAGGAGGAAGGGATAGAGGAGAAAAAGGAGAAAGAAGGGGATGGAGATGGAAGAGGAAATGGAAGGAGGGGCAGTGGCAGAGGCAGCCACACCTCAGGTATAGGCTTGCTCTGGGGAAGCCAGAAACCAGGCTTGGTTATTTTTGAGAATTCATTTGCTGATAAAAAGGAGGGTAAGGGAAGATTGCTGTTTAGAACTTTAAAGAACCCTCATTATCTAAGAACTATAATAAGGTAGCACTGTTCGTGGTCCAAGAGGTAATTAGTGCTGTGGTTCTCCAACTGTAAATGCATCAGAATCACTGGAGGGCTCCCTGCTGAAACATGTGTTGTTGGGCTGAAGTACTTGCAGTTCTGTATCAGGGCTGGGCCAGAGTAGTTCTGACATGTCACCAAGTACTGCTGATGTGGCTGGTCCAGGAACCTCACTTCGACTTAGAAGTCATATGTAACTACCAGGGCTTAATGAGGTGATCTGCTTTATCTTTACTCAAAGAGGCATGCAATGAATTTCAGCATGAACTGTCTAAACATTGAACAAAAACCAGGTGCCACACAACTAAAGACTTTTTTCAATTAAAAACAAACGTCATGCTTGAATCCAATCCAAGTAAGCACTTCATTTCCTAAAGTTATTTTTGGTTCTTCCTAATCATTTTTTTAAAGAACAAAAATGCAAAGGCAATTTTTTAAAAGTATACACTCAGTCTCTGAAGTGTAAGAATGACTTTTATTTGAGATAAGTCATGTCAGATGCAAAGTAAAACAAATCAAAGTAAGCCGAAGATATAAACAACTTAATAATTTAGAGTGGAGGAACAGAGGAAATCAAAACAAAACACTATAACTCAACATCCAACAAATCCCCATTTGATTCATCTCCATGAATACAAATGCTATTTTTCAAAATCTCTTAATGGTAAAACTGGGTAAGATTAATGCGGTCACTCATTTTTCTTGGAGAATTTCATTCTTTTATCTCTGATGCTTCTGTGTATTATGTGAAACTGTTCTAAGAAAGAAAGAGAACCAAGAGGAATAAATTCTAGAAGGGCAGATGTATGTTGAGAGGAATGGATCAACTCAGTTACTGTTAAAATGACTCTCAGCTCAAGCTTACTACCAAATATGTCGTCATGGCTACTTATGATACAGCTGGACAAGTTGAGATACCGCAAATGAGGAAGGAGTATGTAATTAAAGTCTAGTTTGAAGGGTAAATAATAACCTTCAGTGATTAAATAAAAATAAGATTTGGCCTACCTATTGGATATTCTAGGAACATTCCCCAGGGACCAAAATATTAGCAAAGTTCTTTTATGACTTAATGGAGGAACAAAATGATTGGTCCTTCAGGGTCATAAACTTCTCCTTTCTCCTCCAGGTAACATCCCCTCCACCCAGCAACCCTGGAAAACTTCAGGTAAAATGTTCCACAAATATATTCAGGAAAAATAGAAAAATAGGATGACTATTTGCTGTTAACAACTGAGAAAATGAGGCTAATAATGACTGATGGTAATAAAAGAGTCTCTAACATGATTAAAAGTGAGTGATGCATTAGGTGCCATGCTACATGCCCTGCCCACATTATCTCAGGAACCTCAGTGTCCCTTTAATGGAGCTACTACTACTATCCCTACTTTACAATAAGGAATGGGACTTAGGGAGTTGAGATGTTACGTTCCTTATAGAACAGCTGCCTATCCCATACATGTACCAGGAACTTTACGACTGGGGATATTGTCTGTATTTCAATTGAATGATAATCTTCAAATCATTTTTAGATTTTTTAAATATTTCTAATTAAGGAGGTAGCAACCTTCTTCACAATAACGGGTATATAAAGTGTATAAAAAATTTATAACCAGGTCCTTAAATATATTGGAAGGCATGTTTTCAAGAGAGTTAAGAGGAAGAATTTGCTAAGGTTGATGCAATTTTTATTGTCATTTTCAGTAACGCTATACATACTTATAAGTACTTTCCTTCAGCTATCTCATGTATCGGCATAATGTCACAACAAAGACCATAGGGTTCAGGACTAGTCTCGTTCAAATTCTGGTCTGCATCTTACTAGTTATATGATCTAGCGAATGCAGCATTGCTGTGCCTCTCTCCCAGCACAAGTGGGGTTGGCAACATCAACAATCCTCTAGAGGAGCTGAGAGGACTGGAAGGATTAATTCATGTAAAACTCAACTCAATGCATTTATGTTATCTTTCTCACAATAACCTTGTGAAGTATGTGTATTGTCCTTTGTGTCTCATCCATCATATAGTTTAATTTTCCATAGATCAGTTTACTCTCTCAGTAAGATGTTTCTTTTAGCAAATGTACAAATAAAAATGTAAAAAAGTAGGGGAAAATAAGAAAAATTTTAAAGACAGTATATATAAAGTATATATTAAGTCAAAATTTAGAAGGAATCACACATTTATATTCTGACATTTGGAAAAAAACAGGAAGCAACAATAGAGAGTGAAAAAAATGCAGAAACAAAATGAAATTATCTTATTTATACCAATTCTCACTTCCAGGACTTGGTGTTACAAAAGGCATCCTCAACTTTCATTAGCTCAGTCTCTCTCCTTTCTCTCTCTTTTTCGTGTGTCTGTTGGGAACCCCCACACACATGGGCTCTCTGTGCCCCATGCACAGAGAACTGCTTTGCTTTTTGTTCAGCTATTCGAGTTCTAAGAGCCTTCATGAAATTAAGACCAAGGACTCATGGGCAAGATTACAAAGATGTCTCTTTGCCACATGTTACTTCCAGCATGGCATTCCTGAGCCTTCCAGGCACCTAGAAAGCACACACTTGGTAGAAGGGTTTAACTCCAGCATATGGAACTGCCTTTTCTCTGCCTCTGATTTTCTTTTAATTTAATCATGGGACACTTTGGAAATCTGTGGCAAAGAGTGTTCATAGTCCATGAATGATAACACCTGAAGAGACACCAGGCTGCTGTGATTGAGGTGAGGATTTCATCTGTGTCCTTACTCTCATCTTCAGCTTTGTGCTTTTGGTATAACTTAAAGCAGCTATGATGCCTCCCTCTCCCTTGCTGAAGTCACCCAGAGTCTGGAAGTCTCAATAATGTTAAGTATCAAATCTTTAAGATCAATGTTTTTGAATGCGACAGAGATGGCAAAGTAAAAGGTTATAAAATGTTAAGAATCATTTAAAAACAATTTTTGAAAATTTTTCAGTACTGAAGTAAACAAAATATAATTTCATAAAATAAAATCAGGGAAAATTACATCAAGAAAACCTAATTTGAGAAATTTGTGAGGCATTCCCCTCATTTTGGAAGATGGCACTTTTCAGTTATAGCACAGAAATTTTGTCTTCTGAGGAGAGGAGACTTTTCTGTCAGATGTAGCCAAAAACTAAATCATATCCATGACATTAATAAGATGAAATATGATGTAAATTCACATATATATTGACTTCATATATCCCCACAAAATTGTGTGTATTCAGAATCTGGTTGTTTGAGACACATCTCATAAAAAGAAATAGAGGGTGAATTCTCTTTACCAAATATGTACAGAGATTTTTTTCTTTCTTACCCCAGTTGGGGTCTTGGGGGTCTCGCTGCATTGCCCAGGGTGGCCTAGAATGCATGGGCTCAAATGATCCTCTTGCCCCGGTCTTCCAAGTAACTAGGACTACTAGTACATCACTGCACCCAGCATATACAGAAACATTTAATAGGACATTACCCATTCATCAACATTGAAATGTGTGCACATTAGAATATTCTACATGAGTTTCTTTCTTTTCCTATTCAGAATGTAAAAGAAAAGAATCTTTAACTGTCCCCTTCCCTCAAACCCCAAACCAAAAAGAGTAATTCTGAAGAGAAAATCATCACTGGTTTCAGTATTGGCTTGTGTTGGTTAGACTAATTAAGCTGACAATTTCCAGGTTGTTCCACATCTGCATCTATGGACTGCTTCTGCCACTGCACTGTAGATGGCTGGGTGGCTGCTACTCACCACGCGCCTGTGTAGCACTAGGATTTCCACCTCCCTTCCCTGACCCTTCACTGCTCAGTAGTTATGTGCTATCAGATCAGGTTCTGAGACTCAGAGAAGTTCAGTAAGCTGCTCTGAACTTTCATTTACCCACAGTTGGGTAAATGGCAGAATGGGGATTTATTTATTTACTTTTTAAAAATTTAAACTGGAAAGCCTGTTGCCTTTGTAGTTCATGTATCCCTTAGGTATTTAGAACAGTAAATGCATTCATTGCTCTTTTCACTACTCCAAAATGACCATCAATAATGCTTTTCACTGTCAGCCAGCAATAATAAACACCAAATAAATCAACATTTGTTAGAAATAGAATGCACCTTGACGGCTGGATCTAAGTTTCCAGAGAATTCTTACCTGGTGCTCCTGTGTACATGATGGAAAAGACATTTATTGCTATAGTAGCAGCATAGAACACTGGAAGTGCCCGGAGGCCATTGGGAACAGGGTCCTCCTGTGGAATAATGAGATAAAGTGGGAGGTCAGGACTGCAGAGCCTCTGGAGGCAACACCAGAAAAATGACACAAGACACTGTTACAAGAAAGTACCCCAAACCCCACTGTGGCCAAAAAGGCTGGTGTGTTACTACATGTGTTCCACTGCACATCTCCAGGAATGGCATCAGCTGGGGCCATCTCTTCTACACAAATGCACTTTCAAAGAGCCCACTATTGTGGCCAGCAGACACATTAAAGCACTACAGTCACATGAGCTGATGTCAGATTTAGAAACAGAAAAGAACTGTTGGGGGAGGTCAGTGCCTGGGGAACCAAAGCCCAGAGCTCAGCAACTACTTCTCTGAAACCTATGGAGCTTTGCCCCTAAAAGTCTACATTTGATAAATATTTTGAGACTCTAACACCTCTCTAAGTCAAATGACTTATGGATTATTGTATTACTATTAGATTTTTACATGACTTTATAACACCAGTACTTTTCCATATATTATAATTTTCAAAATATTTTCATAAGGTATAATATTTAACCTTCAACTATCAAAAGTAAAAAGAATTGTGGCTCTTTATCTAATAAAACATTTATTTAAAACTTTAGCTTTCTGTTATGACATTCTCTCAATTTAATACATCAACAAGAATGGTATCACACATGTTTGAGGTTAAATCATATCTTAGAAACTACTATAAATTTAGTTTTAAGCAGATCTACAGAGGATCTTGAAGCAATAATATGGCCAAGAACTCCACAACACAGCATTGGCACACAGGTATTGCTTAATTATTTCAAAAAGAAACTGATTTCTAATAACCACATAAGATGTTCTTGCATATTTATATAAGTATTCCACCTACCAAGATAAAAAGAAAGTTAAGTCTAAAAATTGAAATGAGCTATCAAGATATGAATAAATAGAGGCTCTCTTAGAGATGCCAACTACAAAATGCAAACACGTATGGAAATCAAGGATGTTTGAGAAACAGTACAACTCATCAAGGACCTATTCTGGGATGGCTCAAGTAGCCTTCAGCACTTGTCAAGAGGCTTGTGTTGACTGGCAGTGAGACTTCAGGCATGTAAGAGCAGGGGCAGGCAGAAAGTGATGCAATTGCAGGAGAGCGCGACAGCCAGTTTAGGCAGGGATGGGTGCAAGAGAAGTGAATGTTAAGACAAATGGGTTGGAACAAGGGGTGAGAGAGAGACAGCCAGCATTCTAACCTGTGAGGTGACACATGAAAAGAATGCAGATTGGACTAAACACAAACACAAAACACTAGGGTGCTCAGATGCTGACTGTATCTGGTTTCCAAAGCATTATTTTCTTAGGAACAATAGCTGTCTATAGAAAGACTATAGATCAACAACTTTGACAGGTGGAAAGTCCCAAGTCTGAGGTTTTTTTTTTTTTTTTTTTTTTTTTTTGAGAGAGAGAGAGAGAGAGAGAGAGAAAATTTTTAATATTTATTTTTTAGTTTTCGTCAGAGACAAGATCTTTGTTTGTATGTGGTGCTGAGGATCGAACCCGAGCCGCACACATGCCAGGTGAAGACGCTACCGCTTGAGCCACATCCCCAGCCCAAGTCTGAGTTTTTTAACTGAATCACTTCATATTTTCCCAAATAACCTACTCTCTATTTTTTTCAGTGCTGGGGATGGAACGGAGGGCCCCACTCATGCTAGGCAAGTACTCTACCACTGAGCTATAGCCCCAGCTCCAAAAACCTACTCTTAAAATTCAAATGACAAATGTCTCATTAGACCTGTCTCATTTCTTCCCTTTCTCTTTCTCTCTCCCTCCCTCCCTTTCATCTATCTACTCATCATCTCTCCCTACCCCTGCCAACCAAGCATCTATTTCATCCATATTTAGTGTTGTGGGAAGAAGACTAAGAGGTAACCAACCAGAAGCTGGTGTAGGAGAGGCTTCCTAGGAAGTGTCACCTGAAGGTTGAGTAGGAGTTTGCCAGGCAAGGATGGATTCCAGGCAGAGGAAATAAAAAGGGTGAAGGCTGGCAGGCAAGACAGACTAGCACTTTCCAAGATGTAAACAAATATTAGAGTAGCTGCTCCAAGCCCAGGAAAAGGAATGGTGAGAAATGATGATGGCAAGTTTGTACTTATTTAAGAGAATGAGCTCTTTAATAGACCACTAGAAAATGCTAAAAGATAAGAGCTGTATTTTCAAACAATATATAGCTGAAAAAAGGCATGTCCTTGATGTGCTGGAATGGCTCAAGCATAAGAGTATGCTATGGGAGTGCCCCCTGGTCCCCATAGAATATGT
The DNA here is from genome assembly GCF_045843805.1 of Urocitellus parryii. NCBI lineage: Eukaryota > Metazoa > Chordata > Mammalia > Rodentia > Sciuridae > Urocitellus > Urocitellus parryii. Next base: position 15,125,476 of record NC_135544.1, read on the forward strand.
TCCAAGATCCCCAGTAGAGGCCTGAAACTGAGGGCAGTACCCAATCCCCATGTACTGTTTTTCCTATACATACATACCTGCAATAGAGTTCAACTTATAAATAAGGCAAGTAAGATTAACAATAACAACTACTAATAAAATAAAACAATCACAAAAATGCAATGAAAACTTATATGAATGTGCTCTTTCAAAATATTTATTATACTCATCTTGTGATGATGTGAGATAATATAATGCTTACATAATGAGATGGAGTGAGGTGAATGATGTAGGCATGGTGACATAGCATTAGGTTTCTACCTAAGAGTTACCTGAATACAAGCATTATGATACTGCCACAATAGAACTGATCATTGAAATGGCTAAATGACTAGTGGGTAGGTAATATACACAGAATGGATATACTAGAAAAAGGATGATTCACATCCTAGCTAAAATGGGAGCAGGGTGGTAGGAAATTTTATCACAATACTCAAATTGGCATGCAATGTAAAGCTTCTGAATTATTTATTTTGGGAATTTTCCAATTAATATTTTCAGACAATGGTTGGTCATGGGTAGCTAAAACAATAGAAAGCAAAACTATAAAAAAAGGAAGACTACAGTGTAACACAAAAAGGTGCTTTATTGCTTACAAAAACATTGTAACGATTCAACCAAGATGTCCAAGAAGAGATGAGCAGTTTTTAAAAAATGTGTCTCTTCCACAAAATAGAAGATATCTAGCCATAAAAAAGATGAAATCCTGTCATTTGTGGTTATCATGGATGGCACTGAAGGATGTTATGTTAAGTGAAATAAGCCAGGCACAGAAAACAAACAAACAAACATTGTAAGTTCTTATTCATTTGTGGATGCTATAAGAGTTAATAACCAAATTAGAAAGTAGAATGGAGGCCACCAGAGGGCAGGAAGGAGGTAGGAAGGAGGAATACAGATAGATGGTGGATAATGAGTACCAAAATATAGTGCAATGGGGGAAGTAGCTTGCTATAGTTTGGATACTGAATAGCTCCCAAAGGCCTAAGTGTTTGGTCCCCAGCACATGGCACTAATGGGAGGTGATGGAACTTTCAGGAGGTGGAGCCTAGAGGAAGAATTTAAGTCAGTGGGGGTATATTAGGACCCTAAATGGAATATTAGGATCCTGGTCCTTATTCTTCCTCTCTTTTTGCTTCCCCAATCACAATAGAGTGAATAGGTTTCATTCATTGTGCTCCCTGCCATGATGCACTGGGTCTTCATGGGCCCAAAGCAACAGGATCAAGTGACGATGGACTCAAACCTCTGAAACCATGAGCCAAAATAAACCTTTCCTCCCTATAAGTTGTTTATCTCAGGTACTTTGTCACAGTGACAGCTGACTAACATATAATTCTAATGTTATATAGCACAATAGGGTAATATAGTCTATATCAATTCATTTTATACATTTCAAAATAACTAGAGGAGAATAGTTTGAAGGTTCCCAATACATAGAAATAATAAAATGTGAGGATATGGAAATGCTAATTTTTCTTATTTGATCATTATATATTGGATCTATCTATCAAACTGTACCCCACAAATAAGTATAAACATTACATGTGTATTTTAAAAATGAAATATAAAAAAGAAACATATTGAAATAACCCTTTGACAGTCAAATTAAAAAATGACAACTGAGTTTCTCTCCAGAATACTAATCTAAATTCTAATTTTATTTTTCAGACAAAATGCACACCATGTAGGCATATTTTCTTTTTTTGTATCCTTCCCTCAAATTAAGTCAGTATTTCAAGCTTGATATCTCCATTTTTAAAAAAATATGAAAATATCTTTAGGAAATCTCCAGATGTTTTTAATGACAATCAATTTCAAAATCTTAATATCGCATTCTATTCTGCTTAACATTCAGGAAATAATCACCTTTCTTTTTTAAGGTCTGAGCACAATTCCTGGGAGTATTAACTAATGAACTAAATCAAAATTCCCCAAAACACTACTGGAGGTGCTATTTTCTGGGGGATTCATTGGATACTTGACCTTGGTTCATTCTGGCCACTTAAGATAATGTCAGACTAACTCTGGAGTGCTGTACCTTAACAATGAAAATATACAATTCTCCCTCATACCCCCTTCTCACTATCAATTTCTACTGATAGTGAGCCAAAATTAGTCCTAAAATTTAATAAAAACAAAAACAGCCTCACTTACCTTTTTTAAGATGAACATTCTGATCAGTACAAACAGCACGCCAGACATGAAACCAGACAACAGTGGAGATATAAACCAAGAGGCAACTAAATGATTAAAAAAGAGTCTAATGAATGTTAAAATTCATACATGATTGTGGTCATATTTTTATAATACGACAGCCAATATAAGTTATATACAGTAATAAATATCACCAGAATAGTTTACTCAACTCAGAACCCAGCAAGCCCTCCTGACTGTATATTGCTTCACTCAGACACAAAGTGGCACATAACAGATTACACTATCAGCTCAGTGGAGTAGCTGTCCCCCAAGCACTAGCCTCAGAAGACAGATTCCTTTGATTCCCACTGAGCCCTTTCACCTGCAGGTCCTGTACTTGTTCCATCAGTAAGGTGTTTTTTTTTAAAAAGGTTGCCACCTTCCATTAGATTCCTAGCTCTGGTGGCACACTGAAACTATCTGGGGAGTTTTTAAAAACCACTTTTGCTCTTAACTCTACTTCCAAAAATTTGATTGATCTGAAAGGTTTGGAATGAGGTCTGGGTGGTATTTTAAAATCACTTTTCTAGGTAGTTCTAAAGTGTAGCTAATTGATGACCACTCAGATATAAGGTAATTTTCCTGGTGGCTTGTGTTTCTGATTGGCAGCTCAGAGACCTGATTAACCTGGTGATTCTGGTAGAAGAATGAGCAACACAGAGATGGCGATGGGGCAAAAGAGCCTTTTTCACTGTGAGTGGGTTGATGTGCATGAGGTTGAGTGGATTTACCTTGTGCTAAAAGCATAGCCAGGAAGTAAACTGTTACTACTCTTAGAATGAGTGTTGGCCTGTTTTGGTCCCTGCTCAGCACACCTATAACCTCCAAGGAACACTACAATGCTTCCTCCCTAGGGGGCAGACTGGACAATGTCTTGACTGCAGGGAGGTTAATAACACTGGCTTAATTTGCCTCCCCATAACCATGAGCTCCTGGGTTCAGTGCCATTTTCCTTACTTCCAGCCTAGTCCTTCTCTGACCTTTAGATTGACTTCAATCAAATAAATTTCTCTTCTGCCTGGGAAGAACAAATAAATACTGATTTTCAAAGCTGAATGACAATGTAAAATTTTAAAAGAATGGAGTTTAAAACTGTCTAACAGTTCACAATCTCCTTTAACAGAAATTCTAAGGGGGAAAGCATTACTCATACCATACAGGTCTTCTAAATCTTAACATTTGAAGGGAAAAATATAAAGTAACTTGTAATAAAACTTACTCTAGAAAAGGTAAACTTTCCTTCTTATAGGTAAAAGAAAATGGCAATTACCAATCTTGACAAGTTCCATCCACTGCACACCTTTTGTACCAATTGCAACAAGTGAGAATCCTATGGTTGAACCAACAATGCAATGAGTTCCTGAGATTGGAAGTCTCAGGAAGGATGCAATCAGCTGCCAAACAGCTGAACCTGTGAATTGAAAGATAAAAATGAAATAAAATCAGACACATAGTACAGTCTTAGCCACCAAGGTAAGAAGTCCAAATTATTATTCTCTATAACAACATTTCCCTGAGTTTAATTTTCTTTTCTTTTTTTTTTTAATATTTTTTAGTTGTCAAAGGATCTTTTATTTTATTTATTTATATGTGGTGCTGAGGATTGAACCCAGGGTCTCACACATGCCAGACAAGTGCTCTACCACTGAGCTACAACTCCAGCTCCCTGAGCTTAATTTTCTATGGATTATTTTTTTTATAAAGTGCTGAGGACCAGACAAAAATTGCTCAATTACCTTGAAGGAAGGACTATCCCTTCTTCAACATGGAAGAGATTATGACGACTATGTATTTAAAGACAAGTCTCCTGATGCCAGTTATCACTTGCCTTTGTCACGTGAGGGTGAATATGCCAATGATGAACTTGTTTGGTGTGAAGTTTGGCCAAAATCAGCAAGAGATTAAAGACTCTACCACACATAGACAGATAAGAAAGGCAACACACTGGGGAAAAGTTTTGTTACAGTTATGCCTTGTAGTCACATTATGAGGAGTGCTAAATATTGTCTATGCCACATTAGTCTGTAAAAGAGTGGAAATTACCACATTAAACATTTTTTTTGTCTCTCATATGAAAAATAACTGTGATATTTAACCCAGAGTTGGGTGTCTGCTTTCAGATCCTGCTTGGTGTGTTTGGGAGCCCTTCCTGTAGCTTTGTGTCCTTTCCTTCCATTCCACCACTTTCCTAGGCTTAATGTTTTTCTAGGCTATAGTTCACTTGAGATATTTTCATAAGCAGATCAGATTTTGCAGTGAGTATTAAAAGCATCAGCTGGGAGAGATCGCTTTCAGAAGCAGTTGTTGAAAAGCCTGTACAGAACTGTACAGGAATCAAGAGTCTGGCAGATAAGCTGGGTACATTATTAATCCCAAATGTTAATTCTGGAAGCCTGGTTGCTTGGCAGCAGCAGCACCTTTAAGCGGACCCCTGGCATTTTCTTCAAAGACATCCAAGTTACAGAAGGGTCATTTATGGCTGCACAGGTCCCAGTTTGTGAGGCAACATGGACAGCTGCTCCAGTGAGGGCCAGGCGTGCTGACCTTTGAGCTGAGGCTGGCTGTGACCCTGTGTCTACCCCTGAATCGTGTGTTGGGAGAAGAAGGGGCCAGCTTTGTGCTGCCAAGCTGGTAGCAGGCTCCATGGCAGCACCTAGGCTTCCCTGAAGTCAATTCCTTAAGCTTCATATCTGAGCCCTGGACTCTGCAGGGACTAAGTTGTTCTAAAAATAAAGCTAGAGTTCGGAGCATGTTTCATAGCCAGAACCATTACTTAAATCTAGGGATGTAAGAGAATGGTATAAACTCACCCCACTGCATTCAGACAAGATTTTCCTTCCTGAAAACTGCTTTCCTTTCTCTGGTTGACTTTGTAATATATGTCCTGGAGGAGAGTTTGTAAGGAAAGGTAAGGGGGTGGGGACTGCCTGCAAGGGGAAGAAGGAAAAAAAGAGAGAGTGGGGAAGAATAAAGGAACAGCTGTAAGGAGGGGCAAACAGAGACAGGACTGGCTCGGGGACCTGGTAGTGAGCAGGGGCCTCCTAAACCTCAGGAATAGCTGAAGGTAAATGGGATTACACTCACATCCAGGGGGAAAGAGAGATTTTTAATGTAAGATAATAATATCCTACAAAGAGGAATGGGATTAACTATGGGATAAAGGTGTAAGAAAGCCTAGAGAAAAGGGGGAATCAGGCATCCTTGAGGCAGTAGGCTCCTGCGAAGATGAAAGAAATGGCAAAGGTTGAGGGTCACAGTGGAGACAGGCGTGGGTAAGGGCGGTGCACAGAGCAGAAACAGGAGGTGAAGGATAAGCAGGGACTGGGCAGGGCTTGGCAGCCCTGGATGCTGAGTGGCTATAAGGGGTCTGTATGCTTCTTATGGCGTTTGAAAGAAATAGTTTGTGCCAACATGGGTATTTCTATGAGAAGAATTCTCAGTAGGTATTGGCAACAGTTGGTGGTTTCATACAAAGTAGATAGATAATTGCTTTAGAGCTGAGTGTCAGAAGATAACTTGTTCAGGAAGTTGAGGGGCACCAATAATTTCTTCTACCAACCAACCCAACTCTAACACAACTCTATCAGAAAAAACAGAGGCCCATGTATGGGGGGAGAATTTACTGAAGGAAAAAAAGAGAACATCATAGAACAGAATAAAAGGTCAGGGAGAGAGAGGAAGAAGAAAAAAACTGAAGGAAGAATTTAAAAAGAGGAAGACTAGAAGAATCTGGACTTCTGAACAAAATTAGCTTTGGTTTTGGCCAATAATAATTACACTACCATCTTAAATTTATACAGCTCCTCTACAAGGAGGTCCACTTTTAAATTCAAGGTAATTCATATAAACTCCCCCAACCCCAAATACAGGCTTTGAGATTCCACTAACCACACATGAAAAAAAAAATGAAAAGAAAGACAGAGAAACCAAAGCAAACAATCATGTTATTGAAGCAAAACCTCAAATTGCTTTGGTAAACCCAAATTCTAGTTGAGGTAAGTATCCTTCATTCTTTCAGAAAAGAGCCAAGGCCAGGGGTGGGAAAAATGAAAAATTGGACAAGTTATATTGACTATACAAAAAATTAGTAGTGACATAAAGCTCAGTTCACAAAACTTTCTAACTTAAGTCCTCAGGATAGCCTCAGTAACTAATGATCTCTTTAATAAATACAACCATTGCTCAAAAATTTTCCTCACAAGAAGAAAAAATTCAGTTACCACTGAATTTTATCAGTGTTTCTATTTCTCCCATATTTTCAATGCATCTTGTCCACATTATCTTGTTGAGAAAAATTTCAAATTCAGCTTGATATGATTAAATCTTAGATATTTATCATAACTACCAAGGATGAATTTTACAAATAACGGTTATTTTTCTAAGGGAATTTAAAATATATCTGACTGCTGAGAAATACTTGTTCAGTGAAGGTAAATAAAATTCAATAATTAAAATAGTGGTTGGAATTAAAGCAATCTAGAAACTTACATCTTTACAATACAAAATGTTGAAAAATAAGAACCTCTTAGCTTACTGTGTTTTTAATATTGAACATCTTAGTATATCAGTCTGTTTCTGTCAGATGCCTTCAATGACTTCTAAAAGTAACTTTTTATAAAGAAAGATAGTGGGTGACCTTCAATATGGCAAGTAATCTCCACATTCTAGGTGCATAAGGAATGCTAGTGACACCATAAATAACTAGGGACCTGTGGAATGTGGCTGTGTTCTTGGTACACCAGCATCTTACCTCCTACTGCAGGACTCTTCCTACAAAAGGATATGTCCTGTTGAAAGCAGAAGGTGGTGGAATTCCTCTCTAACCCTCTTCTCCCTAACCAAATTACCCGTATAGATCAGCTGTCTGCTGTGACGTCATCTCTACCTAGAGGCAAGCAGAGAAAGAGTCCTGTCAGCTGCACTTAGTGTTTTCCTGCCTGGACTTTTCTTTAAATTGCAAGGAAGTGTCCCCATAGTGTTTCAAGGCTACGGTCACTATGGGCAAGGGAGTAATCACACTGACCAACCAGTTTACTTGCACATCAACACAGTTCACTCAGCTCAATTCTTTCCTTCATCTAGACAACTGAAAACTACCAATAAAAGGTCATAGTATATGCAGGTGATATACAAATTATGTTTTGGCCAGAAAAACCCACACACGTATCAAAAGTCGTTCCCAGTGGTAGAAGCAGGAAATCAAAACAAGAGCCAAAAAAAAAAAAAAAGGACTACTGATAACAAAAAAGACCAGAACTGCTTGAAATGTAACCACTTAAATTCATTTGGTAATGGCACTAGAACTTAAATGAAGAACACAAGAGTTAAAATAATAAATATTATCTGTTTAATTTTTGGTTCTGAGAATTCAACCCAGGGCCTTGTGCATACTAAACATGTATTCTGCCACTGAGCTACATTCTCACTCAGCCCCATGAGTGTTGGTTTTGTTGCTGTTGTTTGTTTTCCCAATGCTGGGGATGGAATCCAGGGCCTTGCCCATGATAGGCAAGTGCTCTACCAATGAGCCACACCTCTAGCCCTCTAATTTATATATGCATATATTTTTTGACAGTCACATTTCAAAATGCTACATCCTAAGTAAAACCATAAATCAACCTTCAAGGAAATTTCATAGGTAAACTTTGAAAACACATTTAGATAATATTATTTCTTTCATAACTTTAAAATAACTCCAAAACAATGAAGAGCTACTCTATATTTTTCAACTTTGTGAGATGTATTCACCTATCTGAAATTTATTGTAACCATCAAGACTGCTAATAATTTGAGAAAATAAATGCTTTAAAAAGTCACAACCAAATTAAATGCAGAAAGTGAGAAGCAATCGAATAGTAAATATGAAACATCAAATCAGTTTTTGAAAAGTTAAAACAAAAATCACACTTATGGATATGGAGAGAGTTGTAGTAGGGAAATAGGCCAGTGGACACATCACTCATTGGTGTAAAGACTTATGCTACTTACCAACCATGGCGCTAACTTCCCCAGCCATAAGTATTTCTACGGTATCGTTGTATAGGTTCACGTCAATGATACCTTTTCGAATAGTCTCTCCTACTTTGGCCCCCAACAACACAGAGCCGGTGGTTTCAAATATTGAAGCCAAAATGCATGCCTGCTTCAAGGTCACCACACCAGAGCCCACGGCGGTACCGAATGAATTGGCAACATCATTTGCACCAACAGAAAATGCCAAGATGAAAGCTATAATAAAACCCAAAATGACCATCCACAAATACTCATCCATGGCCATTTTGGAAAATAGGCTTCGGGTACTTTTCTTTCGCAGAAATATTTTAAATAAACAAAGCTTGAGGTTATAAACTTCCTAAGGCCGAGAGTTCTTGTAAACAGTGAGTTTGCTCTGGAAAGTGCTGGACAGTGTTAGAGTCTGAACAAACTGCTAACTGCTGGTTTTCAAACTACTGTCAGTACAGTTCATTTGGTTGTGTTCAGTCAGCAGTAAAACACATTCCATATTTTTTCTCCCAATCTGGGAAAGCTTGATGTCTCCTCCTGTAACAAGAAAGAAAACAAAAGAAATCAATTACCCTAAGCAACATGTAACAGTATAACAGTTTGTTCTTTCAGAAATAAATGTTTTAAGCCTGCTAATGGGATCTAACTTTGGCATGTGACAGATCTAACCATAAAGCAATTCAAGGAAGATTATAATTAGATTCCCTCCACCCATACCGACCAACAAATAAAACATAAAAAAATAAAGCTGGATTCTAGATTGTCAGAGGTTGAAGCATGCTTAATAATTATAGGCTGACAGTAAGCCCTACTAGGTTAAGTTTTTATATGCAATTCGAAAAACACATTTGGTCATTATTTTCAGTGAGTTGCAATTGCCTCAAGTGAGCAAAAGATCAAGAAATGAAAATGTTAAGGTAGTTTTTCAAATATGTGGAATGGGCCTAGTTCCTTAGAACAGTGATAATCAACTCTGATCCTGTGACACCACAGAGTGTGGCTAATTATCTACCTGCACATGTAGGTACAGGGAATAAGCCCTTCATGGTATAAGTACACCATGCTTTTGTCTAAAAGAAAGTCTATAAGCTATGGCTTAAGGTCGTGCATACAGAGGGTGATGAAGGTGGGAACTAAAAGGCCTCTGAGGAGGAACATAGAAGACTAGAGAATGAAGTAGTCTATTAAAGCATGAGTCAGACCAAGTCACTATTCTGCTACTTCCCATCTCAGAGGAAAAGCCAGAGGCCTCACCCCCAACTGACTTCTACTCTTATCTACCTTCTCACTCTGGCTCCTTGCTATTCCTTGAAAACCTCAGGGCTTTTGTACCTGATGATCCCTCTGCCAGGAAAAATACTACCCTTTGACAGCTGCACAGCTCACTCCTCATTCCATTTAGGTGTCTGCTCAAATGTCACCATCCAGAGAGGCATTCCCTGACCTTAGAAAGGAGCAGCCCCTCCCACCTGCCATTATTCATCCCTCTTACCCTACTATTTTTCTTTCTCTACTTATCACCTGACTCATTGATTCATTCATTCTTGTTGCACTGTGTTCTCCCAACACAGGGATTTTTATTCACTGCTGAATCTCCAGTACATAGAGGAGTGCCTGGTGTGGGGGTGATCCATAATCAATTTGTTGAATAAATGAAGAAGCTATTAAACGAATACTTACTCCTGCTTTGAGGAAGGACAGGAGATGCTATAAAATATATCTGTGCAGTAAAAATGTCTCTAAATGCTTCCTAACTACAGTATTCTGTTGCTGTAGAGTCAAGGTACCAAACCTGTGTATTTTCTCTGAAAGGTGTTAGATGTATGGAATGGTACTAGCACAGTGTATTTCCTCATAAATATTTACTAAATTGCACTGAATGAATTAGGCTTATCTACAATGTCATACAGAATATAATACTTTGATCAATCAACTGTAAGTTATTTATGGGGAAAAAGCAGGACACAAATTTTTATATATATTGTGATTATGGCAATGCTAATAATGTACAATAAAAAATGAAAAGATGGCCTGGGAATGTAGCTCAGTAGTAGAGTACTTGCCTAGCATGTGCAAGACCCTGGGTTTCATCCCCAGCACTGCAGGGAAACAAATAACACACACACACTAAAATCCACCAAAATGTGAGTTTGAGTAGTAGTGTGATAGATGATTTTTTTCCCCTTTCCTTCCTGAACTGTATATTGTGGATACAGAATGTTCAAATGAGAATAATATATAATAATAAGGGTCAACAAACATATTTAGTATTATCTATGTATACAAAGTTGTAGGCACACAATTAAACAGAAATGTACACTGATAAATCTTATCATTTTTGAAGATTTTTAGCCTATGCAATTCTGAAGATTCAGATTCTAAGTGAGAGAATGAAAATACCACTCTGAAGCAAAAGACAATATTCTACTGAAAGACATTTATTAATATTATAGGCACATTAAATCTATAAATAAAAATCAAGGGGCTGGGGCTTTAGCTCATGGTAGAGTACTTGCCTAGCACATGTGAGGCATTGGGTTCGATCCTCAGCACCACATATAAATAAATTAATTAATTAAATAAAGGTATTGTGTCCACGTACAATTTTAAGATAGATAACAATTTTTTGTACAACTAAAAATATATTTAAAAAAATCAAAATCAAAATATTTGGAGCCAATGTTATCTATCTTAAAATTTAAACAAATTCTTGATGAAATCTTGTTTGTCAGACAAGACTGCCAAAAGGGCACATAAGAACAACATTCAGAGGTGGAATGGGGGCAGGAAAGATGGTGGAATGAGATGGACATCATTACCCTAGGTAATGTACACATGTGTGACTGCACATATGGTGCGACGCTACATCGTGTACAACCAGAGAAATGAAAAGTTGTGCTGCAACTGTGTACAATGAATTAAAATGCATTTTGCTGTCATATATACCTAATTAGAATAAATAACTTAAAAAGAATAAAAAATCAACAAATAAATTACCTAACATTACATCTCAAAACCCTAGAAAAAAATTAAAAAAAAAAAAAAGAACAACATTCAGGAAATATTTATTGGGAATTTCCTTTGGGCTAGTCACTAGGAATACAGTAAAAAAGAATAGATGTGGTTCTGGCACATGAGGGGATTTCAGTTCAGTGAATCCCGTGAAGGAAGCAGACACTAATCAAATAATCATGTAAGTGTGACTACATGCTCCAGTGACAAGGGTTATGAAGGAAGGACACATGACAATCAAGTGTCATAAGAGCAAACTGGGACATGACCTTATCTGAGGACAGGAAAGGCTTACCAGAGATCTACAGATGGTGGGAATTAATTCTGGGACTAGGGGAAGTATTTATTCCAGATAATTCTCAAGGTAGGAAGGAGAAGAGACTGGAGGCAAGCCAGGGAGAGGGAAACCATGATGAAAATTGAGGCGGGTCACATGAAAGACAGTGGCCACCATGCAAACAATTTGACTACCAATATGGGTTTGAATTGGAGATGGGGCTCACATAATCAGACTTAGCATTTTTTAAAGATCATTCTGGGTGCAGCATAGACAATGGACTGACAGAAGACAAGCATGAATGTGGTGAGACTAATCATGAGCCTACTACATGGTTCAGGCATGAGATGAGGAATCCTGGACCAGAGTGGTGATGGTGGTAGATGAAGGGAAGAAAAGTAAAATTCAACAGGACATGATGATGGTTTGCATACAGGGGTTGAAAAAGGTTAGATGCTACTGACATATGGAACTAGACTGAAAAATAACTCAGTGGGTTTTTTTCTTTTTTCCCTTTTGTGTTATTTTCAGTTTTACTTTTAGGTGTTAAGATAGGCTTTGACCACAGAACATTTCTTATGGATGTGCCACACTTAGAGGTAAATCATGAGCACAGAAGAGAAGAGTATACACCAGAGCAGCTGTGTCCTTTGCCCAGTTTTGCTGGGGAAGGTTATTAGTCATCTTTATGTTACCATTGTAATCATTTCAGCCTGGAGATTGCCTTTCCTACTTAGACAATCTTAGACTACTCATTTCCACAACTGTGTTTATGTTTCTTAATTTGGCTTTTCTCTCTCACTTTCATAATCCAAGATAACCAGCCTGAGTCCAATAAGCATCAGATTGAGAAAGGCTTGCCACTTTTTTTTTTTTGTAACCTAAATGATTTCTATATCTTAAATGTTCTATACTTAAACTTATAAGGCTCATCTTTGTTAACCAACACTTTGATTTTTCTCCCTTCTCTCCTTAATTTTTTATCAAACTTGAGCAAAATTTAAAAAAATGCTTAAATAATTACACAATCTGCTGGATAGAAAAAGATGGCAATGCTGCTGAATGGAGCCACTGGAGGGCCAGAGGATACTTTGCATAGGGCCCAAACCTTAACTGCCTAGAATGTAGAAGGCCAAATTCAGGATGAATGAGGTCTGATCAGGTATGATATATGAGAGTACTGTTTGAAAGTAGGATTTGAAGGTAGATATCAAAAATCAGTGGGGAAACATTGACACATTCAATAAGATGATGTTGAGATAACTGTAAATGACTATTTGGAAGGGAAAAAAATAGATCCCTACCTCACACCAAAAATAAGATTTAAATGTAAAAGTCAAAACCTGAGAAGAATCAGAAAAAAAGAACAAGTAAATATTTACTTAATATTGGGGTGGGGAAGACTAGACATAGCATAAAGGTAGTTAATAGAAGGAATCAATACACTAGAGTTCATAAAAATTATGTAGATGTGAGAGAGGGAGGTCTCAAGTATGGAAATAGCACAGAGAAATGCCATCTCTCTTTGCACAGCAATGACTTTAGACAAGGGGGCAGTACTGTTTAGAATTTTCAGCTAATGCTCTGGCTCTTTCTAACACCCCTACAAGGTCTTTTCTGGAAAAGATCAACAGTACTACATCAAAACATGAAAGATGATTGGAACAAGCTTCTTAACTCTCTCTTACCCTAACTATGAAAGCCTCCTACATGGCTGAGATTTATAGGCATGAATATTACAAGACACTCTTCAATTTTCAAATGCCACAGACTTCTTCCATTTGAGGAACAAGAATCTTTAAAGTATTTTCCAACTATTCCAAGAGGCACTGAAGGGTTTCTTAAGTCCCATCTCCCAGACTTGTAATATGTCAACAGGTTCCTCCCTTTCTTTCCTCAGCATCTTCAGTGCTTCAGCTGCCTCCCACCACCCTGTTCCTTTATCTATGCACCAGCTCCACTCTTTCACCAGGCCCAATGAGGCCACTTGGCAGGACTCAAGTTAAGTATTAGATTATGTATTGTTTGTGACAATGGAGATCAAGTCCAGGGCTTCGTGCAAGCTAGCTAAGCTTTCTACCACTGAGCTTCGCCACACCACTGCCTGGATTCTCTCTTTGTAATTTCTATCAGCATCAGTTGCTTCTGTACCTAATATCCTCTCACTCACACTATTAAAAGCAGGAATGCTGAATAATTGTGACATTTAACACATCTATGCAAAATGAAGTTTGGGTAGAAGGGTCTCTGCTCTGGAATGCTGTCAAAGCTAACATATGAGGAAATTTGCAGTTTTAAAGGACTGGTCCATAGTCAACCTCCTTTCCATTGTGTTTGCTCCTGGTCTGTGAAGACTTTTTACCTGAGATTTCGTGGGCTACACTCAGACCAAGATTTCCCTCCAAAATTAGGTTACAAATGCAGAGAACTCTGGCTCAGAAGCAATTTTCCAGTTTCCTCTCTTAAAGCCCAAAGGGTCTCATACCTACTCTCCAAAAAATGTAAAATCCATTTTCATGGACGCTAAGGTAAAATCTTGAATTCTGACACTTAGGTAGAAATATCAATGTACAGATATCTCTTTAGTGGTGATATACAATCTAATGATTGTTGCACAATAGGGACTTGGATTCCTCAGATGTGAAAATGACTAGCATTTCCTAATTCTGAATATTCACTTTTAGAATCTTATTATTTGTAGAATAAAACATAGGAAAAATATTTATTTTTAACATTTAGCATGTACATCTTGCCATACGGAGTTTCTAGTTAACAACAGTATAATACCTGAATAGCTCATGAAAACTTCCACTTTATGCTTTCAAATTTTTGAAAATAATTTAAAATGTAATAGTGTATTCACAATAGAAAATATTGACCTTCACATATTCACAATAATAACAAAAATTGAAACCTTGCTGCAACTTTCCATGACCACCTTTAAACAGCATATTTACAAATATGCAGAGCAGTCAAGGATAACACAGGAGCCTGAAGAAAAGGAGATGATATTTTGACTGAGGCAGAAGCAGGGAATAAAGAAAGGAAGGGAGGAGTAGGAAGGTAGAGAGGAGAAAGGAGGCAGGATGGAGGGAGAGCGGAAAGAGAAGCAAAGTCCATCAAAAGAAAAGGCAAGACAATCAAGCCAAAGCTAACTCAGGCTTATAGCATAGGGAATGCAACAACTATGGATCCACACAATAGAAGCAGGAAGAAGGCAGGTTTACTCAATGAGGATAAAGAGCATGTACACGGAGCCCAAGAATAAAGATGAAAGACATCTAACATGAACGAGGTACAGACTTAAAACTGGAAAAGGAATTGCAAAGGCAGTTTGCTAATCTGTTGTGGCTTCCCTTCTGAGACTAAAAAAAAGGGGGATCTTTTTTCCCCCTACATGGAGAAGGGGACTTTCAGTATGAGCTCTGAGTCCATTCCTGTCCAGCCAGCTACTGGCTACACCACCCTGAGCAAGTCACCTAAATGACCCTCTGAAAATTGGAGGTAATAGAACATAACTTTTGGTTATGCACAACCTAGAAGTGATAACATAGTTGACTGCTGCTACCATTAGCAGATAAAGCCCTGATAGCTCAAAAGTCAGGATCTTTGAGGTCTGATCCTATCTATCTCTGCTGTTAACTAGCAGTTGATCTTGGATAACTCACAAATGTGTTCTGAATCCAGTTTCATCATCTGCAAAATGGGAATGATGGCGACATGTATTTTACAGAACTGTGAAGAGCAAAGCTAGTTATATAAAAATGTTTTATAAGTTGTTGTGAGCCTCAAGCAACTCCAAGTAATTGATATCACTTAGACAAAGGACAAATAACAAGGTTCCAAAACACTTCTAGAAGTATCTTTCTTTCAATCTCTTTGCTCCCCATCCCATCTGGTAGTCATGTGGGTGTACCAAGTCACCTTCCTCTGGTCCTGCTCTTCTTCCTCAATGTACAAATCCTGGCCCTTTCTTTGGTTACAGTGACACACATTATAAGAGATAGAAGCTTTTTTGAGGGGCAGAAGGTGAAGAAGTAGAGATTAAAAACAATAAAAAATTTCAAAAAGATAAAAGCCCATTGGAAGATAAGTTGATAGTTTCTTATAAAGTAAAGAGTATTCTGACCACATAACCCAGTCATCTCCTCCTGAGGTATATTTACCCAAAAGAAATGAGACTACTTGTCTACAAGAAACTTTTTGTCTAAATCCTGAGGATGGTGGTGTTTTCAAATGAAAACAGTATAATGAAACTAGGAAGTGATGTACTTGTTTGACATTCATCAAACCTTGATGACACTAGTTCTTGTTTTGAGAGTTGAGCTTTCTTGGCCTAAGTGGGGGGTGGGGTATAAGAAGGAAAGGGTGAAAGGAAGAGCCCATGGGATAAGGAAAGGGCAATAAAGAGAGTGGATAACAAAGAAAGCTGCAGAGCCTTCATCCCTGGGAACTGTCAAGATCAGAAGATATCTTCAGTGTTTGTCAAAACCCATGAAACTATACCCTTAAATTGGTAAACTTAATATTGTCTATAAAATTCAATAAAACTGATTAGAAAACAATACTGGTCAAAAAAGTAACATTTGCTTTTGATATTTTTCTTTTCTATATTGCAAGCATTGCCCCTATCTCAAGTCCCTCAGGGTGTTATATAAATTATATAGTTAAAAGAAAGAAAGAATAGTTCTCATATTCAATGAAAAGGGGACTCTTCCATTGAGACATATAAAACTTGCCAGTTCAACTAGGGTTCAGGGACAGGATATTACATCATGTTTAAAACAATGACAGAGAAAAGCAAAGAGCAAGTACAGATCAATTAGAGGAGATGTTGAGGCAGCAATGCAAACATGAAGTTCCACAGGAAAAGATTAAAGATGTAACTCTTCCAAAGTTAGATATGAGAAACAGGTCTGCTGCTTTCAGGCCACTGACCTTCTCCAAATCAATGATTTTGTATTTCTTAGAGAAAAGAAGAGCAGGGCTTTCTTGTGAAAACAAGTCTCCCAAATGACTTATAAAGGATCTAAAAGGTATAAACCCATTTATTGTCATTCACATTTAAGGCAAATATAAAAATTAGCTGGAAATCATTCCCATGAGGATCCACAGATTGAAGACATTTTAAATCTGGACTTGTGGGTACTTATACTGAGAGCTTCAAGGAAGTTTGAATATGAGCAACTCATAATAAAAGTGTCACTTTGGTCTGTAATTCATATCAACTCTAAAATCAGTTCTATAAAGTTATCAATAATGTATCTGCAGTATTACATTCTGTAATACCATCACCCATGAGGACAGTTGAGAATGATTTAGACAGTTCTAAGAAATAGTATGTATTCTCATGTAGGAAATGGTTCTTGTAAACTTGCCGGCTGTGTCAGATATATGGCAATTTCAGTACTCTATCTTGAATAAGGAGTATCCAGATAACATATGGGTGTGTTTTATGACATTAATCTCAAATGGAGATAAACTAGTTTGAAATATGGGCATATATAGTTGTAAAAAGATGTTTTTTACAATGTCATTTATTATAATCATGAAAAAGAGGAAGCCATCTAACTGTCCCTAGACAGGGGAGTGGCTGGGAAAATAGTGGCAACTTCTAAAAATGAAATATTATATATTTACAAAAATGATGCAACTTGAGAATTTTTCATGACATTGGCACATACTAATGCTAAGTAAAAAATGAGTATACAAAATTGTATGTGGCCATAAGATCTCAAGTATGCTTAATAACTAGCAATAAGACTTTAAAGAACCATGCCCAGGGTTGAAAAACAAAATTTTTTTTCTTTTATTTCAGGTACTAGGGATTGAACCCAGGGCCTCACACTTACTAGACAAGTACTCTACCACAGAGCCACATCTTTAGCTGCATCCTGCCCCCCTATTTTCTACTATGAGCAATCACCACTTTTATCATTGGAAGACCTTCCAGTACACTAAAAAGGAAAGTACATTTCTAAAAAAATTTAGGAATATATCACTAAAGTATGCCTAGATTTCTTTAATAAACAAAATGAATTTATCATGAATCTATCCATATTTTTGGCCTGGGGGTCTCAATAATTTTTTTTCATGCTTACTACCTATAGTGTAAGACATAAAACACATCATATTTGTTCCTTCATTTATCTGTTTTTCTCTTTTATCTTTTGTTCTGGGGGTTGAGTAATTGGTGAAAAGGTCTCTGGGTGGCCCTATAGCCTTCTTGTGGCTTTTCAGGATGCTTAAGGTACCTATTCAGTCACACTTGATACTTCTCTCAAGATTTCCCTTCATCTTTCTTCTCCTTCTCTTGAGGTTTGGCCATCACAACTGAACCGAATTTAAAAATGTCCTCATGGTGCCAAGTACTTTGCTGTCTTCTTTTTTATTTTTACTGAAACAGTATTTCAAGCAGCAACCTACAATTACCCTTTTATTCCTGTTTTAGTTCAAAGAATTATAAAATCAGAGAACATTTGACTTTGAAGGTACTTTAGAAAATATCTAGTCCAATTTTGGTCATTTGAAAGATGTGACAGTCCTAAGTCAGAGTAAGTTTAAACAATGAGTTCCTAAACCCACTGTCTAGTCATGGTAGAAGGAACTCAAATGAAAACAGTATAATGAAACTAGGAAGTGATGTACTTGTTTGACATTCATCAAACCTTGATGACACTAGTTCTTGTTTTGAGAGTTGAGCTTTCTTGGCCTAAGTGGGGGGTGGGGTATAAGAAGGAAAGGGTGAAAGGAAGAGCCCATGGGATAAGGAAGGGGCAATAAAGAGAGTGGATAACAAAGAAAGCTGCAGAGCCTTCATCCCTGGGAAGTCAAGATAAGAAGATATCTTCAAGTCCTGTCCAACTCTATTATCCTACACCAACAAGAGACCACAGGATCTGGAAGAGGCATTTTAGCCTGAAACTGGGAACCACAGGATTGTCCTGCAGGGAGAGGGGCTGGAAATTTTTGACCCTTTCTTAAGCAGGGCAATCGACAGACTTCATGAATTTATGGAACATGAACTAACTTATTTTGGTGCTCCATCTAAAGTTTCCACTTGACCTGCAGGGGTCAGGCCTTCTGTAGCCTTTCTTCTCTCCAGCTTCATTCCTGCTGTATTCACTCTCCCTCCTACATTTTTCTCATTCTGACATTTAAATTTCTTTCCAGCTCATAAAGCTTTTGTATTATTTAGATGTTTTCCACATAGCCTTTGCTCTCTGGGAGTGTTATTATACAAGTCTATTAAGTAAATATATTTTTAAAGGATAAAGAAATAACCAGCAAAAATAATTAAAATGAGATAAAGTTCAAGGAGTTAAGAATGATTTGGTCTAAAAAAGAAAAGATTTAGAAGGTACTACATGACTCCCACGGAAAATATTTTTTAAAAGTTGACAGACTGCCTCAGGAAGGGTGGGGGCCATTTCCTTGGTGATGTTCTAGTGGAATTGGAATGGCTATATGGTAGGTTACTGTAAACAAGCTTAAGTATTTGCATTTTAAATTTATAATTCAATGAGCCCATGGAAAAATATTATAAGGAAATATATTTCAGCCACTCAAATCTGAGCATGTAACACAAGGAAGCAGTCTTTCCTGTAATAAAAAAGACTGAACCAGGTGCTGTGGTACATGCCTATAATCCCAGAAACTGAGGCAGGACAATCACAAATTGGAGGAGGCCAACCTGGGCAAGACCTTGTCTCAAAAAATTAAAAGGGCTGGGGACATAACTCAGTCGTAAAGTACCCCTGGTTTCAATCCCCAGTACCAAGAAAAAAGAAAGAAAAGGAAAGAAAGACTGCATTTGGATAGGAGGAAAAAAATTATAACCAAATGAGCTGTTGCACTCTGAAATTAGTTCCCACTGAAAATGTGGAATTGACTACAATTAAGGTTTTTAAATGGATTATTACCTTGCTAGACTGTTTTAGGTAAAATGCTGCTTTCAAGCAAAGGACAAGAATGACTAGCTGAGTTTTACACACTTATTCCCACTCTAAGATAGAAAAGTCTTCTAAACATTCCTCCCTTTCACCCTTTCTTGTACTCCCTCTAGATAGATTCCCCTGAGGTTCTAAGGTTTTTCCTTTTTCACTAATAACCAAAAATAGGTTGATTTTCACAAGCAAATCATTTATCATATGAAACTTTTATCAACTGGCAAACCTAGGATCCCGTGTTCTAATTCTGTGCCCTTAAGTATTGGGTGGTTGGGCTAAGTTCCAAGAGCTATATTAGGGAAATACTTTCCTTTCAGCCAGTTTGAAATGGAACCATGAATGTAAATAGATATCCTGGTTCTTACATATTTATTTATTAATTTTTTCTGATTATTTTGGGGCTCAATCAAAACAGGGATAGTACTTATCAAAACCTTGATTTCCTGATACTACTACATAGTTTTTCTATAAATATACAATATTAATATGAGTAGTTGATAAATAATTTTTATCTTAACTATTTTCCATGCTCAACTTATAGCCCCATATTTCTTGTTCCATCCAGAGATTCTTAAGCAATAGTTTATAAGCAGCAGAAAAAGCAACAGAGTACAGATAATTATTAAATGGATTTACCCAGCCTCTTCCATTGTGCTATGTAGAAGAATGTCCAATTCTCAGAAGTGCTTCATTGGAAGAGTGGAAATTTGATTCAACTCCACCAATAATTTGTCAAATTAACAGGGTAATCAAGTTAAACAAGACAAAAATTCACAGAATTGCTCATTTGATTGATAACTCAGGTAGAAATTTAGTAGTTCTATGGATTTCTTCCACAGAGACTACCTAAATTGGAATCTTTTTACTAAATCAAGAAACCATAAGCTTTTTTTTTTTTTAAATGTTACCATCAAAGAACCATGGAAATAGCTAAAATAACATAAAAGAGATAAGGGATCATAAAATTTCTTTGAAAACCATTTCCTCAATCTGAGAACACTGGCTTGCTCCTTTTGTATGATCAAGAACTGGCTCCCTTACCCTCTATTTTCTTCAGACAACATGGAACAAGGGAGGATGCTCTGATATAAATAGAAAGACACTTTTTATAATAACCAGAACACAACCAGACATAGTTCCTCTTTCATAATGTTTCATACAAGCTCAAAAAAGGAAGAAAAATGTGTAATTATTCTATCTTTTATCATTACCTGTTTACTTCTAACAAAGCTTTGGTATCTATTCGGGAGTGGCAGGGAGGGGAATTCAAATCACTGTCTATTGTCACTTCTTTTCAGCATGATAGCAATGGCTTCTCTCAGTTTTTATTCAGTAATGTTTTTATTTTGTCTTCACTTTTGAAAAATAGCTTTGTGGTAGATGATTTCTGTCAGCACTTTCACTATGTCATCTCGCTACCTTCTGGCTTTACTGTTTCAAGAGATGACAGTGTTTAAACCTTATTGGAATTCCACTGTATTTGACAGTCATTTTTCTCTTGCTGCTTTCAAGATTTCCTTTTTTGGTCTTTAAATCTTCTGACTACAATGAGTCTGAATGTAGATGTCTTTGTGTTTATCCTAATTGGAGTATGTTAAACTTCTTGGATTAGTATTTTTTCATAAAATTTGAAAAGCTATTTAAATTATCATTTCTGCCCCTTTTCCTAGTACTCTCATTGGTGCACTAATGGTGGCCCACATTTCTCTGTGGCTCCACTCATTTTTCTTTCGATCTTCAGACTATATAATCTTTTGTTCTGTCATCAAGTTTGCTGAATTTTCTGCCAACTCAAGTTTACTGCTCAACCTTTCTAGTAAATTTTTCATTTCAGTTAGTATACTTTTCAACTCCTGAATTTCCTTATTTTTAAAACATTTCTTTTAAATACTGGTAAAACACACAGAGCATAAAATTTACTATCTTAACAGCATTTAAGTACATACAGTTTAGTAGCATTAAAACCATTGACACTGTTGTGCAAACATCACCACCATTCATCCATAGAACTCTTCATTTGTAAAACTAAATGCACCCATTGAACTACTTCTCCTTCTCTCACCCCATGGTAACCAATATTTTATTTTCTGTCTCTACAAATCTCACTACCTAGGATTCTACTTCTGTGAAATACTTAACAGTATTTGTCCTTTGGCTACTGGTTTATTTCACTTAGCACATCATCCACGTTGTAGCCTGTATTGGAATTTCCTTCTCTTTAACACTATTATGTTTAATACATTACAAAATATAGTATATTCAATAATTTAAATTTATAATAATGTATATGTATGTATAATATACACATATTTCATTATATGTGTAGCTCACATTTGGTTTAACAATTCATTCATCAATGGGTTGCTTTGTCTTTTGGCTGTTGTGAATAATACTGCTATTAAAATTGGTATAAAAATATATACCATGCTTTTTGTTCTTTCAGATATATATCCAGAGGTAGAACTGCTGGATCATCTGTTATTTATATTTTCTATTTTTTTAGAAATTTTCATTCCGTTTTCCACAACAACTTCACTATTCATTATTTCCCAACATCAGTCTATAGTATTCCAAATTCTCCATATCCTTGTTAACATATGTTATTTTTTATCAGTTTTCTTTTTTTCCTGTATATAGTAGCAATTCTAATGGGAATAAGGTGATATCACATTGTGGCTTTGATTTTCATTTCCTTAGTGATCAGTGATGTTGAACATCTTTAATATGTTGTTGGCCATTTTTAGATTTTTTTTATTTGTTTGTTTGGTCATGAAATTCATTTGGAAAAATAAGAGACCCAGAATAGCCAAAATAATCCATAGCGAGAAAAGTGAAGCAGGAGGCATCACAATATCAGTCCTTAAATTATACTACAGAGCTATAGTAACAAAAACAGCATGGTATTGACACCAAAACAGACATCATAGGAAGGGGATAGGAAGGGCAGCAGAATACAACAGACACTAGTATGGCAGTATGTATAAACGTGGCTGTATAACCAATGTGATCCTGCAATCTGTACACGTGGGAATAATAAGAATTCATACCCCATTTGAAACAAGTCAAGATCAATGTAATGTTTTGAGAAACTAATAAATTTCTGATGTTTTAAAAAAATACCAATGATACAGAATAAAAAACACAGATATAAACACATATAAATAGTTATCTCATACTAGACTAAGGCACCAAAAGCCTACATTAGAGAAAAGATAGCCTCTTCAACAAATGATACTGGGAAAACTGGAAATCCATATGTAGAAAAATAAAATTAAACCCCTATCTTTCACCCTGGTTGTACCCAACCTCCCACTCAACTCAACTTGGATCAGGGACCTAGGCATTAGACCAGAGACCCTGCCCTAGTAGAAGAAAATGTAGGTCCAACTCTCCATTTGTAGATCTTATTTGGAGAGATGTCTATTCAACTCCTTTGCCCATTTTAAAATCAGGTTTCTCTTAATTTATGTTGAGTTATAGGATATTTTTTATCTATTCTGGATATGAACCCCTTATCCAATATATGATTTATAAATATTATCTCCTATTCTGTAGGTTGGCTTTTCACTCTACTGTATCCTTTGATGTTCAGAAGTTTTAAATTCTCTTATGGTCCAATATTTTTACTTTTATCAGCTGTTCTTTTGGTATCATAGCTCCACTGGTTCCTTTTTAAAAATAATTTCTACCTCTTTATAAAAATATTCTTTATTTGATGAGCCACTACTAACCTACCTTCTTTTAATTCCTTAAACATTATTTCCTTTAGTCTATTTACAACAGCTAATCTGAAATCTATCTCTGCAAAGTTCAGTATATGGGCCTTTCAAAAGCAACCTCTATTGCCTATCCCTTTTCCTTGTGTATGTTATACTATCCAGTTTCTTTAAATTTTGATTTTTTTTCCCTAAAAATTGACCCTTTCAGATAATATGCTATACCAACTCTGGTTACTTTCCCCCTTGTTTTTATATTTTAGTCTGGCTCTTTAGGGATCACCCAATGGACAGCATTTATTAGTCAAAGGTCAGTTTAAACCTCTTTAACCAATTACATTTTCATGCAATATCATGGGTGTGGGGCTTAAAGACTGCCTTAACAGCTCAGGGAGTAAGGGGTGGGAGGGACATCTGAAAACAAATGGCAGCACAAGGTATTCTTTAGGGAGTTAAAATTTCTCTGTATCCTGCCTACAGTGATGGTCATAAAAATCTCTGTATCTGTAAAACCTCAAGATATACACCAGAAAAAGTGACTTTTACTGCATGTAAATTAAACAGAAAAAGTGACCAGGATTTGCCTTTAGAAAAACATACATTTACACCTGTACTGCTCTTCCACAGATGGATCCAGTCTAATCACCGGAGTTCCTAGAAGCTGACCTCTTAATATTTAGTGGAGAGAGAAAAAATAAAGTCTTTCTTATTATACCATTGCCTTCTCAGAACAAAATAAAAATTAAGCTTCGAGAAGATCATTTGAATACTTAATGTAATATGATAATGTCAAGTTCTTATGCCTGATCAAAAGAAGTTTCTTCTAGATCATGCTTTGAGTCATTTTTCTTCAAATAAAAATTCTAGGTTTACTTAATTAGAACTGACAAGTCTGACAGAGCCTGAAGACATTACAACTTAAAAATCAAGGAAAACCCAAACAAAGGTTAAAAAAAAAAAAAGTAGAGATGGCCAAAATTAGGCCTGACAGAAAGAGGCACATGGCCGGATACGCACTGTACTAAGTCCCTAGGGATACTTCACTTTGCCCAGCAGACTAAGGCACAAAGTGACAGAGCTTCCCAGTGGTTCTCTATTCCTGTGCCAGCTGCCACTTTAATTTCAAGTCAGGTCTAATGCAACACTCTTTTTTTGTTTTGTTTTATTATTAGGGACTGAACTCAGGGGCACTCAGCCACTAACACATCCCCAGCCCTATTTTGTATTTTATTGTATTGTATTGTATTGTATTTAGGGATAGTGTCTCACTGGCTTTGAATTCATGATCCTCCTGCCTCAGCCTCCTGAGCCACAGGGATTACAGGTGTGCATCATAATGCCCCAGCTTACCGCAACACTCTTAAAAAAACAACAACAACAACTTTGTAATAGATGAGTTCATCTATAACTCCTAACCACTTCACTGTGTTAACTACATTCATATCACATTTGTTTTAGTCTTTAGAGTAAAGGCAAAAACAAACAAAACAAAAGATGAATGAAGAAGCAAGCAAAAACAAAAAGAAGAAAATACATTTAACTCACATCTTTAAACTGAGGTCCATACTCCTCTTCCTCTTACAAGAGACAGCATCTTGCCATTGATGGCCATTAGTTTTCCTACCTTCTCTGCAGATGCTAACAATATTTTTTATATGCTCTATCCCTTTTAAGGACACAAAGAGACATATTTTGCTGGGCACAGTGGCACACATCTGTAATCCCAGTGGCTCAGGAGGCTGTTCACAAGTTCAAAACCAGCCTCAGCAAAAGTGAGGAGCTCAGCAAATCACTGTGACCTTATCTCTACACAAAATACAAAATAGAGCTGGAGATGTGGCTCAGTGGTAGAGTGCCCCTGAGTTTAATACCCAGTTAAAAAAAAAAGGGACATTTTTTGTTCCTTTGAACTATTCAACTTGCAAATAATTCTATTAATTTCAACTGCCTGTTTATTCCACCTTGATGAGGCATTTCACATACTTGTGCTTATACAGAATGCAGGAGAGCCCTGGGTCTGAACTCAGTTGAGATTTCTTGGCAGCTGGGACATGCTGATGTCCCAGAAATTGCCCCATGATGATGCTCACTTGGAACAATCCCTACCCACTGAATATCTGAATTACAGGGTTCACCTATCTCTCTCTTTCCCCATGTGGATATATCTTCACTTCCTTTTGGAGGCAACAGTGCAGAGAATTACATAATTACACCTACCATCTAATTGTAGGAGGAGACCAGATGATAAAGATGAGGATGAAAAGAGGAGTACTCCTTGTGAGGATGAAGAACAGTAAGAAAGAACCTGAAAAACCTGCTTCTGACTTCTCAGAAATATTCATCTATGAGTAACAAAGGTTCCATATGAAAGGCCAGGTCTAAATCTGGGACATAGGATCCTGAATTCCTTCTATTTTCTCAAGGCAATTTAATTTTAGATTAAGTTTTAAGGTTCTGATCCCACTGAAAGTGGAGTCAATTTAGTCTCAATCTAACCCTGAGGGCCCAAAGTAGACCTGGTGACAGATTCCACTTCACTTTAGGCCAAGTTTTAGAACATACTTCAGAGAGAGACCCTTTAAATAACCATCAGAAGTACTTATTCTCACCTGTCACTATACAAAGCAGGTTAAAAGGGGGGACTGGAGGGCTACTGTTTTTTGCTCATTTTTTTATTAAATTGTCAGTCCCAAAACAGTTACTGCAAATAACCTTTAGTTAAGGCCACAAGGACACCCTAGCAGCATTAGGCAGAAATAATTGAGAGCCAGGACTATCTTAAAGTGCTATCATTTTTAGTTAACACTGGTGAGATACACTCTGATGCTACAAAAATAAATACTTTGGAAATACTAGCCAGGTGACTTGTTCTTTCCATCATCCCTCATCAGTGTCACTCAAGATGTTTCCTGAGGTCTACTGAATATGTTCCCACCAGTCCTTATTTTGCACTTAAGATCCTGAGTGATGGCACCTTACCAAATTTAAATAGATAAGTACTATTTTAATTGGTTAAAAATATGTTGGATCCCAGCTGCCATCCTTTACTCTGCAAACAATACTGAACCTGACATACTGGCCAATTTGAGATCAGAGTTCATTGAAGATCCAGGGCAGTAGTAAGATCAGATGTTTGCTGATTACCTCTAGTGTTGAATAATTAGCATAATTAACCTTTGTCAATCACTGCTCTACATCAGTTTGTGCAGGCTTCTTCCCAAGAGTCAACATCTCAAGTCTCTGTCTTAAAAATAGGTCAAATTTTTCCATTATAAGAATAATATGTGCTCATATAAAAATTTTGGATAAGTATAAAAAACTAGAAAGGAAAACAAGGAAAAATGCTCCCAGTCCACAACTGCAAAGTAACCACTATTACCATTTTAGTGTACTAATATCAGTTGGGTTAGGCAATTATGCAAGCCCCTGATAGGACACTGGCAAGTTAAATAAAAAATAATAGTCAATATTAAAATGAGTTAAAATAGTTTTTTAAAGTAAGTTTTTCATTTTTACTTAAGTAATATATACTCAATGAAGAAAAAAATAACAAACATATAGCCAAAGAAAAGGGGGAAAATCACATACAAACTCATTTCCTAGAGAAAAAATTATTGCTTATATTTGGGGTATGCTTTTTTTTCATGACCTTGCAAACATATACTCCTTTTACAAAAATAAGGACATCAATACACAATATTTTATAAACTGCTAATTTTACTACATCTAGCATTATCATTTTAAAGTAGCTGTTAGTATTGCTGTATAGGGCAATACCATAAAGTATTTAACCAGTACATTTTAGTTGTTTCTGGGGATATTTTATTGAATGATTAGATCAATAATTCTTGCATAGTCAGTCTAATACAATATAAGCTTTTTTATTCTGGCCTTTCCCTTCATGTTTAATTTTTTCATTATAGTGAAACAAAGTTTATCCCAAAACACTGAGCTACTTTTATTTTTAATGGCAAATATATGAACTACCTATAGATTGATTTTAGAAAAAACTTAATTTTTCCAGGAAAAAAATACCAAAAAGAATAGCTATTTATTAATTTCTCTTTGTACAGAAATTAAAATAGTCTTTTGGGATAGAATCCAGGGTCACACATATGCTCTATCACTGAGCCACATCCCAGCCCAGATAATAACCTTTTGACTGCTATCATTAAGAACCTCAGCAACCAGATTTGGAATTTTTCCTATTGGTTATATAATTACTGAGAGTTCATGGCGTTCAAAGGAACTATATTAGGAGAATCATTCAGGATATTAGAAATTGGCTTTCCAGGCCCTCTAATGGGTAAGACAATATCTATCTTAGTGGTCAACCACCATTATTCCAGGATCTCATATATTCTGAAAACAGACATAGATGATGTAGTTTGATGTCTGAGAGATCAGTTTTTCTCCCCCAAACGTATTAAGGTCCAAAGACAGTATACATGCTTGCAAACTTTATCTCTACGTCCCCTATAAGGCAAAGTGGATTTTGAGCCAAACTGCCCTCACCTGTCTTTTCTCATTTCAAGGACTTTTTGATATTCTGCAAACATGTAATTAACTTTATAAAAGCCAAGAATCCCATATTCAAGTGCTAAAATGTTAGGGACATGACTCCTTGGCTAAGGGAGGGCATTCTTTTTGGACACAGCAGTGTATTACTTGTGTGACACTTTTTAAATAGTACTGGCAAAACATGTCCTCAGAGAGCCCTTTCTTCATTCTGATCATAAAAGCATTTATTGTACTAAATACTATACAAAGTATAACAAATAGACACAACTCTCAGCGGTTTGTGACCCAAGACAAACCGACCCAACCCAAGACAATTCCATCAAGCAAAAAGCACAAAGAAAATATATTAATGGACAAAAATATAACCAAATTTAAGAAGCATTTATATAATGTGAAAACCAAGTGTGTTGGGGGTCTGAGGTAGTGATTAGGGGACTCTTTTAGGAGTCACTGTTTTGAGTCAGAAGGGCAAGAATTGACACCTCCCTAAATCTGGATAACTTATGACATGATAGAGGACAGAGGTTCTGTGGTCTTGGACATTTTGATTGAATTATTTGACATTAATTTGTTTTAATTACCTCCATTGGGTTATTTGCTGTAGAGACGAACCTGTCCAGATAAAATATTCCTGTCCTACACTTGCAGTGGAGACCCATGAACATATATCATGCTTGGATTCTTTGTACGTCCTTCTATATTACCCCCTACTTCTAGAGTGTCCAGTGGAATCCCCCATGGCAGGGATGAAGAGTGGCATCTCTGCAGGTGGTATGTCACCTCACTCACGAACTTTTTTTGTCCTGTGGAAGTGACAAGAGTTGGGAAAATGGGGTATAAACTATTCCCACAGTCTCCTCTCTTTTGACACTAGCTTCATGGTGACCTATCTAACCAGCAGTCTGTTATATAAAGGTCATGGGCTAAGGTCAAGAGGGAGCCCTTGTTTTGAATACATGCCATTTCTACCCGAATTTTCCTCTAGGTGGCTGTGGGAAAGTCCAATGGGAAGGGAGACTCTTTTAGTAACACTGCTGAAACAAAGTAGGATATGCCGATAACATACCATTATCACTCTCACATTATTTCACTTGATCCCATTTAAAATGGGTACTGTTGAGTCTGAGGGTGTGGCTTAGTCGTATAGCACTTGCTGGGCATGTGTGAGGCTCTGGGTTTCATCCCCAACAAACCCCACACATTTCTCATTTCAAGGACTTTTTAATATTCTGCAAACATGTAATTAACTATAGTTATAAAAGCCAAGAATGCTACATATCCCATATTCAAGTGCACACACATACACACACACAAAGGCGAAATCAAATTGAATATTGTCTTAATTACTAAATTCAGAAAAGTAATTGCAAAATTTTCCAGATTAAATATTAATCTTCTCTAAGTGAAAAAAGGAATCCAGAGCAAAGTTAGGGCTACAAGGGACTTTGAGAGGTCATTTAGCTCCTGACTTCAGAGATAACATTGGAAACATTGCAAACAAATATAAATGCAGTTTTAGATGACTTCAGGATAAAGTTTACATCTTCCATCATCTAAAGTCTCCCTTTTCTTATATGATTCTTCTTAATATCTCTTCTACTGTTTCTCAAGCATTAGCATGCATCAGAATTGCTTTAGAGGTTTGTTAAAAATGTAGATCCATGGGCTTCACTGCCACAATTTCTGAATCAATAGGTCTTGGGTGGGCCTGAGAATGTGCATTTCTCAGATTCCTAGTTAGTGCTGATGTTAAGGGTACAGGGACCACATCATGAGAACCACTTTCCTAATCTAACCCTTACTGGACTCAACCATTCCAATCTGAATGGAAACAGATACTAGTTGGCCTCATTCTTTGTACTGAGGCATACATATACTTGAGTAACAATTCAAGAGTCCACCAGTCAGTTTTTTCCCCTCCAGGCTAAATAATAGAAGTTCTCTAACCTCTTATTATAGGCATCATTTTCCAACCCTTTAATCATTTTTTTTTTTTTTTTTGAGATTCTTTGTTGAGGCTTCTCCAAGCTTCTTTCAGCTGTGGAGCCATGAACCTGACGCAGAATCTTAGTCAGGGACTGGCTAAGGCTGGTATAAAGAAAGGAGTGATTCATGGATTCATACAGTATATGCATATTTATTAATCTCCAATACCCAAGCTTGCCTTATTAGCTCTTCCTCTGAGTCATGTTCTTCTGATTCCTTTATAATCTGCAGTAATGCTTCATAGACCCTCATGATACCTGTCTTCTGAGAAGCTTAAAGCTCTTCTCTAACTAATTTCACAGTTGACTCGACATTTTAAACCAGTGCAAGGTTAAGTAATTTGTTCAACTACAAAGCAGTTTAGGAGGGAAGAGAGAATCTGCAACTCAAATTCAGATTTCTAACTCAATATCACTTTATGAGAAAGCTGCTTTTCATATTTATTGGACTTTCTATCAAACTCACCCCACCACATACTGAGTTTCAGATATAGATAACACTGCTCAATCTCCTCTGCAGAACTGATAAGAAAACTAGAGCCGTGGGCAAGCTTCTGGGGTGAGTGTTTTCACTTATTTCCATCACTTCCACAGCTTCTGAAAGGGGAAGAGAGGTATCACTCCAGGGGGAACAAGAGCCTGTCCCAATCCTATTTGTTAAAAGCCCAATGAACTGAAAGCTAAATTACCCTCAACTCACCTCATCCCATCTTATTTCCCTTTTCTTTCTTTTCATGTTCTTTGTTTTGCCAGTTTATTTATTGTATGTCAGAGGGCCCAGTTTCTGTATACTGCCAAATTTTAGCACATGCATTTTTTTGAGAGTAGGAACTATGCTCTCTTTGTGAATTGTATGTGCTCTGGGGGTGCTTAATACATGCTAAATAATAACAGCAGTGCCAGTAGTTCCTGGAGAAATCAGCATTCCTCCCAAGAGGCAGATCCTATTACCATATACTTGTGTCCAACAAGGCAAAGCTGGAGGCATCCCTCTGCTCACTCTTTCTTTCATTTTAGATAACACAGTTGAAAATGATTATAACACAGTCTCTTGCTACCAAATATCCTTTTGAAAAAGAATATTCTAGGGATGTAATCACTGAGCATTTGGTTGCAAACCAAAAGGCAGTATGTTATATAATATAGTCCCTATACAGCCATGCCTCATGTGGGGGTTGGGAGTGTAGCCTAGCATCTGCAAGGCCTTGGGCTCCATCGCCATCACAGCCAAAAAATGAAAACAAAATCTCATGGGGACGAAGGAGACCCAGAGAAAAGAGTTCTTTCTGCTTCCCCGAAAACTTCCTCAAAGCTTCAGAGCAGAAAGCTATGCTCTAAGAATAAAGTAACAGTAAAATAAATCAGTTGCAATCAGCAGCAATCTGTCAAAGCCTCTGGGTCTCTAAGCATGTAAAGAGGTAAAGCACTAGGGTGAGAGGACAGTGACTGCAGCTCAAACAGGACTGAGGACAGATGTGCACATCACCTGCATCGGGAATGACAGCAACATAAGGTATGGGTGGGTGTGCATAGCACATGGCCAAAACTGAGGGCTCCTAGGCTCTTTCTACAGATCGCAAGATTGCGTGTGTTTCTGGACATGTGGACCCCGTTTTGTGACTGTACTGGCCGAGCTGTAATCTGTCACAAGGTCATAACCACTCTGAGCCTCCACTCATAGGAGGGAACCACAACCAGTATCACCTCATTGGATGCAAAGAATAAGTAGTGAAGAGAATTCTAGAACCAGCAAACACAGGCGATTCTGACACTGCCACTTATATAATTAATACTATCTCCTCTTTCATGCACCTGATCACTCTCTCACAGCACATAAATCTTCAAAACAAACACTCTGGAAGTGTTTATGAGCATTTTAACAACTCAACCTAAAATACATGTTTCACTAAAATCAATATAAACTTATAGAAATCAATATAAACTTAAAAAAAATGGACAAAATCTAATCAGCTTTTCTTTTTGGCAAGCCAAAAAAAATACAACAAATGAATTTTATCTTGAAAACTAACATACAACTACAACACACCCTGAAAAACACCCCCTGGAGATTCTGCTGGCACCTTACTAACAATGAAAAGAACAAGAACTGTTACATTCTTTGAATAATGTACCTATTCTGAAGAATATACTGGAACAGAATCCCGTTTTCTGCTGAAGATGACATGAGAGACTTTTCTGTTATAATTAATCTAGACTATAAATTATTCTTCTGCTCAATAAAAAAACTATGATTAAAAAAGTTTGTTTCTAAAAATAGCCTAGGAATTCAGTTCTATTTTCCTTTCTTACATTCTTTTCCTACTAAATGTACCCATGAAACATTTCCTTTCATTGTTGACACCTTATGTCATTTGTATTTAAAAATCAGACAACACATAATAACAAAGAAGTTTTAAATGAAGTTTTTTTCGAAATAGAAAAATGGCATCCACAGTACTGAGGGTTTGCCTTCCTCCTTGCTCACAAATGAAGATCTGGAAGACTAATTGTTTTATCAAAATCAATATTCTTGAGCTGATGTAATTTATACATTAATTGATAAAATAATTTTTGCCTAGTTGTGTGTCATAAGCAAGCTGTTTTGACATGAAGTCAGTCTACTCTGAATGCAAACACACTTCAAAACAAGCAAGGTGATTCTGATTTACTTTAAAATATTCAATACTAAAGTGATTAGTTTTCCTCAGCCCAAAATTAAGTTGGTAATAACCTGTTAGATTAAAGACACTTAAGGGAAGAGACTTTCAAGGCCTCTGGATAATTTTGATAACTAATTCAATCAAATAGAGGATGCTTCAAATTACTCTCTAACATCTTTCTCATAATTTAATTTTTTAAAAAATGCTTCCGTTTAGGAGCATATGGGTCTATTTTTAAGCACAAAATCTTTTTTTAAAAAAGCTAATCATCTATACATTTAACAAAATTACATTTGATGTTCCCATTATTTTTGCAGTATAAACTTGTAGAGCCGGGTACAACAGGAATTTGCTTTGAACATTTTTCACCCAAGAGTTAGGTTACCATAGAAAATAAAGCTAAATGTGACACAATATAATATTTCTGTATTTACAGGAACCATTTCGACTAATCAAACATTTTAACAGATAAAATAAGTAATAAACTACAGGTTGCTATTGCAAAAATAAAAATAAGAATAAAATAATTTCTCTTGGGAAACTGAATAATGCAGGTTTCTTTCCTCAGTACACATTTAAAGAAAAAGCTTTTGCCACCATCTTACATGGTCCTAAAGTACCAATCCCAAAGTTTCCAGTTTTCCCAAGAGTTAAAAATTTCTATGATAGTCACATTAGGAAGATTTGAGGCGCAAAGAACAAAGAGAACTCTTAAAAATTCACTCAGTACTTACAAGTAGTTTCAAAGGAAATCTGAACCACAATTCTTCAGAAGTTTGCTCTCCGGATCATAAACACAATCTGAAGTCTAAAATAGATATCCTATCACATTAGGCCGAGAAGTCACATTTCAGCTTACTAACTTCTACTTGGGTAAACAGTTTTACAACTCATAGAACAAACCCTGGCTAAAATTAACTGCAGCCGAGCAGCAGGCAGGAACACGCTGATTTGCATCATGTGTGCCGGGATTTATTCACTAGGACAACATCGGTGTCCTCTTAATGGGAAATTTGGCCAAGGGGCGTGCCCTCGTGAACAATACATAGCATCATGATTATGCTAATTATTGAATTCAGTCCAATAATACTAACTTCTTTTAAGTTGGTTTTGCAAGTACTGACAAAGAGAAAGAGTAAGCTCTTTTCTGCAACAGGCAATCACTTGATTTTTATGCACATTCAAATCAGACAAAACTTTGGCAACAAGGTGGCAGTACTGCATGCTCTTTCACAAGGAAAAGCAGATTAAAAGGACATTCGGTCAGATTATTTAAACAGCATGATTTAAATGGGGGTACTATGTGAAATTAAGTAGGCATCAAATACACATACCAATAAGCCTATCAATTGAGTACCCTTCAATAAAAGCTTTTTCTGAATAGTTAATGAACTAATTGCATCCACATGCTTTCTGGCTCTGTCTTCTGTACCTCCCAAGGAGATGCTATGAGGACACAGGTTCACTAATAAATCACAACTGAGAACAAACATCTCAAATATTTGCAAAAGACATTGTCCTTGGCAAGAAGCATTTTGAAGTACATTTAACTGCTCAGCTGGCTGCAACTGGAAAAACTGTCCTCTATAGGTGACCAAACATCTTCAAAGCATATTAAAGCTCAAGAAACAATTAACAACCCCAAGAATACAGCTGACACTTGAAAGAAAATTAGAATATGGTATCCTTTAAAAAATACAAATGCCCTATTAAGTACAACTTAGAACAAAGACAGAACTGCTTAGCATCTATTCAAGATGATTCTGATAAGTTTGCTTTAGGCAATTCACTTCTGATGACACATTTTACTCTTATTGGATACTTCACAAAAGATATTAAAGCACTTTCAAACATCAATCAAATCTCCAAACAGCTCTGCGAGATGTCACTCCCCATCCTTTTAAAAACAGATATAAAGTAATTCAATGACTTGAATCAACACTGGATCATCCCATCCCTCTTCTAAACCCTCTATGACATTTCTTCCATATTAACTATTTAGCTATAATCCTACAGACTTTTTGGAGCTGTTTTCCTAATTTAAAAATGTCATGTTAGTTTACACTTAGGAGTTTATTTTACTCAACTCCCAAATCCCAGGTCTGAGCTACAGAGATTAAAAAATCATTCCTTGATTCTTACTACTGGCAGTTTCCTGTACATGGACCCTTAAAACACGAAGCATTGTCCATCTGTGGCATGCATGCCAAAAGTAGCGAACGGGTTGATTTTCGTTGGCATAAACTGGTACTTGATAGTATAATCTCCTTCCTGTTGTTTACAAAAACTGTTGGCTGCTAGTCTGACTTTCCACCCCCTGACCAAACTCAGGCTGCTGCAGCTGGCACCTACCCCATCTCTACAAGATGGTGGTGTGCACTCCATGCCATTCCAAGTTGCAAGTCCCTGAAAGTGGGCATTTCCATTGTGCTAATAGGAAAGAAGTCAGCACTAACTTCTTTTTGACTGGCTGACCTTGAGTTAATATAATTATTCTCAGTAATCCACAGCAAACTTACTCTGGAATTCTTAAAGCCAAAAGAGGGTATTGTGAGGCTTTTCTCCCCTCACTCCCCTTTGCAGCACAGGAGATTGAACCCAAGGGTGCTTTACCACTGAGCTACATCCCCAGCCCCTCTGGCCTGCCCCCGACTTTTTTTAAAGACAGGGTCTCTCACTACATTGCCCAGGCTGGCCTCAAACTTGCAATCGCCCTAATTTAGCCTCTTGAGTAGTTAGGATTAGACGTAAATGCCACAATACTTGGCTTGTGAGGCATTTTTGACATAATAAGTCTAACTCTATTATGCCCAAGTAGTCTTCAAGCTAAAACATTACTTCTTCCCTGTGACAGATTTTGCACTGAAGAACAATTTGATGTATGTTGGATTCTATATCCATAATACTGAAGGCAGAAGACACAGAGCAATTTTCCAGCTTCTCATAGGTCAAATATGCTGAGTGTGACTCTGCTGTTTCCTTCAACAGCAACCACACCTGTTCCAAAATTCAAGAACCAAAACATTCCAAAGAAAATAGTGTATCCTTCAATTTATATTAGTCACTTTGCTGTTTCCTTTTCATTACTGAAAATAACTTAAGACAACTGCATTTTTTTCTAGGTATACTTATGACAGTAGAGAAAAGTCTGTAAATCATTTGTTCTCAGAATTTTTGATATGGGAGTGGAGGGATAGGTAGCACCATCCAAATGGAGATTGGTGATCTATGGAATCTTTAATCCAGTAGATTTATGAAAAATTTTAAACTACCACTTTTATGAATCCATGCTAATGAATTAACCTAGATAGAAACCTTCAAGTGCAATAACATATACAATTCTAACATTTCTAATTGTCACTTTAAAAAAGAGTGATTATAGGTATGTGGAGCTCAGGAGGCTGAGGCAGGAAGATCACAAGTTCAAAGCAAGCCTCATCAACTTAAAGAGGTCCTAAGCAATTTAGTGAGACTCTGTCTCAAAATAATAATAATAATAATAATAATAATAATAATAATAATAATAATAAAAGGCTTGGTATGTGGCTCAATGAAGCACCCTGGATTCAATCCCTGGTATAATAAAACAAAAAAAGGAGCGGGCTGGGATTGTGGCTCAGCAGTAGAGAGCTTGCGTAGCACGGGTGGGACCCGGGTTCGATTCTCAGCACCACATAAAAATAAAGGGATTGTGTTGTGTCCATCTACAAAAAAATTCAATCTCTCTCTGTCTCTCTCTCAAAAAAAAAGGAAAGATGAAATTAATTTTAGTAATATATCTTATTATCTTATTTAACTCAGTATGTCCATAGTTTTTTGGACTATTATTTCAACATGCAATGATTTTAAAACTATTCATATCATATATCTTTAATTTATACTAGTTTGTGAAACCTAGTGTGCATTTTACAATTAGGGCATCTAAATTTGAATGATTCGTATTTTAAGTGCTCAGTAATTACATGTACTTCCAGAACATCAGAATATCGTATTAGAAACATCTTTCTAACAACAGTTTTTTACAACATATATTAACATGCACAGATATGTGGGCATGTGCTAACTCACATGCACTAGTAAACAGAAAATATGATATGGGGGGACACAAGGATGAGAAAAATCTAGTTTTGTCCTGAAGGATTCAGAGTCTAAAGGGTTTGCATTCTTAACCTCTGAAATAAAACATAAAATGTTCTGTTTTTGTGAAGTATCTGTTTTCTGTAGAGATAACTTTCTTTATGGCTTTATCAAAAAAGAGTCTGTCACCCAAAAAAGTAAAGAGCCATGAGGCTAGTCTGGCAGTAGATGGTGGCAGAAGGAAATTGAAGAATTGAGATAGAAAGTGGGGGAAAAACCATTTAGACAGAAATGAAGATAAGTAAACCTAAAGAAGGGAAAAAGAAAAAAATTTCACTATTAAGTATGAAATTCAAATATAAAATCATGTAACAATATGGTATGTTCTCGTTACTATGCTATATGCTGGGGACAGAAATGAAAGAAAAGTCTTTATGTTGAAGGAGTTCATATGTTAGTGAGAGGAACTGACTTACCCCAGCAAACAACGTTTTGGGAAGTATAAATATACAGTTTATATGCAGTGGGTTATTGCAGAGAGTGAAGGTCACACAAGAGGGATGTGGTCCATTTTTTGAATGAAGGTTATTTTCTGATGAAATTTTATATATGTGTTCCGGAATTACTTGAGATTCTATATTTTATTTTGGAAATTTTTAAAAGAGTCATAGATCAAAGAGGGATTAGTATTCCAAAATATCTAACAACCATATCTGGAAATGGAAGTAAGGTTTCCATTCTATCATCTCTATGTTAAATCTGATGACTTGGTCCAGCTACTGAAAGTGATAGGGTATGGAAAAAATTCAGATTTTACCATGGTTCTCAGTTTTTTCATAGGATGATACAAAATACTAGAAGCCTTCAACATATGAATGCTTAAGAAAAAAAAAAACACATATCAACCTAATTAGGGAAGAAATCCTTTGGATGGTAGGCATACAGTCAGAAAGACCTGGGTTCAAAATCTAATGCACCACCTACCAGCCCTGCAATCTCAAGAACCTTACTAATGTCTGTGTGTCTGTTTCCTTATCTGTAAAAAAGGCACGACAAGATGACATCAAAGGACTTTGAGATGTGAGAATTCAATGAGATGATGCACAGCACTAGCATCCAGGTACTCTGAGTAAATGGTTGTAGCTATTATGATTATACTACTTCTACCATCAGTGTAGTATTTACTGAAGATCAATTTTGGGATATTTACTGAAAGAATATTAAAGGCTCCCTGCTCTTGTTGTTCAAAACTTCAGAAAATAAAAGTTAAAAGGAACTCCAAACGAATACTAAGTATTTCAGGGAAAACTGGGATCTGTAAACACTCTTAAAACCCTGTAACTATCACAGACAGTTTAATTTTTCTATTATATTGCCTCCAACCCTAGCCTGAGGCTGAATCAGAATTTAGGACACTGACCAAATAATAAAGCAAATTGCATATCTCGGTAGATTGTTGCAGTAATGACCCCCTATCTACTCCAACATCCCTGTATCATTAGCCTTAGGCAGTCTCTTCCCCAATGACTCTGGGCATGGCCAGCAGGACAACAGCAAACTTAACCCCAAACCTTGAAAAGTTCTGTCTCTCTGGGACTTGCCCTCTCTTGCTGCTCTTTGAAACCCTGAGGCTACTATACGAAGCAGCCCTGACTAGCCTACTGAGGACAAGAAGACCCTATGGAGCAAAGACCCATATACCCATAGACCTGCCAACTGCCAGATATGTGAGTGAGGCCATCCTAAAACACAGAACCCCTTACCAAGCTGCCATTTCACTGCAAAGATCAGCCAGGTTAGTTCAAATCATAACCTCCTAGGTGACTCAAAATTGTGAGACAAAAGAAATATGTGTGTGTGTGTGTGTGTGTGTGTGTGTGTAAGACATTTGTATTAGGTGGTTTGTTCGGCAGCAAAAGCTCACTAACACACGTATATATGCAGACAGTAGAATGAATCAGATGTAACTTTCCCATGTTTATATATGAATACATGACCAGTGTAAACTCCACATCATGTACAACCACAAGAATGAGAAGTTATACTCCATATATGTATGCTATGTCAAAATACACTCTACTGTCATATGTAACTAAAAAGAACAAATAAAAAATATTTGAAAAAAAGGTAAGGTTTTAGGAAGCTAAAAAAGTCTATACAATAAAGAATCATTTTTCCACCCTAGCTTTCAAAATGATTACACTGGTATAAGCCTTAGCTATTCAGTTTTTCTGAACCCTAAACAGAGTATCAATTTATATACACATGAACAGAGAACACTAAAAAGAATACAACTTTTTCTAAAGCATGTAATTTTTTGCAAATTAAAAAAATGATGTAAGTAGTAGCAAACTCAAGATGTTTCTTTAAAAAATGTTAGCAAGGGAGGTGGAATGTGATAGACATCATTATCCAAAGTACATGTATGAAGACTCGAATTGGGTGTCAACATACTTTATATATAAACAGATTATGAAAAATTGTGGTATATTTGTGTAATAAGAATTGCAATGCAAAAAAAAAACCAAAGTACATGTATAAAGGCATAAATTGGCATGAACAAAATCTATATACAAAGATATGAAAAATTGTACTCTATATGTGTAATAAGAACTGTAATGCATTCCACTGTCATGTATTTAAAAAAATAAAATAAAACTAAAAAAAAGAAATAAGCTTTATTGGATGAAACTGGAAAGTAAATAAAAATTATAATTAAAACAAAAAAATGCATATATGTACACTCATATATGTAGTAGGCCTTCTATGTCTGAGGGTTCCACATCTGTGGATCAACCAACAGCAGACTGAAAATATTTGGAAAAAATAAACTATGCCTGTATTGAAAAAGAATGTAAATATCTAATTCAGCATAATTTTATGAAGTAATTGATAGCAGGACTGTGAAAGTATAGGAAGCATTATCACTGTTTTGTTTGAATATTTGTTTTAACACACTTAATTTTTTAAAAGTATATTAGAATACTAGTGGGAAATTTTGCACTAACAAACATTTGTTAAACAGTTGATTCCTGCTACTATGAAACTCCCAAACACTTGCAAGATTTGTATGAATGGCAAGATGCCTATGACTAGCAGAAAATGTTATAATAAATGACTGTTCTGCCTTCAAAAGTCCTATAATCTGATGAGACAGGATAGTATACATAAACTTTATCATGTAAAGGAGTAATGAGTAAGCATCTCCAAGGAAAAAAATTCATTCCATTAGGAAGGTAAGAAAAGAAGTTTCCACTTGTGTTCATCAAGAAAGGCAACTTGGTGAAAATGACAACCGAATTAAGCTTTCTATGTACTGACAGGCTTTCAACAGCAAAAGGAGTGGAAAGAACAATATACAAAAGCAATATCACAAGCAAAGACAGAGAAAGGAAAGCTACAATGTGTGTCTGAGGAATAACTTGGATTCAGATTTTAGTTCCATCAATTAATAGTTGTTTTAATTACTGATAAAGTTATTTGATTTCTCCAAATCTAGGCTATGAAGTATCCAATGAGTATGGAGTCTACAGCTTTTTTTTTTTTTAGTATGGCCTACCTTACTTTCCCAGAAAAAGAAGGCTCTAAGAGGGTGCTTTAACAGAGCTGTACTGATGAGTTCAATCAAATCCCATCTCCACCATTTATCAGCGTCAAGACCACAGGAAGTTATTTGACAAAATTCCCCCTGCCCAACTGTAAATTCAGGATAAGAATACTACCTCCAATGACTGTTGCAAAAAAAGAGCACACATCAATTACACAAAACAGAACTTGACAACATATTTTAAAAATTATATACATACATGTGTGTAAATATCCAGACACACACACACATAGACATATACATATATGCTAGATAAAGTAACAATGAAGGGAAAGTCCTGGTCAAACCACTTGTAGGTAGTAATCAGAGAACCTAATTTGGGGTTCTGTAATTTTAGGTTCCCTTGCCATCTTATTTTTAGTGGAATGAAATTTACAGGGTAAGACTGAAAGGGTCCACATAAGAACAACCCAAAGTCACAAGTTTTACTACTAGAATTTCAGACATATATTCTAATGGTCCTGCTATTCTCCTATCAGGTCCCTGAATATTTATAAGATTTGTATGAAGAGTAGATGCCCAATCGTGTAGTAGTATCAATTTACTGAGATATTTGGGAAATCAAGATTTTCTGATTTTTAATAAATAGTTGTGCTGTGAATACATATGATCTATTTCCAACTGGATAAGCTGAGAAGAAATCACTTTTAGAAAGAGCAGTTAAAAATTAACTTCAAGCCGGGCATGGTGGCACACATCTGTAATCCTAGTGGCTTGGGAGGCTGAGACAAGAGGATCAAGAGTTCAAAGCCAGCCTCAGCAAAAGCGAGGCCCTAAGCAACTCAGTGAGACCTTGTCTCTAAATAAAATACAAAATAGGCCTGGGGATGTGGCTCAGTGGTTGAGTGCCCCAGAGTTCAATCCCTGGTCCCCCATACCTCCTCTCCAAAATTAACTTCAAATTAGAAATGAAATATCTATGAGATTCTAACTGTACTTAGCTATAAGAATCCAGCAGGTAGCTGGTTTCAACAGGAAGACATAGACTAGGTATCTTGATAAATGTACATGATTAAATACTTAAGCACAAAGTATTGCATTTTTAAAAAGTACAGTGATTGCTCATTTTTTCAAAGCAGCAGCAATAAGCAACACTACAAACACAGAAGCATCAACAACTCAGCTTTAAGAACTATAACAGTCTAAAAATTATAATAATCCAACAGGCCCTTCTCAGAAACACCAGAGATCAGATCCTTTACATAGGAATTTGTTCACAAACAGGTAGTGGACAAACAATCCTTTTTATAGGAACTAGTTCACAAGCAGTTAGTGGACAAACAATCCAGGGGTATCCTTGGCTGACTGTAGTTTGTGAAGTAATAGATGATTATCCATTTTAGACCTTAATGCTTTCATTGTAAGAGTTGATTTCTTCATTTCCTTGATATTATATTCTCTCTCAAATTGCCAGAAGAGGGTGTAGTTCCCAGTTTTTTTGATTCATATTTACCCAAAATTGTTCTTTTTTAAAAAAACTTCCAACTGGAAAGTATCCTTTTTTATTTTCCCAACTGAGAACCTTTCATGAAAACCATATTGAAAAAAGGAGCTATTGGGGCTGGGGTTGTGGCTCAGTGGTAGAATGCTCGCCTAGCAGGCATGAGGCACTGGGTTCGATCCTCAGTACCACATAAATGTAAAATAAAGATATTGTGTCTACTTAAAACCTAAAAAATAAATATTTAAAAAAAAGAAAAAAGGAGCTATTGATAGAACCAGAGTCTTTTAAAAGGCTTTTAAACAGAATAAAACATTCTTTTTAAATAAGGTAAAAATGTGAAAGGGTAAGTTATAAATTCCAACCAATATTTTGATTTTGAAATAGAAAACTCTTGTCATTCTTATTCATGATTATTAAAGGAATAGGCAACTAGTTTGAGTATTCTACTTGTTCATATGCAGCATACTGGGGACATAGATGCCCAAATCATAGGACTAGTATTTACTGTTGATTATACCAATTTTATAGTGGAAAGTATTTTGGCGGGGGAGGGCAAATAAACAATCCAAACATCCCCAAAACAATATTCAAAAGAATCTCTGAGATCATTTTCTAAATAAAGCAATCTCCCTCAAAACCACCTTTAACTTAAACTAACACTGGGCACTTTAAAAACAGGAAGAATAAATCACATTAAAGTTACAATTCTTTATAATGTATTGGACAATTCTGAGACATGTGGAGAAAGAAAAGTATTAAAAATAACCAAGAAAAGGATTAGACAGCAGCTACAATACAAAGGCTAGGGGTAAGACCAAAATTAGAAACATATAATGTCTAGAGAACTGTCCATATAAGGGTATCTTTAGATCAGTAACTAAATTGGGATAATCCACTGGGCTAAATAAACAGCTGCTACCATCCTAATGGCTGGTTCCCCATCTCTCATTCAGAAATCTCTGGGCTTCAAAAGATAAATATGATGTGACTTTATGCCATAATATTCAATTAACATCAATGTTTGGGGGCATTTTAAAAGCTGGTCCTGACTTTCCTAGTCCTAGATGATAAACTTCATATACTTTTATCTTTCCTTTCTACAGAAGTATGAAAAAGCAATAGAAGAAGGCAAAACTGTGGAGCCTTCCTAACTACAGCTATTGTTGCATATATACTTATATTCCCCAGCCCCACAGAGCTCCTGATTCCCTGAGCAGGCTGCTGTTAGTTTACTCTCACTCACTTTCTGTTAGGCTTTCGGAGAGCTGCTTTGCCTGGTACAAAGCATGAGGGAAATGCAATGAATGGGATCCTATCTCTGAAGAGTTCAGTGTGCTCTGGAAAACAGACATATAAATAATTATAACACAGCAAATCCTATATTGGAAATTTAGGTAAGGGATAAATTGTCTTTGGAGCTGAAGGGTGGGGTAGGGGAGTTATTGCCATGGAAATGCCCAGGTAGAAAAAAGATGAAAGGCATTCTAGGAAGAGCAATCACAACAGGTAAAGGCCAAGAGGTAGGAAACAACACAGCATGTTCTGGGAACAGCAGATGGGATATGAGTGGGAGAAAAGGGAGATTAGGCTACAAAAGAACAGACTGATGAGACATCAATAAGGTCCATGTGTGCTTAGTCCATTGCCCTGTGGCCCTGAGGCTCTCAGGTCTGGATACACATTAAAATCTTCTGGAAAGTTTAAAGCAAAATACTCATGCCTGTTACTTCTTAATTGGTCTGGCATGGGACTGGGGCATCAGTATTTTTTAAAACTTACCATGTAATTCTAATATGTGGTCAGGGGTAAGAACCATCACTGCAGGCAACAGGGGTCAATAAAATTATATACACAGGATAGTATGAAAAATTAAGTTAACTGGGTAGCCATGTGAAGAGCAGATGAGAGACAGACACTGGGAAGGAAGGTATTCATTTACAGGCAACAAAATCAGGCAAGAGAGGAGTCTTAACCAGTAATTATTAACCTATGGGTTACTAACTTGTATGACTGTCAATGGTAAAGGCTAAAAGCCTTCCATAGGAGAAATGCATATATCTCAAGAAATGTACATTCAATTTCAGGTCACTCTGATCCGCTTTCAGTAATGGATTCAGCTTAAGAAACCCTGGTGCAAAAGTGCTGATGACAAAGAGGAAGCCGAGACTTCTGAAGCAAAACCAATAGCACTGATGACTTGACTGAGGAGAAAGAAGAGGAATTAGGAATGACATTATAATTGTCAGGGGCCATCTGAAACACTGAACACTTAAGGTACTGAGTTGCTTAATTTTTCCCAGTTCTATAAGACAGATTGCTCTCATATCTATTTCATAGTTGAGGAAACAGATTTTTAGATGTTAATTAGCTTTTCCAAAGTCCCATGGAGATAAGTGGTGGAGAAGGAATTTAATCCCATACAGTTGTAACTCCAGAGCACAACAAGAGATGTTTACCTCTTTCCCTAGTTCCTCTGATGAATGTATCTAAAACAGAGGAGACAGGAGGATACAGAAAGAGAAGGTTTGGGATAAAAGGTGGGGGTCGGGAATATAACAATTTAATTTTAGACATGCTGTGTTTAAGATGGTTCAAAACCTGGCATGGTGGCACACACCTGTAGTCCTAGCAACTCGGGAGGCTGAAGCAGAAAGAAGGATTGCAGGTCCAAGGCTAGCCTCAACAACTTATCGA
Source organism: Urocitellus parryii (assembly GCF_045843805.1). Taxonomy (NCBI): domain Eukaryota; kingdom Metazoa; phylum Chordata; class Mammalia; order Rodentia; family Sciuridae; genus Urocitellus; species Urocitellus parryii. Next base: position 15,169,659 of record NC_135544.1, read on the forward strand.
GGCCCTAAGACACTTAGCAAGACTCTGTCTCAAAGCTCAATGGTAAAGTGCCCCTTGGTTCAATCCCCAGGTACAGAAAAAAAAAAAAAAAAGGATATGTGACAAAGAGATTACAAGACCTGTTAAATGAGGTAGAAAAGAAATGAAGAGGCGAGAGCAGAATATACACTAATAGATGGTTTATGGAGTCTGCTCTATGGTCGGGTGCTATGCTAAATGCTATGGTTATCTCTCCTTTACAAGTGAAGGCCAGACATGGGCGATCAGTATCCCATGGTGCACCACTAAGTAAGAAAGCTGGATTGGAATCCTCCAACCCATCTTAACCTCTAACCTATACCTCTAACCATGGTGTCCTAAGTGGCCGCAGCCTCCAACTTGTTCCAAGATTACTAGCTAAAGATAGTGTTTTTTTTTTTAAAGTTTCATATAAAAAAGTTTTTATAATATTTACCCATTTCTATAACCTAAAGGATTTGTTTCAATTATTTGAAAGATAAAAGGAGAGATTTCAGTCCCAACCTACACAAATGCTAGAGATGCACTTTATTTACAAGTATGCAAACCTATATAAATGATAAAGCATGATATAAATTTCATAGTATTATTATTATCCATGTCAGGATCCAAAACAATTGGTCTAATGGTGATAGTATGCCTGTCTTTCCAAAAGCCTCTGTGGGACACTATTTCTCAGTGGTGAAATTTCCTTTTTTACTCATTCTTTTAGCTTAAAAGATTGTGGGTTTTCTTCTCTTCAAAGTAACAAAAATGAAATCTTAAAACCATACCATACTACAAATCCAGACTAGCTGCTTCAGGTCGAATAGTGATACACACTGCAGGTTCAGATAAAAACTTAAAGTATTTCAATTTTTAGCACCTTTGAAATACCTGTACTGACAATTATGTAGACTTTGAATCAGTAGAATTCCTTCTATAAAACTTATCTATCTATCTAGTTGTAGTTGGACACAATACCTTTCTTTTATTTATTTTTATGTGGGGCTGAGGATAGAACCCAGGGCCTCACACATGCCAGATGAGTGCTCTACTGCTGAGCCACAACCCCAGCCCCATATAAAACTACTTTTAAAGAGACTCCAATATCATTCCAGAACTTTCTTCTGTTTTAGAATTAAGGTACTTGAAAGTAAAGAAATAAAATTCCAATTAAAAAAGTAGTTAGCATAAAAAATAAGGAAATAAAATTTAAAAAGTATTTAAAGTCCTGTTGAACAACCTTTTACTTAGAGTGGAATTCTTCCCAAAGCTCCTATCCCTGTCATCCATCACAGGTTAGAAATACTCTAAAGAGTAAGGAGTCATTACCTTCCAGGGCAGCCCATCCCATTGCTGGAAAGAACTTACTACAATGGTCTTAGATCAAGTCAAAATCCTTTGCCTTGTAATTTCAATTCATTGATTCAAACATTTACTGATGATTTATATGTCCCATAAGTTCTATGTACCATTTTAGTCTTCCTATTCCCCAACCTTAAAAGGTTGCCACCACTGTTCTTTTACATTTTTGTCCTTCAGGTACAAAAACCAAACTCCTTTAGCAATCTTTTTTCATGTTGCTTCATTTCTCAAGACATCACTAATTCTTTATCTCCCTCCTTTGCCAGTGTCTCATCTAGAATGTGGTTCATAGACTTAAGCACAATTCATCAAATGTAATCTAACTAGACAATCAACAGGGAAACAGACCCAATGTAATCTAGGCATGCACTAATGAAACCTAAGATTGCTCCATTTTTAGCAGCCACATCAGAAATAGCTCATATAAGCCTATGATCAAATAAACTCCTATTTTTCATCTTGTGCATTTGAGATTGCCTGTCACCCCCAAACATTTCTCTACTCTTTCAAATGGTTTATCCTTAGTATATTTTATCTTGCTCATTTTTAACATTATTGTGATCTTTTAGAGTATTCTGAATCTAAAGTCTGTTACCTATATTATTAGCTATTTCTCCTAGAATTATGTCATCTGGAAATCAGACGCACTTATTTCAATACAAGTCTTCACAGAAAGAAGACACTGTGGTTTAGAATGTATTTGTGGGAACTTAAAGGACTGTATATGTTCTCTTGGCTTAATACACTAAGACATGCATTATCAACTTCTAACCTTTTCTGTGACCTCCTCTTAAGGAGTGCTATTCAAAGGGATTCTAGGAACTACAAAAACCATTTTGGTCACTAGGATTCACTAGTATCCAATATTTCTAAAATAGTTGATTCTCCTATGTAATGATCAACTTAATACCCAGAGGAACCAATTAACTAGAAATCAATCAACATTCTCATTAATTTTCACTAAAGAGAAGGTACCCCAAAACTAAGAAATATGACCAAAAACAAACTATGAACTACAACAATACTTTAAAAATAAAAGCATGAGTACCTAAGGCTATATATATATATATAAAGATATGTGTTACACCATTGTTTGTAGTGGCAAATTAAAAAAAAAGAAGAACAAAAAGGAAAACATTGAATGTCCATGCAAAAGGAATTGGCTGAATAAATTTTTGTATAAAGCCACATCAAGGGGCTATTCATATTTTATTAATAATGGCTACCAAATTTATTTTATTTTTTCCATGTTGGGGATCAAACCCAAGGCCTTGATCATGCTTATGTAAGCACTCTACCACTGAGTTATATCCTTAGTCCTGTTTATATTTTGAAATTGAGTCAAATCTGTATCTATGGCCTGAAGAAATACCTGATACATTAAGGATGAGAAACAAACTTCAGAATAATGTATAGTATATATACATTAAAAAACAAAACTCATAGCCTTTGTCATTATGTATGTTTCTATAGTACAAAAAAAAGTATGGAAGAAATCCATACGAGGCTGTGAACATGGGTGGGGATTTTCGTTTATCTTTGCCTACTTAGACTTGATATAGGTAAATACTAATTTTTTTAAGCTAAAAAAACTAATTGCAACTGACAACAGAAATCTATCTATACTTAGATTTCACTCCCAGACCCCACTCAAGTTTTCCAAATGCTTTATTTTCCAAAAAGTTTCCTTTCTATGTTATAGATCAAGTTCAATTTCCTTCTTGACATTTCAATGAGTCTGAATTTTTCATTGTTTGGACTCTACTTCATACACACTCTTCTGTAATAAACACAAAAACTATCGTATAGTTTAAATATGTCTACCATTCACCTTCACCTGTGATTTTTTTCCTACATGATTTTTTCCTTCAGGAAAATATTAATTTAGCAGAGCCAAATATAAAAACTACATATAACTCATCCTAATCCAATACAGAGGTGATAGATAAGCACAACAGTATGAAATACTAGGGCAAAGAAATATGAGCATAGAAGCCAATCCTGTTAATTCAGTGGTTTTCAATCTTGGCTGAACAGCAGAATTACCTAGGAAGCTTTTAAAAAAATACCTATGCTTGAGCACCACTTCTAGAGATTATAATTGAACTGGCTCTGGTATAGGTACTCACTCTTGTTTTAAAAGCTAGCTAGATGATAAAAATGTGCAATTGAAGTTAAGAACCAGTTTTGTTTTTAAATACTTTTCAAACTTCTCCCAACTTTTTACAAACAACATTTCCTTCATCAGTTATTTTAAGGCAAGTAAATACATTTGGGAAAGCTAAAATCTACCAATAAGTTAATGCCAGTTCACCATCCATAATTTATATTATCCCCAGGATAACTTTTGATGCTAAACTTAAAATTTCTCAAAGTTATAGGTATACAATTAAGAGTCCTTCATATATCAAAAGCATATTTGTAGCCTTACCCTAATATATAATCTATTATTAATCTGGGAGACAATGATTTTATAAAACATCTTAGGGCCCCAAATATCATATTAGAAAACTAAAGTGCCAACATTGCTCAATCAATTACTTCAATGTTATTGGACAATCAGTCAATTAATGAATTCCAATTCTTCATGCTAACCTTTACAAGTATGTAAAATATTCATCATCACATTGATAAAATAAAATACAACTTGAAATATTTCCCATTCAAATTTAGTATCTGAGAACAATAATATTCCCCACAGGAAAAATGTCAACAAAATTTGAAAGGGATTCATTAACAAAATGAAATATTTATTTAGTACATGTAATATTACAGCATATAAGACACGATTCTATACTTTGGACTCATACTGCAAATTTACACAAAAAATATTTTAAAACAAAGGGAATTTTATATTATTTTAAATGGTCAGTCAGCATTAAGAAATAATTGTCTCTATATATCTAAAAGTGCTGACTATATAAGCATATATTTTCAAAGACACCTACACTGATGCATTAAAAAAAATACTTTCACCTAGTGAACACATTCTTAAGCAATACAGAGGAAAATGAAAACTTAGGTCTACTCAAAAACTGGCACACAAATGTTCACAGCAACTTTATTTGTAACAGCCCCAAACTATATAAACGATCCAAATGTCCCATAATGGGCAAATGGTTAAACTACAGTACATCTCCACCAGAGAATATTCCTCAGCAACAAGGACTATTGACACACACAACTAGTATGGTTCTAAGGGTATTATATTAAGTGAAAAGGGCCAACCTCCAAAGGTCATATACTGCATGATTTCATTTATATAATATTCTCAAAATGACAGAATTATAGCAATCTAGAACCAATTCGTGGTTACCAGTGGATGGATGAGGGACAACTATAAAGGAATAGCAAGGGGAAGCCTTGAGGTAGTGGTAGATCAATTGTTTTGATTGTGGTGATGTTTACTCAAATCTATATATGATCAACTGCACAGAACTACACACACACACACACACACACACACACACACACACACACACAAATGAGTGAATATAAGCTAGTGAAATCCTAATAAGTTTTGTGGATTAAACCAATGGCAATTTTCTTGTTGTGATCTCATACTTCTGCTACTTTGGGGGCAGATGAGGTAAGCAAAAGGGACATAAGATCTCTATTTGTGCAACTTCCTGTGAATCTGTAATCATTTTAAAACAAAAAGTTAAAAAAGATGGCTGGAATATTTCCAGAGTATTTACTGTGTACCCAGTACTACAGTTTATCTCATTCAACTTAATAAACAATAGATGAGGTAGATGCTAATATCCTCACTTTTCAGATGAGGAAACTGAAGGACAAAGAAGATAAGAAATTCAATCAGTCACAAAGCTGGTTTTCTTGAGAAAACTTCAAGAGTTTTTAAGAAGAGTAGGATAATTCTGAAGCAAAGATTTTAAGAAAAAGGTATTTTTGCATCAAGAAGAAATTTTTAAAGAACCTTAAAATAGTGAGAGAAGGTGAAATGCTATAGAGCTAAATCTTTAAAAACCCATATTCACAGCATACTATGCTAAATTATATCTTCCAAGAATCTAAAATCCATAATGTACCTTAGCCTAGGATACCTGAATATGCTTGACCTGAGATGCATTTGAAAATGGTTATTTTTATTACTCTTTCAACTTTCATTCAGAAACAAGAAGAAAATTAACACACGATTTCTCTTCTTAAAAGATGTTAATTGAATGGGAGTAGATAAAAGTGAGCCAAAAATCTGAAATAACTTAAAGAAAGTACTCCAAATGGAAGAAAATGGCAAGACAAAGGAAAGTCAACAATTATCAAATGCAAGGTAGAAGAGTCTAAATCAGATTAAAAACATGAATCTGCATGTACTAAATAATATAAGCAAGCAAAATAAATGTCTATTTGCAGCAAAACAATTTTAAATAAAACCATGCAGACAAGATTGGTTTCAGTCTCACACAGAAGCAAAACTTCTCTTTTTCACCCCCATCTCCAATTTAAATCATTGTATATTTTAACAACATGTCAAAAACCAGAGGCAATCCCAGGATAAATTCAGTGGATTATTAAGAAGTTTGTTACTCTGGTTGTAAAGCCTCTGAGACAGAACTGTTTTTGTAGAGAGAAATAGCATCTCATTTAATTTGAAAGATCAAGTGAAACCCCAAGAAGGCAATATTGAAGACACTGGGAAAAATTAATCACCCTTTTAAGGTGTAGACAATCTAGTAATCCACATAATGTGCTGCTTGAAGAGAGTGAGTGCTGCCTGGTCCGCCCTTGGGATCACCTCTGATATCAAGGATATTCCTTCCTCTTAAGTCTTCTTAATAGCAAATGCAAATGCTGTTATGACATCAATATGTTGTTTTCTTAGAAGCATTGTAAAATCCCAACTCAGGATATAGCAGGCAGGAATCTTAACTTGACATTCAAAAATATTTCCACGGTGGATCTGGAGTGGAATGGCCATACCACTGTACTCCCATCCATGGCTTCAGTTAACATGAAAAATCTGAAAAATAATTCTTGTCATCATAGGTCCTTGGAACTTCGTCCTCACTCACAGAGAGTTAAGATGAAAAAAGCATATACATACAGTTAGGAGACATCTGTTATATATTCTTTATAACTCTCTACTTCTGAAGGGCTTGTCTAAGAGGTTAATTTGTTTCTTCTAGGTAAGACCCTCAGACATCAGACTTTAAGAAAAGCCAAAATCCAGGCCATTCTGTCTGGTGGACAGTATCTTTAATTTCTGGGAGATTATACCAAGGAACTGTATTTCCACTACTGTCAGATTCTAATCTACAGGAAACATAAATTTTGGAAGTTTTTGTAACTAAATATCCTCCTTGAATTGGAATATTTTTAGGTGTGGTAATGAGATGCGGTTATGCTTTGAGAGAAGATTTTCCATTCTGAATATATTACTTATAAGTGAAGTGATTTAATATCTGATATTTGCTTCAAAATAATATGTGGTAGAAACTGAATATGAGTTTTTGACAAGATTGGCCAAAATCATCATGATAAAGCTGGGTGATAGGGATATGAAATTAATTATACAATTTTGTCTTCTTTGGATATGTCTGAAAATTTCCAACATAGAAAGTTTGTATATCCTTCCTTGTAAAGGATATAAAACATACCCATTTAATAAGGAATACTGAGAATTATGCAGAAATCCAGATTCTCTGAAAGCTTCCAGGCCAAACATCTCATCTAGTAAGTTTCTTATTTCTAAAATGCAGAACTAGGACATGATGATTTCTGTAAGGTCACTGTCTTCAGAATACTGGTTTTTTTTTTTTCCACCCTCTGTTAACTGTATATAGCAACTACATTGAGATGGCACAGGTCTTGAGATAAGGTGTGACATCAAGCAGCTCAAGAACCACAGGTACCACCATCAGTTCTGATCACAAGAGGAAAAAAAAAAAAATAGGGAGCTAAGTGACTACAGTCATTTGGGGGAAAAAATGTATTTTCCACACGTATGGTGAAAATGCTCACTCCTCAAAAATCTGCTTAAGATATATTTCAGTCTCATATCACATAAAATGTAAAATGGCCAGACCCTTTAATACAATAACTTTTTCCTAAATACAATATCTAGACAATATTATCATAAATGTCTTCTGAAGACTGCTCATCAAAGTACTGTTTATAATAGTGAAAAAATCTGATACCTAAATTACCACCAAACCAGATGGTTAAGTAGGTTATGGTACATTCTTACAATGGAACTCCATGAAGCTGTTTTAAAAATGAAGATATAAATCCATAATCATAGGGGTATGGCAAAGGGACACAGAAACCAACAGAGCTCTGAATGGCCAAAGCTATAAAAATTTGAGCAATAACTTTGGATAACCCAAAGTATAAATAAATATCCGTTAGTCTATACTGACATAACTGGTTTAATAAGTAAATGACAGAGGATAGATAAATCTCCTGGACAGAAGAAATTACCTGCACAGAATAATTCCAAATAATATATGTAGATACTCTGCCCTAACTGTGGGTTGCCAAGAGAAAACATGTAAAAGGGAAAAAAAAGGGGAACTTCATAGTGGGCAAATTTGACAAACACTATTCCAGCAAGGTCATTAAAGTCAAAATCAACATTCACCTTTGAAATGAAGTGATGAAAATATCCTTTTACCTATATGATCTCCCTACCCCAAATTCCTAACTCTAGTCTAACCATGTTTCCTCCAGGAAGACTAATACAAGTTTCAACTGAGGAACATTCTACAAAAACATCTGGCTAATGCATCTCAAAACTGTCAAGGTCATAAAAGTCTGAGAAACTGCCATAGACAAGTGGAATCTAAGGAGATATGATGACTAAATGTAGCATGGTTTCTTGGGATCAGATACTGGGACAGAAGATATGAGGTAAAAATTAAGGAAGTCTGAATAAAGTATAAACTTTCGTTAATAATAATGTATTGATATTTGTTCATAACATTAATGTAAAATGTTAATAATAGAGGAAACTGGATGTGGAGTATATCAGAACCCTCTATACTACCTTTGCAACTTTTTTTGTAAATGTAGAACTTTCCTAAAAGAGGTTATTTTTAGAAAGTGAGATTTTAAAAAAATATATTTTTAGTTGTAGATGGACACAATTTCTTTATTTTATTTATTTATTATTATGTGGTGTTGAGGATTGAACCTAGCGCCTCACACGTGCTAGGCAAGTGCTCTACCACTGAGTTACAACCCCAGCCCCGGAAAATATTTTAAATGAAGATATAGACTTATAATATCATCGAAGTGTGGCCAAGATAAAATAAAGAGTTATAACATGTATATTATGAACCTATTTGCTTTGAAAATATATGCATATGTATTTATAAATCAAAAGTCATGAAACCAGGCTGGCAATGCAGCTCAGTGGTAGAACGTTTGCCTGGCATGCCTGAGGCCCTGGGTTCAATCCCCAGCACCACAAAAATAACAACAACAAAAAAATCAGGAAACCATATATCCAAGATGTTAAACTCTGATGGTAGAATTATCAGTGATTTTCACTGCTTCTTTATTCCTTTCTGTGTTATCTGTTTTTGGTTTTTCATTAAGCAATGACTACTCTTAACACTGAGCCTCATTACTTCTAAAATCAGGAAAAAAAGTTTTTTTATTTTGCTTTCTTTTCTTTTCTTTTTGGGAAAAAAATATGTGTACAAAACAGAATTAACAGAGTACTCCTTAACACAAATCAATATGCATTTATAAGACAGCCAAATTTTTAAAGGTAAAAGTTTAAAAAGTTAATACAGAAAAGTGATTGAAATTCTGGGATTTCATTAAAGTCCTGGTTTCATCACTTACTGTCACTGGACAGTGCATAGACTTCCTCAATTTCCTCATTTATTCAATGTTCTACAACAAAACTATTGATCTGCAGAACTCCCCTATTTTTTTTTTTACTTATCCATATAAACATATATTGTATATTATATATGAACATGTATATTTCTTTACAATAAATTTTATTAGAAAATCACATAATAGCAAGAATTAAGGTATGTCATGAGCCTGACCATACAGGTGACTATTATTGTTGGCAATATTAATTTTAAAAAATCCAGGTACAAATAAAACACTAAGAGGAAAAAGTTTCTCAAAGAATGTAACTGGGAGCAAAGACATAACCAGTACCTCAGCTCATTCTACTCATCTGCAGAAATTTCCCAAACATTTCTGCAAGCTAGACATTCATTGTGGCAATTAAACATGCTATTGTTAACATGACCACAGCACTACTGAGAATCTTCCAGTGAACACAAATGAAAGCCACTTTTCATAATCAGCTTAAACTAGCTTTCAAATATTAATGCACATTTTTCCTTCTATGGGAATACAGATTACCTATGAATATAATGTCAACATAAATTAATACCAGCCATAAAATACATACTAAACTTATTTAAACCTCTAAGTTATAAATAAAATAAAACTTTTTAGAAAGCAGTTTTAAAAGAAACATATTTTTAACTTTATTAAAATCTTGAGTTAGTATTCTAGCTCAATATTGTCCTCCCTCAGTAGGAGGGATATCAAAATCTGTGGATATCAAAATCTGCAGATGGTCAAGTTCCTTATATAAAATGGTATAGTATTTGCACACATCCTCTTTTGTATTTTAAATATTTAGGTTACTTATAATACCTAATACAATGTAAATTCTATGCAAATAGTTGTTATATAGCTTAGGGAATAATGACAAGGAAAAAAGTCTATACATGTTCAGTACAGAAACAATTTGTTATTTTTAAAAATATTTTTTTTGGCTGGGGATGTGGCTCAAGTGGTAACGTGCTCGCCTGGCATGCGCGGGGCGCTGAGTTCGATCCTCAGCACCACATAAAATAAAAAAGATGTTGTGTCCACCGAAAACTGAAAAATAAATACTAAAAAAATTCTCTCTCTCTCTCTCTTTAAAAAAAAAAAAAAAAATATATATATATATATATATATATATATATATATTTTTGATCCAGAGTCAGCTCAATCTGTGGATATGGAACTACTGGATATGGAACCAGCAGATACAAAGGTTGACTGTACTGATATTTTAAAATTACCCCAATTAAAATATATATAGAAAACTACAAGAGATTAATTCAATCACACTATGAATTTTTTAAAGGCCAAACAACCCAGGGTAGAAGAATAATTTTTCCTAACCTGATATATCAATATGGTCTAGGCAACAGGTCAAAAATCGGGTAACTTAGGAAGATAATCAAACACAAAATAATATTGAATGATTGTGCCAATTTCTTCTACACCAGAAATGTAAATTGTTCAGTCAGGGTCTGTTCAAGAAACTGATTTAAATAATACCTTTTAAAGTAACAAAAAAAGTAACTTTGCTCCAGTCTCAAAAAAAACATATACATACTCCAAGAAATACACTCAGGTTGGTATATATATAAAAACCTAATGCCACAACCATATGAAAACTTTATCTAATTTTTACTCCAAGTTTCTGGAAAGTAGCATTACAAAGACCTATTCCAATGATGGTGACATTCTTCCTGCTAAACTGCCTTTAGAAGTGTGTGGTACATTTTTTTCAAATATGCTCAACTGCTACAAATTTTAACTTCTAGGAGAATGCTCTTCAGTTATGAGGAGACACCAAAGTCACTGAAAGATAGCTAAGTAGATCAAGCTAAATAAACTTTTGGTTATGAAAAAGAGAATGAAAAGAAAAGGGATTGATTATAAGGTACTATTGCTATTTTTTTTTTTAAAAATAAAACCTCAAAAGCAAAAACTATAAAATGGGAATTCTAAGCATTTCTGAGCAGCCACATTATCTCTGTGGTTCCGAGTTAACTCCCCAAAAAGAATTTTCTTTTTTCCTATTCCATGTTCTGTCCTGGCTGTTTTTTCTCCAAATTCTAAACAATAACTGAATAAGGGACCATACTGGCATCTCATACAGATTATCTCATTTAATCTATATGTCAACACTACTAGATAATATCATTTTACAAATGAAGAAACTGAGGCTGAATGTTTTGAATAACTTGCCTGATCCACACAGGTAATAAGGGACAAATTACTACCTCACGTTAAAATGTATATACATTTACCAAGTATATACTTATATTCCTGATTTTTGTTTACATCTCTGAACTCTGATCCCTTAGCTTGTTACTATAAGAGCATTTGCCACATTTTTTTTTCAGTTTAAAAATAAGAATTACATCTTCATATGTAGACCTTTGGTTGCTATTACAATCATTCACTTATTAACATTCCCTACTCAATTATAGCTTCCAGAGACAGTAGGCCATTCCTTATTCATCTCTACAGTCCCAAGACACAGAAAAAGACTTAGCATACCTACAAATTCCTTGTTAGTAACCTAACTGTGGTGCCGAGGACTAGCTGCTGAAGTGTGGTGACTCTCTCTGCACCATTACTGGACACTTAGTTGTTCTCTCAGCTCCCAGATACCTGACCACCACCGTCAAAGGGAGAGCTTAGGCAAAAAGAGTATTCAATATGACCAGTTCTTAGTTGTAGGGATATTCTTAATATCTTATTACCATGATATTTGATATATAGTTTTACTTTAAGTTGAAGAACTACACTCAAATCAGTCAGCCTCTAACAGTTCAAACACATTATAAAAACCAAATTACAGCACATTCATAAATAAGAACATACAGAGGAATAATGGAAAAATAGGAGAAATGTAAATCAACAACAGTATAAAATAAAGTCTCCCCACAAGCTATCTTTTCATTATAATACAACTAGAGTCTTAAGGGGCAAGACCACACAATTTATGTTTTCCCACACATGAAACTAGAGTCAGTTGTTAATAGCACTTTGGGAATGTAATAGTATAATTACAAAATGACACAAGTTAATATTTAAGGAGACATCATGTCTTTCAAAAATAAAAGGAACAGTTGCAAGATTAAGTCTTTTTTTAAACAATAAAGTTCTTAGAACTTAAAAGGAAATGCAAAACAATGCAATCATAAAACTAATTAATGAAATTACTGGAACTTTTTATTCTTTTAGGGGACGTTTTACCTAATAAACGTTAAAGCTGTGGTTTCAGTTTTCTTTCCATTTCTAAAATCTCTTAATTAATAGAGTCCTTTTCTACTAGTACTTACCTTTCTCTTTCTGTTCTTCCCATGCCCCACCCCAAACTTGATTTGGCTATTCTTTAATCTTTTAAAAAACAGGAGTAATAAATTCTCTAATTCTTGACAAAAGAGTTAAAATGACAGTACCATATGACTATCTGAACTCTTGAAAGGAGTATTAATCTTCTAGAATACCAATTTAATTCTTAGAAGCAGAAAACACAGGAAGCTTAATGTTCTAAGAAAAGTTAATAATAATTGATTCATCCTGGCTACTCAGGAAATACTCGGCAAGGATCTGTGTTCTATGCAGAGACTGACAACAAATCCATCTAGTAATAGCTATCACACAGGGACAAGGGAAATAGAAAAGAGCTCATGGAATAAATGCACAATGACTAAAAAGTACAGGAAGAAAATATTAATTTGGTGCTGAGAAGCAACAAAGCTAGATGACACAGAGGACAGATCAGTAAGCTACACAGACAGAAATAAATCCAAGACTGAGGTGCTAGAGGAAATGGACCATCACAGGGGATGAGAGTAAAGTACAAGTGGACAAGAGGTAAAACAGGCAGGAGCCAAGGATGACAGGTACTGAGTTATAAGAGATAACACAAAAGACTGAAAGTAGCACATGGGGAAGGAGGTATACTCATCTTAAGAAAGGGTAAAGAGAAGAGAAAACATTTTCAATGGGAGGCTAAATTGTGGAAGTAGGCAAATAACAAAGAAATCAATCAAGAAATTCTAGACAGAAGAGGGTAAAAATGTGGAAGTGGGACAAAGTAGTAAGTAGATAGGACAGAAGATGAAAGAATTAAAAGAATGAAGTAACAAAAACAGGCCTACTGGGGTAGGAAATAGTAAAGCTAAATAAATGCTTTATGGAATTTTGCTTCATTAAATTTTGTTCTTTTTCTTCCTATTGGGTAAAACTTGATTCACAAGAGCAAAAACTTTTCTTAATTTATAGAAGAGAAAATTATTGATACTCATCATCAATTATAGGGTCATAACAAGTAAAAAAAGAAGACAATATAATTTATTTATATCAAGTATTGTTAACGCTAGCCAATAACCTAATTTCCTACTGAAGTGTGTATCTATACATTAATGACCTTACTGACGACTGTCTCATTTAGTTAGAAAAGCTTTCTTTCTCTCTCTGTGCATTTGGAGAAATCCCTGTTCCTTACTGTCTCCATCAACACACAAAAGGCAAGGGTAAGAAGGTAACACATCAAAATCACTAAAAGAAGTTTGATGGAAATTTAATACAAGGGTTAAAATATTTTACTTGCTTTAAATTTCTACCACTCATTATTCTGGTTTTCCAGACAGATAATGCAAAACAGAAATCACCTTTCATTTCCATTTAGAAAATAAGAGCAACAACAAAACACTGAATGAGAACATAAAAATAGAAAAGAGCAAAGCTACAAAGAATGGAAATTATTCTATTCTTGAACCTGAAAAATAATTGGGGTAGAATAGCAACCAAAGGTTTACATATGAAGATGTAATTCTTATTTTTGAACTAAAAAAAAAATATGATAATCAGACCATCTGTGCCAAAAACTTTTTCAAGAAAAAAACAGGCATCTACAAAGGCTAGGAGAAGATAAAGAAAGATGAAACTAAAGTCATAATGAATATGAACAAGAAGCAGCACATCATTATATAAAGAAACAATTTATCCACACTTCACACCCTTTAATGACTATTTGATAAGAGTCAATTTCAGAAGGGCCTAAATTCCACCGAATGGTTCCTATTTCCCCTAATGTCATTTCTCTATCCACACAGGAAAAAAAACAAAAACAAAAAAAATCTCTGATCATAAGCAAATTACCAGCTATTACCCTAATGGAAAATAATACACAAAAAGTGTTAACAAAGATAATGTAAGACACACATAAAGAAATGTGCTAGAATCTTGTCATTTCTATTTTCGGAACTATCTTCTTTCAGCTGCTCAAAAATCCTAAATGGCATTGGAGTTGCTTCTTGAAATGTAATTCTTCAGTTTTTTTACCATATTCTTCCACAAATATTTTAATGAGTCACTGGGCCATTAAGTCCACTCACAGGCATCTGACACATAATTTACTTCTGGAAATGGCTGCCACTCCAACAGGCTTTGGAAGGCTTCTTGAAGAAATAAAGCTGGTCTGTTGGTCTCTATTGAGGACATGCTGAAACTAGGATTATCTCTCATATTCAAAGATGACAAAGAAGCCAATCGTACTGTTTCCAAGGTAAGATGCCTTAAAAAAAGAAAGAGTTAAAAATCAACCAGATTAAAAAAAAATTCTAATAATGCCATGCAAACTCTTACACAACATTATATTTTAGGTGATTAAAAAGTAAATAATTCCCAACAAGAAATTTTAATGTTTCACTTCAGCTTTAAAAATACAATTAGGGAAAAAAAAAACTTTTTAAAGGGTACCACAGGATAGACAGTCAAAATATTATAAATAATCAATAATTCCTGAAAATAATAATAAAAAAAAGCACTGGTTACACTGGATGGAAATTCTGGTGATAGCCTTTTCAATCTTTACCATGGTCTGATCAGAAGACAAGATTTTGACAAAATACTACTTTTCTGCCTTTATATATTAATTGGAAATAGTATGCCCAAGCGTGCCTTATATTCAGCTGTAAAATGAGCTATGGAATTGATGACCTGAAAAGTAGGCAACTTGGCTCTTCAGAGCCAAAATTCTGGAATTATGTACTATCTGGCCATAAAATTTTGGTACAAATGAACTAGCTGTAGGTAAGTCATTTAACTCTGCCCTGATTGTCTTATCTATAAAATACAGGGTTAGTTCTTCTTACAGGCAGGAGAGGCACTAGAATCACCTCAAGATGGTTTAAAATACAGACACACAGGTCTGATGCAGCCCTACTGAATCTGAATCTCTGAGGTAAAGCAAAGAGACTTGTAAATTTTATAATAAATCCTGGGTCACTATGATGTACACTCCTGGTTAATATACTAGCTATGTTTAGGATCCACTTCTAGAGCCTAAAATTCATAAAATGGGATAGTAAAGATTTCATGAAATTATCCTAGTATCATTAAAGGGAGAGACTGAAAAATCAAGTCTGATGTGCCAAAACTGGATGAATACTTCCATACAGATTATTTTAACTCAATTTTTCCAAATTAGTTCCTCAGACATTAAAACAGAACACAAACTTGGGGGCAATATTTTATAATAACTTGCTTCTACATAAGCCATCATATGTTAAAATGATAGCAGCATGTCAGTTCTTCACCGTCTCAAATTATGAAGCAACACCCAAGAACAAATGACATAACATCCTTCCCAGTAGAAATGATTTATAGTACAGAGTACTATACCTGCAAAGTGTGTGTCCACCCTGGCTGCTAACCAGGTTTGTGACCCATGCTTCATTCAAGGGCACTTCCTCCTCTGATTCCTGGACAGCGGTGGGGTGATGTGTGCACTTCCCTAACTGTGGAGTCATTTAGATTCAGTGATTGCTGATGCCCGATGTCCCCCAAATTATATTGTCAGTTCCAATAAAAGGAATATGTAATTGGACTTTCAGAGAATATAATTTTTTCTTCATCTTGCTGGGTTTTGTTTGCAGCCCTCATCTAATTGCACATGGCTTCCAACTGACTTTACTCCAGGCCTGTCACCAAATCAACAGCACAATTTTACGTTTTTTTGCACCAAAAAAAAAAAAATATTACATGGTTAAAAGTCTACTAACCAATAGTATTCTCTATTATAGCTCAATACAAGCTGAAAAAGTTGATCAAAATTCCATGAAAGGACAAAGCAAATGGACAAAAAAGGAAACCATCAGTAACACCAACATCATGATAAATTATTAAGATTTTAAATCCAGTAAATGTTTAAAGAAAAAAAAAGGCAGTAAGATATCAGATGTTGCCTAGTATTATTTTATTTGGTGTAAGTTTTTCAACACTACATTTCTAACAAAGTCATTGTCCTATGTTCTGGTGAATCATTATTCTAGAATTCAATAGCTGTAAAGAATTCAATTCCTTACTCAGTTTTGAGATACAAAATTCTCTCCCTGTCTTTAGTCATTTCCACACACAGTGTTCCCTTGGCCAATTCATCATCAACCTCTTCTATATGGAAAATTTAGCATTGTTTCTGCAGCCCAGAGCCAGTCCAGAGCCACTGCAATCTTTTATGCTACCTTGAAATTTTAAAAAGAGAATCTTTTACAGCTGCAAAATAGTGAAACTTTTAGATTTCCCTCTTTGACGTATGAAGTAAAACATTCCAGAGAAGCCATGAGAACTCTGAAGAGACAAACTGCCTACTTATTACTTACATCATGATCTTGAGCTAGAAACAATTACTTTACTGTGCCTCTGTCTCCTCATTTGAAAAACAGGGTCATGATTATACCTACTTCAAAGAATTGCTGTAAGATTCAAACAAATGAACATGTAAAGGGATTGGGGCAGTAGCTGGCACATTTTAAGCACTACATAAATGTTTGCTATTACTGCTTTATTTAGCTCCAAATTCTCATACTGCTTCACATGTGCATACAAGGTTTACCCAACTAACAATGCCTATGCTTTTAAATATCTTTGATGTTTTCCCATGGTAACTAATACTCACTCGATAAGTACACACAAACCTACTCTCTCTATGTATTATACTGGATACCAAGGCAGTTTTCAAAAATGGGACTGTATAGATAAATACTCCTTGGCCTTGGGGAGCTTCTATTTTGGGTGAGGAAACAAACTATATGAAATACTTCCATAACAATACAACATCAAGGAAGATTAAATGCCAAAGAGTGTGATATAAACAGGTAACATTCAAAGAGCTCAAGGTGGGCTGCAGACTTGGCAGAAAAGGTAAGGCTGGAGAGGTCCTACAACAAAAGGTATGCAGGACCTTCACTAAAAGTCAGAGTATCCCAGTGCACTATTCATACCACAAATATTTAACTCGCATCCTGCATAAGTCAAGCTCTGTTCTAGGGCCTTGGGATAAGGCAATAAGAAAGACAGAAAAAAATTATCTGCATTCTGGGAGCTTAAAGGGCACTCCATAGGAGAGCCAAGTTTTGCTCTGATTTGTTTTTTCTGGTGCTGGGAATGGCAACAAGAGCTTTACCACAGAGCTACATCCCCAGCCTGAGGCAAGTTTTGAAATGAGAAATGAGAAGGGTTTGTCTTCCTATCACAAGAAACACAGCATCACTTCAATGCCTTGTGGACAGGAGCCCATATTTTTACTAAGTCATTAAGACTTAATGACTTAAGTGACAAACATAAATGGTTGTTGTTAACAATTCAGTAATTTTTCACATACTTTAATACACTATACTCTAAATCTGTTCCACTGTTTATAAAGCACACTAAGGACATATTCTCCATATTTCTTAATACAAATAACAAAACAAATTTACAAACATATATAATTATTACCAGGATAGGTTTTGTTAACAGTTCCTAAATTTTTCCCAAAGAAAGCCTCATAATGCTTTGCTTGTATACTTTTCTGCTTTAGAGTATTCCTTACCTCCATTTTTTCCCTTTATTTAACTTCATCTACCAGAGACATGCCCACAAATATCAAAGCTGGGATAGTGCCTATAGTAGTGTGTGGTGGCAACAATCCCAAAGGTTAAGGATTCACTCCAAAAGAAAATATGTGCATCTTTTTCTTCTTAAATCAATCCATGGATGACAACTACCCATTCATTCCCTTCCCAAAGACAATGCCTTCAGTAAAGAACCCTGTTAGAAACACTGACTGACAAAGATTTCTCAGTCTTTTCCTCTTTCCAATGAAGGACCACTAGAATCTTTTGATAGGAAGTTCCAATATGCTTTAATCACAAATACACACTTCTCCAACTCTCCAAACCTTCCAATAACATCTACTCTCACAATATGCAAATTGTTAGACCCCACTCTCATTCTCAGGATTTTGGAACTGTCATTCCTATAAAAATTATCAAAGCTGCTAAAACTATTTAATTAAATCCAATCAAAACCTTAATTTCTTAATGCACAAAGTACTAACCTCAATAGTGAATGTTTAAGATAGTTAAAGGCAAGCTAAAAATCAGGCACATAAATCTTTCACAACTACCTACACTGCAGATTAATCTAAGTCCTAACATTATATGCCAAATGAAATTGTGCAAGACTCCAACAAAGTAATAGCCAGATCACTGTTTCTTTACTTCGGTATTGGAAAATTAGCCTTCAGGCTTCATTATGTCACTTGTTTACTCTTAATTAAGAATGCCACTTAGAAATTAGATATGAAAAGAAGAGGCCATAAAGGCTTTCCTAAAATTTACCTTTTTTCCATGTCAGTGCATAGTCTGTTCATTGGGTGATATTATATAATAGGAACTTGGATTATAAGATATGTGCTTTGGAAATTATTGAATACCCAAATAAAAGGACTAATTTCAGTCCTATGAAATTTTAAAGCCAATTTTTAAAAACACATTAATTTACTCTGATCCTTTTTATATTGCCAGCACTCTTATTTTACAAAAGTAGATATAAACCTCTCATGTACATATTTCACATATGGACACATTCAAATCAAACTCATGTATTCAAATATTTGGAGCAACCTATGCTTTTGTTTAAAAAAAATTATCCCTGAGATAAAGCATCTAGACCTCTTGGTTCAGTATGCAACACTGCCTATTACTGTTTCTCATTTTCCAATTTTATAGTCAAACTAAGTGGTTACAAACTAATAAATACTAATATAAATAAAGCTGTTATGCTATTGTACCAAGTAACGGTCTTAATCTTGTCAGAGGCGAGCTTAATTGTAGCAGAAGCTCCACAAAGGCCAGAAGAATATAACCTCTACAACCTCAACATAGTTTTGTACGAATTATAATTAGCAGTCAGCTGATCTGAAGAACTTGCTCAAAACCGACTTCAAGCACGTGGGCAAGTGGCCCTTTATTTGCAAGGCTGCACCAACCACTGCAATCTGATCTGAAATTCTACAGGAATTCATTACCTGTCTCATGTTGGAAAACACGTTTTTCAAGTCACTACACCTTTTCCCCCTAAATGCAGCAGTCATTTAAGCTAACAATCCTAACTCTACAGCATCCTGGCCACATCCAGTTTTTCAAACATCCCAACTGTCTCAGCCACGCACCGTTTATTATGAGCAGGGTAAAAGGAAAGGCAGTGTGGAGAGCACACGCTTCTTCTGAAAGAGTACACGTAAATATTAAAAGTAACCCTACGGTCTCTTGGGGAAAAGGAAAACCTCCGAGTGCCCCATCTTAACCTCGGCTCGCTGGACACTGCACCTTGCCCCCTCCCACGCCGAGTCCCGCGGGGCGCCAAGGCTGGCGGGAAGCTGCGCGGAACTCCCGGTGATGACCCGTCCCCGCTACTTCCCGCCCGATTTTAGCGAAGGCGCAGCACAGCACACGACGACCAGATCCACGCGGACGAACAGGCGCGGAGCCCAAACCCACGGCCCCGGGGCCCTAGCGCCGGCCCGGGGGCGCGCGGAGGGAGGGGCACTGAGGGAGGGGCCCGCGGGGCGCGGCGACGCCGCGGGGGTGGGAAGGGCGCTCGGCTCCACTCACGCGCCCGGGGGCGGCACCGGGGCCATCGCTGCGGCTCTCGCTTTCAAAAACTGAAAAGGGGAACTGCTTTAAAAAAAAAAAAAAAAAAAAAAAAAGACCTGGCTTCTCGTTTCATCCGGAAACCGACAGGCCGGCAGGAAATGACGAAGGCAGAGGTCGTCCGGGTCCGCTCGGTAACCGGTCCCGCGCGCCCGCCAACTCCGGGGAGGAGAGCCCCGAGCCGAGCAGCGCCGGCCTCGTGCCGCCTCCAGAGCGAGCCGCGTGAGTGGCCCCGCGTCCCCGCGCTCCGGGTCCCGGCGGTCGCGTCACCGGCCCCGCCCCGCAGCGCCGCCCCGCCCCGCTCCGCCTGGCTGCGGCCGGGCTCCGAGCACCTGCCTCGCCCTGCCCGGGCCTTGGCGGAATAGGGGGCTCTGATGCTCTGGGTTCCAGGAAAGATGAACAACCCGTCTGCAACGTCTCTTTGGGCGAGACGCCCCGGGGCAGCAGGGGTTTCGCAGGAGGGTTTTGAGATGGAATCTCTCGCAGCCTGCCCGCGAGCGGCGGAAACAGTAAAAAGATCCCGGGACATTCTGGAGGTCCCTGCCCGCGCCCCCTTCTGGGATAGGATTTTTTTTTTTTTTTAACCCGCGGGGCTTGATTGTCTTCCGCGAGGACCAGATCTCCTACGATCCAGGTCGCGGCTGGAAGAGTTGAGGTTTGGGCATCAGATGTGTTTGACAGCCCTATCCAGTGTGGCTTTGTGCAAGTTACACAACCGACCACCGCCACCTGTTACCCCACCCTAGTTTCCTATTCTGTAAAATGGAGCTTTAGTGCCTCCCTGTAGGGTTCTTGCGAAAATTAAATGTGGACTGCCCAGTACAGAAGCCATCGGATATTAATTATCTTCCTCCTGTAGGGGCGAAGGCCTATTAGCCTGCTTCCTTCTGCTTTCAGAACCCAAATCTTTAGTAAAAGATTTAGTAAAAGATTTCCACTCTATTTATGCAGTGGATTTTGTTTGTAGAAACTAACTGATTCTAATCTGAATGTCAAGCATTAAAAGAACAAGGTTCTAAGTGAGAAACAAAAATTATAACCTTCTAGGCAGAATAAGTGAGGGTAGAACAACCTGGATATTGTATGAGTCCAAAGTAAGGACTCTAATTTTAAAATTTATGATACAATCACTTGATCCCCAGAAAAGGTCTCAACGTTAAAACCAAGTCCTAGCTGTCATGTTTTGGGCAGCTTTATCTGGATATGCTTGTTTCCCTGGGACTTAATTCAGCTCTTCCTACTGAAATAGTTCAACCATTACATCACGGGATAAATGTGAAAAAAAAGGTCAGTTTTCTCAAAAGAGCCCTGAATGGCACTCTAGGCACATGACAAGCTATGTTGGTAATCTTGCCCAAACATTAACTTACCAGGAATGAACCACTGAAATACCCCTAGGCATTTTACTTCAGATTCAGAGGAAGGCTGTGGTAGCATGCATTAATCACTCACAGGTGTATGTGTGTACACTTAGTCAGACTGAGCACGGTATGCTGGGAGGGGATGATCAAAGTTCAGACCACATGTGGGCCTTGGGTCTGTACTATGACTCTGAACTAGACCATTTCTTATTCCTGGCAGTCTTACAAAGCATACCATTGGTTATGATTGAGGACTGGGCAGGAAAGTCCTACCCTCAGTGCAAATCTTTCACAACTACACTAAAAATAACTCAAGTGCATGTCCCTGGAACCATGGAATAGTGTCATTGCATACCAATGATGTTGTATAATATGTGTTTTATAGTTCACAATAAAGTTTTACCATTCTGGGCCAGCAGTAATTAGAAATACTCTTCTAAATATAATTAAGGGGTTGCATATTTATAGCAAGAGGAAATCAAGCTTTGGGTAACAATATACCACTTACTGAGTGGAACAGGAACAGAATTTTGTAAAAATTGAAACAAGAAATTAACCTGGTTTATTCAGGCATTAGAAAATAGGTAGGAGATACTCTCTCAGTTTGTCAGATAAAGAGCACCTGCAAAATGTCCTAGTAGCCACTGCTCTATTGTTCCCTGTTTTTCTCCCAGTTTGTTAATATCTTCCAATCCTGAAAGTTATCACCCTTGCTGGCCCTTCTGTGACCTCTCAAATCAGATACTTAAACTCATTTCTTTTTGCCTAACATGGTCATTGTTGTTATTTAAACATTTTGGCACCAACAATGGTTGAGATTCCATAAATTACAAAAACAATTATAGCATCTGGTCTTCCAGAAGTCTCCATCTCTAAAGTAGGTCAATTACTTACTATAAATCATGTTAAATTCAAAGAACTTCTGGAGTTCAGTTTAGAGAATAAGAATTAAAAATGAGAATATGCCAGTACCCCTATATCATCCACTTTCAAAAACAAATGAAAAGTTCATACTCATTAACATCTGGGAATTGTGTATAATCTAAAGTTTAATTAAGTAGTATTTATATCTTATAAGTTACCATAAGTTCTGTTTTTATTGTTCAATAGCTAATTTTCACAAAATCAATTGAATGTTCATCAGACATCAGTAGATGTTTTAGAGAAATTACTTTGGCCCTCGTTGTTGGGAGTTTAAATTAAATGACTTCACGAAATCCACTTTATTCTCAATGAATTACAGTATGTCCCCAAACATCTGACAAAGTCTTCCAGGGTCAGAAGGGAGAAAACATGTCACCTATTTAAGAAGCAGACCTCTTCTGAAGTTTCATTCATTTTATATAGAAGCAAGAGAGAAGAAAGTAAACCAACTGTGCCCTCAGTACATAGTCATTCATCTTACTGAACCAAATATAGATTAATGAACATTTGGGTGACTTACAGGGTGGAAGAATTTCTGCAATGCCTTCATTGTTGTAGGCAGCCTCAAAAAAAAAATTGCAAAACAACTTGGACATTCCAGATATTCTTTTTCTTGGTATTAAAAAATGGCTGGTTGTCTTATTCTTAGAAACTCCAGTACAGTTATCACCTATCATTTGTTCTGTTTTTCTCCTTTTTATAGAGTGGCCAAAACAACACTTCTCTATTCCTTTCACATATTAGATCATTTTACTTAAGTCCAACACAAGGGAGAAGCATCCTCTCTAAGAAAAATTCAGTTAACTTCCCACATATAAGAAACCATTACTCTTTTACTTGAGATTTGATACACTTTCAATTACCACTCTTATTTTGTGTGGGAATATCCAAAGAATGCATTTCCTTCAAAAGAAGTCACAGCTGTATAAATAGCAAAAAGTAACTTTTTATCCCATAGCTTCTTTAAGCCAAATTGGGCCTGAAGGACAAAAGTAGATAAACTCCAAACTTGCATTTTGGGACACATGTGGAAGAGCACTTTTCCTAGGATGCTGTCAGGACATCTCAGCATCATAAGTGGGTTACTTGGCACTGTGTTTTAAAGTATTCTGTTGCTTTCATGTGGATGACGTTTACAATTTGGAAACTGTAATGACGTTTCAACTTCATTCTTTTAGTATTTATTTATTTATCTATTTATTTATTTATTTATTTATTTTATTTTGGCACAGGGACTTGCTCAGTTGCTCTGGCTGGCCTTGAACTTGCTATTCTCCTGCATCAGCCTCCCAAGTCACTAGGATTATAGGTAAGTGCCCCATGCCCAACCACTTAGTAACGTGTTTTATCCTGCATTGTAACCTTTAGGTAGCAGCTGTAATGTTTCAAAGTCAAGTAAGGGGAAATGTATTAGTTGCCTTCATTATCTAGTCAGGGAGTCAATAGACTTTTCCTTAAAGAGCCAGACCAAAGATATTTAGGCTTGTGGACTGTGAGACAAATTAAGGATAGTATATAGGTACTTGTAATCATTTAAAGTGTATCCATTTAGGGACTGGGGCATACATAGCTTGGTGGCAGAGAGTGTTCTTAGTATGTTTGAGGCCCTGGGTTTGATTCCTGACTCAAAAAATAAAAATAAATAAAATAAGTATTATATAGTAGAATTATAAACTCATTCTTGTCTTGAGGGTTATACAAAAACAGATGATGGACTGGATTTAACCAGCAAGTCCTATGGACACCAACCCTATTTTCTTTTCTCTTTTATAGCCCCATGGCTGGAAGTTACGGAGTGATGGGTGATGATGGTTCTATTGATTACACTGTTCATGAAGCCTGGAATGAAGCCACCAATGTTTACTTGATAGTGATCCTTGTTAGCTTTGGTCTTTTCATGTATGCCAAGAGGTAAATCTGTTAGCATCTCAAAACAAATAAGAAACTGGACATTTGAAGATTTTGCAGGATTTTTGTTTTAAAAATTTGAATTGAATACATAAAAATAATTTCATTAGAATTTGTATTCCTCCTCTGACATATGCTATTGATTCTCTGGTCTCAAGCACAGGTGACTGAGGTATTGCTTTGAAAACCCCATTGCTTTAAGAGGTGAAGATTTAAGTACAGCTCTTGACATCCAAGCCAGCTACTCTAAACTTTCATTTCTGTCACTTCCATTGCCTAATTTTCATCGTGAGCCTGGGTTCTTTGTCACTCTTTAATGAGCACATTTTTTGGCCCAAGTCCCTGAAATATAGAAACTGCTATGTATTCAGTAGATCTCTCTTTGCCCAGTTAAAGCTTTTCCTTGTTTCTTGTGCATGACACTCTCATGGTATTTTAAACAATATTTGTCTTGTCTGGTTACTGATGTCTTCATTTCACAAAAACTTCAGTCCCTCAGAACAAGGTACTTGTTTTTTACCTTTGGATCTTTTACCTTTATGTGTCACATAGTGTAAATCCTCAATAAATATTTCCTGCCTTAATTCCAGATGTCATAGCCTAATGTAGCTGTCTTCTTTTATACTCCTTGGTGCTTTTCCTTAGAAGAGTAAAAATAAATAAACAAGGAGGAGGTTGGATTTAAGGAGGAAAAGCTGGGCTGTAGATATAGCTCAGTGGTAGAGCGCTTGCCTAGTGTGCATAGGCCTTGTTCTCAATCTTCTGCACCTAAAAACAAAAACAAAAAAAAAAAAAAAAAAAAGGAAAAGCAGTATTAGTTCTGAGTAGTATCTCCTTATACCCACATGCTTCTGGTGTCCTCTACCAAGATAAAAAACAGAAGCCATTAAATAGTTCAAAATAATTAGTATTCCAGAGATTATTTATTTTTGGCCTGGGGATGGTTCAGAGCCCACATTTGCTCTCAGATACATATGCTTATCCTTCCTGGCCATGTGGCTCTCCTGGAGCAGCTGGACTGTTGGCTGCTGGGACTGCAGGTGGTGGGTGGGAGAAGGCTCCACATGTCACCACTGATCTACTTGTAGGTAATAGTTTCCTCTAAAAAGAGCCATCATCTCCTCCCCACTTTTCTTTTAAAATCAGAGGCATACTGTTTCTGTTTTTAAAAAGTTGTCCTCACTAAGGCCATGTTATTATATTTAAGAAATATTTCAATTCATAATTTCACAACTTAAGTTCTGCTCACATTCAGTGTATTCTCCAATCCAGTAGTTCGACTTCATATGGATGACATTTGAGGGAAAAAAATAAGGTGTTTTTTTGTTGGTAGATTTTTTTTTCACATAATATCTGGCTTTTTTAGGAATTAAGAATCACAATGGAGGTAATTCACTTTGTATAGTAAATGAATGTTTTTAGCATTTCTTTTCTCTTATAGCCACATAGCTGTACATGTACAGCTACAAGCTTTTTAATGAAAGAAAGAGTACATGAGCCAAAGAATCATATCCTAAAAACAAATTAGAATAACATGGACTTATCCTTTAAGTCTTTTAATGCGGCATCTAATTACCAGGATCATGAGAATATTACAATCCTATAGACACTCGTACAAATCTCTTTTCTGCGCTGTTTTTGTATTTTAGGAATAAAAGGAAAATTATGAGGATATTCAGCGTGCCACCTACTGAAGAAACGTCAGAGCCCAACTTTTATGACACAATGAGCAAAATTCGCTTAAGACAACAGCTGGAAATGTATTCCATTTGTAAGTAGTTCTGTGTTGAACTGTATCCACATGCATATTTAAAATTTCTGGAATTGAGTCCAAGGTTATGAACAATAGTTAGTATTAAAAACTTAGCACTTTTTTTTCAGATGTTTAACATAGTTTCAGAAAAGGGACATTTTCTATGAAGCTACCAGACCTTTTGCTTACACAGAGCACTTTCCAAGACCCCGAGGATTGTCTTAGCGATGTGTTCACATGATCATATTTTTATAAATTTGGGGGAAAAATTAAGATTCTAGCCATCATTTGAGCCTACTCTCTCTTCTAACTTTTTTTCCTTGGACTTCCTTTCATATGGAGTGGCATTGAAGTGGCCAAGAATATTTTGGGGATCTGGCTAAAAGGAATTTGAGTTGGAGATATATTAAGTTTGGTTTGAAGTATGTATTTATAGAGTTTGTAGTCACTTAAATTATAATTACTGCAAGTCAAAGTAGTAAAGAGATGGCTTCTAGGAGGATGACGTGACATCAGAGTGTTAGGTCAGGGGGTCATATCTCAAAGTTAATATGTCCTGTAGTACTGAGCACTGCAAATATGTAAGCAGCAGAGAATAACAAAGTTTAAAATGTATGGGTCCTTGAGCTGGGCATGGTGGTGCATGTCCATAATCCCAGCTACTAAGGAGGCTGGGGTAGGAGGATCACAAGTTTGAGGTCAGCCTAGGCAACTTAGTGGGACTCTATCTCAAAAAAGAAAAAAGAAAAAAATGTATTGGTCCAGAGTGAATTGTACATGTAAACCATAACCTTTTATGCCTCCATTTAAAAGAATAAGGTATGATTTGCATGGTTAGTGAGAAAAGCAAGAAGTGTATGTTGCTGTAGTTATAAAATCAAATGATCAGAACATCCTTCTTTTTTAAAATGTCCATGTGATATAAATGCTCTGTATAATTATATAAGCATCAAGGGAGACATGGAAAGATGTACAACAGGTAATTGACATTTATTGCCTTGATGAGAGCTGTGTAGGGGTTAAGGAAAAAGGACTGGACAATTTTAAAGAGAAATGTCCACAGTAAAAACTGAAATGTGTTATCAGTACAAAATAAGAAACAAAACTTAATTTAACACAGCAGTATTATTCATAATAGCCAAAAGGTGGAAACAACTCAGATGTCCTTATCAGATGAGTAGAAAAGAAGAATATGCTACATATACACAATAGAATGTTGTTATGCTTTTAAAAGGAAGGCAGTTCTGACCCATGCTACAATATGGATGAAGCTTGAAGATGTTATGCTAAGTAAAACAAGCCAGTCACAAAAAGGACAGACACTATTTTCACTTACATGAGGCAAATCAAAAAGAAAAAAAAAAAAGTAGAAAGATGGTTGCCAGGGTGTGTAGAGAGCTATTTTTTAATGGGTGCAGGACTCAGTTTAGAATGATGAAGAGTTCTATGGATGGATGGTGGTGATGTTTGCACAACAGCATGAATGTTAATGCCACTGAATTGTGCATCTAAAAATGTTTAAAATAGCAAATTTTATATTATATATATATTTTAAAGAAATCCTTTTAAAAATATTTTTTAAATATAGAAAGTAAGAAGCTCTATGTAGAAAATTATAAGTAAAGAATTAAGTTTTCACTGATACTCAAAACAAGTTCAGTATACTGTAACATAGCAGGTACAATTATAAACTCACTGTACCATTTTTTTCTTTTTTGATGGGAATGACATAAAATTTATGAGAATTCCTATTTGCAGAATATATTAGTTTTCTTTTGCTGCTATAGCAAGTTACTACAAAATTAGTGATTTAAAATGATACAAATGCATTATCTATCAGTTTTGTAGGTTAGAAGTCATACAACAGTCTTGCTGGGCTGAAAGGAAAGTGTAGGCAGGTTTTCATTTTCCTGGAGGATCTAAGGGAAAATCTGTTGCCTAGCCCTTTCCAGCTCATAAAGACTGCCTACATTCCTTGGTCGATGGCCCCATTCCTTCATTTTATAAGCCAGACACATTGCATCTGTCTGACTGTTTTTCCACACTTATATTTCCCTCTGTCTATGAATTTATCCAGGATAGGTTCTCTGATTCTAGGGGCCCATGTGATTATACTGGGCCCAATAATCCAGGTTAATCTCCCCATCACCTCAATTACATCTTCAAAGTCTCTTTTGTAACATAGTCACAGATTATGGGGATTAGAATGTGGATATTTTGGGGTGGCATTATTCAAGAATATATATGGTGTGGATTTGCATATTTAAGATTCCCAACATAATGGATCATTCTTATATTGATAACTTATGTTATCAGTCTTAGGCTTCTAAGTTAATGTATTCAAATTTTTTATGGTGCAGACAAGAGCATTATTATTAACTTAAGGTGGGAATAAAGGATAAGAAAGGAAATTGCAAATCATTAATAGCTTAATAAATATTTACCCTATATTTTAAAGTTCTGAGTAATCCTGATATGTAATAATAATAAATGTAAAAGTGGATTGAGCAATTTTGAGAATTCAGAAGATCAGAATGTGTAATGTTTCCTTATTAATTTTATTTTTTCTTTTTTTAATAGCAAGGAAGTATGATCACCAGCAGCCACAAAACCAAACTGACAGTGTGCAGCTCTCATTGGAATGAGACCTCAGAAAACAAGCAACAGAAGTAATTGTTATTAAACAGTACAGTAGCAACTCCTGATTCTTTCTGCTAAATCATAAATAACATTTTAAAAAATTTCTGTCTGTAGATACAAAATCATTTTATTTGTTATTTTTTCCCATCTTTTTTGCATTGTTTAGCTTTTTAAAATTGCTTCTCCTAGTCATTTGGTACACATCCATAGGACTCAAAAGGCCTGAACACACAGAGCCTATAAATACCCAGAAAGATACAGTTAACCAGAGATGGGGACTTTACCTTGCAGGGAATCTTTGATTTTTTTCAGGATACAGTCAGTGAGAAATAAAGGCCTATCTTTGGAAGTTAAATTTCTGGAGATTATGCCACCTTCATTAGGATATTTTCCAAAATAAAAAATCTAGTTAGTAAAATAAGTTCCTTTAAGATTTTCTAATTTAAGTGTAATATCAGTAATAGACTAATTTGTGTTCTCATTACTGTTAATGACTCTAATTAGAGATCTTTGCTTCTTCAGAACTTGTACACCTAGACCATCTTTTCTATCATGATGCATACCCATCCACTAATTTTAGAAGTTTTTCATAACTGAATTTTACCCCTTAATTGTGTTCCAGGAGTTTTTGTTTGTTTTGTTGTTGTTTTGGTTTGGAACATCATGGGCTTTCTTTAGGCCCTACTGGGGTCGTATGTTGGAAAAATGGATACCTCTACATGGGTATTGGAAACTTCCTTTTCAGTCATATCATTATCACTTGTAGTGTTACTCTCTGGTTTCTTTTGCTTTTTTTTAGCATAATAAGCTTTTCTGAAGATCCTCCTCTCTTGTTCTATTTTATACTATAGAATGAAATGTTTTTACCTAATTTTTCATATTTATTTAAATACAACTTGTTGGAAATAGTGGTAGGGAAGTTCAACTGTTCAATTCTTACTCAAAGAATCAGTTTTGAATTAAGGCTATTCTTAATTTTAAGAGCTAATAGTAACTTCAATTTTTATTTCCTTTTTATTGTGAAATTAAAGAATATAAGTTTAATATGAAAATTAAAGTTTAGACAAAATAAAACCAGGGTTATTGCATTTACTTTTAAAATTTGATTATATCATTCAAAAATGTATATATTGTACATAGTGCATTTTTGACCAAATGGAATAATTCTTTCTTAATTCACAAAAGAATCTGGATGTACCCCCTTATATAGAGAATTAAAAGGTAACTCAAGGATTATAAATGGTTTTAAATATGGGCTGGCGTAGCAGACAGGCAAAGGGACAATCTTAATTTTTGCTTTGCCTTAGGATAACCCCTGTTTGTTTTCATGAGCAGAGAATTTAGTCTGGGGAACAATCTAGGCAGATTACAGAATTAAGAATTTAATTGGAGCACAATCTGAGCAAATCATAAAAACTGGCTATCTCAAATGGTTTATAAATTAATGTATATAAATAAATATAAATGTAAATCACACAATGAAATCAGTTGTTTTATTTTTGTCCAGTAGATACAGTCAAAAACTGGTAGATTGTTGAGCATCAAACCTTGGCAAGTGACAGAGGATGAAATTCCTCCTCATTTTTTCCTTATAGCTAAGTGATGGGAATTGCACACCCCACTGGCAGAAACAACAGCAAGTTGAGCTTTGAAGTTTCTTCCCTGCTTCAACAGCTGGGCTGGGAAAGGGTGGAAGCCCTGCAGCCACACTTCAAAGTAACACCAGCTGATTGCCCGCTTCTGCCCTGCATCTACGGAGGATCCCATGGAACTATTTTTTTTGGAAGAAAAATGGGATGACTAACAAACTAGTAATGAACATTTATGCTCTCCTTTTTCTTGTTTCTTCTTCTTTTTCTAATGCATTGGATATTTAGCAGTAAGCATTGGTCAGCCTCTATTGGTGCACAGCTTGAGTGTGTTAAATAACTGGATGTTTAGTTGATGCCAGCCAGCTGCACTAAGGGAAGAAATTAGCTTCCAAAGGGCACAGATGTTTGCTATTGGCCTCACACTGTGTTGTTAGGTTGAGTTATTTATATGATTCACCAGAAAATCAAATGCAGGATTTATGGTAAAATTGTAATCTCCAAAATATTTTTTAAGTATTCAATAGAAATGAGATAAAGTTGTAGTAATAAAAATGAGTTTCAGATATTAAAATGATATAAGAATAAATTTAACCTGGAAAATATAATTAAGGAGTGGAAGAGACAAAAGAATATTGTATGGAACCAACTAATTCATTCAACCAGTGGTTATAGGGTTTATAGACAGGGTGTTGGTAATATACTATTCCTATTGTATATTCTATTTCAATAGCAGAAGTAGAATGCAAATATATGCCAGAAATCTATATGGAAAGAAGGTGGGCATTTGGCCTACCTCCAACCTATATGCAAAATAGGATCATAAAATAGGGACTTATGCTTAGTTTTCATTTATTTTCCACTTAACTCCTTAATAAAGCCGGAGTCAAACTTAGACAAAACTGTAAAGCAGGAAACATTTCCCAGCCCTTCCCATTTGTCCCTTTTCATCCTTGTATAAACCTATGTGGGAAAGATAGATCTTGTACGAGAATTTAAGAGTGGTGAAGGAATTAAGCAGAGAACTAAGATTGTGTAGAACTCTACAGACTCCTGTAGCAGATGTAGAAACTTTCCTTGATTTCCTAACCCCAGTGAAAAGAGTGGTGTTTAGCATTGGATTCTGTTATAACACATACCCTACATTTACTTTAATAATAGTAATAGTTTTTGAAAAACTATGTATGTAATGATGGTGGAATGTGATGATCATTATTATCCAAAGTACATGTATGAAAACACAAATTGGTATGAATATTCTATGTATACAACCAGAGATAGGAAAATTTGTGCTGTATGTGTAGTAAGAACTGTATGCATTCCTCTATCATATATAAATTTTAAAAAAACTATGTAGGTTAGAAATATTCCACCTTCTATGCTTCTATGTAGGAAGATGAGATAAGAGAGGCCACATACTGGCTAGGCTTATAGGTCCAGCCCCAATTTTTATATTGAAAGAGCACTTTATTGTTCACCTTTTAGGTTTAAGATACATATGTACATACAAACATATTTACTTATGTCTTTGCACTGGAGATTTGGTGCTGGAGATTGATTGCTGGGTCTTGTGCATACTAAGTAGGAGCTCTATCACTGAGCCACATCCCCAGTCCTATGAAAATACATTTGACAAATTTCAGACTAGCTGAAGAAAGTTGGGGATTTTAAACTGCAACTAGTTTAATGTTGTTAAACTTAACTTTCAGAATAAGAAATCTGAATTTCTTGAAAAAATACTCTATATAAACGTATTTATGAGAGAACAAGTAAGTGGATGTTTTGTTATTTTTGTTGTTTTTTGGCTGGAGAGAGGGGTTACATATATCTCTTAGTAACACTTTTATTTTGAGGTTTAGAAATCAGGGCGAGGGGATGCAGCTCAGTGGAAGAGCACTTTCCTGGCATGAACAAGGCCATTGTTTCAATTCCCAGTGCTACAAAAATAAATTAATTAAAATTCCCCCCCCCAAAAAAAATCAGGCCCATTCATAGGTGACTACAATTTAATATAATTCTTATATCTGAAAGGATTTCTACCACCTGATGTTAACATGTTATCTAGCCCAAAATAAATGTTTAGTAAATATTTGTTGAAATAACTAGTTAATTTACTTGAAAGAATTTGTAGAATTTATATTTTTGTGTGTGTGTTTTAAAGAAATGTTTGTAGGTTGCTGTTTCAGTCAATGGCAGAGTAATTTTGTCAGGCTAACTCCTATAGAGTTCAGAACAAAATGTTTTAAAAACAAGTCTTTGAAGGTAACAATAGGCAGATAAACTAGAAGGAAGTTGACCCTTGAAAGAAGGGGACTGGATTTGTCTGTACCTGTCCTGAAGACATTTCCAGTGCACAGTTCAGGAGTATGCTAGAACTGAAGGAGGAAGCTACCGTCCTCCTGTTTTGAGGAATATGAGGATAAAGTTCAAGGCTTCTAAAGAGACTACAAAGTGAGGTGGACATCACAAAAAAAGTGAACCATAGAAAGAGAACTTCCAGGGCCACGTGTTGGTGTCATACACCTGTAATCCCAGTGGCTCAGGAGGCTGAGGAAGGAGGATTGCAAGTTTGAGGACAGCCTCAGCAACTAAGTAAGGTCCTAAGCAACTTATCACGACTCTGTCTCAAAAAATAAAAAGGGGTTGGGGATGTGGCTCCGTGGTTAAGCACCCTGAGTTCAATCTCTAGTACCGTAAAGAAAAAATAAAAAGAAAGAAAGAGGACTTTGGCTAGTCTCAGAATGATACATCTAGTGTTGCCAAGTCCTTGGCTAGTCCCTGAGTGATACATCTAGCAGGGAGACTCAGGAGTCTGGCAGAAAGCAAATAGCTAAATGACTGAAAGAACTGAGCAGTTTCCAGCCACTGCCCATCATAGGAATTACAGTTTGATTCCTGCCAAATGTGTTCCCAGCTAGAACAAAAAATACACTTTCCAGGGGAAGGAAATAAACCTAGAGACACCATATTGTTTACGATGTCCACAATAAGAAATTATAAGAATGGGAAGAACAAGAAAACAAGACCCAGAGTTTAAAAAAAATAAATTAGAAAAAATGGTCAATATAAACTGACTTTTCAAAATGACTCAGACATTGAAGTCGTAGACATAGACTTTGCAGCTATTACAAATATGTTTAGTTAGATTAAACATGTTCAGATAAATTACAATTGAAATGATTTTTCAGCAGCAGATCTGCTACACAGAACTGCAAAAGGAATCTGGTCTAAAGAAAAATGACAGCAGATGGAAACACAATCTAAGCAAACTATAGGCACATGGGACCATATGGGACAAGACTGATGGAATATAAGAGAGTCTTTTTTTTTTAACTAAATAGGGATAAAAATCATATAGAAGTTTCTTACACTACTATAACTTTTCTATAAGCTTGAAATTATTTTTTAAAAATATTTATTTATTTTTTAGTTATTGGCGGACACAACATCTTTGTTTGTATGTGGTGCTGGCGGATCGAACCCGGGCCGCACGCATGCCAGGCGAGCACGCTACCGCTTGAGCCACATCCCCAGCCCCTGAAATTATTTTTTTAAAGTCATAGAAATAAATAATTTATAAATAAATTTCTTAGTAAATCAGGTTTTATTTTTCATATCATACCAATCATCACCAAAACTGAAAAACTGTCAAGGTATCTATATTAGTACATTTTCTGTTGCTATAACAAACTACCTACAGCTTGGAACTTTATAAAGAAAATAAAGGTATATTTAGCTTATAGTTTCAGAGGCTGAAAGTCAAAGAAAGGGCCATCCTATCAATTTAGCCGGTGATAAGGATTCCTTGGGTACATCATGTCACACAAAGAAAAGAAAAAAGTAGGATTTTGCTTGGTGTGTGTGTGTGTGTGAGAGAGAGACTGGGGTTTGATCCCAGGGCCGTGAGCATGATAGGTAAACACCCTACCACTGAACTATATCCCCAGCCTTGAAAAGACTAATTCTGTAGGCCATAGTCAAGTCTATTGTCTCACCTCTGCAAGACAGGAATATAGACAGGTGTTTAAAACAAAAACAAACCAAAAGAACACCATAACTGATCAACTTCTCTTTGTCTGGTGTTCAGGTTTTCCTTACTCATCAGTGTACCTTGAATACAGTAGGTGTTCAACAAGTAATTAAATCAGATTGAATCTACTGTTATTTATGTTATCCCAGAAAGCAGTCAGGCCTATGAAATACCCTCATTCTCAGTTTAAAAAAAATTTTTTTCAACCAAAAAAGAACAGCAGTGATTTTACCATTCTTGTGGCTCTCTGCTAACCATCCAGTATACTTTGAAAATGGTTAAAGCCCAATAATACATTATATTATTCTCCAAAAAGCAAAAGAGGGAGGATGGGGTTATCCCAAAAAATATTCCAGAACACAATGTACCATGCATTTTTAAGGAGTTATAAGTTTGTAAGAATGTGTAATTGGGCTGGAAGTGGTAAACAGTTTACCTAGCATATGTGAGCCCTGGGTTCAATACCCAGCACTATGCACATGGGTGATCTCTCACTCTTACACACACACACACACACACACACACACACACACACATTTTTTAAATGTTCTTTAAAAACTTTTTAGCAATGTTACAGAAAAATATAAAAGCAAACAGAGTGAGTTATAACATTTGCCTTTCCAAATTAGTTTATACTACTATTTTAATTGATTTTCAAGATCTAAGGTCTTAAAACCAATAATAATGGCCAGCAAACTCAAAGTTATTTGAATTTCAAAAAGAAGGAACTAAAAGAGATGGCAGGGGCCTGACGTGGTGGTGAATGCCTGTAATCCTAGCAACTCCAGAGGCTGAGGCAAGAGAATTTTTTGTCTTTAAGGCCAGCCCCAGTGAGGCCCTATCTCAAAAAATAAAAAGCACCAGGAAGGACTGGGAAGTAGCTCAGTGGTACAGTGTCCTTGAGATCAATCCCCAGGACCAAATAAATAAATAATTTTTAAAAGATTTTATAAAAAGATTGCAGGTACTATACATACTTGTTAACTGGTATTTGGGCAATCTTGAGTGGACCAATCACAATTTTTTATTTTTATTTTTATTTTTTTGGTGGAGGGGTAGGGTACCAGGGATTGAATCCAGGGTCACTTAACCACTGAGCCACATCCCCAGTCCTTTTTATTTTTTATTTTGAGACAGGGTCTCACAAAGTTGCTGAGACTGGCTTTGAATTTGCAAAAGAGCCAATCACATTTTTAAGAGTAGTCATGGTCAGCTAGGGTATGGTAGCACAGGCCAGTGACTAATGAGGCTAAGGCAGGAAGATCCAAAGTTCCAGGCCAGCCTGAGCAATTTAGCAAGACCTTGTCTAACAATTAAAAAAAGAAAAAGGAGCTGGATGTGGTGGCATGTACCTGTAATCCTAGTGACTCAGGAGGCTGAGGAAGGAGGATTGCAAGTTCAAGGCCAGCCTCAGCAACTAACAAATCCCTAAGCAACTTGGTGAGAACCTGTCTCAAAATAAAATAATAATAATAATAAAAAGGGTTGGGGATGTGGTTAAGTGCCCCAGGGTTCAATCCCTGGTACCAAAAAAGTAAAAAAAGAAAAAAAGGAACTGTGAATGTAGCTCAGGGATAAAGCACCCCTGGGTTCTATATCCTGTACCACAAAAATTAATGAGTGGTAGTAGTAGTCGTGATGTAGGGTATTGTTTTTTTCAAATTAATGTTCTCCACTGTTAGATTCAGATTCAGCAAATGACCACATCACTCCAAGTATTGTGACATCTCATTTTGAATTTATTTCCACGTTTATAAATTTCCACATTTATAGTTTATTTATAGTTCTTAGGTGAAGACCAATATGCTATTGTCTAGTACCACAGTAAAACATCCATCCATCAAACTTTGTATATTGGAAGCTAACTACAACTGAGCAAATATGTCAACTGTCCAAAATACTGGAAATTCACTAGCCTTGCTAATTGCAGAAAAACTTTATGCAGCCTTTTTGGGCTGTCAAGACTTATAGTAGCAAATCTCTTTGAGAAAGGAGTCAGTCTCTTTTCTTCCTGAGACTTTTGATCATCAGACTTTGCTCTCTCTTTTCATCTTAAAGACCTGTGATGTTTTCCACAGAGGTCTGGAGACTGGGTTTTAGAAATGCTAGTTCCAAGAACAGATTTTCATTTATCTACAAATTATAAATAAATAAGAGTGGTTGGAAACTAAATTACTTGAAATTTGCATTTAATTACAGGCCAGCTTCACTTAAGGTTCTGGATGTTTTGGATCACTTCTTAGATGCCTTATTTAATGGCCCGTGGTCCCATTGCCATAGTGAAATAGAATTAATAACAAGTATTCTATGCTGAATTAATACTTGACAAACATATCATTCTTTGTTAAAAAAATATCCTGGCAAATCTAGCAGGTTTCAAAAGGATTCTAATTTTTTAGAAACACAAGTCCTTAATTATAGCTGTAGAGAAATTTGAGATGAACATATTAACCAACACATGACAAATATAGACACTGTACTGTCCTACTGGCTAACAGCTTTGACTGAAGCCTGACATTTTCTTTTTCAAGCTGTTTGAGAGTAAAATTAACTTGAAATACTTCTGAATGGAAGGAAGTCATTTCATAGTCCAAATTATCTTTTTTCCTTTTGAATTCTATTACAACTTGTCATTACAGGCCGATCAAAAGGATCTAGTACATTTTTTTTCTAAAACTTGAAATAAAATTTGAATTTAGTTTATATTAAATTGCGTTTAATAATCAAAGGGGACTTTGTCTATATGGTAGGACATATATAGAAAATACCAATATAGACTTTCTGTATATGGTAGGACAATTTTGAAAACACCAGTGTAGACAATAAACTGAACAAAAATTTAATTAAAAGAATAGAATTGGAAACCTGAATTCCAAGCTGTTTAAATTGATACCTAATCTGTTTGCATTTAACAACATCATTAACCTCACTTTGTTTGTTCCTTAATAGAACTAAGATTGCCTTTACCCCAGGGATGTTCAGATTCTAAACTATATGCAATTTGAGATCCTTGGAAGACAAGTAAAGATCTGTGGTGATGTTGTTATTGTTCAGTATTCTTTTAATATATTACTGAATTATACACTTAAGAGTTTGAAAGAACAAATTGGGTGTGGGTAGAGTCTCTAATCCCCCCAGCTACTAGATTATTTGTTCTTTCACTTTCTCTGCAGTCCTAGGAAAAGCCACTAGTAAGGAAGACTTTTAAAGTACATAAACCAAATCATCTAAACAAAATTGCCATCTATGAACACACAGTTATCACTCATTTGGATTACATTTTAAAAACTTTCAGTCTAATGTATCATTATCTTCATGTAATAATGATATTCCCATTTTTCAGATGGAAATATGGGCAATGAGAAATTAAGGGAGAGGCCCAATGATGAGAACTAGAATCATTTATCTCTTGTGGAACTTTCCACTCTGTTTCTGTGGTTCTCATAATAGAAACAGAAAGGTCTGAAGGTTTAAGCTTTCAGAGGAAAATAATGCAGATATGATGCCTGGGGAATAATGTAGCATGCTTAATTTGTTGGATAACAAAGCAGGCTTATTCAAGTCTCTTTGAGATAAAAGGAAAGTCAAGCAAATGGCAGAGAGTAATTTATCCTTACAATATTTTTAAAGTATCACTCCCAAACACTCAAATTTAAGGGACTCTTCTTTTTTTCTTTTTGTTCATTTGATTACCCGATAGTTTATAAATCGCGGGTCTGTTTCGTACATTTTGTACCAGACAAGTCTGGGCATACAAAGATTGTAGAGTTCACAAAAGCCACTTAACATACTTGGTTGTCATTTAAATTATGACTTTGGAAACAAAAGAAGACAAGCCCTTTTACAGTGATAGGCAGGTTTACATAAATTGCTACATGAACTGAATTCAGGATAATTTCAGTTCATATTGAAAAATTCTTCCATTGACACTCTGCCATAATACTCTATAATATTTTGCAAAATATTCACAGTGATTAATAAGCATGACAGTTCCACTACCTTCTCTTCTGGGTACTCATTAAATAAGCAGGACAGTTCCACTACCTTCTCTTCTGGGTACTCATTATGTAAATCATGGAATCTGCGGCCCCACCTACCCCCAGGCTTTCCATGAATGATTGGGTGAAATATAGCTTTTCCTCCAAATATCCTGCCACATTATAGACCAAGAAAAGAAATCCCAGAGACAAGACTTAGGAGCACAGATAAAACTTGAGTTTTGTAAATTTGCTTCCCCTATTATCTCTCTTGCAACAATTTCAGTTCAATAACTCAAGAATATCCAAGGAAGAGAAGAAAGAGGAGAAGTTAAAAGAATTAAAAAAAAAAAAAAGACCCCTGCAGTTCATGTATTCTCAGTGGCCCAGAGCACTGCAGTGGGTACGTGTATTTGGAGAGGTTAGCAGTGTAAGCCTAAGTAGAGGCAGATTGGAGTTTAATCCCTGCCTATAATTTACCAGCACTTTTCTGCACCTCATCTATAAAATGGGGAAAGTCACTTCTGCTTCAAAGAACTATTTTCAGGGTGAAATAAAATACCCAATGTTTACTGCTCAGTGATATGTCTGACAGAACATGTATTCCATAAGAGTGGTTATTGTGGTTGTTATACATACTTTGAGTCAGTCTATAAATTTATGCTAAATACAAAGTGAAATATTGCTAGAAAGGACCAGGAAAAGACTGTTCAGAGGAGTGAAATATTTGTGTTATGTAATTAAAAAGGAAGGAAGTTTCTTACTTTAGTAACATATAGTCAGAGAACTATATGCATAAATTATGCTAAAACTTGCTTTAATGAATAAAAGAAGAATATATAGATATCAGGGTTAGATTTCAATTCTAGAATTATCCTTTGAGCAATTTCTTTACTTTTGCTCTTTGGCTCTCTCGACTTCCACCTTTGAGGGAAGTAGTGGGGATAGTATAGTAAAACTACATGTGTGGGGGGAAGTGATATCTATCTCTATTTATCTACCTAACTACCTCCTTATCATCTATCACCTACTACACAAAATAAGTTCTATAAGATAGTGATTATTTTAAGATTATAATATTTTTTTACTGTAAGTAGACTTTTTATTCTAAAAGAATTTGATTCCTTTAAAAAAGACTTTTATTTAGATTGTATATGATGTGATGTTTTCACATGTTGACACAACACACATATGCATGTAGTAAAGCAATTACTATAGTCAAAATGTTACAGAACCCTCTTCTCACATAAATTCCTTTTTCCTCTCTTTCTCTTTTGTGTGGGTTAAGAATGTCTAAAATCTACTCTGACAGTAGCAAATTTCTAATATCCAGTACAATATTATTCACTATAGTTTTTATGTTGTATATTAGCTACCCAGAACTTCTTTATTTTAGATAACTCTGTCTTTGTACCCTTTGACCTATCTCTCCTAATTTCCTTCATTTTCCCTTAAAATTATTTTAAGGGCCCAAAATTAATCTAATGTAGACATACATATTCTCTTTGTAAAACCATTTACATTATTGCTTATCTAATTATTTTGTGATTTATATAATTAAAAATTAACCTCAAAGGGGTTGTGATTTGGATAGGGTACATGAAATATCTTCTGGAGTGGATGACAATATTTGATTCCTTAACTTGGGTATTAATTACAAGGATGTCCTTATAATTACTCATTAAGTGATACATTGGTTTTGTGTGGTTTTGGGTGCCTTTATTTTAAAACAAAAAATTTCTCAGTTATTGTATGAACTCCTACAAAAGGGAAATGTAAAGGACTAGTTTAGTGAAACTTCATTATTTTTTAAAAAAACATATAAAGTAGAACTAAAAAAAAATAAGTCAAAGATCTCAATTCCTATCTTTTTATGGTGTCATTCCACCAATGCAATAAATTACTAGGGAAGTTTTCTGTTTTCAAGTATAAAATTCTAGCTGGCAGGGCTGGGGTTAAGACTCAGCGATAGAGCGCTCACCTAGCATGGGCAAGGCACTGGGTTCGATCCTCAGCACCACATAAAAATAAATAAATAAAATAAAGGTATTGTGTCCAACTACAACAAAAAAATATTTAAAAAAAATTCTAGCGGGCAGTTTCTTTTCTTTCTTTTTTTAAAAAATTCTTTCCAGTCTTTATTTTTTTTAAATTTATTTTATTCTATTGGTTGTTCAAAACATTACAAAGATTGCAGAATCACATCGGTTACACATCCACATTTTTACATAATGCCCTATTAGTAACTGTTGTATTCTGCTACCTTTCCTATCCTCTACTATCCCCCCTCCCCTCCCCTCCCATCTTCACTCTCTACCCCATCTACTGTAATTCATTTCTCTCCTTGTTTTTTTTCCCCATTCCCCTCACAACCTCTTATATGTAATTTTATATAACATTGAGGGTCTCCTTCCATTTCCATGCAATTTCCCTTTTCTCTCCCTTTCCCTCCCACCTCATGTCTCTGTTTAATGTTAATCTTTTCCTCCTGCTCTTCCTCCCTGCTCTGTTCTTAGTTGCTCTCATTATATCAAAGAAGACATTTGGCATTTGTTTTTTAGGGATTGGCTAGCTTCACTTAGCATAATCTGCTCTAGTGCCATCCATTTCCCTGCAAATTCCATGATTTTGTCATTTTTTAGTGCTGCGTAATACTCCATTGTGTATAAATGCCACATTTTTTTTATCCATTCATCTATTGAAGGGCATCTGGGTTGGTTCCACAGTCTAGCTATTGTGAATTGTGCTGCTATGAACATCGATGTGGCAGTATCCCTGTAGTGTGCTCTTTTAAGGTCTTCAGGGAATAGTCCGAGAAGGGCAATAGCTGGGTCAAATGGTGGTTCCATTCCCAGCTTTCCCAGAAATCTCCATACTGCTTTCCAAATTGGCCGCACCAATTTGCAGTCCCACCAGCAATGTACAAGTGTACCCTTTTCCCCATATCCTCGCCAGCACTTGTTGTTGTTTGACTTCAGAATGGCTGCCAATCTTACTGGAGTGAGATGGTATCTTAGGGTGGTTTTGATTTGCATTTCTCTGACTGCTAGAGATGGTGAGCATTTTTTCATGTACTTGTTGATTGATTGTATGTCCTCCTCTGAGAAGTGTCTGTTCAGGTCTTTGGCCCATTTGTTGATTGGGTTATTTGTTTTCTTATTGTTTAATTTTTTGAGTTCTTTGTATACTCTGGATATTAGGGCTCTATCTGAAGTGTGAGGAGTAAAAATTTGTTCCTAAGATGTAGGCTCCCTGTTTACCTCTCTTATTGTTTCTCTTGCTGAGAAAAAACTTTTTAGTTTAAGTAAGTCCCATTTGTTGATTCTTGTTATTAACTCTTGTGCTATGGGTGTCCTATTAAGGAATTTGGAGCCCGACCCCACAATATGTAGATCGGAGCCAACCTTTTCTTCTATCAGACACAGAGTCTCTGATTTGATATCAAGCTCCTTGATCCATTTTGAGTTAACTTTTGTGCATGGTGAGAGAAGGGGATTCAGTTTCATTTTGTTGCATATGGATTTCCAGTTTTCCCAGCACCATTTGTTGAAGATGCTATCCTTCCTCCATTGCATGCTTTTAGCCCCTTTATCAAATATAAGATAGTTGTAATTTTGTGGATTGGTTTCTGTGTCTTCTATTCTATACCATTGGTCCACCCGCCTGTTTTTGTTACTATTGCTCTGTAGTACAGTTTGAAATCTGGTATCACTACACCTCCTGATTCACACTTCCTGCTTAGAATTGCTTTTGCTATTCTGGGTCTTTTATTTTTCCATATGAATTTCATGATTGCTTTATCTATTTCTACAAGAAA
Organism: Urocitellus parryii; assembly: GCF_045843805.1. NCBI lineage: Eukaryota > Metazoa > Chordata > Mammalia > Rodentia > Sciuridae > Urocitellus > Urocitellus parryii. Next base: position 15,211,796 of record NC_135544.1, read on the forward strand.
TGCCGTTGGGATTTTGATTGGCATTGCATTGAACCTACAGAGAACTTTTGGTAATATCTCCATTTTGATGATGTTAGTTCTGCCTATCCATGAACAGGGTATATTTTTCCATCTTCTAAGATCTTCTATTTCTCTTTTTAGGGTTCTGTAGTTTTCATTGTATAAATCTTTCACCTCTTTTGTTAGGTTGATTCCCAAGAATTTTATTTTTTTTTTGAGGATATTGTGAATGGGGTGGTTTTCCTCATTTCCAGTTCAGAAGATTTGTCGCTGATATACAGGAATGCCTTTGATTTATGTGTGTTGATTTTATATCCTGCCACTTTGCTGAATTCATTTATTAGCTCTAGTGGTTTCTTTGTAGACCCTTTTGTGTCTTCTAGGTATAGGATCATATCATCTGCAAATAGTGATAATTTAAGTTCTTCTTTTCCTATCTTAATGCCTTTAATTTCTTTTGTCTGTCTAATTGCTCTGGCCAGTATTTGGAGAACTATATTGAATAGAAGTGGTGAGAGAGGGCATCCCTGTCTTGTTCCAGATTTTAGAGGGAATGCCTTCAGTTTTTCTCCATTTAGAATGACGCTATCCTGAGGCTTAGCATATATAGCTTTTACAATGTTGAGGTAAGTTCCTGTTATCCCTAGTTTTTCTAATGTTTTGAACATAAAGGGATGCTGTACTTTGTCGAATGCTTTTGCTGGGTCTATCGAGATGATCATATGGTTCTTATCTTTAAGTCTATTGATGTGGTGAATAACGTTCATTGATTTCCATATATTGAACCATCCTTGCATCCCAGGGATGAATCCTACTTGATCATGGTGCACAATCTTTTTGATATGTTTTTGTATATGATTTGCCAGAATTTTATTGAGGATTTTTGCATCTAAATTCATTAGGGATATTGGTCTGTAGTTTTCTTTCTTTGAGGTGTCTTTATCTGGTTTGGGGATCAGGGTGATATTGGCCTCATAGAATGAATTTGGTAGTTCTCCCTCTTTTTCTATCTCCTGAAATAGATTGTGGAGTATTGGTATTAGTTCTTCTTTAAAGTTCTTGTAAAACTCTGCTGTATATCCATCCGGTCCTGGGCTTTTCTTGGTTGGTAGTCTTTTGATGGCTTCTTCTATTTCCTCACTTGATATTGGTCTGTTTAGGTTGTTTATATCTTCCTGACTCAATCTGGGTAGTTTATATGTCTTAAGGAATTTATCAATGCCTTCACTATCTTCTATTTTATTAGAGTATAGGGTTTCAAAATAATTTCTAATTATCTTCTGTATTTCTGAATTGTCTGTTGTGATGTTGCCTTTTTCATCCCGTAAGCTAGTAATTTGGGTTCTCTCTCTTCTTCTCTTTGTTAGCATGGCTAGTGGTCTATCAATCTTATTTATTTTTTCAAAGAACCAACTTTTAGTTTTGTCAATTTTTTTGATTGTTTCTTTTGTTTTGATTTCATTGATTTCAGCTCTAATTTTAATTATTTCTTGCCTTCTACTGTATTTGCTGCTGATTTGTTCTTCTTTTTCTAAGGCTTTGAGGTGTAGTGTGAGGTCATTTGTTTGTTGGCTTTTCCTTCTTTGAAGGAATGAACTCCATGAAATGAATTTTCCTCTTAGTACTGTTTCATAGTGTCCCAGAGATTTTGATGTGTTGTGTCTGAGTTTTCGTTTACCTCTAAGAATATTTTAATTTCCTCTTTGGTGTCTTCTGTAACCCTTTGTTCATTCAGTAGCATATTGTTTAATCTCCATGTGATGTAGGATTTTTCCTTTCTCATTTTATTATTGATTTCCAATTTCATTCCATTATGATCAGATAAAATGCATGGTAGTATCTTAACTCCTTTGTAATTGCTAAGATTTGCCCTGTGACATAATATATGGTCTATTTTTGAGAATGATCCATGTGCTGCTGAGAAGAAAGTGTATCCACTTGATGTTGGGTGGTATACTCTGTATATATCAATTAAGTCTAAATTATTAATTGTATTATTGAGCTCTATGGTTTCTTTATTCAACTTTTGTTTGGAAGATCTGTCCAGTGGTGAGAGAAGTGTGTTAAAATCTCCCATGATTATTGTGTTGTGGTCTATTAGACTCTTGAACTTGAGAAGAGTTTGTTTGATGAATGTAGCTGCACCATTGTTTGGGGCATATATATTAATGATCGTCAAATCTTGTTGGTGTATGGTTCCCTTGAGCAGTATGTAGTGTCCTTGTTTATCCCTTTTTATTAACTTTGGCTTGAAGTCTATTTTATTTGATACAAGTATGGGCACCCCTGCTTGCTTCCAGGGTCTGTATGAGTGATATGATTTTTCCCAACCTTTCACCTTCAGTCTCTGTATGTCTTTTCCTTTCAGATGAGTCTCCTGTAGGCACCATTCTACTAGCCTATGTCTTTTGATTGGTGCATTTAAGCCATTAACATTTAGGGTTACTATTGAGATATGGTTTGTATTTCCAGCCATATTTGGTATGTTTGTTACTTAACATGATTTGTTTTTCCTCTATGCTTAGTTTTTCCTTTACTGTACTACCTCCTGCTGTTGGTTTTCATTGTTATTTTTCATTTCCTCTTCCTGTAATGTTTTGCCAAGGATGTTTTGAAGAGCTGGTTTTCTAGCTGCAAATTCTTTTAACTTTTGTTTGTCTTGGAAGATTTTTGTTTCATCTTCAATCCTGAAGCTTAATTTCACTGGATACATGATTCTTGGTTGGAACCCTTTTTTTTTCAGTGTTTGAAATATGTTGTTCCAGGATCTTCTAGCTTTCAGAGTCTGTGTTGAAAGATCAGCAGTTATCCTGATTGGTTTACCCCTAAATGTAATCTGCTTCCTCTCTCTGTGGCTTTTAAGATTCTCTCCTTATTCTGAATGTTGGGCATCTTCATTATTATGTGTCTTGGTGTGGATCTCTTATGATTTTGTACATTCGGTGTCCTGTAGGCTTCTAGTATTTGGATTTCTTTTTCATTCTTTAAGTCTGGGAAGTTTTCTAGTATTATTTCATTGAATAGATTGCTCCTTCCCTTGGTTTGGACCTCTATACCCTCTTGTATCCCAATAACTCTTAGGTTTGGTTTCTTGATGTTATCCCATAATTCTTGGATGCTCTGCTCATGATTTCTTAACATTCTCACTGAGCTGTCTATGTTCTTTTCAAGTTGGAAAACTTTGTCTTCGTTGTCTGAAGTTCTATCTTCTAAGTGTTCTATTCTGCTAGTAATACTCTCATTTGAGTTTTTAATTTGGTTTATTGTTTCCTGCATTTCCAGGATTTCTGCTTGTTTTTTATATCCTCTATCTCCCTATAGAGTTGATCTTTTGCTTCTTGGATGTGTTTATGTAATTCATTGTCAAAGTGATTTTTCATTGTCTGAATTTGCTGTATAATGTCTTCCTTGAGACTCCAGATCATCTGAAGCATGTATATCCTGAACTCTTTGTCTGACATTCTATCAGCTACAGATATTACCTCATCTAATGTTGAATTGACCTGTACTGTTTGTGGTCCTTTCTTTCCTTGTCTTTTCATACTGCTCATGATTCTTTCTAGCTTTGAGAAACTGTTGTGCTAATGTTTTTCCCCTTATATATTTGTATTGTTCTTGTATAACTCCAAAATCCCTCTTTTGCGGAGAAAGACAATGTTAACAGTTCCCAATATCAACAGTACATTATCTAAGCACAAGTTTTCATTATTAATACATTTATAGTTAGATTCTAAGACTATAGATATTGGTTTTAATTATTACTTAAGAATATATTCATTAGTTTCATAAAAGGCGTACCATATCTGGTGGCATATAGAAAACTTAATTTCAGATGAAGGATGTTATATTTAGAGGGAAAGGAGTGAGGGTATGAGGTTAAACTAACTTAGCACCTTTGGAGAACTCTAACCAATAGACTGGTAATTTATGGAAGAATGTATAGACTCAACCTCCTATCTGAATTTAGATAGTTACCCTATGTATAGATAGCAAAGGTTAGGAGATTGAACGTGGGATAGAGAGAATACGAATTAAAAAAAAAGAAAAAAAAATAACAAGGAAGAAAAGAGAAATAAGAGAAGGAAAAGGAAAGTAAGCTAGAAATAAAGAAAAAATGGGGGGAATGTGGGGTTTATGCAATTCCTCTATATTATATTACTTTGGTAATTTGGTTGTTCATGCACAGTTCTTGGTTTCACATATGCTGAAGTTGTGGAAGAGAGAGAAGAAAAGAGAGAAAAAAAGAGAAAAAAAAGTCTCTCAGAACACTGTTTTCCTTGCTTCCAGTAGGTGGTGTTGTCTATTCCTAGCTTGAGCCTCTGTATTCAGGGTGGTGGGTATAGCCAGTGTGAAAGGAAATGAGCTTCCACCTGTATCTTCCCTGCTCTAGTCTCTGAGGTAGAAACCAGGTGCCTGTACAGTTGTTGTTTTGTGTTGATAGCTACAACCCCCAAAAGCTTGTGGGAAATATTTTGAGTTATCGCAGCTAAGGGTGGGAGAGTTGGAAACCAGGTACCTGGATCAGCCAAAGAACTGTGCTGGTAGCAACACCCCTTTTGATGGGTTTTAAGGGTTGTCCTTCGGGCTAGCACTCAGGGCAGGGCTGGACTTCCTCCTCTGGTCTGGCTTGGTGCTGGGCATCTTCCTCCTCCGGTCTGGCTTCCCCTCTCTGTCTCTTTCCAGTCTTTAAAAAAATCATTCCCAGGGTCTCCCACTAGCAGATGCATACATAATGATCATAATTACTTTAAAAGAAATCTTTCTTGCTCCCTCACCCTCTTCTTTTCCACCTCTCCTGCAGGCTTGAGGAAGGGAGATTCTAGAGTGTCCTTGTGGTTGCAGGTGGACCAGCATACATCAAATTCTTCCAGTCCAAGTGGGAGATGCACTCACTCTCTCTCAAAGCGTGAGGAAATTGCAGATGGTACAGGCAGCTACCATTTCCTGGCTTTTAGTGTTCTCAGCCTCAGCGTTTGCCCTGTGATTTGTTTTCAGCTTCTGTGTAGCAAAGAAACCTGGGCTCCAGATCCAGGACAGAAAGCTTACAAAAATTAGCTGGCAGTTTCTGATGTCAACAATAGCAATACATATAGCAATTTACATAACAACTGCTGTTAATTTCAAAAGATAAATTATAATGAGGACCCAGGATTTCAGTAGTGGCAAACATAATAGAGCCCATTTAAAAATAAAAAGTGTACACAAGGACTGGGGTGGTGATGGCTCCATGGTAGAGAATATGAGGCCTTGGGTTCTATCTCCCAAAACAAAGAAAAGTGGAGTGAGGATGGGGGGAGAGAGAAAACACAAATGGATGACCCATTGATTGAGTGAGTCCATTTTTGTGTGGTTATTAAAAGAACTAAAAAGATGGCTTTGCTATTATAGGTATGTCTTGAACATTATCTCCAGTGAAAGAAATAAAAATCACAATTATTCTCTATGTGGAAGATATATGAATCAGTATCTTCAGGATATTTTGTTAATAAGAAAAAGGAACTAGCTCAAGTTTTCTCTAGATAAGAGAATACAGATGTATGTTAGGAAATCCAGGACTTTATAAGTGGGAACCTGTCAGAAACCAAGGAAGATGTGAATTTTGTCCTTTCCCCCTTCAAACTCTTGATATGCTTCTCTTTGCAGAATGACTCCCTCCTCTCTGCAGACCATCACTCCATTCCACCTATCGATTCCTGGTTATTAGCATTAGTTATGGCTGCCAAATGGTATACGACCTCACAGGACCAGCATCTGATGCAACTAAGTCTGTCTGGGGAGAGATTCTGATTCACTCAGCATTAGTCAAGTGTCCAGTGATGGTCTGAATAATGGTGAGTAAAAGAGACCATAGGAGTGGAAGGTTTTGGCTAAGGTAATGTAGTGGTGAGAGGAAATGACTTAATAGAATTCAACATAGACAATGACACGGCCACTAAAATGAATCACTCATTCCTTCCACCGTGAGTCAGACTGTGCTACAGATTCAGGGATGAATAATATCTAGTTCCTATGCTGGATGAGGTCAAACTTCAAAAAACAAGACAGAATAACTAAAGGAATCCTTTAAAGAACATAAAATGAAAGAAATATGAATAAAGTCATTCAGGATCCTAAGGAAGGTAATGACTAATTTCATAGAGGGGTAACAGCAAAACAATCGGGAAGAATGAGTATTAAAACTCACAAAATACATTCAACTAGGCAAAAAATTGGTCAATTTACTTGCATCAAAATTGGGAATTTTTCTTCAGAGAAGGGCAGGTACGGATGACATGTAACCCGAATGATGGTCAAAAGATTTTTGCAATACCTAAAACTTACTTAGTTAATGCAAATCATTAAGAAAATGATGAATGCTCTGATGGAAAATGAGCAAACATTATGAACAAGTAATTACCAGATGAGAAAATCAAAACCAGCAAGCATCCAAGATGATAAAACTCATCCTTAATCAATTTTCATCAATCAGACTGACAAAGATAGCAAGTGGAGGAGTGATAAGTGGGAGCAGGGGGTGTGGGGCTTTGTCCTTGAATAGGAGTGTTAATCAGTGCATCCATCCTGAAAAGCATTCTGGCAGTGTGTATCAACGTATGCACTACAGACTTAACACCCAGTTCAGGAAGATGAGAATGAAGAGATGAGACCAGCTTGGAAGAGTCATGAGTTTGGTTTTGATTGTAAAGACAATGGTCAACCAAGAAAATACTCTAAACAGATCAGTGATAGCCAGAACAAAACTGATGGCAATGTCAGGCAACATGGAGTTAAAAATAGACTGCATGTGTGGGAGAATGGAAGCTTAGAAAGTGGATTAAAGGGTGTGTGTGTGTGTGTGTGTGTGTGTATACACAGATAATTTCTCTACTATTTTGCATTCTATTTTGTATACACACAGTGAACAAAACAGAATGCAAAATAATAGAGACATCAGCTATTATCATATAAGAATAGCAAAATACATTTAGTAAAGATAAGAAATTAAGTATATCATTTAATATTCATAAGGTTCTTTTTTCCCAGGCAGCAACTTGTTTATATTTTTATTGTGAAAAATACTGTTTAGAATTCTGTGGTATAATTATTAAGAGCATTACTTAAGCAGGCAAATGAAATACACATAGAGATGTAAGAATACAGTCATTATCCTGATCCTTTGATCTTATCTGACAGGTGAGGTCTTGGCAGTTTGGTGGTTTCTGACAGCTACTTTTAATAACTATTATGAAAACTTAGAATCTAATGACTCTTTAAAATTTTAAATTGCTCTTTAAAGAAAGTAGCTGCCAAGGCTGGGATTGTGGCTCAGTGGTAGAGCGCTTGCCTAGCACATGTGAAGCACTGGGTTCAATCCTCAGTATCATATAAAAATAAATAAACAAGATGAAGACATTGTGTCCATCTACAACTAAAAGAAAGGAAAAAAAAGGATATAACTGCCAGGCATGGTGGTGCATACCTGTAATCCCAGGGACTTGGGAGACTGAGACAGGAGCATCACAAGTTTGAGTTCAGCCTCTGCAACTTAGCAAGGCCCTAAACAATTTAGCAAGACTCTGCTTCAAATAAATAAATAAATAAATAAATAAATAAATAAATAAATAAATAAATAAATAAATAAAAAGGGTGGGTATGTAGTTCAGTTGTTAAGTGCACCTGGGTTCAATCCCCCATACCAAAACAAACAAAAAAATAAACAAAATAATGTGACTACTCTTTATGAGATCATGGATGAGCTTTCCAAATGTTTTACATTTTCTACAGTTTCTACAATGAGGCCACACCCCTGTAATTTACTGTTTCTCCAACTAAATTCTGACTTTTTGTTTAGATAAACTTAGGATTTGTTTTAGATAATTGTAAAGCTAAACCTACTTGTGAAATTAACTGGGTGATCCAGCTGTTAGATAACGTCACTGCCACCCCTATGGCAAAATACTGTCAACCTGGAGAGTGCAGGGAAGTCAGTCCCTGTGATGGACAGATTCTCTGCTTTGGCATTACCTCCACAGTTCTTGTGATTTCAAAAGCATGAAGTACACAGTCAGTCAATAAGTGCTTGTTAGCTTCTGTTTTGTGTGCAGAGATTTAATTACCTCTACTCTTAGAAACTGTTCATTTTGGCTTCTGTAACCTGAATATTAATTAACAACCTATTCTCTTTCCTGTATATCTCCCCATCTCGGGACAATGCCAATGCTGAGAATATACAAAGTCCTTTTCTAACTTGCTTCTAGTTTTCTAATTTCTCTTTCTTCTTCTGCCTCTATCCTTGCTTTTTGTCAGCCCCAGTCTCTTGTCTTTCCTTTTGTACCCACTGTCCTAGGCTTAATGGTTTGTGTTCTCATTAATCCATGAGACGGCTTCATTGAGACTTAGGCACCACCTAGACAAAAGGACTCTCAGGGTAGAATGTACATGTCTCCAAGTAGACTTCATCAAGATTAGGTTGGAGCTCATTTGCAATGAAGTACATTAAAGCCAAAGAACTATGTGCACATTAGATTACTTGCTAGGATGATTAAAAAATAAAATAGATACTTAGTATGGAGACTAGCTTTTTAACTTGAAAATAGCATCCAAACACTAGAAAGGGTGTTCAGTTGTGCCCTGAATATAATATGTGGTGTTTGTCAGGTCTAACTTCCTTTCTGGTCTTAATTTAAGCAACTTTGAAGAATTGCTTCATGCTTTTCTATCATTATGATGCAGTTTAATATGTTAGAATAATGAATTATTAATAACTAATTCACATAGCTGTACTCAATGCTACAGGTGAACTCCAAAAAAGTAGTATGGAAATAAAATTATGAAAAGAAAGAATAGAATTTTAAATGACTAAGCTCTGTGAAAGAATTCTATTGCTAATTATTCAATAATTAGCAAATGAACCTTCTTGTGAATAATGTAGAAACATGATAAACATGATAAAGTGGGAAAATAATGGGATTTGCAGTAATGAGAATTAGATTTTAGTTCTGGTCTTGCAAAGTATGAACTGATCTGTATTGTATCAAAGCAGCCTTAGGTACAATTTCTACTTGGCAGAATTTTTTTCCACAATGTTATTGCATTTTATAAATTAGAAAATACTAGAAGAGTATGCCACTATTATTCTCAGTCTTTTTTCCCTCCTTTTTGTGCACTTCTAGGGATCAAACCCAGGCAGGGCCTTCCACATGCTAAGCAAGCACACTGCCAGTGACCTACACCACCAGCCCTGTAGGGCCTTTTAATACAGGTGTTCTTATGGGCTTTCCTGCATTTCTGTAGTTGAGACAGAGCTGATCTCATACATTTTTGTATAGATAAGGAAATTAAGCATCAGGAATGTTTAGCAATTAATATAATATTACCAAAGGTGACAGAAGTAAACCTAAAATCCAGGTTTTCTGACTCCAAAATTGGTACATGCTGTGGTTAGATATGGTTCGAGTATGTCCCCCCAAAAGTTCATGTATTGAGGACTTGTCCCTAGGGTGGTGGTATTGGGAGGTGGTAGGACATTTAAGAGGTGAGTCCTAGTGGGAGGTCCTTAGGTCAACTGGGGGCATGCCCTTGGAAGAGATGGTGGGAACCCAGTCTCTTTCTGGCTCTCCTGTTTCAAGATGTGATCTCTTACTCCCACATGCACCATTGATTCTGCTGTACCGTATAGGGTCCCTACCAGAGCCTCTACCATGCTGTTTGGACTTTCAGCCTTCAAACTGTGAGCTAGATAAACATCTTTTCTTGATCAAGTTAGTCTTCCTCAGGTATTTCATTGCAGCAATGTAAAACAAATGAATGCAGTATATTTTCTACTATACCATGCTATCTCAGACTTTAGGAGTAGGAACTGGAGGGAGAGGGAAAGAGATGGATGCTTATACATTCATATGCTTTTCCCAATTACAGTGCAAAGTGGAAGGGTATTGGCTTCAGTAGAAACAATCTTAGCTAAAATTCTTGCTCTACCACTTACTACTTACTAGTAGTATCAGCTTGACTTACTAATAGTATCACCTTGAATGTAATACTTAACCTCACTGAGTCTTAAGATTTAAGATCTAAATCTTAAATGTTCCCTGAAGGCCAAAAGTGTTAAAGGCTTAGTTCCCCAGCTTCATGTTATTGAAGGTATTGGGAAATTTAAGAGGTGGGGCTTAGTGGAAAGTCTGTAAGTCATAGGGGTGTGGCTTTAAGGGCACTGTGGGATTCTAGTCTTCTTTCTCTTTTTGTGTCATGGCCATAAGGTGACTGGTTTGATCCACCACATGCTCCCTACCATGATGTGCTTTCTTGCTACAGGCCCAAAGATAGGGCCAATTTGGTTATGGACTTAAACTTACAAAACTATGAGCCAAAATAAACATTTCCTCTTTATAGGCTGATTGTCTCAGTTTTTTTTTTTTTCTTATCGTAACTGAAAGCTAACTGGCACAATCTACATTGAGTCAAATATAGAATGAAGATACTAATATAGAAGAAGCAAAGACAATGGAATGAATCTGACCTAACTTTCCTATGTACATATATGAACACGCCATAGTGAATCTCACCATCATATACATCCACAAGACTCTAATATAAAAAAAAACTGTATGTAAATAGTAGAAAGATCGATAGAGTAGAGGGAAGAGAACAAGGGAAGGGAGGAGGAGAGAGAGGGAAAGGGGAAGTACTAGGGACTCAATTAGAACAAATTATATTTCATGCTTTTATGGTTATATCAAAATGAATCTTAATGTTATATATAACTAAAAAGAACCATTAAAACAATTTTTAAACAAAACAAAAAAACTTACAATGGTAGTGTGTGTGTATATGTGTGTGTGTGTGTGTGTGTGTGTGTGTGTGTGTGTGTAGGAGAAAGGGAGAGAAAGAGAGAGATGAGTTGGCTCACACAACTGTGAAGCTGCAAATCTACAGTTAGGCCTGAGGCTAGAGGCCCATGGAACTCAGAGTTGCAGTCTGAGTCCCCAAGCAATCTGCTGACAGAATTCCTTCTTGCTTGGGAGTTGTCAGTGTTTGTTCTATTAAGACCTTCAGTGAATTGGACAAGGTCCACAACATTATGGAGGGTAATCCAATTAAGTCAAAGTCCAACAATTATAAATATTACTCTCATCCAACAAAATTCTTCATGATCTCTAACAAGTATACAGGATATATGGAGGTGGTGACCTTGTATATAGCATAATTTAATAAATGAAAATATTCTCAATCCTAAAAAATAATAAAGATACTAATATCTAATTTGTAGGTTGGCTAGGAGTAAAAAAATGTTATGTGTATTTTACATAGTGTATAATAAACATCCATTAAAGAAAGTTTTCAGACCCACATAGGTGTGAAAGAAAAGGAAAAAATATATCTAAAGTGACTTACGGGATGCCAGTAGTTCTGCCTTCAGAACTATGGATGCCTTAAGGAATCATGTTGGATACCAGGAGAAGAAAAACATTATCATTTTCCATGAATTTCCTTAATTCCAGTCATTCTAACCATCAAAATTTCCTGCAGTTCAGAATATTCTTTCTTTCTTGAGAAAATAATGAGATGACTTCTTGATGGCTTATGGAAATGGAAGATGTGAAGTCTCAGAGGACAGACTGAGTACATGACTTTGTAAATGCTATTAAAATGCTAATTAACAATATTTTTAAATTCCAAAAATAGAATATAAGGGGTGTCATCCACAAGCTAGAAAGTTTAATCAATTTCTGTAAAACAGAAATGTATAGAAGAGAAGGTGACTGATGAAGTAGGTGGTAGAAAGCCTAAATTGCTAATGGAGGGACTGTGAGGTTGATAGGTTCGTAAGTAAATCCTGACCTACAGGGTAGAGAGAGCCTTCAAATTCCCATGGTAGATTTGAAGTGGAGCTGAGAAGGGAGATCTATTAAAGATCTGTATATTAAAATTAATCCTTCCTGATATTTCCCACTTTTCTATTCAGAGTATCTGGTAGCTAGGTGTTTAACTACTAAGCAAAGAAAAAACATTTTAAAAAATTATATTAAATTTACTTTTAAACTGTTACATAAAAATAGAAAACCCATATATACTAATAGAGCAATATGTAGTTTCTTTCAATACCTGGACACACAATGTAATGTTTAAATCAGGTTAAACATATCTGTCTCCCCAAACATCTATCATTTTGTTATGGTGAAAACTTTTATTTTTTTTTCCTTCTAGCTTTTTGAAATATACATTTCTAAATAAATTGAAAGGACTCCCAGGGAGAACTAACTTGGGTGATATTGGTGGTCCAGTACAATGTCACTCTCTGCAGCATTCTGCGTAGTGACCCCTCCCAGCCTTCCTGGCCAATCTAAAACAAAATGTGCCCAGGAGAAAGCTCCACCTCTGCACCAGGCATTCCCAGTTGACCTTTGGTTTTCCTCATTTCCACATATAAACAAAGATCACCAGACTTTTGAGTCAAACCTGCAACATGGAAGAGAAAGAACAAGTCAACAAAGAGAAAGATATCGAGCCCTAGATGAGACAGAATTGGTTAACGAAACAAAAGAGCTAGGTGTGATAGCACATATCTGTAACCTCAACCCCTAGGTAGGCTGAGGTCAGAGGATCACCTGAGTCTTCGAGTTTGGAACTAGCCTGGGCAACAGATTGAGACCCAGTCTCAAACAAAAAATAAAAAATAAAAAAATAAGAAGAAGAAAAGAAAAGATAAAAAAACAGAAGGCACCATTTTAAATATGAAAATTAGGGGGGATGGGGCAGGAAAGATGGTGGAATGAGATGGACATCGTTACCCTAGCTGCATGTACGACTGCACGTGTGGTGCAATGCTACATCGGGTACAACCAGAGAAATGAAAAGTTGTGCTGCAATTGTGTACAATGAATCAAAATGCATTCTGCTGTCATATGTACCTAATTAGGATAAATAAATTTAAAAAAATAATTAAAATTAAAAAAAATGAAAATTAGTACAGCCACAAAGTTATAAGTAAATAATATATCTGTGAAACAAGGATGTATGCTGTGAAAAAGGAAGAAGGGCTTGGAATGTAGCTCAGTGGTACAGTGTGTGCTTAGCATGAGAGGTTCTACGTTCTATCCCCAGCACCACATTTAAAAGAAAAAAGAAATGCCCAGCACAGCAGTGCACACTTGTAATTCCAGCTGCTTGGGAGGCCAAGGCAGGAGGATAGCAAGTTCAAAGTCAGTCTCAGCAACTTAGCGAGACCATATCTTTAACAAACAAACAAACAAAAATGGCTGGGGGAAAACCGAAACAAAACAAAAAACACAAAAAAAAATTAAAGAAAAAAGAAAACAAAATTAGAAAGAACTGGTGGTGGGAAAGGAAGAAGAAAGAAAGACAAAGATTGCCAAAATTGTAAATTCAGTATAAAGGCAGGATGATAAAGTCAAAGAAACTGCTCAGAAATTAAACCAAAGTGACAAACATATCATATCAGAAGTTGTAGAGAGAGAGATTATAGGATGGAGTAGCGGGCAGGGAGTAGGGAGCCAGAGCTGGAAATTTTACTATAAAATTTGAGAACCCAAGACATTAAAAAAAAAAAAAAACCTAAAGGCCTCTAGAGAATAAAACGAGAAAGAAATCTGCAAGACAAAAGTTATTCAGTGCTAGAATAATGGTAGAATAAAAGCACTTTGAAATGGACAAGTCCTCAGAAAATTTACTTCCTGCCCACTCCCTTACTGGAAAAGATTGGGAAGGTTTTTTTTTTTGTTTTTTGTTTTTTTTTTGGTAAAATGAGTAGAATCTAAGATATAGCAGACATCATAAAGCAACCATGTCCTGATAAGAACATGAGGATTCTGAAAGGGAGGTTTCTGGGGAAATAGCATAACCAATCTATTAAAACCAAATAGAATAGTTGTACTCTCAAAAAAAAAATAATGACGATAATATAATGTCTTTGGGTACAAAAAGGTAACCAGAAACTTAGAGGGTGGGGGAGAAGCTGTATAAAAAACTGGAGTTTCAAGAAGCAAAATGGATTATGTTCCAAGCAAGGAATGAAATGAATAAGAATCTAGAAGACAGTAGGGATACGATGGAGAAGACATATTATGTTAACACATGTGTTCCTTCTTCAAAAACAACAAAAGAGTAATGAGAAAATTGAGAGGAAGAAAGTAAGAGAAAGACATTTTTCAAATACAAGGCAAATTCAGGCAAACGGAATTTTATGTTAGAATCATTCTTACATGAGGGGTTCAAGTGCCAGGAAGAAAGCATTGTTTGTAGATGCTATTTGAGTATTTGGTGAACAATGTTTACAGTCATTATAATATAAGTGCTGTTAATTACTTTTTAATGTTTAAAATAACTTTAAAGGAAAATATCAGGAAAGTTCATTATGGTTGTAAAGCAGGCTATGAACATTACCAACTCTAATAATTTAAAATAAAGGTTCAGTTGACACAAGTTGCAGTGAAGAGAAAGAGCTAAGCTACTAACTCTCATCACACCAAACTAGAAGGAGTCCTCTGTAATGGAACAGAAAATGTAGGTGGAAGTGTTTGGTGAGGGTGCTAACCCCCTGTCATAGAAAAGGGTGAGAAAAGGCACTAGACCACTGAGCCACATCTCCAGCCCTATTTTGTATTTTATTTAGAGACAGGGTCTCACTGAGTTGCTTAGTGTCTTGCTTTTGCTGAGGCTGGCTTTGAATTGGCTATCCTCCTGTCTTAACCTCCCAAAAAGCTGATAAATCTTATATAAAGTAGTATAAATGTATAGTTTATAAATATGGAGCTGACTACTAGAATACGTGAAAATATAACAATGTTAAAAGTGGTGACTAGTGGGAAGAGAGGAATTAGAGGGGAGCAGGGCAGAGGAAGGTTGCTTTCATTATAATCCTTTTACAATTTTTTTTAATCTGACAAAAATTCTAATTTTTTCCAATTTAAATTAATTAAAGTCCAGTATACATTGTGTATGTTAGGCCTTTTTCCTGTTTCCCCTTCTGACATGCAGAATGTGTACTGTGTGCTATCTATTCTTTGTGCCTCTATTATCCCGATCCTGTCAGTATGATACAAGAACTATCATTATTTCCATTTTACAGGTAGGACACTTAAAGAATTTTAGGGGTATTACATAAATCACTTAAATCTGTGAAGCTCCTAAGAGCAGAATCAGAATTACAGACAAGCAGGGGAGTTCTTACTTATTCCAATTGATTAACCAATGCTCAGATGGAGGGTGCACATTTACTTAACAGCAGAAACGGCCCTGGGAAGAGTGGAGGGAAGGATTTTCTCTCCACAGCTCTGAAGCTGTTGATAAGTAGGGTACATATCAGGTGAAAGGAATCAAGGTGAATGTTTTAAGTAAGATAGTATCTTGATGAGATGGATTTCTACAAGAGTTCCTAATGTGGAATTATAGAATTTCAAGAAAAAAAAGTTTATGTAGACCAATCAATTTTGCTCTGAGGTGGCCTCCACTCCCACCCCTAGCAATATGTCCCCATACCCAAGGATAGTTAAGACTTTCATGCTTGGGTCTTGAATCCTTTTTGTGACTAAGTTAATAACTTCAGTGCAGCTGTCTTGCCCCAATCTTTAATTTTCTTTGAGGAACTCATAATGTGTTACTCTACTCAATTTTAATAAATTTATTTGACTTGAAGAAATTTTGGGACAGGGGATGGGGTGGGTACTGGGGATCAAACTCAAGGGCACTCAACCACTGAGCCACATCTCCAGCCCTATTTTGAATTTTATTTAGAGTCAGGGTCTCACTGAGTTGCTTAGTGTCTTGCTTTTGCTGAGGCTGGCTTTGAATTGGCTATCCTCCTGCTTTAACCTCCCAAGCCGCTGTGATTATAGGTGTGTGCCACTGTGCCCGGAAGAAAAATTTTAATAGATTGAAAAGGGAACAAATCCAAACAAAACTACTATTTAAAAGAAAAAAAGAAGGTACCTCTTATTTTAATTTCAGATTTTTTTCCATTATTCTGTCTTGACAACTTCCTCTTCTTGCTTCAACAGACAATTTCTTTGATGTAGCAAAGCTTGGTGGACATTTTTGACACTATCTGAAAATGCATACCTTGTTATCTCTGATTTAAATAGTTTGCTTTTCAAATCAAATCCATGCTATCATACTCCACTCATACTGACAGCGTGATCTGTTCTTAAATCTGAATGAGTTGGGGTGTGAATTCTGATGGTTTGAACTCTAATAGAAGCACACAAAACATTTTCTTCATGAGATATATGGACACTTAATCAGATTATACTGTATTTTTTCCCAAATTTTAGTTGGTACATTATAGTTGTATATAATGATGGGATTTGTTGTTATATATTCATACATGCACACAATATAACAATATAATTTGGCCAATATCACTCCCCAGCACTTCTTCCTCCCTCCCCCGTTTCCACCCCTTGGTCCCTTTCTGCTACTGATTTCCCTTTGATTTTTAGGAGATCTACCCCCTCCTTTCTTTTCCTTTTTCCTCTCTAGCTTCCACATATAAGAGAATAGAAAGGACCCTTGACCTTCTTAGTTGGACTTATTTTGCTTCACACAATGATGGTCTCTAATTCCATCCATTTTCCTGCAAATGCCATAATTTCATTTTTGTTCATTGCTGAATAAAATTCCATTGTGTATATATACCACATTTTCTTTATCCATTCATCCATTGATGGACTCCTAGGCTAATTCCATAGTTTGGCTACTGTGAATTGTGCTGCTAGTTTATATATGGGCATGCATGTATCACTGTAGTAAGATGACTTTAATTCTTCAGGATAAATACCTAGGAGTGGTATAGTTGGGTCACACGGTAGTCTTTTTTTAATATTTATTTTTCACTTGTAGTTGGACACAATACCTTTATTTTATTTATTTATTTTTATGTGGTGCTGAGGATTGAACCAAAGGCCTCGAACATGCCAGGCAAGAATGCTACTGATGAGCCACAACCCCAGCCCACATGGTAGTCTTTTATTAAACTGTATTTTAAATTTTACTCTCCCTTGAATCTTTTAGGAACTCACTCCTTCAGGTTTTCCCATTCTCTCCAAGCTATTGTCAACCAACATCATGAATGATTAATCTTCACTTTCTGTCTCTACTTTCTTAATTTACAACTCTTTCTTAAACTCCTGAAATCTGACTTTCTTCTCCTCCCCTCCTCTAAAGTCCTAAAATGTTGTTATAGTCCATTCTAGTCCTTCTCTCTATGTACAAGAGCTCAGAAGATTTATATCATATGTCAGGAAATTGAAAAATGAACTTCATTGGGGGAAACTTGCATAATTCATGAGTAATTTAGAAAAGATTGTGCATACATTTTCTTTATCTTTCCATCATGTAATACAAGGATCTTTGTTTTAAGTAAGGGATCCTCTCTCCCTGGGTCTCCCTTTGAGGGTAACAGCTATGGTTTGGGCAATGTGTTCCCCTGAAGATACATGTGTTGAAAGACTTAATCCTTAGGGTGGTTAGTGATGGAACCTAGTGGGAGGTCTTCCAGTAGTTGGGGAACTGTGGCCCCTTCTTCTCTCTCCCCTTCACTTCTTGGCCTTAAGGTGAGCAGCTTTGCTCCACCATGCACTTCCTTGTCACAGGCCCAGAAGCCACAGGGCCAACTGATCATAGATTAGAACCAGCAAAACTGTGAGCCCAAATGAAACATTTTTCATTATAAATTTATTATTTCAGGTATTTGTTAGAGTGACAAAAAAAGCTGATTAACACATACTTGTTTGGAGGATTTCATTACCTCACATTAAGGAATTATCTGGGAGCTCCAGATGCCCTGTCTGGGGAGAGGAAGCTACAAGTTTCAAGCTACAATTCTCTTGGTTCCAGAGATGATAGCTCTTAATTCTCACCTATACTCTTCCCTCTTCCTATCCCAGTTGGCTCATTGTCCAAACAACCAGAATGAGTTACCTTAGTCACTGTCAAACAGTTCTCTTTGTTTCCTTACCCCTACCCCTGCTGAAGTAGAAGTCAACATCCAGTAGTGATCCAGTCCTCACCTCTGTGTCAGCTGTGGAGCATTTGATACCACTGACTACTCCCTCTTCTTGAAACTCCCATTTTTCTTGACTTTTTCCAACTATCCTCTTACTTGTCTGAACTTTTCTATCTCATTCACTAGTTCTCTTTATATCTTCTCTATGTGAAAGTTGTAAAAACTTAATGAATAGTATTTAAATAGGAAGACTCAAGAATTTCAATATTTTGTATAGTATTTAGCTATGTGGGAAATAGAAATACACAAAGAAATAACTAAAAGACTTGAATGTGTTATTTCTAGGAAGATTAGGAGTCGGCAACAAGGAGGGATATTTATTTTTGTAATAGCACTGTTTGACTTTTAAACATTTATTTATTTATTTATTTAATGGTACTGGCGATTGAATCCAGGGCCTTGTACATGCTAGGCAAGTGCTCTACCACTGAGTTACATCTTCAGCCCTAAAAAACATATTTTTTGTACGCAGTTTTAGAGTCAGAGCAAAATTGAGAGGAAGATGAAAAAAAATTGTGTGTATGAGTGTGTGTATAAACTTTTGGGGGTAAATGACAAGGAGTGCAATTGTTGGATTATATAGTAGAGTTTTTGGATTTGTAAGAAACTTCAATTTTTTTTTCCAAAGTGGCTGTATATTTTTGCATTCTCAGTAGCAATGAATAAGAGAGTTCCTATTATTCTATATCCTCGTCAATATCTGGTGTTGTCAGTATTCTAAATTTTGGCCATTCTGATAGGTATGTATTGCTATCTTATTGTTTTAATTTTCATTTCCCTGAAGACATAAGATGTGGAACAACTTTGAATGTATTTATTTGCTTCCATATTCTTTAAGAAAGGGCAGGGAATTACTTGCAGATAAAAGCACCTTAGCTGATACACCATTTCACCTTTTCTTTTGATACTAGGGATTGAACCTAGGGATGCTTGACCACTTAGCCACATTCCCCAGCCTTTTTTTTAAAAATGTTTTATTTTGAGATAGGGTCAGTGTAAGTTGCTTAGAGCCTCACTAAATTGCTGAGACTGGGTTTGGAATTGTAATCCTCCCACCTCAGCTTTCCAAATTGCTGAGATTACAGGTGTGCCTAGCTCATTTCACTTTTAACTTTAACTTTAACATAAAGCAAGAACTAGTGTGATAGAAATAGCCCCCAATAAACCAATTATAGCAATAAATGCATATACTTTACTCTCTCCATTATATTCTTTCTTATAAGTAAAAAATTTCAGATTGAGTTAAAAAAATCAAATGTATTGTCTAAAGGATGGGTAAACATAGGTTAATACAAACAAAAGTACAGCAAGAATTACACAACATCATTAGACAAAATAAACACAAAGCATTTCAATTGCACCTGTAAGATGGACTCATCATAAACTTTTATGTGTTGAGTAAGAGAGTATCAAAATGTGAGCATCAAAGCAAAAATTGACAGAAAATTAATAGAAGCATGAGTACTTAACATAACTCTGAATATTTGACAGAGAAATAGACCAACAGGTTAAACATAGGAAGTAGGGACCATCAACTTTCTCTAAAAGGGTTCAGTCAGTCAGTATTTTAGATATTGTAGGCTTCACAGTTTCTGCCACAATCTTCTTTTTGTTGTTCTTTGTTTTTCTTTTATTTTTTCAGTTCTGGGGACTGAACCCAAGGATTCTTAACGATTCACTGAGCTACACCCCCAGTCCTTTTTATTTTTATTTTGAGACAGGATCTCTCTAAATTGCTTAGGGCCTCCCTAAGTTGCTGAGGCTGGTTTCAAACTCATGATCCTCCTGCCTCAGCCTCCTGAGTCTCCGGGATTACAGGGATGCACCCCCATGCCTGACTTGTTTTTGTTTTCTTTACAACCCTTTAAACACATAAAAATTATTCTGGTTTGTTGGCATGAAAAAACAACCAAAAGTTAGATTTTGCTCATGAGTCATGGTTTGCAAACTCTAGGAAGTGGAAGATAATATATTTAATAAGGCAATATAATTAATTTGAAAGGTACAAGTCAAACTTCAAAAGCTTTTTCTCTATGCTTATACAATGAAAGCTCTTTTGGTTGCAAGTTTTGAAACCATCTCAAGTCAGTGTAAGCAGTAAAGAAGTCCTTGTTATGAGATTGAAGAGTTATTTCTCAAAACCCATAATCCTTTCTGCTTCAGTTCCAACCCTGGTCCCCATGTGACCAACAGAAGTGTCCCACTGCTGTGAGTGGAAAAAGGCACTAGTGGAGAAGGGGCCTGTGAGCTCAGCAGGTACTTAGAACCCATCTGTGTGATGACAACCTTCAGAGGTGATGTCTGCCCACACACTCTTGCATGCTCACATGGCTGTCCATTTACCCATGGATGGCACCTCCTTATGTTCTCCCACTTCTCCCTGCTTCCAATGGTGAATTTTAACCTATGAATAGATAATAATAACAATTTAGTGTGTTGTGTTTAACAGTTTCAAAAACGAATAACAGAGAGCATCAGAATATCTTATCTATAAGGTTAAATATTATTTTAAGATTTGAATTTTTTGTTTTATACATAAATACATATTTATCTCAAAAGCTTATGAAATATTGAATTCCCGTGTGCAACCACAACTACATTCTCCTCTTCTCTGAAAGGGAGAACCCCAAATCTATTCTGGCTATGGTGGTGGAGTCTACAATGTCCAGTGATGACTGTTCCTTGGTCAGATGTGGCTTGGGCCAGGTTTATCTCTTCCATTCCATAATTAATGGATGATGTTAGCAATTAACTAACTCCTTCTCCACACACATCTGAAAGGGGATTATTAGCTTGAGACATGAAAAGGTAACAATGGCTTTTTATACTTTTGTGAAGTTTTGATGTGAAAGCTATATTTGCTTAGTAAAATGAATAGAAGGTCATTAATCTCTTTCTGTGTTCTCTATGATTTTAAATAACATTAGCATTGTCTACTCCAACATTTAGAAAGACTGAGATGTATAGCATGAGTGGCTATTTCACAATCTTTGTTTTTTTTTATGACAATTTCAATTCTTCCAATATTATTGTTCTGTTTAGCTCTCCTTTTTGCATTATATTGATGTTTCTATAAAATCACTATAAAACGTCTAGCTTTTCAAACAAATTTATAGTAATTTGTAGAAGGCATCTTTTATACCTATTAACTCTCTTCTGAGTCTCCTTTCTAATAATTAATATTCTATATTTATTTTTTCTTAAGTACACTTGCTAAAGGTCTGACTTTTTTGTTGTTGTTGGATGTTTGTAGAGAAACATATAATTCAAATATATAAATTCAAATTAACTTCCCATTCTTGTGGTTGTACATGATGTGGAGTTACGTGGGCCATATAGTCATATATTAACATAGGAAATTTATGTCCAATTCATTCTACTGTCTTTCCTATACCCATCTCCCTTCCCTTCTCTTCATTCCCCTTCATCTAATCCAATTAACTTTGTATTTATTTAATTCTATTACTTTTGCTGTTAGCTTTCTCAATTTCTTTCTTCTGTCTTTAGATTTGAATTTTTTATGTTTCTTTTCTAATTTCTTGAGGAGAATTCTTGATTTATTTAACCTTTTCCTGATCTTTAATAAAATCATCTTATGTTGTGAATTTTCTTGAATTCTGTTTTGGCCTGATTCCCTAATTGAAGTGTTTTCAAGTTCAACCTTTCTTAAACTTTTATTTCTTTATTTCTGATATTATTGTATTGTGACAACAGAATATGGCCTATATATTTTTGGCTTTTTGAAATTAAGTGAAGTTTTAATTGCTGATAAATATATGAGATTTTTTTTTAAACTTAGTAAATTCCTTCTGGAATGCCTTGCCAGCTTACCACCCTTCTCTGAGAATTGTTCTCTCTGTTCACAGGGTGAATTTTTCTAGTAGGAAACTTTGCCTTCAATTCCCACACTGTAACCAACCCCAATTCCCTAATAGCTACTTGGACCAAGAGATACCTGACCCTAGTCGAACCAATCAGTTTTTTCCTTCTACTAATTTAAAACTGAGGTATAGTGATGATATGGAGGGGAGGAAGACCATCTTCATTATTGGTTCTGGCATCTTTCCAGTTCCTGTTTTATTCTTTTCTTGAAATCTGACTATGCTTCTGAACTTTGAGTTCCAAGAGATAGTCTTGTATTCTGCAGTATTCTCCCTGTCTTTGTTTACGGTAGTTTAAGTGGATTTTTATTACCTGTGTAAAGTAAGGTATGAAGTTTGGATACAAAACCAAACTCAGTTTATCTTTGTTCCATTAAAAGTGATTTATCTTGGGGCTGGGGCTGTAGCTCAGTGGTAGAGCTCTAGCATGCATGAGGCACTTGGTTCCATCCCCGGCACCACAGAAATAAACTAATAAAATAAAGGTATCATGTCCATTGACAACAACAAAATAAATATTTAAAACAAAAAAGTAATTTATCTTGGAGCTGCGGGTGTAGCTCCATGGTAGAGCACTTGCCTACCACTATATACTACCCCTGGGTTGATACCCAGCAACAACAACAAAGGAATTTGTTTTAATCTGTTGGGGAGAGATTTGCCTTTCCTTCCAGGTGGTGGAGATCAGAGCATTGTAGTACCTACTGAGCCTCTTACCATGAGAAAGAGGCAAACTGCTTAATTTTTCTCAACAATCAGGGCTTTTCCTAGAATCAAAAGCTGTTATAAAAGAAAAGAAGATAGGTCTGGGCTGTAGCTCAGTGGTGGAATGCTCGCCTCACATGTGGAAGGCACTGGGTTCGATCCTCAGCACCACATAAAAATAAAATAAAGGTACGGTGTCCACCTACAACTAAAAAAAATATTTTAAAAAAGAAGATAATAGGACTCTCCCTTTGTGTAGGGTTGTCAGGGTGTGAGGCGAAGCCCTTAAATCTGGAAGAGGAAGGGAAAGAAGCAGAAACTGATGAGCATACTGAAAATGGAACTATTTTTCCTGGAAGAACCAGGCAAGTGGACAAGACAAGGACCTCAGTTAGGAGTGGTTTCTGGGAGCTATTGATCTGTCAAAGGACACAGTTATATCAGTTGAGTTTAATGCTCTTAGTTGGCTTTGTTTTTATTCTAGAATTGGATGATACTTAATTCCATAAAATTGAAATATTCCAGTGACCCGAGCAGAGGACGTTGGTTTTAGACAGACAGCTGAAGAAAGCAGAAACAAAAAGCAAAGAGGTGATTGGTCTTTTCAAAGTTACTTTCCTCATAAGGTCATGACAAAGAGACAATAATAGAAAAACAACTGATTGGTTAATACCAGGCTACTTTTTTTATGTGTAAGGATTAAGGAAGAGAGAACTTCATTTTATGCCAATTGAACTGGCCTGTTTGTGAAATTTGACTATTATCTCTCTAATCCTGTTTTCTGGGAAGGACAGATAAACAGCTTAAGTTTCAATTTGGTGACTTGGAACTTTAGCATGAGTGACTCCATTGTGATTTTTAGTCTGGTCCATTGGGTACATGCACTTAGTCCAAAAAGATGACCTCCTGTAATTTGTATTTTCCAGATCTAAGACCCTACTAACCAAAATTCATGTTTTTAATCATTGTCCTGCAAAAAGTTTGGTTCTTTTATTTATTTTTGCTCCTAATTTTATTCTCCTTTGACTAACCACCACAGGCAAGCAATCATTCTCAGGTGTGTGAGATATTAAGTATGAAATAATTTACCATTGTTTCATGTGCATTTATTTTTTTAAAGTAAGCTATAATTCACATAATAAATAACTCTCCCTTTAAAAAATGTGTAATTCAGTTGGGTGTGGTGGTGCACCTCTGGGTTCAATCCCCTGTACTGCAAAATAATAACAACAATAATAAAGTAAAAGTAAAATTAAATTAAAATAAAATATAAAATTCAATGGTTTTGAATACATACAGTTGCACAACCATCTCCACTATTTTGCATGCCTTATTAATTTATATAAAGGTATTATGCTGTGTTATCATTCTGTTTTTGCTATTTTTACCAATGGTTGTATCTTTTAAAATTGACCAATGTCCACGCATCTGGTTTATTGTTTCCAACTTAAACATTCTATAGTGTACATTCATCACAATTTTCTTATTTATTCTCTCTGTGGTGAACACTGAGGTTATCTTCGAATCCCCAACATAACAACCAGTGCTGCAATGAACATGCTCTTAGTGTTCCCTTGTAGGCCAATGTGATAATGTCTCTTTTGGACATTATTAGCCTGGAATTAGGCTAATCCTTTGACTAAGTTGCAGCTGATGACTCTAGAACAGCTGCCTCAATGCATGCCTCCACTGGAGAACTCAGCAATGGGGCACCCACTGGGTCCTCTATGGGTTCTCAGGATTAGCTGCTTTCTATTTTTGCCATTCTAGCAGGTATAAAGGGATTTCCAGTGCCTCACATGTACCAGGCAAGTGCTCTACCACTGAGCTACACTCCCAGGCCCATAAAGGGATACATTCTTATTGTTTTCATTTCATTTGTCATTACAATTGAGATTGAATATATCTTCATATGCTTATTAGTTTTGTGAACTTCCTTTTTTTGAATTGCCTGTTTGGTGATTTGCCCCACTCCCCTTTAATCCTGTCTTGTTTACTTCTTTATTTTCCTTCCCTGGGTACTCTGGATATTAGTCCCTGTTTGGTTTGAGATACTACAGATATCCTCATCAATCTGATCTCCTGTTATTTTTTTCTCATGGTCTCTCATTCTCCACTAGGGTAGAGAATTTAAATTGCCTACATCCAGAGCCTGTGCCAGTTAACTGCTCAGCATTCTTATGGGTGGAAATCTGACTGTATCAGCACGAACATTGTCACAGCTAACCACAAAGTGGGAGTGATCCTGGCCCCTGTCAGAGATGTCTGCTCTGCTGCCATCTGGCTTTGCTGTGATAACCTCTAAGACAACTTCCTTACCCTCCTATCCCCTCACCTGTCAACTGTGAATCAAAGGTGACTTTCACACCCACTGAGGTAGTGGGTAGGAAGACCCTGAAGTGGAGTGAGGGAATGACATGGGAAAAAGAAGGGACAGAGAACTAAACCTGTTGGAGAATTTGAAGGGGGTATGGTGAGCATAACTATTCACTAGGCTTTCAAATAAAAATGGTTTAATGAAGAATTGGTACGGAGAGCTGGTTTATAGTAAAAGAGACTCAGAGAAAATATGGGGTTGGGGCCTACTGAGGATTTCCCCTCTTTAAGAAGGAAAGCTGATAATCTATTTAATCAGCAATGGAGGCCTTGAGATATATGGGAGCTACATTGGGAATTGCATTAGAGCCTCCTGAAGTGGACTCTAACTCAGATATCAAAGCCTTGAGAAAAGTGACAGATTCTGCACTAAGATGTTTTAGCTGAAATCAGAAGAAAACAGGGTCAAATACTTAAAAATGCTGAGAAAGACTTTCACAATCATATCAAATTGTAATAACTAAATTCTATACTTTGCTCCCAATGCTATTGGTAAGGTTTAAGCCTTAAGAGTTGGACTCTGGTGATTGCATTGGGAGGCTGAATCACTCTGGTGATTGCATTGGGAGGCAGTCAGACCCTAGACCTCCATGGGGGACTTGCTTCCCCACACCATTGCTGATCCAATGTGGGAAGGCCCCCCTTGCGAAAAATACATCTTTGGATGCTAGGGTTGAAAAAACAGCCTATGTGGGTGTTTACACAAAGGAAAGACACCTACTACAATCTACTCAGTCCATTTTTTCCTATCCATGACCTGGAACTAAGAAGTTTAGTGGGAAATAGAGCTCAGCCTACTCTTATGATTAAGAGACTAAGAGAGGAAGGTGGAGTCCAACTCCAACTGGAAGGCTCTCTGGTAAAATTATTCATAGAGCTGCTTGGCCCACCAAAACAAGATAATAACATTTGTATTGAGTTTTTGCAAATAAAATAACCAAAAATAACATTGCCAGGGGACCTACTTGGATTCCAAGAACTTATGTCATAATGGGAAAAAAGAGTCTGATGGGTGTGGAAGTTTGTGGTTGACTTAAACATCTTGCCACTGTTTATGTGTACCTAACTGAAAATAAGAACCACATAGAAAGATGGAGAGCCAAAGGACAGTGAAGCAGATTATTTAAGATGTATTTTTGGGTCCATTGAATTAATCCATGAATGAAATTGATACTTTCTGTTCATTTTGGTACTTTCATTCTTGCTTAAAGCTGTTTAAGTTGGATTTCTATTGCTGGTAACCAAAAGGTTCTGACTATGGGAGTGGTATTTATTGGAAAGGAGAATGAAAATTTTATTTAGTTGTATTTATTACCTGGAAAACTCCAGAAAATGAGATGGAAACTTGCAAAAACAAATAAAAAGATGGTGCTTTTTTTCTCAATAAATGGTGCTGGGGCATTAAATCCCTATTTCACACCAAAATAGCTTTCAGGAAAACAAAAAAAATTATTAAATCATAAAGGAAAGAAAAGAAAATCCAAACAAAATTTCAAATCTGATTTTGGAATCAGAAAAGCTTCTCTTAGTCTTCAAGTCAAAGCAGAAAATAAGCAAACAAACAAGACAGATTTGTTGAAAAAAATAACTCTTCTGTTTTAATAACAGTAAATAATAATAAAGCAAAGGATGAAAATTCTATCAGAGAATTCATAAGGAATAGGTTTGGGAATTCCAGAAACCATTTTTGGGAGTGAGAAAGATAATTTGATTTTGGATATGTTCATGGGAACAACTCTGAAATAAAGTAGAGAGAGAGACACATGTCTAAAACCTGAGGATGATCACAAAGTAAGTGGCATACATTTGTGATAATTTAGCATACAGATGACAGTTGATGCTACTAGAGTGGATGGAATCACCTAGGAATGAGAAAAAAATGGTCCCAAAATCTTGTAGAGAATGTTGACATTTAAGTAACAAATAGGAAGAAAATCCCAGAAAGACTCTGAGCTCCTCAGGGAAGGGGGGGCTCCATGTCTGACTTATCTTTGTATCCTAGATAATACCTAGCACTGTGTCAGGTACATTTGATAATCAATACAAACCCTTATGATTGTTTCCATTTTCAAAATTAATTTAAAAATTGGTCCATTCATATGAATTGATATTATTTAATCGGTATGGAAAGATTTTCTTGATGCCCCTGTGCCTCAACTACTATTTTTCCTCCCTGGAATCACTAAACATTAACATTTTTTGTGTATCTTTTCAGAGATAGTTTATGCATATGCAAGCAGATAAAACTTTCTTTTTCCAAATGACAATATTTTTGGAGATTATATTATTTCAATAAAGCTGTATCATGTCTTTTTATGTTTATAATATTAAAATGCATACATTACCATAATTTATTCAACCAGGCCCTTTTTTGTAGATATTTAAATTATTGCTTTAACTAACAATGCTGAAATAGAAAACTTTGAGATCATTTTGCAGTGATGTTTTTGAAATTGTCAATTGGATTCGATGGACCTAGAGGCCTGAGAATTGCCTTTTCTGTGTGTTTCCTGTTAGAGAGAGCGATGGGAGACCTTTTCTTTTTTTCCTCCATGAGACTGGAGGGCAGAAGTGAAGAAATAGCCACATTGAATACTTTAAAGATCAAAACAAGATCACCAGGTGTTTCTGCAGCTCATAAAAGTTGTTATTTATCTGCCCACACATCCCCTCTAACCTTATAACAAATTCTGTTATATTTCTCAAATGCTTTTATAGCTTACTTTAAAAATATTTAAATATGTGGCCCCTTTGGAACTTTTCAATGTTTACCCAGTAGTTCTGAACTATTTTTTTGTGCACATTCTGTTCTTGTTTCCTTTGATTTTTTTTTTAAGAGAGAGAGAGAGAGAGAGAGAGAGAGAGAGAGAGAGAGAATTTTAATATTTATTTTTTAGTTTTCGGCGGACACAACATCTTTGTTTGTATGTGGTGCTGAGGATCGAACCCGGGCCGCACGCATGCCAGGCGAGCGCGCTACCGCTTGAGCCACATCCCCAGCCCCGTTTCCTTTGATTTTAATGCCATCTTCATTATATTTTACATTCCTATACATATTTGAGTATTTTTTGGCAGGGAGAGGGGTGTCTTTCTAATCCTTTTAGAAATTTACATGCAACATGCTATTTTACCTACTAAATTTTTTAAAATTTAAAAATAACTGGTTGACCCAATCCCATTTTATTATCCTCTTTTTCAGAATTTTACTGGCTAATCTTATTTGTTTATTTTTACATGCAAAGTTTAGACTATTCTTCTCTAATTTAAAGATCCATTTAGAGGGGCTGGGGTTATGGCTCAGTGGTAGTGCACTTGCCTAGCATGCATGAGGCACTGCATTTGATTCTCAGAACCACATACAAATAAATAAAATAAAGGTCCATCAACAACTCATTTAAAAAAATCCATTTAGAAACTTATTGGAATTGTATTAAATTTATAGATCAACTTTTGGAAATTTGGTATGATGTTGAATCTTACTAAGACCATAGTACACCTTTCTGTGAACAGTTTTACTTTGGTATTCAAGAATAAATTATAAAATTTTACTTATAGAAACTGCATATTTGTTGGTAAGTTTATTTCCATTTATTATATTTTTTTAAAAAAAAACATGATTGAAATCATCTTTTCTTCCATTGTATTTTCCAATTGGCTATGACTTTTTTCATTAGATTTGTAAATGGGACACATCTGAACTTAACTGTTTAGCAGGACAACATCATACCATTAAAACTGCTTTTTTTTTTTCTCTGTACATTTCCTAAATAGTCTTAAAAACAGTAAGTTAAGTACGGCACTCTCTTGCAAGTTTCTCTTTAAGCCACTCAGTTCCAAAATTCCTTAGCAAGGTCACAGATGGTGTCCCCTCTCTGCTGGTATTTTAGTCAAATCAAGGTTTTTGTTTATGCTTTTTTCTTCAGGCCAAATAGTGAGCTATTTTTGGTTAAAGTTGGAGTTTGATCTCATCAAGCCTCTAAACTGAACACTCAGGATGCTGGCCAGCAGTGCTGTTATCTGTTCTGAGGACCCCACTGGTGTGGGTAATTGTGCAAGTCTGTAGAAATTGCCAAGGCCTTATTTTCATACCCTCTCATGAACTGATACAACTCTGCAGTACTGTGTATATGAATCACATGCTTTCATCATATTAGTTAATTAGAAATGGTTAGAACAGCAAGAGATTTTTGAGTCATGTATGTAGTCTTTCATCTTAAGGATGAGGAAGCACATGCTAAAGTAATATATATATATATATATATATATATATATATATATATATACAGAGAGAGAGAGAGAGAGAGAGAGAGATATCTCCCATAGTTAAAAACAAAGGACAAACCTCATGATTTCAGATGACAGGCCTAGTGCTTTCTCTTCCACCTTAAACACTCCTTTCTCCTTTAACCTGTAATGCTTCAACATTTCAAAGGATCCTTCTCCAGTCATTGTCTCCCTTGTGAGTAACAGAGTGAAAGCCACCTGGTCAACTACAAAATGCTCTCATTGGTAAATCAGGCCAAGCAGCTGTGTGTGACTTCTGCCTGTCTCTGAACATTTTTGTTAATCTGGCAATTCTAAAAAATGTAGTCCAGAGATCCCTGTGAGACCACAGGAGCCTCTTAGGAAATTTGCAAATTAAAAAGTATATTCATAGTGATAGTCTCTCATTTACTTAGGAATGTTTTTTGGAATCTTCCAAGAAGGTAGGTTGAGGATATAAAGATGAGCATTTTCAGAGATTAACTAAGTTTGTTTTCCTTCTAACACTTTATGTCATACTTACTATAGTCTCTTTAAATTCATTATTGTCTAATAAATGGTTATTTTAAAATCTTGAAGTCTGCCTAGAGCCTGCACAGAAGCATAAGAAGCAATTCTACTTTGTTGTCTTGGTTTGTTATCATACTTTAAAATTTTTTTAAATTTAAAATTTTTGTCTAAAATTTCCAATTTAAAAATTTAGTAATATTTTATTCTAAAATAAAAGAAAATATTTATAATATACTCTTGTTAGTTTTGAGGGTGAATTATGGGCTCTTTCTACTCAGAGCTTCACCATCCACATAAAAAGAGGCTTCTTTGCTTCAAAAGAGAGAAACCTTTGCCAAAGAAACAAGGTGAAATGATAAGTGTTTTTTAGTCAGGTTTGCGTTGTTGTGACCCAAAGACCCAACAAGCACAGCTTAAAGGAAGAAAGGTTTATTTGGGCTCACAGTCTGAGAAGTCTCTGTTTTCAGAGATCTTAGTCCATAGTCAGCTGAATCCATAGCTCTGGGCCTGAGGTGAGGCAGACATCATGGTGGAGGGCCTGGCTGAGGAAAGCAGCTCAGGACTGGGTAGCCAGGAAGCAGACAGAGAGCTCTGCTCATCACACCCCTTAACTTCCTCCAGCCACAGCCTACCTGTCTACAGTTGCCACCCAATCAATCCATATGAGTGATCCCTTGATTAGGTTACAACTCTCATAATCTAATCATTTCACCTCTGATGAATCTTGTATGGTCTCATACATGAGTTTGGGGAGGATACCTCATATCTGAACCATAATAATAAGAAACAAAAATATAGTGAAAGTGACCTTTCCCTTGGTTGTGTCTGTGTTAACAACTTATTATTAGTTTTGAAAGTATTATGATAGACAACTTATAGCTTTTCATCCAGCATGAGAGGCACTTAGAAGTCAACACTCTGTCCCATCAACAAGTAGAGAGCTGAACAAACTGAAAATGTAAGAACTCTTCTTAGATCCATAGTAACTGAGTTCACAGGGCAAACTTCTGTCCACAACATTAGACAGGCAAACAGAGAATCATAACCTGCTGGAACAGGAATTCCAGAGCAGCAAAGCAGCAACCTCTGTGCTTTTGTGAGTTTTACCTCCATGAGCCTGACCAGGTTCCCACAGAGAAAACTCTTCTCATACTTCCAGCAGGGGAAGAGAAAAAGGAACCATTTTGAAATCTGGGAGTGCACTCTGTAATTCTTCACCAAGTTTTTCCTCAGGAGAAATTAATTAACCAAAACCTGACTAGCTGGGATTTTATCAGGACCCAGGAGAAGGGAAATACCCTAAACCAGCATCCTCCAGCCATCCCATTCCACAGGGTGAAAGAAAATGAGAAGCACAGGTGACACCCACAATGTAGGGACACAGACACGCCAAAGAACTGAAGGCTGATTATGGGACATAGGTGCTTCCCCTTCACCACACTTTATCACCACATCACTAAAGTCCTATTTACCATTTTCTTTTAACATAGTATAGTACATTATATTTAGCTATTAAAAAATTAAATGGCACATTAACGGCAAAAAAAAAAGAAAAGCAAAAGAAAAAAGTTGGAAGAGGCTGAGCAAGCATCAGAACCAGAGTCAAAAATGACAAGAATGTTGAAGTTATCAGGCCACGAATTTTAAAAAATGATGATAAAAATGCTAATGACTTTAATAAATAAAATACACAGAAGGCAAGAACAAATAAAGAATATAAGGGAAATGGAAATCCTAAGAAAGAACAGAAAAGAAATGCTAGAGATCCAGAACAATTGTAACAAAAACGAAGAACATCTTTGATAGGTTTATTGGTAGACTGGATGGAAACAGTTGAGAAAAGAATCTCTGATGAGGAATAGAAAACTCCAAAACTGAAAACATAGACAATAAAGACTAAAAAAGGAAAGAAGGAAGAGAAGGAGGGAGGGAGGGAGGCAAGCAGGCTGGCCCAAGAACTGTAAGACAACAACAAAAGATGTAACATCATATAATGGGAATACTAGGAGAAGAAATAGAGAAAAACAATATTTGAAATAATAATGACTAAGAATTACCCCAAAATTGATGTCAGATACTAACCCATAGATCCAGGAATCTCAGAGAATACCAAGAAGGATAAATGCCCCAAACAAAAACAACCTACTATACCTAGCGAGGTGTTGTGGCACTCACCTGTAATTCCAGATACTTGGGAATCTGAGGAAGGAATATTACAAGTTCAAGTCCAGCCTGAACATCATAGCGAGAGCCTATCTCAACAAACAAAACAAACAAAACCTCCCCCTATACCTAGGCATTCATATTCAAACTACAGAAAATCAAAAGTAAAGGAAAAAATTCTGTAAAAAGCCAGAAAGAAAAAACAGCTATTTATAAGAGGAACAAACATTAAGAATTACTTTGACTTCTCAGAAACCACATAAGCAAGAAGTGGAATGCTGAGTCAAAATGCCAAGAGAAAAATGCTGAGAGAAATAGTCAAAATGCTAAGAGAAATAGTCAAAATACTAAGAGAAAAACAAACAAAAACCCAGACCAACCTAGAATTAAATACCCTAAGAAATTATCTTTCAAAAGTTTATAAATAAATATTTTTAAAAAGTTAATAAGAAATAGACATGTTCAAACCAAACAAAAATCGAGGGAAATTGTCAGTAGGCGTATTTAAAAAAAAAAAAAAACTTAAAAGAGGTTCTTTAGGAGAAGAAAATAATGTAGGTCAGAAACTTGAACCTACATGAAGAAGAGCATCAATAAAAAAGTAATAAATGAAGGTTAAAACAAAAACTTTTATTTTTCTTATTCTCAATTGATCTAATAGATCAATTTGTTCAAATAATTCAACAATGTATTCATACATATCTTTATATATGTTATGCATGATCATACATAGAAATCAATGGCCACCATGATACAAGAGACAGAAAGAAGGAATTAGGAATATTTTGTTATTATTAGGTACTTGCACTACAAATGGCATAGTATTATTTGAAAATGGAATTGCAAACTCCAGCAGCATTTTTAAAAGAAGTATTGTTGATATGCTGAGAAAATAGAGAAAATGGAATCATATGGAATTCTCAATTAAAACTTCAAAGGCATAAAAATAGTAGTGAACAAAAGAACTCTTGAAGCTTAATAACAAGAAAAGGAATAGCTTATTTAAAAATAGGCCAAAAGGGGCTGGAGATGTAGCTCAGTAGTAGAGTGCTTGCCTAGCATGCATGAGGTCCTGGGTTCAATCCCCAGCACCACAGTAGAAGTAGTAGTCGTAATAATAATAATTAATAATAATAATAATAATAATAATAACGAAGACACCCAGATGGTAAGTAAATATAGGAAAAGATATTTAAGATTATAGGTCATTAGATTAAAATGACAATGAGATTCCACAAGACACATGTTAGAACAGCCAAAATCTAAAACACTGTCATCACCAAATCCTGACTAGAATATAGACTAACTCTCACTGACTGCAGATGGGACTGCAGAAATGTTATTGCCACTTTGGAAGACAATTTATCAGTTGCTTACAAAACTAAGCATACTCTTGTCATACAGTCTAGCCTTGATATTTACCCAAATCACTTAAATCCACACAAAAATAAATCCACACAAAAATAAATTACATAAATCCACACAAAAACCTGTATGTGGATGTTCATAAGTGTTCTATTCGTAACTGCCCAAAGTGGGAAGCAACCAAGATATCCTTCAGTAGATGAATGGATACATATACTGTGGTAGACCAACTATTGAATATTATTCAGTGCTAGAAATAAATCAGCTGTCAAGTCAAGAAGACGTGGAGGAACCTAAGTGCATTTTAGTAAGTGAAAGAAGCCAATCTGAAAAGACTGCAGATTGTGTGATTCCTTATGGAAAGGCAAAGCTATAGACAGGAAAGAGACAAGTGATTGTCAGGGATGAATGAAGTCAGAATGAATAAGCAGAACACAGAGGATTTTTTTGGGCAATGGCACCACTCTAAATGATATTACCGTACACACTTGTCAAAGCCCATAGGCATGCTGGTGCACACCTGTAATCCCAGTGACTCAGGAGGCTGAATCAGGAGGACTGCAAGTTTGAGGCCATTCAGCAATTTAGTGAGGTCCTAAGCTACTTAGCAACTCCCTGTGTCAAAATAATTTTTTTTTCTAAGAAAAAGGGCTGGTGATGTGGTACAGTAGTTAAGTACCCCTGGGTTCAATTCCCAGTACCAAAAAGAAAAAAAAAGTTCATGAAAAGTACAACACCAAGAGCAAACCTTCATGTAAACTATGAACCTTGGTTGATAATGATGTCTCAATGTAGGTTCATCGACCATAACAAATGTAGGATGTTGATAGTGATGTGGATGTGGAGTGAGCAGTCTCCACATATATAAAACATCTTAATACTTTTCCTCAATATTTCTGTGAACCTAAAAATTCTCTAAAACAAAATTTATGGGGGAAAAAAAGACAAGATATTTTGGTGCCAGTTACATGGTGGCATCACTTGAAGATAGTTCACTCCGAATTTAAAAGAAAAGAAATTAAATGTTTTAAGTATAGATGTGATAAGCTCTTAAAAAGCTAAAAAGTTACCTATAAGTTTTCATATAAGAAATTAGACAACCTCCAAAGTCTTTCACGGAGTAAGTCATCTGATTACATTGGCTGGAGAAGAGGCCAAAGTACCTGGAAGACTTATGAAACCTTTTAGAGTTGACATTGCTGAACATTTGCCGGATGAAAAGACAGCAAAGGAAACCATGGTTGTTGCCACTGTCTTAAGACACAGTAGCCTGTTGTATTGGAGATTTGGCTGTAAACATGATAGCCAAATTAATATCTCTTTTGAAGAATTGTACTTTTGCTTACTACGAGGATGGATCTATAGATGTGCCTGGACTTACTCTTTTGCATCTGCCCCCACCATCAGCCCCAACTAATTCAGGTTCTTGTATGGGCGTCACTTTGGTGAAAAACAAATAGTTGAATAACTTTTTCTTTCTGACAATAAACCTGCTGCTTGGCAAGAAATGCGAAGTGTTGAATAACTTTTTTTTTAATCTCCTGGTTTATTCTGGAATGGGTCTGTTGACATTTGCACAGATGATGGAAACGTCAAGTTGAGTAAACCTGATGGTACCTCAGCATGAACCCAGGTGGGTGCATTAAATTGCACCAGTAATTATTATATTCTTTGCTGACACATGTATGCAGTTTAGAAAAAATAACAAATACTTTTGCTTAAACTTGATGAAGCACTTGATGAAGCTTATAAAAACTGTTAAATTCATTAAACCTTCAATGTTTTAAATACTTCTGAGACAGAAAGGGAAGTATGTAAGAAGCATTTCAGCTGCATAAATAATAATAAGATTGTCTCAGGAAATTGCTCAAACAACTGCTTTAGTTAACCAGCTATTTTTGTTATGAAACCCCATTTTAACTTAATAGACAAATTGTGATTATTCAGACCTGAGTATTTTGCAGACATTGTGTTGAAGAGGAACAAAGTGAAACTTTTAGTTCATTCAAAACAATTGTCAGTTTCTCTTGTCAATGATAAAAGTTGAACTTTCCATGGAAAATTAGAAGACTGTAAAACCTGAATCTGTGGCTTTGAGTTTTACAGCTTTCCTTTTAAGAGAGGTGGTGGCATTAGAGAATTTTTGGTATGAAATAGATCAGTATTTGGAAAGTCTGTATAATTCAGCAACCATGTTTCCCAAGTGACAAATGTGTGATTTTATGAAGACACTCATGAGGGGCTGGGGTTGTGGCTCAGGGGTAGAGTGCTCGGTGCTAGCCTCGAATGTGTGAGGCCCTGGGTTTGATCCTCAGCACCACATAAAAATAAACGGATAAAATAAAGGTATTGTGTCCAATTACAACTAAAAAATAAATATTATTTTAAAAAAGACACTCATGAATAAATATCCAACGTGTCTAGTAGACCAATGGAAAAGTGTATTATTGATTTCTAATTGCACATTGTAACTGACCATTCAATCTACTTCTTCTCATATTTTGTTTAGCATCAAAACAGAATGTCCACAATTATTTGAAAAGGCTATTAAAATACTCCTCCTTTCCCAAATATCAGTGTGAGGTTAGATTTTCTTCATATTCTTCAACCAAAATATCACATCACAATAGACTGGATGCAGAAGCAAATGCAAAAGCCGTCTGGTATGAGCTCAGACATTGAACAGATTTGTCAAAATGCAAACAAGATTACTCTCCTAACTAAATTTTTCTTATGTTTTGGAAAATACAGTTTATAATATAGTTTAAGAAATATCATTTGTGTTTCCATGTAATGGGTCTATTAAAATTATTTTTGCATGAATATGTACATACCAAATATTTGAGAACTGTTGTGCTGATCTATTTCTCTGTACATCACTTATGACATATCTGTTAATCTAATAACATTGAGTCATGCTTATTCAAATCTATTTGACTGCTTATGTTTTCCCTGTTTTTTCTTCTAGTTCTCATTCTGGACAGTTCCAAACCATTGGCTCCATATTTTACAGCCTGATTCTGAACTTATCTGCGGAAGCCATTCTAACACCTTCTTTCTTGCTAACAGAACCTGTTTTGTTTTCTCCTCCTTTGAATGCCCTTAAACTTTGGAGCAGGTTAGGCCTCTCTCTACCCTCAAGATTTATCCTAAGCTGTGCATGGTGGCACATACCTGTAATCCCAGTGGCTTGGGAGGCTGAGGCAGGAGAATCATGAGTTCAAAGTCAGCCACAGCAACTTATTGAGGCACTTAGCAACTCACTGAGACCCCGTCTCTAAATAAAATATTAAAAAAGGACTGGGGATATGGCTCAGTGGTTAAGTACTCCTGGGTTCAATCCTCAGTACTAAAAAAAAAAAAAGATTTTATCCTCTTTGCCATGTCATTGGTTTAGGCACGATTGTGAGGCATAGTTCTAACCAATGAGATGTGAAAAACCTATTGGGAACCTTGGGAATTTTTTTTAATCAATCTTTTATTTTTAGTTGGTGCTGGGGATTGAGCCCAGAGTCTTGTTCATGCTGAGTACATGCTTTACCTCTGAGCTACATCCCAAGCCCTTTCAGTCTTCAAACGGGATAAAGACAGTGTTGACTCCCTCTTTCTGCATAGGTAGTGTTGTGGGCACATAAGGTTCAGAGCCACTATAGTCATTTGGGGCCCATCAGGAGAACCAGCTAGTGAACAAGCCAGGGTGCACTGGATGGCAGACTATAAAGAGGCAAACCAGCCCTTAATGACATCAATGTTCTAGAAAATTAACTAACCCTGCCACTGACAAATCTCTAGATTTCTTATAAAGTAGCTAATATATTTCCCATGGCAAGCCATTTTATCGAGGGTTTATGTTTAATTTCAGCTGAAAATATCCAGACCCTGTTGGACATTAATACAAGTTATTTTACTTGCCTCCTCAGACTCCCATCTGACTCTCCAATCTCTGGTTCCCTCAGGTGGGAAAGCCTTGTTGCAGAACTATGCCTAACAACTGTGCCAGGGGCTGTTAGGCCCTAAGATGGGCTCAGTACTATCTTCCTGGTAAGAAAGAGGCTAAGTTGTTGAATCTCTCTGTTCCTTGCTTTCTTCATTTGTAAAAGGAGGATAACAAGTAGGCTATTTCATTTTTGTGGGGAGGACTGAAAGAGATGATGGTAGGTCCAGGACATAGCTCAATGGCAGAGCGCATGCTTAGTTAGCATGCATGAGGTCCTGGGTTTGATCCCCAACACCTCACCCCCCACCCCCGCAAATTGATGGTAATATGTTTAAGCCATTTGAAGCAATTTCAACCTTCTCTCAGTCCATAAAAGTGGGATTCAGATGAGGTGAATAGTATCTTTGGCCATAAACTTTGGTTAAGACCAAACTCAAGTTGATCATATGAAGTCGCCAAGCAGAAGTAAAGTTCCTCTTTAAAAGTTGCCCCCTTTACTTACAAGATGGCAATTTCATGTGGTTCCATTTAAAACCCCTGGAGGTTGTACTTTAGAGACAGGAAACAATAACAGCTAAAGGACCAGCTCTGTGCAGCCTACAGTGATCTGAGATTAAACAGTAATTAAGCAGGTGGCTGCCAAGGAGTCAACTTCTGTGGAAACAGACTTATAAGTATGCAGCAAGTGAGGCAAATGAAAATAAGCAAATGGGAGTTTGTGTATATGATTTGAAAACAGTAAAGTGCTGGCCAAATGTTATTATAAGAATAATAGTTTGTCATTTAAAACATCTTTAGTGCCTTACCTATGAAAACTATACATTTTAATAGTAATACATTTGATATTTTAGCTATTTGCTTCAAAAGGCCAAAATGGAATTAATGGCAGCACCATAGACATTGTGAATTGCGTTCATCTAATGATCCCGGTTAGACCACAGACATTGTAATAAAAGGTCTTCTTAAACATTTGAGAATCTGATAACTTAGGTGTCTTTTTCACTGAATTGGCTTATATTTAAATTAGAGCATTAGTACAGAGTAGGAAATGTGACCTGTTGATACTCTCCTTGTGGAATAATAATTTGCCAGCTAAAATGATCTTCATTTTTTTCAAAACACCAAGAATTTGATCACCATTGTTCATGAACCACTCACCACCACACTCAGGGCAAGGCCTGCTGGAGCTCTCCTGTTCACCCTGTGTCTCATTTCATAAACAGAGGAGCTACACATGAGAACTAGACAAGATGTGCCCAGAAAAAGAATGTGTGGCCTCACATTACCTTATAGTCCATTTCCTCTTAGGCCTGGGAGCTACCAGGTTTCCAGGGGAACGCCCCTCCCCTTTTGATGTTTACAAGGGAGAGAACCCAGGCTACCCACATGTGACCTGTCATCCTAGTAAGCAAGCTTAGAGGTGACTAGAGGGTTAAGGAGAAGCCTCTGAGTGTGGGCCAGGGAAAGAAGTGGGAATACCCAAAAGGTTCAGTCTGTTTGAAAGGGCACTTTCTGTTTGTAATCTTCGCCTGTGCCCTGGCATTCTGATGTGGACCTATTCATGCCCATGGAAACCTTCCCTGCAGAGTCCTGGCTTGGCCTCGAGGCTGAGCTGCACTTGTCCCAGGGACTGTGCCAGCTTAGGAGCTCCTTGGTGGTCTCAGTCCCAACCCAAAGCTCCCTTTTGTTTCCCAGTGGCTTTTATCCCAAGCTCTGGGAAAATAATATAAGCAAAGCTCAATGAGAATTGATCATGAGGACTGTAAGGACCCCACACTTTGACTCAAAACCTGGTATTCAGCATTGGCTCCCTAAGCCCAGGATCATTTTAATTGGCCAGCCCCTTTGAGCTGTCAGTACTGAAGAACCTGTGATGAGACAATAGAAGTTGGGCTTCCTCAGTGCATATGTCTTTAGACTCCTCTGACCTTTCTCCTACATTCATCAGGAGATTACCTCTGGGGAGAAGAAAGACTAGGATTAGGGGAGGGAAAAGGTGGCTTCAACTTTCTTCACAATACGTTATTATATTGCTTTTATAAAATGAATGGTTTACTGCAAAGCTTTTACGACAAAATATTAAAGTGATATTTGGAGGTTGATTTAATTTCCCTGTGTGTTCCTCAGTTTTTAAACTTAATACTGTACCTCAAATATTGATAATGGTAAAATCAGTAGCAATCTCTTTTGCCCCAATTTGGATCTGGAATATTCCCCAAAGTCCCATGTGTCAAAAGCTTAGTCCCAGCTTTGTACTATTGGAAGGTGGAAGAAACTTTGATAGGGGGGCCCAGTGGGAAGTGTTAGGTGATTGGAGGTGCGTCCTTGGAGGGAATAGTGAGACTCTAACCCCTCCTCTTCCTCTTTCACATGCTGGCCATGAGGTGAACCACTTTGCTCCACTATACATTCCTCACCATAATGTGCTGCCTCACCAAGGCCAAAAAGGAATAAAGCTAACTGACCAAAGACTGAAAATTCCAATACCAAAGCCAAAATAAATCTTCTCTCATTATAATTGCTTAACTCGGGTATATTGTTATAGCACTGGAAAGTTAAGTAATAAGACAAATTTCTCCTTAAAATTTTTTTTTCTAGTTTTACTGAAGTATAATTGACAATTAAATTTGTATGTATTTAAAATGCACAAAGTGATATATATGTATAGTCTGAGATGATTAACACAATCAAATTGATTAATACATTCTTCACTTCACACAGTTGTTTTTTTATTTTTTATTTTTATTTTTTGGTGTAATGAAGAGAAGAATTTGTTAAACTCTCTCTGTACTTCTCACATTTGTCTTCCAATGAGCATACCTATCTTTTCTGGTTGGAAAAAAATCTTTTTTAAAGCAGGTGTCGAGCTATTGTTTATACAAGGTGCTATGATTTGAGGGCTATGCAGAGAGTTGTTTGGAATATGTACACTGTCTTTATAAAAATATGACACTGAAGGACCTGAGGTCAATGGGGGAGCAGGATAAAAACATTGAACCCATAGCATAAATTGAAACTGTAATGTGCTGGTCTCCTGGACAGGTCAAAGGTAAGCACCTCTGTGGTATGAAGGGTGTGCGCCATTTCAGACTATACTTCTCAGAAAGTTAGCCTATATCCAAAGGGCAAGAGCAGAGAACAGTAACCAAAAGTAGGAAGAACCCAGGATAGTCAGTAAAGGAGGTTGTTCCATTTTCCCAGACTGTACTGAAGGAAAGCAAACCACCTTAGCAATTCAGGAATAAAGATGGAGACTTTTTTTTTTTGGCAAATAAAAAAGAACTCTGACAGAAAAAAGAAAGCTGATTTATTTAGAGCAAAGAGTATGGTGGGGAGACATCAGAAGACAGATGATGCAAGAAGCTGAGAATCAGACCCAATCTCAACCATTGTTCTTGGTTTCATGACAAGGCTCTCATTATTTGCTCAGTGAAGAGGCTTGAAGCATTGGGGCAAAACTTCAAGGTACAGACTTTTAATTTTGTTGTGTTTAAGAATACCTGAGTTATATACAGGAAAATGCATTTAGTTCATTAGATCTCAGAGTGTAAATTCATCCTTAGCACATACCTGGGTTACTTTTAGACAGTTTCAAATTAAACTATCTGCCAAGTAGTGTTGTAGGTTTTAACTTACCAGGTCAAAATTCATCTGTGAAGAATCAATAAAACCTGGTAATGATACCTGCTTTCCTAACTTAAAGAATGTTATTTTGACAAAGCTTATTTCTCTCAGCC
This sequence comes from Urocitellus parryii, assembly GCF_045843805.1. Lineage (NCBI taxonomy): Eukaryota > Metazoa > Chordata > Mammalia > Rodentia > Sciuridae > Urocitellus > Urocitellus parryii. Next base: position 15,252,731 of record NC_135544.1, read on the forward strand.
GTAGTACATATCTTCACATTTATTAGTCAATAGATACAGATTGAGCATGTATTATATATACCAGGTACTGGGTTAGACACTAGGGATATTAGTCACCTTTTCACTGCTACGTCCAGAACACTTGACAAGAACGAGTTTAGAGGAGGAAAAGTTTGTTTGGTGCTTATAGTTTCATATCCATAGACTGACAATTCTCACCTCTGGATCAGAGGTGAGAAAGAGGATCACAACTGAAGGGTATAGAAGAGGAAACCAGCTTAGAGCATGGCCACCAGGAAGGAGGAAGGGAAGGGGCAGGAGGGGTGAGAGAGAGAGAGAGAGAGAGAGAGAGAGAGAGAGAGAGAGAGAGAGAGAGAAAGAGAGAGGAATCTCACTCACTGGGTGCAAAATATAAACCCAAAGGCACACCCCCAATAACCCACCTCCTCCAGCCACACCCTACCTGCCTACAGTTACCACCCAGTTAATCTCTGTCGGTGGATTAATGCACTGATTAGGTTAAGGCTCTTTAAACCAAATAATTTTACCTCTAAACTGTCTTGCATTGTCTCACACATGAGGTTTTGGGGGGATATTTAATATCTAAACCATAACATTAGGATACCATGATAATGAATCAGGTACAGTCCTGCACAAAGGAGACATTCCCTAAATGGATACTGCTGTTCTTTCTCTTAAAAATATCCCACTTGGCTGTGTAGGTCCCTAAGAACTCAGAAGAATCTTGACATTGTTGAAAACAACAAATTCTTTTCAATACAACTCATTTCTAATCAAACCAGCTCATACATATTTTAATGGCAATTTTTTGTGTTAAACTCACCAGCCTATGATGCCCAACATTATACTAGATGTTTCTGTAAAGGTGTTTTTGAATAAGAGTAATATTTATTTATTTATTTATTTATAATATTTTTTGTAATTGTAGATGGACAGAATGCCTTTATTTTATTTTTTTATTTATATGTGGTGCTGAGGATCGAACCCAGTGCCTCATGCATGCTAGCCAAGCACTCTACCACTGAGCTACAGCCCCAGCCCCTAAGAGTAATATTTAAATGGTGGACTTTGAATAAAGCAGACTGTGCTTCCTAATCATGGGTGGGCCTCATCCACTCAGTCAAAGCAGACAGAACTCTGCCAGCAGAAGGCCTTTAGCTCAGACTGTCACTCTCCCCTGGGTCTACAGTCCATTGGCCTCTCCTGCAAAATTTAGATCTGCACCACTATGACTGCATGAGTCAATTCCTTAGAATGAACCTTTCTCTACATCCACATATCTCACTGGTTCTGTTTCTCTGGAGAACCCTGATTAATATGCATGTTCACCTACAAAACCTCACATAATGCACACTGAAGAAAGCGAAATGTCAAGGAAATGGTGATGCAAGATGGTCCACAGCTACTGACTCTTTCCATTGTCAGTGAACATAGATGGGTTTCAGTTGCTATTATGGCTCGAATCTTAAATGCCCCCCAAAGACCCACATGCTAAAGGCTTGAGAGCCAGCCTGTGGCCCTTTTGGGAAGTGGTGCAACCTTTAGAAGATAGGGCCTACTGGAAAAAATTTAGGTCACTGGGGAAGGACCTTGAAAGGGATATTGAGACCAAAGCCATTTCCTGTTTCTTTTTTTCCTGGCCACCAGGAAGTGAGTAGCCTCCTCTCCACCATGATGTTATGCTACTAGAGGGCCAGACAACTGTGGACTGAAACATCTGAAACCATGAGCCAAAATAAGCATTTCCTCTTTTTAAAAAATATTTTTTAGTTGTAGTTGCACATAATACCTTTATTTTATTTATGTTTATGTGGTACTGAGGATCAAATTCAGTGTCTCACACGTGCTAGGTGAGCGCTCTGCCACTAAGCCCCAACCCAGCCCCAGCATTTCCTCTTTTAAGTTAAATTTTCTCAGGAATTTTGTCATAGCAACAGAAAGCTGACTAATACAGTTGTGAAAGATGAAAAAAGCCTTTAAAATCATCTATATACTCAGTATTCAAATTCTTTCCAAACCAAATCTTATATAGAATCCAAATATACCAAAATGGGACAAAAAACCCACTTATGCCAATGTGAGGCATGTCTCACAAACTCCGATGTTTTGGTTCATTGTTTACCAACAAGATTAATGTAATGCCCTCACTCTCATATCTGCTTGCATATCCCAATGTTACTTTATTGTAATACTATTCACATCTGCTCCAAAATTATTATAGATAGAAATTCCTAGCTCAGGAACAATAATAATAAGACAAGTTTATAAATTCAATAAAAATGTTACTACCAAACCAATGGAATTTAATATAATAATGTTAATTTAATTTGCCAAATGATGTTGTTTTGCTCAAATTGAATTGCTACTGGTAACATGAATATGATAATGACTTCTATGGAGAAGTTTTTTTTGTGTGTGTGTGTGTGTGTTCAACATGACTTTACTTTATGCATTTGTATGAAAAAGAGAGAGAAATAAAATTCCTCATGCCTTTCCCTATTAAAAATTACAGGACAACCTTCCTTTATATGGGGGTTTCATGATATCATTTGATATGAATATTGTTGAGAACTTTTCAGTTCTTTTCTGGATATTCCGTGAAAATTAAAGCAGTACTGCCTGATGTCAAAGGTAGGAGACATCCAAGCTCTGGTGGTGGGTAGCAGCCCCTGATTGTAAGATGAACAGCTAAATGATTCAGACAAAAGCTTATATGAGTTCTCATCAACATGCAAACACTAACAGAAGAGAAAAGGCAAATGTGGCAAAATGCTAGTAACCAGTTCATCTAAATGAAGGGTGTATGGAAGTTCTTATATTGTTCTTTCAACTATTCTGTTAAGTTTAAATTTTTTAAATTAAAAAGTTGGTAGAAAAAGAAATGCTCATGGAGAATTCAGAGCTTCTAAGACTATGTATAGACACATAGTGTGGATACATTAATCTACTTCACCCAATTATTTTATAGATGAGAAATTTGAGGCCCTTAACTTAGGAGAGTGTTATGGTGTGAATTAGTGGAGAATCACGATTAGAACATCAGACCCTCATACTGACTCTGGTGACCATACTGACTATGAATTGTAAGGTTTGAGCCCTACAATTTCTTACAGGGTTATGCTGTTATAAGAAATGAGGGAGGACTTCACCATTCACTGGTATTTTTATAGCATTACAAACCTGACTTTTGAGAACATAGTATCTTGTATACTCCAAACACATCACAGTCATGATAAAGAGAGTCCAACATGACTGGAGAAGGAGAGGAGGCTCCTTGCAGTAGGGGGAATAAGGTTTTCTTTGAAAAATGAAGCACTTCATTTATACATAGAAAAAAATTTTGTCTTTATGCTTCAACTACCAGCAAATTCTCTTACGGTCAGTAATACCTGAAGCTGAATGGGACCAGAGGGAGTGTGACCTGAGGCCATACCTATGCTATGACCCAACTGAAGGTACTTGTATTCTTTAGGTCCACTTTCAGCCCTGCACTTTAATATCGTATCACTAAAAACAAGAGAATACAAAGCTTAGAGAAAGAACAAACATTACTATACATAGAAGCACTTTGAAAAATAAGAGAACAAAATAAAAGGCAAAATGTTTTAGGAAATGTCATTTCCCCAAGGGACAGGAATCTGATTCTGGGGTTAAATAACTCGATGGCTGAAAGACATGATTACTGCCAAAGAGTCTAAAATGTCTAAGGAGTTGAAAAGAATTTATGAAGGGTTTGAGCAAACGCTATTGTCTCTATCCTACTGAGAGGGTCAGGTTCATGGGAAAAAGCCAGGGGAAAAAGTCAAGTCATGTTTTATGTGAAACACAGACACTGTAGGTATTCATCAGCGGAAATTACATGCAGAGAGAGCTTTTCAAAGAAAACCTTATTCCCCCTATTGCAAATATACAGAACTGCAAATATGCGGCAAAAGCGAACCATCTTTTGGTTTTCAATAAACAGGCAACTGTTTCCATAAGCTATAATCTAGTTCTTAAAAGTCTACACTTACGATTAAGTTGTGGATGAACCCATCTGACCACAAACCTTAGAAGTTGTGCAATGTTTTCCACAAATGTTAGGTTCACAGTTCATTAAAAAGATCCTGAATCTTGGGCCGGGGTGCCAGTTAGCATGCTGGTGCCTTTGGGAGAGTCTGGTGGTGGGAAATAAAAATCTGTAAACTGTCTGGGCAATTGAGAAACCAAAGTTTATGAGCTGCTCAAGCAATTCCACTCATTGTTTATATTTCACCTCCCCCTGGAGCACAAAGAAAATCAGCACAGCTGGTCCAGGCGGGGGATTGAAAGTCTTTAAACAGCATCCCACCTTGTGGAACTGCTCATCTGACCAGGAAGGTGGTTTCTGATAAGAGGTACCTCTTTTAGATGTTGCTGATCCCCAGAAGTGTCAGCTCATTCTACTCATTCCTCATATCCATCCCCTCCCTGGATGATATCACCTAATTTTATGTTTGCATCCATTTGCTCCTAATGTATCTTTCCCAACCTGGATCTCCAATCTGGATCTATCCCATATACACATATTTTGGGTTACTCCACTTGGAGTCCTTCCAGCCTCTCAGGCTTAATATATCCCAAATGGAGATCAACAACTTCTGGTTTGGTTGGAAGGATCCATTATACACCTAGAATCATGTTTGACTCTTCCTGACATCCTTATGAATATTTCTTGACTCTTCCCTCTTCTCCATCCTTCCCTTGGCTGTTTCAGCATCTCTTCCCACACTGCTGTGTTATCCCTGCTTGATGCTCCTACCATGGGCGTGTTCTGCTTGATTTCATCCATCAGTGGCTGGTTCCTTATTTCCCACAGGAATAAACTCAAGCTCTTCAGGACAGCATCGAAGGCCTTTTGGTCTGATTTGTACCTCTCCTTGACTCAACTCTTACATTTCACCATGCCAGAAGTTGGGGGTGTGCGTGTGCTACACTGTTTCCAGGTATGTGCTCCCCCAACCCTACATGTCTGTGTAAACCTGAAATGCCCTTCTCTAGCCTCACTTTCTTACTTGGGCAAGTTGCTACACTGATCTCCTCAATCTTGATTCAAGTGCTCCCTCTTCCTGGAAGTGGTCTTGTCCTACCTTTTTGGGTTAGGTGTGGACCCTCTACACCTACGACATGACTCTCTTCGTTTTATGTCTTCTACGTCTCACTTATACGCTCACTTATAAGCAGAGACTGTGTATTCAACAGAAACTCGTGTAAAATGTTTTACTGAATGGTAAATAAATTATCTAAGTTTATTTTTCTGATACCTAAGGAACTGTTTCCAAAACAAATAACCACGATATGATACACCTACCCCCACAAAGAGACCTGTTGGGCACCTCTTGAGGGAAGGTGAGCTGGAAGCTCTCCTACTTGTGACATGATCAACAATAACTCTGAAAGGCCTAGATGATTGATGCTATCAGCCAAAGATCTGAATGACAGTGTAATGAAAGGATTGGACTCAGGAAATAGGGCTGTGTCTGTGGTTTTCTAGTGCAATGAATTGAGCTCCCTTTTGGAACCTGATCTTAATCGCCAAAGGAGACCTTTCAATTAAAGAAACTCAAAGTTATCTTTAGAGTTCAGGAAATACCATTGTTTGACACAAAGTAATTTTGCCCAGGAACTAAACTGTGATGAATGGTAAGGAGGGGAACACATTTGCTGTGGATACCCAGTTGTGACACCTTGGTGAGGATCCCATTCCCTAGGGCGGTGGGAGACATTAGGCAAGGCTAGAGAGTCGCTGTTTGTTGTGACTGGGGGATGCGAGGAGGGAATGCCACTGACCTGTGGTGGGTAGTAGCTAGGCATGCTGCTAAAAATGCACAGGGCAGCCCCCCCCCCCCCCCCCCCCGCCCCAGCAAGGAATAATCTGGGCAAAATGTCAACAGTGCCGAGATAGAGAAACCCTGCCCAGGGCTTTAGCCCTTCACTTTTGTCTCCTGATTTGACAATAGGCCTTTGGCTCAGGTTACAGAGGTTCCATCTGCTGCACAAAACACAGAGCCAAGTACGCACATCCTCTGCAGACACTAGGAAAGGTCATAGTCATTGAATCATCATGAGAGTTCAGGAGTTACCTTAGAAAATTTGTCCAGACCACTACATTCTAGTGCCCTAACTACATTAGGTAGAGGTAGGGGAGGTTGGTTCTGGACCAGTTTGTGATATAGTCACATTTATACTATTCACCTTACATCCAGTGAACCATCCATTGTCTTATGGGTTCCTACCCATGAGGATTTCACAGTCTGATGGAAGATACATGCCTGCTAAGAGCCACATTGCCCTTTCCCCTTTGAAATGTTTTCTTGAAGCCTTTCCAGATTATTGGAACTCTCTCTCTGACCCCTTTCACTTTAATTCCCTAGCTCCTGTGGTTTCTATTGCACTGCTTAGTTATATGGCTGAGTGTTATCCATTGACGGTTCCTGTGCTATAGTCATATCCTTACCTGGATTCCAATCCTTCTAGAAGTTTCTGTGGCCCCTCAATGCCTACCATACCACTGAGAGTATAGCAGAAATTCATTAAAACTTGTTTGATGGATTTCTACTTTCTAAACAAATAATTAGATAGTCTCAAAAAAGGGCCAACTGTTCATGTGATAAATCTGACCCTATCAAGTTTATTCTTAATGATTCCTTTTCTCTGTACATTCTCCTTCTTCTCCTTGCACTTCTACTATAATTTGGAAATTCTCATAGTGGGAGTTTCAACGGGGTAGGAGGAAATAGACTTCTTAAAAGGAGAAGATGTTATAGGACACTGAAAGTTGGAGTCCCATTTCCCCCTTACCCCTTTCCTAGACCCTCCCACAGACCAGTAGGAAGTGACTGACTCTTTGCTCTTTTTATATTCTGCTATAATTTGTATCTTAAATGCCCACTGGAGATCCATGTCCTAAAAGGCTTGGTCCCCAGTTTGGTGCTCTTGGAAAGTGGAAGAAACTTGAGAGGTCATTACATTGTTGGGAGCATGCCCTCCTGAAAGGGAACTGTGGGACCCTGGTCTCTTCCTCTTTTTCTTTCTTTTACTTCTAGCCATGAGAGTGGTTTTGGGCTGCCATGTGCTTCCACCATGATATGCCACCTGACTGAAGGCCCTAAAGCAACAGGAACAATTCATCATGTACAAAAACTGCTAAAACTATGATCCTGAATAAACCATTTATCTTTAGAAACTGATCATCTTAGGTAGTTGTTACAGTAATGGAAAATGGACAATCATATATCCCTTTCAAACCTGTAGTTGAAATAGAAGCTTAAAGTGTCTGTGGTCAGGGAGACATGATGACAGAACAAATTAATAGAAAGAGGATTTGAATATCTCCCTCCTCTCATGTCTTTCCTTTCCATTCTCATCTTTGCATGCTGATATTCAAGTTATTACTAATGTCCAGTTGGGCTGAGACTTGAAACTATGACAACTGGGGATTTTTGTGGCTAAAACATATAATGCTCCTATGTTTGTGATGATACTTGCAACATCTGTGCTGTCAGATATTCTTGGTTCAACAGAATATATACAATTTTTAGGACCTTCCAAGACTAAACCCAGAAACAGAAATGCTTTCAAAAAAAAAAAAAAACCCACCTCACAACAACAACAACAACAACAACAAAACAAAAACAAAGAAAAAACAAACATCTTGTTAGAGGTTTAGGCCTAAACTAGTGAGGATATGGACATAAATGACTTTTTTTTTTTTTCCCTGTGGTGCTGGGGATTGAACACAGGGCCTTGTGCATGCAAGGCAAGCACTCTACCAACTGAGCTATATCCTCAGCCCCCCATAAATGACTATTTTCTATCATTGTTTGCATTAGGTAGTCAATCTTGGGCCCTGGCTCATCCAAGCCTAATTGAATAAATAGCAATTAATTCCAGATTTTAAATCTTCATTAATCACACCTGCTAATAAAGATGCTTATAATTTTCTAAGCATTTATAAAATGCAGAAGGCTTGAAACCCAATCCTTGTTTTGACCCAAAGCAAATCACTTTACTTTTCTAAAATGTGGATGATTGTACCTGCCCAACTTGCCTCCGGTTGCACTGGGAGAAATGGAGTCTATGGCAATACTCACTTCCCCTTAAAAACCAACCAACCAACCCTTGGAACTGTCTGACTCATTTCATCTTGTAAATGGAGCTCCTCACATTAATGTATTCTGAACCATTATTATAAGGATGACAGGAGAAAAGTGTCAAGGTAGGCCCAGCAAGAAAGAAGGAAGGCCAAAAGCCAGGCTGCACCCCCTTTCCTCCCCTCTAGCCTGATTGTCTCCCATCTGCAGGCCGCCCCATGGTTCCACCAGGTTCCCTGGGGAGAGCTGGAGACTTAGCACTTCTCAGTTGCTGACTATTGGCAGACAGTATTCTGCATTCTCAGGGTGGCAGAGCCAAGAGGAGTGGCAACGCCCATTCTGACTCTCCTACCCTCCACCTCTGCACCTTCCCAGTCAGCTGGTGCTTCTGTTCCTTGGCGGGCAGCCTGGTTAGCTCACACAGGCTTCCAGGCTCCTCCTAAGATCGAGTCTTTTTCCCAGCCCCAGGCTCTCCCACGGCATTGCCCGCCAGCCTGGCTGGGATCCTGCATTGTGCTGAGGAGCAAGGAACTAAGTGTTGGTGGGAAATATTATGCAATTCCTAGGGATTATGGTAATGTGTAGTCACCCTCAATTTAATCATAAGTATAGACAGTTAAACTCTAGATTATAGGCATCAAAAGTTGTTGACTGTTTACTAAAATCTAAGAGGGTAGTACAATATTATCCAACAGTACATATTCATTACAGGAGAAAAAGGAAGTTCTTTTAAATGTCTCCACTGCATATAATTTACTCTGATGAATACCCACAGAGTATGTGTTTCATGTCAAGTGCAAATTAATTTTCCCTCTGGCTCTTTCCCATGAACTTGCCACTAGGCTATAGCTACTTAATCTCAACACCACTGGAATTCTAGAAAACTCCTCTACTAAATTAGAGTACTGGAATAATTCCCTCCTGCCCTGTCCCTTGCCTCATTTGGTCAGCTAGAAGCATGGGTACCCTTGGCTCTATTAGTTCCTTTACCTTTTGTTCCATCTTTCCTGGAGCCCCACACGTGGGACATCCTCACATGCCTCACTCCTGTTACCTCCACACCAACTCTCTTCCATGAGTCCTTCATCTAGTCTCCAGAGAATCCATTCTCATTTCTACATTATAGAAGGAAAAAAACTAGTAATGAGCCCAGATAGATTTGCTTAAGTGCTTTAACACACACTTTTGAAGATGACCATCAAACCCTACTCTGAAAGAGCACAAAATTGCTACTTTTAGGATTAAGAGTTAATATTCAGATTGTCAAACTGAATTATTAAAATATAATGAGGTGGCACTGATGTTGGAAAAATCATTATCTGACTCTATAACAGAAGGGGTCCCTGCTAAAGGCCAACCTCTCACCCCATGTACTCTGTATCCCTTCTCGCTCTCTCAAAGCCTTCAAGTGTATAGCTTCCCCTTTCTATTTCCAGTAATTTCTCTCTCCATTGAACCATTCACATAAACAAATTTATCCTAGTATCTCTCATCTTTAAAAAAAATGAAATTATCTCTTGACTCTAGCTAGTGTCACCAATTTCATCTTGATGTGTTGCCTTTTGATCCTGTCTTGGATTCCTTTTCTCCCATCCTCTCTTTAATCTGCACCAGTTTAGTATTGGAAAATGTAGCCTCTAACTGGGTGGCTGTGTGCAAAGGGGTGGGGTTCTATTATTAGGATAAAGCAGAGAATACACACTGGGGGATGGTTAGCTGTCTGCCACGTTACAAGACTGTGAAATGCTTTAACTTTGAGTTAGGTAAATTTGTGTTTGTCTACCTACCTATCTATTTATCTGTCTTCTATCTTTTGACTGACTATATCATGTTTTGTCCTTGTTGTAGATTATCTAGGATGACAGGTTCTATACCTGAGAAATACATTTGTCTCATTGCTGCTCATGAAAACAGTCTGCTGACAGTCTAATCGTTGTTCTTCAGAGATAAGCTGTCTTTTCTCTCTGGCTGCTTTTAAGACTTTCTCTTCATTTTGGTTATCTGGTTTCACAATGATGTAACTTGGGCCTAATTTCTGGTGATTTAGCTTGGGATTCCTTTCATTTCTAAGTTTGAGAATTTGTGTTTTTTATCAGCTCTGGAAAGTCACCGTTTGATGTTTGATAATTCTTTTTTTCTTATGGAATTCCAATTTCCAGTGCTTTGTACTTTCTCTTTCTAGCTTTTATCATGTCTGTTCCACATTTTTATTTCTTTGTGCTGAATTCTGGGTAAGATATTTGGGTGTTTTTCTGTTTATAAATATTCCCATTTCTTCTATTTCCAACAAAATGTTCTATTAAAGCACAGTAATGTATTGTAAAATGTACTCTCTCTCTCTCTTCCTCTCTCTCTCATCCTTGAGCAGATTTCAACATTAAATAGTTGTACACATCAAGTTTCAGATGTCTATTCTTAATAAAGTAAATCTTATGTTATACCAAAGTGATTTTTGTGACATTAGGGGAAAAAAATCCTCTCCTAAGTGGATAATTGTGTGGATTGCTTCTAACAACCTTTGTTCCAAGCAGTTTTTTTTTTTTTTTAAAGAAAACTTTTAGTTTGAAGGTCCCAGTCTTTTCCCTAACTTTGCTGCAATCTCTAGGCACTGAGTGAACCCTGTACTCGTCAGTGGGAACTGTAGGGTTAGGGATTGTTCTTTCTGTCCTACTTGAAAGAGGATTGAACATTCCTTCAGTCCCACATGGTGTGCAGTGCTGCTCTGATCCTCCAGATCCAAAAGGAGTCAGATCAAACTGGGTGCTTCTTGCTAAGTAAGAGAATGTGTTGGGTTGGGTGCCTCAGAAATTCTTAGCATGTTGAATGTCACAATTAGATATAAAACGGGCATCTAGATACTGGATGCTGAACAGGTCAGACCTACTCTTAGCCAAATTTCATTATCTTCTAGAGTGATAATTCACATAAAATTGCTGGTCCATGATTATCTCACTACAACAAACACCCTGTGGTTGCCTGGGCATTGATAACTGCTTTGGTGAACACACCTCTCAATTTCCATAAGTCACATTTACTTACATACCTAGTTCTTAAAAGCTGGCCATTGACCTTACAAAGCAGAAACTGCTTCAAGAGTAGACTCTGCAATAGGTTTTTGAAAACAGCTCTAGATTATCTGATGGAAACTTCTTCATCATAGCTGGTGAGAACATGTGCTTAGTTGTGGTGGTAAGGCCTTAGGGGAATATTTTCAATACTCCTGTTTCATTGGATCTACCCCCTTCAATTCTAAGTGGTGTGTGTGTGTGTTGGTGGGGTGTTGGTGGTTAGGGTTAGGGTTAGGGTCCTGTCAGCCCTGGCAATAATTTGGGCTATGTGATACTTGGGCTTGGATGTCATACTCCATTTAGGTTAAAACCTTAGTTGTGACACTATGTGAACTTAGAAAATTACCTAGCCTCTCTGAGCTTAGCTCCCTCAAGGGAAAGGCATGGATAATAATAGTGTAGGCCTCCTGTGAGTACTCAGTAAGACAAGGTAAAGCATTTAACACAGTTCTTGGCACATGTTAAGCACTCAAGAAATGTAAGCTCCTGGTTTTATGGGTGGTGATGGAAAAAGTGAGCAAGAGAAAATGCTCCAGGCTCTGTTTTCACTTGACCTAGTACTGTTTTGTTTTGTTTTTTTTTTTCTCCCTTCTAATTAATTCCTCATCCAAAAGCACAGGATGTGAAGCTGTCTTGTCTCCTACTTATATCCTGGTTCTGCTATTTACTAGTTAAGTGACCGTAGAAAAGCATATTGCTTAGAATGGGTAATAAAAATAACAAATCTCTTATCTTGTCACAGAAAGGTTTGCATTTCATTCATGCAATGGTTGGCTGTGGGTCCAAGGAAGCTACCTCTGTGTGGTGCTAAGCCCTCTTGGCTGTTTACTTTATTTGATTCCTAGAATAAGACCTCCACAATCACCCTGGCAGAGGAAGAGCTGGGGTTGGGATGGAAATATTGGGGGCAATGTAATTGGTAAGTGTTCCTATTTCTGCCACAGAAAATCTCTAAGCCTCTCTGTGCCTCTTTCTCCTTATCTATAAAATGGAAATACCTCCTAGGCTGTTATGAGAATCAATAGTGCATATGATTCCATATTCCATTTAATAATATACTTGTCAGGGTCCTGGCAGAAAACAGATGACACACTGGGAAGAATTTATTGTTCTTAGGAGAAAATAATTAATGAGACTAAGTCAACAGGTGTGGGCAGAGTTGAGGACCACTAAGGGATATGTCTAATATCAGATTCCTTTGATGCAGGTCCAGCCCAGCTGGAACCCAAGAAGCCTGTGATACATTTTGGAGAGGTCAGGTCCCTGGACACAGAGCTGGCAGATCTAAGTGGGGATAGAGGAATGATCAGAACAGTACTTAGGATAGTAGGTGCTCGATAAACCTCCACCAAACCTGTAAAGCTCAATCTACATCACTGTAGGGCAGCTGGGCTTGTGAAGTGTTGATGACTTATCATATCCACATTGGTCTCATTTCATTTTCTGACCTTTTTCTCCCCCTTCACTGAAACAGACAGTGAAAAGGCTGGAACTTAGGTTGCAGCCGAAATCCAGATGGCCATGTCTATGACAAGTGGCATAGTCAACATGCACATGTATCCTTTTGGTGGCACGAGGACCCAACAAGTCCTCATCTCCCCACACACCCAAGCTAATCTAACAGTCTGCCAACTGGTCTCCCTGCTCCATGCCAATTCCATTCTTTTTTGGGGGGTTGGAGAATACTGGGGATTGAACTCAGGGGCACTGGACCACTGAGCCACATCCCCAGCCCTATTTTGTATTTTATTTAGAGACAGGGTCTCACTGAGTTGCTTAGCACCTGGATTTTGCTGAAGCTGGCTTTGAACTCTTGATCCTCCTGCCTTAGCCTCCCGAGCTGCTGGAATGCAGCGTGTGCTATCATGCCAGGCCATGCCAACTCCATTATGCCACTTTTAAAATAACAGTCAGTGCTTCCTTCTTTGATGACAAAGGAAGTCCAAACTGCTCACCCTGAGATCCAAAGCTACCATTTATTTCTCACCTCGACAGCACCCTCCACCTAAGAACTATTCCAGTCACGTGTTCACAATTTTCCACATTTTTCTCCCCTGGATCTTGGCTCCCAATGGAATGAGCATCCATGGTCACTTGGCAAAGTCCTACCTCTCTTTCAAGGGTTAAGTCAATACCAACCTGTTTACAACTCCTTTTCTTAATCCCCGCAAGAAGGAAAAAAATCCCTGTTCATCCTCCATGTGTTTCTGCTCCCATGATTGTCTTTTATATATGTGCCTCTTTCCTTTACTAGATAATATGCAAATCACCAGAACCGTCTTCATTTCTTTCTCTTCATTTCATCTTCGTTATGGGGCTTAGCATGGTGTTTTTCATGCAGTAGATGCTTAGTACATATTTGTGGAATTGAAATAAGTCCAATTCCATTTTGAATCTATTTCAAAAATAGCGCCCTAAAGAGTTAGGGAAAGAGAAGCCCCCATTGCCAGGTCTTTAATTTAGGTAGATCTCTTTTTGAAATGCCATAATCTCAAACGTGTACCAATAGATGAATAGGTATAACGAAGGGCAGAGGTTGATTAACCAGGTAGGAAGGTCTTCCTGGTAGGTCTCTAATGATGTCAATAATTAAAAGAATATGAAGGGAGCTGTGCTGGCTGTAGTTTTCATTAGAGGTCACAGTTCTGAGAAGAGTGGGACTCTCCTTTTATTTTGCACAGCAAGGCAAAGGAGCAAAGGAGTCTGGTCCTGGCTGATAGCTTTGTGATCTCCCATTTCAAATCAGTGAGAGGCATGGAAACAGAAAGTCTGACTCTCCCTAAGGTGCCTGTTGAAAGGAGTCATAGAAATTCTTTCCATAAAATTTGCATACACAACTCCTGGGGAGAGGGTGAGGGAGTTGCCACAATCCCTGCTCACCTCTTGCAGCCTCTCAATTATTTCTTTGCAAAAATATCTTCAATTTTTATTATTTGAATTGCTAAGAAGGCTTTTCTGTCCTCCAATACAGTCTGGAAATTGTGGGCAGCCACCTTCCCTGAGATGGACTTTAGAGCCTCAGCTCCCCTCCCCCTGCTCTGCTCTTACATTCCCTCTGGGAAGTTGCTGGGTGTTTCCTGTTCCTCTGACCTACCCCCTGCTGCTGCCTCAGAACATCAGGACACTGCTCCTCCCAGTCTCTCCCTTCTTTAAGCAGTGGCGGCTGAGAAATAATATCCTGTGTTTGTGTAGCATGTTCCAGCAAGACTTCCAAAGCCCTTTGCAAACATCAGCTCATTCTCACTGCACCTCTCCCTTTTCTCACCATGTTGTGGCAAGGAAATTATGGAGAGAGCACGTGGTTTGACAGAATGGGGAAAATTGCATTTGTAAGGTAAAATAAGAGTTTAAAAACATGGGAAAAGTCAGAAAGCCTAAGTTCTTCATTTTGGAATAAAGTTCACTCTGGAGTTTCTCCCTTACTTAGATTCTGTCCATCTGGCTGCTTTCTTGGTGATGTTTCAGCACAATGCATATACTTCACAACACTGTTGGGGAGATCAGTCTCCCTGTGTTTTGCTAGCCTGATGAGATTTTTGAAAATATGACTTGAGTTTGTGTGTGTATGTAGTTAGGGAGCTTGCTGTAGTTTTGACTCAGCTGGAGAAATGAAGCACCTACTAGTTTAACTCCTTGACCTTCCTAATAAACTCCCCCATTTTCTGGATGGAAAATTGAGGAGTCAGAGATGAGCCCGATCCCTGAATCCACACCTCTTTCCACTGGACTGTGACTCTGTGTTCTGTTGAATTTGATGGGACATGTGAGACGTAGACTTGAAGACCACAGCATTTCCATTAATCTCTCTACTTCAATTGCTTGTTTCTGGGCCTGGGAACAGTTGAGTAGATGTTTCCACCTTCTAGATGTTTTGCCTTTTGCCTTGGACCTGCCACTTTAAGTGTCTTGGATAGAAACCTGATCAGGTAGCCAAGTTCCCAGTCATGTCTCAGCACCTAATAGCCATGGATTAATTCATACCTCTCCCCTCAGTCTTTATCATCTCCAGGTTCATCCAATTATGATACTTAGACACATAGAAGTTCATCCGGCTCTGATCTCAAACTCAGATCTAATCTATCTAGTGGAACCAGAGAGATACTACTAAGGTCAAGCTCAGACCACCACTCATATCCATTTAAAAAGGGATGAAATGAAAAAATAAGGAAACTCTTCAGTCTTCAGCACTCCATAATATAATCTTGATTTGCCCAATGCTTAATTTCCACTATTCCTTTTTGCAAGGCCTATGCTCACGTTTCAACCAGACTTCTTGCCATCCTTGAAGATGCTCCAAACCTTCCCATTCCATTCGTTAGTATTCATTTGCTCTATTCCTCACCCTGGAATGCCCTCCCCAATTCCCATTTCCACCAAGCAAATCTTATTCTTTTTTCAAAGTTTTTTTCTAATGAAGATTCCCTGAAGTTGAAATTCTACGTATCTTCTTGAAAAACCCCCAGATTGTATTTCTCTCATAGAACAAATCTTATACCACCCTGTAGCAAAACTCTTTTTGTCTTATCCAAATGCAACTTCTAATGTATATTCCTGAAAACAAAAATGTGCCTCCTTTCTTCTTTCGTTTTTCCACAGTACATATCATGGGACTTGACATAATAGATGCTGAATAAATGTTTGTGGGTTATATGGATGAATATATGCACTAACTAAGTGCTCAGTAAATATCTATTGAAACTTATTTGTTAATGATTCCTAACTCTGCTTCTCCAGCTATGACCTCATCTAACCTCCAGTTTTGTATTCCAGATGTCTTCAAGAATATATATGGTAAATGTGTGTAGCACGTCCAAAACTGAACTGACCATCCCTTCACCCCCACTCCAGCTTCATTCTTTTTCTTTTTGTCTCATAAATCCTCCCAGCTTGTACCTTTGTAAGAGTCACTTTACGTGGGGGCTCAATGAACATCAGAAGCTGGATCAAGTAGCCAAGTTCCCAGCACCTAACATCCATGGATTAATCACTATCACAAAATTATAGGATGTTGGAGCTGGAAGCAACTGTGGTGCTAACCCCTTCATTACAGACCAAGAAACCAAGCTCCCAAAGGGATTTGCACAGAACCGGAGGCGGAGCTATCACAAGACTCCAATCTTCTCATTCTTGGCCAAGGTGTCTCTGTCCTCATTAGATCTGACACGACCTTTCTAAGCTCTTTTGTTTTTCCAGGTGCTTCAGGTGGTTATTTTCCAAGTTGCTGCATGCTTCAGCATCTCTTTTTCTGTGAATCCCACAGAGTGATATTTGACAGTTCAGGTCTTCAGAATCTGCAGCTCAGGACTTACACAAAGCTGTTGGCTTTTCTAGAACAGTCTGCTATAACTCTATCCTCGCTCTGTACCCACCCCATCATCCCCGTGCCTGGTGAGCCTGTTTCTCTAGAAACTTCTAATGTGTAGCTGGTAGCAACTTTTCATTGCTAACCAAGCTGCAGGCTCAAGTTTTCTTCATCTTATCTAACATCCCCTACAAAGCTAAAGATAACTTCAGATATTTTGAAGCTTTGAATAGTTAATCAATTCACAAAAGGTTATTTAGAGCATGATTTAAAATGACCAAACTTCCATAGAACACAGTTCTAACTAGACAATATGCACTTGGGCTAAATCATCTGAGCTCACAGACAGCCCTCAGGGTGACACTGATGAGAAATTATGTACATCTGGTCTGCTGAGCTTAACGGCCTGCAAGCCTGCTCAGCTGGCTCGTCCCTTTCCAAGGCAGGGAGATGGAGAGAAGCAACATTTTTTGAGGACTTACTATGCATTTTATATAGGTTATCTTCTTGAATTTAATCCTCTCAGTAATTCTGTGTGGTAATATTCTCTTTTTGCCAAACAAAGAAGCACATATAAAAGTGTGGTCACTTATTCAGGCAGATATAACCAGAAGCAGAGACAGGTTTTCTCTGGTTCCAAAGACTAAGCTTTGGCTATTTCACCTGTGGTTTTCTTCCTGTCTGCCTTTCTTCCTCCTTCCTTCTTTCTTTGTTTTCTTTACCTCTTTCTTTCTTGAAAAGCCAAATGCTTTTTTCCCACCTGAATTGATATGTAAAACTTGAATACAAAAAACACCTAAGAGCAGAATTGTTTTTGCTTTATTGGTAATGGACAAAAACTGGAAACACCCCAAAGGTCCACCAACAGGTGAACAAATTAACTTTGGTATATCCATACAATGGAGTACAGCTCAGCAATAAAAAAAAATGAAGTAGTGATACATGCAGGTCATGGGTGAATCTTAAAATAGTTATGCCAAGTGAAAGAAATCAGACACAAAAGAATATAATAATTCCATTTACCTGAAAGTATAGGAAAGGCAAATCCAATCTATGGTGACAGAATACAGAACAGAGGGTTCCTAGGGAAAGAGTGCTTATTGTAAATTGACTAAGGAAACACTTAGGGGCAGTGGAAATGGTTCTGTATGTGGATTATGGTGGTGATGAATACAACCGTCAATAAAAAATGTGCACATCTTTATCTTCATGTATAAATTATACCCCAATAACATGAGGGTTTTTGTTTGTCTTTTAAAATAGAACAGCTATATGGAGGAAGGAATGTCCTACTTGACGCTGGTAGAGACCTTTCAACTTCCAAAGGACCTCTAAGATTGTTTTGTAGAATTTTGCATCTTCAGGAAGCTGTTTAACCACACCAAGTTTCATCACACAGCCATGTGTCACCCAGGCAGTCTAAGCTTTGTAAAGATACAGGATCTGTTCATTTAAGAGTAAACTTCTTCAATGTTCTTCCTGAGGGGTGCATACTTCAGGCAAAAGATGTGATAAGCTCTGTCTTTGATAAGAAGAGCTTCTGGTATAGCTTGTTCTCTGTACAGTAAAAAGAATGGTAATGCAAAATTCGTGTTAGATCAATGAAACTCGGAAATATTTATGAGTGGAAGTGTGTGTGTATGCATAAATTTGTTTTGCAACACTAGGATGCAGTAAATATTGTTTTATTGTTTAAAATCAAATAACATCCAGCCCCCAGACTCAACTGACTACAGCAGTGTATGCTCAATGTCAGTTTTTATTGCCTCAGAGCAGGGCAAGAATCCTGTTGAATTTAGCATTTCAGAAAATAGAAGTGTCTCCGTTATTGAGTTGATTCTGGTCAAAGTTAAGGGTCCAGTGTCCAACCTCTAGTGGTCCATTTCAAAGATCTGCAGCTCTGATCCCAGGCTGAAGCCAGAGGACTTTGCATTAAAGCTCTAAATTAAAGAGTCTCTTAGGGCCCTTGAAATCATGCCCCTGTGGAGTTCTGGGTTCAAGGCACCCTGGCCCCTCTTATCTCCAGTTGCCCCTAACATTCTCCCTTCTCTGAGGGTTGAGAAATCTTTCCACTCTACTCATCACCCTCCCTCCTCTCTCCCCAATTAGGTATTTATCTCCTAAGATTCTGGAAGCCTTTTCTAGGGCAATTCAGCTTAATCCCTCTCATGAAACCTGAAACAGAGCTGACAAAGTACAGGGGGTAGGAGAGTAACGTGGAAAGGGCAAGACAGCACAGTCTGCCAGTCCATCTGGTCACAGAGATCTTTTATTCTTTCTTGGTGAATCCATAGCAGGAAAAGATGAGCTAGAAATTAGTTTCTTTATTAATGACTCAACCAATTGAATAGGAGGGTTTATATTTATATTTATGTAACATCTATAAAGAAAAGTACCATGTTTATATCCTTCATGATTTTCTTCCCTGCACCATTTGGGACAATAAAGGTAAAGGATTAGTGTTGGAAGAAAGAAAATGAAAGTAAAGGAAGTGGCCAGAAGAACATTCAACACATACAGTTGGTTAACTTTGGGAAGTGGAAATCTGTGGGGGCTCTCACTTACATGTCTATGAATTGCATTTCTTTTAGTCAGTTTTTCATCGCTATAACCAAAAACCTGACAAGAAAAATGTAGAAGAGTAAAAGTTTGACTCACAGTTTCAGAGGTCTAGTTCATGGTTAGCTGACTCTATAGCTCTGAGTCCGAGGTAAATTAGACTATTCCGGTGAAAGGTGTGGCAGAGGAAAGCACTTGGAACATGACAGCCAGGAGCAAAGACAGAGAGTTCTGCTCCCAAGGACAAAATGTAAATCACAAAGGCACACCCTTGGTGACTTACTTCCTGCCTGAAGTTACTGCCCAGTTAATCTATACCAGCAGGTTAATTAGGTTAAGGTCCTCATAACCCAATCATTTCACCTCTGAATTTTTTTTGTGCACAGAATTTACTGAACAGGATAGAATTAGGTAGAAAAAGAGTGTCATTCAAGGAAAAAATTAGCAGAACTGTCTGGAGCAGGTAGATGTAAGGTAGGATAGAAAAGAAAAGGTAAATAGAAAGGAGACAAAGGAAGGACAAGGAAAATATAGTCTAAAAGACTTGTGCTTAAGTTCTTCATACTTTCCCTCCCAAAGCCAATTTTCCTCCCAGGACTGTTATTTCCAAATTTCTGGGAAATCTATAAATCTTTACTCACAATCTTAAAGTTATTAGAAATTCACCCACGTATAAAAATTGTCCTGTGCACTGGTAATTAGCTCACTAATGCATATATTTTTAGAACAGAGTGAGTAAAGGGAAATATGAAATCTATAATATAAGGTACTTTGCCAGAAACTTGTAATAGAGGGTGCCTTCCCAACATTATCTATGGATCAGATAGTGGAGAAGGTGTCAATCTAAGGATCTCCAAAACCATCTTGTGATCACTGGTGGGTGTCATCTTCACTATCTTTTCATGCTCACACCTCTCCTTTTACAAAGAAAGCCTAAAAACCCCAGTGTCTCTTACTCTTGAGATGGCCCACCTCCTCTCTTGCTTTCCTAAGTAAATCTTTGTGCCTCGATATTTGACATGCCTAGAAATTCTTTTCTACAGTATTTGTCAAGGACCCCATCATCCTAAATTGAGATCTTCTTTAGGACCTCTTCAGTCAACCCCCCAGTGATAGATATTTCATGAGCCACAATTTCTATGGCTGACATAAAATGGAAGCTAAAGCATCTATAAGTTCACTGAGTGAGCTGAGAGTCTTGGTTGATGTTTTCCATTATTCTTAGAGCAATGGTAATGGTTGAACAAGCAGGACCAGGACTAGGGCAGAAGAGATACCAGACTACTTATCTGGGTTCAAATTGAACTGAGTGCCAACAAGTTCAGGTACTTAAAAAATAATACCTCTTCAAATTTTAATTTTGAAATATTTATGGACTTACAGGAAGTTACAACAATGACATACCCAATGGTGCCGTCTTATATCTCTACAGTGTAATATCAAAACATTGTTATTAGAACATTACTGTCAATTATACAATAGAAGTCTTTTTGTTGTTGTTGATGGTGGTGTTGGGGTTTGAACCCACAGACTTATGCATCTAGGACGCTACAGTTGGTAGAGTGTTTACTCTACCAACTGGGCTATATCTCCAGCCCCAAATGGCCATTTTTTAAAATTTGTATTCATGTGTGTGCATGCACAGCGCATGTGCGCACATGCACAACTTAAGTAATATTTTAATAAAACATATATGCATGTATATATATTTTTTTCTGGTACCAAGGATAAGACCCAGGGTGCCTAGTCTCTGAGTCATATCCCCAGGCTTTTTATTTTGAGACAGGGTCTAACTACATTTATTATGGCCTTACTAAGTTCCTGAAGTTGACTTTAAACTTGGAATTCTCCCGCCTCAGCCTCCCAAGCTGCTGGAATTACAGTTGTGTGCCACTGTGCCTGACATAATGTAATAATTTTTATGTAATAATTTTAAAGATCAAAATTAATGCCCACAGACCTCCCATGATGAACAAAATATCAAAGTTTTAAATAAAGACAATATCCATAAAAGCTCTGTGCTAACCATGTTGGCACCTGAGGCTAAAGGAAAAAAAAACAGTAATATTTGTTTGTCATGAATGTTTTTACATTAATTTTGATTTTTAAGAGCATTGTATTACAGGATTATTTATCTTGACAAGTGAGTTTTTGGAAGCCCCTTAGGTTTTGTGCCCGAGACAAGTGCCCTGCTTGCTTATGCACCAGGCTTTGCAAGTGAGGGCACCATGAGGTAGGGCCCTGTGGGGCACTTGCCTGAAGGCAGGAGAGCAGAGAATGAGCCTCTTCCTGCTGCTCTTTTCTGCTGCCATCTGCTCTGCTTTCTGGGTCAGGCAGGGTGGTGCTGGTCCTGTGATTCAACCCCAATTACATGCTGCAAGATGCAGAGCTCCCTTTTCAGGGCCAGATGGATCACAGCAGTCTGTGGCTCTGTCCTCTCTCTCTGGCCCCTGGCTTCCTCCGAAGCACAGCTCTGCCCTGAGCTGAGCAGTCACACAGCACATCATCCCATCTTTGTGCCAAGAAATTCAAAAGGGACAGTGACTCACCTTCATTTTTCTTTCCTGGATATTTTCAGTTTTACACTGGGATTTCATTGCATCCATCTTGATTTGTTAAGGCTGCCATTACAAAGTATCCAGATTGTGGGGCTTCCACCACAGACATTTATTTCTGACAGTCCTGGAGGGTGGAAGTCAGAGATTCCAGGGGCTGACAGGGTTTGGTTTCTCCTGAGGCTCCTCTCCTTGGCTTGCAGATAGTTGTCTTCTCCCTGAGTCTTCTCGTGGCCTTCCCTCTGTGTGTGTCTCTGTCCTCCCTTATCTTCAGAAAGACACCAGTTCTATTGGAATAGAGTCCACCCTAATGACCTCATTTTAACTGAATGACTTTCTTGAAGGTCCAATCTCTAAATGCAGTCACATTCTGAGGCACAGGGTGTGTTAGGATTTCAATATTTAAAATGGGGGAAGGGGACATAGTCACATCGCCCATAACAATATTTTAACCACAGTTTTCCTGGCATGGAAACCCTCATGGGAAGTGCTCTACTGGTGGGCTGCTGAGGCACCTATTTGTATTCTGGCTGCCTAGTGTGTTTTTCCCCTTACTCCTTTCATCTTGGCTGCATGCCTGACAAAAGAAAGCCACTGAAGTCTTTTTCTAGGCCTTTTACTTTGGAGCAATAAGTGCTAGGAGGATGAATTCTGAGGCCACCAGAAGCTGCCTCTTCTAGCACATGGAAGAAGCTCATCAGCCACCAAAGATAATAAGGTCAAGACACCACAGGAGGAGTAAGGACAATCCTGGATCCAGTTAGCCTGTCATGGACTCTGTCCCTTAGTCCCTCTCACATGGGCCATTACTCTTGTTTTTGCTTAACTTAATTAAAGCTATGCTTCTGTCCATTGTAATATAAAAAGTCTTGACTCATGTGATTCCGGTTAGCTGTGAGAAATCCTGCACGGGAACCAAAGGCCTATTATTTTATCTGTGCTTAGGTGCTAAAGAACTACATCATTTTAGGAGATTTCAAATAGGTTTCTGGGGGTGATATCTTTCTTTCCTACATTGAACTGCTTATAAAATGGAATTCAACAAATATAAAATAGCAGGGTAGTACAGGTTCAGAATTTGAGACAAAAATATTTGAAACTAAATAATACTAATGTGGTTGAATTGATTGTGTTCATTTTTGGACATAATGAGGCAGGAAAGTATTGGTACTTTGAAATCAGCCTGTAGAGATGGGTCATGGTGGCCCAATGCATCACCATTGGTACCTTTAGGGATTCTTTGGGAAAGGCCTAGTTACATTCACCATATTATGCCAAACACTATAGACCAGTGGATGGTAAGACAGGTTTTTTTTCCTCCAAAGTCTTCTTGCTGGGAAGACAAAGATGTTCAAAAATGTACAAACAAAAAGAGTATTACACTTTTTATGGAAATGCTAATATAATCTGACCCCAAAGTAAACATGGCACAGAGTACCATGTGCAAAATTTGTGAAGCAAATTTTGAAGTTGGTTCCATTTATCTTAAAACCCTCAGTGAGATGGAAATAATCAAAAGGGACCAGAGAAGGAAAGTGCAAATGGGTGGGTTGGTACTAGTCCCTTCACCTTAAGCCTAGGGCTAGGACTTTCCTAGGGTCACTTAGAGGGCTTTGAATGAGGTTCTTGTATTTGGGAGGCTTGAAGGAATGGTCTCATGCCTCAGAAAACCAAAGTTGCCTGTGACAGTGAGATAGAAGGAACTGTCATACACCTGGGGTTTGCTAATAAGGCACAAAGAGTTCCCTGTGAAGAAGAGAGATCCATCTTAATTCTATCAAGGCTTAATTCTATAGGCTGATCAGAGGGACCAGGGAACTGAGTAAGAAGCACAAGTAACCCCTGGGCAGGAAAGGCTGAAGGAGCATGGGAGACAAGGTCCTAGTGACCAGAATTTCTGAGGAACCAACTAGATAAACAGTCCTTCTTCACCATTTCCCTGGCACTGAGAGCACAGAGCTAAGCAGCCAACTAAGGATAGCCCCATACCCTCACCTCTCCTCCAACCCTCCCTCGCTACTCTATCAGAATACTGGGTGTGGAAGAGATCAGAAGACCACAGGCCCTCCCCTATGAGCAGGCTGCCTATCAGAGCATGGGGTGGGAGGAAATCTTCACGATGAGTGAAGGCTGAAGCATTAGATTCATACTTTAGACCGAAGGTCCTCATTTCTGAGTATTTATAATGAACACAGAGCTGTCTTACTTAAGAGTGAGCAGGGAAGTCAGGGTTGTGCCCAATTCTCCACCCAAGGATAGTATGTTAGCTTGCAGACACTAGGGCAAAATACCTGTTGCTTTAGGCCTGTGGCAGAACAGTACATCATGGTGGGAACACAGGGTAAAGGAGTCTGCTTACCTCATGCCAGCTGGGAAACATGTGGGGGTGGGGGAGAGAAAGAGAGAGAGAGAGAGAGAGAGAGAGAGAGAGAGAGAGAGAGAGAGAGAGAGAGAGAGAGGAGAGACAGAGAGAGAGATTAGGAAATGGGTTCCAGGGCACACCCTCAATGACTTAACTTCCTTCCTCTAGGCCTCACTATTAAAAGTTCTACTCCCTCTCAATAGTGTCATGGCAGGTGACTAAGTCTTTAACACATGGGCCTTTGGAGAACATTTCAGATCCAAACTATAGCAGGTAGGGATGATGACCTTCCATGAGTACATTTAAAAGAACAATGGGAGAGAAAATTAATATTGTTTTGAGCATATCCCATGTGTCAGTTTTAAAAATGATATCATGCAGTGGTATATCCTAATAGCTAAACACCAAAAATAAGAACAATAAAAACAGCTTGTATTCAATATAAGTTATTTACTGAGTATTTGCCTTGCGCACAGAACTACCCTGGGAATACAAATACTGATATCATGTAGTTCTCAACACGTGGGGCTGGCAACCTAAAGAAGGAAGACCGATACAAATATGATTAACTCTGACCTGAGGTTGACCAGGAGGACAGCTGTCAGTCAAGGCACATGCCTCTTGCTAAGAAAAGCATTGGCAGGAAATGTGTGCTGACAGGAGGTGAAATTCAGCCAGGGAAGGAGATAGCTCACACTTTCTTTGGCTATTTATTTTTTCCCCTGCTATTTGCAAGTATGCTAAGTTCATGTTTATTTATCACTTGCTATTGTTTCACAAATAGAAGGCTGGTTTCTTGTTCTTATAAACAGGCCTTTTGTGAAGCTCCTGAACGACAAGAAAAAACTAAAAACTTATGGACTCTCAGAGTACTGCTTGGCCCCAAAAGTTTGGAGACAATTTAAATGCAATGACACAGAATATGGGGAGACGAATTTGAAGGGGGAAGAACAGCCATTCGCGGAGTATCTTCTTGTAAGAGATTGGCAAAATCTGTTGATCCACTGTTCATCTAGTAAGTAGAGGCAAGAAAGAGGGATGGGCAGACTCCTTGTTCTTCTGGCATCTTGTCCTGACCACCACACACTCACTCTTTCACTCCCAAACCCTTCCTTTTCTGAAGGGCATCTCTGTCACACGCTTTAAACCACATGTGACCCGTACAAGAGGATATGGGCAGCACAATCTCAGAATTCTGAGAGAAATGAAGAAGAATCTAAATGCAGTTAGTAAAAGTTCCCATCTGAGAAACTTCTTGGACAGTTTGTTCTCAGAATAAAGGACTGTGGAGATTTATCAAACTCAGCAAGAAAGAAAAGTAACACGAGGGAATGGGTCAGCCTGGAGTGTGCAAAAAGTGGGGGTGAGGTCCCTACTCTGTGTAGGGAGAAGCTGCTATGATGAGCTGGCAGGAGCAGTGCGGGGCTTTGGCAGGTAGAGCCATGGGATCTGGCCACTCTCTGAGCTTCCACAAGAGGAACCACAGGCCATTCACATGGAGCAGATTCACCTTGCCAGATGCATCCGTGTCCTATGGCCACCATAACAGGTTATGGCACACTAGGTGGTTTAGAAAACAGAAACTTATTATCTCAGAGTTCTGGAGGCCAAAAGTCCAAACTCAAGGTGTCAGCAGGACCAATCTCCTTCTGAAAGCTCTAAGACAAAATCCTTCCTTGCTTCTCCTAGTATCCAGTAGTTTCCGGAGTTCCTTGGCTAGTAGCCATATCATTCCAATCTCTGCTTCCATCTCCACATAGTCATCTTCTCTCTTTCTCTGTGTGACCTTCCTCTTATAAGGAGACAATATTAGACACTGGACTCATCCTAATCCACAGGACCTTGTTTAAGTTTAATGAATTACATCTTCAAACCCTCTCTCCAAATAGGGTCATATTTTGAGCTTCCGGGGGGGGGGGGGACGTTATTCAACTCGCTGAGACTTGATTCCACATTCACCAAGCAACATTCTGATTTTCTTCTATAGAACTGACTACATTAATCTATCACTTACCAAGTTACGCTTCTATCTTCTTTTTTTTTTTGGCCGTGCTGAGGATTGAAGTCAGGGCCTCCAGCATGCTGGGCAAGTACTCCACTGCTGAGCTATAACTCCAGCCCAGCTTTTTTGATATAAACTTAAAGCATCATTCTGGCTTTATATGATTTGATGTGCTTTTATTAAACCTCCACAGTCACCCATTCTCAGAATAAATAAGGTCTCCAGAACTTTCGCACATTGCACGTATTATTCTCTTAATGTTATGGTTTGGATATGTAGAGTCCCCTCAGACTCATGTGTTAGACAATGCGAGAATTTTCAGAGGTGAAATGATTGGGTTATGAGAGCCCTAACCTAATCAGGGAATTATTCCACTGATAGGTTTTATTTAACTGGATGATAACTTTAGGCCAGTAGGGTGTGACTGGAGGAGGTAGATCAGTGGTGGTGGGGGGGTATGCCTTTGTGGTTTATGTTTTGTTCCTGATGAGCAGAACTCTCTGTTTCCTGTTTCCACGTCCTGAGCTACTTTCCTCCACCATACCCTTTATCCTGGGCCCAGAGCTGTGGAGCTGGCCAACCATAGATTGAACCTCTGAAACCATAAGCCCCAAATAAAGTTTTCCTCCTCTATTTGTTCTCCTCAGGTCCTTTGGTCACAGTGTCAAAAATGCTGAGTACAACACTTAATATTAATAAGAGCTTCATGAAAATAAGTATACCAAGTTAATTTTATTTACCAGTATATATCCTCACTTAGCATAGTATGTATATAATGGTAGTTCAATAATTGAATAAACTAAATAATAAACTAATTTCAGATAAACTAATTTTGTTAACATTTTAACTTATTGTGCTCAATATATCACATGAAATAACAATCAATCAGGTTTATGACAGCAGCATTTTGAGATAAGGACTACTTTTTTATTTTTATTTATTTTTTTGTGGTGGTGCTAGGGATCATACCCAGGGCCTCACGCTTGCCAGACAAGCACTGTACCACTAAGCTATACTCCTAACCCCAACACTACTTTTCACATCATTTTAAAATAGAGAAACGGAGGCTTAGGAAGGACAAGTGGCTCATCAAGCTCTGGAAAATGTTCAGTCTCAAGCTCAGGAGTGGCTACTTAGGTTAGTGTAAGACACCTGCTGTCAGGCTGATCTGATTGCTCTTTATGTTTTACAGTTTGTTTCAAACATGATACATTGCAATTGATGGATGGGTTTCATTTTTCATTTTTCCCTTACAATTTATTTGTTGAGGAAATCTGGAGTTTCCTGTAGTCTGTTTTTTTCCTGATCATATCCCTAAGGGATGGTTTTAAAGTGTTATTCTGTCCACTGTATTTTTGTAGGTTGGTGGTTAAATCTAGGGCTTGTTCTGATTCAGGGTGGATTTTTGTCAAAAGGGACATAATATTTGAGTATTTCTCTTTTGGTGATGTTAATAGCGCTTGGTAATCATTGCCCAGAACCATAAATTATGTATCACAAAATTATGACATTCTATAATTTCTTCTTCATCTATTAGTGGACTACCTCTTTAAAGAGAAGCTTCCCTTCCTCAACCTATTAGGTTATAGCAAGGTACAATTTGGTTAGGAAAAATGAATTCTCCTCCTGATACCTTTAGTGGGAAACAGAATTTAAATACAATAATCTGGTCTATAGGAGTGCTCAATCTTAGTGAATGGCCATTACTTTTAGGCCTTTTCAATAGATAGAACTAAGAAACAATTTTTTCAAAGATAAAATACATGATTAATTTTCCCATCAATACAAATACATTAAAATCAAATTCAAGATTATATTGTTTTTACTCAATCTGCCAGCCTCACACTTATAATTCAATCTTGCCAAACTTAAATTTTTCCATTCTCCCATGACCAAATTCTGGTTCACAATGGCATCACTGTAATGACTGGTTTGCTTCATCTCACAATCTATGTACAATAATTTCAATAATACCAACACTATCATCAACAATATTATTACTGAGAACAAGTTTGGTTTTCTTTTAAGTAGTTCTTTTTGTTCTTAGGATCTCAGTATGGAAATACAGTCAAATTACTGTGATTTAAAGTTCCTTGAACTATCTCATCTCTGTGGGTTATGCCACCAACTCAATACACAATTAGGTTCATGTGTTTCATGTCTTACCATTTTTAGGAATTTCTTTTTTTTCTTCTTAAGTTTAATGTTGTTTTGTAATTATCAAATCTATCAAACAAGGCATAGTCAGAGAAGTCTAGGTTCTATAGGTATTATGTCAATGATACATCAAAAAATCTTTTATGTCTCCCTGTAACTTTTTTCCATTTTAAAAAATACAAAATTGGACATATTTATAGAATATGTGTTTATATGTATGTGCATATTCACAACCCTCCCTTTTATCACATAAATTACATAAATGTATCACCTAAATCACCTTTTACACTAAGCGTGTATATAATAACTATGTAGTAGTAATATATAGAACTATTTTCTTTAGGCTGGAGATGTGGCTCAGTGGTAAAGCACTAGTATGCAGCAGGCTCTGGGCTCTATCCCCAGCACACACACATACATTTTATATATGTATATATGAATGAAAAGGAGAGAGAGAGATGCTTTCTTTTTTCAGTTGAATATCTTACCATTTTTTGAAGATACCATTATCAACCAGACCCGCATGTGTAGACAATTGAATGGCTGCCAATCTTTGGTTAATTAATACTATAAGAATAACTGTATGCATGTATCTTTTCACATTTTTACCTCATTGTTTTTGGGATAAATACTTAAAAGTGGGAAAACATCTCAGTTTATAAATGCATATATAAGGGCTGGAGATGTGGCTCAGCGGTAGTGCGCTCGCCTGGCATGCGTGCGGCCCGGGTTCGATCCCCAGCACCACATACCAACAAAGATGTTGTGTCCGCCGAGAACTGAAAAATAAATATTAAAAATTCTCTCTCTCTCTCTCTCTCTCTCTCTCCTCTCACTCTCTCTTTAAAAAAAAATAAATAAATGCATATATAACTTTGCTAGACATTATTGCCAAATTCCCCTTCCTAGAAATTATACCATTTTGTATGCTTCCAGCAACGTGTGAAAATGCCTGCTTTTCCAGATTACTCCGCAGCATCTGTTATCAAACATTTTTATTTTTATTTTTTTTTAATGTTGGTTGAATTTTTAAGATCTTAAAAAATTTTATTTTTTCAGTCTGCTAATTGAGAAATGGTATCTCAGTAAGGAGTGTGTGTGTGTGTGTGTGTGTGTGTTGAAGGGCCATTTAGATTTCATTTTCTGTGACTTGTCTATTCATTTCTCTAGTCCAAGTTTCTATCAGTGTATTGACCTTTTTCTTCTTTAGTTTGGAAACTATTCATATGTTAGGGATAATAGCCCTTTGTCTATAATATTTCTCCCAGTTTATAATACTTTGCTTATGGTATTTTGCCATGAAAATTTTCTTTTTGATGTAATCAAATTTATCAATATTTTCTCTCATTGTTTCTGGATTTTAAGTCTTAGAAACATTTTCTCTGAGCCCAGGTCACAAAGAAATTCATGCATGTTTTCTTCTAGTAGTTGTAGAGCTTAATTTTCACATTTAAGTTTTTGTTTCATTTGGAATCTATCCCAGCGTACCATGTGAAGAATGGATTCAACGTTATCTTTTTCTACATGTCTATCCTGGAATCCTAAAGCCACTTGTTAAAATATATTCTTCCCCTGCTTATTTGAGATGCTTCCTTGATACACTAAGTTTCCATAAGCTATTTTGCCAAATTCCTCTCCATATGAATGATACCATTTTGCATTCCCACCAGTCATGTGTAAGAATGTCTGCCTCCCTGGGTCTTTTCCTAGATTTTCTAGTCTGCTCTATGTGCTTATTTAGTTGCAGAAGCTTTATATTTTCCTGTCTCCCCCACTTCCATTGTTTTATTTATCAGGGGCTTCCTGGCTATTCTTGATTTTATGTTTTTCTAAGTAAACGATTCACTCTTTTTATAATTCATACTATTTTAAACTTTAAAATCAACTTTACCTCCATGAAGTCATCAAGACCCTGGTGATCCACTCAATTTCAGCCCCAATGCCTAAATGCTTCTTACAGAAAGAGGCCTTCCAGGCTGGTAGTGGGAAGTGGCAATGAGGCAGACAAGTGGGGACTTCTAAGCATTTGATCAAGAGAGCTAAGAGCCTGAGATACATATCTTTGGCAAACTTAAAGTTCAAGTATTACTTTCCTCTTACCCATAAAACGATGCCTCACTTGATTTATCTTGGTTATAGAGAAATAGGAAGATTACATTCTTTATGAATTAATAGAGGAGTGTGAGTGAATTTGTGATGCTGCTCCTCCTTTCTCTTGATTTTCTTATTTCTCTCAATAGCATAACCACTCTCTTTGTCATCTAAATGGGAAATTTTGCACTCTCCCACATGCTTTTCATCCAATCAGTCATCCAGGCTCATAGGTTCTTCCTTCAGTGTCTTCTTTTTTTCCAGGATAATTAGATCAGCAGTGTTTCAAGGTTCAAACCATAATGTTCCCTGGTTCAAACCGTGTTGTTCCACTGGCTACTGTAATTTTAAAAAGAAACATAGATTTTCCACAGCCAATTTCACTTATAAAAATGCATATATTCTTCTAATTAATTAATGTCAACCCATTTTAAGTTTAAGGAGTAAAATATATCAAACTCCATGAACAGATGGTCCTGCCTATTTAGCATGTAGTATACGTGTCAGTATTGTTCATTGTAGGACCTTAGAACAAAACACCATGCCTTCTCCAAACTGGAGCCAGTCACTGCTTAAAATCCATTTTCTGTGGGATGCAGATGGATCTTTTAAAATTATCTATCTACACATCTATACACACATTCATAGATTAAAAATAATATACCTTACCTAGAAACAATTTTTTTAGAATCTAAAGATATTATTATATTTCACTCCTAGGTGTATAGCAAAAGTAGGAAGCACTCACGTCCACCAAGAGACAAGCACAAGAATGTTTGTAGTAGCTTTAGTAATAAAAACCCCAAATTGCAAACAACACTGATGACCATCAGCAAGAGATTGGGTAAGTGAATTGGAATGTGTTCCTTCAATGGAATGCTACACAACAATAAAAAGAATGGACTACACTAAAATTTAATAATATGGATGACTCAGAGACAGAAGGGTGGGCAAAAGGAGAACAGAGAAAGAGTTCATGGGGTGTAGTTCTGTTTTTATGAGATCCAATATGTTAAAACCAATCTTTGATGGTAAAGTCAGAACAATGGGAGTGGGTACAGTCTAAAAAGTGGCATAAGGGAACCTTCTGCAGTGTTGGAGATATTCCATCTCTTCCTCTGGGTGGTCACTGAATGAGTGTATGACTATGCAAAAATTCATTGATTTGTATATTAAGATTTGTAAACTTTCCTCAATGTATGTTATACTTGAGTAATCATAATGATAAAAAGTCTCAGATAACCTCCTTTCTAAATCCTCAAAGAGAATTCTCTAAAACTCCTTAGCCCCCAAATATCTGGCACAATAAAATCCACGTTGTTGCACAAGGCCAGTAGTCACAGAACTCAGTGTATTCTGTGCACTGGGTGCCCCCTGGAGCACAAACAGATCCACATCTCACAGTGTAATTGGAATGGAATTTCTCAGCCTCTTATCTCAATCATCATGTGAGTAAGGGGAATCTGGTCCAATTAGTGGATTAGGAACAAGATAAAGTCAGATTGAAATTCCCATACAGAAAAAATAGAAATTCTCATGCAAGATCAGAGCTGGCTTCATAAGCAATTGTAAATTCCCTGAGGATGGAGGATCACCATCCTATTTATTATTTTATCCTTTGAGACTTTTACACTGTGACTTCAACAAATAGAGTAGAAAATCAGAATGAATAAATGGATGGATGGATGGATGGATGGATGGATGGATGGATGGAACTTTATGTCCTTCATAAAACAAAGTTTAATCATTCCTAAATACATGCTTTCTTTGTGGCAAGTTCCTCCTTAGTGCTTCATGATTAGAACAAGCCTCCTTGATATCTTCCCCTCCAATTCTATTGTGTCTTTGATGAAATATAATTATTTTAATTTTCTCAGTGTTCTTCCTTGGTAAATACATCCTGTTCTCGTAATTTGTGTCCTATGGTGAAATTTTCTAGTGATAAGAAATGACTTTCTCACATTTGCTTTTCATGGGAATTGGCAATTATAACAGAGTCAAGTTAGTTTAAAATACATAGAATATGTAGATATTGGTTTTGTCATTGAAGTTTTAATGTAAAAATCAGACAATCATTTCAACTTAAGGACTGAGAGTCAGTCACCCCGGCCTGAGACCAGGGCAAGTCAAGGTCCTTCCACCCAGGGAAGGGGTGTGAATTAACTATTTTTTCCAAGGCTGGTGGAGGCTCAGCCTAGTACTCTGATAAATTGTTGCTGGGTCTCTAAAGTTTGTTAGAACAGAAGTGTTTTTAAAGACAACTGTACCTCCACTGAAATACTGCTGATGTCCTTAGGTTACAGGCTGAGGAAGGAAGGCCCATAGGAGCCTTCTCTTTGCCACTCCTTAAAACATTTAGGATATTCTTCCTTTTTAACCCCATCTCTATCCTTAACTGTCCAGAGAATTGAACTCCTTCTGTATGCTGGGTTAGAACCAGGATTTCTCAACCTTAGCACTATTGATATTTGGGCCAAATAATCTTTTTACTGTAATGGGGCTTCTGTAATGCTCTCTAGGATGTTTAGTAGCTTCCCTAGTGTCTCCTACTGGATGCCAGTAGCACACCTTGTCCCAGTTGTGGCAACCAGAATGTCTCCAGACATTGACAAATATTCCAAGTTGAGAAGCACTGGGTTAGGCTGATGAAATAGATATGAGGGCCAACTCAAGGCCTAGGGACCCAGCTTCCACTTTTCTCTGTTTTATATGCTTCCCACACTGCCATGTTGATAAGCCACAGGGCAGGGAGCAGTAAAACACGAACTCCAAACTCCATAATAGCCATTGGGTGGGGTGGAGGTAAAGGTCACCAGGTATAGGAAGAGAAGGTGACAAAATGAAAATTTTATGACAATATTTTCTGCCTGGAGGCAGATCACAAAGCACTCACATGGGATTGCAAAGTTGGTGAGATCAAGGAGTATGTTTAACAAAACCTTCTGAACCAAATCTAAGAGTTATGGCATCTCCTTTAGAAATCCCTCTAGTATAGAAATAAGGGAACCTGAGTTTCCCCAATTTTTCCATAATTCAATTCTTGGATTTCAAAGACTACCTAATGTTTCCAAATTCCTGAGTTGCCAAAGAACCATAGTGGGAACTAAAGCAGCAATGAGCAGGTATACACAGGCAAGGAAATGCTCCTTACTGTGTATCTACTACACGTGTCCTTGATCCATAACGGCACGCTCTCCACAGCTGCTTCATGACAGAAGGACTGTGTGTTGACTGTTCATTTTGTATGATGCCAGATTCTTTCCCTTTCTCATAAAGGACCCTGCCTAGTTCCTTAGCTACAAAGGCGGGCATAGGACCCAGATTGGATTTATCAAAATTCCTAACCCTTGGCCACAGTCAATAGCAGCCAAAATTATTTTTGAATGTTTTTCAAAGTTGGGAGAGAGAAAATCTTCCCTTTCTGTTCAGGAAGAATACCTGAAAGAATAACTTAAAGGAATAAAAGTTTATCTTGGTTCACAGTTTTGGAGGTTTAGTCCATGGTTGCCAACTCCATTGCTCTAAGCCCAAGGTGAGGCAGAACATCACGGAGGAAGAAGGTGATGGAGAGAAGCTGCTCTACTCATGGCACTAGGATGCAGAGAGAGAAAGGGGAAGTGGCCGCAGGCAAGATGCACCTTCCTAGGGCAGCTCCAGTGATCCAACTCCGCCAGCCAGGCCCCACCTGCACACAGTTACCATCCAGTTAATCTATCAAACTAAGATGGACTGGTTGGGTTTCAGCTCTCACAATCCAATTATTTCACCTCTGAATACTTCCACATTAACGCAGGAGGTTTTGGGGACACTTCGTATCCAAACCATAGCATCAAGCATAGGAACATTTCAGGGTTTATGCTTTGGCAAACAAACCAATACAGAAACAAATAAAAATCTTTTGTGTCAGAACTACATTCTGACAATGGCTACTCAGATAAGAAAGTATTCAGAGAGTTCTCAGCAGTTGCAAAGGGAAAAAAGGGAACATTTTGAATTCCCCTATTATTATGCTTTATTGCTCCTTCAACCAAAGTCCATTTTCTGTAACATTCTGGGGAAAATGAGTATAATTTAAGAAGCATCCAAAAACTTACCCACACTTCCATTGTTTAAAACCTGATGGTGAATTTAGTTTATTTTGGTTCTTAGCTCAGATTTCAGTTGTTTTAAGAAAAAAAAAAACTCTGGGTAAGATGATTGTTCTCTAAGATGGAGTACTGAGTTAGTAAATGAGGAATGTATAGATACGGGAACTGGACAAAAGGAAAATTCAAGGTAGGAAAATGAAGACACAAAGGGTAGATGAAAGAAATCCCTTCACAGCTCAAGTCAGGAGATTTCCATTTCAAAGTGCATTTCTCTCTTGTCCCTTATTAAGTTCTTAATAAGGAGTTTTAAAAACTTAATCTGCACATATTTCCTTAATCATTTAGCTTGAAAATCCCATAGTCCAGGATGGCTACAATTTTAAAACGATTTTTTAAAGCCAGGAAATAACAAGTGTTGGTGAGGACATAGAAAAACTGGGACCTTTGTGCACTGCTGTTGGAAATGTAAAATGGGAAGTCTCTGTGGCAAACAGTATAGCGTTCCCTTAAAAAAATTGAAAATAGAAATATCATATGATAAGGGCCAGCAATTCCATTTCTGGGTATAGAAAATAATCAAAAGCTGGGACTCAAAGAGATATTTATACACTCGTGTTTATAGCAACATTACTCACAATATCCAAGTGTTTGTTGATGGGTGAATGAATAAACAAAATGCGGTCTCTCCTTAAACCTTATTGCAGATTGAACTATTGATCCCATCCCAGGCCTCCTGTTTAACCTTAAAAAAGAAGGAAATTCTCCAGACACATTCTAAACATGGATAAACCTTGAGAACAGTGTGCTAAATGAAATAAGACAGTCACAAAAACAAAAGCTGTGTATGATTATACTCACAGGACGTACCCAGAGTACTCCAATCATGGAAAGTAGAAAGGGTTTACCAGGTCTAGGGAAGGAGAAATAGGAAATTATTGTTTAATGGGTACAGAGTTTCAGTTTTGCAAGATGTGAAAAGAGTTTTGGAGGTAGATGTTGGAGAAAGTTGAGCAACAGTGTAAATATACTTAATACCACTGAACTGCACATGTAAACAGGATTAGGGGGTGTGGATTTAATGTTTGTGTTTATTTTGCTACAGGTTTTTAAAGAAAAACCCCATAGGCCACAGGACAGGTTCCTTTCCTGGAGTCCAGTGTCTCACCCTGCCAGATTCCCATGCGTCACCCTGGAATGCAGTGAGTAACACCTGGGACCTTATTGCAGATTGAACTATTGATTTCATCCCAGGCCTCCTGAATCAGAAATTCTGAGCCCAGGAATTACAGTTTTAACAAACTGCTGTAGTTTAGATGTTGAATGTTCCCCAAAGGCTCAGGTGTTAAAGGCTTGACTGCCGCCCCCAGATAGTATCATTGGATGTAGAACTTTAAGGAGGTGGAGCCTAGTGAGAGGTGCTTAGGTGGTTGGGGAGCTGGGGGTTTGCCCTGTAGTGATATTATGGAACCCCAGACTCTTTCTCTTTTGATTTCTTCTTCTCTCTTTGCTCCCTGGCTCATGATGTAAGTAGTTTTGCTCTGCACTCCTATTATGATGGGCTGTCTTACCACTGGCCCAAAGCTATGGGGCCAGACAGTCATGGACTGCAATCTCCAAAATTGTAAGCTGAAATAAATCTTTCCTCCTTATAAGTTGATTATCTCTAGTATTTTATCATAGTACCATAAAGCAGACTAACATACAAGCTCACCAGGTGATTCTGATGCCTCTCAAATCAGAAAATCATTGTCCTAGGGTAATAGAAGTAGGACAATAGGCAGAAATATGTTTCAAGATTCAGTATATTTATTGAAGACAGAATATGGCATGGTACTGGATTGATGGCAAGGTGGGCAATGAGAGGAATCAGTAGGTAGAGATTGAATAGATACATGTTAAATAAATAAATGTGTTTTTTAAATGTTTTCCTGATAGTTTTTCTTATTTTATTCTCAAGTCAGAAAAAAAAGGCAAAGCATCAAGTTGGAGAACAGGAAACAAATAAGCTAGAGTTGTTATATAATCTTTAGAAATCCAATGCAAGGTAGGTTTTAATTAAGTGTATACTTGAAAGACCGGCAAATAAATAGCAGGTAAATGGTGGAGTTATAGATTTGCTTCCCAACAGGACTAGTGAAGTCACGCAGAAAACCCACACACATAAACAAATCCCCACATGGAGAATTCTGAGCATAACTCTTCTTGCTTTTAGTACAAATGTTATCAGGGAAATGATACATAGAATGTGATTAGAGACTGAGTGATTTCCTGGGAAGAGGATTTTCTGTTTGAAAATTGGGACTGTCCTAGGCAAAAATAGTTGGTCATCCTGTTATAACACAGACTTGCAGAATTTTCAAACCCAAATAGAGCTTATCTGTACTGTGGTTCACCACTGTGGTTGCAGATTAGGATTCCTAGAGGAACTTCTAAAATAATCCATTTTCTGGGCCTCACACAGCACCAATTAAGTCCACATATCTTGGTACAAGACTCAGACATCAACAGTTTTTAAAAGCTCCCCAAGGGATTCTAAAGAGCAGCTGGGATTGAGAACAACCAATCTAATCCAGCTACTCTGCTGGATTAATGAGAAATCTGATATCACCAAAAGTTATTTGTCCAAGGTCATACAACTATCACGGGATCAAAGTCTGGGCTTCTGACTCTTGGGACAGTGTTCTCTCCATAACATCTAATCCTTTCATAGATAATAATTACTAATTATTTACCTGCCACCCCCTGTCCAGTCCTATTAATCAGGGCAACTCACCCACACATCACGAGTCCAGCCATCAACAAAATGACCTTTGGGCTTCCAGCTGTGTGTCCTCAATGTTGAAGTCCAGGGCATTTTCCCTTGCTCCCTCCTGACCCGCCTCCCTACCACCTCTTCTAAATTCTCCTAATCTCCAAGCTGGTTTCTTAGGTTCAGCCTCCATTTCTTGCTCATGGCTCCCCTTTGCTTCCATTTCCAGATTTGGCCTTATGGTTTGACCCCATCACTTTCTCACTTTAGTCTTGGACACCCAGGGAAGCCTCTCTGGGGCCAGGAGGCCACCCTCTGCAGCAGCCTATTTGGCCAGCACCACCATCAGAAGGGTTCAGACAAAGCTTCTTTATTTTGTTGAAAACACCAAACCTCAGGCCTGACAGACCTGCCCCTACCTGACCAGGAAAAGTACTGAGGAATGATGGGGGTGATGACGACAGGAGCAAAGGACACTTGTGCTCTTCAAGCAGGATGACGCAAAAAGCCTCAGAAAAGAAATGGAAAGAACACAGGTTCAGAGTGAAAGGCAAACAGTGAGAAACCCCCTCTACCTTGGGTGGCCTCGCTCCATCGCCCCATCGTCCTGAGGGCTCTGAAGTCGTCCTACGACCGTAGCTGGAGGGCCTTCTGCAGCCTAGGTCCTTGTGGCCAAGAGGGCACCCGCATGGCCCCTTCCTTCTTTGTGGTGGTTTGATGTGGTTTGGCTGGGCTGTCAACCACTGTTTTCTCCTGTGGTTTAACTTGGAGGCAGATGTCAGTTAGCGGTCAGTGGTCTGTAACCTGGCTTCTCTTCACAAGCACATGGGCCCTATTCCAGACCCACTAAGTCAGAATTCCTGGGAACAGATCCAGGAAAGTTTATTTCTCAAAGCTCCCCAGATAAGTGGGCAGCAGAGGTAGGCGTGGAAAACATTGCTGTCCATTATAGAGACTGTTTCCTGTTTGTACCCTTCTTCCCATGGTACCCCCCAGGTTCCTGGGGCCTTGGCTGGGTGCTTCAGTTCTATGACTTGCTGGGCATCAACTCATCCACCTTCATGATTTCTCCAGGCCTCAGAGCTGCAGCTCCTCTAGGTTCCCACAGGCTTAAGGGTTGTGTGGAGGAGGGTAAGGGGAGAGCCCTTTGACTCCTTCGACAGACAATCCATTGCCTGTTGGTGGTTATGGGGGTCTTGATTTAACATCTGAGCACCATCTTGAATGTTAACTGCCATTTTATGAGATAAATTTGGCTTTCCTGTACTTCCTCTTCCCCAAACTACCCCCACTCCCATTAGAGACCTACCCCATGGTACCATAACCTAAGCCAATCCCAGAAGGACATGACCCCTTGACTCTGGAAAGCCCCATGGTGCCATTGATCTAAACCAATCCCATGCTATTCCCCACCTGCCTAGCTCAGACATAAGCACCCCCTAGCCTATCCCCTAGCACCACAGCTACAATTCCAAACCCCTACCCGACAAAAGCTGAGCACCCGAACATCTCGGGTGCCTCTCTCCACTCTCTAGAGAGATGGTCTTTATTTGTTTGGATCTCTACCTGGTCTCTGTCCTTCATTTCTCACTTGCCCGTCTCTTGTTTTCTCACTTTCCTTTCAGTAGTATTTTTTTTAAATTTAGGTAGGTTATTATATTTGTTATTTAAAAGTTAAGGAACAAGCTGGACATGGTATCATCTTTTAATCCCAGGCTCTCAGGAAGCTGAGCCACTTAGCAAGACCCTGTCTCAAAAATAAAAAATTAAAATTAAGGAACAAATAATATGTGAATCAGACATACTTTTAAAATTGGTCAAATTCTGTTATATGCAAGTATGACTATGCAGCATGGAACCGGATATTCTGTGTAATTAATATGCCTCCCCTCAAAAAAAGGAGTGTATGTGAATCTGCAGTGTGATCTATACTCCACCAGGGGACACCCAAGTCCTATACCTCATAGTCTTTTTTTTTTTTTTTTTTTCCCCAAGTCTTTTGTAATGCCAAACTCAGGGAAAGAGCAAAACCTTTTTCCAGGAGCCCTGGGCTTTCATGGTTTGCTTTCAAAAAAGAATTTGACACTTGTTTAAAAACCATAATGTTCCAAACTCCACAAACAATAAGAACAGTGATTATTGAAAGGTTGTCAGGTTGTGAATAGTGCAGGGGGAGAAGTCAATAAGAGGAACCCAGAAGTTACCCAGAAGGGGTAGACCTTTGTGACCCTTTTCACAGACCAGATTCTGAAACTCTAGGAGATAAGGATAATTCCTTCTAACCATAAACAGTTTAACAATGTCTGGTTAAGAGTCCAATTAGAACCGGCCAGCATGGGTCAAAGTGACCTAGAGTTGTCATGGCTGTGGGTACTTGAAAGTCTGATGTCATCTTGCTATGAGTCAAAAGTCAAGAGGTGGACCTAGGCAGGACTCTCTGGAAACTTCTCTGAAATTCTCAGTAAAACTGGAGTGCAGAAGAGGCACGCTGTCCCTCTGCTCTCTGAGAGAACACTCTCTCCCTTAGTCGTGTCCCCTTTTCCTATCACTTCAATAAACTCATGCCTGTTATTCAGAGTGACGTGTCTGAAATAGTTCTGACTTGGTCCCAAGAATTGGAGTGTGAAGGAGGAACTTTGTACTGCCTCAGTTTCTTGGAAGGCTCTAACCCTCTAACACTTGCAGCATCAGGACCATGCCCCACTGGCACACCCTGGGAAACTGCAGTAGTCTTCAGGAAGCTCAGAGAGGAAGGAGCTGATCACCACCAAGGCTTCTGGTCTTGGCAGAATGCTGGGCATCAGACTGGGCAAAGGGTAGCAGAACTGCTGATTTCAAAAGATCATGTTGCCTGGCCACTGTGGAGATACAGAGACCATGAAAGCCTTTCAGATTCTTTTGCCTCCCCAGGGGAAGTGATGGAAGCCTGTTGATGGCTGAGATTGGATTTCTTGCCTCAGGAGAATGGCAAGTTCCTTTTATTTGATTTATCAAAAAGAAAGGTGATGCTTCCTGCACACCTGGATGAGGGATGGCTAATATATTCCTAGTCAATTATAAATTCATAAAAGAACTGCAACAAAATTCAGATGAATAGGAAAAAATCAATACATAATTCTTTCCTCTTTCCCTTTGTCCAAGGATATACTGAAACACTTGCATATGACAGGCACTGGAGACACAGTGGAGACATCAGGAGGAAAGGACTCAGGCCTCCATTAGGACCTCATGGTCTAGGGGGAAGGGCAGGCAGGGAAGAGTTTGGAGTGGGAGGGGCTGGCGTACAAAGTGGTGGGGTCAGAAGAAGGACAGTAGATTCAGGTCTCCTGGTTCTTAGGCCAGAATTCTTTTCACTACATGATAATTCTATGATGCACCATCTGGATGCCCCAAAGTTGGCAATGGTACACTGCTCTATTTGGATCTTTAATGTCTCCCAAAGGTCCATGTGTTAAAGGTTTGCTTAGCAAGGAAGCGCTCTTGGAGGTGGTAGGAACTTTGAGAGGTGGGGCTTAGTGGCAGGTGTTGAGAGCATGCGTTTGAAAGGGATAGTGGGACCCCTTCTTTTTCTTTCTTTTGAGCCCTGGCCCTGAGGTCAGAGGGCTCTCTGAGACAGGAGTATGGACAGGTAGAACCTAAGGAAAGCTGGGAGACTCCAGAGCTCAAGGCTCCCAGCTCCAAGGCAGGGCTTTTTTCATCATATGGTTCCCTGCAGAGCACCTTCTGGATGTCTGGAAGCTGGCAATGACACACGGCACGACTGCACCCTCCCACCATGATGTGTTGCCTCAACACAGGCCCAAAACCATGGGACTAACTGATCAGCAACTAGGGACTCCAAAAGCATGAGTCAAAATAACCTTTTTTCTTTATAAGTTCATTATCTCAGCTATTTGTTTTAGTGACAGAAAGCTGACTAACATACATAATGGAGGTTTAATGAGACATCACAGAGAAATTTTATAATTGGACTAAATCAGCCTCTCTAAATTGAATTCATGTGTGCCCTGAAGAATGTTGCCCTGGGAGTCTGCCCCCATTTGGGTAACTCTTTGCTGTCACCTGGCTGTCTTGTCTTTGTAGCCCTAACTTTATACTTGTCCATTCATTAGATTTGCATTGATTAAGGGCCCTCTAGGGATGTACAGTACTGAACGAGATGACATCTGATCAACTGTGAAGAAGGTGAAACAAAGAAAGGATGGCATTATCAGTCTCATAAATGAACACAAGTCCAAATTCCTACCATAGTTTCTTCTGTAGCTAGGATGAGATGGTCTGGTGGCTTGAGGGGAAACACGGAGAATGTTCTAATGTTAAAATACAGCCTCCATTAGACAAGGGAGGCTGCCAGATATATCCATTATCTGTAAACTCCAAGTCCAAAATGAAAAGACACTAGAGGAATAATAAGTATAGGAAACTTCTCACTAACTTGCATGTTATAAAGTTGCATTTTGGAGGTTATAAAATGCAGATTTTTTTTCTTTTACACAGATCTTCCAGCCATAAAAAAGAAAATCATGGAGCATCCCAAAGTTGCCTAGCTTGGTCCTTTTTCTGTAACTCTGCATCTTTCTGCAAGAGAATAAATTAATAAGTCAGGAGTTAGGACCCAGAGATATGTTTTAGACTTACAGGACCTGACAGCTCACTGGAAATCAATGAAATGCACTTTAGGAAACATCACGCTAAAGCGATATGGTTGGAGACTATTTTAATCTCACTGCAGGTGGTTACTATCCCCTTGGGTTCTATCTTGACTTTGAACCACTGTGTTTTCTTTACAAAACCTCCTTTTGCAATGGAAATGCTCTGTGTTTAAGAAGGAAGAAATTATCTTTCCCAAACAGACATCACGATGCTAACAGATTTTCTGCCTGCACCTTTCATCCTCAGCATCACTCTCTCAGGTAAGCTCAAGTTAAACTAAATTAAACTGTGATTGTAGAATTATTTAAGCAAAGAAAGCAAAACTACAGTGTTGCTCGTGTTGAAATTGCAAACGGGCACACACGCCTCTAGGATAATCTTTAGAATGTGGCTTGAATGGATAATTCTATGTAATCTGAATATTGTTAAAGAAGTCACATCTATAAATTCCATAAGGTTTATGTTCTGGCTATTTATTGTATATTACTCCTTTTGAATCATTGTGAGCATGGTAGGAAGTATTAAAAGCAGGGCAAATATTACTGAATGCAGATGGCTACTCAGAAGATTGTTAAAATATTTGCCATAGAAATTTTTTTATATCAACATTTTTGTATCATATCAATTAGGAATTACTAGGTCTGTGTGTCGATATTTAATTTTGTCCAGTAGGTC
This sequence comes from Urocitellus parryii, assembly GCF_045843805.1. Taxonomy (NCBI): domain Eukaryota; kingdom Metazoa; phylum Chordata; class Mammalia; order Rodentia; family Sciuridae; genus Urocitellus; species Urocitellus parryii. Next base: position 15,295,103 of record NC_135544.1, read on the forward strand.
CCTGTAGATGTATATAAATATTTTAATACCTTTGTGTACATGTGAAGATTTGGTTTATTTGTTTGTCACAATTGAACAAAAAAATATATCAAATGTCTCTCAATATGTGTGTATTACCATGACTGTTATTCACCTGAAAATAGAGGAATTTTTGATAAGGAAAGAGGACAGATAAAAGATAAGAGAAAAAGGCCAAAAGAGAAAAGAGAGAATAAAGAGAGAAATGTAGGAGAAAAGGAAAGACTGAAAAGCACAGGAGACAGTGGTCATTTTATGTAAACTTGAGAATAGAAAACTGTTCTCACAGAAATCAAAAACCATCTAAAGCCAAGAAGCCGAGGGTGAGAAAAGTGGTGTTCCATTAGCAATCTGTATTTATTTCTCAGCACTAGTTTCACCACATTTCGTTATTGCAATGTTCGGATGGAGAACTGGAGGTAGTAGGATAAACTTGCCCAAGTTCAGAAATAAATCCTAGACTTAAAAGTCATAGGGCTATGAAGCACACCTGGACATTATCTTATCTTCAAGAAGTCTTAACCTGCCAATACTAAAGATATCAATCAACTTCTGTTTTTGCGAATAATGAAGGTACAAGAGTCTGGTGTTTTTCTGCCTTAATTTATCAGATCGTTCATTTACTGGGGGGGAAAAATTGATTCTGACTTTGCTTTTCTGGGAGAAATCATCTCACTGGTTAGCAAGGGTAATTAGCATAAACTCTCTAGGATCAACTCTACATCATCTTCTATGCACAATAAGAATTCCATAAAAATTTGGAATTGGAGGGAAACCTTGTTCTCCATGGAGAAGGTTTTAAGAGTTTGGGAATGAAACCTGACCTGTACCAGTCTCTCATAGATCTGTAATAAACCTAACACCCTGTAAGCAGATCTCACATTTGTGACTATTTCTAGATCCTCTGGAGTCTATTTATAATTTTAGATGTGTATCATTTCTCTTAAAATACTTTAACCTTACCACTCATTGTAAAGACACTATTTTAATCACACAAAACTACTTTGTCAAGTTGTAGGGGAAAATCCTTAACTTTTCATATTTCTAGCTTTGGTAAAAAAAGAGTGACATCTCTTATGTTGCTGATTCATATTTTGTGTGTTTGTGTCTGTTTCCAGAAAGCAGGAACTATATTTATTCATCCTCTCACCATTCTTATGACTAGCTGATGTCTGTTTATTCATCCAATAAACATTCATTGGGCATCTACTATATCCTAAGGTAGTTCCAGAATGCAGGAATATAAGAAAGAATAAAAGAAAGTCATTCTAATAAGTTCTCATGCCAGCAAGAATCCACTAAATAAAGAATCCACCAAATATTTACTCTTTGATTTCACCCTGAGGGCTCACTCCATGTATTGGCACAAGAGCCTGCCTGATTGATGGTATGCTTTTTTTTTTTACGAAGGTAATTATGGAAGGCAAAACCAAGATATACCAAGATGTATGTCAAAACAAAAATTATGTGTCTCTCTGTCAATCACACTTGCTGGGGTTTGAAATTCTTCAGTTATTTCTTTTCTTCTCTGACTGAAGAGAAACAATGATGTTAATTTCAATGAAACCACCATCATGGGAAGTTCCACCTAGTTTCTTTTCAGTTATTTATGCTTTGGTGTGGGTGAGTTGGTCAAAATTTGGCCGACAGTGTATGTTGATTTGGGGGTGATAAGAGGGCAGAGGACACTGAGCTCATGAAGAAAGGAAAGTTCGCCAGGAATAAAGAGACCAGAAGCTCAAGCCTTAGGTTCCAAAGGAGAAGTTCTTTGTCTCAAGCTGGCATTGATTGGCTCACCCCAATCCCTCATGATCCTACTCACTAGGCTTTAGAGAGCGAGTTCCCTCTAATCCCTCCATAGCTTTAGTTACCCCCCTGGATGCTCTTTCTGTTCTGATAAACAGCAGCCATAGTGAAGGGCTATTCCCCAATGAATGGCATATCTTCAACCATGGCTCTCTTTTGTATCTTCAAAGCAGCAAAAATCCAGGCATTAATGGACCACACTCTGGCTGTTGCATGGACACAAAGATCCTGAAAGTACAGGACAAATGAACTGCTGGCAATCATCAACTCCCCATTTTTATGGAGAGAGATCAATGCTTTGCTTAAGATTACATAGCTTGGAATCAGGACCAGAACTCGTGTCTCTAACTCTGGGTCTAGTGCCTCTCAATGTTAAATAAATATTTGTCAGATTCTTGATGTAACAAGTGACGAGCTTGGCAAGGAACTCAGCATTCAGAGCCAAGAGCAGTGTGCTCTCCTGAAGCCCTTTCCCAGCCTGCATTCCATGTGGAGGGAATAAATAGCATTAGGCAAAGTGCTTTCCATCTCTGTCCCTGTTGATCTCATGCATTCTCTGGCCCTCTCTGGTCCTCCTTCTTCTTGCCCTCTGCCCATGGAGTCGCCTGTCTGGTCTCAAAGGAAATATTTTGGCCAAGAAAAATGAGGTAAAGATTAAGCAGGGAGGAGAGGAAGGAGAAGGGAAGAACAGGGATTGATAAGGGCAACAGAATTCTTCTTTACCAAAAGAGATGGTGAAAAGCTCTATTATGGAGCAAACAGCATCTACGGATGCTGCATTGGACCAAGTGTGTATTAGGGAGGAGGGCGTGAAGGGGTGAAGAACAGGACTCAAAGCAAGGAAATGTGGGGAGACCATGGTTTAATTTGAAGCAGAAACACTCCCTCCTTGTAAGCACTGTATGTCCTCCTCCAAGGAAAGGGATCACAGTGTGGTGTCCCCAACAAAGAGGCCCCCAGGAAAAGTGCTCTGTGTCAGATATCAGCCACAGCACAAGGAGATTTGAGTAGGATTACAAAAAACCATCAACCAACGCTGTGTCTTCCTAAAGACCAAACAAATGTTATTTGTGAGTTGGTTTTAGAATAGCACTCTTCCTGGTAGCTGGCTTTAAACAATAGTGGGTTGATTGGTTTCCTGCCATTATTACAAAATGCCTGAAATAATCAACTTGTAAAGATAAAATGTTTATTTTGGCTCAAATTCAGGAGATTCCACTCCATGAGAGAGTGGCCCTGTTACTTGGGGCCCATGTTGGGACAGCACATGACAGCAGGAATGTGATGGGGGAAAGCCCCTTACATTATGAACCAGTGAACAAAAGGGAAAAGTAAGGGAACAGACTCTCACACCACTTCAAGGGCATGGCCTCAGTGACCTAGAACCTTCCATGTCTTAAAGGTTCTCCACTTCCCAATAATACCACCTTGAGAACCAAACCATTAACATATGAGCCTTTGAGGGGAAACTAAGAATCCAAACTATAGCAAACAGTAAAACATTTTGGAAAATAAAATGTTAACGACAAAACAAAAAATTGGCAATACATGTTCCTAGAATTAAACATGGAATATTCTTGAAAAAAATTTCTTGAGATAATTTTTATGTGGTAATGAGGCCATAGTGGAGGTAACAGCCAGTTGTTCCCCTCAACGTTCAAAAAAATTATGGGCAGGTAGAAATATTATTGACCTTGTAGACAGAAGACCACACCTGCCATCACTAGTGGGGTGACCTTGGGTAAGTCACTTTCCCTCCGAGTACCACCGTATCTACACTTATAAAATGAGGGACTTGGATGATCTTAGAAGTCCTTTCCAGTTTGTCTTCACTTCTTTATCATTTTTCTTTTTCTTCCTCTTCACTTTCGCTGAAATTGTGAAATCCAGTCTTTCCGGGAGGGGCCACTCCTCTTCTAAGATCAGTTTGGGGTTCATCAGTAGATCACTGAGATACATTTTAGAACATTGGTCTTATCCAATTAATTTAAAAGATAAGTCAATTTGCGAAGATTTCATCAACACAACTTGTCAAGAATCCATTTAATCCTTAAAACAATAATTTTCCTGGAAATCCTGAGCACATCTGTGATTTTACGTTCCCTGGAGTAGTGAACCTGGATCACTGCCTCCTCCCCCCATGTCACAGAACACACCCTTTCTGACCTTAGTTGATTCGTTGTTTGTTCATGAAACATCATCAAATATTTGTTGAGGCCCTGGTTTCAGAATCAACTGTGAGAAGCCCTTGCCCTTTCTCATAATATTCTATTTTACAAGAAAGACAAACATAAACCCATCTAGGCCTACCTTCTATATCTACTGCAGCTATTTTGAAAAGGTTCAGAAACTTTGAAGATACTAGGGAGAAAGCATTAAAAACTTTGACAGTGTGTGGGGGTGATCTGTTGCTTGGGTCAGAATAGATATTTCTTAGCTATTAACGGATTTGATATATTTGGATAGGAAGTGTTCCCTCCCAAAGCTCTTGTGTTAATTCAGGAATGTTTGAAGGTGAAATGATTAGATTTTGAGAGCTCTGACCTTGTTAGTCCATCCTAGTTTGAGTGGTCCAGGTGGTAACTGTGGGCAGATAGGGCATGGCTGGAAGAGGTAAATCTCGGGGGCATACCCTGGGAGGGTTCATCTTCCCTACAGCCCTTCCCCTCCTCTCCGTCTGAATGTCCTGGCCACAATGAGGCAGCTGCTTTCCTCCACTGCACCCTTCAGCTGTGATGTTCTGCCTCACCTTAGGCTCAGGGGAATGGAGTTGACCCACCGTGGACTGAACCTTAGAAACCATGAACCTGATTAAACTTTCTCTCCTTGAAGTTGCTCTTGTCAGGTATTTTGATTACAGTAATGAAAATATGACTAGCACATCAGCCTAGGCTTCCATAAAAGAATACCATTAACTAGCTATCTAAATAGTAGGCATTTATTTTTCACAGTTCTGGAAGTTGGGAGTTCATGGCCAAGGTGCCAGCAAGTTCAGTTTCTGGTGAAGACCTTTTTTTTGGTTTGATAGCTGACTTCTTGCTAGGTCTCACATGGCCTTTCCTCTGTACTGCCTTAGAGGTCCTTTCTCCAACTAACAGTCACATCAGGGAATTCAGCATATGATTTTTTGGGGGACACAAATATTTAGTCACTAACAGTCAGTACAGGTTTATGTGCTTCAGATAGAAGCCTCACCATCTGACATGGAGAAAAGCAGAACCATTCTTTTTCCTTCAGATCCTGGTTTAAAAAAAAAAAAAAAGCAGGACTCAAAAGTTTTCATCGAGGGTATAGCTGTGGGATGGCAAATATGGGGGATGTCAAGATCATGATTTTAGATTTCCCTCCCAAGATGCAACTCCATGACTGTGCAATTTTCCTGCCAAGAAGGGAAATTGGGCCCTTGCTCATCTCCAATCCCCCAGATTCAGGGCTTAGGGTTGTCTTAACTGAGAAACCTGTGGATTATGATTATTTAATAGTTCTCAGCATCTCTGGAGTGTCTCCATCCATTATAAGAGGATGTCCTTAGAAAATTGTACTAATTGGGCTAAACTGGGATGCAGGGACTCCCAAGGAAATCTAGTATTTAGGGACCCCAGGAACCATTCAAGTGGTGCCTGAGGCAGGGCAGCACTCAGATGCACAGCACACTTACCAAATAGGGAATTGTTCTTCTCGCATACCAAGAAATAGGGAGATAAGAAATCCTAGACTATTAGAGATGAAGCTTCTGTCTGACTTTCTAATCTGCCATCCTACACGTGTAGCTTTAGTTAAGCTTGCAATATACTTGGGTATCAAGTCTCTAGGCATCATGTCTCATTTCCTGAGAGAAAGAAAGAGGGGCACATCAAGTTGAGTCCGTCCTCTTTAACAATCTTCCCTGTAAACCCCACCTAATGGCTTCCATTTGTGTCTTAATTGGCCACATGTGATTCATAGGCCATTCCTACCTGTAAGGGATGCTGGGAGATGAACATTTTAAGTGGCACCGTGCAACTCTGATTAAATTCAGCATCTGTTACCAAGGGAAAAGGGAGATGGCTGTTGAGCAGAGAACTAGAGTGTCCCCTGAAGTTCACGTGTTGGAAAATTAATTCCCAATGTGGCAGTGTGTTAGGAGACGGAGGCTAACGGGGGGCATTTGGGTTATGGGGCACCTTCAAGCATGAATTAATGCCATTATCAAGGGAGTAAATTCCTTACAAAAGAACAAGTTTGGTCCCATCTTGTTCCCTCTCTTTCTCTCTCATTGTGTTTCCATTCTTGGATGATGCAGCCTGAAGAATCTTGCCATATGGTAGCCCTTTGATCTTCGGCTTTCCAGCTTTCAGAACCATTAACCTAAAAATTTCTGTCCATTATAAATGACCCAGTCTCTGGAAGTCTGTTATAGCAATATAAAAAGACTAAGATGAGTGTTTTTCAAAAGGTATTCTCTACCTTCAAGCAAGTGGGCTCCCTGCTGCAGGGTAAAGCTCAGATAAGGAAGACATCTGTGTCCTCTCTGCTTCTCTCTTCTCCTGAGCAATTCAATTCTAGCCCTGACTCCCCAAATACCACCCAGCAAAACTGAAGCCAAGAAGCTAACTGCATGGTTCAAGTTTTTGTTCACTCAATAACAATTTTCTCAGCAACTACTATGTGCCCAGCAATTGTTGTAGGAGCTGGGAAAAGAGTGGTGTGGAAAAGAAGTCCCTAACATTCTGCAGCTGATATTACGCATTGTGACAGATAAAATCCAAGTAAACGAGCAGCAGAATTATGTGCTCTAATGGAAGATAAAATACCATCAGGGGAGAAAATGGAGAGGGATTATTGGACAGCATAATCTGGAAGGACCTCTCAAAGGAGATGATTTGAGCAAAGACTAGACAAAGTGAAAGAAGGACACGAGGCTCTCTAGGGAAGAGCCTTCCCAGAGCCCAGGCATCCAGGCTTGTTCTGAAAAGAGGACATAGGTCTGGGGGACTAGGGAGCAGGGATGAGGGCGAGTGGGAGAAGATAGGGAGTACCTAGGCAGGGCCACAGCATCTGGGAGACCACGGTAAGGTAAACAGGGACATGGACAATAGGCCTCAGTGAACTTCCCTTATCTACAACTGTTCCCCTCCCCGCCCTCCTGCCCTGCCCTAAATGATCCTGCCACCAAAATTCCTATGACCTGGCCCTGCCCCCCAAAAGGGTTCTCCAAAAGTAACTACTTCCTCCATGACCTGGCTCTGCTAAGGCCTTATAAAACCCAGACCCTCCAGGTAGCCTGCTGCCATTTTCTCCCGAAGATGTGCCCCTCTGGTCCATTGAGGTCTGCCTCCATTTTCTTTATTTTCTTTTATTGTTTTTGTAGTTGTAGATGGACATCATGCCTCTTTTATTTCTTTATTTTTGTGTGTGTGGTGCTGAGGATCAAACCCAGTGCCTCACACTTGCTAGGCAAGTGCTTTGCCACTGGGCTACAGCTCAGTCCCTCCTTTTTCTTTTTGTATTTTCTTTCATGTGCTTTCAGTAGGGACTTGCGATATTTCTCCTGCGTTTGAAGAGAAACTATTTACCAGAGAATGAACATAATCCTCTTCTGTTTTTTAAAAGCTCACTCTAGCTGCTGTGAAAAATGAGCTATCAAGACAGAGAACACAGAAACAATTAGGAAACAGCCCAGAAGATTTGTGAGTAGGGCGGTGCCACTGAAGATGACAGGAACTAATAAGAGTTGGAATCTATTTTGGAGGACAAAATACTGAATGTGGGGAAGAAGAAAGCAAGAGGTGCCAGGGGTCATGTCAAGAATTTCTGTCTGAGCAAGTGAACACCTCTTCCCTCAGAAAGCTTCTGGGAATTTCCATTCCTCCCCTCCCCTTACAAGTTCCAGGAAGACTTTAGGGCTTTCAGTGATTGATGTGCTGGCAGCTGCCCAGCTGTGCTGCTCCTTAGTGCAGCCCTGGTTACTACGAACAGTCCAAGTATGGAAGTTTGAGGAGGGTTAACTTTATAAATAAATAAGCATACCTCTCCTGTTTGCATTTTAATATGCTTTCCTGAGTGAAAGAGAAAGGGGCTGGAACAGACAGCCCATTCATCTTATCTCTGCCTGTGGAGCAATCTTTGGCTGCACCTAGAACTGTTACTGTCTTAGCAACGTGCTTGTGGAAGACTCGTGCACCTAGGGAATGTGTGCTCTTTTGCTTTTCATCCAACTGACAATCTGGATTTTTCTTGGGTATATCTTTTGGGGAGCTGGGGCACGTCTTATATGCTATCCTCACCCATCATATCTCTCACTGGGAAAGTGGTTTTTTTTTGTTAAAGCATATGGTACAGAATGAGTTGCTTTAGGATATTAACAAGTGTTGAATAGACAACGAGGCTATATTTACAAAACAACAACCAGATACAGCCTTGTTTTCAATTTGGTGGAACAGCATTGAAAAGAAACCAAACTCATCTCTAGACTGCATTCCCAAGACATCCCTTTACTTGAGAGTTCCAATCTGAAATCAGGATGTTTCTTAGGCTCTCACATAGTTGGGAGCTGAGAAAAGCATGAGAACCTGGTTGCTAATCAAGGAGGGATTTCATAATGGAGGACTTCCTGAGGAAACAAAGCAAGAAAACAGGGAAAGACCCGAGGCAAGGTGTCCAATGAAAATGTGCAAGTGCATGGAAAAAGGCCCTAATGGTCTTGCTTCACTGGTTCATTGATTCCATGTATATCAAATGAGCACCTGCTGTGGGCCAGGCACTGTTCTAGATGCTGGGTAAATGAATATGTGGAACCTGTGCCAGTCTTCATGGAGCTCCAGGGGAAGACCCTGACAACATACATAAACATATGATGACATACACATGTACATCTACAACATACACACAATGACAACACACATACCGTAGATTTTGTTTAGGGATATGAAAGAAAAAAAAAAAACAAGCTGTCCACCCCATTAGGGGAAAATCTGTTAGCGAGAACAGCTCTGGGTAAAGTAAAAGTTCTGGTTTCAGTTGTGTGTATTTGGAGGGAGGTGGGGGTGGACACAGGGAAATGGGTTTAGAAAATCCTCTCTTGTTTGAAGCGGCCTCTGTGGAATCAGGCTGCTTAGAAACAGGTGAAGGTTCAGCTTAGGCCAGCCGTCCTGCCCCTGAGGTTAATTCAGTTTCCCTCATGATTCTTCCAGCCGCTGCAGAATTCAGTTCAATAGCCGAAAATGAAGATGCCCTCCTCAGACATTTATTCCAAGGTTATCAGAAATGGGTTCGCCCCGTCTTAAATTCTAATGACACCATAAAAGTATACTTTGGATTGAAAATATCTCAGCTTGTAGACGTGGTGAGTAATCCTTGGCACTAAGCTAAACAAACAAAAAATGCATTCCTTATAACCTGTTTTTTGAGTCTAAGACTCTTTTCTTTCCCTTGTCTGACATTTCAACTTTAAAAATAATTTATGAAGGAAAGAAAATCTGCCCCCACGGAGCCAGTGAAATGACCTGAAGAAAGAATGTGAAGTCGTCATAGAGTGAATTTTCACTGTGACACTATTACTGTGGGACTTTAAGGCTGAGGGGTGGACGTGGTTGCTAGCTCAGGCCTTGCTCCTAGCAGCGTGGGAAGCTGGTCACAAAGGAAGGCAAAACCCAAGGATGATTTGGTGTGACCACAGCTCCTCTTTTTGTGCTCTGGGATGGCAGGGTGCTTGTTCCTGCAGGGAGACAGGGCAGTGGTGACTCTACATGGAAGAAGGACCATTTCTCTCCCTGGGAAACCCCTCACCTTTCCCTCCACTCTCTGCTCATTTCCCTGTTGAACTCATACTTCTGCCATGATTATGTTCTAGAAAAATCAATGAGCTTAAACCCCAAATGCAGCAAAATCATCCTGATCTGGTTCCCAAAGACTCAAAATAATCCTCCCATGTGGCACAAGTTCCCCCTCCCCTACCTCACCCACTACAGCTGGCCTCATTCCTTCTAGAAAATCATGCAGAGTTTATCTCCAGTCAAGCTAATATCTCCTTCTATTTTGTACCATTAAAGTGCCTTCTGTATTGTGTAATTTTATGTAAGTATTGCCACAATAAACTTCTAATTGTTTTAATAATTATTTTTCATCTCAAGCAAAATATGCCTAATATGTTAGGATCCCATGTCATTTAACTGTTCTTAAGTTGAGACTCATGAATACCCTCAAGGTAAGACTCAGGGAGTTCTTTCTTCCTCTTTTTTAATTATTTTTTTGTTCTTGTTTTTTTTTATAGTTTTATACATTATAGTTATACATAATAGTGGGATTCATTGTGGCATATTCATACATGTACATGATATAATTTGGTTACTCACAGAAAGTTCTTTCTAATGAAAAGACAAACATACAAATTTCCTTCCATTTAAATTCACAGAATCTTTTTAATTGTCCTTTTTTTTTAGGATGAAAAGAATCAACTGATGACAACAAATGTGTGGCTTAAACAGGTAAATCCAATTCGAGGAGTGTGTCTGCCAATCCAGTTGCTGAAATTCTTTTCTATTTAGACAACCTTCCGTCTGAAAAATATTTATTTTAAAAAGCATATTGAGTTCCTCAGGGAGAGATTTGGGAATGGTTGAGATAGGTCTATCCTCTTTGTTTTCTTCTGTGAGCATTGGTGAGTGGCCCTGCATCTCCTAGGAAGACGTCTTTCTTTGGTGTGGCTTCTGGGAGCAAAACTGTTCCATGGGGTTTGGGCAGGTGGGAGAGTGACTCTGACAGTGAGACTCAGACCTTGATCCCTGGAGAAAAAGAAAAAGAGACACCAAGATGCAACTTTCCCCCAATCAGGGTAACTGCTACTGGATGAGAAAAGAAGTGGGGTTAAATTCACCTGTCTTCTCTGGTCCTCCATGGGAAGAATGTACTTCTAATCCCTAATTGTTCCCTGGAAAGAACTGACCACGAAATGAGGAAATAATAGAAGGCTGCCCATCATAAATTTCTGAAAAAGTGAAGCCCAAAACAAAATACCCAATACATGTTTTCCCAGTAAAACTGAAGATGTATTTTGAGTAGTTTTCCATTTTCTTCTTGAGTGATTATTCGACCATCACCTGTTTCCTAAAACCAGAGAATTCTGTTCAGAGGCGTTTGTTCTGGAACTGTCAGAATTACCTTTCAAAACCCAATCTTGCATGTTATGTGAAAGGAGAAGATATTGACATTTGTTTGATAATAGCTGATAACTTTAGTTTAATTGCTTATTTTTTTTATTTTTGTTTTGTTCACAAATATTTTTTGATGAACATCCAGATGTTGCCTAATCCATCCAGAGGTTTTAAATATTCCACATGGGGATATCTTAAATATCTGACTTAATTGTAACATACATAAGTAATACTTTTCATTTGCTTATATTGAAATAAATTAGTTACCTATTCAAGATTTGTAGATATTGTTCAGTTCTTCCTGCTAATGGATTATAAGGAAAAATGTATAAAAGAAACTGAAGAGAAGATTACCTAAGTTTTATTTTTCCCACTCCCAAAACATTAATCAGACTTAGAGAATTAATATGCTTGTTATCACTTTCTCTTCCTCATTCCTTAATTGATAGATACATGAGCAAATTGTGAAATGAATCTGCATATTATTTTATTTGCAAATAAAAATAAACATCCATGAGAAAATACTAAGCTGGGAATGTATATGTATAAATACAATTTAAACAAACATATCTTGTTATATACCTATCTTATTTCTCTGTGAATTATCTCACTTTTGCAGTTTAGAAGCTGCAAAATTTAGAATTATTTGGAGTTGATAAAGACCAATAAGAAGTTCTATATTTGAGCTTGCAGGAGAGAGAGAAAACCGACACTTTTAAAATATAGTGTACATTTTAAAGTGTAAAGGCTTAGGAAGTTAACAGAAAAAGAAGGCATTTGACCTCAGCCTACATGTGATTTTTACACCTTTTTTTTTTCTTAAGGCTATGAGGGTAAAGAAAGATGAAGGATAAAAAATGGCATAGAACACTGGCCATAGAGCTCAGTAGCAAAGCACTTGCCTAACATATGAGAGGCCCTGGGGTTCAATCCCCTGTATCACAAATAATAATAACAATAAAACAAAATTGATGCTTAAACAAACTGCTATCATTGGTGTTTTTTGCAGATTTCCATTCTGGCACAGCTAATAATAATAACTAAGATTTACTGAGTGATTAAGTTCTCAAACACCATGCTGAGTGTGTCATGGGAATGATCTCATTTAATTCCCTCAGCTACTTTGTAGTTTTATTACTCTCCCTACTCTCTATTATTTTCCTACTAAGCATTAGGAACTTGAAGAGACTTGTCCCAGGTCACACACTGCTCAGTGAAGTCTGGCTTTTATAAAGGACTCATTCCCTTATCTTAGACTGAATGGAACAGACAGAGGTGTCCTGTCTTCCTCTCAGTGCCGTTCCTGTCTTCTCCTTTCTTAATCCTGGTCTTCAAGACTTTTGATCCTTCAACCTCCAGGACATCTATCTAAGGGAGCTGGTATAGAAGGATATTTAGGAGAAAATATTCATTCCATCTTCCATTTGTTCAACAGTATTTAAGAGTATGTCGTATAATCTCCACTAAGTACTAGGCACTTTGCTAACTAACTCCCAAGACAAATGCTGCCTTCAAGGAGAAAAAAAAACATTAATATGCAAAAACATATTTAATTAATAATGATAATGACATCTATAATATGATAAATACCAAAAAGAAGTACATATAAGGTTTTTTAATATGTACTTGTTGCAATACAAGTACATATAATGTATATGTCTGTGGCAATACAAAAATGACAGTGAGACAGGGAGAAAGCCAAGGAAAATTCCAAGAGGAAAAGATACTTAATTTGGGTCTTACAGGACAAACAGAAGTTCTGCAAACCTAAAAGGTAGAGAAGTTGTGAACCCCACATTATGCCCAGTAACAGGATTTCCCAAAACTACTACACCCAAGCCAACCTACTGGAAACTCTTTGCATTGATCCCAGAGTACCTCAGTCAAAATGAAGACCTAAGGGCTCAGTTTCTCCTCTTTCCTCATTTCCTTCCCACATACTGACCAATGCTTGCTTGCTTTCTTTTCGGTAATGGGGATTGAGCCCAGGGACGCTTAACCACTGAGGCACATCCTCAGTCTCCTCCCCCTTTTTTATATTTTATGGAGAGACAGGGTCTCGCTGAGTTGCTTAAGGCCTTGCTAAATTGGTGAGGCTGGCTTTGAACTCATGACTCATGATCCTTCTGCCTCAGCCTCCTGAGCCACTGGGATTACAGGCATGTGCCACTGTGCCTGGCCTGACCAATGCTTTCTAATTCATAGCCACAGAGAATAAAATTCTACATATGTGAAACAAAGCATGTTCCATTGTAGCATACAAAACTGACATGCTTGGGGCTTTTTTGTTTGTTTGTTTGTTTGTTTCTGTACCCAATCCTCTCATCTGATTCTCTGTTTTCATAATTCTTCTATGGTATATATTTAAACATTCCTTTTCTATCCTCTCAGCCAAAGGTGTTTATAAAGCACAAATATAGTGACATCCAGAGAAAGCCTATTTTTATTTTATTGATTTTATTTTGCAAACTTGTTTGTCTTGCTTCTTTGTACTTCCAGAGAGTAACCAAAACCCTATAAACCATAAATATATTATTAATATTGACTACATGAGAAAGGTCTTAGTGCCCTAGCACCCTCAGATTCTATACCACCATGTTCAAGGTTAGGAAAACAGCACTGTAAGCATCTTAAAGGAAATGGAAGAAATCACCTTTTGTTTTAGTCAGCTTCTTCACTGCTGTGACTAAAGAACCCAACCAAAACAATTGGAGAGTAGGAAAAGTTTATTCGGAGGCTTACAGTTTCAAAGGTCTCAATCCATTCCTTGGGGCTCAAGGTGAGGTAGGACATCATGGCGGAAGAGTGTGGCAGAGGAAAACAGCTCACTTGGTGATCAGGAAACAGGGAGAAACTCCACTCTCCAGATACGAATATATATCCCATTACCCTGTCCCCAAGTCCCACCTCCTCCAGCCACACCCTACCACTCCAGTTACCACTCAGTTAATCCCTACCAGGGGATTAATTCACTGATTGGGTTAAGACTCTTACAACCCAATCATTTCTCCTCTGAGCCTTCTTGCATTGTCTCACCTGTGAGCTTTTGGGGGACACCTCACATCTAAACCATAACACCTTTTTTTTCTAATGACACAAGGGTAAAACCCTTTGACCTCCACGTTATCATGAATAATCACTATGACAGTGAACGTCAGTGAGCTTTCACTGAGAGCCTACTATGTGCTGAGTGGTATGTGCTATATTTGAATACAAGTAGCAGCACAGTAGGTGCATTCACATCAACATCACCACAAATATGAGGAATGCATCCTACTAAACCCTACATAACAGTCACTATGTTTCAGAACTGGGGGCCAAATTGAGCTGGGACAGCAATGTAGTCCTCGGGTTCCAGTTACTGTGACATCATTGCAAAGAATTTGAGTGAAACACAAAGTCATAAGCAAAAGTTTCATAGAGAAAGTGAGAAGCGAAGGTAATGTACAGCATAGGAACTGCACACCCACCTTGAAGAAAGGAGCGTATGGTGCTCACAGGCTGGAGTTTTTAAGGAAACTGAGTCCTTTGTTCCAGCCTCGATTTCCCTGTCCCTCCTTATTTAGTTTATTACCCTTTGGATAGCTCCCAGCAAGCTTTCTTTGTGAGGGTCTCAATATTCTGGTAGACAGGATGGTTGTGGCATAGTTTACATAATAACGGAAGGTTCCAGTAACTTGGTTGCAAGAGATAATGATGACATTTTCTGAAAAAAAAAATAGTGGCCCCTGAGGGGTTATAATTAGCTGTAGCTGGTGTGTGGGGAATGTTTCGATATACCAGAAACCACTTCTCAGATGCTCATCTGTTTCAGTTAAGGTCACCAGGATTTTAAGTAATAATTCCCTCCAGGGTTTATAATTCTCTACAGTTTGCGGGAGATTAGACATTCAGATCTCATTCCCAAATGCTTGCCCAGTTACATAAGGTTCCCCACTGTTTCAGTTTTATGATTCCTGGATTTTTCTTGGTGCATAGGCCTGATATCTATCCTTCATCATCCTTTCCCTCTACCCACTTATTCGTGGCCAACTAATCTACCTAACAACCAGGTGATAAGAATCTTTCAGCATCATTATAATCTATGGGACCACTGTCACATATATAGTCTGTCATTGACCAAAATGTGGTATGTGACCCATGACTTAATTTGCTTATTTTTACCTTTTAGTCTTAGTATTACAGGAAGAATCATTTGAGGAATTTATTTACAGTAAAAACATCTTATGATTTCAACTTAAATAAAAATTGGTTTTGCATTGTGGTAATAGTTAGGCATTTATGAGCGATATTCTAGGTAATATATGTCAAAAAAGACAATTTTAAGAGAATATGGACTTGATATGAGTTTGAAATTGCACTTTTCCAAGTTAAGAAACCTAGACTTGGAATATTTTTCCTTTTTTAAAAAAATTTCTTAGTCATGGATTAACTTTTGATATTTCGCTCTGATACAGCCTGTCTTCTTTGCTTCCTGCAAAACGGCAGCTCTCAAACCAGGAACGTCTGCAACATGGAGCTGATGTTTGTGAAGGGCTTTGAGAGTCTTAGTTAGAACATGCTACACAAACATGGGATATTATTTCTAATCTTTTAGTATAAAAAGAGAGGGACAGGAGGTTAATCTCCAGTTGCAGTCAGGGCTTTAGAGAAATGACCAGAAATATCCCACAGCTCCTAAGAGCACAAGATAGAGGATTTGGATTTTGAATCCTCAGCTGGCTGCTGGCTACAGCACTCCCTGTAATGTGTACTGTTTTCCACCCACAATCATCCTGGGGTTTGGGACCCAGCCCATGGTAAGTGCTCAATCTGGTAGAAACTGGTTGCCTCCCACCCCCATGGGCATCTCAGGAATGAACTCTGATTCCTCAGGGCTGGTTATGAAAGGTCACCAAGGTTGTGAGGAATATCTCCCTCAACCCTGCACTACAGCATAAAGGGTAAAGATTAGTGATTTGTCTAAATTGTATAAATAGCAAAGGTTAATCCAGATGTGCAACTCAGAGTTTTAAATTCTAATTCAGTGTGCTTCATGTTTTAAGTATACCAAAGTAAGTAGCATTAACCAAAGTCCCACCTAGCCCCCTTTTCTATATGGTTAGGAATGCAGCCTGATCGCACTATAGATCTCTTCATATCCCCAAGGATTCAGACACATCATTCATTCATTCATTCATTCATTCATTCATTCCTCTATATCAGCTTTCACATAGGCTATTCCACCTACAGCCAATCTTCTGCCTGCCCCACACCACCACCTAGTGCTCTGACTGCTTCTCACCTTTCATATCTCAGTTGAAATGTCACCTCATCAGAATTACTTGCCCTATCTACTCCTTTGTTCTGTACCATGCGCCCAATCCATCTGCTCCATAACAACAAGGGTATTATGTGTTAGTTTGCTTTTTTATTTTCGGAATCAGACCCTGGCCAGGAGTACATTACAGCAGGTACAAGCACAGTGCTCAGTGCTGGGGAAGCTTTGCATATTTGTTAAATAAATGAATTCCTCAAAAACCGTGAGTCCCATCCACATTATCCCTGGCCACAGCTGCTAATCCTACTGTTGGAAGTCAGGTAAGCAAGATGAATCTTTCTGGCTTAGAAATCTCTCCCCCTGGGGTCTGCCCCAGTTCCCTTAGAACAATTTGTAGAATTGGTATTTGTTTGCTGCAGTTTGCAACAAAGCAGAAAACTTAGAATTTTTGCCATTCTCTCTCCTGCTTTTCAGGGAAGAGCTGGGTGTAGGTAAAAATCCATTGTTTCTGTAGAAGGAAGCAAAGTGGATCTGAGAACAAGACAATTTCATTTCCAGCAATCTTTGTGCCCCAAACAGAGGACTGTAGGTTGGTCTCATTAGCTGTGTTCAGTCATGTTATTTTTTTTAAAGATGGGCCTAGAGTATAAAAGCACAGCTCTGGCCAAACTCCCCAAGCTTAGCTGTCTCTGGTGTTCTTGGCTGTGTGCTGCAGCTTGATAACCACTCAGCTTCTTCCTAGGATCAACTGAGAACCTCTTACTTGCAAGAGAAAGGGAACCTAATCCAAATTAGCATCAGCATATAGAAAGTTTACTGGCTCTTCCACTTCCATTCTGTTCACCCAATGCTGCTGAGTTGAGAGTGGGACAAGGTGGTTCCCTACAATGAAAGGGGTCTTCTTACCAGAGTGACAAATGACTGGGAGGTGGCAAACATAGCACGTGTCCATTGTGAGGAAATCTTTGCAAATGAAATATTTGATAAAGAGCTTTTATCCAGAACGTATAAAGAAGACTAAAAATGCAGTAATAAGAAAATAAACAACCCAAGTAAAAAAATATGCAAAACATTTGACCTTAAATAAGATACATGAACAGTAAATAAGGAAATTGCATTTTAAAAACTACTAAGAGGGCTGGGGATGTGGCTCAGCGGTAGAGCACTAGCCTCATACATGAGAGGCACTGGATTCAATCCTCAGCATCACATAAAAATAAATAAGTAAAATAAAGGTAAAATAAATAAATAAAAACTACTAAGAGACACCATTCACATCTATTTAAATATGGAGAAACTTAACAATGTGATGATAGCAAGTGCTGGAGAAGATGAAAACAACTGGAACTTCCATACACGGCTAGTGGGAATGAAAAATAACTCCTCCATTCTGGAAAGCTGGCTGTATGGTGTAAAATTAAACAGATAGTTACTCTATCGTTAAGTAGATAGTTACTCTATTGTTACAGAACTGGGGACTTCTGAGAAACTGAGGCAGCATGAAGATCCCCCCCTTCAAACACTAATTCTTTTTTTGGGGGGGTGGGGAGGTTACTGAAGAGTGAACTCAGGGGCACTGAGCCACTGAGCCACATCCCCAGCCCTATTTTGTATTTTAGTTAGAGACATTGAATTGCATAGCGCCTGACTTTTGAACTCACAACCCTCCTGCCTTAGCCTCCTGAGCCGCTGGGATTATAGGCATGCACCATCAAACCCTAATTCTTGAGATCAAGTCAGAAAGATTTCAGACACGTCACTCAGAGTCACAGGAATGGGTTTATTGAAGCGATAGGAAAAGGGAAAGGGGTCCCTCTTAAGGGAGAGTGTGGGTCCTCTCAGAGAGGAGTGGGCCAGTGTGTCTCTCCTGCACTCCAGTTTTATTGGGGATCCCAGAGAGGTTTTCCAGAGATCCCACCTAGGTCCACCTCCAGACTTTTGACTGACAGCAAGATGACATCAGACTTTCGAGTACCCACTGCCGTCACAACTTTAGGTCACTTTGTCCCGTGCTGACCACTTCTAATTGAATTCTAACCATATATTCTTCTGATTTTATGGTTAGAAGGAATTATCCTTATCTTCCTGAGTTTTGAAATCTGGTCTATGAAAAGGGTCACAAAATCTTCCTGCCTCACTGTAACTTGGGTTCCTTATATCAATATTATTTTGGGCCTGCATTTCTCCTGCAGGTAACAGGTAGTTTGCTGAGGAATGTGACATAGGCTGTTCACTTAGGCCAAGCAGGGCAACCGGTAAATTGTTTCTTAGAAAAAAAGCATATGGGGGTCAGCCCAGTGGGCCCTTTTTATAGAATTATTTCCATAACCTGTGTTCTCACCATTCTCACCTGTCTGTCCCCTAACACTATGACCCAGCCATCCTATCCTATTGACCCAAGAGAAATAAGAATTTATTTAACCCCCCAAATGTATTAAACATTAACAATGGCTTTATTTACAATCATCAAAACCTTGAAAGAATCCAAATATCCTATTGGTGAAGGGATAAAGTGTGGTACATTCATACAATGCAATACTGCTCACTCATAAAAATGAAGAAACCACTGCCAAGACGGCATAGAGGACTCCAAATGCACTGCTAAATAGAGGTCAGGATCGACAAGCTGCATGATTTCATTTGTAGGACATGTTGGAAAAGGTAAAATTATAGAGACAGGAAAATCAACAACTGCCAGGTAAATAGAGAATCCTTAGAGCACCAAGTGCACATGGTAAATGCTTTAAATTGTCAACCTATGTAAGAATGATAAAAGTATTTTTTTTCTTATGCTTTAGATTTTAGCTTTTAAAAGGCTTCTGTCTTAGATCAAATTTTGTTTAAGATAGTGTTTCATCTGGAATTTACAGTTCCATCACTTTACAGGCATCATGCATATTTCAGTATTTTACCTTCTAGTGGAGTCATCCATCTGCCAGCTCTTGACTTTTTAATGGCAAAGTTGGCATCAAAGGGCTCCAGGAAGCATCCACGCTGGGCACGCCCTTCTAACTCTTGGAAATGTCAGTTAACATTATTCTACATGGTTACTCAACTATCCTCATGAGAGACAATGGAATGGAAGAATTTAATTTTCAGGTCAGATTTCATAAGAGTCTGGATCCAAAATTTTAACATAAAGTTCACTTCTGCAGTAACTGGGTCATCCATATATCATCCTCATTTGTGCCCTTCCCCTTTTCTTCCTCCACCTCCTCCTTCTTCTTTGTATAACAAAATAATTTGTATTTCAGCACAAAAATACTCCAGGCATAACTACATTAGAAGGCACAATGAAGTACCAAAATGCTTGCAACTTCTAAAAAGGATGTTTTCATTTACAGACGTGAGACAGGCAAATATTTTTTTTTACACATCAGAAGAAATCCAAGTTTAGAATTTATGGGGATATCAAAATAAAAACTAGAGTATTTAGTATTTATAAGAGACATGCAAAAAATACTTAACATACATCATATTCTTGACTTTCATAATGCAGTCAATTAATAGTTAAGTTTTTTTGATCTGGTTCCAACAGCCCTATAAAACATGCTAAATAATTTCTTCTGTATGAAGAGAAAAATGTAAGCATATGGAGGATAACAATATTAGGCATATAAATTTAAACCATAATTAGGAGTTGCAAAATAAACTCAGATTTAACCATGCTAGGAATTGAACACAGAGTACATGTTGTGCTCTACCAATGAGCTACACCCCCATCCCTCTGGATATTTCATATTAAAATAATATGTGGATGTTAATCCAAGACTCTTGAGTGATGTTCACTTATGATCCAGAGATGACAATCTCACTGGATCAGCCCTCCCAAAATAAACTGAATTATATCTATCATTGCTTTTCTTTTGTTTGTTTCTTAAGAGAAAATAGGCTGAAAAGATACTTTAGGAATCAGTGGCATTTGTTGTTAAACCTCTTCATTGTGAGGCAAATCTGGTGATTTTGAAATCAACGAGGAGACAAGATGTGGGCCTAGATGAGATCAGTTGTATTCCAGATTTCCAGGCAGGGTTATAAGGTCTAACCTGGTGAATTTCCCATTCTTAACAAAATAATGGATTGGCAAATTAACAGAAACTTAAATATCCTAATGTCTAACATGAATTTTCAGAATAAAATTACAATAAACTCATTTCCTACAGGAATGGACAGACCACAAATTATGCTGGAATCCTGATGAATATGGTGGAATTCATTCAATCAAAGTTCCATCAGAATCTCTCTGGCTTCCTGATATAGTTCTCTTTGAAAAGTAAGTATTACAGAAGAAGGTCACATTGGATATATTAACACTGGTATAGAAAAGTCTGGGGCAAAAACATAAGCAACAAATGCAAAAGAGAAGAAGAAAAAGAGAAGCCTGGGGCAGAATAATCAAGAGAAATTCACGGCTTCACAAAATAATTGTTTCTTTTTAAAACAGTGTTTAACATTGTAGTAAGAAAGTAATAAAAGCAAAGTAGTACTGTGTTGGAGGGGAAAAAACTCAAACTCAAAGGTGTTCAACTAACTTAAAAACTAATTAACTAGTAGGAATATAATAATGGTAACTAATAAACAAACTAAAGAACTAATAAGTGCTCAACTAACTAACTAACGTGAACCTACTTTTATGACAGTGCGGATGGACGTTTTGAAGGCTCCCTCATGACCAAGGTCATAATAAAATCGAATGGAACCGTCATTTGGACCCCTCCCGCCAGTTATAAAAGTTCATGCACCATGGATGTTACATTTTTCCCATTTGACCAGCAGAATTGTTCAATGAAGTTTGGATCCTGGACTTATGATGGTACCATGGTTGACCTTATTTTGATAAATGAAAATGTTGACAGAAAAGACTTCTTTGATAATGGAGAATGGGAAATACTAAATGCAAGAGGAATGAAGGGAAACAGAAGAGATGGTTTATATTCCTATCCATTCATTACTTATTCTTTCGTCCTGAGACGCCTGCCTTTATTTTACACTCTCTTTCTGATAATCCCCTGCCTGGGTCTGTCTTTTCTAACAGTTCTTGTGTTCTATTTACCTTCCGATGAAGGTGAAAAACTTTCATTATCAACATCTGTTTTGGTTTCTCTGACAGTTTTTCTTTTAGTAATTGAAGAAATAATTCCATCTTCTTCAAAAGTCATTCCACTCATTGGAGAATACCTTTTGTTCATTATGATTTTCGTTACCCTGTCCATTATTGTTACTGTTTTTGTAATTAATGTTCACCACAGATCTTCTTCGACTTACCATCCCATGGCCCCTTGGGTGAAGAGGCTATTTCTGCAAAAACTTCCTAAATTACTCTGCATGAAGGACCATGTGGATCGATACTCTTTCCCAGATAAAGATGAGAGTAAACCAGTAGTAAAAGGTAAAGCCCTGGAAAAAAAGAAACAGAAGCAGCTTAGCAATGGAGAAAAAGTTCTGGTTGCTTTTCTGGAAAAAGCTGCAGAGTCTATTAGATACATTTCAAGACATGTAAAGAAAGAACATTTTATCAGCCAGGTGAGTAAACTGTAGTTACAATAATGCTGCCGTTGATGGGGCTGGGGTTGTGGCTCAGTGGTAGAGTGCTCACCTAGTATGCATAAGGCACTGGGTTTGATCCTCAGCATCACATAAATATAGAATAAAGATATTGTGTCAACCTAAAACTAAAAAATAACCATTTTTTTTAAAAACAATGCTGCCATTGAGTTGTGCAAAAGGCTACTATTTCAACTTTTATTTGCAACACAATGCTGTCACTGCTTAAAATGTGACGTTATTATTTATCATCCTTAATGCACAAATTTTAAAACAAATTCTGACATACAATAGGGATCTTAGTAGACTAAGCATGATTCCTTATAATTCCTCAATTCTATTTTAAATAATTAAATCATGGTTTTTCAATTGGATATCCTGGTGTCTGGTCATTTCTCTCTCATTTTTCATGAGATGTTAGATGTTTTCATATATAGTATTTAAGGGGGGGGGAGCCAGAAAGAATAAAATTTAAAATTAACATAAAATTTAGTAATTAGCTATTTTGTTGAGGGAAGAGTATCTTGTTATATAGTATACAGATTTAAAAGAAAAAGTATAAAACAATGTGGTGGCAAATATTCTAGTCCCAGCTACTCAAGAGGCTGAGGCAGGGTGACTACTTGAGCCCAGGAGTAGGAGACCAGTCTGGGTGACACAGTGAGACTCTACCTCAAAAAAAAAAAAAGTAGATTTCAAACTCAAAATCATGCTAGACTCAGATCCTACACCCATGCTGTATGACTCAACTTCAAACAGGTAAACAGATTACTCAATTGTAGCTTCTGTTTTCTAAAACCTACCTTAAAGAGTATGATGAAGAATAAATGAAAGAAAGTGTAAATTATGCAATGTGTGCCCAGCATATGTGCTTAAACAAGTCCCATCTTTATACCAATTTATAGGGTTCAATTATTGTATTCTAAAATTGGTGAAAATTAATGCCAAGAGCCTGGCCCCATAAATAAGCTTACAGAACTTTTTTTTGGAAATATTCTTCTTTATTTTATCTTGCCTACACAGACCTTTCCTTCACTGCTTGTCACATTTTTCATCTACTTGAAAACTTTTTTTTAAATGATGGAAAAATTACTGCTGCTACAAAACAAGCATTTTTGGCTATTAAGTAGGAGTTTTGTGTGCCTTTTCTTTATATCATTAAAAATACTATTGCAAAGATTTAAATAGTTTTTTAAAATTATAAAAATGACATGTGATTACTATTGGGAATTTGGAAAATTCAGAATAATGCAGACAAGAGGAGTAAAATTTTAATACAGAGCTTGGAGTTGGGTAGATTCTTTGTTTTAAAATTCAAAGAATGAGATTCACGGATAGCAACCGGCAAAAGCAAAGTAAAAGAATGTATTAAAGCTAAGAGAAGCTAAGTTCCTGTGACTGGAAGGGGACCCCAGAGGGTTGCTAGTGAATGGCTACTGTCCAGGGATTTATATGGATCTAGAGGTTTAAGGAAGTCAGCTCCTGGCCCAATCCTAGATAAGGCACTCAGTGTCCACAAGGTATTCATGCAGGCTTCAGTCTGATCAAAGTATTGATCAGGCATTTTCCTTCTTTGAAGAGGCTGTGCACTCCAGGTCACGTTGGTACTGATTTAAGAATAGCCTTTTTGCAAGTTTCTGAGCAAAAACCTGCAGCTGTTTGTGCTCTGCTGCACAGAAAGTTGCCCAGGGGGCCCATTTCCCTGTTTGCCTAGCTTTATCTTTTCCTCCTGACTTCAAAGTCATTAATGATCCCAGCACTTTTATAAGGTTGACATTTTAAATATTATAATGTATCTTCTTTGAGTGCATTTTCCCCAAGGTCTTGTTTCTTAACCTCTGTAAGCTCGGAATACATTTCAGTTCAATGCCAGTAGCTTCCTGCAGTAGCAATCTGTGTTCTGGCTCCCCTCTCACATGGCAGGCCGGCTTCCTGTTCTATTCCATTTTTACAGAATCCCATATACACTTGCTCCTCAACTAACAATGGGGTTGCATTCCAATAAACTCATCATAAGTTGAAAATATCATAAATCGTAAATGCATTGAATCTAACTAACCTATCAGACTTCAGAGCTCTGGTTGGTTGTCCCCCTACGCCAAACTGCCAACCTGACTGTGGAGCTGACTAGGGGCTGCAGCTGATGTTAGCCTGTAAGGAATAATAATAAAGGAGACACAGACAGGGTGCAGAGGCAGGGAAGGTGGCAGAGTAGCTCCTCATCCAAGTGGCCACGTTTATTTATATCAATAGGTTACATTAGGTCATTAGTACTATAACCTCATTATTGTTTAGAGTATCAGTAAGATTGCTTATTCTGCAGTTACATTTCACAGTTAACATATCTGAGCTCTCAATAAAGTCCATTGTCTGAAGTTATTGTTAGGCAGGCAGCTCCAGGAGCAGAGAGCTTGGTGAAACATTGTAGTTATCAAGCAAGCAAGTCCTTGACTCCCAGGAGCTATGTGCCTGCAATCAAGGTCAAGGCTTGATCAGGCTCTGAGGCAGAGGCATCTCAGGGCATTGCTATACAGTTAGACATTGCACACATATTAGCTATATTATTAGATCCTAAGAGAGATTACCGGGCATTGTAAGGGTGGGAAACAGGGTGCATGTTACCCCTGGGAGTTTTCTCACCGGGGAATGCTTCCCTGTAAATTTTCACCATCAGAATCCCTACATTAGCCAGAACCAAGATTGAGGATGGCACTGCATATCCTTAGCCCCAGGAAAGATGCAAATTCGAAATCTGAAGTACAATTTTTACTAAATGAGTATCTTTGTAGCATCATTGTAAGTTGAGAATTTGCTGTTGAACCATGGTAAATCAGGGACCAGTAGAAAGGGAACATTTATTTCCCCTTAAAATATGGGAACCCACTCTTCCCTTTCAGACTTACTATTCTTGCTGCTTGATCCTGCTCTGACCTCTCTCAGTTAAGCCTAGTGTTTATTCCACCCCAATTTTCCTTTCTAGCTACATAAGGTCTTCATTTCCTCTCTCCCTTAAGAATGCCTGTCTTCCCCTGGTCATTTCTCTGTGGCAGTGTCTGTCATTCTGGACCTGTGGCAGCAGATATATTAGCTTTTCATTTGTGGAAAAAGTAATGTTTATAAATACATAAATAATTCTATTGTTTTTATTTTACTTTTTAAATATTGATGAGAGTATTTCTGTATATTCAGCTTAAAAGCTGTTTTCTTTGGGCACAATTAGTAAAATCACTGGATAGAATTTGAGCCTATTATCATGTGCAATGTGTTAGGTGAATTTGAAAACTTAAGTGCTACAAATCTGAATATTACTCTTTTTAAATTACTTAAAGAATTCAGAATAGTTGCCCAGCATCTTGAATGAGAGGTATCTTTTTCTCTTTTGCAGGTAGTACAAGATTGGAAATTTGTAGCTCAAGTTCTGGACCGAATCTTCCTGTGGCTCTTTCTAATAGTGTCAGTTACAGGCTCGGTTCTTATTTTCACACCTGCTTTGAAGATGTGGCTACATAGCTACCATTAGGAACAAGTCTCCAGAACCATTTAGAAGACATACCATAAAGACAAAAATCACACTTTAGAACTGACACGTGGCTAGTATGTGCATAGAATCCACATGCACTTGCTTATCCTAAGAGCCGCGGTTGTATAGTCTTCACAGATATTAAGCATCATTGATGGGAGAAACCTGAGTAAATGTGGCTTTGCCCAAGTTAATTGGTGACCACTGAAGTGAGTTGGTTTTACAGAATTCAAGAAGGCCTCCAAGTCATGCCATTTGTGAGGGCAATCCCTGGAGCTCCTGCATCTATTCATCTTCCTGTGGTCTGGTCTGAGTTGCAAACTGGGCCTTGAGGTGCTTCTCTAGAAATGTGGATGAATAAATCTCAACAATGGTTTGGGAAATTATTCTGGTCCAACCACACCTGGTACAACACACTTATTATTACACAGATTCTAAGATGCGACTGGTCAACTAATGTTCCTCATAAGGTGGCTTTCATTGAAAGATTACCTTGATTGAATAATGTAGACCTCTAAGGCAGGTATTATTTGTGGTTTATTCATAGCCTTATAAAGCTTTTCCTAAAGGTGAAAGTAGAAGCCTGCTGTCAGTTGTGACTTGCTTTAAAATCATATCAAAATAATTTACAATAGAAACAAAGTCATCTACTACCAGAAGTGTATCCATTAATACTCATTTATCATTTCCTAGGAAAGTAAAGTTCTGAATATTCTCTGATAATGGTTTTTGGTGTCTCCTCATTTAAAGGAATCTATTCCACCAGAGTCCTCTGTGTTTCCCAGTCTGTTTCCATGTGTGTCCCTGTCCCGGGGCTGTGCTTTATCCCCTACCTCCACCACTTCTCTTAAAACTCTGAGGAAATGTCTATTCAGATTGGTTTTTGCCGTCGCTGCCATCAAATCCTTCTGAACTTTAGCTTAAAGCAATTTTCTCATTACCCAGTTATAAATCCAAATTCCACCAAGCATGGTGCCTCATGCCTATAATCCCAACGATTTGGGAAGCTGAGACCGGAGGATTGCAAGTTCCAGGTCAGCCTCAGCAACTTAGTGAAACCCTAGGAAACTTTGCAAGATCCTGTCTCAAAATAAAAAATAAAAAGGACTAGGGATGTAGCTTAGTGGTAAAACATCTGTGGGCTCAATTTCCAATAGCAATAAATAAATTCAAATCCTTTTCTGGAGTATTTAAGCATGCATAGCTCTTTTTTTCTTCCTTCCTTCCTTCCTTCCTTCCTTCCTTCCTTCCTTCCTTCCTTCCTTTCTTTCTTTCTTTCTTTCTTTCTTTCTTTCTTTCTTTCTTTCTTTCTTTCTTTCTTCTTTTGTACTGGGGATTGAACCCAGGGGTGCTTAACCACTTAGCCACATCCCCATCCCCTTTTTGTATTTTATTTAGAGACAGGGTGTCACTGAATTGTATAGTGCCTCACTAAATTGCTGAGGCTGGCTTTGAACTCTTGATCCTCCTCCCTCAGTCTCTAAAGCCAATTGGATTAAAGGTGTGTGCTACCATGCCTGGCATAGCATGCATGGCTTTTGTAAATAGCTTGTAGCTTGAACTTAAAAAAAAAAAACCAACCTAGCCAGGCTTGATGGTGCACAGTTGTAATGCAAGCAGCTTAGGAGGCTGAGGCAGGAGGATCAAAGGAGGATCAGAAGTTCAAAGATAGCCTCAGCAACTTAGTGAGACCCTGTCTCAAAAGAAAAAGGGCTGGGAATGTTGTTCAGTGATTAGGTGCCCCAGAGTCCAATTCCTGGTACAAAACAAAACAAAAATAATTTAAGGGTTTGACCCATTTTTATCATTGATGTGTTTAGTTACTCATGCAATTTTTAAATTTTTTTTTAGTTGTAGATGAACACAATAGCTTTATTTTATTTATTCATTTTGATGTGGTGCTGAGGATCGAACCCAGTGCCTCATACATGTGAGGCAAGTGCTCTACTGTTGAGCTACAACCCTAGCCCCTACTCATGCAATTTTTGTTCTCTGTAATATTTTCTTCTAAACTAAGTTTTCTCTTAAATTCTCAGTATTAATTGAGTTTATCTGTTCTTTCTTTTCCTTTAGTGGTTGAAGATTATATGTTCACTTTTATTAATTTATTAATAAACATTTCAAAGTCTTCCTGTCAATGCTGAGAATCACTGTCAATAGTTATCACTTTACAAACAAAACAAGACCCTTAGCATCTTTACCTACCCCCTTTCTTTATCACCTTCCATGTTTTATTAAAATCATCCAGAATTTTAGCTCCAGATTTTTTTTATATTATATGTCACCCTTCTTAAGAATACTTTACTGACAATATAGCTTGTCTACAAACACATTATAAATACTTTTATATCTTTGTTCACCATTTTTTATCCTATTTCCCTCTTTCTCTGATTTCAGAGGAACATGTCTTCAAGTAACTTTTATTTTTTTGAGACAAGGTCTTGCTATGTTGCCCAGGCTGGTTTTGAACCACTGAGTTCAAGTGATCCTCCTGTTTCAGCCTCTTGAGTAGCTGGGGATACAATTATACACCACTACATCCAGCTCAAAGTAATTATTTTAGAAAGTTTTTTAATGTGACAACCTTTCTGAGTCCTTATATTTCTGAAATTGTAACTTCTGCATGGAATTCTAGTTCAAAATTATTTTCCTTTAGAACTTTGAAGACATTATTTTGTAATAGTCCATATAAACAATGAGAGACATAGTGAGGTAGACTCTTTTCTTTCCTATTTTTTCCTTCCTAAAACTTTTATGTTTTTTTTTCTTTATCTTTGGACTTTAGAAAAGTCACCTGTATAGAGTTAAATACAGGACTCTCTCTCCCTCCTTCTCTCTCTCTCTCTCTCTCTCTCTCTCTCTCTCTCTCTGGCATGGCACTTGATGGCTGATATTTTTCTTCAAATCATGCAAATTTTCTTTTCTTATTTCTTATTTTCTATCTTCCATCTGCTCTCTCTTTTCTTTTTGAGATTTCTAATAGAGAGATCTTGGTATTCCTTGATCTGTCCTCCATGCTTATTAGCTTATTAACTTTTCCCTCATACTTTTTAATTCTGTAACTCTTTACATTGTCAGATTGAGATGACAGCCAACAAATTTGAGCTTCAAGTCATGGTCTAGTCTACTCAGCCCATTTCCTGAGATGGGGTTCTTGTATGCTTCTTTGTGGATCAATCATGTATTTGATTTTTAAGAACTCTGATTCTTTATGGATGTCATACTCTGTAGAATATTTGGGGAACTACTAATTATAATTACTGAGAAGTCTTTTGTTGTGTGCATACATTTTTCCTCCGGGGTTAATTCTTCTGTTGACTTTTGATACTTTCTGTGTTCATTTTACTCTAATATTTGATGATTTTTAATAGTGAAAACTGTAATTATAGGAAATCTGGCTTCTATAATAGTATGGGGAAGCTTTTCTTTTCTTCCTGTGTCCAACCAGCCAGTTTTCTAGGGTTTGTGAGTGACTTATCTTCTGCTTTGGGGGTTAACCTTTCCTTGATAGTAGCCGTAATTAATCTTGGCCACTGCCCTGATTCTTCTAATCCAGTGCCCACTCTGCTTTCTCATGTGTCAGAATGACCACATTAGTGGGGATGGACAAAACACATTACGAAAATACAGAAGTGTTGTAGCTGTCCCTTGGTCTTTCCCTGCCTTACTAATTCCATTTCATTTTCAAGACCCTTCTTCCTATAATCTTAGCATTATTTGGGGCATTTGCTAAAAAAATTCTTTGGCAGCTCCCTCTTTGCTTTATGGAGCACAAAATCCATGGCTTTATTAGATTTTACCATAAATCTCACCTCATCTGCCCTATACATTTCAGACATTCCCTGACTGTCTGGTCTATGAAGGTATCTTAGCCCACTTTCCATGTCCTCTTTTGAACCTTATAGCAGTCATTTTATTTTATGTTTCTTATGAAATAGTAATAGAATTTGAAGGACAAAAACACAAACAAAACCAAAGCAAAGCATGAAAACCCTCACACATCTCAACAGCCACACGTCTTGCACTAGAATTCTTTTCTAGATTCTAATTCCTATTAATGTAGGACAGAAGAAGCTGGATATCTGGAGAATTTTCAGGAAGCCCATTTATGGACTGCAGGGTCCAGAGGGCCTATTGCCTAAAAATTTCTCTGGACCTTGAATCTGGAATTCCATTCTTGGGACTTTGAACCCAGTGGGAGAAGGGATTTGAAGGTTTACATGACAATGCTTTTTGTCCCATTTTTTAGATTAGTCAGAGGTTTTACAAGTTTTAAGCAAAAGAAGAAGTAACATCATCATGTCTGCAGCCAAACTTAGCTTTTGCAAGACAGAGCAATTTAGTCCTCCTAAAAAAAAAAAAAAAAAAAAAAAATAGAAAGTCCTAACCCACATTGCATTTTTTTCCAGAAATTTTTGCAGATATTCTGTTAATGAGAACAATTATGGTGAGGGTCTCTGGAGAAGCTTAATTAAGATTCTTTGGTGGAGGAGGGGATGCCACTACATTACAGACTTGTCCAGTTAAAAATGGCAACCAAAAACCACCAAAGATGCATTGTACCCTGAGAATTGTGGAACTGACTGCTTTAAGAACTCTGAATCATTTTAACTGTGCAGACTGATGGATGCTGGACACAGATGGGGACTGAAAAATGACTGTTGGGAACAGACTTTCTAATTTATTGTGGGGGCGGAGAGAAATCTGGGCACAGCTTGTAATTCATGATCCACAAATGTTGGTAGACTTGGCAGGAGGGTGTGTCCATTTTAGTGGAGTTTTTTTTGTATCTTGCTATTTAGTCTCCTGAACATTTGCAGTATTCTCCTAAATGTTTTTGGTTCTGGTCAGATCTCCATTCTGTTCATACTAAACTTATTTTCATACCAGATCTTTTCTTCCCCATGCCCTTGCTCTTTCCTCCTGGGAATTGTTCCTTTAATTACCCTCCCTCTCTTGTATGGCTCCCTTTTCTAGACCTACGAAATGCTCAGATATGCTTTATTCTTAGAACAAATATATATATATATATAGTAAACAGAAATAACAGAATTTTTAAAAAATAGCCTGGACTTTTCAAGAGATTCATGCCATTCGAACCATCCTCAAAAGCAATTATAGCATTTAAAAAAAGAACTCACATTTATATGTCTTTGAAGGTTATATTTTAAACACAGTATTTAGCATGATCAATGTATTATGTTTTCAATTTATACCAAATTTTGTACCGTATTTTTGTGTACTACATACAAACATGGAACACTGGGCTCTTCATATGATCCACATATTCATTACTCTTCTGCATGTTTTGCTGGATTTTTTTTAAAGAGGAGGAAACATAGTAAACAAAAATCAGGGCTTTAGGACTCTTAGGTTCTAGGCCAGTCATGAGCTATCTGTGTGAGCCATGGGGCTTCAGACTAGTTATTTGTCCAATATGAGTTTCAGTTTCTTGGTCAGTAATAAAAGGTTATGCCCTATGACCTGTGAAGCACTTCTCTGCTCTAAAAGTCTGTACTTTGGAGATTTATACTGAAGCTTTCACCATTTTAAACCACACACACTCTTCTAATTGCAACTTTGTTTCTTTGGGATAAAATAAGCTGCTTTGTCACTACATTAGGACAGGATTTGCAGGAATGCATTTTTTTTTAAAAGAGAGAGTGAGAGAGGAGAGAGAGAGAGAGAGAGAGAGAGAGAGAGAGAGAGAGAGAGAGAGAGAGAGAGAGAGAGAGAGAGAGAAAGAGAGAGAGAATTTTTTTTTAATATTTATTTTTTGGTTCTCGGCGGACACAACATCTTTGTTGGTATGTGGTGCTGAGGATCAAACCCGGGTCGCACGCATGCCAGGTGAGCTCGCTACCGCTTGAGCCACATCCCCAGCCCTGCAGGAATGCATTTTGATGAAAAGCAAGAATTCTGTCCTTACAGCCTTGATGGGTTTGTGCATTCAAAGGACAAGTAATTATTGTCCCTTTTATTTAAAATATTATTGGGTGTAGCTCAATGGTGATGCACTTATCTGGCATATGGGAGGCCTTGGATTCATTCCCTAGCATCAGACACACACACAGACACACACACAGACACACACACACACACACACACACACAAAAAAAAATCCATTTATCAGTATCAAACCAATCAACAATTTTTAAAAAGTTATTGTCTTTAATTCATTAGTTTGCTAAGTAAAATACACTATTCAATTAGATAAATGTGTTTAGGTATGGATTCAGCAGTAAATTGACAAATAGCAGCATGAAACACTTTTTACAGCAACCCTCTTTCTGATCACAGATGCAGAGATCAAACATTTAGATGTATGCATGCAGCTTAAGCCCCATTACAGCTGAGGGGGGAAGATGATTATGGTCTCAAACATGGAAAAGGATAAATATTTATATATTATAATAACCCTAGGAGAGTAAATATAAAAGGTAACATTAAAGCATAGAAATTTTAATTTCAAATATTTATAGCAAGGAAAATCTATGGGCAAAATTTGCCAACTGATCCCAAGTAAATGCTTCTATATTAATCTCTACCACACATGTGAGCATGCAGGACACACATGCATAGGCACACACAGGGACACATGAGAGCTTCCTAAATTCTCATCCTTCAGATCGCTGTTCACCTCACCCCACCCCACCTCCTTGTGAAGCCTTTACAAAACACATGGCCCACACTGAGTGTTTCTGGAAGCTTGTGAACTTTTCAGTCTATACTGTATGGTTAGAACATGATGATTCTTTAGTATTTTATGAAGTGAACCTTTATTTCCTTAGCTATGCCAGCATGTCCTCCATTATATCGCTAACATGTCGTTAGATTTAAGATGAGCACATAATCAAGGCTTAATTAATATTTGTTAATTAAAACAGTACCAGAATCTTTGAATTGGATTGTCTAAAATAGAGACAAATTTGTGCTCTTGTTCAGCCCCTCCCAACATTTCTAGCTCTGTGTGTATATACTTTAGTATGCACTTTAGAAAAACATTTTCTTATATTAAAAAAATATTTCAACTAGGTGCAGTGGTACATACTATAATCTCAGCAACTAGGAGGGTGAAACAAGAGGATCTAAAATTTGAGGACAGTCTCTTCAACTCAGCAAGACCCTGTCTTAAAACATGAACAGGGCTGGGGATATAGCAGGGTGGGGAAACACCCCTGGGTTCAGTCCCTAATACTGCAAAAAAAAGAAAGAAAAAAATTAAAATAACAATATAGTTAATAAAATCAATAATTCTAAATTTAAGTTTCCCTGTCTAAAAAAAATCTTGATTTTAAAGTTAACTGGTCTAAAATAGGATTCAAATGCTGGGGAATGATATTGGCCAAATCATATCATTAAATTGTGTGCATATATGAGTATGTAACAACAAATTCCATCATTGTATACAACTATAATGCACAAATAAAAAATATGGAAAGAATAAAATAAGATTCAAGTCAGAACAACATTGTCCTGCCTCTTAACTCTATTTTGATCACTTATTTGGTACTGGCTTGTTGAAAAGAGTGGATCTCAAGAATGTCTTGCTTTGGGGATTTCTCTACTTGCTTGCCTCTGATGTCATTTAGCTTGTTCCTCTGTCTCCTATCTTTCCTGTAATCTGAAAGAGACACTTGTAACCCAAACTATAATTCCAAACTATAATTCTAGTTCAATAATTTTGGCAAGAATACATCAGAGATGATAATGTGGAGTTTGTATTGTACCTTATTCTATCTGGTTATTGCATACATTAGTGATAAGATTAATTACTGGATTAAAGAAATGATAGTCTGGTCTTTCTGCTATAAAATTTTGTACACAGTCTGTGGTCATGGCACATAGCTACATTATAAAGACTCTTACCTATTTCTCGTTCACTTTAAAGATGGTGTCTAATGAGCCACAATGGAACACTATGATTTCCCAAGAGTCATTATTTCAATTCTATGCTGGGTTGGATCTTTTTTAAAAATATTTTTTAGTTGTAGATGGATACAATACCTTTATTTATTTATCTTTATGTGGTGCTGAGGATGGAACCCAGGGCTTTACACATGCTAGGCAAGCGCTCTCCCACTGTGCCACAATCCCAGCCCCTGGGTTGGATCTTTTGATTGTGTTAAAATTCTTTCTCTGAAGCACTTCCTATTATGTGTTAAAACAAATTCATTCATTTATCAGCCAGGATGACTATAGCTTCTGTTTAACCCGGCATGTATTTCTTCTTTGTATTAAGACTTTCTTTTCAGTTTGTCAATAATAAGGTAATTATGAAAACAAAAGTAATATAACATGTTTGACTCATGGACACAATCTTAGCTTTGGGAAATCTAGAAAAGAGCAGCAATCTATCCACTGATGTAGATTTCTATAGCTCTGGGCAGGTTTAACCAATGGCAGGCAGTCAGGACAGCCTGTCGTAGAACTAGACTTGCCCACCAGAATGTACAAGGATGGCCTGAGCCCTGGCAACCAGAGGAGTTCCAGTGAGGCTAGAAGGTTGCAGATTTCAAGGGGAAATAATAGAAGGATTAACAATTGCTCAGAAAACCTTCTAAAAACAGCCTCATGAAAAAAGTGCTATAATCATATCTGATTTATAGATGAAGGTCCTCTTCATCTGTAAAATTCTACCCTCAGGGGCTGGGGATGTGGCTCAAGCGGTAGCACGCTCGCCTGGCATGCGTGCGGCCCGGGTTCGATCCTCAGCACCACATACCAACAAAGATGTTGTGTCCACCGAGAACTAAAAAATAAATATTAAAAATTCTCTCTCTCTCTCTCTCTCTCTCTCTCTCTCTCCTCTCTCACTCTCTCTTTTAAAAAAAAAATTCTACCCTCAGGGTGACAAAAAGGAGTGGGGAGCGATCCATCCTTTTTTAGTCTAGCAGGATAGATAATCCTGCCACCAGAAAGTGCTCAGTGAAGGTGTAGTAGTTGAATGTGGGTCCATTGATTCACAGGGGAGTCTTGGGGTTATTTCAAAGGAAAATTCTACATTGGCTTATCCACACAATACAGGGTGATTTTTATTGTTAGCCCCCAGGCAGGGGGCCCTGAGTGACAATAGCATCCCTACTCATTGCAATAGCCAAAAATGCCCTTTTAGACATTTCCAAACACCATCTAGAAAGTGTATATGTACGTGTAGTCTGTTATAACAAAAATATCATAGACTAGATGACTTATAAACAACAGAAATTTATTTCTCATAGATTTGGAAGTCCAAGATCAAGTGACTACCAGCTCTGGTATTTGATCAGGGTCCAGTCACTTTCTGATTCGTAGATGGTCATCTTCTCCCTGCATTCTCACATAGTGGGGGCAAGAAAGCTCTCCAGAGTCTCTTTTATAAGGGCAGTAATCCATTCATTACCTAATTTCCTCCCTAAGGTCCCACCTCCTAATACCACATTATTGGAAGTTACAATTTTAACACAAGTGTGAGGACAGAAACAATCTATAGCAGCTGAGTACTACAGAAGCATTGAGATAGTAATTCCAAAGTCAAAGAGGGAAGAAATGGGTATGTATCACATGTAGTATCCGTTACTATTGCTTTGTCCTCTCATGACACACAAGAGGTGCACCTTAAACCCTGGAGAAGGTTGGGGCTGTTGAGGACATCCCAAATAGATGTTCTCTGGTCCCTTGGGGCTGGAAAGGGAAGACATGAGCCCTCTCAATTGAGTTCTTATTTTCTTCTGGTTCCATCTCATGAGCAATGGTTTAAAAGTCAGGAGATTATGTCTACTGTTGAATTTGTTGCTCTTGAGCTATGTGATCATGAGCAAGCCAACTTACCTCTTGAGAGTAAAGGATTAAAAAAGAGTTTGGTTCACACCTGTAATCCCAGCAACTCAGGAGCCTGAGGCAGAAGGATTGCGAGTTCAAAGCCAGCCTCAGCAGATAAATGAGGTGCTAAACAGCTCAGTGAGACTCTGTCTCTAAGTAAAATGTAAAAAAGGACTGGGGATGTGGCTCAGTGGTTAAGCATCCCTGGGTTCATTCTCTGGTACAAAAAAAAAAAAAAGAATTGGGTTAAATAATCTGCAAGTTGTGTTACATGTCTAAAGGTCATGAATGTTGATGTTGAAATCATAAAAGAATTTTATTTTTTAAAATTTTAAGTTGAAATTAGACACAATACCTTTATTTTATTTATTTATTTTATGTGGTGCTGAGGGCTGGACTCAGTGCCTCGAATGCGCTAGGCTAGCGCTCTACCACTGAGCCACAACCTCAGCCCCATAAAAGAATTTTAAATAAATTATAAAAGGCAAAAATTTCAACTAACAAAAATATCTTTAATGTTTTACCCTTTCACATCCCTTTACAAATTTTCAATCTAATCTTTCAATAATTCTTCTAAACAAATGCCTTAACTCCCCTTTTCTCACATATTATTTCATTTCTTTTTAAAATGTGTTCCTGGTTTGTTTATTCTGGGAGTTCCAAGAAACTTCTGACCTGGGCTGGAAAACCCAGGTATATTCAAGCATTAGAGTGTTCAGGTATTAAGAAGTCAGGATGGAGTTTTCTTGCTCATGGCTGGAAGCAAATTCTTCCCACTTTCCTACAATGCAATTCTTAAAATTCTTTTTTTTTTCTTTTTTTGCGGTGCTGGGGATTGAACCCAGGGCCTTGTACATGCAAGGCAAGCACTCTACCAACTGAGCTATATCCCCAGCCCAAAATTCTTGTCTTTATATCTGATAGGGAATTAATCTACTGACTATATAAAAACACCCGTATAATTTAACAACAACAATTAAAAAGAAACCCCAAACAATCCAATTAAAAAATGGATAAAGGACTTGAGTAGACATTTTTTCAAAGCATATATACAGAAATAAGCACATGAAATAGCAAATAAGCACATGAAAAGATGCTCAGCATCACTAATCATTAGTGAAATGCAAATAAAAACCACAATGAGATGTCACCCCACTTCCATCAGGATGGCTACTGCAAAAAATAAATTTAAAATTAAAAAAAAGTATTGGGCTTGGGATGTGGCTCAAGTTGTAGCGCGCTTGCCTGGCATGCGTGAGGCACTGGGTTCAATCCTCAGCACCACACAAAAATAAAATGAAGATATTGTGTCCATCTAAAACTAAAAAATAAATATTAAAAAAAGTATTTGCAAAAGATACACAAAAATTGGAAACCTGTGAACTGTTGGAGGAAATATAAAATGGTGCAGCTATGGTAAAAATTAGTATGATGTTTCCTCAAAAAGTTGAAAATAGAATAACCATGTAATCTAGTAATTTCACTTTGGAGTTTGTACCCCAAAGAATTGAAAACAGGGACTTGAAGAGATATTTCTAAGCCCATGTACATAGCAACATTATTCACAATAGCCAAAAGGTAGATGCAATTAAGCATCCACCGATGGATTCATAAAGTGTGGTATGTGCATTTAACAAAATATGATTCATCCTGAAAAAGACATCCTGACACATGCCACACCATAAATGGGTCAACCTTCAAGATGTTATGCTAATGGATAAGCCTGTCACAAACAGATAAATAATCCATGTTTCCACTTAAAGGAATTACCTAAAGTAGTGAAATCCATAGAAATGAAAAGTAGATGGTGGTTGCCAATAACTGGGGGCAAAACAATAACAACAGGGAGTTATTGTTTGATAGGTACAGAGTTTGGATTTACAAGACACAGTGTCCTAGAGACAGATGGTGGTGATAGTTGCAAAACAGTGGGTATAAATTTAATACCACTGGACTATATTCTTAAAATTAGTTAAAATGGTGAATTATGTTGTGAGAGTTTTACTACAATTTAAAAGTTTTTAGTAAAATTAAATGGTGATTTGACTTAATGGTAAAAACAATAAAGCACTGAGTAACCAACTCTGTGGAGATAGTGGTCAATAAGATTTATAGGAGGCCATTGGTTTGTACTGAGCTTCTGCTTAAGGTCCAACAGGTCAAACCAAAATGGAGTCACTTGTGCTAAAGTTCCACATGGCCGAACTAAAACTGAAGTGCTTACTTGACATTTCATGAAATCAGGAGACTGAGAAATAATAATCGAATCCCCAAACAGGCCAGTGTTAGCCCTCACAATAGGGAAGCCCCTTCGCTTTACACTTTACAAGAAAAATAACTTTGAAATGATCAATCTGCTTTTTTTCCTTCTCTATTTCTGATTTCCTCAGTCTTTTTCTATCTATAAAATTAGCCTCCTCTGCTTGGCTAATTAATTCTATTCTATTCTATTTTGTGAAATGAGGTGTTACCTGATTCTAGAATTTCAAACAAAAACCAATTAAGATATTTAAATATTTAAACTGAAATGGTTGTAATTTTTTCTTTTGACTACAGGAAGACAAAATATAGGTATAAGTGCACAGATGGAGGGAGTAAAAATAATTTAAAATAGAATAATTCCAATTCAAAACCTCTGCCTGGCATACTACATGGTACCTCTAATAGAAAACAGACAAGGAAGAATTCACAGAGTGGTAGTAAAATCATTCTACTTTTAGAATCTGTTGGGTATCAACCCAACAGAGAGTATGCTGTCACAAAAATGATACCTCAAGACTGTGTAATATCATGAATGAAATGTTGATAATATTATTTGAGGAAGTGACATTGAAAGGTAAAATTGAAATATAGAATCATCTATGCATATGGACAAAGAATAGAAGGGAAAAAGCCAAATGGCATTCGTTCCTCTGTGAGAGTAGATGTATTATTTTCTGCTTTAAAACAGATCTTTAAAATTGCTATAATAGTATTTATACAAGAAATAATTCAAGTGGAATAAAACAGAATTTGCAAGGTTCTGCCTGTAAGAAAAGTAATTGCTCCAAAAAGTATAAGATTATAATTTCTTACAGAAGAAATAACTTTATTTTCAACCTCTGCACAATGGAAAAATGGAAAGTGTTGATAAGACTAGAAAAACACCATTTTTATTTGACACACAACAGGAGTTGTTCCAGGTTTTTCCAGTCAACCACATCCGGTCCCCCTGTTTTGATTGCTCTGGTGATATTCGCCAATATCTGATCCTGCAGAGCTTTGTATAGCTGACTTTTCTGAAATAGCTGTAAGGTCTTGGGGGAAAGGAGCCTCTTTTTTTTTTTTTTTTTACCCTGGCAATGCCTATCTCAGAGTTGAACAGGTCAACACTGCTATGGCTTGGATCTGGTATGTCCTTCAAAGGCTCATGTTAAAGACTTGGTCCTCAGCATTATTTGGAGATTATGGAATTTTAGGTGGTGGGGCCCAGAGGGAGAAAGTTAGGTCACTGGAGGCATACCCCTGAAGAAGATTTGGGAACCTCAGCCCTTCTCTTTCTCTTTGCTTTGCAGATTCCATGAGGTAAGCAGGCCTCCTCCACAAGATGCTTCCACCATGATGTAGTGTCTCATAGGCCCAGAGGCAACAGGGCCAGGTGACCATGTACTAAAACCTCTGAAACCATGAGCCAAAATAAATTTTTTCCTCCATTTAAGCTGATTATCTCAGGTACTTTGTCACATAACAGAAAGCTTACTAAACCAAATGTTAATTGAACAGAGTCTGCTAAGATAAACTCTTATCTATTGCCTTTAACCAATTTGTGTGTCAAATAATGCTGAAGCGTGTGAACTATATTACATGGACATGCACAAGAAAGCAAGGATGCGAGAGTTCACAAGTGTTGCAAATGTCAACAAGGTCAAAGGATCAGCATTTCACATCTCATGTGTCATTACACTAATCAACAGCATAAACCGTGGAGATACAACAGAATCTCTTTTCAGTGTGGCTTTATGTTTACTACATGGTTTGACCACATGTCATTCATGTCCCTGGAAAACCAATGTGTATAGACAAGAGAAGCTGACCTGACACTGTTAGTTTATGGGTGCTGCCAGTTGTGAGCTTTAGTGTGTAATAAAACATCTTAATGTACTCCCCTGTGCTACATTTCAACCCCTAAATTTGCAATATACTCCTCTTTTTTCCAGGTACTCTTCAGTTTCAATAGATGGGGGACTTGGCCTTTCCTGTGGTAAGGAATACAGAACAAATATAGAGTCTGTGAGTTTCTAAGAGAAAAGACATGTTAAGATTTTCCTGTGTTCACAAATAGCGGCTGTAGAAATAGTCCTGCGGTTCCAAACACACAGACAATTATAAATATCCAAAGAAATATTCTGTCTACCACCATGGCCACATATTTCCAGTCATCTTCTACCTGAAATACAAACAAAAAGTCAAAGCTATTTTTAAAAATAAAAATCATAAGGAAGCATCTTCTGTTTCATAAGTTTTTTTTTTTTTTTTTTTTTTTTGGTACTGGGGATTGAACTAGCTCAGAGGCACTCAACCACTGAGCCAGTTCCCCAGCCCCATTTTGTATTTTTTTATTTAGAGATAGGGTCTCACCAATAGCACCTCGCCATTGCTGAGGCTGGCTTTGAACTCATGATCCTCCTGCTTCAGCCTCCCAAGCTGCTGGGATTACAGTTGTATGCCATCATGCCCAGCTCCATAACGTTTTCTTTTTCAAAGATTTCCCCAGTACTTTTAAAAACAAATGTTGGTGGCACTTTGGTTAACCCATGCCTTCTAAGTAGTACCTATAAGAAATTTTGTTTTGAGGGCTGGGGTTGTGGCTCAGTGGTCTAGTGCCCCTGAGTTCAATCCCTGGTTACCACCTCTCACTCCCCAAAAAATGAAAGAAATTTTGTTTTGTCTGAAGAGGGTGGATGTGTCTCCATGGGTACCTCGTGGAGCTGGCTAGAGAGTATGCAGAAGACCTGGTGAGCCAGGAATCCCTAGGTCACAAAAGATTTTTCCCGACTACAGGAAACACTCCCAAGAAGCAGCTGCTAGATAGCTCAACTGTTGTCATTGGCACCACCGACCCCATGGCAAGCCTGGGGAGTGGGTGTGAAGCATGCAGTGGGGGGAGTGGAAGCCCTGAGGTACTGTTGAGGACCCTCTGAGCAGGAAGAGCAGCTTTTCAAACTGCAAAGTCTCTGCAGCTGTGTCTTGAGAGCCCTTCCTGGTGGCAATTAAGTCAACAGGAACGCTCTCTCTCCTAGATTTTACAAAGTGCCACCCCGAAGGTGAGTTTTTCCAGACTTTTTACCCTAGATAGCAGGCATTCCTAGTATCTGCCCCCGCACCCACGGGGTGCACATTAGCTCTCACAATATCCTTTCACTAAGAGATATGGATGCCAGCATCTGTCATGTAAAATAAACCCAGACGCCTGCACAAGTTTTCAGCTGCCCTGAGCTCGTCATCCTTATGGAGCAGAAAACTGGGATGATTTCCTTGAGCTCTCTCCTTGGAGAATGAGGGAAGGCTTTGTGCTTCTATAGTTAGACTCTGGGCACCAGAAGCAGAATATGTGGATACTAAAAATATCCCCAAGGCTCATTCAATCCATCTCAAGTAGAACAAGCGGGATTGGAGTTGCTGAACACTGGAGCTCACACACCTTCTCCCACCACTTGGAGGCTGCAAAGCTCTGCAGTCAGTTCTTCCCCTCTGGAGGCAGCTTTTCCCTTTCCACCTTTCAATTTGTCAACATTTCTTGTGAAAGCGTTCTTGGTTTAGCTAACCAAGGTTGCCCTGGACATGCATTTTAACCAGTTTGAGATTTGAGGTTTACCTTAGTTGGTGGAGATTTGCTCTGACCCCTAGGTCAGTCCACCAGTAACTGCATAATAACAAAGCTGCCCGACTCTCTTACAAACACAACTCACACTGAGGATCTAAGTCTTTAAATGAGAGGAGATGTGCATTTACCTCCTTTGTTTCATTGTGGCTCTTCATATTTTCTGCTATGAATTGCACACTATCAATCACATCTTCAACTTCAGGAGAGTGCTCCAAATTCTCTGTTGCCCATTGTGAAGGCTGATGACTTAATCTTCTCTTGCTGGTGGCTGCCCCACTTGACTTATGACAGTGGCAGCATTCCTTCAGAAGTTTAGGTTCTCTGCTATTAGCAAACCTGACCTTGACAGGCTTACCTGAAAGACCTTCGGGATTTTGCTTGGAACTTTTTTCCTTCATCTTGTCCAGAGGCCGCCTCATCATCAAGATCTGTGGGAACAGCTGGAGGAAAATTGTCTTCACCCATTTGGGCATGGTGTGTGTTGTAGGGGTGCGATAGTGTATGTTTAACACAAACACGGTCACCACAATGGATAGTGTGACAAAGATCATGGTGAACAGCAGATACTCACCCACCAGAGGGATCACAAGAGAGGTGGACGGGATGGTTTCTGTAATGACCAGCAAAAACACAGTCAGGGAAAGCAGAACCGAGATGCAAAGTGTCACTTTTTCACCACAGTCTGAAGGAAGGTAAAAGACCAACACGGTCAGAAATGAAATAAAGAGACAGGGGATGATCAGATTAATGGTGTAAAACATTGGCAGTCTCCGAATGTAGAAGGAATAGGTTATGTCTGTGTATATCTCTTCGCAACAGTTGTATTTTATGTCATGCTTGTAGCCAGAGGCATCAACAATTTCCCATTCACTGTTTTCCCAAAAGTCATTCATGTCTACTTTAGAGCCAACGATTAGAAGATCAATTTCAGCTTTATCGTAGGTCCAGGAACCAAACTTCAGGGAACAATTTTGATGATCAAAAGGGAAGAAGGTGATATCCATAGGACAGGAACTCTTAAAAATAGCTGGTGGGGTCCAGGTGATCATGCCGTCGTATTTAAGAAGGGCTTTTGTCTTGCCTTCGATTTGGAAATCACCAACAGCACTGTAAAATAAATCAGACACATCAATACGACTCCCTGTGGATTGGCATGTGCCAAAAGTAACTTGGAAAAGAGACCATGACTGTCAGACACCCATACTTGTTATAGAGAACAATGTCAGGCTTCCAAATCTTATCCGCTGGAACACGAATAGTCTCAATGCCATCATATTCCATTGGATCCCAGCGCAATTTATAATCATTCCAGATCTGAAATGAATAAAAATAATTTAAAAAATTTTAAATAACTATCTTCCAATGCTAACCTTATGTTGGATCAACAGATTTTTTTTTAAAAAAAATAAATTATTATTTGAAGAGTGCAGAGTTTCTAGCAAAAGTTGGGAAATTATATACATGGGGAACAGGGGGCTAAATAGTTGAGTTGATTTTGGGGACAATATTTAACTAGGTAATTTTCTATTCATTGTTAGTTAGCTGGTTGAGGTTATAGGCTGGACATCCATGTCCAATGAACTATAGTCAAACTTTAGTAGTAACCCATTTCTAATATGAAAACTGTGGGTGATGATGAGTTTGTTTCCAAATCTGTGTAAAGTTATCAAGTTTTTTTAAGTGAGGAGACAATATAACTGATAGAGTCAGCTGGTAGGGATCTCAGCTACTGACCTCCCCAGGCCTGGGGCAGCAGAGATCAAGGAGTGAGCAAGCATCAGAATATGAAGCCCAAGTTAAAAATAGGAGATTAGAAAGCAGAAAACAGAAAGTCTCTATGTCAGGGAGACATTTGTCACTAGGTTTCTGCACCTGTGAAAGCCTACATCAAGTCAGCTGAAGGAAATGTCTGTCATAAGATGCGCATGGAAAGAGGTCATG
Organism: Urocitellus parryii; assembly: GCF_045843805.1. NCBI lineage: Eukaryota > Metazoa > Chordata > Mammalia > Rodentia > Sciuridae > Urocitellus > Urocitellus parryii. The sequence continues at coordinate 15,337,987 of NC_135544.1, forward strand.
CCAGGGGGTTCTATCCATCTGATATTATTGAGTGGACATGTGAGGACCACAGTTCAAAGAGAGGGAAACATACGTGACGTAGCCACAAATTGGTTTCCATGATCTGGTTTACTTCATCCTGGGAAAAAGAAAACATATTTTTAGCTTCACATGTACTTGCTAATAGAGCTAGATCTTATAGCAAGAATCACAACTAAAGAGAGATGAATCTGAGTGATTCTTGCTAATGAAGGAAAGCAAGAAGACTAAAAAAGCAATATTTAAAAAAACATTTATTGGGCTGGGATTGTGGCTTAGCCCTAGAGTGCTTGCCTAGCACGTGCAAGGCCCTGGGTTTGATCCTCAGCACCAAATAAAAATAAGTAAAATAAAGGTATTGTGTCCAATTACAACTAAAAAATAAATATCAAAACCAAACAACAACAACAACAACATTTATTTAGCATGCAGCCAGAAATGCAATATTTCCACAACTGGTCCCAACGCTGTGGTCTTTAAAGGAAATGCAGCTTTAATCGGTCTATGCTGATTTAGGTCTCACCTTCTGTCTGAAGTCTTTCTGCTCACCATAACCCATAAAGTTTTCTGACTCCATTAAAGGAAAAAAAGAAGAAGAGGATAGAGAGTCTTGGAAAATAGGGAGAGAAAGCATTGCAGAGGATACAGATACCCAAACCCAGGTCCTTGCTTTCACCTCAGCATCTACCAAAAAATCAGCCTCAGCTCACCATGGAGTTTCCCAGCTGGAATCTGCTACCCACCTACTACATATTCCTTTTCCCTACCCAAGCCACCCCTTCAATCACTCATGAAACAAATTTTTATTGAGTAACTATTATGTGCTATGTAAATACTGGGAATAGAGAAGTAACATGGGAAAATGTCCTGATTCCATGTGTCTTAGCTGGGAGTTGGGGAAATATAAAATTTACACACACACACACACACACACACACACACACATATATATATATATATATATATATATATATATATATATATATGATGGCCAAAGAAGCCTTCCCTGAGGAAGTAATGTCTAAGCAGATTCTTAAATGAGGCTATTTGGAGAGAAAGCATTCCAGGTCAATATCCTCAGTATAATGAGTTTCTAAGTGGCTACCAACTCTCAGTGTGAAAGTTACCAAAGATTCATCTGGAATCACGGGTAATTTTATATCACAGTAGTCCAAGGACTGTTGACAGTGGCCAGCAGTTGATTCCCAAGACTTGCTCAGCCAACCCAGCTTCCCAAGGCACCTAAGAACCCTCTAGACTAAATGAACTCCACTGAGGCTCAGGGCGCTGCACTGAGGCTCAGACACCCTTCTGCCCTGGTTCCCCGGGCCACTCTGCACTCTGCAGTTTTCTCCTCTTTTATTTCATGCTCTCTACTTCCTTTCCTAGAGAGGCAAGTTTCCTCCTTCAAATGGGTTGTCAAGCCATGATAAGTCCAAAGGTTTAAAAAGATCAGCAAAAACAGTTACATTCATGGTTTCCTATTGATCCCAGAAAACACAGAACTAGCCAGGCGGTGGCCAGCATTGTTTCACAGTGACCCAAGCCTAAAGTCAATGCATTCTGATCATCTAGGGGTCACTTTGCAATCTGCAGAGGTGAGCAGGAGTCATGTCAATAAATCCATGAGATGTCAGTCAAGAAAAGACAAGCTCTGCAGTCTCCGTTTCAGGAAGTTCTTAGAGGTAACTGGCATAAACTTCAACCATCTTTCAAAGCCTGCTTCCTCTCTGAACTAGTGTTCTACCCTGTGTCCTGGGAGCTAAAATCAATTGATAATACCCGTCTAGCAGTAGCCCTTTCTCCCCTGCTACACTTCCTCAGTATGGAGCTGGTGTGTGGAGGTAAGGACACCCTCCGAGGTGTCAACCGATTTAGATCAGAAGCCCGCCTGGAAAGCCATAGTCTCCATCCAGTTCCAGTCTCTACCAATGAACATGTGCCCTGTAATCAGACAGCCCCCCTGGAGGAGACCAGAGACCCAGGATACCACCTCACATCCTTGGGACCATCATCCATTTCTTTCTGAAGAAAATGAATTAAGTGACGCTCCAGCTGTATTGCAAGTTTTGAGTCACAGTTTCCAATATACTGGATCCACAGCAATAGACTCAGAGACATGGATCCACAAGGCCAAGCAGGCTACTAATTTTACCAGGGGTTGAAGTTTGCCATTTCAGATCTGCCAAGCCATAAGGAACACTGGCTATGGATCTCTGTGAGGCAGGACAGTAGACATTCTCCTGCCCTGAAAGATAGAAGACTTTGCGATCAAGGACAGGTTGCATGGCAACAAATGTACTTTCCCATAGAGCTCTCTGCATCTTGAAGGTCTAGTTGGGGGCTCATGTGACTCAGCCATTCAGTACCCCTGGGTATTAATCCTAGAGATATGAAGATTCGTGTTCATGCAAAAACCTTTACACAAATGTTCATAGCAGATTTATTCATAATAAACCAAAGAACTAGAATCAGCCCAAATGTTCTTCAACAAGCAAATGGTTAAGTGAACTCTGGTACATCAGTACCATGGGACACTACTCAGTGAGGAACACACCGTTGATACACTCAACACTTAGACAACGCTAAGCAAAAGAGCCAAGGCTGCAAGTCAACATATTCTATGTATATGTAATATTTTTTAAAAAATATTTATCTTTTAGTTTTAGATGGACACAATGTCTTTATTTTATTTTTATGTGTTACTGAGAATCAAACCCAGCACCTCATGCATGGTAGACGAGCACTCCCTACTGAGCCACAACCCAGGTCTATGTAATGTTCTTGTAATGACACTGATTTAGAAATGGAGGAGAGATTAGTCAGTGAAAATGGGCAAATCATAAGGAATTTCTCTATTATTTCTTATAACTGGGTTTATTCAAATTATTTCAAACAGTAAAATTTCAGTTTAAAAAAGCTATTTTCCCAACTTTCTCTGGCAACAAGAGGGGATGAAGACAGAAAGCAGAAGTTGTGGGGAGGACTTCTAAGAAAGCTCCCTGAAGAGGTCACAAATGTCTGGTATGTGCCTCTTTCACCCTTTTCTCCCTTCCTCCTGCTTCTTGCCCAAAATATGAATGTGATAAGAGGAAAGACAGCAGTTATCTTGGAACATGAAGCAACACTAGGGGAAGAAGTCACATGCAAAAGACAGTGAAATAAAAAGATAGAAGGAACCTTGGTCACTGTTGCCATATTTGGCTTATGCTCTTATCATCAAAGCCCATGTAAGTGACATCCCCTGGAGTTGTGCAGTGCATAACCTGGGCAACTGAACACACAATTGCTCACATCATGAAGCCACCTGGTGCTAAACTCCTAGACTGCAAAATTTCAGATTTCCATTACATAAGGAAAAAAAAATCATCTTGTATTTAAGCAGTGCCTAAAAAAACAACAAAAAACTTTGATACTAGTAGCCAAACTCTGCTTTCAGTGTTACCTCCCACCATCTTCAGAACAATGACCTGAAAGGACTCATTAACCAGGGATTTGAAGCAATGCTGTCCAGTGAGTGGGCCACCCAGACTCTAGATGCAGCTCAGTTCTGTATTTACAACAACCCAGTCCATGGTAAGTACAGCTCTTCTAATTCTCCTTCACCTTCCCTCCACTTCTTTGTTTCATAAACTGGTCTCAAAAGCAGTTCCATCACCATCTAAGGTGAACCAGTAGAGCATTACTGCAGAAAGTGTCCCCTCCAATGTGGGGACTTCTCTGACATCGGCATTGGAGCCTCCAGAGGAACACGCGGCAAACGCCTGACACTCACCACGTTGGCCAGCTGTGTGATGGCCACTTCAAAATACACGGTGACAGGATCGGAAACGTTTTCCACGGGCCGGATGAACCGGTTATAATTAGAAAACAGTTTGTGGAAGAGTCTCTCCTCAGATGCACATCCTGCACAGCCTGCGTGGCCAGAGAGGGAAGAGTTAGGGACTCAGAGCCGGTGCTGGCACGAGGGAGGTGCCAGGGGCGTTTCGGTCACCAGGTCCCTCCAGGAGTGCATTGTGCCCACCAACCAGCGCCCCATCACCGTCACCAGCTCCACCTGCACACTCTGGCACGGTGCCCACTGAACCTCGCCCTTTAGCCTCCACTGCTTCCCTTGAGGATGGAGACAATATTAATTATGCCTACATCCCAGAACTAGGGCAACATCAAAGAAAATAATGCTGGGAAGAACACTTTTAAAGTCCAATGCACCACAAACCCTGAAGGATAGACAGACAGGAGGCTTGGCCTTTCTGTTTATGTTGCTGAACTTCTAGTCCTACCAGTGGAGCTAGAAGCTTTCCGGCAAGGGAGGGAAAGCCCTGCCCTGCCCTTTCGGATCTAAAATACTGACATCTGTGTCTACAGCCAACAAGATGTTGAGGTGGGGACACTCCACCAAGCAGACTGACATAGGCACTTCATTAAGGTCTTCACAAGCCATCTCCTTCTGAAAACCAAATTTGAAATTCAATAATTTGGGAGATTTTAAGAACACAAGTTTTGTAAAGCAAATCTAGTTAAAATGTTTTAAGAATAATTTAAAATTAGGTTTTTTGATAGCATTTTCAGTCATTAAATTCAAGACAATAGTGACACGTGTCTCTGTACTTTTCTAAGATAAGTTAATGCATTAAAGGTAAGTCGATGCTATCACTTGACATAATTTATTCCATTAAAACCTCATTTAAATACATTTCTCCTTACAGAATCCAAATTGGACATCTGAAATTTCACAAGTTTTCTGAAGAGATTTGTACCTTGAAAGAATAAATAAAATAAAACTGAAAGGGTTGGAAAAGTTCATCAGGCAAAAACAGACAGCTGACTAACTATGATTATATTACCACAAGAGAACAGGGGCATGGAAAATGCATTGGAAACCCTGAAACACTGAGAGTTTTAACAGGAGAGGGAAATTTCAAATGTCACTTTTACTATAGTAACTAACAATGATAAAAATATTTCTTTGTAAGACAACAATGAAAAAAAAATCCTCCTCGTTACCTATTTTCTCTCCTTTGACACATTTTAAGTAAACCCTCCATCAGTGTTGAAGAGCAAGTCCCTGCAAACCCAACAGCACCTGGAAATGTGATTTTGCTCAGCTCAGCAGCCGTTCTAAGTTTTAACTTTGAAAATGAATGATTTTACTCTTAGGATAATATTTCAGCATAATCAAGTGACCTATTTTCCAAAATGAAAATAAGTACCTACAAAATGGAAAGGTTCATAGATTGAGTAATATCATCAGCTAACAAATAAATCACCATTTTGAAAAAACATGAAATATACCTACAATTCCATGAGTAGAATACATCCACAGCAGAGAAAGATAGAAGACTGTATGGTTCTTATTATATTTTAATTAGAAAAATAAAATGATTTACAGCGTTGTGCTCCCCACCCCACCTCTCAAAAATCCCCTCTGTCAAGTTAAACTGAACTCATCAATACCAGATTAATCAGCAGTTATAACAGCGTTGCTTCCTATACAGGCACTTTATATATTTACCTAGAATCGTTCACATCTGCTTATTCAAGCACAACGAGAAAAAGAGTAAATACACGAAGCTAAAAGGTTATAGGAGATAAGCAGAAATAAAACCTACCTTTAAAGGAAGGTATGAATACACACAACCAGAGACACAAACCCAAGTGAAGGAACCCCTGACCCTTGCTGCTCAGCATGATTAAAACACATTAGAATTCCTTTTTCTAGGCAAAAGATTGTGGAAGACGAAGAGCTACCAGACAGCTGCACCCATCAAACCTTTAAATCATCAGAAGCTTACTGCCATCACGTGTGTCTTCTGTGAAATAAAAACATTCACAAAATGTAACTCGGCTGTTCCAGCATCAGAGGCTGTGGCAGACATGAAGGGCAAATAAGGAAGACGACATGCGATGTCAGATGAACAGCCCTATTTCCTGTCACCCCAGATCTCTTTTCGTGCAAGAAAGGTGAAGAGAGGCAGTGAGGGAATGCTAGGCAGGACGGAAAACACTGCAGGGGCTTAGAGAACTTCTGCAAGCTTAGCCACAATCCTTAGGGGATAAACACACATTTACTGGACTCCGAGTGCAGATGAAATGCATGCTAGGTCCCAAAGAGCATATTTGGATTCACTGAGTTCTCCGGTAAATCAAGGCTTAATCTCGTGAGAACACTTTCTAAAAATATGAATTCCCAGTCCTGTCTTAGTTAAGTGCAACTTAGATTTGTTTTCTGATTTCAGTGCTTCAAGTGCCTCGTCTTTCTGACTATAGTCACTACCATCCAGGTCTAGAGATTAGATGATGGAGAATGAAAGGAACAGGCCAGGCTCAGTGGTGTAAACCTGTAATCCCAGTGATTTGGGAGGCTGAGAGAGGAAGCATACAAGTTTGAGGCCAGTCTCAGTAATTTAGTGAGACGTGTCTCAAAATAAAAAACTTTAAAAAATTAAAAGGGATGGGGATGTAACTCAGCTGTAAAGCACCCGAGTTCAATCCTCAGTACCAAAAAGAAAAAAAAAAAAAGTAATGGATGCCCTCTGAATATTTTCATGTTTATTTAAACATCTTGGTCATCCATTGGTTTTCTTAAAAATTTTCCTGTTGTTCAGTCTCATGTCAATAGAATTCTGATGAATTGAGCCTTCGGATCAGATTTCAATGTTAGTTAAAGAGCAATCGAACCAGAGATGATCTCTCAGGGCCTTCCCAACTAAATATTCTACCACATCATTAAAAATACTGCAGGCTTTATACATACACAGAACTCAGACTAACAACTTCCCTCAAAATTCTATTGACTGCACATCTCTTGAGGGAACAAAAGAGGAACTGATACTTAATTTAGTTCTAGACTTAGACCACACACTGTGCCAGGAGCTTCAGATATGTCATCCAAGATGTTACTCATTTCTTCTCTTTAGCAAGATGGATTTTTGTCCTTTGCTAAAGTATCACGTGAAGTTTGCAAAAAACCTAAAGTGATAAAAAAGAAAAAATCCTCCACCTATAATCCCAGTGAATTGGGAAGTTGAGGCAGGAGGATCCTAAGTTTTTTCATGTTTATTTAATCGGTTTGTTTTTCATATTTTCTACTAAATATACATTGCAATCTCAAGAGAATGATCCTTTTGTTACAGGACTGGGGCCTTCTGGGAAAATGAGACAGGTCAAAGAACCACCTTCAAACCCTGATTCTTGTAACCAAGTCAGAAAGATTTCAGACATGTCACTCAGAGTGACAGGCAATGAGTTTATTGAAGAGATAGGAAAAGGGGAAGGGGACACTCTCAAGGTAGAGAGGGTTCTCTCAGAGAAGAGAGGGACAGCTTGCCTATCCTGTACTCTAATTTTATTGGTCACTCCAGAGAATCCTGCCCAAGTCCACCTCTTGGCTTTTGACTGACAGCAGGAGGACATCAAACTTTCAAGTACCCACTGCCATGACAACTTTAGGTCACTTTGGCCCATTCTAACCAGTTCTAATTGGATTCTTAACTATAGATTTACAGATTTGATAAATTCTTACAGATTTTATGGCTAGGATGAATTACCCTTATCTATCTGAGTTTTGGGATCTGGTCTATGAAAAGGGTCACAAAAGTTTTCCCCTTCAGGTAACTTTGGTTTCTCTTATCCATGTTATTTTGGGGCTCCTGTTCTTCTGCAGATAGAAGGTATTTTGCTGAGGAATGGGGCATATCCTGTCTACGTAAGCCAGGCAGGGCTGCAGGTAAATTGCTTCTCGGAAAAGAAAGCATGTGTGGGCCCGTGTAAAGTGGGTCCATTTTATAGAATTATTCCCTTAACCTCTTGTTCCCACCATTCTCATCTGTTTGTCCCCTATCAAGTTCAAGGGACATGAAACATCCCATATCAAACAGACCTTCTGTGTAGCTCATCTCCTGTCAGCTTACAGAACCACTCTACAGGAGGAATCCTTTGGAATACACCAAAATTCAGCACCAGCTTTCTTTCAGGGCAGCTAACTCTGTCCCTCTGTATCAAGTGCCTGGAGCAAGTGGTGGAGGGCTGGAAAAAAAGACAGCAATGAATGATGGGATCAGGGAAATAAAATGCTAATACCTTCAGGATACTTCCCCTCCTCCCCACCTGTTGGCAAGGTTACCTCCTCCAGGGAATTGTTCCTCCCTGAAAAGAGTAGTTAATGAAAGCCCCAGGGCTGCTCCTGAACCCCTTTTCTTCCGGTGTCCCTGGGATGCTTTGTTCCTTCTCACTTTCAGATCTGATAAGAGGAGGAGGGTACAGGAGAAGAAAGGAAATCTGAAATATATAAAAGGGGCAGGACATCCCACTCCCTGGGGCACCAACTTGGACCCTTCTTCTGCCTCTGCAGAGGTGGCTCTGTCTGTCTGTCTCTCTGTTCTATCCTTTAAATAAAACTGTTTGCACTTGCCTGGGTATTTCTCTGCTGTGTAGTCTTCAACAGCAGGGGAACAGGACTTGAACCTGGTCCTCAACACTGGTATCACAGGAGGGACTTTTGCAGGGGCGTGGGGTGTGGGTGGGGTGGGGGAGGTGGGCATAAAGGATGGAACTCAGGGTCTCACACATGCAGGGCAGATGCTCTACCATGGAGTTATACTTCCAGCCCAAGGAAGGACTTTTTAAATGGAGGTCACAGATAAGCTTCAGTAGAATTGAAAAATACAAGAGGAAGAGTATGGCTGGGCTTGGGGGTCAGGGGGGTTAGTCAGAGCTGGATATGGATTCTAGTTCTTATTTTCACCTGGAGTTAAATTGTAAGAAGGATATATAAATACCTATAAAGAAAATAGTTCTCCATTCAAAGAAAACATTTAGACTATGCCCCCATCATCAGAAAAACGCTAGAGTTTTGTGACTAAATTATGAATTTATGTTCTGCTTCAAACTCTTTTTGAAAATTGCAGAAGTGAAAGTTAAAGATATATAGGGGGGAAATATAAGCTTTTGGAGAAAAAGTAACTCAAGAAATAAAAGAATTAGCTGGAATTGGTGGCACATGCCTATAAACCCAGCAACTAAGGAGTCCAAGAAAGGAGGATCACCAGTTAAAGGCTAGATCCTGCCTCAAAATTAAAAGAAGAAGGTGGAGGAGGAGGACAAGGAGGAAGAGAAGGAGGAGGAGGATCCAAGAGGGGAAAGAGGATGAGGAGGGGGAAGAGGAGGGGGAGAAGGAGAAGAGGAGAAGGTGGAGGAGGAGGAGGAGGAGGAGGAGAAAACTGCAGCCATGTGGTTTAGTGGTAGAAGGTCCCTGGGTTCAATCCCCAGTACCATCAAAGCAAAACAAAGCAAAGGAAACAAAAGAATCAAAGATTCTGTATTCTTTCCAGATGTTGCTGGATAATATTTCATATTCATATTCTAGGAATTAGTTTATGTTCAGCCATATTGTTGAACCAAAAATTTAGAGTGCTTTGTTTTAGTGAAGTAGAAAGGAGAAAGGGAGGTGAGTGAGGAACCTGTGGCCCTGGGCAGGTAAGAGCTGATTAACACTAAAAGAGCTTTGCTTTCTTTCTCCCTTTACCTCCCACTGTTCTCTTATCCAGTTCTAAAAGGAAATAGGAATTTGAATAAGTTAAATCAGATGAAAACTCTTCCTTATGTAAATAGAATTTTGCAGGTAATTTCTGAGACATCACAGATCCAGGGAAGGCCAAGCCTGGGTAGCAGTTAACCATAGCTGATTTCCCAGTCTTCCCCAATCTCTGTCCTCAGTTACTGTACACCACTGCCTTTGGAATAATACAATCTGAAGAGCTAATGTGTTAAGGAAATTGATAAGCTTTAGAGAGTAATTGTTGGTTTACTCCCATTTTTTAATTGATAGACTCTAGCTTCAATTTGGAGGTTTACTGAGGGGGAAAACTTTTTATAATATAAAGTTTTTATAATATAAAACTTTTATAATATAAATTTTAATGTGACACTTTTATTATAAAAATTGTTTTGAGCTTTTCCGCTCCTGTTTGCTAAATTAAATATGTTGCCCATTCTGCTCCAAAACTAAAGGAGACTTTTTGATATGGTTATATAAAATTGAGTATGTTCTTATTTAAAGTTTGAGGGTTTTTTTTTTTTTTTGGTGTAAAAACTGCATGAATGAACATTTTTCCGACCTTTCTACAACTGTCAGTTCTTTTTAAACTCAAAACAGGAAAACTCTTTAGTTGTCCATGAAGAAATGTAAAGGAAATAGATCTTTAAACGTGTATTATTTATGAATCTACTGCAGCAAAAACATCATCAATAATTTAATGACCTCATATGCTTTTTAAAAATATCTCCTGTCATTAACCTTCACATTTTCAGTCATCTCCAGTCAGTAGTAGTTCACGTCCACCACACCTGACATTTCTAAGTCACCCCCGAAAAACATAACAGCAATAGGTTAAGTATTCAAATTAATTTTAAACTACAAAGAAACTTTTAATAAATTACTAATCATAACAGAGGCTCAAGTTATTCCTACAAGGCTCATCAATTGTCCGCCTAAATTTTTAAAAAAAGGAAGAGCCTGAGAATGTGGGGTGGGGTAAAGCAAGGAAAGGAAGTTAACGCCATGTTGTGTTGACATTGAATAAGAATTCTAGCTACTGCTAAGCCCTCCTGTGTGCCAGTCACTTTACACTAAGTCCTTTACATTTTTCTCTTCTAATCCTCCCAGCATCCCCAAGAACCAAGACTGTTTGTAAACCTCAGGGAGGTTTAGCAACATGCTTCAAGGCTCATTATAGCTGACAAATGGCTAAGTTAGAATTCCAGTCTAGGTCTGTCTGAATCTAAAGCTAATACTTTCATCTTAAAGCTACTCTGAAGTGCTTTTAGATCCATGAATACTTTACAAATGTAATGTATTTTTAGAGAGTTGTTTTTGAAATGGGTCATGCTTAGCATTGTCACCAGGACAAGTGTCTGATGATAGGGGGCACAGAGATGTGAGCATTGGGAACATAACAAGGTTAAGGGAATAATTTTATAAAATGGGCCCACTTTGCTCACCCCCACCTACATTTTTTTCCAAGAAGTCATTTATCTGCAGCCCTGCCAGGCCTTAGTGAACAGATATGTCAGATTCCTCAGCAAACTACCTGTTATCTGCAGGAGAAGTGGAGGCTGAAATAATGTCAATAACAGTGACCCAAGTTGCCCTGAAGGGGGAAACTCTGTGAACCTTTTCATAAACCAGATCCTAAAATTCAGGGAGATAAGGATAAGTCCTCCTAATCACAAAATCTATAGGAATTTGTGGTTAAGAATACAATTCGAATCAGTTTCAGCATGGGCCAGAGTGACCTAGAGTTGTCATGGCAGTGGGTACTTGAAAGTCTGATGTCATATTGCTGTCAGTCAAAAGTCAAGAGGTGGACCTGGGCAGGACTCTGGAAACACCTCTGGGATCCCCAGTGAAACCCAACTGCCCCTCTCTTCTCTGAGAGGATCCACCCTCTCCCTTGAGACTGTCCTCTCTTCCCTTTTCCTACCCTTTTTTTAAAAAAACCTCATGCCTGTTACTCTGAGTGAAATGTCTAAAAATCTTTCTGACTCCATCTCAGGAGTTGGGATTGAAAGTGGGAGGGTCTTCACACTGCCTCAGTTTCCCCAAAGCCTCCAGCCCTGAAACATTATCAGTTCCCCTCCTACGTTGCAGGAGTTTGATCTCCTCCCTGTGTTTAATTCTTTACATCGCCCTGGTAGTTCTAACAGAGTGAAGGATGATATCAGGCAAGTTCCCAACTCTGGGAGAGTGGGTGGTTACAGCGGAAGTCTTTGGGTGTGCTACCAGTGGCTGTGCCATGAATGGAACTAGACTAGCTATGGGTGAAGGGCATGGTGGTCCACATTGTTCCAACCAAAATGATCCCCACACAAACTTTTAGGATTTCTATAACATCCCTCAGTCTTTTCGCTTCCCTCTATTATCCCAGGGTCCTTTAATGTAGAAGGAAATGTGTTTAAACCATGTAAGCGATTGCAATGAATTTGTGAGCGCAAGTGACAAAGCACAACCAGGAGACAAAAGAGTGGAAGAGGATTTACTACCTGAAGCAGGTAAGGAGAGCACTGGGGTTACTTGAAAACTAATGCTGTCCTGGAACAAAGAAAGCATGGGGATTGGGTTTGGGAGCCTGTACATAGTCATATAGGGAAGCACATGTGGGGGTAAACATTTCTGAGCATACTCAGTTCAAGGTCAGAGATCAATGTTCAAAAAGGAAAGATGGCAGACCTCAATGCTTCTGGGCATGCTCAGAAATAAACCCATGTTACTGTATATTGTTTAAAAGGATGAGTCAGAGTAACTAGGTGACCTGCCTGGGTCCTCCTAAGTTGCTCCAAATCATTTTATCTGAAACAAATAAAAGAACAACTTTAAAAGTATAGTAAGTCTTTTAAAGGGTGTCAACTTCCTCCCCCATAAGTTTATGGGGTTGCCCAGTGTTGAAAAAGCCGTACTACCTATGGGAGCTCCAGGGGAGAATCCTTCTTTGCCTCTTCCACCTTCTGGTGGTTCTTTGATTTCTGGCAGCACAATTCCAGTATTGGCATTGCTATAGGCTTTCTCTGTGTCTGTGGAGTTTTTTTTTTTTTTTTTTTTTTTTTTTTTTTTTTTTTTTTGTGGGTCTGGGAATTGAAACCATGGTGTTATACATGCTAGGCAAGTGCTCTACCTCTGAACTACATCTCCAGCCCTCCCATGTTTCTTAAAATGAAGCTACAGCCTACCAGGTAATCTCAGATGATTTCATCTCTAGGGTTTTTCAACTGAATATGTCTGCAAAAATTCTTTTTCCAAATAAGGCAACATTCACAGGACTTAGGACATGAACATAGTAGGGTGCCACCTTTCAACCTACTATATCATGTCACAGGATTATGCTCAGGCATTAATTGGAAAAAATACATGTGTGCTAAGGTTTCGATTTGAGGTATCCCCTGAAAGCTCATGTATGAGACAATTAAAAAAAGTTTAGAGGAGAAATGATTGGGTTAGGAGAGTCTTAACCCAATCAGTGCGTTAATCTCCTGATGGGATTAACCGAGAGTTAACTGTGAGTGGGTAGGTTGTGGCTGGAGCAGCTGGGTCATTGAAGGTGTACCTCTGGGATATAGATATTTGGTATCTGGCAAGTGGAGTCTCTCTCTCTGCCTCCTGATCATCATGCGAGTTACTTCCCTCCACCACACTCCTCTACTATGATGTCCTACCTCACTCCACACCATAAGAAATGGAGCCAGCTGTCTATGAACTGAGACCGCTGAAATTGTGAGACCCCACATAAACTTTTCCTTCACTATATTATTCTGGTCAAGACTTTTAGTCACATCAGGAAAAAGCTGGCTAAAACAATATGATAGTAACTACTGAGATACCTAGAGGCAATGCACATTGATTTTCTTCTATAAGATCTCAGCATGTTTATATGTGAAAACAGAGAGTTTGGCCTTAGCAACACTCCTAAAGTGCAAGAAGTAAAATCAATAATCAATAAATGGGATGGATTCAAACTAAAAAGCTTTTTATTCAGCAAAAGAAACAACCAATAATGTGAAGAGAGAGCCTACAGAATGAAAAAAAGTTTTCACCACACACACCTCATATAGAGCACAAATATATACAGAACTCCAAAAACTTAACACCAAAAAGACAAATCAATAATGGGCTAAGGAACTGAACAGACACTTTTCAGAAAAAGATGCACAATTGATCAACAAACATATGAAAAAATGTTCGTACTCTTTACCAATTAGAGATATGCAAATCAAAACTACTCTAAGATTTCATCTCACTCTAGTCAGAATGGCGATTATCAAAAATATAAGTAATAATAAGTGTTGGCAAGGATGTGGGGAAAAAGGTACACTCATACATTGCTGGTGGGACTGCAAATTGGTGCAACCACTCTGGAAAGCAGCATGGAGATTCCTCAGAAAACTTGAATAGAACTACCATTTGACCCAGTTATGCCACTCTTCAGTGTATGCCCAAAAGACTTAAAATTAGCATACTAGAGTGAAACAGCCACATCATTTATAGCAGCTCAATTCACAATAGCTAAACTGTGGAAGCAACCTAGATGCCCTTCAACAGATGAATGGATAAATGGTATATATACACAAAGGAATATTATTCAGCCTTAAAGAAGAATAAAATTATGATATTTGCAAGCAAATGGACTGAACTAGAGAATATCATGCTAGTTGAAATAAGTGAATCCCAATAAACCAAAGGTCAAACGTTTCTCTGATAAACGGATGCTGATCTATAGTGTGTGGGTTGGTAACAGGGAAGAATGAAGAAACTTTGTGCAGTGGGGAGTGAGGGGAAGGGTGGGGCTGTGGAGATGGGAAGGACAGTAGAATGAGATGGACATGGTTTTCCTATATACTTATATGATTACACTACTGTTATGACTCTGCACCATGTACAGCCGGAGGAATGAGAAGTTGTGCTCCATTTGTATACAATGTGTCAAAATGCATCCTACTGTCTTGTATAACTAATTAAAACAAATTTGAGAGAGAGAGAGAGAGAGAGAGAGAGAGAAAGTGTTTGGTTGGGAATCAGTGAATAGACCCATAAGGTATGACTTCTTTTTCAGAAAATGGTATACATTTCTTATTATTTGAAAGAAAAACTGATGGTTCCTGATTGGTGGTTCTCAAATATTAGTGTAGATCAGAATCAAAGCTGAGGGTGACCTTAAGATCAGATGCTCAGTCCCCATCCTTAGACATTCTGATTCAGTACATCTGGACCCCAGAAACTGCATTTTTTAAGAGCTTTGGAGTTGATGCTGATGCAGCTGACTATATCTGAGGAACATTCCTCCAGAGAGTTGAAGAAAGACATTCATGTGGTCCATTTACAGTGTGGTTCAGTGATATTATAGATTTGGACGTATCTGGGACATAACATGTCTCTGCAAATTTGTACGTCACAGAACAAAATGTTAGAGATATTCTGAAGTGGCTATACAAGCACTGTGTTTCATGTAAAAAGCTAGGTAAACTCTGAGGTAAGTCTTACCATGTTCTTGGCATAGTGATAGATGTTGAAGTACAGTTATGGAAAATATAATTTGTATTTTTCAAGTATCTACTTATAAATAAAACATTTATAAAAATTGATATTTTTGTGTTAAGACACAAAAAAAGTTTCAACAAATAACAAAGAATCTATACCACAAAGAACATTCTCTTTCCACACAAAAGGAAAATTAAAAATCAATTCTATGATAACCCAGACTTCACTTTCTTAGAGATATTAAAATGCTATTATCAGTCCTCTTTTTTCTGCACAATTTTTTATTTGTTCTAATTAGTTATACATGACTATAGAATGCATTTTGACATATCATAAATGGAGTGTAACTCCTCATTTTTCTGGTTGTACACAATATAGAATTATACCAGTTGTATAATCATATATGCACACAAGGTAATAATGCTGATTCATTCCACTGTCCTTCTCAACCCTTCTCAAGTGTACTCTTTTCCCCTCCCTTCACTCCCTTCTGTCTAATCCAAATTACTTCTATTCTTCCTTAGCTCCCCACCTTATTGTGAATTAGCATCCATGTATTAGAGAAAACACTCAACCTTTGGTTATTTGGGATTGGCTTATTTCACTTAATGTGATATTCTCCAGATCCATCCATTTATCAGTAAATGCCATAATTTCATTCTTAAAAGTCTGAGTAATATTCCACTGTTTATATGTACCACATTTTCTTCATCCATTCATCTGTAGAAGGGCATCTAGGTTGCTTCCATAGTTTAGCTATTGTGAATTGAGCTGCTATAAACATTGGAGTGGCTGCATCACTCCAGGATGCTGCTTTTAAGTCTTTTGGGTATAAACTGAAGAGGTGAATAACTGGGTCAAATTGTGGTTCCATTCCATGTTTTCTGAGGTATCTCCATACTGCTTTCCAGAGTGGTTGCACCAATTTGCAGCCCCACCAGCAATGTATGAGTGTACCTTTTTCCCTATATCCTCACCAACAATTTATTTTTGCTGGTATTCTCGATAATTGCCATTCTGACTGGAGTGAGATGAAATCTCAGTGTAGTTTTGATTTGAATTTCTCTAATTGCTAGAGATGTTGACCATTTTTTCATATATGTGTTGATCAATTGTATTTCTTCGTCTGTGAAGTATCTGTTCAGCCCCACTGGAATTAGAGTTTTGCATCACTACATTCAGAAAGGAAATATATTGTTGTAATATTCTTATACTATATGTGAAATGGTCTACTACTACTACTACTGTAGCACTGATGATTAAACTCAGGTCCTCAGGCATTCAAGAAAATGTTCTACCATTAAGCCACATCTGTAGCCCAGTTTATTATTTTAACGTATCTACTATGATGAATTAAAGCTATATACTGTAAACTATAAAGTAGCTTCTAAAATTGCACAACAAAAATGTATAGGTAATATGCAAAAAAAGATAAAATAACAAAACATTTAATTAATATAAAGCTACAGAGAAAAAGAGAAGAAAATATCAAACAAAAAACAGAGTAGAATAGTAGATTTAAATCCATAATTATAAATACATTAAGGGTAAATTGTCAAAACTATCCAGTTAAAAGGCAGAGATGGTCAGATTAGATTTTAGAAAGCAATAGTCAATTATGTGTATCTACAAAAACAAAAACAAAACAAACCCCATTTTAGTTGATTACCATATTTTTAGCCAATCTGGGATCTCGGGGACAAATACCATTTTCTCGTAGTGTATGGAGAGCAGGGATCTAAATCATGGCCTGTCTGACCCTCGTGGCTGCATTTGCCCTTGGAGCTACCTGTGCAAAGGTGCAGCTCAAGATGCCCCAGTCACAATTGGAATGCCGGCCAGGGATGGCTATGTGTAAAGGTGCATGGCTCTATCAGTGGAGGCCTTGAGTTCAGCACCTTCTCCCGGGGATAGTGAATTCTGAGCAAAGCATGATGACCCTAATGTCTCCCCAGTCCTGCATTCTTCAGATTGCTTCCTTTGCTGAAATTTTCCCACAGTTAACCTTTTGATAATGAAACTTGTATGACAAACTTGCTGAGCCAGCTCTGGGATCAGTCAAGCCTCACCAGGGCTTGGCTGCCCACCTGGTCCCAGCTTTTTCTCCCTATGTGTCTATATGTCTGTCTTTTCTTGAAAGCCAATCACCCCTCGCTCCTAAATTAACAACCATGACCCCAGGAGATGATTATACATGGCTATAGTGTATAATTATTTTTAAGTGTCCATAGATTTTGTTTGCTAGTATTTTTTATTTTTATCTTTATAAGAGATATTGGTCTTTAATTTTTTTTTTTGTTTTTGACTGACTTTAGTATTAGGATAATACTAATCTCAGAGAATGATTGAGAGGGGTTCTTTTTAAAAAATATTGTTTAGTTGTCAATGGAACTTTATTTATTTATATGTGGTACTGAGAATCGAACCCAGTGCCTCACACATGCTAGGCAAGCACTCTACCACTGAGCCACAAACCCCAGGGGGTTCTATTTTTGGAACAATTTGTTAATGATTGGTGTTAATTCTTTTTAAAATATTTAATAGAATTTACCAATGAAGCTATCTGATTCTTGTCTTTATTGGGAGGCTTTTGTTATAATACAATCTCTCAATCTCTCTCTGTCTCTAACTCTCTCTCTCTCTGTCTTTTGAGACTGGGACTTTGGTTTTTTTTTAACCAGGCTGGTCGTGAACTCATGGGCTCAAGCAATTCTCCTGCCTCAACTTAATGAATAGGTGGGACTGCAGGCATATGCCACTATACCCGGCTAATTACTAACTCATTCTTTTTACTTCTTATAGATTTATTTGTGTCTTTCTGGAAAGTCATCATTTCATTTAAGTCATCTAAGTTTTGGCATACAGGTGTTCAAACATTTTTATAATTTTTTTTAATTTCTATAATATCAGTAGTGATTGCTTCCTTCTTTCATTCCCAACTTTAGTAGTTTCATTATTTTAAATTTTTTTTTACTAATTTCATTCTTTTGTCTTTTTTAATTCTCATCTTTTTCTTCTTGATTTCTTTTTCCTCTTTTCCTTTTCTTTTTGTCTTGGTCAGTCCAGCTAAATTTGGCATATTGCATTAATTTCCACTCTAATTTTTAGTATTTCCTTTTTCTTCTTGCTTTGGGTTTTTCTAAAGTGAAAGATTAAGTTGTTTGAGATCTTTCTTCTTTTAATTAACTTAGGGAATACAACTATAAATTTCTCTCTATGCACTGCTTTGACTGCATCCCATAAATTTTTATATGCTGTGATTTTGTTTTCTCTTATCTCAAAGTATTTTCAAAATTACCTTGTGATTTTTTTTTTTTAATCAGGGATTGAACCCAGGGGCACTTAACCACTGAGTTACATCCCCAGCCCTTTTTATATTTATTTTGAGACAGGGTCTCACTAAGTTTCTTAGGACCTTGCTAAATTGCTGAAACTGGCTTTGAACTTCCTATTCTCCTGCCTCAGCTTCCCCAGTAACTGGGATTACAGGTGTGCAGTATCCCACCCTGCCCTGTGATTTTTTTTGATCCATTAGTTATAAAAGGGAGGAACTAAAGAATGAAATTGACCAAATTATGCTATGTACATATATACTATGTACATATACGATATGTACACAGTGAATTTCACACACACAAATATAAATTAAAACAATAAACAAAAGAAAAGAATAGAAAAAGAAAGACCAGTAAAGGAGAGGAAAGGAAACAGGAAGGGAGGAGGGAAGGGAAAGAGGAATTACTGGAAATGAAGCAAATGTTGAAATGGAACAAATTGTATTTCATGCATACCTGATTAATTCAAAATAAACCCCACTGTTATGTATAACTATAATGTACTAATAAAAACATTTTTAAAAGAGTTGTGTTCTTTGATTTCTATGTATCCATGAGTTTTCCAGATTATCTTCTGTTATTGATTTCAAATTTAATTCCTTGTGACCAAAGAATATATATTGTATAATTTGAATCCCTTTTTATTTATTCAAACTTTTTAGGGTCTAGCATCCAGTGTATCCTGATGAATGTTCTATGTGCTCTGAAGAAAAAAAAATATGTATTCTACTGCCTTTGGATGGAAAATAGAGGTCTATAAGGGCTAGTTGATTCATACTATTATTCAAGTGCTTTATTTACTTAATGCTTTTCTATATTGTTGTTCTAGCCTTTATTGAAAATGAGGTATTGAAATCTTCAATCATTATGATTGAATTCTGTTTCTCCTTTCATTTCTGTCAGTTTTTGCTTCATGTATTTTGATGACCTGTTATGAGGTGCAAATGTTTATAACAGTTATTTCTTACCTATGAATTGAACAATTCCTAATTTTTCTTTATAAAAAATGCCCTATTTATCTCTAATAACCTTTTAAAAAATATTTTAGATGTTAATGGACCTTTATTTTATTCATTTATTTATATGTGGTACTGGAATTGAACCACGTGACTCATACATGCTAGGTAGGCGCTCTACCATTGAGCCACAACCCTAGCCCTAATAACCTTTTCAAAAGTCAATTTCTTCTCATATGAATACAGCCATGCCAGCTTTGATCTGGTTGTTGCTTGCATGGTGTATCTTTTTTCATCATTTTACTTTCTTTTTGCTTTTTTTAAGTTTTTAATCTCCATACTAATTTCCATAGTGGTTGTACTAATTTAAAGTTTCTCCAACAGTGTAGAAGTGTTCTTTTTTCTTGACATATTCTCCAGCAATTTTTTTTTTTTTTTTTTTTTTGGATACCAGGGATTGAACCCAGGAGTGATTACCACTGAGTCATATCCCAGCCCTTTTTATTTTTCATTTTGAGACAGGGTCTCACTAAGTTATTAAGGCATTTCTAAGTTGCTGAGTTTGGCTTTGAACTTGCAATCCCCTGCCTCAGCCTCCTGTGCAGCTGGGATTACAGGTGTGTGCGACCACGCCTGGATATTTTTTGTATTCTTAATGACTATCATGTTGATGAGTGTGAGATAGTCTCAGTCACTGTAGGTTTGATTTGCATTTTTTAATTGTTAATGATGTTGGACATAGTTTCATATATTCATTGGCCATTTGTATTTCTTCTTTTGAAAAATGTCTTTAATTCATTTTCGAATTTATTAATTGGGTTATTTTATTTTTTGATGTAAAGGTTTTTTTGAGTTCTTTTCATCCTCTGTCAGAGAGTAGCTAGCAAAGATTTTCACCCATTCTGTAGGTTCTCTCTTCATATTCTTAATCATTTCCTTTGCCATGCAAAAGCTTTTTAATTTTATGCCATCCCACTTATTAGCTTTCAACATTATTTCCTGAGCATTAGGGATCCTATTGAGAAAGTCATTGCCTGTGCCTATATGCTGGAGTGTTGACCCTATGTGTTCTTCTAGGAATTGTATAGTTTATATTTGAATTCCTAGGTCTTTGATCCATTTTGAGTTGACTTTTGTACAGAGTGAGAGATAAGGGTCTAGTTTCATCTAGTTTCATTCTTCTACATATGGATAACCGTCTTTCCCTTTGTTACAAGCCTGCCTCTTCTCCAATGTATGTTTTTGGCACCTTTGTCAAGGATCAGATGACTGTACATGTGTGGGTTTGTCTCTGTGTCTTCTATTCTGCACCAATGGGATATGTGTCTGTTTTATTGGTTTATGTGTCAGGTATTGAAGTCAGGTATTGAGATACTTCTAGCATTGCTTTTTTTTTTTTTTTTTTTTTTTTTGGCTTAGAATTGCTTTGGCTACTCTGGGTCTTTTATTATTCCAAATGAATTTTAAGGCTGTTTTTCTTCCCCTTAGTTTGGTGAAGAATGTCATTTGTATTTTCATGGGATTTCATTGAACCTGTACATTGCTTTTGGCAATATCACCCTAGATATTTTTATTTATTTTGTTTTTTAAATTTTGAGTCAGGGTCTTTCTAGGTTGCTGAAGCTGGCCTCAAGCTTGCAATCCTCCTGCTTCAGTCTCCCAAGTGGCTAGATTATAGGTGTGGATCACTACACCTGGTCTCATCCCTTTACTTTCAAACTATTTGCATATTTGCATCTAAAATGTGTCTCCTATAGAGAATATATAGTTGAATAACATTATTTTATCCAGTCTGACACTATCTGCCTTTGATTTGATTATTTACTTAATTTAAATTCAATGTTAGCATTGGTATAAGTGGATACATATCTTTCATTTTGCTTTGTGTTGTCTATCTTATGACATTTTTGCTTCTCTGTTTCTCCTTTTCTATCTTATTTTGCATTAAGTGAAATTTTTCAGGGTAACACCTTAATTCTTTTAATGATTTTTAAGTTATGTTTTCTTACTTATGTTCTTAATACTTGGTCTGGTGCTTATAATATACACTAACTTTTCATAATCTACTAGAGACTTTTATTAACTTTGTTCTGGTAATATATAGAAATTCTATTCCTATATCATTGTATATCTTTCTCCCCTGCTCCCCATATAAATATCTTTTTTTGACAGTCTTATTGAGCATGTTAGTCAGCTTTCCATTACTATAACAAATGCCAGAGACAATCAACTTATAAAAAAAAGGATCTATTTTTTTTCTCATAATTTTGGAAGTTTCAGTTGGCCCTTTGCTCTTTGGCCTATGGCAAGACATCATATCATGGGGGAAGAATACAATGGAGCAAAACCACTTGTTTTAAGTTTGGGAAGTAAAAAAGGGAGAGACGAGGGGTCTGGATTCCCACATCCCTTCAAGGGCATCAAACCAAAATGGAGTGGTTTGTGCTTAATTTCCATGCAACCACAGCAAAACAAAATTATGTCTGTGACTTCCCAAAACAGGCTAGGGTTATCTGGCAAGGTAAGGAAGTCTCCTCTACTTTAACCTTTACAAGAAAAATAATTAGGGCCTGGAGATGTGGCTCAAGTGGTAGCGTGCTTGCCTGGCATGCGCGGGGCACTGGGTTCAATCCTCAGAACCACATAAAAATAAAATAAAGAGATTGTGTCCACCTAAATAAATAAATAAGAAAAATAACTAAAATTAAAAAAATCTAATTTTTGTTACTCATTTTTGCTTTCTTCAGCCTTTTTCTGCCTAAAAAGTCAAACTTCTCTGCTTAATTCATTGGAACACTCCTTCTATTTTATAGAATGAGGTATTGAGAATCACAAATAAAAAACAAAAATATCTTTAAATTTATCATAATTTTTTTAAAAAACCAAAGGAAATTGCTGAACTTCAACTCTTTTGACCTGCAAAAATGGTGATTTCTTATGATCCAGGTGAATGTATTGTATGTTTTGTAGTATATACTTAATATTCTGTTTTTGTTTAAAATTTTTTTCAAGATACATATTACATGTAAGAGATTGGAGCAGAGGAAGAATGTTACTAAGACAAAAACTGGTGAAGTTTAGCCTATATATTTTAAAATCTAGAAGAGTCTCAAGCTCACAGGAGTATAACATTCATCCAGGGCTTCCCCCCACCTCCTAATGCTCAGGCCAGGATATCAAAGACTGTAATTTTTACCAAACACGTTAAGCAGGAGTTTTCTGACTACTCTCTCAAAACAACTTTAAGCAGAAAAGTACCCTAATGATGAACATGTCTGTAAGGTAAGGTAGGTAGACATCATAGGAGAGTCATTTTCTCTCTCTGATGCTCCAAGAAGTTCCCAGGATATATGAAGCTATTATCTACTCCAGGTCTTCCCAGAAACAATCAGGGAAGGGGTGACCTTTTAAAAAAAGTATTAGGTTAAAAAAAATCAACTTCAAATTATTGATAAGACTTTCCTTGGCACTTGAGTCATATTCTTTGTTTCCTCCAACTTGAGTTATATTGTTTTTTTTCAAAAGTGATCCAGAAACTATATCACTAGCCTAAGAAAATTCAGATAACTTCTAATTCATCCTAGTACAAAGCTTTCTGTAAAAAGCACCAGCTTGTCTTAAGACTAGGTATTTCAGAACTTAATACATTGTCTTTTTTCCTACTGTCCTTCATCTTCTTGGTGTTTACTTCACAGTGTTACTCAGATTTCTGTTACTGTAATGAAATACCTGAGATAATAACTTAAAAAATAGTTTATTTTGGTTCAAGTTCTAGAGATATTAGTCCATGACCAATTTTTTCTCATTGTTTTGGGCCTTTGGAAAGACAAATACACATGGTGTAAGCCTGTGGCAGTGTTGCAAGCTGCTCAGCTCAGGGCAGCTGGGAAGCAAATAAAAAGCAGAAGAGACCAGTGTTCTACATTCTCTTTGGAGGTCATGTCTCCAGTGACCTACCACTTCCTACTAAGCCCTACTTCTGAATGACTTCACCATCTTCTAACAGCACCAAGCTAAGGATTAAGCCTTTAATTCAAGGATCTTAAAAGGACATTCGAGATGGAAAGCGTAGCACTCACCTTCATTTCACAACCAACATCTGCACAGCTGTATCCTGGGCATAACAAAATCAACCCACTACACTCTCCAAATGAGCTCCTGCCTGGAACATGGCTTCCTTTCTAGGAAGTCAGTATAGAAGTTGAAAATCAACCTGTTCATCTCACTGAAACATGCTTTCAATAAGGCCAGATGTCTTTTGGGTAAGAAGATCTTGAGCAGAGGACTTGGATCTGAGGAATTAGACAAAAGGTTATTCTTAATAAAAGTTAATCAGGAGATTAACACTGTTGCTTTTCAATGTGTGACCATAGATTAAAAAATAATAATAAAATAAGATAAAAATTGGAACTTTTTTTGTATCTATATGACACACTGGAAGTTTAAGAAAACATTTGAAAGCAGGGGGCAAAGAGGAAGAAAGAAAAATTTCAAGGGCAAAAAACAGTAAATTAAACATAAAACGTAAAGATCCCAAATACAGATAGTAAGCAGGTAATGAAGCTACCATTTGCCCTGAGGTGGTGTCTGTTGATCCTGGTCCAAGAATAATAGAGAGAAATCTTGCAGACCTCTCACTCAAACACACATACTATAGTCAGCCTCGAATCGCAAGCCCAGCAAAACTATCTTTCAAAAATAGGATGAAGCAGGGTGTCATAGCACACACCTATCATCCCAGAGACTTGGGAGACTGAGGCAGGAGGTTCACAAGTTCAAAGGTAGCCTCAGCAACTTATTGAGGCCCTAAGCAACTTAGTGAGACCATCTCAAAAGCAAAAGTAAAAAGAGGTGGGGTTATAGCTCAGTAGTTAAGTGCCCCTGGGTTCAATCCCCAGTACCCCTAAACAAACAAAAAGGCCAGATGAAATAAAGACATTTAAAAAAAGACATAACAAAACCCAGGAGGATAACTAAATGACCCACACTATGATATATAAAGAATATAGGGGCTGGGGTTGTGGCTCAGTGGTAGAGCACTCACCAAGCATGCAGGAGGCACTGGGTTTGACTCTCAGCACCACAACAAAATAAAATAAAGGTATTTGTCCACCTAGAACTAAGTGTGTGTGTGTGTGTGAATACAAGTGACAATAAATGTTGGCGAGGAAATGGGGGAAAGGGTACACTCATACATTGCTGATGGGACTGCTAATTGATGCAACTACACTGGAACAATTGAAGATTCCTTAAAAAACTAGGAATGGAAACACATTGGACCCAGTTATCCCACTCCTTAGTATATATCCACAGGATAAAATTAGTCTACTACAGTGACATAGCCACATCAATGTTCACAGAAGCTCAATTCACAATAGCTAAGCTATGGAACCAACCTAGGTACCCATCAACAGATGAATGGATAAAGAAAATGTGTTATATATACACAATGGAATATTACTCAGCACAAAGAAGAATGACTTTATAACATTTGCTGGTAAATGAATGGATCTGGAGACTATCATACTAACTGAAATAAGCCAATCCCCAAAAAACCAGAGGTTGAATATTCTAACATGTGGATACTAACACACAATGGGTAGGTGGGGGTGGGCCATGAAAGTTCAGTGGATTAGACAAAGGAGAATGAAAGGCAGGGAGAGGGGATAGGAATAGGAAAGACAGTGGAATGAATCTGACATAACTTTCCTTGTACATATGTGAATATACCACAGTGAAACTCAGCATCATGTACAGCCACAAGACTGGGATTAAAATGCAATATATTCTGTAATTGTACAAATACATCAAATAGGTTCTACTGCCATGTATAGCTTTTAAAAAGAAACAAATGAATTTTTTTTAAGAAGAGAGAAAGAAAAAAAGAAAACCCAACTTCCTTTTCCTAGTATGTTAATGGAGTTGTGGTTAGATGTGAAGATTTTCTCAATCTGCCATATTTCACTTTTGGTTCAGCTCCTGTGACTATACCTTTATCAGAGATTTCCCCAGCAGACTTTCCCTTTCATCTCAACCCTCAGAACTAAGTCCCACTCCCAATCTCAAACTGACTCAAACAAGGAGAACAGACTGTCGTGCTGATTTGGGGGTGGTGTGAATGTTTGAGACCACCACAGCAGTCCCTTCTGAGGTTTGGATGTGGTTGTCCTCCTAGGTCCATGTGTTGGGATCCTCAGGGGGGCAGGATTGAGAAGGGGTGGATCCTGTAAGAGGTGAGGCCAAGGGGGAGGCCTAAGGTCATTAGGAGAGTGACCTCAGAAGCACACTCTGAGCACAGAAATACCCTGGTTTCTGTTTGATGATGGGATTTTTTTCTTCACCATCTCACATCAAATCACAGGATGTGGCAGAGCCAAGAGGGCCCTGACAAAACCCATGCCTTTGAGCTTCCAAAACTATGAACTAAATAAAACTCTTTTTTTTTTTAAGAAGTTAGACTGCCTCAGGTATTCCATTATAGCCATGCAAAAGTGACTATGTAGTCACCTTCAAAAACCTTAATTGGGGCTTAGAGAGTCAAACTCCAAACCACTACTCAAATGAGGAAGTAACCTCTTAAAGACAATGGTCATATCTCTTAATGGTTTCTATCTTTAGCAATGGCTGCGGGTGTTTGACTGAGGGATAATCTATTTCATAGATACAAGATATGGAGAACATACTTATGCATAAATGGTGAAGTGATAAAGGCAAAATGAACCTGAGATAAGAACAGGAATAGTGGGGAAAGGAAAGTTAAAGTCTGTGTTTATACTGTCTGATTTGCAATGGGCTAACCAGGAAGAGTGACCCTTTCTTTCTGTGTGAAGAGGCATATTAAATGTCAAGAAGCTAAAAGACAGGATTAAGGTAGCTCTCAAGTTAAGACTAAATCAAATTACTTCAAGGCCTGTTCTCTTAAGGTCATGTTGATATAACAATGGCCAAATTGCACTACGCTAAAAAGTTTGGGCTGTTCTCTTTACTGTGGTCCTGTATTTATACCTGAGACATTCATTTGGAAATCCCAGTTCTATTCTGCAAGACAGTAAAAGAGCTTCTAAAAAATTTAATCAAGCAATGTTTGAGAATGAAATTAAAATTGGACACAATCATAACTTTGGCTTAATATGTGATATTAGAGAGAATATCAATTTACTAAATAGAATAAAAGTCATGAACTCTGTGTGAGGAGGAAAGAATTGGAGACAATGAGCCCCCTGCCATGCCAACCCCCTTGTAGTACTGGGTGTTAAACCCAGGGGCTTTTGCATGCTAGGCAAGCACTCTACTACTGAGCTGCATCCCCAGCTACAGAACGTATTTTTCCCCCTTTCCTTTACAGTGTTTTGTTGAGAGTGCTGAAAGTACTTTTACAATTTTATCCCTTTAATATCTATTTTGGAAACATTTAAAAATCAACACAAAATAATTCTACATATATATTACATATAGTGAGATGTTTCAATATATGTACTCAGTTTATCAATTTTTGTGTTGTGAACATTCATTTAATGTATTCTTTATAAAAATATTATTTTTTAGTTGTAGTTGGACACAATACCTTTACTTCATTTATTTTTATGTGATACTGAGGATCGAACCCAAGACCTTGCACTTGCTAGGTGAGTGCTCTACTGCTAAGCCACAACCCCAGCCCCATTAAATGTACTCTTAAATGCATATGTTGGCATAGATTTGGAGTTTAAGTATCTGAATTTATCTAAAACTGTTATTTGAACTTGGCGTTCATGCAGAATGCCAGAAAGTCACTAGCCACTTGGAAGAGCCAAAGATACTGAGCCACAAATTTTTGAAAAATTAAGATATATAAAATCATGGACTTCTTTTAAAGAAAATTGAACAATTGATTGCTTTAAAAATTATTTTTTATTTTTTAGTTGTAGTTGGACACAATACCTTTATTTTATTCATTTATTTTTATGTGGTGCTGAGAATCAAACCCAGGGCCTCACATGTGCTAGGCAAGTGCCCCACCACTGAGCCACAACTCCAGCCTTGCTTTAAAATTACACAAAAATAAATGGTGTAAGTACTTTAGTGCTTTTTGTCTGTTTCCTGTAGGATACATTGATGAGACAATTGACTTTCCTGTCCATGCCACAATTTTAAAAGTGGGGGTGGGGGTCTCTTCACCCTGGAGCCTCCTTTGACCAACCGCCTTGGCTCAAGTCCTTTCTGCGTCACAGGTTCCATCCAACCGTCAAAAGGGCTAAACTCCAGTTCAGCCTTTGGTTGAAGGAGGAGCTGGCTTCTCAGCCAAGCTGCTCTGTGCTGACCAGCGTGGACTAGTGTGGGCTTCTGCCTAGTGACGAGCCCCAGTGCCCTCCATGGGCAGTCTTTTGACCAAGTGCTGTCGCAGGCTGCGCCGCAGGGCCCTGGTGGCCCATCCAAGGCCCCTCCGCCTCGCCCGGGAGGCCCCCGCACCTCACAGGGACCACCCCGCCGCACCTGCCTCTCCCCCCAGCCCTGCCAGCAGGCGTTTCCTCCAGGATCCCCGACCTCCACCTCGGGGGCCTCCTGCTGCTGCCAGGGCCAGAGGCCCGCTCCTCTGTCGGGGGATCCTGCTGCCCTCATCCTGGGGGTCCTTGCCCAAAAAGCCAGTGCTATCTCGGAACAACTCGCTCATGTTGGGACCCTTGACAGCAGGACGGATCCCCCCTCCTGGGCGCAGGCCACTCCTCCTGCCTTCAGTTCCTCAGCTCATCCACCAATCTGAGGGGCCCATGACAGCTGCTCGCTGCCCTGTTGGTGCGTCCAAGGCAGCTGTGCTGGAGGGCCCAGGAACAGGGAGAAAAAACCAAGATCCACCAGGAGGAGGAGGAAGAGGAGAAGGAGGAGGAGGAGAAGGAGGAGGAGCAGAAAGAAGAGAAGCTGGCAGCTGGCGGAGGAGGACAAGGAGGAGGAGGAGGACACTCGGGAGACCTCAGTGCCCTGGAGCCCAGTTCTTGGCCCCCAGAGAGGGCCCAGGTGTCTCTGAAGAAGCTGTCATATGGGAGCCCCGCCACCTGCAGCTCCCAGGACCCTGCTCAGGGAGTGCTCCTTCTGCTTCAAGCCGAGGGCCACTCAATGCTCCACAAGGGGGCCCAGGAGCATGTAGGTGAACTGGATCTGCCCGTCTCTCCAGCCTCCCAAGATGCCATCCAGGGAGAGCAGGGCCTAAAGCCGAACTGTGTTCTATCCCAGAGTTGGCCCTCACTAACTGCTGCTTCCAGGAGGCCGCCTAAAAGAAAGCTGCTCATGCCAGTGGCCCTGCCATCACTGATTCCCTGGCATCAGGATGGGCTGCCCCCACCTGCAAAGCGGCCACTTTTATCTTCCAAAGGCACCCCGAGGAGGGTTCAGAGTGCCAGAAGTAACCATGTGGAGCCTGAGACACAGGTCGCCCAGGGCGGAAGAGAGGCTCTGGAGGACCGCACCACCACTGTCCATTCATCCTCCCCACCTGCAGGCCCTACCTGGAATGCAGGCCCCCTCCCCCCACCCACTGACCCCTCCCCCATCCCAATGGAAGTCCAGCCTGCTGGGCCCCTGAACCTACCCATCCCTCCACCTTGCCCCTCATCTAATATCCCACTGCCTCTTCCCAGGAAACCTCCTTCTCCCTTCAGCCCCAGTCCCCATGTTGGAATTACCCCTAATGTGTTTCACCTTCCCACACCTCTTACCCAGGTCCCTTTCCCCTCCAATCCTACATCTTCCAGAATGGAATCCCCAACCCCCATGTGCGTCGATCCTCCTCCTCCTTTTTATCTTCCTCCTCCTCCAATTCCTCCTCCTCCCCCTCCCCCTCCTCCTCCTCCTCCTCCTCCTCCTCCACCACAACCACCTCCTCCCCTTCTTTCTTCTTTTCCTCCTCCTCCTCCTTCTTCCCACTCCTCCTCCTCCTCATCTACCTCCTGCTTTTCCTCTGCCTCCTTTTCCTTCTAATCCTTCTCCATTTCCTCTGCCTTCTCCAACTCCTCTTCCTCCTCCTCCTCTTCCTCCTCCTCCTCTTTTTCCTCCTCCTCCTTTTCCTTTTCCTCCTCCTCCTCTTCCTCCTCCTTTTCCTCCTCCCCCTTCTCCATTTCCTCTTCCTCCTCCTCCCATTCCTCCTCCTCCAACTCCTTTACCTGCTCCTCCTCCTCCTCTTCCTCCTCCTAATGTTCCCTCTCCTTTGGCTGCTCCTCCTGCTGCCCCTCTTCCTCCTCCTCCTCATTCTTTCCCAAGACCCACTCCTGTCCCTTCCACCCCAAACCCCAATACCCAGGGCCAGCACTCCGTCCCTCCAACCCTCATAGCCATGCCATCGGCTCACCTTTCTCAGCATCCTGCCGTGCTGCCTGAGGACATGGCCATGGACACTACCCCCCCTTCCATGGCGGTCATTTTCCCATCTTCTGTGTCCAGTGACAGCTCTGGCCCACACCACAGTGTCCATGGCCATAGGCAGCACAGGCAGCCAGCAAAGAGACCAGTCTTCCCCGGCCCCCCAACCCTTCAGTTCTCCCAACCCAACCCCAATCTGTACCATCCCATTGTCCCACCACCCACCCCTCAGCCTGCATCTAGGGACCCTGCTGGACAGCAAAGAGCCTCTCTTCCCAATGCCCCCACGGTGACCACGCTGCGAGTGAAGGACCACTCACCGGCCTCCACCCTGGCACAGAAGGCCTCTGCACCACCAACCTCCCAGGCTGCCAGTGAAGACCCCATGGATACGACCCCTCCTTCGAAGGCTGCCAAGTTCTAGTCACCTCCTGCCTGCCAAGTTCTTAGACTGACTCAATTTGGTAAGCAGGGCAGACACGTGGACAGCTATTTCTATATTGTAGGCCTGGTGACACATATTTGCGATTTGTTGGCTTTTGACATAATAGCTGAAGACATAATCACCAATGAAGCAGTGCATATGTGTACGTGCACACACACACACACACACACACACACACACTCACACACACACATACACAGAAATGCCACAGTCTTTGTCTCTAAGTTTCAGAAGTAGGCAAACTTGAAAATTTTCTGAAAGTATAAAGGAGACTAAAGAGATGTGATAAGTGTATGAACTGTGGGAGCCTGGACTTAAATCAAGCATGGAGGATGACAACAGGACAACTAAGAAATTGGGCTATAGACTAGAGGAAAGTACTGTGTCAATGTTAGTTTCCTGAATGTAGGAATTTTCCAGGGTTATGGGAGAGAATGTGCTGTCCTGGACAATTCACAGCAGAGTAAAGGCATTAAGTGCACAGGGGTAGGAGACACAAATACTCTTCTCAAACTGTTCAGAAAGGTTGAATTAGGGAAAGAGGCAAGAGAAAGTACATGTGGCAAAATGTGAAAAGTCTGTGACTCCTCCTAGACATTCCAAATAACTCTCATGGAAAGACAGGAAATAAAGTTTGTCCAGGCAGTTTCAGTGGTCTTCCCTCCCCCACTAGGAAGAAAAGCTTGGCATTCATTTGCAAACACACTTCAATATTTCACATGTATAGATGAATCTTTCAACTATTATAATATAGACCTGTCTCCCTCATTAATGATGTGTTAAAAATCTTTAAAAGCTTTTGCTCAACAAGATTAGTTCAACAAGATTGGCTAGATCAATTAGGAAAGAATTCCCATATGGAATTCTCTTAAGAGTATTTCTAAAGTTTGAAAATCCTGCAGAGTAAAAAATATCTAAAATTACTATAAAGAGTAAATAACAATGGATTGGAACTGATGTAACAATGACTGCAGATTGTGTTTACATAGAAAAACAGAATTGGGCTTTACAGGAGGAAATGTGAGCAGGCCAGAAACAGGGCAGCAATGAAGTTATGTAAGTTGTCAAGAGTTTGATAGCACCATGACGTTGATCATAAAACTGTTCCATGATGTGTGTGTGTCCTCATGAGAACCCTGAGGTGCCCGTTTCCATGACTCTGTACACTATGCTTTGCTTTGCTTCACATTCTCTATATTGAAGAAGCTGGAGTAGAGCAGCTTTCTATTTCTCAAAAAGATTCAATTTAATCTCAATTGGAGGAAGACCTTTCTAACATGTGGGACATGAGTAGTCACATTGGGTCTGGCCTTGTGATCCTCAGGTGGCGTATTTGTCATCAAATATAGCAGTTGACCTTGTGGGGAGGATCAGTATTCAGGGTCAGTATGACCATCACAGGTTGAAAGCAGAGCACTGGAGCACCAAGAGAATGAGGTTCTTGACTCAGCTAACCATTGGTGAATTAGGCTAAGGCTTGTTGAATATTTGTTGATACTTGCCCTCAACTAGCTTTGAACTATGAATAAATATATCTGAGCAGCTGGCTCTGACAGAGGGCAAGATGGAAGCACCCAATAGAGAATATTATGAACCAATGTTCTTTTCCCTGGAAGTGTCTTTCTTACTCTGATTTTTCTACTCCTTCCCATTTGCAGGCCCCACCTCCTTTGCCATAGGAATGAACTCACCACCTGGACTGGCCCATCAGGGAACTCAAACTTCCCCAAAGAAACAAAGGATGCAAGGTGGAGAGGTGTTCCATAGGGAGACCACCCAAGTGGAGGAAGGGGAAAAGAAAATCAGACACACTGCCATGAGGACTGGTCCACACTGTTTATTTTTTTGCATTAGCTTCAACCAAAGGAGGAACGGTAGTTTTATTGTCTCAGTGAGACCCTCCATATCATTCATTGTCTTCTGAAGAGACTACTGGTCACTGCAGAATAGAAGAAAAGATACTCATGCTCAAATTCCATTCCACTGTAAAGTGCACAAAAAGAGTACTACCACATGAAAAATTCATGTGTCAGGAAAAAAATTCTTGAAAGACTGATCACAATTTTTATTAGATGTTTTGGCCATGAGTCATTTATTCCCTTTATGATTTTTTTTTTTATTTCTGGGGAAGTAAAGCAGAACTTGCAAATGAGAAAAGTTAACATTCTTCACTTTTAATAAAATATGGGTGTGTTTTATAAACTAATTCATAGATCTTACATCTTATTAGCTTCATCTCTTTAATTCCAGTATGGCAACAAGAATAACTGCTCAATAAACTTAAGATAATACTACTAAACTGAATAAAAAACAGATTAATAATAAGATTTCATCAGTTCATCTGTCATATCAATACTTAGGAATTAATTGTGGATTGTAAATTTCATTTTAGTTTACTTAGAACTATATATTTGGGTGCTTCCCTATGATTTTGATCTAAATATATAAGTAAATAATATTTTTAGATTGCTATAATAAAATCTGTCAAAGTTATGTTTATTTTTATGGTAATTTCTTTCTCTTCCATTTCAAAGTGTGAGGGAAAATAAATTTATCTGTTCAAATTCTATTTTATGTTTTGTATTAACAATTACCAAAAGTCTTTCTTGAACATATCATTTCTGGAAGAGGATGATTATGATAAAATGTGAGGATACAACTAGAGTAGTAGTTACAACACTAACGCCACATGCAATGTGAAGGTCAAGAGTAATTACTCATAAGTATTTATTGAGTATATTCTCTGCATGGTACTACCTATAAACTGGTGATGAGCAAAATAAATATGGCCATTACTTTCAAGTAATTTCAGACTAATGGGAGGGTAATGCTTCTAGGAAACAAAAGTCTAAAAGAATTGCAGTGTTTAAGCACTCTATCATAATTCCCTTGGTGACAGGGACAGAGACTGGAGACAATAAAGATCTTTTTTGTCTTAGTTTGGAGGAAGTAACTAATTTTCATATATAAAAGTGTGGTTATGTTAGGAGACATCAGAGGACAATAAGGTAATAAAGGATATAGAAATACTGTGGTTTCCTAACTAATGGGGTGATTTCCATCAGGAAGGATAGAAACTATGTAAAGTTTGAGGTGTAACCTAAAAACTTAACCTGCAGTTATAAAGAATGCTCTGGGAGAGCAGTAAACTGAATGTAACTAAAAGAGATCACTTTAAGGAAAAATACTAGACAATACAAGAAAAGAAAATTCTACAAGGGAGAAAGGAATGTAAACAGACATACAAATATCTGAAAACGTCCAAAAGATCACAAATCATGCCTGTAGACCTTGGGAACCTAAAACTTAGAAAGAATTCAGAAAGAACTTGTTAACACAATTATG
This sequence comes from Urocitellus parryii, assembly GCF_045843805.1. Taxonomy (NCBI): domain Eukaryota; kingdom Metazoa; phylum Chordata; class Mammalia; order Rodentia; family Sciuridae; genus Urocitellus; species Urocitellus parryii. The sequence continues at coordinate 15,371,443 of NC_135544.1, forward strand.
GGATGTTAAGAGTGTATAACGAAAGTAGTTTTCACTGTATATATGTTATAGTCTCTTAAGTTAACTCCTCCTAAGTGGAGTAATCATTCACTGCATTGTCTATGTTGAGTTTGTGTGTATAAATACAATCCAAACAAAGTGATATAACACATTCAATTAGTGTAACCCACCCAGGAAGCTCAGCCCAGGCTGTGGGCTTGAACTCAGCAACCCTTCAACCCTGAATAGCAGCAATGGGCTGCTTGGTCTTGTGGATATGATGTCAACCCAGATGCCCTTGTGCACATCACTCAACAGCTGGCTAGGCTTTCCTGTAGTGCAGTGCAGGGGTTTAGAGTCTCCAGGACAGGCTTGGACTTTGTCACAGGTGGGCTGGATATGGGACATCATATCCAGACTTCCCATTTGCCAGCTTCCCTCTCAGGCATGAAGTGGTCTTGAAACCTGCACTGCTGGGCCTGGAGGGAAAGCTGGTTTTGAAGTGCTCATTCAAGCTGGTTTTGAAGTGCTCATTCAAGTCCTGGGGCCCACAATGAAGCCCAGGTTTAAACCCTGGGTCTAGTATAAGAAAAAGTAGTCCCATGTTGGCCGAGGAACTGACTTCCTTAGCAAGAATCCTAATGCACAAGAAGTAAAATCAAGAATCAATAAATGGGATATATTCAAACTAAACTGTCTCCTCAGTAAAGAAAACAATAATGTGAAGATAGAGCCTACAGAATGGGATAAAATCTTTACCACATGCACCTCAGATAGAGAATTTCCAGAATATATAAAGAATTCAAAAAACTCAACACCCAAAAAACAAATAACTCAATTAATAAATGGGCTAAGGAACAGAACAGACACTTAACTAAGAAGATATACAATCAACCAACAAATACATGAAAAAATGTTTAACACCTCTAGTGGTTATAAAAATGCAAGTCAAAACTACTCTAATATTTTATCTCACTCCATTCAGAATGACAATTATCAAGAATACAAGCAATATTAAATGTTGATGAGGCTGTGGGAGAAAAGGTACAGTCATACATTGCCCGTGGCCTTGCGGATTGGTGCAAACATTATAGAAAGTGGTATTGAGATCCCTCAGAAAACTGGGAATGAAACCACCATTTGACCCAGCTATCCCACTCTTAGGTTTATACTCAAAGCACTTAATATCAGCAGACTACAGTAATGTAATCACATCAAAGTTTATCAATATTTATCAATTCACAATAGATAAACTATTTAACAAACCTAGGTTCCCTTCAACAGATGAATGGATAAAAACATGAGGCATATGCACACAATGAAATATTACTCAGCTTTAAAGAAGAATGAAATTATAGCTTATGATTTCATGACCAGTATGATTCTACATCACATACAAACCAAAGAATGAGAGGCTATACTCCATTTATGAGTCATGTGTCAAAATGCATTCTATTCTCATGCGTAACTAATTAGAAAAAATTAGAAAAAGTAAAACAAAGAAAAAAACTGACTATACTTATATGATTCTCAGTCACAAAAGGGGAAAAAAGGAAGATAAGTCACCACAATCCTGATCTTCCACATGAGCACTGCATTGAAATGAATAGGTATTGGACTTGGTTGAATGTGGCATATGTGCAAAAAGTGATATATATCTTGACACACCACGTCCTTCAATCCTCAGATTGAGAAATGTGTCCCAGGTCCTAGGAGGCTTCACAGCAGCTGAGGGATTCCAGGACTGGGATGTGTCCCACTCGTCCTTGAAGCCATACTGTCCCTGCTTGAGGCCAGGACTGCTTGCCCACAGGGCTGCAAATCTGGGTGCAGTGGGTGGTCCTGCCTGCATGAGGAGCCTGGGAGACTCTGAAGGCCAGGTTTTCCCAGTCCTTCCACACCTAGTGATTCACTGACCATGGCCCTGATGAGTTGGGGTTGGACAGGCAGAGTGGTTGTCAGTCCTTGCAGAGTAAGAGACTGAACCTCTCTAGTGGCATCTCCATCAGGGACACAGTGGGCAGCCCCCCACCCCAGTCACACACCCTGGTGCCAGCAGCACCTGCAGCCTCTGCGTCTGGATAAAGGAGACACGGAGCCTCATCCTGGCAGCAGGAGGAGCAGCTATGGAGTGGTGATGGATTCCCTGGGAGAGTGTTCTGAGGCTGCTTAAATGAAATACATGGATCGTCCCATCCTCTTGTCTCTACTTGTGAGCTCACACAGTAGCAGCCTCTGCGGAGCTCCCCCCAGTGTGTCTGGTTTCTTCCTACATCACCTGCCAAAAAAAGTGAGCCAGGCACTTTAGAACATGGGCACCCATTTGTCTTACTCTGTATCCAGCCCCCGAATCTCACACTTCCCCTCTTCCTCTTAGTATCCTCTCATCTCCTTCTTCCAGTAAACTGGATTCTGGTGCAGGAGGTTCTCCTTCTCCCCTCATCTCCCCACAATGGTGGGGTACACACACTCATCCCAGACAAAACACTCCTGAACTATCCAGTCCTCGCTGTGCCCTGTTATCCAGATGTTGATGGTGAGGAAGAGAAGGTGATGCTGCTGCACATCCTGAACCTGCAGAGAGTGGGTGCACTGCCCTCCCTCCACCTGACAGATGACAGAACTTTGTCTCCTGGCTCCAGGTTGTGCCTGTGAGAGTTCAACCCCCACCCTGTGCCCTGTCCTCCTGCCTTCTGCCATGCACAGACACAGCAAGAATGCCCTCAGCAGTCCAATGCTCAGCACCTGCATCTGGGACTCCATGGTCTCCAGAGGTGTGAGAAAGGAATTTCTCTTTCTCTTAGATGACCATCCCCAGGTAATTGGTTGAGGAGCAGAAAGAGTCTAGGCAGAAATAAACACTCATCCCAAATAAGATCTCCTGGGCTTGTTGCCTAAGAGGTCATCACCAATCAGAGCCCAAGGCTAGATGTTTGGGTGACAAGGAGAGAATGAGCTCATCTCCTGACAAAGGTCAACTTTCCATATAGAGCTAGAAAAGGTGGTAGCACAGCACACTCAAAGGTCATGGAATCAGATCTCTTGACACAAGGTCATTAAGATATGAAAACTATAAAGAGACCTGCATTCAGACATACATTTTTGGATTCAAAACTCCCTCCCCAGGTTCCAAAGCAGCAGTGTCCTCCAGCTCTTACAGAGACCTGCTCCCTTGGTGTCCTACCTTCAGTGTGTGACTGTCTAGTGGGTCATCCCATTCACTGCTGAAGACAAAGATACTCTCCAGGATCCAATCATACAAAACAGAAACAAACACCAGGTGGCTACGGAGTGGCTCTGCCATTGCTCCTACTGCTGAATCAATGCTGGGCCACACAGCATCTTCTTGCTCTGACTTCTGTGTTGTCAGGCCCTCTGTTGGGCACAGAGTCAGGACAGGGATGGGCCACCGCCCAACAATGGCAGCCACCTCTAGGACTCTAGGCTTCCAGATCCTTCTTGCTGATTAGGAGGAAAAGCCAGCCCAAAGAACCCACCAAAGATCCACCAGCAGCAGCCCAGGAGCCCAATATGGAACTGACAACAGGCACTTACAATCACCTGGCCAATTGTAATCTGGCACATTTCCCTTAGGGGCTATATAGGTCCCTAGAACCACACCACTCCTGCTGCAGATGCTTCTACCTATGCTAAATAAACTGATCTCTGGACAACTTGGTGTGCTCCCTCACTTTCTGACTTCCAGTGGTTGGGGTCTTTCACTCTCCCTGGGTTCTGTGCAATCAGAAGCCTTCCACAAGATAGTGTAATCAGAACAAAGGCTCTTCCACTTGGAGTTTCAGGAATCTATGCCTCTAATTTGGAAGCTCTTCAGCGAGATCCACAGGATGTTCTACATGAACGTAGAGTAAGTGTCAATACATGGGTCTGGTTGAAGATTTCTCAGGCAGCAGGGTATGGACACAGGGCTGGAGTGGTTGGAGGTGGTAGAAAAACACTCAGAGATTGCTGAGAGCCACAGCCGAGTCTGTATGGCTCCTGGGCATTTTGCCAACAGTATTGATTGACAGGCGAGGCATTAATATCCGCCTCTGCCGCTACTTTTGCATTCTCCCGCTATTTTGGACTTCTTGCGCTATTTTGAGTTCTCATGGGGATTTCCGGGGATTCCCCGGGAGTTCCCATTGGTTGGCAAAGTGCAGGAGGAGGGATTTCCCGGGGAGCTATTTCCCGCTGGGGGTTCCTGCAGGAGCCTCCATGGCTTTTTCGGGAGGATTCCCCAGGAGCGTGTGTGAGGTTTTTTCTTGCAGTTCAAAAATAAAGTTTGTAATATAGTTTGAAATCTGGTATCGCTATACCGCCTGATTCACACTTCCTGCTTAGAATTGCAGGAAAAGTAGCAGAATACAACAATTACTAATTGGGCATTATGTAAAATTGTGGATGTGTAACTGACGTGATTCTGCAATCTGCATTTGGGGTAAAATTAGGAGTTCATAACCCACTTCAATCTAATGTATGAAATATGATATGTCATGAGCTTTGTAATGTTGTGAACAACCAATAAAAAAATAATAAAATAAAATAAATAAAAAAATAAAAGGAAAGAAAAAGAAAATCATTCATAATCACCCCCAATGAATTAACCATAAAAAAAAAAACAAAAATAAAGTTTGTTCCTGCTACAGTGCCTCGTGATTTGTGCCCAGCCAGACTGTGGCAAGAGACAGAGTTGCTGCTGGGACATGATCTATGGTGGACAAAGAAATATAAAGGCATGGATCAGTAGGGCATGAGAAGTGGAGCCTTGGCTTCTCTAGCTAAAGCCCTGCTAATCAACGTGGGATGGTGAATTGACCAATGGGTTAAAACATAATAAACTCACTGTACAATTCAAAGGCAGCATCTCCATCTCGCCACTCCTCCTGCCCATTGTGGAGTCCTGTCAAGTCCCCACTGTTCTTTCTCAATATTTTATGATCATTTGGCTTCCTTGTAACTCCATGTGCTTCTAGAGAGCTTTAAAATTCTTTTTTTTTTGTAGTATGCTGATTTATTTTTAAATTAATTAATTAATTTTAATTAGGTGTATATGACAGCAGAATGCATTGTGATTTGTCGTACACAATTGCAGCACAACTTTTCATTTTTCTGGGTGTACACGATGCACCATTTGTGCATTCCTACATGGACCTAGGGTAATGATGTCCATCTCATCCCACCATCTCTCCAGCCTCCATTTCCCCCTTCTCAATCCTCCCTCCCTTTGCCCCATCAAAGTTCCTCCATCCCCCCTTCTCCAATTATGGATCAGCATCCACTTATCAGAGCGAACATTCAGGCTTAGATTGGAAATAGCTGCAGAGTCCTGCCTGCGCTTTCCTTGGCGGCTTGGCGGCTGAGTGGCCGACCAGCCAGCAGGGGGCGCACTGTCGGCCGTGGTCTCTCCCAGCGCCCGCGTCCGCTAAGGGAAGCCTGGACGGCTGGATCCTGCGGGATGGCGGTGCCGCTCAGGTCCCGCTCTGGTCGCTACCTGCGCTGCCCGGGCACGGCATCCACTGGCCCGGCCTCACGCTCCGCCCGTCGCCGGCAGGTGTGCAAAGCCGGACCGGCCGAGGCGGCCATTTCCGCGGCCTGAGACCCGCGGCCCGAGGCAGCTGGAAGCTGGTGGCTGAACCAGAACTTCGGGCGCCTCTTTCCCGCTAGGACGCTGCCTGCCCCGCGCGCCAGGGCGGCGGGCAGGTGTCCTCCGGGAGGAGCCTCTGGGACCCGCGGCGGGCGGGCGGGCGGGCGGGGATGGCGCGCAGCAACCCGTGTCTTCCTTACCTTCGTCCCTGTGGTGCCCGCTGATGGGGACTGGGTGCCGCGGCCCACCCAGGCCGGCCTGCCGCCTGGGGCGCCCTGGAGCTGGGTAGGGGCGGCGGTTGAGCGCCTGAGGGAACCTGCAGCCACCTGTCCGCCGGCGCGGGGTGGGGGCCAGGTGAGTGGTCGGTGAGCATGCGTGGGCTTCAGGTGGTGCAGAGGGAACACCGCGGGCTGTGCCAGTTGTGCCTCCAGGCAGGAGCACCAGAGGATGAAGGACAGGCCTTGCTTGGCTGCCTCCTGGTTGATTTCTGTCTGTGTCAGGTCCCTGCTTTGGAAGCTTTCCCTAAGGATGACCACTCACTCTGAAAGCTCCTTTTTCCACTTCTTCCTTTTGTACCTAGGCAAACACTTTGTCATGTGCCATGCTCTGTGATTTGTGTTTCTAAGTTTGATTATTCACTTTCTATAGATCAATTATGAATCTCTCCAATTAGGACTTTAATGTTTTTCTCAAAATTCAGTTTTTGTTTTTGACCTAAAAGCAACCCAAAACTTAGCATTTAATGCATGCCTTTTTCTTCATTAATTCAGCTAAGAAATATGTATGGAACACCCACTGTGTGCATTGTGCTGGGCACTGTACTGGACACCTCCATGCATATTTGATTAAGGCATAGGCTTTTGCTTCACATGTCCTTTCAGTTTGGAGGAAAAGAGAAGAGAATCAATTGCTCATTATCTTTCTTGCTTGGCATAATCTCAGCCAATACTCTCAAATTTCACTTTTGTTCAAGGATTCTGATTCTTGCAAGAACATTTTAATTTCTTTGGGGAGTTCATTTAGTATCTGAAATTTTGTGTGTAATTTATGCTGCCTTTCTATAGTATGCCTTTACTGGCTTTTTAAAGTGCACATATGTAACTTTTCTGAAGACAAAAATGAGGCCTTTACCTATAATGGAGTCCTGTTTGGTTTTTAACACAGTATGCAGTGTGGTTACTGCTGAAGCTGAAAACCTGGTATTCTTTCTCAGTAGTGGTAATGTTTTTCTGGCAACTGCCATACTAGGCCTTTCACATTCTTGGAGTATATTGGAACTTTATGAATATAGAAATGTTTAACAGGCTTCTGACTTTATCCCATGTAACACTTCAATTGAGAGTCTCTTGTTTTCTTTGTATATACTCATACCCCAAATTCACTACTTAATTTTGAAGTTTATCTTTCATTTGATGAACTTTTCCCCCTCACAAAGAAACCAAGTTTTTGTCAACTCATGAAGCCGATGATACATAAACAACTGTAAAGAGAACCACAAACTGAGATGTGATTTCTTTGCTATCTTCATCTAGACACAGTTATGTCTGTCTCCTATCCTACCCCACCTTGGCCTTATGATACAAATTCATAACCCAGCAGAATTACAAAGTGTTAAGTCCACAAATAATTGCCAAGTCCTGTTCAAAGTCATTCTTTCTCACCTGCCTTTACCTGTGCTTTGATTTTGAATAGCTTGTGCTGTTTTGGAGCCTTCATTTCTTAAAAGTTAAAATGGACTGGTAGAGAATAAATAGAGCACAGGAGGAGTGATTTCAGTGACTTAGTCACCAACCAACACAAAATATTTTAATGAATGAATGGGATTCAATTGTCATTTTGTAAATGATCATCTTTCTTCCTTTTCTGGTAGGGTTTTTAGACCCTGAGGAGGAATTGGAGCTGATCCACATTATGGGAATGGAAACCACCGAACCTGAGCCAGACAGTGCAGTGCAGCCTGCCTCTTGTCCTGATGACCTTTCATGCCAAATGAGACTCTGAGAAGATCACTCCGTTGAAGACTGTTCTCCGAAAAAGCGGGATCAGAAGAGATTGGGAACTCAAAGAGGTCTTGAGACCAATGTTAAACACTTTGCTAGAATCTGGATCAGTTCATGGGGATTTTAGATCTAGAGACGAGAGTGGTGATGAGAGCAGTTTCCATGAACCTATGGAAATGAAACCTCTGGAGATTAATCCATCATGTCCAACAGAAGAAAATGGTGTATCTGTCCTGATTCCTGTGGGGGACCAACTACCAGAAGCCCATCTTTCCACTGATGTTCCAGAAAAAGCGGTTCCAATCCAAATCACAGCTTTCCACCAGAAACCACGAGTGAGACAGTGGTCCATTCGACCGCAGGGGCACTTCCAGACTGACCTTTTTTAAAAATTTATTTATTTGTTCTAATTAGTCATACATGACAGCAGAATTCATTTTGATTCATAGTACACAAATGGAGCACAACTTTTTATTTCTCTGGTTGTACACAAAGTAGAGTCACATCATTCGTATATGTATCTAGGGTAATGATGTCCATCTCATTCCACCATCTTTCCTACCCCCGTGGCCCTCCCTTTCCATCCCTCCCCTTTGCCCTATCCAAAGTTCATCCACTCCTCCCTTGCCCCCTCCCCCATTATGGATCAGTATCTACTTATCAGAGAAAACATTCACATTCAGTTTCAAGTGATATTCCTACTAGCCCCGACTGCATATACATTGTAATGGATTGATTATATTCCAGGGATTTTTCAAGACAACAGACTTATAATCCAGTACATTGGGACATCAGCGATAAATTGAGTACTGAGCTCTTCCAGGACAAAAGTGAGGAGGCTTCCCTTGACCTAGTGTTTGAGCTGGTAAGTCAGCTACAGTGTCACACTCCTAAAGAGAATGGAATTGAAATTTGCATGGGGTTTCTGCAAGGCACTTGTATTTATGGCAGGAATTATTATTCATGCTTAGAGCACTGTAGATTATTTTTCCTATTTCAAGAAAATTTACCATTAGTAAAAGAAACCAACTTCCCATTTAAAATTGTCTGTTGAGATTAATCCTGAGGACGCAACATGGCGGTGGGCGCGGAGAGATCAAGTCTCTGACCTCTTCAGCTGTGCAGGCATAGGGAGTCGTAAACAGCCTAAATCTGTTTGCTCAGGATCACTAAGCAATGCTGAGCTGACGTGGATCTGGGGTGATCAATCTGGACCTCTCAGAACACACACTGAGCCCGGATCGGCTGAATTCAAGCTCCCATTCACTTGATTCCCGCAGACAAACAGCTGTGACTCAGCACTAATCCATCCGGCTGAAACAACTGGTCAGCCCTTCTGATCCTACGGAGGTAATGGCAACCGAGCCTTCATAGGTAGTGGCCACAGGTTTCAAACAGGGCTTGGGAGAGACAGTAAGGACCCACCCATTGCATTGGTCACCCGGCAAAGGGAAAGGAACTGTCGCCATTTGCAAGAGATACCACCATGGCAGAGAACTGACGTCATCAGACTGCGGCGGAGGAGATAACTTCATTGAATCCTGCGGCTACAGGTGTGTAATCCCCTAGCCTTCCCTCTCCACACATCGGGGAAACCTTAAGGGCCCCTCCCAGCTCTCCCGTGAGCGCGGTAGCCAGACCGAGGGAATTAGAGGTGGCGAGGGACCCGCGGCGCGGAACTACCACTCCCACCAGAGCTGACAGCTGAGGTCTCGTGCACCAGCTACCGGGGCGTGGCTACCGGAGGGCAAGCAAAATTTGCTGAGGATTCTCAGCCCTAAGCTCCACAAACTTAGGGTCTGAGGGACAGGCAATCTGGGAGAGTGTGCCCAATCGTCCATGACAACAGGGCTCCCGGGAGCAGCAGACCTGGCGTGTACCCAGTATTGTGGTGAGCGGCACCCGTGAGAGGGGCCTGGCTAGAGGAAAAGTGGGGAAGTGACTAGACACAAGAGGAGGCCCTAGGCACTCAGGATTGGAGACTCGCCCAGTCTGGGAGGAGGAGCTGCTGCACAGTGATTGGTTCCCGCGTATTGATAGGAGAAACTTGGCCTTGTGGGCACAGTGCCACCTACTGGAAGAGAAGTTAATCAAACTCTAAGACTGCATTTATTAGTGTTTTTTTTTTCTTTTTTCTTTTCTCTCTTTTTTTTTTTTGATTTTGATTTGGGGTTTTCTTTCATTTCATTTTTCTTTCTTGTTTTTTAAATTTTTTTTTTTTACAATTTAAAAATTTTTTTTTCTTCCAATTTTAATTTTAATTTTTGTTTTATTCTTTTTTATAAATTTTTTTTCTTTTTCTTTTTTTATTTCCTATTTTTTTCTTCTTTTGTCTTTTCATTTCTTTTCAATTATCTTATCCCCCCTTCCTTGAATTCTACCTGCTTACTCTCATTCTCTTTAGTGACTTCTTCCCTTCCCTTCTAATACCTTTCCTCCCAAGCATCAAATAAATTTATAGGAGTAAACAGTAACTCAGCAGTCAAACAGAACAAGAAGTAACATGAGCAGCTTCAAAAAGCAAGGAAGAAAAGGAGTACAAACAATGCAGGACAGCCTAAATATTCAGGAGGACCTAGAGTCATCGGAAAAATGTTCATATAAAGAACTCAAGGAACACCTTAGACAGATGGAATGGAACCTTAAAGAGGATACGAGACAGCAAATTCAAGCAGCAAAAGAACACATTGAGAATGAGTTACATAAACAGATAAAAGAAGAAGTTAAGCATCTTTATCAGGAGATAGAGATTATAAAAAATAATCAAACAATAATTCTAGAAATGAAGGAAACGATAAACCAAATTAAAAACTCAATTGAGAGTATCACTAACAGAGTGGAGCAAGTAGAAGCCAGAACGTCAGATACTGAAGACAAAATATATCATCTTGAAAAGAGTCTAGCCAACTCAGAAAGGCTGGTAAAAAATCACGAGAAAAACATCCAAGAGTTATGGGATAACATAAAAAAACCAAATTTACGAGTCATCGGGATAGAAGAAGGCACAGAGATTCAAACCAAGGGAATGAGTAACCTGCTGAATGAAATAATTACAGAAAACTTTCCAGAAATAAAAAAGGAAACAGATATACAAATTGAAGATGCATTCAGGACACCGAGCACACAAAATCACAGTAGACCAACGCCAAGACACATTGTTATGAAGATATCCAATATACAGAACAAAGAGAAAATATTAAAAGCTACAAGAGAAAAGAGACAGATTACATTCAGGGATAAACCAATAAGATTAACAACAGATTTTTCATCACAGACACTGAAAGCAAGAAGGTCATGGAACAATGTATTTCAAACACTGAAAGACAATGGATGCCAACCAAGAATTCTGTATCCAGCAAAATTAAGCTTCAGGTATGACAACGAAATAAAAATCTTTCATGATAAACAACAGTTAAAAGAATTTGCAGCCAGAAAACCAGCATTGCAAAGCATTTTGAGCAAAACACTACACGAGGAAGAAATGAAAAACAATAACCAAAACCATCAGAGGGAAGTGCCTCGGTAAAGACAGAGGGTGAGGGGAAAGATAATCATGGAGAAACAAACTAAATTTTTTAAAAAAAGGATAAATAATCAAACATGGATGGAAGTACAAACCATATATCAATAGTAACTCTGAATGTTAATGGCTTAAACTCTCCAATAAAGCGACATAGGCTGGTATCATGGATTAAAAAAACAAATCCAATAATATGCTGCCTCCAGGAGACACATCTGATTGGAAAAGACATACACAGGCTAAAGGTGAAAGGATGGGAAAAAATATACCACGCACACTGTCCTCGTAAGCAAGCAGGGGTGGCCATCCTCATATCGAATAAAATCGACTTCAAGACTAAGTTAATCAAAAGGGATAAAGAAGGACACTATATACTGTTAAAAGGAACCATTCACCAACAAGACATAACAATTATCAATATTTATGCACCAAATAATGGCGCTGCGATATTCATAAAACAAATTCTCCTCAAGTTCAGGAATCAAATAGACGAAAACACAATAATTATGGGTGACTTCAACACACCTCTCTCACCATTGGACAGATCCTCCAAACAAAAGTTGAATAAAGAAACTATAGAACTCAATACCACAATCAATAACCTAGACTTAACTGACATATATAGAATATATCAACCATCATCAAATGGATATACTTTTTTCTCAGCAGCACATGGATCCTTCTCAAAAATAGACCATATATTATGCCATAGGGCAACCCTCAGTAAATATAAAGGGGTGGAGATAATACCATGCATTTTATCTGATCATAATGGAATGAAACTGGAAATCAATGATAAAAGAAGGAAGGAAAACTCCTGCATCACATGGAAAATGAACAATATGTTACTGAATGATCAATGGGTTACAGAAGACATAAAGGAGGAAATCAAAAAATTCTTAGAGATAAATGAAAATACAGACACAACATATCGGAATCTATGGGACACAATGAAAGCAGTTTTAAGAGGAAAATTCATCGCCTGGTGGTCATTCCTCAAAAAAAGAAAAAACCAACAAATAAATGAGTTCACACTTCATCTCAAAGCCCTAGAAAAGGAAGAGCAAAACAACAGCAAATGTAGCAGAAGGCAAGAAATAATTAAAATCAGAGCGGAAATCAATGAAATTGAAACAAAAGAAACTATTGAAAAGATTAACAAAACTAAAAGTTGGTTCTTCGAAAAAATAAATAAGATCGACAGACCTTTAGCCATGCTAACGAAGAGAAGAAGAGAGAAAACTCAAATTACTAACATACGGGATGAAAAAGGCAATATCACAACAGATGCTACAGAAATACAGAAGACAATTAGAAATTATTTTGAAAACCTATATTCCAATAAAATAGAAGATAGTGAAGACATCGATAAATTTCTTAAGTCATATGATTTGCCCAGACTGAGTCAGGAGGATACACACAATTTGAACAGACCAATATCAATGGATGAAATTGAAGAAGCCATCAAAAGACTACCAACCAAGAAAAGCCCAGGACCAGATGGGTATACAGCTGAGTTTTACAAAACCTTTAAAGAAGAATTAATACCAATACTTTTCAAGTTATTTCAGGAAATAGAAAAAGAGGGAGCTGTTCCAAATTCATTCTATGAGGCCAACATCACCCTGATTCCGAAACCAGACAAAGAGACCTCAAAGAAAGAAAACTACAGACCAATATCTCTAATGAACCTAGATGCAAAAATCCTCAATAAAATTCTGGCAAATCGAATACAAAAACACATCAAAAAAATTGTGCACCATGATCAAGTAAGATTCATCCCTGGGATGCAAGGATGGTTCAATATACGTAAATCAATAAATATTATTCACCACATCAATAGACTTAAAGATAAGAACCATATGATCGTCTCGATAGACGCAGAGAAAGCATTCGACAAAGTACAGCACCCCTTTATGTTCAAAACATTAGAAAAACTAGGGATAACAGGAACTTACCTTGACATTGTAAAAGCTATCTATGCTAAGCCTCAGGCTAGCATCATTCTGAATGGACAAAAGTTAAAGGCATTCCCTCTAAAATCTGGAACAAGACAGGGATGCCCTCTATCACCACTTCTATTCAATATATTTCTCGAAACACTGGCCAGAGCAATTAGACAAAGGAAATTAAAGGCATAACAATAGGAAAAGAAGAACTTAAATTATCACTATTTGCAGATGACATGATTCTATACCTAGAAGACCCAAAAGGATCTACAAAGAAACTATTAGAACTAATAAATGAATTCAGCAAATTGGCAGGATATAAAATCAACAAGCACAAATCAAAGGCATTTCTGTATATCAGCGACAAATCCTCTGAAACGGAAATGAGGAAAAACACTCCATTCACAATATCCTCAAAAAAAATAAAATACTTGGGAATCAACCTAACAAAAGAGGTGAAAGATTTATACAATGAAAACTACAGAACCCTAAAGAGAGAAGTAGAAGAAGACCTTAGAAGATGGAAAAATATACCCTGTTCATGGATAGGCCGAACTAACATTATCAAAATGGCGATATTACCAAAAGTTCTCTATAGGTTTAATGCAATGCCAATCAAAATCCCAAAGGCATTTCTTGAAGAAATAGATAAAGCAATCATGAAATTCATATGGAATAATAAAAGACCCAGAATAGCAAAAACAATACTAAGCAGGAAGTGTGAATCAGGCGGTATAGCGATACCAGACTTCAAACTATACTACAGAGCAATAGTAACAAAAACAGCATGGTACTGGTACCAAAACAGGCGGGTGGACCAATGGTACAGAATAGAGGACACAGTAACCAATCCACAAAACTACAACTATCTTATATTTGATAAAGGGGCTAAAAGCATGCAATGGAGGAAGGATAGCATCTTCAACAAATGGTGCTGGGAAAACTGGAAATACATATGCAACAAAATGAAACTGAATCCCTTTCTCTCGCCATGCACAAAAGTTAACTCAAAATGGATCAAGGAGCTTGATATTAAATCAGAGACATGGCATCTGATAGAAGAAAAAGTTGGCTATGATTTACATATTGTGGGGTCGGGCTCCAAATTCCTTAATAGGACACCCATAGCACAAGAGTTAATAACAAGAATCAATAAATGGGACTTACTTAAACTAAAAAGTTTTTTCTCAGCAAGAGAAACAATAAGAGAGGTAAATAGGGAGCCTACATCCTGGGAACAAATTTTTACTCCTCACACTTCAGATAGAGCCCTAATATCCAGAGTATACAAAGAACTCAAAAAATTAGACAATAAGATAGCAAATAACCCAATCAACAAATGGGCCAAGGACCTGAACAGACACTTCTCAGAGGAGGATATACAATCAATCAACAAGTACATGAAAAAATGCTCACCATCTCTAGCAGTCAGAGAAATGCAAATCAAAACCACCCTAAGATACCATCTCACTCCAGTAAGATTGGCAGCCACTATGAAGTCAAACAACAACAAGTGCTGGCGAGGATGTGGAGAAAAGGGTACTCTTGTACATTGCTGGTGGGACTGCAAATTGGTGCGGCCAATTTGGAAAGCAGTTTGGAGATTCCTGGGAAAGCTGGGAATGGAACCACCATTTGACCCTGCTATTGCCCTTCTTGGTCTATTCCCTGAAGACCTTAAAAGAGCATGCTACAGGGATGCTGCCACATCGATGTTTATAGCAGCACAATTCACAATAGCTAGACTGTGGAACCAACCCAGATGCCCTTCAATAGATGAATGGATAAAAAAAAATGTGGCATCTATACACAATGGAGTACTATGCAGCAATAAAAAATGACAAAATCATAGAATTTGCAGGGAAATGGATGGCACTAGAGCAGATTATGCTTAGTGAAGCTAGTCAATCCCTAAAAAACAAATACCAAATGTCTTCTTTGATATAATGAGAGCAACTATGAACAGAGCAGGGAGGAAGAGCAGGAAGAAAAGATTAACATTAAACAGAGACATGAGATGGGAGGGAAAGGGAGAGAAAAGGGAAATTGCATGGAAATGAAGGGAGACCCTCATTGCTATACAATATTACATATAAGAGGTTGTGAGGGGAATGGGAAAATTAACAAGGAGAGAAATGAATTACAATAGATGGGGTAGAGAGAGAAGATGGGAGGGGAGGGGAGGGGGGATAGTAGGGGATAGGAAAAGTAGCAGAATACAACAATTACTAATTGGGCATTATGTAAAATTGTGGATGTGTAACCGACGTGATTCTGCAATCTGCATTTGGGGTAAAATTGGGAGTTCATAACCCACTTCAATCTAATGTATGAAATATGATATGTCATGAGCTTTGTAATGTTGTGAACAACCAATAAAAAAAAATAATAAAAAAAATAAAAAAAATAAATAATAAAAAAAATAAATAAAATTGCCTGTTAACTATGAAAGCTGTATACTTGAGTCATTTGTATATCTCTTCATACTGTAGTGGTCTTTCCTTTGTTATTGACTGATACAGTACCCTGATTACAAGGTTATTTTGTACTTAGTAGTCTTAATACATTAGTATAACAACAACTGCTTAAAAATAAAATAAAATAAAAGTACCATGTGATATACATGTATCTTGTACATTGATGATTACTGTAATCAAGCTAATTAACATATCCACCCACTCATATATGTGTGTGTGTGTCTGTGTGTGTTTGTGTTTGTGTGTGTGTGTGTAGTGAGAACACTTTCAAGCAGAACAATTAAAAAATTTTTTTAGTTGTAGTTGGACACAATACCTTTCTTTTATTTATTTTTGTGTGGTGCTAAGGATTGAACCCAGGACCTCACATGTGCCAAGCAAGTGCTCTGCAACTGAGCCATAACCCCAGCTCACAGAGCAGCAAATTTAAGCATACAACAGAGTGTTATTCACTGTGGGGACCCAGTTGTAGGACAGATGTCCAGAATTGGCTCATGCTGCATCACTGAAGTTTTGTACTCTTTGGGTAACAGCTCCTGTTTTCCTAAACCCCGAGCTCCTGGGAACCACCATCCTGCTCTCTGCTTTTACAGAGCAACTGGTTTTGATTCCACACTTCATTGAGGTCATAGAGCACGACCTTCTACATTTGCTGTTTTCACTTAGAATAATGTCTCCTAAAGCTCATTAGGGTTTCAAATAACAAGATTTCTTGCATTTTGAAGGCAGAATATTGTTCTGGGTGTCAAATGGTTGACATGTTTTTGTATGTGGACATAATCTTAAAACACCCGTTAAGAAAATTAACGAGATTTTTTTCAGAAGTGATTTATGAAACATTATTTTTATTTGTTTTAGTACCAGGAATTGAACCCATGGAGGGGGGGGGTTAACACTGAGCCATATCCCAGCGCTTTTTTGTTTGTTTGTTTGTTTGTTCTCAAATTTTGAGACAGAGTCTTGCAAAGTTGTTTAGGGCTTTGCTAAATTGCTGAGACTGGATTTGAACTTGCAATTCTCCTGCTTCAACCTCCCAAGCTCTGGAAAGTAGTATAGAAATCCCTCAGAAATCTTGCAATGAAACAAGCATTTGAACTAGTTATCCCACTCTTTGGCATATACCCAAAGTACTTAAAATTGGCATACCATAAGGATGCACCCACATCAATATTTTTTGCACCTTAATTCACAATAGCTAAGCTCTGGAACCAACCTAGGTGGCATTCAACAGATGAATGGAAAAAAAATACACACACATACACGTACATACACACAAACATACACACACACAGGAATATTACTCAGCCATAAAGAATGAAATTATGACATTTGCTGGTAAGCAGATGGAACTGGAGATGGAGACTACCATGCTAAATGAAATAAGCCAATCCCCCAAAACGATGATTGAATGTTCTCTCTGATATGTGGATGCCAATGCACAATAAAGGGGTGGGGAGGGAAGAATAGACATTCATTGGATAAGACAAACTGGAATGAAGGGAAGGGAAAAGGGATGAGAAAAGGAAAGACACTAGAATGAACCAGATGTAACTTTCCTATGTTCACGTATGGATTCATGGCCAGTGTAAATCCTCATCATGTACAGCCAAAATATGGGGAGTTATACTCCATGTACCTATAATGTGTCAAAATGCATTCCACTGGCATGTATAACTAAAAAGAACATAAAACATTTAAAATTCATCTGCCATAGGCTTTAGCGGGGCCTATTCTGGATCACAGGGTGGGCAGTACATGGAACAGCGGTGTCAGAATGGCCCAGTGAGCGCAGGAGGAATTGTGTTGTCCATGACAGGAGGGGGGTCTGTGCACATAGTCAGTTGCCTGCCTGCTGGACCCCATTTTGCACTGCCATGCCAGGCTGCACAAGCTTACTGGGCTCGTCTCTCCGAGCTGTCACGTATGGGAGAGTTGTTCCTCAATAAAGAGTGGGGGCATCAGAAGTACTTCCACTGTGGGTGGGGACATATGGACTAATTGTGTCCTAGAAAACCTCCTTGGTGCCAGGGACTGTTGCAGTGGTCAAGCAGAGTCTTCTGGGCAACCAAGACACCTGCAGGGACCGAATCAGGGGGTGATAGAAGCAGCATGGGGTGGTGGGGTGGGACATGGCTTCCACAGATAATCTTACTTCCAATAGTCCCAAAGATGTGGACAAGTGTCCCAGCAAGGATGCAGGGTGGTGGCAGCTGCCACATCTAAGCCGTGTCAAGGTTCCACAGGATGAGAGCAGCTGGCTACCGGGCTGTGTGACAGGGTGTTGGCGACTGTAAGTCCAGCATGTGGACCACTGTACCCGACAGGAGAAGATGGGGAGCATGTTGTGGCAGTGACAAACAGACACCTGTCCCTTTGTTTTGGGCCTTTCCAGAGGGAATGGGGTTTGTGCCCTCTGGTGCAGGTGCTGTGGCCCCACCTCTGATCCTTTGCCTGCCTTCTCCATTTCCTGATCCCAAGGTGGAAGCAACATGGGTCTTTGCAGTGCAGGGTCCAGCAGAGGTCACAGCTGGGTGTGGTCACAGTGATGCAATAGGCAGCAGGGACAGCAGACTACCATGCACCATGGGGCACCTAGAAGAGCATGTCCCTACACTGGTCCACAGTGGAAGCAGCCAATGTGAGTGTCAAAGTCAGAATGGTGCCTTTTCCACTGTTTCTTAATGAGAAAACACAAGGATGTTGGACTTGCTTTATGTTTGGATAGGGAGTGACCAGGAGAGAAAAGCAAACACAAAACCATCAATTGCAAAATGAAACACACCTATCCCACTCCTCGCGTTATACCCGAATGACTTAATGTGACACAGCCACATTAATGTTTATAGCAGCTCAACTCACAATAGCTAAACTATGGAAGAAACCTAGGTGCCCTTTAGCAGATGAAATGGAAAAGAAAATGTGGTATATATACACAATGGACTATTACTCAGTCATAAAAAAGAACAAAGTTATGACATTGGCAAAATAAGCTAATCCCAAAGAACCAGAGGCTGAATGTTTTCTCTGATTTGTGGATGCTAATTCGCAAAAACGGGGGAGGGTGCCTAGGGAAGAATAGAAGGGCTTTGGATTAGACAAAGGGAGGGGAGGTGGCATGGGAGTAGGAGGGATAGTAGAATGAATCAGACATTATGAGCTTATGTGCATATATGATTCCATGACCAGTGTAATTCTACAACACGTACAGCTGGAAGAATGAGAAGTTATACTCCATTTATGTATGATGTATCAAAATACCATCTACTGTCACATAAAACTAATTAGAACAAATAAGTTAAAAAAAAAAAAAACAGTTTACCTAAGCACTTTCCATTCACCAGGACTCCTATAGATCCATTCTCATTGTGGTCAACCTGGGCTTAATGGAGTCTTCTCATCCCAGGACACATTCCTGCTTGAACCAGAACAACAGCATGTGTTACAATTTAGATATGAGGTATCCCCAGGAGCTCATGGGTGAGACAATTCAAGAAATATTAGAGGTGAAATGATTAGGCTATGAGAACCTTAGCCAATCATTTCCTTAATCACTGATACGGGTTAACTGGACAATGATTGTCGGCAGGTAGGGGTTGGCAAAAAGAAGGAGGTCAATGAGCGCTTGTATGTGGGATGTATATATTGTGCCAGGGGAGCCCACTAGCACTTCCCCACCTTGTGGCAATATCCTGAGCTTCTTCCTTCCACCACACTCTTTTGCCATGATTATTTGCTTCCTGTTGGCCAGAGTCCTGGAGGCAGCTGACTCTGGACTGCTTGTGAAACTGGGAGCCAATTAAACATTGCCTCCTCTAGTTCTTCTTGTTAGGTCTTTTGATCATAGTGGCAAAAAAAGCTGACTAGAATTGAAGTGGTTACCAAGAGATGAGTTCTTTACTGTGACTAATCTGACCATCTGGTTCAGTAATGTCTAGATCCTCTTGGAATTTGGGGTGGAATTTTCAAAATTTTAGAGATGCCATCTGGAAAAGATTTCACTATGGTAAGCAGAGCTTTGGGTGTGATTTTGGTGGAAGCTCAGAAGGCCAGGAGGCTAAAGGACTGTCAGTATTAAAGACGGTGCTCATGACTTTGCTGAGGAGAAAGCTTATTCCATTGGAAGTGGGACTGGAGGGCATTCATGTTACTTTCTAGCAAATTCATTGTCATTTTCCATTTTACACATGTCTTGACACTATCTGTGTGGCTAAATTTAGTTAGAGATGATGTCTTAATTATTCTAGTGGAAAAATTTCAATGCAGCACAAAAATTTCAATTTCATCCAGTGGTATGGATATTGCTAGCAGCATTTATCCAGATGACTGTGAAAATGAGCAGCAGGTAGCAGAGTTTGGCCAGAGAAGTTGCAGTAAAGCTGGCCCCAGTGGTAGC